>NW_023425346.1:94229599-96629599 GCF_014108415.1 Molossus molossus
CTGTATGTCCCTTGCGACACCACACTGAGTCTCTAGCTCCAGGACTGTCTCTTCGCTGTGATTCTTAACTTCGAAAACAATAATAATCACATGATTGGGAGGGGAGGAGACGTGTGTGTGTGTGTGTGTGTGTTTTAACCGCCAAGAAGGTTCTTCGCCCTATTAACACCAGCGAACATAAGTTCATTGGTACCTTTCCGCCAACAGCTATTTCTTCAGCTGCTTGAGATCCACAGGATGGACCGTATTTAATTAGAAGTCTGGCTGCTGGTTGGAGGAGCCCTGTCCTCCTCAAGCAGATTGCTCAGAGATCACGCCAGTGGTTGCTGCAAAGCCCATGTATAAAAGCTGTGTGTCAAGTGAACAAAGAGTGGGAAAATGAAGGAATGCCAAAAATCAGCTCCTGATCCATCCTGGCTTTTAAGTCAACGAGGTCTGATAGAATTAATATTCAGTCGTATTTAAAGCTGCACAAAGCTTAGCGGGGACGATTGTTTTGTAAGTTGCAGCATCTCTGGGTATTTTTCTTTTCCTTTTCCTTCTTTCTCGGGAGAAACTCATTGTTTCCTTTGGGTGATTTGACAGCTCTCGGGACTATAACAGAAGAAAACTCCAACTACTGTTGACAAAGTGGGTGCTGTAATTTCTTAAATTGTCTCCTCCAGTCATTTCCTTCGTTAGAAAATCCCCACCATTTGAATAAAAGCAAGTCTAAATTGTAATCTGCCCCGCAAGAGAATTTGGAGTTTGGGATATACTTGGCTTCTAGGGAAATTGTCTTTTTCATCCTAATGGAAGAAATAAACTTCACAAAGGGCTTGTGAAAATAAAATATACAGAATCCTGAACATCTGAAGACTGTTTGGAATAAGGACTCCCCAGAATGTGTTCTGCCCTGCTCGTCCCTCTTCCTTTCAAATGACAACAGTTTCATTTTCTTCACATTCGAAAGGAAAATTTTAAATCTCAAATATCCAAAATGAAGTGTACAAAAAAGTCTTTAAACATTATCAATATAAATAATTTCAGTGGGATGTATTATATCATACTATATAGTATATTATAGAACATCATTCTGAAGTTTAGTTTTAGCTTTTGTTAATTTTGTTTTATTTTATGCATATAAACTTATATTCACATTGACTTTTGAAATCCCTCTGAACAATTGTATATAATCATATTAGTTTTCTACTATTAAAAAAAAAATACTTCTCTTAACAGCAGCATGGAAAACAGTGGATGTCGCACCACTAGAAAGTTGAAGTGTTCCTCTAAAGTGTTCAAATTACTGTAATCAGCAAATGTAACCTCCTGTATAAAGGCAGTTAAAAAATAAGCCCGCTTTGCTACTTTAGAGTGGAAATATTATTAAAATATTCAAGATGTCTCAACATTGTAACTGGAAGCATATGTATTTTTGCATTCCCTAAAATGTTTTAATGTTTTTATATAGTTAAACAGAATAACAACTCTTCTCCGAATCTCAACTAGCACTTCTCTTAAAAAAAAAATAGATAGATGATAGATAGATAGATAGATAGATAGATAGATAGATAGATAGATGATAGATAGATAAAAGAAATCTAATACTCAGATCCAGTACTGCTCACCATCCCCAAACTGGCAAAGCTTTATAAATGCCTGCCGTTTTAAGTCTTACAGTAATCTTGCTGTTCAAACTATATCAAGTAAATGATGCTATAATGCTCACAAATTCAACTTCTTCCAACCAGCTAGAACCCAATCCATGTGGCAGTATAAGTCAAAAGTTTGCTTATGGATATGGGAAGGGGAGTCAATAATTTGATTTGTATGAAGTCAGTCAACAAAAATTCTAATGTTGACTAATAGTGGCTGAGATCAGATTTCTTCTTTAATCTATAGGTCAAATTATGACTTTTTTCTCTTATCAAATAAAAATTTTGATTTGCTATTCAAGGTTCAAAATTGCAGTACATTTGATCTGAGTATAGGATAATCACTAAGAAACACAGAAACAAACTCTTTTATATGGTAAACAGTAGAACTTATTATTTAGAATGTATAAAGGAGTATAGCTCCTCTTCCTGATGTTTTCATTTAATAATGTTCAGCTCTTATTTTAAAAGAGTGGTAGATATTTTGTAGCAATATTTGCTTACATGTTTCCACAAATCTATTTAAGATAAACTGCAATAAAATTTGAGCCACAGATATCAGATTCATAAGAAAAATTGTGCATGAAATATTAGTGTGGTTATTTTATATGCTCTAGAATTTCCTTGAACAAAACAAACAAACAACAACAAAAAAAGAACAAGTCTTCACAATGCATTTTACATTATTAATTTTATTATTTGGTCATTGCAATTAAGAAATACATCATTTGAATTACTGTCTATTTTCAGGATATATATCTTAAAACTCAATATGTAATAAATGTTGACCTTTAAAAGAATTTTTTGCCACAGAAATAAAAGAGTAAAAGTGATAGGCTAAGACAACTTGACTTGAATTATTTTTAATGCAACAAAAAAATATTTCTTACATTCTTTCCAAGTTTCTAAAAGGCTTCTTAGCAAAGTCCTGGCAAAAATCAAAGTTTTCAGATTTGATATTATCTTCTGTTTAATCTTTACAAGTTTTCTCACAAACTCTTTCCATGGAATATTTTAATTGATTCAAATACTGTTCTTTTATTCATAAGTATATGTGTGTATTTTAACTCACATATTTACTTGTTTATCCCGTTTCTGACCCCTACTAGTGAGGGAGCTGATTTAAGCTATTTCAGCAGAATGCCAGGAAGTGAAGGCACCCTTGTCTGATGCTCTCCTCCAGCCCAACTTCTGGTTTGACTTGGTCAGATATCAGAAACCTCATGTGTCCCTCTCCAGGCACAGGGGAAAATATGGAGACATAGATGATTTGGAAGAGAGAATGTTACGGTCTTGCTTAAGCAACTCTAAGTTAAGGGAAAGCTCTCTAAACAGGACCCCCAAGCCTTTCCATTTTCATCTGGAATTCACAACTACAAGAGGAGGTGCAAGAAAGCATGTATTTCCCACCTGGATGCATTTCCTCCTGGATACATTTTCCCACCTGATGCATTTTCCTACCTGGGTGCATTTCCCACCTGCTGCATTTCCCCACCTAGATGCACTTCCCCACCTGGACGCATTTCCCACCTGGATGCACTTCCCCACCTGGACGCATTTCCCACCTGGATGCACTTCCCCACCTGGATGCACTTCCCCACCTGGACGCATTTCTCACCTGGATGCATTTTCCTACCTGGGTACATTTCCCACCTGCTGCATTTCCCCACCTGGATGCATTTCCCACCTGGATGCATTTCCCCACCTGGATGTATTTCCCATCTGGATGGGAAAGAGCCAGTGTGTCCACCTGTTCCATGACTCAGCAAGCTTCTGTTCCCACCCTCTCTGTTCCAGCACCAGGGCATCCTTCCTCCCAGAGATAAGACAAGAGCTGCTCACCTTCTAAGACATGGAGGGGCCACAGGCCTTTCAATTGCTGCCTTGATTCCCTGGCTGCCTGGATGCCCCACTGTTTCCTTCAGCAGAACGTGGCCCTGGCTACCATGGCCTGCCTGAGCTGGGAGAGACTGCAGCCCTCACCTCACCAGAGGAAGGCACAGTGAGGTCCAGAGAGGGAAAGTAATCTGGTCACAGTAATAGTTTCAGAGACCCACAAAAACGTCTCCCAATGGCCTGATGCGACCTTACAGCTGAGGGAACCAAGGCCCAGGGAATGAAAGGGTCTTGCCCAGCTTCCCCTGTACAGCGTGTGGATGAATGTTCCTCGTCCCCTGAGGAGTCAGTCCAGGCTCCCTCTGTGGGGCTCCCCGCAAGGACTGAGGCTGCTGTGCAGTGTAAGGGTCTCAGGGGCAAACCCTCAGCCGCTCTGGGTGCCACCCCCAGACTTTGGCTCCATAGTAAACAAGATGAGACACAAGAAATAAGGAAACATCCTGGAAATTCTAAAGCCCAAGACACAAGTGGAGGGTATCTGAGCACTGTTATTAACATTACTCTACACATGGCTGTGCCAGGCCCACACTCCTTGTACAGGGGGCCCATCTCCTCACTGCTACCTTTTTCACCCTAAATGAACAAGGAAAGGGGCCTAAAGCTTTTATAATTCAGAGATTCCCCTCTTGAGAAATAAGTACCAACATATCTTAATTTGGCAACATTTGCAAAAACCCAGTGATATGAAGACATTGTTGGGGTCCCTCCCGGAGCCTGCAAGGGCCCACAGGCGAGGGACCCTGGAAACGAGGGTTCACTGGCCCTCTGGTAAGCCTGCCCCTGACAATGACTCCTGCGTCACCCGCCACTTGAGTGGGTCTGGGGGAAATGCGAGCTGTTTCTAGATGCATCCACTGCCATTACCTAATGCTTAGAACACACTGATCAAGTCTAAGTGCCAACTTTGGGGTCTGAGCAGGAATCTAAGATTATTCAACTGTGCACAGACACAACGGGCTGTCTCTGAAGCCCACATCTCACAGGTGGAACAAATCCCAGTTGTTCACTGGGACCCTCATGCTCACGGACTACAAAGCACTGTGTTTCTGGGGCTCTCCAGGACCCAGCACGGGGAGTCTAGGCTCTGGCCTCCCGGAAGCTCTCTCAAGGGGCCCACGGTGGGGGCCCGCTGCCCCTCATCCCCTTGCAGAAGGCAGCCTCGCTTCTGACCTCTGACAACTGTCCAGGAGCCACTAGGAGTGTGAGAGCTCAGACCAGACATCTGCTCCGTGGGGAGGGTTTTGAGCTCTGAGGCAAGATGGACCCCGCACTGCCCTCCCCGTCTGCAGTTCTAGGCCATGTCAGACCTTTCATGTCTTCCTTCTGGCCCTGATCTTTGCCAGAAAGCCCCAAAGACACAAGCCAACGCCTTTGCCTGGCTCCCAGGAAGTGTTGAAAGTCCACCTGTGATGGAAGATGCCCTAGGTCCCACCTGTCCTTGCCTCCTCCTGGGTAGACAACAGGGTACCAGCCCTGGCAGGGAGCTCACCAGCAAGGAGCTCCCTCATCCCAGACTCAGTCCTGCCCATTCACAGTGCAGCTGGGATCCTCGGGGGTGTCATCCGAGGGACAGCAGAAACTACCCCTCGTCCCTGCCAGAACCCTTTCCTGCATGGATGTTGGACTTCTACCATTAGGGATTCAATTTTTTTTTTTTCATTTTTTGTTCAGATAGAGTGGGAGGAAGAGAGAGAGAGAGAAACATTGATGTGAAAGGGACACATCGAGTGGTCGCCACCCACACGACCAACCAGGGCCGGGGACAAACTGCAACCGAGGTACATGCCCTTAGCGGGAACCGAACCCGGGTCTCTCTGGACCGCAGGCCGACGCTCTAACCGCTGAGCCAAACCAGCCAGGACAAGGATTCTTTTTTATGGCAAAGCTATCAGCTCCCAGGGTCCTTTTGGGAGGGATAACGGGTTGAGCAATGATGTGAATGAGACAGAGGTCATGTGACGTCTGTGTGGAGCTGGCGTACACAAGAGGAAGGTGGGCCGGATGGAAGCAGGACGGGGTGGGGGACAGGAAAGGACAGGAGGGACAGCATTCAGGACTGACCTCTCTCTTTTTACCTAAGGGCATCTCCCAGAGGCCTTCTGGAAAGGAAAGAGGGGAGCGTTTTCAAAGGGTTTGGGGGAGGAGGACTGCAGGTGGGGAGATGTTCAAACATCCCTATTAAAAATCCAAACTTGTTCTGTAAACCACATTTCCTATAAACTACAGTGTGAGTGACAGTTCCTTCTCTTTTTTCTCAAGCTATGCCAAAAGGATTTTCCAAGTACCAGAAATTTGAATGTAAAAGATAGTCATTGTCTTTCCTAATGAATTAAATTTGGGTTTTCCATTTTTTAAAAAAATTAATAATAAAAAGGATTCATTTCAGGGGGAAAATTGTTAGTTTAAGCTAGTAACATTAAATTATAGTAATTCAATAAAATGATGAAAGTTGGCCAGCAAACAAAGATTCAGACCAAATTCAATTCTGTCACCGGGATTTTGTAACAAGGAAATCGTTCCTCTCCTCACCTGCCAAGGTACATGCTAGGGCCCCGTTAGGAATAAAGGCCTGTGTAGCGACTTGGTTTCAATTTTCCTACACAGGACAGACTACACGACACAAGGGTGAGGCCAGTAATGAGTCCTTCGCTTTGACCTGCGGGAGAGTATGTATCCCCACACTGTGCTGACCACTCAGTGAGCCTCTGATAGACACGAGATGAGGTGGCCTCCCAGCTAGCAGGTGGTTTCCTGCCCAGGATGCCCTGAGAAGACCAGCTGACACTGTGCACAGGCAAAAAGCAGACAGAGAGACGTCAAGGCCCCAAAAGGTCACTGAGAAAGGCCCAGAAGGTGAATCCAACACAGGCCAGGCCTTGCGTGCCCACCCTGGCCTCCTACGTGGAGCCGATTCCCTATCCAGTGGGGAGCTTTGCAACACCCAGCGCCCTCACCCCCACCTCGCCTCTGCCATCTTCAGCCCAGCTCTGCAGTTTCCAGTGTGAAGATGCCAAGTCCCGGTCCTCCGTTTGCCTTCTTCTTTCAGATACAAATTCAGCAAGTATTCAGAGTTTGGCAGGGCCAGTGACCACAAACAGACGTTGGCTTCTAGTAAGAAACTGTAGAAGTCGACTTCCTACTGCCCCCTGATAAATGTGTGTCGCGCCCACACAAGCCCCGGATGTGTCCTGTCTGCAGAGAAGACAAGAAGTCTACCACCTGGAAAGTTTCCACACTGGAGAGCTTCCCGAAGCATGATCTGCTCCGGCGGAGGGCTGGCTGGTCCTCGGAGGCTCTGTGAGGGGACCCCATTCATGTGCTTCACTTCCTGAAGTGGACCGGCCCCTAGCCCCCTTTAAAAATGGTCTGCAAGGATGTGAGGAGTTCCCGAACTTTCCAAAATGTAACCAACAAAGCCAGACACAGATGCCATTTGCTTGGGCATCACGAGATGGGGAGATGGGTCGTTGCCACATTCCACCTTGATGAATCATGGGTCCCTTTTTATTTAAAAAAGTTGCAAATCTACAAACCAGAAGAAAAAGGGCAGCTTTCGCACCCAATTCCCCGCTCGGTGACACAGACCAGTCCCCTGGAGAAGGTCTCCGCTTGCTAGTTCCCTTTAGCTATGTGGAAGCCCACAGTGGACAACGTGCCGCAGAATCTAAAGTTTGCCGACACTTTCAATGCAGGCCCGAAAACCGCTTATTTTCTGTGGTCTTAATTTCTGTTGAGAACATCACAACCACCTGACAAACCCAGCAAAACGTTCCTCGTTGGGATTAAACTCTCCCTGCACCCGCCTTCCAATGGGGACAGCAGCAGACTGCTGCAGGTAGTAATCAGATGTCGCAAATTATGGGCCTGATTCAACCCAAATTATGCACAGAGCTGGAAGAGGGTGGGAAAAGCTGCTTTTAATTCCTCTCGGCTCTTTGCAGCTGGTCTTAACGCCAGGTCTGTTTACATTCCCGAATGCACTGCTTCAGATTTCCATAAGCAAGTCAGAGGGGAACAGGAAGAGAACCCAGCGCGCCCAGCTAGCTGCCTTCCAGCTAAGCGCCAACCAAGGCCCTGGCATGAGAACTATCTTCCCGCCTCCCTCCTGGCAGAGCTCTGCTACCTGCTCCTGGGCCCGTTGGCCAGAACAGTCAAGAAAGACCTGTTTTTGTTTTCCTGTTTGTTCGTTGTTGTTGTTTTTTCAAACCAGATCAAGATTTTGATTTTCAAAAATAAATCCGTAGCCCCTAACTCGTTCTGTTTCTGAAAGGCCCGCTCCTAAGAAGGAATGACTTGGAACGCTTGCTTTAGTTACTTATCCACGTTCGCATCTCTTGTTTTCTCAGGAGGGTTTGGTTGTGCTCTGGAGCCGAAGCAGAGTTCTTCCTGGCTTGGTTCACAGACTTGCACTTGCAGCTTAGCCAGCCAAGTGCTCGGCAGCATCCACATTCCCGAGCATCGGAGTTGAGAAAAAATAGGCTGAAATGATTAGAGGGAGGCAAGGTATGTGCAAAAACACAAAAAGTCCTTTGTGCACAGAAGGGAGTGGACACATACCCCCTAAAAGTTCGTAAAATTCAAAATCAGCCTTTACCAAACTCAAGAAACCCCTAGAGCATCAGGCCAGCACTTTTCAAAAATTAGAAATACAAGACCAGGTTTCAGCATTTGTCATCTGCCCTCTCACTAAATCAAAATTCACTTGCTCACCCTGAAAGACAATTTTTCTTTTGTAACTAAACAATCAGAACACGTTGCCTCTAAGTTGTTACAAAATGATCTGTAATTTTTCTAGCACAGAAAGAAAAAGAAGATGCTTAACATAAATATACAATTTTTGAGGGGGGCAAAGTGGAGTAAACAGTAGTCAAAAAGAATTTAAAAAAGGAACAAGTAGGTCAAAAAGTGTTTTTGGAATTAGAGAATGTTGCATTTGAAGAGATAACTGACTATCAGAGGGGTTTCCAGAGGGTAGTCACTGTTGGCAGAACATCTCCCTAAGCAGAAATTTCAAACCTTATGCGTCTACATACATGCAGCAGCACAGAAAAGTGTCTCTTTTTTTCTTGTGCAAGTGACCATAGACAGACACACCCCCACGCCATGCTCACTCAGCATTCCTCCACCATCTTTGCTCAACACAGAACCCAAATGCCACCAAAGCTATCAAAAGTACAAATGCCATTCCCTTTGTCCCTCCCAAGGAGGAATTCTTTTACAAATAAACTCACACATGTGCCAAATGGTGCTGTGAGATTGGAAACGACCGATGTTGTTAAATAAATCATCACTTGCCATTACGATGGAATACTACGCAGCTATACAAATAGGCTTAGGAGACCATCCAACCCTGATGCGGAGTAATTGCTGAGATCTATTCTAAAGTGGAAGAAAACCAAAAACGCACAGGGCAGTTTCCATGGCAGACTGCCATTTGTGCAAAAGGGGAGGAGAGAATGTTTTTAAAAGGAAGAGAGAGGAACGTAATTGCTTATTTATGCTCAGACACTCTAGAAAGATAGCCAAGAGACGGAGGGACAGGGACACGGGTGGAAGAAAACTTGTCCTTGTACATCTTCTTAAACCTTTGAGTCATGTACAAAGTGAATGTCTTACCCAGTCAGAAATAAATATGATTTTAAATAAAACCTGACAAAGCATGTATTCACTGGCGTGTTTGGATGGACAAGAGTGTGACCCTCAGATAAAGAATGTTTCCCTTTTGAGGCTGAGAGTTGGCCCCCATAATCCAGGAGTCCCCTTGCATCTAAAAGCCTTCAGGGGGCCAGCAGAGTCCAGAAGGAAGGCCTCATGCTCGCCAGCGAATTTTGATCAGTTCACCAGGGGCAGGCTGGCCAAGGAGCCCCGGCTGCCTGCTGTGCCGCCTAAGCCACAACAGCTGCATAAACTGGCTGTGCCCCAGCCTGACCTATTTCGGAGACAGGTCAGACCAGTGCATGCGGGGATAAGAAAACAAGCTTCCTTTTCTCCAGTGGCTGCTCTGGCAAGCTGCTCCAGCAGGAAAAATGGGGGGCAGGGGAGACAGGGGCTCTCCAGCTCCCCCAAACTTTACAAGCCATCCTCGCATTGCACCCCAATAACACAGAAGTCCAGTTGTAACTGGATAGAGGGAAACTGAATAGAAAGGTCATTGAAATGTATCCCCCAGCTTAACAAATTGGAAAGTTTCCTTAATATATCCGAACTCAAATTTTAAAGGAGAGGGATTAAGAAGAATCATGCACAAAGGAAAAATACACAATGTCATGTGCGGGGCTCTAAGGACATTAAAGAACAATGAAAGAGGCTGGAGAAGGGACGTAATGAGAAATTATACCAAAAAAAAGTTCCACAAAGTGAAGGATTGTGGCAGGATTTCAGGAGTAAGAATGTACATATGAAACGTATTTTCAAAAGTCTACTTGCTTGTCGATCTCTGATTGAGGGCAAAATACTCGTGCAAAAAAATAAAAAGAAGTTTGATTTGAAGGAGTTTTTTAAAGGCCAAGTTAATCTAAGGGAGAAAATACTCTTCATAGAACTAGAGGAAAAAGTAATTTAAAAATATGTTTGGACATCTTAGTGAATGGTTTTAGAATTGTATTATTTTTCATACCTGTTAAATCATTAAGATCTATTACATTAAGTAGTTGTTTATAAACTTTTTTTTTTACTCAGTAAAACTGGATTTTGCAGGTGTGGTGTGTGCGTGTGCGTGCGTGTGTGTGTGTGTGTGTGTGTGTGTGTGTTGGTCTTCATTGTTGCTCCTAAACCCTGAATTCAGCTTTTATCTGCCCTTGGGCACAGCCCATCTGCCAGTAGGCTGATTACTTTCTGTATGTTCAGAGGTTATTTCCCCCCAGTATTTTGAGTTTTCCTGTGACAGGTGTAATTTGCACATAACCTGTACCTTCTCATTTTATTCTCATATCACCCTGGGAAGTTGGTGTGATGTGCCCCACCTCACAGATGTCCAAACTGAAGTTCAAGGGGTCATACCTGAAGGGTGCTTGGTCCCAATTTTAAAACAAAATTGTTGATGTGAGAACATACCACTTTTACCTGGGTTACTGTGCTCTTATAAGACAGGCAAGGACATGGGACAGGATTTTGGATGTGTTTAAGTCAGAGCAGACAAGAAGTACTCACTTGCTTTAGTGAACATCTATCAGAAAACTTGGCCAAGTAGGGATTAAAAAAAAAAAGAAACCTGTTGCTTTTCTTATAATAAAATGAATTGGACAAATTAATTTTCTTTAGTTCAGGTTAATCTCAGTCATGGTCTTTTAGAGACACCCACATACATGCACACACCCTTTGGCCAAGATTTTCTTAGCCATGATAATATGTTTAAATATTAGAAAAAGCCCTGGCCAGGTAGCTCAGTTGGTTAGAGTATCGTCTTGATAAGCCAAGGTTGCAGGTTTGATCCCAGGTGAGGGCACATACAAGAATCAATCAATTAATTAATGCATAAATAAGTGGAACAACAAATTGATTTCTCTCTCTCTCTCCCCTTTTTTCTTCCTCTCCCTACCCCTTCCTTTCTCTAAACTCAATCAATAAAAAGTTTAAATAAAATCAATCAATAAAAATTTAAATAAAATAAATATTAGGAGAATTTTTAAATATATGTTTAAAGATAGACTCTATTAGTCTTTGATTATTTAAAAATAAAATGTTTTTTAAAGATAGACCTTATTAAAAGGAACAAAGAAGATATTAATACCCCCATAAAATGCCCAAGTGCCTGTTGACTGGGTAAGTTATGCCTTGTACTAGGGTTTGCCAAAAAGAAAGAAGATAAGAGGTCTAGATGCTGTGCCTTTAACATATCTGGGAATCTATAAAAATCACAAGCCTCCAAATATCGGCTTTCTGTTCAAAATGCAAATTTGTATGCGACCGTGAAAGCATTTGCTATGAAAGTCCAACAATACTAAACTAGTTCCACGTTGCAATATAAATCGCACAGCCATTGGCTGTCCTTTCTTCACAGGTCCACCCTAACTTACTGTTTCCATGTAACGACACAAGGCCAAGTACACTGAACTCTGCATTTGTTTCCAGAAACATAACTACCATCGCTTATAAAAATTTTGAAAATTTACATTTAAGCCTCCATAAACTTAAACTATTTGAAGTTTCCATATGATCCTATAAATTTTTAAACGCTGAAAATCTGTGCTATTTCCTCTCCCTTAACCCTATATTGCTGAGCCAAGAAGGGTGTCTCATTCTTGTCACAAAGCATTTTGATCAGCTATTTTCAAATGGGATCCACTGGAATTAGATCCACGGCGAGAGACATTGCGCCAATGGAGAGTTGATATTAATATACTATTGTAGATGCACTAAATCTGGCCAAATGAAAGTATGTAAGAATAAACGAATCACTGAATGGGTTTAAGACAACAAAAATGCAGCTGGTTTGCCATGAGTTCTAATTTGTTGTTTGGGGGAAGATTCCTTTCCCAAACGCTGCACTCAGAAGAACATGAAAACTCAGACTACTTTAATCAACTTGCTTCAGCTCAAAAAGTAGGGTTCTTTGTGGTTGATGTCATTTGCTTAAAATCCTGCAGCCTTTAAAAGTTAAATGCTGCAAACTTTTCTATATGTAATGTACAAGGTAAAACTCTCAAGACTTTCCTTTCTAGGAGAAATGTGCATCCAATCAAATTCTAAAGTTTATACCACTGCCCTTATTGAGATACACTTTGTTTTTTAAAGAGAATTGGCCATTTCCACAGCAAAAATGATCTGTTAGCCTTTTCTTTGTTTTTATCAGCAAGGAAGGAAAATAGACGTTGCAGACAAGAATTCATAAAACCTAGTATTTCTCAAGTGTCTTCAACAAATATGTTCCATGGTTTTTATATCTCCCACTGTCAAGGGTGAACTTTCTAACTCATCTTTCTTAATGGATGCTTTGTCATGTTAATGGACATTTTCGTAACTGAGCATGTTCCAATTACAAACTGGAAATGATATATCTTCTGTTCATTGGGGAGCATAATCCCAACACAGATCATGTGAGTGGAAGTTTTCTTAGAGGAGAGATGTCCAGATTCCAGCAGAAGCTCAACACTGTTGGAGCTTGGTGTTTGGCCCAACACGGCAAGGTCAAGCTGAGCTGTGCCACTCTCCACCAGAGACGGGCATGAACGGGACAAGAAAATCTTTCTTTGGTGTGCATCTTGCAAGAGAATGGCAACTTCTAAAATTCCTTTTCGCGTCGTCTGATCACGCTTTCCCAGCTAAAAGCAGCCAGTTCTTTTATTTTTTTTTAAACAATGATATCAAAATTGTTTTCCCCATCTTTATTGAGATATAATTGACAGAAGCTGGCGTTTATGTCAGTAACTCTGCCTTGGTACTGAGATCAGGCCCAACTGCTGTCCCCTTGGCAGTACATGAACACATAGCCTGATCCCCAAGGGTGTCCAGGGAGAATTCACTTTAACTGTGTATGTATATGAAATATGCAGGTACTTGTGGAATATCAACAGAGAACTCTTTAATGCTGCATCTGGGCCCAGGAGAAGGTAATCATAACAGATCTGAGCTGAGTCGGCTTCTAGCTTAACCCATTTCAGGCTCTTTGATCTGCATTGCAATGATTCTGACTCTATGTCAAAATACCTCTTGTTCAAGAGTGAACACAAAGAATAGAAAATAAAATGAAATACAAATGAAGCCTTATGCACAATTATTTAGTACCGAAATGAGCATAATTGGGGAAGGAGATCCTGGAAATCCCACACACAGGCAGACCCATGATGCACAGCTGAATACCCAAAGCCTGAATCTGGCATAAATTTCATAAACTCACTTAGAGTGATTCATTGGAATTTGCAAATTAAGCACAGAGAAGCGATGGTATTTCAAAAAAAAAAAAAAAAAAAAAACCCTTGCAGGAATTTTAGCTCCCATAATAAAAGAAAAACCTAATCAAATATATTGAATTCTTAATCCAAAACAACTCAAATTATTTATCTAATAATCAACAGCAAAAAAAATCATAAAATCATTCTGGGAAATATTTTTCTTAGCATTCAACAGCAGTGCTGAGTGTTGATTAAGAGGCTATGCTGTTACCTCACATTCTGATGGCTTTAGAAAGTGTGATCCACAGGAAAATAAACCTTTATTTTGTGCAACTGGATACAGTTTACTGCCAGCATAATTCATAATGACTGACTTGCAAATAAACTCTAACGATGCACAAACTATACACACAAACACGTTTCTACTCCTTCGTTATAGGGACTTTATAAATATCCATGAGGCTCATCTAGCCATCTATAAACACACAAAGTATAGAAACACATGTAGAGACATGTCGTCAGTATAACCTTCAGTGTCCTGTGTATTTAATTATTCCCTACCTAATTTTACATAAAAAGCTGACGTCTTTCCTTATTTCAACCCAGCTGGGAAGGCAGCTTCAGTGAAATTTGCATGTTTAAAAATTGATCAACATTCAGACAGTAGCTTCCCTGCCTCCCCCCACCTCCCCTAAATGAGAATGTATTTGATGAGAAATTCGCCATCTTAGCCTAAATTCTAAACAAGAAATCACCACGGGATAATTAAAAACACCCCATGAATCTCTTCTCTACAAACCCACAACATGTTACTGGTTTAGGCTCCTATTTCTTAAAGAGAATTTGGTCAATCCTCCTTAGAGGTTTCAGAGGAAAAGGAGGCTTTTCCAAGACAGATAAGTTGAAATGATCCCGCTTTGATCTCAGTGGTTAAGAATCTCTCACAATAGAAGATGGCCAGTGAGGGGCCCCGATCCCAGCCTTTTAATGTGTAACAATGGTATCAACAAACAGCTACTTAATCAATATTTGGCCAGAACTGCTGAAAACTTCCTTTTCAGATTTTAATTCCTAGTTGTAAAACAACCCCAGAGCAACCGGTGAGCGAAGGCATTAAACTGACTGCTTAATTGCCTTTTAGTGTCTTGTTAGTTCTATATCTACATTCTTAATGGTTCTTTAATCTGTATTTACCCGCATAAAGAAGTTACCTGCCTAGAACCCTACTGAACAGAACTTGCTCTGCCCCAGCCCTGGCCAATCTCTCGCTCTCACATCCTTTGTGTTCGATGATGTTGCGGCTTTTTATTTGCACTGGTTATTTACTTATGTACAACCTAAACATTGAACCTCACGGCTAGAAAAGTGGTTTTTTTTTTTTTTGGCCTCAGATATATGTATTCGTGGATGTTGAAACTGGGTTCGGTGGCAACGCTGCCATCCACCTGCCTGATTCCGCCACTGCTCTCTCCTGAGCCCAGGCGCACTCGCCGGTTCCGCCTCACCGCCCGGGCGGGTTTTATGGCGCGGCCCTGGGGACTCTTAAATAACCCTGCAGTGATTATTACGCACTTGAAGCCACTACGTCCCCGTTCCGGTGCTCTCAACAATCAAATCAAGCCACCAAACAAACATACGATTTCAAGCATTAATGAGAAAATCTGCATGTGTTCAATAAGGCTAGAAAGTAAACATCCAGCAGTCAACCCGACAAAACCAACAGGCGAATGGGAGAAACCGACACCCGAACTCCGCTGCTTCCTTTCCCATCGTCCCAACGGGAAAATCGCCACCGCTACGTCCTGGAAGAGAACGCAGCGTGGTGTTCTAACGCAAGGCAAGTTCTGCTATTTCCCCTGCATCTTTGATTGTATCGTTGAGGGTTGCAAGGGCTTCGGAAAATATGGAATTTACTCTAAAGACTTAGACGGCGTCGGGGTCAAATTCTGACAAAAGGACTTGGAGAGCGGGCTGTGCGCTTTTATACAGGTTCCGATGGCACAAACCGAGGGTCTTATATCCCATGATTTTAGTCTGTGGGAAAGTGCGTCTACCATCCCCGAGCCTCGCGCCCTTCCCTGCTAACTTGGGGGGCCATGGGGGGGCGGCCTTCTGTCTCCCTCGATTTTAGTGGCGCTGCCGTCATTGATCAAGTGCTCTTTTCTTAATGCCACTGGAAATGAAATACTTCAAGGACCTTTAAAACTTGTCTGCGTTTTTAATTATTTATCTTACGATCCGCTGGAAAGCTGACGTCGATGTCGTTAATTTTAGAAGAGCTCACGTGTGCAAACAGAGCGGGAGGGTACTCGAGCAAAACTTTTATCACTTTGACTTTTCTCAAATCAAAAAAAAAAACAGCAGCACTGTTTTTCATAAATGTCAAAAAACAAGGGAGAGATAGGAAAGGAGTATAAGCCCCAACCGACCTACGCTTGGGGTCTCTTAGCTCAACCTTTGAAATTGTTGCAAACCTCCCACGCTCACTGATGATTTTAAAAGGGGGAAAGTCTTGTGAAAGTGTATCTCCAGCCCCAATCAAAACATCAATTTGCCGATCTGGCCTCTCTCCCCCTGCACCCCCGGAGCGCCACTTCAAAGCCGCTGCAACAAGTCAGTAATTGTAACGTTGCATCTAAATATTTAAGAGACAGTCTTGCAGTCGCGTGTCCATTTACAGTCCTCATCTGTCCTCTAATTCCATTACGGCACAAAGCAAAAATGTTTCCCAAAATTCCCAAACAGGAAAAGCGTCACCCTGCTGGAGGAGGAGTAAGTGGAGGAGAAGGAGGTAGAGGAGAAGGAGGAGGAGGAGCAGGAGGGGGAGGAGGAGATGAAGGAGCAGTTTCTATTGATTAGTCACTGCTTTTGTGTTAAGGGCTTTCTTTAAAATAAGAAAAAAATGGGGGGAGGTTGCAGAAATTTCACTAATGTGAGCCTCAGGCAAGGGAGAGAAAAAAAAAAAAGAGGAGAAGAGGGGCGGGCTGTGTCTAGATGAAAGTGAGAAGGACATAAAGGAGGCAATTGAGTCGGCTGCAGCCCGGCGAGCTAAGCTGCGAGCCGGCGAGAGCGCAGGGGAGGGGGCGGCGCGGTGCTTTGGCGCAGGGCGCAGGAGTGGGGGCCGACCCATTGTGGCAGCGCCCGCGGGCCCGCTCGGCCGTGCCGGGGGAGGAACAGAGGCGCCCATTGAGCGGCCGCAGCGCGGGCCGTACCCACAGCCCCCGATGCTGAGACCCGGGCTTGGCTCCTAGGGCAGCTCCTGCTCGGATCTCCGTGCCAGCCAAGGGCTGGGCGGTGGGGGGTTGGGTGTTGCCTGGCCACTTTCCCTTCCATCCCCAAGAAAGTTGGATGGATGGACCCAGCAAGGGCGCAAGGTCCTGAGCGCACCCGGCGCACGCTGCACTGTTCTTGGATTGGGTGAGGAGCAAGGAAAGTTGGAGAGGTGCAAGGAGCAAAAGAAAGAGCCAGACCCTGGAAAGAAGAACGAGGGCGTTTCTGGTCTCTTTCAGGGTACCTCTCCCCTGTGTCCTAGTTTCGGACAAGCGGAAAGATGTCCCCTGGAAAGCCAGTGGCAACAGCACCCTCCTGGCCCACAAGGAAGCTGGAACCTCCAGAGAGCACGCCGCCCTGGTCAGGGCACCCAAAGGCCCCTGCTCGGCCAGCCTCTTACTCCTCCGCCAGGGCGCCCAGAGCTCTTTATCAGCACTCATTCTATTTTACAGGCGGGGCGACCTGTGACGTTTGATGCCCAACCAACAGAGGGAATTTTTTGAGGTTTCTAAACTTTCCTTCGAACTACACTTCATTCTCCTTTCTGTGGGCCCCTCTTGCCCTCCGGGGTTCATCTGGAAACGGAGCTAGAGGCGCTGGAGAGACTGACGCTGCATCATCCTTGACAACCCCAAATTAAATTAGGCTTCAGCCTCCGAGGTGTGTGCATATGTGTGTTTTCAACGGTACAGCTCCCGCTGGGGAGAATACTCTGATTTTAAAAGTGGTAGCAATTGCCCCTGAATGGCAGCCCGATCCAGCAAGCCGGACCAAAAGACTAGAAACATTTTTAGGTGAAATGGCCACTTTTTCCACGCTGGAGAGTCCATAAAACTTCCTGGAGCAGCAGCTATTGGGGCTCATTGAATAATTCATCCCTCATTGCAAGCCCATAATGTCTATTCGCAGCCCTTTGTGGGGCTGTTTTCTCTCCTTTTCTCCTTGAATTATAAAAAGGTTGCCTTCCTTTGTTCACATCAAGCTGCTGCGAGCGAGAGCTTTGTCTGGGCCAAGCTAAAGTGTGAGTTTCAATGGACTCTCCAGGCTTTGTCTCCCAAGTTCATCTCCAAGTGTAGATTGTGTAGAGAAGGCCTTCTTTGTAAAAGCTGGAAAAGTTGTACAAATGTTTGACCAGCTCATTTGGGGCGTTTTGTCTCCTGGGCCTTGCTTGCCTATGCTGCGAAGGAACCTTGGATCTGCCGCGCCGGGCGCCTCTGGCAACAAGTAGCAAAGCTGTGCCTCCCCCCTACCACCACCCTTCTCCACCCTCTGGGGTGCTCTGAGCTCCTGGCCCCATTGCCCAAAGGGGCCCGTTGGGTTTGGATTTGGCTGGTTTCTCACCTTTCTCCCTCCCCAGCACCTCCTGGCTGTGTCTAGGCCTAGAATAAAAGCCAAGGTGTATTCTGGGAAAGGAGGGCACCCCTCTAAAAGGAGATGATTAGACTGAGACCATGTGAGACCCCTGCTTTAAAGAGAAGGAAGCAACCTGCCATGGTTTTTGGTAATTTTTCTGTGTGTGCCAGAGCATCTAGGCTTCTGTTTATCCCCCAAATCAGCCATTTGGATTTTTAACATCTACATCTAAGTCTCCTTTTGAGGTTGCATTCAGATTTTGCTCTGGTTTGTAAAGACCAGTGGTCTGCCCAGGAGTTAGATGAGAAAAGTAAAAGAAAGGCCCATCCACAGTCCTATCAGGCTGAGGGCCATGGACCCTGCTGGTCAGTGTGTGATTGCTCCAAACCCACCTGAAGAGTCGCTTGAACTTCTAGGCAACTCAAAACTCAGCCCTACAAAATCCAGGCTAAAGATAACAGAGGAGAGAGGAGACACCAGGGATTCCAGATCATTTGCGAATCTGAAGAGGGGCAACCAAGGCCAAAACCGTTGGGGCACAAATCTGCTGAGACTGCTCTGTGTGGTCACCTCTTCCTGGTTCAGCTCCAAGGGGTTGACTTTTCTTTGGGAGGGAGTGGGTACCTTTAGACAGTCAGAAGATGACCCGCAGCGTGTCAAAAGGAAACAGGTTGCACTCCTGGTTCTGAGGAAAAGATTTTTCTCTCGATGCTGACAGGTCATAGCCCACAAAGAGCAGGTGGTCCCCACCCTTGGGCCGAGAGGGTGCCAGCAATGTGGGTCCAAAACCCAGATTCCCTCGGTTTCTCAGTTTTACTTCCCAGACACACACACAAATCAAATCCCATCTCATTTGAAAACCACTTTAAAACAAAGAAAATGCAGCCAACTTACACATATACATTTATAGGGTAAGTGAAGTGGAGCAGCTTTGGGGCGCATTGAAAGAATCTCTCTCTCTCTCTCTCTCTCTCTCTCTCTCTCTCTCTCTCTCTCTCTCTCTCCCCCCCCCCCCTTCCCTCCCTCCCTCCTCTGATGTGAGAAACTCTGAAGATCCCGGCCTTTCCGAGGCAAAAGTCCCTTCAACCTCGGGAGATCGCAACTCTCTCCCCCCTACTCAACCGCTCCCTCGGAAACGCCCAGTCCCGTGCGCCCCGCACCTAAAACGCAATTCAAAGTTTTAGACTCCCCGGGGCTGGAGGTGGTGCAGCAGAAAGATTTATAAAATAGAGAAAGTAAACAAAGGAGAAAATTTTTGTTTAGATTGCAAGTGCGTCTCTCCCTGGCAGGCCCCTACCCAGGTACAGTAGACAGGAGCGAGGGGACCTTGACCACCAGAGCTGGGCGGACCCCGGCCGCCAGCGCAGAGCGAGACGGTCCGCCCCAGCGAGGCCCTCGGCGCGCCGCTTACCTCGCTCGCTCAGGATGCCGTCGATGCTGTGTTTCGCCTTCTTCTCGCTCTCCTCCGCCTCCTTCCTCTCCAAATCGACATCCTCCTCTTCCCCTTTCCCGAACTTACTCCTCAAGATTCGACTGATGGAACTCACTGGGGGTGGGAGGAGGGAGGGAGCGCAGACGTCTGAGACACGCAGGGCCGGACAGGAGGGAGCCCCCATCCCCCGTCCGCACCCAGCACCGCCTGCCCCACCAGCCTGCTTCTGTCTCCTCCCGCTTCCTGGGGTCACCTCGTTCTTTTAACACCCCCTCAGCCTCCCATTCGAACACCCCCGTAATCATCACCTATGGAAAGGGAGACCGGAACCTGGGAAGCCTGCACCTCCGAGAACCACCGGTACTGTCCCTCTCTCCGAGCAGGAAACACTTCCTTTCTGAACCCTGCAGACGGGGCTCTAGGCCTCCAACCTAAGAGACTTCTCCTGCCAGCCCACCCTGCACCCCCCACACCACCTGCAGGCACTGGGCGGGCCCCGCGGTTCCTGTTCAGGGAGGAAGAACCGAAGAACCGCAGCGGACCCTTCCCCAGCAATTCAACTTTAAAAAAAAAAAATTTTAAGGCTATAAAGGGTTTCAATTTCAACTGCAGAACCGTTTCCTATTGTAAATATCAAAAGAAAATGCACTCTCCCCCCATTTATTTTTTCCAGATTCCGGTGGGGTAAACAAATCCCTGCTCTGAAATATCTCGTTCTCGGAGGGCGGGTGGGGGGCGGAGGGAGTTTCCTTTTAATTAAAAACAAACTCTGCCGCGCGCCCTCGCGCTCGGCCTGCGCTGGCCCCTCTTCTCTCTCCGCCACCCACGGCTACGGCGGTCCCTGGGACCCTCGGGGACACGGCGGGCCCGCCGCGCAGCCTCCCCTCCTCAGCGGACACAGCCAAGCCTCGGCGGGCCCAGGCCCATCTCCCTTCGATTGGGGTTACCAAAACATTTGTTTCTCTTTAAAAGGGAACATCAATATTAATAAACACTTGGCCTCCGCCTCGCGTTTCCTGCCCTGTTTCCTTGGCGGAAATCCTCTTTGGGGAGCCCTCTGCGTTGGTGTCTCAACCTCAAAACAAGCAGCTCAATGCTCCCTCCGTAAAACTCCTGGTTCGTGAATGTTTCAGGGCCCTGGACGGAGCCGTCTCCCAGCGGCCCAGATCGATCACTGGGGTGATTAGAGCTTAAATGGCTCGCCCGGGAAACAGCGACTGGCAGCCCGCCTCAGGAAGACATCAGTGGGCCAGGTACCTGAGGGCACTGTGTTTCGATCACAGACCGCGTCCTTCAGTAATTTGTCTCGAATTTCCCAGCTGAACATGCCCGGGTTTTCTCTTTTGTATTCCTCAATTTTCTTCTCCACATCAGGCGTTGTCACCTGCTTTAAGAGAACAGGCAGGTTGATACCCAGTCCTCCGGGCCAGATGTGGTGGTGGCCAAGCTGACCGCTCCCTCTTACACCCTATGGGAAGGTCCCTCTTGTTAGCAAAAGGATCCCAGCTAAGGCGTTTTACTTTTAGGTAGGGCCGGTCGGAAAGTCGTCCTACCCTGAAGCAACCCCGGGGCTGTCCTCCTCCCCAGAGAAGCTCAGACAATCAGGATAAATGAAAAAGAGGGGTGCAGTTTCTGATCCCTGGAAACACAGAATGGCAACTCCTTACACAAAATCGGCAGGAAAATAAAACTTAAAAAAGAAAGAAAGAAAGAAAGGCTTGAAAGAGAAGTAGAGAAATCAAGTTAGATCTGCAACTTTTGCCTCTCCAAAGGAGCACTGATTTTAGCTA
Organism: Molossus molossus; assembly: GCF_014108415.1. NCBI lineage: Eukaryota > Metazoa > Chordata > Mammalia > Chiroptera > Molossidae > Molossus > Molossus molossus. Next base: position 94,250,808 of record NW_023425346.1, read on the forward strand.
AAGAGCAAAATTAACTACAAACAGTGGCTATCCAGGCTTTCAAAAATTAGTTGGAGTGGATAACAGGCATCATTTGAAAAACTGGCTCTCAATTTTATTTTATTTTTTTCATTTAAAAGAGTTTTCAGAGATTCTAAGAGAGGTTGCAAAGGGCGTTGAGGAGGGAGGAGGACAGGAGCGGGTTCAGACGTCTTAAGTTTACCAGAACTCTCCTTTTGATTTTGCCCTGTGGCAAGAAGAAATTATATTGCATTCTCCCCACATCCAGAAGAAAAGGCAGACCCCACTAACCCCCCTCCCACTCAGCCCTACCCAGCGGGACTCTCTCTCTTTCCTTTTTAAATAAAGGAAACCAAAATCATCTGAGGATAGCACCAAACTGCTTTTTAAAAGCCAAGTCATGGGCTTCTACAAAGAAAACAAATCGCTCAACTTTGACTCCTTTAAGATAATTTGGACTGGAATAGACTGGGGACAGGAGTTGGGAGAACAACTGTTAAAAGAGCAGAGGTAACTCTTTAGATTCGATTTTGGAAATAGCACTGCAGTGAGTGGGAGCCGGGGAAATATTTGAGGAAGAAACCAGCAACAAGTGGACACATACAGTTTGGTGTTTGCCTATCAGACTAATGTATTGAGGAATTACAGGATCCAAGGCATAAGGGAAATGCTGTATTTTCTTTAGCAAAGGGTTGGCGTTTGCACTTAAGGTTAATCAAACAATCTCAGCTTAGGCAGCAACTAAGTCCCCCCATACTCACCACACACACACACACACACACACACACACACACACACCCCTCCCCAGACTTGACAAAAAACTCCTTGGAAAGTCCCAGACTGCAGTCCTTGCCCCTAACCCGGAGCCCGCAGGCCCAAAGGAGCCTCCAGAGCCTGCTCACCTTGGGCTTGCTGCCGCCAATGGCACCGGGACGGATGGAGCCCGTCTCCTGGTACCTGCACAGGATCTTAGAGACGCAGCCGTGGGACACGCGCAACTGGCGGGAGATGACGCAGGGCCGGATGCCATGGTGGGCCATCTCCACGATCTTGTGGCGGATGTGGTTGGGCAGCGGCCTGCCGTTGATAAATACACCTCCAAGCTGGTTGACCCGGCCCTGGCCGAGGGGAGTGGACACTGGGGGGCAGAAGGTGAAACGAGAGGCAAAGGGAAAGTCACTTCAGAGGAACTGGGAGCAGCAATTGGAAAGATGAGCCCTGTAAATTCGCATTCTTGGGCCGATCTGAACGTTACAGCCTCGGCACTGAAACCGCTCACGTCCAACTCCCAGCCCCAGACCCTTTTTCAACCACATTTGTTCAAAGTATTAAACAATTCGGGGCCCCAGAAACTTGTGTGAAGGGAACAGCCAGAGCTAAATAACTTGTCGCAGGAAAAACTGTCTTCCATTTAGGCCCAGCTAAGGTAGCAACTCTGGGGAACCCAGGGGACTCTTTGACTGTTGCTCCAGCCTTGGGGAACTCTGCTCACACTGAACCCTGTTCCACTAGGGCTGCTCCCTTCCTAAGGGACTTGGAGGAGCTGACAGCCTTTGGGATATCCAGCTAGGAGTGCAAGTAGCCAAAGATCAAAGAGGGTCCCAAAAGGAGGCCGCAGGTGGCAGCGCTTGTCACCTGTTACATCTAGGGACAGGGAGACAGCCGGGTCTGTTCGCGGCCCCCCTTGCCTCCAGTCATGCTCTGGGTATTATTCTACTCTGGACCGAGAGCCCAAGGCAGGAGCCACCGGACCTGCATCCCCACTGGGGCGCCCCAACCTATCAAACTGTCAGAAAGGCTCGGGCTTGCAAAACTTCCTGCGTCCCCCGGATCACTAGAATCTTCAAGCAGACTTTAAGGCAGTTTATCAAACGGGGTATGGGAACTTCAAGATGCCGCTCAAGAAGAGTGAAACGCTGAGTAATTAACGAACACTACGAACCCCAAGCCCGGTGTCGCTCGGCCTCGCCGCCGCAACATTTCCCTGGCAAGAAAATTCTCCCGGAACTTAACGAGAGCCTAGCGGATATGGGCAAAGCTGGGACAATTTGAGACGCCTTTGGGTGGACAAAATGCGGAGAAGTTGCTTTCAGGTGCTCAGAAGCCCATTCAAGCCCATTCCCCACCATGGTTTTTCCAAAACAACAGGGCAAAGTGGCCCGGCGGGTGCAGGCCTGGCCGCCAAGCTATGCAAGGGCTTTCGGAGAGAACCGCGCTCCATTTTCGCAGAGAAAATCGGGTGCAGGTCTCGCCCCTACTGTTCCCTCCCGAAGTAGGGGTGCCCAGGGGAAAGGGTCCTTGGGCAAGCTAAAGGGCCCTGCGGAGACCCCGGGTGGGGTGGAGCGGCCCTGGCCGAGTCCCGGGCTCGAGGCCGCTGAGGCCCTCGCTTACCTTCCAGCGGGAACCCGCTGCGCGGGTAGTTCTGCCCGGGGCCCGGCCGCATCATCCTGGGCACAGCTCCGGCCAGCGTGGTCATCCTGGGGGCAGCTCCGCTTGGGAATTATATCCAGGTGAAGGCGAGATAGAAAGGCGAGCGCGGCGCTGGTGACCCTCGGGAACTCCCGGGAGCGTGGAGAGCCCCTCCCCAGAAAGGCTGGAGAGAGAGGGAGGGCCGCGGGGAGGAGGGCTGCTCGCGTCTAGTCCAGGGAGAGGTCGAGGTGGAACCAGGATGGGAAACCCCTGAGTCCAAGATCTCGAGCCCAGGGCGGAAAAGTTCGGTGGGAGTCTGGGCGAGTGGCCCCGCGGCTGGGGGCGCTGGGGCGGGGGGCTCAGAGCACCGCGACAGGGGGGTGGGGCCGGGAGCAGGGCCTGCGGAGTCTCCTCCTGTCGTGACACCGAGTGCCGGGATCCGGGCTCTCGAGCATTTATTAGTTCTTTCACCCAAAGCTTGGTCAGGAGCCCTGAGCAGCGATTGGCCGACGGGGAGACCGTCCCGGGTGGCGGAGACACGCGCTGATTGGGCGACAGTGGCCACTTTCTCTTCTCATCCCGGTCGATGCCGAGGCCGAGGCCGGCCCCAGAAGGACCCGCGCTGCACCCCTTCCCCAGGAGGCAAGGATAGACCTGTAGAAACTGGGAGAGACAGCCTGAGGGAGATGACAGCTACTGAGGGTAGGGTGGGGTCCCTGCCTCTCGTCTCTGTCACTGTTTCCCTCCTTGGCTGTCTATTTCTCGGTCTTGTTGTCTCTCTCTCTGTATCTCTGTGTCTTTCTCTGTCTCTGACTCTATTCCCCTCTGGGTGTCTATGTTTTTCTAACGATGGAACTCTCTCTCTCTCTCTCTCTCTCTCTCTCACACACACACACACACACACGCACACACACTTTTCTTGGCTTACTGCCACTGGAGGGGGCGCAATCCCATAAGAAGGCATTGGGAACCCCCAGACAAGTGTAGCCTTCCTTCCTCTGGTCAATGCCCCTTGGCCTAGGCTTGTTAAGGGGTCCTCCCAGTGGGGTTCCTCCCAGAAGGAGTCCAGGCTGTTCTGACCAGCTCTTTTGTCTTTGCAGTCTGGGGGCAGGGGTACTGTGAAGCCCAGCAGACGCGAGGAGGCCCTGGGACTGTCAGCTGAAGGCTGGGGAGGGGAGGGGAAGAAAACCGCCTCCACATCTTGATTGAAAAACCCACTCTGGGAAGCCCCAGCTCGAAATCTCAATGTATAGATCCCAACGCCGGCAGAGATGCGTCTATACGTTGAGGGTTTGCCCGGCTGCAGCGTTTGTTCTCAGGAATTTATTATGGTATTCAGACTAAACTGCTGGAAAAATAAAAGGAGCGAAGTCTTGGCTAGGAGCTGAAGTGTCCCCAGCAGGATATGACGCCAGGAGTGTTGTAAAGACTGTCTGTCCTTAGAGAAGGTACCATTGTGCATAGCCTTTTATTTATAACTTGGTAAGTGCCAGCCAACTGCCTCCTTCACACCCCCGAGTGCCAGCCCCGCGCTCTGCGCTGCGCTTCATTCGCTCGAGTCTATTCAGGGACTGTCACTCCGGGACTGCGAGGTATTCAGGGCCTTAATCAATCAAAAGGATGAGAATCGGGCAGGTTTTTTCCCTTTGAAATAAAGGAAACAATGACTTCTGGGCTTCAAGTTCCCCCTTTTCCTTTTACGATTTTTGAATTTTTCCTGCACTGGAGTTCTCCACCCCTCTCTCCTGGTCCTCCCTTCCCCCAACTCCTTTGACAGTTTTTACTGTGAACTCGGGCTCCCAACCCCACTTCCCTAATTAAGGCAAACTCAGAAGGCAAGATTGGGGTGAGGAGAATAGCTGCTCAATGGTCTGCAAGTTGGCCCTTTAAAAATTCACTCACAAGTGGGAAAGCAGGCAGTTTGGGCTGGGCCCAATGTCAAAATGCTTGGTTGACCTGGGAACAGTTAAGAGAGGCCTCTGGAGACATCCGAAAAATTCTGGATATCCCTCATCCACCCAAGGGGGACAAGAGCCCCATATGCGTTCCTAGTAGGAAAGAGAGACGCTGCTTAGGAAGGAGCCCTGCTCAGCCGGGCTTTATATTAAATGATTTCGATTTGTCCAGGGGAAAACGTTCTCATTTCCTTTTCGCACACATGGGGCCACCAAAGTCTGTGTCCTTGTTTCTTAAGCCCCTTCTCAGGGATTGCAACTCGGGAGCTGGACTTTTTCCAAGTTTTCTGTCTCCAAAAGGCTGAGAGAAACAGACAGAGCACTTTCTGGGGTCAGTGGTAATTGTCGGGGGAGGGAGGTACCAAAAGTGTATTTCAAGGGGGCAAAAGGAACTTCAAGTATTGTCTAAAAGGAACCCAGGACTGCGGAGAGCGGTTAAAAAACGTCCAGGGCTGAGTCCCCTCGTTCTTTGCGCCAAGGGCGCCTCGGCTCCCGGTTTCCAGGGCCTCCCGGCGCCGACCGGCTCTCTCCCCGGCAGCGGTCCCTCTGCTCCAAGCTGGCTGGTCCGAGAAGGGGCGCGCTTGCCGCAGGCTGCTTCTCCCGGGTTGCGCGTCCTCTCTGAAATGGCAGAGCCGGGGGACCTTTGAATGGAGGTACTGGGGAGGAACTGGATCTCCAGTGCGGATCTCCAGTACGCGCGACCATAAACCGACCACCACTTGCTAGAAAATGTGCAAATAGAGGCCACGAGGACGTGTGGGCGTAGGGTCTGCAGCTCCGGGGTCTCTCCTTCCCGGCCTCTCCCCTGCCCCGGCGCTCTGAGGTTTACAGTAGCAAAAGGTTAGCTCGGCCCTTTCCGACCCGGCAGCACCCAGAGGACCCCGGAGCCCCAGCAGCAGGGCCGGCACAGGCCTCGAGAGTCCCAATTCCCTGAGGTCGGTGTCCCTGAAGTCCGAGCCGGAGAGCTAGGGCAGCGATGCAGGCTGAGGCTCCGGCCGGGCAGCGCCCTTTCGCAGCCACGCCAGACCAGGCCCAGAGCCACCGGGGCACTGCCACGAGCAACAGGTTAGCGGAGGGCAGTGTGGGCCCAAACCTCCCAGATTTGTTTGGAAGGGCGCACCCCCAGTTCTACACGCCAGTCCCTCCTTCCCTACTCGGAACCCTGGGCCTCCGCTACTTCTTTCAGCAGTTTCTCCGGAAGCCAAGGGCACCCCGGCCCCCAGGCGCACAACTCCCCGGAACAGGGAAGAATTCTCCAAGCAGGCCCCTTCCCTTGTGGGGAAGCCTCTGTGCCACCGAGCCTCGGGCGGAATCTGGCCGCGATGCACGCGCTAATTGGCAAAAGTGAGCCGGTGGTGGGGCCTGGAGCGCAGTCCCTGCGTCGTGACTCCCAGGTTTGGGAGCAGCGTTTCTCCCTGTGGACGAACTGCGCAGAAGGCAGCCGGAGAGGCTTTGCAGCAGTGACGTGCAAGAACCGCGCTGCCTCCCTGTTATCTGTGCACGTGTGCCAAGCGACACTGGAGCTTTGAAGACAGCAGAAGGATTGTTTGATTTTAAAAGGGGTGACATAACTTGCCACTGCCTCTCCTGCCCCGTTCCAGAGGCCTGCAGGTGACAGTCAGAGGCTGCCTGTGCACGGTTGGGGTAGGGGGGCTCACGCCTCCTTTACTTGAAGGTTCTCCTGCCCTTACTTGAAGGTTTGGTTGCCTGGATCTACAGTCCAATCATGGGGGGGGGGGGGTCAGATTGGGCTATGTGACACACTTCACCGCGCAGTCCCCACAATGGTGAGACCCAGGCACAAGCTTTCATGACACTTGGACTTCTCTGGCCTCTAAGAGATGACATCACTTGTAACTGGACACAGGCCTTAAGAGGAAATGATGATCTATGTAAAATAATGTCCCTGACCTAGTAGGGGTTGGCATCTGCCACCCAGGCCTCCCCCGCTCCCTCAGTTTCTGCAGGGCTGAGCTCCAACTGGCAGGGACCTGCCTGGCCGCCCACCGGGTCCCAGGCACCACTCTCAAAAAGCAGTCTGAAGTTTGAGCAAACACCAGGAAACCCTCAGTTTCGCAGAAAGGCTTTCCCGAGTTTACCTGGAGGAAATCTAAAGGCCAGGTGGGTGACCACGTGCTTCCTGGCTGGATGCGAGGAGACCGGTTGGTGAATGCTGGGGTTAAATCTCAGCGCTGTGGTCATTAGGCCCCCGCAGTTATTTGTCAAAAGCTTTGGTGCCACTGTTCTCCCTTTGGAAAATCAGTTGGGATAAGATCAGATTTAGGGACTGGATGAGGATGGGGAGCCTCACCCAAAAGCGGTGTGAGGCCAGCAGCAGCAGTTTTGCCCCTGCGGTGCCCCTGCCCTTGGAGGAGCGGGTGAGAACGTGTGAGTCGGTTCTCAATAAAGAACATTTGGTTTGTGGGAAGGAGAGAGGGCGAAGGAAAAAGGGAAGGAAAACAAGGGAGGGGAAGAAGAGAGATGGAAACGCAAATTTGTTGAAAGGCAGGGAGGGAGGGAGAGAACGAATATCAGGACAACGTGTTGCCTACAGATGTTCATTTGAGTCTGCAAAAATTATTTTTATGCAAATAACCAAGACAAGATGCCAGAGCCCGGATCTCCAGGGGGAAGAAGTGGCTCATTAAAAAAAAATTAGAGTAAGTCCTTTTTAATCTTTAAAAAATGTTCTGTCTAACTTGATTAGACTCCACGAGGGAAATTCGGTGACTGCTCTCTGCTAGCACGTGTATGCTGCAGTGTGTGTGTGGGGGGGGGGGGGGCGGGGGTCTGCGAGGACAGGAAGTGACTGGTATTGGGGGGAGCCTGAGACTTGGGGAACAGAGGAATCAGAGTGGAGGCAGGCGCAGACAGGAATGCTGGGTAAAGTGGGAGGGTCTGTTGGGTTTCCCTGAAGTCCGGAACAAAAAGGAAGGCAAATGATCACTCCAGGAACTTCTGCCTCAGGACTTTTGGGCCTGCTCTTGGACACAAAGAGCCTCCACTATGGGTTCCCTTGCCGAAGCCCAGGGAGTGCAGGGGATGGGGGAGGGGGAGGGGTAACAGGACTTTTGCTGGAACCAGGCCGGGTCTCTCTGGGTCTCCATGTTTTTCTAGTGCCTGAGCCCGCAGCGCTGCTCCTCCGCCTGAATCCCTTCAACTCCTGGGGACATTCTCTGGGGAGAGGATTTCAGAGGGCGGAATGGGAGGCGGGTGACAGAAGGAACAAGAAAAGAGAGACTTAGGAAAAGAATGTGCAAACCCACAGTGGGGTCTCAGAGCCCAAGGCGGCAGAGCCTGGAGTGAGCCCGGGACCAGCAGTCCCCACGTTTTTAAAAGCGCGCCAGAGCCGGAGACTGAGCAGCCCAACCAGTCAAGTAAACACAACAGGTGGGGGGAGGCGAAGGAGGCCGGGTCTTCGAGAGCCCACGAGGTGCAATTTAGCCAGAGCCGGGAGAAGTGCGGGCGGAGGACAGGAGGAGGGTATTGGGAGAGAGCTGGGCACCCAGCTCTGGGCCAGCCGGACTAAACGGATTGGCCCCTGGGAGCTCACAGTGCACCGACTGCAGGATGGACCCGTCTCCCCTGGGATCTGTCCTCTCTGACCCCATCACCCTTTTAAAAGGGGGGGGGGAGGAAGGGAGAGAGAGAGAGAGAACCAAAAAACAGGACACTTCAAGCCTTCTAATCTCTAGAACTGAATTTAATTAAGTTCCTTCCTAGATCTTAAACCTTCTCTTCATCTCCTTTCCCCTAGGAAAACACCAATTCCCCCTTTTAAACAAAGTTTCTCTTTCTGGAGAAGAAACTTTAAAGTAGCCTTGGGTTTGGAGGCGAAGAGTGGGAGAATGCTTTGGATTTCGGAGTTTGGAGATGAGAGAATTCTGAGAGGAAAATCTGAAAAGACTAGCACTGACCCTCTCTAATGCCAAAACTTTTTGAAAGAAGCTGGCGGGGTCCAGGTGGCTGAGCCGGAGGGAGCAACCGACAGAAGTGCAGCCCAGCGCTAACCGGCTGCCTCGCGCCCCCGCAGAATGCTGTCCCAGGTCCCCTCGGTGCCCCCCCCACCCCCCATGCAGGTCACCCTGACGGCTGTGCCTCTTTTCCTCAGAAAACTTTTCCAGGGGCATCCCGGCCCCCAGACCCTCAATGCTCAGCCTGGGGCTAAGAGTTAAGACAAGTAGCCCCAAGAGGAATAAGCTTCAGAGAGGTTTTTTCTTCTTTTCATTTTTAAACGAAATCGAATACTATCTGGCTGCAAAAATATATATCATTGGCCCAGAGTCTGAAAGATTAACATTTGGATATGTAGGAAATGTAATCTGCATGGCTAATTGATTCCTAGCGTATCAGTTTAAAGGATAAAGATCAAGATCGATATCTACATGATGGATACTGTATTAATAGGGACATAAATAAAGGCCGAAAAGTCGTTAACGAAACCTTTGAAGCCGCTTCCCGGCTCCTGGGCCCTCCACTGGGCCACTCGGCACACCCCTCCCCGCCCCCACCCCTGGCCGGGTAGGAAGCACTTGCTTCCCCCACAGTGTCGGATGGGGGGCGTCTTCAACTAAAGCGAGAGTGGTAGCTGCGAAGACGCAGAGAGGCGACACTTTCTCCTGCCCTGCAGCAGGTGGACAGAAAGGCGGAGAGTGGGTGGTATTTTAGCAAAACGCACCACCCACTCATGTACTTAGAAACACAGACACAAAAGACCCATTGGGACATATACAGTCACGCACATTCACACATTTGCACACACTCAAGACACCTCGAACTCCATACACAGACACACATAGGTGCACAATCGTCTATCCACAGACACACTCACACGCAGGGTAGGTTCCCTCTCCCTGAGAGCCCGTGCCGAGTCCAGGGATGGGTGATCCGGGCTCCTGGAGCTCCCCTCTGGGTGGGACGAGGGGAGGTAGGGCGCCCAGGCGGGAAACCTGCAGTAGGGCTGGGGGTGGGGCTGAGGGAGCTGCGTCCTCCAGGTCCCTCAGCACCTTTGAGGGGCCAGAGCCCCACACTAACTAGGGTGGTTGCAGACGGAGATGGTGGGGGACGAGTCGCCGGGAGTAGGTCTCAGACACCGAGGCGAGGGGGACAGCAAGGGGCACTTCCATCCCGAACAAGGATGCCTCAGCCCAGTGGTGACCAATTAGTCCTGCGTCCCAGAGGCCACCTCCACCACGAAGCCCGCCCCACCGAGGGAATCTTCTAAATGCAAATAAATCTCCGTAATTATTTCCGTAATTAAGAAGGGCATTTCGACAAAACCGGAGTAATCTCTATTAATTACGCAGCCCTCAGTGCGCCGTTCACATCCATCACGCCAAAGCGAAAGTCCTGGGCCTGGTGCCTTCCCCGGAGCGCGTGGAGAGGAGCTGAGGAGCCGGCGTCTCCCCGGACGCCCACCTTCCTGGGATCGCGTTACCGCCGCTGCCGGAGGGGACGTGGTTCCCGCCCGCCAGGAGCCGGTGCTTCAGCCCAGAGCCTGCTGGTACCCCGACGGCTCCCAGAGCCCCACGTCCAGGAACGTGCCCCAGGGACGTGGAGGCCCCACGTGGGCACTTGTCACTGGTACCCACACGGAAACTGGCAGACTCGCACGTACACACCCGCAGCCCCCTTTCTCCGCCCTCCACCACTGACCCCCGCCAGGCCTCCCTACCGCCCCAGCCGCCCCCTTCCTGGGAAGCTCCGAGGAGGAGCCCCAAATCCGTTCTGGGCAGCGAGCCTGGGGGTGGGGGGCGGTACTCAGGTCACCTCTGGGGAAAGACGATGGGGTGCGAAGAAAGACCTTAGGAGCGGCCCGGCAGGTGTGGCTCAGTGGTTGAGCATCTGGTTGACCGTCGGCCCCTGCACCAGCTGGTTCAATACCGGTCAGAGCACATGCCCAGGCTGTGGGCCAAATCCCCAGTGAGGGGCATGCAGGAGGCAGCCTGTCATGTTCTCTCTCATCGATGTTTCTCTCTCTCCCTCTCTCTCTAAAAATCAATTTTTAAAAAAAGACCTTAGGAGCAGACCGGGTGGCCACCACCTGCCCTGCGCCCAGGGAGCAAGAGCACGCGTGCACTGTGCAGATGGGGTGGAAGTGGGACTTAGGGGCTCCAGTTCTTAGCAGAAATACCTGGAACGCTCGGAGTCCCCAGGTCGCGTCTGGAGATGGGAGTCGCCAAATTCAGGTTCCTCTGGGCAGCCCCTCGGCCCTCCCCCCTCCCGTTGGCTGAGAGCAGCCACCCTGGGCTCACTCCGGAGAGTGCCTGGGGGCGGGCGTCTTATGTGACCACCACCCTCCCAATTTGGCCAGATTGGCTCTAGGCAGGTGTCCCTCTTACCCCCACCGCCCCACTCCATCATAGCAGGTCCTATCTTCCTTGCTCCTTGAACATAGACTATAGGGGCTGAGATTTTTCTACTCAAGCCCTCTGAAAAGATTCTGCCTAATGTAAAAAAAGGGGGATGGGGGTGGGGGAGCGACTCAAGGTACAAACTTAACCCGGCCTTGATTTCCGGTACTTAGCGGCTGAGGTAGGAGCTGAGCACACTAGCCCTATTTGTTCGCTCTTGGCGCTGGACAGCAAAACTCCGACCTCGAGGGACGCTACTCTGAGTTGCCGCTCCTGGTTTTGCAGCCCAATTATAAATGCTGTGTGAAATGCATCGGAGGTCCCGCCTTCAGGCCCCTAGTCAAATCCGCCCTTGCATCCCCCACCCCACCCCGCCCGCAGAAAGTCCCAGGGCTCAATTTGAGTTCTCTCCTTAGCTCTGTGCCTGGAGCCGCTGACCTCTGGCTCACAGTCCCTGGGATCTTATGACCTGCGGAGAATCCGGACCTGGTGCTCTGCTTTGGGCGGCGCTGGCGAACCCAAGAGGTCCTGGAGGCAGTGGCACTACCCACCTGGCTAGCACTACCCACCTGGCTTTAGCGGAGCGAGGAGCATCGGCCTCCTTTCTGCTGCTTCCTTCGTGAATCCGACGTTCTCCCGCTGAATCATGCATTACCACCTCCGAAATGTCTCTTGAAATACTCAGGCTCCTTGCTTACTGACCACTTCTAGGGCCTGAGACACCAGGAAATCTGGCCCTCAAAGCCTTTCTGAAAGGCAGTTTTGATCATTTTATTTTATCCTCTCCTCCTCCACTCAATGGTCCGCTGGGCATGGCTTCTGGCTGTGTCCCCAAAGCAGATCACATCGCCTTTCATTCATTCCACAGACTCATTGAGCTTCTACTATGTGCTGGGGCTACTTTAGTAATTGAAACACACCAAAGTTTTCTTCCTGGTGGAGCTGATGTTCCAGGCAACAGCCTAAAAGAATATAATGCAACCTGTCAGGAGACTGGTTGTGGGATGAGGCTCAGCTCTGAAAAACTAGAAGTTCTTGGTGGGAGGAAAGTAGAGAGAGGGGAGCTAGGGAATGCTGGGGTGGGGGCATTGCTATTTCAGCCAGGGAAGTCCGGGTAGGCTCAGCCAGGCAGCTCACAGAGGAGAAGGAAGGGCAAGCAGGAGCATTTGGTGGAGGGAAGAAAAGAGCAATGGGCGAGAGTGAAGGAACTGGGTTATTCACCAACCCTTTAGTAAGCAACTACTGTGCGCTCTGAATTCCTAAGTCGCAAACCGGGGCTGGGCCTGGACAACCAAACCTGCAGATGGGTTGTGCCTGGAAAGAGGCGGCTCTTAGGGCTTGACTTTCCTTGGACCTTTCCCCACTCTCCTTTTTTCTGAAAACACTTCCTTAAGGGCAACGGACATATAATCGGGGACTGACTCTCGCAGGGGACAGCAGAGGCTTCCTGGAGCCGTCCCTCTCTCCACCTCCGGGAGCGAGGCAGAAGCCTCCGCGGGAGGTCAGGGAGTTGGGACTTCTCCTGTGGCTGTGGTTCAAAAATGCAGTAAGAGCTTGGGCACCTTCCTCTCGGCCCCCAGTGTCTGCAAATTGCATTTTTATTTAAAAGAAAATAAAGGCCCAACTTCTTGGTGTCTGGCAGCCCCGCCCCCCTCACCTGGGCCTGTCACTCCCGTTCCCCAGGGAGGGGGACGTGCCTCTCAGGCTGGGTGAGCTAGAAACGCCCTGCTCCACACACTGGGGCCGGGACTCCTGTCTCTCCTGGGCGATTCCCGCCAGCTGCCACCACCTCGAGGGGAAGGGAAGAAGGGCTTTACCAGAGGAGCCCAAGATCCCGGAGAAGCAGCCGTCATTCCCCAGCTGGTGGTCTTGTGAGATAAATCAAAAGAAATCAGCAGGACCATTGAGGAGAGAACAGTGTGTATGCCCTGCAGTTGGGGCTTGGCCAAAGGTCACGGCGTCCTTAGAACCCTAAGCAGGAATACTGCTCAATCAAAGGGAGTGGTTTTTGCTTGTCACAAAAACAACTAATAGAGCAAAACTTTACAAGACTCTGGAGCTACTTAGCAGAGGAGAGAAACGTACTGTGTAGCTGCAGCAGGGGTGACAAGACCCGTGTGGAAAGGGAACCCCCATGGCATCTCCAGACCTAAATTCTGTCTCCACAGCAGGAAGAGGTTCTCAGAAAGCCCCGGCTCCCTATCACAAGGGTCCTAGAGTCACCCCTGTGATAGAAACGGTCATCTCTGTGCCCTCTGAACAAGGTCACATTTCCAGGGGAGTAGAGGGGCTTGTACTCTACTCCTCCTCGGACTGGGGAGGAAGCCCCAATTTCAGAAGAGCAAACAGTGCAGTTTCACTGGGGCGGGATAACCCTGGAGGACAGGAGCCAGACCCTGGGGCATCCAGGAACAAAGTGGCAGGTCATCCTGGGAGGGAGGAATCAAAGAAGCTTTCGGAGCTTGAAAAGAAGGACCTATCATCAGAATGGAAGGTTTTAGAGACAAAAGAAAAGAAAAACTGGGACGAGAGAGGACTACTTCCAATCTAAAAAGAAGAGAGGAAGGAGGAGGCAAGAGAATGGTCAATTACTGGAAGAACACTATGACTAAGATATTTCAGATAAAATGAATCCTAATGGATGTCAATCAAGGTGGGTTCATATTAGACAGTGATGAATGACTGTTTCTGATTTGAAGGATACATTTGCACTGAGAAACGTGATCTGAATCCCCATCTCGCTGTTCCAGAACATGTGGTCCTGGAGGAGATGTTTGTATATTGGGGGCTGGTGGGGTCAAGGGGCTTGAGAGGAAGGAAAGGACAGTAGGAAGGAGGATACAATAGAATGTGCCAGACATGTCACATGCACACTTACTTGGTATTGATTTCAGAATATTTCTATTGGGTTTGTTCCCAAGGTTTTGAAATTCATTTATGTTCAAGTAAAGTAAAATACAGGTTGAACTTTGCCAGTTTATACATTACAGAGTGCAGGGTGATGGGAGAAAAGATGGGTATAAATAAACTCAACACTTAGAACAAATTCTTTAATTAATTTATTTTTAATGTTTTTATCGTTTTTTTAGAGGGAGATAGAAACATCCATGTGATTGGCTGCCTCCTGCCCGCCCCCTGCTGGGAATCAAGCCTGCAACCTGGTCATATGCCCTGATAGGGAATCCATCTGGGTCCTCTCAGTCCATGAGACCATGCTCCACTGAGCCACTCTCGCCCGGCTTGAAACAAACCCTTTTAAAGCACCAGTTATGGGAGTGCGGGGGGGGGGGGGTGGAATCAGAGAAATGGATGCCCCATCCTCCACGTACCACCTTAGACTGCTAAGCCGTGTCTCCCACCCCCTGTCCCAGCCTCCCTCCCAGGAACCAGCCCACAGTGTCTAGGAGGCTCCTCTGAGGACACTTACAGTGTCCTGGGGTTAGCAGCATGAGAGCTCAGAGGCCTGGTGCTCCTTGGGCCAGCTGCTTGCCCCCCCCCCCTCCAGATCTTGAATAAGCTATCTTAGCAGAACTGAGGAAATCAGTTATGTGGTAACAACAGTACTTAATGACACTGACACATTGTCATGATATAATTATATAACAGCAGTATATATTTTTATTGTTTTTTCTTTATTGATTTTAGAGAGAGAAGAAGGGAGAAAGAGAGAGAGAGAGAGAAACATCGATGAGAGAACATCGGTTGGCTGCCTCCTGCATGCCCCCCCCCCCCCATTGGGGATTTGGCCTACAACCTAGGCATGTTCCCTGGCCAGGAATCAAACCAGCGACCCCTTGGTGCATGGGTCGATGCTCAATCACTGAACCACACCAGCTGGGCTATAATAGCTATATATATATATATATATATGTATGTAATTGCATTATATTACTATTATTGTATTTATGGTTACCATATTATTACAATATTCTTTTACCATCATGTGTTATATAATATGAAATACTATATAATATTAATAGTAATTGCACATACTTATTGACCACTTTGTGGGTGCTGACATTGTTCTCAGGATTTTACAGAGATTAATTTACTTATTTCTCAAAACAGCCAGATTATATCTATCCGATAGGAGGATATGGGTCACTGGGAGGTTAATTAACTTGCCCTAGTCACAGCAGCTTAGGATTTAAACCAGGCACAACGTTATGTTGCCAGTACTGTTAGGTTAGAAAGCCCTTCTTTCTACCATCCTGATCAGACCCCCAAAGGGTGAGATCTGGGACCTGCCCAAGTACTTTACTTCTCCCTGTTGGTCTTGCTCTGGTTGCAAATAAATTTCAACAAAAGTTACTTTTAATGGGATCTGTTTTATCTCTATTAAAAAGAATTTGGAAATTACTCCTCCTTTCAAAGCACATCCAATGTTATAATCCCACTTTAAAATGTCTGCTTATTTTCAACAGCTCTTTTTCTGACTCCCGGGGAGAAGTGGTTAGCCTATGTTTCTATGCCAAGAAGAACCTGAACACGTGAGCATCAGGAATCTAACTGGGGCCACGTGGTAGGAGGCTGACGAATATTTGCAGAAAGAGTCGGAGTCTTCCTGCCTTCTTACGGATCACCCCTAAAGTATTTGCAACGTTTTCTGTCGGGGCTTCCTGGGGTCCTCCTCGCCCGGTGACGAACTTCAGGCACCTCGATCGCCTTGTGGGGGTGGAAGGTATTGGGTTGGATGCAGTCGTGGCCCCTGCTGGGCGACTGTCGGGAATTTACAAACGGAAATCCCAAGACCTGGTAAGGTGTTTGCAAGCCGGGTCCCTTCAGGTCGCTCTGACCTGCGCTCGGCAGGGGCAGGGTTTGTCTGCACACCTTCAGCATCTTTGGAAGCGGTGGGGGAAACGCGCACAAGGGGCGGGCCCGGGTTTTCCGAGTCCCTCCCAGCTGAGATTTGCAGAGGACCCGGCCCGGGGCGACAGCACCAGAGAATGAGGGACTGGACCCAGGTGTCCCCGCGCCAGGCGCGAGCTGCGGCAGCCACCGCCCTCCGCTTCTTTTTTTCCCTCATCCTACGTACTTTGGGCTTCTCTGCTACTTTTTAGAATAGGTGGCAACCCGGAGCTCTGGGGCGGGACCTGGGAGGGGCCTGTGGGCATCCAGGACGGTAAATGCCCCATCGGATCATAAATAATACACCCTCCAGACCCTGAAACAGGGGAAGGGGCGGCACAAAACCCGCAGAATTGGGGCTGACGACCAGTTTCCATACAAACACAAAACAAACAAGCTATGCGAGGTTGAGTGCCTGGGGTTGACGAGACACGTGCCAGCTGGTCCCCCACCCCCACCCCGTGGGACACGTGGGCTTGTGCCAGCGTCCTTATTTATACCTTGGATTCTCCCCGACCGGCGCCTGCCCTTGCAGATCGCAGGGCTGCGACAGGGACAGGCTCCAGTCGTGGGCCCAGCCAGGTGGAGACCGCCAGTCTATTACCTCGGGAGGCCTCGGGTGCTGTGGGACACGGGCCAGCCCCGGGATGAGGGAGTGTACGCCGCGGAGCCTGGAGCCGCCCTGGGAACCTGTTGCTGCCTCGGGCGGTCCTGGAGGAGCGAGCAGGGTCAGCAGGCGACGCCCGGGCGCGCGACTCCACCTTCCCACCGCTTTGGAGCCACCCCGGGGCGTGCGCGTCCGAAAGGAGAGACGTCGAGGTAATTTTCTCCTACCCCACCGATCGCGGGCAGCTGGGTCTGGCGCAAATCCATCGACACCTAGATCAAGAGCCGGGAGTTCATCTGCACGCGGACCGGCCAGTCTGAAGGGTCTTGGAAAGGAGCTGAATAGCTCTCCTAGTGAGTGTTCTAAGACAGGGCTCTCTGCGCGCGGGATCCGCTCGCCTGTCCACACCTGCTAGCGACCAGCAGAGTCCCGGTCAGCTGGCGACGACACCCACAGCTGTCACTGGCGAGGTTTTGTTCATTTAACCTTGAGATTTTCCTGGTTATCCACATAATCCGCCCTCAAATCCCCCTATTGTCACTGAATTTTGATGACTCACAGGACTTGGAAAGTACTCGCCTATTTTTCCGAGGCCAGGGGAGCCTACAAAAAGTCTATCAAGCGGGCCGGTCACCCCGCCGTTACGAAAGATCACAGCACTCCAAATGGAGATGCAAAATCTTACTTAACCTTCCTGGGAATGCAAAGTCACGGGGGGAGGGGGGGTGCGGAGCGGGGCACGAAAGGGAGAAGAGAGGGGGGAGGGGAGAATAGTCAGAGACCAGAAGAACGGTTAAATAGTTCTCCAAATTATGACCGCTTCCAAAATCCAAGCATTGGTCTCCGATCGCCCAGTTTCTAAGAAACCTGGCTGCGTTTAGTTCATTAAAGTGAGATTAGGGAGAGCGTCGCATTTCAATAAATACGCTGTGAAATAGAATGGCTTTCAAATCTTGCTGCACAGTAAATCACCTAGGGCGCCTTTTAAAAAATACCGAAGCCCTCCCCTCCCCACCGCTACCCCAGACCAATTAAATACTTCTCAGAGGGCGGGACCGGTGCTTCCGCGGTTTTTTTGAAGCTCTCCAGGTAATGCTAACGTAGAGCTGAGAACCTCCGGTAAAGCTCACATCATGAAATAAGTTTGCTGTGTCTGAATTTAGAAAGAAATGGGCTCTAGAAACAAATCGTTTACCTTGCAGAGCTTGGTCCAAAATTTTCTTCCCAAGCAATAACTGTCTACTTCTCATTTGGAATGAATCCTTCCCCGAAACTAAAGTCAGGTGCAGTGGCTCCCTACCTGGCAAGTTTGACTACAAAATATTTTTAAATGCACACACAGAATATAAATCATATAAAGGGATCATTTCTACATGTTGGAAAGTACTCATTGTTATGGTGGTAAGAGGTAGCTGAACCCACCATATATTACCATGGTTGTTGAGATAATAGCTGTTGAAATAAAACTGTTCTCTCCTTGTATTGATTAAACACTTTCTGTTTATTTGGTGATGTGGTTTTGAAATAATAGGAGCTAGGAGAACTTCGTTGCATATTTTCTCTACCCTATTACCCCACCCCCACCCCCCACTTCAACACTCTCCTATTTCCATCCCATGGAGATGTGGTATTTCTAAACCAAAGATAATCCGATTTGAGATGCAAAGACACTTTCTCTCTAAAGGAAGTGTGCACATTCTTCCTGAGCTCCTAGGAATATTCTTGGAAGTTGGACATTGATTACTTTTCCTTCCCAAAATGTATCTTATCATCAGGAATAACTGTAAATTTATCATGGAAACAAATTTGCTTCTCTTTGGCATCTCTTGGTTTTGCATGACAATAGGAGCCTTAAGTTTTTGATGGGCAGAAACAATACTGATGGCATATATTACAAAGCTTTTTAATATGAACAATCAAATGAGATCAAGCAAAAGATAAATGAAATCTCTCACATTTTTTTTTATTCACACAATTTCGAACTGAGATCTGGCTGCAGTCATTTCTAGTACTTTTTACAGAAATAGTTACTATAGTAAATATTATATATTGATCAAATTTACACTCTAACATGTACAATAAAAACATTATTTCAATGGAAGAAATATAAGTGTATGCTCAGCAGGGGTGCAGTTCATTGCCTATGACATAAATTAATCATCTTTGTATTGTAACTGACATTTAAAATACAAATATTAGCTAATGGGAAACAAAGGATTAAAAAGGCTATGAGTTGGGTCATAGAATAATGGGGGGATTTCTCCATTGTTGAGTTTGTGAATTTAGCAAGTCTGTGAAGGATAATTTATTTAAAGTGGCAAAGGTTGAAATATTAACAATAGGGAGAGTAACACATAATGTGAAATGTAACCGATCTTGTTCTCAATATTGTGGGGAATTTCACTGCAATGTAAGCTTGTTCTGATTATGCAAGTGCTGCTTGTTTTGGAGCGGATGGTGCAGACATGCTCATTTAGCCAGGAAACCAAAAGGAGTCATACCTTGAAATCTCATGATGCAGCAAATGGTGAGAAATGAATGTCAACTGTCCTTTGGTTTCTCCATTGGCTCCTGTCACTGAACATAATGCAATAAAGGTATCGTCATGATAGTATTGGCTTGTTCTCAAAACTTAAAGTGCTTTCAGGTATATATTTTCACCATTCACAATCCTCATGAAGTAGGGAAAAACCAAGTCACCCAGCATCTCAGAATTTCCTGAGTGACAGTGTGAGCGAGGGGAGCCACTTTGTTTAAGTCCGTAGAGAGTTTCCCATTCAGCCAACTCAACAGAATATTCACGGGCCACTATATGTGAATAGAGTGGGAGAGCAGACAAGATTCTTTTCTTGTTTTCACATTTTAGTTATAGGAGGTTGAGAAAAAGAATATAACAAACAAATGAGACCACTACAGACAGTAATGTTAGGAAGAAAAATAAAACTTCAATAGGTGGTCATTGGGATAGAGTGGTCAGGGCAAACTTCTAGGAGGAGGTGATATCAGACCCTCGGAGACCTGACTGAAAACAATGCCGCAGTTCCACATAAGGCTTTAGTTTCCAAAGCATTTCACCCATATACTCTCTCGTGTGGAAATGCTTACACCAACCCCACAAGGTGAGCAGGGCTGATACTTTCGGTTCCCATTTTATGGATGATGAGTTTGAGGCTCAAAGAGGCTAAATGATGTACCAAAAATCTTTCCAAGAAAGGAGAGAACCAGTTTTCAGAGTCCCATCTCCTGGATACAGTTACTAGTCTTTCAACCCCAAACCCAACATTTTTTCTGGGTGTGGACACTGTTCACCAAATCATATTGCATTCAGAGGCCAAGTATTTAATCCATCACCTGTGAGAGGGGTTTTTTCACTTGAAATTTAGGCTCCATAGAATCAAGATGATAACTCTAAACTGTAGCCCCAGAACCCAGGCAGCACCTGGGCTATGGGGACCATGACTTCTTGAGCAGCTGTGCAGGCTGAGTAGGTCTGGCTTTCTGCAGTGACTTTATTGGCAGTTCATGCTCATGAGCTGGACACGAGTCCAGGATTGAAACAAGCTCTTTCAAGAAGAGGAGAATTTCCATGAGAAGGGAGAAAAGCATCTCACTGCTATCAGGAGCCCTACAGACAACTCAATGGCCATTGCAACAATTACTTCCCAAACACCTGCTTTGTCTAAGATACTGGTGTGCCAGGACTTTCCACATGATGTAGGCAGAAGTGATTAAATCACACCTGCAGAGTAGAGGGACAACAGAATATCAGAAAACCGCTAGAAACCAGACAAATGTTTTCCATTACCCCCATCCTGCCACTTGATTCCTGAAAAGTCAGAAATGAGCAATAAAACAAGGTCAGCCAAGAAAATAATCTCTCCATGTTTAGGTGCTGGGCTATTAATTGTATCTGTTTGATTTTAAAGTATTCTACCTCAAATGTCTCATTACAAGAAATTTACAAGTGCAACAATAAAAGAAGAAAAGTGTGGCTTGCACTTGACTAAGACCACTTAAAGACGTCTTTCTCATTTGTGAGGAATAATTTCATTTATGTCATTGGTGGACCTTCCTCTGTGGACCATAAATAAACTGTATAACAAGCAAGCTGGCCCCCAAGTATCTTTAGATAGACTTCCAGGTTGCAAAATTAAGGGAATGAAATAACAAATGTGTGTGCGTACATGTATACATGGTTACATCCACAAACCCAAGTTCTGTTGCCTGTGCATATGCACGCACACACACGCACACATACAGCCCTATAAATGTATACATGCCCTTGTACAACTAAACAGTTGTGAATGCAAACAGAATCTCAGCACCTGGAGGTAAACAAAAGATAAAAATGAATATAGAAGTAATACAAGTCACCTGTTGGAGATATTATTTAAAACCAATCTCTGAAATGTAATTCTTAGTGTTAGGAACCTGAAAACACTTTGCAGAAATTGAAAACAAAATCTGACAAGAGTTTAGTGGATTATTAAAGTAATGGATGAGTAAGCTGCTTTTCCCTCTAGAATACAACAGATGTCATTGGGCCTTCAAGAGTCCTGTTAAAACCTAGAAATAATTCCGTGAAATGCTCATGCTAGCAATGTACATTCCCATGTGTGAGTTAGTTCTCTATCAATCAGCCCCATTCAGAATGTGAAATTAGGACTTGGATGAGACGTGTATTTCAAGAAAAGAAGGACCACACAAATAACTTGGAGCAACTTCCCCATGAAATAAATTTCATGAAAACAGCTTTTTCTATAAATGCTTCTTGTTTTAATTAAGACAATACAGACATAAAACACACCATATTGCAGTTCTTAAATTGCAGCCATACTACTTATCAATGGCCAGTAAATGACTGCTTTCTATGATACAGTGAGATACAAATGTCCATTCAAGTTCAGGTACTAGATAGAATAGTATCAGGATATCATGCAGACAGCTTGTATAATTACAAGAGGGAAAACATCATACCCTTAGTAGCTTCTGTGATGTTTAAGTATGAAAACTTTGTCTTATTCCAAATTTCAAAAGATGGAATGAAGAATGTTTTCATATAAAATACATTTGGAACTGTTAGTTGTTGTTTTTTGTTTTTTTTTTCCTTAAAAAAAGGCATCGAATCCACTTGCAACACATATTGCAATTCATCTTTTTAGTTACAAAATCAGATAGATATGTATTCTTTTGCATTTAACATGACTGGATGTGAACATTTCAGTGATTTCCAATATCAAACAGCTAAATTCAAAATAATTTTCTGTTAAGTGTTATATATATATGTAATCAAAGGAAAAAATACTTGTCCGTTTAGTCTTTGGGCATTATTTTCTATTTTATCAGATATTTGAAAGTCATTACTGGTTTCACAGCACAAAATCTTGATTTAGTTAGCAACACGCCTTTATTTTCTGCTAATTTTGAAATGTATTTGGACTGGAGGTATGGAAGAAATGTTACTGCTTATCAAACATCTTTCCTGGAAATTTTAACATACAAGATTTCCAGATTTATATATTTTTAAATTATTTTTTTAATGAAATTAAGAAAAAAGGCGAAGGAAGCCCTCAGTTTATATTCTGCGTAAATAGCTTTCAATATCTTCCAGGTGGGGGCAACAGTCAGTCAGTTTTGAGAAGAGATGGAAGAGCAGGCTCTTGAAGTTCCCTGAGTCCAGTTACAGAGGAAGCAATGACTTTCTGGTAGTAAGGCCCGTGAATAAAACAATCACAAGCTTCCAGGAGCTCTGTTTCCAGGACTTTGGGGTCGCTGCGGGGCTGGGGATTGCAAGATGCTCTCGCTGGTGCGCTCCGCCGCGACAGCCCGCACTCCGAATGGCGCACGCGCATTGCGCACCTGCCCAAACGCGCACCCTTGCTCGCTGTTGGTGCGCCCCCGCTACCTGACTCCTGCCCGCGCGGTGCCGGAGGGGAGTACACTCTCCGCGCCCCGGTCCACTCACTTTCCAGGGCAGCCAGAAAGCAGGGAGACCTTTCTCCCCCGCTTATATCTATGTCCATTCTTCCACTGGACAGACAATTCAGATGCATTCGCCACAGCTGCGGCCGTGTGCGCGCGTGCACCTGGACCCTTAAAGAATCTCTCAAGTCGCGGCAGCCAGGAAACCAGCGGGGCGGCGGGGGTCCCACTCCCCTTTCCACATCTCTGCAAATCCTCGGGCTCTGGGAGGGAAGGCTGAGCACTCCGGTGAGGACGAGGATGGTGCAGGTAGTGGAGGTTGATCTTGCACAGTCGGGGACATCGACTCCCCACCAGCATCCCCGCCTCCTCGATTTCTCTCTTTGGCCCAGTGCGGAGGAGGCGGGGCGTGGAAAGCCCAGGGGGCGGAAAACCGAAGCCCCGCAGTGGCAGAACGACGAGGGGGTGCGTGTCCAGGGGTCGCGGGGAGAAGCCCGAAGGGCTCGAGCGCACCGAGCCGGAGAACACTCCTCTCGAGTCTCGCTGGGCTGAAGGTGCGTGCGGGCGGGAGACCCGGCAAGTGGCCTCACTACGTGTTGCTCCCTCGCACGCCGCCCGCTGCCGCCGCACGCGTCCTCCGGCCACCGCCGCCGCCCCCAGCCGAGCCCGCAGCCGCGCCCTCGGGTCGGTACTTGAGCCAGCAGATGAGCCAAGTGACCACAACCGAGAAGAGTGCCAGAATGCTGGCCACCGACAGGCAGATGGGCCCCACGGGCGAGGGCGATCCGGCTGCTGGAGCCGCGCCAGGTGGCGCCCCGCTGCCAGGGGGTCCCCCGCCGCCACCACCGCCATAGTGGTTGACGAAGATAAGGCCGGTGAAGAGCAGCACCACCATGGAGAGGAAGGAAAAGACGACACACACGCAGCCGGCGGTGAGCGCCGCTCGCTTGCAGTTCTGGCAGCTCTCATAGGCGCCCGGGGCGCGCAGGCCGGCGCCGGCGCGGGGCCCGCGGGCGGCGTCCTCCCTGGGCGGTGGCTGCTGGACCGGGGCCGGGACCGAAGCGGGCGGCGGGGCCGCAGAGGGCGTTGGGCGGCGAGCGGGCAACGGCGGGAGGCGGTCCGGGGGCAGCGGGTCGTGCGCGGCGCGCAGAGCCAGCGGGAAGGCCTCGGCGAGCTTGGTGTTGTTGGGCAGGGCGTGCACGCGGCTGTCGGGCAGCGGCGTGCGGTGGCGGCACACGGGGCACGCGATGGCGCTGGGCGGGCTGTACCAGGTCGGCGGGCGCTCAGGCGCGGCAGCGGCGGCGGCGGCGGCGGCGGCGCGGAGCTGCAGCTGGCTCAGGCACTCCTGGCAGAAGGTGTGCAGGCACGCCAGCAGCTTGGGCGCGCGCCGGTCGGCGTCGAAGTAGTTGTAGCAGATTTTGCACTCGTAGTCCTCGAACGGAGGGAGACCGGGGACCGTCACCGCTGCGCCTCGGAATCCTGCTTCCCCGCTGTCCCGGGCTCCGGCCGCAGCGCCCCCGGCTCCTGTAGAGCTCCCGGGGCTGCTGGTTGGGCTCCGCTCGCCGCCGCCGCCGCCACTGCCGCTGTCGCTCGCCGGCGCTGCCATGGCATGATCCGCCCCTCATCGGGGGCAAGGTGAGGCGCCTTCCTCCCCCTCCGCCTCTGCGTCGGCTCTCGGCGAGGAGGAGGCGCTTCGGGCTCCCCCTTCTAGCTGCTGTCGCCTGCTGGGGGAGGCACCGCTGGCTGGACCGGGCGGGGGCGCAGCGGCGACCGCCTTCACCCCACTCCCCCCAGATGCCGACGCCTCAAGTCCTCCCAGCCCCGGAAGCCTCTCTGCCGTTTCCCTGGGGCCTCTCCAGGCAGCTCTCCCGCCACTCTGGATATCGATTTTTGTTGAATTGGGAGTTGATGGTGGCTGTGGGGCTGGACCGTGCGGGAACGGAACTTGGGGTTCGGCTACTTAAGAATGTGACGCCCTGTGAAGCACCCCCCCTCCAAGCTACATTTGGGGCAGTGGTGGGAAACCTGGTCTTGCTTTTTCCTTCTACCGTTCCCGCGCCTCCCTCCCCCTTTCTCCTTGTTACTCCGGGTTTATCCTCCTCGGTCTGGGGCTGAGCCCCTGGCGAAGCCTCCTCTCCCCCCACCAGCCAGAGCTCACCGGTGATGTAATGCGGGACCCGCGCAGGGAGGGGATGCAACAGCCTCCGCGGCGGCGGTGGTTCCTGTCCGTGAAAATCGTGATCTCATTTCTCCGTCCAAGGGCGAACGCCAGTAATCACCAAGCCATTTACACTTTCCTCTTTTATTAGCTAAGCCCAAGCAGCCCTTCAGCCTTCTCCTCTGGGTGAAAGCGGAGGGCTGGCATTTTCCTTTCACCAGTGGGAGGAAATTTTGGAGCTGAGCGGTACCCTTTTCTCGCGCAGAAATACTGCCTCCTGAAGCTTGAGGAGGCACCACACAGACCGAGCCAGGTCTTGCAATGTCCTGACGCTGACCGCAGGGGATGGAGGTAGCTATTTGGTTGGTGCACAGGCGGCTACAAAGCCTGGCTACAGAGGCCGAGAGGGGGAAATATTGTCAAACAGACTCACACAATTGCAACGTCCAGCTTAAACCTAGCCCCTGGCGCCACTCACCACCCCCTCCCCAATTTAAAAATTTAACACACAAATGTAGAGAGCTGAAAACTCCTTTAGTAACATGAGACAGATCTTCTTGATTTTATTAAAACTAGTAGAAACTCATCTCAGCAGGTTAGCAGAAAGCAGCACTTCTTGAAGGAACGTTCAGTAGAACACAGGAGTGGTGGGCTTGGGGGACCATCTGAGAGGTGCTGTTCAGATATTCCTAACCAGAAAGTTCTGCTCCCCTGTTTCTCCAGGTTGGACTTCACCTTACGAAGAGAGACACCTCCTTCCCAGTCCAGAGAAATGTTCTCACTTTCTCTGGATTCTCTGCAGAAGACACAGGATGTCCCAGGGAATATTTGTGGGAAGGAAGAATGAATGGGAAACAAGCTGAAGGAAAAGAAGGAAACCAAGAAACCAGTGTATAAGCAAGAGAAGGAATGGTCGTAAATAACTACTACATTTCTATGACATTTAAAAATACATTTATTTTTTTTATTCTCTGTGAATAGCTAATGTGATCGAGGTCTTAAGTTTGAGGGACTTTAGGTGAAGCTCATTAACAACCAGTAGCTTTTCATTTCCTAGTTTCAAAATTTATAAATGTAATTTAGGGAAATACTTTTGTTTTTGCTTAAAGTATATCATTTTGTGATGGGGGCTGTTATGAACAGAAGGCAGGTTGGTAGCAAGTCTGGCCTTGAAATATTATACACAAACCTACCTATAGTGGAGGAAGTTGGGTGTCTGTCCTCTTTCCCTCCTTGATTGTAAACAGACTGGTGCATTTTATGTACCACTTGAATCTGGGTTCTTCTACTTTAAGCTTTGATGAGCCCTGTGCTAAGAAGAGACATAATGCTAATATTGGAAAAAATTTAAAACAGGGCATGGGGAGAAGAGATACTCAGAAACAGGAGGGGCTAGTGTTTGTCCTTCCCACCCATCCATTTCGGAGGACAAGTGTAACCTCAGTGCTAAAGGGGACTGAAAAAGAGTTCTGAAGGTCTACATGTTTGCAGATGGCATGCATTTTGGCAAACATTTATTTTCAAGGTTCACCCTATTATGTATTCTCACCATGGAATGGAAGAATTGAACGTGGGCTACCCCAGGGTATCTGAACCTCAGCACTATTGACATTTGGAGGTGGATATTACTTTGTTCTGTGCATTGTCAGATGTTTAGCAACATCCTTGACCTCTACCCACTTGATGTTAGTAGCAACCCTCCCCACTGGTGACAACCAAAAGTGTCTCCTGGGGACAAAAATCACCCCTGGTTGAGGATCACAGGTCTACACAAAAGGCACAGATTTGTTTAAAGTGAAATAAAAAACAGAAACACCTCCCAACTCTTAGCTAGTGCAAGCAAAGACAGCATTCCCAAATTTACTAGCTACCATCATTTCTTCTGTAGCTCCCAGTACCTTAGATCCCCGGCATCATCTTTGAGAGGGTCCAGGTACAGTTTTTGTCAATAATACATTGTTGATGGGGGTCATAAACAATTGCCAGCATTTGGGCAACAAGACTGGAATGTACTCTCTGTGTTTGGATAGTTTGTTTTAAGGGAAGCCAGCATCTCCAATTATTTTATGTCTTAGGGCCAGAAACTCATTTTTGGACTCAAAAGTGTCATGTGCGGTTTCTGTCTGCACTGAAGAGCGGAAGTTTGTGTGACACAGAACACAGGCCTCTGTCCTAATGGACTGTAAGGTCCAGTGCTCACGGTGTCCCCTGCAGCAGTAAGTAGTGAAGCATGGTCACTCATGTAGGAATTAGGTGCTCACTATGGTGAAAGTTGTGTTGAAAGAGATCTTAAGTCAGAAACAAGGAACTCAGTATTCAGATGAGGATTTAAATTGGCTTTGCAAGAGTCCAGCTCATGCCTTAAATATATTAGACACTCAGTATTTGCTGAATTTTTTTTTCTTTTTGAGAACCCAAGTAAATGGGAGGCAGCAATAGTATCGGCTCACCTCTCGTATACGTTCTTCCTACCCACCATCTAGAGAGAGAATGTTTTAGTTTTAGGGTTAACTGTCCTGAGTCCAAGTGCTAGGTCTGCTCCTCACCCTCTGTGTAGCATTAGATGTGCTACTTAACCCTCTCTGTGCGTCAGTTTTCCAAACTGTAAAATGGGATGAGTAGCTACCACTTAAGTCTGTTATGAGGATTGAACAAGTGGTACACATAACACATACAGAGAGTTCTGACCCCTGTTAACACCCATTACTATTTATGTCAGGGGTTTCTATTCCTGAGCTCAATAGCCCTCACAAATGCCCTGTGAGAGGGGCCCAGGGGGTTCACATAACCAGGCAAGGTAACACAGCCAGCAGTAACAGAGGGGGCCAGCGCTTCCATCATTTCAAAGATAGAGCTACAGAGAGCCTCTCAGTCAGAGAGACCAGGAGGAGGCCGGACCTATGCATCTAACCATGTATTATTGATCTGTCAGCTACAATAAAGCCCTGTATAAAATATGAGGAAAATGTAATACCTCGTTGGTAATAGTGGAAGAATAGATGTATAGGCAGATCATGCTACTCAGAAGCAAGTAGTAAATGAGTCAATCAAACAGTTGACCTATTAAATAGGAGCTGGCCTAATTCCACTCAACACTTACTGAGGTCCTGTTCCAGAAGGCGTTACTGCTGCGTGGTAAGATAACGACCTTCAGAAACCAAGAGTACAAGAGAGGATATTAAACGTGTGCAAAACTCAGAGGCAGAATGAGGCAAGTTTGTGGTCCAAGGACAAGGCCTGGTGGGAATAAAGAGGAGAGAGAAGTTATTTCTGCTGTGGGAGGTTTCTGCAGACTCATGGTCAGGGAACTGGGGACTTAAGAAGATACGGAGAGAAAGACATTCAGGGCAGCAGCGGCGGGAAAGCAGGTGCGTTGAGGTCATGGCCGGAGACCTGCTTCAGAGAGAGCACGCAGCATGTAGGACAGGTCCAGGGAAGCCCGGGATGCCGAGCTGGCCGGGCTGGGCTTCACTCTGCAGACAACCCCAAATGCTCCTCTCTGCACGACCGGAGTGCCCGCGGTGGATGGAGCTGCAGAGTGCTGGTTTGGCTGGAGCTGGAATTGACGATCCAGAAGAGACACATCCATTAAGAGGTTACTTAGGAGCTAGATCGCACTGCTGCAAAGAGAACACTTTTAAAAGAATTCACGTGCTCCTTGTTTAGCAATAAGCTGTCTCTCCTCATGTATGGGCTAGTAGTTCAGAACAAGGGCTCTGCTCTGACAGCCTGTGCCCCTTGCTAGCTCCACAGTGCTGGACAAGGTCCTTCCCCTTTCTGTGCCTTGGTTTCCTCTTTTGTAAAGTGTGAGAGTCCTCTCTACTTCATAAGGTGGTTGGGCAGTTAAAATGAGTCTACATATTATGAAGCTTCAAACACTGCCTGCTGCGTGGTCGTGCCTTAAAAATGTTTTTAAAAATAATAAAACCTATCCAAACAGGCCCAAATTGCTTATTCTGGGAAAATGATTATTATATTTTTATTGCTAAATAAAAGTAATGCAGAACAAAAAGTTCCTTGGCCAGGTGAACAAAGGTAACATCAAGCGTGACAAGGGAAATTGACCACACTTGGCCTTGTGTTGAGAAATGGCACTCGCTGTGGTATTCCTCTCGGAACCCCATAAACCCAGTATTATCAGGGGAAAACATCGGGCCAGTCCCAATGGAAGGGCATTCTACAAAATAACCCTCAAAACTTTCAAGGTCATCAAAACAGGGAAAGTCTGTGAAACTGTCTTAGCCAAGAGGAGCCTAAAGAGACAGAATAACTAGATGTGATGTGCTATTCTGGACGGGGTCCTAGAATAACAACAATAAAAGGACATTAGGTAAAAACTAAGAAAATCTGAAGGAAGGGTTGGCTTAAGTAAACAGTCATGCATCAATATTGGTTCATTAGTTATGATAAATATGACCTATGAATGTAAGATGTTCTTAATGGGAAACTGGGTATGTTTTATATTGGAACTGTGTGCTATTTTTGCAGTTTTTCTGTAAATCTAAAACGACTCTAAAAAGTTTATTATTTTTTAAATGTGGTCAGTTTATGGGGAATTGCCATCACAAGGCCTCTAAAATTCCTTGGGATTGAGATATATCTGCTCAATGTGCATTTGTATCACTTCAAGTAAGATCCATTAAGCAGATTTGCAAAACCTTTCAAGGAAACATTTGACTTACCATTAGAGCATCTAATTACAGTGTGCAGATAATAGTAATTTTTTAAACGTACAGAAATAGTGTAACTACCTTAAAGTGAATTCAGAAAAGAGAATTAAAAGTTACCCTGTAACCCAACACTTCAGTGTAGCTATTACCATCATTGATTTATTCTTATAGGCATATGTTTTTAGTTATAATAATGCATGTACCTTGTTTCACTTCAATTTGAATTATTCATTCAAATTACTATTTCTGGCGACTACTATCGCCAGACAGTGTTTTTGAGGTTGGCTGTATAAAAGACAATGGACAGAACAGACGATATGCTTGACCTCATAGAGTTTTACATCCTAGCATGTGTATTTTTGTGTGATGCAGACAATAAATAAATGAATATATAATATGACAGAAAGTAGAAGGTGCTATGAAGAAAAATACAGTAGACTAAGAGGAGAGGAAGTGTTGGGGTATGGAAGGGGTAGTTTGCTATTTTAAATAAGGTGGCCAGGAAGGCCCATCTAAGCAAAGACGTAAGGAAGTGAGGGACATAACCATGCAGTTCTCCAAGGGAACAGTGCCCCAAGCAAAGTGAATAGCATGTGCAAAGGTCCTGAGGTAGGAATATGTTTGATGTGTTCCAAGAACAGCAAGGAAGTCAACAACAGGAGCAGATTGAGCAAGGGGAGGGGGTAGCAGGCGAGGCCACGGAAGATGTCAGGGCAGGCATGATCATATGAGGACTTCTAGACCATTTTAATAATTTTTTATTTTTAATTAGAATAAGATAAGTAGTGATACATCTGATTTAGTTTTCAAGATCATTACTGTGGCTACTACATAAAGAATAGCATATAGGGGACAAGTTTAGAAGCAAGTAACCCGCGTATGTGTCCCTGGTTAACAAACCAGAGAGAGAAAGGTACCCTGGTTTTGGTGAGACTAATTGGATTCTATATGTAAACATGAGGCCAAGAGGATTTTGGGGTGTGAGAATTGAGAGAGAGAGAAATTTCTAAGGCTTTTGTTCATCAGTAGCAATCATTAATTATTTTTTAAATTTTATTTATTTATTTATTTTCACCCAAAGACATTTTTTGCATTTATCTTCAGATAGAGCGGGAGGGAGAGAGGGAGGAAGAGAGAGAGAAACATCAACATGAGAGAGACACATCAAGTGGCCGCCTCCCACACAACCCCAACCAGGGCTGTGGACAACCGAGGTACGTGCCCTTACCAGGAACCGAACCCGAGCCCCTCTGGTCTATGGGCCGACGCTCTAACCGCTGAGCCAAACTGGCCAGGGCTAACAATCATTAATTTAACAAACATGTAATAATAAGCATTCTTCCAGAATATTAATAATATTTATCACCAGAACATTTGTTTCAGTGATGCTTACCCTGACCATCTAATCTACAATTGTAACCTCTGCCCTGGCCAGGTTGGTTCAGTGATCAGAGCGTTGGTCTGCAGGCCAATCATGGATTCGATTCTGGTCAAGGGCACGTACCTCAGTTCTGGTTTGTGCCCAGACCTGGTCGGGTCATGCAGGAGGCAGCCAGTCAAGGTGTCTCTCTCACATTGATGTCTCTCTCTCTCCCTCTCTCCCTCCTACTCTATCTGATGATAAATGGAAAAATATCCTCCCATGAGGATTAAAAAAAGTAATTAAGACTCTCACAAATGTTGCCAGGAGCACATTATTATTATTATTATTTTATCCTCACCCGAGGACATTTTCCCATTTCTTATTCAGACAGAGTGGGAAGGAGAGAGAGGAAGAAAGAGAGAGAAACATCGACGTGAAAGGGACACATCAAGTGGCTGCCACCCGCACGACCCAACCAGGGCCGGGGACAACTGCAACTGAGGTACGTGCCCTTAGCGGGAACCGAACCCGAGTCTCTCTGGACCGCAGGCCAACGCTCTAACCGCTGAGCCAAACCGGCCAGGGCACCAGGAGCACATTAAAGAAGTGAGAGGCCCTTCTGAATGCAGGGCCTTGTCGCAAATGAAGCCAGCCCTGCACACATGTCACATATTTAATTAACTTATCTGTGTACTGGGTGTCCCTCCTCATATTCATGTACATCTTTGGAGGGTGGGCGTTTTGTGTTTTGTTCCCTGCCATATTCCCAATGCCTAGAATAGTACCTAGCATAGAGTAGACACTCAATAAATATTTTTGAATAAATAAATGATTTTAATGGCTGATTAACATTTTATCTAATCATTCTACCATAATTTTATTAAGCATTCTTCCATCAGTGATTGTTTGGGTAGAATATTTTGCTGCTGTTGATCATGTGGCAATTAAAATCTTCAGCTTGCCCTGGCCAGTTTTGCTCAGCAGTTAGAGCATCTCCTGCGGACCAAGGAGTCATGGGTTCAATTCTGGTCGAGGGCACGTACCTCGGTTGCGGTTCGTCCCCGGCCCTGGTCAGGGTCATGCAGGAGGCAACCAGTTGATGTGTCCCTCTTACATTGATGTTTCTCTCTCTCTCCCTCCCTCCCACTCTATCTGAAGATAAAATGGAAAAATATCCTCTGGTGAGGATTAAAAAAAAAACAACTTCATTTTATAGCCTTTTCCATATCTGGGATTTAATCCTCTAAGATCGATTCTCAGAAGTGGAATTTTTGTAGGCTGTTGTCCTAAAAAAATATCATTTGCAAATATTATCATCTGGATGAATTTAAATCATATAAAGCATTAATTATTCTTTGACAACTTGAGTTTTTATTTAGGAAGAAATTTTATCACCCCCCAAAAAGTGTGTTTATTCTATTAACATTTATATTTATGAAGAAATAAATGTTTTTAAAAAAGAATATTTTTGTCTCTTAGAATTTCACTTTAAGTACTGAAACCATTTCTTTAATTATTGCTTGTTTTAATTTTGTTTCAGTGAAATATCAGTAAAGAAAGAAGACAATTAAGTCAATTGATTGATTGATTTTAGAGAAAGAGAGAGACATTGATTGGCTGCCTCCCGCATGTGCCCTGACTGGGGATTGAACCCTCAACCTGGGTGTGTGCCCTGCTCAGGAATCCAACCCGCCACCTTTCAGTGGACAGGATGACGCTCCAACCAAATGAGACCCACTGGCCAGGGCAGGTCAGTTTTATAACTAACTTAAATTCATCCCATTTCCTCATGTTTTCTTGTTTCACTGGATTTTGGGTGTTTCAATTCTGTCACTACTTTATGTTTCTCTGCTTGAACTGTAGTTTATGCAAGAAAATACATGTCTGTTGTGCTCCCCAGGGAATTAGAAGTTGATTTAAAATGTTTCAGCTCTCTCTAAGCATCATTATTAAAGACTTTTGAATTGATTTTTTAGAGAGAGACGAATGGAGAGGGAGAGGGAGAAACATCAGTGTAAGAGTGAAACATCGTTGGTTGCCTCCTGCACACCCCATGCCTGAGATCAAGCCTGCAACCTGGGCAAGTGTCCTGACGGGCCATCAAACTGGCAACCTTTCAGCGCACAGGACAATGTGCAACCAACGGAGACACGCCCGGGGCAAGCATAATTGTTAGAGGTGCCCACCGAAAGAGAAAGCTGGGGGCCCCGTGGCTGGTAATCCTGTGTATTTGTCATTACTTACGCAAACCCATGAAGTTCTGAGTGCCCCAGAGCCGATCCCAGCGGGCTGACTGTTCGGTGCTATGGTTGGCATTTGTGTCAGCTGGCTGTCACCAGGCGAAACAGAATCAAGTCGAAACAAGATGGGAGTTAGGTAAGAGCATCACAAGCTCTTGCAACGTCTTAGTTTTTCTACTCCCATTTCACGATGAGGATGCTAATATAGAACACCCAGGTCCAGATTGCTTCTCCAGGGCCACAGGGTAAACTTGGCTAAGGTCAAATGTTGTATTCCTTCTAAGGGCTAGGGGGGGGGGGGGGAGCCAATTCCTTGCCCTTTGCCCCTTCCAGGGGCTGCCTGCATTCTTTGGTTTGTGGCCACATCACTTCGAACTCACTTCTCTTGTTGTTCTGACTCTGACCCTCCTGCTCCCCTGTGATTGCGCTGGGTTCACTTAGACAACCCAGAATAATCTCCCTGTCTGAAGATAGTAATTTAGTCATACCTGCAAAGTCCCTGAGCGATTCCTAGGTCCTTGGGATTAAGACGTGGACACCTTTAGGGGCCATTATTCTCTTGACCAGTAAGTTCCGCAGCACCAGCGAGGCTGCTCAAAGTTAGTGCCTGGCCCCTAGGTTGTAGGTGCCCCAGGCCCCACTTAGCTGCAGGAAGGCTGGGGCGATCAGTACCTCCTCATCCTCTGTGGCCCGCCAGTGGGCTGCAGTGTGCCAGTTAAGAAACTTTACCATAAAGTGTATAATAATGTAAAAGCAGATTTCTTGTCACAGGAACTGCCAACACCTACGTTCATGTTTCTGAGAACTTTCTCCTGCAGTCCCAATCTCCTTTGCTGCCTGTAGTGCCGAGGACTGAGCAGTCCTCAACCAGAGAGTGAAGTGGGGTGGGGTGCGTACCCCACTCCCTCACCCCTTCAGCGAATCTATTCCCTGCTCTGTTTCCCCAGCAGAACGTAGCTGTAGACACTTGCAGTGGTAACGGGCTTAGTGGCTGCCTTCTTCCCTCCTCCTGTCCCTACCCCCCAACTGGGGTTTCCTTGGGATCACCTCTTATCGTGGGGTCTGCTTCTGGGCGATCCAAGTTAAGATGTGGGGAAAGCTTTGCAAGAAAAACAGAACAGGAAAAGGATGTTCAAACACATGTACGAAAGCTTGACTTGCTGAACTCCTCTTAAAGGAAAAACAGGTGGGGGAACTGTAGCCCATCGATATATTTTAGGGGACTCCAAGACATGAAGGTCTGTGTTCCCCTTCCAGAGAGTGACCCCAAGCTCCAAGGCCCAGAGTCTGGAGGAACAGTGGTGGGGGGCAGACCCACGTGGAGAGAATTGAACACGGCTGATCCCAGTGTCGTATCCAGCCCTCCAATAGAGTGCGCTAAGGTCCCCAGGCCCAAGTGGGGAGCGGAAGTGTCTCAGAGCCACCAGAGGGAGGTCGAGGCAGGAAGAAGGAGCATCAGAGGCACCTGAGAGCAGGAGGCATGGCCACACAGCCTTAGGGACACCAGGAACCAAAGTGGGTTATGGTCACCCAGGCAAAGCCCAGCAAGAACCCACTGCCTGCCTCTGCCTGCCTTGAACCCAGATGTCATCCTGAGTGAAAGGGGCAGAGGGGGACGAGGGCCCGCTCCTGAGCTAAGGGGCAGTTACCCACCAAGAAGCTAATTTCTGCCCTGGAAGAGAAGTGACTGAATTGTTGGCAAAAATACACATGTTCTTTTGCTGCTTTTCCAAAAAATGGGGCAGGTCTTATAAATCAGGAGCCTAAAACACTGCACCGCAGCCGGGGAAGGTATTTCATTCCTCCTTGTGTGTCTTGCCTGTGACCCACCCTTCATGAGGCACCATGGAAATAAGCCGAGGGAACAATAGGTTAACTGGATAATGTGGAATAACAGAAATATTAAACCAAAGCCAATGTACTTCTCGGTCCTCACATGTGTGCGTGTGCACACACACACACACACACACACACACACACATGTTCCTCAGAGCTGCTATGCTCTATGGCTCCAGGAAAGTGGGGGGGTGAGTCCGAGCTTGTACACAGCACTCCTGAGGAGCGCAGGTAAGGCTACCCCCACCTGGAAGGGGTCTGCGACCAGAGAGGAAGGTGTCGGACAGGTGTGTCCCGGCTCTAGACAGGTGAGGTGGAGCCCAAGAACGTGTCTCGTAGGCCATACGAAGGAATTCTTGTTAATTTTGTTTGTCATAATAGCAGAGGGGTCATAGCAAAAAGTTGTTATCTGCTATAAATGTATCCTGATGTATTACAGGAGAAAGTGTGTGATATCTTGAATTGCTTTATTAATAGACTCCAGCAAAAATAAGTATAGATAGAGAAATACATTTTAGAAGTGGGGGATTGCGGAAATAAGATCGCCACAATGTATGAACATTGTTGCAGCCGATGAAGGACATTCACTGGTGCTCATTACACTACTTCCTTTTGTGGCATTTGTAAAGGTTCCTATCAGCCGTTCGGCTTCAAGACAGACTCAAAATTCTCATCATTCTTATAAAAAATAGCACTGAGGATGCTCACATTTTCGAAGCATTGTAGTTTTGCAGGATTGGAGAAAATAATCTTGAATTTAGCTCTTTTGCTCATTATTTTTTCTTTGTTCTCTTTTCTTCTCAGCCTTCCTTAAGAAATCAAGGAAGAGCTAAGAGGGGCAGGGAAACAGGTGTCACCTGCTGAAGTCAAGCCCTGCGAAGCTCACTGCCCAGTGTAGCCCTGTCTGTCCTTTCTCCCAGGTGCTGCCCAGGCACCTGAGTGCAGAGCACAGAGCTGACCCTTATCACCCCAGACGTCTGGGAGTCATTGTTCCCAAACAATCAGCGGATCAAGGGAGGTACAGAGAATACAGGAGATCGTCAATTACCACTATATGAGCAGACTGGACAAACAGGAGCGTCCTCTGCAGCGGATTTAAACACTGGCCTCTCTTCCATACATGCTCCGCGAGGCTTTTTGTTACTCAGATCTTTTCAAAGATTCAAAGAGATGCCGGTCTCCGAGGCAGGACTCCTCCCACCCACAACATCTCTGGGGCCAAACTTGGCACACTTTCATCTCAGGGAGCCGTTCAAGACACACGATTTACGTGCCAACGGCTGCGGCCTCCCTTCTCAGACAGCTACTTCGCCTCCTATCACGTGGTGCCCTGCGCAAAGCCGAGTGAACTGAACAGCGTGCAAGGTGCTTTTCTGCTCAAGGTCTTCCCGCAGCCCGAGGCCCTTTTCATCGAGTCTCTCTTACTAGTCTGCTCTTGGATTAGATGCTACAAAAAGACTTCATTGGGTAGCAAAAGCGTTTTCAAGTTAGAAAAGTTCTTCTCTTTGAGCACTGACTGTTCTCTCTGAGAGAAAAGTAAGGTGCAGTATTTTTAATTTAAAAACGAAGCAGCTTCTTGGAGGGCACGTGCAGGACCCAATGAGGCTGTGACCTTACTGCGTTTCTCACTACTTTTTGTTCTGGTGTTCCTGTCACAGAAATGAGTCCCACAATGCTAAAGGCTGCCAAATGTTGTGAAATTAGCAATACTCAACGTCCAAGCCCGCCACCAGGGATTGTCTTGACCTCTAGAGAGAATAAAGGCCAAAGATGGTATGTAAGTCTATAAACATATATTGTCTTTAAATCCTCACCCGAGGATATTTTTCTATTCATCTTCAGATAGAGTGTGAAGGGGAAAGAGAGAGAGACACATGGATTGGTTGCCTCCCGCATGACCCCGACCTGGGCCAGTGACCAACCGTAACCAAGGTACATGCCCTTGTCTGGAATTGAACCTGCGGCTCTTTGGTCCACGAGCCGATGCTCTAAAAGCTGAGCCAATCCAGCCAAGGCTATACACACAATATTTAACCCCATCTTTGACTGAAAGCAGAGGTATTGTAGATGCTATGGACTGAGGGTGGTGAGGACCTGGCTCAGCCTTTGAGACTCTAGTCTCTTGGGTACTTTGCCAAGATCTGGGTAGTGAAAGGCTTCCCAGCCAAGCAAGTCCTTGGTGAGTTGAATCTTCAACTGCAAACTTTGAAAGGAAAGGGAATTTCAACTGAAAACATTTCAGACCTATTGTGAAATTCTCACTCTTTAGCTTTCTTGTTTTGTACACACACATAGTCTATAATCTCTTAACTATTCTGGCCCCAATGGAAATTTTAAAAAATAACTTCTACATTTGATTAGAACAAAAAGGAGTAAATGTGAAAAGAAAAAGTTCTGAGAGATCTAGATGGAAATGACCTTGACTCATCTTCAGGTGGTTCCAGGACAGTCTCTGTTCTTTTTGATAAATTGTGATAAAAAATACATAACGTGAGATTTACCATTTTACCCATATTTAAGTGTACAGTTCAGTAATTTTAAGTATATTCACATTGTTGTGAAATAGATCTCCAGAACTTTTCATCTTGCAAAACTTACAATTCTACACCCATTAAACAACTCCCTTCTCCCTCCCCCAGCCACTGGTAACCACCATCTCCTTTTCATTTCTATGGACTTTACTACTTTAGCTGCTTCATATAAGTAGAAGCATACAGCACTGATCTTTCTGTGACCAACCTATTTCACTTAGCATAACGCCTCAGGGTACAATCCATGTTGTAGCATGTATCAGAATTTTCTTCCTTTTTAAGGTTCAATAATATTCTAGTATATGTATATACCACATTTTGTATATCTATTTATCTGTTGGTGAACATTTGGTTTGCTTCCACATCTTGGTTATTGTAAATACTGCTACTGTGAACATGGGTGTGTAAACATCTCTTCCAAACCCTGCTTTAGATTCTTTTGGATATATATCCAGAAGTGGGATTACTAGATCATATGGTTAGTTCTATTTTGAATTTTTCAAGGAAGCAATCTGTGTTCTATAGTGGTTGTATTATTTTACAATCCCATCAACAGTGGGCAATGGTTCTAATTTCTCCACATCTTCATCAACAGTTGTTATTTTCTGGGGTTTTTTGTTTTTGTTTTTGTTTTTTGTACGTGCCCCTAGTGGGAACTGAACCCGGGACTCTCTGGTCCACAAGTAGAAGCTCCAACTGCTGAGCCAAACCAGCTGGGACAAGGTTTTGGGGTTTTTTGATAGTAGTCATCCTAATGAGAGTGGAGTGATATCTGATTGTGGTTTGATTTGCATTTATCTGATGATTACTGGTGTTGAACATCTTTTTATATGTTTGTCAACCATTTGTATATCATCTTTGGAGAAATGTCTATGCAAATCCTTTGCCTTCTTTTTAGTTGGGTTATTTGATTTTTGTTGTTGAGTTATAGGAGTTCTTTACATATTGTGGATATTAATCCCTTGTCAGGTATATGACTTGCAAATATTCTCTGCCATTCTATAGGTTGCCTTTCACTCAGTTGATTGTGTCCTTTGAGACACAAAAGTTTTTCAGTTTGATGCAGTTTCATTTGTCTATTTTGCTTTGGTTGCCTGTGATTTTGGTGTCATATTCAAGAAATCATTGCCAAGTCCAATGCCATGCAGATTTTCTCCTTTACTTTCTTCTAGAAGTTTTGTAATTTTAGGTCCCATGTCTACGGCTTTAATACATTTTAATTTAATTTTTGTATATGGCATAAGAAAAGGGTCCAACTTTATTCTTTTGGATCTATCCAGTTTTCCCAGCACCATTTGTTGAGAGACTCTCCTTCCCCTATTGAGTAGTCTTGGAACCCTTGTCAATGATCATTTGATCATATGCGTGAGGATTTGTTTCTGGGCTCTGCAGTCTATTCTATTGGTCCAACCGTTTATCTTTATACTAGTATCATAAAGATTACTGTTGGATTACTGTATCTTTGTTGTATGTTTTGATTCAGGAAGTGTGTGACCTCCAATTTTGTTGGGTTTTTTTTCTTCCAAAATTGTTTTGGCTATTCAAGGTTCCTTAAGATACCATATGAGTTTTAAGATGAACTTTTTCATTTTTTCAAACTTTGCCATTGGGATTTTGATAGAGACTGCATTGACTAGTCACTGTTCTTTAATAAGTTCAGTGGAGGACCTAAAATATGGTAGTGAAAGCTATTGAGGCAGGAGACAGAAGCTTGATGGCTAGAGGCTTGTATACTTTTTCTCAATCTCTTTGCAATATAAAACTATGACAACAGAAAATTATAGAAGTAAATACATTTGTTAGTTTGACTTTTTCTCCAATGTATTCAGATGGCTTAAATAGTCCCTAGTAGAAGGGAATGAGAGAACCAATTGATCCCTTTGAACATAGTGGTCTTAATAATAATAATAATAATAGTTATTATCATAGTACCATATAATCTGTTTAGTTTGTATATACAAAGCATACATACATAAAGCATTTACAGTCTATTATGTAATTTTATTTTTTGTTCAAAGCAACTTTTATCAAAGTTATGATCCCTGGAATATTAGTTCCTGAAGAAAGGGTTTTGGGATCAAATAATTTGGAAAACATTGCAAATTACATGCTATACTCTCTATTCAGAGATTCACTATTAAAAGCTCCAAGAATCCCTGGCCAGTTTGGCTCAGCGGTTGGAGCATCAGCCTGTAGACCAGAGAGGCCCGGGTTCAGTTACCGCTAGGGGCACGTACCAAAAAAAAAAAGTTCCAAGAAGTCTTGCTGAAAACATGTTAAGAACCCAGTTCAATGTTGTATGAACTAGTATTTACCAAACTTTTACAGCCACATTTTTTTTAGTAAACCTATTTTGTAGTAAACCAATAAATGACTAAAGCCACTTGGAGCAGAGAATTTAAATGAACAGTGTTTATATTTGCCAATGATATATCAGATAAGGGGTTAATTTCCAAAATATATAAGGTACTCATACAACTCAGCAAAAGGAAGACAAACAATCCAATTAAAAAATGGGCAGAGGACTTGAATAGACATCTCTCCAAATAAGACAAACAAATAACCAAGAGACATGAAAAAATGCTCAATGTCACTAATCATCAGACAGATGCAAATTAAAATGACAATGATATATCACCACACACCTACCAGAATGGCTGCCATCATCAAATCATCAAACAACAAGTGCTGGCGAGGATGTGGAGGGAAGGGAACCCTACTACACTGCTGGTGGGAATGTAGACTGGTGCAGCCACTGTGGAAAACAGTGTGGAGTTTCCTCAAAAAATTAAAAATTGAACTGCCATTTGACCCAGTAATCCTACTTCTAGGAATATATCCTAAGAATTTCAAAACACAGTCAGTAAGAATATATGCACCCCTATGTTCATAGCAGCACTATTCACAATAGCTAAGATCTGTAAACAACCCAAGTGCCCGTCAGTAGATAAGTGGATAAAAAAGCTGTTGTACATATACACAGTGGAATACTATGCAGCTGTAAAAAAGAAGGATCTATTACCCTTTAAGACAGCATAGAGGGACCTGGAGAGTGTTATGCTAAGTGAAATAAGTCAGGCAGAGAAAGACAAGTATCACATGATCTCACTGAGATGTGAAATCTAATGAACAAAATAAGCTGATGAATAAAATAGAAACAGCGGCAAGGAAACATGGAGTAAACCGACAAATCTCAGAGGGAAGAGGAGGGGAGCAGGAAGAGATTAACCAAAGAACTTGTGAGGTGGGAACCAGGAGGGGGAGGATAATGAAAGAAAAAATAGGGACATCTGTAATACTCTCAACAATAAAGATTTAAAAAGCCCTGGCCTGTTTGGCTCAGCAGTTAGAGCGTCAGCCACTGACCGAAGGAGTCATGGGTTTGGTTCTGGTCAAGGGCATGTACCTCAGTTGCAGTTCAATCCTGGGCACTGGTTGAGGTTGTGTGGAAGGCAATCAATCAATGTGTCTCTCTCACATCCCCCCCCTTTTCTCCCTCCCTCCCTCCTTCCCTCCCTCCCTTCCACTCTATCTGAAAATCAATGAAAAAATATCCTTGGGTGAGGATTTAAAAAAAAAAAAGGACAGTGTTTAAATGCTGCATTGTGAATATTAAGATGATTCAAAGTGGTACAGGAAATAAGATGCATAGGGCAGGGAACACATCTGTCAACATAGGAATTGATTTTCCCCATAATGCCTATTAGGGGCAAAAGCTGGGAGTGAGATTCGGCATGCATGGAAACTTGGATGTGTTTTTAATAAAGAAACTGGACAATTTCTTCCATATGCCATTTGCATCATCTGCATGCAACTGATTTGCAGCAATGCCTTGCCGAAAAGGAATAAGTGGATTCTGAGGTTATATGGAGCCAAGACAGACTGGCTCTGTTAGATGAGATCTGCTTAATTGTCTCTTCGTATGCTGATGATTTTTTAATATTTCCAACAGAAGGAAATAAGACATAAATCACCTTTCTTCTAGCATAGTTAATCATAATCGTTTATATATTTTTCTCCCAGGTCATGATATATTCTTCTTTATAATTTCTTTTTAAAAATGTTCTTCCAAAGCCTTGTAAGAGTTCAGAAACCTTTAAATGATGTATCATTTATCTGTCTAGCCACACAGATTCCTTCAGAGTCATTACTGACTCATTCCTACAGAATTAAATCCATCAACAGCACATTCGCTGACATAATAACAAGCAGATTTGGTTTTCAGGAGACCGAGGCAGCTGCAAAGGGCGGACCCATGGATTGGATCACATCCGCTCCACCCAGAGACAAGGTGCTCACTGCAAACCAGGGCCAAATCTGGAGGCCTGAAACTCACAGTTTTGGAGGCCCTTTTTAAGAAACATAATTGAAATTATTAGATAAGAAATTAAGTATTTCTTGAGAATTATAATATTAACCACCACTATAACAACAAAACATTTAAAGCTTACAAACCCTAAAAGAATCTCAAAATCTAGAAAATAACATTCTTTATAATTAGCTAACCAATATACCACTTAATAAAATTATAGTCTGTATACATTTGATTGCCTGTTTTTTTTCCAATCCTCACTCAAGGACATTTTTTTTGCATGTAGCCTCAGATACAGTGGGAGGGAGAGGCAGGGAAGAGAGAGAGAGAGTGTGAGAGAGACACATCGACTGGTTGCCACCCACATGACCCCAACTGGAGCGGCAGACAAACTGCAACCAAGGTACGCGCCCTTAGCGGGAACTGAACCCCGGACTCTCCGGTCCACGGGCTGACGCTCTAACCGCTGAGCCAAACCAGCCAGGGCTGATTGCCTATTCTTGCAACAGGAATTTTGGCCTACTTTCTACTAAGAGAAAGGATAAATCAGATTTCCTCTTGCGTGCTGGATCAAATAAAGCTTTTTTGCTGCTATGTTTTGTTTGTTTGTTTGTTAATCCTCACGCAGGTATGTTTTCCATTGATTTTTAGAGATAATGGAAGGGGGAGAGGGAGAGAGAGAGAGAGAGAGAGAGAGAGAGAGAGAGAGAGAGAGAGAGAAACATCAATTAGTTACCTCCTGTACAACCCCAACTGGGGCGGGGATCGAACCTGCAACCCAGGTACGTGCCCTTGACCAGAAATCAAACCCGAGACCCTTCGGTCTGCAGGCT
Organism: Molossus molossus; assembly: GCF_014108415.1. Taxonomy (NCBI): domain Eukaryota; kingdom Metazoa; phylum Chordata; class Mammalia; order Chiroptera; family Molossidae; genus Molossus; species Molossus molossus. The sequence goes on from NW_023425346.1 coordinate 94,292,845, forward strand.
GACACTTCAACCACTGAGCCAAACTGGCAAGGGCTCGAATAAAGTTTTTTTTATTGTTGGTAATGTAGAAAGGTTCCTTTTGTCTTAAGTTATGTGTGGTATTGGCTTGTACATTTTTAGGATTGTTATCAATTTTAGGAAAACTTCTCTCAGTGTCTGTCATATATGAGCTATGAGGTTCCAACGTGTCTCAGAGGTTAGTTTGTTGCAGGAACTAATCTTAAACACCATTTGAATTGACACCACTCACTGACCAGCATGTCTTCATCGCCCCTCACGTCAGGGTACATTCAGAGGGTCTTGTCAGGCCTCTTCATTCTACACAGTGAAAAGCATCAGTATAGTGAGTGGTAGGACCATTTCTAAAAATTGTTCTTGCCCTGGGGCTGCCAGTAGTAACTAAACTATACACGGAAGAGTCTGTGAACAGTATAAATATCCCACTAAACCAAAACTACATGTAACCTGATCAGCTTCATCACGGTCCAAAATGCCCACGGTTACTTCCACCCAACACAAGAGGAACTATGACCGAGAAGAAGTGGAAGTGGAAAGAGACAGTGTCTTGACCACATGTGGTTGAAATGTACTCATCCATTTTCCAAAAACATGTGGCCATGGACACAGAGGACTAAATGAGGAGCCTTAGAAACGTACGCTTTATTACTTTCAGTTTCCTTCCACCCAGATTGGTTCCCACCAGAGCTGCCGCCCGTTCTTTGGGAAGGATGTGTGTTTACTTCTTGAACGGAAGGACGGGATCTGCAGAAAGTGTAATGCACACACAGGAGACATATGTGACTGTATTTCAGCTGGCCAGTTTGTTAAACTCAATGGAACAACTATTTGACATTATGTGAATCAGTGGCTTTGAGATCTGGCAGCGGGTTAAAAAAAATACACATTCCGTGGCCGCACACCCAGAAATTCTGATTCTGTAGACCCAGGGTGAGGCCCAAGAATCTCTGATTTTCCCTTTCGGAGTGGACAGAGATGCGTTCGCTGCAAGTTAGGGAACCAAGGATGGAGACAAAATACTTGGATGAAGGCGTATGCCCACGACAGCCTCATGGCAGAGTAAAGGGTCAACTTCCAAAGAGGCTTTTGATTTGGTGTGAGCAAGAGCGGTGACACCGCCGTCAAATCAACTGGGCCAGCACATAGTAGGTTGTTGGAGGATTTATAATAGATTCATTAGGGTTCATCTGCTTCTGTGGTTGAAATGTCCTTTTCAGGCGTGGCTGAGCCAAGGTTTACGATAGCCTTACACAGAGCATTTTCCACGGAGAAATAACTTTCAGGAGCTGCTCACAGAAGTCGGAGTGGAGTTCTATTGCCCTGGCTGGTTCAAGTGTCCATTTCTGACCCAGTCACTACATCTGGGTTGGCTGATTGGCCAGACCTGGGGCCCAGCACCACCCACACAGGCACAAGGGGTTGGGTGAGCCTCACAGACCCATGTGAACTGAGGAAGCCAGCGGTGGTTCCCTGACGGAAAATTGGAGTTACAGGCAGAAACAACTGACAAATGGGTGAATGGCTCAGTGACCTCCGGAAGCACTTCAGCTAAGGGTGGACTTGCTTTGCGTCTGCTGAGTTCTCAGACCTGTCCAGTCTCTGGTGTCATGCCTGTCGTGCCTGTCATGCCCTGCCCCTGACAATTAGGACCACGGCGGGGAGGGGTGGCTATGGAACCTGGTGATCTGCTATTTGGGTGAGGTTCTTGCAAGCGGTGTCGTAACAGTCGAAAATCAGGTTGTGAATTGGATGAGGCTAAGTGGGGAGGTGGAGGCAAGATCCAAAGGCAAAAGAGGCCGCGTCAGTGGAAGCGGACCAGAGGACGTGTCCCAGTGCGTGGAGCCGTGGATGCTGACATCACTTTGAGCAGAAGCAGGGATGGCTGAAGCAACCAGCAAAGCCACTTCCTGCAGCAGCTGCGGGGACAGCACAGCTACGCAAGTGCTCAGCTTACGGAGGAGCGTGTTTCTCTGTGGTGAGATAGATAAGTGTTTTGTTTTGCATTTAACCAGCGCAGGTTAGTGGTGAGGTAGACACAGAAATGTGCTACCCAGATGCCCCCTTGAGGAGGGTTCTGGCAGCTGCCAGCTGGTGGCTCCTTCAGGGTCTGCCTGGGCTGCGAAGGGCAGCTGGGTCCCGGGGCAGCCAGCACGCAGAGATGGGGTATAAAGGCCCAGCCATTTCAGTCCAGTGAGGGGTAACGTTATGAGACAACACTGCCCCAGAGCGCCCCCTAGTCCAGGGGCTTCATGGGCCTGCATTGCAGTCCATCTGCCCAGTTCTTCCCGCCTGCTTTTACAGGCATTGATCCACCATTGATCCCACCTCACATTCCAGATGTTTCAGCATTGCTTCCGGAACACCCAGCCTACGCCAAGTGTCAGTAGGTGGCATTATACTCGGCCTTTTAAAAGTAAGAGAAACATTAAACATGCAAACTGATTTTTAATTATAGAAAGACATAAGCCTTTCTGGGTTCCTTCTCTTTCCCTTAAAAAAATAAGTTAAGAATATCACAGATGAAGAAACTGAGGCTGTGTCAAGTAATTTACAAAAGGTCACATAGCTAGTCAGTGGAAATCCAGTTTCAAAACCTAGTTCCTACTGATGCCTACACCACGTGTGTTGCCTGTGAGTGGACAACAGCCGGTAAACAGTGTGAATGATGCCAACACAGGTATTTTCTGAGCATTAAATAAAGACCTAAATATCTACTTTAATTGAGCATGTGTACAACAAAGGCGATGGATACGTTGTTTGCAAGGAGAAGGGACCCTTGACACTTCCCTCTTAGCAAGACAGCATTTCTAGGAAGCAGGTTTCATGACCCACAAGTTACCTGTGACAGGTAGGCTGTTGTCTACATTTCATTTCTACTCCTGAGAGGCTCTGAACTCTGTCCTCAGCAAGTGCACTGTGGTCACATTGGCATTTCAGCATCAGAGAAAAGAAATCATTAGTTAAAACGTACGTTACCGAATACCCACAGGACATGGAGGATTCCACTATGGCAATGGCAGTAAACGGATAATTTATTAATCAATTCTTGCTACCAACTCAAACCATACAGACAAATAATAGCAGTCCCGTGACTTAAAAACCGACACTGCTTTACTTATACTCGTCTCAAGTGTCCTTTCCTCAGTTTCAAGAGACTGGCATTTTCTGTGGGTTAATTAAATCAAATATTTATTACTAGTTTTAAAACCTTTTTTTTTCATGACAATGACTCTTATATACACAGGTGAAAAAAAACGGGGACTGTAGCTCTCCAGATGGAAGCTCTTCAGAACAGACGCCCTCACTAGACATGTGCTCTGGAGGAAGAGAATGAACCAAAATGAGGGAAGACAGTGATGGCTGGGGTCCAGCTTACAAGGTAACTGAGTGTGTGGGGGAGTCAGAGCCCACTTAGGCAGAAGCCAAGAGCCTCTGCTTCAGACTGTACAATTGGCAAGGGAGTGAGGAACAAGGGGTACATCTCATATTATTATTTTAAGTATTGTTTTTAATTAATTGCCGAGAGTGAATTGCTGTCTCTAGAAGCCGTGGTATAGGCACAGCAGTAAGGAGACACAGAGAACTTACAAAAAGCTCAGACTTACAAAAAGCTCAGACTACGAGCCCTGTGGTTCTCACTTTCTCTCTTCTGCAGGTTGATAGGAACCCCTCACTTAGGGAAAATCAGCTAATTACAGTTAATATTATTTTCCTCAATAAAGTCTTTAGGGAGCTTTCTCTTTTTGCACCTCTAGGTTGAGAATGAATATTTTGCCTGTGCTATTCAAAGCAAGAAAGAAAGATTCCTGGTAAAATAGAATATTTGTGTTGCGATAGATTAACAGGGAAAGCCTTGAATGATGAAGTTAGATGAATTTTGCCTTTATTCTGCCAATTTTTTAGAGAAAAGCTATGCATAAATTTGCTAAAATGTCCACCCCACACCCAAATATTAAAGCCACATTTGACTTTGACTTCTTTCTGTGTAGCTCTACAAACTTAAGGTCTACATGAAATTTAAGCAAGGTCAGTAAAAGAACCTATGAACCGTGGGAAGGTATTAGAGCCAGATCTGTGCCAGATAAATTGGCCAACGAATTGTCTTTAGGAGAGAGAAGAAAACCTCAGAGGTGTAAGATACTATGATGATATAAGATGCTGTGCCGAAACTATGGCCTTCAGAGTAAAGATCCCATCAGAGCAGTAAAACAGAGCCTGCCAATTGCTTCTGTGATGAAGTTAAAGCTCGCTCAAGAAATGCAACATGGAATTATAAATGATGCAATACAATTTCATACCAGCGTTCATGCTCAATGGGAAATAGAGAAGGGAGGCCATTATATAGATAATGAAGACAGGTCTTTCTTTATTGGAGCTTAGAAGACTAGAAAGACAATCTTTAGACTGGAATGGTTAAAATCTATATGGAGACAAGATGAAGCACTAAAGGACAACTACTGTGATCTCATGTCATAAGGCCACGGGAGTCTTATTTTACAGTAAAGAAGAACTGGATATGCAGTGATACAGTAGTTTATTGGTGATAACAACAAAGTAATATACTCAAAGCATTAGAATATGTAATAACCACAAATAGTCCAAAGGAAAGTATATATAATTAAAAATTATATATTGGATTTGCTTTTTAAATCACATGGATTTATGTTTATTTTAAAGTAGTGGCTAAGAATTTTTTAATAATATGGCAATTCGAGTTGGAATTTAGAAATGCTCCTTTAAGCTTTGCGAGTCAGGTACAATTCTATAAGTTACTCTCACTGAATAAAGATCACAAGGTCAACTCTCACCTGCTAACAATGTAACTGATAACAGTATTGGGGCTGATGTGAACATCTTCTTGAAAAATACAGAATCCTGAATCAATTACAAGTATTTTTAAAAAATGTTAAGTGCTTAAAAGAAACATTAAAGATGACAAATATCATTTCCTCATTTTGCCAAGATGACTACATTTTCAAGTTAACTGCTAACTAGTCACAGTGTTTAACTGATTGTTAAATCTGTAGCAAACATTTGTATTAACTAGATTTATATACCATAGGACTTAAAAGTCTTATTTCACTGAGGAGTACAAAGTAGTCAATGTAGGCCAATGGTTAAACACATGAACTATACTTAGAGAAACGCTGAAGGAATTCTACCTCCACTAACATTGTGCAAATGACTTCTAAAACAGGTGTGCCTAAATTTCTTCATTCCTGTCTAACAATAGGACCTATTCTTTAGGTGTTGTTAGGATTGAATGGAACAATAAATACTTAACAAGTGCTTGACCTATAATATAAAATATTTCAGTTTGTTTAATTAACACCTTAACAGACAGTATTTCAATACGACGCTAATTTAGTAGGCATGGTTTGGGAGCATAAATATGAAGGACTTTAAGTAGAGCCTTCCAAATAGTACATAATTAAACATTGCATAACAAAATATTACATGATAAGCATCATGATGACTAGATGACACAATATGTTCATCTAAGTTAACTTTGCAAATTTCTATCTGTGGACGTTTTAGGGAAGTGAGTGAGTTCAATGTTTTTTTGTTTTAGATTTTTTTAAAGTCTTTATGAATCAAGGGCTTAAAGCAGAGCAACAAAGGCTCAAGGAGGAAATGGTAAAAATAGAAAGACATAAATGACAGCAAAAAGAATAGATATAGCCAATAACACAGTTAAGCTTGAAAATACTGATTAAAACAAAATGGAAAGAATAATGAGTTAAAAATGATCAAAGAGATAATAACAGATACAATGGATGTTTAGGCAAAGAAGATTCAAACTATGCACACTTTTTGTGGCTCTCATAAGATTTTTTAAAAACCAAGTGAAATAGAATAAAATTATTAAATTTTTTTATCTTCAACAAATGCCAAAAGGACAATAATGCTAAATTTATTCATCTCTTGATCAATTTATCCATGCATAGATTCATTCATGGATTCAGTGATCACTTCTCTTTCTAGAATCTGATCGAAGAGACCCTGAGGGAAATTTTCATCAATGAGAGGCTGAAAGGTCATTTGGATGAAAGCTGAGACGCTACCTTTGGCCAAGTTGGAGATGAGGAGACAACAGCTGGGAGGAAAGGGCCTGAGTGACAGTGAGAGCTGATGCCACTGAGCAAGAGCCTGAGGCTCAGGCAGATGATGTGAGCAAGGCTGAGATGCGGGGACGAGGCCTTGGGTTAGACTGTCTCGAGACACGTACTGTTGTGACCTGCGGTTCTAGGAGACTTCCCTGATGCCCTATATTATTTCACCTTTCCCCCCATTTTACCTACCCTAATTTGAATCCATGCCTTAAAAACTCAAAAAACATGGTACATAGAGGATGCTAAAAAATAAATGGCTTCCCTTGGTTCTGATGACTTGACTGGGTTCTCTGTTGATGCAGAAATAAACCTTTCTTAGAGGCTGGTGGGAGTTAAGACATCATACTAACAGTAGTTTTTCTTATTCTGGTGAGTTAGAGGATCAACAAAAATAATAATAAGTGGACTTTTTGGAGAAGGTACTAGGAAGGGCCTTGATCCTTGGTGTCTTTAGCTTACCCATAACTTGATTGCCACCAAGTTTGCTGGTTGACAAATGGTCATGGTGACCACAGCAGCAACCTTCAACCCTGTACAGAAGGGAGGAGTCAGAAGTAGAAATATTCTTTACTGACATGTCATTATTTTTCTAAATAACTTGATGATTTAGTGGCAGGATATGTGTTTATGGTTTGCAGAACAAAGGCTCTGAGATGCCAAATGATGGTCCAGTAAGATTACATGAGACAACATTCCTGGTTTTCCTTGGCTTTCTTTCTGTATTGTATCAGTTACCTGGTAGGATTTGACCTCTCTGCTATGACATGCCATGGTAGCGTGCACTGTGCTGGATTATATAATCATGCTTCCTTATTTACTGTTAATATGACTTGTTCAAAAGTCCTGGACACTGTAAATAGAAACTGCTTTAAGCTAATGCACAGGAATGTCAGCTCAGAACTGCAGAGTTAGTTACTGGGGCCCGAAATTCCACACTGATAATGAAGCATGATATTGAACGGTTAAAGCAAATTCCCCATGAGGTTTCAGCATTGAGATCTAGGAAATAAATATTTTATACATTTTAAGGTATGACTAACTGTCCAAGTATTTTTTATTGCCTTACAATAGTTAGCTCTTTATGTATCCTCCAGTAATTACTATTATTTACTAAACAACTATTATTATTAAGGGGTGAAGTATTATATGTAATAATAAGTATTATAAACAAGTCATTATTTATATATATTATATAGAACTTTATTATATGATAATTTAAATATTAACTATGCAAAATTTCATATACACTTTCATTACACTACAATATATAATTATCTATCCTTATATAATTAATAGTATTTAGTAGTATTAATATTTTATACTAGTAGTGCTAGCAATTAGTAAAAATTTACTAAATAATAATTACTGTTTAGGTATAAAACATGCTACATGTAATAGTGTATAAGTTGAGTCATTATTACCTATATTATGTAGTTTTTTACTATAAATAATAGTATAACACTACATTCATTCCTTAATAATAATATCCCTAAATATACTTAAATAAAACTCTAATACATTATACTAATAAAGTACTATATAATAACTATTTCAAAATGGTTGGAACAAAGAGAAAATAGAAAAAAAAAAAGGACAAAAATTCCATATTACACAGTTTGCAAATACAACTGATTGTTGACATTTATTCTATTGCCTTCTGGCCTTTTTTCTATACAAAAGTTGTGTTATAGTTGCTGTAATTTTCCTTGGTTGTGATTATGAGAATATCAAAATTTAGTCTACTTTTGAAAGATAATATATCTAGCATTTTTCAAGTGTTTATAAAATCTTCATAAATATAATTTTTAATCATAGCATAAATATTGTATGGTGGTAGCACATTAACTTGATCATTTCTAAGTTGAAATTTAAGTTCTTTCCAAATACTTTTAGTGCCCATTCTTTTTTTTTTTTTTTAATCCTCACCTGAGGATAGTTTCTCAAATATCTTCAGATAGAGTGGGAGGAGCGGGGAAGGGGGAGAGAGAGAGAAACATCGATGTGAGAGGGACACATCTACTGGTTGCTTCCTGCACGACCCTGCCTAGGGCCAGGGACAAACCGCAACCGAGGTACATGCCCTTGGCTGGAATTGAATCTGAGACTCTTTGATCCGCAGCCTGACACTAACCGTGGAGCCACACTGGCCAGGGTGGTGCCCATTCTTTAAATAATTTAGAGTAAGTTTTCATTAGAATGTAGGGGTATCTTTCTATTTATATTTTACTTGTTTAAATTTGCTTAGTTGTTTTAAATAGTCACTCATCATAAATCCTTTTAATTAATAGGAAATTAAGATGTTTACACTTAAGATGATATTTGCTAAAAAATTCTAAAGAGTAACTATTCTGAGTCTTTCTAGTTCTGTTCTATTTTTAATTACTTATGCTATATTGATCAATTATAAGTAAATAAAAATTTCTTGTATAAGATTTGTTTTGTACAGTAAATACCTATTGTCACAAGATATGTTAAAAATAATATATATTGTGTATGTTTTTTTTATTTTCTTGAGAAGTAATTTATACTGTATAAGTTTAAGGCATAGAGCATGATGGTTTAATTTATATATATTGTGAAATGATAACCACAGTGGGCTTAGCTCATATTCATCTTCTCTATATAAATACAACAAAAATAAAAACATGGAAAAAATGTTCTCTTGATGAGAACGTCACTGAGGATTTACTCAGCTTTGCTATGTATCACATCGCAGTGTAGCTATCATCATCATGCTGTACATTACATCCCTAGTACCTACTGTCTTACAGCTGGAAGCTTGTACCTTTTGAGCATCTTCTTCCAATTCCCCCTACCCTTGCCCTCTGTGTCTGGTAACTACAAGTCGGATTTAACTTAGCATAATGCCTTCAAGTTCCATCCACGTTGCGCAAATGGTAAGATTTCCTCATTTGTTTGTTTGTTTTTATGGCTGAATAATATTCCATTGTATTCATACCACTACTTCTTTATTCATTCATCCATCTATGGACACTTGGGTTGTTTCCTTGTCTTGGCTATTGTGAACAACGCTGCTATAAACATGGGGGTGCAGATACCTTTACAGGTAAGCGTTTTTATTTCCTTTGGATATAGTCCCAGAAGTGAAATTCCTGAGTCATATAATAGTTCTATTTTTAATATTTTGAGCATCTATCATACTGTTTTTCATAGTGGCTGTACCAATTTATAATGCTACCAACAGTGCATGGGGGTTCCCTTTTCCCCTCATCCATGCCAGCATTGGTTATTTCTTGTTTTGTTAATGATGACCATTCTAACAGGTGTGAGGTGATATCTCATTGTGATTTTAATTTGCATTTTCCTAATAACTAATGATGTTGAGCATCTTCTCATATACCCATTGGCCTTTCACATATCTTCTTTGGGAAAATGACTATTCAGGTCCCTTGCCCATTTTTTATTTTTATTTTTTATTTTTTATTTATTTTTTATACATGCCCCTAGAGAGAACCAAACCCGAGACTCTCTGGTCTGCAGGCTGACGCTCCAACCGCTGAGCCAAATCGGCCAAGGCTAATTCTTTTGTTTTAATTGAGTTGTATGTGTTTTTTATATACTTTGGATATTTTTGTAATTGATTTTTTTTAGAGAGAGAGGAATGGGGAGAGAGATAGAACTATCGATATGAGAGAGAACATAGATTGGCCACCTCCTGCACACCCCCCACTGGGGATTGAGCCCACAACCCGGGCATGTGCCTGACCAGGAATGGAGCTGGGGACCTCTCAGTCCACGAGATGATGCTCAGTCCACTGACCCACACAGGCTGGGCAAACATTAAAAATATTTAAGCACATAGAGGCAGTTTTGCTTTTTTAAATGATTTTATATCACATTTGTTATTCTACAACATCTTTTTTCAATTAGTTAATATATTATGGGTATCTCTAGAGTGATAATGTACACCTAACATCCTTTTTCTAAAATATGTTTTTACTGAGTTTTTAAAGAGAGCAAGAAGAAGGGGGAGGGAGAGAGAAACTTTGATGAGAGAGAAACATTGATCAGCTGCCTCCTGCATGCCCCCTACTGGGGCTTTGGCCCACAACCTGGGCATGTGCCCTGACCGGGAATCGAACCAGCGACCTCTTGGTGCAGGGGTCGACACTCAACCACTGAGCCACACCGACCACGCTAGTGGCAGACTTTTTTGACATTACAAATGATGCCGTAATAAAAAATGTTAAAGATATTTTTCCATACTGGTTTTTATTTCTGTAGGCTACATTATTCTAAGTGGAAATTTAAAAGCATTTGGATATTTTGATTTTCAGTGGATATTTCAGATTAATCTTCTAGAAGAGTGTAGCAACGGCCGTTCTCATCAGCTCCATGTGAGCTCGCCAGTTGCAGGCCCATCCTCAGCAATGCTCAGTTCTGTCGCTCTCATCACTGACCACCTGAAGCTGACACGTTGTCCTGCTTACGTTACCCTTTCATATGACTAATGGGATTATACATATTTGAAGTGTGTGTCGTTAACTGCATTTTCTTGTCTATGAATTTCCCATTTCATCTTTTTGCCCAATTTTATTTTTTCATTATTATTATTTTTAATCCTTACCCGAGGACATTTTTCCATTTTTTTGTTCAGATAGAATGGGAGGAAGAGAGACAGAAACATCGACATGAAAGGGACACATCAAGTGGCTGCCACCCATCTGACCCAACCAGGGCCAGGGACAAACTGCAACCAAGGTACGTGCCCTTAGCAGGAACCAAACCCGGGTCTCTCTGAACCGCAGGCCGACGCTCTAACCACTGAGCCAAACCGGCCAGGGCTCTTTGCCCAATTTTAATGGGTCACTTTCCTTTTCTTACAAATTAATAAGAGGAATTTGTGTATTAGGGAAAATGACACTTGGCCTGTCACCTATGACACTGTTATATTGCTCTAACCTACCATTTGCGTTTCAACTTATGACATCTTCCCCCCAAAAATTTGTAAAACTATGTGTGAAATTTTATTGTTTAAGGGTTTATTTCAAGTGGAGAGTAATTATGCCAACCACATTTACTCAATTAATCATGCATTGCCCTGAATTGAAATGCCAACTTGGCTATATATGAAACCACCATATATCTTTGAGTTTGTTCCTGTCATCTCTATTTTATTGCATTGTTCTGTGACATTTCTACCGTAAATCATGGTGTAGAGTCTTCTATATTGGGGTGAATAAATAATTATTAAGATATCATGCTAGCTTGTTGACTATGAAAATACCGTTCTTAAATTCTTTTGGTATTACCCCCTAGGCACTTAAATATGAAATGTTTTATGCTGATACATAGGAGTACCGTTTTATCACAGTAGCGTTGTAAGAAAGTGTAATATTTGGCAACGCCCGCATGTAAACATACCCCCACAATGTTTTACACCATGCGCAACAAAGGAAATTCATTTTTTACACTTGACAGAAAGTAAAAATAACCTGTACACTTAAGCTTCACTCCCATTTTCGAGGCAGAAACGACTGGCCATTTCTTGAAAATATGTGGAACTGCTGCAAACGTGTGGAATTTTCTGTGCAAACAAACCAGAGAGACACTTTCATCGGCTCAAAAGTGAATGTCACAGCAAAGCTGCTGTCGGTTAGCGTGAATGAGAGGCTGAAACTGGGAAGTGCTGTTTGAGAAAATGCAAATGTCAACTTTGACATTCAGTGGATTCGCCTTTTGGTTGGGCTGACAAGCGATGAAAAGCTCTGGTTCGCACAGCCCCAGCGGTGGCCGCGGAGTCGGAGCTCCCCTCGCGAGCTTCGCGAGACAAGGGCAGGCTTGAGTCGAGGAGCACCAGCTTTTGCCAGGACTTTCTAGGGTTAATCTATGTCGCTTCCACTTTCTGAGGTCATTTTTGGCGGACTCTGCATGCTTGATGTCAGCAAGTTAAGGAGCATGAACACACTTTTTATTTTAAGATCACTGGATCAGAAATAGCCATCAAAAGAATTCTGCAGGGTTCCAGGTGTCTACAGAGTTTTGCCTGCAGGAAAAAAACTTTTCAAAAATTTGCCCTCCACTTCAGCCTAAAAAAACATTTTTTTCTTCTTCTAGTATCGTAGTTAATTCAATTGCCTCCTCCTATCTCCTTTTTTCCAGAGCAGCGGTTTGGATAGAAAGGACGTTCAGCAGTTTTCCTAATTGGCTTTGAATGGAAAGAATGATCTCATGGATTTGATTAAAAGCATCCACCAATAAGTCAAGCCATGAGTCAAGTCATCCATGTCCAATTGGCCTAAGTAAATGTTCCTTTACTCGCAACATTTCCTCTCTCCCGTCTATCTCTTTTTGTTTCTTGAAGGTCATTCAAGTTTTCATGATCTGCCTTCTAGAAAGCCAGCAAATGTTTGTCTGTAGGAAAAGTATCTTATTTTCTACTGTCCTTTCTTGTTTAAAAGGAACTCACACCTTGAAAAATTGGTGATTTGAGGTCCCGAGTCTGATAAAGCTGATGATGTCTTTCCTGGAGATGACCCGCAGACTTATGGCAGGAAGACTGGCCACTCCTGGTGCCAGCAGCGTTTGCATAGGTAGAAAGCCCTGAAGCACACACACTCTCCAAACCTGCAAGGATAGTGTTCTTTCCGGCACCACGGGGCTCCGTCTCTACAGAGACTATTAAATTGTCCCTCCAGCGGAACTTTCCTTTGCAATTCCGCTCTAATGTTATCAATGGTCTTTGCACGTCCAAAGGGGATAACGAACAGGGATTCTTTGATGGTGTCCATGCAAAACAAAGGAGGAAAACTGAAGAGTGATTTCACTGGTCGGTCATACGAAAGGCAGGGGCGACAATCCCGCCACAGTCTTTTCCAAGATGTTAGAAGAAGTGACAGTAATTCTGGAGTGGTGGCATCACTTCATTAAGGAGCCCCTTTGACTCCTCTGCGTCAAACCACAAGCCTGCTTTGTTTCCAGGGTGTATGGTTTCACGAGATGTCTGCAGTTCCATGTGGGCAACTTTTTTTTTTTCATTGAGGTAAGTGGCAAATAAGCTGGAAGAGAGAAGATTTTTGTGCTGGAGCAAATACAAAATTTGCTCAAGTTTTAGCTCTTACTGAATTATCATCTATTTTCTCCAAAATATTTTTTGTTTCTTTTTTTTTTTTTAATTTAGTAAAAGTTCACACATGGCTTTTGTGGTTCCTCATCAACTGTCCCCCTCTGTTTTAACCTTTTAAAAGACTAGGAAAATTTTCTTGTAGAATGTCCCACATTCTGGATTTGTCTTATTATTTCATGAAATCTTATTAAAGTTTGTCACTTATCCCTGGTATTTTCTCCAAACTTTAATTTCGGTGCTAAAGATTTAATAAGATATAGGTTAAACCTTTTGGTAAATATGGGAGATTTTACTGAATTACATCAGGAGGCACCGAATGCCAGCTGCCCCACTCTAAGTGATGTTGGGTAAGTCACTGTGGCAGTTGTCAGCTATCTGTTATGTAGATTCATTTTTCCCTTTTCAATTAGCAAGTAATCTGTGGGTAATACTTTGGTAACATGAAAACATCCCATCAGCACTTAAAACAGCTTTATTGACATAATTGCCAGATAATAGACTGCATATGTTTAAAGTGTGGTTTCGCATCTTTGGCAAGTTTTGAAATGTATGTACAGCTGTGAAATCATCACCACAATAGAGATAATCAACATATTCATTACCCCCACCCAGACTCCCCCCCTCCCCCATCATTGAGGCAAACACAGATGGGCTTTCTGACACTCAAGTTACTTTGCATTTTCTAGAATTTGATATGGACTTTTTTTTGGTCTGGATTCTTTCACTCAACATAATTATACTCAGATATATTCCTGTGGTGTGTGTATCAATAGTTTATTTCCTTTTATTGTTGAATAGATTTCATTGTCTGGATATTGCACCATTTCTTTATCCATCCACATGTTGATGGATATTTGGGATACTTTCCAGATTAAGCTATTACCAATAACGTTGTTCAGAATATTCATGAACAAGTTTTGTGTATGGACATGTGATTTCATATCTCTTAGACAATAAATACTTGGTATGTATGATTAACTTTTTGAGAAACCACCAAACTGCTGTACACAATGGTTGTGCTATTTTATGTTCTCACCAGCAATGATGACGGTTCCAGTTATTTGACATCCTTGTCAGCTCTTGGTATGATCCATCTTTCTTTTTTTTTTCTGTTCCAATTGGAGTATAGTGTATCTCCTAGTGGTTTCAATTAGCATTTCCCTGACAACTAGTGATGTTGAGTATTTTTTTTTTATCCTCACCTGAGGACATTTTTTCATTTTTTGTTCAGATAGAGTGGGAGGGAGAAAGAGATAGAGAGAGAAACATCAATGTGAAAGGGACACATTGAGTGGTTGCCACCTGCACGACCCAACCAGGGCCGGGGACAAACTGCAACTGAGGTACGTGCCTCCAGCAGGAACGGAACCTGGGTCTCTCTGGACTGCAGGCCAATGCTCTAACCGCTGAGCCAAACTGGCCTAGGCTTGAGTATCTTTTTATGTGCTGATTTGTCATCTGTATATCTTTTTTTTTTTTTGTACGTGCCCCTAGCAGGAACCGAACCCGGGACTCTCTGGTCCGCAGGCTGATGCTCCAACAGCTAAGCCAAACCAGCCAGGGCTGCATATCTTCTTTTGTAAGTCTTCATATCTTTTGCCCATGTTTTGTTCACATTTTTTTTTATTACCGAGTGTTGAGTTCTTTGTACATTCTGGTTATAAGACCTTTATCACATATGTGACTTACAAATGTTTTCTCTTAGTATATGGCTTGTCTTTTAGAGTTCTTAACAGTGTCTTTCAATAAGCAAAAGTGCTTCATTTTGATTTTTTGCAATTTGTCCATTTTTAATTTTATCAGTTATGTTTCTGTTTTCATACCTCAGAAATCTTTGCCTAACCCAATCTCATGAAGTTTTTCTCTTGTTTCTTCTTAGAAATTTTATAGTTTTAGGTCTTACATCTTGATATGTGATTATTTGGGTTTCATTTTTGTATATGGTGTGAGATATGGATCACAATTGATTTTTTTTTTTTTTTGGCCTATGCATATCAAGTTTTTCTGGCATTATTTATTGAGAAGATTATTCTTTCTCAACCTAATTGCCTTTGCATCTTTGTTGAAAATCAATTGACCTTGAATGTGTATGTCTATTTCTGGACTTTCCATTCTGTTCTATTGATCTATTTGTCTGTCTTGGTAGCAATACCACACTCTTGATTACTGCAGCTTTTAAGTGCTGAAGTTAGATAGTATAAGTCATCCAACTTTGTTCTTTTTTAAAAAAATTGCTCTTGCTACTCTAGGTCCTTTGCTTTTCCTTATGAATTTTAGAATCAATCTAACAATTTCTACCAAAAAAGCCTACTGGGATTTTAACTGGGATAGCATAGAACCTATAAATCAAGTGAGTAGAATTGACATGATAACAATGTGTGTCTTCTGACTCATGAACACAATATAGCACTCCATTTCTTTAGGTCTTCTTCAACTTCTCTCGGGAATGTTTTACAGTTTTCAATAGACAGCTTTTACATATTTTTGTTACATGTATCCTTAAGTATTTAACATTTTTGATGCTATTGTAAATGGTATTATTTTTTAATTTTAATTTCTGGTTGTTTCTAGTATATAAGAAAGTCAGCTTACTTTCGTGTATCGATCTGGACTCCTCCAACCTTGCTTACCTTATTGGTTATAACTGCTTTCCCATAAATCCTTTAGAATTCTCTATGCAAATGATCATGTATTCTGGAAATAAAGATGATTTTATGTCTTCCTTTCTAATCTGTATACCATTTATTTATTTATTTATTTATTTATTTATTTATTTATTTATTTATTAAATCTTTATGGTGGAGAGTATTACAAATGTCCCCTCTTTTTTCCCCCACTGTCCCCCTCCTCCCGGTTCCCAACCCACCACAGGCCTTCTCCACCCTATTGTCTGTGTCCATGGGAAATGCATGTGTGCATGTGAGTTCTCTGGTTAATGTCCCCCCACCCCCTTCCCTCTGAGATTCATCAGTCTGTCCCATGCTTCCATGTTCTAGATGTATTTTGTTCGTTAGTTTGTTCATTAAATTCCACATCTAAGTGAGATCATACGGTACTTGTCCTTCTCTGACTGGCTTATTTCGCTCAGCATGACACTCACCAGGTCCCCCCATGCCCTTTTATTTCTTTTCTTACCTATTGCACTTGCTGCAAATTCCAGAACAGTATTAAAGAGAACAGTGAGAACTTGGTCCTGGTGGGGAGTATTCAAGTCTTTGACCATTAGATATGATGTCAGCTGCTGATTTCCCACAGCTTTCCTTGTCGGATTGAGAAAGTCCCCTCTCCACATTGCTGGTCTTTCTTCTGTAGAAACATTGACTTCCAAATGCTAAACGAACTTTGTGTTCCTGGGAGGAACCTCACTTGCTCATGATATATTATCCTTTTTATATACTGTTGGATTCGATTTGCTAAATTTTTGTTTCAAATTTTTGCATATATGTTCATAAGGGATATTTGTTTCTTTCTCTTTCCCTCCCCCCCTCCCTCCCTTCCTTCTTCTTCTTCTTCTTCTTCTTTTTTTTTAGTAAGTCTGTGTCTGATTTTGGTATCAGAGTAATGCTGGCCGCATAGAATGTGCTAGAAATTATTCCCTCCTTTAATTTTCTGGAAAACTGTATAAAATCGGTGTTATTTTGCCAATGAAGCCATCTGGGCCCAGATTTTTTTGTTTGGAAGTTTGTTTTTAATTACCAAACTGTTCAGGTATCTTGAACATATCCAATATAATTATAAGAAAGATTTTAATGTTTCTTTCTACTACCTGTGTCATATATGAGTCACTTTTAGTTGATTGATTTTTCTCCTCTTTATGGGTTGTATTTTTCCTCATTGCATGCATCTTTGCCTGGATGCTAGATATTATGAATTACAGTGTGGGTTTGTTTGTTTGTTTTTATCCCTATAAATAAATGCCTTCAGGTTTCTAGAAAATGACTAAGTTGCTTATGAACAGATGGATCCTTTTGGATCTTACATTGAGCTTTGCTAGGTGGGGCCAGAGCCACATGTACTGTAGGGTTGATCCTCCTACTGCCAAAGCGAGACCTGGGAAGGAGGAGGCTTTCTCCTCTCCGGTGGGCACAGGCCCTCTTTCTGGGCTGCGTGGACTCCAGGCACTGTTGCCGCGCATCTTTCTAGACGGCTCCCTCGCTGGCCTCGGGTGGTGCTCACATACGTGGGGTGAACAGCATGCGGGGAGGACCTGAGGGGCACCCCCCTGGATCTCTAGAGCTGTGCTCCCACGTCCCTTCTCCCCCGCAGACTCCGGGAATGTGGTTTTCCTGGGCTTCCAGCTCCATCAACCAGCCCAAGGAGGCTGGTAGGCTGTGCCAAACCCCTTTCTCCACGCTGTGCCCTGGGCAGTAACTGCAAGCACTAAGCGGGGGCATTCAAGGGGCTCCCCTCATTTGTTTCCAGTCCTTCGGGGGTCACTGCTTTTCACTGGCTTATGTCTAATGTCTTGAGTGTCATTTTTTCACATTTTCACTGGTGTTTTAGTTGTTTTAATGTATATCTTATGCCTGTTACTCCATCCTTAATAAAAGCAGACATCTTATTAACGCTTTACCTATTGACCCTCATATCTATTTTTTTTTATCCTCACCAACAACATTTTTGCATTTATCTTCAGATAGGCAGGAGGGAGAGAGGGGGGAAGAAAGAGAGAGAAACATCGACATGAGAGAAACACATCCAGTGGTCGCCACCCACATGACCCCAACCAGGGCCGGGGACAAACTGCAACTGAGGTACGTGCCCTTAGCAGAAACAGAACCTGGGTCTCTCCGGCCCTCAGGCCGATGCTCTAACCGCTGAGCCAAACTGGCCAGAGCTCATATCTATTTATTTTTTATTGATTTTTATTGATTTTAGAGAGAGAGGAAGGGAGAGGGAGTGAGAGAGATAAAAACATAGATGAAAGAGAATATCAACTGGCCACCTCCTGTGTGCTCCCCACTGGGATCGGGCCCACAACCTGGGCATGTGCCCTGACGGGGAATCAAACCAGCGACCTCTTGGTGCATGGGTCAACGCTCAACCACCGAGCCACACCAGCTGGGCTGATCCTCTTATCTGTTCATTGTTGCTGCATTAATTAGTTATTTCACTGGAGTTTGGTAAAATTTTTTACATCTATTATTTTCTTTATTAGGCAGCATCTATCTGTGGAGAAGAGCTTTCTGCCATCGTTTGGAGGCCAGCCTCTGTTCCTTCTATCAGGGCAGAGCGATTGTCTAACTTCCTGTCCTTTAGAATAAAGAGTTGTTATTCATAGTCACCCCCAATAGCGGCAAAGGATGTTTTCCCTTCTTTCTAATTTTGAGTATCATGACAAACTGGTATTTTCATTTATTGTGTTCATAAGGGATATGAACCAGTATCACTTTATCCTTATTATTCCTTCTGATGCTCATATGGTCTCAAATTTCGCCAGTGGCAGCTCCTTCACTCTGAGCCCTTTGGAAACATCCCCATTAGACTCTGGGCACTCCTTTGCTTTGGGACAAACGTACCTTAGCCTTACCATGTATTTCCTATGCTTCAGGCCTGAAATTGCTCATTTCTCCAAGAATTTCTGGTTCCCTTGAGTAGAAAATACTATTTAGAAACCGAGATGCGGGCTCCAGGGGAAGTCTGCGACACGGGGTTGTCAGGGGGGATGTTCCACATGCGATCGCCTGGCAACTACATCACGGTGCTCCGGGCTTTGGTGCGCACTCACATCCCGTGCTGGCAACTGCTTCTTAAACTTTTGAGAAAAATGATACTTTAATAGCGTACTTAGACATTATTTTTTAAAATACGTTTTAAAATAAAAAAAGATCATTTTGGAGATGATTTCAAGAACCCTTTAAGGGCTCTTCAGAGACCCCCCAAGAGATGCCTGGAATTCACTTTAGTTGAATCGAGGGCAGTTGTTCTGACCCGGCTGCACACTGGTGTCATCTGGAAGCTTTAAAAAACGACTGAGACCAAGGTTCTACCTCAGAACATATCAAATCAGAATGCTGGGGCTATACCTCAGCACCGTTATCTTCGTTGTTTTGTTTTGTTTTGTTTAAATCTCCCCCTGTGGGTCTGACGCACCGTTGGGGTTGAGAACCACTGTCCTGGCTTCTTGATGCTATTAAAAACGCAAGCCTCCACTGAGAACAGAAGCACCTAAACTGCGCGATCGCTTCCATTTACGTCTCACTGATGCTCGGGAAAGAGAAGCCGGCAGGCTGTGGGGCCTGGGCCACTGCTGGAAGACTGGAAGAAAAGTGCAAAGGCAGGCAACACGCACACGCCGAACGGCTTGGAGCAAATCTAATAACCGAGTCCTCTAAATTGTTTACTAAAGAAGCAATAAAAGTTTCGAAGAAAATATTTGTTTGAGCTGTTGGCCAGCTCACAGAGTTAACGTACTGTTTGGATAATTTCAGCATCGCTGTCCCTTATCCGTGCCACCACGTCCCCAAGTTTGCCAACTGCCATCACTGCTGTTTTGAAATAACTCGGAGCTGGAACTCGAGACAGATGCTTCCCTGCCCTTCTATTTGGTTGCACAAAGTCGTTTTGCAAGTCAGTCATGTCACTGTGTGTCCAGGTACAATGTCCTGATGTCTGGAACAACGGAACTGCCGCTGTGGAGAACAGCTGGTGTAGTGAGAAACGACTTTCTCATTCCATCTGTCAGACGTCCAAGGACTCGTCTGTGCTCGAAGCGGACTTGCAGCCAAAATCTCCATATTCCAGAATGCAATTATACTCGATTGAAAATACTTTCTTAAGAGCCTGTTGACTAAAGACGTCCTGGAAGGTTTTGTCTTTCCAACTTTTTAATGTGTGTATTTTCAAACACACAGAAAAGTTAAAAAAAAAAAAAAAGATGAGCAGAACGAACATCTGTACACCCGCCGCTGTTTTAACCATTAACAGCGCTTGACCATGTGTTTGTTTGCTAAGGGCTCCCATAACGAAGAGCCAGAGACTAGGTGGCTTAAACAGCAGAAGTTTCTTTTCTCACAGTTCCAGAGGCTGGATCATGATCAAGATGTGTGCAGAGCTGATTTCTTCCAAGGCTTTTCTCCTTGGCTTGTAGATGGCATCTTCCCCCTGTGTCTCACATGGTCTTCCCTCTGTGTGGATCTGTGTCCTAGTCTTATGAGGACACTGGTCAGAATAGATTCGGGCTTACCCTAAGGGCCTCCTTTAACTTAATCACCTCTTTAAAGATCCTATTTCTAACTACAGTCACATTCAGCTCAGGCCAGTGTGGCTCAGTGGTTACAGCATTGGCCAGCTGGTGCACCAAAGGGTCGCAGGTTGGATTCCCAGTCAAGGGCACGTGCCTGGGTTGTAGGGCCATCCCAGCCTGGGCTGGGCTCATGCAGGAGGCAACCAATTGATGTGTGTCTCTCTCTCCTCTCTCTCTCTGTCCCCCTCCCCTCTCTCTTCCTCTTTCTCTAAAAATCAATGGAAAAATATTCTTGGGTAAGGATTAACAACAACAGAAATAAATAAATACAGTCATATTCAGAGGTACTGGGAGTAAGAACGTCAACCTAAGAGTTTGGGGGAAGGGGGACACAGTTCAGCCCATAACACCAAGTTTGTTTTATTTCTTTCTGTCTATCATATATATACATATAGATGTATTGATTTGATGATGCACTTGAACATACGTTACAGACACTATGACATCTCACACCTAAATACATTACCTTGTATCTCTTGAGAATGAAGATGCTTTCTTATGTCACCTTAATGTCATTATTACATTGAAGAACATTTAAATTATTTAATTCACATCTGATTTTCTTCAAGTGTCCAAAGAAATTTTTAGGTCTCTGTATTTTCCTGTATAATGATCCAATAAGATTTATACTTGAATTTGGTTATGTCTTTTCAATCTATTAAAATCTAGAATCATCTCTCTACCTCCACCCATCATATCTTCCCCCCATAGCATTGACTTTTTGAAAATATTAGATTATCTACAAAATGTTTTACATTCTAGATTTCACTAATTATTTTCTTATGATAACATTTAACTGGTTTCTCTCCGTACTGTGTTTATATAAATTAGATGTTAGATGTTGTAGTTAGACTGAAACACAGACAGTGTTGTTCCCGTTAGGTGGTAGAGTTTATGTCTCCTCCCCAAGACTCTTGAACTGGCCATGCAGCCGTGTCTCCGTTCTCCTGGCTGATGTTAAGAGTGAAGCCGCCCGCAACCAGCCAGCTGGCTCAGAAGAATCGTCTCTCTTGACTCACAGAATAACATGAAATAATAAATGATGATTGTTCTAAACCACTATGGTTTGGGGTGATCTGTTCTGCACCAAAAGCAATTGATACAGCTATAGAGGCTTGATTAAATTCAGGTTAAGTGTTTTGGCAGGAATACTGTGTAGATGATGCCATGTCCTTCCCTTGCATCACATCAGAGGGCTTTATAACAATAGAAGACTCACTTTGAACCTGGTTCAATGTGGATTAAGAAGACATGTACTTGCTTATATCGTTCCTCCAGATAGACGCTCCTCTGGAATTTATGTCAGGTCACCCTTTACTCATCAGGATTTTTAGGGCACTGATGGTGAAGGTGACAATGGCCCTTTCCCATGTTCAGATTGACCAACCCCCAATGATAGCACAAGCATTTGGCTGAGGGGAGGGCATTACCCCTCCTGCTCAGACCCACACAGGGCATCATTCTAAAGTAACGTTGAAGGGCGTGTTCTCAGGGCTTCCTAATTGGAGCGGTGCAGGCCCCTTCGATCCAGACGGAATCGAGCTAACGTCCTCCTTCCAAGAATGGTTAGCTAGTCCATTGTTGCACATTTTAAATAAGCAAGTAGTGCCCTGGGCAGTTTTGCTCAGCAGTTAGAGCATTGGCCTGCGGTCCAGAGAGACCCGGGTTCGGTTCCTGCTAGGGGCGCATATCTCGATTGCAGTTTGTCCCCAGTCCTTATTGGGTCATGTGGGAGACAGCCACTTGATGTGTTCCTTTCACGTCGATGTTTCTCTCTCTCTCTCTCTCTCCCTCTCCCACTCTATCTGAACAAAAAATGGAAAAATGTCCTCTGGTGAGGATAAAAAAAAATTAAATAAGCAAGTAGTTATTTAACACAAGAATAAAAGGAGAGCTTCCACTTGGTACCACCAGAAAGGCAAAACTTCATCAGAAGCTGAAACCGAAGAAGAAAAATTTAAGAAAAGAAAAAGAAAAAAAAAGAAAGCATGTATTAAAATTATGTTTTTATTGGTTTCTTAGAGAGAGAGAAGCATTGATGTGAGAGAGAGAACATTAATCGGTGGCCTCCTGGACACTGCCCACCAGGGAGCCAGCCTGCAACCCAGGTACATGCCCTGACTGGGAATCGAACCAGGACATCTCAGTCCATGGGATGACGCTCAATCCACTAAGCCACACCGGGCGGGCAAAAGAAAGCATTTTTATTGATCATCTATAATACTCTGGGTTCCTCATGGGAAACTTCCCCAATTGCTACAGCGTGAAGGCAACAGTCCTTAAATGATTCAACATTTGGGGTTCCCATCAAACTTCAGTCATTTGCCGTTGGATAGAACCCACCCTGGAGTAAAAGAAAATGTATTGGAAAAATAGTTGGCTCCACATCTATTTCTTTAAACAACTATCGAGGGTAGGACAAAAGTAGGTTTACAGTTGTTCTTATGGGAAATAATACAATAATTAATACTACAAGAATAAACTTTGCTTTGTGTACTCATAACTGTAAACCTACCCTGTATAATAATAATAATAATAGATAACAATAATAATCACAAAAAGAAAATGTATAATTATTTATTAAAGTGATTTTTTTTTGTTTCTACTCAAGTTATCTATTTATGATTTCATGTGACTTTCTTTTCTTTTTGTTGTATTTTTAGTTTCTTTTCTGTTGAGTATATACTACACTTCTAGTTAGAAATACCATAATAAACAAAGTTAATAGGAACATTTAGAAGTTGAAAAAAAATATGGTGTCCTTATAAATTTTTTTCTAAATATTCTATGCAATATTTCAAAATTAGATAGAATTTTATATTGTATGATATAAACTTCCAAAAAGTACACAAAAGTAGAAACTATCACAAACCCTCCTAATTCTCTCTCTCTCGTGGTTTTAATGCAAATTCCACACATCATGTTATTTTAGTCCTAAATACTGTAGCATGAGTCTCAAAAAAGGAAGGGCACATTTTCTTACCTAACTGCATTTCATGGCCATACATAATAAAACTAACAATAATTCCTAATGCCATCTAATTAATACTCAGGCCATAATCAAATGTTCCCTATTTTCTAAAAAAAAAAAAAGGAAAAGGTAAAACATCTTTTTAACAATTGGTTTGTACATATCAATATCCAAATAAGGTCCAGTCATTCTATTGGCTGTTATATCTGTCTTAAGTCTTATGTGTAAGTCTCTCCCCACTTCTATTCATTTTTCTGGGCCATTTACTTCTTGAGAGCCCTGGTCAAATGTCCTGTGGAATTGCCCACCTTGTGGATTTAACTGAACACATATTTTTAAAAAGAGCATTGCAATTGTGACCTTGAATACTGGCCTGCCTAAACATGAAACCCCTACCAATGATCGCCATGAGCAACAATCCAATAGTGAGCTTTTTTAGAAAGACATTGATTTAATGAAGAGCACATTACTTGGATATAATAAATTTTATTCCCTTTCCTGAATATATGTTGTTTGGGTTAAAAAAAATTAAGTTTGTGGAGTATTTAGCCTTTTAAAGAACATCTGAAATAGTGCTTTAAAGATTGCAACTAAGAAAAATATTCTCCACTGTGTTCTTTGCAAGTGAATAGCATTGTATCAATGGAAAATTGTCCATAGAGAAGTCAGCAAAGAATGAAAGCAGTCTTTGAAATTTGAGAACGTGCATTTTTTTACTCTCTTTTCATTTATGTTATGTGATTGGATTGCCAGAAAAAATACAGGTCACCGCAGCTAAATTCAAATTTCAGATAAAGAAAGAATACGTTTTCTAGTATGAGTACTTCCCGAGCAATATTTGAGACATACTTACACTAAAAATTATTTGTTGCTTATCTGAAATTCACATTTAACTGGACATCCTGTATTTTTTACTTGCTAAATCCGGCAACCTGTGAACACATTCCTTACTGCAGCAGGGTGGGGAAAACCAAGGACGAGTTCGAATACCGCAGAGGAGTGTCATGGGAGGTAGTTGACTGATACAGTGGGAAGATGAATCTCACTTCCTATTTCTTTTTTTAATATGTTTTTTATTGATTTTAGAGAGAGGGAAAGGGAGAGGGACAGAGAGAGAGAAACATTGATGGGAGAGAAAAATATCAACATCGACTGGCTGCCTTCTGCACACCCCCTCCTGGGGATTGAGCCTGCAGTCTGGGCATGTGCTCTGACCAGGAATCGAACTGGGGACCTCTTGGTGCAGGGGTCAATGCTTAACCACTGAGCCGGACTCACTTCCTATTTCTGTACAAAAGCACCATGAACATATAAGTAGCATGAGGGCCTTTAATTTTTCCAGAAAATACAATTCTAAAGCTTCTGACATTCAAATGAGTACACTTAAAAACCCCAAAGTTCTACCCTATTAAGGAGGAAAGTCAATGATGACAGTCATTGACCTGGAAAATTCTAAGCAAAACTTTAATATGACTCCACAGTCATCAGATATGAGTTAATTATTTCAAGGCCAATGGAGTTTGCATTTGGATCAGAAGATCCTGGTATCTCTTACACAGGACAGATTGATACCATTAGTTTGTGAACCATGAAATTGGTAGCTCCTCTCTGATATTTTTGATCTAGCATTTAAATCTGACTTCACTCTTTCCATTCAAGCGTGAATACTTCCATGATTAAAAAAAGAGAAAAATACTGGAGAGGGGAAAAACACAGGAGAATAGATACCATTCAGAAAAGTACATTAAGCCAATGAAAACTGCAGAGAGCAGGGTGAATTGGGGTTCCTTGGAACCCATACCTGGTCATGAGGACAGAAAGTCGTCAGGGCCAAGATCAGAGAACCACTCCGGCAAACATATGGCAGCAAATTAAATTATCTTTTCAACGCAAAAATAAAATATTCCTGGAGTCAATTAGAGCTGGACCAAGTCCTGACTCTTGTAATTGAATATGGGAAATGATTTGGGGCTGCAGTTTATGTTGACAAGGAAACAGAACATATAATATAGGCTCTTTTATTTCAAACAAAGTTCTTTTGCATTTCATTCAAATACATAACACACATTTTTAGTTTTGATATAGCAGGTCCTCTTACGGCCAGAAAATGACAAAAATGGTCTTTTAAGAATAAATTTTTTTTCCAGTTAAAACTTAAGGAACATCCATTTTCATATTGCTGCCTCAAAGGTTGTATCTGGTGCTTCTCTGAATTCTGTTCTAGACCACTAGACGTGAGATGGGACATTCTGTCCAATCATCTGGTTACTGACAAATCATTGATGTCGAAAAGGTTTTGATGTCACCGTGGCAACTGTTCATGAAAATATTTGGGCCCGTAAGTACGGTCATTGTCTTCTCACCACAGAGGTTGGTTTCTTATGTCTGAGGTAGGACATTTATTTATCTGAGGGTATCCATTTATGTCTAGTAGCTTTAGAAAGGACCTCTGTCCTTCCTGGCCAAAGGCATAGCCTGCTGGGGATAGACCCCATTTCCAGAAGTTACTTTTGTTTTGGGGGTTCCCTGCTGGCAAGGCTTAGTGTCCCGGCCAGACCACCCTGCCGCTGGGAGAGGTCCCATGACCCTCACCACGTGCACTGTCCCTAAGCAGAGCTCTGTATATACAAACACAGGCCAGAATGTCTCTGTTGGCCACGAACTTCCGTTAGAGCCGGAACTGTGTCAACCTCGATACAAGAACCTGGGCACTAGAAGCCAGTGTGGGGACCGGGAGAGGGAGGGAGACAGAGAGAACCCCAACCAAATACAAGAGGGGTGCAAAATGCCTGGAGAATTTAGAGAGAAACAGAATAAGCCAGCAGTAATGGAAAGTGAAGCCTTTACCAACAAGAAGTGATCCAAGTTCAGCAGCACTCAGGTAAGCAGCCTGTCAAGGAGCCGATGTCTGCCCTCCCATCCTAACGAACCGATGGTGGCAGCGTCTCCTGTTTCTTCTCCCGTTGCTATGACTTTTATTATCATTGGCTCAAAAAATCAAATAAAATAAAAAGGGGAAATATTTCTTATTAACTGGACAGCTTTTTGTATTTTTGTAAATACATTGAACTATGGAGAAATAAAAGGGTTTTAAATAAGCAAATTATTAAGGTAGGCTTAGAAAAGCAAGTGGTTGTATCAAGATGGCATTTAATCACTGGCCCAAGTTTTCCTTTCAATTGTACAATTAAGATCACAGAAGAATATTGGAAATGGGCCCTCATACATGGTACATTAAAATTAGTTACTTCCTTGCCCAGCCAGTGTGGCTCAGTGGTTGAGCGTCGACCCATGCACCAAGAGGTCACCAGTTCGATTCCCAGTCAGGGCACATGTCCAGGTTATGGGTCAAATCCCCATTTGGGGGCATGTAGGAGGCGGCCAACCAATGTTCTCTCTCATCGATGTTTCTATCTTTCTTTCTCTCCCTCACCTTCCTCTCTCTCTCAATCGATAAAGAAAAAATAAATAAATAAATAAAATAAAATTAGTTACTCCCCCAACCCCACAAAGTAGGCCATACTATGGACCACTGCCTTGCCATGAGATAGACAAAGTATTTCCATCTTTTGGAGAAGTTCTATTTTAGTCCTTGGAAAGTGTATTTGGATTCTTTATTTTATTTTCATTGTACTACACTCCCTTATTAACATAGTTTGTACAGCGTGAGGCCAGCCTCTTCTCTTTAGCTGGTAATGTTGTGAGTGGGACAACACATTGTTTCAGGTTTTCCAGAGTTTATCCACAACTGGTGTGCTTTCCTGTTCCAGAGGAGCGACGCAGCATATTCCAACAATTTCTTTGGGAGGATGTTGGCTTTATTGTTCCTATGATGAGAAGCAGATTTGTAGTTCCTACCAGTCTTAGACAACTAGGTTTATTGATGTCCATTTGTATTATAAACCTGAATCCCTTCAAATTAATTTAGCATTTTTTATTTAGGTTGGCTTTTGAGGTCCTTAATAATAACTAAAAGAGAGCCAACTGATATGAGATCCAGCTGCCAAAAGTTATCTTTAAAAGTACAGTTTTCTTGCTTCTCTGTGACAGAACTCAGAGGTATCTCTTTCTGCAGAACATTTCTCAGGAATCACTTTAAAGCTATGTCAAGATCATTCAGCCTAAGGTCAGAACCAAACGTGTAGAAGACTCGTTAGTTCCCTTGGTGTTAGGGTCAGCTTCATAGACCTTCATCCCTACAAGCAAGGTTCATGTCCCAGCCAGTTACACTAACGTTGTCAGGAGACCAGTGCTCCGTTGAAGCCTGAAAAGCATGTGTTCTTTTAATTATATAAATAAATAAAATGTTTTATTTTATTGAGGGAATAAACGAAATATTAACTAGACAGCTTTTTATATTTTTGTAAACACAGTGAACTATGGAGAAAGAAATAAAAGCATTTTAAATAAGGCAAAGTATACTTTATTGCGATATTATTGCAATTGAGGAATTTGGCTTGCAGACTTTATGATATAAAATGTAATATATTTATCCTAGTTAAGGCTGAAAGTGTTTCTCTACCTTCAAAATTATATTTATATCCTGTTTTCATTTTTAAAAACAGTGTTACAACTTGGGCACCTCCCCAGTGTTCTGGAAATGACTCCACCCCCTTGGATCACGTCTCTGTACTCAGCCATTCTTCCTTTTTCATGAAGGGTAATACACGTAGCTTAGAAGTTTTATCAGCCAGTTTCCTGTCTGTAGAATTTGAGGAGTGTGACAACCTTCTTTAATTTCGTCCTCTGTCCCTGTCAGTCACACTGGCAGTGTTTCTGATGGTATAACATTCTCAACATCGCAGGTCTCTTTCATTTGTCACAGAGATTCACTTTGTTAGACATCAGATTCCTCCACATACCCTTCTGGGATAGTCCAGAGTCTAGTCCTGGCTTCTGGGGAGAGGCCCAAGGGGATGCCTGAGTCATATGCCTAGTACTTCAAAGAGCCTTCTGTGTGATTGAATACACTGATCTTTTGATTTTTCTCCCAGGCACCAGCAAAAGATTGTTTACTATTCTCAAATTACTAATGGCGAAATTGAAACTTGGAGATGCTATTAACTTGCCTAAATCTCTCTCAATCCACCATAGCTACATTGTGGTCCTTGCTATTCCTTTAATAACAGGGCTTTATTTATCTCAAGGTTGTTGCTGTTCCCTTTGTCTGAAATTCTCTTCCTCCGGGTATTCATTGAACTGACAGTTTCCCGGGATGTGGGACTTTAAGTGTTAAAACTGGAAAAATCCAGGCAAACTGGATAAGTTGGTTACCAAGCTAGACTATACGGTCTACAAAGGCAGGAATCCTGGTTGCTTATCGGTGTTTCTACAGCCCCTAGAAGCGAGCCTGTCATTTGGTAGGCGCTCAGTAAATATTTGTTATATGAATAAGTAGATACTATGCAGATTCCATTCAGGCAATGAGAGACAATGAAGACAACCACACAGAATTTCCAGGGGCAGCACCCAGTATCAGTTGATGGTGTTGGAAGCACAAGATACACTATCCAGGGACGAGTGATGGTGTGATGGTTCATTTTATGTGTCAACTTGACTCAGCTAAGGGATGCCCAGAGAGCTGGTAAAATATTATTCCTGGTGGTGTCTGTGAGAGTGTTTCCTGGAGAGATTAGCATTTAGATCACAAACTGAAACACAACGTTTGAGGGCGAGTAAAACAGAACAGAACATCTGAGCTCTATATAAGAATACCACATAGTTCACATATACGACATTTGGTTCCCAGAGGTAGCAGACAGACAGAATGGGGGGAAACATGTAAAGAACATTCCAAAATGATCAACGACATCAATTCAGAGATCCTAAACTCAACTAATCCAAAGTAGGATAAATACAAAGAAATCTACACATAGGCACATCATGGTTAAACCAAACACAAAGGCAAATAATAAAGGCAGCCGGAGAAAAAGATACATTATATTGAGTGGCTACAATACAAGTCGTGGATCAGACCACCAGAAACAACAGAGGCCAGAAGACAATAAAATGACATCTTCAAGTTGCTGAAAGATAGCTCCAAGGTTTCATCTTGACTGCAAAATAGTGTTATTATCCACAGACACCCAACATCACCAATGTCATCCTTAGATGGTTGGAGCAGGAGTAAAGAAAGAAATACGAGGAGCTCTCAGAGAGAAACTAAGGGCTTGAAGATCACTCACAGTAGTTTGGTGAAAGGGAAAACCCAACAAAGGAAATAGAGAAGCAAGTATAGGTACAACTGAATTGCAGTGTTTCCCCCACACAAAAAAATGTGCTATTGGCATGTGGGGCTGGGGAAGTCTTTCCTACGTGAGATTGTCATGCACTGCGGGATGTTTGGAATCCTTAGCTCCCAGAATAAATGCTGATGACTCTTCCCAAGTCAGTCATCGTAATCACCAAATCGATGCCCATTGTTCCTCACATGTTCTAATGCTCCTGAAGTCACCATACCACTAGGTATGGCAGGGTTTCCCAATCTTGGCAGTATTGACATTTGGGGCTATAGAATTCTTTGTAGTGGGGGGAGGGGGCATCATGTACATTGTAGGATGTTTAGCAGCATCCTTGGCCTCTAATTGACAGAGGTCAGGAGCACCCCTGTGCCAGTTGTGATAACCAACATTATCTCCAGACATTGCCAAATGTCCTATGGGAGAGGAAGAAACTTGACCCTTCTAAGTGTTTTTAGCTGGTCTAATAGTTAAATCTACATCAGACAGATTCATTAATAAGAGAAAATAACCAAGTGTAATCACAAACACATGTATGGGAACCCCACATACATGAGAAAGTCAGAGACCCCACTAACATAAGAGGTTCAGAGACAGAGAGTTGAAACGAGGTCTATTGGCACTCTGAGCTAAGGACGAGGTAAGGCACCGTGGGGCTTCAGAGAGGAGGAAGGGCATTTCCAGGACAATGACAAGAGCAGATGTTCAGTAATTAGAAAATTTCCCTGCCCTATAGATAGATCATAACATGTTATCTCTGGTAATAACTCTTATTGTGGGCAAGGCTCCAAATTTAAATTCTTTAAGGGAGGAGAGGTAAAAGGTTCTCATAAGCCAACAGGGAAGAATTTATACACCAAAGTGGTACATCGTAGGGACAGGCCTGTTCTGAACCCCTTAGTTCCCTGGAGGAAAAACCTTACCTCTCCCTTTCCTCCCAGTTGAGAACCACTTGAATATAAAATAGCAAAAAATAAAATAAAATAAAAAGTTAATCTTAAAAAAGAAGGAATGAAGCAGAATATCAGAAAGGAGAGAGAGGTAAAGAAAAACGTTAAATTATAAAAAGAAAACACTTTCAATATGGCAGAGGATACTGAAATCAGATGGTTAAGGAGAGAGTAGGTTGAGTCAAAGAGTTAGACATTGAGTGAAGAAATCAGCAGACCATGGAAGAAATTGGGAAGATATCCAGAGAGGCAGCAGGGTCTGAAAGTGTCCTACTTTTGTTTCATCTTGTTTTCCCAAGAGAATGGAGAACTTTGAAACCTTAAAGGTGAAGGGAAAGAAGCTGGTAGAAAAAGGGAGACTGAGGATGTTGCTGAAATGGGAGAGAACATAAAAACCAGTTCTACTCAGACCATATGTAGCAGCTGAAACTCCATTAAGCAAGTAGGTGGACTTTGTGATGTCGGTATCATATAAAGCAGGGTGTTCCTCTTCTGGCATTCATCCATCCTTTTGTAAACATAAAACTCTTATCCACCACCACCACCCCCTTGTTTATGACAGGGACAAATGAAATCAATGAATCTGCATATGACCATCCCTCTCCCAGAGCTAAGAGCCTCACTAGGAGAAATGGTTCTTCAGTTCAACTCGTTTGAGACAACATCATAACAACAACATCAATTCTCCCTTACAGACAAGGACTAAAGTGATAAAGAAGAGGAGGAGGAGGAGGAAGGGGATAAGATGGCTAAGGAGTTTAACACATTCGTTTAATTGAACTCTAGTAGTCTCAGCTTCTTCCCTTAGTAGTTACTATATAGGGACCACCCCACTCCTGACAGATAACAAGAAATAGAGAGTGATGAAAGATAAGGCCAAGCTAGGTCAGAAGGAGCTAAATCCATCCCTACCTCAGTCCCTACACCAAAATAAATCCCAAATGGATCAATATTAAACTTAAAATTGCAACAATAAAAGAATTGGAAGAAAACGTGGGTGGATTTTTCAAAGCAACGTGAGCATATAAGAAACCTGGTAAAGCGTCAATATAAGGAGCGCCCAAACCTGTAGAGAATTTTATGAGTGGATTTGAGCCAAAAGGATGACAATGTAAATGGTCTACAAAGGGTCTGTGTGAACCAACGACAAAATGGAGCCAGTGGGAATGCTGACTCCTCTCCTGGCACCCAAGGGTTTGGCCTAGAGAGAAAGGCAGAGCTTAGCACCGTGGACAGAAGGCAAAATGATGCAGTTGGCAGGTAGCTGGGGTGAAAAACAGCAAGACCCAGACAACACCCGATGCTTATGCTCAGCTATTTTAATAAAAAGTTTTGTTTTTCCCCAAAATTATTTGCAAAGCATCATAGAGTAGAAATGCACACTAACATTACTCTTCTAGTACATCTTTAGCAATCACAGGACCTTGGAAAGTAAAGATAATTAGGCTGGAGTGAAACTGGTTATCATGCTTCAAGTCAAGTTCATATCAGAACAATTAATTACTGAATTAATTCCTCTAATATGAATAAGCTCACGTGTCATATTCCATATCATCAGATTATAGTTTGGTTTAAAAAAAAATGATTGTTTCCATAAAGACATTTCACAAGAATATAGTTGGTGAATGAAAGGCTAAATATTTGAAAACAATAAGAAGTATCCAAAGTATTTGAAAATAGATGCAATCCCTTAAAAGGGGTGGAGTTCCTGAGAATCTTGTATAAGTTATATTAAAACTCAGTGCTACAGTTCCCATAAAATAAAAACAGATTGCAACACCTCACTTGGGAAAGATTACACATCACTTTGGCACTGAAAAAACTGTTTTGAGTCATCTTTATTGTTGAACGTTCAAGAGCTACTCTCTTGCCCAGATTTAGTTCATGGTATTGATCAATACTTAGTTCAATAGTTCTTAGAAATCTCCTCTGAATATATTTTCTACCAGTTCAGACATTTTCTCCATTTTAAAAGCACAAATCAATATATACTTTCTTAGGACCTATTATTTCTGGGGTTTGTGTGTGTGTGTGTGGTTCACCTGATGTATTTATGGAAAAGAATACATTATATTAAAAAATGTAGAGACTTTTCATTTTGCAGTTAAAGCAATTCTCACTGTGGTTATTGTTTGCACTTCTGTGTCTTCCTCCCCCTCCCAACACATTCATCATCATCATCATCATCATCATCATCATCATATTTATAAACCTTGGACCATGCCCTAGCAGGTGCTCAATAAATATTTGTTGAATTAAAAATACAATGTCTTTTCCAACTGTGAGAGACACCATCTGTTGCCTACTTACCATCCATTCTTGCCCCAACCCTCCTGTGAAGACAACCTTGATATGTTCATGTGGTGACAAGGATCTCTACCCCAAAGCAAGGGAGTGAATTGTGATTGGTCAAAGCCAGTAACCTCATTTTCCTTAGCCAGTATTGCTTTAGGGGTGGCCACAGAGTCCAGTTCTGGTCATGGGGATGGAAGTGAGTTTTCTGAAAGAAGCTTTCAGAAAATATTTTGCTTTCCCAATACAAAAGATCTAAGCTGGCAAAACCTTTTTTTCCTCACTAGAGTGCGTGGGCTGCCAGGAGGTCCAGTGGCTACCTAAAATCACAACACATGAAGACAAAAAGACAACAAATCAAAATGGCAGAGATTCAGAAACGTAGAAAAGAGGTAACCCGGCATCATGGAGCAGCCACACGAGCTCTGAGAGAAAACTTCCTGTGCTACTCAGTACTCAGCAGAAGTAGTTGAGTATTCCATTACTTGCAGCCAAAAGCACTCCTTACGGTACCACCTTTAAATGTGTATAATTAAAGGACATATAAGGACTTTGCTGTAAAGAAGGGAATTTCTGGCTTTTCCTACTCTTTCATTTTCTATATTCTAGTAGTTCCTGACTTTGTTGACTTTCCTTTCATAATATGTCTTACTCAAGTTTCTTTCTGTATTTGTTTTCTATTATTGAATAAAAATAACCACAAACTTAGCACAAGACAGCATTAATTTGTTATTGCACAGTTTCCGTGGGTCAGGAGTCTGGGCTGAGCTAAGTTCTCTGCTTAGGGTTTCACAAGGTTGAAATTAAGATGTCAACTGAGCTGCGTTTCATTCTGGACCTCAGTTCTCACTTAAGCTCCCGCAGTTGTAGCAGAATCCAGTTCCTTGTATTTGTAGGGCTGAGAAGCCCTTTCTGTGTCGGTCATAAACCAGGGGCTGCTTTCGGCTCCCAGAGGCACTCCCGTTCCTTGTCTTCTTCATCTCCAGATCAGCTTCGGGGACCTTCTCACACATCAGATCCCTCTCCTGCTTCAAATAGCTCTGCCTTTCTCCTCTAGACCCTGATTTAAGGGGTTCATGTGCTTAGGTCAGGCCCACCAGGATAATCTCCTCACTTAAAGTCAACTGATTTGTGACCTTAATTACATCTGCAAAATCCCTTCCCAGCAGAACCTAGACTAGTATTGGATTGAATACAGTCCTGTGCTGCATAACACCATTTCCGTCAACAATGAAATGAACAAACCATGGTGGTCCCATGAGATCATAATGGAGCTGAGAAATTCCTATCACCCAGCAACCTGGTAGCTCTCTTAATGTCCTATCGCAAAGGATTATTCGTGCGTTTGTGGCAATGCTGGCGTAAACAAACCTACAGCAATGCCATTCTGTAAAAGTATACACATACAATTATATACAGAACACAATGCTTGGTAATGATAACAAACAACTCTTTTACTAGTTTATGTACTATTATACTATGCTTGTTATCTTACTTAGAGTGTGCCCTTTCTTCTTACAAAAAAACGTTTGCTCTAAAACAGCAGCCGTGTTAGGTTGGCCACAGCCTCATCCATCTCCCACTTACCACGAAGCTCGATTGCCTCATTTTCTCTTGTGCTTGATTAAATCTCATTTTGCGTTGTACATAACATGCTGTGCAGGCTTGTAGCCCAGGAGCAATAGGCTGTACCAGGCGGCCTGGGATGTGGCAGGCCATGCCATCTGGGTTTGAGTGAGTGCACTGTATGAAGTTCACACGGCGACCCAGTGGCCCGCAGTGCATGTCTTAGGATGTACCTCGTTATTGAGCTCCGAATGACTGTAACTGGGAGAAGGTGGGCGTACCTCAGGGACCAGGAATCGAAGACTCTCAGAATTCTGCACACCGCACCTCCTTGTGGGCGGAGACTGGGCCTCACACGTGGCTTTTAACTCCCTGTCTTTCCTACCACAATACCATGGCGGTGTCTTTGCTCCTCTGTTCACCTTTGTGTATTTCAGCGATTTCAGGTTTATGTTGAGAGTTTCATCAGGCACAGATGTGTTTATGGGCCACCACTGAAGAGTATTAGACAATGATTTATCCCCAGTGGATCTTTTTATTGATCAAGTCCAGGGTGAAGCCAGGACTTTGCATTTGAGGATTACAAGGTCCAGAGGCCGCTGCAGAGAAAGTTCCTAGACTGTGTGTGCCTGGAACAGAGAGGTCATTCCTTCCAGGGCTGCTAGGGGGCTTTGAGGACAAAGTGTATGTCTCCGGGCATTTAGTGAGCATGCGTGAAGGCTGGCCCTTCTGTTGCTCTAGTAGCTGGCACAATGCCTGCCACACAGTGTGCTAGCTGAGTGAAAAATTGAGGAGTGATAGTTAAGAATACTTTTGACTGCAAGACACAGAAAACCTGACTAATAGTGGGTTTTAAAGCCAGGATTATTTATTCCCCCACAAACAAGCTGTTTGTAGGTACACTGGTTCAGCAGCTAAATGATAATCAGGACTCTGGGCTGGTGTCTCTGTGATTCGCTCTCTCTTTTTAAAGTTTTCAAAGAAATATCTCTATTAAAACATACTTTATATGCTATAAGGTTTATTCGTTTAAAGAGTACAATTCATGGTTTTTGTTTTGTTTTTAAATATGTTTTTATTGATTTTTTTAGAGAGAGATAGAAACATCGATGTGAGAGACACATCCATCAGCTGCCTCCTGCACGCCCCCTACTGGGAATCGAGCCTGCAACTGGGCA
This sequence comes from Molossus molossus, assembly GCF_014108415.1. Taxonomy (NCBI): domain Eukaryota; kingdom Metazoa; phylum Chordata; class Mammalia; order Chiroptera; family Molossidae; genus Molossus; species Molossus molossus. The sequence goes on from NW_023425346.1 coordinate 94,328,505, forward strand.
TATGCCCTGCTGGGAATTGAACCGGGGCCTCTCAGTTCATGGGACGAACCTCAATCCACTGAGCCACACCAGCTGGGCCTGTTTTTTTCTTTTCTTTATTTGCTCTGGCCAATAAGGAGTCAGAATCGCATTCTGTGGTTTTTGTAGATCGTGGCGTTAAAATGGCTTTTGAGCAACACTGGGAGAATGAGTTGATGCCTACTTGGGAAATGTCATTTTTAGACCAGGAGCAGAATCACTGAATGAGCAGAGCCCTACATCCTGGAGGGAGCTGGAAACCTGCTAGAGAGGTGAGCAGACCATCCAACCCGATCTTCCTTCAGAACGGTTCAATCCTGCCTTCCTCCCTCTGTGCTAAAAGTTATTTAGCAGCCCAGCACAAAATGTTGGTCTTTCCAATAATTTCATAGCTAACTTCTGGGTAAGAGATTAAATGGGACTTCTCCCACATTGCAGTTTAATGGGGAAAAAAAGCTATTCTTTTTCCTAAAGTACATGATTGTTAAATAGACCACTAGTGAGTTGACAATGCTAGTTAATAATGGATTAAAGTTTTATTGTATAGCAAGTGCCTTAACCTTTCCAAAACTCCGTTTTCTCAGCTGTCAAATAGGGTAGGAGAAACGTTTCCAAACTTTCCAGGTGCTGTGATTATTAGAGAAAATGTTTATGAAGTGACGACTTATACCATCTGCTCTCCTGGGTGTGAGGCCATTGAACTCGGGCCATTGAGCCAGTTTGCTGACTCACCCTGTAGGTCTTGGAACTTGCCAGCCTCCGTAATCATTCAAGACAATGCCTATAATAAACCTCGTGAGAGATATGGCTTTCGAACACCTCCAGGAGACACATATGCGGATATAGACGTAGAGGTATAGCCTGCCATTGCTCTTACGCATTGAAAGCTCACTCGTGTGAAAGTAATCTGCAACGTCACCAACAGAAGTCTCCTGCATTCTTTCTAGTGTTTCTGTGGAGAACCCTGGTCCCAGTATTATCTGAAAGAACAGAGATCAGAAGCTCATTACCCACTGAAAAGAATGGGGCTCCTAGTTAGGACTACGAGATGCTGGAAGGGGGTGAGTCACACAAGCTGCCCAGAAGCTGCTGGCCAGACCGTATCTCTGTCCTCTGCAGAGCACCCGTGACAGGCATCAGGCTGCAGGGGCTTCTGCTCTGCTCTCAGTTTCATCCACACCAGCATCTCTCGTGGGAGGAAGGTGACCTGGATCTCTGCCAGGCAGAGTGAGCTGGGAAATGCAGTCTGTAGGCCGCTGGCCCCTGCGATAAAGGGGAAGCTTAGAATTATTATTTTTAAAAATCAGAGAAAAAGCCCTGGCCGGTTTGGCTCAGCGGTTAGAGCATCGGCCTGCGGTCCCGAGAGACCCGGGTTCGGTTTCTGCTACGGGCGCGTACCTTGGTTGCAGTTTGTCCCTGGCCCTGGTTGGTTGTGCGGGTGGCAGCCACTCGATGTGTCCCTTTCACATTGATGTTTCTCTCTCTCTCTCTCTCTTCCTCTCTCTCCCTCCCACTCTACCTGAACAAAAAAATGGAAAAATGTCCTCGGGTGAGGATAAAAAAAAAAATCAGAGCAAAAGCCCGGCCAGTGTGGCTGAGTGGCTGACTGTCAACCCATGCTCTCAGAGGTCGCCAGACCAATTCCCGGTCAGGGCACATGCCCAGGTTGTGGGCCCAATCCCCAGTGTGGGGCATGCAGGAGGCGGCCAATCGATGTTCTCTCTCTCTCATCGATGTTTCTATCTCTCTCTTTTTCTTCCTTTCCTCTCTCTCTAAAGTCAGTAAAGAAAAAATAAATTTAAAAAATATCAGAGAAAATAATCTAGTCTATAAGGGAAAATTCTGTTCATCTGAATAAAAACAACAACAAAAATTGTCCTCCTTCCCACACAGCAAAGGCCTCCCTGGACTCTGTGATGGATCTAGCAGGTGGCACAGGGTCCCTGCCCGATGACTCCCTGAAGTGTCCATCATTCCAGGAACCCCGCACTTTGATCCCGAGGCACAGTCACTTTCTCCTGGAAGTCCCTAAGTTTGGGTGATACTCACGATGCCTCGGTCCATGACCTCGCGCCAGGTTCAGCTGTGCCGGTCCTGCCACAGAGCACCGAAGTGAAGGCTGAGCCAGCACAGAAGAAGCTGACACGGTGAGCCAGGCCAGGGGGAAGACTCTGCTTTCACTGAAGCAAGCGGACAAGTTCCCAGGCTCTTACGCATTGAAAGCTCACTCGTGTGAAAGTAATCTGCAGCGTCACCAACAGAAGTCTCCTGCATTCTTTCTAGTGTTTAGCAAATCCACCGATACCCATGACCTCACTTACACAAACAGTATTTACCATGGTTAATAAACTCGGTTCATGACTGGAATGTGGGTTTATAAGGCTCCACAAGTATTTATTAACCAAGTAACACACTGATATTTTAATGGGGCATAATACCAACACTGAAAAAAAAAACAACACATTGTAAAAGCTGTAGTATTTACAACTCCAGAGCTTAGAGGTAACGCACACAGTTCAGAAGTCAAAGCGTGTTTCATTCTCCCGTTTGCCTCCTGTTATCACTTCAGCTGGCCATCAAGAAGGTTGCTCTCCACTGCTCCCTGACCACAATGTTAGCATTAAGCTGAGATTTACGGTATGCAAACAAAGTTGTTGTTCAGTCTCGCCCGCGAGTGAATTAGCCAGATGATGTTGATTCAGCTATGTCAACGATGATGCAGATATGGAAAAAAATGGGGGGGATCTGCAGAAAATTTTATTCTAGTTAAAGTCAGAGAAATACAAGCACCTCGTTGACTCCATGAAACGGCCTTTCAAAAAGTGGGGTAGAGAATGATATTATCCTAATTTCACCGGTGGTTAAACTTGGGCACAGAGAAGAGAATTGCTCAAGGACCGAGAGACCTGGGTTTGAGGCTGACTCTGAAACCACACGGCCAGATCGTCCGCCCACCGGCGTTAGCGGTCAGGGGAAGGGCACTGTTAGCCATGAAGACGGTTGTGAGCAATGACAATGCACCGTGAGCAAAATTACAAACCAGCATTCTGTTCAGTCTTCTCCTGCACAAGTTCGTATTTGTCATGCAGGCCAGACGACATATTGCCAATGTGCAAACACGTCCCTGAGAGGCTGCTGCCAACACCAAGACGGGTGAGATTAAACGTAGTCAAGGAGATTCAAATACAGGATCATTTACTTACTGACGGTCACGAACCACACTAAGGAAGAAGATTGGGAGACCACACTTGGGACCAGATCTGCTGATATAGATGGCTGTGCTCTCTCCTCCCCTGCAAGCTAGTTCCATAAGGTGAGAGACCACGATTTCTTCTCATATCTGACGCTGGGAGACGGGACAGTATTGCCACTGACCAGCATTGGTCTTTCTTTCTTTCTTTCTTTCTTTCTTTCTTTCTTTCTTTCTTTCTTTCTTTCTTTCTTTCTTTTTTCTTAGAGAGAGAGGAAGGGAGAGGGAGAGAGAGATAGAAACATTGATAAGTGAGAACATCGACTGGCCGCCTCCTGCATGCCCCCTCTGGGGATCGGGCCCACAACCTGGGCATGTGCCCTGACCAGGAACCGGACCAGCGACCTCTTGGTGCTTGGGCTGACACTCAGCCACTGAGCCACACCAGTCAGGAGGCCTTTTTTATTTTAAATGCAGTGAATGTAAATCCAAATGTTTCAGAGGCCAAGCTGGCGAAAAAATGTGCAGTGGAGGGAGGATGTAAAATAACAGAGTAGGGGGAGCTGGGGAAAACTCAGAATGATGTCCTGTCTAGAGAGAGCAGCAGATATTCAGCTCGGCTGTTTCCACCGAGAATCTTGGCCTAATGATATCAAAGCTCCCAGTTTTTTAAGAAAGGCTAGAAATCTGTATTTTATGTAGTAATGTTGTCTGATATTTAAAGGTTGGTAATTAATTCTTTTTTTTTTTTTTAATCCTCATCCGAGGACATTTTTTTTTTCAGATAGAGTGGGAGGGAGAGAGAGAGGGGGAAACATCGATGTGAAAGGGACACATCTAGTGGTTGCCACCCACACGACCCAACCAGGGCCGGGGACAAACTGCAACCGAGGTACATGCCCTTAGTGGGAACCGAACCCGGTTCTCTCTGGACCGCAGGCTGACGCTCTAACCGCTGAGCCAAACGGGCCAGGGCAGTAATTAATTCCACTTCTAAGATCAAGGTGTGGGCAGCCCCGGAGGCCTGTGTTCTACCTGTCGGTCCCAGTATGTCGATGGCTCTGACTTGTGTCTGCACACAGTGTCCAGGGCACCTCTGGCCTTCAGGAATGCTGATGGCCGAAGCCCCGGTGTAGCTGATCCTGAGAACCCGCATGGGCAGGAGGGATGGTCAGGGCTTTTGTGTAGAGTGGGCTCAAGCGGGTTACAGATTGGTCGTGGGCCTGTTTCGGACAGTAGTCATTGTCACAGATGCTTTACAGCTGAAAGGAACGTTGGTCCCCTGCCCTCGAAAGGGAGGGACCCTGAGACCTGATGGGTTTTGCACCTGCCCACACTGAGCCCTGCACTGCCCATGGCCCTTCTCACCACAACAAGATGACTTACTGGATGGCCGAACTGGAAGCTCAAAGCCTCTAGGCTCCGCACCTGTTTTAAAAACCGTTACTGTCTACCGAATGAGTTTGGCAGAGGTCTGTTAACTGTGCGAGGAAAACAGCTATTACCGGGTGGCCCACGTTATCTCTTGGTATACTTACTCACAATGATCTCTTTTATGTAAATATCTTAAAAACTGGCATCTCCCCCAGCTGGTGTGGCTCAGTGGATTGAGCATCATCCCCTGGACTGAGAGGTCCTAGTTTGATTCCCAGTCAGGGCGCATGCCCGGGTTGCAGGCTTGATCCCCAGTAGGGGGCGTGCAGGAGGCAGCCCATGGATGTTTCTCTCGCCCCCTTTCTTTGGTGATCCCGTGACAGCAACAGAAAGGTGGGAAGCTGCTCAGGTTTCAATTCTAGAGCCTCCGTTTCCATGTTCTGCCAACTCCTGGCCGTCTGAGTTAGCCCTTGTTAGGCCACAATTAACAGAAGTAAGGAATTGCTATCAAGGATTCGGGGTAACCTGGGGCGGAAGAACCTCGTAGTGACTCCGGGGCCATTCGCTCGCCTTGCCTGACGGCTCTGTATGTCTGATGTATGTCTTCTTCATATGGAAGAACTGGCTGCACCACAGTGTGGGCTCCAGTTTTAGGATTTTCTTCTCTTTCGTTTAACAGATACTGACTGGGGTCTTTGAATCCAAATTCCCAAAGAGAAAGCATTGGATGAGTTTGAATTTGGTCAGGTGTCCAGCCCAGGGCCAGTTAGCCTTGGCCAGGGGGCTCAAGCATGGCTGCCAGTCTCCTCTCCCGTCCTGCACTGTCCCAGGGGTAGACAGTGGGCAGAGGAGGAAGGAAATTCTCCCACAAGAGCAGTGTGAGATGGCACACCTTGCACAAAGTATCCAGCACATTTTGTAACTTTGGGAAAAATTGCCTCACATCTCAGTCTTCGTTTTTCTCCTTTAGAAAATGGATATATAACTACTTGTTTCCCAGGGTTGTAGAATCTACATGCAACATTTTTTTTTAATCCTCACCCAAGAATATGTGTGTGTTTTTTATTGATTTAGAGAGAGAAGAAGGGAGAGGGAGAGGAAGAAATAGCAATGTGAGAGAAACATCCACCAGTTGCCTCTAACCTGAGCCTGTGTATGTGTGCTGACCAGGACTCAAACCTGGACCCTTCAGTGCACAGGACAATGCTCCAACCAACTGAGCCACCAACTGAGCCACACTGGCCAGGGCAACAATTTAAAAAAATATATTTTTATTGATCTTTTAGAGAGAGAGGAAGGGAGAGGGAGAGAGAGAGAGAAACATCAATGTGAGCACGAAACATGGATTGGCTGCCTCCTGCACACCCCCCACTGGGGATCAGCCCACAACCTGGGCATGTGCCCTGACTGGGAATCGAACCAGTGACCTTTCAGTGCATGGGATGCCACCCAACCAACTGAACCACACCGGCCAGGGCTATGTGCAACAATTTTAAAATGAGTTGTTAACTCGAAGAATATTTATAAATGTAAGATTTTACTTAGTCTAGATAACAACATGCACTAACTCAGTATTTATTGAGTACTCACTACACACTGGGAATAATTTTCAATACAAAAGTCAGGAGTAAAGATAAATTCTGGGAATAGAATGTATTTTAGGGATAAAGAGAACAAGTGTTGGAGTCAGATCGACCTCGGTTAAATCGTCCTGCTACTAGCTATAGTGTGGCATCGGGCAAGTTTCCTATCTTTCAGCTTTAATTTTCTCATCTGTAAAATGGGAGTATTTCTTTCTATGACAGCCTGTTGGCCCTTCTTAATCTAGCCTCTGCCCACCTCTCGCAAGTCAACCCCTGCTCTCAATCTCTCTAGCCATTCTGGCCTCCCAGTGGTTCCTCCAACATGCTGACCTTGGGCCTGGCTCAAGGCCTCTGCAACTGCAGTTTTCTCTGTCTGGAATGCTCTTTCTCCTGATCTCGGTGAGGTAAGCTCCTTCTTTTCTTTGAGGTCTCTGCACAAATAGCCCCTTTTCGGAGTAACTTGTTACCTACATATGTCATCCCCTACACCACCCACCATGCTCCTCTCTCCAGAGCACTTACCACTCCCTACGAGTACATATTATTTGATTTCCTATTATCTGTCTCTCGTACTAAAGGATCAGTTCCATACGTAAGGAGCTCTGTTATTTTAACTGGTGTATCCCCTGGCCTAGAACCGTGTACATACTGTCAAATACACGGACTATGAGTGACTACTTCATAGGGCTCCTGGGAGGAGATTTAACTGGTCATAGTATGAAAGTATTGAGCACATACCTGAAGCACAGAGGAAGTATTTGCACTGGGTTGAATCGTGTTCCTCCAAAACTCATGTCCACCCAGAACTCGTGAATGTGGCCTTATTTGGAAGTAACATTTTTGCAGATGCTAAAGATGAGGTCATACTGGATTAGAGTGTACCCTAGTCCAACGACTGGTGTCCTTATAAGAAGAGGAAGATTTGGACACAGAGAGTTACACAGGGAGACCATGTGACAGCAGAGGAAGAGATTGGAGTGATACTGCCATGAGCCAAGAACCTCGACACACAACACCCTTATAAGAAAAATAAAAGTGAGGATTATTGTTTTATCCCAGGAAGAAACTGAGGCAGCAGTCACTGGAAGCTAGGTGTGCCAACTCTCCAAGGGAATAAAATGCGTAGTCTGAATAGCACAATTCTTTGGCCTTATGCTGCATGTACCATGTTTTGCTTTGCCTCCTTTTCCTAAGGAAAATTTGAGATCAAATTTGGGAGACACACTATTCAAGTGTCTTCGTGGGAGAAAATGTTTGGTGTTTTTTTGTTTTTGTTTTTTTGGTTTTGTTTTGTTTTTATAAATACACTTTATTTATTTTTTTTTTATCCTCACCCGAGGACAGTTTTCCATTTTTTGTTCAGATAGAGAGGGAGGGAGAGAGAGAGAGAAACGTCCACGTGAAAGGGACACATAGAGTGGCTGCCACCCACACGACCCAACCAGGGCCGGGGACAAACTGCAACCAAGGTACGTGCCCTTAGCAGGAACTGAACCCGGGTCTCTCTGGACCGCAGGCCGACGGTCTAACTGCTGAGCCAAACCGACCAGGGCAGAACATGTTTCTTTAACACAGATAAGGAACAACAGGTCCTGACTTACTCCAAGTCCAGCTTTTAAAACGAAACCAAAGGGTTTGGTCCCAGTGGCGGCAAAGGACAGGAACGATGCAGAGAGGAGCCTTATGTTTCCAGGACTGGACACCTGTGTGTGACACAGCTGGATTGTGACAGCAGCTCTGTGTGTCTTCTGTAAATTAAATAGAAAATGGTATCTCCTAAGTTTCCTAGCTCTCTCGGCCACCTTGCTTTGGCTCTCCAGACAGTTTGGGGAAGGAGAGCGGAAACTAAGGAGGAGGGAGACCAAATCCTTGAAAGCCACAACTCAGAGACTTCCTGGACCAAAAGCACAACCGAATAAACAAGGTAGTGGCAGGTGTTTGACAGTCATTTGTGTAACCAAATGCTTAGTAGGCTTTGGACAGGTTACCTGGAAAGGCGCAGCGGCCCATGCCCCAAAGGGAAGCCAGAAGGATTGAACTGCACTTTAGTTGTGGCTGATCGGCTGGGCCCAATTTGCTGCTTTTCACTGGTTGTGAGAAGGCCCAGAGGCCCTTACACGGGATCTCAGCGCCCCAGGCAGTAGATTCAGGAGGTAGGGGGGAAAACCAACTTCGCCCCCAAGGTGGTTTCTTCCGCTGTTGCGCATAGATCCCTAAAGCAGGTGGAGGTGCAGTAAGATGTCAAATCCCACACTCAGTCCTTGGGCAACTTGTTCTCTTTAGGTCTAAAGGTCCCGAACGATCTTCCTCCGTGGTCCCCACATTGTGTAAATAGAGGCAGAGCGGGGGATGGGGGGCAGCGGGGCAAGCGTCATCTTTCTCAAAGCAGAAGACCCAGAAAGAATCGCGTTTTCTACCTAGGCGGCTAAAAGTGTTTCCCCGGTTACCAAATCAAAGGGCAGGGTCAGGGACGCGGAGGATGACTCAGGTCCACTTTGAACCTCCTCGGCTCTTGAGCAAGGTCGAGGAAGTTCGGGCCTTTGACGAGATGTTGCATCACGCAGCGTATGGGGCGAACTTGGTGGTTTTCCCTGGAGGAAGTGCCCCAAGGCAAGAGTAGAGGGCTGGGTGGGGGAATCCTACCCCTCCTTGGGCTCTAGAGTGAAAGGAAGGTCACTAAGGGACCCGCCTGCCGCTGCAGGATGGACTCTCGTAGGTCCACACGTGCCCGGCGCTCCCACTAGGCGGCACGTCCGGCCAGGCTGGAGGGGCGGAGGCGCGGCGTGGGAAGAGGGGCTGTTAAGAAACCTGCGATCCTCCGCCCAGTCCCGAGCTGGCGCACTCGCGGAGCGCCGAGCCCGCGGGGAGGTGAAGGCGGCGGACGTGCCCCGCGCAGGGTGGAGGCGGACACCTGGGCTGGCGCGCGCGGAGGCGGGCTCTAGGACCCGAGCGGCGCACCTGTTGGCGGGCGCCCCGGGCCCCGCCCGCCATCCGCCCGGAGATCTGGGCCGGCTGGTGCCAGGGTGGGGACTGCGAGCAGAGGGCCCTGTGAGGCGGTGGCAGCGGCGGCCCGGGCGCACCATGGCCGAGCTGCTGCGGAGCCTGCAGGATTCCCAGCTCGTCGCCCGCTTCCAGCGCCGCTGCGGGCTCTTCCCGGCGCCTGATGAAGGTGCCCGAGAGGACGACGCGAGCCCCGTGGAGGGCGCGGCGCGGGCGCCCGGGGTGGGTCATCACCCCACGGCCAACGGCAAGGGCGGCGGGGGACCGGCCAATCGGCCGCGCAGAGTCCCGGCCCCGCAGGTAACCGCCGGCCGAGCGTAGGTGGGTGTGGGGGGAAGGGGCGGTCCGCTCCGAAGCCTGCGGACCTGTGGTCCAAGCGACTTCGCGACGTGGGGAGGGGCGCGAGTCGGTCCTGCCGGCGGAGAGGGCGCCATCCCCGGCAGCCAGCCGGCTCCTGGCGCCGTGCGCGGCGGGAGGAGGGCTGGCGCGGCCCGTCCCCTGGATGCCGCCCTCTGACGCTGCCAGGTGGCAGCCAGGTCTGTTCGGACTTCAGATGCTCCCGGGGCTGCAGATGCTGCCTGTTTAGGGACCGTCTGCCTTCCTAAGAAGTTCGATTTACGCTCATGCGTGTTCTCCCAAGTGTGTAAGTTACATAATTGAAAAACGGAGAGGAGACGTCCTTGGCATTTTCACGAGAGGCTTCCCCGGGGAGAACTACTGAGAACTCCCCCCGGATTCGGGAGTTCCGCGCGTCCCCCCTTCCTGGCCCACGCCAGGTTTTAACGGGAGCGCAGCGTGTCTTCACCTTCCCGCATTGCCAGCTCTGAGGACAGAACTTCGGATTTAAATATTGCTCCGGGAGAGTTACACCCCCATCCTCCCATCCCCCACCTCACCCCCACCCCACCCCCGCCACCGCACACACCGCGAGTGATGAGGACCTAACAGAGTCGGGGCCCTCCTGCCTGCGGGGTCTTGCGTTAACTGGCACGGTGACTTTTAACAGATGCTGTCAGTGGGGAAGCTCACCACACTCCCCTCTAGGTGTTCAGAGTGTGGTTACACAACCCACTGCGGCTTGGGCAGCCTGCGTGTGTTGTCGTGTGTTGTCGCAGTGCACAGGAACTCTAGGCGGGAGGGGCCAGACCGGCTGCAGAAGCGAACGTGCCAGGGCTGCCCCTGGGAGGGAGGGCTGTCTGCTGCAGTGATGCCCTGGGCACGTCCTTCCTGGGAAGCTCTTCTCCTGGGGGAGGTGAAAAGTGTGCACAGAGGACAGAAGCATTGTATGAACAATCCCAGCTCCCCTTTGTGTGGGGAAAGAGTGGAGGAAGCCACATTTTTTTCTTCCTAGAAGTTTTGGTAACAGGAGGGTAACATATTTCTAGTAACTGGGGGCTATGAAGAACCTAGCTTCTATGTGGAGTGGACTATTGTGGACATTGAATTACAGAATTTGAGATGGTGGGGTTGGGGGTGGGTGTTTCATTCTAGACGAATCCTCTATAATTTTGTTTTCTTCTTTTATTTTTTCTAAGGACAATTCTCATTCCTGAAATGTGGTGGGGCATTTTCTGTGCGCACAGTTTACATCCACAGATGCCCAGGCTGCTTTCTCTGGCTCTCTCTCCTCAAGCCTGTCCCTTATTCAGAAAGCTGAAGGAGAGTGCATTTTTCCACTGGTGCTTTTCACACAGTTTTAAACATCACCCCTGGTGATGTATTCTGGGAAAGGGTCCTCTTGCCCGTTAAAAGCGTGATCAACAGATTTCTTGCAGAGACCAGTGTCTCCTTGTTGCTTGAAGAGCGTGGTCCTTCACTGGACCAAATGCAAGGAGATTCCCACTTCCCATCCAACACATAACTCCCTATAGAACAGGAGGAAGTAAGAATGGGCTGAAAATCGAGGATAAGAAATCACTAGTGATGTGTGATGGTGAGAAAAACAAAAACAAAAACGAGAGAACATTTGATAAATGAGAGGTTCGTGAATATATTCAAAGGTGGGTTGGTTTGAAGTGACTTGGGATGATTAATTTGCAAATACAGGTGGAGTTCCCAGAAGAAAATGATTACACAACTGTCCCAGAAACTTGAGAGGAGTCTAATGGAACAGTTGAAGAAACTTTTCTCCAACAGGTATCCTTCTCCTTGGCCTTCGGCCTGGGGCCTACCTGAGTGGCTGGTCCTTTCTCTAAATAACCTCCACTCATTTTTCAGTTTTCATGGTCAGTTCCTCAAGAGACACCTTCGCTCACCTTCCAGCCTCACCCCACTTCTACAGGTTCTCCTTGCTTCTTGTGTGTCTTCATTACAGCATTCATCACACTAACTACACCTTTGTGTGGAGATCTGATTATTGCCAGTCTCCTGCATGGATAGTGAGGTCTAAGAATTTGGGAAACTTGTCTGGTGTGCTCATTAATTTCCCCTCCCACGCCCACCCCCGTGGCCTGACACATGGGAGCTCAGTGGATTTTGTGAGTCAATGAGTGCAGATTGCAATATAAAGTCAGCCATTTAAAAGCAAGATAAGGATTTCTTGCAGAGAAGTGTCTTCTTGCTGCTCAGAGAGCCTGAGCCTTCCATGAGCCAAATGGTAGGGTTTTCCCCTTTGCATCTAATGCATGACTGTGGTCACTATGGAGCAGAAAAAAAGGAAGAGAAGGCTAAAATTCCAAGACAAAAAAATTGAAGATTTTTAAAAATTTTAGAGTAAATATTGAAATCAATATTTTCCACATAGCCTAGAAGTCAGGCAGCATGAGGATGTTGATGTAAGACCCTTCAAACAATAGAGAAGTTTTCTTCATTTGAGTGACTTTTGATTGTAACAAATCTAATTTTATTACCCCCCACATCTTCTATATTTAATTCTTAAAACAGGACAAGTATGGAAGTGATGGAGTAAGGACTTTTCTTTACAAATTCTCTTAACGCCACACTCTGCTAGCTTAAAGACTACATGTTTTACCAGCCGGGGCTGGGCTGGGCTGCAAGAAGCTGTCACTGAATGAGTCAGACTGGACTTTAGATATGCCCCAGTGCTCATGAATGTCACAGAGTTCTGAGTCCTGAAGAGTTAAATCCTCTGTTGAGGACTTGCCAAATATCCGCACAGCCAAATCTTTTGACTCTCAAGTTTAATCTTCTTCTACCGTGCACCGTCCAGAGAACAGTCTGAAGGCTTCCCTTACTCTGTCTCCTTGAGAAGATGTGAAGTGTTGGGCTTGGTTGGGAGCAGAGTGAAGACTGGGTAGAAAGAGAAATTGCTGTCGGTGTGCAAGTGTAACTGGTTTGCAAGGGTAACTATAGGAAGACATTCTTGGCAGTAGCTAAGAGCAAGAGACAGGGAGCCTGGGGCCGAGCTAGGCGGGCAGTGGCCCAATTAGAATTGTGTTTATTTGTTCTGGGGCAGAGCCAGCCTTGGATATAATGGTATTTTGATTTTCATCCTTTTTGCTTACTCAACACAGTTGCATTAAGTTAGCCTTTGCAGTGCCTTTTCCCATTATTCTGTTAAACCAGAAATAAACTTTCCAAATTACGCTGTGCTCAATAAATACTCTTTGATAACTATTTGCTGAGACATGGTTCTCAAGTTGAGTTGGGGAGGGGATCAAAGATGGGTTGTTTTTCGAAGTCTTTGCTCTCCTCTTTCCTGCTTGAAACATTTGGGGCCCTCCAAGCTGTCAGTCTATGAAGCCCTACCCTGGATTGTATTGGCTTGCTAAAGTGCAAAGGGCATCGCAGGAAGCCAGAGATCCCTGCCCCCATGTTGTTTTGAACTCTTCTGGGCCTCAGTTGTCCCATATGAAAATGAGCAGATGGACTGGAACCATGGATTTCCAACCGTAGCTATAAATTATAGAGAGTTAGAGGAGCTTTAAAAACAAAACAAAAATACGATGTCCAGGACCCAGGTCGGAAGTGGGGCCCAGGAAAGCTGTCAAACAGGTGGGAGCTCTGAATTCTCTTGTCCTGGGAGCCACCACCCGTAGTGTGCTCAGGACGAGGGTAGTGATGGCTGGAGGCAGCGACCGTGCCAGCTGTGGCATTTGGCTTGATTATAACTAAAACGGTCAACAGGTCAAACTTCAATTTTGGATTATCTATAGATGAATATTCAGATTCAAAATGGTAAAATAAGCCATTTGGAAAAGGTATATTTGATCTTTTTTTTTTTTTTTTTTTAGTTACAGGTTTTTTTCTGACTAGTAAATTTGGAAAAAGGCAAAGAAAAAAATTAGATTTATATGCCCATTGTACCACTACCAAAGAAAATCAGTCAGTAAATATTAAACCTGATCTTTAATGACCACATGTTATCCATAGCATGCATATACCAAAATTTAGTTGGCCTATTGCTGGGCCTTTGTTTCCAGTTTTTGCATTAAAGATAACAACTTTGTTCAAGTTTTATTCTATATATCTTAATTGTCTTTATTTCATTTTTTAAATTTATTTATTGATTTTGGAGAGAGAGATACTATTGGCTGCCTCCTGCATGCCCCCACTGAGGATTTGGCCCACAACCTGGGCATCCGCCCTGACTGGGAATCGAACTGGCGACCTCTTGATGCATGAGCTGATGCTCAATCACTGAGCCACAGTGGCTGGGCTATCTTGATTGTCTTTAAATTACCATACAGTTGCAGTGTTTTTCTTGCGATGAGAATTTCTAGATCTATCCTTTTAGCAACTTTCACATATACAATACAGTATTGTTGACTACAGTCACCATGCTGTATATTAATTACATCCTCATGACTTATTTATGTATTTTTAAATCCTCACCTGAAGATATTTGTCTATCTTCAGATTGGGGTGGGGGAGAAACATTAATGCTAGAGAGACACATCGACTGGTTGCCTCCCGCATGGCCCTGGTCAGGGCCGGGGACTAAATTGCTCTTGATTGGAATTGAACCCACAACTCTTTGGTCCGAGAGAAAAACTGGCCAAGGCAGACATTTATTTTATAACTGGAAGTTGGTAACTTTTGATCATCTTCACCCATTTCATCCCACCCCTGCCAACCACTGATCTGCTTTCTGTATCTGAGTTCCGTTTCTATTTTCTACCAGTAAGTAAAATTATATAGTATTTGTCTTTCTCAGTCTGACATATGTCACTTAGCACAGTCCCCTTAAGACTTATCACCAGGGTTGTTGCACATGGCAAGTTTTCCTTCTTTTTAATGGCTGAATAATATTCCATTGTATGTATGTATGTGCGGGGGCACATTTTCCTTATCTATTATCCATCACTGGGCATTTGGGTTGTTTCCATGTCTTGGCTATTGTAAATAACGCTGCAGTGTACATGGGGCTGCTTATATCTTTTCAAGTTAGTATTTTCTTTTTCTTTGGATCAATACCCAGAAGTGGAACTGCTGGATCCTATGTTTTCCATAGTGGCTGCACTGATTTGCATCCCTACCAACAGTGCACATGGGTTCTCTTTTCTCCAAATCCTTGCCAACACTTGTTATTTTATCTTATTTGTCTTTTTAATAGCTGTTCTAATAGGTATGAAGTGATATCTCATTGTGATTTTGATTTGCATTTCCCTGGTGATTAGTGATGTTGAGCATCTTTTCATGTACCTGTTGGTAGTCTGTATGTTGTCATTAGAAAAATATCTATTCAGATCCTCTGCCCATTCTTTAATCTCATTGTGTTTTTTGTTTTGTTTTTGCTATTAAGTTGTATGAGTTGTTCGTATATTTTGGAAATTAACCCCTTATCAGATGTATGATTTACAAATATTTTCTCCCTTCGCTAGGTGCCTTTTCATTTTGTTGATGGTTTGCTTTGCTGTGCAGAAGCTTTTCAGTTTGATGTAGCCCTGCTTGTTTATTTTTGCATTTATTGCCTTTACTTTTAGTGTCAAATTTAGAAAATCGTTGCCAAGACTGAGTAGGCCTTTGACTCTCTTCTTATTTTAAGTTTCCAGACTTGGGATTGCGGTAGAAATATGTACATGGTATGGCTTTTCATAGATGTCAGCCGTTTGCCCTGCAGACAAGGTGTACGAGGGCCCAGAGCTGAGAGGCAGCTTTCTCACACCCTCACCAACATCAGGTTAGAACTTCTTTCATCGTCGGAAAATCTAGTCCACTCCAGCTTCTAGTTCACTGTTCTTTCTGTATTTTCAACATGTATTGATTGGTAACTGTGTTTCTGGGACAGTCCTCAGCCTTAAAGATACAAGGTAAATAAGATTTACTTCTTGTCTTGGGAAAGCCACAGTGAAAATGATGCAATGCACAAAAAAAAAAAAAAAAAAAAGCTAGACTAGAAGGATGACTACGTGGCCGGGGAGGCAATAGCAGGACTAACTCCCCATCCTGCAGCAGCCCAGGAAGTCCTGAGTCAGGGCTTCAAGAGTGAGTAAGAGTCAAATAGAAAAAAATGGGAGAATCTCTTTTTTCTGCCTGGAATCTCATGTGATAAAACATAAAAACACACTGTCATTTTTGGTGATGCGACAAGTTCAGCTTGGGTAGAGTGGGAGTCCCAGCAGGAAGCAGAGGCCTATTAAAAAAGGATAACTGAAACACTTAAAATGGTTAAAATGCCAAATTTTATTTTATGTATATTTTACCTCAATTAAAAAACAAACAAACAAACAAAATAAACGTACAGCCTGGCCGGTGTGGCTCAGTGGATTGAGTATCGTCCCATGGACGGAGAGGTCCGGGCTGGATGCCTGGTCAGGGCACATGCCCGGGTTTCAGGCTGGATCCCCAGTAGGGGGCATGCAGGAGGCATGATGGATGTTTCTCTCTCACATAGATGTTTATCTTTCTCTCTCTTCCTCTCTCTCTAAAATATCAATTAAAAAAACATGAAAGAAAGAAAGAAAGAAAGAAAGAAAGAAAGAAAGAAAGAAAGAAAGAAAGAAAGAAAGAAAGAAAGCATACAGGCCCTGGCCAGGTAGCTCAGTTGGTTAGAGTGCCGTCCTAATACACCAAGGTTGTGGGTTGGATCCCTGGTCAGGGCACATACAAAAATCAACCAATAAATGCATAAATAAGTGGAACAAAAAAATCAATGTTTCTCTCTCTCTCTCTCTCTCTCTCTCTCTCTGAAAAATCAATAG
The DNA here is from genome assembly GCF_014108415.1 of Molossus molossus. NCBI lineage: Eukaryota > Metazoa > Chordata > Mammalia > Chiroptera > Molossidae > Molossus > Molossus molossus. The sequence continues at coordinate 94,344,773 of NW_023425346.1, forward strand.
AAAAGTGACTATCTTTTTAAAAAAATAAATAAATAAACTGTAACTTCCATGAAATAAGAGAAGGAAGAAAGAAAGATCTAAGAACTAAGCTCCGTGTAGAATTATATTAACAACACAAAACAAACCAACCCATACCTCATTCTAAGCATGAGAAGGACACCAGACATATCCCAGTTGAGAGACAGTCTACAAAACACCTGACCTGTATTCTTCAAAACTGTCAAGGTCATCATAAACAAGAAAGGTCTGAAAAACCTGTCACAGCCAGGAGGAGCCTCCGGGGACATGACAACTACATGTTATTGTGGTGTCCTGGAGGGGCCAATGGAACGGGGGGGGGGGGGGACATTAGGTAAAAACTAAAGAATTCTACATAAAGTAAGAACTTTAATTAATAATAATACATCAGCCCTGGCCGGTTTGGCTCAGCAGTTAGAGCGTCCGCCTGCGGTCTGGAGAGACCCGGGTTCGGTTCCCGCTAAGGGCGCGTACCTCGGTTGCAGTTTGTCCCCGGCCCTGGTTGGTCGTGTGGGTGGCAGCCACTCGATGTGTCCCTTTCACATCGATGTTTCTCTCTCTCTCTCTCTTCCTCTCTCCCTCCCACTCTATCTGTACAAAAAATGGAAAAATGTCCTCGGGTGAGGATAAAAAATAATAATAATAATAATAATACATCAGTATTATAATAAATATACCATACTAATAATATAAGATATTAATGTTACGGGAGACTGGCTACAGATTATATGGGAAGGGTATGGAGTATATGAGAACTCTTTATACTACATTCTAAATTTCTCTAGAAATTGAAACTGTTTAAAAAATAATGTCTATTTAAATTTTTTAAAAGAGGGGCAGGTAATCGAACAGAGTTCAGAGATGGGCTCATTTACAAAGGTGTAGGCAGGGTTGGAAAAACCACATGGTCTTGAAGCAGGCAACTTTAGCCTTAAAAAAGCTAGGGGAGTGGATAGGGTTCTGGTAACCCCAGTGCCAAGGAGAGCTTAGATGTCAGAGAGAGGCCCCGGCCAGGAGCTGAGGCCTCTCGTAGAGAAACGTAGCCGCCTCCAAGCCGAAGAAGTGGGGGAAATATGTATCTGACTCTCTCCCCACGTGCCCTCTGATATCCTGCCAGGGCCTCCCCTTGGCCAAATCCAATCAGAAGCCACGGAGCCTGGGAGCCTGGCTGATGCAGCCCACGAAGGTCACCCTCCCTGGGGAGAGGCGGAGAGGACAAATGGAGACTATCCAAGCACAGGTTGCGTGAAGAAATTGGTGTGGTGATTTAATACTGGCTAGAACTTGGGGCGAGAGCCAGAGTTTGAGGCTTAAGCCTTAAGGTGGCTTCCTGCAGAATTTGGATTTCATCCTAACGACAGGGGGCGGCAATCAGTTTCATCCCATGTGCCCACTGGGAATTGGCGACTGGAACACCGTGATACGATTCTCGGGGTGGCGTGCGCTTCACGGGAAAGAGCGCTTGGTGCTGAAGCCTTTGAGAAGCGGCGATATTATATTCAAACAGCAGCAAATATGGGACAAACACAAAACCAGCCTTACTATTTCTTTTGCGTTCTTCCTGATACCCTTGAGTATCTCCCTCGCCCACAAACACCTTAGGAGGAAAGAGACCAAAAGGCTGTCTTAAGACATTGGTCGCCGTGTTTTGAATCCTGAGGCCCCATCGTTATGGACATTAGCCGATTGGATGGGGGTCAGCCCTGAGTCCAAGGCAGCCTTCTGTAGGCTGGTCAGCACGGCTTGGGTGAGAGCTTCATCAGTGGGAATACCGCCTAGCAATCAGAGAGCTCTCCTAGGGGGTCCGAATGCCAGACCCGGACACAGGGACCTGATGGAAGAGTGGGGAGGAACTTCGGAGGGGAAGAGAAAGGCTGGAGCAGAGAAAGCAGTAGGACAGCAGACTCCCGAGCTGGAGAGGAGAGCAGAAAGTCCCGGCGGCAGTGGTAAAGCAGAAGAAAACTCCAAGTGGAGAAGGAAGGCGCGTCTGGAGTGTGGTGGACTCCACGGCCCAGGGGAGGCGCTAGAGCCTGCAGACTTTCAGATAGAAGGGGGGTTCGGGCCAGGGGGCTGGCTGTGTGGCTGCTGGCTCTGTGTCCTTCCTGCCTGAGGAGTGTGTCACCACCTGCTGCCGCTGGAGAGAGCCTGGGTGGGTCTCCCCTTCGACCAGAAGGTGCTGGTCCCTACTGCTCTGGAGACTTGTATGTAGCTGTGCTCAGATCCTCAGCTCCGTCCTGTTTGCGTAGAGGGAACGGGGAGGGTTAAGGGACCAGATCCCTCTTTGTCACCTTGCATCCCCGGGACCTAACATGTGCCTGGAACGTGGTAGGTACTTCCTATCACCTGATGAGTGAAGTCTGCAGGGTGTGCTGAACTCAACCTTTCCCTCCTTGGCAGGAATGTGATCACCTGCCATCTCAGGTCACACCTGTGGTCACTTTATAACGCACAGCTTTGCCGGCTGCTGCTGCTTTGACTTTCCCGGTGGTTGTCGGCTCCTTCTTTGTCCAGGGAATGCTGGAGGGTCTTGACCAATGAATACCTTCTTCGGGCTTTGCTTTCTCCTGTGGGACACCGTGAGGGAGGGTTAGGTACCTTGGAAGGTTGGTGATGGTGAAATACCTGTTGTTAACAGTGTGGTTAACTTACCATGTTTTAGGAAGGCTGTTTACTGTGTCTAGTCTAATCTTAACTCTATCGACTGAGAATTGCGATGTCTCAACTTGTACATTTTTATTTATTTATTTTCTTTATTGATTTGAGAGAGAGAGGAAGGGAGAAGGAGAGAGAGAGATGAAACATTGATGAGAGAGAACATCACCTGGCCGCCTCCTGCATGCCCCCCACCGGGAACTGGGCCCACAACCTGGGCAGGTGCCCTAACCGAGAATCGAACTGGCAACCTCCTGGTGCATGGGTCGATGCTCAACCACTGAGCCGCACCGGCTAGGTTCAACTTGTACATTTTTAAAAAGCACTTTCCCTCTATCCTCTGGTCCTGAAGAGAACTGTCGTCACTAGGCATTCTGACATTCCCTCCAGCACAGTTTTCCTGGGAGAAAGTCCCGTCGGGGCGTCCTGGCAGCGTGTCCGCACTGCTCCTGTCTGTGTGTCCCTTCGGGGCGTCCTGGCAGCGTGTCCACACTGCTCCTGTCTGTGAGTCCCTTCGGGGCGTCCTGGCAGCGTGTCCGCACTGCTCCTGTCTGTGTGTCCCTTCGGGGTGTCCTGGCAGCGTGTCCACATTGCTCCTGTCTGTGTGTCCCTTCGGGGTGTCCTGGCAGCGTGTCCACATTGCTCCTGTCTGTGTGTCCTGTCCGGGTGTCCTGGCAGCGTGTCCACACTGCTCCTTCTGTGTGTCCCTTCGGGGCGTCCTGGCAGCGTGTCCACACTGCTCCTGTCTGTGAGTCCCGTTCTGGCAGTGTGTCCACACTGCTCCTGTCTGTGTGTCCCTTCGGAGCGTCCTGGCAGCGTGTCCACACTGCTCCTGTCTGTGTGTCCCGTCGGGGGGTCCTGGCAGCGTGTCCACACTGCTCCTGTCTGTGAGGAGGGAAGAAAAGACCACATCCCAGGCAGCCGCTGGTCCTTACTGTTCTACTTGCCTGGGGAGACACCCTGGTGCGAGACAGTCTCCATACTGAGAAAATGAGATACTGAAAAATCCAGTCAGGACTGTGCCTTACATCTTTCTCCCTGCACTCTGGCTTCGAACACTGCATGAACTAATTAGCAAAGTGTTTTAAAAACAAAGAAAACACCCCTAGGCTCGGGCTGGGGTGGATGGAGTGGGGAGGGTTAACCACGTGAAAGCTGGAGGCGGGGCTGGGGAATCTTGGGATGGAAGCAATGTGCCCTTGAACTATTTTGAACATTTCTTCCAGCCCCCTAGTGCTCACTGGCCACTTCCTACACCCTAGTTGAATAAAACAAAACAAAACATCAGCTTAATTCTTGCATTTGTTAATGTTCATTTAATATTTGGTAATCACGCCTGGTGAAGAAATGTCTTCTGTGCCTTCTACGGGTAGGCAAAAACTTCAAGAGGCAGAAACTTTGTTTCCATAGGATTTTATGGAAACCATCCCATCAAAGTGGGGACTCCTATGGTAGTGGGAAGGGGGATGATGATGAATAAGAAGGCTCCTGAAGGTAACATTTTGGATGATGAGGGGCCAGGACTCAATTGGTAGACAAAGGGCTTAGGTGAACTTTTTTTTTTCGCAGTTAAGAAAAAAATTGTTCTGCCCTGGCAGGTTTGGCTCAGCAGTTAGAGTGTGGGCCCACGGACCAGAGAGTCTCAGGTTCGATTCCGGTCAAGGGCACGTGCCTCGGCTGCGGTTCGTCCCCTGGTCAGGGTCCTGCGGGAGGCAGCCAGTTGATGTGTTTCTCTCACATCAATGTTTCTCTCACTCTTTCTCTCTCTCCCCCTCCCCCCTCTCTCCCCTCCCACTCTATTTGAAGAAAAATGGAAAAATATCCTTGGGTGAGGATTATTTTTAAAACTTGGTCTCTCTTAAAAGATGATTTAAGAGGTGGCCATGAAGTAGAACATCAAAGCTTTTGTTACAGGCATTGCAAATGAAAGGCAGTTCTGCTAGGAACTGGTTGAGTATTTTTCTTCTTTCTGAATTTTTATCTTTGTGATGATTTTTCAGGTAAGAAGATATAAAATATTTTAAAATTCATTTTCAACGATTAAAGTAATAGATATTTATTTCAGAAATAGTGGAAAAACACCAAAAAAGTATAAAAAGGAAAACTATTCTGTCATAATTTTGCAACCCAGAGAAAAAATATCCACATTTAAGAGCATTTCCTTTTTATTTCTGTGCAAATATAGGATATTGAAGTGATGAGCATGCTATATGCAGATAATATTGGAATTAGCTTCTTTTCACTCATATTGTGAGCATGTCCCCATGTCACTGAATATTCTGTAATTATATGATTTTAATAGTTTAATCAGTTATCATGTGATTATAACTCACATTTCTAAAACCATGCTCTAATGTTTGTATTTCGATTGTTGCAGCATTTATCTTTGTACTTCAACTAAAGTCCAAATACGGAATTATTTCCCGAGAGCCACAGAGAAGCTTATTTCGTTTTCTCCCACGAAAGGTTTGCGATATTTCTGTCGCCTTGGGTGGGGGTGGGGTCTCTGGAAGCGCTAGGGAAACACAGGTTCCCCAGCAGCCCTGAGCAGGAAGGCACTAATGTGCTAAAGGGTGTTCGACCTTCTTGCCATGCTCAGGTATAGCACGTGTCCTTAAGTAGGAAGAATGGAATGACTGTCCCCAGTACTGATTCAGTCATGTATTTCTGAATAACCATTACTTTGGGAGAGGAGGGACTGTCACCCATCAATCACTTAATTTTGCCTCCATCTAAGGCCATCCAATGCCACAGTCATATTTTATTGTCCAAATGTTTGACACTGAAGGAGTTATCTGAATTTTTATTCGGCGTTTTGGGTTATAAATGGTCTGGCCCTGGTTTCTGCATGCCCACCACCCCCGTACCATCGCAGGGACGGAAATGGGACTCCCCACACTCATCCGGAGTGCTTCCTGTGACAGGTATACATGCGCAGGTTATGGTGCCCGTGTGCTAAATAATAAGACCCCAAAACACAATACCTTCTCTTAGATTTAAAACAACTTATTTGATAATCAGTGTTTTTTTCTCCCTCCTTCCCCAGCCTAACCCCAGGCCCAGTTGACTCACCAGATAAAGAGTCTGTGATGTAAAATGTTGCTTTTTAAAAATCAGTTTTAGAAAATTTGCAGTTGACATACGATATTAGCTTCAGGTGTATACCCCAGTGATTCAACATTACACAATTTGCTAAGTGATCATCCCGATAAATCTCACACTCATCTGGCACCACGCACACTTACTAGAATATTATTGACTGTATTCCCTATGCTGTACTTTGCGTCCCCGTGACTATTCTGTAACTACCAATTGGTCCTTTTTTTTCTTTAAATGTTTTTATTAATTGTTTAGAGAGAGAGAGAAACATCAATGTGAGAGAGACACATTGATCAGCTGCCTCCTGCACGTCCCCTACTGGGGATTGAGCCCCCAACCCGGGCATGTGCCCTGACCAGGAATCAAACTGGGACCTCTCAGTCCATGGGCAGATGCTCAGTCCACTGAGCCACACTGGCCAGGCCCAATTTGTATTTTTAATCCCTTTACCTCTTCTACCTATCCACCATCCCATCTGGCAGTCGTTAATTTCTTCGTATCTAGGAATCTATTTCTGTTCTGCTTGTTCTTTATTTTGCTTTTTAGATTCAACTTTTGAAAAGAGAAACTTATTTATTTAATTTTTTAAAGTTAGTGTTAAAGATACATTTACTAAGCAAGCCACAGTTGCAGTCCTGGGCATTTACCCCAGAGATACGCGAATGTATTTGCACAGAAGCCCATACGTGGTTTCATAGCAGCTTTGTAACTGCTGGAAACACCCAGAGTGCCCTTCATGAGCTGAGTGGTGCGTGAACTGTGGCACCACGCGGTGCTGTGCAGTACCAAAGAGTGGACTGCTGACTCACCCAGCAGCCTGTGTGGATCTGAAGGGCACTATGCTGAGTGAAAAAGCCCTTTCTGAAAAGGTCCCATACTGTAGAATTTCATGTCTATGACATTCGTGAAGTGACAAAATGTTAAAGATGGGAAACAGATCAGTGTTTGCCAGGGGCTAAGGATGGGGGCGTTGTGGTGACGGAATAGTTCTGTGACTTGATGACAGGGGTGGTTACATGAGCCCACACGTGTGCAGACATGGCATAAAGCTCTGCACACACTAGGCCAGTGTCAGGTTCCTGGTGGAGTGTGGTATCGATCATCACGTAAGATGCAACCATTGGGGAAAAAACGGCTGAGGGTACATGGGATTTCTCGGGACCACCTGGCAATTGCTTGTGAACTTATAGTAATTTCCAAATACAATTGAAATATCAATGCTGCCTTCTAAAAATTGGTCCTGCCCTCCTCCTCACAGCTTTTTAAAATAATTTTTTTCTTTATTGATTTTAGAGAGAGAAGAAGGGAGAGGGAGATAGAAACATGGATGAGAGAGAACATCGATTGGCGCCTCCTGCATGCCCCCCACGGGGGATCGGGCCCACAACCTGGGCATGTGTCCTGACTAGGAATCGAACCCGTGACCTCTTGATGCGTGGGTCGATGCTCAGCCACTGAGCCTCACCTGCTGGGCCTTCTCCCGGCTTTCACTCTGGGTGTCTCTGCACACTGCAGGAAGCCCAGGAGACAAAGCAGCACCCTGGAGATTTCCCTCCGAGGCGCCCCTTGAGCTGACCGTGCTGCTTGTCCACTTCCAGAGCCACATCACATGTGTACAACGAGTCTTCATCCGCCCACCGCTGTCATTTCGTCTCAGTCTACACGCGCGTTCCAGGTCTTCAGTCCCCCTCCTGACGACCAGCTGCTCTCGGCCCGAGACCTGGAGTCTGACATCCTTGCCTTCCCGAGATTTACACTCCAGGGCGGAGCTTTATCGCCCATGTTTTCCCCGTGGTAGAGTATGAACTAAAGCGAAACTACGCCGCGGGAGAGTATTTAGCATAAGATGTCATGTTTGAGGCTTACTTTGCCCGTGTGCCATTTCATGAAGGAGAGTGATTAATTTTAAACTTTATAGAAGAGATTATTATCTCTGGTATCCCTACAGAGTAAAGTAGGCTCCTCTTTGTTTCAGTTGTACCCCAAATGCCAGTGGCTGAGGCTATGGCAAGGGGCACACAAGTCACATTTTATTTATTGATTTATTTATTGATTTATTTATTTTAGAGAGAAAGAAAGGGAGAGGGAGAAAGATAGAAACACAATGAGAGAAAACACTGATTGGCCGTCTCCTGCATGTCCCCCACTGGGATTCAACTCACATCCTGGGCATGTGCCCTGACCGGGAATCAAACTGGCGGCCTTTTGGTGTATGGGTTGACGCTCAACCACTGAGCCACACCAGCCGGGCACAACTCACATTTTAATGGCTACGTTTTCTAGGCTCCAGGTCAATATATCCATTCCCCAGCTGGTAGGCCCATTCATCTGATGGTTAGATTTCTGTTTTTCTCCCACAGGTAGTTTACATCACCACATTTAACTTATCAAATCTCTCATTGTAAAAGATTTTTTTCCCACGATATTCTACGAAGGGAAAAACTTAACCACGGTTTCCAAAGATTATCTTGAAAGTAATTAAAATTCCATCTAGTTCTAGATATGAAAACATGTTCATGATATGGTCAACCCAAAAGCACACTTTAAAAAATGATATTTATAATATGACCCAGTTTTTAAAACTGTATAAGCATGTGTTGGAACCTATTTTTAAAAAAGGTTTGGAATGTTGTACCAAATATTACCAGTGGTTCTCTCTGGACATTAAAAAAATGTGTCAGCCCTGGCTGGTTTGGCTCAGTGGTTGGAGCGTCGGCCCGCAGGCCAGAGAGACCCAGGTTCGGTTCCCGCTAAGGGCACGTACCTTGGTTGCAGTTTTTCCCTGGCCCTGGTTGGGGTCGTGTGGGTGGCAACCACTCCATGTGTCTCTCTCACATCAATGTTTCTCTCTCTCTCTCTCTCTTCCTCCCTCTCTCCCTCCCGCTCTATCTGAAGATAAATGCAAAAAAAAAAAAAAAGTCTTCGGGTAAGGATAAAAAATTTAAAAATGTCTTATTCATGCTTGTCTGTATTGTCTGCATTTTTTTAAATAATAGAAAGTAGTAGTTTTATGTTTAGAGAAAATTAAACCATTTTTATTTTATAGAAAAAATTCTCTTATGAGGATCTTTTTGACTTTTGAGGCATATTAGTTCCTAAGATTTGTTCCATATCATAATCTTTTACAACCACTATTGACATCTTTGTTACAAAGTCCCAAGTATCAGCTGTACTGGTCATGATCCCTACCTGAGAGGGTGTTTATTAAACCACGTGATGTACTCCCAGTCTCCTTAAACGAAGCAGATGGCTCCCTCCACGTCTCTGCGCAAAGTCGCCAAGTGAAACTCCTTTCTACTCTGTCCAAACAACCACATGAAAGCCAGGAGCTTAAAATGCATAATGTCCTTTTGCCCTATGGGTGATATCCTAATGCATGGAGAGATTTCAACCTCGAAGTGATCTTTTCTTGGCCAAAAGTGTACTGTTAGCTTAGGAAAGTCATCACCCCCACCCTTCAGTCAGTGTTTGGCAGTACCTTTTGTTGATTCTTTAAAAGTTGTGTTAGAAGATCTCCTTTAATTGTTGTAGCCCAAACAATTTTTAGTGGCTTCAGCTCTTTAGACACCTGCCTGCAATGTTTTGGGAATGTTTTGTATTGGGTCTTGGTTCCTCTTAATCTGGTGACAGTGGTTAAAGTAAAGGGATCCTAAAGTAGGTTCAATTTAGGGGCATTACAGCTACCATTGCCAAATGTTTGATGTGGTTCTTTTCTTTCCTTTTTTTTTTTTCTATAAGAGAAAGTTTATTTAGAAAGTCACAGAGGTAGGGAAAGTGAACCAGCTGGGTGTGGACTCAGGAAACAAGTTAAGAGGCAAACAAGGGCCCTTGGAGCTCAGGAGAGAAAAGGGTAAAGGTAACAGCGCCTGGAAGGGAAGAAGAGGGGGAGGGGAGAGGCCAGGGTGTGCTCCAGGGAGGGAGAGTCACCTGACATGGTGCTTAACTGGATAATACAGGAATTGATCCATTTTTATTTTAAAGTAAAATGTAATGACTAATTTCAAAATCTAGATGAATGGATATTTTCTTTTTTTAAGAAAAATGAATATTCTATGACTTTCTTCACTTTCCTAAAGAAATGAAAATCATTTGTAGATATTAATCTTAATGTGATTTTAATTGGAGTTGTATTAAATCTCAGGGTTAACTTGGGGGTAATTGACATCCCTAAGATATACCTACTGGCGAGTTTGAATGTAGCTGAGTTTTGCGTGGTGGTGTGGGGACCTTGCCACACTTCTAACACATTGTCTCATTTCTTTGTGTTTGCTATGAAAACAAAGAAAAACATTTTATTTCTTCCTTTTCCATTCCTATAACATTCATTTATTTATTTTATTCTACCTTAGCCCTGGCTGGCGTGGCTGAGTTGGTTAGAGTGTCGTTCCGTACACCAAAAGGCTATGAGTTTGACTCCCTGAAAAAGGCACATAACCAGGTTGCAGGTTTGATCCCTGGTCACATTGTTGTGTGTGTGTGTCTCTCTCTCTTTCCCCTCTCTCTAAAATCAATAAACACATATCCTCAGGTGAGGATTAAAAAATATTATAGATACAATATTTTTTTCTACCCTACTGCACAGACAAGGTCCTATCCAGTATTAGTTTGAGTACAAGTGATGGTAGTAAACATTCTTGTCCTTGATTTTAAGGGAATGGTTTTAACATTTCACCACAGAGTATTATAGCTGATGTAGTTTCCCCCTCCCTTTTGGAGCTTGTTTGCCAAAGATGTTCTCATGAATTATGACTGCACTGTATTGAATTCTTTTTCTGTAGTTAACGAGAGGATCATATGTGGGTTTTATAAAATCTCCTTTAATCTTATAAAAGGGTGAGTTAAAAGAGATTTTCTTTGTTGAACCAACCTTTCATTATGGCAGATATGCAGTCTTTGTCATGATGTAATAAAAAATGATATTTACTGCTTCTAGCAGGTATTATAAAATTATTACCAAACAGGCTTTTCATACTAGTACATTTTAAAAGTATCTTCCAACTCCCACCTTCCCGGGCCTCTTGGCTTGTTGGGTGGTGTTTTTCATAAACACAGAAAAACACTGGACAACTTACTGGTGCAGTTCACCTTCATGTGTCCATGAATATTAGACACCAGAGTCATACAGTGCGCTTCATTACATAAATATCCTTGAACATATACAATATCCCATTCCTAGGGTGTTTAAACTCATTTCTTTTAGCCAAACATTGAAAAATGTTTTAAAAACAAGTAGGTAGGATCTTTTTTGCAGTTTCTGTGCTCGTATTTGAACTCTTAAGTATCTGTCTAGAAGCTTATGAATATGGTCTAATAAAAGAGAGTAGCTCTGCAGACATTTGCCTCCCCCCACCCCCCCACCTCCCCACCCCCCCAACCCCCCACCCCCGGCAGGCCAGCAGGCACTGGTTATGTGCTGGGTACTGAAAACCCAGCCCCAAGCCCAGCGGAACCGGCAGGCCGGCCAGAGGGGGCCTGGTGGACAAACCTGAAATCCCGGTGACTGAATCACAGTGCTATGCTGAGGAGCAGCCGGCACATTTGCACGGAGTAACCTTTATAAAACACCCACACTTAAAAGGAAAGTGACATTTTTAGTAGTTTCTCCCTTAACAACTGTCATAATAGGAAAAGTGAAAATATATCACCAGAATGGCGATTGTCTTACGAAACAGAACCACAGCACCTTGAAAGGAAAGTTTACCCGGCGGGCCCTGCCCGGTGGATCAGTTTTGAAAGAAAGCTTTCGGCTTTACTCCCGAAGGAAGGACGCTGAGCTGCCGCAGAGGGGCGCAGAGGGGCGCAGAGGGGCGCAGAGGGGTGCAGAGGGGCGCAGAGGGGCGCAGAGGGGCGCAGAGGGACCGCTGAGCTGCCGCAGAGGGGCGCAGGGGGGCCGCAGAGGGACCGCTGCCGCAGAGGGGCGCAGAGGGGCGCAGAGGGGCGCAGAGGGGCGGTCTTTCCCGTCGCCCCCCCACCGCTTCTCCCGCCCAGTGGCTCTGGGGATCAGAGCGAGGCCCGGAGCGCTGTGGTCAGGTCTGTTCTGGGGTCTTTATGTTTTGGACCCATGGGTTCTGGCGGTGTTGACCGAGCTGTGTGGGTCATGGACCCTCACAGACCCATGGCCCCTGCAGAAGGTCTGTGTCCCACGGCTGCACTTTGGAAGAGGCAGCGGAATGAATGGGCGGCGATGGTGCTTTGCTCCTTACGCCCCCAGATCACGTCTCCCCAGGCCTATCCTTGTGTGAAGTGGAGGAAATAATCACATAAACCTAGTTCTGAGACGCAGTAAGATCCTCGGAGGTGAGCTCACCGCCACCCCCGCCGCCCCTCCCACTGCGAAAGCCCCTGCTGCTGTTTGGATCCGCGGGTCTTTCCTCGGAGGAACTGCGTCTGGTGGTGGGTGGGGCATGGGTGGGGCTTGGGTGGGGCGTCGGTGGAGGGGGAGGGGGAGGGGGGGGAGGAGGGTTGGACCAGACAGGCAGTGCGAATCGACCTTCTATGCCACTTCAGCATGGCTTCTACCCTAAAATGTGGGCCAGTTTGATGCTTTACATGGTTGCATATTAAATTTTGCATTCCTGCCTTCTGATAGTTGGAGGCATCCAGTCGTTTGCTAGAAAAAGGTGCCTTCCCCGGTTCTGCTTCTGTCACCTGAGCTTACTGAGGTATGGAAAGCGTGTTTGCGAGTGTTTCTTGCTCTGAGATAACACTATTAATGTTCGGCCAGTGGATAGGAGGCTCCTGCACTGGACTCAGCAGCAGCAGGGGACAGGGCTGCTGCCCCGTGCTCTTGAGTTCCCAGCCCACTAGGGCCGACATGTAACCACACCAATGTAACAGGTGGGGAAGCACAGATTCTCAAAGGTCATCAAGGTTCAACTGAATAAGATCTTCCTTCCTCAGATTCCTTCGCTCCCCATGAGAAAACTCTAAGTCAACGTCTTGAAAGACACTTATTTGAATTGTTACGCTTCGCTTTCTGATGGGACCATTAAGAGGGTTTGAAGCCTAACAAATATAGAAGGACAGCTGACGTTCTCAGATTTTAGACACCAATAAATGTGGACATCATATGGGGGAAAAAATCCTTTTTTTTTTATTATAGCCCATCACATAGATTTCATGCTTAAGGCTCAAACATGGTACATGAAGAGGACTTAAGACAGGGAAAAGAAATTGTGTGCATGAGAGAAAGGTCTGAGCATGTGGGTACCGGGGCTCCAGTCAGTTCCTGGCCAGACGCCAGCCCACGAGAGCCTAACTGTTCAGTGACTGGGGAAAGGAGGACCCCATGGACTTTCTTTTCCCTTAACTGCGTGCAGAGTTTTCAGAATAAGGTGACCTGGATAAGACCCCACATGGGTAATGGTCATCCCGGTGGGGTTAGGATGATCCTCCTTTAACCACAAAACAGGGGTCCCAAACCAGGGCCTGGCGATCCACATGTTGGCCCACACATGCTTTGTTCACGCATGATTATACTAGTGAGAGCTTTCTAGATTCTCTGGCTTACTTTTATTTATTTATTTATTTATTTATTTATTTAAGAAAACGGGACCTGGCCCTGGCCGGTTTGGCTCAGCAGTTGGAGTGTCTGCCTGCGGTCCCGAGAGACCCGGGTTCGGTTCCCGCTAAGGGCGCGTACCTCGGTTGCAGTTTGTCCCCGGCCCTGGTTGGTCGTGCGGGTGGCAGCCACTCGATGTGTCCCTTTCACATCGATGTTTCCCTCTCTCTCTCTTCCTCTCTCTCCCTCCCACTCTATCAGTACAAAAAATGGAAAAATGTCCTTGGGTGAGGATAAAAAAAAAAAAAGAAAAGAAAAGAAAATGGGACCTGCTGCAGCATTGGTTTGCATTCTACACAACCATAAGGGGCTGGTTCCAGTGGCAGTTGTCCCCCCAAACTAGAACAGGCTTCTCAGTCCCCACCAACTCCTCTGGGCTCACCCCTGCAATGGCTTTGCTCATTTACGTCATTGCTTGACCCATGTAGGCATGTGAATTTACTGCTCCTGCTCTAGAAAATTCCAGAGAAAAGGAGAAGAGCTAGGGTTCTGAGGGTAGAAACCCTCAGGACACCCTCAGACACGGTAGGAACAGCTTCTCTTGGGGGCTGCCACCAACTTTCAGAAGGAATGCAAAATTTGTTCCTCTTCAGCGCAACCATTTAAAGCACAAGGTGGGCCCAACGTTTAGGGTAGAAGCCATTCCGAAGAGACATTGGAAATAAATCTGCACTACCTGCTGTTAGGCTTTGGAAATGAGCTCCTAGGGCTTCAGGAGGCCTTGCTCTGGGCAGCAAGGAACCTGGCATCCAGGCCAGGGTTGCACAGTAGAAGATGGAGTGACCGTTGCATATCCATCGAGGGGAACAAGGTTGAGAAAGCAGATAGGTAAACAACATATTATTCCGTTTCAAGAAGAAAACTCTGAGAAGTGGGTAAAACCTAACTTTACTGCATTTTATTCTACATGGACGGTTTGATTTAATTCTCCCAATGACAACTTAGTCATTCTTCAGCTAGTAATGAGTGCCTGCCATGTGCTGAGCTAGGCACTGGGGTGCGGTGATGAATCAAACGGACACAGCTCCTTTGCTGTTGAGCCTCAGGCTGGTGGAAGAGGAGAAACAATGGCACTGGTTAGTGCAGTGAGGAGACAGCGGGACAAGGGGGCCGATGGTGAGTGACGGAAGAGAGGAGCCTCCACACCACCAGGAAGCAGCTTGTCATCACGGCGCAACTTCTGGGGACGCTGAGGCAGGCAGGACGTGGCCAGGGGTATGTGGTGGGACCTGGCCTTCGATCCAGGTCCAACTCGGAGCACATACCTGGGAACAGTCATCCAGCTGGGAACTGGGGGGCTACTTACTGGCCACATCTAAGTGGAGACCCAGGGTCTCATGTAGGTCTCTGTCTATGGTGGCATCAAGCTGATTGGAATTTTTATGCTGTCGAGTTCCTTTGGCTACGTCAGGAGCACAGCACGTGGTTTTCGCCAGGACTGCTTGGTCTCCGCTGGACAAGCGTGGTCACTGAAGCCAAGGGGCTGGATACCATGTGGTGAGCTGCCCAGACCCACCAGCACCGGTTTACGTGCAGAATGGAGGGATGGTTGAGGGATCACAGGCTCTGGACTCCAACTGCTTGGGTTTGAACAGCTCACTGGTGTATAAACTTGAACAAGTTAGCTCTGTGCGGCTCAACTTTCTCACCTGCAAAGCAAGAAAAGCCCTCCCTCCGGCCTCAGTCCTTGTGGTGAATGGCATCTGCGATAATGCCGGTCATGCAAGCACCGGAGGCACTAACAAGCGCTCGCTCTGTGTATTGCCCCTCGGTGGCTTTTAGAGAACCTTTGCGTCGCTGGATGCCATGCTCACGTGGCAGA
Organism: Molossus molossus; assembly: GCF_014108415.1. NCBI lineage: Eukaryota > Metazoa > Chordata > Mammalia > Chiroptera > Molossidae > Molossus > Molossus molossus. Next base: position 94,359,925 of record NW_023425346.1, read on the forward strand.
GCTGGCCGCGCAGGAAACTCCCATTTACAAGTTTCCAAACTGGGAACAGCCTGGTGGCATGGTGAGGGATCGTGTCCCTCTGATGGCATATTTCTGAAGCGCAGCATGCTCAAAACTGTATCTTCCTATTCGACATGCTTTTGCAGACGGCACAATATGGAACTGGTCAGACTCCTAATTATGACAGTGGTCCAGAGCCAGGATCCAGTCATCCAGTTGACAAAGAACTTGGTATGGAGAACGGTGACCAGCTGTTCCCCATCTCCAGTGAGCAGAGAGTAAGAGGAAATGGGTTTAAGCTGCGTGAAGGATTTGGGTTATTTATGGTAGGATTTCCTGACAGTGAAGGTTGCTGAACACTGGGACTGGATTAGGGAGAGGGGTTGTAGAATTTCCATCCATGGGGATTTTGCAGATGTGGTCCTGTTTGTGAGGTGACTACGGGGGCTGCCTTCCAACTGCACCCCGTCTTTCCTCTCCCCCTTTCCACCCATATGGTGCCGTCACCAAATGAACCTTCTCTGGGAGACTGGGGGGAGGAAGCTGGGGGGCAGGAGGCTGGGGAGGAGAGAAGGGAAGCAGGCTCCCAGTTAATCCATCCAGTTTTCTGACACACTGATGGCCGGCTTTGGCACTCTGCGTGAGGACACATGAACCTGACCTGGTTTAGTTGACCTTGGACTGAAAAGCTCACCTGGGCCAGCGAAAAGGCAGGGACAATCATGTTTAGGACTGGGGTGACAGTGGAGAACACATGCTTCATCCTGAAGGAGGCGCCCCTTTTTTAGAATGAGTCGATTCTTGCATTGACTGTGGACACGCACACTATTACCAGACTTTGATTCTCAAAAGGAATGGGTATGAAATCTGGGGAGTTTGAAAATTCGGGCCACTCATTTTTAAGAAGCCGGGTATGTGTGGGCCAAAGTGAGTGTATCACTATGAAGCTTAAGTCAGTGCGCAGGGTACTGTTCTGTGACCTCTGCCCTGCCAGGTATTGTTGGCACCGTGGCCAAGGACCAAGTTCAAACAAGGACCTGAGGCAGCAGAATTTCACAAATATTGAATCATCATGTTGTACACCTGGAACTAATATAACGTTATCTGTCAATTATACCTCAATAAAAAAAGCAATGAGAATCTCTGTATCCATGGAGCAAACCATAAGAAATGACTATTTTGAAGTTTAAAAATGATCAAATATTGCCAATTTCATGGACTTCAATCTGAGAGTAATCTTTCACCCACTTAAGAAAAATAAGAATATAAAATATCAATGGTATTTTCTCCTGCAGCGTTGAGCATTTCTGCCTCCTCAGAGGCTGAGAGAGTCTGGCTTACTGCTCCACAGCCCGTGTTGTTTCTTAGCAAACCATGCCCGGCAGGTGGAGGTGACATCAGCCAGCACCTGGATAGCATCCAGGCACCAGACAGGGCCTGCCCTTCCCAGGACTAATGGCTTTGAGATCGCTGAAGCTCTGCTAGTAGGAGCATAGTCATTTGTGGGAACTGCTCAAACACATCACCCCACTCCTTTCTCTTTCTAGCTCCCCCATAGTGATAGGCTGCCATTTCCCACACGCAGCATTATTGGAAGCCAGCTGGGCATAGCGGAGGCTAAAGTGGCTGTCATCACAGGAAGGCAGGCAGATTACCACGTCAGAACAGGAAGATTGCCCTTGTAGCCAAAGTCCAGGATGACTCGGTGGAAATCAAGTTGCTGACTGATGGTGACATTCTCTTAAACAAAAATGTGTCGGGGAAGGTGTGGCTGGCAGACCCCCACGGGAACCAGGAGGGGAGGTTCCACCTCTGATGCTGTGTGTCACCTGCCCCCACCCCGACTTCTGAGAGGGCAGAGCGGTGCCCAGCCGTGACCCTGTTAGAAGAGAAAGACAGACATGAGAAGGACCTGACTGTTCTCTCTGGCCTTCCCAGTGCGCCCTAGAACTCAAACTGCAGTGGAAGCATTTCTCCAGTCAGTTCTGAGAGCTCTCTGGATACATAGGGTGACGGGTTTCTTTCCTTTCTTCCTTTTTTAATCATTTGAAGTTTATTTTATATTGAATTATAAATATCAACCCCTTTGCATATTTCCTTCATAACCTTAAAAAAATGTATTTTGACCACATGCATCATGCATTCTTGTTCTCAATTGGTATTTCAACTCCTCTTCCCCCACCCCCTCCACCCAGTCTCTTCACTTTTAGAAGAAGTAGCAAATGAATAAAAACCATACGAGACTCAACAGAACAAAACTCCTCACTAAAGCAACTTTCCAGAGTTCATGTTCAGAGTACCCATGAAATCAACCATCTGGGGAAGGTTTTGAAGGAAGAAACGTGCCCTGTTAAGTGATTAGTGTATTTTCTTTGGGTGACCTTAAAATATATATATATATAAAATCTGCTCACCCCACTGATGGTGAATACTTTGAAAGTCATATTAATAGTTAGGAAACAGCTGTTACCACGCATGGCACTACCCAGCTACCACTTTAGTTTAATGAGTGTGTAAACGTTTATTTTGATCGGCCCAAAGAGCCCAAGCCCTTTGAATGATCTGTGGCTGACTTAGAAATTGCAGGGCAGACCTCTGAGGGCTGAGGGGCTGTCCCATGACCCACAGCCACCTCTGGATACAATTGTCCCCCCTCTGATCTGAGGGGAAGAATCCAGTGCTTTCTGCTCCCCGTTGACCACAGTCTCTTAACAGCCTTGTGCCTCTGGTTTTAGATTGATGGCATTACAAGGGCACTAAAAATAAAAGAAGATAAATAGCAAAAAATTTTTTAAATAAAGGAAGGTAGGGAAGGACAAGAAAAACGAGACTGAGACATAGACTTAAGAATATGTTCTCATGCCCACTGAGCTCGGTGGCAGGGACACATGGAAACTTACTGCCCAGCAGTGTTGCTCAGTGCCTGACAGGGTAGAACAGACATCATCATCATCATCATCATCATCATCGTCATCATCGTCATCATCATCATCATCAACACCTTTTATCCACTCAGCAAGTCCTATGTGTCAGGGATGGTTCTAAGTGCCTCCCACCCATCAACACGTTTGTTATCCACAGGTATTTTCTGTAGTTAAGGAAACAGGCATAGAGCCAGGGCCACACGGCTAGTGGAAGGCAGAGCAAGGATTAAAATCCAAGTCTTAGCCACAGGCTGTGCTGCCTCTTTTGATTAGGGTGCCAGAGGCCATTTGGTTATTTCCAAAGAGAGTATGCATTTAGCAATCATTTTCTTTAACACTCAGCTCAAATGTCCCTCCGTAATGAGAAGGTCCCTTTGGAACCGCCCGAATGAGACCTCTGCTACTTGGCATCTTGTTTGCCAATGCAAATTAGGAAGATGTCTCTCCTAACCTGCCAATCATCTCAAGATAAAGAGAGAAGAACCTGGCGGCTTTTATCTTCCTCGAAGAGCCCCGGGAAAATCCACCCCGTAGCGCAGGGCGGATGCTGTTCCCCTGGCCCATGTCCAGTGTTTTCTTTCCTTCTCTGGGGGGAAGTGTTGGGAGAAAAGAGGCCACGGTGACACGGGCTGCTGCTCCCTGCCAAGGGGCAGACCTGACCCCAGGACAGGTCGAGCATCACTCTGTTTTGTGACAAACTTCGAAAGTGGCCTCTTACGAAAGGCCCTCCCACTGTGTGCTGGCAGGAACCGCTGGAGGGGAGGGTGTTCGTCTTGTTCGCTACTGGAAATAATCTGTTCTCTCCGTTGACAGTTGCGTAAGGTCATCTTGGCTCTTCTGCCATAACTTGCCAAGGTGGATTTATGAAGTTATTTCTGGATATTTGACCAATTAGACTTTTTTTTTTTTAATAGCGATATAATTCACATACCACCAAATTTACCCATTTAAAATACATAATTTGGTGGTTTTTAGTACATGACAAAGCTGTGTAACTGAGAAGCTGTGTAAATAGTACATCATTATCTACTTTTAGGGTTTAAGACTAAATGGCTCTAAGTTGCAAAAACGATTGTATAATAGCCCAGCCAGTGTGGCTCAGTGGTTGAGGGTCAACCCATGCACCAAGAGGTCACCAGTTCGATTCCCGGTCAGGGCACATGCCCAGGTTAGGGTCCCAATCCTCACTGGGGGGGCATGCAGGAGGCAGCCAATCGATGTTCTCTCTCATGAATGTTTCTATCTCTCTCTCCCTCTCCCTTCTTTCTCTAAAATCAATAAAGAAAAAAAAAATTTTTAATGATGGTATAATAAATCATAGCACCAACAACAGAGTGGAAGAAGGCTTGATTGGGACCAGGGAGAAAACATGAAATCTTCCAGCTGAACACAGGCAGTAGAACGTCCGGTGAGGACGGGCACGTTCTCTATCCGCGCTGTCCCAACGAGTAGCCATGAACCACAGGGGCCTGCTGAGCACGTGACCTGCCACTGGCACACCGAGGAACTGGATTTTTTTTATCTAATTAAATTTAAATAGTCACATATGGCCACCATGTTGGACAGAGCAGCTGGATGGCAACTTACCAATTCGGTCTTATCTGAGCTCCTTTTCCCTGTCTCCCCTACTGCCCCAGTTTCCAAAATGATTGAAACGTTGAAGCATATTCTTTACAAATTGTTATATTTAAACCTAATCCCCAGGACAAAGGAAAAGCTGCAGAGTCCCCACAAGGAATCCAGATGACAGGAGTGGGTGGGGAGAAGGCAGGAGGCCGGGGCGCCTCTTCTGGGCAGACGTCTGAGGGGGCGTCAGCGTGGTCGGCCCCAGGCATGGGCGACATCTGCGTGCTCCCAGGAGGGCAAAGGAAAGTTGTGAACTTGGCCTCCGCTTCACAGCTCATGAGGAATGAAAACAATTCCAAGAGCAGAGTATTTTGAGAGGACGGGAAATAAGGTTGCTTCTCCGGCTCAAATTGTGGGTTGTGTGTGACGACAAGAAAATCGCCCCTTCTGGGATTCTGGCTCAAAACTATCAGTTACTAAGATTCCAAGGGCCTTGAAAGATTCTTTAAACTCTCCAGGTTCGACTCCTTACGTTCCTCCTCCTCCCCAAAGTCCCATTTAAGGCGTCTGTTTCATTGTGTTGTTTTTTTGTTAAGTGTCCTGTGCTTTTCATTTTTTCTCAAGGATTCGCTTTTCCATTCGCCTTCAGAAGAAACATAGCCCAGAAGCAACCTTTGTTCACGTGAAACACGCAGTCCCTTTATTCATTATTCTTTATTTCCTTGTTCTTTCTTATTCTTTTTAAACGACCATGTTTTGCAAATATGAGATATATAAAGCAAACACAATTCAGATGCTTCTTATCCTAAAACTTTCTGTACTGTTTGGGAGCAAAAATAAATCCTTGCTATTTATTGTGTGCGAAGTTATGAAAAGACGAGATGGCCTCTAATGAATAATTAATACCTATAAAATACAACATGCTAGGGAGAAGACAAAAATATTCCCTTAGTGTTGACAAACTTAGAAGAAAAAAATAATCGACCTCTAAAACCGCCGGGTTTTAGGGAAAGTGCACAAATGGAGACAGAGATCTCACAGGGCAAAGTATTTTAAAGTTACTTATTTAGCGAACAAAGCATTAAATATAATACATTTTGACCTTCTGCCTTGACATAGATACTTTATGTGACCTGGAAAGCTAGGCTCAAATTTAGAATTCTCGAACTCCCCAGCATTCCAGCGGGAAGGTAGCAAAGTCGGGGGACCAGCCTGTCACCTGTCCGGCACGGCACAATGGACTCACTGTGCCGGGCCAGCCTGGGGCCTGGGGGTGTGCACACCGGCGCTGTCATCTACACGAGGGAGGACAGCTGGGGAAGAGAGCTGTGTGGGGCCCAGGTGCGGTGCCCGCAGAATGTTCTAGAACACTGGGCACCTTCCCTGGCTTTGTGTAGAAGGACATGGCTGGAGGACATGAGAATGGGGTGTCTAAATCATGAAATCAAGACACGGACTTTGATGGCTGAGGTCTAAGGGCAGCAGTGAATCATTTATGTTTAAAGACCAGTGACCATTTCAGTGTTCCTGTGTTGAAAGAATCTCCTCTCCCTAACACGCCCCCTAAACCTCATCAAGCTGGGCCAGAGAACGGTCTCCTAGCGGAGTTCCCCTTCAAGGTCTGGTTCCATAGATGCCTCTTTTGCCATCAGAAACCAGAAGTTATCTGTTTGGTGTTTCCAAAGCTTCTGAGTGCTTTTATTTGTATTTCAAAGTTTTATTGAGATATAATTCACACACCAGGCAAGTCACCTATTTCGTTGGTTGTTTAGTGCACTCACAGAATTGTGCAACCATCACCACAATCAATTTTAGAACATTTCCATCACCCCAAAAAGAAACTCATACCCATTAGCAGTCCCTCCCCTCACCCCCACGTCCACCCCGAGTCTGCTTTCTGTCTCCCTGGCTTTGCCTGTCCTTACTGGGTGCTTCGCCCGCCTCAGGTCGTTCCCCTTCACACGTGCACAGGCTGAGAGAAGAGCTAAATCTTACACAGTGACTTATTTTCTTCGTTTTCTCAGTAGATGTAGATTGTGCTTCTCAGACTTTAATGTGCGTGCAAATCCCCTGGGGGATCTGGCTAAACTTCCCAGCAACTCCACAGGTCTGGGGTCCAAGCTTTAAGGACAGAGGTGACACTGAAGTCATTATTTTAACCAGAGCAACCTTTATTGCAGATGGTGTGTCAAGGACTTGAGACTTCACCTGGCCTAGTGTGGCAGGTTGCCTTCATGGCATAAAAAGTAGGACAGGAAGGAAGTGTGTGCATGTGTATGTGTATATGCACGTGTGTGTGTGTGCATGTGTATGTGCATATGCGTGTGTCTGTGTGTACATGTATGTGTGTACCTTCGCACGAGGGAGAAGCAGGGGTTTTGCGTACATGGACTTCTGTCTACCATTCTGGAATTAGGGCTGGGAGGACCCCACCCATTCATTTTACCTTTCCCCGCCTGCACGTCCAGGCTTCCCGGACTCGCCCGCATCCACAGGAAGTCTCCGCAGGTTGTTTAACTCGGTCTGGTCCCCTTCCTTAGCAAGGCTCCGACCCACGTTTCTCTGACCATCTCTGACACATCGGGGCGTTGGTTCCGGTCACAGGGCACCTTCTGGAAATCGTGTTCTAGGACCCGAAATGAGAACCACCTTTCCCACGCCCTGGTTTCCCGGTGCGCCGCGTCCTTCGTGGGGGAACCGCAGTCCCCGCTTGGGGAGGAGGCGTCTGAAGCCAGGGGCCCTCGCGGCAGAGCTGGGCTGAGGCCGCAGCCGGGCCTGGTGCGGGCGGGTCCTCGCGCCGCCCGTGGCGTTGGGCCGCAGCCTGTGTGTGGACTCACTTTCACTGGGTTTCATCAAATTGTTTTGGTTCCCGTGGTTTCTGGCTAAGTAACTGTGTCATCAGAGCCCACATGGCAAAGCCAAGACCAAGAGCAGAAAGCACGCTGCCCGCCTCTCCTGAGAGCCCGTGACCCCCAGAGCGCCCGGCTCCGTGTCAGACGTGCAGCGGAGCCCAGGGGGCTGGCCCTGCCCGCCCGAGGCCCAGGCCGGTGTGACGCCCTCTCCGAACACGTGCCACGTGGCTTCCTGGGCCCGTCTCTGACCTCCCCGGGGGACGTCTGCATCTGAGAAAGATGTGAGTCACTAGAAGGGACAGCAATGGGAACACAGTGGGCCAATTAGACCACACCTCTGATCGTGTCCCTTTCTGGTCCAGCACGCTCAGTGCCTCTCATGTCTCACAGGTGAAACCCGTCCTCCTTTTTTTTTTTTTTTTGGTTAATCCTCCCCCAAGGATGTATTTCCATTGATTTCTTAGATAAAGTGGAAGGGAGGGAGAGATACAGAGAGAAACATCGATGTGAGAGAGACACATTGAGTGGTTGCCTCCTGCGTGACCCCAACCAGGGCCGGGGATCAAACCTGCAATGCAGGTATGTGCCCTTGACCAGGAATTGAACCCTAGACCCTGCAGTCTGCAGGCCGACACTCTAACTGGCCAGGGGGAACCCACCCTCCTCCTTACGGCTTGTAGGACTGCTCTCTCTGGCTCTGGTCTCCCGTCCAGCCTTGCTACCTACACCTCCCTTTACACACACCGTATGCTCTAGCTACGTCCATGTACTGTTCCAGGAACGCGGGCCTTGCTGCCTCCTACCTTCTCCCAGGCTGTTCCCTCCAGCTCATTGTCTCCTCTCTTCCCCGTTCTGTCTCAGTTCCCGTCGTCTTCCAGGATGGCTCACCTGCCTCCTCCAGGATTTCTTTGTTTTAAAAATATCTATCTTTACCTTTTTTCTGTTCTGTGTGTTCCACTATAAGTGGATACTCTTGACATTTTCTTATTTATACTGTTTTAAAAACATTGTAAATGCAACTACTGAGCACAGACTACGTGTCTGATGTGGTGCGATGTAGTTGATATAAGTGACTTCATTTCATCTTTCTAATGCCTCTGCAAGGGAGCTGGTGTGCTGTCCGCTGCACAGGTGAGGATATAGCTTAGGGAAGGCTGTACCTGCTGCACAGGTGAGACCGCTGAACAGGGGAGGGAGTTCAGACGTTCCCAGCATTGCCCCATAGATCTGTCGCTGGAGGCTGGCAGATACCCAGACCCTCTTAGGTTCCATGTCTAGCCATTCATCTCAGCCAGAGCTGGCTGGAGCCGATGAAGGAGGGCTCTAGGTCATGCACCAACCCCAGGGCTCCCAAAACCTCGGAAGACCTTTTTGCGATAGCTCACGGGGCCCTCCCCGTGCGTCAGTACAGGACCTGGTACGCCTGGCCTAGGCCGTTATTTTTTCTTCGGCAGCGTGCTCTGAGCGGTTGCCCTCGGGCAGACTTCAAGGGTATCTCTGAAAGTTTTCAAAATCTGGTACAAAGACTAGTTTCTTGGGGAAAAACAAACAAACAAACAAACAAGCAAATAGTATTAAGACAAAAATAGGTGGTCACAGGAGATGTTGTCGGTGTGGATGTTTATTTGGTCAGGCTAAGGAGGGAGCGCGGCAGAGAGGGGCCCGGACATGGGCTGAGACCTGCCTGGGAACCCGGGAGAGAGAGGGCGGAGCCAGTGAAGGGGGAACAAAACACTGAAGAGTCCAGCCCAACCAAAACCGTGACCTGAAATCATATCTAGGGACCTAGGGATTTAGTGGAATCTCGGTTTTGCTAAAATACACACACACTCTCACTTGTACACAGGAAAACGACCAGTGGAGATATTCAAACGAGTTTAGTCTCAAGTCTCGGGGGTGGGACCATGGGGAACTTTTGCTTTGTTTTTACATAGTTTTTGAACTCCCCCATGTTCTCGAGTGAAATGTGTTTGTCAGGAAAAACACCAAGTATTCATCAGATAATGAGAAAAAACAAGTAACACAAAACGCCTGTACATTTAATGCAAAAAATCAAAATTGAAAAACAAAATAAAACCACCACCACTGCCAAAAGCCCCAGTGCTCACAGGCACAGAAATCAGCGGGCCAAGGACAGGCTGGGTGGGGAGGACCATTGTTCTGACTCAGCGGGCTTTCTTCTTCATGTCTTTTATGTGCATGTACACGGTCTCAAAGCCTTTTCCTAAGTTTATTTTTGTGACCAGTGGCTTTAACCTTCCCCAGAGCTAGCCTTCCAGAGGGAACTGGAGTTTGAAAACGTGACGGCACTTCCCAAGGTTTAGGAGGAGTGTCGGGAGGTGGGACCCTCTCAGCAGAAGGTCCTCCCCTTCCATGTGTCCCAGCCATCCCTGTCTGTCTCTGTCTCTGGGGTCTGGGCAGGGGCAGGTGCCTATCAAGAAAGGAAAATCATTCCCAAGTGCTCTCTTTGCCATCTTGGATTCCTTGAGCTCTGAGGGGTGAAGAGCTGGGTTTAAGAAGTGGGGAGGGGAAACAGGAAGGTACCTTTTTGCTTCATCTCCGTTTTCCAGGTACACACATACCACCAACCTGATAGTCTTGGGTAAAGAAGACTACATGCCAAAAAGCCTTTGGGTAGTCTTCTTGACTTCAGGGGCAAACTAGGAGACTTGCCCTCTCTTTTTGTAATGTTTGTTTTTAAATCTTTGTATGTAAAAATCATCAGGGAGCCCGGCCAATGTGGCTCAGTGGTTGAGCATTGTCCCATGCACCAGGAGGCTGCTGGTTCGACTCCCCATCAGGGCACGTGCCTGGGGTTGCAGGCTTGATCCCCAGTAGGGGGTGTGCAGGAGGCAGCTAGTCGATGCATCTCTCTCACATTGATGTTTCTATCGCTCCTTCTCCCTCCTCTCTCTCTAAAAATCAATAAACATAATTTTTTTTAAAAAATCACCAAGGAAAAAACCTTACATGTGCCAAAATAGCTTTCTTACATGTTAGCAGAGCCTTTTTAAAGAGTTCAAACATTTCTTTGTTGAGCTATAATCAACCTGTAACATTATATGAGTTTCAAGTGTACAACATAATGGTCCGATATTTGTATATATTGCAAAGTGATCACAATAAGTCTAGTTAACTTTCATCATCCTACATAGTTACAGAATTTTTCTTTTGTGTTGAGAATGTTTACATTTTACTCTGAGCAACTTTCAAATATGCAGAACAGAGTTACTAACTCTGGTCACCAAGCTCTACACGACATCCCCAGGGCTTACTTATTTTATAACTAGAAATGTGTACCTTTGGGCCCTCTTCATCCACTTGTTGATGGTGCCTTTTAAAGCTTTAAACAAGAGAGTGGCTTTTACTCCCCCTTTCTTTTCTTTTGGGGATTTAGGAATGGATGACTTAGTGCTGCCCGGTTTGAGCAGAATGAACCGAACCTTCCAGCTCTGAATTCCGGGTGTGCGCGCTGGGGCGGGGGTGAAATTCCTGGCTTAAAACTAGTGAACACCAGTTTGAAAGACTCCTTCTCCAGCATCCTTTAGCTCTTCCAAAATGTCATTTTGATAAGTTAATATAAGTGAATCAGAAACATCTGCAGCAAAAATCCCCCCAAACGCACCAGGGCTTAACAATGAAATGGAAGAATGTTTTGTACAATGTGTTTCAGGTTTTAGCGGATCCAAATGTTTGGAAAAACATTTCAGCTCTTCAGACATCTTGAGAACTTGCAGGGCAGCTGGTTCTGCCACCCCCTTTAAAAGGAGGAATGGTTATTTCTGGTCTTTGTGTCGACTCCTGTTGCTCTTGTCTGTGGAGGAGATTCTAGCAGGAGCCACAGGTCTAGTTTCTGCAAACCGCTGTCCTACCCCCTGCCCATCCCCAAGTCGCTTCCCAAGCCCACACGATCTGTTTCAGGCACAGAGTTCTCCAAGTCCTAAGGAGCAGTGTTTTGTCCGGTTGTAAGACCTGTTTCTAGGCTCAAGGGGAGCGCTGTTGCCACCATGGGTCACCAGCGCCACGTTGAGAACCTCACCATTCGTAGGACCGATTCACTTTTTCCGATGGTGCCGCTATGAGAGCTGGCTCTTGAGGGAAAGAAAAAGAAGGTAGCAGATGTTCCGAGGGGGAGCCGGAATCGGGTGGATTGTCCGGAGGGAAACAAAACCCCCATGTGGAAAAGGCTACCGCAAAATGGATGGAAGGAAAGCCACGCTGGGTGACATCCCCTCCTGCCGCCACCTTATTCTTGGACACAGGCTGAGGGATCCCGACAGATGTCAACTGAGCAGATGAACGTGATTAATGGGAAGTTCCCAGTCAAGCTCTTTTACTCGAAGAACTTGTCCTCTTATTTTATTGACTTTCAGTCTCACCCTCCTGAAATTTTAATCACCCCAGCCCTGAGAAGGCATCAGTGCGCTCACCCAGCCTGTAATTCTAGCTGGGCCTGAAGATGAAAGAAGAAACCCTCTCAGAGTCTCGTCCCTTCTGCGCCCCTTCAAGGGACACTGTCGATGTCCTCAGGCTTCCTAAGGGATCCCCATTTCATTTTCTTCATCGGTTGGAAAGTCTTGATTTCCTAAACTTAAAAAAAAAAAAAAAGAGTAATAAAAGTGACAGGAGCCTATCAGTAAATAATCTTCCATCACTAAAGTGTCGCCATGAATGAATGGTGTTTGTAAACATGGCCCCTAAGCTTTGCCATTTTCAACTTTATTTAAATGTGGGGCATTGTTTGGTTTGTACTTAGTGTGTGAACGTGCTAGTTGGTGTCTTACGTAACGGCGTGGGAAGAGTGTTTATGTTACAAATAGCCCATGTGTGTGGTGTGCTGTGGCATGGGTGCCACAGCTGGTCTTTCAGAGAGAGGTAGCGGGGCCGAGACCTCGATCGATTCTCTCGAAAGAGGCATCGAGTTTCTCACATATGCCCTTCCCAACCTCTGGGCTCTGGGTTAGAAATTGTGGCTGAATATACGCAGAGTATAAGAATCAGAGAGCAAGGCAATGTCAAGTTTTAGTCCCAGCCCTGGCCGGTTTGGCTTAGCGGTTAGAGCGTCAGCCCGCAGACCAGAGAGACCCAGGTTTGGTTCCAGCTCAGGGCATGTACCTCGGTTGCAGTTTGTCCCCGGCCCCAGTTGGGGTCATGTGGGTGGCAGCCAGTCTCACATCGATGTTTCTCTCTCTCTCTTCCTCCCTCTCTCCCTCCTGCTCTATCTAAAGATAAATGCAAAAAAAAAGTCCTCAGTGAGGATTAAAAAAAAAGTTTTAGTCCTAAATCCTATGCCTGTTGGGATATTCCCTGACCACGGATGATGTTTTTTCTGGGGAGACCCCAGTCTCCATAAATGACAGTCACTCTGGAGCCCATCAGCTGATGTCCCTTTTCTCCCACAATCCCAAGCACATGACAATGCTGTCTACCTTTAAAAAAGACCCTGGGCAAGTGAGTGACAATGTGACAACCCTCGAGAGTCGATGACATTGAATGTGCAGGTTGAATGTGTATTATTGCAGATGTAGCTATCAATGACGATGTAAACGACAAATACTACCTTTGAACTTCCAAAAGCCACCCATCTTAGTGGGATACTCTCAGTTTTTCTATTTCATTTCTTGTAACACAAGGCAAATCGCCACCTGCATTTTAGCGGAGAGCATCAGGACAGATGTTCCTGCCTGCAGCGTCAGCCTGGCTTCAAGCCAGGACTCTGCCGGCGATGCAGGAGGCCTCTTAAAGAATTGAGGTTTGTTCTTCTGTATTGTGATGGTCTCTCCGGGCTAAGAATGTTTTCTGAGGGTCGTGACTCCTAACTAACTTCGTGTTCGTCATCCAGGAGGGGATGCAGACCCTCCAGTGAAGGCAGGGAGGGGAGATGGCTGGGGGCTTCCGCCTGCCGGGCCTCTCACTCGGCCCTTCCCTCGGTGCCCTGGTGGTCCAGGTGCTCCTCTGGGCCCCCTTCCTGCATTCGGACTATTTTAGGCTCCTCCTTGGGACTCACTGTTCCCTTCCGGTTTGTCATCAGCATTTCACCTGCCATTGTGATCACATTCTCTAACTCTTTTAAACTCCCACTGAAACTTCCTCCAACACGGGGGCTCAAGTCGGACAGCCTCACTTTGGTGTGTAAAAACCCTTCACTGGGGCGTCCTTGCTACTCAACAGGCGGCGCCCGGGCTGGAAAGTGGCAGCATGGGCATCACCTGGGAACTCAGAAGGACCAGCCCCGCCCCAGGTGAACCGCATCAGTCTGCATTTTAACAGGAGCCCAGCAATTCAAATGCACAGTAGACTCGAGAAGCACTTTCAGAAACCCTCTCTGCTGCCGTCGTTAGGCATGGCCAAAGGCTAGGTCCTCTGCCCGGCTCTGAACCGAGTGCCTTGCACACACCATCAACAGTATCCCATTTAAGCTTCCCGGCCTCCCTATGTGGTATGTGCTAGTGCCACTTACATTTTCAGGAGGGGAAACTGAGGCTCTGGGAGATTAAGGCCTTGCTGAGGTGATTCAGGTAGTAAGTGGTGGGGCAGCCTGGACTCGATCTGAGACCTGTTGCCTCCAGCGGCCGAGTTCCCAACCGCCGGGCTCTGCGGTGTCCTGGCCTCTTCTCTCCGGTCAGTCTGTGCTTGCTGGTTTCTGCTTCTCCATCTCCAAAACTGCGCTGAGGCAAAGCCACCGTGGAAGGAACACTGCGGTTTGGTGTGTTCTAAAGAGCTTTGGGTCTTAACGACTATTTTTCTTTGTCTTCCCAAGGATATTTTTTCATTAATTTTTTAGATAGAGTGGAAGAGAGGGAGAGAGAGAGAAGTATCGATGCAAGAGAGAGACATCGATCGGTTGCCTCCTGCAAGACCCCGACCAGGGCTGGGGATGGAACCACCACCCCGGAACGTGCCCTTGACCGGGAATCGAACCCTCGACCCTTCGGTCTGTAGGCTGACGCTCTAACCGCTGAGCCAAAGCAGTCAGGGCACGATTCTTTTCCAGTTAGACTGTGTATGTATATAGTTGGGCCATTTCATTGGCTCTTCCAGCCGAGGGAATGCGCTGTCTCCCCATTCCCATTAGAGACTGCTTCGAGCTGCCATGTCCGCCCGGCCGGGCTCCTCTCCACTCTGCTGAGGTTCAGGAGCAGCTCCACATCGACCTTTGGAAAAATACTATGTCACAGCTCTAACCTGAACACATGCAGATAAGGAATAAGACCTTGCAGTGACTTTTGGTCCAGAGTTCAAAGCTGCACTATCTATAGCCTGTGTCCTCGGCGCCAAGGGTGAGTTCTGGGAGGGTGGCCTGTGAGGTCTGGCAGAGACAAAGGTCGCTGGTTTCCAAACTGATTACTGCCCTGCCCTGAGGAGCTCTCCAGAGAAGGGCTTGGTGGGGGAGAACCGGGGGTGCTGGAGGTGGTCTGGCCTGAAATAGGAATTCCCTGGACCCCTCCTGTACTTTCCACCAATTAGTACAAACTTTCAGTCTTAATTTATATACTAGGCCCCGGGGTACCATTTTATTGAAGGGGATTTTCTCTACTTTAAAACAGTTTGTATAGCAAAAAGCAATTGAACTAGGGACACTCTGTCCTTTGCAGCTGGGGCCCTTAAATTCAGAAGGGTGAAATGACTTCCCCAAGGTCACACACTGTTGTGGCTAAAATCTTTCCTGTTTTCCTCCTTCGAAAGCCCCGCCTGCTGTCTGGCCCCGCCCCGAGCACCTCACGGCGCGGACCTAGCCGTCTCTGCTTTGCCTTCAGGACTCCTTGGTGTGTGCTTTGGAAACAAAACACTGAGCAGGCGTCTGGAGAAGAGCTGAGTGGAGAAGCCGTATTCGCGTGTCCTTTCTCTTCCCACGCGATGAGCCCGCACGGCCCCCTCGCTCTGCTCTGTCTGTGCGTCCCAGGCAGCCCCGCGGAGAACCCGGGCTACCCTGTCACCGCAAAACAGAGCAGCTGCTCTCTGACCCCAGGTTATGTTACTGAAAACCCCCCATTAGGGAAATGGGCATTTAAGGAACTTAGATGGCCTTGGGAGACTGCAGTCACACTTTTTTTTTTTCACCTGTGAAGACACTTTTGTTGTTAATCCTCACCTGAGGGTATATATACATATATTTTCTATGTATCTTCAGATAGAGTGGGAGGGAGAGAGAAGGAGAGAGAGAAATATCTATGTGAGAGGGACACATCGACTGGTTGCCTCCCAAACAACCCAGCCCAGGACCAGGGCCAGGCACGAACCGAAACCGAGGTACGTACCCTTGACTGGAATTGAACCCGAAACTCATTGGTCCGTAAGCCGATGCTCTAACCGCTGAGCCAAACCGATCAGGGGGACATTTCTGTTTTTTAACTTTAAGGACAATAAGCCAATAAAATACACAAGTGAGAATATCAGTGACATTTTGCAGTTAGTTATAATGGCTATGGGGGTAATGTCCATCTTATTATCCCTTGTTTACTAGAAACTTCATTGGGCTTTGCAACAGATGATAGGATTACTAAGAAGCATTTGATTTCTAAAACTATCTCTCCACCTGCCCAAAATGTTCAGTGCCTTCCTGATCTTTTCTCTAAAAAGTTAGCTGTTGATGCCTGTCTCTCCAGTCTGTGCCCAGAGACCCTGCCCTGTGCCCTGGGCCGTCAGCTCTGCACGTTGCCCAGTGCACAGAGATGTGGTTCAGGGAGACTTCAGAGTCTTGGTTTCCTTTCTCTCCGCTTTCTTCCTGCCGTCCACCGTACCTACCACTTCCATTTCTAACCCCCGTTTCTTCTCCCTCTAATTGTTCCCGGTGGGACCAACACAGGAGCTGAAATTCTTGTTCTTTCTGAAGACATGTTGGGGTCACACACACTGAGATTTCCTACAAGGGAACCTTAGATTCTTGTTCTAAAAAAAAAATCAAGTACTTAACTCCTTTATTGGGGTACATATACTAAAGAACCCAAGAATTTGGAGGTAAATAATAGCTCTCAAGCTGTGTAATCACATATGCAGAGACATGCTCGTAAAAATCCTTTGGGCCCTAGCCAGGTTGGCTCAGCGGTTACAGCGTCGGCCTGCAGACCAGAGAGGCCTGGGTTCGGTTCCCGCTAAGGGCTGTACCTCAGTTGCAGTTTGTCCCCGGCCCTGGTTGGGGTCGTTTGGGTGGCAACCACATGATGTGTGTCTATCACGTCGATGTTTCTCTCTCCCTTCCTTCCTCTCTCCCTCTCGCTCTGTCTAAGGAAAAATGCAAAAATGTCTTCGGGTGAGGATAAAAACAAAAGTTAAAATTCCTTTGGGTGTCCTATATATATAGGCTGATATTGAAAATGTGTACATTTGCTTTTTCTGTTCCTGGCAGATTTAGAGAACATTCAGCTGTTCCCCCAAAAAGAGAATTCCTGAGAGATTGTAAAAAGCATGTCTAAAGATATTACTTAGTAATATGGAGCACGAGAGCAGTTTGCTGTCATCCTTGACGATCTTTTCAATTTTTTACTAGGATTAAGTTATTGAACTTGGTCTCGGGTACATCTGCAGGGTAAAGAAATGGTTGTTGCTGAGTGTTTATAATGTCACTAGCACTTGGGAACCATGAAATGACACGAGGGAGGAGGGGGAGCCTTGTCAGTTTGGCAGAAGCGCTCAAGGCTTCAGTGCAGGTGGATGACCAGGTGGACCTGGCAGCCGGCAGGGGAAGTCATCTGTGTGCCAACAGGAGCTCTTCGTAGGGTCTGCCTGAAGGTCGGCCTATCGCATGTACATTTATAAAATGGAACTTGCAGAGATTAGTCCTCAGATTAGGTAATAGAACAGTTTGTCATTTATCTGTTCACAACCCCTTGTCTTTGTTTTGCAAATCCAATCATACTATTATCTTGGCAGAGGAATGAAAGGATACTTCCTGATTTAATTCATTTTGAGCACGGTCATCTCTCCTGCTCGGGCAGATGTATTGCCGGGCTCTCTCATTTGAATTCACGTAGTTCAGAACGAAGGGAGACGAATGTGTAGCTGACAGCCTGGGCTCAGCCCTGACGAGTCACCTTCTCCAAGGTGGTGCCATGCATTGCCTGGCTTGAGGCTGGCGTCTTGAACTTTCTGCGACGGGTTCAGACGAATGCAGATACACCGCTGGAGCTGAGGGTGGTGCCGACTTCGCCCTGAGTCACAGGGCCCTGTGGGGGAGGTAGAGAGATGCTGGAATAAAATCAGGAACCTCTTAGGAGAGAGCAAGGAATGCAGACTTGGTAGGCAGCCAACAGTGTCAAGTACGGTTATATTCTAGCCATTTCCAAGGTCTTTTTATGATTATTATTCCTTAAGTATAACATACTCTTTGCCTTTCAAGGCCTCCAACACAATATTGGTCTTAAAAAATTTATTGCCCCAAATTATTATACTCTTTGGCTCCCCACCCCCTTCCTCACCAGAAAAGGAGCACCTTGAACCCAGGTGTCACGCTTGACTCATCTACACCTTCTTGGCATCCGGCGTAGGTTCTGGGCCATCATTCATTCTGCATACAGAATGAATACCTATAACTTATGCTCTGAGTGCTCCCAGGATTCCAGGACCTCAGAGTTTTTATAAGACAGAACAGAAAATCCAGACCTGCAAGGTTTTGACAGGCTACCTCTTTACCTCCTCGTTCTCGGCGTTGGCGTGTTTCTGTGATTTTATCAAGTCTGTGACTACCATAAATAGCATGTTTTATGTCTCAACTCATCACGAATATACCATAGTTTCAGGCTGTTTACCGTATTTTGAATAGATTGCTTATTCCTGTTTTAACCCCCTTACGTCTTTCCTCCCCGCTGCCTACTCCAGGAGGAGAGGGGGAAAGGCTCAAAAATGGGAGTGCATGGTAGCAGGCCCCCTGTGCGTTTCCTGCTTTCCTCGTAGCGTGACTGTAGTGGACTGACCTTCTTCGCCCCATTTGAAAGGTTAACTAGAGCCTGGCCAGTGTGGCTCGGTGGATTGAGTGCCGTCCCATGACTGAGAGGTCATGGGTTCAATTCCTGATCAGGGCACGTGCCTGGGTTGCAGGCTCGATCCCCAGTAGGGGGCGTGCAGGAGGCAGCCAATTGATATTTCTTTCTCACATCCATGTTTTTATCTCTCTCTCCCTTCCTCTCTCTCTTAAAAAAAAAAATCAAGCCCTGGCCAGTTTGGCTCAGCGGTTAGAGCGTCCGCCTGCGGTCCGGAGAGACCCGGGTTCGGTTCCCGCTAAGGGCATGTACCTCGGTTGCAGTTTGTCCCCGGCCCTGGTTGGTCGTGCGGGTGGCAGCCACTCGATGTGTCCCTTTCACATCGATGTTTCCCTCTCTCTCTCTTCCTCTCTCTTCCTCCCACTCCGTCTGTACAAAAAATGGAAAAATGTCCTCGGGTGAGGATAAAAATAAAAAAATAACAAAATAAAATTTAAAAAAATCAATAAAAACATATATTTTTTAAAAGGGTAAACTAGAAACATTCATCTGCAAGTGATTTTTCTGAAGTCTCTGTTTTAGCAATCTCTGGCTGCTGTAACTCATTATCACAAACTCAGCGGCTTGAAACAACTCAGATCTATTTTGTTACAGCTGTTGGGGTCAGAAGTTCAAAGTGGTTCCTCTTTGGCTAAAATCAAGGCGTCAGCAGGACCGAATTCCTTTCAGGGGAGAAGCTGTTCCTTTACGTTTTCCAGCTTCTAGGAGGCACCGACATTCCTTGGCTCGTGGCCTCTTCCCATGTCCTCAAAGCCAGCAGCATCTTCTAAGTGCTGACTCGAGAGCTTTCTGCCGCCTTCTTCCATTTTCTAAGGATCCTTGTGATTACATTGAGTCCACCATGATAATCCAAGGGAAGCTCTTTATTGGAAAACCATTAAGTACATATCTGCAAAGTTCCTTTTGCTCTGTAAGGTGTAACACATTTACAGGTCCTAAGGATCAGGAAGTGGAAACCTTGGGGGTCATTATTTTGCCTGCACAGTCCCAGACCCAAGCTATGTCCTAGCAGAGTTCGCCCCCTGCCCTTTAGTTTCCAGCCTCCTACACACAGGAAAAGGATTTTGGCTTTTTTGTGTGTCTTCCCTGATATTGCTGTCTCAAATGTTACTTAGTTGATTTCATGAAGAACTAACATTTTCTGGCATTTTGTGGACAAATTGGGCTGCTAGGTGTTCAACAACTACGTACACTGATGGTGATGATACAGTAACAACAGATGGGCGGGGAGGCAACACCTTGGCAACCGAGACCCACGAATTTTTGAGAGGGTCCAATGAACTAGTGACATGTTCCGTGAACTCAGTCTTCTTTTGGTTTTTGTTTTTCAGGCTTATGAACAGAAGTACGTTGTGAAGAATTATTTCTACTATTATCTGTTCAGATTTTCAGCCGCTTTGGGTCAAGAGGTGTTCTTCATCACGTTTCTTCCGTTCACGCACTGGAATATTGACCCTTACTTATCCAGAAGGCTGATCATCATATGGGTCGTAAGTACTACTGTTCCTCACGAGCGCTGCTACCTCTGCAATAGCGACCTGCTTCGGTATTCAAGTGCTTTGCACATTTTTTCTTCCTTAATCACTGAGCGTTGAATTGTTGTCTGGCTCACTTTGGAAAAATAACAGGGACAATTAAAAGGCTGTGAACACAACTTGTTTTGTTTGCAAAATCGGACAAACGTGTAGAGTTTGTGTACTTGGTGTCCACCCCCTGTGGGTGAGTAAAACTAGAAGAGGGGAGAAGTGATGTGCAGGGAAGACGGGACCTTTGGAGAATCCATGAAGGGCCATGAAGCACAACCCCTGAGAGGCCCATTTTAGTACAATTAAATCAACAATGGAAACTGGAAGCTGTTGACTAATAACTCCAAGTAGTAGTAAGCAATACTCGAAACATCAGAGAGACAAAAACGTGTAAGGCAGGCTCCTTCCTAGGGTCCTTCTTCTGTAGGGGGGCAGCTGGTACAGACACAGAAACCCAGTGACAATCCCAGGTAGAGATGGGAGCCCCTTCTGGTGTGTTCCTCAGGACCCTTTGTATAACTTCGTTCAGGAACAAATAAGTTCTATTTTCATTATTGTTATTATCATCATCGGGGGAGATGGTGGATATTTGCGAGACAGCAGGGCCTGCTGCCAGTGTCCGGGGTTTGGGCTCAAAAGCCCTGGGTTCAAGGGCAGCTCCACCGCTCGCCACTACAGTGGTGGTGTTAATGCTCGCATGGTGTTCATGATGCTCATCTCCCAGAGTCATCCTGAAGACGCACGGTGTGCACGGAGCTCGGGCTGGCCCGAGGGAGAATGCTACAGGTGCTGCTTGAGGACGTGGTCATTCGCAGTGCCCCGTCCACGCAGGCAAAGGGGTCCCCAAGATGAACGCATTCTATGGTCAAAGATTGTTTAGCCGAGAAGAGGGAGCTTTAGGGACAGGAATGGTTTCCTAACTCAAGATCCTAAAAACCGAGGTTCAGAGGTGCTTGGCTGTGTGTGAAGGAGTCGGGGTTCTCGGTCGGCTCTGCTCTGAGAAGCGGTGTGATCTTCAGCAAGTGACTGCCCCCTTCCACTCTGGGCTGCTGCTGCTTCTTTTTTTTTTTTTGTAGAACAAGTTAGCGTGGCTTTGATCAGGAGCCATAAACTCAAGTGTCCTTCAAGGCAGGGGAGAGAAGTGAAACAGTGAAGCCCTGGGTGGAGAGAGGTGGCGGGGTTGGGGTGCCCGTGAGTGTCAGTGTGACCACCTGAGGCCCCGGGGAGCCGCTGTCCTGCTCCTCCGGGGACTGGCGTGAGGAACCGACCAGAACCGCCAGACCTGTTTTGCAGGCGCCATCTACCACTGTTCAAATGTAGGCTACAGAGGCAGGAGCACCTGTAATGCTATCAACAATACAGATTTTTTAAAATGGGGGGGAAATGTAGACTTACATTTTATAACATTATATGTGCCCTGGCTGGTTTGGCTCAGTGGTTGGAGCATCGGCCTACAGACCAGAGAGTCCCGGGTTCTGTTCCCGCTAAGGGCACGTGCCAAAAATACATAAATAAATAAAGGAGGAAATTAAAAAAAAAAAAAATTACATGCCTACAGAGCAAGAGTCCTTGAAGTCCAAATGTATGAAGACTGGGTTGCAGCCTCTAGGCCAAAGGACCCTATGGTCCTAGGCTTACCATTAGGGTTATTTGGCCCCGAATGCTTTCTGTTTTCTCTTTTTCTGTCTAAAATTATAGGCCACTTTTTTCTTTCCCTGTTCCTGTCTCCTGGCCAGCCCTTTTCTGAAATCCAGCTTCTGTCTAAAAGTGTGATTCTTATGGATAATTTGCATCTCGTACAAGGTGAATGTCGGGGCCCCCTCCCTGTCTGAATCCAGCTTCTCTACCTGCAGCGCAGTGACAGCCATTGGAGGAGTTGGGGGCGGGGGGCATTCCTTCTGTTCTTAAGATCTGAAAATGCTTGAAAGACCCACAGTACTTGAGTGTCCTTCCATGATTTATTTTCTGAGATACCAAAAAAAAGTTAACTTTTATGGTTGTTGAGTGGGGCAAATGATGTTAATTGTTTATAGTCACCTGGGAATATCTTACAATGTGTATGGTCAGCTCAAGGCCGATTATCTCCCCCAGTGAGGGTGGAAACTGTTCCTGAGGGGCCTGGATGATGGGAGGCAGTGGTCAAGGGCTCTCTGATTGTCATTATCAGTTGTTATTTTCCGCTTTGGAGTCCTCATTTCAAAGTGCAAAGGATTTCCTGTTTGAGATAGAATTACCAGTCTTTTGTCCTGAGAAAGGAAAGCACAATTTTCGAGTATGCAGTTTGTCCTGAGCTTTGGTGGCTCGTGACTTTAAAATGGGTGTGTGATGCCCGGCCAGTGTGGCTCAGTGGATTGAGCATTGCCCCATAGGCTGACAGGTCCCATTTCGATTCCCCATCAGGGTACATGCCTGGGTTGCAAGCTCGATCCCCAGTAGGGGGCGTGCAGGAGGCAGCCGATCAGTGTTTCTATCTCTCTTTCCCTTCCTCTCTTGCTAAAACATAAAAAATAAAAATGGGTGCACGGGCAGGTCCAGCAGGCACCCGGGCCGAGAGTTAAATTTTCTGTATGTTCAGCTGTATCTGTAAAGCACTGTGTGTGTGGTCCTGGCAGGTCCTGGTGGAGAGCATGGAGGCCAGGGGGTGGGGAGATAGATAGTTATGGAGTGGGGGTGAGGAAGGGAGAGGGAGGGAGGGAGGCTGACTGGTAGGAAGGGAGGATCTTCTGCACTTCAGAGATAATGATGAGAGATGCTTGGCTTGGCCCCGGGTTGGAGGTGGACAAAGGTAAGGGAAATTCCTGGTGGTGGTAGGGTTGGAAGGGAAGCAGAGGTGGACCGGGGTGAGGCTCTTGTCAGCGTCCCCCTGAGAGGCAGCCTCTCTCCTGGAAGGGCTGTCCTTGAATGGTGGCTGCCTCCTCAAGGGGGGAAGAGGAAGAGATACATAAGGGGCTGAGCTTTAAGTCTTATACGTGGAAACAGCAAATCTCACCCAGCCGTCTTCAGAAGGCAGCTGCATTCAGGAGCCCCAAACCTCTAGTCAGATTTTATATTACTTTTACAGCTGTCACTGGATGAAGTCCCAACATGTTTCATTGCTTTTGAAATCATTTGTTACATTAGGGGTGACTCATACTGAAGCAGCTCAGCAGAACGCATGGTTTGCTAACGGCTTTCTCATCACAGTCCTCCTTGTTTGTCCCCGTGGTGCCAGATGCGTTCACTGGTGTCTATGTTTATTATCTTTTTTTCATGACCCTATTTGATCTTCATAACTGGGTTAATCTCATTTTCATCATTTTACAGATTCAGACTGTAATACTTCAAATAATAATAAGCCATGTCATGTGTTGGGCCCTTAGTGTATATACCTTTCACTGTCATAGGGCTTTTCTATGTTTTACCTCATTTAATCCTGCCAGCGATCCTGAGAAGTGGTTATTGCCAGCCCATTTCACAGGTCAGGAAACTGGCATGTGGAAAGGTTAAATAACTTGTCCAGGATCGCGCTGGGTTAAGCAGAGAAGTGGACTTCTGTGCTAGAAGGGCTGTCAGCGTTGATGCTTAGAAAAACAGCCAGAGGACGTGAAGAGCATTCATAGTGGTTCTTTTTTTTTAAAGAGATGTTAAAGCTGAAGCTTGAAGCATAAAATGGTGTGCATAATTTTTCTATTGCTTATTTGCTGTGGTTGTGTTTCAGGTTGGCCGGAAGGCATTTATTAACTCTGTATTCTACATAAGTGTCTTTTATGTTTACCTTTCTAAAATTTAGATAAGCCTTTGGTAAATTAGCTGAAAGACATCAGATCAGGTTGTTATTTCTTTCATCTGTCACTTATCAAAGTTTTTAACCTGTCATGGGTTAGATTCAACTCAATCTTCAACTTTGGGGCAGAGAGTTGGTGAATGGATCATCTAATCAGATGCCCATAAACAGATACTGTTGACAGTGCTTCAGAAAGGCCCAAGGTCCCCTGTGTGACTGTCTGATTCTTCACTTCCATTTGTGGCCTGGTGACAGCCCCATCAAAAATTAAAACAAAGGTTTTAAAATAGTATTGCTGCCCTGGCCGAGTGGCTCAGCTGGTTAGGGCACTGTCCAATCCAGCAAGGTTGTGAGTTCATCCTGGTCAGGGCACATGCAAGACTCAGCCGGTGAATATGTCGATAAGTGGAACAACAACATCGATGTTTCTCTCTCTCCTTTCCTTTCTCTCCCAAATCAATAATTCTTTTAATTAAAAAAATAATATTACTGTATCTTAAAAAGTTTAGAATCACTTTCATTGAAACTGTATGATGTTCTCCTGGCCAGTGTGGCTCAGTGGTTGAGCATCGACCCATGCACCAAGAGGTCACTGGTTAGATTCCTGGTCAGGGCACATGCCCAGGTTGTGGGCCAAATCCCCAGTAGGGGGCATGCAGGAGGTAGCCAGTCAATGTTCTCTCTCATCGATGTTTCTGTCTCTCTCTCTCCCTCTCCTTTCCTCTCTCTCTCAAATCAATAAGAAAATAAATAAAAAAATAAAAAGAAACTGTACAATGTTCAGCTTTGTAAAACTAGGCAGAATTCACCTTTGGTTACATAAGTTTATTCTCCATTTTGTAAAATAGCATTGCAAATACTGATAGCACAGTTGATCCTTAGAAGGCTCATTTTCTCTGTCAATATGATATTTTACTTGCTTATGTTCTGCCTCTTTGCACAGATATTTCATGACATTGAAGATGTACAAAAAAATGGGGAAAGTAGATCAACTCAAAATTAAGAGGCATACAGATAAAACAGGAATTTAAGGTCTAGTTTAAAGGTAAATGTAGCTTGCTGATTCCAAGTTGAGCCACAGATTTGTCTTTGAACTTTGCCTTCACCAAAACAAAACAAAATTATATTCTTCAGAGTATTTGAGGTCTTGCTCTCCAACATATGTGTCAGTTTGGCTCAAATAAACTCATAAAAATTATTCACACCCTGGCCGGTTTGGCTCAGCAGTAGAGTGTCAGCCTGCAGTCCAGAGAGACCTGGGTTCGGTTCCCGCTAAGGGCATGTACTTCGGTTGCAGTTTGTCCCCGGCCCTGGTTGGGTCATGCAGGTGGCAGCCACACGATGTGTCCCTTTCACATTGATGTTTCTCTCTCTCTCTCTCCCTCCCCACTCTATCTGAACAAAAAATGGAAAAATATCCTCAAGTAAGGATAAAAAAAAAAAAATTATCCAAAAAAAAAACATAATCCACTAGGAAATAAAATAATAGGCTTGCTTCTCAGGGAGAAAACCTTTTCTGCCATGTAGGCTTGAGAGAGGGGGTATGATCAAGAATTCATGTGGCAAAATAATTTTCCTAGAAATATTGTTTGGCATCAGTACCCACATCGCCTGTGTGAGTGGTCATCCTGATGCTTCCTCGTGAGCATCGTGTGTGCCCACTTTTTACTCAGTGCTAATTTAAACAATGAAAAATGGTATCTCAGTTCATTTTCATTTCATATATTTTTAGTGAAGATAAAAACATTTTTCAGATTTTTATTAGCCATTTGAATTAACTCCTGTGAATTGCCAGTCTGCCTTTTGAGTGTTTTCAAAGGGGTTTTAATATGTTAATTGATTTTTACCAGATGATACTGAACTATCAGTTTTTTGATATCTGAGGCGATGTGTCTTTGTGTATGAGGTTTTTAGAAGTTCAAAACATTGAGAAATGGTATTTAACTCTATGGCGTCATCAGTAGTGACCTATGAAAGTGATTTAAAATTGAAGTTCAGTGCTTTTAATACTGTGTGTTCACTTTAGTTTAGGCACAGACCTCACTACCCCCAGTTGTCTTACCCTTGGTGACTCCCTGGTTCTGTTAAGGCATTTGAATGTGGGACTCCTATCTTCAGGCATTTAATCGTACTAGCCTGCTGTTTGCCTTACAATAAAATAGCTTACTCAGGGTGACCAGCCCTTAGAAAACCTGGTTCATGCCACCTGAGCTCCAAGAAGATTAAAATTTGCCTTTGAGTTTTTTCTTGCCTTTCTCCCATTTGTAAGAAATTTTTTTTTTTTTTTTACCTAACAGCAAAAGGTATATTGACCAGCATCCTAACCTATGTGTGGTTATTTAAAAACAATTGCTATCATACTCAAACTGTCATTCAGGTTTTCTGATCGTGTCGAAGGCCTGGTTGCTTCTGAGAGTTTCCAGGCAGGGTTCATTTCTCTTCTAGTTCCTAGCTTTCGATGATCTTCCCGCTTGAAGCAAGGAGTGTACATGCAGACGGGGCGTCCACTTCCACTGCCGTCAGCAGCTTGGAGGGATGCTCAGAGGTTCGTGGTCCTGTAATACCATTGAAGGAACACCAGACTGATGTTTATAGGTAGTTTATAGATGTTTCCAGAAACAGAGACCACTCCAGCTAGCTCAGGAAAGGGGATTTGCTGTAGGGTTTGGAGGAATCCAATAAAACCAGACCCACCCAGAAACTGATGTAGTGAAGAGTCTGATTGCTACAATATAGTGGTCAGAGTCTGATTATCTGCCACAATGTAGCAGTCACTCTACTTTCTGTACCAGCTCTCTCTTTCCAGGCTTCTTTTAATTCAGTCACTCTGACCCAGCTCAATGGGCAGCATGACTCCGCCCATCTTCGAACAGTGTATGCCATGGCTGTACTTGATCCAAACAGCTGTGTTGGGGATGCTGAGGGACAGCTCATCGGGGCACAGAGCTGTGGGCCCAGTGGGCATGTCAAGCGATTTGGACTATAATCCAACAGTGAAAGCTTGCCCAAGGCACTTCCCAATTCTGGCCTGGAGCGCTTCTAGCTTTCACATGAAAGGAACCCGCTCCAGGATCCTCGGAGGCTTGTAACATGGTCATGAGCCTTCTTTATATGCTCGCTATGAGACACTTAAGAGGACCACCCATGGCGTGGGGTAAGAAGGAAAAGAGAGCAAGTTGGGCAGGATAACGTTAAGGAAAGAAAAAGGAGGTAGAGGCACGTTGTGCCTTTTGCAGACCCAGTGCTAATGTGGCTTTCCTCACTTTGTCTTGGGCTGGGAATCCCCTCAATAGCAGACAGTACATTTGAAATGTGTATCCAATCCATTGCTCAATAAATGTTCGATTGTTTGCTGTTTTGTACGCAACACAATTGGAGGAATTCTTTAAAAGAAAATGCTTAATTGCTCAATGAATATAAATTTCTTTTTTTTTCCTTTTTTTTTTTTTTTTGCACAATCAGAATCCTGGCAATCAAAACGCTGTAAGAGCAGAAGACTCCTTTTGGCAGGGCTTCTCTTCCCGCTCTTCCAAGTCAAATTAACTGATATTGGCGAGCTCAAGTTGAAAATGACGGATTTCACACCTCGCACATTCTGATGGTTGAACGCCGGCTAGCTGGCTGATACCCAGGGTACAAAGCAGTCCTAGAATTGACACTTAAATTGTGCCTACCATCCAGATAGCGCCTCTCTACTGCAGAGTCTAGGGTATTCTTTTATAAAACGGTCTCCTGAAATGGTGCAGAGGCGAACTTGGTGATAACATGTCAAAATGCAGTGATGTCTCTGGAGGGGGGCTGGCTGCCATCTGTCTGTGTCACAGGCAGTCCGAGAGCCCGGGTGAGGGAAGAGAGCAAGACAGCCCTCCCCATCCCTGTAATTCACAACCCCCAGACTGGGGTCAATTTTGGTGCCAAAAGATGACTTGAAATGTGATTATCTCCTAATCCTCTGTTTAAACCCCTACCACTGTTCACTTCAAAAGATTGCCCTGCTTGTTAAGTTGGTTCTTGCCTGAGATTAATGAGTCCTGAAAAGTATTCGACAATGGCCGGATTGTAACCCTCGCTGACTTGCATTGAGTGGAACCGAGTCAGGCGTCAGGGATTCTGCCCAGTGCCTCTGAAGTAGAATCTTGTAATTTAGCTTTAGTTAAACATTAAGTAAATGTCTCTAGGGGGTTTATTATGCAAACTGTATTGGTTTTGAAGTACAATAAGGAAATCTTTTGGTTTTAGCGTAGATTTTCTTTTCTTCTTCTTCTTCTTTTTTTTTTAAGCCTTTAAACTGGGCTCCTGTGGTGGAATTGATGGATTTGGATCTCTCTAATTATCACCATCATTACCTGAAAAATGATTCCCTACCCTCTGGCTTCTGATGACAGGGAGAAAGTGCCCATACTTCCTGAACTCTCCTGCCCTTCCCCCACCGCCAACGACTGCCTCTACTCCGCACCCCTAAGTCTGCAGTGGCAGCTTTGGGTTGGTTTTGTTGTTTTGTTTGGATGGAGTGGAACTGTAATCCTCCCAGATGGAGAGCCAGCAAACCCGCCCCAACCCCCAGCATCTCTTCTACATGTTTCACTTAATTTATCTCATCGAGGTGTGTGATCACGTTAAAGATTAGTTAGGTGTGAGATTGTTTGAAACGCCAAGGGCCTGAAAGCAGGATGTCTTTAAGGAGGAATTATATTGGATCTGCTAAAATGATGATAAAAAACTAAGTACTTCCTAGGGTTAGTCCTTCTCCTTCCCCTTTAAATGTCCTATCCAGCAAAACAGGTGGCATTTGCCAGGTCATATCCAGACCCGAAACCAAGGAGCTTCTACAGGGTGGAGTGTGAGGGCTTCGGGTTCTCTCTGAGTGCGGCTGGAGGGGGAGGGGCTGGGAAGAGGGGCTGAGGCTGCTTCTCTCTGCCCATTGCCAACAGGAAAATCAGTCCCCAGCGGGTCTTCTCCCAGCCCCTCTGGATGGGACTGTCCCAGATTCTCTCCCCTTCATTTGTGAAACAAAAGGAAGGAGTGAGCTAATCAATAGGCCATAGGAACCTTTCTTTCAGAATAAATTTTCAAATAAAACAGCTCTATTTTCTTAACCAATCAATTCCTTTTGTGCCCCAGGCTGCATTCTTGCTGGGCCGCCTCTACACACCAGGTGCTTGACATACAAGAACCCCATTTTACAGATGGGAAAACTGAAACCCACAGAGGTGAAGTGACTTGCCCGAGGGGACATGTCCAGGAAGGAGGACAGGGAGTGTGCACACCTGGTTCTACCTCCCAATCACACCTGTTCTTTCCACCACCCCATCTGGCCTCAGATGGCTAAACTCAGCTCCCCCTCCCTCAATTCAATTTTTCAGAAATGTGCTCAGCCTCTTTGGTTGGAAAGGCTCCATATATCATCACTGTCTCATATGCAATTGTTCTGTATGTACAGTAGCCATAAGTCATGGGTTTCCCAGACAGTTTTGCCTGCCAACCCTCTGCGCTGGTCCCTGTGAGGTCCCTGCGCTTGCCAACTGTGTGTCCCGGAGTTTGATACTCCCCATCACAGGGACCGCAGAGGGTAGAGAGGGACTCTGGTGCCTTTTGTCTCAGGGCTGGAGGCCTGAAGAGGGCCACCTGCTGACCCTGCCGGCGTGTCATGCCTGGGCTCACCATGTCCTCATCCTGGTTTGCAAAGCAGCCGAGTGGAAGAGGAGGAGTGAGGAGAAGAGTGGCCTTTGTCCCGTTAGGAGGTAGAGATCTGACCCAAAGGCACTGTCCTGCCCTCCTGGGGAAGGCCTGGCATTTTCTGTCAACGGTTCTGCCCTTCCCAGACTTCTCACCTCGGGGCGCCTTCACCTGCCCCTCACGTTGTGCCCCCATGAGGGACGTGGGGCCTCACATTCCTCAGTAGCTCTCCTGCTCTGGGGGGCTGGGAAGTGGCCCCCATGCTGGGACGGGGAAGGAGGGCTTGATCTCTGAAGCACTGGGCCACTGTGCAGCTGAGAGGCCATACTTGATTGTGGCCTCTGGGATTTCCTGGAAGCCTGAGAGCTTCTAGACAACCCAGGGCCATCAGCGCAATGGCGGTCATCTCTCCTCTTCCTCCGCGTTTACCAGTGCAGCGCTGGGCTTCCCCAGAGGGGTCTGGCCTTTCTCCCGGTGCAGATGACAAGGGTCACCCTGTTTAGTTAGAGGACCTGCTGCCAGACACCAGCCTTGCCCATTCCTTTCCTTCCAGGCCCACTGCCGCCAGACGCGTCAGGCCCCTGGCTCTGGTGGCCTCGGTGGGCCTGCATGGTGACCGGGAGGCACTGCATTTGCTCGGGGAAGTTGGGCCTCGGCCATCTTAGGATTAAACTGGGAAACGGAGGCTTTCTGGCCCGACTCTGACCCCTGGGGCACCAGCCCTCGCTCCCCGGCCTCTCGCCTTCCCCAGCGGTCCTGGCTGTCTGCTGGTGTCCGAGGCCCGGGCCTGGCCCCCGTGTTCTCCTTGCTCAGCTGAGTGCAGCCCAGGTGCTCTGAAGGCAGAGCGGAGGGTTTTTCTTTTCTTTTTTTCCTTTGTTGGTTTAAGTGAGAGAGGAAGGGAGAGGGAGAGAGAGATAGAAATATTGATGAGGGAGGACATTAACTGGCGGCCTCCTGCATGCCCCCCACTGGGATCAGGCTCACAACCTGGGCATGTGCCCTGACCGGGACTCCAACCGGCGACCTCTTGGTGCATGGGTCGATGCTCAACCCCTGAGCCACACTGGCCAGGCGGAGGGCCTTGAAGATATAATTTTCAGGGAGTCACAGAATCACTGCTCAGGAATAAGGAGCACTGTGGCATTGGTCGGTGGCAGCCTGCCCGCACGGTTGGACTGCCCTGATGCGGCCGCCGCTGCGCCAGCTCTCAAGGGGACGAGAGCTCTGGGCGCAGCAGTGGCCAGTGTGCATTGAGTCCCCACTGTGCGCGACCCGGGCTGTGGACTAGAGAAATGTCATTGCATGAAGTGCAGGCAGTATTAGTGCTCTCATTTTATTTATTTAGTTTTTTTTAGTTGTTTTTTTTTATCCTCACCCGAGGACATTTTCCATTTTTTGTTCAGGGAGAGTGGGAGAGGAAAAGAGAGAGAGAAACATCAACGTGAAAGGGACACATCGAGTGGCTGCCACCCGCATGACCAACCAGGGCCGGGGACAAACTGCAACCGAGGTACGTGCCCTTAGCGGGAACCGAACCCTGGTCTCTCTGGACCACAGGCCAACACTCTAACCACGGAGCCACACTGGCCAGGGCAGTGCTCTCATTTTAAAAGTGAGGCCCGGCCAGTGTGGCTCAGTGATTGAGCGTCGACCCATGCACCAAGAGGTCGCAGGTTCGATTCCTGATCATGGCACAAGCCCAGGTTGAGGGCCCAATCCCCAGTGGGGGGCATGCAGGAGGCGGCCAATCGGTGTTCTCTCTCATCAATGTTTCCATCCTCTCTCCCTCTCCCTTCTTCTCTCCCTAAAATCAATAAAGAAAAAAATTAAAAAGTAATTATAAAAAATAAATTAAAAAATAAAGTAGTTATATTAAATAAATAAGTAAAAAGAATCATTCAATCAAAGAATGGTTTCTTTACCATAAGAATTAGGAGATTTGGCTTCCAATCCAAGTGACCGTTGCTCCCCCTCTGTTTATTTCCATGGCGGGTGGTTTTGCAGTAAGGTCGAGTGAGGGGTGTTTGCGGGGCAGGGCCAGGCTGGCATGGCTCAGACCTTGTGGCTGTCACAGGTGTGTAATCACCTGCAGTCCAGCAATTACTAACTAGCCGAATCACGTTTACCTCTGGGCCTCAGTCTGACCATCTATGAAATGTGGAGTTCAACACAATGATGATAGGATCCCTCTTATTTTGAAAGTTTTATGATTATAAAAAATATCGATGGTGGTGCATCTTTTAGGATATTCTGTCCTTTTAATCGTATGTCTGGCTTCAGCAATGCCTCTGGCCCTAAAAACTTGCCCTGAGGCCCGGCCAGGTTGGCTCAGTGGACTGAGCATCGTCCCCTGGACTGAGAGGTCCAGGTTTGATTCCCTGTCAAGGCACATGCCCTGATTTGGGGCTCCATCCCCAGTGAGGGGCATGCAGGAGGCAGCTGATTTGTGTTCTCTCTCTCACTGATGTTTCTCTCTCTCTCCCCCTTCCTTTCTCTCTCCCCCTTCCTCTCTCTCTCTCAAAAAATCAATAAAAACATATTTTTAAAAACTTCCCTGTGGTGACACCCCCCACATGCCTTGACTTGGTTGGCTCCTACCAGTTTTCCTGGGGGCTTGCCAGAGGAGCAGTAGTTGTGATTCCATGTGAAAGGGGTCCTTAGGGAGGTCGTTGGACCTACCCCAGGTCTGAGTCACTTGTAAGCCAAGGGACAGAGGGACTCAGCAAGGGTTCAGGGCTCTCCTAGTCCAGGCACAAAGCACTGGCAAACACAAAGCCCGCAAGCCTTGCTCTGGGCGTGTGTGTGTGTGTGTGTGTGCTTATAAATTCATTGTTTGCATTGCATATGCTCAGACTTAACGAGAAAAAGATGTTATGTTTTTATTCCTTTCGAAATTAAATTTATTCTGGCATTCACAGGCACTGAAATCAGAAGGGAACAAATGTTTTGTTCAGTTCGAAGACATTTTCCAAATACGTAGCAGTTTGACTCTAGGGGTTGGGAAACAACATTCTGGAGGTCCCCCCACGTTCTCACTTGAAAGTTAGCTAGTTGTGAGCAGCAGGAAGTCCGCTTCCTTTTAAATGAACACTGGTCAACAAATCAAGGCTGAATGAGTGAAATCAGAGGGGTGACATCTCTAGATAGACCATAACAGAAGGTTCAGTCAAAGGAGGAAATTAAACTCTGGATTCAACTAACTCCCCAACTGATGGCACAGCTGTGTTAGGGCTGTTGGGGTACAGTCCATCCAGCCTGAGCACACCCGCAGGAGGGCTTCTTAAACCCAGGCTATATGAAATAAAGGTTGGGCAATGAGCAGTTTGTCTGCATCTTTGGGGAAAATACTGAGCTAGAAGGAATGGACACACACAGTGGGGTAGACTGAAAGTCTCCATTTTTCTCTAGCCAACCAAGACCACATCGTGGCTGTTTAATTAGAATTCATTAAAAAGTAAAAAAGATGGAGACTCATTCACTTGGGTAGGCATTCCAAACACACTAAGTGTTCTTTGAGGCTTTTGCCTGTTGGGGGCTGAGTTCAGAAATTTAAACTTAAATTTGTACCGTAGAAGGCTTTTAGAAAGTACAAGGCTGGGTTTTGTGCTTTAAAAAAAAAAAAAGGCTACTAAGCTACAAAGCATGTATGACTATTTGCCCAGGGGGGAAATCCGAGGGGCGTGTCTTTAACACTGAAGGGATTAAAGCATTAGGACTCTTCAAGGTGCCTATCTATTTAAAATGTTATGGCTGTCTCAAAGGATCGCTCAAGGTGTGCTAATCTGTTATCTAGCTCCCTTAAGGATGTTAATTTTGCATAACCTTATACA
Organism: Molossus molossus; assembly: GCF_014108415.1. NCBI lineage: Eukaryota > Metazoa > Chordata > Mammalia > Chiroptera > Molossidae > Molossus > Molossus molossus. Next base: position 94,393,038 of record NW_023425346.1, read on the forward strand.
TTCATGGGGAATATATTTTAAGGAAAATTTATAAAGGAGATATAAAATCACTGAGAGCTTTTTTAATGTGTTAAGATGAAAATATGAAGAGCTATACATGGAATGGGCCCTGCTTCACCAAATATGCTTGGTAGCTGGAACAGAGGTTTGGAGATGGAAATTGTCCTAGAAGACACCCAAATAAAAACACAGGTGATGTTAAATATTATTTTGAGGTCCCCTGGACATTTTTTTTTTTTACCTGGAATTCTGAGATATAAGCAAGAAGACAAGCATAGTAATCTTTCGAAGGTATCTCCTAAAACATCTGTTGAAGCTGGTGTTTTTGCAAACATACCAAGCTTAGGTCTCCACTGTTTTGTTTGCGGGTCTTGTGACCATGATCATAATTCATTAGTTATTGCTACCAATAGCTTGTTTCTAAACTCCATCTAGATGAAAAAAAGTAAAAGATCAAAATGCCCTTGCCACTAAAGATGATGAGGTTGCACTTGAGTGTAATTGGTCTCATTTCAGCCTTCACCGTAAAAACAGCTGGACTTAAGCAAACTCTATAGAAATAGGTTGTATAGCATTAATGTATTTAACATTATCTCAGGAGCATGTAAGTAGGAAAGAAGAACATTTCCATGAGCCAGTTATTGTTTTTAAAAATAAAGTTTTTTAAAAAAAGAAGCATACAACTCCACAGATGGCATAGCACTTCCCAATATGTCTTATCTCGATGTAACATTAATTTCGTAAGCTATTAACACCTGCATTTACATGTGATGAACTTGAAGATGAGATATTAATAACACCCAGATCTTAGTCTCCAGCCAGCCCTCCTGCCTTCATGGTACTGCATCAGGTTTAAAGAAAGGATCTCTTTGGAGCAAACGAAGAGTCTTTGGAAAGGGCCCAAGAGACTGGACTATAGGAGAAAGATACAGAGAAAATATCCGTAGGTGGGAAAACGCACCCCAATGACAGTTCAAAGATGTTGACCTTAAAAATGAAAGGTAGTTATTTTATCAGCAAAAGCATGTTTAGTCAGAAATAGCAGAGAACTGCAATTCAGGACACACACGTTGCAACAAAACCATACGCAAGTCTGGAGAACAAAGGAGAGGACCATTCTTTTAGAGAGAGGGGGGAATTGGGGAGGAGCTGTGATAACCGTAGAGTCCACTGGAGAAAACTGGGAATTCCAAGAGTAGTGGCTTTTCATTGGCTGGGTTGTGACTGTCTCTCATTGGCTGGGCCATTGCCAGGGAGGGAAAAATGCTTCTTTCCTCCTGGTGGGGTACTAGAGCAGAAAACATCCTCCTGTTGGGGGTGCATTGGGGCGATCAAGGATGAGTAGTAGGGCATGAGAGCCCCCCACCAAGGCCCTCCACTCTTGGTTGCAGTCTCTTTTATTAATTTTCACAAAGAACATTGTATAACTAGCCACTATAAGATATATTGGGTAAATGTGAGCAGGATTTAAAACATTTGGTAAAGGCAAGCATTTTTGTGCTTTTCTTTTAGAGGAAAGCACAGTTTCTTCCGATGCTGGGAATTCTGGCTTTGCCCAGTGTCAGCATCTCTGTCTTCAGCTGTCCTTAACCTCAGAGCCGCTGATAGCTGTGGGTTCTGGAGGGTGTTGCTAAGGTCAGAGCTGATCTGGAAGTACTTTCACCAAAGTCCTTTTAAAATCTACACTTCCTCCTGCAAATCAAAGCCTGATTAGATAAAGCACTTAGTGTACTCTTGGCTTACACATAAAAGAAGGTGACCCCCCCCCCTTTTGTTAAATAACCATGTAACTTTTAATGTTTATTATCAAAAGATTTGTAGGCATTCAAGGTTATGTCACAGTTTGAGAACATTTCTTCATAAAAGTCGAGCTTGAAAATATCTTCAGAGATAGAAAACTATAAAAAGTAAGTTAGCCCTGGCCGGTTTCGTTCAGCGGTTAGCGTGTCAGCCCGCGGACCCGAGAGTCCCGGGTTCGGTTCCCGCTAAGGGCCTGTACCTCGGTTGCAGTTTGTCCCCGGCCCTGGTTGGGGTCGTGTGGGTGGCAGCCAGTCGATGCATCTCTCTCACATTGATGTTTCTCTCTCTCTTCCTCCCTTTCTCCTTCCTGCTCTATCTGAAGATAAATGCAAAAATGTCCTGGGGTGAGGATTAAAAAAAAAAAAAAGTTAAGTTAACACAATGAAAGGAGAACTCTTACAAAATGAAAAATTACAAAACTGAAATTAAAAATTCAGTGAAGGGGGATTGCGGAGGAGATTTTACCTAGCCAAAGAGACTCAGGTGACAGAAAACAGGTCAGAAGAAATGTCCCATATGCTTTCAGAGCACCTACACTTCCCCACCGCAACCCTAAACCTGTTCCATTTGCGTTCCCTTGGCCACTCTCTCCCGTCCCCCAAAATGCTCCTTAAAGGGACAGAACATGTCAGCTCCAAGCACACAGTAGATGTTCAGTAAGTATATATTTATGGAGTGAATGATTTCATATACATCTTTATATATTTGTTCAATCATTACCTAAAACTGGAACTGTTAAATAAAATGACAGACACATTTCTAGGGCTTTTACCTGAGCCCTACACTCCTGAAAAACAGAAACCTCCAAAGTTCCACCCTTTAGTGACCCAGGAAGTGACTTACCATAAGAAACCGCCCTTCCCTGAGTGACTTAGACAAAACTCATAGGTGCCCCCCTGTTTACCTGTGACAAGGCCACACGAAAATTCCTCCAATTCTACCTTGATGTGACCAAACTTTAATGAAGCTGCTCTCAGTCCCCTGGCCCCTAAACCTTGACCTACCCCCCCCCCCCCCCACACACACACACACAGCCCTGCCGTAAGGCCCCTGCTGAAAATAAGCTGTTTTAGGGTAAACATGCTCCTACCCACCCCCACACTCAGGGAACATTCTAGCCTTCATTTCTCCCAGTAAAGAAAAGCCCCTTTCTGCTTGAACCCCACAGATCTCACAATCAGAGGGATCTCCCTCCTGCAAGGATCCTTTCAAACCGTCTCTCCTTACCTAAATCCAGGTTTGACAAAAGCACCGACCAACCCAGAGCCTCTGCAGGCTGCATGTGGTTCTCACGCCCCAGCATCATTTCACTTTGTGTTTGCTCCCCTGAGGCAACACACAATCCTTTGTCTTGCAGAATCCCTTTCCGGGAGGCATTGGAGTCCTTCCTCCAACCAAAGCAACACATAAATGGCAAGAGAAGGAGGAGAAGGAGTTGTTTTGTTGAGGCGATGGCGACAACCTACCTTCCTTTTAATATTCTGAAGCCCGAGCATTGGCTATAACTATATTCACAAGTAACACAGAAGCGCCTTCCACAGCCAAATACCGAACAACATCTTGTGCTTTCTCTCACTTTATTATTTTAGAGCTGGCTGTCCCTGAATTCATGAGAACCGGTGACAGTTCTCAGCTATGTCTAGATAGTCAATGACCTTGTTTTATTATTGTTTCTCATGGATGAATAGTTCACACAGAATATGGATGTTAAGGAATGCTATGGCATTTACAAATAATACATGGAAAACTCACATTAATTCTGTTAGGACACCTGGGCTATTGATTAACTCCATCAAATATGTGTGTACTTTATGTACCGGCGAATTCAGGGACCTTAATGTAACCACTAGCAATGACTCACACAATATTTTTTTCACCCTGTTGTGTATTTCAGAAGTTATATACAAGATGTTCTAGCTATTGAAGGAGTTATGTAATATTTCACATTCTTAATTATCTCTTAGAGCGCTGGCCACAAGCTGGTAAATCCTAAGTTATTTACCAATATAAGTGACTTTTATACTCTTATTTTTTTCCTGAGCTTCGCAGATCCAAAAGCAGGACTTTTAAATTAAAACATCTAAAACTAAACTAAAGCAAACTAAAACATCTAAACGATCTCCCTTAACACAGGGGTGTGAAACAGAAGAGCCAGGAAATGCGTATAACCCACAAACAAACCCCGTGGGTGCGCCTCTCGGAGGCTGTCTTCCAAAGCAGCGGCGGTCTCGGTCTCCGGGAGCCCGGTCTGCACACTCATTCACTCAGCACGGCTTTCGATTCCACAGTGGGCACCGGTAGTTTCAGATTTGCAACATTTTCGGAAACATCGCCTCAGTTCTAGCCTGCATCAGCTGTCTCTCTCGCGATCATGTTACCCTCTGATTAACCTCCTTCCAGCCACTCTTATGCCCTTCACATTCGTCCTCCCCACGGCGTGTGGAGCGACCTATTGCAAATGTGACCAGGAACCGCACTTCAAAACACACGAATGTCCAAGCACCTTAAAGTGATCTTTCACGCTCGGCCCTCCTCTGCCCAAATCTCTACCTGTATCCTTCCTCCTACCCGGTCTCTTCTCTGGAATGACAGATCTCCTGATGACCCCCCCCCCACCAGCGGTCCCTGCGTTTCAGACACACACACACCCCTCCACTTCCTTCCTTCCTCCTAGTTCTCACCTGGCCTGAGCTCACCTGCTCCTGGCTGCTGTGTCTACAGACACTGTCTCCGGAAAAGCCACCCTGACCCTTGTATCTGCATTCCCTGCTGGGTGGTTCTCAGTGTGCCTTGAACCTGGCACCTAGTGGCAACTCGGTGAATAATTATTGAGTAAAATAAATAAAGGCTGTTTCCAGGAAAAGAGTGTAGGGGGGATACATGGTGATGGGAAAAAAGCAAATAAAAAAAAAAAAGAAAAGAAAAGAGCCCTGGCCGGTTTGGCTCAGCGGTTAGAGCGTCCACCTGCGGTCCGGAGAGACCCGGGTTCGGTTCCCACTAAGGGCATGTACCTCGGTTGCAGTTTGTCCCCGGCCCTGGTTGGTCGTGCGGGTGGCAGCCACTCGATGTGTCCCTTTCACATCGATGTTTCCCTCTCTCTCTCTTCCTCTCTCTCCCTCCCACACTGTCTGTGCAAAAAAAAAAAAAGAAAAGAAAGGCTGTTTCTACCAAGATGATTTAAGAGCTGTCCCCCCATGGGGGACAGACATGTAAAGAAGAATTACAGAAAGTACAGTTCAGGTATCATCCTAAGTGAAACAAGCCAAACAGGGAAAGACAAATTTCATATGATCTCACTGATTTGTGGAATATAATGAACATAACAGTTTGAGGACAATCCCCTAAGGAGTGGGGAGGTGGGGGAGGGATGAACCACAGAACTTATACGCATGTATGCATGAACAGTGGACATGGACAACAATCTGGGGAAGGGGCAGGGAGGGAAGGGGGAGGGGGAATCAGTGGGGGAAAAAAAGGAGAATCATTTGTAACAAAAATTAATCAATAAAAAAAAATTAAAAAAAAAAGAAAGAAAGTACAGTTCAGGATGCTAAAGATACACTAGAAAAATCTACAAGGTACTGGGGTAGTTCCTACAGACCTTTTAAAAACGGAATTGCTCCCCATCTGACAGGGTTCCCAGTGGCCCTGATGGAGAGTCAGGACACACGTTTGGCCAAGATTTCATCAAGGTTTTATTTTCCCATCACAAAAGTAGTAATGCTGTTTCTTCTGAACTGCGAAGGAATCTTTGAACCAGAAACCAGATTTTGCTTTTCAAAAAGAGCATCAGATCTCTTTCTTACCTTGTCATTGGTGAGCAACAGCCTTTCAGTCATTCATTCATTTCACAAACCTGACGGAGGGGGGGGGGTGCGGGGGGGGCGGGGGGCGGGGGGGTGCTGTTGTGAAATACTGTGCTAAGTGCTGAGGATTAAGCAGTAAAGGAGACAGACTCCACCCCGCTCTCCTGGGGGTGAGTTGTGGGCAAAACAGACCATGATAAGTAAATCAACACAATAATTAAAACATGGTATGATTATTGTTTAGGCCACCAGCAGGGTGAGAGCAGAGACCTATTTAAAGAAGGTGGTCAAGAAAGAGCACTTTCTTAACTTACAACTTGAAGGATGAGAAGGAGCCAGCCAGGTGTGGGGCTGGGTGGGAGGGGCGGGGGCTCCAGGCTCCAGCCAGGCCAGGTGTGGTTCCAGACTCTGGGTCTTGAACAAGACAGAGCACCCACTTGGGGTGGGGTCTGAGTGCAGGCAGAGCAAAGTTGGATGAAAAAAAATAGAAGCCTGTATGAGGAGAGAGTGGTGACAGGCAGCTGTGACAGGTGCAGTGGTCAGGAGGACATTCCCTAGGAGGTGGCATTCGGGCCGAGCCACCTTTACTTACTATTTAGTTAAGGCTCACGTTTAAATTGCTATGGCAAGTCTGAAAGGGTCAAAATTCATCAACAGTTTTTCTAATTGAGTTCTCTCTTCATTTGGAAAACAATGTTCCCAAGAAGTCTCAATGACCCAACAAGCCTTCTAAGAAGATGGCTAGATTTTAAAAGTATGAGGCCTTGCCCTGGCTGGTTTGGCTCAGCGGTTGGAGCGTCGGCCTGCAGTCCAGGGAGACCCGGGTTCGGTTCCCGCTAAGGACATGTACCTCGGTTGCAGTTTGTCCCCAGCCCTGGTTGGTCGTGCGGGTGGCAGCCACTCGATGTGTCCCTTCACATCGATGTTTCCCTCTCTCTCTCTTCCTCTCTCTCCCTCCCACACTGTCTGTACAAAAAATGGAAAAATGTCCTCGGGTGAGGATAAAAAATAATAATAATAAAAAAAATAATAAAAATATGAGGCCACGTTTGACCTGATAAGACATTTCATCCAACAGTCATTTTGTAAAAATGCCTTCACTGTCCACCATCCTGTGGGCCTCAGTCTTGGAGAGAAATGTGGAGATGGCAGGAAAAGGGGCTCACCAGGAAGGCAGGCCTCACTCATTACAAAGGGTCACCAGGAGGTCATAGCCCCTCAGTCCTGTTGGGGGGTTCTGACTGTGTGATCGACAATCCCTCCTATAGGGCTCGAGTTAATCGCTCACTGGCCAACTGGAACATCAGTGGCACCCTCCTCCCCCCTCCCTCACACGGGCCAGCCTCCTTCCTTTGCTCTCTGCGAGAGCAGGCGTCAGGAGGGGGCCCGCGAGACTCTTGTCCCTTCTACTAAAGACTGTCTCTCCAGGAGGAGAGTCATGTAACTCCAGGGGAGGGGGACCAGTTTCTCTCTGTCTGGCAAAAACCTAGTAATGAAGCCTCCTGCAAAGATGAGGAGGAAGCAACAAAGACGGGGGGTGGAGGGAACAGACAGCCTTTCCAAGGGAAGTCCTGATCGCAGCCAAAATGACAAAGAAACTTGATTTTTGGAGTTGATGGACTACACAATCTATACATGTCTATAACCCCTTGTCAACTGCAGTGTAGTCTTAGTTTCAGATTGTTTTCACATTAAGAGGGGGTGACATATTTCCTGGTTGCGCTCTAAAAGTTGGTGTCATATACCCCAAACAGGTCCTTCCACAGGGCTTACTAGACCAGAGAGCCTGGAGAATCGGGGTGCTGGAGCCCTGGACTCGGATGTAGAATGCCGAGTTCTCGCTTCCGGCCTGACCAGGAGTGTCTGCCCCCTTTGGCTGGCGGAAGGGTGTTACCAGCAGGGGGAATTAGAAGCCAGGGTCAACAGGACAGTTCTTGCGGTCATTCTCACCGGAGGTTTTATTCCTGAGATACGGGACCTCCCCCTGACTACCAGGCTTAGGTTCGGTCTCAGTATGGAAGAGACTGTCGCAGGTTTAGCCATTTCCCAGGAGAGAGGTTAAATCTCAGAAAAGGGCCAGTTTCCTTCCCAGGTGAGATGGGAGGTTTTGGCTCCTGGCGATGGCAGTGGTAACGGTGGGGAAGGGAGCAGCGGCGATGTCATGACAGTCTGGATCCTAGCTTTCACCTGAATGGCTTTTCAATGTGGAAGGAGGAGTGATGACCAGGCACGTTGGGGGAGGGGCGCTCACTGAGAAATAAATAGGAGACTGATTGACATAAGCTGATGGAGGGTGTGGTGGAGATAACATATTGAGTCTCGATTTTGGAAGGATTTGGCCATGCAGACTTGGTAGCCACCCGCGTTCATGGTCATCTTGTTGACAGTTGTTTGAAATGAGTATTGGCTCTGCCCCATGTTGAGAGACTCAGCTCGTGACATCAGACTGAGGACGGAAATAGATGTCATATAAAGAAATAGGAGAGTCCACTTGGCTGGTCCCTGCATTAGCTGAGTATCCAGGGAGCGGTCCCCAAATACTGACCTCATCTGCATGGTCATAAGTGAATTTCCTCTCCTGCATCCTGTGATTATGGCTCCCGTAATTCTGTTAGGCTGCAGATTGAGCTGTTCTGCGTGTGCGTCTCCTCGCTCTCCATTTCCTCCCAGCCTCTTGCCGCTAATTCGGTTTGCTCGGGGCTGAGCACGGGCTCCAGCCTGGGGAGATGCAGCCGGTGCCCCCCAGGGACCACAGACACAGAGCCGAGGGCCTGCGGATAATCCTGTACTGTTCTTATCGCCAGTCAGTTCAGCGTTAAATGATTTGCCAACGAAGAGAAGTGGGAACCTAATCCAGACAGACAGAAGGCCCCTAAACTTTGAACTCTCTCAAACAAGGACCATTAGGTCAAGTGCTTTGTAAGCATCACTTGCATCGTTAGAAGTGGCTTCAATCCCTGCAGGTCACAGCACAGGTGTGGTCTCCACACCACAAAGCCCCATTTCTTACTGTGCGCTACAGCTGGCCGGTCACTGAGACACCATTGACTGAAACTCAGGACCGGCGTGGATGACCTTCGTGGCTTGACCCTGTGGCGTCTTTAATCCTTCCAGAAGCAAATCTTGTGTGCATTTCTCTTGTGACCACCATGAAGATCATCTCTGCGTTCTCCCAGACTGTGGATGGGCAGAATCATGGAGGCAACCTTCAGCTCCCAAGGTTCTTCAACCTGAAAAGCCATTTCTTTCCAGCATGAAATGATCCCACTCTGACCAAATATATAAGGAGAGTCTGTGGTGGCTTCAAAAGCCGGGTGTGCAGTGTTAATGACTTTTGGCCTAAAATCAGGCTCATGGTCAGTGGATCAGCCGATGGCCGCCGCCCTGACCTCCCACGGTGACCTGCTTCATACACAGACACTGCCATGGATGGACAGGGCAGGTGTTCTCTTGTCTCAGGGTGATTCCAGACTAGACACTCTCTGAGGCTAATATATTCCAGGGTATACTGAGCCTGAACCGCATTTTAATGATACCTATGCTTCCCGGGTAGAAATCCGTTCTCACACATTATTTGTCAGATGCTCGATGGTGGGACATGGAGAAAGGAGCGTAGGGTTTGGAATCAAAACACAACATTCAAGTCCAGCTCTACGCGATGGCACCCTCTTTAGTGAGACATCCACCCTCTGCCATCGTCTTCCCTCGTCTGTGAACTAGGACCGCCACGGACGTTCAATAATGTCTGCGAAAATACGCTTTTAAAAATCGCCGCACAAACGTCGGGTACCACTCCGCCCGGCTCCTCCTTCCTAATGAAGAGGAGGCTCGCCTGGTTTGATGCAACTTTCCTGAAAATACGCTGCAACTCTGACTCAACTACTGAAAAAAAATGTTTTTAAACCTTTATTGTTGAAAGTGTTACAGATGCCCCCTTTTATCCCCCACTGACTCCCCCAACCAGACCTTCCCCACACTATTGTCTGTGTCCATGGGTTACGCATATATGTATGAGCTCTTTAAATTTTTTTTTTATCCTTACCCGAGGACATTTTATTTTTATTTTTTATTTTTGCATTTATCTTCAGATAGAGCGGGAAGGAGGTGGGGGCAGAGAGAGAGAAACATCGATGTGAGAGAGACACATCGGTTGGTTGCCACCCACACGACCTAACCAGGGCCGGGGACAAGCTGCAACGGAGGTACGTGCCCTCAGCGGGAACCGAACCTGGGTCTCTCTGGTCCGCGGGCTGATGCTCTAACCGCTGCTCCAACCCGGCCAGGGCTGAGTTCTTTTTTTTTTTAAATCCTCATCCAAGGACATTTTTCCATTTTTTGTACAGACAGAGTAGGAGGGAGAGAGAGGAAGAGAGAGAGAGGGAAACATCGATGTGAAAGGGACACATCGAGTGGCTGCCACCCGCACGACCAACCAGGGCCGGGGACAAACTGCAACCGAGGTACGTGCCCTCAGCGGGAACCGAACCTGGGTCTCTCGGGACCGCAGGCGGACGCTCTAACCGCTGAGCCAAACCGGCCAGGGCCAGGGCTGAGTTCTTGAAATTTGATGACTGGGGAGGACTGGCCAGTATGTTTCGGAAGAACGCTTCACCAGCTGAGAATTACCGTGTGTCTTTGGGCCCGTCCGGCCCGGTCCAGGAACAGGGAAGCGCTGTGCAGTAACTCGGCGGTCTCTTGTCAACTCCCACACCTCCGGCCCGTCACGTTCACTGTTGTTATGACTATTATTCTGTTAATCAATTTACTTTTGTTACAGACGTTTCTCCTTGTGCCCCATTGACGCCCTCCTCCCGATCCCGGCCCCTCACCCTCAGCACTGTTGTGTGTCAACTGCTGAAGTTTATACCGGTGGTGTTTGTCTTCACAACTTTTAGAAGCATTTGTAACAAAACTAAATTAATAAGAAAAATATTCAGAAGCAGATATGAGCTTGGAAAAAAATGGAGAATTAGAAAGAGCAAGAAAACGTTGTAACTTCGGTATTTTATTTTCCTCGCCGGCCACGTGTTGCTTCAGTCACCATGTCCCGTTTTTGCAGAACTTGGCGTGTGTGGAGATCGTTTTCTGAAAGTCTTCTGTGGTTTGCAATGTTCGCTCTGGTTTCCTTGTTTTGGTTCTTCAGGCGTGGAGTGGGGTTTTATCAGGCTGCTATCACCCCGATCGCTTCTCCCCGTGGGTCACCGCCCCGCCCCGCCCCACTCCACAGACTCGAGCAAGCCCACATGGTAGACCTGGAAAAGAGTCCTGACTTTTAAAAAGCAAATAAAAATAATGCCACAAGTACGAGAGGGTATTCATCAGCTGAAAACAACTTTTCACACCGGATGGTAAGCAGGAGTCTCTAGAAAGTCCCCAAATAATCATAACAAAGAAATGCTTTAACTCCCTCCCTGAGGGGAAATAGGGGCCCACAGAACAGTGACGCGGGTTCCAGGGAGGGACAGGACTGAGCACAGGCAGACACCACGGGGCTGGGGTGCTCAGTCTCCTCTTCTGTAGAACTGCTCATCTTACAGCCTCCACAGCTGTCCCTGGCTGTTTGGCTCAGCAATGAGTGTCGGCCCACGGATCAAGGAGTCTCGGGTTCAAATCCAGTCAAGAGCACGTACCTTGGTTGTGGTTCGGTCCCCGGCCCTGGTCAGGGTCATGTAGGAGGTGACCAATCGATGTGTCTCTCTTACCTCACTGTTTCTCTCTCTCTCCCTCCCCTCTTCCCTCCCTTCCACTCTATTGAAAAATAAATGGCAAAATGTCCTGGAGTAAGGATTTAAAAATAAAATTAAAAAATTTTTAAGAAGCCTCCACAGCTAAAATCTGATCTTAAAATGAAGTCCGTGCTCATGGTTTTGAGTAGGTGGATTTTCGCCAGCTTTCTCTGTGACATGTGTGGTCACCTCCTCAGTGCCCTGTGGAACTGGGCGTCAGGGCCAGAGCTGGGCAGGACATTTGAAGACAAGGGTATTAATAGTCCCCATAGCTACTTGTATTGAATCAAGAGTGGAAGACGTTGTCAACACCTGGCACAAGGGACTTCCGGGACACACAGAAGAGGTGTTCGAGGACCCATCTTGATGACTAGTTTCTTTCTCTTTTATTAACTGTGATATTATTGACGGGTCATAATATTTACCTATTTAGAGTATAGTTCAGTGGTTCCTAGTATATGCACAAAGCTGTGCAACCATCCCCACTCTAACTCCAGAGCACTTTGTCTCCCCCAAAAGAAACCCCATGTCCATGGCACTCCCCACCCCCATACCCTCTTCCCCAGCCCCAGACAGCCACTAACCTACTTTCTGTCTCTATGGACTGGCCTGTTCTGAACATTTCCTATAAATGGAATCGTACGATATTAGCCCTTTTCATGTCTGGCTTCTCAGCGTACTGTTTTCAGGGGTCACCCATGCTGCAGCATTATCAGTACCTCGTTGCTCTTTATGGTCAAATAACACTCCGCTGGGAGGCTGCAGCCCACTTTGTGTATCTGTTCATCCGTGGCCGGGTGTGCAGGTTGTTTAAATGTTTTGGCTTTTGTGACGGATGATACTGAGATCATTCCTGTACACGTTTCTGTGAGGACGTGTGTCCAGTTCTCTTGGCTACGTACCTGGGAGTGGACAGGTTGGATGTCTGGTCTCTCTTTCTCCAAATTATCATCGTAACAGTAAGCTGAGGAAATGCAGAATGAGCCCAATTGGGACCCACGAAGAAACAGGATGGCTACATACGGGTAGAGAAGCTGTGGTCGTTGGGCTACTTCTCTTCATTCTCTACTCTCCAGCAGTTAAAGAGAGATATAGTGAACTCCTGACATAAATCCACGGAAGACTATAATTCCCAGTGTTTTTGCCCCATGCGACCTAAGGGATGGCATAGTCTCCTGTTAGTTCATCTCTCATGCCATGATCTCCCCAAGGGGAAGGGAGCTGTGGGTGAGCCTGAAGGAAGAAAGATGTTCGAATTCATCAAAACCTGTGTGTGGATGAAGGGCGTGGGGGGTGATTTAAGAGCCCCTTGGTGTTGCCTAGCTTTTATTGCGGTGTGAGTGGAGCCTTCACACCGTGGGACGGGGTGCTCCGTGGGGGGCACAACGGGCAGCCAGCAGCCTCCGTGTATGTGCACAGGTGGCTTTGCTGCGAAAACCCTGCAGCCACTTTCCTGGCACGAGTGTCCTTTTGATGACCTTCTATTTTCTGAACCCTTTGGGTTTTATTTATGCTAGCGTGAGGGGTAATGTCCCGGGAATCAGAGATGTGTTCGACACAGTGGACTTGTCATTTTGGATTGTGGTGACTAGAAAGGGCCACCACACTACGAGAAAATGCGCCGTTGTCTCTGCCGCCCCGGAGGAGCCCGGCCATCAAGGACAGACCCCAGCCAAGGACAGACCCCAGCCGGAAGTTTGTCCAGGCCGTGAGGAAGACGTGTTTCTGGTTGACAGAATGGGTTCCCTAGAAGAGCTTTTTGTCCACTTGGGGCCCGCAGTGGACTGTCCAGAGAAATGGGTTTTCTTCCCTCCTAGGTGTTCCCCTATCCTGTAATCCTGCAGAAGTGAGAACATCGATGTACCCTCCCTCCCCTCCGCCTGCGCCACTCAGGGGACCCAGCCGTGGGCTCCGGTGTTAATGCTGTGCAACTGCACTGCCTCCCGGGGGCTCTTCCCTTGCATATAGGCCCTTGGGGCCTGAGCCCAAAAGAATGTGATAGCCGTTGGCACTTAATCTGGTCCCCTTCTGGACAGAGCACAGTCCCCCATCGAGGGCAAGCCCTATCCGGTTAATCATTAGACTCTTAACTGCAGACCAAATGGAGGGAGTTTTCTTCTGCCTTAGAACTCCTTTTAACAGACTTTACTTCTTACAGCAGCGTAGGTTCGCGGCAAGATTGAATGAAAAGTACAGAGAGCTCACATATACCCTCCCCGCTGTGTGAACAGCATCCTGCCTGCATCATCACCTCCCACCAGTGGGGGACATTGGTTAGAATCGACGATCCTGCGTGGACACGTCATAATCACCCGCAGTCCGGGGTTTACATCAGGGTTCACCGTTGTGCAGTCTGTGGGTGTGGACAGGTGTATGATGACACGTATCCACCAGCATAGTGCCGTGCAGAACAGTTTCCCTGCCCTGACCTCTGCTCACCAGTTCCCACTCTCTCCCCCTAGCCCCTGACGATCAATCCATCTTTTTCCTGTCTCCATAGCTCTTCCTTCTCCAAAATGGCACGTAGAGGAAACCACACAGTGTGCAGCCTTTTCACGTTGGCTTCTTCCGCTGAGTTACTCGCATTAAGTTTCCTCCGTGTTTCATCGCTTGAGAGCCCACATTTTAGTGGTGAGAAGACGGCCGTCTGTGACCCGGGCAGCAGGCCCTCACCAGTACCCTGGTCGGGGACTCCCCTTCTCCAGACCTGTGAGGAATAAATGTGTGGTTTATAAGCCACCAGCCTCCGCCACCCAAGCTGGCTTAGACAGCCAGTGTTTGAGATGTGATTGACATACGATACACTGCACGTATTTAACAGCTTTATCGAGGTCTAATTCACATACTAAATCCATTCATTCAACATGTAGAGTTGAATAATATTTAGCATATTCACAAAGTTTACACATATTTAAAATGTATCGCTTGGACCCAGCGGGTGAGGCTCAGTGGTTGAGCGACGACCCAAGAGGTCACCGGTTCGATTCCAGGTTGTGGGCCCAATCCCCAGCGGGGAGCATGCAGGAGGCCACCAATCAGTGTTCTTTCTCATCTATGTTTCTATCTCTCTTTCCTTCTCCCTTCCTCTCTCTCTAAAATCAATAAAGGAAAAAAAATTTTTTTAATAAAAAAAAAAATGTATCACTTGGTACATTTTGACATATGTCCATACTCCTGAAATAATCACCATAATTATGATAAATATCCATCACTCCCAGAAGTGTCCTCATTTATAAGTTCTTTCCCTTCCTCGACAACCACTGATCTGCTTTCTGTCCTATAATGTCATTTGCATTTGCAAGAATTTTATAGAGCCCGGCCAGTGTGGCTCAGTTGGTTGAGCATCGTCCTGTGCACCGACAGGTTGCTGGTCCCATTCCCTGTCAGGGCACATGCCTGGGTTGTGGGTTCCATCCCTGCTCAGGGTGCATGTGGAAGGCAACCAATTGAGGTTTCTCTCTCCCACCCTCCCTCTCTCTCTCTCTGAAATCAATAAAAACATATTTTTAAAAAAAGAATTTTCTACAAATGAAAACATATAGCATATACTCTTTTGTTGTTTGTGTTTTGGTCTGGCTTCATCAAAAATTCAGCATAATCATTTGAAGATGCATTCATGCTGTAATATGGTATCACTAGTTTCTTGTTTTGTTGTTGCTGAGAAGTATGCAACTGTTTGCTTATACCACAGTTCATCTGTTCCCCAAGTGATGGAAATTGGGGTGTTTGCAGTCTGGGGCTGTTACAGTGGACCTGCCGTGAGCATTTAGGTACACATCTTTGTGTGACTTACCCTTTCCTTCTTCCTGGGTAAATACCTGGGAGGGGCATATAGATCATGGAAGGAAGGTGCTTCCAGGGGCTCCCCTCCCTCCCCAACACCCTGTGTGGTCAGTCCCATTCATCTCAACCATTCTCATAGGTGAGAAGTGGTGTGCCTCATGGTTTAAGCTCTAGTGGTCCTAACCTCTAGGAACTCCCGTTAAAGACCACCCGGCATCACTTCTCCAAGCCTTTGCTCAGGCTGCTCTTGCAACCTAGGTCCCTCTCTGCCCACCCCTCTCAGCTCACCAGTCTTCCTGTAACACTCAGCCGAGCACTGCTGGGCCTCCAGGCTGTGGACATACCCGCAGAATGCTGTGGGTAATTTTCTCAAAGCCTATTTGCATCATGACGAGGTCCTCTGTGTGGCTGCCTTCCCTGCTCAAGGACGGGGACCCAGCACAGTGGGCACCCCCTAGACCTGCTGCAATGAACGTGATGCAGAGACAGGACTCACCCCAATCAGTGGCATTCTTTCCACACGACTTGAAAAAGCTCTGTTTTTCCTCGTTTAAAGAGAACTGTCATCACAGCGATTGTTATTTGAAATGTACTGATCAGAAACAAGGTGTAGCTTTGGTAACACTTGAAAATGAAATGACCAACTGCCCTCATTCTTAAAAACATCGTTCAAACATAGAACGTGAAATATAAATGAAGTCACAGGAACTCATGGACGTCAAGGAAATTAAATTTTGTTTGAATGAGGGCCGCCCAGTCTGTCTTCACTTTATGATCTTAAGGTCTCCTGCCTCCAAACATTGTAAAGTAATTTTTGAGCAAACTCGTGTTAGTCATTTACACCTGTACCATTTTGTTTATGTTGGTGAGTGGGGAAGGGGCGGGGTGTTGAAAATATATCTCAAGCAGCCTCCAAGAAATTTTTGGTTGTCGGTAATATCTGCGCGTTTTCTGCTCCCCGGGTAGTGGTCAGTCTGAGCTGGCTTTCACAGGGTCGCAGGAGGGGTTGGGAACAGGAAAGAGCACGCAGGTCTCCAGGACAGGGGCTCCCGGTAGTAAGGGGATGGCAAAGAGGTGACGTTTCAAAGTCCGATTACAAGTGGCAGCTTTGGAATCCGGAGTGATGGTCGCCGAGGCTTTAAAGCCTGTGGGTTTCCACCTGCTGTGCTCGGACAGTGGCCCTTGGTTTTTAACCCAGTGACAGCGGAGCTCAGAAACATGCCCCCGCCGTCGGGGGGCTGCTGACGCTGCTGGAATAATGCTCCGAACGAAGCGGCAGCTAAAGCCGCTAACAGAGAGCACCAGAAAGCGGGAAGCCCTCGGGCAGGCGGGCTGACTAATCAAGATTATTTTGAGACAGTCCTCCCAGAGTGGGTTTCGTTCCAAAGCAAGGTAACCCATCCATCATGAGCTAATGAAGCCCCAGGAAGATCAGGACGGTCACGGTAAGACGAGGAAGTGTATGATTAAAGCCCGTGACAAAGTGGCCCCTGCAAGAACACCGTGTAAAGCCGGGCTCGCAAACCCGCCCCCTGGGGGTCTCGTGGAAATGGGGCGGGGGGTCCTCCGTGCCTCAGCACAGCACCTGTGGCGTGCGGGTGCTGAGAATGCGGACTGAGGAAATGGTGTGTTTTGTCCTCTTAGAACAGATCGCGAAGGCATCCGCTGGGGGAGCCCTCTGTTGTGCACAGTCCTGTTCGTTTCTGGCGGGTATAGAAATGAAGTTCTGATTTCTGTCTTCTGCTTTAGGAAAAGAACCAAAGGGAGTGGAAATTTCTTCATCGATGGCACCTTGAAAAAGTCCTTTGAAAAAACTCCAGATTGAGTTGTCTTTGGGGAGGTCTCAAAATACCATGCCATTTATTGCACCGACGCTTCTGATTGTTGAGTGACGTTCAATTCAATCCAGTATGTTGCCTGCACATGGCAGGAGTAACAGGCATTCCGAAAAATGGCTAGCTAAACGTTCACAGAACCGCCACTGTTCTGGTTAGAACTTGAAAACAACGTCTGTCTGATCTGAGTATCAGCTGGTCGTTAGTCCAGGACCACCCTGTGTTTGGGTAGGTGCTACCACGTGGTCATTTCAGGCGCAGATTTTTTTTTTTTTTTTATCCTCACCCAAGGACATTTTTTGTTCAGATAGAGTGGGAGGGAGAGAGAGGAAGAGAGAGAGAGAGAAACATCGATGTGAAAGGGACACATCGAATGGCTGCCACCCACATGACCAACCAGGGCCGGGGGCAAACTGCAACCGAGGTACGTGCCTTTAGCGGGAACCAAACCCGGGTCTCTCTGGACCGCAGGCGGACGCTCTAACCGCTGAGCCAAACTGGCCAGGGCTCAGGCGCAGATTTTTGAAGCCAAACTCCCTGGATTCAAATCCAGGGCGTCCCACCATTTACTGACTGCGCGCAGTGCTTTACTCACGGAGAAAGCGGGTCTGTGCCCTGCAGGTGTTATCGGGTGGAGTGTGTTTATATTTGTAACGCTCTTACAATAATGCTCTAGCCCTGGCCAGTATGGCTCAGCGGTTAGAGCGTCGGCCCACGGACCAGGGAGTCCCGGGTTCGGTTCCCGCTAAGGGCACCTACCTCAGCTGCAGTTTGTCCTCAGCCCTGGTTGGGGGTTGTGTGGGTGGCAAACACTCAATGTGTCTCTCATGTCAACGTTTCTCTCTCTGTCTCCCTCCCTCCCTCCCTCCCACTCTATCTGAAGATAAATGCAAAAATGCCCTCAGGCGAGGATAAAATAAATAAAGAAAGAAAGAATGCTCTATTAACAATAGTTAAATATATGACTGAAATAAAGTGAGTTAATGCCACATCTTAGTTGCCCTGTGGATTCCAGAAGGCCGGTTTCCTTTTCACCAATTAAGTGTCTCTCTGGAAGCTTTTCCCAGTAAGTAGCTCGGTCTGAAAAAAGGGCATTTCAGCCCACAGACGGGGAACCCGAGCAAACTGGCGAGGGTGGGAGTCCACTGGTTTCCTCGCGTGGTTAGACTCATTGGGCCCTCTGGTTTTGCAGCTGGTGATGTACGTCGGCCAGGTGGCCAAGGATATCCTGAAGTGGCCCCGCCCCTTCTCCCCGCCGGTGGTGCAGCTGGAGACCAGAGTGGTGGCGGAGTACGGGATGCCGTCCACCCACGCCATGGCGGCCACCGCCATCTCCTCCACGCTCCTCCTCTCTACGATGGACAGGTACCAGGTGAGGCGGCCGACCCCTCGCCCTCCCGTGGAAGGCCCTCCACACACTGAGGGAACAGAGAGGGGTTCCACTTCAGAATTTTCTTTTAGAGCTGCTTTGGGGGACTTGGAGGTTTACGAAATGAAGTCTAAAGGGGACTGAAACCTACTGAGCTGTCGATGACAATTTCTTCATGAGTAATGTGACTGTTGTTCAGCATCCAAATCAAGTTGTGCCTGAGAATGATCGGGGACACCACCAATAACGATACCAGCATAACAGGGACTGTCGGGGAACCGGGTGTGTAGTCTCCCCCTCGAGAAAGCTGTTTCCCCTGAACTGCCTGACAGCACTGGAGTCGGGGCTCACGTCCTATTTGCAACAGACACGAGGCCCTTATGATCCTGGTAATGGATCCCCCAGGGCAGAGACGAGTCTGCCAAAGCCTCTGCCAGACTTCCCAGGGCCAGGGGCGAAAGAGTCGGTGCCCCAAATTACTCCCCAAGGAAGCCTGTGGCCCTGCTTGGGCTCAGCCGTCAGAAGTGATAGCTCCATCCTTTCCAGCAAACTGTCTAAGTCACAGGAGATTAATAAATGCTGAAACAGAAGAATTTCATTCAATATCTGCTTACGTGCCAAGTATTGTCAGACCTTTGAGAAAAGTTAGGTTATTACTGCACTGACGTTTTGTTTTGACTGTCTGAGAAATCTTGCTCTAGTTTGGTTGAATGTCATCATTTTATCTTTGATCCTTTAGGAAATTTAGATTTCATTAAATCTAGCAGTCCTATTCCTAAGTGGCGGCATTGTTTCGCCCTGCCCCTGTACCCAAGAAACCCAGGGATGTTCTACATGCCAGGTTTTACAGAAGCAGGGGGGTCAGCCTGATGAGCTGGAAGAAGACAAGACTAGCGTTGGGCCTGGCTCTGCCTCGGCTGTCATCTACCTGGTCACCTGGGGTTAGACCTCGGTGTCCTAAATGGGAATGTCTAAGGAATGTCTCCAACCAGGTATAATCTTGTGTCGTAATTTGCTTCGATGTCGTGCCCGGTTCAAAAACTGAGCACCCCAGGACTGTCTAAATTAATTTAATGAAGACTTCTGAGCTATTTCATGCCCAGTGACATCTACCCCCAAAGGGGACATCGTGGGCCCAGCATCAGCCCCCATTGGGCTACTCTCAGCATCCAGAGAGGCCTGAGAACATGCTGATGTTACTTTGGAAAAAACCAGCAAGTAGAGGGAAACCACCCCACCACCAATAATACGCTCATTTTCAGGCCACCTGCGCCTTTTGAAAAATTCTTTTCAGCTCACATGATGCAACGGTTTTCTTAAGGCCTGAGTGGTTATGGTCTTCTTTCCTATTTAATTTTCATGATAAATATATTTAGGTATTTGAGTTATTGCTCCTAAATAACACTAAATATGGATTCGTTTATATAAATAGGCTTTGAGCCTCATACCAAACCCAAATTTCAGAATGCATTAACTCATTAATTTTTAGCACTCTTCTGGTGAAAAACTGACACCCATTATCATTAAGTTAATGATAAACCTTAAGAAAAGATGTACAGACATGCATTACTGTGTTCACATGTTACATTGGAAAGACTGCTGGATTCAGCCTCAGAAGATGTGGCTTCTGGTTCTGACTGTCACTTCTGGCTGTGTGACCTTGGAAAAGTCATTTTGCCTGTCTAAGACCTGGCTCCTGTTTTGAGGATCAACAGTGGTGATTGATGGGGAAGGATCTTTGTGCTAATGTTTAATACTTATGCAAGTATGCCCTGACTGGTTTGCTCAGCAGTTAGAGCGTCGGCCCGTGGACCAAAGAGTCTTGGGCTTGATTCTCGGTCAAAGGCATGTACCTCAGTTGCAGGTTCAATTCCCGGCCTGGTCTGGGTTGTGTGGGAGGTAACCAATCACCGTGTCTCTCTCATATAGATGTTTCTCTCTCTCTCTCTCTCCCTCCCTCTCTGTCTGAAAATTAATGGGAAAATGTCCTCAGGTGAGAATTTAAATAATACTAATGCAACTTATTGTGACTAAGGGTTTCTTCCTTTGTAGAATGCGGCTAATGATAGAACCTACCTCCTAGGGTGAAGATTAAATGAGATAGTGACTATAAAGTGCTTTGCACAATATAGACAGTTCTCCATTTTATTTTATTTTTTTATTGATTTTTAGAGAGCGAGGAAGGGAGAGGGAAAGAGATGAAAACATCGATGAGAGAGAACATCAGTTGGCCGCCTCCTGCACACCCCCACTGGGGATCGGGCCCACAACCCGGGCATGTTCCCTGACTGGGAATCAAACTGGTGACCTCTTGGTGCCTGGGTCGATGCTCATAAGCAGAATATCCACATGTTCCTAGTAAGATTCGGCATTAGCGCATTCCTGGGTCTGCTCTCCCACCAGCAGAGCTTGAGACTGCATCAAGTCTTGACACCTGTACATAAACACCCCGTTCTTGGCTTGGGCCCGCTGTTGCCCAGCTTCGTGACCTCAGCGTGTGTGAGGGAGGCGACTGGACTGGCCGAGCCCACACCGTCTGTCTGGCTTGCTCTTCCCTCGGCACAGCAGGCTTCCTGAACTTTCCCCAAGAACAGGTAGAATAACTAGCTACTCACGGAAGCAGCCAGCACAGTAGCTGCACGAGTCTGCAAGCCGAGTTCTACCACGTCTCATGCTGTGACTTCCTCCCAGAACAGCATTCCCAGGCATCTCCGCCCTTCTTCCTGCATCTTCCCGTTTGGGCGTGTTTCAGGTCGTCGGATTGCTGGCTTCGGGCGTGCGAGGTGGAGACCAGCAGTCGCTGGTCAGGAGTCCTCTGTGGCATGCCTGTGTGTGTGAGCACAAGCTGACGTCCCGTGTCCTTTCTTCCCCGCAGTATCCCTTCCCGGTGGGGCTGACGATGGCCGTGGTGTTCTCCACGCTGGTGTGTCTCAGCAGGCTCTACACCGGGATGCACACGGTCCTGGTAAGGCTTTTGGGTTGGGTCTGGGGGTGACCATCTGGGTAGTATTGTGGTTGGTGTGTCAGTGGGTTCTTCATATGGTATTTTTATAAAACTATTTGTATATGTAATTACATTGGCCACCAGGCCAGTCTGTTAAGTAATTATTATTTTATGGCACATCCATAATAACAGTAATGAATAAGAGATAATATCAAGGAGGCTGAGCTGGGCTCGATCCCGGTGACTGAAGATTGTCTGGAACAGTGACAGAGACTTGGGTCATTTATTTTCATGGTGGTTTACTGCCGATGAAGCAAGCAGGAAAAACACCCAGGGTCAAGGGTGCGACGAGTGGACACCATTTTCCACGTGGGTCCTCACAGAGATGGGCTTGCATTCCGGGGTCTCGGCGGCCCTTGAGGGGTGAGGGTCCTGCCAGGTCAGAAGGGCCCAAGTCATGGGCTCGCTTCCTTCTTCACTGCCTGGGCTGGAGGTGGGGAGGGGCAGAGACACACATCTATGTGTGCACCCCCGGGGAGGCCATCCGGGCCTTCCTAAGAATGTCTTTTCAGCCCATGCGGTACAAGTTTTCATAAGGCCTGAGTGGTTATGGTATCCTTTCTTGTGATTTGGCTTATTGCTCAAATGGGTCATCTGCATTGAAAGATCTGTCTAGCCTTTCATGATATTAGTAAATATTTCCTGGGCTGCCACGCTTAGCACGGTTAAAAATTACACAGAATTTGCCTGGCCAGTGTGGCTCAGTGTTTGAGCATCGACCCTTGCACCAAGAGGTGGCCAGTTTGATTCCTGGTCGGGGCACATGCCCAGGTTGCGGGCCAAATCCCCAGTGGGGGGCATGCAAGAGGCAGCCAATCGACATCCTCTCTCATCAATGTTTCTATCCCTCTCTCTTTCTCTCCTTTCCTCTCTCTAAAAATCAATAAAGAAAAAAAAAATTTTTTAAATGATCTTGGGAACTCAGGTTAAAATCAGAGTTAACACTAGGACATGGAGCTGCTGCAGACAGGAATGGAGGGCACAGAATACCCACCTCTGAACACACAGCGACATGACTTGCTTTGCCTTTTACGGTGGGTCCTGGGGATGGGAAAGCAGAGATTTGTAAGGAAGATCATTTAGGCTTCTCCACCTCTCTTTGCGGAGCATCTGACCTGCAGGAAACCAGAGAAGGGGTCGTAGCAGTGTTCCTCCCACCACTGTCGTGCCCCCCAGCAGCTCTGGGGCATCTTTCACGAGCATAATCTCATTTCATAAAGGTATGAGACTCTGACTCAGGCCCAGCCCCAGTCAGGGCCACAGGCATGGCCCAGAGTCCAACGGCACCTAATTTCCAGGAGCAGAGGGAGCAATTGGTGTTAAGAGTAAGATAGAGTTAAATGGTGGGTCGGTGGTCTTCTTTATCCACAAATAACTTAAATAGCTTCTGCTGGTTGCCAGACTCGGAGCTAGATCAGGGACCCCTGAGGGAACAAAACCTACCTCTCCTTCTTGGGTCTTCAAGTTTGTGGATGGAGACAGATGTGGAAGGTCTGATTACTGAACATGACAAGTATTATAAACAGAACAGCCGGATCTGGCTGGCTGAAGGGGCCTGCCTCCGGGCACTGCCTGCACTAATGGTTCTCAGTCTTGCTGCATATTCACATCCCGTGGGAAGCTTTAAAAAATACCTGGAGTTATTTGGACACCCGTGTTCCTAGCAGCAGCATTATTCACAATGGCCCAAAGGTGGAAGCAACCCAGGTGTCCACTGACAGATGACTGGATAAAAAACAGGTGGTACATCCATACAAAGGAATATTATTCAGCCTTAAAAAAGGACATTCTGACACAAGCTACAGCGTGTGAGCCTTGAAGACATAATGCTAAGGGAACTAACCGGTCACCAAAGGACAATACTAAAGGATTCCACTTAGGTGAGATCCTTAGCGTAGTCAAAGTCATAGGGACAGAAAGAGAGTGGTGGTGGCCCAGGGTGCAGGGGAGCAGGGAATGGGGAGTGACAGTTTAATGGGCAGTTTTAGTTTGGGGACACGGAAAAGATCTGAAGACGAATGGTGGTGCTGGTTGCAGAACAGCACGAATGTAGTCGAGGCCAGTGAACTGTGCCCTTTAACACAGTTAAGATGGTAAATGTTATATTTTGTGTTTTTACCACAATTTGATATATATCAGGGGGTCCTGAGCACTGGTGGTTTTTTCCAAAGCTCCGCAGTTGATTTTAGTGGGCAGCCGCGGTCGAGAGCCCGGCTGAGGCGAATTACCCTTCGGAGTGGGACGTGGGTGTATTCCTGAAGGAAACCCGAGTGGGAAGGCGGAGACGCGGCCTGCAGGGCCCACTGCGCCCACCTGGTGCGCGCCGCCGGTGCCCACGGCCTGTAGTCGGCGGCTCTCTGTGCAGAAGGGAAGAGTTCGCGGGCGCTTATCTCGCTCAGGAAGAAACCACTCCTCGCAGAGGCGGGGGGCTGGCTGTGATGCCAGGCCTTCCGGACAGGCTCCAGCTGACCCCCGGGAAGTCCGAGTGCCGCCCGGGGCACTGTGGCCCGTCACACGTGTCACCGTGCTGCCAAACCAGCCCTGCGCTGCCTGGACGTACCAAGACGCCTCCACCAGGAACTGGGCACCCCGGCTCCGGCCTCCCACACCATCAGCCAGGCCCTCGCCAAGCGGATTACTTCTGACTCCTGGAGGTGTGGCAGAGCCGTCTCACAGCCCAGCTGGACGTCTTTCCAAACCCGACGACGCTGGTTCCTGCGCGGTCACTCCATCTCCCGCTGCGTGGGGACATGACAGATAGGCCAACGGTGAGCGGCAGCCGTTTGGGACCCCACCTTTGAGAGAAGCTGGCCCTGTTCGTGGCAAACACGGGGATCAAACACGAGGTCTTGATGACGTTCTTGGGCTGCTGCCATCCTTCCTGGAGGCTCACTGTTCAAGGTCAACGTTCCTTGTGGCTCCAGTTGATTTTTATTGACGTCTTACAGTTCCCGCGGGAAAGCATCCTAACCGATGGTTTGCAGAAACAGCTTTTCGGTGTATAATCCCGTGTCCTCGTGGTTTGAAGAGTAACCCGACTGCAGCCAGCTGGGAGGGAGGGGGAAGGGTAGAATACCTTGGAAGGATGAGGTGGCTCCTGGTCTCCAACACGGATGGGGTCAGCCAGGCCTCAGGAAGGGCCAGCACCAGGGTGACTGTGGGAGTATCTCCCTCTCCCTCCAGGTACCACGGTGAACAGAACCCAGCCCCCACCACCTTCTCTCTCAGATCGGAACCTTAACTTCCAGAGATGACACTCTGATTGAACTGGGCCCTACCCCGGGACCAGTAGGCCTTGGCAGGGCGACAGGGTCGCAGCAGAGAACAGGGTCTCAGAGGCCACCCCGAGGGCTACAGAGGCAGCGCCCAGACGGACGG
Source organism: Molossus molossus (assembly GCF_014108415.1). NCBI lineage: Eukaryota > Metazoa > Chordata > Mammalia > Chiroptera > Molossidae > Molossus > Molossus molossus. Next base: position 94,417,739 of record NW_023425346.1, read on the forward strand.
GAAGGCAGCCCAGGGAGCGCACCTCTCTCAGTGCCCACACGCCAGGTCACTCCTGCACGAGCCAGGTTCCTCGAATGCAGCTCAGAAACCAACTCAGACTTCTTTAAGTTTCAAAGGACATTTACTGGTTTCCGTCAGCACCGTGTAGGAAGGTGGGACCTAGGTCTCCATCTTCACTGGAAGTCTCCCGACTCTTTCCCAAGCTTCTCCGCGTGCTGGATCCGTGCTTTGGGGCTGCCTCCTCTCTGAGGCTAGATCCGGGGAGGTCCGGGCTGAAACTCTCTGCTTCACTCCTGAGAGCATTCCCACGGGGACAACTTCAGGATGGTGTGCCTGGCCCGGATTACCAGCCACTGCTGCACCAGACGCTCTCCAAGAGGTGCGGGGGCGGGGACCGGGCCGGTGGGTCAGGGGCCAGCGGGTCAGGGGCCGGCGGGTCAGGGGCCAGCCTGTGCAAGCAGGGCTCTGATTGGCGCCTGGGTTAGGTCAGCATTGGAACTGTATGTGGGATGGGCAGGGCAGGTCTCCAAAATAAACCGGGTCTGTCGTCGGAGGAAGAGGGCAGACAAAGCCCCAGTGATGTCCTTCCCACGTTACATCGTTGTATTTTCCTACTCTGTCAGAGACTCTCAAAGAGAGAGAAGCAGTATTTGTGTTTGTGGGGAAGGAGGACCGGACCAAATCAAGAAGGCTGATCAGATGCCCGAAATCAATCAACTCATCCAGAATTGACTGATAAAGCAATCCTCCCTAACGTATTCTCAGTTAAATTAACCAGAATTGTTGTTGTTAGATTGATGAATGGTTCCATTATTTTCGACTTGAATCAGCTGAAATGCTTCTCTGTTGTACTGCCCCTAAATGGTTTGATCTGTGGAATTACATAGATATTAGATTTTACTTGCCTACTTAGTTATTTTTTTTTCCCCCAAGTATTGCTTTGGCTTTGGTTTGAGTTGGAGAATGTTGAAAAGGCTTCTCAGATATGAAATTATCCGCGGATCATACAAAACTGTGTTCTAGCTTTGGACTAGAGCATTTTGGGTGTGTTTTCCCCCAGTTCTTAAAAATTACCTTAAAAAAAAAAAAAAAACTTACTTCAAACTACCTTACTTAATATGGAAAAGAAAGCTAATTGTAGTACAAATTTACACCCACCAACGCTTATTTTCTCTTACTCCCTGTTGGAGGAGTTAGTTACCAAGATCGAAAGGGCTTCAGTTGTGTGTCTGGGTATCACGCACCACACTCTCGTGCCCATGTCTTCTCTTTACCTCGGAGAGAAATATTTTTACCCTGTTATAAAAATAAAGAATTATTTCTGGTTCCAAAAGGAATAAGTACACACGGTGAAACACTCATCCTCTGTTGTTAAAGTTTGTTTGTTTTTTAAGGAAAACAAGTCATAGTTAGTGAGCCACTCGGGGAGGTTCAGACAGCCGTTGTTGGGGTGACATAAGGGAAAGTGAAGGCACTTTATGCCTCTATGTTGGTGACTCAAAATTAGGGCTTAGCACGAGTTCCAGCAAGAACGGCTTACGGGTGTATTCCTAACAGCAAACAAGCAAATGATTTTTTAAAATTTCCTTTCTCAACACTGTCCAAGGGCCACACTGGGGCATGGCTCTCCTTCTGTCCTCCAGATATGGGTGAATAGGCAATGGGGAGCTCTGACTCGAGGGGGGACCGGACCGAGCCTGGAGTGACGCCCACAGAAGATGCATCGCGACCAAAGTTGGTCACAGCACCAGAATCGGGCCGAGGTCCGAGGTCCCTGCAGGGCAGTGAGCCAAAACCTACGGGACTGAAGTGGCATGGACTTAAACCCTCCCTGCCTCGGTCATCCCCTGGCTGGGCCTCAGAAGCCATGCCAGGGTGGAGCAGGTCAGACCTGAGGGAGCAGGGCAGCTAACTGACAAGTAGCCTGATGGGGAGGGCGGGCAGGGGAATCTCTGAGGCTCCAGACAGACAGACAAGGCCTGTAGCTGCAGAGACGGTCCACTGAGTCTGAGTCGACAGGAGAGGTGACCTGGGCAAGCAGGTGACCTCGGTGAGCACCCACAGAGATGTCTCTTCTATTCCACATGCTGCAGAGGGTGCTCGGGTAAGCTCTCCAAGTCCAGGCTGCATTGGGAATGCATCCACTTTTCCCAAGTAAGTAAGAAACACCACCCATGCGGGGGCAAAGCACAGAGGTGAGGGCTGGCAGTCCCGTGGGGGGGTGTGTGTTCTAGGGGAGCCCAGTTCTGGCAGGATAAGACCAAGGTGCTGATTCAGCCCAGAAGCTGGTCTCCATGTGTTTCTGTTTTGTTCGGTACTTGCTTTTCGGATCGTCTAGTGTGATATGCGCTCACGGAACGGTGAAGTCTTTCTGTAAGCTTAGCATCGTATGTCTCTCTCAATGGAAAAGGCACCGTCTTCCCAATCTGCTTGTGAAATCAACTTTTATAAAATGAATCACACCTTCCCCTTTGTTTACATGATTTTTTAAAAAGATCCTGAGGCCCCTTTGGAAAATAGAAACACGAACTTCTGCCGTAACACTCCCCGTCGCTGTGACACTCCGAGGGGGAGCGGGGCACCCCCACACTCCATTCTCGTTGCGACTCCACAGTCTTGCTCCTTGGTCCTAGGAGGGGAGCAGGAGAGAGACGACATGATTTGCTGTGATTCCTCAACTAACCACCAGAACCTGACCTTCAAGCCTTATTTCTAAATGCAACCCAATCATAAGAGAAAAATGCAGTCGAGTTCAATACGCACCCTTCTTCCGAGGGAGGTGTACCCCTTAGAAAAGAAGAATCCTGCATGTTTAACACCAGGCCCTCGGAGCCATGAAGACAGAAGCCAGCCCCCTCCTCCCCACCTTCCAGTTCCTGCACAGGTGCTCCTGACGGGGGCCTGATTTCCAGGGGAGCCGAGGGGATGCAGTGTTTGTCCCCCCTTCCCCAGCGGGGTGCTGGCGGTGGACGCGGGGTGCCAGCTGGCCCTTCCGTCGGGCTCTGGGATCCCTTTCCTCGCCCGTCTCGTTTCTTCCAGGCCTGCTGTGGAACACTGCTCAGGGTCACCTCCTGGCCCGGGTGGCCTAGGAAAACTACGTTTTACCACCAGAAATGACAAGAACGCGAATTTCCTGACATGTTGTGTGTCTGTGTGAAATACAGATAGTACCATTTCAGTAGGTAAAAGGACACTTTTGAAGAACAAAGTTGGAGAACTTCCACCACCTGACATCAAGGCCTCTTACAAAGCTCCAGTAAATAGCAAATCCGATCGAAACGGGAACCAAGTTCTCCGCAGAATTGACATCCATCCGTCCCTTCTCTGTGCTGCTGTTTCAAGGTGAGGAAATTCACCTTGAAGGGTTCAGGGGGCTGAGCGGGGTCGCGTTTCCTGCGGAGGGGACGGTGGCATCCAGCTAGCCGCCTGAGAGCTGGTCATTACTAGGAGTCCTGTTGGTGACCCGACGAACACCCATCAGAGCGCAGCCGACAGACGGAGAGACAGAGGCGTGGAGCAGCTGCCTTGCGTCTTATGCTCTGAAAATCAGCCAAAGGCCCAGAACTTGAAGCTCAAAACGCCCCTGAGGCCTGTGCTCATGTCGGTCTGTGGGACTGTCCCTCGAAACATGCTCCCTCAGGCAAGGAAGCAAGCATTTCATGCATCATGTTTTTAAATGCACACGTGTTCCTGTAAGTGCTGTGCTTATTTGATTACTTTCCAATCCCTGAAATCTCCATAAAATCATTTCATGTGCGTAGATCTGTGGCCTCATTGGCCTCCACCCCACCCCGCTGAGCGCTCGCCGCGTCTGTGAGCACAAAGGGCCACCCAAGGACCGCAGTCTTCTCCTCACTGTGTGGTGGATCTCATTTCTCCATTTCAATAAAGGTGCCTGGCTTCACCTTAGTCTTACTGGACACAGTGATAAGGAAGTGACAGTACCTGTCACCAAGGTTGTCCAGCCTCTTCAAAGACGTCGCACGGCCATCTTTGACATGACTAGGACAGTCTGCAGCACAAGACTGATCTTTGTTGAGTGTCCAGCGATCCAGGGAGTTCCGGTTCTGCACAGGGAGCCAGGACTCACGGGTTCAAGCCCACATGCCCCAGGGTCAGGCACAAAGGACTGGGACCCATTTACTTTGCTTTCAATGTGAGACCCACGTCAGCAGGTCTTCAAAGAATGTTCAGATCTTTCTCTTCTACTTTTTTTTTTAAATTTTTTTTTATCCTCATCCGAGGACATTTTTCTATTTTTTGTTCAGATAGAGTGGGAGGGAGAGAGAGAGAGAAACATCGACATGAAAGGGACACATCAAGTGGCTGCCTCCTGCACGACCCAACCAGGGCCAGGGACAAACTGCAACTGAGGTACATGCCCTTAGCGGGAACCGAACCCGGGTCTCTCTGGACCGCAGGCCGATGCTCTAACCGCTGAGCCAAACCAGCCAGGGCTCTCTTCTACATCTTTGTGCACAAGCGTTTCTACATCAGAATATCACTTTAGGGTTTTCAAAGGTGGTTCTATCACTTTCAAGGGCAGAATTCCTGTAAATTAGAAGTTTTTATTATTTTTATGCATTTCAAAACACACTCTGGAAGCTCAGACCTGCCACATTAAACCCGAGGAGGCTGCCTTGGCATCTGCGATTTAGCGAGGTGAGGTGGTCATAGTCTTTGCCGTTCATAATGGGGTCCCCTGACCACAGCCTCAGCGTCCCCTGGGAACTTGTTAGAAATGCAGACCCCCCAGGCTCCACCTGGACCTGCCGAATCAAAACCTGCATTTACCAAGCTTCCCACAGATTCTAACACAAGATACAGTTTGAAAAGCATGGAAACCGTCCACACTCACTTCCCAGCAAATATGGGCACAAGGCCAATGAAATGTCAACCTGCTCACTAATTGCATCACAGCGAATGTGACTTTCTCCTGTCCCTTGGTGCTCAGAGCCCTGCCCACCCAGAGTGGAGAACAGTCACTTAGATGCTTTAGTGTCTTCTTGCAGGTGGCCCTCCCTGTACCTGGCATCTCGCAGGCTGCTGACCAGGTGTCGAGGAGGGTGTGAGAACCTGCCTGGAAGCTCATCTGCGCTAATGTCACAGTCCTCTGGCCCTGCCAGCCGTCATTCATTACGGCCAGAGCTGTCCATGTTCACGTGGCTCCTGGGTGGGGAAATTCTGTCTGTTTCATGAAGCTCTAATGTTTGAACTTGTTAGATTCTGGGAAGCCAAGACAAGCAAGTGATCATTTCCTAGATCATGCTGGATATGGAAGAGTTTAGAAATATGTAGTGTAGCTACATATCTTTCTAGTTAATATTCTAAAAGCATGGGATAACACCTTATTATAGCATCACATTAAGAAACATAGGCCCTGGCCGATTTGGTTCAGCGGTTAGAGCGTCGGCCTGCGGTCCAGAGAGACCCGGGTTCGGTTCCCGCTAAGGGCACGTACTTCAGTTGCAGTTTGTCCCTGGCCCTGGTCGGTTGTGCGGGTGGCAGCCACTAGATGTGTTCCTTTCACATCGATGTTTCTCTCTCTCTCTCTGTTCCTCTCTCTCCCTCCCACTCTACCTGAACAAAAAATGGAAAAATGTCCTCGGGTGAGGATAAAAAAAAAAAGAAACATAGTACTGGCCTTATTTACCTTATTAGTACACAGTGCCATTAGAGAGAAGATACAAAAGAAAACAAGGTAAAAATTGTAATTGTTATTATATGGAATATGCCTATTCAATCATTCAAGATAATTAGTCATAGGAATAGACATTGAAATAATTATCTACTTGCTAGAGTATAATCTGTAAATGGGAAAATCATCACTCTTGCCCAAATATAAAATGAGTAGGTGTCAAAGATTGTAATTCAACTTGTTAATTAATGGAGAAATTGCTAAGATGTAAAGAAGAACTAAGTATTTACGGACAATTAATAAAGAAATAATTACATTAAGATTGCTGGGTTATATGCAAAACTGGCTACTGTCCTCCAACTATGACCTTGGGATTATCATTCCCACTGAGCAGACATGATTGCATCTCTACCAAACAAAGTCTGTCAGCTGTCACTTCGCTGATCTGAGACCTTTGAACACAGTACTTTCTTGTCCATAATCCTTAGGTAGCCTTTGCCCCCACAGGACATTGAAATATTTTTTTGCCTCATATCTGAGTTCTATATAATTTTTCTTAACACACTTGTAGAAAACCTGTTTTCGTTAACATGTCACCATCTGTTTTTTTTAAATTCTCACCTGAGTATATATATTTTTTAATTGATTTTGAGAGGTGGGGGGGACTTTGATGTGAGAGACAAATATCTATTGGTTCCACCTCCTGTATAACCCCAAATTGGGGTCAAACCCACAACCTAGGTATGAGCCCTGACCAAGAATCAGACCCGCAATTTTTTGGTGTATGTGACGATGCTTTAACCAACTGAGCCACCTGGCCAGGGCATGTCACCATAATTTTTAATGAAGGTGTAAATATGCTGTTTCCACGCAGGCACTTATTCTCAAATTGCAGGAGATGAAAGTGGCGTGCTTCTTGCCTTTATTTATTATTATTATTATTATTTTCTTTATTGATTTTAGAGAGAGAGGAAAGGAGAGGGAGAGATAGAAACATCGATGAGAGAGAACATCGATCGGCCGCCTCCTGCATGCCCCCCACTGGGGATGTGGCCCACAGCCTGGGCATGTGCCCTGACCAGGAATTGAGCTGGCGACCTCTTGGTGCCTGGGTCGACGCTCAACCACAGCCACACCAGCCAGGCTGGCATGCTTCTTTCTGACTCATAATTACTCCAGAGCTTCCGTGGGTTTTCAAAAGTCTGTTTCAAAGCCTTCTCATCAGCACTAGAGATCGCCTAGCGATCCTCAGCCCCAGGTTTGTGCTCCGCTCTGTGAGCTGGTTCGCAGAACAGCCCTGGCGCAGAGGGAGGGGCATCAGGCTCAGTGTGCCCCTCAGAGCCACAAACGTCAAGAGATCCTGCTGCTCACGCTCACACCACGTGGCGAGGTACACCTGCTTCCTGCTCCTCACCGATCCCTGTGGACATCAGGGTGTTTCTACAGGAAATTAATATTTTTGAGCATAGGTATTCACTCTTTCTCCCCTATACATATGCTAATTACATGACATAGAGGTGTCTCTCTGCAGTCGTTTATTTCATATTCATGAACAATGCACCTCTCTTGCCATGGCTTCTGTTGAATCTCATCTGCATTATTCTCAGAAATTCAGTTAATTGTGAGCTGGCATGAAAGGAGTATCTGAGAGTGTTCGCTAGGAAACATTGACCCGTCTGTAACTTCAAATTCCTTTGTAGAGTAATTGCAGTGTTTGGGGGTAGGGTTTTTTGTGGGTGTTTTTGGTGTGTGTCGTTGTTGTTTTGGGTTTGTTTTAACGTCAGGGTCTGCTTGCATCAGGCCTCTCACTGCATCTACAAAGAGGCACAGGCAGCCAAGGGCAGAGCTGGCCCTTCACGTTCTCAGCAGGGGACCGAGCGGAGGGGAAGATGCCAGAATCATAGCGTTTTCAGCATAAATGGTTCCAAGATCTGAATGCATTCTTTCCTAACAATTGAATGAATGGGTTTGTCCAGGCCCCCTCTTTCTAGTTAGCTAATCGAGGTCTGCTGGAAGCATTCTTCAGGGAAGATGTTTGGAGATAGAATGTGAATGTGTCGCTGTACACGGCACATGGGAATGGGGTGTAGGGTCAGGGCTCACGAACGCTGCGAGTTCTCAGGGTTAGGGCCTGCTGTGGAAGTATCTGGATGTTGACGGAAAGGAGTTTCTGTGCAGCTAAGAATCAGGCCCCTGTTTTATGTGTTCACATGAGCATTCACTGAAACTGGTTCTGATGCTTGGGATGGCTCCAGGGCATTCTTTTCTAAACACTTTTGTCCATCGTGTTGTTTTCTGTAATGAGATATAATAACACTCAAGTTTTTGTGTGACTCCTAAGTTTTATAACCGAAATGACAATAGGTACAAAAATAAAAGGGATTTCAATCTTTCTGCATTTTATCTTTCGAAAAGGTTACTTTCATGGAATGATTTTTTTTCTAATAATTTTAGTCTTTGTTTGAACCTTGGGCGGTAAGTTGGATTAAAGATCGATTACATTGCAAACAATGTGATCCGTGGGGTGGCACTGGCAACATTCCTTAGGTGCCTTTGTTTAAAGTGTGACTTTCTTCCTGGAAGGATGACATGTGGATTATCGTATAGATTCTTGGGGGCATTTCATTTTGGGGCATGATGTGAAAATTTATTAGCATCTGTCTATGTGGAAACATCCTGATTTCTTCTCCTTGATTAACTTTTTATTATAATAAAACCAATAGGTGTTGACTGGAGAAAATTTGGAGAATATTGCAAAGCATGGAGAAGATGCTCACCACCTGTAATATACAAATAGAAAAAAGTACTTAACATTCTAGTTTGTTTTCTTTTGATATCTCACCCATGCGTGCAACTATATACTGTTTATAAAGTTAGGATCATCCTTTATATAAAGTTTGTATTCTGCTCAACAAATCTCACTTCTGGTTGGTTACTTTGAAACCAAAATAAAAATAAATAAAAATAAATATCCCCAAGGTGGCAGAAATGTATCTTTTCCAATGGAAACTGTTCTTGCTGTATCATTAGATAAGAGCCCTTTGTATTTTTACCTCATTTTTGGTATACTGCACCGAACACGTGACCGTGTGTACAGTTCCAAAGAAATCACCCCCTGATTTCAAATTTGTCAAAAAACAAACAGCAGACCCAATTCCAAGTTGGAGAGGTATGAGCTTCTATAGTTTCTGTGAATTTAGTAGCTTGGAAAGAAATGCTTGTAGAAAGTTGTTCGGGAAGTTCCAGCACTACAGTTCTTATTTTTAGAAGCTGTCTAGAAGAGTTTGTTATTAGAAACTTAGCCCCAAATTAGAACTCTCATGAGCGATGGTTCAAGTATTTTCCTCACAAAAATACCTAAATGTCTTTTTATCGCCTTTTATGGCTAAAAATCCAACTGTGTGGCTAGAGGAAAAAAATAAAAATAAAAACCACACCAGCAGCCACGTTGACTGAAATTGCTTTTGCCTCAAATGCTGGGTCTGTGGCCCAACATAGTCCAGTCTCCCGAGCACCTGAAGATGAACACAGTTAGTTTATAAAGAATATTCCAGCCAGGTGTCTGGGAATTTGATAACTGCAATCACAAAGGAAGACAGGGAAGGAAGGCAACTTTTCTTTTACGTATGGAAACAGTGCCTATGCATATTCAGCCTAAGAGAAAGGTGCTGATTCTCCAGTCACTACGACGCACGTCTGCTGCATGTGGGCCCGGGGCTGGGAACGTGGAGGAGAGCTTGTGCTCACTGCCGGAGGCTTCGAATCCAGCAGGGAGATGAAGCAGAGGCAATGTGAGGGCGGGCCTGTGCTCACGAGCAAGTGTGTTCACCTTCAGTTCAGGGAGAGGTCACCTGCAACGGTGGTGATGCACGAAGCTGTTTCGGAAAGGAAGTCGCTTTGGAGCTGAACCTTAGGTGAGCTGATACAGTTTTGGTAGAGAGAGTTCAAGTGTGCCGTGCACACCAGGAATACAAGGTGATGGTGGTAAAACTGTACTGGGCACGTTTAGGCAAAGCAAGGAGACCGGCCCGACGGGAGTGGAAAGTTCAGGTGGCAGAGAGGAAACCCATAGCGTGCGGTCGGGGGCTCCTATTGCTCAGCGTTTTCTCTTGAGACTCACTACCTCAGCGTTGCCCCGGGGGGGGGGGGGGTGAAATGCAGACAGACTCCTGGGCCACCCTTCAGATCAGAATCTGCCCTGGAGGCTGCATCTTCAGATCCTAGGTGACTCCAACGCACAGGAAAGTGGAGGGACATCTGCTGTTGAAAGCCCTCGGGAAGGTGGTCCGTGGGAGCCGGGGCAGGAGAGCGGCAGGCAGGCAGGGGGAGGAAGGTTTGAAGGTCTCAACGCCGATGGCAGGAACGGAGCCTGTGAATGCAGGTGCCTGTGGACACAGGGACTGGCGGGTGCGGGTGCAGAGGGGAAGGAGCTTGTGTGACCACAGAGCTGGGCGCCGCCCACAGAATTCCCCTGAGCACCCAGGACCACTCTGGCCCTCTAATCCTCTGCAAAACTGTTTTGCCCCCATTTCCAATCGAAATGCCCCCCAAAACATTCCTGGAATTCTCCAAGGAGCTTTACATGACCCCGCGTGAGCCCCCAGCGCCAGTGCGCCTCTGCCCGAGCCCTGTGTCAGGACGGCTTCGCAGGCTCCTTGCTCTCACCCAGGCTGCGACCTCCGGTGCAGCAGCTCTGTGCTCTTGGCAGTAACTGCCCCCCGCCCCAGCTGGTCTAGGGGAGGCTGCTGTTGCTCTGGTACCCAGTCCCTGCCCAGCGACAGCCCCCTGTCCCGCTCATCTGCTAGTCGCTGGCATCTCCACAGACCAGGCAAAGCAGGTCTGTGCCCATGGCTGTGATTCAGGGGCCATAGTGGGTGATACAGATGCTCTGCCCTTGTCCTGCCAGGTGGTATCTGAAAGTGCCTCCGTGGGTGGCGTAGGTTTTGAAAAAGAATGGATTCTTCCCTTTGGCGAGCCCTCTGCCAGAGTGGTTTCAAAGCCCCTTTATCTAGCTCTGTGTTTTCTAGATGGAGGCTTCTTTATGACTCAGATGTGAAGTCCGGTGAGGCTGACCATCTGAGGGGCAGAATCTTCTCCCCTGCTGACAGAGGAGAGGCTCTTTGGGGTGTTGGGCTTAGTGTGCCTGGTTTTCTTCCTTCCCTCAAAATGCATGTTCCTTTAAAACACAGACAAGCCTGGCCGGTGTGGCTCAGTGATTGTGCATCGACCCATGCACCAAAAGGTCAATGAGTTCGATTCCCAGTCAGGGCACATGCCCAGGTTGCGGGCCTGATCCCCAGTGGGGGGCATGTAGGAGGCGGCCAGTCGATGTTCTCTCTCATCAATATTTCTACCTCTCTCTCCCTCCCTCTTTCTCTAAAATCAATAAAGAAAAACAATATTAAAAACATAGACAAGGTGCCCTTAGTCCCCAGCAGGTGATGTCGGCCGGCCACCCCTCCCCACATTCACCACGTATTCCAGTTCCCCTCGGAGGAGACTGACCGCCAGGCTCACTGGGATCCCCACTCCACAGGGGAATCCAAAGGCAGATCCTGTTTGCAGAAGGGATTGAATTTGATCTCACTTAAGTATTTTCAAGAGGCAATAATTTACATAACATGAAATTCAAAAGGCATATTACGGTACCCTAAGAAAAATTGTTCCAACTCTGTTCCCTCGTTTGAGCAAACCTATTCGTGTATTCAGGTAAAAAAGCATCTGTTGTCCTGCCACTGTTTTTAAATGGAGCTGGTGGCATGCTGTACCCAGGTCCTGCACCACCGCCGACCCCTTCACCCTCTCCTGCTAAGAGCGCTCCGCCTGGGACCGCCCCCGCGCGACTGGACCGCCCGCTGCAGCGGAGCTGCCGGGGCCAGCCTGTTGCCCTTCACGCAGACGACAGTGGGCACCTTGTGTGTGCCTCGGTTCAGACGTGGGCAGGCGGATCTCTGCGGTCCAGTCCCAGAGTGAGATTGTGGGTCGGAGGTTAAATGATCTTGTAATTTTTAAAAAGATCACCAAGTTCCTCCCCATCAGAGTTGTGCCGGTTTGTACTCAAATGATTAATAGACAGAGTCCCTCTTCCCCCTCCTGTTTCAACAGAATGTTGTCACACTTCCGGATTATTGCTAATGCTGATAGGTGACAGGTACGTTCTCAGCATGGTGTGGGGTGGGGGCGAGGAGGGGACACGTTGGGAACTTCGGGTCCAGCTCACTACTGTACCCACAGCAGCAGACGCTCAGCAGTGTTATTCGGTGGCAAAGAAATGGCCCACTAGCTTTTTAATTTTTGTTTGAAATGTAATTTTTAAATTAACAGTAGAATTGACTCTTTGAGGTGTATAGTTCTATGGATTTTAACACACATAGATTTGGGTAGCCATCCCCACAATACAAAATGGTTCCATCACCCCAAAAAACTCCCTCCTGCTATCCCTTTGTAGTCCCACCTCCCCCCACCTCTAGACCCTGGCAACCACTGATGCCGTCTCCATCACTATAGTTACATCTTGTAGAGAATTTTACGTAAATAGAACTATGCAGTACGCAGTCCTTAGAGTTTGGCTTTTTCTGTTCTGCATATTTTCCTGGAGACTTCAAGCTGTTACATGGTCAGGAGTTGGTCACTTTGTATCGCTGAGAAATAGTCCATTGTATGCTGTAGCACAGTTTACCCATTCGCCCACCGAAAGCCGTTGTGGTTGTTTCCAGGTTTGAGTGGTTATTAACACAACTGCTTAAACATCCATGTCTGATTTTTGTGTGGATATAAATTTTAATTTCTCCTCAGCATAGTTTTCACTTCGTAGTATGAGTGAGTTTAGGAGTGTGTCCATATGTCTCAGGGGCAGTCAGAGTCCCTTTTCTACAGACTGTCATTTCCTTCTCTCGTCTTCCTGTTTGACTGTCGGCGGTTTGAGTTTAGACAAGCTGGTTTCCGGGGCTGATGGGACCTGTGAATGAAAACGCCTAGCATTCTGTTAACAGATGCAGGGCTGAGGTTTGCGAGAGACACCTGCAGATGCAGGTGTGTGGGCCACACTGGTAGAGAATGGTAGAGCCACGCAGGTGCTCAGCGGAGAGAACACAGGGCTTGCGGACAGAATCTATGCCCATGTTCAGGAGGTGGAAACAGGAGAAGGATCTGAAGGAGAGCCGGCCAGTGGGGCTCAGTGGACTGAGTGCCGTCCCATGGACTGAGAGGTCCTGGTTCGATTCCCGGTCAGGGCACATGCCCAGGTTGTGGGCTCGATCCCCAGCAGGGGGCATGCAGGAGGCAGCCCATTGATGTTTCTCTCTCACATCGATGTTTGTATCTCTCTCTCCCTCTCTCTCTAAAACATCAATTAAAGCATTTTTTTTTTTAATTAAAGGAGAGACTTCTTAGGCGTCAGAGAAGGGCGAGGATGGTGCAGGGTAACATTAATAAAAGCTGAATATTAAAGGACGGCTGGATAATAGGGTGTAAATCCACAGGGCGCAGTGTTCAGAAGAAGAAAGAACATCTCCTTCCAAGAAGTCCAAGCCAAAGCCCTACCACTCTGATTGGTCCAGCTTAGGTCACATGACCACCCCATACCCATCACTGTAACCAGGAGATACAGTGCATTGATTGGCCTACCTGGGTCATGCGCTCCAACTCCATACTTTCCCAGAGCCCCGGGGATCCCCAAGGAAAAATCTGAGGCTCTTCAGTCAAAGATATAGATGCTAAAAAGCACCCAGCGAATGATTGCAGGTGGTCTTTGAAAGCAGTGTGTGAGCCAAGTGTAGGGATTTAAACAGCACTTGTGTTTCCAGCCGAGGAAGTTGGGGCGATGGTACAGAAAATTCAGTCCAAGAGTGTGGCTTAGTTTTGGTAACCAGGATGCTTAAATGAAGGATTTTTCTTTTCTCCAAAAAGAAGTCGCCATCAGCGTACAGTCATAGGCATGGGAAAAGGAGTCACGGGAAGGAGACCATGGAGTAGGAAGCCTGCCAGGGGATGCCCGAGGAGAAGGAGGATGGTGGAAGTAAGCAGGTGACACCCCAGTGCCACAGGGACAGTGGGCCACAAGGCTTCCTCTGGGGAGGCAGGCGGTCCCCCTCCCCCACTCTTGCTCCTCCCTCTGCTCTCCCCACTGCAGCCAGAATGATCCTTTATAGTTTTAAATATGTTTTTATTGATTTTTTAGAGAGAGAGAGAAACATTGATCGGCTTCCTCCTGCACGCCCCCTGCTGGGGACTGAGCCCAAAACCCAGGCATGTGCCCTGACGGGGAATCAAACCGGGACCTCTCAGTCCACGGGATGACGCTCAATCCACTGAGCCTCACTGGCCGGGCCAGAATGAACCTTTAAACGTGAGCATCTCCCTCAGTTGGTAGCCAGTGAGCTACTTCAGTGCTTCACTTGCCCCTGGGTCTAGTCCTCATGAAGTGGACTGGACTTGAGGGCCTTGTCGGGGCATCTCCTGCCCATGTTTACTCTCTGTTCTCCAGCCCGGAAGGACCACCAAGGTCCACACACACGGGCCTCGGTCCCTCTTCAGTAACAGAATCATCTGCCCCTCCGCTAGGCTGTGAGCTGTGCCTAGGCACAGGTCGTATTTGTTTCCCCCACACTGACCCTCTAGCTCCGTGTCAGGCACGTGGCGGGCACTCATGCGTATTCCCCGGAAGGGTGGATGGACGGATGGGGCTCACTCATCTTGAGATATGCTGTAGCCTCGGTGATTTTTTTCTCAGATCTAATTCTCACCCATTGTTTGAGGTGTCATTTTACTGGAAACTATGCAAGAGAAGTAATGAACTTATTGTAAAATGAAAGACCAAGCCTTTGGAATTCTAATATATATATGAAGAAAGTGGAAGGCAACAAGCCAAAGTATCGACGGGGTTGACTCTATGTAGTGGAAATAAGGATCTATATTTTTCTGGGGAGGGAGGGGGACGGAGGAATCAGTAGGGGGAAAAGGAGAAACATCTGTAACAAAAATAAATAAATTAACTTAAAAAAAAGGATCTATATTTTTCTTATACTTTTTGGTGTCTTCCAGATTTTCTTCAGTGCATTTGGGGGAAACGTTTTAGATATTTTCAACCATAAACTTTCATAATAACCCCCGTGAAACTTTGTAACAAAACCACAGCAAGCTTCTCATTCTGACTTAGATGTATCCATCCATTAATTACATCGACTTCATCTTCCGATACATTTTGTAAGGGTAATACTAAAGGAAAAAGAAAGTGGACACTATTAAGGCATTTAGGAGGTTTTATACAGGTATTTAAAGAGGGTTTAAACAGGTATTTAAGGAAGAAAGGAAAGGAGGGAGGACTGGAGGGAGGGAGGAAGAAAACCACACTCTACAATGTTCTCCAGAAGGATTAAGCCTAGCATGGTACAGCCACTCAGTGAATTTGGGGCCAGGTGGAGCTTTGGCTCCCAATTTCTTCTCAAACCACTGCAGATAAATGAGCCCTGTGAGTAACCGTGCATGGCTGCTGCCATGGACTGTGCAACCCCTCAAGCTACCCTGCCCCTCCTCCCAGCAGCTGCAGCCCCACCCCAGCCTGCCCCCAAGGACGATGCCGCCTCTGTGAAGACCACGGCAATGCTTGTCACATACAGTTTAATAAAAAATAACAGAAGGTCGAAGGAACAATGTGAGCATAGCTATGCATTTAGAAAACAAATACAGAATTTCTTCCAAAACAGAAAAACTGGAAGAGAATGCATAACGTGAATAGCGTGATTATTGTATCCTTCCTATTTTCGGATTTTTACTACTTGACATTTTTCAAACCTGTATTAGATGAAACCATGTAAGACTTGTATTTCGAGCCCCGAGTCAACCCTGCCTGACTCAGAGCTTCCCCCGCGCAGAGGGGGGCACTGACGGCTCTGTGTTCTTCCCTCTCTTCCCTCTCCCCGCAGGATGTGCTGGGTGGCGTCCTGATCACCGCCGTCCTCATCGTCCTCACCTACCCCGCCTGGACCCTGATGGACCGCCTGGAGTCGGCCAGCCCGCTCTTCCCCGTGTGTGCCATCGTGGTGCCTTTCCTCCTGTGCTACAATCACCCCGTGTCTGACTTCTACAGCCCGACCAGGGCGGACACCACCACCATTGTGGCCGCCGGGGCCGGGGTGACCATAGGGTTCTGGATCAACCATTTCTTCCAGCTCGTGTCCGAGCCCGTGGGCGCGCTGCCGGCCCTCCAGCGCATCCCCCCGCTCACCGCCGACATGCTGGTCTTGGGTCTGACCAAGTTCACGGTGGGCATTGTGCTGATTCTCCTGGTTCGGCAGCTCGTACAGAACCTCTCACTGCAGGTGCTGTACTCGTGGTTCAAGGTGGTCGCCAGGAACAAGGAGGCCCGGCGGAGACTGGAGATCGAAGTGCCTTACAAGTTTGTCACCTACACGTCCGTTGGCATCTGCGCTACCACCATGGTGCCCATGCTGCACAGGTTCCTGGGATTGCTCTGAGCCTCCGGCCGCTGGAAATGAGCCCGCTGACCAGGAGCCGGGACGCAGGAGTGTTGTTGGGTGGGCAAGTCTTAACAGCACATTTTATTTTGAAAAAATTCTTTGAGTCACATGTTTCGCGGATACCCTGCTGTGTGAAGGGGAGCAGGGAGCAGGGTCTCGTAGGAGCCTTGGGTCTGGAAGGCTCATGCTGCAGGGGAAGCCAGGCTGAACCCACCATCAGGTTCCTGAAGGGTTCCCACCCTGTCTGCTAACTCAGATCGAGACCAGGTCACGGACTGGCAGGGATGGTGGGGTTTGGGAGCACCCAGAAGCCCCCCTGTGCTCTGGAGAGAGGGGCGGGACCTGAGAAACCAGGGTTAGAGCATTTCTGCTCAGTTACAACCTTGCCCAGCACTGAGGCTCACTTTCCGGGAGAAAGGGGTGGCACCCTGTGACACTGCATTCCTTGCACTGGGTGACTTTGTTGTCATTATGATCAAATTGGGCAGCCCGCTTGGGGGGTACGAGCACTCAGACCTCACTGTGAGGCCGTGAAAGGCAGGACAAAGCTGGGAGGTCCTAGGCAAGAGCCCGGGTCCCTCGAGCATCCCAGACTCTGTGGGTCTGAGTATTGAAACGAGGATCTGCCCCCCCTTGCACACCTTTTGTGGGATTCCAGGAACCACCACTACACTCCTCTGACCCAAGACCCCGACCAGCTGCTCCCACTGCGACAGGCAGGTGGGGGTCAGCCTACGCCTGGCTTCTCTGTGTGTCCTGCTCTCCTGCTTCAGTCCTGCCCGTGTTCGGCTTTGTCTGCTTCCTTCCAAGCTGTCGCCTGCACGTACGAGCGGATCAGCAGGGGAACAGAGCACCTCCTCTCCCCGAGCCCGACACGGAGGACTCGCCCTCTGGGACGTTGCCTGGTCCGGTCATCATGCCTCGGTTCTCAGCTGCTTTCTGTAAATCTGTATTTCTGGACTACTAGCTAGAATCAGGCGCCCCCTTTTCCCTCTTCCCACCTCTTACCTCTGGGCAATTTTAAGGGTAATTGATGCAAGAATAACATCAGCCTCTTTTGGGAAAACAAGCCAACCAAACACAAGAGCCTGGACATGGAAGTGTGTCCTCAGACCTAGGAAGGTGACCATCATGCAAACACCAGAGGCTCCTCTCCATGTATTAGGGGTAAGGAACAAGTAGCCACAATGTCTCAAAATTAGTATAACTGTAGCTAACACAGTATCTTTGCGGTCCAGTGCCCAAGCCTCCGAAGCAGCCGTGTGTGACCCTGACAAGCATCGCCAGGCTCACACCGCCAAAGGAGCCGCCGGGGTGGGAGGCTCCCCTCTGCATCCCGGGTGAGCACGGAAACCACCTGCGTCCCGGTCGCCACCGTGTCCCCGGGCCTCATTGCTGGGATGTCCTTTTGTATTTGACTTGCTGCTCCAGTTTCTTGGGAATTTTTAGTGGAACATCCTGCTTTTCCTTTCAAGTCTCACATTTTTCCTGGACAGATGAAAACGGCCGGCCCTTGGACTGTGTGGACGATTCCGCGGCACACTGCCGAGTAGCTGCTGCGCCGTGGTGGGGGCAGTACTTGGGGAGAGCCCCGTGGACAGGCACCGCCCCCCCCCCCCCCCCCAGTGCAGTAGACCAGACACTGTCCTGTAACTCCATCTCCCAGCCACTGGATAATTATGCAAAATGACTTCAGGGGATTTTTCTGAAGCCATCCGAGAGGATCAGCCTTTGCCACTTGTAACATTTGTCGTCACGGCAGTGGGCGTTGGCGATTCATTCGTGTGTGTGTGTGTGTGTGTGTGTGTGTGTGTGTGTGAAATTCCCTGTCCCCTCTGTGTTGTGCCAACAGTCTGAAGGCCCATCAGCTGCACTGATGTATTTAAGGCTGTGTGTACAGTTTGGATTGAGCCAAGCACACTGACGATGGGCCCAAGGACGGTCAGTTTTCAAGTATCTTATCACAGCAGCTGGAGAGCAAAGGGTATTAGTGACGAGGCCACGCTTAGGTTTTGGGCTCCTGCTTTGCAGCCCTGTTCATCCACTTCTCACCCTGCTCAGGTCCCGCAGCCTCTCAGCTTCCCATCCACACCCCACCCGGCCCTGCAGAGTTTGCCTTGGTCTGTGTGAGACATTGAGACTGTCTCTGGGGAAAGACTGCCCCCTGCTGGTGTATCCTGAGTCAGGGTCCAAAGCCCCTCTCTTGACCCGGAGTTCTGAAGATAAAGAACTTTCAAAATGATTTAAAAAAAAAAATTACTTCAGAAAAATTAATAGGATGTGGAAATCTGAAAAATGCAACTACTATCAATATTTTTAAAAAAAGAACTTTAAAACCAAGCTCACAGTGCTGTATCCAATCTAAGCTGAAGATCTGGGGTGTGGCCAACCCTGCATTTGGAGCCTGTGACACCAAAGCCCTCAGGACCACTGGCCTCTCCAGGAGCCAGGTGGGACAACATGCCCCTCTCGGGCCTGTCATCTGCCCCCAACCCACCCCCACCCTGGCCCAGCGCAGCCATCCTGTAGCCAGTCTAACTGTGGTCACTGCACGCCAGTTCTGCTCAGACCTACACCATAACCGAACACACGAGACTCCTGAACTAAGACCTTGAAGAGGGAGGCCGAAATCTCCGCAAGCATGATGGTCGCACTGGCTGTGACATGGGGTTTCCTCGCCCCAACAGGCTGATGCTTCCCGCGCGTCGTCAAAGCCGGGGTGTCTCAGGGTCATACGCTCTGCTTTCTATTTTGGAAGCTTTCAGCTCTCTTGCTTATGTACCATTATGTAAATTTATTCTTTTAAAAATAAAAACATTTTTGTTTGATTATGACTTATTAAATGCTTTAAAAGCCAGTTTCTGCTTCGATTTTTTTCCCCTAGATTTTTTCTTCTCAGAGTTCACTGGACCTGAGGTAGAGAGGGGGCAAAATATCCAGCCAGCTATATAATCCTGTCACCGTCACAATCCAATCACAGGCGGATGTTGGTGTCATGGAGGTCACAGATGGGATGAACAGGAAGTGGTGTGTTTGTGTGCTTAGACACCTCTCACTCCTTGATACTAAAGAGCATCCTTCTGCCGTATCCATAGGTAAATGTCACTGTGTTGAAAGGTAAATGTCATAGGTGTTGCTAGTTTTCATGGATGAGTATCCTATCTACTGAACAAAATGGACACGGTCCTTTTTCACATCATTACAATGAGGTGCTTGCTCTACCTTCGAGCGTCACAAAGTTGCTACTTGAAATGGGACCGAAAGCTGACACCTGTATTTGCAAGGCCAAGGCTAGGATCCTGTCTGTACTTTGAACAGTACGTGTATTTAATAGCGAACACGCTGGGCACCACGGGCACAGGGCAGGGTGAGACCCCATCTGCCCTGCGGAGTGCGCCCAGAAGAGTGGGGACTCGGCTCAGGAAATCACGATTTAAGATCCAAAGCGTGAAGGCATCAGGATCGAGACGAGGGACCGTTAACTCCAGCGTGGGGGCTGCAGCCACACAAGGGAGGCTCGCAGGAGGAGTGCCGAGCCGTGAGGTTTGCACAGGATGGGATGGGAAGGGGGCAGGAGATGACACTCCGTGGAGGGCACGGCTTGTCAGAGACCCTCCCCAACACCTCCACCCAGCTCTCGAACCCCAACCAAACCCGTGCTGGTGAGTGTGTGTGGAACCAACAGTGGTGTCAGGATCAGCACGGGGCTTAGACTTTGCAGGACCAAGTCACAAGAACAGGAAGGAAGCCTGAGAAGGCCCTCGGTCCATTGTCCGCGTCCACGTGGGTCCATTGTCCGCATCCACGTGGGAGCGTTCCGGAGGAGGTGACATCTGGCGGTGACTTCAGTCCCCTTTCATTGTCCTTGTTGGAGGGTAGAACAGTCTGCAGGGTGCACCTTCCCCTCCCATTGCTCTGAACCTCCCAGGCAGCTTCATTCCCGTGTCCTCACTTGGCTCTAAGCAGAGGGGACCGCAGCCTGGGGCTCGGTCCCTGTCCCGTGTCTTTCTCCCTCCTCTCCTGCTCAGTTCTCCGAACTAGTCCTGTGAATTGCATTGAAAAATACTTTTCCACGAGCCTGGCTCTTTGAGGGACCTATAAAGGCTTCCCGTCCCCCTTTACTGAGACTGACTGAGGCCCCAGTTCTCTGGTGCGACGCTGCCTGGGATCAAGAGGAATAGGGGTCAGATGTTTTCCTACAAGTGGCCTGTGTTTGGATTTTTTAAACTTGAATTTTCAGTGCACCGAGGGGTTTGCTGTTTAAAAATCATGGCAAATTCGTCATGTCTAAAAACATAAGGCTCTTCAATGAAGTACTGTGGCCGCCCCTTGCGTCCATTGTTTTCTTGAAGTGGGGCACACCTGTAGTGCAGACTTGGCTATTGACCGGAAGCATATGAAGAATGAGAGTTGAATGTGAACTATGATTAGAATGATACATTCTAAAAACTGTAGCCACATGAGACGGGGAGCTCGATGAAGCCAGAAATCCGTTTTCCTTTTCCACGCCTGTCTTCATGGCATGCGAAAACAAGCAAGCAGAGCAAGGCTGCTGCTAGGCGTTCCGGCTGTGCACACACTGTTGCACACACACACTCAGAACATCTGCTGGCCTAGCTCCTTGTTGCTGTGCTATCAGGGTCCTGGTGGCTGGAGCACCAGCCAGTCTTTCCCGATGGACGTGTTCAAAGAATGTCAATGCCTCTGGACAAAGCGAGTCTCAAATTGCTGCAGGCGGGGCAGGGTGGCTTCTGCCAACTACCTGCACCGGTGCGTCTAAACAGATCTGCAGTGCCCCTCGGTCACATGGGAACCAGATGGGTGGCACTGTGAGAGGCGAAAATTGGGCACAGGGCACACTAAACCGAGATCAGTTTAGCTGTCTTCATTAGGTACTGATAAAATATTTGGCTAGAAAGCTGTTTTTGATGTGGGGGAGAAAAACACAGCCTAATGTAAATTTTCATGCAATCAATCAATTATGCTATTAAATAGGTAGTACTATTTTTTTTTTTTTTATCCTCACCGGAGGATATTTTTCCATTTTTTGTACAGATAGAGTAGGGGGGAGAGAGAGGAAGGGAGAGAGAGTGAGAAACATCGACGTGAAGGGACACATCGAGTGGCTGCCACCCGCACAACCAACCAGGGCCAGGGACAAACTGCAACCGAGGTACATGCCCTTAGCGGGAACCAAACCCGGGTCTCTCCGGACCGCAGGCCGACGCTCCAACCGCTGAGCCAAACTGGCCAGGGCGGTAGTACTATTTTTATCAGGTTACTATTTTCCTTTTTATCTCTTACATCATAGTTTTCTTCTCGAGGAATTCAAAACACACATCTTCCAGTCTCAACTTGTCCAGTCTTTTCTTTGGCTTCTTGAACATGTGGAATACAGTTATAATATGCTTGTCTATAAATTTTATCATCTGTGCCATTTTTTATTCTTTTTATTCATATTTTCTCCCTTCATTAAGGCCTGTATTTCCTAGCTTCTTTGCTTGCCTAGTAATTTTTAAATTTTTATTTATTTATTAATTTGAGAGAGATTTTGTTCCACTTATTTATGCATTCTTTGGTTGATTCTTTTATGTGCCCCAACTGGGGACTGAACCTGAAACCTTGGCATATCGGGTCAATGCTCTAACCATCTGAGCTACTCGGCCAGGGCTTGCCTAATAACTTTTTACTGGATGGAAAATACTGGGAATTATACATCTCTGAGTGCTGGGTATCTTTGGATCACTATAAATATTCTTCAGGTTTGTTCTGGGATGCATTTCATTACTTGGAACTAGTTTGATTCTTCTGGGTCTTGTTTTTAAGCTTTACTAGGCAGAACCAGAGTGACAATTAGTCTAAAGTTGATTTTCCCAGCACTGAGGCAAAATCCTTCTGAGGACCACCCAATGCCTCCTGGTTTCTGAGGGTTTCCAGCTCCAGCCTGTGTGAGCTCCAGGCAGCGCCCCCTGGTGTGTGGGTGGTTGCAGGTCAGCCCTGTAAAAGCAGCAGCCTGACATGCACGCTGATCAGTACACGACCTTGGGCTCAGAAAAGCCTCTGAGTCTCTCTTCAGGGTTCATGCCCCCTACAGACTCTGGCTGCCTGGCCTTCATGGCCTCCCAGCCCATGTCCTCAACACCTGGAGATGCAACTCTGCCTGGGTCCCCATCCCTGCACCCAGCCTGGAATCTCTCCAGGCAGCCAGCTGGGCGATCACAGGCTCACCTGGTTTGTTTGTTGATTGCTGACCCTCCTTGCTGATGTCTAACGTCTTGAAAAGCATTGTTTTACATATTTCATCTGGATTGCTAGATGGGAGTGCAAAGTAGGAAAAGTTTCCTTAGGAAGAAAGAAGATGTATGAATCAGCTCAATGCTTAAGCGCCTTGACAATCAAAGAGGAAGCCAGGTCTAGCTGATTCAAAGTTGTTCACTGTACTGGACAAACACCAACCCAGGGCCTCCCTGGGACAGGTGTCGCACCCATTGTTTTCCGTGAGCTCACCTACACCACCCCTTTCCTTCTTACTGCATGGTTTGCTTACAGGGCTCCCTTCATTCTGGCTTTGTCCACCTCAGGATAACCCCAAGTACTCCTTGTTTAAATGTTCTGCCAACAACAGCTAAGAAATCTCGAACTAACCCCACCCACCTCGATTGGTCTTCTAGCTGGTGTGCAGCCAGCGCAACGCGAACGCTGACCCAGCATTCTTCACAGCTGGTTCCCACAGCCCTAACCAGGTGGAGGGCCGGGCCCATTTCCATGCTCCGTGACAAAGAGCTGTGACTTGGGCAGAAAATGTCTTTGCTACAAGGCGTGGTGTCAGGCAGGCACATCACCACCGTCCCTTTGCTGTCTTCAGGAAAGGACGGGTTTGCCCATGTGTCCGAGTCCCACAGTAACTCAAATCCTGGCACCGCGGGCTTTGCAGTGCTCCCAAAGCAGGGTCACGTCGTGTTCCCTTCCACAGAGGTAATCGAGGCCAAATGGACGGGTGAGGAATGAGACCCGACTGTGGGCCTTGAGCGTACTCTCACCACACTGCATTGGTCACGGGAGAAACACAGGGCTGCAGCCAGACATAATTCAATCAAATCCTTTGCTGGAGACATTTGTTCAAGCCGCAGTCTCGCTAGTGTTTACAGTCATCCTTTCCATTGCGGAAAGTCAAAGGAGACTTGAAAACAAACCGGCAGCAGTGGGCACTAGAACAGCGGCGGGTCCGCTGCGCCTTCCTGTGGCCTGGTGGTGGGGCACCAGCCCTCCCCACAGCGACTCCGTCCGGTCCGGGCCTCAGGGCTGCTCAGACGCGCTGTGTGCTGTGGTCTTGAATTTTATGATGTGTGGCAGCCTCTGTCCCCCTCCAGTGACACACAGTTATGCTAATTCCTTATTAACAGAATAAGCCATCATTTGGAAGTGGCCTGGTGTGTCAAAGGCTTTTGTCATTTAGAGGGCATATTTTGCCGAAGGCAACTGTGTCCTTTTAAGGCCACCAGTCTGTTTTTTATAAAATGGACAAAAGAGCCAAGTCAATACCCACGCATTGGGTTAGTGATGTTTACAGAAAACAAGAGGCCACGGCTGAGAAGCCAGCTTGTGAGCAGCGCCTTGACCAACCCGAGGCGCCACCATTGCCAAGGGCCGTGACCACTGCCAGGGCTAGGGCTGCCGTCAGCTCGCTGGTTCCTAGGTAGGCTACTCCTGCTTGAGCGGTGAGGGTGGTCACCCAGCATCCCCTAGGCGGCTAGGTGGCTAGGTCTCTAACCTGCTGGGCGACATACTGCTCAAGCACCAAAGTCCCCTCTAACTGTCTGAGTAACCCCACGCATCTGTGAATGTGACCATCAGACAGCAAATGTGGATGTTTACAGTCTTGCAGCCTTTAGGACCGTGTGTGTATGTGTGTCCAATTTTGTTACTGCAGAGTTGGACACAACAGAATGTCCATCAACAGAGGAACAGCTGGACTTAGGTATGGCAGAAGCCTGCATCATTTCAAAGAAAGACATAGGTCTGTAGATTTTGAGCTGGAAAAATGGGACATTAAGTGAAATGTTATGAGATATAGTAGGCAAAATAAAAAGCAAAACTTGTGCAAACCAGTAAGTAGAGCATGACCCACAAACTCTGAGTATGTGTGTGGGTGACTGTCCAAACAAGGGAAAATGTCAGTCAATATACAAGCAACATTGTTGGAGAGGGTAGGTACATAAATTTGGGAAGGCCTGCCTTTGTACAATTTTTTAAAGAAGTGACATTGAGATTTTTAACATTTTCCAGTATTTTTATATTTTAAAAAGCATAAAAATACCTTGATATTGTGGATAAATAGGTAAATGACACAAAGTACTGAGTGATGGTGAGCTCCAAGTTACTCTTATTAAGTGTCTCAGTCCTACTTACCAGTCATGTAATTTTGGGGCAGACACATCCTTAGTCTCTGAAGGTCAATTATTCTATAAATCAAGAATTCCTATTCTAACTACCTGCTTTGACTACGAAACTAAAAATTAAAATGTTGAAATATGTGAAAAATATTTTATAAACTAGAGTCAGGCAGGGATATCAGGTTGTGGAAGTTTTCGGCAAGTGAGCAAGCATCGATTAGAATTTCCCTATTGGTACCAGGGCTCCCCGTGTTTCCTAAGGGGTGTCTTCCGCGGTAGAGGCCTGGCAGGGCCCACCTGCTGCGGCTCCAGGCCAGCTGCCTCCCCCCGGCCGGTGCAGGGTGGTCTGGCTGGGGAGCCCTGCCTCCCCCGGGCGGCACAGGGTGGCCTGGCTGGGGAGCCCTGCCTCCCCCGGGCCGGCGCAGGGTGGCCTGGCTGGGGAGCCCTGCCTCCCCCGGGCCGGCGCAGGGTGGTCTGGCTGGGGAGCCCTGCCTCCCCCGGGCAGCGCAGGGTGGCCTGGCTGGGGAGCCCTGCCTCACAGGCTGCAGCTCCTCCTCAGTCCTAAGGGACTGAGCCTGTTTCCTTCCTGCCGTGTCCTGACTCACAGGGCAGAGCACCCACGTGGTGGACGGCACCGGTCTCTCCCCTTTCGTGCGGGGATCACAGGTATCAGTGGGTTTTTTATTACAAGTAGTTTCTGACCATCCAATAAATACCCACGGGGCTGGCCGCTAGAACAAATGGCCCCACCCACTTCAACAACTGGCTCTCAAATGACCCAAGAACCAAGACTTCACCAGTGAGCCTGAAACTAGGGGAGAATGGCATCTTGAGCAGCCATGCCGATTCTAAAATTCATGCATTTACCCTGTGCACACATCTGCTGGTGTCCTGCAAAATCATTAAAATCCATGTTGTGTTGCCTTTTCCTCCCAGCTTGACTGAGGCATATCGCCCACATCTTCATGGCTACCTCAGCTAATGGCACAGAAACCCCCCATCCAGGTTTCCTCACCCTCTGCAGTCAATCTCCTTCCACGGCTCCCGCCGCCCCATCTGCCCTTGACGTCTCTGGAACTTCCTACAGCGGGGCCGCACGTAGTTCTTCCTGGCTGCCTTCTTTCACTTAGCATAACACTCTGAGACGCATTCGTGTTGCTTCAAGCCTGTTGTTCTTGTTGAGAAGTATTCCATAGTACGGATATACCATAATTCGTTTACTCGTTCATCTATTGGACATTTTGGTTGTGGTTACTATGAATACCCACCGTGTGAACAGTTGCACAGAAGTCTTTGTAGGCGAAGTACACCAGGGAGCAGAATGGCTGGATGGTAAGCGTATGTTTCATGTTTTAAGAATCTGCCAAACTACTTTCCAAAGTGGCTGCATCATCTTACATTCCCACCAGCAATGCAAGTTCTGATTGCTCCAGTCCCACCAACACTTGGTACAACCAGTTTCTTCCATTTCAGCCATTTTAATTTGTTCTGTGGTTTTTATTTGCATTTGCCTCATGACCAGTGATGCTGAGCACCTTTTCTTGTGCTCATTTCTTTTCTTTAGGGAAATGTCCGTTCAAATCTTTAGTCCATTTTGGGGGGTGTCTTTATATTAAGGTGTAAGAAATCTTTCTGGATGCTGGCTACCAACCTCTTGACAAGCATTATTTTTTATGAGCATATCTTATGTTTTAAAATGTAAGGAACTGCTTACAAGGGAACAGAAGGGGCAGGTGGAGTCTGTCCACAGGTCTCACCCAGCTGGACACCGCTGCCCTCCCTCAGGTAGTAACAGGACGGCGTTTCTCCTTAGAAGTAGGCTCAGCAAAAGCTCCATAAATGATTCCAGTCTGTCTTTCTTGGCTATTTCTACCTGACTTACTTTCAAGTTTTACATTTTATTGCATTTCATATCATTTCAATAGTAATTGAGCACTTTTCTCCAACATTAGCCCCAGCTTTTTTCAATAGATGATACTTACAGGATGATCCTAGAACAAAGTATTAAAGTAAATTAGGAGGTCCACCAAGGCAGACTGCAGAAGCTTAACTTCGGAGATCTAATGCCTCCCTATAAAATAAGACAGAAACTAGTAGCTCAATTATTTAAAACTCTGATTTTATAATAATGATTTTGGCAAAATGTATGGCCTAGGGCAACAATGGTTTTCGTTTTTCCTAGTGTTCACACCGCACCGACATCCACACACCCTTGTTGGCTCCTGGCAGACAGATCTGCGTATCAGACACAGAGTAAAACACCTCCAGTCGTACCCTCAAGTATCCTGAATACTTGTGTTGTAGATTTTTGCTTCAGTTTAAAATGGTTTCAGAGGCTGTAACTACTAGACCATCACCGCTTCTAAAAGGTTTTCTAAAAATGCTGCATTGTTTCCCAAGGATGGACACCTGTAAACGTAGAAAATGAAAACTAAACCCATCGTGACCCACTCGGTCAGTGTGCTCTGATCGGCCACCTCGTCTCGTCACTGGGGAAACAGGCCCTGCTCCGCAGCAGGGACACTGCCCACAGCGCGAGGCTCCGTGTCCGAGCAGCGCCTGAATTTCAGGACGGCCCCGCCCTCTGCTGGCGCACCCCGCGGCTACTGGACTCTCCCAAACAGCACGTTCGTTTTCACACGAGCTGGCCTGATGCGGGGAATGTGCGGGATTTACCCACGAGGAGACTGTGCTTTCGGTCTATTTAACAACTAAAGGACGCCGGGGAGGAGAAAGGGACACTGGGAGAGAGAACCACACGGCAGAGACCCATCTTCACAGAAAGGGCTCAATGTCGATTTCCAGGGAGGAGCAGGGCATGGTCAGTTCAAACTTGGTGATGACATCAGGATGCAGGACACCCAGCTTCCCAACACTCTGGCCCCTGGCAAAGATCTCAGCACACCGCCCAGGGAAGAAAGCAGGGCCTACAAAACAGAGAGGAAGAAAAATCAACGTTTCTCTCGGCAAACATGTCAATAGACATTTAACACTAAAAGCTCACTAGGATACTTGAAAACGACGATTCTTCTTTTAAAACACTGCCTAGGGAATGAGAGTGCGTCCTCGTGCTCCCTAGTCTGAAAAAGCAGAATCGGACACTGCACCAGGGAACTCTCCTGGGAAAGGTGAGGCACCCAGGAAAGCCGGGCCCTGTGTTTTGATCACGTGGCCCAAGCAGACGGATGGAGACAGGGAACTGAAGGTGTGCAGTCAGGAGACGCCTTAGGGGACTAAGCCTGGACGCAGAACTGGTCCTAAAAGGACAGAGAGAAAAATGAAATGCAGAACTGACAACCCTGACGGGAAGAGCCTGTTTTGAAACAGGTTTTTCCAAAGTAATACTTGCTGGATAAAAAGTCTGCACTGAATGTATTTACTGTTCAAAACATCACTTTCCACCGATTACACGGAGAAACACAAACGGTACCTCACTGGCAGGAAAAGACCGTGTTACCAGAACAGGACCCACATTCCTGTCAGAAAAGGAGCTTTCTTTCTTTTTTCTGTTTCATTAATTTATTTTTGTTACAGATGTTTCCCTTTCTCCCCAGACACCCCCCCCACCCCCCAGCATTGCTGTCTATGTCCACTGGTTATGTGCACACGCACGTAAGTTCTTTGGTTCCTCTGGTCCCACCCCCTCGCCCCCTCCTGAGTCTGGACCGCACGCTGGAGCATCTGCTGTGAAGCCGCCGCACAGCAGCCCAACAAGTCTGGGCTGACCCTGACTTATTTCAAGAGGGGCAGCCAGTTCTCCACTGGGTGCCAATGCACAGCTATGTCTTACTAAACCAGCAACGGTCTTGAGGTTTAAGCAGCTAAAAACAAGCAAGCACACAGGCCCCTCCATGTTCAGTGCATGGCCCATGCCGAGAAGTTTACCAACACTCCTGTACTCCACTGAAATTTTAAGAAAACACACCGACTCGTTCCTCTCACCACCAGCCTGAAAAAGGATGGGGCCCACCGGCCCTGACCGATCCAACCGAAAAGTTTACCGGCATGAACTATAAAAACCCGCAGGCTGGGCCGCAGCCTCCAGCGGCATCGCAGACAGAGTGCATTATTTATGAAAGAGCAACTGCTGAGTCTCTGCTAACGGCTCCAAGGTCAACGTGATGAAGAAATTCAGAGGTGGGGGAGGGGTGCCACTGTCAGGTCAGTGCCAGCTGGACCACAGAAACACATTTCCCCACAAGCACAGACAGGTGTTTATCTTCCTGAAAACAGTTTTAATTATCATTCTTCAATAATCCCAAGGCAACCTGGTGAACATACAAGGTGGTCTGTTTTTCACATTACCCCCAAACTAAACAATTCTGCTTCACTGGCTGTTAAAACAAGAATTTCGATGAACTGCATCTGAAGGTCACGGTTATTTGGCTGCGTGCGGTAATCCACACCTGGGAGGGGGCGGGAAGGG
Source organism: Molossus molossus (assembly GCF_014108415.1). Classification (NCBI taxonomy): domain Eukaryota; kingdom Metazoa; phylum Chordata; class Mammalia; order Chiroptera; family Molossidae; genus Molossus; species Molossus molossus. The sequence continues at coordinate 94,446,674 of NW_023425346.1, forward strand.
GACCCAAACACAGAAGAACTGGGCTGATGATGCGGAGCCTGTAAGGGAGGTATGGGTAGTAACCCTGGTCAGGTTGGCCTATTTCAACTCTATCACAATGAAAACCTAACTTAAAAGACAATACGTCCCCCTCCAAATAAAGGAGTCTTCAAATGACAAATAAGTGAGTCTGGATAAAGTTACTGATGGTAAGTAGAACAACCAAGAGTCCCAGAAAAGGTTGCTGGGAGTCATTACTCCACCAGCCACCACCCCGGCACCTTTTACACAGAACTACATCCAAGTGGCCCACACTAGCTGACGAAGACACGAGCCATTCTTAAAGGCCATGCAGAAAGGAAATGTTCAAGACCTTCCCTGATAACCTTGCTATGTTTAAGAATCCTCTCTGCACCAAAGTCCTTTCTTTTATCTATCTGCAAATTCCAATTTGATTGGATTCATTTTCACTAAAGCATGAAACCAGACTATTTCAGAATTGAAGCCAGATGTGCGAGTTCTGACAGTTAGCAAAATAAAGCCTAAGAGAAAAGAACTTAGAATTTTTACTTCATAAAACAAAGTTTTGAGTCAGCACTTTTTAGCTATTTAGAAGTTTAGTTATATTCTTCTTTGTTAATTCAGCAAGCATGGTAATGCCAAACTTTGCCTTAGTTCATTGACCAGCTAGGTAATCAGCTAAACAAAAATGTTCACATCACTAACTATACTTCCCTCTTCCCAAAGGGAAGCAAGGAGAGAGGAAGTTCACACGGGGCACTGTTTAAAAGAGACCCAGTACGAGAATTCCTAGGTGACAGATACCAAACACTGCGCGCAGCCTGGACCCACCGCGTCTCCACGCACCCTGACTGCGCCGCAGTGCAGCCCCGTCACACGGCACCAAGGCCCTGTCCAGCTCACCCTCCCGCCCCACCCACCGTGTCTCCACGCACCCTGACTGCGCCGCAGTGCAGCCCCGTCACACGGCACCAAGGCCCTGTCCAGCTCACCCTCCCGCCCCACCCACCGTGTCTCCACGCACCCTGACTGTGCCGCAGTGCAGCCCCGTCACACGGCACCAAGGCCCTGTCCAGCTCACCCTCCTGCCCCACCCACACGTGAAAATAAAAAGCTCACTAATGGCCATTCTGGATAAGCTCACTTATAGAAACTAGACTCTTGAACCTGTGATGACCATTTAAACTTTCCTTGCCATTTGTCATTTGTAACAAGGTCAGATGATGATAGAAACATGTCTTACGATTTTCTTTTTGACTCCTCTGCTCACTTAGAGCGAGGCTGGAGCTCCCTTCTCCAGACAGAAACTGAGACACAAAAGTACCTTCAAGTTTGTTAGAGGTACAGAGAAAACCCAAAAATGTGCCACTTGACTGATGTTGTATGTGAACCAGAAATACTGAAAGAATTTAAAATTACTAAACACCAGCATTTCTTAGTGCTTAAGGAAGGAAGGAAGGAAGGAAGGAAGAACCTTCATGGTTCAAACCAAACCCCGCAGGCAGAAGTGAGCTCTGCACTGACAAGCAGAGGGGACACAGGCCTGTGGGCAGATCAGTATGGACACGCTGCTCTCACTAGCCTGATGCACCTTAAATCAGAGCCTTCCCAGAAGTGAAAGCAATCACATCTGAGTGGAACCTAAATGTGGGTCTAGGCCTATCAGACCTGGACGATGGCCAAGGGCTACTTGTATCTCAACAAACATTTCTGGAGAGAGAGCCTGCTGTGTCTAGAGAAATAAAGTTGCCAATTCAAGGGAAATCATGTTGCCCTGTAAATGAGAATTCTAAAATTCAAATTCTACAAAGTACCTTTGTTTTCTTGTCTATGTGTTTAGGCCCAGAGGCCCTAGTATGCCGACGTACGGTACCCAGCTCCAACCTTGTCTATGTGTTTAGGCCCAGGGGCCCTAGTATGCCGATGTACGGTACCCAGCTCCAACCTTGTCTATGTGTTTAGGCCTAGAGGCCCTAGTATGCCAACGTACAGTACCCAGCTCCAACCTTGTCTATGTGTTTAGGCCCAGAGGCCCTAGTATGCCGATGTACGGTACCCAGCTCCAACCCTGTCTGCGTGTTTAGGCCCAGAGGCCCTAGTATGCCGACGTACGGTACCCAGCTCCAACCTTGTCTATGTGTTTAGGTCCAGGGGCCCTAGTATGCCGACGTACGGTACCCAGCTCCAACCTTGTCTATGTGTTTAGGCCCAGGGGCCCTAGTATGCCGATGTACGGTACCCAGCTCCAACCTTGTCTATGTGTTTAGGCCTAGAGGCCCTAGTATGCCAACGTACAGTACCCAGCTCCAACCTTGTCTATGTGTTTAGGCCCAGAGGCCCTAGTATGCCGATGTACGGTACCCAGCTCCAACCCTGTCTGCGTGTTTAGGCCCAGAGGCCCTAGTATGCCGACGTACGGTACCCAGCTCCAACCTTGTCTATGTGTTTAGGTCCAGGGGCCCTAGTATGCCGACGTACGGTACCCAGCTCCAACCTTGTCTATGTGTTTAGGCCCAGGGGCCCTAGTATGCCGACGTACGGTACCCAGCTCCAACCTTGTCTATGTGTTTAGGCCCAGGGGCCCTAGTATGCTGATGTACGGTACCCAGCTCCAACCTTGTCTATGTGTTTAGGCCCAGGGGCCCTAGTATGCCGATGTACGGTACCCAGCTCCAACCTTGTCTATGTGTTTAGGTCCAGGGGCCCTAGTATGCCGACGTACGGTACCCAGCTCCAACCTTGTCTATGTGTTTAGGTCCAGGGGCCCTAGTATGCCGATGTACAGTACCCAGCTCCAACCTTGTCTATGTGTTTAGGCCCAGAGGCCCTAGTATGCCGACGTACGGTACCCAGCTCCAACCTTGTCTATGTGTTTAGGCCCAGAGGCCCTAGTATGCCGACGTACGGTACCCAGCTCCAACCTTGTCTATGTGTTTAGGCCCAGGGGCCCTAGTATGCCGATGTACAGTACCCAGCTCCAACCTTGTCTATGTGTTTAGGTCCAGGGGTCCTAGTATGCTGATGTACGGTACCCAGCTCCAACCTTGTCTATGTGTTTAGGCCCAGGGGTCCTAGTATGCTGATGTACGGTACCCAGCTCCAACCTTGTCTATGTGTTTAGGTCCAGGGGCCCTAGTATGCTGATGTACGGTACCCAGCTCCAACCTTGTCTATGTGTTTAGGCCCAGGGGTCCTAGTATGCCGATGTACGGTACCCAGCTCCAACCTTGTCTATGTGTTTAGGTCCAGGGGCCCTAGTATGCCGACGTACAGTACCCAGCTCCAACCCTGTCTGCGTGTTTAGGCCCAGAGGCCCTAGTATGCCGACGTACGGTACCCAGCTCCAACCTTGTCTATGTGTTTAGGCCCAGAGGCCCTAGTATGCCGACGTACGATACCCAGCTCCAACCTTGTCTATGTGTTTAGGCCCAGGGGTCCTAGTATGCCGACGTACGGTACCCAGCTCCAACCTTGTCTATGTGTTTAGGTCCAGGGGCCCTAGTATGCCGACGTACGGTACCCAGCTCCAACCTTGTCTATGTGTTTAGGCCCAGGGGCCCTAGTATGCCGATGTACGGTACCCAGCTCCAACCTTGTCTATGTGTTTAGGTCCAGGGGCCCTAGTATGCCGATGTACGGTACCCAGCTCCAACCTTGTCTATGTGTTTAGGCCCAGGGGCCCTAGTATGCCGATGTACGGTACCCAGCTCCAACCTTGTCTATGTGTTTAGGTCCAGGGGCCCTAGTATGCCAATGTACGGTACCCAGCTCCAACCTAAGCCCAAAGAGCTCCCGGCAAAGAGCCTCTCAGGCCCCCTCCTCTAGTCCCTTACACCAAACACACTCAGCTCTGCTAGTCTGCACCCAGTGCACGGTTCCCAGCATGCCACACGTTGGGGGTGGTGTTCTCTGCTGAAGTACATGTGGAAGCCCTGACAAAAGAAACATCAGTTAAGCACAAACAAGAATTTAATTTCCAAAAGTTAGTGGGGTGTAAGTAAGTCCCTTAATTAAAGCTTTTGCAGCACCTCCTTGAGGTCTGTAATTGTCCCTCTGTGCTGCATCGGCAGGATCACTTTGAGGACCTGGGGGTAATTCCTGGGCCGGTAATCCAGCACAGCATCTAGTCTTTAGCACATTTTCTGGCTAATTGACCTTCAAAGAGTTCGTGAGCCCCCTCTCTTGCTCACTGCAAACCACCTTCCAGTTTCTTTTTGCCTGTCTTTCTTCTCGAGAAACATTCTAGGACCAAAGTTTGGATACGCTTTCCACACAGACTCATTCCTGTACTTTTATGAAGCACTGGAAGTAGAAGCTTAAGGCAGTAACTGAGCAGACCCTAATCTGAAAAGTCAAGGGTGTTATCAAGCAGAAGACTCTTAATTCCTTAATTTTAAACCCCTGCCATGAGTTATATTCAACTAATTCATATAGTACTTTATTTAGCCCATCTCCAAAATTTACCTATTATAATTTTACTTTTCCCTTTCTCCACATCACTAATACATGCTCTGGGGTTCAAACACACATACTGTAACTATCTGTCATCTGGTACTTTATCATCCAAAATTCTACAATAAAAAGATAAAAACAAAATGAAGAGGGCAGGGAACACTGGAAAAGGAATGTCTGTATGTTACATATGTTACAGCAAATAACAGAAGCTACAGTCACGAGCTTTAATACCAACAACCGTATAGGTCCCCAAATTCAGGGACAAAATACAAAATGCAGAATTATACAGATTTAGTAAAGATATTGGGCCAACTAAATGTATTTTACATCTGTTCTAAGTGACTGATTAAATAACATGGGATGGGAGGAGGGAATAATCATTTCACAGGCTGACTCTAGGGCTGGCATCTACCCAAACCTACCCTTTCCTCCCCAATCCTCCCAATCCTAATGCTAACACAATTAGATACATATGAAATAGTGCCTTCCATGTCCCAACAACCCAACCTATGTGTCTGCGTGTAAGTATGAGAGAAACAGTTAAGATTAGACTTCAAAATTGGTCTTAAGAAATGTCAAGGAATAGCCATAGAAATAAGCTATACATTTTTCTATACAAAGTAAAACTGGGGAATTTTGTAGTTATGATTTTAAATATTTAGTCATAAAGGCAATTGTGGTGATCTATTTTTAAAAGGCTCTTTATTGAAGACATTTTTCCATTAGATGAAAACCACACACAGGAAATGAACATCTTCACTGTTCCACTGGAGAGAAAGTGACAGGAGGGGACAGGCAGAGCGGAACGGGCTGAAGCCACCCATGCCCACCTTGGACCTCCTCCTGGGTCCCCTCCAGTTTTCTGAGAATGCAGTAACCATGCTAATGCTGCTGCCAGACTTTAACCTCACTTTCCTTTTCTAAGTAATGTTAATTTCAAGGAAAAGACAAAATATAAGGCTTTTAAAGAGAACGGAAGATACACTTAAACCACACATGAGCTTGGTATCATTTGATGAGTTTCTTGAGCGTACTGATGGAATTAGACAACGAGAGGAACCCAAAGGGGAAAAGGCACAACGTAGGTAAGATGCTGACTTATAAAAAGAAAGAAAAGGGTTTAGGAGTATGGGGAGAAAAACTGGCCTAACTACCATGGTATAAGCACACACATTTCTTCAGATCTTAGTATACTTGAGGCTGGAAGAAAATGCTTCTGCAAAGATCATTTAATTTGCAAGAGGAGACTGAATAATTTCTAACTGGTAATATAAAACACCCATTTCCCCCAGATGTATGCAATTCTTCACCTCACATCTGAAGTGAAATATTTATGGCACCTCAAGTCTTTAAAGAAAGGGGACCTAATCCCTGAGTTTAATGGCTATCTTTCATCCCCTTCTGAAGATCAAAAGAAAGAAAAACCCCTTACACAACTTTACAGGGCTAATGCCAACACACCTGCAGACATCATCAACTCTCAGAGCAAAGGAAACTGATGCGAGCGCAGCGGCACCTACTTAACCCACCGCAGGGCCCTCCGGAGGGAGCCTGAGCTCACAGCCTTCGCTCCAGGCGGCACGGCGCAGTCTGGACGCACACAGGCTGGACTCCCGCAGGCTTTCCTCCGAAAAAGTCATCAGCAAAGCTCAGTCTGCCCGTTTGTCTAACTAATGGAAAAATGTCTTCAATAAAGAACCTTTAAAAAATAGACCACAATCACCTTTATGACTAAATATTTAAAAGCCTACCTGCAAGATCCCCCAGTTTTACTTTGTATAGAAAATTTATAGCTTATTTCCGTGGCTATTCCTTGACATTTCTTAAGACCGATTTTGAAGTCTAATCTCAACTGTGTCTCTTACTCACATACTGACACATACTCGCATTTCAAAACCTGAAGGCGGTCAGGAATATTAGAACTTAAATGTGATCCATCTAATGGCAGCTTTAAATCAGTCTCAAATTAACTTGTGTAAAACCAAAGGATTTTCACCTCTAGGTTACAAAGTACCTGTCGATGGCTTGCTCCGGAAACCCCTGTCCCACAACAATGCCGTCAGCCTGCAGCTGTCGGACGCGTCGTTTCCCGAGCCCTCACATGGCACATCTCAGACATGCACTCACAGGGCAGACTTAGAATGACAACTTTGAAAATGCTTCTTTTCTAGTCTTCCACCTGATAAAAACCTTTACAGGGACTAGTTCTCAAACCAAATATGAGCAACCTATTATTTTCTCCATAGAGTGGGAAAAAAAAAAAAAATGAGACCGTTGTAGGGCTAATTGAGGAAAGAATGGAAATACTGAGTAAAGGTGACTGTATTTATCATTTCCCAGTTAGTTAACTTATGCAGAGGAGAACTTTGGCCCACCTGGTGTAAACGCAACGTCGAACACTGATTATGACAGGTGAGCTCCAGGTTCGGACTGGGACTTCAGCCGACAAGTAGGGGGTGTAGAAGAGAAGGAAAGGAATAATGGCACTGTTCAAACGTGGTTCCCTGCTTTCTACGCATTTCCTTTCATCTGCCGTGAAGGCCTGGCTCAGCCCCCAAGGACAGGCAGGTCACAGATGGGGCAGGTGAACCTCGAGGACATGAGGGCCGTGTCCACGGCAAGCAGCAGCACAGGCTAAAGCGCAGCTGCAGGTGAGGACGGCCACCGCCCGCACCTCTTGGCCCGCGGCCCAGAGGCAAGGAAGGCATGCGGAGAGTGTTTGCGGAAGTCTGGGCAAGCTGACCGTTTCATGTTTGCAAACTTATTCTGATTTAAAATTAAACACACAAACATAAGAGAAAAAAGTGAAGAAAAAGATCTGATACGTTAGTACCTAGGGCAGATACTGCTTCTGCAGCATTTAAACTCCTGAAAAATCTTGAAACTAACAATGGTCTTGGAGGTGATCTTGTCCATTCCTTTACTTTAGAGATGAGAAAATGGAGACCAAGGAGGCTGAGGTCAGAGCCGGGTCTTCCCGCACCCGCCAGCCCCTCTTCCTTGCACTGGCAGTTCTCGGAAGGGCACCCCTAATGCCCACGCTGAGTTTACTCTAAGGAATCACCTGTCCAAAATGCTTCCCCAATTCTTCGATCGCACCTCCAACACCTCGGGCAGACAGGGCAGATGTCACCACTCCCACTCAGAGGAAGACCACAGTTCATCACCCATCCTGGAGTTTAACAAGATAGGATTTATACCATGTTGGGATCTGCTTTTCAACTTAGTGTGTAGTCACATGTCTAACACATTTTATCCTCACTCAACGACTTTTTTTTTTAATCCTCACCCGAGGACATTTTTCCATTTTTTTATTCAGACAGAGAGGGAGAGAGAGGAAGAGAAAGAAACATCGACGTGAAAGGGACACATCGAGTGGCTGCCACCCGCACAACCCAACCAGGGCTGGGGACAAACTGCAACCGAGGTACATGCCCTTAGCGGGAACCAAACCCAGGTCTCTCTGGACCGCCGCTGAGCCAAACTGGCCAGGGCCCAAGGACTTTCTTTTTCCATTTTTGTTCAAACAGAGTGATGTTTTACACTCTCTCTCCCTTCCCCACTTCCTTTCTGCCTAAAAACCAATGGGAAACATACCCTCAGTGAGGACTCACACGAGAAGAACCAGCGGAATGAACTGTGCACTCCGGGTGACGGATTTCGGCAGTGGTGGGAGGAAAGGGTTCCTTCAGCACAGGCCGCACACACGCAGAGAAAGGACCCACTCCTCAGCGGAGAAAGTGCAGAGTATAAGCACACCCATGCTTATGCTTTTAAAACTATAGAAAAACACCTGCACACTACTTCTGTTTTCCTACAGAGGCAGGGAGGAAGCGCGTGAAGGGAACAGAGATGAAAGCTGACTCCTCTAAACGTACTTGATTCTGTAGGATGCAGGGCGGAAATGGTTTACAGTTCATATGGAAAATAATACAGTAATAAATAATACAAGCAGAAACTCTGTGTTTCGTGTACTCACAACTGTAAACCTGTTTTTACCCTACCCTGTATATCCTAAGTACAAAAAGACTCAAGATAATGCTTAAACTGACTGTGTGAACACTCATGTCAGTTATAACACTGGTATTATTTTGACACAGGACAGATAGGTAGATTACACATATAGACAAGGCAAGCAAATAAGTAATGATATAAATTCATTAGAAACCAAGATTTCCAAGGTAAAGAAAAGAGCTATAAATATAAAGTCAAACACAGTAAGTAAAAATTCTCTAATCCTGAATATAAACTGGACATTTTCATATGAACTCAACTTTTCTTTCAAAAAAGAGGGGGCTGGGGATGTTCCCAAGCTCTGCACACTAACAAGTCCTGGAAACCTGCTCAGTAGCAGTGAGCAACCTTGGCACCCAGACTCTGATCTAAACTCGATCTCCCACTAAAAGGATCCAGGGCCACTTGGAGATATAGCTGATTCCAGGTCTGAGACGAAACTGCGTGTGATGAGCCCAGAAATACATCCTACATGATCACCTGCCACCCACTGAACAAGAACCTCCCTACTGACAAAGCCTTCTCCAGTAGAAACAGTCTTTCCCCTTCTCTTCCAGAACAGCTCAGCCCTACCCAGATCAGGGAGAGAGAGTCAGCATGGGGAGTCAAGCCTAAGGGGCGGGGCACGGCCACAGGTAAACAGGTGACAGTCCTGCCAGTCTGTCAGAGTCTGAGTGACGAGCAGGGCCAATATGCAGGGGAGAAGATGTTCAGGTACAAACAGGGGCACTGATCAAGCAGATAGGTAAATGAGAAACAGTGGGAGCCAGGTTTTCACTGTTGGAGAAAAGTGGTATAAATACGGAAAGGGAGAAAACTGGAATGAACTCTGAAGGGTTGGGCTGGAATGGAGGTGTTATTGTGGACTTAGATCTTCAAAATATAGATAGGCATATGCATAGACACATGGCAACCCTCTCCCCTGACAGCAATAAATACACCCGAAATCTTGGCTTTTAGACACAACTCTCTGCTAAGTGGAACCAGGATGGAGAAGTTCCAGATAAGGCTGGTACATGTTCTTGTGCACAAAGAAAGTATCACTAATGATATGGAATAACAGGGACATGTTACAAGGACACAAAGGCCAGCATAAAGGGGCTCCCACTGGCCAAGCAGGGGACAATGTGAGATCAGAGCAATGAGTGCAATGGATTAACATATGATGAATAAGCCTGGCCAGTGTGGCTCACTGGGTGAGCATCAACCCATGCACCAAGAGGTGGCCAGTTCAATTACCAGTCAGAGCACATGCCCAGGTTGTGGGCCCGATCCCCGGGGAGGTGGGCGGGCCTGCAGGAGGTAGCCAATCGGTGTTCTCTTTTATCGTTTCTCTCCCTCCCTCTCTTCTCTCTAAAATCAATAAAGAATAATATTTTTTTTAAATCTGTCTAAAAAAAAATGTTGAATAAAACAGGACATGATGGGTCTATACTGATCAAATAAATAGGAAGCCAGATTAAGAACAGAACATTCACATAATTTCAAAGTTCTCTCCATAAAATGTTTATTAATTATAATGGAGAAAGGAATAACTTTTCAAAAAGGGGGACATCTGTAATACTTTCAACAGTATAAAAAAGGGAGGGGACTTTTCAGGAAAGCCGCCTAGTGGACACCACCTTAGTCAAGTGATTGAAGAGAGCGTGGTAGTTACGAGACAATGGAAACCATGTCTCGGCAGCACACTTGACAGGGCGCCCCGAGCAGACAGCGTTACTTCTGTAACACTCTTCCAAAGGTGCCTAACCTGAATCTAACCGCAAACATCAGGTAACCCCAAACTGAGGGAGGCACTACACAATAACTGGCCTGCAATCTTCAACAGTGTCAAGGTCCTGAACCTCGAGGAAAGACTGCTCTATTCTAGACCTCTCCGGAAGGAAACGAATGAGACATGAAAGCTAAAGGCAACAAGAATTCTTGGGCACGACACACTGATAAAACGTGCACAGGATCGGAGGACAGAGGTGGCTGATGTGAACATCTTCCTGGTTTCGATGATCATACTGTGGTTATGCAGGATGATGTCCTTGTCTGTAGGAAACACATGCGCAAGCGTTCAGGGGGATGGGGTATCGGGTTGGCGGTTACACTCTCAAACAGTTCAGGACAAACTTCCCTGTACTGCACCTGAATTTTTTAATAAGCATGTGACTAATAAAAATTAACTAACAAAATGGGGTTTAAGTTATATGAGTTGCTTAAAAGATGATTCTACCCAATTCTTTAAAAACTTTTTAAAAAGAGTCAAGTACAGCATGGGGAACAGTCAATAATACTGTGATAACTAATAACTATGTAGGGCGTCAGACGGGCACTAGACTTACCGGGGTGATCACTTTGCAAGTTATATAAATGTCTAATCACTATGTTGTTCCCCTGAAACTAACATAATATTGTATGTCAACTGTAATACAAAATCATTTAAAGAACAAAAAGGTTAAAAACGACTGCCCTAGTCCTACAGCTTGAAAAGAACTACTAAATGTTACTACAGCAAGGGAAAAGGACATTTTGCATATAGGTCAATTCGATAAACTTATTTGCTTAAACACATCTACTTTAAAAGAAATAAAAGCAGTTACCTGTTCTAAATTACTGCTAATTATCCTCTTCAGAACGGACTCTTTCCTTTCTCATAGTGCTTGACGGCCACACACAGAAAGTGAAGGCGTTTCTGTCCTCCGTGTGTCCCCACCCTCCACGTACACACACGCACACCCGCTTTTCTCTATCACCGTGTTTCCTACTATTTTGGAAATGCAACACCCTCTCATGTCATTTTGTTACCTTGCCCTGACAAAATATTAGATATCATATATTATTACAAGTGTCCAAGTTAATTGTATTGAGGAATTTTAGAAACTTATAAGACAAAAAAGAAAAAAAACTACCATATTATATTAATTCACATCATTAACTCTTCTTCAAATTACTAAAGAGAACTTAAGACATATGAGTTGAGCCCTGGCCAGTTTGGCTCAGCGGTTGGAACATAGGCCTGCGGACCAGAGAGTCCAGGGTTTGGCCCCCGCTAGGGGCACGTATGGAGAAAAAAAAGAAATATGAGTTGTAATCACCAGTGTTTTGGCAGCTTTCCCCTTTAAGTCAGTGTCAATGGGAAATAATTACTATGGACTTTCCAGTTCCGGGAGCGTAAGATGCCCTGACGTGCCTTGTGTGGCTATGTGACTGACTGCAACTTGGGAACAGCCAGACCCTGAAACCCGATCACTGCTTTATAAGCAGCTACATCGCTATCAGTCACTTTTCACACTGCAATGTACCATTCCCTGTGATATGGTGACTTAGTATTAAAATCGTAGATACCCTTAACCATGGCACCTAAAAGGAAAGCAAATGAAAGTAAGTTGCAAAGAGTGAGAATATCTAATCATCACTGTAGCATCCATGAACTGCCTGATCCTGTACAAGGGTAGATTGCAAACTTCTTTTTTAAGACCGGGAAGCCTCTGTTCAAAACATATATAAAATTTTATTTATTTATTTATTTATTTATTTATTCATTCATTCATTCATTCATTCATTCATTCAGATAGAGTGGGAGGGAGGGAGGGAGAGAGAGAAACATCGACATGAAAGGGACACATCGAGTGGTTGTCACCCACACGACCAACCAGGGCCGGGGACAAACTGCAACTGAGGTACGTGCCTTTAGTGGAAATGGAACCCGGGTCTCTCTGGACCACATGCCGACACTCTAACCACTGAGCCAAACTGGCCAGGGCTAAAATTTTATTTTATTTTATTTACTTATTTATTTACTTATTTATTATCCTCACCTGAGGACATTTTTCCATTTTCTGTTCAGATAGAGTGGGAGGAGAGAGGAAGAGAGAGAAACATCAACATGAAAGGGACACATCGAGTAGTTGCCACCCACACGACCAACCAGGGCCGGGGACAAACTGCAACCGAGGCACGTGCCCTCAGGGGGAACCGAACCCGGGTCTCTCTGGACCGCAGGCCAACACTCTAACCACTGAGCCAAACCAGCCAGGGCTAAAATTTTATTTTTTTAAAATGGAAGCCCAGAAGACATTTTAAAAGCCAGTCCCCTAAAACATACTCCCTGGGAATGGCCAAAGTCTTCATTAGCTGTAAAAATGAAAACTGAAGATAAATGCCAGTGGTTAGCAACAGTAGCCTTAAAGGCAATGAGATACAAGTATGTACATGAAACTGGTTGGTGGTTGGAATAAAACCACTGCATATGTGGGCGTTAAATCAAAATTGTTTAAAAATCAAAAGTAAAGGAATTGAGAGAGAGAGAAATAAAAGAATGAATAATTTCACTATTAATTTAAAAACAGCGTAGAAGTTATCTTGGCACAGTTATCTTAGAGCTGGGTAGCATTTTAATACTGCCAGGGAGTTCAGGCAGGCGGACATTAAAATATGGCTTGTAAGTTAGGGTCACTTTCATCTCTGAGAAAGAAAACCCAATACCAATGGCTGGAAAGACCGAATCCGCTGAGTGCTCCAGGCAGTAAGGCCTTTATTCGCACAGCAGAGTCTTCCACACTCGTCAGCCCCCCCAGGGGTTCACTCAGTGTGCTCACCTGGCTTTCCATCCGCCCATCGTCCTGCAGTCCTCTGGACTAAAGCTGGACTGGCCACCTGACAGCTGATACTTAGTTCACTAGCACATATCTTGAGCGAGGAGTTCACAGGACAGTGGTTCATAGCCAACATGATGAAGCACACACCAGGCCCAAACCAGGGTGCTGCCAAAATCTGACCCAAGTGCACACCTGCTAGTCTGTGAGGAAAGTACACCTGTCTTTCATATGTAAGATAAAAACAAAACTTTCCGAATCTGGGCCTTTGAAACAAGCTAAAAATGAAATTCTTTCGCATCTCTTTGTATCTGGGCCATGGCCTTTTCTATAGAATAGAGGAAGCCAAGCTTCAGCTTGGAAACAGGAAAAAAAGGAGTACAAGCGGGTAAATGAAAGTATCTTTCTTTCTCTTTGTCCCCCCACCCCCAATACATATAATTAAATTTAAGTAACTCCAAAAAATGTATTCAGTTACAGTATACATTTTCAACAGAGGTGACAACGGGCTCTTGGGGACAGAGAGGAAAGTATAAAAATCCTTACATAGTACAATGGCTTGTGGCCCTCCATACCTGAACCTACCTGACAAAACCTCAGTCCTTGGTATTCAGTTCCTCTCAGTGGGTATCAGGGGCAGCACTCACATGGGACACATAGCAAATATAGGTGACATTGGTGTGTGAAACTACGGTGCCTGATGGCTGTGACTTTCACTGGAGACTTTCTATTGGCTGCGAAGTCCTGTTGAGAGGGGCCTGGGGCTGCCATTGGCTGCCTTGGTGATGTCGTTTAAGTCTGATCCTGAGAGCTTCTGTGTGCAGCTCAGGCTGTGAGATGTAAATAAAGTTTCTAGTTCAAAAAGTTATTCCGCCCTGGCCAGTCTGGCTCAGTAGTTAGAGTGTCAGCCCGCAGACCAGAGTCCCAGGTTCGGTTCCCTCTAAGGGCATGTACCTCGGTTGCAGTTTGTCCCTGGCCCTGGTTGGGATCGTGTGGGTGGCGACCACTCGATGTGTCTCTCTCACATCAATGTGTGTCTCTCTCTCTTCCCCTCTCTCCCTCCCGCTCTATCTGAAGATAAATGCAAAAAGTATTCAACACATCATTGATTACATTAAGTGCTAAAAAGAATAAACACTGACAGTTTCTAACTACCAGCTGGTTATTTTCTCTCATCAAGAAAAAGTTAAATTCCCTAAAAATGACTTTTAAGAAATTACTTTTTCAATTGTTTTACTTTTGCTGAAAAAATAAGTTCTGAATGATTTTTTAAAATTTTGTTGTGGTTATTAGGCATTTAAATTAACTGCTAATTGGCAGGTATAATTTGATACACTATAATAATGTAAGTAAATAAAAAACATTAAAAGTTATTCAGCAGATGTAGTTAAATGTCAGTTTTTTTCATTTATCTTTTAACTGAAAATGTCTAATTTACTCCTAACCCAGAATTGAATTTTTAAAAGGCTTATACTTATGCTTTTTAAGTGTAAAGCACAACTTTATATACAGTACATAATAAACATGTAGTATTTCTGTGGTATGAAAATTTTATGGTGGGGCAATTAAGAGAAAAGTCTAGAAAGGCTCCTAGGAGAATTGACAGAGTCAGAAACAAGGGCTGCAACATTCCTCCGATGGGAAGCTGGGCCGCAGGTCATCCCAGGGGACCTGGTGTGAAGGTCCCAATCTAACTCACCGATACTAACATGTCAAATAAGAACCAAAACACCCCCCTCCCCAAAATGAACACGGGTCATGAGAACTCTGCCTTGTACATTAAGGAAAAGTGGGCAGAACAAACATGCTCCACAGCCACACAGAGCTCAAGGACTGGGGTCTGAGTGCCGAAGTTGTAGTTGATGACACGGGGCGCCGTGCCACAGGGCTGTCCGCTCTGTCTGTGCCCGCCTGCTGCTCTGTTTCATACTGCGGAGTCTCTTCATCCCTTCTGTGAACTGTCTTTGAAATCTTGTCTCAAACACAAAAAACAGGGAACTGGAGGAATACGGACTATTTTCACACCAAGTAATGACCCTTTTTCTTTTAAACCTGACGCCTTAACAGAATACTGCCTTTGCTGGTGGTAACTAAACGTGGACATGCCATGTAGATCCCCCTTTAGACCAGCCCAGAGCGTTTTATGTAAATCAAATCATAAATGGAACACCTTCACTTCAACAAGCTGTTCAGCACATATTCCCAAGCTCACATTACACTAAAAACCAGTGGAAGACCAGGGAAATATCACAATTTCACCCACAGTTTCTAGCGTCTGAAATCTTTCACAGGTGTCCTAAAAGAGGAAAAAGGTCATGACCCACAGGTCACGTCAATAATCATTAGGTGTTACTGTAACAGAAGGTGTCTGAACAGCCGCTGTGGTACATATGGTGCAGGATTATGTGCATATTACTTACAAGGTTATTTTTCATTTCACAAATGAATTCTAAGCAGCATGAAAACAAGAATTGTCAAAACTAGAAGTTCTAAAACTTCTGTCCATCAGAAATCTTGTCTCAGGCTAACCTAAAGTTTTCTGTAGAATTGTAAATGAACAAAACTGAAATAGGTAACAAATTAAAGGTGGAAATTAACTCAGTCGCTGCAGCCAATCCCACACAAAGGCCCCTGCCTTCTATAAGAAATGGCTTTTGCCACTGATTTGCCCGGGAACCACATAACTGATCGAAACACAAAAATGTGGAGAATTTTCCCTGCCCAGAAGTGGTTTCTGAAAAGGATAAATGCATTTTAACATACATAATTTAGCTTGCAAAAAACCACAGCAGCCAGGGGGAAGAGGCCTGGAAAAGAGCACATACATAGCCGCAGTATTTGATCTAACGCCACGAAAACATTCTGAGACCTTCACAATGCGTCGCCGTCTGCTAAAAAGTTAAAGGTTCTTCTTTCTTTGTTTCCACTCAACCACCAGCTTATTCTAGCAGCAGCTCGACAGCCTGTCTCACATGATGTTCTCAACTGCAAGGGAGCCCAGCAGATGAAACCGGAAGGCGAGGCGGCACGGCAGGGGCCCGCACGCCCCGGCTGCTGCCTGCATGACAAGCAAGGTCCCACGCCACTGTCTACAGAACTCCTCGGGATCCACGTGATGGCCAATCAAAGGAGTTTCCAGATTTCTCTTACAATGAACAGGGCCAAGTTCCTCAAAGGGGAATAGGGCTCCGTCCCAGTCATCCCTACCTCCAAACAAGGCTGCACAAAGAAAACGGGTGTGTTCACTAGAAAGGACAGGGAGAAATGAAGTATGACGGCCAGTGGACTGACATTAGCAGGCGTCTCTGGTGCACAGACTTAGCTCAATTATAATGCAAAGCCACCAGGGATTTTAATTATTAAAAGGTAAACCATATGCCACGGTAACAGAAGACAACTCCGTAATCAAGATCAAGACTGAAGGACACAGTCGTTCTTAATCTCTTCTACTCTAGTTTCTGATGCTCTGAAGACCTTTTCTTAGCAGAAAAAAAACTACATGTAAAATATAAATTTGAAAAGATGATTTGGCTAAACACACCTCAGCAACCAAATTCTTGTGTTTACAGACTTACTCAGGAGATATAACTATATGAGATATTTTTGAGATTCATGTGGATATGAAATTTTAGATGAAGAACTAATACTGACTTGACAAGCCACGTCTCTTAGGTCTTAATTTCTTTTACCATTAAAAAAAAGATGATTGTATTTGTCACTGGATAATCAAAATAGACGTAGAAGTTCCTATGAGAAATGAGGAGCTATTATTTATAACGACACTAATCGTCTTTGGTTTGATTGGTCTTACAGAAAGCATCCTGTGAAAAATTATGTGGCCAGTGCTGGTGATAGAGACATTTAAAGTAAATACCTGTCTTTTCACAAAGAAATCAGTAGGAGATACTGAAATATGTACTGATCCAAGCCAAACACTATATAAAGAAGTTGTACCAAAGTTTCTCAGATTCATAAATCTAAGACATCTCATAGACATAAAAGTTTTAAAACATTACAGTATTCTATGATGAGAGTCAAAATGAATTTAAAAGGAAATACAAGCTTGACTCTGTCCTCAAATGTAATAAAAAAACCATAGTAACAACTTGGTCTAAAAAACTGAACATAAAGATCTACAAATACATCATAAGTGGTTACAGTTTATGAATGTATTTTCTAATTTAAAAAAATACACTCCAAACCAAAACACCAGACATCTACATATTAGGGATACATATTGTTTCGGTGCTAAAATAAATAAATAGGATTCAAATTAGTCTCATAGGTTTAGAATGATTAAAATCTGACTTTAATAAAGGAAATCAATACATATTAGTTGTATCACAAAAAGTTCCAAGTGGCACATATCATGAATGTTTCCAAATGCTGAGTGCTGTAGCTTCTATCTTCCTAGTTTCTTATATCAGTCTTCTTTTCAGTATATCCATGCAACATTCAAGTTCAAGTCCTCACTCCAACTGCTCTAGAATACACTATAATTTATTCACCCATCTCTTCACCCCTACTCTGTATGCAACCCAACCTTCATACTGCTGCCAGATTAATCTCTCTGAAGTAAAGATCTAATCATCACTCACCCACTTAAAAAAATAAAGGAAGAAGGAGCTTTAGTATCTTCCCCCTAGTTAGCTAAGATCCTTTATTCTAGCATTCAGAACTCTAAATACAGTCCTAAGCTTCTTCCTCACCCTATAGTCAAACCAAACTGCACCAGGCCACGTTCCCTGTCATTCCTGGCTCTATGTGGTTGCCTTGCTTCCTCTGTCCCCGCCTGTCCTTGCTTCAGAGGCCCATCCCACTTCCCAGAAGCTCACGAATGCTTTCCCAGATGCCCTCAAGAAGCTGCCCACCTCCCCCTTGGAAACCTCAAGGCACTCGTGGGCAGCCTGGCGTGAGCATTGGCGTGCAGTGGTCTTCCCTGTTGCAGGCTCAATAGCAGAGCCTGTGTCCTACCTGTCCTTGTCTCTTGAAGCCTGCCTCATGGCTGGAAACTCAGCTTTTTCTGGGAAAGAAATGTTTAAGGAGCTTATTGAGGCAGGAGAGTCATAATTTTAAGATATTGGCTTAGCCCTGGCCGGTTTGGCTCAGCGGTTGGAGCATTGGCCTGCAGACCAGAGAGACCCGGGTTTGGTTCCCGCTAGGGGCACGCACCAGAAAACAAAAAAAAGACATTTCCTTATGGTTTACAGACACATCATTAATGTAAAAGTTACATATGCAAGTGTATCAACAATAAATTATGTCAATGGTGAAAAAAGGGGGAAACATCTGTAATACTTTCAATAATAAAGAAAAAAACAGTAAATTATGCTCCAATTAACCATTTCAGCTCTTTGCAACCTTTCAAGTAAGAAAAAAATTAGACCTCATGTACATGGCATCATCTGTTTCAGAGAAGTGATTTTTATCCAGTTTATCTGTTGATACGGTAAGATTTCTGCGAGGACTTCAGAAGGTAAAGTTGTGTCACATCAGCTTCCATGTTGCGGTAAACATGGATGACCTTAAGGCAGATCTTACAGAATTCTCGAAAAGTAAACTGGTGAATGAGTCATGACAGGAGAAACAATTCTGAGCTGTCCTAAATTAAATAATAGCAGATCGGAGGGTGGGAAGAAGACACGGAGAGTTAATCCATTAACAGCCACTGACCAAATTCAACAAGAGACTGCTCACAATTTTAGCTCCTATCAAAAAGAACAGCTCACCAATAGAGGCCACCACATCTCGATTATGCGTGAACTTCCCCGACTGCTGCCCACAACCGACCTGAAATCATCAAGCACCCACTCCCTGCTGGAATCCACACCTTCCCAGAACCTGCCCTGCTTCACCTTCTCCCACCCCATCTATCTCGCTAATTTAAATTCTTTCTAAACAACTTATATCTTCTCCAGATCCACTGCGCCATGCTGCGGGTGCTCGAACTGCACGCACCAGGACCTGCCCTTCCCTGGCTAGCATATGGCTCGACAAACCCTTTCTTTCAGAAAAACTGTCAGCCTCGTAGGTTTTTGTTTAACGGTAAAAGGTATAAAGAAGGCAAGCAACTTGGCCTTGTGGAAAGAACACCGGGAAGCAGAGACCTCAGGTTCTACATGGGTGACTCAGCCTGACTCACTTAACTTCACTTGTCAAACCAGGAAGTTGGACTTGATGAACACCGAGATGCAGTTCTGACACTCTAGCATTCCAGAAGCATAACACATCTTCACTGGTTATTTCTAATTCAAGGTGTGGTAGAAAACAATACTCAATTTCTCAATTTTAATTATTAGAAACAGACAAGCCCACAAATCTTCAACCTAAAAGGGCCCATATATTTCCAGATTATTGCATTTTCAAAGATGTTTTCAAATTAAAACAAACCAAAAACAATAAACAATCCCAGAGGACTAAAAAAAAGAAATCTAAGGGAAAAACTAAAACATGTCCCCCAACCTCATACCACTACAAGTAACTGCTAAGTAACTTCTGTAAAATGAATGTTTTGTTAAAATTTTAAGAAGCCAAATATAGCTATAAAAAATTACCAGGTAAATAGCAGAAACAAGTAGTAAAGTACTTCTTTCAAGTTGTTTCTGGATCTCTTGCCTGACAAAATAAACTCAGACTGCAGCCCTAGGGCTATGAGAAGTGAGCATTTCAGAAGTCTCGGATAATGGGAAGTGAGCACAGGGAGTGCGCACACCCGCTGCTCAGCCGAACTTAAACTCTCCTGCAGACTGTGCTGTACCCTTCGTCAGTCAGCTTTAGGATTTCATTAACATACATGTGAAGTCTTTCAGAATAACTGTTGCCGTAAAGGCCTTAGGCAGGTGGCTCTGGAGCACAAATCACCAGCTTAGGTTCTCGCAGCTTCCCGTTTGGACTTGTGGGTTCACTACGGTGGGGGTGGCTTGACAGTGCCAGGAACTGGGGGTCGCAATGCCCAGCTGGGATGAGAGTACACTGTGCAGCACAGGAGCTGAGAAGCATTTTCCCTAAACGTAGGAGGAAAAGGGGTATCTTCTAGAAGATACTAGCAAGTAATTGAAATGAGGCTCTGTCTCCCGCCTCCCCCTAAATGAAAACAAACAAACAAACGAAAACTTTATCAAAACTGAGGCTAGGCCCGTTCATTACATTATTACTAACTCTGTCCTACCTTCGGACGCTCTTATCACATATCCCCCCTGCTTTTCTCCGGGAGGCACGCCAAGCAGCTGCATAATTCTGTCCAGCAGCCCATGGATGATCTCAAACCCAGGATTCTTGTTGTAATAAACAGCGCAGAGATGCCTGCAGTTTCTTGCACCTACATCTGAAAAGATAAAAGAAAAATCAGTCACAAAGCCATGGTGACCATTACTTAAGAATTTGATTTAACCCAATACAAACTTGGGCAGCCAACAAAAAAGAAAATCATAACACACAGAGAACCACTCAACCTCAAATACAAAAAATATGGTCTTTCAACCACCAAATTCTCTGAGGTGTCTTTATCTGGGGTAGGTATAGAAACCCAAGTGCTGCCCCAGGAACAAGAGGCTTCAGTGGTACAAACTGGTAAAGACTCTGTAAGCAATTTAGCAACATACATTAAAGCCTTAAAACTTCATAACCTTTTATTCACAATACTATAAAAAAAATAATCCTAAATACACATAAAAGGTGACATGTAAAAATATATTATTTCTGCACAAAGCATTATTTCTAATAGGGAAGTTAGGAAAAAAAGCACCTTTACTAAGATTTATAACAGAGTTAGAGCAAATACCTGAAATAGTAAATGAAAGAAACAGGAAGAATATATAAGTATGGAAATTATGAAGCAAAGAGGAATGACTATCGCAAAAGTGAGGACGGTGATTCCTCTGGGCAAAGGGAAGGTGATACAATAGGGAAGAGTCTTGAAGCTTAAGATACTGGCAATATTCCATTTCTTATGCTGATGGCTACACTTGTGTTTGCTTGACAGTAATCTTTTTAAGCCATATGTTATATACACTTTTCACAATTAAAACAGGAAAAAAAGCAATATATGAAGATAAGAATTATACTATGTAAATATAACCACAAGCCAACCAACTCCACGCACAGGGAAAAGCAAATGCACTTACATATTAACAGCAGTGATATGTGGGCAGGGATAATTTTTTAAAGTCTTATCTATTTCCCATTTTTCCCTTGATTAGTATATATTATTCTGCTTTGAAATTCGGAACTTAGAAATGGTAATATTTTTCAACAGGTAATATTGTTCATTTGCAACAGTCCAAATGAACCCTGATGGGTGACTGCATAAACAAACTGGTTCATCCATAGAACAGAATAGTACTCATCAATAAAAAGGAACAAACTATTGATAGACTTGACAATTCAGATTAAGCTCAAGGGCACTATGCTGAATAAAAGAGGCCAGTCTCAAAACATGAGTCTATTTGTATGACATTCTGGATAAGGCAAAACTATAGCAACCAAGAAAAGATAGTGTTTGCCTGAGGTCAGATGTGGAGAAAAAAAATGTGACTACAATAGAAAACACAAGGGGGTCTAAGGGTGATAAAATGATGGTTACAAAAATCTAAACCCATATAAAAACATTAAAAAAAAAGAAAAAAAAGAAGTGTATAGCATATAAAGGTAGACTCAAATTCAGTGGTGATCATTACTTTATAACGGGTATGTATACTCATGGCCCTTCAATAAATTCTAGAGGAAACCACAGCTCTAACACAAACACTGAATGAATGTTGGTCTCATTTCACTTTTCAAAGTAGGAAAAGAGAAAAAACAAACTAATGTCTATCAGGGAACAAACTGAAAATAAAAAGCATGTATTGAGCAAAAGTTCTTTCACAGATTTATTCTGAGAAGGAAAAATTCTGAGATGTCCCAAGTTCAAAGACAGTGAGTGGGCTGGCAGTAGGGTACAAGGAAGAGACAAAAAGGGGTTGATCAGTTAACAGCAGAAGAGCCAAAACCAACAAATGACTCTTACATTCCAGAATGTACGTTGAAACTGCATTCACTTCAGGTTGCTATTTCCTCAGTAATCTAGAGAGAATAGCTGACCAGCAGAGCCTCCGCATCCTGGTTACGTGGGAACTCTCCAGACTGTTGCCCACAACCAATCCAAAAGCACCCTGTGGACTATGCACCTATCCCAGAACTGTCCCTCATTTCTCCTTTGCCAGCCCTCCATATCAATAGCTCCTACACATTCTTTCCAAACAACCTGCATCTTTCTTCTCCAAACTCCAGGCCTAGGAAGGCAGGCATGTCTGCCATCTCCATCATACCCTGCGGCTGGTGGCTCAGACTGCCGTGCCAGGACCTGTCCTTTCTCCGGCTAGCATACAGCTCAACAAACCCTTTCTTTCAGAAAAACTTCAGCCTCAAAGGTTTGTTTTTTAATATATTTTTATTGACTTTTTAGAGAGAGAGATAGAAACATCAATGTGAGAGAGAAACATTGATCGACTGCCTCCTGCACACCCCTCACTGGGGATCAAGCTTGAAACCCGGGCACGTGCCCTGACTGGGAATTGAACCGGGACCTCTCAGTCCATGGGACGACGCTCAATCCACTGAGCCACACTGGCCAGGTAGCCTTGAAGGTTTTTGATTAATAATTCCCAGTGCATAAATGACATAAAATATTGAATGCCTTTTACCTTCCAGATATCCAAATAAAACGTGGGTATTTTAAGACACTATACCCTTGCCCTGGCCGGTTTGGCTCAGCGGTTAGAGCGTCGGCCTGCGGTCCTGAGAGACCCGGGTTCGGTTCCCGCTAAGGGCAAGTACCTCGGTTGCAGTTTGTCCCCGGCCCTGGTTGGTTGTGCGGGTGGCAGCCACTCGATGTGTTCCTTTCACATCGATGTTTCTCTCTCTCTCTCTGTTCCTCTCTCTCCCTCCCACTCTACCTGAACAAAAAAAAAAGGAAAAATGTCCTCGGGTGAGGATTAAAAAAAAAAAAAGACACTATACTCAACCACGAAAGCAATTTATACAAAAGTGAGCAAATAAATGGGGCAAAAAGAAAAGGGAAACTAATGTCAACTGTTTATCTACCATGTGGCAGGTAGTACCTGTCTGTCAACATACCTATATTCTTACTCAATTCCTAAGACAACCATGTAAGCGAGGTGTTATTATCCCTATAAAATACAATGGGGAGAATAAAATGGAGAAACAAAAGTGCAGAAAGATTTTGCACAAAGCCAAGCCTACTGGCTGGAGCTAACTGTAATTAATTACATAGCTAATAAGTTATAAAACCAGGATTTAACCAATCACTTGACTCCAAAACCCATGCTCTTTCCACTATACAGTGGAAATCTAAATCTCTAAAGGATTTAAATGACAACAAATACTATAAGGGTAAACTTATGTATGGATGTTTACCTACCTAATATAGTCAAGGGTGTCCTTTCTTGAAATGTTTTTAATATGATAAACAGATGTTTGTTCTAAAGGTTTCTGAGAACTCTAGGTAAGCAGCTGGAGTAAATTATTTTTAGAAGTCAGTTAACTAAAGTTTCTAGCCATCAACAATACTGTCACTCATGGAAAGTGTATGCTAAGTGCAACACTGGCTGACCACACATGGAGAAGTCAAGTCCCTGCCACGTAACATTCTCAGTACCTCCTATATGCAAGGCACTTCCTGTCTGCATCCCTAGAGGATGACGGTCAGAGCCAGCACAGGGCCTGCACAAACCAAACCCTGACAGTTATTTTCTGAATAACTGAATAAAGCCTGGAAAGGGAGGTAACCACACAAACAACTATTCAACAAGCGAGACCAGACAACGGGGCACATTCTAAGTCAGCACAAGAGTCAACTGATGTAAGAAAGAGAGTGCCGTCCGGCTGTCTCTGTCATTTCCACTTGCAAAGATAAAGAAATGTGGTATCTAAAAGCTTTACTTGAAGGTATAAGAATAAAGATTAATGTTAAAATCAGACAGGCATAAAACCCCAATAAACCAACCTCATGCATAAACTAAAATGAGGGGCCTGATTCCTCTGTAGGAAATCTCGATCTCTCAATCTCTCTCTCTCTCTCTCCCTCCTGTCTCTCCCTCCCTGAAGGGAAAAAAATGAAACGGAAAAGAACTAAATTATCCCTTTCATAATACTTCGCTGCTGCTGGGCATCTCTGCCATGTGGTACCCATTTGCTGGTGTCACATGCTTCCACTTTAACACACAGACACTTACTGAAACCACTTAGTTGCTCCACTCTGCTGCGAGAAACAGCCGGCAGGAACGCTGCCAGCTTAGCAACCCAAACTGGAAGCTGTTTTGGTAACCTTGGCCTTGGGACACTTCTTTCCTGATCGCAAACTATGTAAAACTTACCTTTCTGATAAGAGGATCCACATCCAGTTTAAAGACTTAGAAATTCAAAACTACAAATTAAGTGAGTTTGGTGATCAGAATAATAAAATTACAAAATAAAAAAAAATACAGGACTTTAAAAAAAAAAATTAAACTCCAAGGTTTCAGGATGTTTATAGCACACACATTTTGTACACGTACACACACACACACACACAGAAATGAGCTATAGATTTTTATATTCAATTCCGCAATATTTTTAAGAAAGGTCACTGAATTTTAGAGCATTGTACCCAGCCCACCATAAGAATTAAATTAAACATTATTTTGGCAGCCCCTCGCAACCCCCACCACTGAGTGGCTGATTTTCCACATTTCCCACAAGCTACCACTCCTCTAGACTGGCTTCCTCACATCTTGCTCAGATAGTCCCTCTACTGTGGCTGAACTGAAAACAGAGAAAAATAACCACATGCCCACTTCCTCCCACTCCTCCCTGGAGAAGTTCGAGGTATGGCCAACTCCATTTCCTAAGACTGGGCGCTGAGGGACCACGTTACATCACAAAGCTCACTCACGCCACAAAACAAGACCCATTTAAATTTCATGCAAAATTAGGGTTTGCTGCAAGTGACTCAGTTCTTTATAACTCAGTTAACAGATCTCTTGTGTCATGGCATCAAACAATTCTGCTTTTTAAACGGCCTGCCAAGTGTGTCAGCCTAAATTACCAATGTATTTCACAGACTTCAAAGTACTGCCTGGAGAGGCTGATCTAACCCACCCAAAGGAGGGGCGGCTGGCTACGCTTCTGTAAGCTGAAAGAACATGCCAAATGATCTCTTTTTAAAGAAGAGAAAGGAAGAAGAAATGGTAGACGATGTCCCTTCGTAGAAGACGACTGTATACAACTCACATTTTAGAACAGGCTCCTGCTTGGAGTAGATCCTCTCTCACCAAAGTTCCAAGGATCAAAAGCAAATTAGGAGAGTCGGGTTGTGTTACCATATATGGGTCACACTAGAAAAGGGCAGAGTCTTCCACCTTTCCACCGCTAGTTCTCACATTCACCTAGAAGCCCAAATATAGATGCCAGGAGAAAGCCTACTGGAAAACCAAAGGCTTCCAGAGTAATCACTGGCTGGTACTGAGCTTAAGATTAATAGTCTGGCCAAGTTCAGACAATAAAACAAAGTACCTTGATTTTTAGTCTATTCCATCCAATAAATTTCTTTAATATTGGTCCCTAAGAAACTGAAGCTTATACATTATCTCCTGAAAAATTCCAATGTAGTATATTAAATGATTCACAAAAGCTACAAGAATCCGCTGAAGACATATACCTTAAAAATTACACCTAATATACAAAAACAGGAATCTTTATACATTCCTCGTAGGGCTGCAAATTTGTACAAAATCCTTTTTGGAAAAGAATTTGACAAGATAGCAAACATATAATGTGCATACCAATGGACTGATTTCTAAAAATATGTATTTGTATAAGAGTATAAAGATATTCATTGTAACAGACATATTTTTAGCAAAACCCTGGTCGCAATCTAAATATCTATCAACAGTCAGAGTAAATAAATTATAACATATCCACGCAATGGAATATTATGCAGCCGTTAGAGAGAACGAGGTGAGCAGAATGTGTTCGCAGGGAAAAGGTATTCTGCTGGTGTGAAGTGGACAGCATTCACCTGCCCTCACGGCCAGCCAGGGCAATGTGAGACCTGGCTGCACACACACAAGACAGGGCCTGGCAGGTCATTCGAACAGCAGGGGTACAGAGAAGCTGCATCTGTGTATTTTTCTAAAATACCAAGAGAACAGAATTACTTTAAAGTTAGAAAAATATATTTATAAAAGTTCTTAAGGACATTGCAAATAAAGTTTCAATTTAAAAAATGAACATAATAAAAAAAAAAGAATAATTTTCCTTAAAACGCATTTAGCCTTGACTGGTTTGGCTCAGTGGTAGAGTGTTGGCCCACAGACCGAAGAGTCGTGGGTTTGATTCTAGTCAAGGGCACGTACCTCAGTTGCAGTTCGTCCCCAGCCCTGGTCAGGGTCATGCGGAAGGCAGCCAGTCACTGTGTCTCTAACATGGATGTTTCTCTCTCTCTCCCTTTCTCTCCCTCTTTCTCCCTCCACTCTATTTGAAAATAAATAGAAAAATATCCTCAGGTGAGGATTAAAAAAAAGAACGTATGTATATTACAGCACTAAAATACAGATTTTTTTTCTTTTTTAAATAATGCTAAAAGCCAAGAAACAAGCGTGAGGAAAATCTATGACTTTCCCAAGGCATGAAGGAAAAGGATGCATCCTTGTGGATTGGCTTTTATTTAGGTAACATAAACCTGGAATGGATTTTTATCTATTAAAAAATACATGCAGTATGCAATGCATGGCAGAGCACATTACACTCACGTTAGCAGATCTTAACTATGTGGAACCAAACACACTAAAATAACTTTCCGTATTAAAAATGATGTTATTTACACAGTTAAGATGCCATCACATATGTGAATGATGCTACTTCAAATATTGTTAATGTCAATGTTCCTTAAACCCATATTTTTTGAATTATTAATTGAAAATTCTACATGCCGAAAATATGAAGTAGTAAAATTAAATTAATCCAGACTGATGACATAAGCTTTGTTCAGCAAACCACATTCCACATATGTATGCTAGATAATCTTCCATTATTTGATGGCTGAAGAATTAATGGACAATTTCCCAGAGCTGAAGTATTTCACAAGCTCATAACGACCATTTTTATTGTGCTCTTAATCAAGCAAAGAGTAATAGAAAACTATAAAGATCTGGACCCTATATTTTAGTAGGTTACAATATAAGACAGATATATGAATACCAAGAGCAAACTGAAAGAACAAATCAAATCATAAGGGAACAGTGAATCAGTTGTGCCCCTGCAGCCACAGAGGCCCGGAGAGGAACGAGGAATAGAATCTTAAATATATATTGCAACTAAAGTGAAAGAAGAAATCCTGGGCTCCATATCCAAACTAGTCAAGGTAAAAAGCAAATCACACTCTGATTAGACAATCGGCTTTCAGGGATAATGTGAAATTTCAGAAGCGATGCAGACGGCCTTGGGAAGCGGAGGAATGCAGCCTGGGCCAGGACCGCAGTAGTGCTCTGGGGCCAGGACCGGTCTGAGCACAAGTGTGCACAGCAGGCTCGGAGTACATGTGCCTGCCAAGGCGGGGAGGGAACTGGAGTCCTCTGAGGGGTCAAGGGCCTTAACCTATTCCACCTACTAGAATAATCCCACCTACCAGAGTAATTATTAAAGCCCTCAATTCTTTAAATGCAGTAGTTGAAACTAAAGTGCATGGCAATTTGATCAGGCTTCTCCACAGATAGGTGTCAAATCGAGAAGACGGCTGTTTTGTGCTAATCGACACCAGCCTCTGTCCTTCACAAGGCCAAGCGCAGTCGTCTTTCCTGGGCTGTGCTCCTTGGCAGTTCTCCTGCCATTGCCGTGAGCTTCTAGGCATGCCGGCAGCTTCAGTGGCCATCACGGAATAAACTGTGATGGCAGGATTCAATCTGCGTTTCATTAAAAGCCAGAATGTTGGACTTTGCAAAATATAGTTGCTTTCCTGAGCATCAAGATTAGCAATTCACAATTAAGCCCTCTGTTCCTCAAAAATAATTTTTTACTATTTTGTTTACAGTTTAGTTATCCTTGACATCGAACAGAAAACCAAAATTATTAACAACTGGAACCAATCAACAACTCACACAGAAGCCTGATTTGATAGCTTCAGGGCTGCCTTGACTGACTTCCATTATAAAGCTGAGAATTAACCCCCAGTAGTCTGCATTAACTCTCATTCCAAAGACACACGCCCTCTGCCCGACAAAAGGGATAAATCAGCTTAGTCCCGAGTTATAACTGATTTTTTAAAATATTGCAGCAACTATGGATCTTAAGACTCAATAAATGCAGTGGTTGGCTCAGCCTCAAAGAACTGGAATCTGTCTGAGTCAGGGTGGAAGTCTTAATACTTGAGCGGTGCGCCTGACTTAGTCACCAAATGAGCAGCCAGCCCGATAGCATCACAATATGGACATCAAGTCCACTTCAGCACAGGCAACTGTCCAAAGAGGTCAAGCACGAAAATGGGGCTAGTAGTCTTTCGTTTACTCGTACAGGAATGCAGGGCAGACACATCTGTGGGAGGCGCTGCAATCAGGACAGATTCCTTTTTAATGTCCATCTGGGAAGGTATGCTTGCCTACACAAACATGTGAGGCTGGCAGCACGGGGTATTTCCTAACTCTTATAAAACAAGGTAGTGGCAAATGTCACTCCCTTGCCCGATCTGTAAAAGTCTGTCCCCTGGTCTATCTTCCTCAAGACTGGCAAATCCGCCTCATATTTTCCAAGCAGCCTTAGCAAACAAAAAAAAAGAACTCAAACATACTTTTCTACCAGGGCAATGAATGAGACTGCCTTGCTCACTCTTGCCACACATTTCTACCCATAGTTTGGGTTTATCCCAACTAATGAAAAATAGGGACACTTCCATATTAACTGGAAACCTCTTTTATCATTTCACTTTTGATGTACTACATTTTTTTCCTTCAAAATAGTTTATTCGTTAGGAGGAAATGGCTAATGTAAATTGAACTGGTTTGAAAGACAGTAAAAACATATATGTTCAAATCATTAAAAAGAAGTGGGTGAGCCCTGGCCGGTTTTCTCAGTGGTTAGAGCACTGGCCCACGGACCAAAGAGTCTCGGGTTCGATTCCAGTCAAG
Source organism: Molossus molossus (assembly GCF_014108415.1). Taxonomy (NCBI): domain Eukaryota; kingdom Metazoa; phylum Chordata; class Mammalia; order Chiroptera; family Molossidae; genus Molossus; species Molossus molossus. The sequence goes on from NW_023425346.1 coordinate 94,475,880, forward strand.
GGCACGTAACTCGGTTGTGGTTTGTCCCTGGCCCTGGTTGGGTCTTGTGAGGGCAATCAGTCGATGTGTCCCTCTCACGTCAACTCTCCCTCCCTCCTTCTCTATCTTAAGATAAATGGAAAAATATCCTCGGGTGAGGATTAAAAAAAAAACAAGAAGTGGGTCTGATTACCGAAAAAACAATATTCCTGTTTTTCTTAAGTCCCACATTAGTACATTTTGGTTTACTTATCCTAAAAAAGAAAACAGTGCACAACAGAAGAAAAACCAATTAAACAAAGGTCAGGATAAAAGTGAGCCCCAAGTGCCCCAGTAAGGGACATTAATCCTTGAAAGGCCAGCATAAGTTTTCACGTCATTCTCACAGAAAATTACCAAAACAGGATGCTAGGCATCTGGCATTGGGGGTTGCTAATACCCTAAGAGTAAAAGCAGACACCAAACAGTACTTATTATGGGGCTGAAATTTTTCATGTACTCCTTATAACAAATCTAATGAAATAAGTGCTACCATTATCCCCATGGTACAGACGAGAAACTAAGGCACAGAGAGATTAAATAAATTGCCCAAAGTTAGGCAGCTGGCAAGTGGCAGAACCACGACCGAAACCCAGGCACATGGGCTGCACACTCTGTCTCAGGAACCGGCGCTGGGCTGCCTTGCCTAGAGTCCTCTGTGTACACCAGATGAAAAGTAGGGAGTCCAAATGTACATAGAATAATCCATCAGAAAAGCTACTTTTGTTATGAAATAAAATCCAGGCCTACAACACACTCCAAATAAGTTAAAGCAAACTTATGTTTTCAAGATGGTAAACTTACTGAGCAGATGTACGTCCTCTCATTTCTCAAATCCCAGTGATAGGATAGAAAATTTTAAAGAAAAGAGAATAAACCATAATGATGCAGGACAACGGGCAGAAGTAATTATCAGATGAAAATGGCTGGATAGGAACACACAGTAGAATAATCATAACCGAAAACAGGAATGAAAGAGGTCTGCTGCAGAGATGAGAACTATTCTTCCTGATAAAATCATGTGCAGCAGAAATGCAAATCTTTGACTTAAAAAGCATATGGACTGGGCTCCTGGGGTTATCATCAGCAATGCCTACAGCACTAGTACAAAAGACTAGCTCTCACTCAATAGAGGAGGTTATCTCAAGCATGGGCCTTGGGGCAGAGTGGAGTCTACGTCTAGGCCTTCCCAAGAACAGAGGACAACAGCCAGTAAAGGCACCTCTACCCAGGAGTGCAATACTGTCAGTGCTCCCAAGCGCTCATGCCAACAGCAAAACCTTCCTTGTGGCCATGGAGACCCTAGCTGCTCCTCACCCTCACCCTCCAGACTCGGAGTGGCCTGCTTGTGAGCATGCACAGCTCTGCACAGCCCTGGAGGGAGCTTTGTGATGAGGGAAGAGGACTACCGCTAACAGTGCTCCAGAACTTTTGGGGAAACCTAGTGTAATTAACCTAATTCTCTATTTATAAATATGTTTGAATCACCAAGGACCAAAACAATGTAAAATTCAAAGAACTAAGATGAAAAACAACAGGTCAAAGTTAACAGAAAAACCTGGCATTGGAGTAACACTCTTAGTTAGCTGTACCCACGGAAGACGCGAGGCACATGAACCCTCACAACTTTTTAGAGCTGGCAATGAAAATGTTTGCAGCTGCCCTGGCCGGTTTGGCTCAGCGGTTAGAGTGTCGGCCTGTGTTCCAGAGAGACCCGGGTTCGGTTCCCGCTAAGGGCATGTACCTCGGTTGCAGTTTGTCCCTGGCCCTGGTTGGTCGTGCAAGTGGCAGCCACTTGATGTGTCCCTTTCACGTCAATGTTTCTCTCTTTCTCTCTCTCTCTCTCTCCCCCACTCTACCTGAAAAAAAAAAACACAGGAAAATGTCCTCGGGTGAGGATAAAAAAAAAAAAAGGAAAAGAAAATGTTTGCAGCTGATTATTGCAGATTCAACACCCCCCAAAACTCTCCATAGACTAATATTAAAATGAACTTTTATTCTCTAAGGATATAGGCACTGAGATCTAACCCTAGCTCTAAGGCCAGTATTTATGAAAGCTTGGGAAAATAACTGCTTTCTGTCTTAATTTTCCTATATATTAAAGGGGGACAATGTTTTTTGTACAATCTAGTTCAGGGAGCTGTTTAACAATCAAAACAGAAAATGTCTGTTTAAAAGTTTTCAGAAAGTAAAAGGCACCATACAATGCAAGGTGACAGCGCTGGCTGAAATGGGCTGCACACTGGGGAGCAGGTGGAGCCCAGCGCTGGCTGAAAGTTTGCTGTGGACAGTCCACAGACAGCCAGCCAAGAAAGGCCTCTGCTTCTTGAACTGGTTCAAAGAAACACACTCTGAAGCCTGTAGTCTGGAGTAAGACTCACTGAATAAGCACTGCTAGGACTTGAACTGTAATTCCAGGGAACCAAGAAATTTAGTCATTTGAAGGCACTGCTCACCAAGAGATGACCTCATACACAGCTCGAAACAGTCAGACTGATTATATAAGTCTGCTGACATGGAGACGTCTGACTGGAACATAGGAAGCCTGACTAACACAAACATCCTTGGCAATCAGGTACTTACTAAATATGTATTTATTAAGTAACTACTGCATTCCAAATGTTGAGCCAAGCAACTTGCTATACTAACAAGTCCAGACCACACTCAAAAGAGACAAAAACTGGCAAAACACATTCAGTCACTAACTGGCAAAACACAGTCACTAGTACACCGCTGGTGGTGAACAGTCACTGAAAAACCAGAATGACAAGAAGCCAAGTACCTTAAACTGATATGCACATAAATCTTGTCATGAGATAAAAAGATTCCACAGTGCTTCTGAAGGTGAGGTTTTAATAGGGCCCTTACAAAGTATTATTATATTCTTTGTTAAAATTTGCTTTCTAGTAAAAGAAGTAAGAGATAGAGTAACTAAATATATGGACCTTGCTTGGATTGATGCAAATCAATCATGAAAATTAAATTTATAAAACAATTGTGAAGCCCTGGCCAGTTTGGCTCAGTGGTTGAGCATAGGCCTGCGAACCAGAGAGTCCCGGGTTCGGTTCCTGCTAGGGGCACATGCCACCAAAAAAAAAAAAAAAAACAATTGTGAAAATTTAAACACTAGGTAGATGTCTGATGATAGTAAGATATGATAAATATAATAAATATTATATAAATATTATTTTAAAAAGACAAAAATGGTAGTCCGTATCATTCAGAAATAGATACTACAGTGTTTGCTGATGAAATGCTATCATTTCTCAGAATTACATTAAAATAATATGGGGAGCCCTGGCCAGTTTGGCTCAGCGGCTGGAGCATCAGCCGCAGACCAATGAGTCGCGGGTTTGATTCTGGTCAAGGGCACGTACCTTAGTTGCGGTTCATCCGCCAGCCCAGTCAGGTCATGCAGAGGCAACCAGTCAATGTGGCTCTATCACAACAATGTTTCTGTCTCTCCCTTCCTCCCACTCTATCTAATGATAAACAGAAAAATATCCTCAGGTGAAGAATAAAAAAAATAATAATATGGGAAAGTAGTTGGAGTGTAAAGTAAAGAAGCTTAGTCATGTGTTGATAATTGTTGAAGCTGGGTGTTGGATTCACAAGGGTGATTATACTATTTTTTCTACTTTTATATACAGTTGATATTTTCATTTCAAAAAATGCTCTAAGTAGACAAATCAAAGGTGGCTGGTTCTTACCTCTGCTAGAATCTTTTACTACAATGTCAGAGATTTCAAACAGTTTAAGAGGAAGAGGCATCTTCCGATTCACTGCTATGGTCTTTAGGAGGCCAGGAAGAAGGGTAGTGCGCACCACCTACAGGAGAAGACGCAAAATTGCACTGACCAAATAGGAACCAAACAGACATACAATCAAGTACTTCCACCCTTTCCCTCAGGGGATATGTTCCAAGACCTTCCGTGGATGCCTGAAACCACAGGTAGTACTATACCCTATATATACTGTAATTATTCCTATGATCAAGTTTACGGCTTCAGTCTGGCATATCCAAATTGCCAGCATTACTGCTCTTGCACCTTGGGGCCGTTCTTAAGTAAAATAAGGGTTACTTGAATACAAGCACTTTATACTGAGACAGTCAATCTAACAACCTAGTTGGCTACTAAGTGGCAGGTAGTATATATAGCATGGAGATGCTGGACAAAGGGATAATTCAGGTCCCATTTGGGATGGAGAGGGATGGGGTGAGATTTCATCACACTAGTCAGAACAGCTGCAATTTAAAATTTATAAATTGTTTATTTCTGGAATTTTATATTCAGTATTTTCAGATTGGGTTGACCACAGGTTACTGAAACCATGGATAGTGAAACCATAAAGAAGGGGGGAGGGGGCACAAGACGGGCTAATGTACTTGGTTAAAGACAAAACCAAAAGACCCCATGGCTTCACAAGAGACTCTTCTGGAAAATGCAATGCCCAAATATCTAAGTCATTTTTATTTTTCAATTTCAGGTCACTCAAAAAGCTAAAAATGTCCTGACTTGCAAACTTGCAAAATGAAAAATCATAAATTTGATTTAAAAAAAAATGAGAAGAGCCCTGGCCAGGTAGCTCAGTTGGTTAGAGCACCATCGTGATACACCAAGATTGCGGGTTTGATCCCCAGTCAAGGCACCCACAAAAATCAACCAATGAATGCATACGTAAGTAGAACAATAAATCTCTCTCTCTCACTAATCAATACATCTTTAAAAATAAGAAACAAATATGATAACAAATATAATTGCTTGTATCTAGAATTATTTTATTATTAAAATTTTTTAAATTAAATCCTTGAAGATTTCAAATATGTAAAAATTTTCATATTCTGCCTTATTTTATAAACTGAAGTAGATTACAAGAAATATAAATACAGGATAGGTCAAAAGTAGGTTACAGTTGTCTGTACAGAAAATAATACAATTAATAAATAATACAAGAATAAACTCCGTTTCGAGTACAGCTGTAAACCTATTTTTGCCCCACCCTGTATTTAAATAGATTAAATATGAATTAATCAAAAGTTAAAAAACCAGAACCAGGGAAAATGTAAATGCAACTAAAACACCAGGACGATGAGAAAAACAGAACACAAATATGTAGGCACTAAAACAACTAAGCAGCTGCTACGGGCAGACTATGACTAGTTTCCAACTGAGTAGCCAAAGACGTATAAATACACATCCCAGTTCTTTAAAACAAACAAACAAACATAAAACCGCAAAACTTCCCTCCTTTTGTCTGTGAAATAAATTTCTCACTCTGAGATACATGAGATCTGTCAGCTGTCAAAACATCCTGTTACCAGCAGGGTTTTGCGAGCAGGTATGACACCATCTTTGAGAGTCCAGGCTCTGCAGACTCCAACACCATTTCTCTTACCCAGACTCTTGCATGAGCTTCCTCCTTTTTTGTTTTTATCCTCACCCGAGGATATTTTTCCATTTTTTGTTCAGATAGAGTGGAAGGGAGAGAGAGAAAAACATCGAGTGGCTGCCTCCCGCACAGACGGGGACAAACTGTAACCGAGGTACGTGCCCTTGGAGGGAACCGAACCCGGGTCTCTCTGGACCGCAGGCTGACACTCCAACTGCTGAGCCAAACCAGCCAGGGATTGCATGAGCTTCTTTTTTTTTTTTATTTATTTATTTTTTTTTAATGAATTTTTATTTATTTTTTTGTTACAGATATTTTACCTTTTTACCCCATTGGCACCCCCCACCCCACCCCCCCTCCACCCTGTCCCCGGCTTAGTTGTCCATGTCCATTGGTCATGCATACATGCATATAAGTTCTGTGGTTTATCTCTTCCCACCCCCCCACCCCCCATCCCCTCTTCTGAGGGATGTCAGTCTGTGCCCTACTTCCATGTGTCTGGGTCTACTGTATTCCGCATGAGCTTCTTAAACTGGTTTGTCTGCTTCCACTCCTGCCACCTTGTGGTCTATTCTCCACAGACTGATCCTTTAAGACCTAATCAGATCATGGAACTACTCTGCTCAAAAATCTCCAGTAGGTTTCCACCAACTTCTGAGTAAAATCCATGCCTTACATGGGGCCCTATATGAACGTGGCCCTGGCCTCTCTCCAACCTCAATGCCTGCTGTGCCCTTGGCTACCTGTGCTCCAGCCACACAGCTACACACCAAAAGCAGGTTTTCATCTCAGACCTCCACATGTGCTCTTTCCTCTGCCTGCTACATTCTTCCTCTAGTCTCTGCTCAAAGGTCCTTTCCCACAGAGGCCTGCCCTGACCACCCTAGTTAAGACAGCAGGCTCCCCAGATCCTGCACAAGGAAGAGTAAGCCCTGAAAAGGCCTGCTAGATGTGTGTGTGTGTGGGGGGGGGGGATCTTTCCTATCACATTCATTCTACCAACAAGTTGCTATTCGCCTTCAACCTGGTGCTTTCTTAAATATCCTTCATGTTCCCAAAACAAAACAAAAACAAAAACCTGAAAATGATCAAGCTTCTAGCTATAATTAACAATTTATTGAAAATATAGGGGACCAATGGAATGTAGTTAGCAAAATCCTAAATGTGAGAATCCTACAAGGAAAATGACCTAGTTTCTTGGACACAGTGAGTGAGACAGAGAGAGAGAGAGAGAGACACAGACAGACAGACAGACAGAGAAACCTGTAGATTAAAAGAGACTTAAGAAGCACATCAATCAATTTTGATGTACAACTTTATAAGTCTAAAATCAAACTAAAAAATTGAGCCAACTGGTAAAATTTGAACAATGACTGGACACTTGAAGATATTAAGGAATATTACTGCTAATTTGGGGGGATGTGGGAATATTCTGTGATTTTGTTTATAATAATTATAATAAAATTTTACATATTTTAACTAAATAACATTTCTTTTATTCACAATCTGATGTATCTACTATCAGAAAAAAGCCCGAAGTTAAAAATTACGCAGGGAAAAAGAATTGGTTTAGCCCTGGCCAGTCTTGCTCAGTGGTTAGAGCGTCGGCCTGCAATCCAGAGAGACCCGGATTTGGTTCCCACTAGGGGCACGTACCTCAGTTGCAGTTTGTCCCCGGCCCTGATTGGGGTTGTGTGGGTGGCAGCCAGTCAATGTGTCTCTCTCAAATCAATTTTTCTCTCTCTCTTTCTTCCTCCCTCTCTCCCTCTCTCTCTATCTGAAGATGAATGCAAAAGTGTCCTTGGGTGAGGATAAAAAAAAAGAATGGGTTTAGACAATAAAATGAGTTATAAGACCATAAACAACTTTATAACCATAAATAAACATAAACTTGTTAGCAACATTAGTAATGGTAGGACATATGTGTTGCTAAAGTAAGAGTAAAATATAGAATCTGTCAAGTCTAAAAGACAGACTCATTTTCATTTCAAATGTATTTTATACAGAAATATTGATTCTTAAGTGTGCAAAGGCCACAGCTATTTACAGTGGCATTTAATGTGTTTCTGATTTGTCTTCCTTCCACTTATATAGAGGATTAAGACAGAATGTAAACTCTAAAGAACACAACATTACCACATCTTAAGAAAGCTATCAAGGCTGATAAATGAAACTGGAATAAAAAGAAAAATTTGCAATATACTCAAATAAAAATCCATTAAGATTTACTGAAATGTCACCCCATCCAAATGAACTTAAAAATCTCTTTAAAAAAAGAAACCGTGGGCATTTTTAAAAGTAGTAGAGAAGCACCCTAACCGGTTTGGCTCAGCAGTTGAGGAAATGGCCCACGAATGCAGGGTCGCAGGTTCAATTCCGAGTCCGGGGTTGTACCTGGGTTTCAGGTTTGATCCCTGGCATATTACCAATTGTTTTTCAATTAGTCTAATTCTAATCTTCCACATTTATGGGTAGTTCTATAGAAAAAAATTTTCTAATTAGATTTACATGTTTTTAGAACTTTTAGAAATTTTAGAACTACTTTTAGTAAAAGTAGCCCCTTACTTTTACAGAAGTGGAAACTACATCAGCCTGGCCGCTGTGGCTCAGTGGTTGAGCGTCGACCCGTGCACCAAGACGTCACTGGTTTGATACCCGGTCAGGGCACATGCCCAAGTTGTGAGCCCGATCCCCAGTGGGGGCATGCAGGAGGCGGCCAATGTTCTCTCTCATCAATGTTTCTATCTCTCTCTCCCTCTCCCTTCTTCTCGCTCTAAAATATATATATTTTTTAAAGAAACTAAATCAGAGTTCAGAGATATTATAATAGCATTAACTTTATTGAAAACATTTCCTTCCAATCCAAGATTCCTTGATTCTAGAAGACAAGGTGTTTTCTTTTTTTAAAAAATTTTTTTTCTTTTTTCTTTCTTTTTTATCCTCACCCGAGGATATTTTTGCATTTATCTTCAGACAGAGCGGGAGGGAGAGAGGGAGGAAAAGAGAGAGAGAAACATCGATGTGAGAGACACAAATTGTTGCCACCCACATGACTCCAACTGGGGCTGGGTACAAACTGCAACCGAGGTACGTGCCCTTAGCAGGAACTGAACCCAGGCCTCTCTGGTATGCGGGCCGACACTTTAACTGCTGAGCCAAACCAGCCAGGGTTAAATTTTCTTTTCTTTGTTTATTTTTAGAGAGAGAGGAATGGAGAGGGAGAGAGAGATAGCAATATCGATGAGAGAGAACATCGACTGACCGCCTCCTGCATGCCCCCCACTGGAGGTTTGGCCCACAACCTGGGCATGTGCCTTGAGTGGGAATCAAACCGGCAACCTCTTGGTGCACGATCGATACTCAACCACTGAGCCACACCAGCCAAGGTAAGACATGGTTTTCTCTAAAGCCTGAGTTAAAATACAAAATTGCATACACAAGAAAAACAGAATGAGAGCTTATTAGTATGAAAGACAGGTGAAGTCACTAATAACCAGACTGTATTATCACTTTAAAATGCTCTTTAAAGTTACTGTCCTAATCTATAATGTAAATTATTTAACATTTACTGTTAACATAATATCATTCTCATTTAACTGTTCCTAAACTCGACATGAAAGTGCCAATAAACTAGACAATTTTAGTGGCAGACAGGCAGCATAGTCAAGAACTAATGTAACAACTAATTTAAAGGTGAAGGACTTAAGGGAGGTACTGGGAATGGTGACATTTATTACAAATAGATGAAAAAGAGATGTGATCTGAAAACAGTGTTAAAAAATCAACTATAAAATGGAAAGTTCAGACAAGACTGGGCTAGACAGCACATAGCAAGTAAGAACCAGCTATAAAGTTAATAAAAAAAGATTTAAAATTCTTAAGAATTTTTGTCAGTAAAGCAAGAACCAACTATAAATTTATTCAAGAGATTTTTAAAAGCTCTAGGATTTTGCCATGAGGTATAATAATACCTGAAAAAAACTTTCAAAACTCATGTGCTGCCTATTTTTACCCAAATACTTATCTACTGAAAATTCTTACCTGAAATTCAGCTGTTTTAGGATTACTTATATGGACTGCCTTTGTTGCAGAGATATCCAAACCAAGTTTGTCAGCAATATCTTCCTGGGAGCACTAAAAACACATTCAAAATAAATTAATATGGGAAAGCGACGACCAAATTTAATATAAAAAGTATTTAATGCCGCAAGTAAACTTATGGTCTTACAGCAATGTTGATTCTCTATATAAATTAGTGAGTTAAGAATAAACATTTATCAAATAACTCAGGCACACAGCAAATGCAATTTAACGTTAATAGTTCTACAATGCGTTCTGCCATGATACAGAGCTCAAGTAAATTTTCACATGGAGCCCTGGCCGGTTTGGCTCAGCGGTTAGAGCTTTGGCCTGCGGTCCGGAGAGACCTGGGTTTGGTTCCTGCTAAGGGCACGTACCTCGGTTGCAGTTTGTCCCCGGCCCTGGTCGGTTGTGCGGGTGGCAGCCACTCGATGTGTTCCTTTCACATCGATGTTTCTCTCTCTCTCTCTCTGTTCCTCTCTCTCCTTCCCACTCTACCTGAACAAAAAGTGGAAAAATGTCCTTGGGTGAGGATAAAAAAAAAAAAAAAAAAAAAATTTTCACATGGAGGTTGTGGTATAATCTGTATCCAGGCTATTCCTAAACTAGCCTCCCATTTGCCTTTCCAGTCTAATCTATGATTCCCTACCCAGTCCCTACCCTTTTACCTGCCTTATACCATCCTGAACTACTTGCTACCACCCCCCCAAGACTCTACTTAAATGACATCTCTTCCACTTCTTCCATAAAAATATCCCCCATGACTCCAGTCAGAATTTTCTCTCCCTCCTTGGTGTCCGTGGCTTTGTTTTGACTACCACTGTAAGCTCTGCTAAATCCGTACTGACCTGCAGCAGAATGGTAGGACTGAGAGCAAAATTCAAGTGGCCACTTAACTTCTGTGCATATGTAATCGATAAAGCTCCAGGTAATAAATAAACCATTAAGTACTCATCCACCAAAAAAAAAAAAAACCACAGAAAGATGCTTGTCACCTTTAAAAACTGGGATGGTGAGCAAAAATTATGAAAATAAAACTGACTATTAGATATAGCAGATCTAATACCAAGTGAGATGAGATAATGCAAATAAAATGTTTGGCACAAATTAAGTGATAAAAAAATATCAACAATCATAATTAACAAATCATTACTAAAATTAAATAATTATCACATATATTAATGCTAACTTTTTTTTTTTCTTTTTTTATCCTCACCTGAGGATACCTTTCCATACTTTGTTCAGATAGAGTGGGAGGGGGGAGAAAGAGAGAGAGAAACATGGACGTGAAAGGGACACATCGAGTGGCTGCCACCCACACAACCCAACCTAGGCCGGGGACAAACTGAAACCAAGGCACATGCCCTCAGCGGGAACCAAACCCGGTCTCTCTGGACCGCAGGCCGACGCTCCAACCACTGAGCCAAACCGGCCAGGGCATTAATGCTAACTTTTTGAAAAAAAATTTAAAACAACAGAAAACGAATGCACCAGCAGATTACTGCATTATTTTCCAACATTAGGTGATACTGCTCACAGCACTATTCTACAACATGATCCTCAAGGACCAGATGGCTTTTATTTCACTTCGGAAAAAAGCACGGGTGTAGATTTGTTTTACACCAATGCCAGTTCTAACGATTTTCACCATGCTCGGGAAGAATCCTGAAGCCATATCCTGACACAGCAGAAAATGCGCCCTGATCTGCCATGGCTGCAGGAGTGAAATATGGCGGCAAGCATGCTAGAAATAACCATGTTTCCCATCAAGGAGTTTTTATGACAAGATTTAGATATAAGGGGGTCAATTTACATGATACAATCTACTCTCAAATAGAGCTAGTGCCATCTGTATAAAAGAAAAGAAAAAGGCCCCACAGACACATGGCAATGCAGCTAGATATGAGTGACCTTGTACTTTACCACAACGATGGATGATAAAGGACAGAAATAAGAAGCAGTTTAAATCAAGGTATCCTGAACTGGCAGTAGCTAGTATACAGGAAGGACTATTTTTTAAATGTTAATACTTATGTGTTTAAAGTGTTACAAAAAATAACAATTGAAGCCCATAATTTTTACAAATATTATTCTTAAAATAAGGCTAAAGTGGATATTTAGTTTTAAAAGTGAGGTAGTGTAAGAGAAAATATTACAAGTATGCAAACAGCAAAAGCACAGCGATGAGATGTGAATTACACTCGGGACGTCAAGGGCTAGGTTTTGGAGCAGGGTTGCTACTCTTGTGCTAAAGCAGATAAAATGCTCAGACATGCTTAGGTTTGCTTAGAAAGTATGTAACTTCAAAAATACCTTTAATGTTGAAATTCCTACAGGAAAACTGTTACTACAAGTCTAAAACCCTGTAGCACCCACCCCTTTCCCCTGGTGATAAGCGACGTGGTAAAGTGACCTCAGACAGCTGAAGACTGGCACTCGTGGGACAGTCGAGTCCCAGGCCTTGGGTACAGACAGGCCTGGGCTGAATCCCTGGTCCACAGCGACGGGCTTTGTGGAGCGGGACAAGTTACCTAAATCACCTGCCGTGTAGGACCGGAAGGCCTCCTTCACTGGGCTGCACTGCCCGATGGGATGGAGTACATGGAGGCCTGGCACAGGAGGAGCTCTGCAGAGCAGCTACTAGCCAGGGGGCAGGGTATGTGCTCCCGAGGTGCCTGAGGCTACAGTCACGAAATCAAATTCTAAAAAATAATATACATTTCTCAACACTATTAGTTTGTATTTCATTTTACATGAAACCATCAGTGCTCACAACTGTGTACGTACATATGTGTGTACATGTATGAACAACATGGTAGTACAAAGCCAGCATACACAGTATGAGTACAGAAAAGGCAGGGTCTGGTCACGGTTCTTCTGGTATCTGGGCAAACTGTCAGGTACTCATCACCCTCTCTTGGCCTCAGGCTTCCTCACTGATACAGTGGCTGACATACAACAGATGTATCATAAATGTTGTTGAACAAATGATCACTGAATCAGAAAAAAGAAAGTATTGAACTAGATGTGTAAGGTCCCTTCTGATGTCAATATCCTGTGAATTACAAATGCTCAATGAAGTGACTGTGGAGAGGCTGCATCTCCTTACCCACCCTCCTTGTACGGCAGTAATTCCCACTGCTGCCTTCTGTAAATACTCTAAACACTGAGATTCTTAGGGCTGGAATTGAATTGAGGGGAGAAAAAGAAGTAGCTTCTTTAGTTGCCTTTGTTTTGGTTTGGTTTTTACCCTACATGGTTACATGAAACTTACCTGAATACTACAAACTATACAGCAGGCACCACAGAAATGCTCAGCAAGAGAAAAGGAAACTACAAACTACCTACACATTTTATTCTTTTCAAATGGTCAATCTGGTGGGGGAGGGGGACTTCCGTCTGATTTTGTAGTAAAATTCATTTCCTGATTTAGGCCCTTTATGTCAGCTTTTCCACTCAAAGCAAATGCTATGGACGTGTTCCAAGACCAAGAAGTAAGTGTAATGTGGAACGGCCCCCAAGCCCTTAACCAGGGCGGCCTCTGGTGGACACAGACCAAATCAGGACTAAAAACTCTAGCTTAATAAAGCTGCTTATGAAATTCATTGTGAACCATCGACACTCACATGAAACTATAAAATACATTATCATCTGTTATCTAGGACGCTTTTCCAGTCCTTCATATTTTTCTACGACTAAAAAAATCTTCCAAAATTTCTTTACGAGAAAGTTGTACCATCTCAAGTAACAAAATTACTCTTTAAAACCTGGAAATGTTGGCAGTCTAGATGTTACAAGTTCATGAGGAATCCTGGAGTAGATAACTCCGTTTCGACGTTAAGTCAGCTGGGCAGAGAGCGTGTACACGTACCAGAGCAAATGTAAGTGCTTCGGTGAAGCCGGCAGCTGCCATGTCATGTCTTAGAAGTTCCGTGAGCTTATTAAGGGGAAACTGGGGGAGAAAAGTTTACTTGAATTCACCGCAAAAAAATTTTGTATTTTTAAGAGATTTATACAAAACACGTCATTAAAAGGAAGCCACCCTTCCATCCTTATCAATATACTGCTAGTACCATCCCTTACTCACCTCCTCACCACCCCAACACTCCTACAGAGGTACAATACCCCACTGTCCCTCCCCACACACAACTTCTGTCTCCAGGCCCAGGCTAAGCAAATGAATCTCCCAGTCAGAGATTCGACAAGGGCCCCATAGGCAAAACCTGTCTTTCTTCAAAGAACTAATCGTTACAGGTTTTCAACTTACTCTAATCAACCAGGCATCTGTTTTGTATCCTCTCCAAAGCAAAAGCCTCAGAGCAGGGCATGCCCAAATTCCTATGTTCTGTTTCTCAAAGCCTTCCTGACATTCAACAATCAGTTTCTAACAATAAGGAGTGTTTATTTAAGGGTGCAATCTTACTTGATTAGCTATGGTGTATGTTTTTGGGAGAGCCATCTGAATGTTGTTATATCCATAGGCAATAGCTGCATCTTCTATAATATCACATGCATGGATAACGTCTGCTCTGGTCGGAGGGATTTCAATCTCAATCTGATTCCCATCGCCAATGACTTCTGACTTTAAGTACATCCTGGTCAGAAGCTTAGCAAGATTTTCCGGAGTTTCTCTGAAATAGGAATGTACAGACCATAAATTTCACTGGATTACTTAAAACATGTTTCTGTTTTATTTTAAAACATGCTACTACCTGAAATAGTAACCTTTCTTTCTGAATCCTAACATATGTCCCATCATCACATGACTTATTCTCAAGGGCTATTAAATCCTCTCCAAGCATTCTTTCAGGAAAAAGTAGTGCTATGTACACTTCATTCTGGAATTCTCTCCAATCAAAAATAAATAAATGAAGTCTTCAGAACATACCTGATTCCAACCTTTTTGTTAATTAGGTCAGCTCTCACCATCTCCTTTCGGTAAGCCAGTTCCTTAAAAGAAAAAGTGTTTGAGAAGCTTAAATCACCATGGTCAGATGCAGCCTTAGCCATTTTCTATTTCAACTTGCTGTTGTCAGTTTCATTTCCCTCCCAAGAAACTGTCATCAGAGCCACATGTTGAAAATACCCGGGGTTTTAAAACATTATTATAGGGGAATAAATCTGCTACATCATATTCATATATGGACATTCTACTGCTGGATAACTGGAACTGCTCACAAATAACAAAATGCCAAATTTTTTCTCTTTTATATGGTCAATCACCATTTTCTTCAATAAAACAGCAGTGCATTTATCATTTCTAAAATGCTAATGAATCCTGCTGAAGATTTTCAGTCTCATCTTAGGCAAGCAGGTGTTTATGACAAAGAATAATTCATGTACCATTATGTACTCTCTTCATACGAAGTCCAAGAGTGTTATGAAGACATTCCGTGCCTATCATTTTTCTGGGCAAGGAAATGCAGCCATGCCCGTGCTGGCCATGAGGTGCTCCAGGAGCCAGTACTGCTGGAGCAGCTCATGAACTGGTACTCAGTCACCTTCACGCTGTACATAACTCTACCATGCTAGGCAGGAACAATCACACATAAAATCCAGGCTTTACTGACCTTTGGAAACATATCTATGAATATTTCTTATTGCTAGATTACTCTCAAGAGTATTAATTAGCAAAAAGGTCATACATTTTAAAACCTGTTTGAACTCAGGTAAAGACAATAAGCCAGAGCCTTGCTATTAAAAATGCAGTTGTCAGGTAGAAGCATCCTCATCAAGTCACTTCTTAAGTACTTACTGGAAAGGTGTATGATTTTCCATTAGGAAAAACCACCTCAGCTGCTTCAACCCTGAAAAAAAAAATTAAATGAAATACTTAAGAAAAAATGGGTCCATCATTTCTAGAAATGTGTATGGTTAACAAATCTTCACTTAGTCTACAACTTTAGCCTCCACATATTCAAACTAGTCACGTTCCAACACTGCTGTTTGGATGAATCCTCCTAAATACCACCTTACTCTGCTAGTCCACCTCCTATGGCTCCAGGTCTCCTCAGGCAGTGCCCACACAATACGTCTGTCTCCCAGTCCTGCGGAGCTCACACCCTCTGTGGCCTCCTTGCCAACACTGACACGCAGAGTCCAGGCTTTACCGAGGTGGTGTGTTACACAACAAAAACTGACTGGCACAGCCGCTAAAATCAGTTTTTAAAAAAAGCGACTGAGCCCTGGCCAGTTTGGCTCAGCAGTTAGAGCATCGGCCTGCGGTCTGGAGAGGCCCGGGTTCGGTTCCCGCTAAGGGCACGTACTTCGGTTGCAGTTTGTCCCCGGCCCTGGTTGGTCGTGCGGGTGGCAGCCACTCGATGTGTCCCTTCACGTCGATGTTTCTCTCTCTCTCTCCCTCCCACTCTATCTGTACAAAAAATGGAAAAATATCCTCGGGTGAGGATAAAAAATAAATAAAAATAAAAAAAAATAAAAAAAAAAAAAAAGCGACTGATACTGCTCATACAATTTCAGTCCTACTTTCTAGTTATACATTTTGAATTATAATTACTATTCTAGAATAAACTATGATGCTGGTACACGGTAAGAGCCAAATAGGTATATTAAATAAAATTTTTAATTAAAAAGAGCTTTGAAAAACTACAGTAACCTTACTGATATATATGTACAGGATATAGGATTTGCTGATATATATACTTCTCTCCCTTTGTTTGGCTGTTCCTCTTGCTGTTCCTTCACGTTTACATTCTCAAACCCAATGATCCTTAAATATGATCCAAACCCAATGACAGCTTAAATGTCACTGCTTCCACAAGGCCTGCCCAGACGGCCTCAGCCAGGAGTAACGTGAACTTACACACAACCAAACATTACTGAAACTTTTCCAAGTACTTATCACTTTTTACTTTATACATTATTTATGCATATGTCTTAGTTCCCAAAGAGAGTAGATGTTCTATTTACAGGAACACATTTTTCATCTTTATATTTAGCACAAGGCCTTCATGCTTTGCCTTCAAAACAATAGGCTACTGATAAAGGTGCCAATTGAACTTACGTAAACTGATTCTCACAATATTCACTGAACGTGGTGGCAATAATATCAAGAACTATTTTTGCCTGCAAAGGAAAAAGACAAATGTTATGATAATCTATAAATATACATATTCTCTCTTCATTCAGATGGAAATAATTTAACATTTAATATAATTTAGTTCCCAAACATCTAAAAATGGTCCTTTACATTGTAAAAAGGGGAATGGAATAAACACTTATGAGCTAAATGAGGCCTGTCCTTATCTTTGATTGTTCAGCATTCATGCGGTGTCCTGGAAGTTACAATCAATGACTGAGATTTATTTCCCTGGCCTCCTCCATTGGAGTTACCACGTTTTGAGAAACAAATGGTTAACTACGGATCAACACCCTAAGTCTCTGCAGCCAGATGCGTGATTCCTATCCCAACCACTGACTAGCAGTCTAACTCTGGGTAAGTTACTTACATGTCTTTGTACCTTAGTTTCTTCATCTGTAAAATGGAGATAATATAAGTCCCTACCTCATTTGGTTATATATACATATACATATACGAATACATATATATGTGTGTGTGTGTATTATAAACAGAGAGCAATGCCCGCTATAGTGAAGGCCACAGAGATTTGTTAACATTTTTCAATTGAACAAAAAATATGCTTAGAAAAAAATACAGTAACCTTATTGGGATATATGCTTCACTTTTATATACACTTTACTCTCATATACAAGCTTCAAGAAAGAGATGCGAGGTCTGCTAATGTATGAATTTAAAAATATGTTTTTAATTTGAATATTACTATAACAAGATTTCTCAAGGCAAATATGGTACATAAAAGTTATAAATGAAATACCTAACAATGGTCTCCAATTCTATAAATATATGTGAACACCACTTACCGGCCTTCTACACTCCAGCCTTCTCCTGCCATTCAAGTTTACCTTTCTTAAGCTGCTTAACTGCCATCTCACTCTGCCTTACTCAACATGAATAAAGAAATCATATGCCACAGAAAAACTTTCCCAGTAATCCAACTCAAAATACGTAGTGGCTGAAAGTGAGAGCACAACTAGTATTCTACATATTCTGGATATCACTGTGCACATAAACCCTTTATTAATTGCTTTATAGCCAGTTCATTTTAAAGAATTTTTTTTACCAAATACACAAAGGTACCAAATTACTCAACATTTCAATTAACAGATCACATTACAATACTTATCCCATTCTGTTTTATAGCTAGATAAGTGGCTAATTCTCCCACGATTACAAGTTCCTTGAAGTCAAGGAACATGCAACTTACTACTAAACTCTTGGCACTGAGAAGACAGTAGGTACTCACTAAACATGTGTTGATTGAATAAAAGCACCATAACCAAAATATAGAATATCTATCTATATTTTTATAATTTTCTTAAATATGTTCCCACCTTCAAAATAAACATATTTTAGCCCTGGCCAGTTTGGCTCAGCGGTTAGAGCGTCGGCCTGCGGTCCGGAGAGACCCGGGTTCGGTTCCCGCTAAGGGCACGTACTTCGGTTGCAGTTTGTCCCCGGCCCTGGTTGGTCGTGCGGGTGGCAGCTACTCGATGTGTCCCTTCACGTCGATGTCTCTCTCTCTCTCTCCCTCCCACTCTATCTGTACAAAAATAAATAAATAAATAAAACAAAATAAACATATTTTAGCCCTGGCCAGTTTGGCTCAGCGGTTAAAGCATTGGCCTGAGGTCCAGAGAGTCAGGGATTCGGTTCCCGCTAAGGGCACGTACCTTGGTTGCAGTTTGTCTCCGGCCCTGGTTGGGTTGTGCGGGTGGCAACCACTCGATGTGTCCCTTTCACGTCGATGTTTCTCTCTCTCTTTCTCCCTCCCACTCTATCTGAACAAAAGATGGAAAAATGTCCTTGGATGAGGATAAAAATAAACAAACAAACAAACAAACATATTTTAAAATTTAACCATATAGTCTTGGCCCAGAAGTAAAATCTATCCTAACAGTATAAAAATAGAAAAATGTTTTATTTACCTTAGTAAAGTCAGTTCCTGTGCATTCGATAAATACATTTCTAGTATTTACTGTTATTTTGGAATGATTTCCTACAATGAACACAAAACAATCAGTTTCAGAAACAAGTGCATTAAAAAGCTCTACAAAACAGAAACTACATTTTAATTTAGAACACAATATAAACTAACATCTCAAAGTAAGGGGATATACATTTTTTTTAAGCCCTATTGCAGAATAAAGACAAGATAATAACAGGCCTTACTGAGTGCATTCAATGTGTCAAGAGCTATGCCAAGCACTTAACAGAAGCTGTCTTACCTCATCTACACCACAACCCTATGAAAGAGTTGCAGAGAGACAACTAAGATTCAGATAACAAACTGATTGACCATGATCACAAGGTAACAAGGATAAGATTTAGGTCTGAATCTGGCTAACTCCAAAGTCCAAATTCCCAAGATCTTGAGAAGGCAAAGACTCTCCTACCTATGGCTTCAACATCACCAAATTTTGTAATTACATTCAAGTTGCCTTATCAAAAAGCCTTCAGAAAAAAGTTAAAAGGGCAAAATTCAGTTTAAAAGTTTTAATTTATAAAACAAAGCAGAATTTTAATGTGAGTTTAACCAAGTGAACTACCTGCTAAACCCAAAACATCAATACCCTTTGAAGGAATTTAACAGAATCCAGACACTGGTATCAGAAAATATTTATAAACTTGGATATTTATACATTTATAAATTGTATAAAAATCCCAAGTAAGCTCAGCTGGTATGGACTAGTGGTTGAGCGTCGACCCATGCACCAAGAGGTTGCTGGTTCGATTACCGGTCAGGGCACATGCCCAGGTTGTGGGCCAAATCCCCAGTGGGGGTGTGCAGGAGGTGGCCAATGGATATTCTCTCTCATCAAGGTTTCCATCTCTCTCCCTCACTCTTCCTCTCTCTAAAATCAATAAACAAAACACTTAAAAAAAAAAATTCCAAGTAAAATGTTATTGAATAAATGAATGGAAAGAACTATTACAAAAAATTTACAAAGACCTGAGATTCTCAGATTTACTTAATTTGATTTGATTCATCCACCTCTATTGAGAACTCTACAGACATGCTGAAGAAGAAGAAGAGACAGTAAAAAGCTATGATGCTTAAGAAATAGCTCACCATTGATGATTGGAGGCATTGAAAGGACGACACCATTGCTATCATAGATAACTGGGTACAGAGGTTTATTTTCAATGATGTGTAAGTAATGTTTAAGGTGGTTGTCAGTCTGAAAAAAATTAAGTCAAACAAAATTAGTTTTTTTATTTCTATCAATGTAGTTTACATACCTACCTAGTATAAAAAGGTGAAAAGTCAGAACAACAATAAAACTGCCACAAATGACAGAAAGTTCTCAGTTGGTAAGACTTTCTAACATAAATCGGTATCTCCACATCCTCTCACGGCCTCATCTCCCACTTGAAAGAGATGAGAACACAAATGAGCCGTTTTTCAATGGTGAAAACAAATCTGCACTGGTAAGACTCAGCTATCTCAAATAAAACACACACTGTCACAAAACAATTTAATTTGACTTGGGGTGCTGAATACACAATACAGTGTACAGATATTGTGCTACGGAATTGTGCACCTGAACCTGTATAATTTTGTTAACCAGTATCACCCCAATAAATTCAATAAAAAAGAAACAAACAAAAAACTTCTTAAATAAACTGAAAGTAATCACTAGCAAATCAGGCCAAGCTGCCTTTTTCTAATGGTACCCACTACCTCTTGATTATGCAAAGTTTAAAATGACTACTGAATTCATTGTCACTGCTGGACGCTAAAATCATGATAATGGGCAGATATTTTGTAATAGTGTTTCTGCCGCGCGCGCACTCACACACACACACACACACACACACACACACACACACACAAAATCAGCCAAATCTTATTGTTCCTTATACTTACATGAAGTTTTAATTATACCCAAATATGAATATTACAATGTAGTATGGTCTACTTCAACAGTTCTCAATCCTAGCTGTACATTAAAATCATCTAAGAGGCTAAAAATGTAATAATAAAACAAAACTACACCCAGTACCCCTCCCCTAGATCAAATAATCATTATCTCTGTGTTGGAGCCCAGATACTGCTATTTTTTTTTTAAGCATTCATTACATTTTTCTAATTCCAAGACTTGACTTTGAAGGAATTTCAAGATTTATGCAGAACTACTGTATAATATAAAGGAACATTTACCTTGTATATGTTCATCAGTTCACAGGCTGTATACTCCTTTGTCTTATTTAGAGGTTTGAATTTGATATCTGAAGGTCGCTTCGCAGTAAAAGTAAATGGGCCTGACAAAGTGTCCAAATCATGGGTACCGATAGCAACCAATGCTCTTTTCCTAAACGATGAAAGAGAGGGAAAGAGAAAGCGAGAAAGAGATAGAAAAAGAGATTTGAATATTCCCAAGCAGCAATTCTAAAGATAACACAGACTGTTTTTAAAAGTTATTTTTAGACACTTCTCTAAAATTGCCTGTTGCTTTATGGCAACTTTAGAGGAGTACAAAGAACAAATTCTCCCAACTGTTAGAAGTAATGAGAAATTATAAAACTACTAACAAAACATTATTTCAGGCCCTGGCCAGTTTGGCTCAGCGGTTAGAGCGTCAGCCTGCGGTCCGGAGAGACCCGGGTTCGGTTCCCGCTAAGGGCATGTGCTTCGGTTGCAGTTTGTCCCCGGTCCTGGTTGGTCGTGCGGGTGGCAGCCACTCGATGTGTCCCTTCACGTCGATGTTTCTCACTCTCTCTCCCTTCCTCTCTCTCCCTCCCACTCTATCTGTACAAAAAATGGAAAAAATATCCTCGGGTGAGGATAAAAAAATAAAAAAATAAAAAAAAAAACACATTATTTCAGTAGCTGAAGTAAACTCCCTGCCATTATGTTTCCCAAGTCCTATGTTATAGAACCTTCTCCAAGTCAACATTCCTTCTGTCTTCTTTTAACCTTATTTCCTCTCAATGTCCTGAAGTGAACAAAAATGTTTTATTAAATTAGAATAAACTAACAAATTGTTGTATTTTTAAAAAATGTTTGTATTGATTTTTTAGAAAGAGAGAAACATCGATGAGAGAGAGAAGCATCAACAGCGATCAGCTGCCTGCTGCATGTTCCCTACCGGGGATCAAACCCACAACCAGGGCATGTGCCCTGACCAGAAATCGAACCACTGACCTGTTGGTGCATAGGCTGATGCTCAACCACTGAGCCACACCAGCCGGGCATGCATTTTTTGTACTTTTCTGTATTTTCCTAAATGTTCTGTCACATTGCTATATTATATTAATAATGGAGAAAATTTAAGAACTGTGAATTTACATTTATAGTTTAATGTAAGGAAAGTTCAAAGGTCATTAATTTCATTTGTCCTACAGTTTATCTGAAAAGGACTTAAGGAAATTTTAGGAACTTACAATAAGTTACAAATTAGAAGAGAAAGAAACAGAAGTAGAGATAGAAACAGATCCAGGAACGATGTCAGTACTAAATTAGAATCAATGGGCCCATGGTCTTAGCAAGGAGGGTCACAAATCTGGCTCTAAGCTTTCTAACAGACAATTCAAAGAAGGAAACTTGGTCAGAATTTGTGGTGTTCTAAAGATTTCTTAAAATAGGTTTTAAATGTATATGCATATATTTGAATACGTATGCATAACCACATATATACACCAAACAGAAAAAATGCATTAGTAATCAAAGATTTTATTAAAGTCTATGTTACATTAACTATGAAATAGTTTTTAAAATTTGTATAGCCCTGGCCAGTTTGGCTCAGCGGTTAGAGCGTCCGCCTGCGGTCTGGAGAGACCCGGGTTCGGTTCCCGCTAGGGGCATATACCTCGGTTGCAGTTTGTCCCCGGCCCTGGTTGGTCGTGCGGGTGGCGGCCACTCGATGTGTCCCTTTCACATCGATGTTTCCCTCTCTCTCTCTTCCTCTCTCTCCCTCCCACTCTGTCTGTACAAAAAGTGGAAAAGTGTCCTCGGATGAGGATAAAAAAATAAATAAATAAATAAATAAAATAAAATTTGTATAAAACCAATTTTGGTCAACCTCTAAGACCAGTGACTAAAACTTGAATAAATATGGTTGAAATGAACAGAACTGTTGACAAGCAAAAAGGAAGTAATACTTGACTCAATGAGTTAAATGCTTATGACAGATAACTCCAAAACTATCACAGGTTGAAATATATATGGTTCAATAAGTTTAGATAAATTAACAATTAACAAACCCATGGGTAAGAAAGTGTGCTTTTTTTTTAGCATTAATATTGGTCTCTTAATCCTAAAACAGGACCTCAAAATATTACTAAATTTTAACTTCAAACCAATCACAAAAAAATACATTTCAGATGAATCAAAGAGCTACCCATTTTGAAAAACAAAAGACAAACATACACACAAAAAACAAACCATAAAAAGTGTTCAAGGACAATATAAAAGAACAAAGCTTAAACACTGAAAATTTATTAAACATTTTGGTCAAAATAGTAATATATACAATCCTAGTTTACTAGAACTGTGTTCTTAAGAACTGGGGTTGACTAATGTTTAATCAACTCTGTTCCACTTCTCAGATTTGTAATCCGTGTCAAAACCAATATACAGTATAAGCATTATTTTAAAATTAAAATAAATATACTTTTAGATTTTCAATTTCTAACTTATTATGAACTTCAGTGGCATTGTTACCATTAATTCAGGGTAACAAATGACAAGCACTTGTATATTTCTATCATTAGGAATCAAAACACACTTTATTTCCAGAGCGGAGCCTGAGCCCAAGGACACCCCTTCTTAAGTTAGCCACAAAACATAAAATTCATACAGAAGACTGATAAATGTGAGTATACCCAAATTGAAAACCTTATATACCCAAAAGAGCCCCCAAAGTCAACACACACTGATAGAAGTTTATAAAATAGGTACAGAAAAGAGATTACTATTCCTAACATGTATGAATGTCAAGATCTCACCACACCGGCAGAAACTTCAGGGGCTGCTGTGAAAAGCAGCAGGGGGCTGAGAGGAGGCAGCACACCCAGCTGCTACCCCTGCCGAGCTCTGGTCCAGCCGCGCACTTCCAGCCGAGTCTAGCTAAGTATTCAAGAGCCCTTGCCTACAAGAGCAACCCCACTCCTCCGGCTAACGGGACAAAATCAAGAGCATCTTCCATAACACTCTTCTGTATGGAGCCACAAAGCAGTGGACATGAGAAGAAACGGGGAAATGTGACTCATACTTCAAACAAAACCCGTCCACAAAACCCAGCGCTAAAATGACCCAGACTTTCAAATCACCACACAGATTTTAAAGCTCTTAGTACAAAAAATGTGCAAGAATTATGGGGAAAATATTCACATAATGAACAGATGAGGAAATATCAGCAGAAAAAGAGAAACTTCAATAAAGGAACCAAATGAATTCTACAGATAAAAAGTAAAATAACTAAAGTTAAAAAATTCACTGAACATTTCCAGTCCAGAATGAGTAACAAAGACTAGATTTACTCTTCTGCCTGAAACAACCATAAAAAGGCAAAATATATGAAATAACAGTTCTCATGGCTGGCACTGAACGGAGGAGAGCAATTCCTGAGACAGAAAACAAGGTGAGCCCCACGAATGCCTGGGGGCTTTCCAAGCTGCAGGGCAGGAAAGGGGGACCGGGTTGGAGCCCAGTGACCCCGACTCGAAGAGACATAGCTGAGAATCTAGAGACCAAGACGGCCAGAGTTCAGTGGACAGAGTACTGGGAGAGGAGATCTGCGGAGGGTCCCCCCAAGTATTCACCTGAGTACTGAGTGCACGCACGTGAGAAGCCACCTGAGGCCGCGGAAAGACTCGTCCACGAGAACTGGAGGAAACAGTGCTCACATAAACAAAACCACACTACACGTGTGGCAATGGATACAGAAGGCAGAAGGGTCCTGCCTCAGTAAAAGCAACTAATTAGCTCTACACAGATCAGTGAAAAACACAGGGAAAAAACAGCAGAGAAAAGTCAGTGAAACCAAGTCTTAGCCACACTGATCAAGGGAAAGAAGACACAATGCAAAAGGTGGTATCACTACAGATATAAAAGGATAAGGGTACATTACAAACAACTAAATGCCAATGAATTTGATAAATTAAATGAATATATTCCTTAAAAATGCACATTTCCAAAGCTCACTCAAGAGATTAATCAGGATTTACTGACAGATAAGGACTCTTGCACACAAGAGTATTAGGATGTGATTTATTCCTCCTCTTCGAAAAAGCTCATGATTTCCAAATATACCACATAAAAGTTTGGAGTTAAATTAAGTGAGGAAATGCCTTCTGATTTAGACAAAAAATAGTCTTAAAGAAAAATAGAGTCTTCAAATAAAGTAAATCCAGAACAGATAATCTGGCTCAAGCAGATTTATTAGCTATACCTGTACTTGTCAAAAATCTTATATCTTGTTCTTTATTCTGAAATTATATTTAAATTCTTATTTTTTGCTTAACTGTTAACCGGGGAATTCCCTTTTTGCTGTATGCAACATTTGATGTATTTATACGTCCCGCCGGGTTAACAGGTTAACAATGACATGCTAGCAAGCTAAAAGACTCTTCTTATAAAAGAACTAGGATAGAATGTTATTTAGAATTTGAAACAAACAAAAAACATTTTTCTACCATGTAAGTAAAGGTGTTTCAGAGAACACAGACCCTATGAGCTTAATCACAGAAGTTATTTTTACTTGTCAATATTTCTCTTTGGTCTGTGGGCTGACACTCTAACCACTGAGCAACTGGCCAAGGCATTGTCAATATTTCTCACCCCGGAAGAAAACATCCAGGGTCTCCCTCCCCTCAATCCCTTCCCTAGCCCATCACTTATGCCCAAGCCTCTTCCAGTCTCCACGGTTTACCAAACTGCAATTATAAAAAAATTAAAATTCTATTTCCTACTTTTATTCAAGATATATATATTAATCATACCTTTGATCAGAGTGAGATAACTTATGTTAATATACTTCAGAATCAACACAAACATATTTGATATATATTAGCTAAAGCCTGGTGTCTGATATCATCAGTAAATATATAATTTCCATTAGATTCTTGAAATACTGAAATTATTTCAAGGACTCCCATCGTTATGTTCTTTCACTTCAGGAGTTCAGAAATGATTTAGGTTTGAAGATCACTATACTGAAGTGTGTGGGAAATGATGTATAGCAATGTCAAAGATACAATAAGAAAACTGGTCATTTAAAAGTCCCCAGTTTTATATGACAATTTATAATTATACTTACTCAAAAAGTAAATTCAAGCCAAAAATTTTCCATTTTAAAAATGACAGGTCATACTTCAAATTACCACTGTTTAATATTTAGTAGTGCAATCCACTACTGATGATTTGAACCAAAACACAAAAAACAAGAAAAATCTCTAGGATTAGATAATTCTCTATACAGTAATCAAAATATATCTTATTTCTCCACACATACACTATAAACAGTCATAATTAGCTGTCTGGTAAAGCAAATTTAAACTCTTATTCCTCTAACACTTTATTACTTTAGAAATGCTTTGAAAAAATCTGTATACGAGGAAGGGAGGAAAATAGGAAAGGGAGGGAGAAGGGGAGAGAGGAAGAGTAAGGAGAGAAAGGGATAGAAGGGAAGGGAAGGAGAAAAAAGATGCAACCACAAACCTGCAAATGTTCTGATGCAGCTTCTCCTGAAGTTCAATGAAGCTGTCATAGCGATCTTTAGTAAACTTGATATTTCGGAGAACTGCTGCTACGGCGTAAGGGCGTATTTTAGCTGTCTGAAATTCATCATATCATTAGATGTCAGTATTAAGGTTTTTTTTCATAATAACATTGTGTAATAGCAAGTTAGTGGCACTCTTGACATTGTCACACATCTTCATTCAAACAAGTATATATTCATTTATTCAACCAACAAATAATAAAACATACAGGTGACAAGAGACAAAGTCCCTGTCCTTGTGGAATTTCCATTCAGTAAGAATTCTAAAAATTTACTAAATAATTGAGATAAAAATTAATCTTAAGTAGTCTACTCATAGTTGATATTTTTTAAACAAATTATCCTCCCCTGAAAGTTTATTTTTAATTGCATCACTATAGCACAATTTAAACAATTTGATCTCAAATATATTTAAAATAAACATTTGGATGTTATTTTCCAAAATTATTCATAGAAAACAAATGCTTTGCTCCCTTTCATTTCTTGATACAAACAAACTGACAGTTTTTGAAAGCTAGAGGTTAAATATATTAGCAAATGATCAAAGAAATTATATTTATAGATATGTACACAAAAGAGACTATTTTCAAAGGAAAATAAGATTTAATCCTTATTACCTCTTCTGTGATGATCAATTTCTGGATTTCTCCATTCGGCATTACCCGTTTATATACTGGAGCCTTTATCCTAAAATAATATTAAAATAAATTTGCTCATTATTAACTGAAACATGTGTTAAATTAATCATATTCTCTGCTGTGTAAACAAAATGAACAGAACTAGGACAATGGGATGAAGTTACAGCAAATCAAATTTGAACTGAATATTAAAAACAAAAAAATACAAACTAAAAACCTTTCTAACATTTAAAGTTCTCCATAAAACCATGAACCACTTTCAGTGTTAAAATATGCTCCCAAAATGAAATGACTCAACATTCAGACAGTTTCAAATGGCTACAATCTACCTGAATCTCACCCGCCAATCATCCCTCTAAGCGACCTAGATCTGTGTACTTGTCCAACAAAGTTTTTTCTAGAAACTCAGAGTTGCTGATAATGAGAAGCAAAGAAAAAATATCCAATTTGACAAAGTATTTAATGAATATGTACCTTACCTTTCTTTAAAGACTTGAAGTCCTCGAACCAATCCCTCCAGACACAGGAGATCATATCTATTGGCAGGGACATCAATTTTGTAAAGAATGACAGTAGATGCCCCCTCTGCCTTTTCAATACCTTGTTCTTTACTTATAATTTCCTTCTCAGAAGTCTAAAACAAGCACAAAAAATAAAATAAAATAAATCTAAATTCTTTTGAAAAAATAGTTGTCAGCACCATAAAGCAGTAACTACATTACACATATTCTTTTCTGCAACAAACATAGATTTACTATATCTGCAACAAACATAAAAATGGCTTTTACTGAGTTCACACATCTAGCATCCTCATTCATATTCTCTCTCTCTCAAATTGAAAAAAAGGAGGCCCAAGGAGACTAATATATGAGGCCCAGACAGGCAATGTAATTGTTTATGGTTACACAGCTAGTGATCTACTACTCAAATTTTCTGATATCCAGTCCAGTGCTCTTAGATGTCATACAGCCTCAAACCTAATTTTAAGGTCTAGTGAAATTATTAATAGCAACTTAATATAAACCACAGAAATCTCAGCCAACTTCTCAAGCATACAGATGCTTATTAATATATAAAAAAGTCTTCCTATAATATTAATAAAGAAGCAGCAGGAAAAACAAGGCAAGACAATGAACATTTTTGTCAGCCTCACGATTTTGTAACTTTATAGTGTTATAAAACATGATTAGATCAATAAGATAAAAGTCTTAAAAATTAACACTATATTTTCTTTTTAGATATAAGTATGTCTTTAATACATAATCCATATTAATATATTTTATAAATAAAGCTATTTTTTAAATAGTTTAATCATTATATAATCAAAAAACTAGGAAAATGCTTCATAATAATTTCTAAAAGCCATTCTTCAAAAATAGATAATTTTACAAGATCAATGTACAGTGTATACAGTAATGAATTAGGAATGAACTAGTGCTGGGTAAATACACATGGAAGAAGGTGGGGCTGGGAACAGACAAGTGAAGGAGAGAAGCTGGAGGCCAAGGAGACAGCAACATTTCCACTACTTCCCAGGCCCCTTTCTGTGTGGTTAATCTGCAAAAAGGCACCTCACTGCTGGGGAGCTCACTCTGACTCTATGGTTACCTGAGATGGTCTACCCATCACCACAGCACTAGTCAGATAACTTGAGGTGACTGCACAAAGAATAAGGCATGAACCTGTTTTGAGATTTTAAGCAAAGCAACACTCTCAGAACCAAAGCTTGGCCTCTTAACACAGAGAACACAGGAATCACCATAGCACACAAGTGTTCTAACCATAATGTAACAAAGATAAACTATAGCGAACCTTTGAAAAAAGGGCTTAAACACAGAATATTAGAAAATAAATATCCAATACATACGATTTCATCAAGTTCCAGGCCAAATTCAAAACATAGTTCATCAAATTCTTCGTCAGCTAGTGGGAAAAAAGGATATTGCTTTAATCTGATCAGCATAAATGAAAAGTATATAAACTGCATTTTCTTATTGCCTTACATGAAGCACGCTAAGTATCAGCCATCAGATAACACCTTTTAACAACAAAAAAGCTTGAACAAAAAATTTAAAAATAAGAACACACAAAACTATTAAAGGACTGATTCATCTAACTTCAACTACAGAAACAGGTTTCCTGAATTGAGCAGTTTATATTTACTTAGAAGAAAAACAACATCGACATGAAAGGGACACATCGAGTGGTTGCCACCCGCACAACCTGACCAGGGCCGCACAACCTGACCAGGGCCAGGGACAAACTGCAACCGAGGCACGTGCCCCCAGCAGGAACCGAACCTCTCTGGAACACAGGCCGACTCTCTAACCGCTGAGCCAAACCACTGAGCCAAACCAGCCAGGGCAGGGCTGCATTTTAAAGACCCGTGGCAGGGTGGTGGATGAACTGGAGTAGGGATTCTACTGCAACAGTACAGGGGAGACAGTGAGGACTTGATTACAGCAGCAGTATGAGGAAGAAGGAAGAGGGTGAATCTGTAAGGCAGAGTCTGTAAGTCTCAATGACTGAATGGAAGGTGGTAACAGTGAGTGAGCAAGAGTCCAGATGACTCCCAGGTCTCTGGTTGGGGGTATCATTAACTAGGGCAAGAAAATACCAGAAGTCTCCAGTGATCCCTACTACTTGATACTCATACCCTTGTGCGAACTGAGATCTGAAGCAATCACAAGAGTGAACATGGGAAGACATTCCCCAGCCCAGCCAAGCCTGAAATGATGGCAGGCCCAGCTGACAGCTTAACTACAGCTTGGTGGGAGACCCCCAGAGCCATAACCACCCAGCTAAGCAGCTCCTCAATGCCTGTTTCTCAAAAACTGAGAAAAGTAATCAGTTATAAAGCAACTGCTTTCTTTTACCTACATAAATAAGTAAGGATACCTCAGAGGGTGAGCCATGAAAAGTGATCCCAGGCCTTGAGACCTAATCAAGAATATTCAACACTTGCCAGCTCAACTTCAGGACTGCCATGATGGACCACTGACTCCCATGTATCTCCCATTTCCCCTCCTTTTGAAGAGGAATGTCTGGAGTAGTTATTCCATGCCTGTCTCCTCCCCCCCCCCCCCACTATTAGGGGTAGGTAAGGCAGATAGCCTGTCCCTTTAGTCTCTAAGGTCAAGAGTCACTATACTCAAGCAACTGTACTTAAGAAACTACATCCCAAGAGCCTCATCCACACCTGGACCTGATTTAGATGAGATTCTGGGTTTTGAGCTGCTTCATTACTAGGGACCTTGAGAGGGGTGAGCTTATTCTGAATGTCATTGGAACATGAATCATCGGGGGCCAGAGGGCAGACAGTGGTAGTAAGCATCCCACAACATATGCCTCCTGATGTTCACACCCTCCCTCACTGTGCCAGAATTGGTCTGTGTAACCTACAGAATATGGCCAAGTTGGTATATCACTTCTAAGATGTTAGTGAAAACTGGCTTCCTCCTGAGCACTCTCTCAATTGCCTGCTCCCTCGGACTTCTTACTCTGGGACAAACAAGCCACCATGCTGCAAGTTGTCCCAGACAGAGGTCAAGGTGGGAAAAACTGAAGTCTCTA
The DNA here is from genome assembly GCF_014108415.1 of Molossus molossus. Taxonomy (NCBI): domain Eukaryota; kingdom Metazoa; phylum Chordata; class Mammalia; order Chiroptera; family Molossidae; genus Molossus; species Molossus molossus. The sequence continues at coordinate 94,506,401 of NW_023425346.1, forward strand.
GCCAAATTTCAGCAGTGAACTGAGGCCTGCCAACAACCACTTGAGTGAACTTAAGAGTTAGATTCTCCAGCCCCTACTAGGCCTTTAGATGACTATAGACCTGGCAATTTTACTACAACCTGGTGAGAGATCCAGGGCCTGAACCACCCAGACAAGACACTCCCAAGCCCTTGACCCTCAGAAACCATGTAAGTAATCAAATGATTATAATTTTAAGCTACTAAATTTGGGGGCAATTTATTATGCAGTAACAGATAACTAAATGGTCACTGACCAAATTATAGAGAACCATTACAATATATTGAATCCAAAAAATATATAAAATTTAATAAATTTTAAGTGAGGCATGTTTATTCCTGTGTGTGTGTGTGTGTGTGTATACATATATATACACACATATATATGCACGTGTGTGTGTGTTTATATATCTATCTATCTATATACAGACAGATATATAAAGTCCTTAACTGAATCCTAATTATCATACCATTTGTTTTACAGGCATATCTCGGAGATATTGCGGTTCAGTTCCAGACCACTACGATAAAGCAAGTTGGTCTTTATGCTGGTGGAGAAACTTGCCTTCAATTTGTAAATAAAAAAACAACACCCATGAGTTATGTCTGTATTTCTTTCAGCTGTATTTCACATGCTTAAAAGCAAGGAAAAACCAACAATAAAATTGTGATTAATAATTCCCTGACAATAACAGCCCTGACAGGTTTGGCTCAGCGGTTAGAGCGTCGGTCTGCGGTCTGGAGAGACCCGGGTTCGGTTCCCACTAAGGGCACGTACCTCGGTTGCAGTTTGTCCCTGGCCCTGATTGGGTCGTGTGGGTGGCAACCACTCGACGTGTCCCTTTCACGTTGATGTTTCTCTCTCTCTCTCCCTCCCACTCTATCTGAACAAAATATCAAAAAATGTCCTCGGGTGAGGATAAAAATAATAATAATAATAATAATTCCCTGTAACAAAATGATACACTTAAGTAACTACATATCAGAGGTTTGTAGGATAAACACAGGTGGCTCTGACAGTATTGCCAGCAATTACTGCAAAGCAAAACCAGAATTTTAGAACAGTGATAATAAACCAGTTAACAAGAAAATGAGTGGCAAAAAAAAACACCTGAGGCAAAAGTCAATAAAGTAGACTAAAGAGATAAAACTGCCCCATAGGGGCCAAATGACCAGAACAGTAAAAGCAGCTTGAGACATATCCTTGATAAGCAAAGAGGGGGTAAAGGGGAAGGCAATGTAAGTAGAAACTGTGGAATTTAGGACAGACATAAAGCAACCCCTGGAAGGGCTAAAAAAAAAAAAAAAGAGGGAGTGGGAATAGAAAAGAGTGAATGAGACATTATCTAAAAATAAGAAAAAAGGAAGAAGCCTGGGGTTAAAAAAAAAAAAAGAGGGTAAGAAACAAGAGGGATCCCCACTACTTGGAAACCAGATGCTTGCCCAACAGGCTTTTCCAATTTGACCTCCAGCAAATCAACAGTTAAAATTTTTCATCCTGCTGGTGTGGCTCAGTGGCTGAGCAATGACCCATGCACCAAGGGGTCATGGGTTCAATTCCTGGTCAGGACACATGCCCAGGTTGTGGGCCAAATCCCCAATGAGGAAGCGGCCCATCGATGTTCTCTCTCATCGATGTTTCTATCTCTGCCTCTCATTTCCTCTCTCTCTCTCTCTCTAAAATCAACAAAAAAATATTTAAAAAAAACAGTTAAAATTTTTCAAGAAAAAAAAACACATGAAATATAAACTAATGATTTTAAAGATTTAGTAGCTAACAGTTAGTTGCAGAAAATCGAGCTTACCCAATCTCTCTCAATATGAAACAAAAGGGAGGAGGCAGCTAGAGAATATATTAAAACATCAGCTGACAATAAATATGTTATAAAACCTGGATTATTTCTTACTTTCCCAGAGATGGATACCGGGTGGGAACTAATCAATGTCTTGAACAAAGGTTTGCTACATACTGTCTTATGCAATTCAGGTATATTATATACCATTAGTGTGAATACAATTTAAAAGGATGGGTAAAAAATATAAAAAGGCATATTATAAAATAAGAAATGTAGGGAATAAGAGCTGAGTTCAGAGAGCAAAGGTATAACCTTTTTTTTTAGGGACTTAAGGCAGAACCTTAGGGAGAATAGACTTAAAGAATACAGAGTATCCAAAAGTGCACCTTCAGAATTGTTTTTAAAAGCTAATATCTTATTAATATCACAGTAATATCTTATTCCAGGAAGCAGTACCTGTTAAACCGATTAGAGCTATGTTACCATATTGAACCCTAAAACCAAAGATAACGCACAAATCAAGTTGCCACATACAACCTTTATACGAGCTGATAATTATGGGGCGGACAGATGTAATTCCAACTGCTACATCTATACGGTAACTGATAACTGTAGTTAATATTTCCCCCTTTTTAAAAGATAGGAGCATATTTAGAACTGAAGAAGAGACGAAGTGTAGCTAGCATGAAGACTAAACTCACCGAATAGACTCCCAGTCACTCAGGTCTCAGCTCAAACGTTACCACGTTCCCTATCTAATGTTATTCTTACAACAGTAACTTTTTTGTTTCTTTGATAGCATTTAACATTCTCCGAAATCACTTTCGTTATGTGCTAGTTAATTATTGTTTGCCTCCCTCATCAGAACATGTGAGTGGCCCTTAAGTGACATGTGCACTGCTGGATTCCCAAAGCGCTTAGAACAGCGCTTAGCACACAACCAGGCGCTCAATAAATGTTAATAAAATAAAACAAAGACAGAATGCCATCACCCCTCCTGCCCCAACTTCTCCCGCCCCTCATGAACGGAGTTCCCTTGTGGCCCTTCTTATCGCACTCAGCTAGCTACACTAGCGATGCGACCCGGGCTTCATTCCTAGTGTCCCCTGGCACGCAGAAGGCGCTCCGTGCAAGAACAGTGAAGGCATGACACGGCGCGCCGGGCACGTGCGGGCGATGCATATGCAACCCGGGCGAGACCGGTTCCGAGAGTTTACATCAGTCCAGGCCGGACACTTCCACCGTCAGCGCCCCTCCCCTAGACCGCCCGAATCCAAAACGTGTCAAGCTGCGGGAACACTGCCGCGAAGCCCTGTTAGAGGGGTCTCAGCCTCCGAGGAGCGGCACAGAACCCAAGCTATGGCGCCGCACTCACTGTAGGTCCGGCCCAAAGCTTTGAAGAGCAGATCACGCTTCACGCTGACAGTCGGCATGGCGAGTGGGGCGCACTGCGCCTGCGCGGCGAGTGGACCGGGACGCTGGGACTGAAGTATGTAGGACCCGGCCTTCATATGTGTCTTGAATATTGCCAGACTTCTTCCAACAGCTTCTGCTTTTATTTTTCATCTAACGGAAAGTAAATTGCCAGTATTAAGCTCAGCAAAACTATATGCATTGGGTAAATAACCTAAGAGCTGGTAAAGGAGACAGAATTGGATAGAATATGCTACAATTTGATGGGCAGCACACTAGATAGACCGCAAAGGCCCTCACACCTCTAACGCGCGGTGGAAGGAGAACGCCAAACTAGGTGGGCGGGGCAAGAGGTGGGGGAGCGTGGCAGGGGGCGAGGTCTCGAGGTAGAGAATCTTGGCAGGGAGGTGGGGAGAATGTGAGTGGGCGGGGTCTGAAGTAGCTGAAGAGGAAGATGTGCAAATCCGAGTAACAAGAGCAGGAGAATATAAGCTTTTACTTCATTCTTGCAGAGTCTCCCTTCTACACTTCTAAACATTAGACCTGTGCTTTGTTTCAACCTTACAGCAGTCCTATAAGGGAGGCCTCATAAAAGACCTCTTTTTAGAAGAGGAAACAGACTGATGTTTATTCAGTGCTGTCTGCTGGCCAGTCCTATGCTCAATCCTCTACCAGCATTAGCAGATTTCCTCATAACAAACGTGAGTATAATAGGCCGAATAGCCCCCCTACGTAATTCACTAGGCCCTAATCCCTAGAACCTTTAAATGTTGTCTTAAATGGAAAGAATCGTTGCAGGTTAAAGATTTCAAAATGGTGAGAACGTCATCCTGGATTATTAGAATGGGTCCTAAATAAAACCACATGTGTCCTTGTAAGAAGGATGCAGAGGGAGATCTGACAAACAGAAGACAGGCAGACACAATGTAACCAGAAGGCAGAGCTTGGAGTGATGCAGCCACAAGCCAAGTAGTGCCAGGAACCACCAGAAACTGAAGAGGCCAGGGAGATTCTCTCCTAGCCCTCTGTAGCAGGCCCATAGTGTCTCTAGACACCTTGATTTTGTCCCAGTGGAAATTTGTTACAGCTGCAATAGGGAATTTACACACCAGGGTAGGTACCACTACCATCATCCCCATTTCACAGATGATGAACCTGAGGCACATGCTATTTGAATCACCCAATTCTCAAGGCAGAGCTGAGGCAGTTCCGCGGAGGGCCTTGCCTCCCCCCCCCCCCCCCCCCACACCTTCTGTACAGTGAAATAGGGTCTTCAAGGCTCTTCAGGTGAGGGAGCAACAGCTTAGTTGGATTTAGGCCTCCCTGATTGCCGATCAAATCATTGTTCACTGTATTAGTAGCTTCCCTCCATGGCTGCAGGCAGCCCCTTCCTAGTGCCCAACATAACAGATTGGCAGAGTCCCCATTAATGGCAAACATCTCAAATGCTAAATAAAACTCTCTGCCCTTAAATTGGTACCCTGTGCTCAATTAATGAATAAAGGACTTTCGGAATTATTGCATGCTAACCTGCTCTCCTCTGGACACTCCAAAGTGTTCTGTGGCCTCTGAAATTGTTTTCTTGTCTATAGTGTGGGGATAATAATGCACACCTTAGAGAATTATTGAAGGATTAGAAATAATACTCGTAAGTAACTAATATAGTTCTTATGTCATAGCTCCTAGCTCAATGGGCAGCTGTCTGTTCTCCTAGTCAGTTTCTTGCTATTCTCAGACTACTCAGAGCTATTCTGTCCTGATCTCCCACATGCTCCAACTCATCCTTCCTGCTTTTCATCCTTGAACACACACAGGTGCTCTGTACCTTCTCCATGACTAGCTGTTCTAATGGAAAAGGAAAAACTAGGCCACAAGTGCTCATCACAGTGGAATTGGCAGACTGATAGGAAAGATACTAGGAAAACATTGATATAGTATATCACAAAATATAGGTAGGTGCTTCTCTTGTTTAATTTTAGGTCCAGCCTGACAGCAAAAATGAAATGGCAGCATTTCCTAGAAATGAAAGATGGACTAGCCAATAAACACACGCAAAAAAATTCTCCATGCATTAGAAATTAGGGGGATGCAAATTAAAATTATAATGAAGTAGCCCTGACCGGGTAGCTCAGTTGGTTAGAGCATTATCTAGATGTGCTCAAACTGCAGGTTGGATCCCGGATCAGAGCACATACAAGAATCAACCAATGAATGCATAAATAAGTGGAACAACAAATCATTGTCTCTCCCCCCTACCCCTCCTTGCCTTCCTCTCTAAAATCAGTCAGTCAATTAATAAAGAAATTAAAGAGGTTATTATGTAGGAATACATAAATAGATATCAACTAAAAGGAAAAGGGATGAGCCCTGGCCAGGATAGGGCTTCATCCCAATATGCCAAGGTTGTGGGTTCAATCTCTGGTCAGGGCACATTCAGGAAGCAACCAATGAATACATTTTAAAAAATGTGGGACAACAAATTAATGTTTTTCTCTCTCTCCCTCTCTCTAAAAAAAAAAAAAAGGCAGGGATGATAAACACAAAATCTGAAGACTAGTTGGTTCTGAGTGGGATGGAAAAGACACAGCATGAGGAATTGGGATACGAAAAGGGTTTCAGAAATATCAGTAATGCTCTGTGTAATCTTACCTCCATGAATGTATTGTAAGAAGGTAAAGATGAAGGTGAGAAATAAGAAATTAATGTGGTGCTCTTTTTGGGGGTGAGAGAGACATGCTTGGTGGCCTATAGATGAGTAGATACACAATAGAAATACTTAATATTTTATTTTGTTTTAAGTTTTTTTTCATTAAGAGCCTTTTTTCAAAGTTTTAGTCTAATTTATAATTCATTTCCTTTTTAGACTGTGGGTTTTAGGTTATCTTTTTTTGAAGGTTTCATAAATGGTTTTATTTAATTATCATCCAAGTATATGTTATTGTTCTTACATTTATTAACTGACTTTAGAGAGAGAGAGAGAAACATCAATTTGTTGTTCCACCCATTCATAGATTCATTGGTTATTCCTTGTATGTTCCCTGACCGGGGGCACCTACACAACCTTCGAGTATCAAGATGATGCTCTAACCAACTGAGCAACCTGGCTAGGAATGCACACAAGTTTTTTTGTGTTGTTTTTGTGTTTAATTTTTGATTTTTTTATTAATTTATTTTGTTACAGATATTTCTCCTTTTTCCCCCATTGACACCCTCCTCCCTATCCCTTCCAGCGCCCCGTCCCCATCATTGTTGTCTATGTCCATGGTTACGCATACATGCATATAAGTTCTGTGGTTTGTCTCTTCCCTCCCCCCTGACCCTCTCTTCTGAGGTTTGTCAGTCTGTACCCTACTTCTATGTCTCTGGATCTATTTTGTTCATCAGCTTGTTTTGTTCATTATATTCGACAAATAAGTGAGATCATGTGATATTTGTCTTTCTCTGATTGGCTTGTTTCGCTTAGGATAATACTCTCCAGGTCCCTCCATATCCTCTCAAAGGATAACAGATCTTTCTTTCTTACAGCTACATAGTATTCCATTGTGCATATGTACCACCGCTTTTTTGTCTACTCCTCTACTGATGGACACTTGGGCTGTTTCCAGATCTTAGCAATTGTAAATAGTGCTGCTATGAACATAGGGCTACATATATTCTTTCTGATTGGTGTTTCAGGCTTCTTACATTCCTAGAAGTGGGATCACTGGGTAAAATAGCAGTTCAATTTTCAACTTTTTGAGGTAACACCATATTGTTTTCTATAGTGGCTATACCAGTCTGCATTCCCTCCAGCAGTGTACTAGAGTCCCCTTTACTCCACACCCTCACCAGCACTTGTTGTTTGATGATTTGTTGATGGTGGCCATTCTGACAAGTGTGAGGTGATACCTCATTGTTGTTTTAATTTGTATCTCTCTGATGATAATTGACCCTGATCATTTTTTCATATGTCTCTTGGCCATTTGTATGTCTTGTTTGGAGAGGTGTCTCTTTAGGTCCTCTGCCCATTTTTTAATTGTATTATTTGTCTTCCTTTTGTTGAGTTGTATGAGCACTCTATATATTTTGGAAAATAACTCCTTATCTGATGTATTGTTGGCAGTTATGCTCTCCCATAGAGTGGGTTCCCTTTCCATTTTGATGGTGGTTTCTTTTGCTGTGCAGAACCTTTTTAGTTTGATGTAGTCTCATGTGTTTATTTATTTTGTTTGTTTGTTTCTCTTGCCTTAGGTGTTGTATCAATGAAAATTCTGCTGCGTGTGATGTCTGAAATTTTGTTGCCTACATTTTCTTGTAGGATTTTTATGGATTCACGAGTCACATTTAAGTCTTTTATCCATTTTGAGTTTATTCTTGTGTATGGTGTAAGTTGGTGGTCTAGCTTCATTTTTTTGCATGTAGGTGTCCAATTTTCCCAACACCATTTATTGAAGAGGCTGTCTTTACTCCACTGTATGCTCTTGCCACCTTTGTCAAATATTAATCGAGCATAAAGACTTGAGTCAATTCCTGGGTTCTTTGTTCTGTTTCATTGATCTATATGCCTGTTCTTGTGCCAGTACCAGGCAGTTTAGATTACAGTGGCTTTGTAGTATAACCTGATATCTGGTAGTGTGATTCCTCCTACTTTGTTCTTCTTTTTCAAGAATGCTGTGGCTATTCAGGGTCTTTTTTGGTTCCATATAAACTTTTGGAGTACTTGTTGTAGTTCTGTGAAATATGTCATTGGTATTTTGATGGGGATTGCATTGACTCTATAGATTGCTTTGGGTAGTATGGACATTTTAATGATTTTAATTCTTCCAATCCATGATCAAGGTATAGGCTTTCACTTTTTATATTTTCCTCTATTTCTTTTTTCAGTGACCTGTAGTTTTCTGTGAAGAGGTCCTTGACTTCTTTGGTTAAGTTTATTCCTAGGTATCTTAATTTTTTTGCCGTGATGGTAAATGGGATTTTTTTAGTTTCTCTTTCTGTGAGTTTGTTGTTGGTATATAAGAATGCCATCAATTTCTTCATGTTAATTTTGTATCCTGCTACTTTGCCAAATTCATTTATTAAATTTAGTAGATTTATGATGGAGTCTTTAGGGTTTTCTATGTATAATATCATATCATCTGCAAATAATGACAGTTCCACCTTCTCCTTTCCAATTTGGGTTCCTTTTATTCTTTTTTCATGTCTGATTGCTGTGACTAAGACTTCCAGTATTATGTTAAATAAGAGTGGTGAAAGTGGGCATCCCTGTCTTGTTCCTGTTCTTAAGGAAAATGCCTTTAGTTTTTGCCTATTGAGTATGATGTTGGCTGTAGGATTTTCATTTATTATGTCAAGATATGATCCCTCTATTCCTACATTACTGAGCGTTTTTATAAGAAATGGGTGCTGAATTTTGTCAAATGCTTTTTCAGCATCAATTGATAAGATCATATGGTTTTTGTCTTTCATTTTGTTTATGTGGTGTATCACATTTATTGATTGTGAATATTGTACCATCCTTGCATCCCTGGGATGAAGCCCACTTGGTCATGATAAATAATTTTTTTTGATGTATCGCTGCATCTGATTTGCTAATATTTTGTTAAGAATTTTGGCAGCTGTGTTCATCAGGGGTGGCCTGTAGTTTTCTTTCTTTATAGTGTCTATCTGGTATAGGAATTAGGATTATACTGGCCTCATAAAATGAGTTTGGAAGTCTTCCATCTTGTTGGATTTTTTGCAATAGTTTGAGGAGGATAGGTGTTAGATCTTTGAATGTTCGGTAAAACTCCCCTGTGAAGCTGTGCGTGGGGTTTTTTTTTTGCTGGGAGAGTCTTGATTACCTCTTCAATTTCCTTAGTTGCTATTGGTCTGTTAAAGTTTTCTATCTCTTCCTGCTTCAGTTTTGGGAGACTGTGTGTTTCTAGAAATATTGTCCATTTCTCCTAGATTGTTCGATTTGTTGGTATATAATTGTTCATAGTATGTTTTGATGATCCTTTGTATTTCTGTGTTGTCAGTTGTTACTGCTCCTCTTTCGTTTCTGATTTTGTTTATTTGAGTCCTCTCTTTTGTTTCTTTGTGAGTCTGGCTAAGGGTCCATCAATCTTGTTTATCTTTTCAAAGAACCAGCTCTTTGTTTCATTGATCTTTTGAATTGTTTTTTTAGTTTCTATGTCATTTATTTCTGGTCTGACCTTTCTATTTGCTCTGGGTTTTTCTTTTTGTTTACGTTCTAGTTCTTTAAGTTGTAGGGTTAGAAAGTCAATTAAGGAGTTTTTTTGTTTCTTGAGGTAGGCCTGTAGTGCTATGAACTTCCCTCTCAGGATTGCTTTCGCGGTGTCCCATAAATATTGTGTTGTTGTGCACACAAGTTTTTGAACATGCCAGATAGTAGCCCACCTAAGAGTCTTTGAACCAGCAGTTTCCTCTGTTACAATGTTCTTGCCCCTAGACCCTTGCAAGGCTAGCTCCCTCAGCTCCAAGTCTTCTCAGAAAGACCTATCCCTGACTATACCATTTATTATGGTTATAGATGTAAATGTCTCTCTCCGCTGAAACATAATTTCCACAAAGCAGAAATTTTTGTGTTTTGTTCATTTATATATGCCAAGAACTTCAAACAGTGATTGGTACAGAGCAGACCCTCAATAAGTATTTGAAGTTTTCTTTTAATGATAGGAATATTTAGTATATTATCTTTCCTTTTTAAAAATAGATACTTAAATAGAAAAAAACTGGGCAAAGTATATACACAAACAATTCATTAAACAATCAGAAAACAAAACGAGAGGAGGAGAAATGTAAATTAAACCAACAATGAGAGCAGGGCTGTTTTCTCTGGGGACACTGGCAGAAACGAAAGAAATACATGCTGTTACTTTGTGTTGGCAAAGGGTTAGGGAGCTGGCACTTCTAGACACACCTTCCATGAATATAAATAGCAGTTTGGCGATATGAATCAAATTCCTTTGAACAAACTGATAGTTGCCAGATGGCTGGGGGGCTGGGTGAAAAAGGTGAAAGGGATTAAGAAGTACAAATTGGCGGTTACAAAATAGTCACGGGAATGTAAAGTACAGCATAGGGAATATAGCCAATAATATTGTCAATATGTATGGTGTCAGATGGGCACTGGACTTAGTATGAGAATCACTTCATAAGTTATATAAATGTCTAACCACTATGCTTATATACCTGAAGTTAATATAATATTGAACATCAACTGTAATTGAAAACTTGTTTCATATTTTTAAAATATGTATTCTCTTTGATCCTGAAAGCCCATTCTTGGACTTATTCTAATGAAATAAGCAAGTATTTTTTGTTTGTAATATAGAAAATGTGGAAACAGCCCTGGCCGGTTTGGCTCAGCGGTTAGAGCGTCAGCCTGCGGTCCAGAGAGACCCGGGTTCGGTTCCCGCTAAGGGCATGTACCTCGGTTGCAGTTTGTCCCCGGCCCTGGTCGGTTGTGCGGGTGCAGCCACTCGATGTGTCCCTTTCACGTCGATGTTTCTCTCTCTTTCTCTGTTCTTCTCTCTCCCTCCCACTCTACCTGAACAAAAAATGGAAAAAATGTCCTCCGGTGAGGATTAAAAAAAAGAAAATGTGGAAACAACCTAAATGTCCAGTGATATGGAACTTGATTAAATAAAGTCTGGTATCTCCATATAATTGAATACTGTGCAAATATTAAAAATGATACTTGAGAACTACATTTTTTTAAAAAATTTTTTTTTATCCTCACCTGAGGACATTTTTCCATTTTTTGTTCAGGTAGAGTGGGAGGGGGAGAGAGGAAGAGAGAGAGAGAGAAACATCGACGTGAAGGGACACATCGAGTGGCTGCCACCCGCACGACCAACCAGGGCCGGGGACAAACTGCAACCGAGGTACATGCCCTTAGCGGGAACCGAACCCCGGTCTCTCAGGACGGCAGGCTGACGCTCTAACCGCTGAGCCAAACCGGCCAGGGCGAGAACTACATTTTTTAACATGGATAAAAAAAAAGCCCACAATGTATTGTGTGAAAACAAGATACTGGATAATGTACTTAAAATGATTGATTTTTTTTTTTAATGTATGTGAGTGTGAGCAAAAATAAAGCAGCTGGTATGTTGTATACATCAAAGTGTTAATAGTGGCTTTGAGAAGAAAAACTCATTCATGTTCAGTTCTCCTTGCCTAATCAGACGTTGGTAGACCATCCAACCCTTTCATCCACATGCGATACGAGCCCAGGTAGATCCATGCAATTATGATCAGTTTTGCCTGTAAAACATGTAACATGGAAAAAGTTTTTGAAATGATTGTGCCACTTTCCTATAATGCTTGTGTGTTGGGCAGTAATTGGGAAAGAGATGTTGAAATCCTTCCTACATATTTCAGGTCCTAAAAATGCAGTACTGTGTCTGATGACATGCACATTGGAGCAGGAGGCAGTTTAAAATGGTTCACTGGTGTTACGTGTAGTGTTTCCCTCTCGGAAACAAACCATCTACTTCCAGCCCCAGTTTCCTCATCTATAAAATGAAGCAGGGCCAGCTGTGGCTAGGTAGCTCAATTGATCAGTCACCGTCCCAATAATCAAAAGTTGTTGGTTTTTTTGTTGTTTTTTTTTGTTTTTTTTTATCCTCACCCGAGGATATTTTTCCATTTTTTGTACAGATAGAGTGGGAGGGAGAGAGAGAGAGAAACATCGATGTGAAGGGACACATCGAGTGGCTGCCACCCACACGACCAACCAGGGCCGGGGACAAACTGCAACCGAAGTACGTGCCCTTAGCGGGAACCGAACCCGGGTCTCTCCGGACCGCAGGCCAATGCTCTAACCGCTGAGCCAAACTGGCCAGGGCCCAATAATCAAAAGTTTTGAGTTCCATCTCCAGTCAGGACACATACAAGAAGCAACCAATGAATGCATAAATAAGGGGAACAACAAATTAATGTTTTTCTCTCTCTCTCTCTTTCTCCTTTCTTCCCTCAGAAAAAAAATGAAACAGGACCTTATCAGATGGCTATGAGGGTAAAGTAGGTGGAAACGACTTGGAACCTGCAAAGTGCCCTTTGAATATTAGATTTATATTCAAGGTAACAATCCAGGTGATCCAAGACTATGAATTCTCTCTGGTATTAATATTAGTAAAACTTGGTAGGCTGTCTCCGGGCAGGGCTGTAAACTCAGGTAATCAATAACACATTTACTATAACTAGTCTTGTTTTCATTTCTGTGTATTCCAAACTAATTCTTTTCTGGCTAACATCTGATATGCCTTTCTTCTAATTCCTTTGTAGATTAGCCTGAAACTCTTAGGGCATGACCAAAGTCCATTTACTTTCTTGGCTTTCTACTGATAGATCTATCTGGAACCAAGAAGGTCTGCTGGACTCATCAAGAATCGGGCTAATCAGTACTGACTTTCTAATTGTCAAACTCATGGTCATTTAAAATTATATTTTAAAATGAATTTATTAGACAATTTATATGATTGATCCCTTATTCTTGAAATTGTCCTTTCTTAGTTTTCCTGATTCCAGACTCTTCTATTTAGCTCTCTGGATTTGTCTACTATCAGTGAAAGGTAACACAATGTAATGTTAAGAGTTCTTTAAATTAGTCATAGATTAAAATCCTGTATCTACTGCTTACTAACTGAGACCTTGGACCAATTATCATATACTGATAAACCTTGGTTCCCTATAAAATGAAGATAATAATAGGACATACCTCATAGATATAATATTGGATGGTTGTGCAGATTTTAAGAGAAGCAGTTCATGTTGGGGTTTGACACATTGTGAAGACTTGGTAACTATTAATTCTCTCACAGCCTCTTCTACATCCTACACGACCCTTTCCCTACTTCAGTGTAGCATGCCCTCCAGTGTTATGTCTTTGGTGATCTTCCCCCCAAAAGGTCTCAGCTCCCATTACCACCTCAGCACAGATGGCTCCCATTCTAATCTCCACCCTATATCTCACTTGTGCATATATTTTTTTAATATCACAAATAGGATTTTTTATTCTTTGTCACCATTAAATGTATGAATTTTAAACAGATTCTTGGACTGGGGGCCCACATCCATCAGCTCACTCCACTTTAGCACCTGTCTCATCCCCAGTAGCTTTTCCAGAACTGCTACCTTCACCATGAAGCTCCATGAGTTTTCCCAATTCAAACTTGGGCTTCTTCAGCATTCTGACTTTTCTAACAAAGACATCATGGAGTGAATAAATAGATTGGCAAGCCTTTTCTATGTCTTTTCCAATGCTATCTGGAATCAATTTATTGAGCACTTCTTTCAAGTCATTTGTCTGCACCTCTCGGGTCATGATTTCCATCATCTTCTTCTGGATTTGGCGGACCTGTTGCTGCTGAGCATAAGAGGTCTTTCGAATCTGATTGTTGTGTTTTTTAGTAAAACCAACACAGAATGGACGAAGCAAATAACCATCGGTAGTCTTGACATCAACATGAGCTTTGATCATCGTCTGCCATTTTTTGACCATGGAGCACATCTTGTCACGGGTAAAATTCATGCCATGGAAATTAGTCAGGCAGTTTTTACCCTGAACATCTTCAGTAATTAGCTTGAATTTTCTAAATGCAGCTTCATCATTCTGCAGATCAACTAGGCTCACTTCAAAAACACGACCCTTGAGTCCATCGGATGCGATTTTGGTTCCTTGAGTTCTCGTGACCAGTGTTTTTCCAATATTTCTTATATTGAACATAGCTGGTGCTTTCACATCATACCAATCTTTCTTAGAAAATGGATCAACCACTTTCTTCTTGGCTCCCTTTTCGCTGCCTTTCGTAAGGCACTTGTTCTTGCCCACCGCCATGGTGCTGCAGAGAGACTCACTTGTGCATATTTCTTACCAACATCTGCACCTAAATGTTCAACAGGTTGGCATCATTTCTCTCTTCTAACCGGTTATTATTGAGGAACCTTAGGATCATCTGCCCAGCATGCTCTTTTCCTCTCAGAACAGGACAAACCTTTCAGTCACCTTATTAGAGCAAGGGGACCCTGTAACTCATGCAAGTAAATTGGTCCAGAGGTATACACCTGACCCAAGCTGGATTTTGCATTTGGGGCTGCAGGGAACTTGAGGTCAATTTTATGAAATGATGGAAGCTGTCAGGTGCAGGTCTGGAGCGACTGGCAGCCGTGTTTCCCAGCCCAGGAAGAAAAGATCTGCCGTGAGATGAAATGATACTGACCCCAAGAGAAAAGACCTAGAAGCATTTAATTCCCTGGTTGTCCTTAAGACCCAGGTGTCCCCTCCTCTTCCTAAAATGCTGTTCTACTGAATGAGGTTCAGATAGTGTAAGGCTTAGAGTGTGCGAGTTGGAGGGTTACAACTGAGACTCAAGAGGTAAGTAGGTGTCCAAAGGTGAGCAGGGTCCAAAACTACATTACAGAATTTGGACTTTATTTTAAAAGCAATGGGAAGAAAATCAAAGACTTTAAGCAGAGAAATGACAAGATCAACCTGGTGTTTTAGAAAGATGACGTTGGGTTCATTGTGGAAACGGTACTATGGAGGGTGAAACTCCAGGCACAGACCAGTTAGGTTGAAATAATCCAGGGGAGAAATGATAGCAGCCAGGACTGGGGAAATGGCATGTGTGGGGGAAAAAAAAAAAAAATAGACCAGAGGATTCAATAGGTCATATACCAAGAAGCCATATGCTCCTAGGACAATGCTGACATGAGTGCAAGCTCATTCACTGGGTTGGACCTTCTTGGAAACTCGAGGGAAGTGATGGAGGCTGCTTCACCACACCTCCAAGAACACTGCTGTCTGAGTTGCTGACGGCCTCTTTCAGGAGCCTGCCTGGGATCCAGGTTGGCAGGAACATGCCTTCCCATTCTTCTTTTCCTCATTCCTCCCTTGATTAGGTTCCCAGGCCAAGTGCAAACAAAGGCGGTGGTGAAGGTCATGAGAAGAGAAAGGACATTTAATAACTATGAGTAATTGCCATAATAATTTCTAAGAGTAATTGCTCATAGTGTTATAACTTAAAGAGCACCTATTTTGTAGAAAACACCGTCATATACTAATATGAGCTAACAGAAAAGCAACGACTGAACTGGTATGGAGAATGTGAAAGGCAGGAAGGCAGGAATGGTATGCAGAGTCCAAGACCTTGCATGTGCCAATAGCAACAAGAAGATATGCGGGAAAGGAAGCCTTGGACTGTAATCACGGTGGTTATAAAGGCTCACTATCTCAGGCAAAACTCCTGCAGCTTCGCCCAGAGCAAGCATCCCTGAGCCCCGTCAGACTGATAAAACAGTTCATCGAGAAGACAATAAGAAAGCAGTGGAGCCAGAGCAAATTCCTTGAATTTAGTTCAAAAGAGCCTTGAAAACAGAACTTCTTGGTAGATGCTCCTTTGAAACTACCATAGTGATGACTTTCTATGTGACTTTTACCAGAGCTGGTCTCTCTTAATGAATTAGGGTAACCATGATGTTTGGGTTCTGTGTGTGTGTGTGTGTGTGTGTGAGAGAGAGAGAGAGAGAGAGAGAGAGAGAGAGAGAGAAATATTTACCTTTACGATAAATGCACCTTATGAAAATCAGAACACTGACCTTTGTCCTATACTGTCTACTTTAAGAACTCGCAATCTCAAAAGAATGCTATTTCCTTTTTCACTTAATGACAGGAATGGTTTAATGTAAGTTACAGTAAAATCTCATGTAATAGAAAAACATTATCTTTTTGCTAGTAGAAGTTAGCTATGGTAAAATACACAGGAAATAAATGACAACTGGGAAGTGATTTTACATTATGTCCCAGAGCTAGTTTTTGTAATCTGTGAGGCAATCTGAACTGTCACCTTCTGTTCGTAGGGGTGAGCAGTAGAAAGAGGAACCACACTTGGTTAGTGGCATGTCAGATCTTCAAGCAGAACAGAGTTGATTTCCTATTGCTATGTCCTCCTCAGACTTGCCACAGCAGAGGTGCTTGATACATTTTGGTTGAATTACTCCATTGAAAATTTAAGTATATTCTATTACTCATATATACCCAATGCCAAGCACATAGTATGTGATTAGTAAATACGTGTTGATTGAATGGATAACTAACCCCAAACAGAACTATGACAAGCCAGTCCTGTGCATTGTTCTGCCCACTGTTCCTTGACTTGTTCCTCGGTTTCAATAATATTCCTTTTCTTCCTTGTGACATCATCGGAGAGACTGTAGTACGGCAGTTATTTGCTCAGGCCCTGGAAACAGACCAACCTATTTTCAAAAAACAGAAAGTGATTCTTCCACTTAGTAGGTGAACAACTAGTTTGACCTTTAGTCTCACTTCCTCTATTAGTGACAAGAATAATAGTCCCTACCCGAGAGAGTCGTGAGGTTTAAATCAGATGTGGCAGACAGAGTACACAGTACAGTGTCTGCTGGATACTAAGCATTCAGCAATACTGATATATTACATACGGTTTTTGTGCCGCAACCCATTCCATTATTTATCCAAATATTAGGCTCCTCACACACACACACAAAAGAGAAAGAAAGAGAGGGGAGGGGAGGGGAGGGGAGGGGAGGGGAGGGGAGGGGAGGGGAGGGGAGGGGAGAGGAAGGGAGGGGAGGGGAGGGGAGGAGGGGACAGGCAGGTGGGCAAATAAGTAGTGATTTTCTACCTGAGTTTTTCTGTGCCTGTTTGATGTTGATTTAATTTTATTAAAAATACAGTCACCTTGGGAAGGAGGAAGATGCTGAGAAGGTGGGAGCCAGGTTCCCCATTCCTTTTCAACAGGAGAAGCTTCACTTGGATTTCTTTTATTATTATTATTTTTTTATCTTCATCCAAGGACATTTTTCCATTTTTTATTCAGATAGAGTGGGAGGGAGAGAGAGGAAGAGAAAGAGAGAGAAACATCGACATAAAAGGGACACATTGAGTGGCTGCCTCCCCCACGACCCAATGAGGGCCGGGGACAAACTGCAACTGAGGTACGTGCCCCTAGCAGGAACCGAACCCCGGTCTCTCTGGACCGCAGAACAACACTCTAACTGCTGAGCCAAACTGGCCAGGGCTGGATTACTTTTATAAATTGCAGTTCTTTGAAGATTTTTTAAAAACAACCCTGTTAAATCAAAGTTTGAAACCATGACCCCTACCATGTTGCTTCTCCTCGTGGTTTAGTATAACTGTGAAGAGATCTGGGTCCTCCTTGCCAGTAACTGGCTGCGTTATCTTGGGCAAATCGTTGAACTTCTCTGCTCTTGGCTCCCTATGCTACGAAATGTGTAGTTTAAAAAAATGTCTGCCTGGCCGATGTGGCTCAGTGGTTGAGCATCGACCCATGCACCAAGAGGTTGCTGGTTCAATTCCCCAGATTGTGGGCCAAATCCCCAGTGGCGGGGAGGGGCAGTCATGAGGCAGCTAATTGATGTTCTCTCTCATTGATGTTTTTATCTCTCTCTTCTCCCTCTCTCTCTCTAAATCAATAAAGGAAAAATATTTTTAAAAAGAAAGAAAGAAAACAAAAGATAATGTCTAAGGTTTATGGTTTCCTATAAACTAAACTCCTATAAATAAGCTGTTTCTAGAATTAAAACTCTCTTACCCTTTAATTCCAATAATCACTTAACTCCAATAACCTGCGACACAATATGTATACAAATAAACATGTATTGAACAACAAACAAGTGCATGAGTTCATTGCCGATTAAAATGGTGACAGGATGTTTCACTGCCTGAGCCCTGTTGGGAGCTCATTTTGCTTCAGTGGGCTCGGTGGGCGATCACAGTTCTTTTTTACCTGCTAAGGGCTCTGGGAAAGTGACAAAAGCAGGATTCAATGCAGGAAGCTCCAAGTGATTAGGAGTAGGAGTTGGGTACCTTGGTTTTCTTATTTACCAACAGATTGTGAACCCAATTTGTCAACTAGTCCTACCATTTATATCTCCTGTGTAGATCCCATATTCACTTCAACTCTCCTTTGTACCACAGTAGACCAGGTCCTCACCCTCTGCTCCTACCCTGCAATAGCATCCTTAGAGTTTCCCTACTTCCATTCTTCTTGCCTTCAATCTGCTCTTGATAGGTGTTCATTATTCTGTCTGTCTGTCTCTCTATTTATTGATTGATTAGAGAGAGAGAGGAAGGGGGACAGGGAAGGGGGGGACATCGATTTGTTGTTCCACTTGGCTGTGCAGTCATTGGTTGGTTCTTGTATGTGCCCTGACGGGGATCAAATCCACAACTTTGGTGTATGGGAACGACACGCTAATTAACTGAGCTACCTGGCCAGGGCAGGTCTCATGATTCTCAATCACTGGAAACGGCATGTTTCTGTTGGGGCACTGCCACACATTTGGCTATAACCTCTGTGTTTATTTTCTGTTTCTCCCACTAGACTGTGAACCTACTGAGGACAGAGACCTTTCTTCTTCACTACTGTAGCCCATCTCCACTCCCCACCTAGTGCCAACACGTAGAAGCCTTTCCACACGTAGTCAGGGAGTGAATGCAAGTGAATTCTCAAAGACTGAGAGACCCTGTCTTCATTCATTTCTTTGTCATCAGCACCAAGGGTGATGCCTGAGGCAAATCTGGTGTCAGAAATGTCCAAAACTGTAGATAATTTTTATAGAGTTTGAGTCAAACTGATGACATCTGCTCTCAAATGTTCCCAGGAATAACAGTTTCACAGCTTCTTTTATGCATTTAAAATTAAGGAGGGGCCCTCGCTGGGTAGCTCTATTGGTTAGAGTGTCTTCCAGATGTGCAAAGGTTGTGGGCTCATATCCTCTATCAGGGCACATACAAGAATTTACCAATGAATGCATAAATAAGTGGAACAACAAAGCAATGTATGCTTCTCTCTCCCAAATCAATCAATAAAAACATTAGAAAAAATGAAATTCAGGAAGGAATGTAAAGAAGATTATGTGGGCTCCGGCAGTTTTGGCTCAGCGGTTAGAGTGTCGGCCTGTGGACCAAGCAGTCGTGGGTTTGATTCCAGCCAAGGGCACATACCTTGGTTCTGGTTCATCCCCGGCCCTGGTTAGGTTATGCAGAAGGCAACCGTCCCTCTCACATCGATGTTTCTCTGTCTCCCTCCCTCCCTCCCACTCTATCTGAAGATAAATGGAAAAATAGCCTCAGGTGAGGATTAAAATAAATTAATTAAAATAAAGTAACTGATACTTTCAGTCTCTTAAAAAAGGAAGATTATGTGGAGGTGGGAGAAAGTAGGTGGGGATTGGATTATAGGACAGTTAACAAGATGATGTGCTTCTTGTGGGTTAATACCCCCTTCAAGGGGTATTACTCCTGGTATTAAAGTACAGGCAGTATATGTGTTATTAAACTTTTGGTTTTCTCCTGTTAATCTGTTTTTTATTACTGGGATGTCTTAGCCAAGAACCAGAAGCATAGAGGGAAATTTATTTTTGCTCCACTACAGAGCAGAAGGCTATACCGTAGGCGTGTATAAGAGTACTTTATGATGTTCAAACAAAGACAAAATTGCCTAACGATGCATTTTTGAGATGCATCTCCCTCCTGAAGAGGCAAGCGGCTGTACTTTGCCCCGTTCCAGATCCCTTCAAGCAATGCCTTGGCAGCCTCCTGCCACCTGGAGTTTTCCAGCTATGAAGAAAACCTACTGGGTGCAAAAGCATTGGGCACTCTTTGAAACCCATTCATCTATTTAACACATCATAATTGAAACCTTTCGGTGGCAAGTCTCAGGGTAAAGGAGCTGACCTTTGGACCCAGTTTTTGCCCCATTCCACCCCAATCTCCTCCTTGTTCTCTATTGGTCTTTGGATTTCAGCCACATGACCTTTGCACATGTGCTTCCCTGTGCCTGGTCTAGACTCATCGTTATAGTTCAAGTCAAGGTCACTTCTTCAGAGACTTCCCTGGCTGTCCAGTCTATCCTAGAGCCTTCTTCCAGTCATTCAGAGCAGGCTTTCACCTTGCAGTTATACACCCAATTGTGGGGTTATTTTGCTTGTGTTCATCACTGCCCCACTCCCCCTAATTTGGACTCTGAGAGCAGAATCCGGGAATGACTAGGTTACTGGGTGTATCCCCAGTGCCCAGATGGTTCCTGGCACGTGGTAGGTACTCAGTAAGTGTCTGTTGAACGAGAGAATAAGTAAAAGATTTCCAGGACTCGTGGGGGAATCCGAGGACACAAATCTCCGCCCCTCCCCAGTTTGGGGAGGTGTGGTGGGTACAGACCAATAAACCTATGAATGCTCTGCCCCCAGAGAAGCGAAGTCCCGCGTTTTTCTCCAGCTGGTGGGCGATACTTTGAACTAACCCTTCCCCAGACGCAGAGTGTTCAGAGGAAGGGGTGGGTTTAAAGGCGGATGCTGAAGCTGAGCGCACGGTGATCAATCAGCTGAACCGCAGTCAGATCCCGGTGGAGATCCCGGGGCCTCGGCTAGGTTGCAGGAGCCCACTCTGCAGGGTTCGGCGGGCAGCCAGCTGATCTTTCTCGGCGTCCCTTGCATTCAACGCGGAGCGCTGTCGCTGGCGCTCGGGCGCGCCAGCCAATGCGCCCCGGGCGCGCCAGCTGCTCCGGGGCCCGGGCGCGCGTGATTGGCAGCCCCCAGCCTCGGCCGCGGCGCGCCCTCCCATCCAAGACAAAGTCCAGCACCCGGCCGCTCCGGCGCCGCCTCCCGCTCTCCGCCCAGCGGGTATCCCGCGCGAGACCCTGATCCGACCGCGCACTTTCCACGGGCGGTGCAGAACAGCCAGGTTACAGGTGGCCGCAGTCGCGCCGTCCTCGCCGGGGCCGGGCCATGAAGGTCGAGTTTGCGCCGCTCAACATCCCGCTGGAGCGGCGGCTGCAGACGGCGGCGGTGTTTCAGTGGGTCCTGTCTTTCTTGCTCCTTGGTAAGAACCCCGCACGCTCGCGGCTAGCCAGATCCAGGCGAAGCCCCACGGTGCATGGGGCTCCGTCTCCTTCCTCCCCGACAGTCCTTGTCCAAGGACGTGCTTAGACCCTCCAGCCCTTTCCCCTGTGAGCCAGAGCGAACAGGTCAAAGAGGGCGTTTGGAACTAACTTGGGACTCTTCTTTGGTGTCTCTCCCCACGTGAACCTCCTAGCGAATGACTGCCAACTTTATTTTTCCCTGTGCTATTTTAGTTATTTATTTAAACCGAGGTGTGCCTTACCTACAATAAAAGACGGACTGTAATTGTACGGACCAACGAATCTTGGCAAATGTTTACACTGGTATGTAACTACGACCCAGTGGAGCTATAGAACATTGCCCTCTACCCCCTCAAAATTGAATTAGCCCGTTTCTCGAATTGTCAATTCATAAATGGAAAAACAATGTCCAGGTCATTAACACCTGATTCCTTCCTCTCCCCACCCTCAAGACAAACAATCGTGTTAGCTTTTCCGTGTTTAAGACTTTCCGGATGCAAAGGAGGTTGCTCCAAAGTTGGGTTGGGTTGGGTGGCCTCTGTGTGTAAATAATTTCACCCAGGAGTGTGTTCTGGCCGGTTCCCAAGTTAATCGCGCATAGAAAAGCACAGGAGCTAGACACAGATGAGCAGAGGTGGGGGTGCAATGGAGTTGAGCACTTTTTGTCTGGATGTTTGTTTTGCTCTTGGAGAAATGGGGGATGGTATGAGAGGAGAAAGAAAGTGGAGGGAACTTCAACTCTCTGAAGGGTGACATCATTTGTATGCTGTAAAATCCCATCATGGGTTGTAAACCGTTGAGGTCGCAATGATAATAACATTAACAGTAAGCTCAATTCACTAGAGAGGTTTACACTTTTGAATCGGCTTTAGAATGTGATTGATTGCCAAGATCCGTGGTTACCGACCCTGGCTGCACATTAGACTTCGTGGAGGAGTTTCTAGAACATACGGATGCCCAGGTTCTATCCCTAGAATTTCTAACTCTTGTTTCAGAATGGAGCCCCTGCATCATATACAGGGCTGGACAAAAGTAGGCTTACAGGTGTTATACTAATAAATAATACAATAATTAATAAAAAATAATACTAGAATAAACTGTTTTGAGTATTCACAACTGTAAAGCTATTATGCATAATATAGTGTATATTTACATAAAATGTATATATTTAAAAAATATTAACAAACTCTCTGAGTGACTAGTGTGCAGCTAGGGTTTACTAAAAAAGGAAATTCAGTCCTGGCTGGTTTGGTTCAGCGGTTAGAGTGGTGCTGGAGGACCAAAGGGTCATGGGTTCGATTCCCAGTCAAGGGCATGTACCTGGGTTGCAGGTTCGATCCTTGGCTCAGTCAGGGTCGTGTGGGAGGCAACCAATTGATGTGTCTCTCTCACATCTATGTTTCTCTCTCTCTCCTTCCCTCCCTTCCACTCTATCTAAAAATCAATGGAAAAATATCAAAACATTAACTCATTAAGTCCCTCACTGACCAAACAGAAGAGTTGATAGCATTATACTCTGTTTTGCTGTGGGCCAAAAGGACCATCGAGATAATAACAGACACACTTATGGAGGGGCTTAGTGTTTGCCAGGTCCTATTCTAGCACCATATAGTATTGACTGTGTCATCTTCACAACAACCCTATGACCTAAGGACTGTTCATACCCGCCCTCGTTGTAAGGCACTTTTTGTATAGATGAGGGAACTACGGAGTGCAATAAGTTGTTCAAGGTCACAGAGCTAGTCAGAGGAGCAGGAGCTGGACGCAAACCCAAGTATTCTACCCAGAGTCCTTGCTTTATCCCCTGTGCTGCCACTGTAGTGGCTTGAACTTGGAGACTGACTAGCTTGCCGATCAATCAGCACATCTGATAGTGTACTGTCTGTCCTTTTCTTTCATAACACTTGTCATTGCTTGTGTTTGTGTAAGTCTGTGGTTACTTGAGAAAGTTCTGTATTGCCATCCTTGTCTACAAGCTCAGGGAGGGAACTCCTAGCACGTACCTCGCCCATGAAGGTAAGAAATAAATAAATGTTGAATGACAGCCTCTATTCTGTCACCCAGAAGGGAAACTATTTCACCCACAGGTTCCTTGTTTTTTGTTTTTTAAGATTTTTAAATTGATTTTGAGAGAGAGAGGAAGGGAGAGGGAAAGAGAGTAATGTAGATGTGAGATTGATTGGCTGCCGCCTGAATGTCCTCCCCCCAACTGCCACCCAGGATCAAGCCGGCAACCAGTGCATGTGCCCTGACCAGGAATGGAACTGGCAACCTCTTGGTGCATGGGACAGCGTTCAGCCAACTGAGCCACACCGTCCAAGGCTAGGAGAAGCCTTTTTGACTCAACCCTTCCTGGGGCTGCTGTACACTTCGTGTTGCATAATGTCAAGATGCACATACACCTAGTTGTCCCATTATTAGTGATCAGGTAGGAAGTAATCTGAGGGGTAGTCATTGGCATGTTGAAAACAAAAGGTCCGCCTACAATCGACTACCCTACAATTTAGTTCTTCCAGGAAATGTAGGATAAAACTTGCTTATTTCTTTCCACTTAATTATCAATTTTAAAGTAAAAAGCTGATGTAATAGCTACTTCTAATGGTGAAAAGAGGGGTTTTATTAGCTATATGTATTAAGATTTCTTAATCAAAATCTTGGAAATCATTTTTCTTTCCACTCTCAGGAAACAAATCTTAAGTTATTAGCTGTTGAGTTTTCTTTAAAAAAATAGTTAAATGTTTCATTTAGTCATGAAATCAAACATTGTTTCTGTGAGATAAATATTAAGTATGTGTCATCTAATCTAATAACATTATATTACTTTTAGGTGTGCAATATAATGATTTGTATGTGTATATATTTTTAAATGGTTACTACAATAAATTTAGTTAACATCAGTCACCACGCATAGTTAGAATATTTTTCCTTGTGATGAGAACTTTTAAGATTTACTTTCAGCAACTTTCTACTATACAATACAGTATTGTTAACTATAGTCACCTTGCCATACATTATATCTCCAGGAGTTGTTTCTCTCATAACTGGAAGTGTGTACCTTTTGATCCCTTCACCCCTACTGCCACCCCCACCCCACCCCTGCCTCTGGTAAACACCAATCAGTTCTCTGTATCTGTAAGTAAGATTTTTTTTTTAGGTTCCATATGTAAATTAGATCATACACTATTTGTTTTTCTCTGTCTGGCTTATTCCACTCGCCTAATGCCCTCAGGGTCTAGTGATGTTGCTACAGATGGCAGGCTTTCCTTTTTTATGGCTGAATAATATTCCTCTGTGTGTGTGTGTGTGTGTGTGTGTGTGTGTGACAATTTCTTTATCCATTCATCTGTCAATGGACCTTTGGGTTGTTTCCATGTTTTGGCTATTGTAAGTAATGCAGTGAACACAGTGGGTGCAGATATCTTTTGAGATATTGATTTCATTTCCTTCAGATAAACACCCAGAAGTGGGATTGCTGGATCACCTGTGATCCAATCTTAATATTCAAAAAATAAAAACATTTCTTACTAACTTGTGTGCTACCAATCTGCTGACTGAAAAGTAGAAAATTAAAAAGAGAGCCAACATTTGCTGACCGTCTTTTACTTACAACCCCATGTGTCACAGATTATTAGGTTTATTGTTTTATTTTTTTAAATATATTTTTATTGATTTTTAGAGAGAGAGGAAGAGAGAGGGAGAAAGAGCTAGAAACATCCACGAGAGAGACACATCAGTTGGCCGCCTCCTGCATGCCCCTCACTGGGGGTCCAGCCCACAACCTGGCCATGTGCCCTGCCCGGGAATCAAACCAGCGACCTCTTGGTCCATGGGTCGATGTTCATCCACTGAGCCACACCAGCTGGGCAGGTTTATTATTTTAGATAAGAAAATGGAAGCTCAAGAGGTTCAGTATTTTGTCTAAGACTACATGGGTGGGACCATGATGTTTCACTGAATGAGTCTATTTATTTATTTATTTTATTAAAAAATTTTTTTTTCTGCCCTGGCTGGTTTGGCTCAGCAGTTAGAGTGTCTACCCGCGGACCACAGGCCTGGGTTCGGTTCCCACTAAGGGTACGTACCTTGGTTGCAGTTTGTCCCCGGCTCCGGTTGGGGTCATGTAGGTGGCGATTACTCAATGTGTCTCTCTTGCATCGATGTTTCTCCCTCTCTCTTCCTCCCTCTCTCCCCCCCACTCTATCTGAAGGTAAATGCAAAAAAAATGTCCTCAGGTGAGGATAAAAAATAAAAAAATAAAAATTATTTTCTTTATTGATTTAAGAGAGAGAGAAACATCGAAGAGAGAGAACATTGATTGGCCGCCTTCTGTGTGTCCTGCACTGGGAATCAGGCCCACAACCTGGGAACGTGCGCGGACTAGGAATCAAACCAGCGACCTCTTGGTGCATTGGTCAGCACTCAACCACTGAGCCACACTGGCTGGGCTGAATGAGTCTATTTATTTACGTATTTATTTAAGCAGCCTGACTGAGGTACTGGCATACAGTAAACTGCACATATTTATTATTATTATTATTATTTTGTTGTTATTATTATTGATTAATCCTCACCCCAGAATATTTTTTCATTGATTTTTTTTTTTTTTTTTAGATAGAGTGGAAGAGGGAGAGAAAGAGAAAAAAACAAAAGAAACATCTATGTGAGCGAGGCATTGATTGGCTGCCTCCCACATGACCACAGCAAGGGCTGGGGATCAAACCTGCAACCCAAGTATGTACCTTTGACGGGGACTTGAACCTGCGACCCTGCGACCCTTTGGTCGGAGGGCCAACACTCTAATCGCTGAGTCAAACCTGCCGGGGCTAAACTGCAATATTTGAAGTATACGATTTGACAAGTTGTGAGATATATATCTATCTATCTCCAAGAAACCATCACCACAGTTAGAAGAGTGAATATAGCCATCATCTCCGAGGGTTCTCGTATCCCTTTGTAGTCTCGCCAAGCATCCACTGATGTGCTTTCTGTCACACAGATTCGTTTGTGTTTTTCAGTGTTGCATCTAAATGGAGTCACAGCATATGTATTCTTTATTGTCTGGCTTCTTTCACTCAGCGTAATTGAGATTGTCTTTATTGTTGTGTGTCTAAGTTTATTTCTTGTTTGTTTTGAAGTGGTATTCTAATGAACGGGTATATTGCAATTTGTCCATTCATCTGTTGATCAATATTTGGGGGTAGCTATTGTGAATACTCCTGCTGTGAACTCACCTACAAGTCCTTGTATAAACATAGCTTTCTTTACACTTTGGTGAACCTAAGAATGGAATGGCCGATCATGGTATGGTAGGTTCAAGTTTAACTTTTTTTTTTTAATTGAATTTATTGGGGTGATAGTGGTTAATAAAATTATACAGGTTTCAGGGTTACAATTCTATAATATGTCATCTGTATATTGCATTGTGTGTTCACTACCCAAAGTCAAGTCTCCTTCCATCACCATTTATCCCCTCTATACCTCTTCTACCTCCTCCCACCACCCTTTCTCTCTGTTCTCTGTTGTGTGTGTGTGTGTGTGTATGTGTTTGCTTAATGCCTCACCTTTTTTCACCCAGTCCCCCCAACAGGTTTAACTTTTAAAGAAAAACTGCCAAACTTTCTTCCCAAGTAGTTATTTTTTTGTGCGTCCCCACCAGCAGTGCGTGACAGTTCGTCACTCCATACCCTTGCCATCACCTGACAGTCAATCTTCTCGATCTTTGCCGTTTTAATTAGTGTGTAGTGTTGTCTTATTATAGCTTTAGTTTGCATTTCCCTAATGACAAAGGATGTTGAGCATCTTTCTATGTGCTTATTTGCCATCGGTATGTCTTCTTTGTTGAAGTACCTCTTTAAATATTTTGCCTTTTTTAGCTGGATTGCTTGTTTTCCTGTTCGTGAGTTTGGGGAGTGCTGTGTGTTTTTATATAGGTTTTTCTTCCAACCTGTGGATTATCTTTTCATTCTCTACACAGTATATATACATATGCATATGTGTGTGTGTGTATATGTATGCATATGCGTAAGTATATACATATTTTTAATCCTCATCCAAGGACATGCTTAGAGAGAGGGAGAGGGAGAAGGAACACGAGAGAGAAACATCGATGAGAGAGAGAAACATCTGTCGGTTGCCTTCCACATGTGCCCCAACAGGGATCAAACCCACAACCCAGATGTACGTTCTGACCAGAAACCGAACCGGCAGCCCTTAGGTGCAGGATGACGCTACACCAACTGAACCACTCTGGGGGCCTGTGCAGTATATTTTGAAGAGCAGATGTTTTTAACTTTCACGAAGTTCAATATATTGATATTTTTTAATATAGATTTTTAAAATATGGATATAGGTGTTATAGCTAAGATATTTTTGCTTACTCCAAAGTCACAAAGATTTTTGTGTTTTCTTCTACAAGTTTTATAGTTTTAGGTTTTATGTAGAGGTTAATGATACATTTTGGGTTAATTTTTGCCTATAGTGTAAGGTCTTAATTCATTTTTTGGCATACGTATAATCCAATTTTCTAGCTCCATTTGTTTTTAAAAAAATCTTTTTCTCTCTCTCTCCTGCCCTGCCCTCCTGCCCTTGTCAAAAGTGCGTTGTCCATATATGTGCGGGTTATTTCTGGAGTTGTTCTGTTCTAGTAATCTGGTCGTCTGTCCTGATGCCAGTACCGTGCTCTTGTTTTGTTTTGTGGCTTTATAATAATTCATGAAATCAAATAGTGTTAACCCTCAGACTCTTTTTCAGGGTTGTTTTGACGATTATAGGTCCTTTGCATTCCCATATGCATTTTAGAATCAGCTTGTCAATTTCCACACACACAAAAAAGCCGGCTGGGATTTTCATAGGGATTGCTTTTTTTAAAAAAATTATGTTTTTTATTGATTTTAGAGAGCGAGGCAGGGGAGAGAGAAACATAGATTATATCCTGACCGGGGATCGAACCCCCAACCTTGGTATGTGCCCTGGCCTGGAATCGAATCAGCAGCCTTCTGGTGCACAGGACGACTCTACAACCTATGGAGCCACACCAGCCAGGGAGGATTAGTCTATAGATTAATTTGGAGAATTGACATCTCAAAAATATTGCATCTTCTGTTTATATCAGAATTTTTAAAACTTTTGAGCATATTTAAAAATCACCTGGGGATTTTTGTTAAAAATGCAAATTCTCACCCTGGCCGGTTTGGCTCAGAGGTTAGAGCATAGCCCTGTGGTTCAGAGAGTCCCAGGTTCGGTTCCCGCTAAGGGCATATACTTCAGTTGTAGTTTGTCCCTGGCCCTGGTTGGGGTCATGTGGGTGGCAGCCAGTTGATGTGTCTCTCTCATGTCGATGTCCCCCCCCCCCCACTTGCTCTATCTAAAGATGAATGCAAAAATGTCCTCGGGTGAGCATAAAAAATTTTTTTAAATTTTAAATGCAAATTTTCCAGAGATTTGGATTCTGTAGGCCTCAGGGAGGGCCATTACACTTTTAAAAACATTTTATGTTGAAATAATTTCAATAATAATAATTATAGAAAATAAAAATTTTGGAAGAACACCCAAAATTCCCATATTGTTTTCAACAAATTCCCCGGATGTGAACCCCTCGTCTCCTTTATCTTTCTGTCTGCGTGCACACCACAATGATTAGTTTTTGAACTCTCCAAGAGTGAGTTGCAGGCATGGTTTCTCTGTACCCTAAGTGCTTTGGTCCTAAAACCAAGGGCCTCCTCTTAGACAACCGCAGAGCAGCTGTCCGGATCGGGAGAGTGGCAGCGATGGGACCGGATCCGTGCACAGACCCGACTCACGTTTCAGCAGTTCACACGCCGTGTTCGGTTCTGTCTCCTTAGACTCCTTGAACCTGGACATTTGGAGGGAGCTCATTTTAACATTCACTCGAGTGATTTATACCACATTCTTGGACTTTCAAAAATACGACTGTGCCTCATTTCTTATGGTCTCTCTCCGTGATTTTCAGTTTGTAGCTAAACAAAATATTTGTGCTAATTTTGACCTTAGGCTTGTAAACCCTTCGGATGTATTAGGCACATGGGACTGGTTTCAGCCGAGTCCTCGTTATAATTTATTTGCCTCCAAATAAGAAGTAGGCAAAGAAGTAGGTCCAATTATAAATTTGCTTTTCGCCCTGGCCGGTTTGGCTCAGCGGTTAGAGCGTCGGCCTGCGGTCCGGAGAGACCCGGGTTCGGTTTCCGCTAAGGGCATATACCTCGGTTGCAGTTTGTCCCCGGCCCCGGTTGGTCGTGCGGGTGGCAGCCACTCGATGTGTCCCTTTCACGTCGATGTTTCTCTCTCTCTCTCTGTTCTTCTCTCTCCCTCCCACTCTACCTGAACAAAAAATGGAAAAATGTCCTCGGGTGAGGATAAAATAAATAAATAAATAAGTAAATTTGCTTTTAAACAAGAAAAATGTGATTCCCTATAGGCAGTACTTTTGAAAAGCAGTGTGAAACGGACCCACGTATGAAGAAGAGTGGGCTGCAAGTGTCTGAAGGGGTCTTAGATGTATACTTCAGCCTTTTAATCCAGGAATTTTAAAAATCAGAAGACTGTTGCACTTATATTCGTTTTTTTCGGTGGGCACCAGGACCAACGATCACCAACTGTCCAAGTACCAAAAAGTATGCTTCCGAAATCTCTTGATGTCGATTCTGCACGTAGAACGGTCAAGCTGCCCTGCATGTGCTGCTCACGACAGAGCCCTCTTTTCACACTTACATTCTTATATTCGGCAGATGGCTCGGTGTCTTGGAATATAGTGCCTCAGGAATAAGAAGGCAGAGGATGTGATGGGCTGAGGATTTTGCTTGCCTCTGAATTCCATTTTCTCTCTCCATGCATAGATCATTATATCCTAGAAGTGTAGAAACCATTTTCATAGGGGAAAATTGAAATCTTCTTGGATACAAATGGGAAGAATATACATATAATTTAAGTATTTTAAATTATCTATTTCTTTTTTAAAAAATATGTTTTATTGATTTTTTTAGAAAGAGAGGAAGGGAGAGAGAGAGAGAGAAACATCGATGTGAGAGAGAAACATCGATCAGCTGCCTCCTGCACACCCCCTTCTGGGGATTGAGCCTGAAACTAGGGCATGTGCCCTGATGGGAAATTGAACCAGGACCTCTCAGTCCCTGGGATGACTCTCAATCCACTGAGCCACACTAGCTGGGCTTCTTTCTTCCTTCCTTCCTTCCTTCCTTTCTTTTTTTCTTTCTTTCTTTTTTTTTTTTCTTACCTGAGGACATTTTTGCATCTATCTTCAGATAGAGCGGGAAGGAGGGAGGGAGGAAGAGAGAGAGAGAAACATCGATGTGAGAGACACACATCAACTGATTGCCACCTACACAACCCCAAATGGCACTGGGGACAAACTGCAACTGAGGTACATGCCCTTAGTGGGAACTGAACCCGGGTCTCTGTCCTCAGGCCGACGCTCTAACCACTGAGACAAACTGGCCAGGGAAAGTTATTTCTTAATGTTAATCACTAATGCAAGTAAATAAACTTTCAATAGTTTTCACAATGTTTCTTTTTCTGCTGCAGTTTGCTCATGGAAATTTAATTGAATTGTGTTAAAGATGAGAATATTCTTATAAAAGTAGATTTGTCCTGCAAAGTTTTGTTTAGTCTGCCCCCTTTTAGTGGAGCCATTTTATTTCTTTTTTAAAAATGAATTTTTGGTTATAATTTATGCTAGTTATTTAAACAGTTGGAAAATGTAGAAGAGCTTTTAGAAGAGATGAGAAAAAATTTCATATTCCCATCCAGAGATAACTATTGTTAATTTTTTTGTATATTCCTTTCCTCGTGTATACCTATTTTTAAAGTTTTATTTTAATCAAAATAATATGTGCCCTGGAAAACAAATCAAATCACATTGGGTTGAACCGTATGAAATTGATGTTTTGTTTTGTTTTTCTTTATTGATTTTAGAGAGAGAGAAAGGGAGAAGAAGAGAAAGATAGAAACATCGATGAGAGAGAACATCAGTTGGCCGCCTCCTGCATGCCCCCAATAGGGATTTGGCCCACAACCTGGGCATGTGCCCTTACCAGGAATTGAACCAGTGGCTTCTTGGTGCATGGGTCAGTGCTCAATCACTGAGCCACACTGGCAGGGCATGAAATTGGTATTTTTGAAGGTCTGAAGCATTCAATGGTAGCTGGTAACTAACTTTTTTTTTTTTATCCTCACCCAAGGACATTTTTCCATTTTTTTGTTCAGGTAGAGTGGGAATGAGAGAGAGGAACAGAGAGAGAGAGAAACATCGATGTGAAAGGAACACATCGAGTGGCTGCCACCCGCACAACCGACAGGGCCGGGAACAAACTGCAACCGAGGTACGCGCCCTTAGCGGGAACCGAACCCGGGTCTCTCAGAACCGGAGGCCGACGCTCTAACCGCTGAACCAAACTGGCCAGGGCTGGTAACTAACATTTATTGAGAGTTCCCTCTGTGCCGTCATTGTTCTGAAGGCTTTCTCTGTGTTATTTTATTAGTTTCACTGACCAATTATTTTTTCATAAAACTATTTTCCATATTTTTTCATATTAAAATGTACCATCTTAAATTTTGCAAAACCAGTAGAGACTCGATCTCTACCTGTAAGAACTCAAAAGGATGTATCGGTTTATACACATCAGGTCTTTGGCTGGAGAAGTGCCTGAAGGCAAAGTGTGCTATTAGGATTCATTTACTTTTCGAATTCTGCTAACACCCCTGGAGCATTTGTCATGGGTCAGACACCGTACAGTGCCTTGTTCAGCACAATTTCACTGGTCGTGAGTATCCAGGAGAGTGCATTGGAGTCAGAGGGGTGGACACAGCAGAGGAAGATCATTATTTCAGGGTGATGGGAAGGGTCCACATAAGCACTGGAGGACCTGCCATCTCTCAAAGGCCGTAGACCTGGCCACCCTCCTTGCCAAAGTCATTAGTTCATGGGGGTAAAAAAGGAAGCATACATTCCTGATTTTGCTAGAGTACTTCTTTTCTATAAAGCTGGGAATACCTAAATACTGGATCAATTGTTACATCTACTTGTAACAATTGACAAGTCAAGACTTTCTGCACATGTCGGTCCCTTTGAGGTTCCTCCTCTTTCCCAGCCGGGCAGCCGTGCCTACCTGCTGTGCTTCTCATCAGTTCTAGGTGCGAGTCCTAATTTGCCCCACCTTTTAATTTTAGATATTTCCCAACTTATAGAATTATTGAAAAATAGTTCAGCAAAGATTGTTTTTACTTAGATTCACCACCTCTTAGCATTTTGCCACATTTGCTTTCTCTCTGTGTGTGCACGCACGCACACACACATACACACGTACATACTTTGCTGTTATTGTTGCTGTTGAACCATTTGAAAATAAGAAATTAAGTTGTAGACGTCACTGCTCTTCATCCCTAAATACCTTAGAGTATGTCTCCTGAAAAGAAGGATTTTGTACAGAATCACAATCCCATTATCATCTTCAAGAAGTTGATCATAGGTACAATAATCTTATTTAATATGTGGTTTAGCCTGGGTGGTGTGCTCAGTGGTTGAGCATCGACCCATGCACCAAGAGGTTGCTGGTTCCATTCCAATCCAGGGCACAGGCCCAGGTTGTGGGCCCGATCCCCAGTGTGGGGGACATGCAGGAGGCAGCCAATCAATGTTCTCTCATCAGTGTTTCTATCTCTCTCTCTCCCTCTCCCTTCCTCTCTCTCTAAAATCAATAAAGAAAAAAAATAATTTGTTTAAATATGTGGTTTATATTCAGTTCCCTAATTATCTTCACATTTTCCTTTAAAGTGAACAGTTTCTATACCTTTTATTTGTTCTTCAATCTTTTATAAAGATTAGAAAAATAAAAAAATAAAAAAGACAGCCCCAGCTAATTATCTTGTAGCATGTCCCCCAGACTGGAGTGGACTAATTATGCTCCCGTGACTAGTCTGGGGTTAACATTTTGGGTAAGAAGAGCAGGAAGGTGAGGAGGTATGTATTCCGTTAGAGCACATCAAGAGGCACAGGTCATGTTGTGACTGGACGGTTGCTGTTAACTGTAACGGCGACGCACACGCTTGCGCGAGCTTTATTTGCTTCTGACTCTTCACTGTTAAAGTGAGTGGGGCATGGTGGCCCTAGTCACAGTAGCCAACAGGTGGAAACAACCCAAATGTGCACCCACAGATGGATGGATGGATATATCCATACATGGGAACATTATTCAGCCATAAAAAGGAATGAAGTACTGGGACATGCTACCACATGGTGAACCTCAAAAACTTGATGTCTAGCCTTGGCCAGTGTGGCTCAGTTGGTTGGAGTGTCGTCTTATATACCAAAAGGTGGCAGGTTCAATTCCCAGTCAGGGCACATACTCAGGTTGCATGTGGTCAGGATGTGTACAGGAGGTGGCTGATCGATGTTTCTTATATCAATGTTTCTCTCTCTCTCTCTCCCCCCACTAAAATAAATTTTAAAAAATGATGTCTAGAAAAGATTACATATCAGATCCTTCAGTCTATATGAAATATCTAGGGTAGGTAAATCCATAGGCACAGAATGCAGATTATTGGTTGCATTAATCAATAATTAATGGAATAACTGCTTAATGCGTGCAGGGTTTTACTTTGGAATGATGTTATATGCATTTCACCTCAAAAAAAAAAAAACAAAAAACAGTGGGAAGCTGGTTCCTCGACAGTGTTGAGAAAGTTGACCTGTGGTTTTCATCCAGGATGCACCTAAGCCAAGGCAGCTGAAATTCAGGCCTTCGACGTAACTTGGTTTACGAATCCAGACCCTTTTAGCAGGTATCAACCTTGGCTTTGAAAGCTGTACAATATATTGGAATAGACTTTGTATCTTTCTTGTCTCTTTGACCTCCAATGTAGAAGAATCATGTTACCTTGGATTGCTTAATGAGATAAAAATAGAACATAGAGGTGATCCCTTCACCTAGTTTCTGTAGCGTTTTCTACTTTCGATCCAATGTAGGATCAAGGGATTAAAACAACTTTTTTGGTGCTGTTTATGATTGGAGCTTTAAAAGAATGTATACGATGCGTGGAATGGGAGTTTAAATTAGAACAACTCCTTTAGATATTAATGTGTATCAAGTGGCAGAGATGTTTCTGCTTAGTGCTCCAGTATTTGACTTACTGTCCTGTGGAAGTAGATAAAAAACTAGGGAAACTTTACACAAATGTAAGTTTATGGAGAAAATTTGTGAGAAGCCCAAAAGTTCAAAAAGGAAAGAATGGTTGATTTAGCACTGATAAACGTTATTAAAAATAACATTTATGAAAGTTATATTACCACATTCACAATACCAAACAGCTAATGTAAGATCAGTGTAAGTGATAAAATACAGAATGAAAAATATATATGATCAGTCATGTTAAAGAAATATAACCTGTTCCTAGGGAAAAAAGACCACAGGGAAAGTTTTTTCATTTTTATTGTATTAAATTTATTGAGGTGATGTTGGTTAATAAGATTATCTAAGTTCCAAGTGTGCAGTTCTATAGTACATCATCTGTATATTGCATTGTGTACTCACCAGCCAAAGTCTCTTTCTGTCATCATATATTTGACCCCCTTTACCCTCTTTTACCTCCCTCTTTCCCTCTGGCAACCACCATTCTGTTGTTCGTGTGTATGAGTTTGTGTTGTTGTTGTTTTGTTTTGTTTGTTCATTTGTTGCTGTCTGTTTTATATGCCACATATGAGTGAAATCGTATGGTTCTTGTCCTTTTGCACCTGACTTACTTCGCTTAGCATGTTATTCTCAGGATCCAGCCACGTTGTCGCAAATGACAGTATTTTATCTTTTCTTATGGCTGAGTAGTATTCCATTGCATGCATGTACCATTCCTTCTTTATGCTATCATCCATCGAAGGACACTTAGTCTGCTTCCATGTCTTGGCCACTGTGAATAATGCTGCAATGAACATAGAGGTGCATACAAGGAAATTTTTAACTAATTTTTGTTGGGTGACCAGAATATGGGTAACATTTTGTCCGTTTCTACTTTTACCTTCCCCAAATGTGTAATAGTAAAAAGATTACTGTAACAGTGGCCCCCACTTGTCAAAGGCTTGCTCTGTGCCCGGCACTGCAGCACCTCTGTGCTTGGTCCCTCCACAGCCTTTGAGAGGCTCTGTTATTAGCCTGTTTCACAGGTAAAGGAATCGAGGCTACATGCCTCGCGTCAGGCATTCAGTCGAAGGCAGATTCCAACACAAAGAGTCCAATTTAGATCCATATCTTAACATTATACATGCAAAACCTATGATGAATGTTAAAGAGATATGCAATGTGTATTCAAGTAGAGGACACGTGTAGTTGGGTGAGCGGAACTCTGAAATTAGTAGCTGGGGAACTTTATTGCTGGATCTCCTCTCTCGACTCTGTGGTTGAAATGAAATAAATTTGCTTCTGGGCTGCCCTGGCAGGTTTGGCTCAGCGGTTAGAGGGTTGGCCTGCGGTCTACAGAGACCCGGGTTCGGTTCCCGCTAAGGGCATGTACTTCGGCTGCAGTTTGTCCCCGGCCCTGGTCAGGTCGTGCGGGTGGCGGCCTCTCGATGTGTCCCTTTCACGTCGATGTTTCTCTCTCTCTTCCTCTCTCTCCCTCCCACTCTATCTGAACAAAATATCGAAAAATGTCCTCGGGTGAGGATAAAAAAAAAAAATAATTTGCTTCTGGGCTCAGTTTCTCTATTGTTATAGTAAAAAAAAAATCTCATTTGCCTGAGTCTTTATGCTTATGGACCTACTTATGCACATGTATTTAATACTTATAAGTTTATGGTGTTGTTGCATTAACTGGGGATGGTTTTTTGTGTGTAAAACTAGTGCATGGGTTTAGGGATGAGGCAGGTCCAGGAACAAGTCCTCTGGACACAGCAGCACAATGGGACTGGAATATGTACCTCCAGGGCTGCGGAAAGGAGTAAGCGAGATTCCCTGTGGGAGATGCTCACTCCTCAGTCTCTCTTCTCTCCCTCCCTGCTCTTAGCTCGCCTGCTCTCGCCTGGAGTACAACATAATGAGAACTGCCTAAGTTTCTTGTACATTTTTTGCACATTTTTGTAAAATAAACAGAATTAACCAGTGGTGGTAAGTTGTCAGCAGTCAGGTCTGGAGAGAGGGAAGTAGGTGAATTGAAATAGAATGATCCTGGTCGGGTGTCAGCGCCAAGGACACTCTTTTGGCCTTGTTTCTGGACTCATGGAAACTTTGCTGGCAGTTCAGGAATGCAACACAACAACCCGCAGAGGGTGCAGGGCACATGCCTCCTTACTGCGTTTACCTTTAACCCGCCCTGGAGAGAGCAAATCAGTCCTCTGATGGGGCTCAATTATGTTTGAGTTCACTCCATACCGGGAAATGTATTGATTTATATATTCCCAGAAAAAAAATATATATATGTATATATATGTGTGTGTGTATATACACACACACACACACACACACACGTACATGTTCTGATTTGGGGAAAAAATCTATATCTGTAAAACAATAGGTCAAGGTCCTGTAACTCAGACACTGTGATGGGTCGTGTGGAAACAAAACTCTTTGTAACCAGGTTGCGAGAGAGTGGATAGGAGTTTAAGGCACTGAAGTCAGCGCTGAGTGAGCGCCTGGGCACATCATAGCAGAGGAAGAGGCAGTGGTACTCCTTAGAGTACTAGCAATAGCTGGCATTTACTGAGCACCCTCTATGTGCCAGGCTTTATGTCTTCATGCTCCCTCTCCTCTCGTTGATGTCTTTCTCCATTTAGAAATACATTTTAGTGTACTATGTAGTACAGACATAAGAAGGAAGTCTCTAGCTTAGCGTAATGTATTACTTTAAGGCATGCGTTCTTGTCACTACTACCCAGGTCAAGCATTTGCCTCATTAAGTGCATGAATAATTTGGATTTTGCTCTGTCATTGTGAAATGTTGCAAGTAGTGATCGAGGAGCTAAGACACAAAGCGCCCCTCCTATGCTATTTCTCTCTGGCAATAGTTCCTGAAAATGAAATTTGTCACTAGCATGTGCCCCTGTGTGGGCGCATGAATAATGGCTGCTCAGTCAAGGTGAACACCTGTTGTAGGAAGTCCTCTGCATCCCTCCTGTCAGTGATGATCATCACCCCCTCCCCCCCATATCTCATGTCAGGGAGGTAGCGTGAACTTTGAATGTAGGCAGATCAACCACTTACGTTCTATGTGGTTTGTGCAATTTGACCCTCTCTAAGCCTCCGCTGTCTCTTCTATAAAAAGGACATTAAGAATACTGTGGCTACTTCATTGATACTGTGGGGATATGAGGATTAAATGGAAATATTTTGGCAGAATACACAATACAATATTTGGTATATAGTAAACATCCAATAAATGTCAAGTAATACTATGTCATCGCTGTCTTGTTTTATTACACACTTGAACTGAGGCTCAGTTTAACAACCTTTGTATGTATTAAATCCCTCTTGCTGGGCCAGTGATTAGATAGTAGTGAGCAGGTACTGATGGACCCTGACTCCTGAGGTCTTCCCTTTCTTGCAGCGGAGGTGTGCATTGGAGTCCTCTTGCTACTGATCGTGTACAACTACTGGTTCCTATACATCCCTTACTTGACGTGGCTCTACTTTGACTGGCGCACCCCAGAGCAAGGAGGCAGGAGGTCCAACTGGGTCAGAAGCTGGACCGTTTGGAAGTACTTTAAGGACTATTTTCCAATTCATGTGAGTAGACTTGTTTTACATAGTACGATTTTGAGCTGGGAGAAGAATAAAACATTTTTATTACATATATTTCAAGCTCTTCCCCTTTTAGAGTGAGAAAGCCTACAAGTTAGCACAAATTACTAAATGGACTGTGAGCTGAGACAAAATTTTGAAGGCTATTGTGAGGGGCTCTGGGTTCAGGAAATAGTTAAAAATTTGGGGAGCGCCCTGCTGGTGTGGCTCGGTGGACTGTCATCCATGGACTGAGAGGTCCCGGTTTGATTCTTGGTTGGGGTACATGCCTGGGTTGCAGGCTCGATCCCCAGAACGGGGCATGCAGGAGGCAGCCGATCGATGTTTCTCTCTCCCATCGATGTTTCTCTCTCCCTTCCCCTCTCTTTCTAAATCAATAAAAACACATTTAAAAAAAAAATTGGGGGAACAGCTTTAACTCAGTAAATGAAAGCAAGTCATATTGTCTATTTCCTCTTTTTAAAATTGTTATTATTATGTATTTATTTCCCCTTGACATAAGAACTAATCATGAGTGATTTTGTTTCTTCCTGGAAAGTAATCAGGGAATATTTAAAAAAATTTTTTTGATATACATGTGTTGTAGCTCATCAAAACTGAGGATTTGGATCCAAGTCACAACTACATATTTGGGTTTCACCCCCATGGAGTGCTGGTGGCTGGAGCCTTTGGAAATTTTTGTACAAATTATTCGGACTTCAAGAAGCTGTTTTCCGGCTTCACTGCGTATCTCCACGTGCTTCCCATTTGGTTCCGGTGTCCTCTCTTCCGAGAATACCTGATGAGCAGTGGTGAGTGAAGGCAGATTGCTGTTTCTGCCTTGGTCTAGGGAAACAGGACCACACAGAACGGCCCCCCTCAAACCCAGTGGGGGTTGAAATTTCCTAGGGTCTTTACCCTGATTTGGCGCTTTGGATGTTCTTTGTGTGTTTCTTGCCTCCCCCACTTGGCGATTAGTGCAGACTGTCCTTTGTCCTGTGCCACCCTCGTGTTTAGCATACTGCCTGGAATACAGGGATGTTCAATAGACGTGAGTTAAATGAAAAAATAAATTGGTGAGTGCATTTTGTGTATTCGGATGTGGTAGAGAGAATCCAATAAGTGGTAAATTGCACCTTCAGAAAGGTGCCATGTATATACCTTTGTGACTATCAGAGATGAATAATGTCCTCCGATATGTCTTGAAGTAATGACAGTATGTAAACGAAACATAAAAGAAATAAACATAATCTGCTATCTTTTCCTTCCCAGATTAAATATAACGGATCAGAAATAAGAGTTTGTTGTACTTCGCTACTGTGAACTAGTGGAAGGCTCTGTTGCATGAAGTTGTAATTCTGCCAGCTCTGAGGACAGTTTTAGCTGAAATGCCATACGGATTCGATATGAGTGTGTGCAGAAGGGTTGGCTTGTGTCCCCTGCCTTCACCTCAACTTAAGAGGCTCAATTTGTTCGCTTTTCCAATTGGACCAAATTACTCACTAACCGTAAACTACAGTAACTGAGAGAGCACTTTCTGTTTATGACCATTGTATAGGTTTATCGTTATTGTCTTTGCATTTCTTGGATATGAAGGAAGGTGGATAGTCTCTTTTTTGAAAAAATTCCAATTTCAGGATCAATAAATGGCATATTAAGAGATAGAATATTTCATGGTCTTCCAGGTTTTCATTACTTCCTAGTAATCCATCAAGTCTCCGTTGTCATAAATACCTGGTAGGAATCCCCAAGTACTAAAGGACCAGGATCCATGGCTGGATTTTTGGTTCTATGGACTTTCTCCCAAATGACTGGGTCTCACTGTCCAGTCAAGGCTGCCACTGCACGTGGCCTCTAGAGGGTGCTCTACACCCCCAAACTACTGCAGAGGAAAAATACCCTTTTCCTTGTTTAGCAAACGTTGGGTTAGAGATTGTTTTCTCTTATATTGACTGTATTGGGTGCCATTGGTTAATAAAATTATACAGGTTTCAGGGGTACAATTCTATAATACACCATCTGTATATTGTATTATGTGTTCATCACCCCAAGTCAAGTCTCCTTCCATCACCATTTGTCCCCCTTTATCTTCTTCTACCTCCCCCACCCCATTCCCTCTGGTAATCACCATACTGTTGTCTGTGTTTGTGAGTTGTTGTTTTTTTTCCTTAATCTCTTTACCCTTTTCACACACACACACACACACCCACCTCCTCCTTCCCCTCTGACAGCTGTCAGTCTGTTCTCTGTGAGTCTCTTTCTATTTTGTTTGTTAACTTCCCTTTGCGACAGCATGGATGGGCCTGGAGAGCATTATGCTAAGTGAAATAAGCCAGTCAGAGAAAGACAAGTACACTGATTGCACTCCTATGTGGAATCTAATGAACAAAGTAAACTAGCAAACAAATTAGAGTTTTAAAAAAGAAAATTCAAGGGAAACTTTCAAAAAAATTTTCGAAACAGCACAGACATATATTTACAGTATATAATCGCCGATTCAAAGTAGAGCCATCGGTGAGTTTGAATAGCGTAACTGAGAGCAGGTGTGGCAAACTCGTGGCACAGGAGATGCAGGTACACCCTCTCCATTGCGCGTCAGATACAAATACTCAGCCTTACCGTCTTTCTCCATGTAGAGCCCCCACAGCCACTGCTGTTCGGTAGAGTCGGCATTTGAGGTGAAACCTGTCTGCTCTCACTGGCTTAGGACCCCAGGAGATCTTTCCCTTTGCTGTAACCTAAGAGGTCCTACAAATTAAATAAATGGTACACTTACGCAATGGAATACTACTTGCCTGTAAAAAAGAAGGAAATCTTATCTTTTCAACAGCATGGATGGGCCTGGGCATTATTATGCTGAGTGAAATCAGCACGTCAGAGAAAGAC
This sequence comes from Molossus molossus, assembly GCF_014108415.1. Classification (NCBI taxonomy): domain Eukaryota; kingdom Metazoa; phylum Chordata; class Mammalia; order Chiroptera; family Molossidae; genus Molossus; species Molossus molossus. The sequence goes on from NW_023425346.1 coordinate 94,547,152, forward strand.
CAGCACCATATGATTTCATTTATATGTGGAATCTAATGAACAAAATAGAAACAGACTCCTAGATACAGAGAATAGGGGCAGGGGGGTAAAAAAAAAGGTGAAGGGACTGCCTGGCCAGTGTGGCTCAGTGGTTGAGCATCGACCCACGCACCAAGAGGTCGCCAGTTCGATTCCCGGTCAGGGCACATGCCCAGGCTGTGGGCCTGATCCCCAGTGAGGGGCATGCAGGAGGCGGCCAGTCGATGTTCTGTCTCATCAATGTCTCTCTCTCTCTCTCTCTCTCAAATCAATAAAGGAAAAAAACATAAAAAAATAAAGTGAAGGGATTAAGTAAAAACAAAAATATAGACAACAGTATGGTGATTATCAGAGAGAAAGGGGGTGGAGGGTAAAGGAGGGATAAATGGTGACGGAAAGAGACTTGACTTTGGGTGTGAACACACAATACAATATACAGATGATGTATCATAGAATTGTACACTTGAAACATAGGATTTCGTTAACCAATGTAACCTCAATAAATTCAATACACATTTTTTAAAAAGAAAAAACAACAAAATTACAATATCCAGACTTGTAGCCAGTGAGGTTCAGGCTCATCTTGCCTCTGAATTTAGAGAGTTCTCACTCCCTCCCAGAACCTGGTTCTCAGAACAGGCCCTGGTCCGAGGCTGTCCATCTGCTCTGTGCCCGCCTCTGTAGCCGTGGCTCTGGGTGGGAAAGACAGGCAGACACGTGCACCAGACCTCCAGTAGTAAATAACCAGTAGGGTTTTAGAGATCCTTTGCTGTCAGGCATCTGTTTGGCTCTTACTCAAGAGATTTCTGTGGCTCTAGGCCATTGGAAGTCCTGCTTCCAAATGCTTCCTCTTGACTCATTTTGGCGAATAGGTTCCCAGCAGGTGTCAGCCGGAGCTCACATTGTGTTTCAAGGCTCCTGTCCCCTCTCCTCTGCGTTAAGGCTGGGCAGGTAGTGGAGATCAGATCACAACCGGCTTAGACACCGTGCAGCGGACTTTAGATTTTATCTTGTAGGTACGTCATGGGAACATTTGAGGGATTTTGAGTAAAAGAGCCACCTGACTGGATTTTACATGTTAGAAAGATCATCCAGACAGGAGATACATCGGAGGGCAGTGAGCCCGTGGACTGTGGTGATGGAAGGGCTTGTTGCCATGATCAGGGACAGGTGCTGAGGGCTCAGCTGGCACAGAGATGGTGGCCGTGGAAACCCATAGGGGATTAATATAAAAAGTAGTTGATGGATTCAACAAGACTTAGTGATTGATTCAGCCTCATAAAGGCAGCATCTGGTGATATCGTCATCAGCACCTAGCAGGGGGTCTCGCCTGTGCCTGTGCTCAGTAAATGCTTTTGAATGGAGGAGGGATGAGTCAGCATGGGGCTGAGAAGAGGGGATTACACATGGGACTTGGCTCCTGACCTGAGTGACGGGATAGGTGGTGGAGCCATTCAGCATGATAGGGAATGTTGGACAAGAACAACTCTGATCAAGAATTTAATTCAGTGGGTTTGGGAACCTGGAATTTGAGGGGTCTTTGAGCTGTCAAGGTAGACAGAGCACTCCAAATCTAAGCAGCGTAGGAAATCTTGTTAGATGTTCACTGATGCCACAGAATTTTGTGATGAAAATGTTTTAATTTTTAAGAGAGAGCAAGTAGTTACATTTCTTGTTTTCTTCACCAAGGGCCAGTGTCAGTTTCCAAGAAAAGCGTGTCCCACGTGCTGAGCAAAGAGGGAGGTGGGAACATCTCCATCATTGTCCTGGGGGGTGCGGAGGAGTCACTGGATGCCCATCCCGGGAGTTTCACACTGTTCATCCGCCAGCGGAAAGGATTTGTGAAAATTGCTTTGACCCATGGGTAAGTGGCTTTTCATTTCCGATGACTGGGTCCGGGAAGCTAAGACATCATGAAACGAGCACAGAGAAGTAAAGTGGTTTTGGTAGCCCTTAAGGACAGTCCTCCTCCTCATTGACCTTCCCACCAAGGCAGCCTAGTGCCATGGCAGCCAGCAACCAGACTTTCTTTAAAAGCAAAGACACAAAAAACATACAAGATGTCCAGCCAAATGGACAAAGGAACCATGGCCAAAACAATAGAGGAGAAGAATTTCAAGTGTAAGTCAGTCTCTGCGTGTGGAGCATGGAGTTGGTAGTATAGTAGTTAATAGTATAGGGAGGCTTGGGGACATAAAGAATTGTTAGAAATCTGTTGTACTGCCCGACCAGTGTGGTTTAGTGGATTGAGTGTCATCCCATGGACTGAGAGGTCCCAGTTCAATTCCTGGTCAGGGCACATGCCTGGGTTTTGGGCTCGATCTCCAGTAGGGGGCGTGCAGGAGGAAGCCGATCCATGTATCTCTCTCACATTGATGTTTCTCTCTCTCTCTTCCTTCCTTTTTCTCTAAAAAAAATCAATGAAAACATTAAAAAAAGAAAGAAAGAAATCTGTTGCAAAGTCAGTTGAACAGAATAATGTTTTTAAATCCTTTTCATTGAAATTTCTTATTCTTTCTCCCTTTCTTTTTGTTATTTGCAGTGCTTATTTGGTTCCAGTGTTTTCTTTCGGTGAAAACGAACTATTTAAACAAGTGAGCAACCCTGAAGGCTCGTTGCTTCGAACTGTGCAGGATAAACTACAGAAGGTCATGGGGTTTGCTCTGCCGCTGTTCCACGCCAGAGGGGTTTTCCAGTACAACTTCGGCCTGGTGCCCTACAGGAAACCCATTCACACTGTCGGTATGTACTGCGAAGATGTGCGCTTGTCACAATGAGTACAAGTATTGTCTTACTTTGAGCGTTGTTTATTTTTACTGACCGAGGTGCTAATCCAAGAGAAATGGCTTTGACTCCGAACTCCTTAAAATAACAGTTCTATAGATGTTATTTGAGCTTCATGTCTAGTATGCCTGTAATTTATAAAATGACTGTATTTTCCATTTGAGTGGGAATTGATGACTTCCAAGATTACTGCTCTTGAACTACAGGTAGACTCCAATTATAGAAATAAAATGTCTAATCCTCTAGGTTGAAACCATTTCTTTGTAGCAATAGATTGTAACATAGCAATTCTTTGATGAAGAAGTTACATCAGAATCTATTAATATATGCAAATTTCTGTATAAAAGATGGTTTCATCATGTTCAATGCACACAGGCATTGGTTTCTATATCAAATGCATTCTTTTTTTTTGCAACTTAGCTATGTTTATGTATATTCTAATATAGACTGATTTTTATTTATAAAAGTTGCATGTTTAGGGGAATGGAGGTGGGGAGTGGGGTGACAGACCACATTGATAAAATGACAAAGAAGGAAAGTAATTAGCTCCTTAGGTCAAAAGGAAGTACAGAGTTGAAAATGAGAAAGAGTTGAGTCAGGTGCTAATAACAGAATTAACCAAAATTATATACTTCCTAGGAAACTTGAAATAATAGCTTCACCATTGATAGCCCATGAAATGAAATTTAAATGTTTTCTTTTAAGGTCTGTTTCATCAGAATGGGATTTTACTGCTGCTAGTTTATAAGAGCTTTGCATTTCATATGCAGTCACATGACATTTTTAGATGCCATACATATATACATGTATATATATATATATATATATATACACATATATATACACACGTGTGTGTGTGTGTGTGTATTTCTTTTTTTTTTTTCAATCCTCACCCGAGGAGATTTTTCTATTTATTTTTAGATAGACTGGGAGGGAGGGAGAGAGAAGGAAAAAGAGAGCAACATTAATGTGAGAGGGACACATCGTACGGTTGCCTCCCACATGACCTGACCAGGGCCGGGGACAAACCGCAACTGAGGTACGTGCCCTTGACCAGAATCGAACCTGCGACTCTTTGGTTCGAGGGCTGACGCTGTAACCACTGAGCCAGACCGGCCAGGGTTAGATGCTATATTTAATTCAAGGAATATCAGAAGACATTGATCAGTTAGTGTAATAGAAATACTGAGATAAGTTTAAGACTGCACTTTTTTTCCAGGATAAGCTGATTACATTTTTTGGCATATTATTAATTCGTTGTTTTGATATTTATGTGCAAAGTACTGTAATTGGTATTAGGGGGGAATGTAAGGAAAATTGTAACACATGCTTTTAGGAACTGAAAGTTTAAGTATAATACATACGCCCAATGAAATAAGTTGATAATGTTCCAAGCAAGTATATTTTTTCAGGTTAAATGATTATAGTTATCACCTGGTTGGGTTCAACATCTTTTAAATTTTATTTTTAAATTTTTATTGAATATATGGGGGTGACATTGGTTAATAAAATTATGTAGGTTTCAGGGGTACAATTCTGTAATCCATCACCTGTATATCGTATTGTGTGTTCTTTAATACAGCCTGGTGACACCTCTACTGACAAGTAGTTAATTGGTCAAAGGTCATCTCTGGTTTTTACTTGTCTATGTCCAACAGCTTCTCTTAATTTTTTTTTCTTTATTGGTTTTTAGAGAGAGAGAAAGGGAGAGGGAGAGAGAGACAGAAACATCAATGAGAGAGGACATCAATTGGCCGCCTCCTGCATGCCCCCTACTGGGGATTTGGCCCACAACCTCCTGGTGCATGGGGTGATGCTCAACCACTGAGCCACACTGCCTGGGCAAAATCTCTTTTTACAAGTGCATCCCAGTTAGGAATATGGTGAGGAAGGAAGGAAAGAGGTCAGGGTGCTGAGGGAGTAGAGCAGCTCTGAAGCGTGGGGGCCAACTACCCTGCAGGCTGTTCTTCATCTTGGATTGTTGTTTCGTCGTGATTGTGGTGCATGTTGGCAAGAATTCCACAGAAACGGTGTCGTATTCTCCTTCGTGCATCATATTGGAGGCACTCAATGTCACTTTGTCTCATTGTCAACGATGTTGACTTTGATCACCTGGGCAAGCCGTTTGCCAGGTTTCTTCACTGTAAAGATAAATTTACAGATTTATCTATATAACTCTTTATTTGTTTACATGTATGTGCTTTATTTATAAATATAAAGATTTTTTTCTCTTCACTGAGACATAACCGGGAAGTAGTGTTACTTAGAGTCTGTGTACTCATCCTGTTCTTTTTTTTTTTTTATCCTCACCCGAGGATCTTTTTTCACTTATTTTCACATAGAGTGGAAGGAAGGAAGGGAGGGAGGGAGAGAGAGAGAGAGAGAAACATCGACATGAGAGAGACACATGGAGGGGTGCCCCCCGCACTACCCCAACCAGGGCAGGGGACAACCCGCAATTGAGGTACGTGCCCTCGACCGGAATCGAACCCACGACTCAACGGTCCTCAGGCCGACTGTCCAACCGCTGAGCCAAATCGGCCAGGGCCTTATCCTGTTCTTTATCAAACTTATCTTGCTCATTTTAACATCCGTTGATAATTCTCACCTGACTCGGTGTCACAGTCGTGGCTGCCGCCTGGTGAGTCCTAACTGTAGCATTCCTTCTGTGTCATTAACTAGTGTCGTTGCCCACGAGCCCCAGTGTTCGGTTAGTCGCGTTGCCAGCTGCGTCTGCCTGTGGCCCAGAAAGGGATCCAATACCAGCGCTGCCGAACTTCCGCTGGCTTCGTTACCTCCTCAGCCTGTCTTCTGATTTTAGCTGTGATAAAAGTTTGTTTCTATAGGTGTTTGTTTCCTTTTGATTTTCTGGCAACATTGAAAACACACAAACGATGCCATTAAGACGTTGGTCCTTCCCACCTGCAGGCGCACCAAGGTGGCTGCGGCTAACGCTCCACCAGCCACACACGCAGCTGAGACGACACCAAGGAGGTGGTTACTATGCCTGCGCCAGATGTGCACAGGAAGTGGTGTGGGTTTGAGATCTGGCTCGGGGAGACTTAGACTATTTCATTTATCTTCTCCGAGCCTCAGGGTTTGCAGCTCCAAAGAGGAACGATTAGCATTGCCTGTCTTCTCTAACGGCTCCTGGGGCGTGGGGGACCTGCTCTGCCGGGGAGCATGGGGACCCTGCAGGTGCAGGGGAGGAGCGTGGCTTGTTATGAAGAGCAGAAGGCTTCCTGACCCCACTGTGGAGAGCTAGCAAATGGGTTTCACTTTCCCTTGTGAGCATTCCTGTCAAAAGGTTCATCTGAATGGAACAATGGGCATATAATCAGACAAATCCTGAGGCGGGAATTACACAGAACAGCTGGTCTGGACTCTTCCAAAACGTCAGTGTTGTGAAAGACCGAAAGGAGGGAGCGGGCACTCGGGGAGAAACAACGATAAAGGGCATTATTGAGACAGTTGATCAAGTTTGAATGTGGATCAAGTGCAAAATAATAATGTGTAGAGCTTAAATTCCTTGACTGTGATAATGGTGGTGTTCTATGGGACCGTGTTTTTGTTCTCACTCACATGCTGAAATATGTAGGGATAATTAACATGACTGAATCAGTGTTGTCTACGACTTGCAAGTGGGTCTACAAAAATAATAATAATACATATATACATGTATTTGCAGAAGGTTCCAAATTGATGAGTCTAGACTAGAGGAAGGGTATGCAAGTGATGATTGCATTATTTTTTCTGTAGGTTTGAAATGTTTTAAATAAAAAGGGAGAGGGAAGGGATGTACTTTATTTAAATAGAACTGGTTTGAAACCACATGAGGACAAAAGTCACCTCTTGTATTTCAAGTTGTTATTATTTCCCGATGGGAGAGAAAAGCACACGAAGGGATTCTCTGAGACAGAAAGAAAGGAAGAGGAACCTTTCATTGAAATTTTAATTGTAGAGCTTGAGCGAGATAATGTTAAGGGGATCAGTACTGTGCCCAATGTGACGTATAAAGTGCCCACGAAATGTTCATGAGTATGTGGTGTGTGGTGTGTGTGTTTATACATAGATACACACACACTTTTTTTTTTCTTTATTGATTTTAGAGAGAGGAAGGGAGAGGAAGAGAGAGATAGAAACATCGATGAGAGAAAACATCCATTGGCCGCCTCCTGCATTCCCCCCACTGGGGGTCGGGCCCACAGCCTGGGCATGTGCCCTGACCAGGAATCAAACTGGCAACCTCTTGGTGCATGGTCGACACTCAACCACTGAGCCACGCTGGCCAGGCGATACACACACACTGATACTGGGTGTTTTTTGAGCCTTCGTCATAAGCCAGAGATTGAACTTGAACCCAGGTTTCAGCGGGCACCCACATTTGGACTCTTCACAACCCCATTCTGCCACACAGCTCTCCGCCTGTTCTCTCTCTCGTGGGCAGCTCTGTAGCTTCGAGAGAAAGAGTAATTCCTGTGTGAGACCCTTCGACAGAAACTCTGTGGGATGTTCGTAATTATAGAAAAAAGCAGAACAGAGATTTCTCATTGTGAAAGATCTCCTCCTTGCCTCAAAGAGAATGACAGTAATGCCCACCTGTAAGTGTCTCTCCATCTGTGTAAGCAGTGGCTCACAGAGCTGCATGTTCTTCGATAAACACAATGCAGCACCACAGACAGTGGAGCGGGGCCGGTGTGCGAGGCAGTGCGGGCACAGCCAGCCTGGAGCGGTCGGCCGGACTAGGAAATGGAGCACGCGAGCGTGCCAGCCATAAAAAGCTCCGAAACGTGAACAAGACCCCTGAGTCCTTCCTCTGTCACAAGTAGATGTTAGTTGATTTTTCCAGTCGAGGAGTTCTCTTCCCCAGAGCAACTCTTTTTCCTTTGTGTTATAAAAACAGAATTATGCAGCTGTTTGCCATGATCTTGGTTTCATGTGAAAACATTTGTTTTTGTTTTTTTCCTTCTCCTTAGTAATAAATCTCTCCTTTTTGTGGAGAGAGAGACTTCTGGTTTTTCAGGGCTCAGAAGACCCTTCTCAGACTTGCATATTTTTGTTTGTTACCTGTCTTTATCCCTAACATGTAATTGAGAAAGGTTTCTTACTCTCTAATCCAGTCTTGGGTCAGTTTTGTAATGAAGGGCGGGAACACTGGGCTTAAGTCACATTTCCTGTGTGTGTGTGTGTAGTTTAAAAACTTTCAGCATCTCAGCTTCTCTACATGTAAATAAGAAAGGCGAGTATGACGATGTCTCAACCTTTAAAGGGAAAGGTCTTATGATGATAAATTCAATACAGTGGGCATATTTGAGCCCTCTGGGAGAACTGTCTGAAACATAATAAAACCATTAATAAGAAAAGAACAGAATGAAGTGAACTGTCAGAGAGCACATAGAAAATAAGACTCAACTTCAGAATCCACAGGTCCTAAATAAAGTAAGCTGGGAACAAGGCACCGCATCTTCTTCAGTGATTACGTCTATATGCCCCTCCCACCCTGAGGAGCTCGTTGCCCTGGCCTCTCCCTGGGATAATTCCACTAAGAAAACTGAAGCTTTTTCTATAAAATCCGGAATGTGCTGGTAGGTTGACATGTAGATTTCTCAGTTTTTTCCTCAAACAACGAAGTTCAGAGCTGAAAGGAAGCGACAGTCTTCCTAGTTGTACTCATGTCCCCTTGAGAGTCCCGGCCAGGGAGGAAGGTGCTTCTTAGCTCCTGAGTTGTGCTTGCGGGTGAGCCGCCGCACTGCACCTGGACCAGCCTGGCCTCTCCGCGCATCACCAGCTCCCACTTCTGCCCTTCACCGCGTCTGCCTCGGTGCCTGTTTCCAACCACAACCGACGGCCAGACGACCGGTTATGTTTCTAGTTCTTTGTGTTAAATGACAGAGGACTGGTGTGTGACATCCAGACTGTCAAAGAAAACTGTACACGAAGTCGTAGAGGCTACATCTAGTTTAAAAGGTAGAAAGTAGAGAATATTAATGTTGCAGTAAGGATGTGTGTGTGTGTGTGTGCGCGTGTACCTTGGTTATCCCTTAACTAACCACCTTCTGTTACTGACATGGATTCAAGCTTTGGATGTAGCACAGAGGGACTCAGGATGGGCAAAAGAAATATCCTTCTCTGTGAGTTCTATTCTATTGCCTACAGCCCCACTTGACCTCATCGTGCCCACGCTAATAAAAGGTAGTAAGCAGTTTGCTGCCCAGCTGGTCAGGGAACATCCTGCACATTTTAAACCCTTGGCATCAGTAGCAGCGTCAGACCAGCAGAGGGCGCAGTGAGTAAAGGACCCTGGAGAGCGAGAAGCCATGTGTACCTCTCTACATTCTCTCAAGTCTGAGACAAGTGAGATAAAAGTCATTTATTATATAAACGCCTTTTAATATATGTATAGAAATAGCCAGTTTTTAAAAAATTATGATTTAATCTTTAATTTTATAGGTAAGACATAAATGTATTCTCATTGTAGAACATTTACACAATACAGATAAAGTGAAAGTTCCCTTATTTCTCCTTCCTTGTTTGAGGTAATAGTTATCAGTCTCTCTTTCCAGACTTCTTAAACACACAAAAAGCTTATAATTCACCTAGAAATAGAATTTTTTCTCATAAATGGGCTCATGATTTTTTTTACAACTTTTCCCCCACTCAATACATTTTAGACATCTCTGTGTGTCCATACATATACATTATTTCATTTTTTAAAAGTGAAGTATAATTGACATTCTATTAGTTGCAGGTGTACGATGTAATTTGATATTTGTGTATATTGCAAAATGATCACAATAAATCTAGTTAACATTCATCACCACACATAGTTACAAAAATATTATTTTATTTTTACAAACTGCTGCCTGGGATTCCGTGGAGTGAAGGCTCTGTGGTTTATTTAATCTTTTTTCTGCTGAAACTTTTGGTGGGTTTTGTTTTCCACCGTTACAAACAGTGAAATCCTTGTGATTACGTATGTTTTCTAGTCCAGAAATTTAGCTATGAAGATATAGAGTCTTTGGATTTTTTAGGATGACATTAAAAAGTCAGAGGGGCCCTGGCCGGTTTGGCTCAGTGGTTAGAGCGTCGGCCTGCGGTCCAGAGAGGCCCGGGTTCGGTTCCCGCTAAGGGCATGTACCTCAGTTGCAGTTTGTCCCCGGCCCTGGTCGGTTGTGCGGGTGGCAGCCACTCGATGTGTCCCTTTCGCGTCGATGTTTCTCTCTCTCTCTCTGTTCCTCTCTCTCCCTCCCACTCTACCTGAACAAAAAATGGGAAAGTGTCCTCGGGTGAGGATTAAAAAAAAAAAGTCAGAGGGGAGGGTTGATGCTTCATGATTCGAGATTTCACAGTCAGCTACTGCTGTCAGCCGCACCAGCGAAGGGATGCTGGTGACGCACCCACACAGCTGTGGCCGCTGCCCTCACAGCTGCAGGCAGCACAGTGGCCCACGTGACCCGAAGTCTCCACCACCAGGGGACTGACAAAGCAGTGTCTGCTGGGAAGGAAAGTCCTTTATTTGTGATCGCTGCCCTCACAGCTGCAGGCAGCACAGTGGCCCACGTGACTCGATGTCTCCACCACCAGGGGACTGACAAAGCAGTGTCTGCTGGGAAGGAAAGTCCTTTATTTGTGATCACATGGGACGGGGTAACCACAGTCGGCAGCCAGTGGAAAGAAAGGGGGCTTGGAGCTGGCAGGACTGCTGTTCTGATTGGAAGCTGTGTCCAGGGCTGTCCCCGGAGGCCATAGTCCGCAGTGGAGTGGTTTTGGTTTCTTACGTCTGATGTATTCTGTTTTTGCAGTTGGCCATCCAATCCCTGTTCAACAGACTCAGCACCCAACCCCGGAGCAGATTGAGGAGCTGCATCAGACCTACATGGAGGAGCTCAGGAAATTATTTGAAGAGCACAAAGGGAAGTACGGCATTCCAGAGAACGTCACTCTCATTTTCAGATAACTGTGCTCTTGGCATGCAGGAGGATGAGCCAACATCCCAGTGAGAGAATAAACATGTTAAAGACGTTTATTTTTTTCCTTGACTATGGAATTAAATTTGCAACTCAAAAGTATTATTTATAGTGACAGATGTTGCTGTAGGTAGGTCTGTGTTAAATAAAAATACAGTGTGTGACTACTGGATAAGGTTAGAGATGACTGTAAGTGTTTTAATACTCTTCCTCATTTAGGAAGGTGAAATTATTTTACAGGTTCAGAGATGGTTTGGAATTATTCATGTGCTCAAAAAAAATGACAGCTTCAAAAATGAATTGGACCCTTTGTCTCAATATTACGATCATTTACGGTGGTGTTTTCACTGAGTGTGTCAGCTGCTATTTGGCACAGCGGGAACATGTAGGGGACAGTGTGTAAGGTCATTCGCCATACAGAGCTAGAAGAGGTCATTTATTCTTTTCGCTTGAACAGACCACTTGTTAGTGAATAACATTACTGTTAAGACTTAGATCCTTTGATCGGTTAGGTCATGTCAACCAACACATTTGTATACAATGGGGAAGAATTTTTATGCTTTTCAGAATAGGAGGAATCTCCCATGTGGAAACCCATGTGGATGAGAGCATGTCTCCTCGTTTCTCGTCATGCTTAGAAACACTCATCCTTGTCATCTGCTAAGAAATATGTTCATCTGCTACAGCCAAGGAGGAAGACATACTTTTACACATGTTTTCGGACACTGAAATTGCAGAAGGTTTTCATGGTAATAGAAACGGTTTTAATTTGCTTCCCAAATGGCCTCTTTGCACAAGACGCGCTATGAAAGAAAGCTCCCTCTCTGGGGGGATGTGTCCAGTTCTCAGTTGACCCGGCTCCTGTGAGTCTCCCGTGAACCACAGTGTCAGGTCTGAGAGCGGAACCTCGTCCTGGCTGTGCACGGATGTCTCCCTGAGCCTGGCCAGCTCATGACACTCGGTAGGCGTGAAATAAGTATGTGTTTAATGAATGTATTATAGATGAACACACAGACAGGCTTTGCCATAAGGCGAGGAATTGTGAAAGCTCTACCATAGGCCCGGCCATTGTGGCTCAGTGGGTTGAGCGCTGCCCCATGGACTGAGAGGTCCCGGTTCGATTCTCGGGCAGGGCACATGCCCGGGTTGCGGGTTCGATCCCCGGAAGGAGGAATGAGGGAGGCAGCTGATTGATGTTTCTATCTCACATTGATGTTTCTCTCTCTCTCCCTTCCTCTGTCTCTAAAAAATCAATAATAATAATAATAAAAACATTAACGCTCTACCATGAGATGAAACTTAGAATAAGACAAGACTCACTTTTAGAAGGAGATAATTGGCCATGTCTGATTGTTCCATGCCGGGATTGACAGTCCTGCAACAGGCTCGTCAGGAGGTTTCTGATCATTTAGTCACTAGCGTCACGTAACTATTCAGTAAGTAAGAAGAATGTCTAGTTTCCCAGTAATCTCCATTGCCAGACGTTGCTTCCGTACTTCCCCCTCTCTAGGTACTGGAAGGTGACCTCACTAAGTTGTTCTCACTCACTGGTAATTCATCTCCAGGCCTCTAATTTTTATTTATTTATTTATTATTATTTTTATCCTCACTCGAGGACATTTTTTGCATTCATCTTCAGATAGAGAGGGAGGGAGGGAGGGAGAGAGAGAGAGAGAAACATCGATGTGAGAGAGACACATCGACTGGCTGCCACCCACACGACCCCAGCCGGGGCCAGGGACAAATTGCAACCGAGGTACGTGCCCTTAGCGGGAACCGAACCTGGGACTCTCTGGTCTGCAGGCCGACGCTCTAACCGCTGAGCCAAACCGGCCAGGGCCAGGCCTCTAATTTTTAAAACGTCAAGGCCAGAGCCTGTAGCGGGTTCAGCAGTGGCAGGGTGAAATCGTGCTGGGCAGTGCCTTGAGTGGGGAAGCGTTTCACACGCGAGAAAGTGAACCTTCTCGGCGGCTCTCGGGGTTTGCCGCTGATCTCTGCTGCTGTCCCCACACCGTGAGCCTTCCAGGGGACACTGACCGCGGCCTTGACATCACTCTCCTTTTCTTTTCAGTCGAAGCAGGGAATAAGACACACTTGCTTGACTGGGTGCAGAAAATTTGGCTATAAATCCTTTTGGGTGTTATTCAATACCAAAAACATGTCAAAAGAGCACCGTTTACATAAAATAACACTCCAGCCGGTCAGGGTTCAAGCTTTCAGAATGTTGACTGTGAGGCCTGCATAAGCACAACCAAAGGCCTTTAAGTTATTACAGAACCCATGCATTTTCTCCCTCGGGTTTATCAAAAGCTCGTGAGACACAGTCTTCTGCGATGTCACAAAGGCATGCATTTCAATCAGCGGGGCCGTCCCGAGCAGTTACGTTACAGCCCGTGTGTAGGAACACAGAGGCGTTGAGGAATGGGAAAAGTTCTGCTCTGTTGCACTTATCTAGGGCTTTGCCATTTAAAAGACCTAGACATCAGCAACTTCAGCCTTGGCCTACCCAGAGCCCTATGGCCAGGCACACACTAGGGAGTTTGTTTCTTGGTTCGTAGGCTCTCCGGGGGTCTGCCGCCGGCCAGGCCAGCAGTCCTTCATAAACTCAGCCCAGTTCCACGTAGCCCTGCAAATTGCAAGCGAATGTCTCTGATGTGAATTCTTGCTGCAACACAAATGTGGGCCGTCTGTTGTACTCACAAGTGTGGTGTGATGGAGATCTCTGTCTCAAAGGTTCTCATCTGCTCCGCACTTGCACCTAAAATTGAAGCAGCAAAGCAAAACAAGAGCAGCGAGGACAATGAGCCCGGGATGCTGGGGGAGACACTGGGCTAACCCAACCACCTCCAGAAAATGTGCCTTTATGCTGTTTGACTTGGACGGCCCCTTTTCCTGTTTCGCTGGCGCACTGGGTGCAGGCTGTCATTGCCTTTGTCCGGCAGCCAGAGATGTTGAAGTGGTCTGCGTCTGGCTAAGTCCCGGAGGCTCGCATTGAAGGTTGGAAGCCCGCCAGGGTTGTTCTGTCCCGGGGGATGCAGGAGAACGGACGCTGTGTGACTTACGTACGCCCTTCACCACGACCGTCAAAGTGTTCAAAGTGCATAGACTTCAGGACTGACGGGTGAGCCTTTCTGGTACACAGAGGAGTAAGAGCAAAGCCCCCACTGCTGGTAGAAGGTACGTGTCTGGCGTGGGAAGCGCAGGAGGCGGAGTCTCGAAGTGCTGCCCATACTTCTGGAACTGGACCTGTCGGCCAGACTACCTCAGTGATGCCAGTTACCAAAGCCTCTGAGAAACAGGAAACCGATTTGCGGTACATTCGCTCTGCCTTCTCTTCCTCTGACAAGAGACAATGTGGATGAGGTTTGCTGATTGGATTTCCCCCAATTGCCCAGGATTGTTCTCATCTATCTCATGTAATTTTTATGCTAAGTAATAAAATGTCTATTTGTGGTGCTGGGAGAATTCCTCCAACTGAAATGTGTGTATCTTTCTAAAGAAGGAAAACAAGACAGCTTCGAAATAACCAGCTAGTTGCTCCGGTTTCAATAGGAAGCAGATCTTGATGTTAACACCTAAAAGGATTTCTCTACTACCTTATATTTTGGTTTTTGAAATGAATCCTTCCCTAACACCTTCAGCTTAGTCCTTAATATGTTAAATAAGGAGGAGAAAGTGTACCCCAATTCATAACCCATGGGACAATGAGTCTGCCTTGTGTGATGTAGACAGGGGCCCCGAGCAGCCTCTCAGTGGGTGCCTGGGGCAGTAACTTGGCACTTGGATGGATCATGTCACAGAAGCCAAGTTTAGAGCCAGAAGGGACGTCATGGCCTGTGCAGTGTCCCCCCTGCAGATGAAGCAGTTGAGCCCCACTGAAGCTGAACGTGAACTGGAACTAACTCCATGTCTGCGTTGCTGCTGTTCCGAGAACAAACCCAGAACCGCCCCCCGCCCCCATAACACAGCCGTGTCCAAAAGTAGAGTGTGATTCTTAGCACACCCAAAGCAAGGGAGTTAGCAACTCCCAAGCAGAGCTCTGTCTTACTGGGACGGAGAACATTTTTCTTTTCGAGACCAGTACACCGCATTGTTGATTTTTCCCTTTTGCAAGAGCTATTTTGGTGAGGTGCCCTGGGTCAGGTCCAAGTTTTCAACAACAGCCTGGCCACTGGAGCCTTTTGTATTGGAGCAGATGAAGACCAGTGCCCGTGCTCAGGATGGCAGCAGACCCTGCGAAGGGTCTTCCCCCTCCCTTGTGTTGTGATCATGAACACAGGACAGAGCAACCTTGTACAGACAGAGACGCACGGAGAGGTTTTAACACCTCATGACAGCCCCGGGCCCCAGTCCATTCTGGCTCCAGTCTCTTCCCGCTGGGTCGTCACAGCTGCGCTGATTTATTTATTTATTTATTTGTACAGCTCTTAGATTCTGGTTAAGAATTATCTTGGGCTCTCCGGAGAATAAAGATAAACCTGACCATCCTTGTATTCCCAGGGCTGCGAAATTCTCCCCAACTCTACTCTCAGACCAACTTGGAGCCCTAGGACTTTCTGGTTGGATTCCAAACCTTCCAGTGTTGGGGTGCAGTCATGTCAAGACAGCCAGAGAACCTAGCGGTCCCCCTTTTCTGCTCTGCAGGCTTCTATTTCGAATAACCCTTGAGCCTCTGGTCCTCTGCTCTCTGTCTGGGTGACCTGGGCTCGGTTCCTTCCTGAGTAAATCAAATGAGCAGTGAGCGGTCCAGGTCCCTTCTGGTTCTATCTTTATGGTCTCTGCTGACTTTCTCCGGCATTGTCATGACCTCTAGTTAGAGATGTAGGTTTATCTTGATCTTTCCTCCAAAACTTGCGGTGAGCCCAATGAATGCCTCACTCTCTTGGTATATATTGAACATAAATTGCTACTGAAATTTCTCCAGCATCACAGTGACCTTTGTCCGGGTGTTTCTACAGAATAATTTAATTCTCTAAATAAAAAGAGAAGTTGATCTACAAGGATTTCTCTTTTATAGCGTTCAAAAACGATGACATAGTTTACTTGTTAAAATCTTTATCGGAGATGGTGAATTTTTATATTTGCTATATTTCTGTGTTGCTGTGTGCTTTTTAAAAGCTCTCGGTCTGTAACCTTGCGACCAATAAATGTGTCTTATGCCCGAGTTGTTAAATGTGTGGGTGTGGTGTTTAACCTGGATGGAATGGTTTAACTTTTACACACTTGGCAAGGCTGAACGGACTTGAACTTGGGGGTGAATGTCATCAAGGGAATGACATCGAAATTGTGAGCATTGCAAATTCTCATCCTGAGGAGTCGGTCTCTTCCTTCTCTTGCTGGGATAAAGGGCCGTACAGAAAGCGTGGGGGTAACTGAAAACCGCAGGTGTGCAGGCTGAAGCCAGAAGGAGAGAGAGGAAGAGAAAACACGCCAGGAAACTGCATGGTCTCACATGGTCGGAGGAGGAGCGAACCCTCTCGGAACCTGAAATCTTCAAAAACTGGTAGAAACACGTATTGATTACACATTCGGTGATTCACTGCCAGTGGGTGTGGGGTTTCTTTCTGGGGGATGAAAATGTTCAAGAATTAGATTGTGGTGATGGTTATACAACTCTGTGAATATACTACAGACTTCTAAACTCCGCTTCAGATGGGTGAGTTTTGTGGTCTGTGAATGATACCTCAAAAAGCTGTTTTATAAAATTGCGTCCGTATACACTTGCCAAAAACAATGGAAGCAGCTAAAAACGAATTCCTTTTTAAAAATGTGTCAAACTGAAGTTGCCTCCCTTCGGCGCCAGCACTTCGTACAGTAAAGCTTAGCCCTTGACGTTTGAGGACTGTTGGTGTTTCTGGTGTTCTTTATCAAAATAGGTGCTTTTAATACTCTTTTTGGGATTGATTGGATAAGGAGCATGCTGTTTTATTATTATGTAAAACACTGTCTGACTTTAATTTTCCCCAGAATTGTATTCATACTGTAGCCTGTGCTAAGTTAATGCTATCACATAAAAACAGCACTCGGTATGTACCGCCCCCTACAGTGTGCCAGACAGGGCGAAATACTTTGTGTACAAGATGACATTTAGCTCTTAAATTAGCCCTGTGAGGTTGGTACTATTTTTATCCCATAGGAAATTGGGCCTGAGAGGGGCTAAGAACTTTGCTGAGGTCACCCAGATGGTGGTGGTGCCGGGGTCCTCTGGCCAGAGCCCATGCTGTACACATAGGACTCGGGAACACCTGGGGTGTCTAAGTTCTGTCACTAACTTGCTGTGTGATTCCAGGTAAGTGACCTTTATTCTTCACCTATTACTTTTCTTCTCTTTTATTATTGACACTGTTAACAGATGTCCCCCATTTTTCCAGTTGCTCTGAAGGAGCAATTCCTGCATTAGAAAGTCAAACTTTCTGCATCCTTCCAGGCCACTAGTGATAACACTGGTTACTGTTATCACTCTCTTTCTAGACAGTTAGACTTTTGCAAATCTTATGGGAGACCCTGGAAGCCCATTTCCCCCCATGCTCTGCCAAGTTGACAGATGGCATTATAGCAACAGGTCCAAAGATCAAAGCGTCAAGTGAAAACATAGTAAAATCGTGTTTGCTCAAGTTGTCGCAGGCAACGTGACCTGTAGGACCATCTATGTCCACAGCCATTGTTGAGAGTTCCACGAACCAAGCCATCAAGATGATTGGGCTACAACTGCTGAGTTCAGATGTTCAGATGACAGAGTGTATGAAAGTGGTGTGCCCGGTGGTGGCCAGAGAAAATGCTATTTATAAGGAACTGTTGGCTCTCGAACTCTTGAATGGCTCCAAAGCTGTTACCATATCCTTTTGGCCCTACTTGATTACAGAAGTTATTTCCCTTTCCACATCCTGATAGGCTTAGAAACTGCCCAGGGCCCTTATTTCAAAGGAGAAATTTCTCCTCCATCCTGCCTCTAATTTCTCTTTGCTCTGGCTGCTCGTTTTTCTGAGCTAGTCACGTAGCGACTTCAGTCGGACCATCTATCTGGGTTATATAATGTGTTTTCTGCTAATTCACCGAGTTCCATCAGGGATATTTCTCTGCCAGAGTTATTTGGCAAGAATCCATTGAAGAATTACTTTCAGCTTGGTTTGTGGTTACGAGATTCAATTGGAATTTCCTGCATCTCCCAGTGATGCCGAGATTTTCGTGGAGGGGCTGCAGCCCGGGCTGCAAGGTGTCTTTCTGCCCATTAATGCAAGAGGAGGTCGGGATGCTGCACGGAGGAAGGCGCGCGGGCCCCAGTTCTTCTGAATGTCTTCCCAGCCAATTGGATGATTTTGATCAAGCAGCAAGTGAAAAGAACTAAGGTGTGGGACCCGTGTGCTACCTTCCTGGGGCCCATCGTTAGAAAAGTGTCTCATCAGAGACAGAGGGAGGCAAGTGTCACAAGAGCAGCACAGCCCGGAGCTGTGTCTCTGTGGACAGAGGCACCCTTGCCTGTGGGTCGGGTAGGAGATCGGAGGGGACGGAATCACTGGAGCTGGTGGTGAGGAAGACCCAGGTGAGCATGGAGGGATACATAGCTCAGGCAGAGGAGTCAGGATGGGCTGACCACCTCTCAGGGTTTGCCTGGGACTCGCCTGGTTTTAGTAAGTGAAAGCCCCCGGCCTGGGATCCCCATCAGTCCCACGCTCAATGGGCTGGTTGTCCACGTTAGGGAGGCAGGGGTACCTGCTCTCTCCACCTCTGGGAAAGATGATGGGAGGATTTTTTTCCTTTTAGGTCCCAGACAGCAGCTTTTCAATTAGTTTTTGGACAATAAATAATTTTCTTATGATGCTCTGAAATTATATAGTTATATCTACCCTATGTTTTGGATGTGTAGGTACCCGTCCTATGATACTCTGAAATGTCCCAGTTCACAAAGTGAGTGACACACAGGTGTACAGCTCTGGAAGGTCTCCACACTTCTGCGTGAGAGTCTGTCCTGAGCACCTCGTGATGCATCATTGTGTCCGAATGGCCTCAAAACTAACGGCAGCGAATAGTCTGAGAGTCCGAGTCCTGGGGAGAGTGTTATTCGGGGACTGTGAGCACCTTTTCTGGGCTTCAGCTTTTCTCTCTGCAAGGAGAAATTATTTTCTCCTATAACGGATTTCAAAAACATTTTTAACGAAGGGTCACCTAGACTCTGGGACGTTTGAAACCCAAGATACACTTAGAGGTCAGTCATGTTAAGAAATACCCTCATCTTTTCATAGCATTTACTCAATGTTTTTGTCTTGTTTTGTTCTGCCTGTTACCTGTGGAAAAACATGTGTATTTAAAGGTTACTTATTTATTTACACTTTGTTCCCAAAGGGACCACAGGTGGAATGACTGTGTTAGAGATTCCATGGTCTAAATGGTCACTTACAAAATGTAATAAAAGTGAGAATTGATAAGGATATCAAACTGCAGCTCAGTATTTATTTAAAACAATAAACTCATCTCTCCTACACAGAAGAGGCACTGATTAGTAGGAGGAAGTCATCACTGAGGCTTTTACCTCTTTGCCACAGTTGAATGAGCACATTTAACCTTGGAACACCACTTCCTATACGTGTTTTTACGTCCTTCCCACTCCAAGTACCTTGGCAGATTGAACTTGGGCTGAAGTTGAACTCCCCTGAACTGGAGTCTGGGCATATATGACCACAATCAAATTCCTAAAGAAATGGAACCTTTCCCTTGGGAAGCTTCTGCCCAAATGATTTTTTCCCCAGGGACCATTGTTGGGGCTAGTTTTATAAAAACAATAGACTGCTTCTAATCAATGCCACCTCGAAACTCAAGGAAGCAGTAGATCTTTGGCCAAGGGAGTAATACATCAGATAGAAATGCTGGCAACCTCATGCTGATTTCATCGTGGTGCAAAAAATGTCCCCAGAGCTCCGGATGCCACATCTATATTTAAGGCAGGAAGGAGAACGGAGTCCACTCTCTTCTTTTTTTTTTTTTTATTAAGAACCATGTTATTTTTCCCAGAATCCCTCTTGCAAATTTTCTTGACATCTCATTGGTCGGAACTGGTCCCACGGTTACCCCAGCTACAAATACGGTGGGAAAGTGATTGACTGTCCACCCTCTAGAGCAGGGGTCAGTAGACATCTTCAGTAAAGACCTTTACAGTAAATTGGGCTTGCAGGCCTTTGGTCTCTGTCACAGCTGCTCAGCTCTGCCACGTGCTGCAAAAGCAGCCAGTGATAATGTGTAAATGAATGGATGGGGCTGTGTTCCTGCACAACTTTATTTATGGACACTGACTTTTTAATTTCATATACTACTCATGAAGTGTTATTTTTCTTTTGATCTTTCTTCAACCATTTAAACATGAGGTCGCAGGCTGCTCATGTATGAGAGGACGGGGGGAAGGGTGCCAGGAGGCCAGCACAGCTCTCTACCTTAAACGCAGAATGTTGGGCAGTGATGACAAGCTCCATCTATCAAGCCAACTTCAATTTTCCTGAGATCAACAAGAAAAGTCAGCTTCCAAATCGTGTTCTTTGTCATGAACAAGTTGAAGTTTACCAGATGTCTTTAACTCAGAAAATCTGTATTTGCTGGGCCAGACTTTATATATTTTGTTTAAGTTGCTCTATGCCTGCAAAACTGGGTTCAACTCTATATGAAAACACTGGAGAATAAAGTCCAGAACCGTAACCAGGAAATTACTGACACTGGAACACAGACATTTGCATAATTGCTCAAAGGCCTGTTTGCCTTAGCTTCATGAGAATTCAGAGAGAACACTACCCTAGAAGCTATGTTAGATATGTTGATCCAATGATTATTCTTTTTGAAAATATCTCTAAAATGTTACCTGTTTGTTCTCTTACAAACTTTCTATTCTCTTGAGCTTTACAGTTAATTCTATAATTATATTATATTATGTATTTGTATATAAATATATATAAATATGCATGCATACAGATATACTTACGTGTACCTATAAACATAATTTAATATAATCTGTACATTATGTATTATATGTACATATGTAATATATAAATGTATTCTAAATTTTTTTTTATTGATTTTAGAGAGAGAAGAAGGAATGGGGAGAGAGAGAAACATCATTGAATGAGAACATTGATTGGCCACCTCCTGTATGCCCCACACTGGGGATTGGGCCCACAACCTATGCATGTGCCCTGACCAGGAATTGAACTGGCGACCTCTTGGTGCATGGGTCAACGCTCAATCACTGAGCCACACTGGTTGGGCTATAAATGTATTCTATATATGTAATAGGGCACTCACCTTCCTGAAAATAAAATTGTTGAGTTATGTAGGTGAAGGGTGTAGGGATTCGGGCATGGGTCCAGGTGCTCACATGATATCAGAGCTCAGTCCTGCTCCTTCTCTCTTCTCTTCTCCCCATGGTCTTGACTTCACTCTCCACCCCCCTTCATGAGAGAAGGATGGGCCCCAGCAGCTGCAGGCACACATTCTCCCAGGTCAGCTTCCCAGAGGAAAAAAGGTCTGCTCTTTGTACTGGGATTGGGTCTCACTGAACTGACTTGGATCCTGTGTCCACCCCTGAACTCACGGCTATGGTCAAGAGGTTGGAATATGCTGACTGGCTTGGCCGGGCCTGGGTTGTGTGGTTGGCTATCCCCTCCCAGAGCTGGGGATACTGTTGGGTGGGTGGTTTGTCTGAACCACATGGACAGAAAACAAAGGATAAGTAGTTCCCAAAGGAGAATTGGGGTGAATGTGTTCTAGAAAGACACAAACAATTATTTACCATAATAACATGAACATTTAACTTTTAACAAAGGAAGCAGAAAGACAATATGGAGACTTAAAGAAAATAAATGAGGAAGAGAAAAACCACGAGGATGTAAAGGATATGTTTTCTAGTTAATTGGGCAAGGTCAGTGGTTCATAATCTTGGCAATATATCAGAAAAATCTAGGCAGTAAAAAAGCAAAAAACAAAAACATTTCTACACTAGACCCCAGATTGACTGAAGCGGAATCTGAGAGTGGAGTCCAGGACTCTATACATTTTTAAATCACCTCAGGCAATAGATAAGCAGTTTATCCATAGACTTGCTTTGGAAACCACTAAATGAGGTTGCATTGGAGTGCATTAAGCGAAGCGTCCATAGCAAAGACCTAAACTATAGAGGCCTAAATAAGAAGCTAATTTGTTCTCACATGATAGTCTGAAGGTGAATGGTCCAAGATGGCGGGTGTGTTGATTCAAAGACCCACATTCCTTCTACCTTGTTGCTCCACTGTCCCCTAGGAAGATGCAGGGTTGGAGCTGGTTGCTGCCACATCCACATTCCAGCCCATGGGAAAAGCAAAGAGAGGGCCAAGCTGTATGTGAAGGCCAAGGCTCAGAAGTAGACACATCACTTCCACTTTCGTTAGAGTGGCCTGAACTTAGTCATAAGGCACAGCAGGCTACAAGGAAAGCTAGAAAATAATAGTATTTTTCTCACCATAAATACACACACACACACACACACACACACACACGTCTCTAAATATACACATATATGTGAATAGGTAAATGGGCATATGATACCTAAAATTTAAACATTTTTACTTTCAGATAAACATGAGTTGAATGCTTACATTAATCTTTATTTCTTCATAAAAATCCATTGAAATGAGAGTAAAGGAATAAAAATGGTAAAAAAAAAAAAAAACAGGACATACAAATGGCTAAGAGACATATGAAGAAATGCTCAACATCACTAATCATCAGAGATGCAAATTAAAACAACAATGAGGTATCACCTCAAACCTGTCAGAATGGCCGCCATCAACAAATCATCAAACAACAGGTGTTGGCGAGGGTGTGGAGAAAAGGAGACTCTAATACACTGCTGATGGGAATGCAGACTGGTGCAGCCACTATGGAAAACAATATGGTGTTACCTAAAAAAATTAAAAATTGAACTTCCATTTGACCCAGTGATCCCACTTCTAGGAATATACCCTAAGAAGCCTGAAACACCAATCAGAAAGAATATATGTACCCCCATGTTCATAGCAGCACTATTTACAATAGCTAAGATCTGGAAACAGCCCAAATGTCCATCAGTAGATGAATAGATAAAAAAGCAGTGGTACATATACACAATGGAGTACTATGCAGCTGTAAGAAAGAAAGATCTCTTATCCTTTGAGACGACATGGAGGGACCTGGAAAGTATTATCCTAAGCGAAACAAGCCAAACAGAGAAAGACAAGTATCATATGATCTCACTTATTTGTGGAATATAATGAACATAATAGTCTGAGGGTAATCCCAGAGACGTGGAAGTGGGGTACAGACTGACAATCCCCAGAAGGGGGGTGGGGGGGAGAGATAAACCACAGAACTTATATGCATGTATGCATGAACAATGGACATGGACAGCAAAGCTGGGGTCAGGGCGGGGGGGAGGGGGGAATCAGTGGGGGGGGGGGAGAAACATTGTAACAAAAATAAATTAATTAATGTTAAGAAAGGAGAAACATCTGTAACAAAAACAAATTAATAAAAATAATTTTTTTAAAAAAAGGTTAAAAGTCAAAGACAATAGGGGAGAAGAAGAGGAAGTGATGCCTGCCATCTCTGGGCCTGCCAGGATCGGTGCAACACAATGAAACTACCAGCACATGCTGCTTGGAGGAGGGGGAGCTTTGCAAGGTAGCAAATGCTCCAGTTCCCTGGATGCAGTCCAATTTATTTGCAGATTGGTGCCCCCCAGGTCACAAGTGGATTTAAGTAAATTATTTCCTTGAGATGTCATTACTGCAAACATATACCCTAGCTTTGTCTCTTGCTTTTTATGGGAAGAGACCTTGAAGCCAAAAGATAACAAACCGTTATCCCATGCAAATGAAGCACCCAACATACCTGGGTGGGCCAGCTTTCCCCCTGGGGCTAGGATTCCAAGAATGCATTAACCCAAGGTTGAGAGTGCTTAACACAAAGTTAAAAAACGTCCATCTTCCAATCCCCCTACCCCACAGATGCCAACACTATTTTGCAAAATGGAAGACCGATGGACATGTGGTAACTGATTTGGCAGAGCAGAAAAAGCAGAGACTTAATGCCAGAGAGAGTTAAGGGGGAGAGTTTAGTAAGAGGCAAGCTGACGCCCTCTGCAGGATCTCAGGCCGTGTCATGGAAGGCCCCACTGATTCCAATCCTTTTAAGTCCCTATCTGTCATACTTCTTCAAATCAGGTGTAGGGGGAACCAAAACCAGACAGTAGTTGAAAGTCTCTTTAAGGGTCAGACTTTCAGGTTCCCTGTCCTAGCTCCTGCAGTGTGTCCATCCTTGTCATGAATAGAGCGCAAGAGCTTTGCTCCTGGAAATTCTGGAGAAACTGAGTCTGGGACACCAGGCTCAACTGAGGATGATGGAGTGATGAGATGCCACTAAAGCAGAGTCCAATAGCCTCCTTCTCACACTAGGTTCCCATAATCTTGGCCAGTCAATTTTCTTTTTTTTTTTATCTTCACCCGAGGACATTTTTCCATTTTTTGTTCAGGTAGAGCGGGAGGGAGAGAGAGGAACAGAGAGAGAAAGAGAAACATCGACGCGAAAAGAACACATCGAGCGGCTGCCACCCGCGCAACCAACCAGGGCCGGGGACAAACTGCAACCGAGGCACATGCCCCTAGCGGGAACCAAACCCGGGTCTCTCAGGACCGCAGGTGGACGCTCTAACTGCTGAGCCAAACTGGCCAGGGCTTGGCCAGTCAATTTTCTATTACCCTAACAGGGGAGTGGAGAATTCCTCTTGGGGAAGTCGACCAACCCAAGAGAGTAGACCTACTGATTCCAATCCTTTTAAGTCCCTATCTGTCACAACAGAATGAGGCCCACCAATGAATAAACTGTTTGTTTACTCAGAGCTGCCAGTCAGCTTTTTAGTGGCAGTCATGGACATTTAAGAGTCACAAGACATCTGAAGAAAGCCTTCAATAGGAGGGCACATGATGAATGAGAAACATGGGAGAGATAAAGACAGGGGGAGAAAACCTAATTCACATCTTTAGAGAGATAAGAGAACATTTTGCAACAATAAAACAAGAACAGCATGCTATACAAAAAGAATTTAGGAAAAAGCAAGTGATGTAACTATACAGGGATGATGTGGGGAAGAGAAAATAGGTAGAGGAATGTGCACGGGAGCCAAGTCCTCATATTGCATGAAGTCTAAAATAAAAAAGTCAAGAACAGCAACTTAAGCATAGTTTAAACTATAGACAAAAATACACAAAGAGGAAAAGCTGAATAAGTTGGAAATTTTTGAGTGAAACTGGGGGTTGAAGGTGAGACCGGACACAGCTGCTTTTCATTATAAGCCAACACTTGGCTTACTCATTTGATTTGCTAATCCATGTTTATGATAATATTAAACTATATTTTAACATTTTTGTTGGTTTTAATATTTTAAAATATTTATATATACTTTAAAACAATAAAAATATCAATACCTCATATCTCAAAGACAAAATTTTACCTTATAAAATTAGATTTTTAAAAAATGATCCATTTCGGCTTTTCGTCTTTACCTGTTGGTTGCCATGACAGGCAATCAGCAAGCATTTGCTAGGTACCTGCTATGTGCTTATAGGCCTAAAAGAAAACCCTGATAGCTGAAGGTCCCTGAAAAGCAAGGCTCAAATAGGCAGAACTCAGAAAAGGGATAAACCTGTTAGGGTTGTGCCTGGATTCTCACCGTATGAGGTTCATGTTCATGACACGATGTTTTGTTGTTCCTACATGGATAAAGGCTGATTTCCAGTGTGAGTACAGGGACGCAGACTGGTCAGAAGGAAGTACTGCTCCTCCTCGGGTTCCTTAGCACTGGGATGCTCCCCAAACAAAGTGCTACGCAGGAAGTAAACTTGACTTCTAATTGCAGTCCCAGTTTAAAAAATATATATATTATATATATTTTATAAATTTATATGTAATATATATAATAGAGTGCCCCATTGGCACAGCCACTGGGTGGCCGATCAGAATTTGGAACTAGGTCTCCAGACTCACCCACTGTGTGAGACAGGAGGCGAGCTCATCATTCCTGGCTCTCCATTCTCATTACACTTCCCTCTGCGTCTGCTGGACAGTGGTGACTCTCGCTGCTGAGAGGGGGGGGCGGAGTGAGCTCATGGGGTGATGTGGGGAAGGGCGGTTGGCAACCGGGAACCGAGAGCCGAGAGCATGAGGGTGCCTCGCCAAGTCCAGCCCCTTTATTCGGGTCTGTGAAGATGGGACGAGGCCCGGGGAGCCTGAGCGGAGGACAGTGGCCGCATTGTTCTGCTGGACGGGAGCCCGAATGTCCTTCCTCAGCATTTGTTTCTCTGGCCTCCCGAACCCCGCTGCGTGGCACTGTGCTGCCCCTGGGCAGCTGCTTCTGGTGAGCACACCGGGAGGTTTGGTGGGAGCGCGC
Organism: Molossus molossus; assembly: GCF_014108415.1. NCBI lineage: Eukaryota > Metazoa > Chordata > Mammalia > Chiroptera > Molossidae > Molossus > Molossus molossus. The sequence continues at coordinate 94,573,357 of NW_023425346.1, forward strand.
TGGGCTTGACCAAGGCGCGTGGCGTTTCTTCTTGTTTTCTTAACTTCTGATCGGATTGCCCGGAGCCCGCTCTCCACCCTGAGCCACTGCTGGGCAGGACGTGGCATTTCCACTAACACACACACGCCCTGTGGTTAGTTTATTTGGGTGTTTTTAAGAAAATGTCTGGCTTTCCCCTGTCATTTATATACGTTTTGTTGTCTGAAGACTTAAACAGTTTCCAAAACTATAGAAGTTATTTCTCTGAAGTATAAAGTCAGAGTATACAGGGTGGGGGCAAAAGTAGTTTTACGGCTGTTCGTATAGAAAAGAATGAATAAATAATAATACAAGAATAAACTGTACTCACAACTGTAAATCTGTTTTTCTCCCACCGTACATTTTCCCGGCTCTTCCTCCCAAGCAGGTGTGACGTCACTCCTCTGCAACTTCAGGACACGTGGTCGCATCGGATGGTGTCATCAAGAGCTACCCTGTGTCATCATTATTTGACATGTCTTATTTCTTCTTCTGGATTTTTACCTTTCTGAGGTCAGGCACTATATCTGAATGACGGTTCCATTCCCAAAGGTGCAGAACATAGTGCTGAATGAATGAAAACAATCAGCCAATCATTGTTAACTGATAAAACAACGAAGCGATGTGTTGTTTCATAGAGAACCTGAACAAAGGGGGAAAAATCAACAGACAAAATGTGCTTTCATTATTGTTAACTGGTAGAGGCACAACGAAGAAACAGTATATTGTTTCAGAGGAAACTTTAGGCCCTTGATTTAGTAAATAGACAGTCTTCTATTAACGTATCCATTATTTTTAATGAATGCTTCTGACTGAACCTGGAATTAGGGCACCTGGACTGTAATCCCAGCTCTGCAGATAGCAAACTGTGGAAACTTGGCCAAGTCATTTGAGCCTCTGTCAGTTTCCTCCCCTGTACAATGAAGGGATTGAAGTCGTTATTAGATCATCACCGAAGTTCCTTCCAGCAATAGCATCCGCCCGGCGGGGGCCTCTCCGTGCCATCCCGATGCTCTGGGCACAGCGGCCCTCGGGAAATGCCTGTGAGTTCATTGAGGGAGTTAGCGAAGTGGTTTGATGTCAACGTTGTCTATTATGCAAACTCTTTCTTTATTGACAATATAAACTCAATCTCAGCCCAGCTCCTCTTTATATCAGTGCAAATTTCCAGGTGGCAGGTTCCAAGTTATTGACATTATATTTAATTTGGAGTACTAGTCACTTTTACGTCTCTCATACTTAGTCCATGAATTTTTGATTTGGAACCTGGGGTCTCGAAACCGATGGGCTTTAAGGGCTTCATGTACACCTAAAAGGGGGCCCTCAGAATCCCTTCACTCTTTATTGCTTTTAATTAAAAGCACTATCACTACTTAAAATTATCATGTTTTTTACTGTTTTCATTAAGTCTGTGTTGAAGCTCCCCATTTCTGTGTGTGTGTGTGTGTGTGTGTGTGTGTGTGTGCGTGCACATACACACACACACACACACACACAGGAGGGCAGTACCTCATCCTGTCTTGGTCATTGCTGCATCCCAGTGTCCTCAGAACAGGGCTTGGCACTCGGTAGTTGCTCAATAAACATTTGCTGACTGAATGAATGTGTAAACCAAAAGTAAGTGGATTGTTTTGGAACCAATCTCACTCAGTTCAACATCCCATCCCCCAAACCCACACATCCAATTCCAAAATGCATTAAAAATATGTAAGTTCTGGAGATTCTAGAATATGTAACCAAAGGATGTGGAAATACGTCCCAGATATACATCAAACTTCCCCCAAATCTTCTTTGCCCATTCATCTCTCTCATATCTCATACAAGGCAGATGCCTTGAACTTTCTTTTCTCCTTCTTCCTAAACGTGTGCCAGCTCCCTTGTCTTCCTCATTTCTTCTCTCCTCCTCTGTCCCAAGATCTAATCTTCTTTTTTTTTAAAAAAAATGTGGCATAATCCTCAGACTATAAAATTCACCATTTTAAAGGGTACAGTTCGGTGGATTTTAGCATATTCACAAGGTTGTGCAACTATTGCTACTAATTCTAGAACATTTTCATCATAAAGGAACTGGTACCAATTAGCCGTAGCTCCCCATTATTCCTTTCGTCACCCTCTGGCAACCTCTAATCTACTGTCTATCTCTATGGATTTGCCTCTTCTGAGCATTTTACATAAAGAGCATCATATGATATGTGGCCTTTTGTGTCTGGCTTCTTCTACTTAGCACAATGTCTTCAAAGTTCACTCATATTATAGCAAGTATCAATACTTTATTTCTTTTAATGGCTGAATGATATTCCATTATATGAATATATCACATACTGTTTATCTATTCATGAGTAGATGGAAATTTGGGTTGTTTCCACTTTTGAGCTATTATGAATAATGTTGCTATAAATACTCAGGCACAGTTTTTCTGTGAACACTTGTTTCCAATTCTCTTGGGTATATACCCAAGAGTGGAACAGCTGGTCATATGATAACTATGTTTAACTTTATGAAGAATTTCCAAATCATTTTCCACAGCTGCTGAACCATTTTTACAGTTTTACTATCAATGTATGAGGCTTCCAATTTCTCCATAGTTTTGCCAACAGTTGCTACTATTCACCTTTCTTATTATAGCCATCCCAATAGGTGTAAAGTGGTGTCTCATTGCATTTTTTATTTGTATTTACTTAATGACTAATGAGACTGATGATATTGAGCGAATTGACAATTTCTATACCTTTGTTGGATATACATCTAGTCAAGTCTTGTGCCCATTTTAAAATTGGCTTATTTGTCTTTTTATTGTTGAATTGTACGAGTTCTTCATCTATTCTAGATACAAGTCCTTTTCAGACATACGATTTGTAAATATTGTCTCCCATTCTGTGGGTTGTTTTCCACTTTCCTGATGATGTCCTTGGAAGAACATAAGTTTTTAATTTTGATGAAGTACGTTTTATCTACCCCAGATCTATTCTTGCTTACCTCCTACATTAGCATCCTGACCCTTTGGTAAATCAATCTAGCCTCTCTTGTTACTTCCAATTCTCCTTTCTACTCATTATCCTGATCTGTAGAACAAAGACTCTGAGGAAAGTAGAACAAATACAATATCTTTTTTGTTGTTGCAATTTTTATTAATTAATTTTTATTACAGATGTTTCTCCTTTTCCCCTCTAGACTCTCTCCTCCTGACCCCGCCCCCTCACAACATCTTCTTTAGAATGTGAAATGAGGAGGAAAGACTGTGACCTCCTGAATTTTCACATCATTGTCCTTTTCAGATGTACAAAAATATTTAGGCACAATGTGCATTTTTCTGGGGGTATGGGTCTGTTGATTTATTTCATCAGATTTTCAAATCTATCTTTCATGCCAAGATTATTAAGAAATATGCATCCAGCCTTATTCTTTTGTTTTATAGGAAATATGACCTAGAACTAGTGAGTGACTTGGCCAAGGTCACCCAGCTCATTAGTGACAGTTCTAACAGACGCTCAGATTTCCTTATCGTCCCCTCCCCTCCCCCATCAACACCAGCCAGTGTACCATGTTGCCTATAGAGTTTTCATATGGATTAATTGGCGCAGCCTATTAATCCAGCACTAACATTTTGTCGAATTTTATTTTGTCAGAGACTAAGGCCAGACAAGATGTAACTGGAAGGGTGTGTGGGAGCTGAGGAACAGAGCAGGTCGTGGTGGTGTGCAGAAGCAGCAGTCCTGAGGCTACCCCAAGGAAAGTCACAGAATGAGAGGTGGGGAGGGATGGTGAAGACAGAGCTGCATCGGCCCTTTGCCTGGGTCTTCTGGAGACAGACGGAAGTCACATCGCGAACGTGCCCATGCTGAGAAGCCGCCGAGGAGCCAGAGAAATGAACTTACTTAGCCAAGTGGGGGTGGCAAGAAGATGGGGACTTGATCACCCCAACTATGCCTTCTTCCACCTCAACAAGTAAAGAAATTTCTCTGGGTGCTACATGAAAAAAAAATGTATAGGGAGAGAAAGATTTCAGAAATCTTCTGGCTTATTTTTCACTTCTGGACTTATTTTTTTAAGTCAGAAAAGAAATTTCTAAATGGGCATCAAGAATAATACTTTGGCTAAACGTTCTGTATAGTTTAGTTATTGATATTGTACCAGTATTAATTTCCTGGGGTTGGTAATGTTTATGTACAACGTCAATGTAAGTCAAAGCTGAGGAAAGGGGCTGAGGGAATTCTATACTTTTTGGGTAACTTTTATATAAGTCTAAAGTTATCTGAAAACAAAAAAGAAAAAAGAAAAAGCTATTGTCTCTGTTTTTTCATTTTTTTGCCTTTCCAGAAATTTATGATTTAGCTCTACGTTCTTTACAGAATCTTAATGCAAAGCATTAACCAAGCCTGGCTGGTTTGGCTCAGCAGTTAGAGTATTGGCCCATGGACCAAAGAGTTGCAGGTTCGATTCCGGTCAAGGGCAAGTACCTCAGTTGAGATTCAAGGTCTCTCTCTCTCTCTTTCTCCTTCCTTCCCAGCCTCCCTTCCACTGTATCTGAAAATCAATGGAAAATCAAATGGAAAAATATCCTGGGGGTAAGATTAAAAAAATTAAAAAAGAACTTTAAAAAAAAACCCCAAAAACTAAGAACCAGACATTGCACTTCTTATTGAATTTACATGTTCGTTTTATTTTTATTTTGAGCAGGTGTTATATTTTTAACATTCAAAAATTTTAATATTAAAAGATATGCAGTAAAAACTTTATCTTCACAAGCAATGTTTTGTGTATATATATATAAATATACATATATATCTGTAAGTATACACAGAAGTGCTGACGTTTGCGGGCAGGGAAATGATGTCTCAGCTCAAGGAGAGAGAGGGGAGAGAGAATTTGCACTTCGTCTGGCTTTCTGTTCTCTTTGGGCACTAGGGGATCGGGTGATGCCACCCACGCTGGGATGAGCCACCTACTTTACTCAGTTCACCGATCCAAACACTAACCTCCTCCGGAAATGCTCACAGACACATCCAGAAATCGTGTTTTACCAGCTATCTGGGCAGCCTTGGTCCAAGCCAGTTCACAGAGAAAATTATCACCACACACACACACACACACACACACACACACACACACAAGCAAACACCAAGCATATACATCCAATAAGAAAAAAAAAATATATATATATATATATATATTTTACACAAAAGGTAGCACATTCACAAACAGCTTTTTTGTATCTTGAAGTTAATGTTGAGGAAACAAGGGATGTGGCATAAGGAGACATTTCATTTTTTTTTATTTTTTATCCTCACTCGAGGACATTTTTGCATTTATCTTCAGACAGAGCAGGAGGGAGAGAGGGAGGAAGAGAGAGAGAAACATCGACATGAGAGAGACAAATCAAGTGGTTGCCACCCGCACAACCCCAACCGGGGCCGGGGACAAACTGCAACCGAGGTAGGTGCTGTTAGCGGGAACCGAACCCGGGTCTCTGATCCACGGGCCAACACTCTAACCCCTGAGCCAAACCGGCCAGGGCAAGGAGGCATTCTTTTGACCTCATTCATACAACAGAATTTTTAATCAAAGTACTATGGGCATAGCGTTTTTGGCTTTTTATCAAATCAAGCCTGAGTAAAATGTATATGGTGAAAAACAATAGCTCTCTGGCCTGTCCCCCGCACCTCCCATCCTGTCTCCCAAAGGGGATCACTTTTTGCTCTCTTAGTCATTTCTTCTGGCAGTCACCGTTACAGGGGCTAAAGAATGATTCTACTGTTTTCACTTATCAATTTTAGTCACATCTATTGGGCTCTGGTCCTACTATTTTCTACTGTCTCATTCTCTCAATATATAAAATCACTGTTTATGGTCTCAATAAATTACACGCATAGCTTTAATTATATATATATAATATATATAAAATTATTTCTTGCTCAACTACAGCCATATTTTTGATTCTCTAATTATCAAAAGAAAATATTAACACTCAAATCTTTCCATCAGCCCCCACTCTCCTCCTACCTTCTAATGTTCATCCTTTATTATTCTCCTTCTACACTGTCAAGGTCAATAACATTTGCATTTTCTTTTGTAACCATAACGCAGTCCCACCTACATTGTCTACAGGTTGGCTCTAAAAGTTGAAAATCAGTCAGAATGGTTTAAATTGCTATATCTATGTAAAAAGTGTTCACTGTAGAGTCAGTTTATCACTCTAATTGTCAAGGAAGAGAGAGTTTAAGGGGAAAGCCTACTTCCCCTTTTTGGGTGAGCTTTTTTTTGTGTGTGCATTTGCCATGTCTTTGAACTAAAAAGGGTAGGAGGTTATAATAGCAAACAGCAAGCTTGTATATGCTAAAAAGTGAAACAAACCTGTGAACATGAGAAAAGTTGTGGATTCCAGTTTAGAATTCTCTTTTCATATCTGTTTACTTAGTGTGCTCAATCCCCGTGACCTAGTCCAATATTTCTCTGTCAGATTGTAACAACACCCGTAGATCCTTCCCCCAGAGACCCGATGTTCTCTTTGATCTTTGCAGCATCCTTGTACCGTATAATTAAAGAATGCCTACCTTTCGCACAGATGGAAATCTTTGGGCTCAGAGAAGCTGAGGGACTAACTCAAGGTTTGTGGATTTGTTTTCCAAGGCTGCCATAAGAAAGGGCCACAGATTGGGTGGCTTAAAGCAGCAGATCCTACTGTATCACAGTTCTGAAGGTTAGAAGTGCAAAATGGGGGTGTTGGCAGGACATGCTCCCTCTGAAACCCAGGGGAGAACCCTTCCTTGCCTCTCTCAGCTTCTATCGGTGACCGTGAATTTGCCTTTTCTCAGTACCTCATCTAAGTGGAATATACCGTGTTTGTCCTTTTGTGTCTGGCTTATTTCACTCAGCATGTTTTCAAGGTTCTTCCACACTGTAGCATGACCAGCACATGCTCCGTTTTGACGGCTGAGTAAAGTTTCGTTGTACGGGCATAACACCTTTGATTGTCCGTCCATCCTCCAACGGACACTTGAGTTGCTCCCACCTCTTGGCTATTGTGACTACCGATGCTATGAACGTGACTGTAGAAACATCTACTTACATTCCTTTCGATTCCTTTGGGCACATATATAGGGTTAGAATTGCTGGATCATATGGTGATGCTTAGTTTAGCCTTGTAAGGAATGTCAAACTGTTTCCATGGTGGCCACACCATTTTACATTTCCAACTCTCGACTTTATTTTTTAAATATATCTATATATTTTTTATTATTGATTTCTTTTTTTAGAGAGAGAGGAGGGTAGAGAGAGATAGAAACATCGATGTGAGAAAAGCGATCGGCTGCCTCCTGCACGCCCCCTACTGGGGATAGAGCCTGCAACCCGGGCACCTGGCTGGATGGGAATCAAACCAGGACTTCTCAGTCCGTGGGATGACACTCAATTCACTGAACCACACCGGCTGGGCCCACCTTGACTTTAAACAACCAATTATTTCTGCTCTGGCAGAACCACATTTACTTCATTGTTCTTTCCCTCCCCCCTTTTTTGAGAAGTACATGTCAACTATTAGCTCTTCAGTGACCACCACAGAAATCTGCTGACCAAGCAGAAGCAAGTTCATTAAACCTGTTGCAGAAAAGAAACTATTTTTTCCATGGTTTCAGTCGAGTCTCAGAAGGAGGAAGTCAGAGAAGAATGTGGGATTTTAGGGCCTGGTTTTAGTAATGTTAAAGCAGGTCTAGGAAGCCGAGTCACTGGTTGGCACTGGGCAGCGTCTACAATATAATATAATAGCTGTGGATTGGTGGCCACCATGACAGAGGGTCTGGAAGCCAGTCTTGGTGAACAAACTGTTAGTTTGATAACAGGGAGCTCTTCCAGATGGCCTGTGTCTTATCTTCTAGGAGCAAGCATTTACTTCCCGGGACAAGGGGGTAAGCTCGTTTTGCTTCTTGTTTCACATGCGGACAAACGCCCCATCTCACCACTGTTGAACACAGCACAGGCAGTTATGTTGGTGGCCCTGAGTGTTTGTTGAGTGAGAGCCACACCAGGAAAAGGGGACAGTGGGACCACGAAGGAGGGAACCAGGAGGACAGTCAGAAGGGAACTGCAGTGCTCTTCTGAACTTAGATCAAGTTGAATTTCTGAACTCTGCCCTTGAACTCTAACTTGTGAATACCTTTGTTTAACGTGATACAAACTATGTGTCCAGGTGGGAGTTTCCCCATATTCTAGTCTTGTTAGCCATGGAGTTAACAGGTCTCACCTTCTTCCCTCAGCCAAACTACTCACACACACAGGCACACACACACACGCACACACGCATGCATGCACACACACCCACACACACATGCACACGCACGCACGCATGCACACGCACATACACGGTTCCTCTTTTCGTCTCACATCTTTAACACAACTTCCACTCCGTCAAAACCTGACCAAGAGCAGTGAGAAAAGCTGGGGCAGCTTCACGAAGCCCTGCGCTGCCTTGAGAAACAGGAACGCTAGCGCACTCGTTCGCTTTAGCTCGATGCATATGCTTTATGCATTAAAACGCCCTCGCTTTGGCTCAGCGGTTAGAGCGTCGGCCTGCGGTCTGGTGAGACCCGGGTTCGCTTCCCGCTAAGGGCACGTACTTCGGTTGCAGTTTGTCCCCGGCCCTGGTTGGTCGTGCGGGTGGCAGCCACTCGCTGTGTCCCTTTCACATCGATGTTTCTCTCTCTCTCTCTCTCTCTCTCTCTCTCTCTCTCTCTCTCTCTCTCCCCCTCCCTCCCTCCCTCCCACTCTATCTATACAAAAAATGGAAAAATATCCTCGGGTGAGGATAAAAAATAAATTAAATGGATAATACCCAAGATGTTATTTACCGCAGCTCTTTGTCTGCAATCCCAGGAGCTGCCACCAGGTGGTGGTGAGCAAGTTTGGATGCTTAGGCTCCCTTCCCAGGGTGAGGGCTAAGGAAGTCTAGAGCTTTTTTAATGAAGGAAGGAGGGAAGGGAGGAAAGAGGGGGGAAGAAAGAAACCAAGGAACCAAACCACAGCAAAAAATGTCAGGACATCATTATAAATTAACAAAATGCATCTATTGCTAAGTTTTTTCTAAACAGATCTACTAGTGGCCAACTTCCTCCTCCTTCTCCTCCCTCCCCCTTCCAATCTCCTCTGCTTCCCTCCAGTTCAGGAACAGCTGCAGTAGACAGTGCCCAGCACAGTGACAACTTCCCGCCTCTGGTGGGGGCACCTCTGCCTCTCTGTCAGGGGGTCCCTCTAGTTCAAAAGGCATTTAATGCCTGTCCTGTTTGTGTGGTCCGGGCAGCCTAGAAGACCCAGGAACTCAATAACCTCAGGCAGCCTTCAGCCCTGAGGGGAAGGAGCCAGTGGACAAACGCCTCAGCTTCCCCTCGCCCTGGGCCCATTCTGGAAGCTTCTCTTGTGGCTCCTCAGAGGGTCCCAGTGAGACTAAGCCCCAGATGCCCCTAGAGAAAATGCTCATTTACATACCAATTATTTATTGGTTTTCCCTGGTATCCCTTCTCCTTTCCTACTCCCTCACTGGTACTTACTGAGATCACCTGCCCCCAAAACGACTTGCCCTAATTGTCTTAGGGTCTAGATTGTGGGAACCCAAACTAGGACACTAGTGCAATTTAACTCTGGCATCTTTTCCATCATATTAGATACTATATTAATATTAGAATTCAGGCAATGAAAATATACCCAGGTAAGTGTGTTCTCTCTCTCTCTCTCTCTCTCTCTCTCTCACACACACACACACACACACACACTCACACTCACACAACCTGTGCTTGTTTTTGACCCTGCTAGCTCTAAGTTTGGCAAAGCAACAGCTACACAAGGTGACTTGCCAGCTGCAATTCTTTTTTTTTTTTTTTTCATGAATTTTTATTTATTTTTTTGTTACAGATATTTTACCTTTTTACCCCATTGGCACACCCCACCCCACCCTCCACCCTGTCCCCGGCTTAGTTGTCCATGCCCATTGGTCATGCATACATGCATATAAGTTCTGTGGTTTATCTCTTCCCACCCCCCCACCCCCATCCCCTCTTCTGAGGGATGTCAGTCTGTGCCCTACTTCCATGTGTCTGGGTCTACTGTATTCCTCAGGCTGTTATGTTCATTATATTCCGTATATAAGTGAGATCATGTGGTATTTGTCTTTTTCTGCTTGGCTTCTTTCACTTAGGATAATACTTTCCAGGTCCCTCCATGTCGTCTCAAAGGATAAGAGATCTTTCTTTCTTACTGCTGCATAGTACTCCATTGTGTATATGTACCACACCAGCTGCAATTCTTAATTTGAGCTTTGCCTCTGTGTCTGTGAGTTTAACTTCTTGGACTGCTTGGAAACCCCTTTCTTTTCAGGTCTCATTATGGCTAAAAACAAGAAAAAAAACAACTAAATTGCACACTCTAACATAGTAGCCATGGTATTATTCTGTGTTTATAATTTGTGTTTTTTTTACCTGCACCAGACTCTTTTTCCTTTTAAGAAGACCATGTTTTGGAGCAGTTTCAGGTTCACAACGAAATTAGGCAGAAAGTACAGGGAATTCCCATCTACCCCTTTCCCCCACTCTTGCATGGCCTCCTCCACTATCAATGCCAAACTGTTTAAATTACACATTTTATGTCTTTTTGAAACCTAAAAGTGTATAACGCCTTATAGATTTTCAACATAGTGATATGGTGATGTTCTTCACACTGCCACGTCTGTCTTTGATTTTTTTCTCGTACTCTTTTTAGGAAGGTCAGCAGATAAACTCAGCAGATCTCTGCCCCGAGCTAGCGATTATCAGGGATTTCCCAAAGCAGACAGCAGAGAAGGTTAATTTTCATCCCACAGTGGGAGGCTGGAAGGACAGAAAACCACAGCCTTCTGTTTTAGTAAAGAAAACTCATCTAAAAGAAAAATGTAAGTAAAATTTAATTGAGGAACAATCAAAGTTGTAACCAAATCTCGGAGCCATGTTAAGAAGTGATGTGGAGCCCTGGCCAGTTTGTCTCAGTGGTTAGAGCGTCGGCCTATGGTCCAGAGAGACCCAGGTTCGGTTCCCGCTAATGGCACGTAACTCGGTTGCAGTTTGTCCCCGGCCCTGGGGACTCGATGTGTCCCTTTTACATCGATGTTTCTCTCTTTCTTCCTCTCTCACCCTCCTACTCTATCTGAACAAAAAATGGAAAAAGGTCCTCAGGTAAGGATAAAAATAAATAAATAAAAGAAGGAATGTTGGGCCCTGGCTAGTTTGGCTTAGCAGTAGAGCATTGGCCCTTGGACCAAAGAGTCTCAGGTTCGATTCTGGTCAAGGGCACGTACCTCAATTGCAGATCAGACCCTGGCCCTGGTCTGGGTCATGTGGGAGGCAACCGCTCAATGTGTCTCTCTCACATCGATGTTTCTCTGTGTGTGTGTGTGTCTCTCTCTCTCCCTCCCTCCTACTCTAGCTAAACATAAATGGGAAAATATCCTCAGGTGAGGATAAAAAGAAAAAGAAGTAATGTGGTAACTTGCTGTAATTAGTAAATAGTTCCTGTGTAAAGTTCAGAGAAATTAGAAGAAAATGCATAAACAGATTAACAGCATTTGGATTTATTTCAGCACGTCTGGTTTAAGGCGCTTCAGCTTCTCTCATAAGATTGACGGCTGCTGCGTCAGTGCCGTTATTTCACAGTGCACCCGACAAGCACCGGTTACCTGCTGCCCACAGGCACTGAGGGCCCACCGTTGGAGGGGGCACGCCCAGGGCCCTTCAGTGACCAGTCCGAGACTGCTCTGCCGAGTGCTTTCACCTGTTTTCTCCTTCAGTTCGCGTAAGACACGAGGACAGTTAGGCTGAGAAGGTGACTGGTCAAAAATCTCATTACTTAACCAGGCAGAATTTGAACCTAGTTCATTCAAGCTCATCTCTTTAATAAAAATAATAATAATTTGCTAACATGTTTTCCTAGGTAGGATTCACACTGTTTGATATTTGCAGAAAGAAATGTCTATTGGGATATAAAACATTTCAAGAGACTGAGACGGCGGCGGGCAGGACTGGAGGGAGGGTGAGTGTGTGAGAGTGTGAGTGGATGTGAAGGTGGACGACCAAACCTGAGCAGTGCAGGGCCGCGGAGCAGAAGGTCCCTGTGCTGGGGACAGAGCAGCCGGCTACTGCGGTGAGCGGCCCTTCAGGGTGCTTCTCCCTGTGCAACGGGGAGGTCCCACCATTTAGGAAGATCCCGGGTCTTCCCTGGGAGGAGGCAGTGGGAGCAGCTAGTGTCCAGCAACCTGAGCCCACCAGCACACCTGGCACCATCAGACCAGTGGACACTCTGTGTCAACACAGACCAGTGCACAGTAGTGAGCTCCCAAGTGCTAGTCATGGAAGCCGCAGACAGCTCAGAACCCAGCACCATCCCACACAGTAGCCGCCCAATCAGAGTCAAGATATACCCCCAGCAACAGAGGCTGGGGAGCAGACATCCATCCCCAGGCAACAGAAGCACAGACCAGCAGCTGAGACACATCCCCAAAAACTACAGCAAAGGCTGAGCAGGAGTTGAGCCCCAAGAGGCAGCAGCACTCGCCAGCCACCAGCAGCTGGACCTGGGTCTCCACAGAGGCCTGTGTGGTCCAGCAGCTCACAAGAGCAGTGGGATGCTAGAGCCCGAGAGGGACTGGTGCAGTCCAGCTGCCTGTGGGTCCTGTGGGGTGCTGGGGCACCAGAGAAGCCTGTGCGACCCAGCAGCCCACAAAAGCTGTGGGAAGCCGGCACCCGAGAGAGACTGGTGTGATCCAGCTGCCCGCCTCCAGGACCTGCAGGGTGCAGGGGCACCAGAGAGGCCTGTGCAACCCAGCAGGGACTGTGCGATTCAGTTACCCGTGGGACCTGCAGGGTCCTGAAGCACCTGAGAGGCCTGTGCGACCCAGCAGCCCATAACATAGGCATAGAGGATGTGAAAATGGAGGCAGAGTGAATGGAAGCTACACAGATAATCTCTCAGGACCAAACGGGAATTACAACTAAAATAAAGACAAATCCTTGGAAAAAACAACAGAAAAGCACCAGGACAGGACCATATTACCAGGGACACTGGTAGGATCTGTGAGGTGCGAGAGGGTGGCGGGCTGGAAGCCCAGGGACAGTAGCAGTCTTAGCTGTGAGCAGCACCCTTGGGGAATAAAGACCAAACCCACTCCACAATGCAGAGAGCTGGGACAGAGCGCTAAAATAGCCACAGCCACTCACCTAGGGTCTATGGCAGAGGGGAAGCAAACTGGGCTGGAACTCTGTGGGGATAACTGGGATTTGGAGGACACTCAAAGTTTTTGCTGAGTTGCAGCCACAAAGGACGGTGGCCAGTGTGCTTCTTCCCAGAGCTGTGGGGAAAAGAAGCAGACCTCCCCCCCCCCTCAGAGATTTAGCCTTTCCCAGGTGGGGCAAAGAAATGCAAATTGAGGCTCATTAACAACCAGCATCTATCACACCCTCTGGAAATCCTCTTATGCAGAACACCAGGGCTACATTTCAAGGCACTGAGTAACTGAGACTACTAGCCTCCAGGAAAAAGCTAGAGGATAACTGAACCTTTCCTGGGCTTGCAAATCTACCCAGGAAAGTAAGACTTGACAGTGGCGTTTAACGTGGGCCCACCCAGGCTCATCCAAACTCAGTAGAGGGAGCCACAAACAGCAGAACACCAACACCCACAGGGAAAATATGGCAGGCTCCAAAACCCACTGAGATAGCCAAAATGGTGAAACAAAGAAACAAATCCCAAATAAAAGATAAAGAGAACTCTACCGAAGATGAGATCAATGAAATGCAGCTGAGCAAATTATCAGAGGTAGAGTCCAGAGCCATGATCTTGAGGAAACTCAACAGCATGAGTAAGGACATCAGCACCATGAGTAAAGATATAGAAACACTGAAAACCAACAAAGTGGAAATGAAGAATGACATAGCACAAATTAAGAACACATTGGAAGGACTAACCACCAGAGTAGATAAAGCTGAGGACTGAATCAGTAAATTAGAAGACAGGGTAGAAAAAATCAACCAATCAGAAAATCAAAAGGAAAAAACAATTAAAAACAGGAAGATAGCTTAAGAGAACTGTGGGACAATCAAAAACGTAACAATATTTGCATCATAGGAGTCCCCGAAGAAGAAGAAAATGGGCAAGGGTTAGAGAATATATTTGAAGAAATAGTGACAGAAAACTTTCCTAACTTGGTGAAGGAAGAAGGCATTCAAGTTCAAGAAGCACAGAGAGCTCCAAGTAAGAAGAACCCAAACAGGCCCACACCGAGACACATAGTAATTAAAATGCCAAAAATTAAACACAAAGAATCCTAAAGGCAGCAAGAGATAAGCAACAGGTTACCTACAAAGGAACCCCCATAAGGCTCTCAGCTGACTTCTCACAAGAAACACTACAGGCCAGAAGGGAATGGCTTGAAGTAATCAAGGTCATGAAAACCAAGGATCTGAATCCAAGACTACTCTATCCAGCAAGGCTATCATTCAAAATAGAAGATCAAATAAAAAACTTTCCAGACAAAATAAAAAGGCTAAGGGAATACATTAACACCAAACCAGCACTGCAAGATATGCTAAAAGAACTGCTGTAATTAGTAGAAGAAATAGGAAGAAAATATAACCACTCTAAATAAAAATGGCAGTAAATAAGTACATATCAGTTATCACCATAAATGTGAATAGTTTGAATGCTCTGATAAAAAGACACAGTAGATGACTGGATAAGAAAACATGACTCACATATATGTTGTTTACAAGAGACCCACCTCACAACAAAAGACTCACATAGGTTGAAAGTGAAGGGATGGGAAAAAATCATTCAAGCAAATGGAAAGCAAAAAAAAGTTGGGGTAGCAATACTCATATCTGATAAAGTAGATTTCAAAATAAAGACCAAAACTAAAGACAAAAAAGGCCAGTACATAATATTGAAAGGATCTATTCAACAGGAAGATATAACCTTGGGAAACATATATGCACCCAATATAGGAGCACCAACATATATTAAAAATTTTCTGGAGGACTTCAAAGGAGAAATCAACAGCAATCCAATCATAGCAGGGGACTTCAACACCCCGCTGACATTACTAGATAGATCATCTGGACAAAAAATTAACAAGGAAACACAGACTCTAAATGAAGCGCTAGATCAAATGGATTTAATACATATCTACAGAGAATTACACCCCAAAACTGCAGAATTCATATTCTTCTCAAGTGCACATGGGACATTCTCAAAGACAGACCACATGTTAGGGCACAAACTAAGTCTCTACAAGTTCAAGAAGATTGAAAGCATATTAAGAATCTTCTCAGATCACAATGGCATGAAACTAGAAATCAATTGAAACAAGAACATGTAAAGACATTTGAAAACATGGAGGCTAAATAGAATGTTATTTAACAATGAATGGGTTACCATGGAGATCAAGGAAGAAATTAAAAACTTCCTGGAAACCAGTAAAAAAGAACACACAACAACACAAAATATATGGGATGCAGCACAAGCAGTTCTGAGAGGGAAGTTCATAGCACTATACACCTACCTCAAGAGGCAAGAAAAATTTCTAATAGACTATCTAACCTCACAACTTAAAGAACTAGAAAGCAAACAAAAAGAAAACCCCAGAGCAAGTAGAAGAAAGGAAATATTAAAGATCAGAGCAGAAATAAATGACATTGAGACCAAAAAAAAAAAAAAAAAAAAACCAATTCAAAGGATCAATGAAACAAAGAGCTGGTTCTTTGAAAAGATAAACAAGATTGATGGACCCTTAGCTAGACTCACCAAGAAACAAAGAGAGAGAACCCAAATACATAAATCAGAAACAAAAGAGGAGAAGTAACAACTGACACCACAGCAATACAAAGAATCGTTAACAAATATTATGAACAATTATATGGCAACAAATTCAACAATCTAAGAGAAATGGTCACATTTCTAGAAACACAGAGTCTCCCAAAACTGAACTGGGAAGAGATAGAAAACTTGAACAGACAAATAACAACAAAAGAAATTGAAGATGTAATCAAGACTCTCCCAGCAAACAAAAGCCCGGGCCCAGACGGCTTTACGAACATTTTACCGAACATTCAAAGAAGAACTAATACCCATTCTCCTCGAACTATTTCAAAAAATTCAAGAAGAAGGAAGACTTCCCAACTCATTTTATGAGGCCAGCATAATTTGAATTCCAAAACAGAAAAGACACTACAAAGAAAGAAAACTACAGGCCAATATCCCTGATGAACATAGACGCCAAAATCCTGAACAAAATACTAGCAAATCGGATCCAGCAATACATCAAAAAAAATTATTCACCATGACCAAGTGAGATTCATCCCAGGGATGCAAGGCTGGTACAATATTCGTAAATCAATAAATGTGATACACCACATAAACAAAATGAAGAATAAAAACCACATGATCATATCAGTAGATGCTGAAAGAACATTTGACAAAATCCAGCACCCATTTCTGATAAAAACACTCAGCAATGTGGGAATAGAGGGATCATATCTTGACATAATAAAGGCCATATTTGAAAGACCTATAGCCAACATCATACTCAATGGGCAAGAAATAAAAGCATTTCCCTTAAGAACTGAAACAAGACAGGGATGCCCACTTTCACCACTCTTATTTATCATAGTACTGGAAGTCTTAGCCACAGCAATCAGACATGAAGAAAAAATAAGAGTTCCAAATTGGAAAGAAGGAAGTGAAACTGTCATTATTTGCAGATGACATGATACGATACGTAGAAAACCCCAAAGACTCCATCAAAAATTTACTAGACTTAATAAATGAATTTGGCAAAGTAGCAGGATAGAAAATTATCTTCAAGAAATCGATGGCATTCTTATACACCAATGATGTACTCATAAAAAGAGAAACTGAAAAAACAATTCCATTTACCATCGTGGTAAAAAAAAATTAAGATACTTAGGAATAAACTTAACCAAAGAAGTAAAGGACCTATTTGCAGAAAACTACAGGACATTGAAAAAAGAAATAGAGGAAGATATAAAAAAGTGGAAGCACATACCTTATTCAATGATTGGAAGAATTAACATCATTAAAATGTCCATATTACCCAAAGCAATCTATAGATTCAATGCAATCCCCATCAAAATAGCAACGACATACTTCACAGAACTAGAACAAATATTTCCAAAGTTCATATGGAACCAAAAAAGACCCTGAATAGCCACAGCAATCTTGAAAAAGAAGAACAAGATTGGAGGTATCACATTACCAGATTTCAGTTTATACTACAAAGCGACTGTTATCAAAACAGCCTGGTACTGGCACAAGAACAGGCAGATAGATCAATGGAACAGAATAGAGAACCCAGAAATGGACTCAAGACAATATGCTTAATTAATATTTGACAAAGGGGGCAAGAGCATACAATGGAGTAAAGACAGCCTCTTTATTAAATGGTGTTGGGAAAATTGGACAGCTGTATGCAAAAATAAAAATCAAAATAGACCATCAACTTACACCATACATAAGAATAAACTCAAAATGGATAAAATACTTAAATGTGACTCATGAATCCATAAAAATTCTAGAAGAAAATGTAGGCAACGAAATTTCAGAAATCATACGCAGCAGAATTTTCAGTGATACATCACCTAAGGCAACAGAAACAATGGAGAAAAGGAACACATGGGACTACATCAAACTCAAAAGCTTCTGCACAGCAAAAAAAACAACCACCAAAATGGAAAGGCAACCCACTGTATGGGAGAGCATAACTGCCAAGGATATATCAGATAAGGGGTTAATTCCAATATATATACAGTGCTCATACAGCTCAACAAAAGGAAGACAAAGAACCCAATTAAAAAAATGGGCAGAGGAGCTGAATAGACACCTCTCCAAACAGAACATACAAATGGCTAAGAGACATATGAAGAAATGCTCAACGTCACTAATCATCAGAGAGATGCAAATGAAAACAACAATGAGGTATCTCCTCACACCTGTCAGAATGGCCGCCATCAACAAATCATCAAACAAGAAGTGTTGGCAAGGGTGTGGAAAAAAGGGGACTCTACTACACTGCTGGTGGGAATGCAGACTGGTGCAGCCACTATGGAAAACAATATGGTATTACCTCAAAAATTAAAAATTGAACTTCTATTTGACCTAGTGATCCCATTTCTAGGAATATACCCTAAGAAGCCTGAAACACCAATCAGAAAGAATATATGTACCCCCATGTTCGTAGTAGCACTATTTACAATAGCTAAGATCTAGAAACAGCCTAAATGTCCATCAGTAGACGAATGGATAAAAAAGCGGTGGTACATATACACAATGGAGTACTATGCAGCTATAAGAAAGAAAAATCTCTTATTTTTTGAGACAACATGGAGGGACCTGGAAAGTATCATCCTAAGCGAAACAAGCCAAGCAGAGAAAGACAAATATCACGTGATCTCACTTATTTGTGGAATATAATGAACATAACAGTCTGAGGAATGGGGTAGTCCCAGAGACGTGGAAGTGGGGTACAGACTGACAATCCCCAGAAGAGAGGGTTGGGGGAGAGATAAACCACATAACTTATATGCAAGTATGCATGAACATTGGACATGGACAACAAAGATGGGGAAAGGTGGGGAAGGAAGGGGAGGAGGGTATCAGTGGGGGGAAAAGGAGAAACATCTGTAACAAAAATAAATAAATTTAAAAAAAAAATCTATTGGGCCCTGGTTGGTGTGGCTTGGTTTGTTGAGTGTGTTGATGTGCATGGAAAGGTTGTGGGTTCAGTTTCTGGTCAGAGCACATACCCAGGTTGCAGGTTGATCTTTAGTCAGGCAAATGATAAATGTTTTTCTCTCACATAGAAGTTTCTTTCTCTCTCTCTCTCTCCAACCCCCCCCCTTCTAAAATCAATAAAAACCTTTTTAAAAGTTAGAAAAAAAGAAAAAAAATGTTTGTTGAACTTCACGCCGCTCCCCCACCCCCAGCACTGCTGAAGACAGACAGGATCCCTTGGGGCCCCTCGGTCACCAGCCACAGGGCCTCCTGAACACTGGGACTGTATCTACTTCAACTTGTCGTGTGTGTAAAATACACACGGGGTTTCAAAGCCTTGTTAAGAAAAAGATCATGTAAAACATCTCATGGATAAAGTGTTTATATCAATCGTGTGTTGAAATAATATTACGGTTAGATGGGGTCAAATAAAATATTAATTGAGATGATTCCACCTCTTTCTTTTTCCTTGCTTAGTATGGCTACTGGAGAATTTCAAACCAGCCATGCAAACCTATTTCCAAAGGCAGCTCCAGGCACAGGCTGCACTTCGACCTCTTCCCGTGCTGCTTTCTTCGTAGATCAAGTTGCTATTACTGGGAGCTGAGAGAGGATTGGTCAGGTGGGCTACAGCTCAGTGAGCCTGGATGTTACCGGAAACCCTAATGCCACGGATTTAACCTGGTTAATCTGCTTGAGCTGGAGTTTAGTGGCCTTGGTCATTAGCGGAGTTAAGCCGTTTTGGGAGCTTTGGCCTTGAAAACACTACCTGTCTTTTTGGGTTGTCGTTTAGGGAATTTAAAAGAGCATGGGGGATTGAAATAGCCAAGGAACAAAGCAAGCATATGATCACTCTGTTTTGTCAAATAATGGTTCAAGTTTGACATTTCTAAATCGGTCTTGAGTTTACCTGCTAGCAAGCTGAGCGCTATTTCATTGTTTGCCTCCTGGCATAAAGGAAATGCCTGTAAAGACTGCAGTTCTCTCTTTTCCTGCTCCAGTTAAAAGGGATGGAAAAATACCTTTGCTTCGGAGAGGCTAAGAGAAAGAAAGAAACCCTGCAGGGACTATCATAGCCATCGCCTGCTCCAGCTGGGAGAAAGGAGGCCCACAGGATCTCAGCCCTGTGCTTAAATAAGCAAACCATCTAACCGTGTCATAGAATAATAATATCACAAAAGGCAGTAGGTGAATCCAGGTCAACGGGGCCCATTCGGCAGCTGGAGACCCAGGGAGGCTGGGCAGGTGTTAGGAGCAACTCTGCATCTTGGAGTCACCTGGGAATTGTTAAAAGTCCCGAGGCCCAGGGCTTCACCACAGGCCAATTAAGTCGTCAGTGTTTGGACAGTTTCCAGGGGATTCCAAAATGCAGCCAAGTTTGAGAACAACCAAGTTTGCAGACACTGAGACCTAGAAAGGATCAGGGAAGTTTGCTCACCTCCAAAGAGCCCGTAAGTGGCTGAGGTGAGACAAGCCCCCCGGCCCCCTTTTTTTCCAGGTTCTTGACTTTGACATTTCCTCTTCCTTCATTCTCAGTCCACTCTTCTTAGATCGCATCACTTTGCTTCCCTGGGACGTGTCCCTCCTGCCGATCTCTGCAGGGCCAGCTCCTCATCCGGACCTCAGCGTCCAGGCACACGTCCGCCCAGGCCTGCCCAGAGCCCCGCAGTACCTTACGTGTGGCATCACGTTACTGCGACTGCCAGGCTCCTGCATGGTCCCAGGCCACTGAAGGGGGTCAGTGAGTACTTGCGGACTGAGTGGATGTTGAGTGGACTCTTAACAGTGACTTTCTCCTGATATCGTCTTCTAAGGGTCTCACTGAAGGGAAAATATACTTCCCATTATGTAAGTTGGAGAAAATGTTTAATTTTGAGAAATGCATTTTCCAGCCCCACTCTTCTGAATCATATCTGTTCCATCGCGCGAGGCTCATCTGGGCGGCCCGTTTGAATATACGTCAGCTCTAAGATAGACTTCTGGAATATTTAAAGGGACAACCTTGTACCCATGATCCCAACATGGACTTTGATTAGGTAATGGAGTGTGATCAGAATAAAACAGTCTCCCGCGGCCACATGGAAAGACATGCTGCCAACAAAGATCAAGTTATGATTGCACCTGCAGCTGAAAGGATTAACAACGGGGCCATTAAGGCAAACGCTTTCCAGGT
Source organism: Molossus molossus (assembly GCF_014108415.1). Lineage (NCBI taxonomy): Eukaryota > Metazoa > Chordata > Mammalia > Chiroptera > Molossidae > Molossus > Molossus molossus. The sequence goes on from NW_023425346.1 coordinate 94,594,340, forward strand.
GAATAATATTACTTATATACAGTCAGGCAGGTGGGAGGCTCCACGTTTACATCATTCAATATGTTTGCGAGCCCCCGTGTTGATGAATTCTGTTAAAATGGTATAGACTCTATACTGTCGAGTGATCCTGCAGGTACACAGAGGTCACGGTCAGTTCTCAAATGCATTCATGGAAAGCTGCGGAAAGCTTGACCCCATTCCACTGAATCAGCACGAATTTAGCACTTACTACCATACAAAGGGTCCGAGCCTGGTTACTCAGAAACGTTGTTCCTACAGCAGCAGCAGCAGCAGCAGCAGCAGCAGCAGCAGCAGCACTTAAAAAGCTTGTTACAAATGCAAAATCTCAGGCTACACACACACATACACACACACACATACACACACGAGTTTGCTCAGAATTCAAGCTACACCAGTGGTTATCACTGGGTGGGGGTGGGGGGTAGGCATCAGATTTTATTTCCCAAGGGACATTTGGTAATGACTAGACATTTTTGACCGGCACACCTGGGGATGGGGAGGGGGATGTTACTGACATGTCGTGGGTAGAGGCTGGGGGTGCTCCTCAGCAGCCACAGTAGAGAGGACAGTCCCCCTACCAAGAAAGAATGATCCAGCACAACATGTCAGTAGTGCTGAGATAGAGAAACCCCGCTTTAGACCAACAGACTCTAGAGTTTAAAATAGTAACGTTTTCATTAATAATAAAGCAAATTGTAGCTTATGCGCATTGGTCAATTAGCACTCACCACAGAATCCATATATCTGAAATGTGAACGAGGAAATTATTTGAAAATCAATAATAACTCAATAGCCAGGCATGTAACTGAATAGTGGCCAGAAAAGGGAAGCAGAGCATATTCTATTGCACAAGAAGCCAAGGGCTTAATGGCAGAGATATTTTAAAACATATTAAACCCACTGTCATCAGCCTCACCACAGTCATCTCCTCTCTGCACCTTGTTCTAGTCTCAGGTTTGCTAGCTCCTTCCTGCAGACACGCAGGCCTTCCTGGGGTGTTTCCTCCGCCTTCGCCTTCTCCTCTATCTGCACATTCCTCCCTCTGCTGACCCTAGAATGTCCTCCTCTTGCTTCGTTCTCCCTCCTGGCCTCGTGGCTCCTCCCCCACCTCCAGGTTCTCTCCCCTGTTGCACCCTCATTTCAGAGTGCCTGGCAGTATTCACCCTAATTTGCAGAGGCCTGGACCCCACCCCCAGAGACTTTCTGTTGGTTGGTCTGGGTGTGGCCTGAGCATCAGAAATCCCAAGCCCCTCAGCCAGGGTTGAGAATCACAGGTCATCTCCTGCATTCCGGGGCAGCCGAGGCCATTCTGACCGCGGCTTCTCCTTCAGGCTCTACTCCCTCAGCACCCTGACCTCTCTTTCCTTCCTTCCTCACCATATTCTAGCTGGGATGCACTTGTACAAAGAGATTTTGCCCAGGCAGTGTGGCTCAGTGGTTGAGTGCTGACCCATGCACCAAGAGATCTCCAGTTCGATTTCCGGTCAGGGCACATGCCCAGGTTGTGGGCCAAATCCCCAGTGGGGGCATGCAGGAGACGGCCAATCCATTTTCTCTGTCCTCAGTGTTTCTCTCTGTCTCTCCCTCTCCCTTCCTCTCTCTCTAAAATCAATAAAAAAAGAAATATTTCTTTTAAAAAGGGATATATATTTTTTTAAATGTAACCGTCTATTTGTACACATTTTGGAGAAAATGGGGAACGATGAAGATGACACTGATTTACCTCCAAGCGCAGAACTAAGAGGTGACTAGTGTCGTATTTCTGTGTTTCCTGCCAGTATTGCCATGGGTGCGGCCTTGCCTAAGCCCAGCCCTGTCCTGCACGTGTGCCTGCGGGCCTTTCTGCCTGGAATGCCTCCCTCCCGCCCACTACCCCAGACGGCCAGTGCCCAGCACATAGAGGTGCTCCTCGGTTACAAAACCTTTTCTGACCCGTTCAGGGAGACAGTGTCTTCTCTCATCCCGATATTCCAGTCGAACTGTCCTCACGGGCCATGTGCTGCTTCTCCCTGGAGCTGGGACATTGCCTGCGGCTCCTTTTCCCCACAGGACTGTGAGATCTTTGAGTGCAGGAACTCGTGACGCTGTTTTATTATGCTGTTTTCCGCTTGTTTGTCTTTTAACTGCTGATGCATAGCACAGTGCCCGGATGGAAGAGGGACTTAGTAAACGTTTATTGCCCTGGTGAATGTGCTTCCATAAGTGAATGACAGAGCAAGGTATACCCCTTGGTGGAACCCCTCTGGAGGGTGGTATTTCAGCAACTGGGGATGACCTGTTTTTGTTGTTGTTTACTGTGGCTTTATTTCTTATGCTTAACACTATTCACTGCTCTTTGCGCCTGAAGACGAGCAATTCTACTCTTTTAATTGAAACCAAAATGACAGAGGACAACCATAATGAAATTTTCTTTTATTCGGGTTTTGTGAAATTAGGCTACAGGAGAAGGGGTGGCTGGCGTTAAGAGGGCAGGAGAGCAGCGGCCTTACCTTTACAAGAAGGTCACCTCCCCTCTGCCACCCCACAGGTGACATTTGGACTGATAATGTTTTAATCAATGCACGTGGCTTTACCTGGGTGTCCCAGTGAACCATGCTTTAGTTTGGGGGTATTTTTTTTTTTTTTTTTTTGCCATTGAAAGATTTTTATTACATTTCCCAAGAGGAAGGGACCACAGCACACAGGGCCAAAGAGGAAGTGCCAGGTGTTGGTCAGAGGCAGAAGGAAGGAGTCAGCAGAAAGCCCAGGCCAAAGCCTTTGCTGGGTTCCCGCCGGCAAGGCCCAGCGGGGCAGCGGAGCAGTTAGGACCGGCAGTTTGAAGACTCCAGCAGGCGCTGGGCTGAGGGGAGGTCTCCGGCTGCATGGGCCTCACCCGGAGGGTTTAGGGCAGGGGTAAGTCCTGGCGTGGTGTGTGAGCACTAGCTGAAGGAGCATTTGGGAGAATAGATTCAGGGTGGTTGGCTTGCCTGTGAAGGAGTCCATACTGTCGCTGGGAGGCTGCTCCGGCCTTCACAGCAGGAACACCGTAGAGGGGCCAGGAGGACAAACGAGCTTTAATAAACCGTTACTTTGGCCAAAAGAACTGCGGTTACACGCATTTTCTTACTTATCTGGAGCAAACAGATGCTGAATAGCGATAGCAAACATCAGCAAACCTACATTTAAAATATGTAATACTTTAGCTCTGGCTGCTTGGCTCGGCGGTTCGAGTGTCGGCCTGCGGTCCAGAGTCCCGGGTTTGCTTTCTGCTGAGTACCTTGGTTGCAGTTTGTCCCCGGCCCTGGTTGGGGTCGTGTGGGTGGCAACCACTCGATGTGTCTCTCTCATGTCAAGGTTTCTCTCTCTCTCTCTCTTCCTGCCTCTCTCTCTGCTGCTCTATCTGAAGATAAATGCAGGAACGTCCTCGGGTGAGGATAAAAAAATATAATAATAAAATATGTAATACTTTAAGTGAAATATGAATCTATGTAAGTTACAAATATTCTTATATTTTTAAAAAGAAACTGGTAAACCACCAGGGAAGTAAAATAGGTAATGCAGAGCTTCAGTAGAAAAAACAAAAGCTGAATTCTGAGCAAGGCAATGTCCTTATGTGAACTCATTATCATTAATGACAATTCAGGTAGCAAGAGTGCCCCCTAAGCCCTTCCTACGGACTCCCTTACCTCTTATTACCACACAAACTGTGCAGTCATTGCGTCAAAACGGCTTGCAATTGTGTGTTGACAGTTTGGTGACTCATAAGGGACTCAGTTAAAACAACAACAACAATGATTACAAGTGCCACATGATCTCACTTATCTGTGGAACATAATGAACAAAATAAAAGCTGTTCTTCAAGAGAGATCCAGAAACATGGAAATAGGGAACAGACTGACAAACCTCAGAGGGAGGGGGGTGGGAGGGGTGGGAAGAGAAAACCAAAGAACTTTTATGTATATGTGCTCAACCAATCGACATGGACATTAGGCTGGGGAAGGCATGAAGGGGGTGGGAGCGGGAAGGGGGGGGCAATGGGGAAAAAAGGAGGACATCTGTAATACTTTCTATAATAAAAAAGAAGAAAAATAACACATAAAAAGCATTATATCACTCAAAAAAAATGTTTGACCTTGTACTTTTAAGTCATTGTGGACACCAAACGGGGAGAAAAGCCATCAAATAATAAAAGATAAACAGAATATTTAGCATAGGTCACCTGGGTGGGGAGGGCACAAACAAAATATGGAACAGGGCCCTGGCCGGGTGGTTCAGTTAGTGGGAGTGTTGTGCTGTGCATCAAAAGATTTCAGGTTCAATTTCTGGTCAAGGCACGTAGCTAGCTTTCAGGTTTGATCCTGGTTGGGGTGTGTATCAGAGGAAACCGATGGATGTTTCTCTCTAACATAGATGTTTCTCTCTCTCTCCCTTCCTCTCTCTCTCTCAAAACATTAATATAAACATATCCCTGGGTGAAGATTAAACAACGACAACAGTGAGCAGTTTCACTTACCTTTCGACAAGAACAAAATGGGGCAATGCTATTTGTTTCTCCCTTCAGGCCAAATTCCAAGGGGTAATTTGAGGGTGGGATGTGACCATGGCCAAAGCTGACTGCCTTGTCAGCCTTTTGACTCTATGCTAGATGAGGGCTGCCCCTGGGCCAAGGTTGCATCTAGAACTTCTTGGAAACATAGCTTTGGAGGCAGACCTTTTCTATATCACCTTGAGAAAGTTTTCACTTATCTGAGTCTCATTTTTTTTTTTTTTTTCCATTAAAATTAGACATAAGCCTGGCCAGTGTGGCTCAGTGGTTGAACATCGACCCATGCACTGAGAGGTCGCCAGTTTGGTTCCTAGTCAGGGCACATACTTGCGTTGTGAGCTTGATCCCCAGTGGGGGGCATGCAGGAGGCAGCCAGTAGATGTTCTCTCTCATTGATGTTTCTATCTCTCTCTCTCTTCTTTCCTCTCTCTAAAATCAATAAATAAAATAAAATACATTTAAAAAATAATGATAAAATAAAATCAGACATAACATGAGCCCATTCCCAAGGCTGTTTGGGAGTTAAAGGAGATGGTACAAAAAAACTTTTAGCACCCTATCTGTACATGATATGATCTTAATAAATAATAGCAATTATGATAGTTCCACATCATATTCATCACAAAATATCTGTAAAAACCCTGGGTAGTCTAAGTGAGGTCTGAATTTTCTAGAGCTCATCAGGTCCCCTGAAGGAGCCAGACACTTGCCCACAGTACATCTGGTTGACCCCTCTTTCATGTCTGGACTCCAGCTTCTAGGGAGACTCAGAAATAGAAAGCAAACAGGAGATTGAAGGAATCTTTTTATCAGATGGCCTTTTTCTGTGTGCCCACGTCCCTGGTGTCGCTTCCTCTGTGCTTCCTGTGTGTCCCGATCTGTTCTCACAAGGACACCAGTCGGATTGGATTAGGGCCCACACTAATGACCTCATTTTACTTTAGTTACTCTTTAAAGGCCCTCTCTCCAAACACGGTCACATTTTAGGATGCTAGGGACTAGGACTTCAATATATAAGTGGGGACTGGGGGGCACAATTTAGCCCATTATCACGGGGATTATGACATTTGTTTTCTGTCTCTTGGCCCTGTTGAGATGTTAGACATTAGAAGTGCTGGGTCTAAGTGATACAATTGCAAAGATCTAAGCATTAGGAAGTGAGACTATTATACTTTGTTGTGAAGTAGCTTACTTCCCCACTGTGACCAGAGGCCTTTGTAAGCAATCATTTGCTTTCCATTACAGCTACCTGATGTAAAGGTATATTGGTTGTCAGCCTCCCCGGTGTAGACTTGTAGACCTGCCTTTAGACACAATTGTCCTGCCTCCTGCCCACTTCATTTAGACACAGGACTTCCTCCCAGGTTATTCCATTATCCCAAAATCAGGATTACAAAGCGTTTGCCTCTGTATTCCAACCCAAAGACTTTGGATACTGGGTTTTGGCTGCACCATTTATTCAATGTGGGTTATTCCACTGTCTCAGAACGTTGATATCTGTTCTCACTAACATGGTAAGGCAGGATGTGGTGCCTGAAAAAATGAAATGAGTGTCGATGTACAGGATGTCTGAACCTGTAGAGAAATTTTATAAGAGTTTATTTGAGCCAAACTGATGACATGTGCTGGGGAGCAAGGTCTCAGATGGTCTGGAGAAGGACAGTTTTGCAGCTTGGTTTGTGAATTTGAAATGAAGGCAGGGAAGGAAAGAAGGTTACGTGGAGGTGGGAGAAAGCAAGGTGGGGATTGGATTACAGGATGGTTAACAAGATTATGTGTTCTCTTGGGGGTTAATACCTCCTTCGAGGGGTATTACTTCTAAGGTGTATTGAACTAGATGCACAAGGACAATGGGCAGGGCTGGCATAAAACCTTCCACTAAAGAAGTTGTAGGTGCCCTGGCTGGGGTGGCTCAGTTGGTTGAGCATTGTCCCATGCACCAGAAGGTCGAATCCCCATCAGTGCATATGCCTGGGTTGCAGGCTTGATCCCCAGTAAGAGGGCATGCAGGAGGCAGTTGATTGATGTTTCTCTTTCACACGATGTTTCTCTCTTCCTCTCCCTTTCTCTCTTTCTAAAATCATTAAAAACATATTTAAAAAAATAAGAAAGAAGTTATAGTCCTGGGTCATGACTACCCCCCATTAACCTGCCGAGTTAGGAATTGATGAGCAGATCACCATGTGAGGTTGCTTTCTATCGAATCTCTTCTTTCATCCACGTGAGAGATTTTATCATCCACGTGAGTGATCTGCACACCCATGAGATTCTCAGAGTAGCTGAGATGACCACTTCCACAGACTGTAGGTCACTTTTCCACCTTTCCAAAATTGTGGAGGCAAGGCACAGTTGAAGAAGGTAGGAAGAAAGGATAGAGTAAGCACCATGTTTTGTTTTTAAATAAATTTTAATGGTTTTAGAGAGAGGAAAGGAGAGAGAGAGACAGAAATATTGAAGAGAGAGAAACATTGATAGGCTTCCTCCTGCACGCCCCCTACTGGGGACAAAGCCCACAACCCAAGCATGTGGCCTGACCAGGGACAGATCCCACAGCCTCCTGGTGGATGGGATAACAGTCAACCAGCGAAGACACACCGGCCAGGCAGCACTGTTACTTAGGTAGAAGTCTAATCCATTATTATAGACAACTCTTTTATACAAAGGCTCACGGGCCAGTGAAGGTCTGACCCCATCTACTTTTAAACAAACAGGTGTGTGCTACCTTTGTGGAGATTCTGCCATCCTTTCTTGCTCTAGCCAGAGAATCAGTGTGTGTGTGTGTGTGTGTGTGTGTGTGTGTACATGCACCCTGGAGAATAGGGGACAGGAACCAGAGTTTGAAAACAAGATAAAAATAAACAGGAATAATGGGACCACCCACCTGCGAAGTGACCCAGTTCACAGATGTCTTGAAAAGAAGGCACTGATTCCTCCCATGCCTCCAGAGAGGCTCATTAATTCCTTTAACAAGCTTTGCTGTGTTCCTTCGGGACCCTAGACACTGGGGACGCCAAGATGGATGAATTACAGTCCTCAGCCCCCAGAACCTCAGCGCCCAGAAAGATAGACACGCAAACCATCACACCGGCGCAGACCATCACACCCGCGCAGACCATCACATGGGCGCAGAGCGCAGACCATCATATGGGTGCAGACCACCACACGGGCGCAGAGCGCAGACCATCACAGGGGTGCAGACCATCACACCGGCGCAGACCACCACACGGGCGCAGACCATCAAACCGGCGCAGACCACCACACGGGATCAGACCACCACACGGGTGCAGACCATCACATGGGCGCAGACCACCACACGGGAGCAGACCATCACACGGGCGCAGACCATCACACCGGCGCAGACCATCACACGGGCGCAGACATCACACGGGCGCAGACCATCACACCGGCGCAGACCATCACACCGGCGCAGACCATCACACCTGCGCAAACCACCACATGGGCACAGACCATCACACGGGCACAGACCACCACACGGGCACAGACCATCAAACCGGCGCAGACCACCACACGGGCGCAGACCACCACACGGGCACAGACCATCAAACCGGCGCAGACCATCACACGGGCACAGACCACCACACTGGCACAGACCACCACACGGGCGTAGACCATCAAGCGGTGCAGACCATCACAGGGGTGCAGACCTTCACACCGGCGCAGACCACCACACGGGCACAGACCATCAAACCGGCGCAGACCATCACACGGGCACAGACCACCACACTGGCACAGACCACCACACGGGCGTAGACCATCAAGCGGTGCAGACCATCACAGGGGTGCAGACCTTCACACCGGCGCAGACCATCACAGGGGTGCAGACCTTCACACCAGCGCAGACCATCACACGGGCGCAGACCACTACACGGGCGCAGACCATCACACGGGCGCAGACCACTACACGGGCGCAGACCATCACACGGGCGCAGACCATTACACCGGCGCAGACCATCACACGGGCGCAGACCTCTACACCGGCGCAGACCATCACACGGGCGCAGACCATCACACGGGCGCAGACCATCACAGGGGTGCAGACCTTCACACCGGCGCAGACCATCACACGGGCGCAGACCACTACACGGGCGCAGACCATCACACGGGCGCAGCTCCTCAGCCGAGCTTTCCTTCCACATGCGTTCCACGCCCGACATTTCGGTCAGATCTTGGCACTAGCTCCCCATAGGCAGCAGAGCCCAGACTTCTTTAACCTCTTCTTGCCCGAGAACTTGCCTGGCCTCTCAGGAGTCTCCGAGACACATACCTGTCTACTCAGTATCTCTTGGCCCTCGCCTCTCCTGGTGTGTTTAACATGGGAACTATCCTCCCCCCATTACCTCTGCTATGGGATGAGTGTGATCCCCAAAATCCATATGTTGAAATCCCAGCCCCCAGGACCTCAAAATGTAACCATACTTGAGGATTTAAAGATTTAGGTCTTTAAAGAGGTGATTCTGTTAACATGAAGCTTCTTAGGCTGCACTGTAAGAGATTTTCTTAAGCTGTGAGCAACATAGTTAAGATCCTCTCAAGAGCCAGCTGGTGTGGCTCAGTGGTTGAGCATCGACCCATGCGCCAAGAGGCAGCAGGTTTGTTTCCAGGTCAGAGCAGAGGCCAGGTTGTGGGCCTGATCCCCATTTAGGGGCATGCAGGAGGCGGCTAGTCGATGTTCTCTCTCATTGATGTTTCTATCTCTCCCTTCCTCTCTCTCTAAAATCTATAAAGAAAAAAATTTTTTTAAATAAATAAATACATAAGTTGTCATATTTAAAAACAAAAAAATTCTCTCCAGAGAGACTCTGGCTTTCTTTGGTCTTTATTCTAGGTATCAATGACAAAAAAGTATTCTACCAAAATACACTCCCATGGTAAAAATTTTTCGGTGCAATATAACTTGTCTCAAAATGAGAACCAGAAATGATGCTTAAGTCATCACAGCAGTGATCGTCATTGCAGAAAAGATGAGTCTGATTGAAAGAAATGCTAATCTGCTATGAGGAGTAAAGTTGCTATGTCAGTATAGTTCATTTAGAGAAAAATCCCCTAAGTTGTCAGTTTCTCACCTATCAGCCTTGCTTCCCACATACTTCGAATTTGATGTCCAGTACTGACCATGGAGATTTCTTTCAGTGCTATCATATTAATAGTTCCTCACTCAGTTAACTTCTGTGGTCTACAGTGAACCTAGACAGATGAGAGATATATTGGCTTTTGGACCAATATGCCGAACTTTGTAAGAAATGCTTCTTTGAAGGTTATGTGCTTTGAGCTTTCTTTATAGTAATGGACATAGATTTCCTCATTTAATTATTTCTTCATCCAATGCTGCTCACATTTATTCTCTCTTAGGATTAATGGCATCCATAATGGAACATTGAGGTTGTAGGTATGAGGGTCATAAAACAACGAAAGGTTCTCTGGCCTGCCCAGCTGTGACCACGACGTGCTTAGCACCATGTATTGGCCACAGGTTATCAGACACCTCTTCCAAAAGGCCTGTAGGGATGTCTATCGCAAAAAAGAGGCATATTGTTTCATCTGCTGCAAGTGGTTCGCTAAAGAAAATTAATTATGTTATTCCATAAGGGTGCCTGAATTTAGATTCCACAAATAAAATAATTTGGGGTTGTGTCCAAGAATAGGAAAACGGTGAGACTAATGACACCTATGTTAATTTATTCTGGAGATTATTGCCTAGGAAGGTAAGTGTAAGCCAATAAATAGTCTAGCAGTTTGCTTCAGAAGATCCCTCTAAACGAGTGTACCCACAAACACAGTCGGCTCCTCTGGGAAAATATCAGGAAATGGATCGCTCACCTGTGACAGAAGCTCCTCCATCAGACAATAGCTTACTCATCAAACCCTTACCTCACCGTGCCCATCAGTCCTAAACCACTAGGTCATAAATTCCGCCCAATGTCAACGAGTTCTCTGTGTTGAAAATCAGCCCTATATCACTTGAGCTCCCACCACAACTCCTATAAAAAGCCTTCTTTGAAATTTTGGAGGTGCTCTTTTTTATCGTAGTAAGTCTAGTAAAATTAGCTTTTGAAGAGATGACAGTCAGCAAAAGGGAGAAAACAAATTTTTTTTTTTTTTTTTATCCTCACCCGAGGATATTTTTCCATTTTTTGTACAGATAGAGTGGGAGGGAGAGAGAGAGAGAAACATCGACGTGAAGGGACACATCGAGTGGCTGCCACCCGCACGACCAACCAGGGCCAGGGACAAACTGCAACCGAAGTACGTGCCCTTAGCGGGAACCGAACCCGGGTCTCTCTGGACCACAGGCCGACGCTCTAACCGCTGAGCCAAACTGGCCAGGGCAACAAATTTTTCTTGAGTATTGGTACAGATGTTCCTTCTGTGTCAAACCGTCATACTCTATTCTCCAAGTCCTTTGCTAATTTGCGTACAGTACATATACATCAGTGCTAAGTTGTGCTGCGATTGGGCTAGGAGAGAGTCGAGTCGTATATCTGGCTATTTGGTCTAAGATTCACAAGGAAAAGCAGTGAAGCCTTCTTTACTATGAAAGGGTTAAACATGGCTGGACTCTGAGGCCGTAAGCAGCTGCCACCCCTGTTTTCTGTGCATCTCCATGTACCTCTGCAATTGTGTTAACGGAAGTGAGAAAGAAAAGTCCTTCCTTGACCTGGCTGGCTTGTCTCAGCAGTTAGAGCGTCGGCTCGTGGAACAAGGAGTCACAGGTTCGATTCCGGCCAAGGACACGTACCTCAGTTGTGGTTCGGTTCCCAGGCCTGGTCGGGGTTGTGCGGGAGGCAACCAGTTGATGTATCTCTCTCACATCAATGTTTCTCTCTTACTCTCTCTCTCTTTCTCTCCTTCCCACTCTATCTGAAGATAAGTGGAAATAAAATAAAATAGTACCAAAAGAAATAAAATACTTTAGAATAAATTTTTTAAAAGAAGAAAGAAAGTTCTTCCTTCCCACCCCACTCCTGCCCAATGCCCACCTCCACGAGTTAGCTTCTATGGCCATTACTTTTGCTCAGAAAGCTAGCGTGGCCTCATCATTCCTTGCTCAAGTCCAGTGTTATGGGTTGAATTGTGACCCCACCCAGGAAAGATATGTTGAAGTCCTCACCCTGCGTATCTCAGAATGTGACCCTATTGGAAAACAAGATCTTTGCAGAGGTCGTTCGGATGGGACTTCATCCAATATGACTGGTGTTCTTATAAAAAAGGAAATTCAGAGCCACTGCGGCAGCACGTATACTAAGAAGATTACAGGAACGATACAGAGAAGATTAGCACGACCCCTGCGCAAGGATGACACGCAAATTTGTGAAGCATTCCATATTTTAAATAATAATAATAATAGATAAAAAAGGAAATTTGGAGGCAGAGACAGACGCACAGAGAGTGGAGAGATGTGAAGATACACACAGAGAAGACAGCATGTGGTTGGAGTGATGCACCTACAAGCCAAGGAACGCCAGAGATGACTGGCCTGTGCCAGGCCCGGAGGAGCCCAGGGAAGATGCTCCCCTAGAGGGGTTGGGGAGAGCATGGCCCTGCCCATATCTTCATTTCAGACTTCTGACCTCCAGAGCGATGAGATGACAATTTCTGCTGTTTCTAGCCACCCAGTTTTGGGCACTTTGTAACAGCAGCCCTAGAAAACAAATGCACCCAAACTCAACATTTTAAAGGAAAGAATGTCTACACAAACTATTTCATTAATTTTTGTTATATATGTAATTCATGTTAAACTGCCACTTAATATGGTAGGAGGCAATGTTAACGGATAAAAAGAGCTGAGTGCTGGGTTTCTGGTTACCTAGATGGATTTTCTTTACATTAATTCTTATAGAAATAATTTCCCTTTATACGTCTTTTTGAAATAAACTGCCTTTCACTGAAATATGGCTTTGATGTATAACATAGACACTTAGATCTACTCTGAGCTGGGTGCTTCATGTATGACTTGAGTCATCAATGCAGCTATCAATACCTTTTCTGAAGATAGGAAAAGAAGTTTTGAAAAGCTACTGGCCGACGGTCACATAACTGGGAAATGATAAAGTCAGCCGTGCTAACTTATTGCCATCTTTTTTTTTTTTTAATCCTCACCTGAAGATACTTTTTTTCATTTATTAGAGTGGGAGAGAGAGAGAGAAACATTGACATGAGAGAGACACATCAATTGGTTGCTTCCTGAATGATCCTGACCAGGTTCGGGGACCAAACCGCAACCAAGGTATGTGCCCTTGACTGGAATCAAACCCGCGACTCTTTGGTCCTTGGGCCAATGCTCTAACTGCTGAGCCAAACTGGCCAGGGCACTTTTTGCCATCTTAAAACAAAGTCCACCTTTCAACTCTACAGTTTCATTGGTACAGAAACTAATTACAAGGATCAATTTATAGTAAGAGATCATCATAGGATCCATGCCCAACATCATGAAAGGGAAGAACTGTTTTGGAAAAATAAGATATCAGTGGCCAAAATCTTTTCTCCAACTTTTCAAAGAACTGTGTATATACATTTAATTTAAAGAGATATAGCCCGCTGGTGGTGGTTCAGTGGTTGAGCATCAACCCATGCACTAAGAGGTCGCTGGTTCGATTCCTGGTCAGGGCACATGCCCAGGTTGTGGGCCTGATCCCCAGTGGGGGGCATGCTAGAGGCAGCTAATCGATGTTCTCTCTCATCAATGTTTCTATCTCTCTCTCCCTCTCACTTCCTCTCTCTCTAAAATTAATAAAGAAAAAACTAAAAAAAAAAAAAAAAGAAAGATATAAATTAAAATCTACTAGGTGTCAGACCCTGTACTAGGTACTTTCATAGATAATAACTTTTAATCCTTATACTAACACAAAAATCTATTAATCTATGTTAAGCTTACCAAAGGTTCATATCAAAGCAATGCAAATTAAACCTTACTGATGACAGATAGATTTTTTTTTTTATTTCTCCACCCTTCCATCATTCACTGCTAGAGATGGATTTGATAAAACGTTCCAAATGTTCTGTGATGGGCTTCCTTTGGTAGCTTTCTTTAATCTAACTCAGTGGTTGTCAAGCTTTGGCAAGGAAAAGGATTATAGTGCAAGACCTTGAAGGGCACACCAAGCACACTGGACTTCATGAGTCATTTCAGTTATCACAGATAACTTAACTAGACATAATTTTTGCCTTTGTGCTAATCCCTGGTTTAATGTGCAACTTGACAGCAGTTGTTGTGACTTAGCTCCAAATTGTGCACTGGTTTTCCAGAATCCAGTGTAAGAAGGACAACATGGTCATAAAAAGTTCTACACCACACAATGAAAAGGCTAATTTGAAGACCTCCAAAGGGGAATTCGTGCTCTCTAGTACGGATTCAACTAGTGTGTGTTAATTGGGAAAAGTCCTCTTGCATGAACTCCACCAGGTTTCTAAGTTATTTGACCACTTGATCAGAATTTTTGCAAAGAGGTTGAAATAGGATCTCATAATATCCTAGGACAAAGGTAAAATGTGGGTGGAATGATCATGAGGTGCATTCCTAATGTGTCAAAGGACCCTGTCTGAATGGTGCTCAGCTTCCCTTTAGAAAGAAGTCACTGACAGCAGATTGAAAGAGTTTATCCTGACCTTTTTTAAAAATGAAAATACCTAAGGGGGAGTTATATGGAGGTAAGAACAGCATAAATTTTTGCAAATAATGTGATTCTGGGAGGAATACTCTATACCCTGTATAGTAGAATTGAAATCTGAAAAGAACTCAATAAACTAGAAATACAACTCAAATCAAACACCATAAAATATACTACTAATAAATACAAATTCTGCTCTAGGATCCCTAGATCAAATATATAAGTAAAGAAATATGAAGGGCCCGGCTGGTGTGGCTCAGTGGTTGAGCGTTGACCCATGCACCAAGAGGTTGCCTGTTCGATTCCTGTTCAGGGCACATGCCCAGGTTTTGGGCCCAATCTCCAGTGGAGGGCATGCAGGAGGCAGCCAATGAATGCTCTCTCTCATTGATGTTTCTGTCTCTCTCTCCCTCTCCCTTCCTCTCTCTCTAAAATCAATAAAGAAAAATAAAACATTTTTTAAAAGAAATGTGAAGAGATGAATGATATTCATGACCTTTCTTGGCTGAATCACCAGCAGGAAGTACATGGAAGATAATGCCAACTTGATCTGCCTTAGTAATAACCCAGGGCAACAGAGAGGATCATTGGACTTCTCTGGCTTTGTTCAGGCCACTTCTCGACCAATGGTGTAATATGAGGGAACAAAGTCCAATAGAAATTGCAATAAACTGAAATAGACCCAGAGAAGAGCAAAAAGCAAGGTGTGAACACTTGAAGTCATGTCACATGGGAACCCAGAGAGAGGTGCTCCATATGGGTGAGAGGAGAATTAGAGAAGATGGGACAGTCGTCTTCAACTATCTGTATGGCTGGCACCAAGAAGGAGTATTGGAATTCATCTACATAGCCCCACGGGGCAGAACCAGAGGCTACAGGGACAAGTCACAGGGAAGTGGATTCTGGTTTAAAATAAGAAGCTTTCTAGAGTTGGCTCAAATGAAACGGGCTGTCCTTTGGTCTTAAAGATGTTCAAGTCACTGGCTGAAGAAATCTGGCCATCGCTCACAACTGCCTACTTAATATCCACCCTCCACTTTCTGCCTTTATAATCACCTTCAGTGTTGTTTGGAGGTTAACAGACAACCCAGTTCTAACTTAGACCTTGAAGAAATTCCCTGCTGGGGCATTTGAGTGAGCTTTTGATTTCTTGATAGGAAGGAACAGATATGGATGGCTTGTGGCCACCTCCCCTAATTGTGCCTTGAGTGAAGATGTGATGATAAGCACTGCAGAAGTCACCTTGAAGCCAGGAGGAAAAGGCCAAAACAGTCTGGGGGAACCCGATCCTCAGTTCTGACAGCCCTGAGCTGCTAAACCAAAGCCAGCAGCTGCTGACTTCCAGGTGCCCTACGTACCTGTGTGAGAAACATACGTTCTCATTTGCCTAAACCACAGCAGTCAGATTTTCTGTTATTTGCAGCCAAATACATTCCTAACTAATCGAGGAAAATGGAAGGCAAATAACAGTGTAAGTGGGTTAGATTAACTTTAGAATTTCACCAATGTTAAGATTTTGTTTAAGCCATAAGCTAATTTCTTAAAGTTTTCTTAAACATTGATTATGTTTAATCAATAAGTAGCCTTCTGAGTACTCACTATATAGGTGGTAGTATCCTAAGAACACTAAAGTACTCCCTTGCATGTGTGTAGTACCAAAACCTCTAACTTTGTGCCAAGAGTTTATTGGTACACTGGAACCTCTCAACAATGCCATTGTAAGGAAAGATGACTTTGTGAAATTTTATGTAGCAATTCCAATACAATTTTGTAACCAGATCCACATTTGTTTCAAATGTTATGCTCTTTAGCTCAGGGTCTGTGAGGAGGGTTTGGGGGATTTTTAGTAGATCCCTCACATTTAGTTCAGCATCTTCCCCCTCCAGGAAGGAGAGAGAATGCCACATAGAAACTACTGGCGAGGGTGTTCTGAAGAAACAGAGGGTCCCTAAGCCATGAGGAAGTCTGTGTTCATTGCTCTGCTTTGGGGCATGGAGAAGGAAGATTTCTCAGGGGGATGAGTCTCAACCCCAGCACTTTGGATGAAGACCCCTGCCTCCCACCACACAAATATGCGCGTGCGCGCGCACACACACACACACACACACACACACAAACACACACGCACACATACACACACATGCTCACGCACACACACGCACACACACACACACACACGCACACACACACGCACACACACACACACATGCACATGCACACATACATTGAATAGCTTCTCCTGAGGACAGCGTATCCATTTCTGTGCAGTTAGAACAGCACAGTCCTGGTCAGCTGACGGTCAGGAACTAGCCTTCAGGTTGAAGGGTCTCCTGCACACCAGCATAAACTGAGAGAATCAGACGCCAGTGGCCCCGGAGCCCAGGTTTGCAGTACCATCTCCGAGAGAGGGTAGAGGTAGAGGTACTCGAGCAGGGGTGCCAGGGTCAGCAGTGGGACCAGAAGGGCGTGAGTCTGGTTGACTGGGGCCAGAGCTAAGGCTGATTTTAACCACAGCTGCAGGCCAGTACCGAACCGGTGGCTCAGTAACATCCGAGGGCAATGACTCCAAAGGCAGATGAGTAGAGGACGCAGTTATTCTGGGAATGCTGTCCTGCTTTGTCAATAACACTGGCTTCCCAGGTCATTTGGAGGAGGGGCAGAAACCACAACCACCTGAGAAACGGGAGAGAACCACTGGAAACCTAGCTGAGAAGTGCAATTCACGTTCCAGGGACTCTGGTTGTGGACGTGAGCTGAAGGAAGCTTCACTGTAGCCCAGCTCTGCAGAGACGGCGTAGCAGGTGTGTCCTCAGAAACCAAGACATTGCGTATCGGATTGCAGGCCATTGAATACACGCTCTTCAAGCCGTGAACTGCAGTGCATGGGTGAATTATGAAGTAATGTCTCTAACAACATTTAAAATGGAGGAATAGAATAAAACACACTATACAGAAAAGATCAGTGTGTGTGCATCGCCTGTCCTAAAGGTAATATGAAAACTTTACTAGAGAGATATAGAGAAAACACCAGATGTTTTTTATGTCAAATATACAGTGATACCTCGGTTCTCGAACATAATTCGTTCCAGGAGGACGGTCGAGAACCGAATTGTTCGAGAACCGAAGCAATGAAACCACAAAGCGTGACTCTCTCCACAAAGCGTGACTCTCTCTCTGCACTCACACTGATGACGCAGCAAGGCGCGCTGGGCCGAATGAACGCCATTCGGCTCAACTCGGCTCATCTCGGAAGTTCGAGTTCCAAATATTTGTTCGGATTCCAAGACAAAAGTTTCTCGAATCTCCTGGTCGAATACCGATTTGGTCGAGAACCGAGGCGTTCGAGAACCGAGGTATCACTGTATTTCTTATTGGGCCAGGGTGGAAATGTTTGAAAGCCACTGATTAAGAGGCTCACCACCTAGGTCAATATGTCCTTTAAATCCTATAATCTTCAGAACATTTGTAATCTGTTTCATTTCTATGATTAAATGAACAGAAGTAAAGGGATGCAGGGCACTGACCAATGTTAATTAAACAAAGGTCTCCTGGTTGTGGAACGACACAGCCGGCCTGCCTTCCGCTCTTTGGCTCCTACAAACTTCAGTCAGTGAGGGATGGCTTGTTCTTTCGCTGATCCTGTGTCCTTCTTTCTCACCCACAGTGATTCATTTCCTGGAACATTCTCTCCCTCCATTTCCATAATTTTGATGATTGATTCCAATATTCATACCTTTGAGCTGATAGAAATTCTGTCTTTAGAAATTAGACCATCTCCCCTTCTCTCCCTTTCTCCACCAGTGGCACGTGCGGGTGGCTCTCCTTCGCCATGTCATCTCCCAAGACTTTTGGGATCGAGAGGTTCCTGACCAAGAAAGAAAAGCAGAATCAGTCCATTCCCCAAGGGGTTCGGATGAAAACCGGTAATACAATCAGGTACAAGTCTAAGAGGAAACACTGGAGAAGAACCAGGCTGGGTCTATAAGGAGTCACGTAGCAGAGATGGCTCATGTTTATGCTGTATCCAGGTTGCCTGCATCTTTAAATGTCTGAGAGGATCACTACTGTCTGGATGGTTGGGCATTTTAATTGGGAGATTATTGAAAGAAGGATTTTTTCTTTGTTAGTTTTTTTTTTTCTGCAGTAGTAGATGGGTTCAGTAATAAAGGTGAGACCTTAAAAAAAGTTAGACACCTGGTCTCTTGAAACATTTAAGAGTCGTGGTAATGTTTATCAGTCTGTACTTTCTCAGCTGGGCTGGGTAAGGTTCTTGCTCGGTTTCCTTTTGTTTTACTAAGTGCTTGTGTAGACATCAAACAAGAACACAGCTGCCTGAGCCCACTGACAAATGCTGGTTGTAGAGGGAGAGGTTTGGAGAAAGAGGGGAATGAGGTGTTCTGATCAAATGCATATTGTTCCTAGAGAATTATCGCACACACTAAAGTAACTCGAGGACTCCTACAAAATAGCTGGAGCCATGCTACAGAATGAAGCGATCTCAAGGACCCTGCTAGCCGATCCGTCCTTGGTCTAGAGGGAGCACTGGGGATTCCCGGTTGGGTGATGCCACCGATGCCAATATTGTCCCAGGTCTTTTAAAACATCGTGAAATTTCATGGGTGGGGCTGATAAGAAGAACTGAAGTTATTTCTGATACAAAGTACTCAGCAGCAGACTGCAGGCTTCCACTGGGCCACAAGACATACTGGTCTCTAACCTTCATGTGATGTCAGATTGTGAAGGCCAGTAAGACTTGTGTCTGCTGCTTTGGCTCTTGCTATGTACTCAGTGCTGTGTCCTGCCTCCCCCTCCCCAAATTCCTATTTTGAAATCCTAACCCCCCAACATGATGGTATTAGAAAGTTGGGTCTACGAAAGGTAATTAAGACATAAGGACAGAGACCTCCTGAATAGGATTAGTGGTCACATAAAGAGGACCTCAGCGAACTCACTGGTCCCTTCAGCCATGTGATTGCAGAATTAAGCGTTCTTCTCAAGAATCCTTAGGAAGCTGACACCAGGTAAGATGTCCTTATGTGCTACTTTCCACTCAGGTTGGGCAGGTCCCTCTTACTAACCTTTAGCTCGAGTCAGACGCTTCGCCTGCCCATGTCCTTCCCCCTGATACAGTTCCACATCCGTCCCCTTGGTGAACACACACAAGGAAATGTGTTTCGGAATCATTCCATATGCTATCAGTTTTATTTCCGTTGGCTTCCCACCCACTGAAACTGCATTTCAGAGCTTTGGGGAAAAGGCTAATCCCAGTTATTGCTCAGATTTAACTATCAATTTAGAGAATCGCATCCAAAAGAGAGAAGACAATCAGCTTGACTATCAGACTGGAGAGAATGTGTGAACACGAGATCAAGGATTACTAAATTCCCTTATTTACTGGAGTTAGTGTATCACCAGCCAAGCCCAGACGATAGTCTCTTCCTTACAAATAAAAAAGAAGCTCTTTTCCCCTTTGACTACCAGTAGGAAAAGACTGAAACCCACCTGTTTTTACAAGTGTGAGAAGGGAGAAAAAGGAGAAGCAAAGAAGTCAAAACAAAGATTTCTAACTCTTGCTCCCTGAAGGTAATCGTGTGTGTGTGTGTGTGTGTGTGTGTGTGTGTAAGAGAAGGGGGAGAGAACCCCAAACTACATTTGGGGAAGGCAGAGAACAACAGGGCTAGTGACTTGCTTTCATGGGAACATCTCTAGCAGAAATGTAGGTTTGTAGGTTAGGTGCCATCGAACATGGCCCTGTAGAGGTGGTGGTAAGAGGACCAGTGAGAACCTGGGGCTAGATGAGCCTGAGTCACCCCTTCCGGTTCCCCAGGCAGGGAAATGAGACTGTCCTGTGTGCCTGGAAGAGACCATGTGGACCTCCTGAGGCAGGTGGACCAGCAGAGGCCTGGGGCCAGCACAGGGAGGGTTTCCGAGACCAGGGATACCAGGACCACAGCTGTCAGCTGGAGGAATCAGAAGATGACCATGGCCAAGATGAGGTCTGGCACACCTCAGCCCATCACTGGACCAGGGAGGAGACCCAGGCAGGCCCTCTGCAGAGAAACCAGCGAGGACCCGGCAGACACACAGCACGGCCACCCTCCGCTTGCAGAGTCTTATAAAACACAAACCCCCAGGAACCCCCGCGGCCACTGTGGAGAGCAGCAGAGAGAGGTGAGCGAGTCCCAAGGCCTCAGCATTCGTCTAAAGGAGCTGTTTACATTATTGGATTAGAGTAAATTGGATAAAAGCAGAGGTATTTCTCCTATTGTGGGCTGAACTGTGTCCTCCCAAATTTTCTATGTTGAAGCTCTGACCCCTGGTACCTCAGAATATAACTGTACCCGGAGAGACCGTCTTTAAAGGTGATTCAGTTAAAATGAGGCTTTTCGGGTGGCCCTCATCCGGTCCGGCTGGAGTCTGCGTAGGAAAAGGGCTTTGGACACACAGACACCTGGGCGGAGGTGTGCGCAGAGGAAGGACACGTGGGGACCAGGGAGAAGGCACCGTCGGGAAGCCAACGAGAGAGCCTCAGGGGAAACCAAACCTGCCAACGCCTTGATCTCGGACCTCCAGCCTCCGGAACTGCAAGAAAGGAATTTCTGAGGTGTAAGCTAGCAAGCTTGTCATATTTTGTGAAGGCAGCTCTAGCAATCCCCCCCACCCACCTCCTGTCCACCCAGTAGACGGAGGTCTTAAAGAAAATCATACCATTCAACAGGAAAATAAAGAAACTATATTTTCTTGAACTTGCTCACATGTTTAAATAACGCTATTTCTAGAATAAAAAAGATTTTATCTAAAAATAATCTCTCATTGATCTACTCATCAAAGAAAATCTTTCCTTACTAAACCCGGACCTAGTAAAAAACAAACTCCCATGACCCCAAATTATTTCTTTAACATTTCTAATAGGGTTACAAAAATTAAATTATCACAAGTAAAATATCACCCAAGGAACGGGTAGGCAGCTGTGTTTCTCTTCTTTTGAATCCCGAATTAATAAAGTATACCAAATATTAACTTCAAAGTCAGTCTTGTAGAATCCTGGTTTCATTCTATTTCCCATTCAGTAAAAGTGAAAAAAATGACATCTGTTATTAACTTTAGAAATACTTCCCTACAATTATTTTTTGTTGTTATTAATCCTCACTGGAGGATATTTTCCCATTGATTTCTTAAAAATTTATTTAAAAAAAATTTTTAATCCTCACCCGAGGATATTTTTCCATCTATCTTCAGACAAAGTCAGAGGGAGAGAGAGAAAGAGAGAAACATCTATGTGAGAGAGACACATCATTGTTTGCCTCCTGCACAGCCCCACCCAGAGCCGGGACTGAACCTCAATGGAGGTACGTGTCCTTGACCAGAATCAAACCTGCAACTCTTCAGTCTGTGGGTGGATGCTCTAACTACTGGGCCAAACCAGCCAGAGTGATTTTTTTTCTTTAAAGAAGGAATGGAAGGGAGAAAGGGCGAGAGAGAAAGAGCTTGAGAAAAAGAAACATCGATGTGTCATTGATTGGTTGCCTCCCACAAGCTCCCCAACCAGGCCCAGGGATCTGAACCTGCAACCCAGGTATATACCCTTGATGAGAAATCCAACCCAGGACCCTTGGTACACAGGCTGAGCTCTAACCACTGAGCGACACCAGTCAGGGCTCCCCACAATTGATTTTGAAGTGTATATTGTTTTTTTGTTTTCTGTGATCCATAGATTTGATTTCTATGTTACATTTTAAAATAGAGACAAGGAATTTCTTCATGAATATTTCTAAACAGGGACATGATTTGAAGGGACATGGGAGGAGAGTGGCCAGTCCTTGGGAAGGACCCCCTCCCTCTTGCTCACGTCCAGAACTTTCCCCTCCGCGTTGTAAGCAGGTCACTTGGTGCCTGAGCCTGTCACCTCATTCAAGCTGAGCGGTGCAGAACAAAACCACTCTCTCCGGAACGCGGCGCCCGGATGCTGCGTGCCTCCCCCTGTGCGGTTTCACCTCTCTGTGGACATTTCTGCCAAGTCCTAACGTTTGCAGCCGATGAGACCCAATTCCCTAATGTTCACAACTCCCGTTTGCAGTCATTTAATTACAGGCCCTTTCTGATGAGTATGAGAATCAAGGCCAAACACTGTCTTCGTGTCTGAAAGAGGTTTCCAAGCACTTGCCTCTTCCCCACAGACCCCCGGGTTTGCCCCGAGGGTTTCCCGGGTTAGTCACGGCCCCTCCTCCGTCCCTGAGTGTGGAGCTGTCGGTCTTAGAGCAGAGGATGTGTGGGTTCCGCACAGGGCTCCCTGGAGATATGCAAATGCAGAAAAAGAAGGGATGCCTACTTGGATGGAACATGTCGAGTCAATAAAGATGGGCTGAGGATGTTCGCAGGCTTAGCAGGAGCAGGAAAGCAGGTCCCCCAAGGAACGGGGAGGCAGCGGTGTTTCTCTCTTTTGAAATCTGCTGCTCGTCCAAAAAAAGATTTCCTACCAGAGGGAAAGAATTCCAAAATGTGAAAAATGTGAACCCGTGGGAAACATCGCTTTTTTCTCTTTATTTCCAAAATAAAGATCCTTCCTCCTCTTCTTTTTCTCCTTCTCTGCTGTTCCTCCTTCTTCTGCTCCTCTTCCTTCTTTTTCTTCAATAAAATGTTATTTCTTGACATGCTCAACATTTAAGAGGTATAAAAACAAATACTAGCCCTGGCTGGTTTGGCTCAGCGGTTAGAGCGTCCGCCTGCGGTCCGGAGAGACCCGGGTTTGGTTCCCGCTAAGGGCATGTACCTCGGTTGCAGTTTGTCCCCGGCCCTGGTCAGTCGTGCGGGTGGCAGCCACTCGATGTGTTCCTTTCACATCGATGTTTCTCTCTGTTCCTCTCTCTCCCTCCCACTCTGCCTGAACAAAAAATGGAAAGATGTCCTCGGGTGAGGATACAAAAAAAAAACAAAAAAACAAATACTATAAAGTAGTATGTTAATAAGATGATAACTAGACTCATTGTGGTGATCATTTTGCAATATATACAAATATCAAATTATTGTGTTATATACGTGAAACTAACATAATGTTGTATGTCAGTTATATCATAATAATAAAAAAAAACTTACTTAAAAAAAGCACTGAAATACTTTCCTTGAAGCATAAAGAAAAATACAGAAATATTGTAAAAGATATTCTACCCTTGTCTTCACTTCCCCCTTCGAAGACAGTTGCTATTACCAATTTCTTGTGTATACTTCCGGAGATATATCTACAAGTGTATTCTGACACATTATTTTTGAGCCCTACAAAAGCCAAACGAGATTTGCAACCCAGTAAAAGACCATTCTTGTTTTTCCCAAGAAGAAAGGTGTGGTTATTACATGGATTATATGAGATCATAGATTCCTCCTAGGTTTTCTGACCCATGCAGAGTTCCCTACAGCAGGATTGTCCCTGATTTTATCCACAGGAAGGAGGATACTCTATCCTTGCTTAGGTTAGAGCCACTAAAACAAGATCTCATTGAGCGTACTTCCAGTTCTAAGTGGGAGGACACAATGAATAAATTGTTTTGCCAGCAGCATCTAACTGGCGTCCACCTTCGGCTTAGAAATGTAAATCAGTCAGTTAGTGTATTAGCTTGACTGCCATAGCAAAATTCTACAGATTGGGTGGCTTAAACCACAGACACTTATTATCTCATGGTTCTAAAGGCTGGAAGTCCAAAATCAAGGTGTCAACAGGGTTGGTTTCTGGTGAGACCCCTCTTCCTGGTTTGTGGATGGCCACTTCTATTGGGTCGTCACACAGACATGGCCTTTTTTTCTAATGTCTCCTCCTCTTCTTACCAGATTATCAGTTTTATCTGTTAAGGCCCTACTCTTATGACCTTATTTAGCCTTATTTACTTCCTTAAAGGCCCTGTCTCCAGGCACAGTCACATTTAGCATTAGGGCTTCAACATATGAAATTCAGTCCAGACCAGTAAGTAATAGTGACAACTATTTTAATAAAATAATGAGAGCTACTATTTATTGTAGTATCCACTACGTGTCTGGCAATGTATAGCATGCTCTATGCATATTATTTATAATTCTCAAAATAACTCCATAAGGCAGGTATTATTGCACCTACAGTGATGCTCAAAATACATAACAATTGGCATGGTTTGAGTGCTGGCCAGTCGGAACGAACACTGGCTATAAACAGCCAGAGTGGCTTGTTCCAGTGCGTGCAGGCTAAAGAAGAGCCCCAAATAGCTCCATTGCAGGCAAAGAACGGAAGCTTTGGAGAGGTTGGGTGAATTGTACAAGCTCACAGCTGGTTAATGGTGCGCAGGGATTGCAAGTCATGTCTGTCTGACTCAACATCATGCCTTTTTGCTGTCTTGCCAGGAGCTATCTGCCAGAGGTCCTCAGAGTCTCCTGCCATGGTGAGCCTCCATCATATCCACAACTTCATTACAGTGCCTGGCAGGAAAGAGATTGGTTTAGTATCAAGGTCAATTTGACCTCTGGCTCCTCTCTGAGCTGACCCAGACCTTGGTTCAGAGGTCTTCGTTGATACCGCTCTTTGGCTCACATCAGAAAGTATTACAGGGTTTCTGGATCTGGGTCTTTGGCCCAGGATGTCTTTCCCAAAAGATATATCTGGGTCTCTAAGGTCCTTTGCCTCCTCCCATAAATTTGACCTCCACTGTCTGTCTAGGTCAGGTGAGTTCTACTCCTGCTCACGGTTCAGAACACACATTAGTTCAGTCTCAGGGCCAGGACTTCAGCCTGATTATTCACCCTGAAACACCAAACACCGAATAAACCACCTTGTGAGTGCTCCACTCCCAGGCTAAATCCTTTGTTTGAGTTACTTCTTCTTCAGCTGCTGGTGCTTTCTTTCATAAGCTCTTCTCCCTCCCCAATAAACTCTCCTGTTCTCAGTGCTTCTCATTCTTTCCTTCTTTAGTCTTCTCCTTATTCCTCTTCTCCTTTTTCTATGTTTTCCTTTCATTTAGGGCTGTGTTAACACATAGTCAGATAAGCAGCCTTTACTCTTGACATTTAGGTCTTAAGAACATTTCCATCTCCTGAGCTGTCAGGGGATCAGTGTATCCCTGGGACATTATGTAAAAGTCTCCATCCATCAGTCAGTCAGTGACATCTACAGCAGGCCAGAATTAGCCCAAGTTCAAGGCCCTTTCATTAAAGATTAAAAGGCAGCCTGCTCATCTCAAGCTTTACCACCCTTCCCCCAAATGTCACTCTGTCCAGAGGGAAAAAGCATTCATGCTCTGTTTTCAGTGACTTTGCTAACACATTCAGGCTTGACCTGAATGCATCCTCCACGTCTTAACGAAGTCCCCGTGTGATTGTGTCTAGGGTCCTATATCCTGCTGTACTCCTTGTTCGAGAATCAGTGTTTATATAAGAAGCAGAACTTCGCTCTGCAGATAGACCCAAAGGACACATAGTGCTCCGACCGACGAGAAGCCATCTTTTCCAGCTGTCCTTGGCTTCACAGGCACTAGATGTTGTTTCCTGGGCCGCGCACCGTGTGTCTGACCGCAGTGCCTAATGATAAACTGCCCCTTGAAGATGACTCTAGGTTGCCTTTTCCTCCCTGAAACGTATCCCTCTGTGGCTCCAAAGTTCTCAGTCAAGGTGGAGTCCTGACCATTTTTCTTGTTGCACCATCATTGACAGTGAAAACATCAGCTTCACCATATTGGAAAACTGCCCAGGATCAGGGGGTGTGGTGTTCCCGTGCCATGACACCCCCAGGGAGGGGGTTTTACACCCTCGGGCCTGAGAGGTGCCCCGGGAAAGGCTTCGTTTCTCACTTTTGCACTGCTGTGGTCCACACCGGAGAGTGAGGGGCATCTCGGAAAAGCAGTGCAGATCCCGAACCAGAGCCTCAGAAGTGCTTCTGGCTGCCCAAGAGGGGAGGTGCATTCCCGCACACGTCACCTAGCAGATGTCTACTGAGCACAGCCTCTGTGCCAGAGCCTGCATGGGGTGTGGCCGGCAGTGGGGGAGACGGACTGGGCACTGGTCTCAGGAAGCTGGCAGTCTCCCGAAAGGTGCCGCATGGCTCCTTGCTGTGGTCTGTCGCCTGGGGCACTGACAGGCAGTGACGTGAGCTGCTGAGCTGGTCGCTGGGCTTCTGCATCGCCCAGTAATCTGGCTCCAGGGAACCTTCCTCCACACCTCAAACACGAACTGCAGGTGAACCTCAGCTTCCAAACTCTATTCTTCTTTTCTTGTTACAGTTTCCGGTCAAACTTATTTTGTGTTAGTTTCAGGTATTCTTATGGTGTCAAAGGCCTTGGCTTTTTCTGAACATTTTGACAGAAATGTAAAACAGGCTTCTGAGCCCGGCCGGTGTGGCTCAGTGGTTGAGCGTCGACCCGTGCACCAGGAGGTCACCGGTTCGATTCCTGGTCAGGGCACATGCCCAGGTTGTGGGCCCCAGTGGGGGGCATGCAGGAGGCAGCCAGTCCGTGTTCTCTCTCATCAATGCTTCTATTTCTCACCCTCTCCCTTCCTGTCTCTCTAAAGTCAATCAATCAATCAATCAATCAATCAATCACCAGAAGTTATTTTGCAACTCAGATTATGGGCAAGATTATGACATTTGGTGTGAACATAGGCAGTAACATAAAGGACATAAAGGCAAAATTAATGCTGATTTTTCCTAACCTAGGAATAGTGATTTTTCTCAGACCCTGTGGAGTTTGGATGAAATTGATTGAATAAATAAAAAATGACAACAGTATCTTTGTTGTAGGACTGACTTTTCCTCCAACTACAGGAGTTAAGTGGGTACAAGTGACTTCCATATTAGGGTTGATTTTATATATTTAGTTTTCTGACACTTGTGATGTACTTTTAAAAGTGTAATGTATGGCCTAAACAGTATGGCTCAGTTGGTTGAGTGTCGTCCCATGAACTGAGAGGTCGCTGGTTCAATTCCTGGCCAGGGCACATACTCAGGTTTCAGGCTCCATCCTTGGCAGGGGGTGTGCAGGAGGCAGCCAATCAGTGTTTCTCTCTCATTGATGTTCTTTCTTTCTTTCTTTCTTTCTTTCTTTCTTTCTTTCTTTCTTTCTTTCTTTCTTTCTTTCTTTCTTTCTTTCCTTCCATCCATCATCTATCATTTCATTTCCCTTTCTCTCTCTCTAAGAATCAATACAAACATTTTTAAAAAAATGTAATGTACGTCATTACAGTTAACAGTTTGACTTACAAAAGAACGCACTTTCTGCCAGCCCTTCACCTCCAATTTAACAGGATTTTCCACTATTTTTATTAAAATAATTTCTTTTTAATTTGTTTTTCTTCAGTCCTAGTTAGCGGAGTAACTGGTCAGTTTACTGAGTTGTGGGCTAAGAGAAATGCAATGCTCTGACATTGGAAGCTTGTGTTTTTGAGACAGAGACTCCAGTGGAATACCTAGAGAGAGACACACCAGACAATGAATCCCAGGATAAAGTTCAAGAACAACTGTGCCATGTTAGCCATACAACTGCCCTCCCCAACTGGTACCTCTGAGGCAATGCCATGCCTCCCATCAGCTATGATACTGGTTAGAATTTGGTGCCAGATTCTGATCTGTTTCCATTGTGGAGATGGATTAGAATCGGTTAAAAGAGCTGAGACTGTGTTAATATTTTGAGATCTGTGAATATAACTCTCTTTTGTAAAGGTGGCAGGAAGCAGAACTTGACCCCCACTTCTTCATCTTCAAAGCACTGTGTCCAGTTGGATTTGTTCCCTGCACCGCTTGTTCTCATGTCTCTTCCTGGTCACATCAGCAGACATGTGGTGACAATCTGTGGGTGCAGGGGATCCTCACTGCACTGCTGTGAGGGACTTCTTACACAGAGGCCCAGGAATCAGAATGGAAGCTGAGTGCCACCCTCTTTGGAGCTCAAGGGCACGTGCTCATGAAACCAGTCCATCATTTCATTCACATCCACAACGTCCCTTCCACCTTTCTGGCTGTGACTTTTACCACCATTTTGATGAGACTAAGTGCAAAAAGATTTCCTATGAGAAAAAATAGGCAGTCTGATAAAGCTAGCTACCGAAAAACTAATGTGTTATGTGTCTGCATAATTTAAAATATTGTCGCAAGATTAGAACATAGTGCTGGATGTATATGTTGGCTAAACAGATCATATCAAATTAATATTCACAGCTGAGAATTTCAATGACAAATACATAGACCTTTGGCTACATCTAAATCCTCTGGATGGTTCTTCTGTCAGATAAGAACATTTATTCATTTCATGTATAACCTTCCAGTGTTTACTTATGTATCAGCAAAAGGATGTATTTTATTATCCTCATTTCCTACACAAAATATTGTGTAAATAGTTGAGTGTTCTGCACTTTGCTCTTGTAGTCAATATATCCTGGAGATCTTTTCATATTTCAGTATAAAGAGAACATCCTGCCCGGCCAGGGTGGCTCAGTGGATTGAGTGTCCTCCCACGAACCGAGAGGTCCTGGTTCAATTTCCGGTTAGGGTACATGCCTAGGTTACGGGCTTGATCCCAAGTGAGGGGCATGCAAGAGGCAGCCCATCGATGTTTTGTTCTCACATTGATGTTTCTATCTCTCTTGCTCTCTTCCTCTCTCTAAAACCAATCAATAAAAACATATTAAAAGAAAGAGAAAACATCCTTATTTTTTTAAAAAAATAGCTTGAGTTATAATTCACATATCATACAATCTGCAAGTAAAGTGTACACTTCAATGGCATTAAATATATTCACAGAGTTGTACATCTATCACCACAATCAATTTTATATTATTTTTATTACCCGCAAAGAAACCTGTACTCTTTAGTTGTTACCTGCCAACATGACTGTCCTTATCATGAAGCTGCAATTCTCATGAAATATAACATCTATTTACAACAAGTTGAATTACTTCATTATATGTTAGATGCCTGTTACCAGTTCCATTTGGAATTTCTCAGAAAAAATAAGCTGCAATATTTTCTTTAAAAAAAAAGAAGCCATTCCTCTGAACATTCTCCTCTTTTTAACAGACATTTTGTCATCAAGTGAGTTTTTTTTATTTAAAACTAAGATTTCTTTAAAGAGTAAGCAAATGCATGTCCATTTTGATTTATTTACACTTAATATATTGAAATTTGGAGACTTCTACACAAGTTGTATATCTATATGTATTTTCTTAGCAGCACGTCATTTGCCTCTCAAAGAACATGATAAGCATCATCTAATGTGCACATCTGCCTAAGGTGTCAAAGCAGGACAGCAGAAATTCTTGAGTGGGTGACTCTAGGTCTCCTGACAGGGGAAATAATGAGAGCAGGATGGATGGCCAGGCCCTCAGGACCTTGACAAAACGTTCAAAACAAAACCAGAAGAAGCCTGCCCTAACTTGTAAATGAGCTGTCCTGGTGCTCTTTAGGCAAGAGAAGAGAGCTCCAGTGAACAGGTGTCAGGGTCTGAAACAGTGATTAATCACTAGCAGGGGCCAGAAGTGCCCTTAGGGTGCCCGGGGTGGTATGGTGGCTCCCCATCATCCACAGCGGGAAGACATATAAATTAAAAGTCAGATGCTCTTGTATAAGCCTAAAAATTAAGCTGGATTGCTCCAAGAGGCCACACCATTTATTATTAGGCAATGACAACAACAGCCACAAAGATAACGCAGTCGATCTTATTTGCTGTAGTTGGTACAGACATTGAATTAGCAAATACTACAAAGTTGCTGCAGACACTGAATTAGCAAATGTTGAACCATTGCTCCTAGCAGTAATAAGACGATTAGGTTCCTCTGAGCCTCGGGTCAAATGTTCTGTTAGATAATGAACACATAACCTTGTGTAAGAGCGCACTCACCAACAGCACTCTACCTCGAGCCTGAATGCAGCACGTCGTACCTGGCTCTTCTCTGGTAGGGGTGTCGCGCCCTTTTGTATTTAGGAACACCAGCTAGCACTGCAGTGCTAGGCTCAGGCTGTTTCAAACAGGAAAATCACCAACAAACACCCAAAATTGCCAAAGGCATGCCCTAGGTAGACCACTGAAGGGACACTAGAGGTCACCTCGCTTGACCTCAGCTGGGAATGTGTGCAGAGGGCGACTCAGATTTTCTGTGCTCTGTGCATGTCCAAGAGTAGAGCCAGTGCAGCGAGTATTGGTTTGGGGTTACAACAAATTTTCGTGAGTAGGCAAATTTGCAACTAGGGAATCTATGAATAATAGGAGGGTGACTGTAATTGTAATCATTGAGGAAAAAAGTTCCTTCCTCCTTTGAGAAGCTTTGCACTGGTAGCCAAAGCAAGGGAGCAGTTACGCTGACTCTATGAGCTAGAGCAGCAGAAGGCCCTTGGGTGGCCATGGTGGGCCCAGCTTGAGGTCTGACGCTCATTTGCCATGGACCTCTGGACAGGTCATGAAATTTCATTGTGCCTCAGTTTCCTCATCAGCAAAACCGAAATAATTCCTGACCTACTTCCTTCAAAGGGATATTTTGAAGCTAAAATGTAGGAAACCTCAGGGACAAAATAAAGTAAATTAGAATGAATTAGGGAAAAAAACAAAATGAAAAAAACAACCCAAGGATCCACAGTGGTTATTTCTGTGTGAGAGAGGTAGAAGTAATTTTTATTTTCTTCTTTGTATCTCCCTATATTATTTTACAATGATATAAACACCCATGAAAATAACATACATTTGTATGAAACCTCTTTGAATAAAAAGTAGACTCTTCAAGATTAGGTGGTGTCATTTTTCACAAAATAAACAAATATTAACAATGGTTTAGTAAGTGGAAGTGAAATTCCGACCTGTGCTGTCAGGCACAGGAAAAGCAAGTCCCACCTGGACTGCGTAGTTAATCTTGTTGTCAAGCCATTTAGCTCAGGCCTGCTGGTATACCACTAGGAAAGCTCTCCCACATGGTGAGGACAGCCCACTGTGCCCGCCTGCCTTGTGGGGCTGCCAGAACCACCCTGGACTTTATTTGTACTAAAAGAAAGAAAAGGGGTTGGGAGGGTGGGGTGGGGAAGGATCGTTGAGTGATTTTCTTCTCCTAACAGCAACATGGAATGTAAACCGGGAAGACAGGCACTTGAGGACAGTGTATGGAGACATCTGCACTATGATTCACCTTGATTTATTAATGCAATTTTAAGAATGTAACACTCGTGTCTCCTTTGCTGCCAGGAACTACCTCAACCCATTGTTTTAGAAGCATGCGTTGGACTTGACCTTTTGAACAAAGGACAGGTTTGTCTGATTCAAAACAGTCATTTCCTTGCCTTCAGATTTCTCCCTGTCCTTTCAAAAAGAAATGTGATTCTTTTTCATTTTCTAATCTAAACTGTCCTGTGGTGTGGCTGAGGGCAATTCAATCCCTGTGACGCTTGATGATAGAGATGGTTGGCTCTCCTTGCTAGGTAATGTGATCCTAAAATAGATTAAAGAATGAAGGCTGAGCCCTTCAGCTCTGGCCTCTGGCTTACGTAAAACACACACCTGGTTAATAGATGTTATCGATCCTAAACAATTAGGTCCCTTGCAAAATTCAGCAAAAGCATTACTGTTTAAAGAATGAAAAAACAACCTTGCAGAAGTAATGAAGAATGATCACAGTGTTGTTATTATTATTTAATAATAAGAAGAATAAAGTAGTGTTTACCGAAGTGAACACTGTTTTAACGTTAATTCTGTTTACACAACAAATGTGTTGTTAGAAGGATTTAGAACATGAACCGAGTTCCATGCCAATTTTCACATAAAAGTTTGAAGCTTCCCAATGGTCCTTCAAAAGATCACTTGGAAGGAACCCAGAAATGCTAGCTCACATGGTGAGGGAATAGAAAACAGTAGGAGTTTGGGGAAATTTACAGCCCAGATGGCATATTTTTGTACCCCAGACAAATTATTTAAGAGCAATCTTGACAAGATCTGTTCCTAGAACTATTCAAATGCAGGAGATTTTTGTTGAACCATCCATAATTTTGTATCATGGGTTAATTATGAGAATGTTGCTTTCCACAATTCTCTTTTGGAAAAAGAAATATATTACTATGGTGCTATTGGAGAATCACTACGAAGGGTTATATGGGGGAGGCAGTTTATCCGGATTTTTTTTTTTAATCCTCACCTGAGGATATTTTTATATTTACCTTCAAACAGAGTGGGAGAGAGAGAGGGAGAGAGACATTGATGTGAGAGAAACACATCAATTTGTTGCCTCCTGCATGACCCCAACTGGGGCCTGGGACGAACCGCAACCGAGGTACATGCCCTTAACCAGAATCGAACCCAGGGCTCCCTGGTCCACAGGCCAATGCTCTAACCGCTGAGCCAAACCAGCCAGGGCTATCTGGATTTAAAAGAAGGAGATTTGGTTATGACATTTGTAAGAATACCCTTTGGAGGGAAACTGGGTCAAGAACATGACAAAATTGACAATGACAACCCTGGAGGAAACCTGTCTATTTTGATCTTTCTATTATTTCTTATAGAAAGCCCTATTTGAAAATATGTAATACAATCAAGGTACAATTTCGGCATCTGAGAAGAATCTCGGTGGCTATTGGACTCTCAGACTGTTGGAATTTCATGAGCAAGGGGGGGAAAGAGAGAGATAAACAAGTAAAAATTAAGTAAATTATGGGCCATCAGACAAAGATTCAGTTTCTTGGAACATTTAAATAAATATACAGGCAAAGTATCTTTGCTGACATGTATAAAAAAATCTTTGTTTTAAAGCAGGGTGTCAAGAAGAGATCAAAGTAGGTAACACCTTGGGTTGGTCAAACTTGGAGGGACCCTGACATTATCTCCCCAGTTTTGTTAACTATGGCTGAAGACACTGAAGCCCCAAGAACTTAAGTGACTTGTCCAGCTGAGGCTCTTTCGTCCACGCTTCACTTCTCCTGAAGGAAAACACTCTGAAGATGTCAACTGTTCATAGAACCCCTCTGGGCCTAGAAGGAAGAAGAGAAGGAAGGGAAGAAGGGAAAGGAGCAAATCATTCTTCCTGTGGCTCATTCCAAAGCCCCTTGCACAGATTTTTCTTAAACTTCAGCTGTCTCTTCCTGTCCCCTTGAACTCTCACGTATCTATGCTATATTATCAGTTACTGAGGTCCCATGCCCAAGTGAAAATTAAATAAACTTGAGAATAGAATGTGAGGAATTGTTAAAACCAGACCATCATGTGTCTATATTAAAGAAGAATAAATTAGCTGTTTAAATTTTAATCTTAATAAAGATTGTCTTACCAAAAAATATGTTGATTAGGGTATATATATATGTGCTAACCTACTACATACATTTCATGACCTGAATGTCCTTAGTATTCCTTAGCAGGAGGACGAGTGCCTGGAAGCATAAAAGAATCATTTAGGAGTCTCCAGTTTTGTCTCTAATTTGTTGTGTGACCTCGGGCATGTCACTATATTTTTGTTGTATCTTCTTAGTTTTTAAAAAGGATAATAAAATTACCCCCTGATGTAACCTCAAAGAAGGGTTCTGATGATTAGTGAGTTGATGATGGCTTATACACCTTAGATGAAAAGTAGTGTATAAAAATGTAATGTCATTGTTGTGATAATTACCATTATTGATCATACACAAGGAGCAAATAAATATGGGAGCTGGTAGTATGTCGATCAGAGCTAAAGACAACTGCCCCCAAAAAGAAAGACTATTGTGTAGAGAGGTTCAAAAGCCAAAAAAGCCTCTTTTCTGAAGGTTCAGTGTCCTCGGAATGCGCTTGTTGCTTTCATCTCTGTATTTCTGCAGTTTCGTTGCATCCTAGGTTAGTTACACAAATTAAAATCCACATCTCATTCAGGCACAGGCGCAAAAAAACCCTTCTAGGATGATCATTGAAGAAAAGACCAAAATAAGTGCTGACCTAGAACCAGACAAAAACTGTACGTTGGTAGGAGACCTTTCCCCTCAGTGGATCTATAAGATCAATCAGTAATTGAGCACTTTTTACAACCAAACAGGAAACTCCCTCAATAAGAAAGTCTATCAGGAACAGATTTTAATAGGCCCAGTTCCAGGACATAGGATACAACAAGAAGACCAGAAGCCAACAAGAAACCACTGCAGTGACTACGTGGAGGTCATCACAGGAAGGATTAGGGGATATTTGCCTTTCTTTGTTCTGACGTGGCAGATAAATCAGGTTCTGCTTCTCTCTGCAGCCCAACATAATGGTCTTATGTTTCTAGGTTGAATGGAGTTCACTGCGGTTTTAATCCCATTCTCTTCTAGCTGAAGGTTATGACTCATTTTTAGTATGCAATTGCCTTCGTCTTTCAGTTTTCATGGGCACTAAAGGGAGGGAGGAGGAGAGGGGAAGGGAGGTCCTTCAGGGGAAGCCTGAAATATGAGATGGAAGATACTAGAGCTGTCAAAGAAACACAGGCTTCTGCCTGCTCTGCTTTCCGGAACTGGGTCTCTCCCTGCTTGGAATGTTGTCTCCATTCCCGCTCAGCTTAAAAGTCTTCTCCCCCGGGCAGTGTCTTCTGACCTTCCAGACTCATCACACCCTGTGCTCTCTGTCCTTGTCCTTTATGTACTCAGATCACATACAGTTCACCTACTAGACCTTGAGATGACTAAGACAGTACATTTGCTTTATTCACAAGTGGCACTGCCAAGGTACTGCAGAGCGCCGGGTGCGTTTTGGGACTCAGTAACATTCGCTAAATGAGAGAATGACTTCTCTTTCCCCATTACCTAAGCAGAAGTTCCAACTGCGTTTGTGGGCCCGAGTCGGAGTCGCTGGGGAAAGGGGGTTCCCTGGCACTCCCCAGGGTATTCCGCTTCTTCATATTCCCTCCTTCAGCTTTCTTTTCCATTCACTCAGTCCCATCCCAAACTTGGCGCAAAAGAGTGCTAAATATGACTTTGGTAATTGTGTCTTTTCATTATCTGTCTAAATATCTTCCTAACCTCAAATCAGTTTTCTTTGTAAAAAACAGTAAGAACTCAGTTTCTAAAGCCTCTTGGATGAATTGGCTATACTTTTTATAAATTGGGGATGAAATATGAATGACATCGTGAGCTCAGTTATATTACTATACTGCAGAACGTCAGCTCTTCTGAAATCAAATGCGTGACTTAATTATTTCAAAAAATAATATCTTACTGAATGTAGTAATTACAAAAAAATAATTAGAAAATGTCTTATAACAACAACAACAAAAAAGTCCAACTGGGGTCATCCTTATAGTTTTAAAATATATACTTGATGATACATATAGCCAATAAATAGCTCTTAATTTCCTCTTTCTTATAACTTAACTTTCTCTATTTTTAAAATTCTTATTCAACTTCAAAGCCTCTCTTCTTAGAAGAAAATTATGAATCAAATCTAAGTTATCCGACTAAAATACAGTCAGAAACAATATGAATTTGTTGCGGATGGGTTACAATTTACTTCCCTCACGCTTGGCAAACTTTGGCAGTTTGACCATAATCTGATGTAGACTTGATGTCTGAATCAAATAAAATCAGACAGACCCCAAACGCTCTTGAGTTATCTTTCCTGTAATTTTTGAATGTGATGTTTGTAGATTCTGCATCTTCATGGTAGGAGTTTGTAGATAGATATACTTTCATGGAAAACACACACGTGTGGTTTTTATTCTTCTCTTGAAACCCCTGCTTGCTCTCTCTAATCTTCAGAGCTGGAAGCAATTTCCTTCTCCACCTTTCAACTTAAAATGTTGCTTATGGGAACAAAGACTTTATGTTTATGGAGTCTCCTTTTGGATCTCAAGAATTAAACATTGTTGTTTGAAATGCACGTGTTGTTTTCATTTCTCATTCAAACCTAGATGTCTCTAGATGGCGAAGTGGAATGAAAGACTGTGAGGTACCCACATGTGTAGTTCTAAACACTTTAAGTACCGTGTCTAGTGATTTGTTCAGCAATATTTATTAACTGATAAACCACTCAAATGTGAAAATTGTTCTTAGGACTTGACAGAAACCACTCAGGATAGAAACTCTGCTACTGGTAACTAAGTTTATCTTGACCAAGGTCTTTTGGAATCTTTTAGAAGCTCATTTTCAAGGTCAGAGCCCCATGTATCTGGGACTCTCAGACACTGACTTCTGCTGGACTCTCTCAGAATCAGCACATTGGCAACACTCCAGCTGGCATGGAGGAAGGGGGATCCTTTGTGTTCATTCGGACTTTTTTGCAAGTGACAGAAAAACTCCTCTAACTAACTTAGACAATGAAGAGGATTTATTAGCTAATAAACCCCCAAGGTGGATAGGCTTCAGACAAGGTTGAGCTCACGAGTCAAATAATGTCACCAAGAAGGCTAGCATCTTCTGCTTCTCCAAGGCTTCTCCCACCCTCCACCCTGACCCCACATCTTCCCATCATACCTTCAGGGAAGCTGCCTCCTTCACAAGCCTTGGGATTCACCATATCTGACCAAAACTGTGCAACTTGCCTATCCCTGAGTCAATCTCTGTGGCCAAGGGGATGGAAAGAATCCATAATCTTACATTTACCAGCCACCCCCACCTTCTTCCCAGAGGCGAGATTGATCCCTGGGGCTAGGGTGAAATTCCTGCAGTGCCGTGATGGCAGGCGATGGGAGATGGATGCAGGAGAGGCAACCTTCAGACACTCAGGACATCGTTCCTCTCCACACTCCTTTCATTTCCATTCCCTTTCGGTAGGAGATGGATGAATGCAGGAAACAGCCACCCAGTAGATGTGGGCACCGATTTGTCTTCTTTCAGATGGGCGGTCTCCGCAGTAGCCTGTGACCTCCGGCCATTTCCACAGGGCAAAGGAATGTTTGCACTCCTGGTGGATGGAAGTCATTCAGCCATCAGCTCATGACTTTGTTCACTCATGACCAGTCTCTGTTTCTATGCCCGTGTTGTGCTTTTCTTACCACGACTTCTTTCAGGACTGAGAGCAGGTGCGGGCCCCGCTGGAGGAGCTGAGCCCAGGTAAAGCCAGTGTGCTCAGACCCAATGAGACCCAAGGGGACACTGTGTGAGTCACTGTACTGCTGACATGCAGGACTGCCAAGAACTTTTCTTTATGGGCCTGAAACTCCATGCCCACTCTTACTTAGAAATGCCTGATGATTTTCAAGGTTGGTAATTAGCTATGCAAAGGTAATCCTTGGGAAGCTCCTATTTTCAAACCAAGTATCTTTGCATGGTATTTTAAGATTCTCAGAGGTAATCACTGCCTTTTATTGAATGCCTATGACGCAGCACATATTCATTTTACTGACTTTATTTTATGAAATCTTTACAACACACCTCCAAGGTGGAAACTATGATTTTATCCATGCAAAATGAAGGCATGAAGAGGTCAAGTAAATTTCTCAAGGTAGAAAGTGATGGAACCAGGATATAAACCCAGATCTGTCCAAAGCCAAAGCCAGTATTTATTCCATGGGCTTCTCTCCCCCCGAGACACAGTGCATCCTGTTTAAATATCTTGTTTTCATTATGTATTAGGTCACACTTAACCCCATCTATCATATCAGTGTTTATTCAGTTTAGTAAGTCATTCTGAAATTGATATCTGGACCTAGAATGGATATACAAGACCATGAGATAGAATTGCATTTTACTGGGGCCTAGAAGTACAGCTTGGGTTTCCTGATTCCCATCCCAGAGTTTTTTTTCTGGATCTCACAGGAGAAAATGGGACACAGACCCTTCTTGAGCTTGCACTGTATTTAGGGAACAAGACTTAACAGAAAACAACACTGTGCTTGGTTGTCAAAGCAAATGGTACAAATCCAGGTGTGTATCGAATGAAATGCTATCCATAGTCAGAGCTGCAGGACGGACTTGGTGTGTGCTGCTCCTCTGATTTACTTTCCACAGAGGTTGGGAGAAATCTTCCTTCATTTTGCCCCGTTTTTTCACATGGAGGAACTCCCACCAGAATAGCGTGGCAGTATTAGAAGTGAGTTATCTGCCCGGCCAGAGTGGCTCAGTTGGTTGAGCGTAGTCCTGTGCACCAGAAGGTTGCTGATTTGATTCCCGGTCAGGGCACATACCTGGGCTTGACAACTAATCGATGTTTCTCTCTCACATCAATGTTTCCCTCTCTCTCCCTTCCTCTTTCTAAGCATGACCTTGGGTGAGAATTAGGGGAACAGAAAGAAGCAAGTTGTTTGATTGGTGGGTGGCAATGGTGCACATTCCTGGATTGGGTAAAATTAATTTATTAAAATGGACAAGGCTGCAACCTTTGGAGATTCATTCTCTCCCCCTCTGGAAGACCAGTACAAGGCAGTGATCCCAGATAAGTGCATCTGCTCAGGTGCTCGGTCACATAGTTCAGAGTGTGTGGGCACAGAATATTAGCCAGTTGTGCCCTTTGGGCTGTAGGTATAAATCCATGTTCTCCAGTCGGCTGCCACGGTCATTTCCACCTGTTAGTCTCCTGTGTCTTATTTCTCGGTTGTGCCAGAACTCCACAGGGAAAGAAAGAGGTGTTATTATTTACCAACCTCTTAAAACTCCCCAGATAGAAAGCATTCACTTTCTTTTTTATTTAAAATCCAGCCACCATCACTTATTACTGAGTCAAAAATACTCAACATAAAGCGTCTTTATTAACATTTGAATTTGCATTATAAATGTTCAGCGGGGATTTACTGCGACACACCTCTGGAACGCGTCTGCTTTTCCTAGGGCCCTGGGCAGTTTCGGACTGGAGCTTGGGCCACAGCCCTGAGTGCTCTGATCTCGGTCACGGGGCAACTGTTCCTGTGCGCTCAGACGATCTCACTGCAGGCAGATGCCCTTTGCTGTTCCATTTTCAAGCCCAGAGCCCTCTTCCAAGCTGGAGGAGGCTCACTCACCTGCAACCCCAGCCTGCAGCTGTGGAGTGGCGGTGTAATTTGGAGCGGCAGCCCTCTGGCAGTGAAGGAGAGGAACCCGGAGTTAGTGCTCCGGAAGACCGTCCTCTGCGTGGACAATTCGGGGAAGCATTTGGAGTGCTTCTCCAAAGGTCCCAGTGGAACCAAACCGCCTTTCCCACAGAAGCAATGGATAACACATACTTTCATTGGCATTTCTTCCTTCCCTGTCTCTACCTTCTCCCTCCTGTTTTCAGAGATCACCTCTCAATTAAACTACCTGCACTCAAATCCTGCCTCTGCCTTTGGGGAGACCAAACTAAGACTAAAGAGGACATCATCTATTCAGATGGAGCAAACTTCTCCTCCCCTCCCAACCTATCCCAACACACAAGACACATGCCATCCCCTTCACACATACACATGTGTGCACATACAGATACACACACAGACTCATACAGAAACACACACAGACACAGAGACACACATACACGCAGACACACAAACACATACACACACAGAGATACACACACTCAGAGACACACAGACATATACACATAGACACACACAGACACAGAGACACAGACACATACATATGCACAGACACACACACACACATATGCAGACACAGACACACACACAGAATAAGCTTCAGGCCGTTGCCTCCGGTAAGGGCTTGCTGTCACCATCTAAGGGTATAAAAAAACACCATCTGTCCATCAAAACCATGCTCCTGAATGCCGGCCTGTTCTCTAGCTCTAATATTCTGAACTTGTCCTGTTCACCACAATTAAGCAGCTGGTTGAGGTGCAAGACAACATTGTATAACACTGGGAGAAAATGTCATGGTCTTAGTTCAGCCAAATTACACGTACATTTTCTTTTTTTGTTGTTTAATTTGTTTTTTAATATTTTTTCTTTATTGATTTTTTTTTTTTTTTTTTTTAGAGAGAGAGATAGAAACATCGATGAGACAGAACATCGATTGGCTGCCTCCTGCATGCCTCCTACTGGGGATCGAGCCCACAACCTGGGCACATGCCCTGATGGGGCATCGAACCAGAGACCTCTTCCACCTCTTGGTGTACAGGTCAATGCTCAACCACTGAGCCACACCAGCTGGGCTGCAAGTACAGTTTCAGGTCCCTCTGCTGACTTGTCTCAGCTTTGAACCATGAAAGCAGACCTCCTGACACCCCTTGCTCTCCTTGCCCCACTTTAGCCTTTTCCTTCAGACCTGACATGTATTTTTCTTAGATCACCTTCCTCCCCATTCTTTTGTTTGGATTACTGTTACTGAGTTCCCCTTGCAGTTTTTGGAGGAATATGATATTTTTTTTTCCCATTTAGCTGCCAGGGCTATTCCTTGAGACGCTGGACGAAATCATTCATTTGGAAGCAGCTTCTCGCGCAATCGTGCCGTCTCCCCTCAGCCGCAGTCGGGAATCCTGCTCTACATCGACCCCCACTGTTGACTCTTTCTTTTGGCATCTCCATTTTTGGGGTCCTGTTGCAGGTTG
The DNA here is from genome assembly GCF_014108415.1 of Molossus molossus. Taxonomy (NCBI): domain Eukaryota; kingdom Metazoa; phylum Chordata; class Mammalia; order Chiroptera; family Molossidae; genus Molossus; species Molossus molossus. The sequence continues at coordinate 94,634,866 of NW_023425346.1, forward strand.
GGTTCCCCAGAAGCACACACCAAGATGATATATAATAAGTGTTTAGGGGTGCCCTTGAGATTGACAAGTGTGTGGGGTGAGGGACTGTCAGCAGCACTAGTCAGAGGTGGGTGGGCTGCAGCAGACCTCAGGGCCTCATCCCAGGGGACTCTGGAAGCTGGGAAGGTCTCGCTGTCACCCTGAGGTGGTGCAAACAGCTGGCCTTGTGCACCTCCGCGGACCAGTCACTACATGCAGGCTGCTCTGGAGGAGGTGGTGACCTGGGGCGTGGCGGGTTGACCCAGGCAAGGTAATTCCTAAAGAGGGCTGACAGCTGAGGGCTGCCAGCTGCCAACATTCCGGGCAGCTGAGGAAATGAGTCCTTCTGGCCCGCGGGAGTGGGGGAGGGGCCGGGTGGCGCAGAGCATGGTTCACACCCTTCAACCCTTCCAGTCCTTAGTCTTCCAGGGTCGGTCATTCTCCACATTCTCACCCTCGCTCTGCCTCGAGCTCTTCAGGAGGAACGAGCAAAGACTAGTAACATCTTAAAAAACAGAGAAACCTGTACAAGGGAGGCCCATATTCTCAAGACACTAAAATCGAAATGCGAAATCTTTTTTATTTATATTTTTGTATGTTCTGAAGTCTATTTCTGAACTCCTTCCCAGATGCACTGGACTTTCTGAATTCCGTAGGCAATGGAAACTTTTTTCCAAAAATACACTTGGAAGCAAGTTGAAAATACAGAGGACCTTCCTTTTGAACTGATGCTGAAAGATAGGCCCACAGGCACGGTGAACCCAACTTCCTGAAAGTTCGGGATTTGACAAGATTGTAGTACAGCTGACCCAGAGTATGTGGAGGAGGATTTTTAAGCAGCTTAGGGAATACTGAACAGGCTCCTAGTTAGACACCTACTCATTTTTCTTTCTGAATGTAAAATGCATTCTAAGGCCCTTTAGACATTATAAAGTCAAGCCCGTTTGGGTTGTGTTACGGGTTACGGTTGAACTGTGTACCACCCCCCTCCTCCACCCCCATGATCATCACTACCAAATAAGACATGTTGTCGTCCTAGTTCCTCAGACTGTGACTTTTTATTTATTTATTTTCCCTTTATTGATTAGAGAGAGAGAGAGAGAGGAAGTGAGAGGGATAGAAATGTGGATGATTGAGAACATGGATTGGCCGCCTCCTGCATGCCCCTCAATGGGGATTGGGCCCCCAACCTGGGCACGTGTCCTGACTGGGAATCAACCCGGTGACCTCTTGGTGCATGGGTTGACGCTCAACCACTGAGCCACACCAGCCGGACCAGACTGTGACTTTATTTGGAGGTAGGATTTTTCCAGAGGTAATCAGGTTAAAATGAGGTCATTATGGTGGGTTCTAATCCAATAGGAGTGGTGTCCTCATAGAAAGGGGATTCTGGGACATAGGGAAAGAACACACGGAGGAAAGACAATGTGAAGCCATGGGGCGAAGGCCATCTGTAAGCCAGGGAACGCCAGGGGCTCCCAGAAGCTAGAAGAGAGGACACAGAACTGGCTCTCCCTCCCATCCCCCAGAGGAAACCAACACCGCTTGATTTTGGACTCCTAGACTCCGGAACTGTGACACAACGCAATGGTGCTGTTTAAGGCACCCAGTAGGTGGAACTTTGCACTGCACCCCCAGGAAACCAATACAGCTACTCTGACAGCAACTTCTCCATTTAACTCAGATTGTCATCTTCCATAAAGGTAGCTCAGAAGTCAGGTGAATTTGAACTTGGTTCAATCATTTGGGCAAGTTATTTAATTTTTCCAAGACTGTTTCTTCATATGTAGAAAAGGAACAGTAATAATGCCTACTATAGGGTTCTTTTGAGTATTGAATAAGCTAAAATAGATAAGATTCTTCCTTTCTAGGTGCTTATACATTCAAGAGTGTAGCATATGGCCAATCAACTACCTTTTCTACCAATCCGGTTTTAGTAATTCTTATGCCTCTCCAACAGTCAAGTTCAGCATCCCTTCCCATTACAATGTTATTATTTTATTTTTTATTGCTTTTTTTTTTTTTTTAATCAACTTGCAACAATCAAAACCAGAAAGACAACAACCTTACAGCAAGCACTCTGCCTTTCTTGACGTGCCATTATGAATCAGTCTGGGGACACCTTAGATTAATTAGCAGTAGAGATCACAGTCAAGGAGTCACCCATCCAGGGACCAGCCTTCAGTCTCTTTTGTGCTAGATATGTACTTGGGGCCTTATTTTTTAAATGTCTTTTTTAAACCAGATAATCACCCTTAGTTTGTGTGACACAGACTCTTTTAAGTAATATTCAAACATTACTGAACGTTGTATAGATAATCTTTAAAAATTTTGGTTGAATTTGATCATCTGAAGTATTTTATTTTATTGACAGAGGTAATTAAACATGGATTAAGCCACAATGAAAAAACACTTCACACCTACCAGGATGGCTATAATAATAATAAAAAGATAGCAAGTGGTGAGAATATGGAGAAATTGGAACCCTTGTACATTGCTGGTGGAAATATACAGAGAACAGTTTGGTGGTTCTCCAAAAAAACATTAATGTAGAATTTCTGCATGACCCAGAAATTTTACTTCTAAGTATATACCCAAAATACTGAGAACAAGGACTCAAACAGATACCTGTGCACCAGTGTTCACTGCAGGAGCCTTCACACTAGCCAAAAGGTGGCAAAAAACCTGACTTTCCATCAACAGATGAATGAATAGACAAAGTGCTATATACACACAATAAAATATTATTCAGCCAGAAAAAAGGAATGAAGTTCTGATACATGTTATGACATGCATAAACCTTGAAAGCATTATGTTAAGTGAAATAAGCCATACCCCAAAGGACCAATATGTATGATTCTACTTATATGAAATCTCTAGAATAGGCAAATAGATAGGCTCAAAAAGTAGATTAGAGGTTACCAGGGGCTGAAGGTAGGACAGAGTGGGCATTGATTGTGGAGATGGCTGCATAGCATTGTGCATGTAGTTAGTGCCACGAAATTGTACATTTTAAATGGCAAATCTTTTATGTATTTTTACTATAATAAACTAAAAAAGAAAGAAAAACTGATTAAATACTCATCCTATTCTTTTTCATGTGAACAGGGGCTCTACCCATATTGTGGATATCATTTCAACTACACACAATGTTATGAGGCAAGGATCGTTGTCTCAATTTGACAACTAAGAAAATTAAGGCTCAGAGAGGGACTCGTGGCCAAAGAGCTACTAACTGACTGAACTGGGATTGGCTTCACCCCTAGTCCTTCCCCAGCATGAACTAGAAAATACAAAAATTTCTCTGTCTATCTATAATCTACCAACATGGCTCCAACATAAATATTCATTCCTTACTTACAGTAGCAGATGTAGGCTAGTAGGGAAGAAGGTCTCAGCGGGCCTCAGAGAGAGAATTTCCTGGTTCTGCTTTCTCAAGTCACATTGACTATTTGTAAAGATAACATTTGCCTTGCAAGTGACCCTGGAATGTGTCATGTATTTCTGACCTCAGTTGTCTGGAAGACATCCAAGGAGCCAAAGTGAGCAATGAACTCCTGCTGAAGGACCAGAGCTGGCTGTGGTGTGGAGGCTTCAGTCTTATTGCATATTTTTGAAAAACCTTTTCCTATCCCCACTCCCAATCTGCAACTTTAGGAGGCAGGGGTTAGAGTAGGGAGGGGAATGAGACAATTTATCCAAAAGAGAATTGAAAATGACTGTGAAGAGGAGAATCTACCCTTCCTAGTGAGGCAGCCATCCTCATTCACCCTTCCATGTCTTTTTTTTTTTTCTTCCCCCATTTATGTCTGTTTCTTGACTCTCCTTTATCTGTGGACTTTTCAATGTTGGTGATACCCAGGGTTCTGTCCTTCCTACTTCTCTTTTCATGTTATACTCTCCCCTTGACTGACCCATCCACAAACATGGCTCCAGCTACCTCTGTTCCCTGTTGGCATCTATATTTCCAGTCCTGATGGCTCTCCTGAACTTGGGGCCATCGTATCCATTACATATCTTCAACTGGATGAACCCAACCATAGTCATCATCTTCTTCGGAAACCCTAGGTTCTGTTGGAATGACAGCATCAGCCAACCGGTCACGCAAACAGGAAACCTGAGGACCCTCCTAGACTCTCCTCTCTTCTTTTCCTTCACCCTCCTTAGTTTTTCTGTCCTGTCAGTTCTATCTCCTGTGTGTTGCTAGTCCATTCCTTCTTCTCCATCCCCATTGTGTTTTAGTTCATTTTTCCTTAATATAACCGACCAGACCACTGAAGTAGACTGTATTGAAGTAGACTCCCTGCCTCCAGGTTATTCCTCTGCAACCTGTTCTCCAGGGAGTCATTAGACAAACAAACAAAACCGCATTTAGTCATACTTTTCTTCTGCCTAAAAGCTTTCAAGATAAATTTCAAACATCCAGGCTTCCCATGGCTGACAAGTTCATTCATGTTCTTTACAGCCTTTTCTCAGGCTTCTTTTCTACACACACTCAGAGCTGTACTTACCCTGGCCTACTTAATTGCAAAAATGTGCCATGGCCCATCTTGCCTTTGTGCTTTGGCACACCTTGTTTTCATCACCTTGTGTCCATCCACCCCCTCATCCTCCACCTCTCTGCCTAACCTGTACACATCCTTAAGGACCTGCTCCCTAGAGAGGCATGTCCTGATTGTCCTGAGCTGATTTGAAGCCTTCCACCCCCGAATTTTTCCTAATCAGCATGTGCAGAACTCTAGTGGTCTCCTTATCACATTGTCTCTTTTTATTAATTTATTTTTGTTACAGATGTTTCTCCTTTTACATTGCCTTAATATTGATTTCCTTATATAGTATTCTCACTAGGCTAATTATTGTAGGCAGGCACTGGATCAACCACGTTTGATACATAGAAGGGATAAAACATATGTTGAGTAAATGTTCCCTACCTGGAAAACTATTCCTTCTCAGCCCAAAACAGGGATTTTACAGACAACCCCTCCCAGCATTGACAGTAGTTTCCTGAGGGCTCCTTGAGACCCAAGTTTGGAGAGAAAAGACATTGGTTGAGACCTGAAAGTCAGAGCATGTTACGTAGACATTAAAGATATAAAAAGAACGGTGATGATAATAAACCTGGATGGTTCAGTTCAGCTGCTGGTCAGGGAAAAAGGCAGACACCCCCTGCTTTTGCTTTCCAGCAATATTTTCCCTTCTTTTAATAATAACATCTTCGTATGTCTTTGGGATTTTAACACTCCGGCACCAAACCAATCCTGTGGTTCAAGTCAAGTTGATCCCCGGCTCCCACTTCATTGGTAGGCACATGACCTTGGCCTGTCCAGTCAACACCTTCCATCCCCTTTCCCTCAGCAATTGGTTCAGAGATAGGCGCATGTCCCAAGCCAGACCAGTGCCACTACACAACGGGAATTCCTCTGGACTTGGGGATTTTCTGTTTTTACTCAAGTTCCTTGGGGGAAATACAGGTAGAATTATAAACCAGCTATGAATGAGTGCCAGCTTGGGCTTCATATAGAGAAAGACTTGGGAACGAAGCCCATGCACAAAGAAGGAAGACCTGAGAGGTAGAAAAACAAATTGCTGAGGATAACGTCTGAGTGCCGAATCCAACTTCACATGAAGCCAAGCCTGTTTCACTTTTTTGTTGTTGTTGTTGTTTTAGTTACATGATAAAAGAAATTCTCCTCTTTGAATGAGGTAATTAAATTTGAGTCTCTGTCACTTGCAATCAAAAGAGACTTGATTAATATTGAAATCAGCAAATCTAGAAAGTGTGAGTAACAGAGGATGTTGGTTCTGTGATCATGTGATAAGGATGTGTTTCTTTTCACCCAGTGACCCTCTAGGCTTAGGGTCACTGACCCTCTGGGAAGAAGCAGAGGAAAGAGGATTCTGGAAGGAGATGTAGGTCGCAAACTGCTTTAACTATGGCCCGATTAGATGGGGCTCCCCTCTTCTCCATCCCATTTGCCAAAAGGTGTTTTCAAATTTCTTTTGTTGTATATTTATTTTTAATCACGAAGCAAACATGCATACAAACTTCTTGTAGAAATGGAAATATTTATAGAACATGCAGAAAAGCTCCTCTTTTACTTGACCATACTCCCCCAGAGTACGCAGTTTGTATTCTTTAAACCCTGTAACTCAGTACAGTCACACATAGAAACAGGTGTTTGTTTTACATGGTGACTATGTAGGGGGTACTGACTGCGATTATGCAGGTTCTGCCTACGTAGGCAGTGAGGATCAAGTTCCACTGAAAAGTCCTGGCTGCAAAGTCCAACTGCAGAGATATCCTAAACAGCCCCTTCCTTTCATTTGTTCTATGGATTTAGGAATCTTCTCTAAAAGCTTGTTATTAGAAGGTGTCTGGGAAGGGGAGAATGAGATAAACTATTATTTTTCACATTTTTTTCTTTACTCGTTTAAAAAAATTATATAGCAATATATGAACAGGTACTTGATATAAAAGATGAATAAATACATGGGACAAAGGTGAAAACTGCCCTCATCTCACAATCTCACCTGGTCGTCACCCCCTCATTATAATGCATACTTTTCAGTCCCTCTTCTCTGCCTTCTCATTATGTAGACATCTGTAGAGCAGCAATCTATTTTAGAAGCTTTTCTATGTTAGTGCCATAAGATTAAGAAATTAAGCGATGGCCCGGCCAGTGTGGCTCAATGGATTGAGCACCCTCCATAGACTGAGAGGTCCTGGTTTGATTCCTTGTCAGGGCATATGCCCGGGTCGCAGGCTTGATCCCCAGTAAGGGGTGTGCAGGAGGCAGCCAATTGATGTATCTCTCTCACATCAACGTTTCTATCTCTCCCTTCCTCTCTCTCTGAAAAAAAAATCAATAAAAAATATTTTTTAAGAAAAGGAATCAAGTTACGAAAAACAGAATATACCTTTAGGTCATGAGATAAGAATGGGCAAGTTTTGAAGGGCGGGGAGGGGCAGGGCCTCTGTGTAGAAGTCTGAATTGAGAGGGTTGGGCCCAGGTGTTGAGAGTTTGTAAGGGGCAAAGCACTCAGCGGGGCCCTGTCAAAACAAACCTCACAGACTTCCCAACTTTTCCATCCCTGCTTCTCAAACCCTGCAACTAGGAAGATGGTTGTGTCATTGGCAGTAGAGCAACTCTCCCATTTTTTCTATTCAAAACAACTACTTAAATCTCAGTATTTAAAAAAAAAACACCAATAGCCCACAATGTTTATTCTTTCCTTTTTCAGAGAATTCAAGCTATCTCTCTTCTTTTTTCCTCCTTAGGTGCCAGTTTCATGTGAGATGGATAGTCTTTGAGGAATGCTTGTTGTTTTGCGTTCTGTTTTTTATTTTTTATTTATCTATTTATTTATTTTTGTGGTATGGGCCCCTAGCGGGAACCAAACCCGGGACTCTCTGGTCCGCAGGCCGATGCTCAGCCGCTGAGCCAAACTGGCCGGGGCTTGAGTTGTTTTTTAACTGGCAGAAATATCCTTGTCTTCTTCTTCCTTCTTCTCTCTTTCCTCCTCCTTCTCTTTCTCCATGAGTCTTTACTCTCTTCCAGTAGTCTACATTTTGGGGGGAAGGGGGAAGTCAGTTTCTTTCCATTTTGGACTTTCATTCAATTTAGGCTCAATATTATGAAGACTGATCTAACCTGTTAACTATTTTATACTGAGGTTTAGAGAATGCTAGTTATGCTGCCAAAATATTTGAGCTCATGGACATTTGGTGTGATACAAACATACTAGCAGGCTGCCTGACACTGTTTGCCCAGGAAGCAGTGTGGTTCCTCCGAGGAAATGATGAGCTGGGAGTCAGAGCTGGGTGTGGGTCTGGGTTCTACCACTCACTAGTTCGAGGATTTCAAGGAGTTACCGAACAAAGTCTCGGTGTTTTCTTCAGTAAAACAGGAAATGCTTTACTTGGGTATTTATCGGATTATATAAAATAATATATATGTAAACACTGATTCCATACATGAGCACTCTTTTGCCATCCTAACATTCTGATCTAGAGAATCGTCGATGAAAATTCACACCATCCATCCAGTTAACCAAGTAGAGAAGTGAGTCATTCAGACAAATGTGTCCAAAAGGAAACACTGCTTTATGCTTCTCTTTTGCTGTCTGGACTCAGAAACCTGAGCTTGCCTGACCTATTGCAGGAAGAAAAGGAAGCCCTGGAAACAGGATTCCTGCTTTACAGAGATGGGATGATAGAATATAAGCAGAACACCCAGTAGGGGGTAAATGACTGTTTCCTAAAGACATAACATCAGTTTCATAATAGTAACAAGCTACCTTCCTAAGCTTTGATAAACTTTATGTGGAAGCTCTCCTTTCATTTTCTTGTTTGTATATTAGGAAATTTGAGTGAACAACCCAAAACTAGCTTAAGCAAACACACAGAACCTGACTCATTTTCTTGGTCAAAATAGGGATGGTTCTTGACCTTAAGCATCACTAGATTTGGGATTTCTCACCCCCTCTCCTCCCTGGGCTCCCCTCTGGGCTCACCCTATATTGGACTGATGGCTTCTGAGAAATAGTTGACCTGTATTCAGTAGACTTTAGACTTAGAAGACCCCAACTCAGCCTCTTTCTCAGGATAAAAAGGTAAAATATATAGAATGGACTCTGATTGGTCTTCTCTGGATCATGTGACTGCCCTTGAACCAATATCTGTGACTAAGGGGATAGGATGTTCTGTTTGGGAGGCTGAGTCCTATACTCACTTCTGTGGCCAGTGTGGACAAGGTTTGGTGACCAGCAATTATGCCAGAAACACAAAAATGAGGAGAAACCCTTTACCAAAAAAAAAAAAAAAAAATGTGTGGCTTCTAATAGAAGAAGTAGGGGAAGCGTAGCTGGGAAAACAATCCAACAGGTGTTCATGCTAGAGTTAATCTTTTATAAATGAATCTCTAGCTAGAATTTTACTGTGACTGTGTAGATTAATATAGAGCTTTAAAATTTTATATATCAAGTTCTTTATCCTCTATGGAAGTATGTTTGTCCTATCATTACTTCTGGTAAACATATCCTAAAGTGTTGAGCTTTAATCGTGCTAATAGGAAGGACTATGTTGGGGTATCTTAGCAAGATTAACACATTCTCACTAGTCCATTTGGTGAGTTAGTTCTTTCTGCCCTTGCTAAAAGTAGCTGATTGAAAAGTAGATAGATGAGAATTTGTAGTTAAAATCAATGTGTGGTGGATTACTTTCATTTTCTTGAATTAACACCACTGGTGTAAGATGAGGTTGGAAAGCATGTTCTGACATTGTAGGTACTCACTGACATCACTCAGGCTCCTGAGGGGTGGGAGAGGAGAAGGTTGTCCTTAAGAAGGCTGGGGGCCATTATTGGAGGAACTTGGTTCTTTAACATTTATACAATTTCCCCCTTCCTTTCTCTCCCTTTCTCTCTCTTCCCACTCCCTCTTCCTTTCCTTCTTTCTTTCTTCCTTCCTTTCTTTCTCTTTCCTTCTTCCTTCCTTCCTTTCTCTTTCTTTCTTTCTTTCTTTCTTTCTTTCTTTCTTTCTTTCTTTCTTTCTTTCTTTCTTTCTTTCCTTCTTTCTCTTTCTTTCCCTCCCTCCCTCCCTCCCTCCCTCCCTCCCTCCTTCCTTCTTTCCTTCCTTCCTTCCTTCCTTCCTTCCTTCCTTCCTTCCTTCCTTCCTTCCTTCCTTCGTGAAGCTCAGGGGGTGGCAGGAGCTTCAGCTTTCTGGATGAGTAACAAGAAACTACGACAAACTTCAGGTCTGTCCTTCCACCACCTTTACCCCTGCTTTTCCTCCATCTATGGGACGCATGCCAGGGCACTAGAAGTCAGAGATGCTCTGTCTGTTCTCTGGGCCAGTTGTTCTTTTCTGTGCCTGGCTCCCATCTAAGTGGCAAGTATAAATACATTTGGTGGTAGATTTATTGACAATAATGTTGAGTCAGTGCTTCTGAAACATTAGCATGCACAGGAATCACATTTCCATAAATGTGGATTCTTATTCCATATATCTGGGAGGGGGCCTGAGAATCTGCATTTGTAATCAACTCCCAGGTGAAGCGGCTGCTACCTGGTCCATAAAAACACATTTTAAGTAACAAGGTACTAAAGTCACAGGTAGGTGTTCCCCAGTCTTAATTAAAGGCATTTTGTACCCAGGTGAGATAAAGTAGGGACTCTCCCTAGACTTTTAGTTAATACTTTGATACTTCCACATTTTATACTCGTTTGAGAAATATGCTCTAAGCAAGGTCCGATGACAAAATGCATACTACGGTGTTGTGATTTAGAAATTACGTGGAAAATACACGAACAGCTAACATGTAGAACATATAAAATGTTTTTATATTTGTATGACTCCTAGAAATGCTTACAAGAACATTAGAGAATCAGTATACATAGGAAAAAACTGACACGATGCAAATAAACAATCTTCACCTGTGGTTTATTTTTTTAATTGGGTGTTATGACATGGTCTTCATTAAAAATTTCTGGACTAAAAACTGTTTTAATCTAGCTAGGAATAATACAAATGATAGAGGTTTTCAATAGTCAAGATCTGAGGGAGCAAGAGAAAAAAATGAAAAAGATGTGTTTGCTTTGACATTGACTGTAATTCTTAATTCTGTTCACCTTGTGCTATCTTAAAGGGGACGGAAAGAGAAGAAGCAAGGAGGAGAAAAAGGAAAAAAGAGGGGAGAGAGAAATGAGTGGAGAGGAGGGATGTCTCAGGTTGTTGATTTGCACCTTCTCAGTGGTGGGGTAACAAACTGAAGAACACAGGTCCTGAAGTGGATGTCATCATATTTAAATAGCAGCACTTTCCTGAGCTGAGGTAAGTTCACTCAGAGTTCTTCCTCACCCTAAGCCTACATGCTGACCACCATTGCTGACCTCATTCTCAGCTCTGGGGATGAGCCCTGATTCACTTGCGTCTGAACATTTTATCTCCCTGTATAACAGAGCTGTTTTTGAGGTAATGATAACAGATTAATCCTAACATGGGTAAATGCAAGATTTAACACAATGCAAGGTGTTCCCCAGGAAAAGTTAGCTATTCTTTCTTGGGCTTGATTTGTTGATTTGAGGAAGGGTGGCTTATAGCTGGGGTAGTCCGGGATGATGGAGTCAACTCATGAAGGAAGATAGGCCCAGAGAAGCAGAAAAACTGAGGACAGCCTGATGGCAGGTTTGGATGAAGCTGTCCCAGAAGCAAATGCTATCTCTACTGAATAAATGCCTTTGTCTACAGAAATCAGCTTGAGTTGGGGTTTCTGTTCCAGTGAAAATTAATATGCTCTTAAATGACTGTGGTATTCTTGGAAGTGCATCAATGTCATTCCTCTCTGTATCTCTTTATCCACTGGGCCCGGCATAATGCTTTTGCACACAGTAGGTGTTCACTATCGAATGATACAGTGGAAGTCTTGTTGGGTTGGAGGTTGAGACCTGATTGTCCCATCCTAATTTTTGTAATAAGAAACGTGTTGTCTACATCCTGTGCCAATTATAATTGGTTCAAGGACCTATTCTGCTTGGCCAGTGCTTCTGCTGTGCTGCTTAAATATTTTAAATATCCCTCCTCCCAAATTTATTAGTTCGGTGAACATTTATTCAGTGCTTGCTATGCAGTGGGCACTGTGCAAGGCACTGGGACCAGTAGGGGAGCGAAACAGACATGTTCTGTTGTTTTCATGCATCTTACAGTCCAGAGCTGTGCTGATCAATACAGTCGCCACCAGCCACGTGTGGCTCTCTATGAGGTGGCTGGTCCAAACTGAGATGCTGTAAGTGTAAAACAAACACCATGTTCCAAAGAGGACCTCGCAAATGTATCTCATTAGTAATTTTTATATTGATTACAAGTTGAAATGATATTTGGGGTATATTGAGTGTACATAAAATATATTACTAAAATTAATTTGGCTTGCTTTCTTTGTAGTTTTTTATGTGGCTACCAGAAAATTAAAAAAAATACATAGGTGTCTCTGGTTATATTTTCAGTAGATGGTGCTGGTCTAGAGCAAGGGACTAGCAATTCTCAAATTTTAATGTGTCCATGAATCACCTGCAAAATTGTTTTAAAATGCAGATCTGGTTCAAGTAATTCTGGGTAAGGCCTGAGATTCTGCATTTCTTATATGCTCCCAGGCGATAACATTGTTCTAAGGAGCACACGTCTAATAGATTAGAAGACTTGTGAAATGGTAAATTAAATACAGATTGAAATATATGAGAAAAATATTAGGATGAATTCATTGTATAAAGAATGAATATTAAGCCCTAGCCAGTTTGGCTCAGCAGTCAGAGTGTTGGCCTGCAGACCAGAGAGTCGGGGTTTGGTTCCCGCTAAGGGCACGTACCTCGGTTGTAGTTCGTTCCCGGCCACCATTGGGGTTGTGTGGGTGGCAGCCACTCGATGTGTCTCTCTCACATTGATGTTTCTCTCTCTTCCCTCCTCTCTCCCTCCCACTCTATCTGAAGATAAATGCAAAAGTGTCCTCCGGTGAGGATTAAAAAAAAAAAAAAAGAATGAATATTAAGATAAACTAAAGATATCACAGAAAAAAATAACTGAAGTAAAGGTAGGGCGAGGACAGTCTTTCAATCACATGTTTAAGAAACACTGATTTCGTGGGAGAGATTAAAAGGTGCTCTAAGTAGCAACACTGGTGTGTAGACCTCTCTAAATTTATGCATGAACAGTACTCAGTAGTTGAGTTCTACAAAGGTTTCTTGAGCTGACTTGGTGCAGCCATTGTATCTCCCAGCACATTGGGTAGATCAGAGGGATAATAAGATGAAGGAGATATGCTCATCATGGAGTTAGAGAGAGAGATAAATACAATTGACTTGATACAGCACAAGAAGCACTAAGCTCAGGTGGTACCTGTCTTTTTGTTGCCTTTCCCTTTTTCTAAAAAACATTTTTTTCTTTATTGATTTTAGAGAGAGGAAGGGAGAGGGAAAGAGAGAGAGAAACATCGATGAGAGAGAACATGGATCTGCCGCTTCCTCCTGCATGCCCCCACACTGCGGATCGGGCCCACAACCTGGGCATATACCCTGATCGGGAATCGAACCCGTGACCTCTTGGTGCATGGGTCGACAGCCACTGAGCCACACTGGCTGGGCTAGGAAGGCTTTTTATCAGACAAATGTAGAATAGTTGCTCTCTATTGTCACAAACTTCTATATCAAAGGAAGAAACAAACAGGAACACTTTTTTTTTTATCCTCACCTGACGACATTTTTGCATTGATCTTCAGATAGAGTGGGAGGGAAGGGGTGGGGGTGGGGGGCGGGAGAGAAACATTGATGTGAGAGAGGCACATGGAGTGGCTGCTACCCACACAATCCCACCAGGGCCGGGGACAAACTACAACGTAGGTACGTGCCCTTAGCAGGAACTGAACCTGGGACTCCCTGGTCGGTGGGCCGACGCTCTAACCGCTCAGCCAAACTGGCCAGGGCTAGGTTATCTCTTTTTAATCAAATATATCAAGGCTCTAGTCCAGAATATCTTTAAAAAATAATAGAAAATCAGTTCTTCTGGGGCGTTTACTATAATGCCTGAATTCAGAGTTCTTTATAGATGTAAGATGGAAAAGAGAGTCAAATGAATTGATACATTACAGAGAAGGTTTAATGATGATAATATCAAAGGCTGTATATGCAAAGACTCATACAGAGAACAGTAATCAAACAAGCCCAACAAGAGGCTTTTAGACATATGAGAATGTGTAGCTAATAAATGTTCATGGCCTTACCTGGAAATTATCATTAATCAAAATAAACCAGGAGTGAAAAAGCATGTGCTGCTACTTTTAAAAACTAATTACTTTTCCTGGTGGTGTGGCTCAGTGGTTGAGCACCAACCCATGCACCAAGAGGTCACCAGTTCAATTCCTGGTCAGGGCACATGCCCAGGTTGTGGGCCTGATCCCCAGTGGCGTGCATGAAGGAGGTGGACAATCGATGTTCTCTCTCATCGATGTTTCTATCTCTCTCTATCCCCATTCCTTCCTCTCTCTCTAAAAACCAATAAAGAAAAAACATTTAAAACTAATTACTTTTAGGTTATTTTAATGTAATTCTGGGGCATAAGGGCTGGGAATACGTAGATTCTTTTCATATATTTTACCATTGTCAGGCCCTTGTTCAAGTTTAGGTATTCTGTTTTGTGCCTCAAATGATGAAGAAGGGAGCAGAACAATAGAAATGATTAAAGGGATAGAAGATAGGTCATTTGGAAAAGAGTTTAAGAAAACAATAAAGATTGTCTAACCTCGAAAATGAAAAAGTACAAGAGGACTTTAAAGTGCTTTATGAATATGAAGGGTTATTAAAAGGAGGCTTAGAAAAGGCTAGTAGGTTCTGCCTGACCGGTGTGGCTCACTGGTTGAGCATCAACCCATGCACCGAGGGATCACTGTATCAATTCCCCGGCACGGCACATGCCCAGTTGTGGGCCCAATCCCCAGTGGGGAGAATGCAGGAGGCAGCCAGTTGATGTTCTCTCTCATTGATGTTTCTATCTCTCTCTTCCTCTCCCTCCCTTTCTTCTAAAATCAATAAAGAAAAAAATTAAAAAAAAAGAAAAAAAGGCTAGTAGGTTCTTAATCACTAAAGTGGAACAAAATTCAATTATTTTAAGTTGAAGAATGAACATACTGATAGAGTGTTCATGCAATCCAGTGTCACTGGTGACACAGATCCAGAAACGCAATCCCGCCAGACCTTTAAAGTCTAGAGAGGATGTGAGGGCATCCCACCATGATGCCTCACCCCAGGATCAACCATGCACATCCCTCCTGAAGCTGGTGCGGGTGGTGCAAAGAAGGAAATACAGGACCATAGGATTTGGCCACAAAACCTTTTAGAATTCTCCTGGTTATTTCTTGGAAAATTCCTTGAAATATACTCCAGTTTTTTGTTTTTTTTTTTAAACAAAAGGAACATGTGATCCAATCTGGCCAATGGGACTCGAGGAGCAGTTTGCTGTGAGCCTTCTGAGAAAGGGTTTCATTCTTAATAAGAAGTGGTGTTTAGGAAACATGTCCCAACTCTTTAGCCAGATGCTATTGTGTTTTCATGTGACACTTGAAACTGTGGCTGCTTTCTATGACTGTGATGTTGGAAGGATGAGGCCAAGGATGCTAAGAATGACAGAGTGAAAGATGGCAACAGCTCAGATCCTCATTGACATGGCGGAGTCCCTGGCCCTTCTTGGGCTTGCCCTGCCTTTGAATGGTCTTTATGTGAGGTAAATAAATGTCATAGTTTAAGTGTTTTTTGTTGTTGAATGTTCTGCTCCTTGAAGCCAGAGCCATCTTAACTCAAACATATGGTATCATATACCATCTCAGCTCCCCCCTGCCCTGCAATCCACTGGAAATAAAGAACAAAAATGTTCTGTTAAACTTATAAACATCAGCTTCTTCTTGGTTTTACGTTACAATGATTATGAAAAATATGGAGAGTCGTTTGCTATACAGTCAGACTATTTCTGTGATCCTTAGTGAAACAGATCATTAGGTATTCATGAGAATTACAAAGGCATTTCCCCTCAGTGCTTCTATGATTTGGAGAAATAACAGAACAATAAAAGGAATCTGCTGGATGTTTTCATTGAGTTGCCATTATAGCTTTCGAATTGAACTTTTCTAAAAAGAAGGAAAATGTAGCCAAATTCCATAACTCTCAAAAGCTCTAAATAAAAACAGAAATATACTGAAACCCTTTCTAAAAGAAAAGCAACTGCTCATGTATTATTTTATTTAAAAAACAAAACATCTAAAGACTAGAAATATTACATTTCAGTTTTGCCTAAGCGAACAAAATGAGAATTTTAATTTCAAGGAATATTTTCCTTTAAAAATATGTCAAATATGTACATTTATGTGTATGTATATATAGAAAATATATATGTGTGTACATATGCACCTTCACCTATTATTTTATAATATAGAAAGAGATAGTAAAGAAAAAAAAGAGAGGTAAGAAAGATGTTAATGAAGAAAGATGTTAAAATGTTGCTGGAATTTGACTAGTCTGCTTTACACTTATTGATGGAAAAATAAAGCTCAATATTGTTTTCCCACCCTTGAAAATTACTTATTTTTCTAGAGGCTTTTCCTGATCTTGGAGCTACCACTTCTAAAATGTACCTCTCTCTGGTGGTACCACCATTCTGGTGGTAGTCTTTCCAGGTAAGACATTTCATATTCCATTTATTGTTAAGGTGTATTCTTTGATAGTGTTTCGATAGATTAAGAAGCAACGGAATATGTAGTATCTTCCAGTGGAAGAACAGGTTGCCTGAGTCAGGTAGTCATGTTTTACTAGCTAAAAATTGGCCTGGGCCCGAGGTGAGTGAGCTTGCTTTGCTCTGTGTATCATCACCCCACCTAGTTCAAGTTCAGGCGGCTTCGCAGATTTTTGAGATTCTCCTGGGAATTGAGCCCCTGCTTTATAGCCTGAGGCTGGCTCAGGAAGGTCACCTTTCACCTACTTAACACAAAGTTTTGCATCGCAGCAGTGAAATTTACTAATTAAGTCGCTATTTCTAGCCCAATCACTATTTAAAAAAAAAAAATCAAAACTGTCCAAGTCTGTTTTATTTATTGTGCTATCAAATCTGATTTAACGTTGTAACTTTGTTCATAGACTGACTAAATACTATGTTGGATTAAAGAAAAAAGCCCTTACCTACTACTACTAGGGTAATGAACGTCGTTTTTCTTAGAGTGCACTGTAGTTGTCTTTTTAGTCTTTTGTGTTTTTTTCTTTTGTTTTGTTTTTTTTGTTTGCTTGTGGGGAGGCAGTCTACCAGCCCTTTAAGTCTTTTTTTCCTTACCATAGTGTCTAAAATGAGATATGATGGCACACTCTTAAAAATACAGAAACACTTTTAGATTCCTAAGAACGTCCAAAAACAATAACTCGGAGTAAACTTTATCCTTTGAAAACAAGTGCTAATCTTGCATAGCGAGTGCATTTAGGGGAGATGGGTTATTTGCTGGGTTAGGAGAGGCCCAAACCAAAGAAATAATAAAGAAACGTGCCTTGAATTTTTGAGCCCCTCTCGCTGCTGGCATTTCCAAACATCATTTTATTTGACAAAAATGTCAGAAATGTGTGCAAGAACAGGAGAACCAATCCAGTTAAGAATGAAAAGAATATACAAGTTATTTCAAGATCTAGACGAAGATTTACACAGCAATGACTGCGCTTTCAGTTCTCTTTTTCGGGGGTGGTCTTTGGAGGTACGGCCCTTTCAGCGAAACCCGGCTCCCCTCCTCCCCACGCGGTCCCCTCGCTCTCGGTCAACCCCGTTCCCGCCCCGTGGCGGCTGCGGCTGCGGCTGGGCTGCGTCCGCCGCGGCTCCGCCGAATGACCCGTAGTAACCCCGCTCCGCCCCGGGCCGCCCGCGTCGCGCTCTCCGGCCGGAATTCGATAGGCCGAGCCCCGCACGCGCCACCGCCCGCGGGCCAATGGGCGGCGGCCTTTCTGCATATGCAACAAGCGCCGGCCTGGGGAGCGCGTCCCGGGCGGTTCAGCTCAACAGACGCTGGAGTGCCGCGCCGGGGAGGGCGCTGCAGTTGTCACCGCAGCCGGGGCCGGGGGAGCGGCGACGGCGGACAGAGCAGCAGACGGTCGCCTCCGCGCAGTGCGGCCGCAGCGGCTGCGCCACGGTTCCAGGAGGCGGCGCCGGGACCTGAGAGCTCTGGGGGCGCCGCCAGGCCTGCGTGGGCCCGAGGCCGCAGGAACCGGAGCCCCGGCATCGCGGTGAGTGCGCGCCCGTTGTGGGAGCGGTGGGGGCCGGTTGGCGGTGCGGCCTCCGCGTGCGGCGGGGCTGGACCCGAGGGCGGCCCCTGCGTGGAGGAGGAACGCGGCCGGCCGGGGGGGACCCCCGACGTGGCCGGGGAGCCCTGCCCGGGGGGTGTGTGCGCAGGCGGCCGCCAGGTCCCGAGCTGGCCCGCGGCGCGGGGACAAGTTGCGGGGCAGAGTGGGGAGCGCCGCGGCGGGTCTAGGAAGCCGGTGACGTGAAGCCCGGGCCGAAGCGCCCACGTGAGCGGCATGGGGTGGGCGGGGGCCCGGGACCGGAGACGCGGCGCTGCCCGGGGGAGGAAGGATGCACGGGGTCTCCCGGCGCTTTGGGGGAGGGGCGGGGCGGGGCGGGGTGGGTCGGGGCTGGTAATTTGGCTTTGGTGGGCTCTGACGTGGTCCCTGGGAGGAAACTGAGCCCTGCGATTTCGGAAACCATGCTGGAGGGGTGGGTGGGGGTGTCTGGCTGTGCAGCGTGTGAAGAAATTGGGTGTGGGAGGTGGGTCGACCTCGGTACTTGTTCTGGCCACGATCTGTGGTAGTGGGACTGAGATGAAGACTGATGGACGTTTTGGGGTCGAGAGAGAGTTGGTTTATACTTTTCCCTAAGTGCGTTTTAATTACATACCAGTGATAGAAGGGATAATAGCATCGAGGGCCTGCTTACTGCCAGAAATTCTGGGGGTAGGTGTTATCAGGCCCGTTTCATAGGTGAGGAACCCCAGGGAGTGAGTCATTGAACTGGTTTGCCCAGTCTGGTTTTAGAAAATGTGCTCTACTGTATATGTGACCCCTCAAAAATAGAAAGGTTGGAACAACGTTTTTAAAATTATATGGAAGCTAGAGAGGGAACAGGCGTTGTGAAAGTGATTGCAGTTGAATAAAATGACAAGTAGCTGACATTTATTGAGCCTTTATTATATGCCAGGCACTGTACTACCAGCTTTATGCATGGTGTCTTTGTATTGTTAACAACCCTGAAGGTGGTTATTCCCATATTGCAGCTGGAGAAACCGCAGTCTGGACAGGTTAACTTGCCCCAGATCACACACAGCAAGTGGTAAGAGAAGCCAGGATTCAGAGCACCCTGTCTAAAAAGCCAGAGCTGTCACCTCTAACCACTATGTTATGCTGCCTCTCCTTGGTGGCTGGCTGAATAGTTGCCACAGTGGATTTTTGTTTGGGTCGCTAGGAGAACTGTGGTTTTGTGATATAGTCTCTTTCATGGTCATCACAACCTTTTCTCTTTCCCCAGATTAGTCCCCAGAGTTGAAGGGAGCTTCTGAATTTCTCCCTAGGTGTTTTAGAAGGTTATTACTGGGAAGAGGTGTTGTGACATGGGGATCTGTTGCACAGACTTTATTCTTTTGTTTTCTGGCATCTTGCTGTGCAGTTCTCACCCTTAGGGATGAGTAAGGCTTTTGTAGTCACTCTAGCATTTTCTCATCAGGCTTTTTCTGGTTTCTCTCTTCTACAAAAGAGGGTTGATTCAGTGGGATGGCAGTGTTGTTGGGTGTAGGGCAGAGAGTTCCATGTTATGTAATGGTTGATATGATAAGTCACGTAGTGCCTTTGGGTCTCAGTTACTGGATTTGTAAGACATTTGGGCTGGATGGTTTAAAGCTGAGGTATTCTGTGAATCTAAAATGTCCTCTTTGAAGGAAAGAAGGATAGATGAAGGATGGACAGATTATGGGGAAAATCATGCACTGTCTGGTTTCGGGGAGTCAGATCTTAAAGCCTCAAGTTCTTTCTCATTGCTTAATATGCTTCTCTACTGTCTGGTTCTGCTTACATGATTAGTTCATTTCACATTCAATTAATCGCTCTGCAGACCCCCCCTTCCCCCTTTTTTTACCTGTTTCTTATTCAGCAGAGCCTTTTAACTCCTGTTGTATGTCAGGCACCATTGTAAGGTGCTGGGGTACAGTAGTGAACAGAATTGGTGGGATCCTTGACTTCACTGAGGAAACCAGAAAACCATCATGAAGTAAATCATATGAATAAGTATATAAGTACAAATTAGGGTGTGTAGTGAAGGAAAAATAGTGTGTGAATGAAGATTGTAATGAGGATTGTGATTTTGATGGAAATCTTGTGTAGACAGTTTTTTGAACTGGTATCATGAGATTTTCCTAGA
Organism: Molossus molossus; assembly: GCF_014108415.1. Taxonomy (NCBI): domain Eukaryota; kingdom Metazoa; phylum Chordata; class Mammalia; order Chiroptera; family Molossidae; genus Molossus; species Molossus molossus. The sequence goes on from NW_023425346.1 coordinate 94,654,849, forward strand.
ATGACAATCTTGCATTCTGAAGCTGTAAGTAAATGTACTTGATGAGTTTGAGAACTTTTAAGCAGCATTTTATTTCACGATATTTGTTCCTAACCAGAATGTCATTCTCATTGCAAGATATGAAAATGAGATAGGGAACTTTTTAAAGTAGCCATTCTGTCTACCTTTAGGGTACTTAAAACTTAAATATTTCTGTAATGCTCAAGTTTTTCCCCTCTCAGGTCTTCTTGACCCCAGAACCTAAACTTACAACCACGGCAGTGCTCTATGGCTGCCCAAGTGGCCCTTATCTCCATGATCCACTTCTACTTGGGCTTTCGATCACTGCTCCTGGAGCTGTGGCCTTGCCAAGGTCTGAAGAAAACAATGTGCTGTGTGCTCAAAGGTACTTGGAAATGTTTTATGGCTTAAAGGAGGAGAGAATTCCAATAACCAAAATGAAAGTCAGTGAGAACTACATGGAGAGTAAAATTAAGGAAATGCAACAGTTCTTGGGACTAAATGTGACTGGGCAGCTGTCAAACCTAATCTGGACACGATGTACAAATCTTGATGTGGAATACCTGATGTTCAACTTTTCAAGTCAATGACAAGTAAGCCAGTATGGAAGAAACATTTTCTTACCTACAGAATCACTAATTATACTCCTGACATGAAGCATGAGGATGTTGAGTATACTATCCACAAAGCTTTTCAAGTGTGGAGCAATGTGACCCCCCTGAAATTCAGAAAGATTAATGCAAGTGAGGCTGACATTATGATACATTTTGCACTTGGAGCTCATGGAGACATCAGTTCTATTGATGGCACAGGTGGAATTGTAGCTCATGCTTTTGAACCTGGACCTGGTATTGGAGGGGATGCACGTTTTGATGAGACTGAAATGTGGACTAAAAGCTATAAAGTAGGCACCAACTTGTTCCTAGTTGCTGTTCATGAGTTTGGCCATGCTTTGGGCCATTTCAAAAATCAAAAGGCCATCATGTTCCCCACCTATACTTACATTACCCTCAACCCATTTCGCCTCTGCTGATGATATTCATGGCTTTCAGTCTCTCTATGGAGATCCAGAAAAGCATTAACCCACATCAAATGCTGACATTGTAGAATCAGCTTTCTGTGATCCCTATTTGAGTTTTGATGCTGTCACTACAGTGGGAAATAAAATCTTTTACTTTAAAGACAGGTTTTTCTGGTGGAAGCTTCCGGAGAATCCAAAGACCAGTGTTAGTTTAATTTCTTCTATGTGGCCAACCATACCATCTGGTATTCAAGCTGCTTATGAAATTGGACCCAGAAGACAAGTTTTTCTTTTTAAAGATGATAAGTACTGTTTAATCAGCAATTTAAGATGACAGCCAAGCTATCCCAGGAGCAACATTCTTTGGGCTTTCCTGGTTTTGAAAAAAAAAAATTGATGCAGCTGTTTTTAACCCACTTCTCTGTAAGACCTACTTCTTTGTAGATCATCAGTATTGAAGGTATGATGAGAGGAGATAACTCATGCATCCTGGTTATCCCAAATTGACTGTTGTACACACCCTGGGAATTGAGCCTAAAATGGATGCAGTCTTCTATTATAATAGATACTACTGTTTTTACCAAGGATCTAACCTACTTGAATATAACGTCCTAACTAATTCTGTCACCGAAAGACAGAAAAGCAGTGTTGACTTTGGTTGTTAGGAATGGTATGGTTACTGGTGTTTGCCAAGTTACTTCAGTTTAATAAGCATTTATTGCATACTTGTTATGTGCCTAGTGTAACATTAAATAATGACATAGATAATAAAATAAGGTAAAATCTGTAGACCACAGATAAACCATCATATAGATGATTATACAAAATACGTAAGATTTTTTTTATTAAAAAAACCCTCATTGTCTATTTTTACTTGATTTTGCAATAAAGTTTGAAAATAGGCAAGTTGTGTTTGCTTTGACTACTTATTTAAAGCCATCTGAATCCTTGGTCTCATGTCAAGAAAACATTCTTCAGACTGTATCTTACTCCATGGAGCACCTATAGGGTCTCACAATATGGGCCATGCAATTGCTGTGTGACCTTGGAAAGAAATTAAATCTTAGCTTCCTTAAAAAAAAGTTTTTTTTTCCTTTCAAAATGAACTGTCGGAAAGCAAGAATTTTTATGTGAGACTTGGACTTGAGGGTGGGATTTGGATGTTTTCAGAGAAGCCAGGCCCGAAAGGCGACAGGATTTTCTAACTTTAGATAAGCAGCATTGTAACTATCAAAATATCCAGTATAGTTTACACTTTACAGAGTGATTCTCACCCCTTAGGAGATAAAAAGGATGACATGATTAGGGAAATATAAGCTGTTAAATATATGACTATTTCAGTTGAACATATATTAAGCCAATACAAATAGTTTATTGCAGTACATTTACTAAAGGCCATCTGCATGCAAAGCATTGTGCTATGGGGAATAAATAAAAAGATGAATTTGAGAAAGTCCTTGCTTTCAAGTTTTCATTTTAATAAATACTAATACTCTGATTTAAGTACTATCATGTTTATCAAGTACTATATGATTATCTTTAGAGCCTTATATCCTGAGTAGAAACATTGAGAAAAGGGAGATTTAGAGGTAAACTCTCAGACATGGTGATGTAGTGTCAGAAGGGGGAAGGAGATGTTGAGTGATTACTAGTTTACTGATTTGGAGCTACCAGTGTAGAGGTGATGGCTGAAATCTGGCATTGGTGAGATTACCTTTGCAGAGACTAGAATAAGAACAGGAGGAGGGCCCTGGCCGGTTTGGCTTAGTGGTTAGAGCGTCGGCCTGTGGTCCAGAGAGACCCGGGTTCGGTTCCCGCTAAGGGCATGTACCTCGGTTGCAGTTTGTCCCCGGCCCTGGTTGGTCGTGCGGGTGGCAGCCACTCGATGTGTCCCTTTCACATCGATGTTTCTCTCTCTCTCTCTTCCTCTCTCTCCCTCCCACTCTATCTGTACAAAAAATGGGAAAATGTCCTCAGGTGAGGATGAAAAAAAAAAAAACAGGAGGCGGCCTGGGATGGAGCTGGGGAGAGGAGGCTGAGCTTGCAAAGGAGACCTGAGGAGTGGCCAGGGAAGTGAGAGGACAGCCAGAAGCAGGTGTCCCTGCAGCCAAGGTAGGAAGCTGTTAATACTGTGGAATGAGCCTGCGAGAGGAAAACTGAGTACCATTCGTTGGATTTAGTGACTGGGAAGGTGTGAGTTGAGAGGGAGAAGTTGAATACAGATGAGGAAAGTGTTACTTGTTAGAACAAAGTTCCTGAGAGGTTGGGAGGGAGTGGGATCCAAAGCACAGGCTGGGAGGAGGGACACCTCTTCTGAAGTAACAGGAGACGGGCCTGTCTCTGACCTGACTCAAATCAGTACCTTATCACGGACCCTGAGCAATATCCAAAAAGTTGCCAAGAACTGTTCAATTCTTATAAAAATCAGCCCAGTTTTAGTTTACTCATGACAGTGTTTTTAGAACACCATACTACAGAAGCATTTTTCTCTCTTCTTCCTTTCTTCCTCCTAGTGCTGTCCTTTAATTGATATACCAAAGTCTGCACATATTTAATGTATACAGTTTGATGAGTTTGGACATGCATACATCTGCGTAATCATCACCACAATCAAGGGGGTAGACATATTAATCACCTTCAAGTTTCCTTGTGCCTCTGTTTTTTTTTTTTTCCTTTTTGTTTGTTTTGTTTTTCTCTGACCTTCAGACGTAATTTTTTGGTAAGTAGTAACATGGTATTCTGAATCTGGTGTGTGAAAAAACCCATTGTATAAATAAAAGTGCACATCATTTAAAGGGGACTAGGAAATATTAATCACTTAAGGACAAGAGTATTCAAGCTGTATGAAGATGTGTACCAGATGTAGTTAATGTTGAGTTAGCAATACAGAGGACATAGTAGCCATGGAAAGATCAGCTGAGCAAAATGAGACATAGGTTGGATTTGAAAGAAGAGCTGAGTTTGAGGAAGGTACTCAAAGGGGGATGTCCAGGGCAGTTGGGGAAGAGCAGCATTGACAGGAAAAATTGAGGCATCACCTGTTTTGGGAGACCAGGGAAGCTATGAGGATAAATCACATTCCAGGAGAGAAGCAAAAAACAAAGGTTTGGAGGACAAATACAGCTAAGTTCTGACATAAAGTCATTTATTTATTGATTCCTTCAACTCTGAAAGTAATTGTTGAATGGATGGAAGGTCCTAGGAATGGAAGGTCCCAGACGAAGCAGCCAGAAGGTGAAGAGAACCATGTAGGCTCTGAGTTGTTACAGGAAGGGTATTTGGTTTCTGGACAAGTTGTTTCTAATCCTGCAGCTGTGACTGTCACAGGGCATTGCTTTGTGGCACTGTGTACAACAGGCCCGGCAGTGTGGCATTGTCCTGGACATTTAGCCTGTCTGAAGCTCAGTTTCCTTATCTATAACACTTTTTTTCTTTTAAACTTGATTGTTGATATATTACAGATGTCCCCCCTTTTATTCCCATTGACACCCCCTCCTCCCCACTCCCGCCCCTCTCCTGTCTTCCCTATGCTACTGTCTGTGTCCATTGGTTATGCATATATGCATATAAGTTCTTTGTTTTATCTCTTCCTGCCCTCTCTCCACACTTCCCTTTGAGGTTTGTCAGTCTAACAACCAATTTGTATTTCTTAATCCCTTAAGTTTTTCCTTAAAAAATTTTTTTTTCTTTATTGATTTGAGAGAGAGAGAGAGAGAGACATCAATGAGAGAGAACATTGATTGGCTGCCTCTTGCATGCCCCTTACTGGGAATCGGGCCCACAACCTGGGCATGTGCCCTGATCAGGAATCAAATCGGCGAATTCTTCGTACATGGGTCAATGCTCAACCACTGAGCCACACCTGCTGGGCCCTTCACCTTTCTCATCCCTCCCTCCAACTCCCCTCCTATCTGGCAACCAACAAAAAGTTCTCTATGTCTGTGAATCTGTTTCTGTTCTGCTTGTGCGTTTTGTTTGTAGATTCAATTGTTGATAGATATGTATTTATTGCCACTTTATGGTTCATATTTTTGTTCTCTCCTCCAAAAAGACCCTTCAACATTTCATATAATACTGGTTTGGTGGTGATGAACTCCTTTAGCTTTTTCTTGTCTGGGAAACTCTTTATGTGTCCATCGATTCTAAATGATACCTCTGCAGGATAGAGTAATCTTGTTTGCAGGTCCTTGCTTTTCATCACTTTAAATATTTCTTGCCACTCCCTCCTGGCCTGCAAAGTTTCTTTTGAGAAATTAACTGACAGCCTTATGGGAGCTCTGTTGTAGGTAACTAAATGCTTTTCTCTTGCTGCTTTTAAGATTCTCTATCTTGAACTTTTTACATTTCATGATGATTTGTCTTGGTGTGGACTTCTTTGGGTTCATCTTGCTTGGGACTCTCTGTGCTTCCTGGACTTGTGTGTCTGTTTCTTTCAACAAGTTAGGGAAGTTTATCTGTCATTATTTTTTCAAATTGGGTTTCAATTTTTTGCCCTCTCTTTTCTCCTGGCACTCCATGATGTGAATATTGTTTTGCTTGTAGTTGTCCCAGAGACTTCTTACACTATCCTCATTTTTTTTGAATTCTGTTTTCTTTTTACTATTCTGATTGGGTGTTTTTTGCTTCCTTATATTCCAAGTCGATGGTTTGTTTCTTGGCTTCATTTGCCCTACTATCAATTCTCTGTAAATTATTCTTTATTTCAATCAGTGCATCCTTCATGTCTGGTCCTTTTTTATGTTCTTGAGGTCCTCACTAAGTTCCTTGACGTTTTCACTAAGTTACTTGAAATTCTTGCTAAGTTCCTTGAGCGTCCTTATAATCAGTGTTTTGAACTCTGCATGTGTTATATTGCTTATCTCTGTTTCATTTAGTTCTTTTTCTGGAGTTTTGTTCTGTTCTTTCATTTGAGACATGTTTCTTTGTCTCCTCATTTTGGCTGCCTCCTTGTGTTTGTTTCTATGTATTAGGTAGTTGCTATGTCCCTAGGCTTCATAGGGTGGTCTCTTGAAGTAGGTGTCCTGGTAGGGTTCAGTGGCACAGCCTCCCTGATCACCCCACCTGGGTCCTCGAGGTGCACCCCTCGTGTAGACTGTACACCCTTCTGTTATAATTGAGTCTTGGTTGCTGTTGGCACATCAATGGGAGGGATTTACTCAGGCTAATCAGCTGCTAGGACTGGCTGTGCCCACTGGCCTCTGACTATCTTGGAGGATCAGCTGTGCAGGGTCCCACCACACAGACCAAGACTTACTTCAGCACTGGTCGGTTTGGCTCACCAAAGAGTCATGGGTTTGATTCCGGTCAAGGGCACATAACCTCGGTTGTGGTTCGGGTTCTGGCCCTGGTTGGGGTGGTGCGGGAGGCAACCAGTCGATGTGTCCCTCTTTTTCCTCTCTCTCTCCCCCTTCCCTCCCATTCTACCTGAAGATAAATGAAAAGAAAAGAAAAACAAAAAGCCTCGGGTGAGGATTAAAATAAAAAGACATACTTCAGCAGGGCTTTATTAGCCACTAAGTGCACTCCTTGAGTGTGTTGCTTGTGGAGGTGGTTGAGTGGTGGTGCTTTGACGTGGTCTGAAGCTGTGCACTGGGTGTGCTGGCTCTGGGGCAAGGTCAGCCATTGCCTGTGTTCTATCCAGGTCCACCAGGTATAAGCAACAACGCCATCTGCAGATGGCTGCTACTTGTGCTGGGCTTGGAGGTGTCCAGGCAAAGCCAAGTTGTGAACGAAGGCTGGCTGCTTCTAGTGCCAGGCCTGGGTCTTCTTAGTGAGAGGTAAGAGGCTCTCTAAGGCCCAATGCTGAACTTTGAGAGAACTTAGGAAAATCTGGAGCAGGAGCCAAGGTAGGCCAGTCCTGTGGTAAAGTCACTGGAATTAGCTTGAATGGGCCCAAAAGTTGGGTTGCTGGGTCTCAGGAAATCACCAGGGCGGGGCAAACAGTGTGAGCCAGGTTGCTGGAGGTCCCATATATGGTACCTGTCTGCTGGCCCCATGGGGGAAGGGCTCACCAAAGGAACGAAGGCCTCCACTTCAAGTCTGTCCGGGACAAAGCTGCCTCTCCAGCTCTCACCCCGATGCCATGCAAGTCAGTTCTTCCCAGCATGTCTCTGGCGCCTTTCAAGCTGTCTCCCCCATGCTAGAGCCTGGAGGGAGCAAGTTGGAGTAAGTCTGACCACGTGAGCTCTTTAAGAGGAGCTGCCTGGAACTCTAGCAGCCTCAGCCTCCCTCCGCCTCAATTCCTGCTGGGTTTTCCAGCCAGAAGTTATGGGGACTTCTCTTCCTGGCACTGGAATCCTGAGCTGGGGGGCCTGGTGTGGGACGGGGACCCCTCACTCCTCAGGGAGGACCTTTACAGCCCAGGTATCCCTCCTGATTTTTATCCACCACACGTGGTGCTGGATCAGCCAGTCTGTGCCTCCGCCCTTCCTACCAGTCACGGTGGCTGCTTCTTTGATTCTGTAGTTGTAGGACTTCCATTCAGTTCGATGTCAGGCGGTTCTGAAGGATGGTTGTGCTGTAGTTCAGTTGTAATTTTGATGTGGTTGTGGGAGGAGGGGAGTACCTGACCGTAAGTTGTAATACTTTCTTGCTCAACCGAGTTATAATCTGCTTCTCCATCAGTGTTCCTTTTATTTTACCTTCCTTCCACTTCTTCATTTTACTTGGCTCAGGCTTTTTATTATCTATACCATACTTATTTCTTAGGTTTCTTTGAAATTTTATTAGATAGCTTTGTGCATTTCCCCCCTGTGTGTTCATTGATGTGTTTATTACTTGGAATTCACTGGGGTACTTGTATGGATTTTATTAGATACTAATTACCATGTTGCATAGATAGCCTTAATCTCTTAAACATTATTTTAGTTCTAAATTGATTTTGTTCGTATATAACTGTTCATTTTTCTGCATCGATGTTTCTGAGTTTTAAAATATTCAGTATCATTTTGGCCAAAATTATAAAAAGTTCCTACTTCAATCACAAAAGTTTCTTATTTCTACTTATTTTACTTTTATTGGGACTGGAGTGACCCTCATTGTGGACCTTGACTTTGTCTTTTTATACTGTGAGACTAAAACCTTCTCTTCCCCTTGGAGACTGGCTTGATCTCTGGACTTGATATCTCCTGTTCGGGGGAAGAATGGGATAAGGAATTTATTTTACTTCTATAGAAAACCAGAATGAACCAGACTGAATTAATTTTAGAACTTTACTTGACATAACTGTTATATAAACAGAATTATTAATTGAAACTGTACCACATGGACCATAGTACATGGACTCATTTTTTACACATTCACGATTAATATTTTCCTTTTGTATTATGACTTTCCATATTGTTCATCTGTTAGAGTCTAAGATTTTGTATTCATTACTCACTCTGAAACTCGGTCTGACTTAAAGACTGATGCCTGTTTGGACAGCATAGTACCTTCCTTAAAAATTCAGAATGCTTAGTCTGTATATATCACTTTCCGAGGTGTAGTAAGAATACCTGTTCTCTCCAACAACATCTTAGGGTGGGAGAGTTGTGGGAGGCAGTGGCTTCAGAGAGGTAGTGTAAGGAGAGGTTGGTGTGGTCCAGAGGAATGACAATGGGCTTGAGCTTTGTGACCACACTGGTGTCTGAATTTCTAAATCTGGTTCTACCTCATTCTAGTTTTGTGACCACAGAAAATGAACCTCCAAGCTTCAGTTTCTTTAGGATAAGGATGACGTCTGTCTTATAGGGTACATGTGGCTGGGGTGTGTATACAACCCATCTCTGGGTGCTGGAAGAAAATGTTAGAAATTTTAATTCTTTAAACAATTTCTATATTTTATGTATGATATGTAGTATTTACAGTATGCTAGAATAATAGTATATATACACAATATTGAAGGCACAAAATTTGGAATGCCAACAGTTTTTACCAAAAGGTCTTGTGACCCTTCAAGTTTTGAGACGTGAGCCAGTAGATGAAAGCTAGGTCCATGCTTGGAGGCTTATTAGTTTGGGGCAGCTTTAGAGATGAATTAAGTGTGGGATGGGGTTGAAGAGCTCGGGTTACTTGGTTCTGGGAAATGAATTGAAGGGTACTGGATTTAGGGAACTTTTTTCTGAGAGTTCATCTGAAAAATAGTGGACATAGTAAAACTGGCATGTGTAATATTTGAATTACTTTGTGATTCTTAAGTTGTATATTCTTAACTATATCATGTGTTAGAAGATTACATGATAGAAGTTTGCATGGGACATAACCCAGAAACATGAGTCAGTATTAGGAAATTGCTTTTTAAAATTAATTAACCCTAACCCTAACCTTTACTTCTTTTTCTCACCACTTCATTGGCTTCTGTGACTGCTGCCATCCGTGCTACACTCCAGCCTTCCAGGCCAGCTTCTTCAGATCCCTCCGCTCCATCGTCACTTGTCTTCTCTGTGTGTCAAATCTCCCATTGCCTCCCTCTTCTAAGGAAACGTGTTATGGCATTTTGGGCCCACCAGGTAATCCAGAATTGCCTCCTCATCGCAAAATCCTTAATTTAATCACATCCTCAAAGACTTTTCCCAAAAAAGGCAACATTTATAGGTCCTAAGGATTGGGACCCTGATACCTTTGGGGCCATTTATCAGCCTACTATAAGTATTTAGTGTCGTCTTAAATTGTCCTTTTCTTGAATATCTCTGTGTCTACAGATACTGTTATTACTGTCTACAGTTCCCTTCCCTTGACTCCTGGGCCAAAAATATATGGATCTAGTCAACTCATCATGGTCAACCTTTTTTGACTTTCTCTTCCCCTCCTAGACAGAGGACTGCATTTGCCTGTCTTTTTTCTTAATATAGTCTGTGCTTCTCTTGACATGTCAAAGTCATGCCTGTCTTTATCACTGGAGTAGGAACTTTTCGAGTACTATGAAATAAGAATCATTAGGTATGGAACTGAGTAGGCATTTGGTAAATACTTGTTCAGGAGATTCAGCATTTATTGAGGGCCAATTAAATACTAAGTCTGAGGTGTTGGATCATTTAGTTAACAAAACAAAACACAATAAAGGAAGCACGCCCATGTGCTGAAGTTTCTCCAGGGCAAATGTCTCAGAAGGGATTTGCTAGGTCATAGAAATTTACATTTTCAGCTTTTGCTAGATGCTGCCAAATTGCTCTCCAAAGTGGCTTCACTTTCCCTGTAATGGCAAGAGCTTTCTTGTTTCCTATATCCTTGCCAATACTTGTGATTTTTGTTTTTCAGTAAAAACAATCTGATGGGAAATTGTTAATTTTTTTTTTTTTTTTTTTATCTTCACCCGAGGACATTTTCTTCCATTTTTTGTTCAGATAGAGTGGGAGGGAGAGAGAGGGAGAGAGAGAGAGAGAGAGAGAGAGATGAGAAGAGAAGAGAGAGAGAGAAGAGAGAGAAACATCGACGTGAAAGGGCCACATTCAGTGGCTGCCACCTGCACGACCAACCAGGGCCGGGGACAAACTGCAACCAAGGTACGCGCCCCCAGCGGGAACTGAACCCGGGTCTCTCTGGACCGCAGGCTGACGCTCTAACTGCTGAGCCAGACCACCCAGGGCGATAATGTTTTAATTTGCATTTCTTTGATAGCTAGTGAGGTAGGCCATTTTTACATAGTTAATGGACATTAGGATTCTTTTCTATGAATATATATAGCCTATTTTTTCTATTGAGTTATTTTTTATTTATAGAAATTCTACAAATGTTACGGATATGAATTTTTTATATATGTTGTCCTCATTTCTGTATTAGGAAACTGGCACAAGAAATAACAAGCGCATTTATAAGATTTTGTCCCCCTGGATAGCAAATGGATAGATAGATGAATAAATGAATGAATTTGTCTAGAGCCATAGCCACTAGGAAACAGCAGGGATTAAGGCTTGTTATTTTTAAAGTATATCTGGCTGCCTTTCAGGGAATGAGGAGATTAATAACGAGGCAGTGGTTAGCTGAATTTTGATTAAAAATACTTAACTGGCCCTGGCTGATTTGGCTCAGCGGTTTGAGCATTGGCCTTCAGACCAGTGAGTCTTGGGGTTCGATTCCAGTCAAGGGCATCTGCCTTGGTTGTGATTTGTCTCTGGCCCTGGCCGGGGGTCGTGCGGGAAGCAGCCATTTGATGGTGTCTCTCTCACATCGATGTTTCTCTCTCTCTCCCCCTCCCTCTCTCCTACTCTATCTGAAGATAGATAAAAAAATATCCTCAGGTGTGGATTAAAAAAAATAAAACTTAACTGTTAACTCTACTTACTAGGTCTGTGAGTTTAGGCTGATGTTAATATATGTTTTTAAATAACTATGTTGATGGCTAACTATCTGCTTCCAAAGTGACTGAGAAAATCATTGAGATAATGTATAAAAGTATTGTATACACAGTGAAATACTGTTAATATATATTAGTAATTCTTTTTGATCATCATCCTAATGAGTGTATAAATTTAATATACTCAAAGTTTTGGATATACCTTTTTCTAAAAATAATAGACTTTATTTTTATTTATTTATTAAAAAATTTTTTTTTCTTTATTGATTTTTTTTTTTTTTTTAAGCCTCACCTGAGGATATTTTTACATTTATCTTCAGACAGAATGGGAGGGACGGGGGGTGGGGGGGGGGGAGGAGAGAAAGAGAGAGAGAGAGAGAGAGAGTAACGTTGATGTAAGAGAGACACATTGATTGGTTACCATCCATATGACCCCAACTGGGGCTGGGATGAACTGCAACCAAAGTACGTGCCCTTTGTGGGAACTGAACTTGGGACTCCTTGGTCTGCAGGCCAATGTGCTAACCACTGAGACACACTGGCCAGGGCTTGATTTTTTTTTTTTTTCCAGAGAGAGAGAGGAAGGGAGAGGGAGAGAGAGATAGAAACATTGATGAGAGAGAACGTTGATTGGCCGCCTCCTGCATGCCCCTGTATTGGGGATTGGGCCCATAATCTGGGCATGTGCCCTGACTGGGAATCGAACCAGCGACCTCTTGGTGCATGGGCTGACGCTCAACCGCTGAGCCACACCAGCAGGGCAGACTTTATTTTTAGAGAAGTTTCAGGTTCACAGAAAAATTGAGCAGAAGATAGAGATTTCCCTTATACCCCCTGCCCTCATACATGCACAGCCTCCTCCTTTATTAACATGCTGCACCAGAGTGGTACACTTATTGTCACTTAATCTACATCAATGTGTCTTTATCACTCAGAGACCTTAGTTTGCATTAGGGTTCACTCTTGTTATATGTTCCATGGATTTTGACAAACATGTAATGATATGTCTCTACCATTATAGTATCATGCAGAGTAGTTCCACTGCCAGAAAAATCCTCTATGCTCTATTTATCCCATCTTCTTCCCTAACCCTTGACAACCTTTTGTTGTCTCCATACTGTCTCAAGTAGCTTTGCCTTTTCCAGAATGTCATATAGTTGGAATCATGCAGTGTGTAGCCTTTTCAAATTGACTTCTTTCACTTAGTAATATGCATTTAAGGTGCCTCCATGTCTTTTCAGGACTTGATAGCTCATTTCTTTTTGGCATGAATCATATTCCATTGTCTGCATGTACCACAGTTTTATCCAGTCATCTACTAAGGACATCTTGGTTACTTTTATGTTTTGACAGTTATGAATAAAACTGCTATAAACATTCTTGTGCAATTCTTACTGTTGACATGAAGTTTCAACTCATTTGGGTAAACATCAAGGAGCTCGATTGGATCAGATAGTAAGGGTATGTCTAGTCTGTAAAATCTACTAAACTGTCTTCCAAAGTGGACGTACCATTTTGCATTCCTTCCAGCAGTGAATGACAGTGCCTGTTGCTTTGCCTTCTTGCCAGCATTTGGCGATGTTAGTGTTTTGGATTTTGGCCATTCTAATAGGTGTGTATTGGTACATAATATGCATTTTTGGTGAAAAGTTACATGATAAAATGTCATTTGCTAGTGTGGCAGATGATGTTTCCAGAAAAACTCAACAGAAATTTTTCTGTGAGGTTTGGAAGTAGCAATATCTCCCGGTAAAGGCTGATAGTTGGCTCTGATTAACCAGACCATGCCTATTAATGCTTGTCTTCATGTGTTTGCTTTGACAGGTGTTGAAACACGGGCGAATATCTTGACGACACTAGCACCTCCTACCATTGTCAACTGGTAAGATGTTTTAATTAGAAAATATTTCATTAGGCTTAAAATGTATTAAGTTAAAGAGTGGCTAAATCCCAAAAAAGTTAATTATTTTCATTTTGTGATTGTAGAATTGTGAATTTATGAGAAAGTAACTTATATACTAATATTAACTCCATACATTCTCATTGGAACATTAAGCCATGCTATTTGGCCATATAATTTACCTTTCTTTCCTCAATTTGTATTTCATTATGCGTCTGTACAAGAGTTTGAACTCAGTTGCCTCTATTTTGCAAATTTGAGCACTAATTAGACGGTTATTACTGTTTCAGTATGTGGTGATCATTTGAAATTTGTGTGTTATTTAAAATTTCTAACTGGACATTTTAACAGAAGCATGTTCAAGGCCAGGAAAAGGACAGCGGGCTTTTTGTTAACCTAGAGCAAATTCTGCATGTTAATTATAGTTGTCATGGGGGTAAACTATCACAGTTTTATTCTTTGCGTCTGAAGTAAATTAGAGCTTGTAAAATTTTGGGGCAAGAATTTAAGGATCAAGCAACCTGAAAGATTTTTAGCGTTCTGAGAAGTTAAAATAAAATTGGATAGAATTGTTATAAGGAATAGTCCATGGTGGTAAAGTGCTTTGAGAATATAAAACTATAAATATAATTTTATTTATTAGAATCATGATTGTTGACATTAGTCTTCTGTTTCAGAAAATCATTTCAAATTCTTAGTCCACACCAGTTGAATTTATTATTCCTGGTATTTTCTACTGATTGGAAAAAAATTACACACATTGTATGTTTATTATTAAAAACTATAAACAGCGTTGGAATGTGTAAGTAAAAGGGAAACTTTCCTCTCCCTCAATTCTTTTGCTAGGAATTACTTCTTACCTATTTGGAGTGGGTCGCTATGTACCTCTTATGTACAAATCCAAGATTATGATCTTTTAAGAATTTTTAAAATTTATTGATTGATTTGAGAGAGAGAGAAAGAGAAACATTGATTTGTTGTTCTACTTATTTATATATTCATTGGTTGATTCTTGTATGTGCTCTGACCGGGGATCGAACCCACAACCTTGGTGTATCAGGATAATGCTCTAACCAGCTGAGGTGCCTGGCCAGGGTTCCCAAGGTTACTTTTTTAAATGATGCAAATGTGATGGAAAAAGATACATACCTTGCCCATTGGTGTGCCTTCACTTTAATTTATTTTAGACATTTCTTTCCTACATCTTTTTTTTCTTTTTCTTTAGTGATTTGAGAGAGAGAGAAAGATAGAAACATCGATGAGAGAGAACATCGATTGGCCGCCTCCTGCATGCCTCCCACTGGGGATTGGGCCCACAGCCTGGGCGTGTGCCCTGACCAGGAATGGAACCAGCGACCTCTTGGTGCTCAACCACTGAGCCACAGCAGCTGGGCTCTTTCCTACATCTTGAGTGATACACTTGGCCAGATGAAAAGTTCTTTGCATGGGAATGCAGTACTTTCTCTTTGAATTTCTTTTAGTGACTAGTGAGTTATGGAAACCCCAAACTTTGAATTTCTAGCAAAGAATATATCAACAGAGTGCAGATTTACAGTGAAACTGTTATAGCAAATATAATTTACTGCATATTAAACAATAGGTATGACATTTTTATATAAAAAATTGCAATTAGATTGGGGTAGACAGTGACCTGGTTTTGGAGTTTAGTACATGTACTTAGTGGGGAGGGAGGCATAGTACATGGCAAAGTGACAAAGGTAACTTTCTCTGTCAGAATTTCTCCTAGACTTCAGTGGGTACCCAAAAAGAGAAAGTAAATTTGTGAGTTTTATATAGGTTAACTATTTTATGAAGTAAAGGGAATTTCATGGACTGTTTGAGGAACCCAGTGTCTTGAATTCTAAAAGTTAGAACCCCTTCTCTTCATATTTGTGAACTGCCCTTACTCAGAGGTCCTGTGATTTAAGAAATGATGTAAAAATCGAACTGTATGTGTCTTGCGTAATTAGATGGAAGCTTTTTAAACTCCTTAAAAATCTGGAGAAGCGAATTTTGATAGTTTTATTTTAATGCTATTAGTAGTTCTTCTAAAAATGACATGTAGAATTTGAAAGAGGACATTAACAAACAAAATTGTGTATGAATAAACTTAGACTCATTATGGCTATTACATAGTGTTTTAAGTCTGTTACAGATTCACAGCAAGTTCAGTACTCATTTTTTTCTTAATGTGTAATTATATTGATTTATAAAAGTATATTCTGTTCATGATACTAGTAATTCATATGTGATATAAAGCTGATAAGTTTTTCTGTCCTCAGGACTTAATCACTCATTTCGATGATCCAGTCTTCCTAGCAGAAGGTGTTATCTGTGCACATAGCCATGCAGTAGAGAGAAATTATTCAGAGTATTTTCATTTGTATGTGAAAATGATCTATGTAAGAAGTTGGGAAGGGGAGAGGCAGCAGCAGGTCTGCTTGGCTTCACAGGAAAAGGTTTCTTAGAGATATGCCAAATATTTCTCAGTTCTTGAAGAGGATGTATTTGTTTGTTTTTGTGCCATTTTAAAAACACAGTCTAGTCTTTGAACACTGATGGAAAAGCTGCAGAGGCCAGAGAACTGGGCACACTGGAGAATGGAGGACAGGAGAGAGAAGACAACGCTTCACCTAGGAGTTTTAATTTTGAAACCCATTGTTCCAGAAAAGCTTTATTAGTGGTAAAATAATTGAGAACTTATGGGAAGATGAAAATATTTTATTTAAAAAATTAAAAAGAAAAATAAGATTATTTTAATAAAATACAATGTAGTAAAAGACTAAGTATTGACTAAAGGAAGTAATTGCATGTTTAAACCTTACTCTTCTTAACTATTTAACATTAGGTAGTACAAATAATGAAGTCGATATAATGTTAGTTGTGCTGTAGGTAGTTCATAGATATTTCCATAATATACTTAAAATTCTAATTATGTATGTATTTGCTGTTTTTAACTGATATGCCAAGATACAGATAAGGGCTTCTGGGGTGAGGTGATGAATGGAGGAAAAGATAAGGAAACATCCAAGGACTCTCACTGAACAATTTATAAGTCCTTGAAATTGAAAGAAAAGGTATAGACTTAGATTGGATAGTCTTAGATAGACTTAGATTGCAAAATTATCCTAAGCTATTGTACCTCTTACCCATAAATAGAATAAGCATTTTAAAATTATCTTGAAAATCCATCCGGTGGGTGTGGCTCAGTGGATTGAGTGGCCTTCCTTGGACTGAGAAGTCCCAGTTTGATTGCCAGTCAGGGCATATGCCCGGGTTTTCGGGCTCGATCCCCAGTAGGGGGCATGCGGGAGGCAGCCAGTCGATGTTTCCATCTCTCTTCCTTCCTTTCTCTCTCAAAATTATCTTGAAAATCCTAATTTAGACACTTCAATTTCTTTACATTCTCAGAGGCTAAATGTAACCTGAAGAACTATCTTTTTCCAAACATGCATATTTTGCTTTCATTATAAGCATGTTTACTTTTGCTGACAATATTTTGCATGTTTGAAACAATTATATTTAGCCTCTGGCCTTTGAATTTTATTTAATTTTATTTTTGTTGTACTCTGGTAAAGGAAATAGGTAAATTTGAAAGTAAAATTGTTAATGCATCTAAAACAACCTTTACTTAAAAATTAGCCGCCTGTTCACTCCCCTAGATATAAGTTTAAGTAATATTAAATATGTTACTTAGCTGGATTGAGTTGGAATTATTAAGACCCCCAAGTACCAATCAGCCAGGAGGATGTCATTTTGTAATCTGATAGTTCATATTCTGAAATATTTATATAGTTGGCTCTCATTAACCATTTTGTAGGGGATACTTAGAATAAATAAGTACTAATTGGAATAAGTAAAAGTACTAAAGGGGTAAGTGGTCCTATTCATATTGTCTTAATATAGTCAAGCCATTCAGTCTTGGCTAGTTATTGCACACTATTAAATATGTCAAATACTGCACTTTGTAGGGCCCTTGCCCTACTGTTTGGATGATGTAATGATGACTGAACATGCCATTCCCCCCGTTCTCCTTCAATTCTTGAATTAAAAAAGCCCTACTTCTGTGTAGAGGATTTAATTACTTCTTTTGGATTTAATAGAAAGAGGCATGTATGTGGCTTGGGAAGGCAAGTAGAAAGTATAGTAACAATAGGTTTTCCCTTAGATGAGGAAGTTGAGGTGAAATGACTGAGAACCCTGAACTGGGCCTGTGTGTATGTGTCTGTCTGTCTGGGTAGGGGGTGGTTGGGGATATATATACCACATGATGAGATAGGTGAATGGACTACAGAGCTACCTCTGAGTATCCCCTATGTATTTTTAGGTCCTGTATGGGGTTGTTAAAGGTAAGGGTGGACATAATACTATCAGGACCTTGAGAGTTAGGAAGGTTGTTGAGGGTTACCTTTTTTTTAGATTTATGGAGTCTGTGTAAGTGGAGTTGGTTAAATAGAGGTGATCCTGAGTTATATTCCACATGTTTTCTCTACCCCCCTTTGGGACTGGAATTGGATCCAGAAAGTAGGGTGCAACAGTTCTATGTCATAAAATCCGAGACATTTAAATTTTAACATAGAGGTACTAGATACAAAAAAAATAATTTTAGAATAAAATTTTCTTAAAAATAAATTTGAAATCACCTAACTGAAGCTTATGGAGAGACATTCCCTAGAACTGACTAGTTAAGTAGGAATGCTAAATGTAATAGTACAGTACCAGTTTCAAATACAAGATGTGTTAAGTATCATTCTTAATCATTTTGCTTACTGTTATTTCATACGGGAGTTCATGGGTAGATACATAATGTCAGCCTCCTCTATCCTCTGAATTTATAAATGTATTAAACGTGAATAATAATGATAATAACAGGAGATTTGAGGCCTTATTCTTTTAAGGCAAGCGTTACATTCTTTACACGTATTAACTATTTAATCTCTTTTTTTAGTTCTCACTTGATGTATTTTTCATGGATTCTAGAGAGAGAGGAGGGTAGAGGGAGAGAGAGAATCATTGATTGCATTGATTGGTTGCCTCCTGTACAAGCTCCGACCTGGGATTGGACCCGCAACTTGGGTATGTTCCCTGACTGGGACTGGAATCCATGACCTTTCAGATGCTCCAATCAACTGAGCCACACTGGCCAGGGCAACTCTTCAATCCTCTTAATAATCTTATGATACAGATATTATTCTTCACATTAAAAATATATTATTGATTTAGAGAGAGAGAAAGAAACATCGATGAGAGAGAGAAACATCGAGCTGCTGCCTCCTGCATGCCCCTACTGGGGATCTAGCCTGCAGCTGGCGATGTCTGGGTGCAAGAGATGATGTTCAGTGTACTAAGCCACACTGGCCAGGGCTATTCTCCACATTTTACAGAAAAGAAAACAGGCTTAGAAAGGTGATTTATCCAAGGTGACGTTTAGTAAATAGTAGAGCTAAGTGTGAAACCCAGTCTGTTTGGCTCCAGAGCCTGAGCTCTCAGTAAGACTACACTTGATTTGATTTCAGTTGACAGGGTGTAAGAAACAAGATAAAAGAAAAACATTAATAATATACATAGTTTTGTATAAGCAACAATTTTAAGTACTATTAAAACATATATTGTGTATTGTAGTTTATATAGAGTGCTGTCACCTGATTTCCTTGTTTGTTCCTAAAGGGAGTTTTATGAGGTATTTATCATCAGCCCGGTTTTACAGTGAACCTGAAGCTGGGGTGTTGAGGGACTTGTGTCATTTTTCAAGTGAGTAAGTGGAGGTTGGGGGGGCAGTGTCAAACCCAGAACTTATTGCTGTAGTTCTATTTATTTTTATTTTTTATCCTCACCCGAGGATATTTTTCCATTTTTTGTACAGATAGAGTGGGAGGGAGAGAGAGAGAGAAACATCGACGTGAAGGGACACATCGAGTGGCTGCCACCCGCACGACCAACCAGGGCCGGGGACAAACTGCAACCGAAGTACGTGCCCTTAGCGGGAACCGAACCCGGATCTCTCCAGACCTCAGGCCGACGCTCTAACCGCTGAGCCAAACTGGCCAGGGCTATTGCTGTAGTTCTAAAAGGAGCAAGTTTATTGAACATTTTTTATATGCAGTTAAACCAGTGTTACAACTAATAGTACCTTCACTAGATCATATAAAGTATATAAATAACACAGTACCTGTTGGCTTTGAAACTGAACATGAAACAGAACTTTGTACCCATACCAACTATACCAATAACTAGCATTCACAATACCTTTGCATTTTTCTGAAGTCCTTTGTATCTACTACATTCCATCGTATCCTCACTGTAAATTTTGTGTCTTAGAAAAATGATGACATATGCACAGGAATGCTATTTCAAAGGAAAAGACCGAACTTAACTAGTGGTGGGGCTCAGACTTCAGTTTATTTGCTTATTTCATGAGATTATTGATTGTAGGGTGACCAGCTCGTCCCCATTGGCCTGGGACTTGCCTGTTTGAGTGCTGAACATTTTGTGTCGTTGAAAACCCCTCAGTCCCAGGGAAACCCGTGTGGTTGATCATCCTAATTACTTGTCACATGTTGTGGACTGGGCATGGGAGTAGGGTTCACATATTTAAAATACAAGGCACGCATTTAAATCGGAATCCCAGTAAACGTCAAGTAATTTTTTACTATATGTCCTAAATACTGCTTGGGACATGTGTACTTTAACATTTGTTCATTGTTTACCTGAAACTCAGGTGTAAATAGGCATGTTGTATTTTTATTTGTTAAATCTGGCAGCCCTGATAAGAGAAGGGCAATGCTGGTGTGTGAAAGTCCACCTTGCTGCTTTTTGGTGGACCGTAGTCTTCATACCTTTATCTGCTTAAGGAAGCACCACCTGGCAGTTTCCTTTTCTGGGGTACAACTCTTGATCTTTTCAGCTGTGTGGGCAGGATAGATGCCGGAGGTCAGGATGAAGATAATAAACCAGATTTTACCTAGTGCATTAAACCTGGTGTGAGTGTGTGTGTTGTGGGGTGGGATGAGGCAGTTAGTTTTCCTTGTCTGGGAACCAAATCCAGATCTGAGCCCATCTCGTCTTTGTTGGATCAGTCTGTCAAAGACCAGCACATTCTCACAGACCACCCACACTGTCTTTAGACTATTACAAAGTGTTTTTGTTGTTGTTACGATAGTACATTGACAGTGATTCAAAATGAGTAGGGAGTCCAGGCTTCAGTGACGCTCTCCTTGTACCCATTGTTCATGTATCCTCTTTGGAGACCATCTCATCCGCAGGAATATGTTTGAACTTTTGAAATGGAATATTTTTTGCCTTTTTTTCCCCCTACCTCCCCACCCCAAATGTGTGCATGTGTAAAAATATCTTATATAGAAGAAAGAAACGGATTCTTAGGGTTATTTATTTATTTTTCTTTGTTGATGTTAAAGGGGAAGGGAGAGGGAGAGAGAGATAGAAACATCGATGAGAGAACATTGACTGACCGTCTCCAGCATGCCCTGACTGGGGATCGTGCCCACAACCTGGGCATGTGCCCTGACCGGGAATCGAACCTGTGACCTCTTTGTGCATGGGTTGACACTCAACTACTGAGCCATACCGGCTGGGCTCTTAGGGTTATTTAAATCTTCAGTGTTTGATGATTACCACTGCTCCTAAATTGGTCTGGGAGTTCTACGCATCAGTAGAGTATAGTCTTGAATAGATTTAGTTGAGCTCCATCAACATTAATGGTGAGCAAATTAAAGTTAGTGACTTGTACAAGGTCTCCTAGTACTTGGTGGCAGAGAAGAGACTAGTGTCCGTGTGTCTGCATGTGCTTCTGCATGTCTGTGCTACACTTCCTGTTCTGTATCAAGCTGAAAGTGTCTGTTTTCTTGACCAATTTTCTGTTTCATATTGATTTTATGCCATGACCTAGTGATTTTGTTTTCGTTGTTTTAAGAACATCTGGCTTGGACTTCATCTAGAAGAGGAAGATGGAATAAAAGTAGATTTAGAAAAAAATGTGTCTGGCCCTGGCCAGATGGGTCAGTTGGTTGGAACGTTATCCCATGCACCAAAAAGTTGCTAGTTCAATTCCCAGTCATGGCACATACCTAGGTTGGGGGTTTGAACTCTAGTCAGGAGCTTATGAGAGGTGGCCAACCCATGTTTCTCTCTCACATCGAGGTTCCTCCTCTCCCTCTTCCCCTTTCTCTTCCTTCCCTGTCTAAAACCAATGGACGTATCCTTAGGTGAGGATTAAGAAAAAAAAGCATCTGGATCAGGGTTAGGGAAGTCCTGGGCACTGTATTTGTGGTTCAGGAAGACCACCCAAGAGTTACTATTATTTTAACTATTATACTAAAAGGACTGAAAAAGTTTAAAAGTTACAGTAGATAATTGAAGATTATGGAAAGGTAGTTGGCTCTATTCAGCTGCTTTTCAGTTTCTTAATTTAAATACATTCATGGCAAAGACTTTCCAGTATTCCTTCCTTTCTTTTCTTCTCTCTCTCCTCCCTCCCAATATGTGTCTTTAGGGCCAAGTTCTCATTTTCTGAGGTTAGAATAAATATAAACTTAATAGTTTTCTCAGAAAGAGAAAGACCAAATGATTATTTTTTTCTTCAAATGTTCTAGTATATCAAATAGGCCTAATTCATTTTATTCCCCGTTTTAAAGAGAGAGAGAGAGAGAGAGAAGAGGGGAGAGAGAGGGAGAGAGAGAGAGAGAGAGGAAGGGGGGAGAGAGAGAGAGAGAGGAAGAGAGAGGGAGAGAGAGAGAGAGAGGAAGGGGGGGGGAGAGAGAGAGGTGTCCTTTGAAAAATTTCAGGGATCTTTTTGAAAAATGGCAGTTATTTTCAGGTTAAGAAAAAGATAGTTTAATTATATATATGTGGGATTTTTGTTGAACATATTAGGAGTTTCAGAACATTTGGTCAAATAGGATTGTAGGCCAGTGTGAAACAATGTTTAGTTATCTACTTAATCACAGTGACAAAGATTTCATAAGCAAACACAGAAAGTTAAATAATTGTAAGTAAAATTTAGCTCTTTTAATATTACGAAGACTTGGTTTACCTAAGCAATCAAAGACCTGGTGATATAGAGCACAGGAAATGATTTAATAAAACACAAAATCTTTGCTTTCTCGCTATGATCTCTTATTTAGAGAATACCAATAATACAGGAAAACTTTGTCCTTTTAACAGAAAAACTAAACTCCAGTTCTACATCAGCTTACTTTTGATACTTAAATTCACTTATTTAATTAAATTTATTTAAATCTTATTGATCACCTATAAAATTCTTTTCTCAAGATTTCTTTTCCAGAAACCTTCTACAACTTGTCCCTTTTAGTTTGTTCCATCTTATTCAGAAGTACTTTTCTTTTTAGGACAAACGAGTTTAATTTTCTCAAAAATACACTTGTATATCTTAAACCTTCTTTTACTGAAAACACATATCACATTTCATATTAATCAGAATTCTTAACCCTTAGAAAGCTTATTTCTAATGACAACTAAAATGTAAGCAATCAGCATTCTTTGTATTGTTCAATTTATGAAACCTTTTTAAAAGTACATTTTTTATCAATTGTTTAGAGAGAAAGAAAGGGAGAGGGAGAGAGAGAAACATCAATGTGAGAGTGTAACATCGATCAGCTGCCTCCTGCACACTCCCTACCAGGGATAGAGCCCACAATCCAGGCAATTGCCCTGACTGGAAATCTGACCGGTGACCTTTTTTTTTTTTAAATCCTCACCTGAGGATATTTTTTCAAATATCTTCAGATAGAGCAGGGTGGGTGGGGGAGAGAGAGAGAGAGAAACATCAGTGTGAGAGAGGGACTTAGACTGGTTGCCTTCTGCACGACCTCGACCAGGGCTGGGGTTGAATTGCAACCGAGGTACGTGCCTTTGGCTGAGATTGAATCTGCAACTCTTTGGTTCGTGGGCTGAAGCTCTAACTGTTGAGCCAAACCTGCCAGGGCCAAACCGGTGGTGACCTTTTGATGCATGGGATGGTGCTCAACTAACTGAGCTACACCAGCCAGGGCTCTGTGTGTTTTAAATACTGCCAGATTGTGTCAATGGACTCTGGATATTGCAGTCTTTTATATATTAGTTAAACTGTTGGATGAAAAATAGGTATGGCTTCATTTTTTTTTTATTTTTTTAATCCTCACCCGAGGACATTTTTCCATTTTTTGTTCAGGTAGAGTGGGAGGGAGAGAGAGGAACAGAGAGAGAGAGAGAAACATCGATGTGAAAGGAACACATCGAGTGGCTGCCACCCGCACAGCCGACCAGGGCCGGGGACAAACTGCAGCCGAGGTACGTGCCCTTAGCGGGAACCGAACCCGGGTCTCTCAGGACCGCAGGCCGACGCTCTAACCGCTGAGCCAAACCGGCCAGGGCAGTATGGCTTCATTTTAATCTCGATTGCAAGTTAAGGAGAACATATTGTCTTTATGTATTAGTCATCTGCATTTTCTCTTTTTCGGCTTTTCTGTACACAATTCTTTGCCCAGTTTTCCTTTCTGTTGCTTGTTTTTTTTTTTTATTCTCACCCGAGGACATTTTTCCCTTTTTTGTTAAGATAGAGTGGGAGCCCTGGCCGGTTTGGCTCAGCGGTTAGAGCGTCCACCTGCGGTCCGGAGAGACCCGGGTTCGGTTCCCGCTAAGGGCACGTACCTCGGTTGCAGTTTGTCCCCGGCCCTGGTTGGTCGTGCGGGTGGCAGCCACTCGATGTGTCCCTTTCACGTCGATGTTTCCCTCTTTCTCTCTCTCCCTCCCACTCTGTCTGTACAAAAAATGGAAAAATGTCCTCGGATGAGGATTAAAAAAAAAAAAAAAGATAGAGTGGGAGGGAGCCGGGGGAGAGAGAGAGAGAAACATTGGCGTGAAAGGGACACATCAAGTTGGCTGCCACCCGCATGACCCAACCAGGGCCGGGGACAAACTGCAACCGAGTTACATGCCCTTAGTGGGAACCAGACCTGGGTCTCTCCGGACTGCAGGCCGGCACTCTAACCACTGAGCAAACCGACCAGGGCGCTTGTTGTTTTTTTGTTTTTTTTAATTTTTCATTTTTAGGAGCTCTTTATATATTTTGTCATTATTTTTTTCTGAATCTTGTTTTCCTTTTGATATTGTGATTGTTTCATCACAGAAATGTCTTTAAAATTTACGTGGAAGAATAAATCTAAGAATGAATAGGAAAATTTTGAAGAATAAAGATAGTGAGGATCTTACTAGATATTTAAAGCACTAAGTTCTAAAGCATTATTGTACCTAAAATCACATGGATGCCATTTAAAAACAAACCTGCCACTAGGGTTTTCAATTTATAGGTATGGGGGAGGTGAGGAAGGAGAGGAACATGTCTGAGGAAGCATCATTTTAAAGAGTCTCTAATTTTGATATGATTGGTTCACGGGTCACAGTTGAGAAATACAGCTGCAAATCTGCTACATTTGGAATGATATGGTGTTAGCAAAGCAGTTGACAAATAGATCCAAGTAACGGAATAGCATCCAGAAACAGATCCAAGTGTGAGTGAGAACTTATTGAAGGTAACATTTTGGTTAACTGAGAAAAGAGTGGATTATTTAATGAGTGATTTCAGGCAGTTCATCTGAAAGAAAAAGTTAACTTTCTCCCTTACACAATGTAGATAAATAAACTCCATATTGATTAAAGATCTAAATGTAAAAATTATGCCAATATTATAAAAATATAGGTGACCATTAGTTTAGCCTGGGATGGAGGAAGCCTTCTTAAACTAGACTGGGAAACTAGAAGCTGTGAAACAGGAAAAGATGAACAGATTTACTTATCCAAGTTTACTTTCTGAAAGAGGAGACTCATTCTAAGGTATGGCAACATAATCAAGTACTTACGATTGGTTTTCTAGTTGTCTAGATTTTCCATACCTACTTCAGTAAGTAATTGGCCAGAGGGTCATTTTACTTTACTTAGTTTAATTTTTACTTAGTATAAAACATTTTAGAAAAATTAATGTCTTATTTGCATGTGGCTGGTACACGCAGGTTGCGGTTGGCACCACTGAACGCTTGCTCCTCGGCTCTCCTTCCCCGTGGCGTTTGTGACACTGTCCTCTCCAGCTTCTCACTCTGTCTCTTCATTGGGATTTGCCTCCTCTCAGTCGCGGCAGTGGTTTCCCTTTAAAGTTTCCTGTCCTTGAACTTGATCTTGGAGATTTCCTCCATGTTCACTTTGGGCACTCTTATCCTCCATCTCATTATGACCAAAATGAGTGCTTCTAGCTCTTACCTTTCTTTTTCTTCTTTTTATCCTCACCCGAGGACATTTTTTTTTTTTTTTTTCATTTATCTTCAGATAGTGCAGGAGGGAGAGAGGGGGGAAGAGAGAGAGAGAAACATCGGCTGGTCACCACCTACACAACCCCAGCCAGGGCTGGGGACAAACTGCAACTGAGGTATGTGCCCTTAGCGGGAACCGAACCTGGGACTCTCTGGTCCACGGGCCGATGCTCCAACCGCTCAGCCAAACCGGCCAGGGCTAGCTGTGACCTTTCTTAAGTTTCACAATTATGTACCAGGATGACTCAGTGGCCTCTTAAACCCATTGTTACTACGAGTGGTAGTTATCGCCTTTCCAGCAGCCATGTAACCACTGACCCACCATTCTGTCTCAGCTGAGAGCTGAGTTGCATTGCCACTGTGCTAATTTGTGACTTTATTCTGTTCAGGACTCAGATGCAGAAGATTCTCGCTGTATTAAGCAGAAATATTTCAGTTGTTGGGAGGGGCTGGATGAACAGCTGCCACTGTTGCCACCGTCAGGGCCATCAGGCTCTGGGAATCACAGCTGCTGGCTCCACACCACGCCATCCTCACCTAAAGGGTTATTTCAGCTATTTTTTTTCCTCACCCGAGGACACTTTTTTTCCTATTTATCATCAGATAGAGTGTGGGGTGGGGTGGAGACAGAGAGAAACATCGAAGTGATAGAGCTACATCGACTGGTCGCCTCCCATAAGACCCCACGAGGGCCAGGGATGAACTCCAACTGAGGTACATGCCCTTGACCGGAATTGAACTAGGGGCTCATTGGTAACTGCTGAGCCAAACTGGCCAGGACAGTATTTCAGGTATTTTTAAAATCTGATTTTCTTGCCTTCAGTTTCTGCTACCTTCAGGTTAGCTACCCTCTGTATATATTTATTTTTTAAAATTATGCATTTGTGTACACTGGAATTCAAACTACACTCCTTCCCCAGCCTCAAAGTCCACAACAGTTTGACCTTTACAATATGGGGCCTTGAACACCTGCCTTCACTTCCTCCTCATCCCCTCCCTACTCTGCTGGGTGGCTGATTGTTTCCTGAGAGTACCTGCTTTTGGTGCTTGTTCAAACTAGGTAGTGTCATCTATTCAGAGTCTCCATTCTTCTCTCCTCCTTCCCCTCAGCCTTTAAGATCATAAGTTGCTGTTGGATCTAAGGCTCAGAAAATTCCAGAACTAGCCTCTACCTTTCACTATTCTCTTCCTGAAGTGTTTACACTCAGCGATCAGTACTGTTTTATAGTTTTAGCTCTTATATGATCCATTTTGAGTTAGTTTTTTGTATGGTATAAGAAAGGGGCCTGTGCTTGTTGTTTTACATCTAGATATCCAGTTCCAGCACCATCTGTTGAAAAGACTGTTCTTTCACTATTAAATTCTCTTGTCATGTTGTTGCAAATCAGTTGTGCATAATATAAGGGTTTATTTTTGGACCCTCAATTATAGTCCATTGACCTACATTGTCTGTTCTTTTGCTGTTGCCTGACTGTCTGGATTACTATTGCTTTATAGTGAGTTTTGAATTCAGCTTTGTTCTTTTTAAAGTTTGTATTTTGGCTGTTCAGGCTACTTTGAATTTCCATGTGAATTTCAGGATTAGTTTACAGATTTCTGTACAAAGGCCAGCAAAGATTTTGATAAGGATTGCGTTGAGTCTACATCAATTTGGGGAATGTTGCCATTTTAACAATATTGTCTTGCAATCCATAAACAGGATGTTTTTCTATTTATATCTTTAGTATCTTTAAACAATATTTTGTGGTTTTCACAGAACAAATTTTCTACTTCTTGTTAAATCTAAGTATAAATGGTATATATAATTCTTAGCTTCATATTCTGAATGTTCATTGCTAGTACATGAAAATATAATTGATTTTTTTTTTTTTTTTGTAGAGAGCGAGGAAGGGAGAAAGAGATAGAAACATTGATGTGAGAGAGAAACAGTGATTGGCTGCCTCCTGCACGTCCCCTGTTGGGGATCGAGTCAGCAACCTGGGCACGTGCCCTGACTGGGAATTGAACTGGGACCTCTCAGTCTATGGGACCACGCTCAGTCCACTGAGCCACACTGGCTGGGAGAAATGTAATTGATTTTTGCATTTATCTTACATTCTGAAACCTTTGCTGAACTCTTTGTTGTATTAGTTTTTTAGTGGGTTACTCAGGATTTTTCTTCCTTCTTTTTAAGGAGCATTTTAAAACCTTTTTTATTATGAAGAAAATTAACCATACAGAGAAAGAATAATAAAATGAATCTCTATATACTCACCACTTAGACTGAACAACTATTAATATTTTGCCATATTTGATTTACATGTTTTCACTGAAGTGTTGAGATATAAAATTATAGATATCATGATTTTTACCCTGAAGTAGTTCAGTTTGCTTCTCTACTCTGCCATTTTGACCGGAAGTCCCCTAGGATTTTCTATATGTACAATCATATCATCTGTAGGTAAAGATAGGTTTTTGTTTTTTTTTTTTAAATCACAATGTAGCCCGGCTGGTGTGGCTTAGTGGATTGAGTGTCATCCCATGCACCGAGAGGTTGCTGGTTCAATTCCTGGGTAGGGTACATGTCTAGGTTGTGAGCTCAATCCCTGGTATGGGTTGTGCAGGAGGCAGTAAATCGATGTTTCTCTCTCCTCGATGTTTCTCTCTCTCTCCCCCTCTCCCTTCCTCTCAATCTAAAATATCAAACATCTATATCTATATAAATAAAACTCACAATATTATTTTTTAATTCAAAATGCAACATACAAAATTAAATTTCAGAAAGGGTGTGCTTCATGAAATAACCTCATTCTCCTGGGTTACTGAGGTGCATCTATTCTTTGCAGCTCTGTCATCTGGGAGTGGCAAGACCCTTTGTTTCAATTGTGCCATCTTCCTCTATAGAAACCTTTGATGGCTCCCCATGCCCTTTATGGCAAAACCCCAGATTCTCTGGACTCATTCTCCAGAGTATTACTCAGTACATTGTCAGAAAACAGCTTGGCATGATGAACAGAACCCTGGGTCCGTTGGGAGTCTTGGCTTCTCACCAGCTGTGCGTGGGCAGATTTGGAGGTGTCCTTGTCTTGTAAAACTGCAGAGTTGGACTTTTAATTTTTTAAGCATCGTTTCCTTTAGTTCTTTGAACATATTTATAATAGCTGTTCTGATGTTTTGTCTGCAAAATCAGACTCTTGGGCCTTCTGAAGGACAATATCTGTTGCCTGCTTTTCCCCCTATATATGTATGTATGGGTCATACTTTCCTGTTTCTTTGAATGCCTTGTAACTTTTTTATTTAAACTGGCTATTTTAGATGTTTTATAGCAATTCTGATCCCTCCTCTCCTTTTCCACAGCTCCTTGTTGTAGTGATGTTTATTTGTTTAATAACTTGGCTGCCTATTTCAGAAAAGCTTATCTTTTCTGCAGTGTGCATCCTTGTGGCTCCACAGAGGACACAGCCTAGTCTGGGTGCTACATACAGTGCATTTGTCCACCTCTCCCAGTGACTGTGTAGGTTTCATGAGGGAAGGGACTTAGACTTGTTCACTGTTACATTCCTTGTACTTCGAATAGTATCTGACACATAGTAGATTCTCAGTAAGTGTGATGAATGCGAAGTATAAAATGACCAAGTTTACTGCCTTCTTGCTTTACAGCTTAACCTATCTGAATTGAAGAATATCTAGAACCACTATGGGAAGTGAATGTAATCTTTGCCAACTCCAGTGCTTGTTGCTGCCTGGAGTGAGAGAGTGGGGGCTCGCTGGGAAAGAGTGCAGGGACTCACAGGAGCCTCTGGGCCCCAGCGAATGTGGTGGATATGCAGAGTGCTTGCATCCCTAATGTAGTGAGACCGCAGAACAGGAGATGGGGACATTTCTGGTATCCATTCATTTGTAGGTCTTCTGGCTTGCTCCCTTCTCACCACTGGGAAGTGTTTATGGATACTTGGAGTTAGTTTGGAAAAACTACCTGTTTACGGAATGATGTGGTAACTTTTCTGTGATAACTCCATTGTTAATAGATGTGGTATAATGAGTCTCTTACAAATATCAAGCATGGACAGGACTCTACTGGGGCCAGTATACTAGCTGCTGCTTGATGGAAAAAAATCTTCATTTGCCTATCTAATAGGAAGACTTTTTTTTTAAAGTTACTTATTTTTTTATTTTAAAATTTTAAAAATATTTTTCCAATCCTTTTTTTTTTTTTTTTTTAGATTGAGTAGAAGGGAGGGAGGGAGAGACAGAGAAAAACATCCATGTGAGACCGACACATCAATTGGTTGCCTCTCGCATGACCCTGACCAGGGCTGAGAATCGAACCTGCAACCCATGTACGTACCCTTGACCAGGAATCAAACCTGAGACCGTTCAGTCCATGGGCCAATGCTCTAAGCGCTGAGCCAAACCAGCCAGGGCTCTTTAAAGTTATTTAAAAATGATTTTGAACTAATATCTTTCTTTCTCTTCTTCTAGGTTCTTACAGAAATCTGTTAATTCTACATTTTGAGCACTTATGAATAACTACATATCTTCAAAACCATCTACCATGAAGCTAAAACAAACCATCAACCCTATTCTTTTATATTTCATACATTTTATAATATCACTTTATACTATTTTAACATACATTCCATATTATTTTTTGTCTGAGTCAAGACAAGAAAAATCAAACCAAATTAAAGCAAAACCTGTAAATTCAAAACCTGCATCTGCATTCAGATCTGTTAACAGTTTTGATGGCTTGGCCTCTGTACTGTACCCTGGATGTGATACACTAGATAAAGTTTTTATGTACGCAAAAAACAAATATAAGGACAAAAGACTCTTGGGAACACGTGAAGTTTTAAATGAGGAAGATGAAATACAACCAAATGGAAAAATTTTTAAGAAGGTAAGGTGATCTTTCCATTGCCTTTGGATTTTCTCTGCATAAGACGTACTTTTAGAAGTCGTGGCAAGGGACACGCCTGGCCTGCTTCGCTGGAATTTGCTGACGTGGCAGGGGAAGCAGGGTAGGAAAGGGCTTGACTGTGTTCTAACCTCTTTTGGTGCTCCCCAGCACTGATTCATCCTGAATTTTCATGGATACTGCAAACACCCACTGGTGTGGGGCACTTCTGCACCTGCATGTCTGCCAGAGCTTGGAATTGAAAATCGAGGGCAGTTCTGGGTATGAAATCCCAGACTCCTGGTGGTTCCACAAGCACCTGTCGTGCTTGAACTTGCTCTCGGTTTCAGGGTGGGACCTGCTGTTTCTGGTCTGAATGCAGCTTCCACTGAATACTTACCATGTCTTGGTCCTTTGGTTGTGCAGTTGCATGGATTTTAAGAACCTCTTTTCATAAATACAGAAGACCCTGCCATTTTGATTTGAAACTGGGGATAAGACATCCTAGAGACAGTGTAAAATAGTGGTTAAGAGCTTGGACTCCAGATCCAGACTGTGGATTTGAATCTTGGCTTTTTCGTTTACTAGCTGTATGACTTTGGAAAAGTTATTTAACAGATTCGCCTCAGTTTCTTGATTTGTAATATGGAGATAATGATCATGGCTGATACTTGTTAGCATTTCTTTGAGCAAGGCTGTTATAAGAGCTTTACATATATCAACTTAGTTAAGACTTAACAATAGCTCTATGAAATAGTATTATCATCTTTACTTTAGAGATGACAATAGGGAGGCACAGAGAGGTTGAGTAACCTACCCAAGGCTATTACAGCTGGCAAGTGGTGAAGCTGGAACTGGAATCCAGCTGTCTTGCTGTATTCCCCTTAAACTAAGCTCTGCTTTCACAGTGGTTGAGAGGATTAATTGAATGTGTGTACACACACACACACACACACACACACACACACACACAATGTGCCTAGAAGAGAACAGTTTGTGGCATCTAGTGGAAATGCTTTATCTAGTTTATATTTTTATATTATTGAGATTTCAATGGAAAAATTAAGAGTGACTACAGATTCACATGATGGGGTAGTATAATCCTGTGAAGGGTAGTAAGTATAGTAAAGGCATGAAAATGCTGTTTTTGAACTTGGATACATGCCTTTGTTATAACCAGTTCTTGAAGCTCCCATTGGTAAAAACTGAAGATAAAACTTTTTTAGAGGCAACAAGATGATCTGTAGTTGGTTGATGACTTGGTCAGGTTATAAGTTTAATACCTGTGTAGGCATAGTTACATCTTATCCTTTTTCCCCCAGCTTCATTCTGACTCCAGCTGCTTTTTAAAATCAGCCCTGAAGGAGTTCTCGGGTCTTGGAGGAGAGTCCAAGTAATCACACTAGGGAATGAAATACTCAGAACTCCTTCTGTTCCTGTAGGGCCAGGCGGATGCTGTTTAACTTAATTAGTGTCCTTTATTTTGGCACTTACCATATGAATTCCATAGTCTCTTTCTTCTACTAAACATAAGAGATGGCAAGCAAGTTATTGTGAGCTACTCCTAGACATTACAGACATTATTTCCACTCTGGACAAGAATCTGTAAATGTTCCTCACCTTTAAATTAGTGATTTTTTTTTTTTTTTAAGATTTTTTTATTGGTTTTTAGAGAGAGAGAGAGAGAGAGAGAGACATTGATGTGATAGCAAAATACTGATTGCCTCCTGCATAACCCCTACTGGGGATTGAGTCCACAACCTAGGCATGTGCCCTGACCTGGAATCAAACTGGCAACCTTTTGGTGCATGGGACAATGCCCAACCACTGAGCCACACCGGCCAGGTAATAGAATGATCTTATATCTTGTTTTGCCTGGAACAGCTCTGATTTATGCTTGTTGTTCTGACATTAATATTAATAGTTCCTCTTACAATTTCGGAAGTGGTTTGGATAAATTATATGGTGACTACTTTTAAGACATAATCCCTGTTTCTTTTGCTGACTTAATTTTGCCTTACTGAAATGAATTTTTTCTACCAAATTAAGATCTGTTTGGAGTTAATAGCACATTTCTTGAAATTGAAGTCATGTAGTTAATCACGTTTGATTATTCTTGTGCAGCCTATAGATTATAATTTGTAAAACATTTTTTATCATAATGATATCTGATTTTTATCATATTTAGTTTTACTTTCCATGATATACTATCCTTGATACTGTCTTTGAGAGTTCAAATACGGCTTTTTTTTTTTTTTTAAGGTGCTAAAGTTTTCCACTCCTCTGCCTTCTTTTCTAGTCTTGGCATATTATCTCTAAAAATCATTCACTTTTGTCTTTTGATCTAATGCTATTTGAATTCCAAGATTGGGTTCTCTATTTTTAATCTAAGCAGTCCTATTAAGTAGGAAGCCTAATTTTTCTTCAGTATCCCATATAGGCATTTTATGGGGGTAGTACTATTTTTTAGTCATCATTCAATACTCATTGCAGCAAACTGTTTCCCATATTTGTGAAAAGGAGTAAAATATGGTGAATATGAAATTGCTTCTTAATTCAGGTATCATTAGGACAAAATAAAATCCTAGAGCTTTCATAGATCCTTAATTGTGGCAAGATAACACAATGGACACAGGAAAGTGCCCTCCCCACCTCCCACCCCGTGTGTATTTTTTTGTATATTTGGGGTGTTGGTGTGCGCGCGCGCACACACATGGCTTTTTTCTCCCTCTCCTGACCATGGTGCCTTTGTAGTCATTGTTTATTCAACAAAGACATACTTGAACTCAAGTGGAAAAGTTAGAAGGTGAGGGCATACTTTTAGTCAGCAGCTTTCTCTGTCTGTACTCCAGTACCCTCAGAAGGTCTGCCGCCTACTGTTGACATTTGCCATCAGGTTGGCATTTGTGACTCATCAAACTTTTTTGGAAGTCTTTATATAAACTCTGATACAGAAATCATATTACATTTTCCTCTTTTGAAATTAGGCTCATTAGAATGTGAATTAGGTTTAGGTTTTGTGGATAGTAAATGAGGCAGATACTGTCTGCGAGCCTTCCTCAGTGAGGGTGCTGTACCCAGGGTCATCTGAGGGGAGTCCGCGTGCACCTGTGGGCAGCTGCTCTGTGTGTTGCACAGCCAGGCTCCTCTGTCCCTCTTGGTTTCTTACCTGCAGCCATTGTGTTGTGGCAGGGCCAGTATCACTCTGCTAGGATGGTGACAGGAGACGACTGTCACAGCTGTTGTGCGAGTGGGGTGCGCAGGCCATGTGCTTCTACTCGGGGTGCTTGCCAACGCAGTGCAGGCGTATTTTTGACTAAGTGTGTCTGTATTTCATAGTTCCTGTATTTGAAGATAGTCTTTTATTGGGAAAAGAAAGCTAATGATGTAGCCGTATTTAAAAGTTTCCTTTTGAGGGGCTGAGCTTTGGGAATTAACCCTAGAATGTATCTGATATGGTGGAAGCAAAGATACGCAAACCTTTATAGTGAACTCTGAAGCTTTGTTTCCATCTTACCCGAAAAGTATGTTGTGAGCTACCAAGGGAAGGTGAGTGGAAGAAAAACGGCAGCGTGATGACTCTAATGACGCCCGCAGTCAGGTGGCCACGAGCTTCACTGAGACAGGTCTCAGTCTAGGGGCACAGGTAGAAAAACAGAAGACAAAGAAGCAGAGGCTGTGTGTTCTTGGGGTTCGGCACGCCTGTCCAGGACTGCCGTCTGCCATGTGGGTGTGCTCTGGTTTTGTGAGGCTGCCACAGTGCAGCGCCTGGGACGTGTGTCAGCATCTCCAGATCTTAGCCTCCCCAGCGGCAAACGCATTGTTCCAGCCTCTTTTGAAACGAAGGACAGTGAAACGGTTGGTTTCCAGAGCATGTCTGAGGCACGTGTGCCTGACAGAACAGAGTCTCAAAGAACGAAATTTTATAGTGAAACAGAAAGAGCACAGAGCTGGTTCAGGCATTGCGATCTAACTACCAGAAACACTAAATTTTGTCTTATATTTTTACATGTTAGAGAGAAGGAAACAGAAGGAATTATGGAATCAGAGTGCTTACAAAAAGATTTCACTATGACCTTCCCCCCAAATTTACCGAAACAATCATAGAAATCCTATGTCTGTCCCTGGGGTTGACTTGCTTTTCTTTCTTCTTCCTCAGTGCCTGCTTCCTTCTCGCTGCAGAGTCACATTTTTTACCCTGTTTACACATAATCTTTATTTTCTGAGTTATAGGACATTGACATCATCGTGACTGTATCCAGCGGTCAGTCTCTTGGCCAGGGTTTGTGGTTTGATGATTACGTTTCTGTCCCTGACCAGAACTCCGGTTTGCCGTTCCATCCTCGGTCCCTCTGCCAGCCCCTTTGTTAAAGGCACCACCTGGACCTGATGGCTCAGGAGTCTGGTTTTTATTTTCTCTTAGAGCCCCCCCCCCCAAACAGGCCTTGTGCTTCCCCTTGCCCCGCTCTAACCCACGCACAGCCGCTGAAGCTCTGTGGCCGCCAGCTCCTTTCTCTAGCGCAGGCGACACAGTGCGCTTAATGCTTGGCTCCTGGGGTGAGGCTGCTGGGCCATGTTCTGACCGTGTCACTAATACTATGTGATTTTGAGGAAGTTATACTTCCTCTGTGCCTTGGTCCTCTCGTACGTGAAATAGGGATAGTCATAGTAACTATCTCGAGTTGCCGTAGGAGTTGAAGCAGCTCATTCTTCCCGCGCACTCCGCACGTAGCACACACTGGTACCACACTGGTACCACACTGGTACGGTCGGCCGCCTTCAGCAGGAGCAGCACCACGATTACCAGCCATCCAGCTGCTGGGATATTTAACCCTCCTCTGCCTCCCTCACCGTAACTTGCAGAGAGAGATGTTAAACGAAGCCAGCTAAGAAGGCAGGAAAGTGTACTTTGCTAAGAAGGCAGGAAAGTATATAATTTTGAAAAATTCTCTTCTAAATGGTTAAAGTAAAAAAAATAAAAATCCCGATGCTTACAGAGGTTAGGGTCTCAGGGACCCAAAACTTTGATCTTAATAGACTGTCTCCTTCCTCAGGGACCTGAATGGTTAAGTATTGTATGCTTTTATATTATAGAATGTTTTGTATGTTATTTTTTTTCTGTAATCCTCACCTGAGGATATTTTTCCATGGATTTTTAGAGAGAGTGGAAGGGAGGGAGGGAGAGAGAGAGAGAGAGAGAGAGAGACATCATTGTGAGAGAGACACCTCACTTGATTGCCTCCCGCATGACCCTGACTGGGACTGGGAATTGAACCTGCAATCTAGATACATGCCCTTGGAATCGAACCCGTGAACCTTCATCAATGGGCCAGACCAGCCAGGGCTTGTATGTTATCTTTGTTTTTATAGTTTTCTTTTGAGATAAGAGAGCCTCAAACATCTCTCTCATATGTTCCTTAACAAAGTAAATTAAGTTCTTGTGTCCCAGGCAGTGGTAGCCTGAATGGTAACATTGGTATGTATACACATGTATGTCCTGTCTGTTATAGAATAAACATCCAGCCAATTAAGTGTGAGAGAGGAAAGTGACTGTAGGGATTATCTTAATCCTCCCTTTAAGTGTACAGTGGAGAGGAGGTGGAGTCTGCAACAGCATTTAGACTTCGCAGAGGGTGTGCCTCTCTTGCCTCATGCTAATTCCTGCCCTGCCATGCCCAGCCACTTTGAAGGACAGAAAGGACAAAGTTGTATTTACAGGAAGTGAGTCAGGGAGGAGGGCTTGAGGAGGTGAGCACAGGGACATCTGCATCGCTAGGTTTTTGGGCTCAATTCCTGCTGGACAGGAAAACACTGCAGAGTATTTATTAAGCAAAGCAGTAAGCTGATTTATATTAAAAAACAAACACACTGTCACTGCTGTGAGAATGGGTTATAGGGGAATAAGCATGGAAGCAGATTGGCCAGTGGCATTCATTAGTTCAGGGGAGTGGGGGGTGAGGGGTGGTCAGGACAGGACAGGGAAATTTGGGAAGCTCTTCGCAGCATAACCCTTGTGAGTTTGGCTTTTGTGAGGGACACTTTGGCCACTGTAACCCCTGAGGGACTCAGTGGAGAGCGTGGGGACAGATGTGTGAAGGTATTGAAGTTGGTGGTAGGAAGTTACGGGTGTTTCTGTTTAATTTCTAATTTCTCAGTGACGTATGAAACATCATCACCACCTGGAAGTGGAGAAGGGAAGCAGTGGGTAGAGGATATTTGAGGAAAGAGTACAGAAGACCCTCGATTTTGCAGACCTTGACCTCAATTTAACACACTTCGGATATAATGGACAAAGTTTCCAGTCCATATGTCATAGGTGAAAATGAATACCCTGTTAATAAAAAAATGTTTTTTTACCAAGATTTGCTTATAATTAAATTACCAGGTTTTCTTGTTGTTGTTGTTACTAATTCACTGTTATTTTTACAAATTTTAGCAAATAGGCCATATGTTGGAAAAAACACTGTAGTGATTTCGTCAACATAAATAAATATTACACATGTACAACTATAGTCTACACATTTAAATTCAAGAGTCACAGCTCATAAACAGTGGTGAATGATTAGCATGTGATCACCCTTGTGGCCCTCAGTAATTGGTTCTGTTTTGTGGCATGAATTTCTGCAGCAGTTTTATTTATTTATTTAGAAGATTTTTAAGTTGGTTTTTAGAGAAAGAGAGAGGAAGAGAAACATTCATGTGAGAGCAAGAAATCAAGGCATGTGCCTTGACTGGACTCAAACCAGCAACCTTTGGTGCACAGGACAGTGCCCAACCAACTGAGCCACACTGGCCAGGGCTCTGCAGCAGTTCTGCTGTGAGCCGGCAGCTCTAAGCCACACCCTAGCCATTGCGTTTGTTACGCATGGTGACTGGTGAATGCATGCATTTACCATATTCAGTATACATTTAAAATTACAGTAACACATATAGAAAACTTTGTGAAATTAAACTTTTCATACATTTAATTACACAAACATGTCTACATAAGTAAGAACGGCTAAACTAATTTGTCAATTTCTTAACATATGCATATGGAAAACCCACTATATCATATAACGGACTTTTGGCTTTAATGGACACCCACTTGCCCGAATTTGTTCGTTGTATCGAGGTTTTACTATAGGTTTCAAATACTATTTCAGGGGGTGAGAAAATGAATGGGCCAGGAAGTGTAATTGGATTGTTGAGTGGTGAGATCTATGATTCTGGATTTTAAAACGTTGGTGGTTCTTTAGCAGTGTCAGAAGTATAGGCAGGGAATAAATACAGTTGGCCCTTGTTTATCGCGGATCATCAGTTCCAGACTCTACCACGATAAATGAATTTCCGCCAAGTAGGATTCTTTATTTACATACCACGATAGAGTAAGGCCGCGGAAGTCCGAGCGTGAAGTGGGGAGGGACGACTGTAAAGGAGTTTAGTCTCAGGATGGGCTCACGATAGGGACAAAATGAGGATTAGAAACTTTTTCAGCACAAGTCAGATAAAATTATGGGATCCTCTAATGTAATGTTTATGGGAAAGATCACTACTAGAAGATTCATTGTTTTAAAGAAATAAAAGTCAGGTTTTGGTTATACTTGAATTAAACTTATAATTTGATTTCTTTGCCACAAGGTGGCACCATTAAAGGCTTTACATTATATGCCTTTTCAGACCGTTACATTCTCTGACAGCTATAAA
This sequence comes from Molossus molossus, assembly GCF_014108415.1. Lineage (NCBI taxonomy): Eukaryota > Metazoa > Chordata > Mammalia > Chiroptera > Molossidae > Molossus > Molossus molossus. The sequence continues at coordinate 94,692,922 of NW_023425346.1, forward strand.
GCTAGTCATTTTGATTCTAGCATCTAGGAGGTGGCTTATGCTTCTCTTTAGAGTGTAAAATTCTTAATAATTGCAATCCATTTCCTGCACGTTTTGGCCAAATTCTCATCTGTCTTCTCACCCCCACAGAGCTCCTTTTGAAGTCATTGGAGCTCCCGTGCTGAGCATTTCGTGGGGGTGCAGAGCAAGGTGAGAGTTTGGGACCACTAAAGATAAATAAGTATTTTAAATACGGTTATGTTATCCATCAAAATAAGTATTTCTTAAGTTCATTATGCAATAGGACACTAGAGGGCAGCATTTATCCATTTTATCTTTATGGAGCCTTTTATTTCTGGAAATTCTTAAATGTACATATTTTTGAAAGTGAATATGGTTAGATGGTTTTAAGGTATGTGACATATCTTGATGACAAAGCCATGTTTGGGGACTATTTATATTGCAGTGAGAGGAGCTTTTAATTCAGTTTGTATGTGATTGGGGATTTATAATCTGAAGTAAGTTGGAGAAAATTCCTAAAGACAAAAATATGTTAACCAGTGTTTAAAGGAGATTGTTACTAGTGTACTCTATGTCACCCGAACTTCTGGAAAGGACAGGAAGTCCGGCAGTGCCAGTGAGTATTTAAGGCTTCAGCAGAGGGACTTTGAGATACAAACCTGGTGCCCCCTTGTTCACTTTGCTTATCCCGCGTTAGATACAGGAATTCAAATCGAACCGTTAGAAACATTTCTCGTAACCTCGGTATGACCAGTCCTCTGTGAATCATGTTTTACCATCTGATACTGAAATCCAGGAATTCATAAGTAAAGAGAAAGTAAATTTTAGTGTCAGTAGTCCTTGGTACTAGGCTAAATTATCAGCTAAGTAAATAAAATCTGTAAAAGAATTATAGTATATGACCCTTGAGCCAGAAAGATGACCTTTAAGAGCCTGTCAAACCTGAATGTTTTTTAAAACAACCCCCGCATTACAGTTGAAAATTTAGCATACAATTTGAATTGTCAGAAGATATCACAAAATAGCTAATTTTCAGAATAGATTTTTTTTACTTGAAACCCACTTTCTGACTTTTTCATAAAAAGTAGTTTACATGCAAACATTAACTTTTTTCAAATTTGAGCAAAATTTGGAACACATCCTGGCTTTCTAGAAATTAATATTTTGGTTATATTGAAAGCTATTGGTATGTTTTTGTTTGTTCTATCAGGTTATTCTTGGACACTATAATTGGCTCTCCTATGAAGATGTCTTCGTTAGAGCCTTTAACTTCGGAAATGGCTTACAGATGCTGGGTCAGAAGCCAAAGACCAACATTGCCATCTTCTGTGAGACCAGGGCCGAGTGGATGATTGCTGCGCAGGCGTGCTTCATGTATAACTTCCAGCGTGCGTCCGCTTTCTTACCTTTTGGGAGAGGGGACCTATGTCATTGTGGGAGAGACCATACTGACTTTTATTATAAATATTTCACTCTTCCGAGATTGAAATTCTGATGTTACTTTTCACCTTGCATTCATTCATTGGAGAACTTCTTGTTATAACTTAGAATTATTGATCTGTTTTGGGAAAGGAACTGGTTGTAGAACACTTGGTGCAGTCCCTGTAACAGGATTTGAGCATGTTAATAGGGGACTTTCGGAGTGTAGGGAGCCATGCCTGCACATGGCTCTCATTTCTTAGCATTTCTCCTTTGACGGCAGTGTCATTTTGTTATGCCACTTCTACTGGAGTAAGTTGACCTCTTAAACTCTTCTAGTACTCAAACTCAGGGAGTAGGCTAAACAATAGAGAATTTTTATATTGTAATTATTTCAGTGGTATTCATGATGCCTCAGTCTGTGAGGTAGTTCTGGAAGCTTAGTTGAGAGGTCTTGGTGCCAAAATGTGATGTTAAGTATAGACATTAGCTCATCCCGTAGATGAAGCAGAAAAGGTACTTGTCCCAGATTTCTTGCTGTAGATTTCTTTAGTTTTTTTTTTAATTTAAATTGTCACACCTTTTTATTTTCACAGGTTTTTAAAATGTTTCTTTTGAGAAGATTTAAAGTAATCTCTTAAAGTTGCCTTCAGACTTTTTCTTAAAATTATTTTGTTAATCATCACCCGAGGATATTTTTTCCATTGATTTTTAGAGAGAGTGGAAAGAAGGGAGGGGGAAGAGAGAAAGAGGGAGAGAAAGAGAGAGGGAGACACACACACACACACACACACACACACACACACAGATATCGAGTGAGAGAGAGTCGATTGGTTGCTTCCCGCACATGCCCCAGTAGGCACCGGGGATTGATACTGCAACTCAGGTATGTGCCCTTGACTGGGACTCGAACCTGAGATCCTTTGGTGTGCAGGTCGACACTCTAACCATTGAACCACACTGGTCAGGGCAAGCCTAGCTCTTCTGAATTAGGCAGAAAGCAAATAAAAATCCACCTTATTATGTAATTTTAACATTTTAAAGAATGTTTTTCTTTAGATTTTTCTGCTTTGGAATAAGCAGTATTGACACTTGTTCATGTTATTACTGTAATGTGTAATACTTTAAATCCAACCCCCAATGTGTTATATTACTGGTATATGTTCTTTTTCATATTTTATTTTATTTATTGATGTTAGAGAAAGAGAGATAGAAACACTGATGAGAGAGAACATCGATTGGCTGCCTCCTGCATGCCCCACACTGGGGATCAAGCTCACAACCCAGGCATGTGCCCTGACAGGGAATCGAACTGGAGATCTCGGTGCATGGGTCAATGCTCAATCTACTAAGCCACACCGGCTGGGCACTTTTTCATATTTTAGTACCAAATAGTTAACAACTAAGACTTGGGATTCTAGAAGTCAGATATAATTACTTCCAGTGTGACAGTCTCACAGTAACATCTGTAGGTAAAACAAAGTAAAACAAAACTTTTTAAAATAGTGGAAATCTTGGGAGAAATTAGGGAATGGTGAGTAGGAATAATGTTAATTAGCATATTAAAAACTTTGGGAAAATGTAGCACAGTTAGATCATAAACTATGGACCTAGTGATTTAGGGTTTAGTGTGCTTCATTGTGATTGGTGTCCACTTCCAGAGGCTTTGCTTACATTTAGTTGGTACACCGGTGGGATATGTCAGTACTGACTTGCCCTCCTTTTCCCTGTAGTTGTCACGTTATATGCAACTCTAGGAGGTCCTGCGATTGTTCATGGACTAAATGAAACAGAGGTGACCAACATCATTACTAGTAAAGAACTCTTGCAAACAAAGTTGAAGGTGAGGACTGGAGTTTTTTATAATTGTCTGATAATTTCGAATTTTCAATGTCATGAGCTCTATTATTGATACCTACTTATTTTATGATCTTTAAAATCCTCATTATCTTTTAAACTTTTAGGAATATCATTTATTGGAATATCATTTTATTTCTTTAGAAAAGGAAAAGTAGATTTCATATGTGTGTGTGTGTGTGTATACATATATATAACTAGTACAGAGACTTAAAAAATTAATATGCCCATATCTAATAAGGTGAAGGATTACAACTTTTTCTTTTCTTTTGTGCCCATCTGTTTTATAGTTTATTTTAAATAAATTATTAATTTTAAGGGTTATTTTTAAGCTAGTAGCTTTATGTCTGAAGCATTGAGTCATTATGAGTTTTCAGAACTTTTTATTTTTTTAATTTTTTTTTAAATTTTTTTTATCCTCACCCGAGGACATTTTTCCATTTTTTATTCAGATAGAGGGGAGAGGGAGAGAGAGAGAGAAAGAAACATCGATGTGAAAGGGACACATCAAGTGGTTGCCACCTGCACGACCCAACCAGGGCCGGGGACAAACTGCAACCAAGGTACATGCCCTTAGCGGGAACCGAACCTGGGTCTCTCTGGACCACAGGCCGACTCTCTAACCGCTGAGCCAAACCGGCCAGGGCAATTTTTTTTTTTTTTTTTTTAAAGAGAGAGAGGCAGGCAGGCATCCGGCCAGGTAGTTTTCAGAACTTTTTAAAGGGAAGAGAGATACTTCATGAAACTACAGTAAAATTGGGTTTCTGTAGTTTCTAGACAACTCCCTGTGAAAATGATAATAGTCAATGTTGTTTTTTTTAAAATATACACATATATAAGTGAGTTCCATCCCCTTCTCCTGGATCTTTATTATAGCCTCTCCCTGTGTGAGGGAGTTTGGCTCCCCTGCAGTTCAGGCAGCCTGTGTTTACATGCTGATTTTGTGAGGAAGTAACTTTGTTGATCAGGGCTTTACAGAGCAGAAATGTACAAAGTAAATCTAGTGCCGTTAACAGTAATTTACATTTCAGACCAGTGCTTCTCCATCTGAAAAAGTGGTATTCATACCAGACCAGTGTACCCTCTTCCCCTTTTTTTGAGGCAAGAAATGAATAATTTATTGAATGTGGTAAACTGCTTTTCTTGTGACCCAGTACCATTTGCTAAGTTGCTGTATGAAGCGTAATGAACACGGTGAATGCTTGTGTTTTTCCAGGATATAGTTTCTTTAGTCCCACGCCTGCGGCACATCATCACTGTCGATGGCAAGCCACCAGCCTGGTCCGAGCTCCCCAAGGGCGTCATCGTGCACACCATGGCCGCAGTGCAGGCTCTGGGCGCCAAGGCGAGTGCCGGTATGTCGCAGCTCCCAGTCCCTGCTGTCCGCTCTCCAGGTCACTTCTGCACCATCATTCTGGGAACCAGGATCCCTCTAGGTTTACTTTCATCCACCCTTTCAAGAAAGGTTTAAGGAAACATACAAATGTCAATTTACGAATGTTCTAAAAGTAGCATTTATTTGAAATTAGTTTACAATGTGTTTTACTTTATATAGTTTATTCATTTCCTTTTTCTCATAGTTTGGTTTAAAGTTAGTTTTATAAATAATGGCATTAAACTTGTCCTCTGTTTGAATTATCTGTGAGTATTAAAAGGTAGATAAACCTGGATCCCTTCTTTTACTCCCTGTTCCAACTGTACCTCTTCCAGCGGGGACATCTTTTTATCGTCCAACTAGCACAGCTAGACACGGTGACTCTGGGAGTTCCTCCTCTCAAGTAACTATCAAAAAGTATTAGCAAGTACACTGGCGTTTAAGGATATTGTAGAAAGCTGCTTGGGTGCTGGGGTGTATTTCCTGTACAGTTGGAAACTTAGTGATTAATTTGATGGTAGCATTGGCTCAGCTCTGGAATGGGGTTATGCTGACGTTAATTTTGAGTAGATTGAATTTCAGGTGTGAGCGCGACATCAGGGTACAGAGTGACAACCCTCAGAAGAGGGGGTCGTGGGGGGAGGGAAGAGAGAAACCACAGAACTTATATGCATGTACGCATAACCAATGGACATGGACAACAAACCCGGGGACGGGGCAGGGGGATAGGGAGGAGGGTGTAAACATCTGTAACAAAAATACAATAAAATAAAATGCATACTGCAAATAATAAAAACAACAACAACAAAATAAAATGCAGATATCTAGTGGACAGTGGCCTGTACAGGTCAAGTACTCTGCAGTTAAGTTTGTACTTAAGAGATTTAGAAGCCAGAAGCAGTTAGTTTTCTTTTTTCCCACCAGGGGTGAAGAACCTCCCAATTCACTTTGAGGGGCAGAGCCACAGCCTTCACTGGTGATGAGGTTGCTAGCTGTCAGCACCTCTGTGCAGACTGCTGTGACAGTGTAGGTACCGGGCGACTAGGCTTTAGTCACAGCTGTGGAGTAGGTGGGTCACCCACCGAGAATGGCACCTTCAGATGCCCCCAGGAATGGTCAGAGAGGAAGGAAGGAAACAGGGCTCAGTGAGGCAGGAGTCATCAGGACCAGGTGCACGGAGGAGTCAGATGTCACAGGGAGTGCAAGAGGACCACCTGTCTTAGGAAATGTCACCTCAGAGCAAGTTCCAAGAAGTGGTGGGAGGAAGGAGCAGACAGCAGATTAGGAAGTGAGGGCTTGAATGAGAACAGTTGTCGAGAAATACATCTGGCAGGCAGGAGAGGATGGCTTCACTTGGGAGCATGTTGAAAACTTGGCCCCACTTATTTCAAAGTCCACACGTAGGGTAGTTCCAGGATTAGTTCAGGCAGGCCATCAGTGCCAGCCACGACCCACTACTCTTTGTCTACTGTGTCTCTGTAGGATGTTGGCTGCTGTCCTAGGCTTGTGCAAACGGAGCCTATTGTCTTTAATCCAGGATTCCGAGCGTAGCCAAGTTTACTTACCACTGTGAAGCAGAGAACATTTTTAGCAAATGTCTATCCACCCTAATTTTTAATTGAATTGCTGGGATAGCCTTTGTCTTCCTACCTCCTTCCTTCCTTTTCTCAAGTCAATGTAGCCACACAGCAGCCAAAGCAATCCTTGTCCAGGGTGGTAACAAAACAGTACTTTCCTAAGTCCTAGTGTGGTCTCGGAGGCTCCACATGGTGTGGGCCTGGCTGCTGCTCCCCCTTCCTTCCTGCCGTTTTCTCTGGCTTGCTTCATCCCACAACACCGCCCACTGCCCTGTATTTAGGCCAAACACATTTGTACCCCAGGGCTTTCTTGGTTCTTCCTCACTTTCTTCAGGTCTTCACTAAAATATCAACTCCACAAAGGCCTCCTCAGACTTTTCATCTAGATAGCTTCTACTGTCTGTCATCTTCTTACCTTGTCTTGCTTTATTTTTCTTCATAGCTCTTATTATATTATAGATTTATACGTTTGTATCCCAACAGACTATATGTCCCTTAATGCAGGGACTTGATTTGTTTTTTGATCTCTGTGTGATGAAAAATTGTTGAGTTGAGTTAATAAACACATGGTTATGAAAAAATCGGCACTTTGGCTAAATTTCTCAGAAATGTGTGGGTGTGATTTCTTCAATGCAGAAAACGAGCCTCCGAGTGCACCTGCGCCCTCGGATATTGCAGTGATCATGTACACGAGTGGGTCCACAGGGCTCCCCAAAGGAGTCATGATCGCCCACAGCAACATCATCGCTGGCATCACCGGGATGGCGGAAAGGATTCCACGCCTGGGGTATGTTGTAGTGAACGGACATGGGCGAAGCCAGTATTTATGCCTGTCATAGTGATGTGTGTGACACGCAGTCGTGAATGGTTCAGTGAGTCCTTCATTCTGTTTACAGCAGACATTGCCTTCAAAATAGGGCTGTAAAATTAATTACAAAATAGTCATAGTTGTGAAATTTTAAAATATAGTTTATAGATATTGTTAACAGTGAACTTTAAAAGTGCAAATTTTGACCGAAATCTTTAGATTATTTTAATCAGTTAGTGTTGCCTCTACAGTCATTTTTATACCTAAATATTATAATTCAAGTAAACAAATAACTTAATATATTCAGTAAGTGTTTATTGAGGTTCTATATTCAGTCTCTGATTTTTCTTTCTGAAACAAATTTCAGGGGTAGCAGGGGAAGGAGGGTGTACTGGAGGGGGAGGTGCCGGGGGGAGGGTTCCTGGTGGGGCTTTGAGGGACTGTACAGAGTATTCCCAGAGATGGAGCCAGCATGCTAATGACTGAGCTGGGCAGTGGGTGGGTATTTTCGAAGCCCTAGGCACAGAAATTACACACATGTACACACTGGTTACTGTGGAATGGAATTTGAAAATGGAGAGAGAAGTTTCTGTCATGCATGCATAACTTTCAGGAAAAAAATTAAGAGCAACAGTTTTCTTCTGAGTTTGTCTCAGTTGCCCGTCATAGTTTGGGGATGGGGCAGTTCTTGAATTATGTAAGGTATAATTTATTATTTGTAACTTAATCTAGCTCTCAGGACAGGAGTCTCTTCTTTAAGATGTGTGGCAGACAGTTATGGATTCTTTTTTTTTTCAATCCTCACCTGAGGATATTTTTCCATTTATCTTCAGATAGAGTGGGAGAGGGAAAGAGAGAAATATCGATGTGAGAGGGACACATTGACTTGTTGCCTCCTGCATGACTCTGACCAGCTGGGGACGAACTGCAACCGAGGTACATGCCCTTGATTGGAATCCAACCTGAGAATCATTGGTCCGAGGGCCGATGCTCTAACCATTGAGCAAACCTGCCAGGGTACGGATTCTGTTTGAACTCTGCTTGGTAGCCCACTAGCTTTAAAGACGCTTTCTCCTTGGACTTCTTCTCCTTCTAAAGAACCCTTCCATTTTTTTTACCCCGATATTTTATTTCTTCTGCCTTAGTTCTCGGCTCTGCAGCATTTAAAATTGATTATCGAGTGCCTTCAAGTAGGACTGGACACAGAGCCATTTGCTTAGAGTGTCAGCCTCCTTAGTTTTAGACTGAACTGGAGTTTTTTTCCCCTGACACCCCCAATGTCTGCCTGCTGCGTCGCTCGCTGTCCTGTCACACACACCACTGCCCCCGAGCAGGGGTCACACTGAGGGCCCTCCATACGCCTTTCAAGCTTGCTCCCACTGGCGTCCCTTTCAGAGTCTGACAGTTTCTTCCTGGATCTCCTTCTCTTTCAGGGAGGAAGATGTTTACATTGGATATTTGCCTCTGGCCCACGTGTTAGAATTGAGTGCTGAGCTTGTGTGTCTTTCTCATGGATGCCGTATTGGCTACTCTTCACCACAGACGTTAGCAGATCAGGTAAATTAAATGGCTGTGACTTGAGGTACTAAAGGCCATAATCATTTTTAAAACATTTTCCCTGTCAGTTTGACACTATATTGGGAAGATGACAGTTAATTAATTTAAAAATAAGCACTTGCCTTTTTTTAAAATTTATGTTGCTTTTTATTTATCTATTTAACCCTCACCCGAGGATATTTTTCTGTTTATCTTCAGATAGAGTGGGAGGGAGGGAGAGAGAGGGAGAGAGAGAAATATCGATATGAGAGAGACATTGACTGGTTGCCTCCCGCACGACCCCAACCAGGGTTGAGGACAAACTGCAACCGAGGTACGTGCCCTTGACGGGAATCGAATCTGTGACTCATTGGTCCTTGGGCTGATGCTGTAACCACTGAGCAAAACCGGCCAGAGGGAACTTTTTTTTTCTTTTTTAAGAGTGGAAGGGAGCCCTGGCTGGTTTGGCTCAGCGGTTAGAGTGTTGGCCCGCAGACCAAAGAGTCCCAGGTTCAGTTCCCCCTAAGGGCACATACCTCGGTTGCAGTTTGTCCCCGGCCCTGGTTGTGTCTCTCTCACTTTGATGTCTCTCTGTCTCTCTTCCTCCCACTCTATCTGAAGATAAGTGCAAAAATGTCCTCGGGTGAGGATTAAAAAAAAAAAAAAAGTGGAAGAGAAGGAAGGAGGGAGGTGGAGGTAGGGGGAGAGAAAGAGACATATATACATAGACGTGAGAGAGACACATCAGTTGGTTGCCTCCTACACAACCCCAACCAGGGCTGGGGATTAAAACTGCAACCTGGGTCCATACCCTTGACTGGGAATCGAACCCAAGACCTTTCGGTCCTCAGGCTGACGCTCTAAGTGCTGAGCCAAACCAGGGAGGAATCCATTGAATTTTAAAATAAGAATCACTTTAAATAAATCACTTTTTCTCTCTAGTCTTCAAAAATAAAAAAAGGAAGCAAAGGGGATACGTCCATGTTGAAGCCAACACTCATGGCAGCGGTTCCGGTAAGAATTGACCACTAATTAATACTGAGTTCTAAAGAAGTGGCATCTGCTACAGACACACGTGCTAGTGAGACAGGTCCTGTTGCCAAAGTAGTTAATGGAGGGTTTATACCTTACGATTTCTGTACCGTGTTAAGCTCTACGGATTGATTCATTCTTGTTTTAGTTTTATTTTTCTTGTTTCCAGCTTCTGTATGTATTATACTATCAGCTCCTTTCTCTAAATAGCTTCTTGTTCAAATTATTTATGAGATTTTTTTGCTATTAGTAGAAACCTGAAGCTCAGCAGGAGGTAGGAGAGACAGGTTAAGATCACCTCCTTCCAAGCAAGTAGTGTAATTACCTCCTGACTCCTCAGGGAAAGTCTTACCTAGACACCAAATAACATGACAGAGAAGTTGGTGCCACTTTGAGTGACCTGTGCTTCCTAATGAAGTACCAGGCATTGGGCGGAGCCTGAGAGCGAGGTCAATGAAAATGAGACACAGTGATTTCCCCTCCTTAATGGAAGTCTCATGTGGCTTTCTGATTTTGTTTGAAGGTGTTAAGAATTATGATCAGATACTAGAGTGCTCACGTCTAAGCATAATTACGTAGTTGTTCCAAAATCAAATTTAAATGAGCAGCAGTTTTGGAATTTCTGTAGGTATATAGTTTCCTTAATACTATTTAAATGTTGAGTTATGTCAAAATTAAGTATAATTTGAAACTGTAGAGAAAAAAACTGAAGTCATTAAAGAATACTTTATAGTAGTAATCGGCCTAGCAAGCAAAATGCAGTGCAGACAAGGAACATTTCCTGGGTACAGCATTGAAAGACAAAGACCAAGCAAAATAACCCCAAGGTCCTCTTGTGAGCAAAGAATGTGGTTCTCTGTAACTAAAAACCATTTCATATAGTTGTTTATTTATTTAATGAGTTTAGTTTTTAGTTCAGAATGAGATGAAGAAAAGCAATATAAAAAATCAATATATTACTGCCTCAATGCTTTTATTTATCTCTTTTTACTACTTATGAGCATCTAGATATATATTTGCTATTAAAATTATTTTTAAGGTAATTTGTGTCTGTATTTTAAAAATATGTTCCTGATAGGATATATCTTTTAAAATGTTTCAGTATTGACAGAAATACTAGCCTGACATGAAGTGAAAGGCAGCTGATAGCATCATTAACTGTATTAACGCATTTTTATACATCTAGGAAATCATGGATCGAATCTACAAAAATGTCATGAATAAAGTGAATGAAATGAGTAGTTTTCAACGTAATCTGTTTATTCTGGCCTATAATTATAAAATGGAACAGATCTCCAAAGGGCGAAGTACCCCCCTGTGTGACAGGTAAATAAAGGCTTTCTCTTTTGATAATTTAGTTGTTTCGTTCACATTAATAGCCCTGTTAATTGAGGTAGTTGTAAGAAATAAATTTATTTTGAAAAGTCAGAGGGACTTTAAAAAAATCTATCTTGCATAAGAATATGAGCAATTAAAAATGATTGCCTTTGATTTTTAATATTTTCTGATAATTACCCCATCTGTGCTAGAAAAAAAGGTGAACAGGAAATGGTAGCTGCCCAGTTACACTTCATTATTGGTTATTTCATTCACAATTATTATACAACCCTAAATTAATACAGGCATCATAACTCTACCTCATGCAGAACAGCCAGGGACTTGAAAACCTTTATGGTTCCAAAGAAAAAATATCAGTAATACCTTTTTGCTGTCTTCTGCCAGTTTCACCCCCAGAATAAATGATAATTCACTGATCCTTTAGAGAAGAACGTCTCTTCCATCTGTAGGAAGGACTCGATTACTACCAGAACAAAAATATGTTCAAGTTTAATAGTTTCCTGGCTTTGAGGTCCAAATTAAAGAGAAATGACTCCATAGAAATTTCCATATATAAGCAGTCATCTACACAACTTTATACCCAAACTAGAGTTCATAAAATATCACAGTCTTCATGTGAAAATTTCATTAAGCACTTCTGTGAAACAACACTGAGGTCCTTTGACCATGGCTTAAAAATAGCAAAGTCACTTCTACTTATGCTGCCAAATGTACTTTCTCCTGGTCTTTTCACTCCACGCACAGTGATTTTCACTCCACGCACCACTTCGCTTCTTCTAACTGAAGTTCATCTGCACCCTCAATCTGACATCTGCTTCCCCAGATCCTCTCTGTCCCGCTCAACGCCTCTCCTAAACCTCCGGTCATCTCCTTGTTCATACTAATGGCTTGACTGTTGCTTGGAAATCTGGGATACCTGATGCTGCAAACCCTTTCAGTCGCCTTCTGCCTTCATAAGTTGTGTACGGAGTTCTACCTGATGCAAAAGTGTTTCTCTGCTGCCTTCTGACTGATTCAATAACCTTCGAGATAGCTCCAATTCCTGTTCAAGTTGGCTCTTCATTCTTCATTACTTCCCCATCATCTGTTTTAGCTTCTTGTTTCTTCAATGCCTCTTGCAGCTGCAAAGAAATGAGTCCCAGTTGGTCCTGGCATTGTTCCACCAGCTCTCTTTCTGTGCGCATCTCTCTATTTCCTGGAGCCGTCTCTCCACCCTATCTGAAACCACTTCTTGTTTTTGGGTTTCACTGAGTTTTTCAGTCAATCTTTCCAAAGTCCTTCTTGTTTCAGCATCTGACCTGCTTCTTCTGGAAAGTTCCCAGGTGAGATCATCTCCAAAGTGAACTTTTCCCCTGCTGAGGTCTAGCAGGGACTGATGAAAAGCATGAAGATGTTTTATAGCACCTGCTTGTCCCTATAGCACCTGCTTGTCCATTACTATAGTTTCGATACTGTCCAAGCATCTGGTCTACTTGTCGCAGGTTTTTTTTTTTTTTATCCTCATTCGAGGACATTTTTCCATTTTTTGTACAGACAGAGTGGGAGGGAGAGAGAGGGAGAGAGAGAGAGGGAAACATCGATGTGAAAGGGACACATTGAGTGGCTGCCACCCGCACGACCAACCAGGGCCAGGGACAAACTGCAACCGAGGTACATGCCCTTAGCGGGAACCGAACCCGGTCTCTCCGGACCGCAGGTGGACGCTCCAACCGCTGAGCCAAACTGGCCAGGGCTTGTCGCAGGTTTTGACTGGTGTCCTGTAAAGTACTTGTAATAGTGTTGACCTTCTTGGTGACATCTACTGTAGGATGATTCCGAATGTCCCTGTGTATTGACCTGGCAGCCCATCGTCTCAATTGGTCACGAGAGCTTAAGTAGTCTGAATCATTGGAGGATTCTGCCATTGATGGACACAAATCAAAGGACACCCCCAAATTTCCGTGTTGCTCTCCACTGAGCTCAGTGCTCTTCTTAGGCATATATGTCTGCCACCTCTCATTTCTTCATGAGGTTCAGGGCAAAAGGCCTAGTCAAGTAGATATTCTTTGGTTGCCCCTATACTTTCCCCAAACCACCTGAGAAAGAGGAGTGCTCCAGGTCCTTAGTGCCATCATCGCCGAGGTCCACGGCCACCTGGGAAATGGCTTAATTTCATTTATTATTATGCAAATTAGATCAAACATGGATGCCGCACTTGGAAATAGATATGTATCAGTCCTCCTTGGTGTGTGTGTTTTTATTGGCGAAGCTGTGGTAATAGGTTACCACATTTGAAGAAGCTCCTAAATTAAAATAAAAGTTAGAAAATTGGTGTTAAAAAAATGATTGCCATTTGGTCTGAAAAATTTCACTTATGATTTTACTTGATTTAATAATGTGCTTATATTTTATATGGACACTTAATGTGATTTTAATTATTTTGAGAAATAGTTCTCTTTGCTTTTAAATTTATTTCAATATGAATATAAAATGGCAGCAAAATGTGATTAAACTTCTTTTAAAGTGTTAAATGACCAGTTTATCACAGATTTATTAATTTTTTGTTTTTATAGTGCTAATAGAGGAAATACATTTAATTATGAAATAGTTTAGAATTTAGAAATAAAAGTATTTTCTGAATTCATATTATTTTTTATGGGGAGATTAGTACAGTTTTCAAATGCTTCACTTCATTTAAAACTTTATAAATTTTTTTCCTGCCTTTTAGTTCTCTCTTTAGCAAGATATATAACCTACTTTGTAAGTCCTGTTAATAGTATTTTATTAAATGATTGCCACTCAGTCTTTGCCTTATTCAAAGTTACTTAGAAAACAACAACCTTTTCTTCTGTTGATCAAAGTAGTAAGTAATCTTCTTTTATTAGTGTATTTTCAGAAACATTTCAATTAAATATTTGAATTGTTTTCTTTTTTTAATTTACTAGATATTTTTAAACAGTAAACATATTGGAACTTGATTACTGAAATTTTTTTAAAAGTTAGGTTATTGTAGATAAATATGTACTCATTTTTAATAAAGTAAGCTAAAGTAAAAAATAATTTGCTTTTAACACTAAATCTTATAAAGATACAATAGGATTATTCAGTATTAATGTGTATTATAAAATTACATAAAACAAATTGCTCTGGCCATTAGCAAGCGGTTTCCATTATTATACAAGATTAAACTGACAGTTTTGAATTCAAATATTATTTGAACATTTTTAAAGAAAAGATCATATTCTTTACTTAGTTGAACTTTTAAAAATTAAGATTTAAGTAGTGGGTCAAGAGAATCTCTTGAATTTGGACAGTAGTCTTCTAAATGATTTGGGAAATCCTATTCAGCTTTAAAATCCTGTGATTCTCTGATTAATTTTCTTTAGGTTTATTTTCCGGAGAGTTCGGAGCTTGCTGGGTGGAAATATTCGGCTCCTGTTGTGTGGAGGGGCTCCGCTTTCTGCCGCCACACAGCGGTTCATGAACATCTGCTTTTGCTGTTCTGTTGGTCAGGGCTACGGGCTCACTGAGTCTTCCGGGGCTGGGACAATTACCGAAGGTTAGTGTCACCGGAGAGTGGAGTGTCCCACAGAGGCGGGTGCAGCGCCTGGCAGTTTTTGGTGTGGGTTGTTTTTACAAACATGTAGGAGAAGAGGGGTTAAGGCGTTTGTCTAGCACAGAAATGGTAAATCCCACCTTCTGTGATTATTGATACAAGGTGGTAGAATGCATTTGGTATATCTAACAGTAATTCATCTAGAGGAGTTTTTCATGTTAAACTAGGTAATATTATAAACTAATTAGTGTTCTGGAAAAGAAGTTTTAGTAAAAAGCATTGGCTGTATTGTATACATTTATCTTCTTATATCAGTTCTTAAGTTCTGCTTATGTAGAAAATGAATGTGTTTTGTCTGAGAGATATTAAACCTCTTCACTGCTGATTTTTTCTTACCTTGAATACTTCTGTGTACCATTCCTTTTTTCTTTTACCCCTGCACATGCCCCTATTGGGAACCGAACCTGGGACTCTCTGGTCCGCAGGCCGACGCTCCAACTGCTGAGCCAAACCGGCCAGGGCTGTGTATCATTCTTAGGCTGGGTTTATCTTGCATTATTCTTGTATTTTCCTATTTTCATTTGTATTCTCTGAATTTTATACATTTTTGGAAGCTGCTTCTAAATTATGTTTTACAGGAAATAAGCAATCCTAATACATGCATGCATGTCTGGTCCCTTTTTTCCTGAGGATCTTTTTTTTTTTTTTTTTTTTTATCCTCACCCAAGGACATTTTTGCATTTTTTTTGTTCAGACAGAGAGGGAGAGAGAGAGGAAGAGAGAGAGAGAGAAACATCGATGTGAAGGGGCACATTGAGTGGCTGCCACCCGCACGACCAACCAGGGCCGGGGACAAACTGCAACCTAGGTACGTGCCCTTAGCGGGAACCGAACCCGGGTCTCTCTGTACCGCAGGCCGACGCTCCAACCGCTGAGCCAAACTGGCCAGGGCTCCTGAGGATCTTAATTTCTTCTTTTTTTAAATTCGACATTGAATGATTAATTAGTTACAATTTGTTGTAAATAAAATGGTAAAATATTAAATATCAATGTTTTGTTTCTGACATTTGAATGATCTTTGAAGAGGAAATGTAATGCAGTAGTAATTTATAATGATGGGCTCTTTTCCCAGATTCTTGAAAGTTAGCAATCTTATCTCCAGCCTGGTCTCTGAGCTCTCACTGCATGAATTTAAATAGGGTGTGAACCTCACTGACATCGGTGTGAGGGAGGCTTCCCTAGTCTCACGTGGGAATAGTGATACGTGGGAGAACATTGGGGAGCTTATTTGTACTGCAAAGCTGTCGAGTCTAATAAGATAGTGGAATAGGTGTAAACCTTTCTGCTCCGTCATTTCGTAAGATAGGGGCTCCAGAGTCGTGAACTGGGCAGCTGTGTAAATGAGAGGCAGCCCTGATAGAGGAGACGTGATGAGTGAGGATCGGGGGAGCTGGGGCAGGCGCGTGTCCTGTCCGAAGAGGACTACCGTTATTGATGTGCTGGGCAGGCGGGCCCACTGTTTCTGGACATCCCACCCTTATATGTAAAATGTCTTGATATTTTAAGTGTCAATAATCAATTTAGATTAAAAACAAAAGAAAAAACTCAGTGTGGGCCACACAGCCTGTGGTTGACCAGTTTGTGATTTCTGCTTTTAAGGATTCTCTGGGGATATCTAAGCCTTGGGATAAATCATTGTTTTTGATAATTTAGAAAAATGAAGCCATTTATTAACTACTATAATCAAAGATATTTTTTCATTTGCATCCTAGTGTGGGACTACAATACTGGCAGAGTGGGGGCACCATTAGTTTGCTGTGAAATCAAATTAAAGAACTGGGAGGAAGGTAAGAACGTGTTTTAATCACAGAGCATTCATGAGTATAGTACGAAACGTTAAAGTTAGTATTGTGCTTCACTTTCTTCCTTATTTTAGAATGTAAAGTTACTCACAAGTGCTCCTTTTTGTCCCTTATAGTAGATATATTTCATCTAGAGCTCTGTGAATGCATTCACTTTCTTGTTTCAAAGATGATTCTGAAGAATTATAGTTTTCATTTTGCTTATTTATTACATAAATAAAAGTAAGAATTATTGCAGAAACTTGAGAAATATGCTAAACAAATTTTCAGCTAGTTAGGAATAATCATAACTTTTATTTTGTAGAAACAAATTTATAAAATTTATTCTATGGAATTGAAGATTTTAAAGATAATTTTCCTTTTGTCCTTCTTTTCCCTGAGGGCTTCAACCAAGAATGATCAGAAATACATTTTTACTATAATTCCATAAAAATCGGTTGTAATATTCCACGTAATACTGATTACTTTAAAATTTTATTTGATCCTGTTAACATGTGCATATTATCTGTGATTTGTTTGGATGCTCCTTTCTTTTTCTTTTTTTAAATATGTTTTTATAGATTTTTTTAGAGAAAGAGGAAGGGAGAGAGAGAGAAACATTGATCGGCTGCCTCCTGCATGTCCCCTACTGGGGATCGAGTCTGCAACCCAGGCAGGTGCCCTGACCAGGAATCGAACTGGACCTCTCAGTCCATGGGGCGGCACTCAGTCTACTGAGCCACACCGGCCCGGTAGCTCTTTTCTTTTATACAAAGTAAAGATAAAGATTCTAAAGCTGAGATGTAATTTTTCAACTGTCTTTTAGTAGAATTAGTGAAAATGTTTAATAAATTTAAATTTGGAGCATTCTCTTTTCTTAATTGATTTCAGGGGGTGGGGGGGGAGAGAGAGAGAGAGAGAGAGAGAGAGAGAGAAGAAAGAGAAAGACAAAAACATTGATTGGTTGCCTTCCACACATGCCCCAACTGGGGATCGAACCTGCAACTTGGTATGTGCCCTGACCAGGAATCAAACCCACCACCTTTTGTTGTACGGGACAGCACTCCAACCAACTGAGCCACATTGGCCAGGGCTAAACTTGGAGTATTTTGAAATTATCTGTAAGGAACAAATCTTTTAAATATGTAGTAATTTGATTTTATACAGCAATTTATTGTTCTGTTATTACATGCATGATTTAATACTTTTTATTAGTTTATTAGTATGGTATTTAAGAATCTCTACGGGATTCTTTTTTTGTGTGTGTGAATATATACAATTTATTTAATAAATTAATGTCATTCTGAATACAGTGTCAGAACATTATACAGTTGAACATGCTAGTATGCTAGTAATGTTTGTCATGAAGCACCTGTGCTCATGTTGATGGGTCTATAGGGTTCTTACAGGAGTTTGTTTGTAGCATATGTGATTATATTATACACTACATGATGGATTTCTTTGTGTAATTTTTTCTTAGAATAGTTGTTTAAAAGCATAAATGCTTATGGTTAAGCAACTGAAGTTATGCTGATGAATTTTGTTAATTCACGTATCTGCCTTATTTTCTCTGCGAAACTAATTGGATTGAAATCATATGTCCCTGTTTAGAAACTTGCAGTTTCAAATTTTCACATGATGCATGTAGGGATACAAATACCGAATTAACTCTGAATTATTCTGCTTATTAGGTGGATACTTTAATACTGATAAACCACATCCCAGGGGTGAAATTCTCATTGGTGGCAAGAATGTGACAATGGGATACTACAAAAATGAAGCAAAAACAAAAGCTGATTTCTTTGAAGATGAAAATGGGCAGAGGTGGCTCTGTACTGGAGACATTGGAGAGTTCGACCCTGATGGTTGTTTGAAGATTATTGGTGAGCCGTCTGATACCTTATCGTCAACGTGGGTGTTTCTGAAAGTTATGCAACAGAGATGCTGTGTATGTAGAGAAGCTGTTTAACAGTGTGAGACTGTCTTTGTGCAGTGTCGGGATGGTTTGTTGCGTCATCCCTGGAATACAAAAGTTTACAACAGGGACTTGGTAAGATTATGAGGTTTCAGAATCTGTTAGCAGCAGTGCTCTCTTCACTTCTTATTTATTTATGTATTTATTTTTATTGTTATTACAGATGTCCTGCTTTTCCCCAGTGACCCCCTCCTTCCTGCTCCCACCGCCTCCTAGTGTCTTCACTTCTTATTAGCTGACCCTTAAAGGGTCAGATTCTTAATAGGAAACGTTGAGTTTTGTGATGGATTTCTTTGTGTAATTCTTTGATGTCTAGAGGTTATTGGACCGGGCTCGCTCCTGTCAGAACACGCCCTGTGTGAGAACCGAGGGAGGCCTGGCGTCACAGACACTGCTCCTCCTGGAGGTTCTCTGCCTCAGTCACTGGCCTTCCTGTCCCAGTCATGGCTGGAGACCAGCCGTGATGCTTCAGTCAGCTCCTCATCTCCAACCCACAGCCCACTGACTGACTTTAGGGAATAGGCCTCAAGATCATTCTCCGCTCTCTGTCCCTCTTACCGTGGTCAGAGGTTAGGCTGCCCCTTCTGTGACCCCATCGCAGGATTCTTCTCTCTTGCTACACCTGCCCCCTCAGCACCTTCGTGCTGTGGCTGTGTGATTACTGAGCACTGATCCGCTGGGCAGCTTCCTGCTGGAAGCTGTTAGTGCTTCTGGAGGCTCAGTTCAGGGTCCCCCTGTTATGTGGCCCGGTTCACCTCTCCACCTTCATCTCTACTTCCGGTGGTTTCTTCCTTCTCCGCTGCGGCAGTTTGAGGCGGCATCGCCGTTCTCTGCCAGCACCAGTTCGCGTCACTGTTGCTCATCCTTCCCTCAAGACTAGCTGGGGCTCACTCGCAGGAATTCTTTCCAAAGCAGCAGACTGGAGAGTCTTAACACTTAGCACTGCCATAGTGTACCAGAGCGATATGTCTTTGCATCAGCGACCTCTCCAGGTAGTGGGATCTTTCAGGTGGCACTGAGCGTATGCCTTACCTTCCTGATACTAATGTGTACCAGGAACATACCTGTCCAGCAGAACATAACTTAAGCCCTCATGATGGGACTTCCGTATTCCAAAGCTAATTAAAAAAAGAAAAAGAATGTATGAATGTGTTTAATAATATCAAAGTTAGGACTTAGTTTTGTTATGTACTTTTAATTTTAGCATAACTGTTATAATGAACTTAGTTGATAGCCAGTTGCTTAGAGAACGGCCAATATTTATGTGTATTAAAGGTGTTATTAATGTTATGTATTAACATTAATGTATCTCCCTAATGTATCTCTCTAATGTATCTCCCTCCCGACCTTTGTGCACAGATCGTAAAAAGGACCTTGTAAAACTCCAGGCAGGAGAATATGTTTCTCTTGGGAAAGTAGAGGCAGCTTTGAAGAATCTTCCACTAATAGATAACATATGTGCATATGCAAATAGGTAAGAAAGTAGAATTTATGCAACTTTTCCTTAAAACACTTGGTGTGCTACTGACATTTCCTTCCTGTGTGGGTGGTCTTTGTAAAATCATACCAAGGACTCTTCCTTGTCTGGTGTCGGTGGGAATGGCCTCTGCTCATTACAGCCATTCACTGGCTTTTTCCTTGTCGTGCTTCCTCCGCATCTTCCTCTTGTCCGTTTTCTGTTGTACATCTCACTGCCGTGGCCTACGTGGCAGGGAGGCGGGGCAAAGAAAGTCCTCCTTCCTGCTGCCTCGGGGCCCCTAGCGACCTGTCCCTCTGCACAGGGGGGCTTCCCAGAATCAGTCCAGGGAAGGGGGGTAAAGAAAGGAGTTGTGGGGTGTGGGGGAACCCACTCTACATGTGAACCTGCTTGGGACCCTGGCTAGGGCTGAGGGCTTCTTCCTTAAGCTGTGTTAAGCCCATGAGGACTTAGAGGCAGCTGGGAAGGAGAGTTTAAATTAAAACCCCAGAAATTCATTCTTGGGGAATGTGTTAGAATTTCAGATTGGTGCTCTGATCACGCTTTCCCCCACAGGACTGTGTGTGATGTAATCACTCTCCACATTGTGGTCAGGTGTTGTGTAGCAGCCCAGGAGCCTGACTGCAGCAGCTGACATAATAATTACCATGAAAAATAAACTTTGGTATCAGAAAAACCAATTTAGAAACAGACTGTGAAGTACAGCCCTCGTTAAAGATTTATTGCATTTATATATAAATGATTTGGCCCTTTAATAAAGTATTTTTGTTCGTGATGCCACGGTTCTGGGTTTCACTTGTGTAATAATATTAACCAGAACTGCATTTTCTTAATGTTGCTGCTGCTGTGTTTGAGGTTCCTGCCTTTAGCGGTCAAGTTGGCTCCTCTTTCAACACAAATTCTCATTGATTACCAAAGAAGAAAATTACATTACATTGATTTGCTGCCAAATTTCTTTAGCTTCTTATTTATGTTACATTATTTTTGTTGAACCTGTTGATGTGAATTACTGATTTTTTTAAAGATGCATTTTCTAATATTTGTAATTTTCTTTGGAAAAATGTGTACATGGTACTATTCCTGTGCATATTTGAAATTGATCTTGAAAGGTCATGGTAGGGCTTATCTAGCTGTGTGCTCGGCCAGAGCGTCGGAAAGCCACGCAAAGGTGGCTGTTCCGTGGACTCGGCGTGCCAGTGCCCAGTGTGCCACACGCATTTTCTGAAAGCAGTGAAGGGTTGGCCGCTGCAGCGTCGGTGTAACCATACTGCAGTGAAATGGTGTGCCAGTCAGTTCCGTCACCAAGCTGTCCTTTGTCTATCTCAGTTACCATTCTTACGTCATTGGATTTGTTGTGCCGAATCAAAAGGAACTAACACAATTAGCTCGAAAGAAAGGATTTAAAGGGACATGGGAGGAGCTGTGTAATAGCTGTGAGATGGAAAACGAGGTCCTCAAAGTGCTGTCTGAAGCTGCTGTTTCAGGTGAGTGATTCTTACGCTGCTTCTCAGAACTGGGTGGTGCGAGGACATAAATGTGTTTATGCTGTCATATTACAGAGGCGGAGGAAACCAAGCATATTTTCCTACCGTTAGTAGAAGAACTTATCAATCTGCCTTTTAAAAAAAATTAAACAAGTATTTCTTGTGTACAGTAAGGAAGACACAAAACATACATGGGTAAAGAGAATCATAGGGACCTTATTCTGTCTACCTTCAAAGCCCTGCGACACACAGGGCATCTGCTGCCACGACTGGTGCATGTCTCAGGACGTTCTCATCGCTGCAGCTTCTGCCCTCTGGGCGGTCGGTCGTCCTCTCCGGGCGGTGGGTCGTCCTCTCCGGGCGGTGGGTCGTCCTCTCCCGGCGGTGGGTCGTCCTCTCCGGGCGGTGGGTCGTCCTTTCTGGGCGGTGGGTCGTCCTTTCCGGGCTGAGTTGACCTTTCCGGGCGGTGGTTTGCCCTTTTTCTATGTTTCTCAGCTCTTTTCAAGACCTTGCTCAGTGTCCTGGCCATCCCAGCCATCAGGGAATCATCTAAGATTCTTTTCTATACTTCTTATTCTGTTAGTGTCCTGGGAGTTAGTTGTACTAATATGTCCTGTACCCACTTTGTATGTGTGTGTGTGTGTGTGTGTTTGGAGAGGGAGACAGTGAGACTAGTTTAATAATGTTGGTTTAATGAAAACAGCAATACCTTCTGAGTCACCAGAATTAAGCATAATACAAGTATGTACTTTTATTCTCCTTGGATATGTTCAAGTTTATGAAAAATGTAAATTGCATTTAACCCAATGGAATTATTCTGACCCTTTATTTCAAAAGTAATTGTGTTTTGTTAGCATGTCATCTTGCAGATAGCTTTCAACATTTTTAGGTAACATTAAACTTTGGACTGATACTAAATTGAGTTAATAGATATTCATTAGAAACTTACATAATTTCTAAGATAGAATACTAAAACAATAATTAAGCATACTTTTAGATTTATGTACTTTTTGCTTATTTTTAAATTTATATTTTAACAGTTTTATTGAGATGTAATTCATATATCAAATAGTGTGTACTTTTTAAAGTGAACAGAATTTAGTATATTCACAAAGCTGTACAACTATCACCACAATCAGTTTTGTAACATTGCCATCACTCCGAAAAGAAAACTTGTGTCAATTAGCTGTCACTTCCCACCATACCCCAAACTTCCTAGCCCTTGGCAACCACCAGGCTACTTTGTGTCTGTGGATTTGCCTATTGTGGAGATTTTCTGTAAGTAAAAACATACAATACATGTTTTTTGTGACTTGTTTCTTTCACTTAGCATAGTGTTTATCCATGTTTTCTTATAACACATAGTAGTACTTTATTCCCTTTTATTGCCAAATAATATTTCAGCGTTTGTTTATCCATTCATCCTTTGACAGACATTCGGGTTGCTTCCACTGGGGGCTGCTCTGAATAATGCCGCTGTGAGCATCAGGTCACACGTCTTTGTGTGGACACGTTTATTTCTCGTGGGGAAATGCCTAGGAGTGGGATTGCTGACCTGTGTTAAATTTATCTTGGAACTACCAGACTATTTTCTAGAATATTTTTTTCCAAGTTCTTTTCTACAATGGTAACACTGTTTTATATACTCACCAGTGTTCTGCGGGACTTCTGGTTTCCCCGAGTCCTTGCCAACACTTGTTATTGTCCATCCTTTCACTGCTAGCCATCCTGGTGGGTGTGAAGTGGTACCTCATTGTGGTGTTGATTGTGATATTCTGGTGGCTGATACTGAGCATCTCTTCATGTACTTGTTGGCCATAGTATAGCTTCTCTGGAGAAATGTCTATTCAGATCCTTTGCCCATTTTTTTTTTAATGGTTTAAAAATTTTTTTTCCTTTTAAATCCTCACCTGAGGATATGTTTTACTGATTTTTGAGAGAGAGAAATACATACGAGAGAGAGAGAAAACATTGATGGAGAGAAACATTGATCAATTGCCTCCTGTACATGCCCCGACTGGATTGAACTGATTGAACTGCAACCTGGGTATGTTCCCTGACTGGGAATTGAATTTAAAACCAACTGGGCCACCTGGCTGGGGCCTACTTTTGTAATGAAATTAATTGTCTTTTTATTATTGAGTCTTATGGGTCTTTTTTTTTATCCTCACCCGAGGACATTTTTCCATTTTTTGTTCAGGTAGAGTGGGAGGGAGAGAGAGGAACAGAGAGAGAGAGAGAAACATTGATGTGAAAGGAACACATCGAGTGGCTGCCACGCGCACAACCGACCAGGGCCGGGGACAAACTGCAACCAATGTATGTGCCCTTAGCGGGAACTGAACCCAGGTCTCTCAGAACCGCAGGCCGACGCTCTAACCGCTGAGCCAAACCGGCCAGGGCCTTATGGGTCTTTTATATATTCTAGTTACAAGTCCATTATCAGATACGTGATTTGTAAATATTTTTCTCCTACTCTTTTGATTGTTTTTCCTTTTAATCCTCACCCAAGGATATTTTTCCATTTATCTTCAGATAGAGTGTGAGGAAGAGAGAGAGAGAGAGAGAGAGAGAGAAACATCAATGTGAGAGAGACACATTGACTGGTTGCCTCCTTCACTATCCTGACCAGGGCTGGGGATCGAACCTGCAACTCATTGGTCTGTGGGCTGATGTTCTAACCTCTGAGCCAAACTGGCCAGGGCTGTTTTACTTTCTTGATGGTATTCTTTAAAGTACAGCAGTTTTAACTTTGATAAGATATAATTTACTTAAGTTTTTGTTCCTTTTGTTGCTTGTGCATTTGGTATCCATCTGAGAAACCATTGCCTAATCTAAGCCACAAAGATACACTGCTATGTTTTCTAGTTTTCACTCTTACATTCAGGTCTTTGAGTGTGTGGAGTTAATTTTTGTATGTGTTGTGAAGAAGGCATCCCACCTCATTTCTGATCCAAATCTACACTAGTCAGGTTCACAGCGCAGAAACGGAACAAGTGCGTTATGTAGATTAAGAGACTTACTGTAAGGGGTTGGTGCGCACTGTTACTGGGGCTGCTAGGCAGGGCTGGGACTCCGTCGGGCAGACTGTTGAAGGGGGAACTGGAATTCTCGGACGCGAGCCAAAGCTTCTGTCCGCTGCGAATGGCTTCTGTGGGGCCGCCTCAGCTCTCCTCCAAGGCCTCTCTCTGATGGAGCGACCCTGAGATGATGTGGGGTGACCTGCCTCACGTACAGTGAACTGATCATAGACTTGATCACATCCACAAAACACCTTCAGAGCAGCATTAATGTTTAATTGAATAACTGGGAACTTGACCCTAGCCCAGGTGAGATATGAAACTGACTGTCACAGTCCTTGTCAACATGGCACCTTTGTACATCTTAAACCACAGTTAGTTTCCAGGTAAAGACAAGACTCAATCAGACTTCCACCTAACATGATACGACTGACCTGCCTACGCCTGAAAACACCTTTTCCCCAGAAGAGGGTGCAAACCCGAGTCAAATACTGTTAACTTATTAATATGTATTAAAAGAGAAAAGAGGGAAGAAAACACAAATATTTGCTTGACATACATATTCACAACAAAATAAGAAATATTCATAGTTATCGCAGCCCTCATTTCTGTGTTTATTTTCCTTAAAACACTGGTCTAGATAATGTCACTGAGTAAGGCCATAGAGGGCAGTGCTGAGCGGCACCCCGGCCCCCAGCTCGGGCTTTTCAGTCTCCCTTGCACCTCAGGGTTGTCAGAGTCCCGGTCCCGTAAGTCCTGTGGTCCAGCCTTATGCTTTCTTTGCTCATGGTGGTTTTTCTCTTGACACTACTCCTGGAATTACTGTAATCTTTGAAGAATAAGACCTTGTTTGCTATCTCTGTATTTATGTTTGCAAGTTGGAATTAATATATTCTAATATATTAATATATCCCTTGTTTCCAAGGCACTTGTACCTTTCATTTAGTACATTATCTATATGTAACTTCTTATGGCTAGGTGTTTGCCTGTTTGCCCTTGTTGGCTTGTATACCACTTGAGGTTACAAACTTCATTTCTGTATTTTTTAAAGAATGTTCAGTAAAGTATTTTATATAGTATTTTTCATTAAATATTTGTTGAGTGAATGCTGGAAAAATAAGTCAGTGAAGTGTGTTTCTTCAAAACTAAATCTCCCTGTTTTCCTTCCCTCTCCCCTTTTCCTTCCTCCCTCCCCCTTCTCTCACTCCCTCTCTCTGCCTCCCCTTCCCTCCCTCTCTCCCTCCCTCCACCCACTGCTGAGAGAGAACACCATAGTGAGCAAACTTTCTGCCTTTAGAGCTCACCAGTGGTTCAGTGACACCATTCTCTTTACACTTCACCACTTCTTAGTTTCTGACGTGATCACGCTCTCTAGAGTAAACTTACAGAAATGGGTATAAAGTACCAAGTGGCGTTCCTTTCTTCTTAATCCTGGATCCTGCCCCTAGAAGTGTGTAGTTTGTAGTTTACTGTGTATTCTTCTTTTCCTAAACATCAAGATGCAAATAAGTTTATCTAATATTTAAGAAAAAACTTGCCTTTTTTAAAACCAGTGGGTTGCAAAAACTTGATACACCCATACCATATAGATCTAACTCATTTTTGATGACTGAATTGCATTCTTTTTTATGCCTATATCATAATTTATCTCACACATTCTATTGATGGACATGTATTTAAAGTGTTTTTGCTCTTCTGGTCCTCATGCGTACTGTTTTTTCCTTGCACGAACATTGCTGAAGGGCAGCTAGCCTGGGAGTGAGGTTAGTGGCTGCTGGCCGTACAGTTGGATGGGCACTCACGACTCCTTGTTGAGAATTTCAGTTGTACATTTTTCATGACTTTGCATTTGTATTTTCTCTCACTCCATCTCAGCAAGTCTGGAAAAGTTTGAAATTCCCATGAAAATTCGTTTGAGCCCGGAACCGTGGACCCCGGAAACTGGCCTGGTGACAGATGCTTTCAAGCTGAAACGCAAAGAGCTGAAAACACATTATCAGGCGGACATTGAGCGAATGTATGGAAGAAAATAATTATTCTTTTTCAGCATCAGTTTGCTACAGGGAGCTCGGATCAAATAGGAAAATACTTGAAATGCACGTCTCAAACTGTGAGGCAAATTCCATTTCTTATATTAAACCTAAACTGTTACTTCTCATGACATCACCATTTTTAACTGGCGGGATGAGTAAAATATTAAGACAGCAAACTTGTGTCTGTCTCTTCTTTCTTCCCTCCTGCAGTTTCCTTGACCCCAGGACTGCACTTGTCAACACGAGGGTGTCCTGAATCGTACGGGACAGGGCTTTTAAAACCTCAAGTTTTTAAACATGATTTATATGTTCTGTAAATGTTCAGTTTGTAACTTTTTAAAGTTTGGATGTATAGAGGGGTAAATAGGAAATATAAGAATTGGTTATTTGTGGGGGGCTTTTTTACTTACAGTATTTAAAAAATGTAAGGTTATGGATGTGAAATTATGTAAATTTCAGATGCTTATGAATCAAATCATTGTTGAACAGAAGCTTTGTTGCTGTGTAATTATTGTCTTGTATGCATTTGAGAGAAATAAATATACCCATACTTATGTTTTAAGAAATTGAGACTTTGTGAATAGATGCCTGACAGCGTCTTCCTTTATACATTTATTTATTTATTTTATTTTGATTTGGGGGCGGGTGGTTAATCCTCACCCAAGGATATTTTTCCATTGAGTTTTTTAGAGAGAGTGGAAGAGGGAGGAGGAGGAGGGGAGGGGGGAGAGGGAGAGAAAGAGAGAGAAACATAGATGTGAGAGAGACATATCAGTTGGCCTCCTGCATGACACTGGCCAGGGATCAGGTGAACCTGCAACCCAGGTGCGTGCCTTTGACTGGAATCAAACCCTCAGCCCTTTGGTCTGTGGGCCGATGCTCTAATCTCTGTGCCAGAGCAGCCAGGATATACACTTACTTTTTATTGGATAAAAACAAAGTTTGGTTGGTGCTGCAGGGAACAAAGGAGCAGTAGCAGGTTATGGTTTAGCAGTCAGGAAGCAGACAGGTCAAGTGTAGCTTCAGCGGATAGCTCGGCCCTGGTAGCTTACCGTCCAATCATTTAGTCTTCTAGTGAGCTGCTGAAATGCGGAAAATGGGCCAACTGTTAGAATTAGAAGCAATTCTGAAAGTTAGATGGTAGAACTTGAAACACAAAGGATAGAAAGTTATTCTTTATTTCATTGGTCACGACATTGAGTTGTCTGTATCTATGGCACATTAATAGTGGGAACGTGTTCTGCCCCACTTTCGTATGTTGCATCTACATGTGTAATCTATTTCACTTCCTGTTAGGATTCTTTGGTGCTTTGCACTGGTGTGTGTCTATGTCAGTGTCTGTGGGCAGCTTTTTGAAAAAGCACCTAACCCTTTCTTCACAAGCTTTCTACACTAGAAAACGAAAACACAGAATGCCTCAGATATAGTATTCTTACTAATTTACATGAGAGCTTAATTTAATGAGGTGAGGTAAGATTTAACTTGTAGGTTTCTATGTTTGAGTACAGCTTCTTTGTGATTCTAAAAACAGTGCATGTATGATACATAGTCTTTTTTTTTTTTTTTATCCTCATTCGAGGACATTTTTCCATTTTTTGTGTTCAGGTAGAGAGAGAGAGAGAGAGAGAAACATCGACGTGAAAGGGACACATTGAGTGCCTGCCACCCGCACAACCGACCAGGGCCGGGGACAAACTGCAACCGAGGTACGCGCCCCTTGCGGGAACCGAACCCGGGTCTCTCAGGACCGCAGGCTGACGCTCTAACCGCTGAGCCAAACCGGCCAGGGCGATACATAGTCTTTTTATATGTACTGCTTGTCTGTTGTTATTGAAGCATTATTAAGAGTAATAGTGCATCAATTAAGATGTGTTCAAATCAAGAAAACATAGGCACCATTTTTTTTTTTTTTTAAATGTTATATTAGTTATTTTCTAGATTCTCACTTTAGGCATCAAAAGGCCAACAAAACAAAACCAGGAAACCACAACAAAACATGAACATGGGTCTGTGTAGGATACTGGGCATGTCGACTGTAGCTTTTGGTCATGTCACAAACCATCCTATTTGGAGATACTGCAGTATGCTGTTTTGTTTGGTTTTGAACTTGAGTGGTATTCTTACATATTTGTGTTATGTTTTGAATGCTTTTCTCTTCATCACAGTTTGGGGAAACCACCAAGAAGTAAAACTGGGAAAGACATAAAGTGGAAGGAGCCTCTCTAGAGGAGGTTGTGATCTGAAAGGGGAAATGGTGGATGGGACTTGTTTCTGATGCTTCACCTTCAGAATAACTTTGCTTTCAAAGTATTTTTAAAAAGTTGTACTTAGAAGAAGAAGGTTCAGTTCTTCAAAGGAGAGATGTTAGTAACTGTGACTTGAAAGAGTGTCAGATGAATATGCAGCTAGCTTATCACCTGTTTGGAATAAAAACATTTTCAGAAACATCTAAGAAGAATGGTTCCATTTTAATTATTTTTTAAATAATTTCTTTCAGCCCTAAAATGTCAGATGTCACAGCAGAATATGAAATTAAATATGTAGAATCCCCTTTTTCAAGCAAATTACTCTAACCCAAACCAACTTAAGGGACTTGAAACAGTATCGTTTAATATTTCCCTTTCAAAAAGTTGGTTGATTTAAAAACAAAATTGCCCAATAACTATAATTCTTTTTTTTAAAATTAATTTATTTTTGTTACAGATGTCCCCCCCCCCCCCCATTGACTCCCTCCTTCCTATCCACTCCCATCCCATCCCCAGTTTTGTTGTCTAAGTCCATTGGTTATGCACACATGCATATAAGTTCTATGGTTTATCCCCCCCTCCCACCTTCTGAGGAATATCAGTCTGTACCCTACTTCTATGTCTCTGGGTCTGTTTTGCTGCTTTAACCACAAGGTACTTGGGGAGGAAAACTTGGGATTTCAAAGTAAATTGCTAAATCTAATACACATCTGAATATAGTCCAGATCCTAAAAGAATGGTTCCTAAGAACAGTTATCTCTGCTTCCGGAGATAAGCTAAAGGTAGGTTGGTGGCTCCTCCGCTTCTCTTCCCCACACCTCCACTCCCACTGGTGTTTTTTAGCTTATTATATGTACTGTTTATTACATATATTACAAAGCTTTTAGCGATAACGAAACTGAAGGTGGCGTCTACTTTCTAAGTTCTGCTTTGTTTTTGTAATGGATTTGATATCCACACTGTTCTCTAAAGTTTGCGATTTCTTTCCAGTAATGTTTAAAAATAGATGAGGTTGGCAAAACCTTGCTCCTAAAGTTCACAAGATTTTATAGTTTTTAAACAATTGGTCCCTGTGATACAACTCTAAAAGTTAAAAAACTGATGTGTGGGTTGTTTTGTAGAGAAATTATGCACATCTGTGAAGTTTTTAAGGGGCCTCTGCTTTTAAACATTGGACCACGCTGAGATTTGATACAATATACTTACCGTGGCTGCTTACTGGGAGTTCATTTTCAGTGTTTTCTTGGTGATTGCTGTTCTCTATCCGAAGAAGTACATCATGAAGCTACTTGGTATAGACTATTTGTAATTTGCCGTAAAGTTTGAAGAATAAAGATACGTAAAAACATTTCTGATATTAAAACTCAATTTTGTCCTTCAGAAAAAAGAACAGTTCCTTCCATTTCTGAATTCCTTGTTGGAAAAGGAGTTTGGGGCAATCCATTTGAAAGGAAATCTTTTATTCTAGAAATTCTGTTCTTAATCTTCACTTCTATGCCCCGACTGTCCTGTGTTCCTCCCTCCCGTTCCTTCCGGTGTTGAGTGAACAGAAAATCAGTATTTCAAAGTTAGTGCTAACAAAGCTTCCCATGCTCATCCACACAGCATGAAGTCTTGGGTACAGGTAATGGAAAACTTAAAATGTGGCATTGAAATGTGTGGGGTTAGAAGAAAATGTGATGTGTTGTGTGCAAGCTTTAAACCTTTGATTGTGGGAGAAAGAAGTCCGTGTGATGTCTCAGAAACCAATCCCTCCCTGCCTTCAACTACCATTTACTGTTTGTTTCGGATAGAACTGGGCACCTGTAGACGAACACTTCTATTAAAAAGTAGGTCTTGGTCGAATGGATAAAAAAGCAGTGGTACATATACACAATGGAGTACTACGCAGCTGTAAGAAAGAAAGATCTCTTATCCTTTGAGACTACATGGAGGGACCTGGAAAGTATTATCCTAAGTGAAACAAGCCAGACAGAGAAAGACAAGCATCATATGATCTCACTTATTTGTGGAATATAATGAACATAACAGTCTGAGGAATGGGGTAGTCCCAGAGACATGGAAGTGGGGTACAGACTGACAATCCCCAGAAGAGGGGGTGGTGGGGGAGAGATAAACCACAGAACTTATATGCATGTATGCATGAACAGTGGACATGGACAACAAACTGGGGACAGGGCAGGGAGGGAGGGGGAGGAGGGAATCGGGGAAAAAGGAGAAACATCTGTAAAAAAAATAAAGTAGGTCTTGGTAATCCTGTCACTGTAACACAACTTATACTTACTATCTAGCAGCTTTGGTGTGTTTGTTAATTGTGCCTCATTTCTCTGTCTAACTTTCCTCACATTATTCTTTTAAACATCGCCAGTTTAACATTTCAGCGACACCAAGTCCATCTGTAAGTGTACGATGAGGCAGGTCTGTACTGTCATGTTCTAATGGAGCCATTAGAACACAGCTGTGAAAGAGACACCCCATGACACTGCAAAGTTCCGCAGTCATCAAAATAGGAATGAAAACCCTACCACTGTGTTGCCCAGATAACTGGATGCCCAGCTTTCCGATTTATTACTAACACCTGTGGTGCCAGCGCCTTCCTCGCCATCATGCCTGGTCAGCCCTCCGCCCTGTCCTGGACCTTACCCGCAGAACTGCTGAGGATGCGGAATACCAAAGGCCCGAGTGAGATGACAACGGCCCACCCGGAGGCCTGCATGGGCAGGGGTCAGGCTGGCTTGGGCGGGGGGGGGGGGGGGTGTGCTCAAGTGTAAGGTGCCAGTTCTAACGCCCAGCGATGTGCTGCTGTCTGGGGCTGGGAGATCTGCCTGCGATCCCTCTGTGGTCCACCCTTGCTGAGGGGCCGCTGCCCCAGGCCAGCCCAGGGCACTCTGCTGGGGCTTTGCCCGCTCTGCATGAGAACCTTTCGTTCGGCTTCGGTGCGGCCACCATTGATTGGGACCAACCTCTGGACTGAGATCTTCATTGTGGAGTTGTTCATAGTAACCACCTGTGGAAAACAACCTAAGTGCCCTAATATCTAAACCTCTGAACATCCATCTAATTGATTATATGTGTTCATACAACTTCATATCATGAGAATGATTTAATACGAATTGAAGGAAGAAAGTGGGAATCAAAATTTACTAGGCACTTCAGGTCAAAATTGTGTATGTGTGTATGTGTGTGTGTGTGCACGCGCACATGTGTGTGCATGTGTATGTGTATGCGTGTGTGTGTGTGTTGCATGTATTTTGCAGAAAACAGCCTGGAAGGGAACGTGTTCACATGGTGGTGGTTATGGAATTACCTTGAAATTGTCTCATATTTTGGTAAAGAAATAACCAGAAACCCTTTTATTTTCTAATTACGTTGTATTTGTAGTCGTTTCTTATGTATTGTAATGCACAAATTAGGTGACTTGAAACAACAGAAATCTATTCTCTCTCAGTTCTGGAGGCTAGAATTTAAACCCAGGTGTCAGCCTGGCCACCTTCTCTGGAACCTGCAGGGGAATCTTTCCTGCCTCTTTGGCTTTGGTGGTTGCCATGGGCTTTGGCTTTCATTGGTGTATAGACATATCATTTCAATCCTGTGTCTTCACACCATCTTCCCACTGCATGTATCTCTGTGTCCAAATGTCTCTTTTTTTTTTTTTTATCCTCACCCGAGGACATTTTTCCATTTTTTGTTCAGGTAGAGCGGGAGGGAGAGAGAGGAACAGAGAGAGAGAGAAACATCGATGTGAAAGGGACACATCGAGTGGCTGCCACCCGCACGACCAACCAGGGCCGGGGACAAACTGCAACCGAGGTACGCGCCCTTAGCGGGAACCGAACCCGGGTCTCTCCAGACCGCAGGCCGATGCTCTAACCGCTGAGCCAAACCGGCCAGGGCCAAATGTCTCCTTTTTATAAGGACACAGTCACAATGGCCTGACCTGCACCCCAGCATCTACTGTAACCCTATGTCCAAATCAAGTCACTTTTCTGAGGTGCTAGGAGTTAGGACTTCAGCATATCTTTTTTTTCAGGGGGGACAGAATTCAACCCCAAACTGTATTTGTGTCTGTCTATCTATCTAAACTATTTTTGATTGATTGATTGATTTTAGAGAGAGGAAGGGGGGGGGAGAGAGAGAGAGAGAGAATGATTTGTTGTTCCACTTATTTATGCATTAAATAACTGGGGATTAAATCTGCAACTTTGGGTATTGAGCTGATGCTCTAACCAACTGAGCTACCCAACCAGGGCTATATTTGTGTATTTTTAAAAGCTTTCTTCATTTATGCTCTTGTTTATCAATCTTGTTCTGTTTGTTCTATCCTTGTGATATTTGAGTATCTGTTCCTGTGTTCTATTTTTGCATTAAAATTTCTTTTTTTCTGGTAATTTCTTGTCTGTTTCCCTGTTCTGCATATCTTTATTTTCATCTTAATCTATTTTTCTCTTATTTATTGCTTCATTACTCTATTTGAAATTTTCTATAACTGAATTCTGTGGAGCTTTTGTTCCCAAACAGCTCTTTTCTGAAGTCTTCATGTACAGCGGGTAGATTTATATCCTTTCCCTCCCCCTTTTATTTATTTTTTTAAAATATTTTTTCTTTATTGATTTTAGAGAGAGAGGAAGGAGAGGGAAAGAGAGAGAACATTGATCGGCCACCTCCTGCATGCCCCTCACTGGAGATTTGGCCCACAACCTGGGCATGTGCCCTGACCAGGAACTGAACCAGCGACCTCTTGGTGCATGGGTTGATGCTCAACCACTGAGCCACACTGGCCAGGTCCCCTCCCCCTTTTAATGTAGAACTTTATCAGTATCAGGTCAGATGGTACATATATTTTTTCTGATCCCCCATTTAAAAAGTATAGATAACTTGCTAACCTTTTAAAACAGGTCCCACAAAAAATAGGAAACTCAGAGAGGTAAGTCTTTTCCTCCCTTTTCCCTGAAAGTTGCTCGGTTCTGCTTTGCCTCGGGTTTTGTTTTTGGTGGAGTTTCTGCCTCTGGTTCTGTGCGTTGGGGCTGCCCCTGTCCGTCCCTGCTGCTTTCTCTGTGCAGTGACTGCCCAAGTGTCCTTTAACAACCAGACCTGTGGCTTTCCCTGCAGGGAAACACTTGAAAAAGGAAAAAAACTTTTACATAAAAGTAATTTTAGACAAAAAAATGGAAACATATCATATTAGGTTTTTAAAGAATTATTAATTTAATGTAATATATGAATTTATTTTAAAATGTCTAGCAATTGAGAAATGTAAACTAAAAATGAAAATCTTTCCTATATATGCAGAATTTTTAGAGACCATGTTATGGGCTGAATTATATACCCTCAAATTCATATATTGAAGTCCTAACCTCAGAATGTGACTGCATTTGGAAATAGGACCTTTAAGGAGCTATTAAATTAAAATGAGGTCATTAGAGTAGGCCCTGATCCAATGTGACTGGTGTCCTTCTAGGGAGAGGAGATCAGGACAGACACACACAGGGACAATGAGAAAACAAACCAAGGAGAGGCCTGCTGACGCCTTGATCCCAGACTTTCAGCCTCCGGAACTGTGAGAAAATAAACTTTGTTGCCTTCTTCATGGAGTGTGCACATTGGCTGTTTTCCTATGTCAGTATGCGTATGTTGATCTAATTAATCAGGAAAATGACCTTTTTAATGGCTACATAATATTCCTTGGCATGGGAGTATTACAACGCATTTAATCGTTCTTTCATTGCTGGGTATTTAGGTTGTTCCAGTTTTTATTGCTAGAATCTGTGTGACAACGAGCAGCCCTTACTCACACGATTGTGCGTAAGTGGAAACTTGACTATGCACAGGATATTTCCCTAAGAGTGGCCTGGCTAGATCACACCTTAAACTTTTGCAAGCCATCAGATTGGTATTTTGTTTTGAATGTACATATCTTGACTCCTTGGTAAATTTGAACTCCTGAGGATGAGGGTGTTTTCGTGATTCTTTGTATCCCCCAAGTTTAGTAAGATATGTCTTTCTTTTAAGATCCTGTGTGTTTGCTGCAGTATCACTCAGGTCAGCCTTCAACCCGAGCTGAAATGCTGGGGGCAAGGCCAGGGGCCGTGCGGTGTGAGGGACACAGGGCCAACCCGCAGGCTTCCCTGGAGCCCAGTCGGGTTAGGGTTTTTGCTCATGTGTTCCCCCACGGTCCCTTCCTCCTTGCCTCCTGTTCTCTCTGACTAGAAATAACAATTTTATATGCCTTTAAGTCATTTGTGGTATTGTTTTGTTCTACCCTTCGTCAGGAATGCACAAATAGGAATAACATAAAAATGAGTACAGTGCCATTAATCACAGGGGCCTTTGCAGGCATTTGACGTAGAACCTGGAGACAGCGGGGCCTTTGTGTGTCTGTGTCCCCTCCCCCGCGGCGTTTATAGGAAGCAGCAGGGACTGTGGGGATAATTGATGTGGTCTGCCACCGTCTGCCACCCGTTCCCGGTGACTCACCAGCTCCGCCTGCCCCGAGCGGCACAGTCTCTTCCAGAATCACGACTGGCTGCCGGAGCAGGGGCCGAGAGGGTGGCGGACGGACAGACTCGGCGCAGCAAGACGCCCGCGGTCACCGTGTCTGCCCGCCCTTGGTGTGGAAACTACTCTGTGTTTTCGCCTGGAGTTCTGTAACAAGACCTGCTTTTTAAATGTACCAGGGCTCTCTCCCGTTTATTTTCCTCCAAGTCCTTCCTGCTTTTTCTTTGGCTTGAAAGATACAGAAAAATGACTTCAGTTTGATGGGAAAACCTCTTGGGCAGCCATGGTCCGTCAGACACAGTGCTCCCGCTCCCGAGTACGGAATAATACTTGTGACAGTTCACAGCTTTCCAAGCGTTCGATGCGTGTCACCTCCGTCCACCCCCGAGCCGTGAAAACGGGGCGCATGTTCGCCCTGCTGTACAGACGAGGAAACCAAGGCTGGCAGAGCCCAGGGAGCCCAGGCGGCGGCCGCCCCTCGCGCGCGCTGACCGGGTGGACTGGCGTCCGGCCTCCACTCTGGTTCATGCTGCGCCCCGGAGGCCTCTGCTGGTGCTGCCCACTGACCGGCGGGAGACCCCCGGCCCCTCGCCCTGCTGCCCGGCCTGGCTGAGCCGTGCGGCCACTGCAGCCCGGCCTCTCGGGCCGCCCGGGGTCAGCCCGGCACCCGCCTGCCCCGCCTGGCCACGGAGCAGCGCCACGGCCACGTGTGTCCGCCCGGGCCACGTGCTGCGCCCCGGAGCCCTCTGCTGGTGCTGCTCACTGACCGGCGGGAGATCGCCGGCCCCTTGCCCTGCTGCCCGGCCTGGCTGAGCCGTGAGGCCGCTGCAGCCCGGCCTCTCGGGCCGCCCGGGGTCAGCCCGGCACCCGCCTGCCCCGCCTGGCCACGGAGCCCCGCACGGCCACGTGTGCCCGCCCGGGCCACGTGCTGCGCCCACGAGCAGGCCTGCGCGGACGCAGCCGCCGTGCCGCCGGTTAGCCTGGGCTCGGGCAGGACCCGGTTACCCGCTCCACGCGGGGCGTCCCGGCGGCTTCTGTCCGGTTTGCGAGGCCGGTGACGCCCCAGCTGCCATTCGAATGCTCCAGCTGCCGGTTTCCAGTTTTCAACATTTATTCTTTAATTGACTTTCTAGAGAGAAAGGAAAGGAGAGCGAGAGAGAAACATTGATGTGAGAGAGAGAGCGATGGGCTGCCTCCTGCGCGCCCCCTACTGGGGGTCGAGCCCACCACCCCCGCCCGAGCCCTGACCGGGAATCGAACCCGCACCCCTCTGTCCGCGACATGACACTCAATCCACCGAGCCACACCCGCGGGGCCATCGGTTTCCATTTTCTAAACAACAGCTTTATTGAGGTGTAACTTATATACCATAAAATTCCCTCATGTTGCCTGTGTAATTCAATGATATTTAAGAACTTTATTGAATTGGGCAACCATCACCACAATCCAGTTTTAGAACATTTTCCTGGCCTTCGAAAGCACCTCAGGTCCATTTACAGTCACTCTGGGGGTCTCGTCCGCTCCCCCCTGCCCTGCCCCGACTGTTAATACTTTCTCAGGGGCGGGGGTGCGGAATGTGCATGGTGGGCCTGCCTGCTTCTCTGTGCTCCGCCGCCGTGGCCAGCGCCGGTGTGAACAACTGGGCTGTTGGTGCTCTGCACCTGCGTGGCTTTTTAATTTTTTAAATTATTTATTTCTTGTTGATTTCAGAGAGAGGAAGGGATAGAAGAGGGAGAGAGAAACATCGATTTGTTGTTCCACCTGTTTATGCTATCATCGGCTGATTCCTGTATGTGTCCTGACCGGGATCAAACATGCAACCTTGGGGTATGCTCCGACATCAACAGTCCAGTCTCACATCAACACCCACTCGGATTGTGAAAAGAGGCCCCTCACTGTGTTGATTTTTTTTACAGTCCTTTAACTTTTCCCACACTGCTACCAGACCGATTTTTCCAAAACATAAATCTAATCATGCCTTAAAAAAGCCTTGTTGACGTATAATTCACATACCATACAATTTGCCCATTTAAAGTGTAAAATTCATGCTTTTAAATGTATTTACAGAGTTGTGCAAACATCATCACAATCTAATTTTAAGATTATTTCCATCATCCCCCAAAGAAACCCCATACCCACTAGCAGTCATCTCTCATTACCCCATTTTCCTAGCCCCAGGCAACCACTGATGTACTTTCTGCCTCTCTGCATTTGCTTATTCTGGGCATTTTGTATAAATATAATCATACAGTAGGTGGTCTTTGGGGATTAGCTTCTTTTACTTCGTATAATGCTTTCAAGCGTCAGCCATTTGTAGCTTATATCAGTACTTCACTCCTTTTTCGGGGGAGCTGAATAATATTCCATTGCATGGATAGGCCATTTTGTTAATCCCTTCAGCACCTGATGACCATTTTGGCTGTTTCCACTCTTTGGCTGTTGTGAATGATGCTGCTATGGCCATTTGCACTTATATATGTTTTCACTTCTCTTGCATATATACCCAGGAATGAAACCGGATCATACAGTTCATCACACCTCTCCCACAAACTTTTTTTTTTTTTTTCCATATCCTCACCCGAGGACATTCTTCCATTTTTTGTACAGATAGAGTGGGAGGGAGAGAGAGGACGGGAGAGAGAGTGAGAAACATCGACGTGAAGGGACACATCGAGTGGCTGCCACCCGCACGACCAACCAGGGCCAGGGACAAACTGCAACCGAAGTACGTGCCCTCAGCGGGAACCGAACCCGGGTCTCTCCGGACCGCAGGTCAACGCTCTAACCGCTGAGCCAAACCGGCCAGGGCTCCCACAAACTTTTCAGTGACATTCTGTGGCCCTTAGATGATCCTGTTCCCTCTTTTCTCGGTGCCCCGGTTCTGCCCTGCCTTGCCAGTCTTTCTCTCTATGTTCCAGGACTTGGTCACGGTGAGCTTTGTTCTGGGTCCCTTGTCTTCCTCAGCTGTAGGTCTGGAAACCTTTCACTCCTCCTTCACCTCTTCACCCTCACTCAGCCTTCAAGCCCCAGTTCCACTGGAGTTTCCTCGGGGGAAGCCCTTTCTGGGCTCCCCGAGGAGACCGGGCTCCTCTTTTGCACGGTAGTGGCGCTGGATGTAGCACCGGTCATAGCCACAATTTGGCATTTGGTTTAGAGATGTCTTTTTCTCCTAATGGTCCCATAATCTGGGCGGTGCCTGTTTTTGTCCCAGCTTGGTATCGCTGGCATCCACACAGCACCTGGCTTGTATTTGTCGAGTGGATAGTTACATGACTGGCAAGGTCGTCAGCTGCCAACCGTGTGATGAACTCCAAAGCATTGCCTTGGCAGCGACTGTCAACCGGGGCGCTTGAAGAATTTTTAAAATGTGCCATACCTGGCTATTCAGTCAGGGGCATGGACCTCTTTTCCCTTAGCCAGTCAAATAAAAAAATTCACAACAGCCACCACAACAATAGCCATCCAATGTGAATGAATCAAAATTATTCTTTTTTGGTCAGGTCAGCAAAAGATATAATCTATTTTTTGGTGTGCTGCAGACTTTCAGTAATTAGTTTATGGGCACCAGGAGATGGAAGGGGTTAAAAATGGCCAATCTAGTTGACTAATGGTTTTTGATCTTTATGTCATGAGAATAGCATGAATGAGTCCAATGACGGTTAGCACTGTCCCAGCTAAATATGACAAAATACTGACAGTAAATGGCTCTTCTCAAAGACCACACCAGAGACCAAATGGAATTTCACTGGTGGGAGGTGACTTCTCAACAGCGGATGAACTCAGGAGGCTTGTTGGAAAATCAACTCACCAGGGATGTTAATATTGTTTCCCATGGAACAAGGAACCCTCAAAC
This sequence comes from Molossus molossus, assembly GCF_014108415.1. NCBI lineage: Eukaryota > Metazoa > Chordata > Mammalia > Chiroptera > Molossidae > Molossus > Molossus molossus. Next base: position 94,731,823 of record NW_023425346.1, read on the forward strand.
TCACCATTCAATGAACTTACTTCAGGGCAAAAGGATGTGTATTTGACTGGTTTTCGGGAGAGCCCTCTGGGGATTAGACTGGGTGGCTTCCAGGTGCTCTGGGTGAGGGCGGGGGCCAGGCAGCTGTTCCTGGGCCCACCTTCAGCTGGACACGGCGTCCTTCCCGCTGTGCTGAGCTCTGCGCGTCATCAGCGGTCGGCAGAGTGGACGAGACTTTCTTCTGGACCATATTCCCTTCCACGCAGACCGCGGGCTGTGATCGCCTCTGAACTCCCGTGAACCTGCGTTCATCCATCCTCCGCCTTCCAGACATCTGTTGACTTTTCATCAACAGTGGCTCCCTCTCAGTTTTTTCACTCTGTGGTTTTATGTCCTTGAACATTTTTCTTGCTACCATTGTAATGAGAGCTCAGGAAGGGGAGGAGTTAGACACACGTCCCCCCTCGCGTGGCATCTAGGACTGGAATTCCCGCTTCCAAAAGTACGTATTTAACGAGCTATTCAAATCAGGATAGTTTTCTGTTTATGGGACTAAAAAATGCACAACTAGATTATAATGTGAAATGGGGAAGGGATCACGTTTTATTCTTTATGTCTTGGAGTCCAGTCGAATACCTTCCGTGTGGCGGGCTCAGCGCCCGTCTGTCCGCTGAGTCCGCTTTAACATCGAAGCTCCGTGACTTCTCCTGATCCACACTTTCATCTGTCCTCACAAGTCCAGTTTCTGCTAGCATGGCCTCGACCTCTGGAGAGCCCTGTCGAGCTCCATTTTATGTCCTTTAATGTTTTCAGTCTTGACCACGCACTGCTGCAGGATTTGAAAGAGATGAGAAAATACAGTAAGTGCCCTGTGTGGACAGACTCATACTCTGTATAACTTGTCTCGAAGTTATGTCCTCTTGGCTTCCTTCCCTTCCAGGGAGAACATCACTCGAGTATTTCATTATCCCTTATCCCTTGGTTCTCTTGTAAGGTCCAGAGTTCCCCGAGTTAGGGGGCACCCTCCCCCACTCCCCACGGCCGTGAGCAGGGGGCCCTGTACACCTGCGTGCACACCGCACCCTAGTATTCTCGGGGCAGTTTTCCCCTCAAAAGAAAACTAAATTAGTGGTTTCACTTCATCCAGATAAAAGCCAGCAAGTGGGGCAGCATGACATGGCCCTCAAATCCCACAGGTCACATTTTTGGCAAATCGCTGGAACGCATTCTCGTGATGTCCGGCTTACTCATCGTCAGATGCACGGCAGTTCCCCGGGCTTGGAATGCTCCATCTCAACTAAATTTAGAGGGAAAAGCCATTCTTCTGCACTGTGAACGGAAACCCGTGCATGTGGAGCCCGTTCTCATCAAACTCTAAAGATGAGAACTGGGGTCTCGCTGGGGTCTCCCCGGGAGAGCGCTGGTCCAGGGAGGAGCCCGCGCAGGGGGCAGCTGAAGATCCCTTTTACTTAGTATTTTGTACTTGGAAAAATTCACGGTAATGCTTTTCCTTTCTGTGCTTCAGTAACTAACACTACCCCGACTAATTCACAGTACTTGTTAACATACTTTTTTGCATATAGTAAAATATATCAAAACTATAATTCAACATATTTGGAATTAGAAAGAACACTGATTTGGGGGCTGAGAAAGACATGACCCCGGGTAATGATTCAGCACTGTTTTCCATCTATCTATATATTATTGTAGAAATGTATATAATATGGAATTTACCATTTTGACCTTTTTTTTTTTTGTTAATCCTCACCAGAGAATATTTTTTTCATTGATTTTCAGAGAGAGTGGAAGGGAGGGAGAGGGAGAGAGAGAAATATCCATATGAGAGAGACACATCAATTGGTTGCCTCCCACATGACCCTGACTGGAGCTGGGGATTGAACCTGCAACCCAGGTATGTTTCCTTGACAGGAATCAAACCCAGGACCCTTCGGTCCAAGGGCTGACGCTCTAACCGCTGAGCATTTTGACCAGTTTAAAGTGTATTAATCAGTAGGCTTAAGCACATTCTCAGTGCTGTGCAACCATTACCTCTGTCCATTTATAAAACTTTTCATCAGCCCAAACTGAAACTCTACCCATTAACACCAGCTCCTCCTTTCCCTCTCTCCCAGCTCCTAGTAACCTCTGTTCTATACTTTTTGTCTCTGGGAATTGAGTTTGCCTACTCTGGGGACCTCATGTAAGTAGAATCAGACAATGTTTGTCCTTTTGTGTCAACCTGTTTCTTTTTTATTTTATTATTATTTTTGGTATGTGCCCTTAGTGGGAACCGAACCAGGGACTCTTGTCTGCAGGCCGACGCTCCAACCGCTGAGCCAAACTGGCCAGGGCTGTGTCAACCTGTTTCACTCAGCTTAATGCCTTCGAGGTTCATCTGTGTTGTAGCATGGGTCAGAATTTCATGTTTCTTTTTTTTAAGGCTGAACCCATCCATTGTATGCATGTACTGAATGTATATTCGTCTGTTGATGGTTGTTTCTGCCTTTGGTTATGGTGACTGATGTTTGAATTTTTGTTTTTGCTTCTTTAGGGTCTATACCCAGAACCAGAGTTGCTGGGCCACACAGTGATTCCATGCTTAACTTTCTGAGGAAACAAACTGTTTTGCATCAACAGGATTTCACAGATGAGGGGAATGAGGCTCAGAGAGGTTACCCTACTAGCTCAAGGTCACAAAGCTGGCTTCTAAAGAGAGTTATTAAATTTAGGTAAGTATGTAATATGCCTACTTAGTACTTTCCATAAATAGGCTCTTAATAAATGTTTATTTTCTTCCCTTCTGCTTCTGATGATAATTCAGATGTACTGGCCTAAAGTTTAAGTTTAATATTTTTTCTTTATTGATTTTTTTTTTAGAGAGAGAGAAAAGAAGAGGGAGAGAGAGAGAGAAACATCGATGAGAGAGAACATCGATTGGCCGCCTCCTGCATGCCCCCCACTGGGACTCGGGTCCACAGCCTGGGCAAGTGTCCTGACCCGGAATAGAACTGGCCGCCTCTTGGTGCACGGGTTGATGCTCAACCAGTGAGCCACACTGGCCGGGCCTAAAGTTTAAGTTTCCCATACTCTTTAATTTTCGTTATAGATATCACAAAAACAAACAACCCTCCTAGTCTCGGCTACAGTGAGTCAAGAGCCTTGTCATACCTCAGAAGTGCACACTCCTTTCAAACAGCCCATGTGCTCACTGCGAACCGGGACCCCCTTCCAGCTTTCCGGGCAGCCTGGCGGCCGGAGTGAGTCCTGCTCGCGGTTCTCGAGAGGAACAGAATTGCTTTACAAACGACTTTAACTTAGACCTCGCCCAGAGGGTCCATCTGCCCCTTTCTCTCCCCAGTCCCGAACAGAGCAGTGCTGCGCCTGGCCCGGGGCTCGGCAGGCTACAGGGGGGACGCGGAGGAGCGTGGAGTTGGATTTGGAGGCTCTGTTGGCCTTTGTCACAGGCCCTGCCCTTTAGTGTCCACCTACAGACCCTCCTTCTAGGTGACAAGTCGCCTTTCTCCTCCACCTTCACTCTTTCATGTGTTGGCAGGTCAGCGGTGGGCTGTCCAGGTTGGTAACCCTGAAGTCTTGGGGTGACCTCTCGCAGGAGTCCTGGCCGTGGAATGAAAGGCACAGGACAGGATTCCCGCCACCCTGGTGGGCTTTCCATTTGGGGGGCTGGCGGCGGGACCCTCCCTTGATGCCCTGCAATCATGCCTCACAGGACAGCCTGTTCCAGTACTGAAGTCGGGTGCTCCCCACAGGGCTCCTGACTTCGGGAGCTGATTTCATGCAGCTGCTGAGGGAGGAGGAGCTTGAGAGAAATCAAAGCCTCAAGCAGCCTCGTTTCTCTCCTTGTTGGGCCAGGAGGACATTTCTTTTTTTCCTGAAAAAGAGTGAGAGTCACCAACCTAAAATACACGTAGTCAAGGGACGTTCGGGAAGTCAAGGACTGGGAGGAGAAGAGGAATGGCCTTGCTTTTGGGGTGGGGAGGAGACAAGGGTTCACCCCTAGGAGGGGACCAGGAAGACCGCTTTCAGTAGGTGCAGTTCCGAGGATTTCCACCAGATGGTGCAGGAACTCCGCTCGCGCCTGCCCACGAGGCGGCCTGGGGCTTCTGCAGGACTCCCAGCAGGACGGGGTGCACAGCGGGATGAAGCCTTCACGGACGAAGAGACTTTTTGACATCTTAAGCATTCAGATGGAATATTCAATTAAAAAAAAGAATAAATTCCTAATTAATTAAGTGAAATTACTTACTGATGTGTAGCAAAGCTCCCTGTACAATGATTGCGTGTGTAAGAACTCAGTGTCAGGAAGAAAAGGGAGACGTGACCCAGATGCTGGGGGAGGCGGGTGACGCGGGACCTTGGAGTGTGGCTGGGGCTGGTTCATTCACCTCCCGGGCGTTTGCCATGGACAGCGCTGGTCTGGGCGCTGCGCAGACAGCAGTGGAGAGAGAGCTGGCACCTATTGAGAGGATTAGATAACACATTAGATAAGAATGGTGATGTGCACTATGGAAAAAGCATCAAAACCGACAAGTGGAGGAGGAGGGCTGCAGGTTTAAATCGTGTGGCCGTGGAAGGCCTCGCTGGAAAGATGACATTTCAGTAAGACCCGAAGGGTGGATGGGGCACGCCATGGGGATTTTCGGGGAAGATGATTCTAGGCAGAGGGCACAGCAGAGGCAAAGGCCCTGAGGTGGGACTGTGTCTTGTGGACGCAAGGAGGGGCCAGGAGGCCGGCGTGGGTGCAGAGTGGAGGACGGGAGTGCAAGATACGAGCAGGTACGATGCTGTCAGGGTAGATCGGAGCTTTGGAAGCAGATGGTCATACGACTTTGTAAGATACTATGAAAACTTTGGCTTTTACTTTGGCATGATAGGAGCCATTAAGAATTCTGAATAGGGAAGGGACATGGTCTGACTTACATTTTATTTATGTTATTATTATTTTAAATTAAGTGTATTGGGGTGACTGGTTAATAACATTATGTAGGTTTCAAGTGTACATTTATATGATACGTCATCTATATATTGCATTGTGTGCCCCCCACCCAAAGTCATATCTTCTTCTGTCACCACATATTTGACCCCCTTTACCCTTTACTACCTCTAGCTCCCTAGTCACTATGGAAAACGGTATAAAGACTCCTCAAAATATTAAGAATAAAGATACCATATGACCCAGCAACCTCTTTTCTGGGTATCTATCCCCCAAATTTGAAAACATTTATTTATGCCCCTATGATATCTGCTCCCCTATGTTCATTGTAGCATTAGTCACAGTGGCTGAGACATGGCAACAACTGAAGTGTCCTTTGCTAGAGGACCAGATGAAGAAGATGTGGTGCGCATACACAATGGAGTACTCCTCAGCCATAAGAAAAATGAAATACTGACGTTTGCAACAACATGGATGGATCTTGAGAGTATCATGCTAAGTGAAAAGAGTCAGACAGGAACAAGTTAAAAACAGTATGATTTTACTCCTATGGGATATGAAACTGAAATCACCAGATGAACGAACAAGAAAAACAAACAAAAACTTGTGGACACAGACAGCGGAATGGTGACTTCCACCTTCCAAGGCTCCCTCTGGCCCCTGTATTGTGAAGGGGAGGGAGGTAAGGCAGGAGGACCAGTCCAGGAGGACTGCAGTGTTAGGCTTGGGCCAGGGAGGCAATGGTGGAAGGGAGAAGTAGTCAGCTTTCGGATAGGTTTTGAGTCAAGAGGATTTGTTGGTAGATTGAATGGGTGTTAGAAAGAAGGGCTCAGGATGACTGCAGGTATTTCTCTGAGCAACTGGGCAGGTGGAATTTCCATTAACCGGGATGCATCGAAGGAGCAGTGTTTTTGGGGAAGACCTGGAGCTGAGTTTTGGCTATGCTGAGTTTGAGAGACCCTGGGGACATCCAAGGGGAGAGGTCTAACATCTTTGAACCTGGACTTTAGGGAGAGTTCTGGGCTGAAATCTAGATTCAGGGAAGGGACCTGGTGGGTCTATAGTTATTTAAAGTCATAGACTGGAGTGAGACTGGGTAGAGAGATGAAGTCCAAGGACTGAACCCGGCCACACTGCAGTGTTTAGAAGTTGGGGAGTTGAGGGGGGGTGCATCAGAGGTGACAAGAGGTTGGGTCAGTGGGGTTGGAGGTCACACAAAGAGCGTGGGGTGCCAGAAGCCCAGGAGGAAGAAGGCCCAGGAGGAAGAAGGCCCAGGAGGAAGAAGAGCTAGGCTGTATCACAGGCTGCTGCAGAGCCAGCACACAACTCACTCTCAAGACGATTTCTCAAGCTCAGCACTGCACACATTTGGGGCTGATAATCCCTTGTTGTGGGGACCGTTCTGTGCATCGTAGCGCCCCTGGCCTCCACCCACTAGAGGCCAGTCTCATCCTCCCGGTGCAGCAACTCAAAATGTCTCCAGACACGGCCACAGTCCCCTGACAGACACAGTGACCCCCACTGAGAATGACCTCTCTGGGTCAGGGTCCGGGGAGCTGACATTCAGGGGAAGGAAGATCTCTGCTAACTGAGGGGAGAAGAAGCTTCTGGAGAAGCAGACACACTTGAATTTGACTTTATGAATTCAAGTCAAACTGGAGGGAGAATGCAAGAGGGCAGACTATAGACGAAGAGTAACCGGGGCAGAGTGGACAAAGGCCTCCGAGCCAGGGGAGAATTCCTGAGGCTTGATAGTATCTCGGTGCAGAGACTGACATCTCCTTTTGGAGTCATGGAAACAGTCATTTTCATTGTCACCTGCTTTAGGCACGGACGTGGTTTCCATGACATCTCCCTTCCCCGTAAAGGAAGACTGGAAGTTAAAGGTTTTTTTTTTCTCCTCTGAAATATGATTTACGGTCATTTAGGCACAATAATCCATGTTATGCCATTCAAAACTAGTGATTAATTAAAAAAAAAAAAACCTACTCTCTCACCCTCATTACCTCTCCCGACTCCTCATTCCTGGCATTTTCTCAAAATGACCAAGGAGAAGCTTGTCTTTCTCCCAGTTTCCAGATCTGAAGTCAGATTGTCCCCACCCCCGCATTGGAACACAAGATTAATTTATTGCTTTGCTGAATTGGACTCAAAATCTTTCCTCCTCTGCAACCTCTCTCTCTCTCTCTCTCTCTCTCTCTCTCTCTCACACACACACACACACACGCACACACACAGTTCAAAGGTAGCATTTTAAAAAAAAGCTGATACTCCACAGGCTCATTGGGAATTTTACTGACCACCTATTGGGGTAATTATTGTTCTGGACCTTTAGCCAATATTTTTAGAGAGCAAGCTCATGTGGCATTTACAAGACTCTCAACAGAAAGCATCTCCAGGGTGCAAAGAGGTAATTGAGTTGCACTTTGAGGGTTGAGGGGGAAGTTCAGATACGGCTCAAGGTAAAGGCCAATTTAAGTGGAAGGTGTTAGGACTTTGGAAGGAGAAAAGAAAAGAAAACCCCTGGATAAGTAGACTCACCTGGTAGACTGGCTATTGGCACCAGGTGATCTTGGAACTTGCTGGGCAAGTTTCTCAGTAGGAGGTATAAGGAGCATCATTAATGAGGACCATTAATGCCACTCAAGCGCAGACGTTATAAAGCTGGGCATGGAAATGGCCTATTTCAGGGGTTCCCAAAGTTGATTGCCCATCACAGTCACTAGGGGTGCTTAACCCAGTGGGGCCCGTCCCTAGAGATCTAGGTCAGTCCCTATGGGTGAGCTCACGCCAAATAACTGTCATTCTGACCAGTCCTGGACTTCACATTGGCATCTGAGGTGTTATTTGTGTAATTTCAGTAGAAATGAAGTTCTAGGTCTTAGGAAGCAGTTCTGTAACTCAGTGAATCTGATGTCTCCATTTCAAAAAATGATAACAAGTTGGTATTTAAATGAAGATAAGATCAGAACAGATTCATAGCTGAGAAAAATTGTGTCTTGCCTTTTTGTTTGAAGGAGATCCCTGTTGAGCACGTTGTGAACTTCCCCTTCCTCGTTTTTATCCTTCCAGTTCATCTTGGCCACGAACACTGCTCTCTGTTTGTCCTCTGGTCCCATGACCCGGTGCTCAGGTCAGACCAGTCACTGAGACCTGCCAGCCAAAGGAGTTCGTATACTTCGAAGTAGCTTGGTCATCCACCTGAAGTGATGTCACTTCATACCTTCTTTTAAAAAATCTTTTTTTTTAATCCTCACCCAAGGATATATATTTTTTCATTTATCTTCAGGCAGACTGGGAGGGAAGGGGAGGGGAGAGAGAGAGAGAGAGAGAAATATTGATGTGAGAGAGACACATTGATTGATTGCCTCCCACACAACCCTGACCAGGGCCGGGAACTGAACTGCCACCGAGATTCGTGCCTTTGACTAGAATCAAACCCTCAACTCTTTGGTCCACGGGTCAGTGCTGTAACTGCTGATCCAAACTGGCCAGGGTATGCCCTCTCTCTTTTGAGGTCAATCAACCTCAAAGACATGCCCATCTCTCATATTGCCCTTTTAGAGTATCCTTGGTAAACAAGGTGAATAGCTCCATTTATCATCAATGGGAAACGCAAAGAGGTTCCCCATGCATGACCACTGCCCCTCTACCCCCCTTTCGTTAAGAATAATGTGAGCTCTTTAAGTCCCATTTAGCTTGCAGGGCATTCCTTGACTGGCTTGTGTCTGCTGTCCCTATTTTATGGCAACATCCTAGCACCAACGCAAGAAATCCTTCTCCACCAGCTGTAGAGAGAACACGACAGACAGAGGACCAGTCTTCAAAGGTCTTGGTTTACTTTGGAAGCATAAACATACAGTGATGTGCAACAGGTAAGGAGTGTCCCCTCTGTAGGCTCCTGCAGGCTTCCCATGAGGTCCTAACCAACCTTGATCAAAGAGTTGCCATCCAAGCACGAAGGGAGGATTTGTGCATATGACTAGCTTGTTTATGATTTCTCTCCATTAGTGGGGATCCCTTCTCTCCCTGGGGGGAGCAATGATTGCAAAGTGGCTCCGACTGTAAAGACAGATGGTTACATTATAAGACATTTTCAGAGATAATAATAAAAAAAAAGTTCTGTTAGCACTTCTCAGGAATTAGCACTCCACTAAGCCTTTTACATGTCCTATCTCATGTAATTCTCCAAACAGTCATGAGGTAGGTACCATCATTATTGCCATTTCACTGATGAATAAAACTGAGGCTCAGAGGAGTTAAGAAGCTTGCTTAAGGCTGGTGAGGGAGAGAGCTAGGAGCAAACCAGGTCTACTTCACTTGACTCTGGGTTCATCTTCTTCAAACGTCTTGGCTACACTGCCCTCCGTGAGCTTTTGGCGTGAGCTCTGAACAGTGAAGGCAGACTGGCCAATTTGGATTCGTGCACATCGTGCCGAGAACACCCATCGGTGTGCAAAGACCGCTGACCTCAACATGTGTGCTGTCGAGTGGGGGAGCAGGGAGAAGGCATGAGGGTCAAATCCCTTATTCCTCTGGCTTTACTGCCTTTTCCCTCGCCAGTTAAGAAACGATCAAAGAAGAACATGACCAGTCTGCGCATCATCGAATCACCCCAGGACATCCAAAGATTAAATTATGAATACACCAATATTATTAGTCATCACCGGCAAGAGTTTTAGCCCATTAGGTAACATAAAAATCCCCGCTATGTCACAGACTTCCTAATTAGCAGCTGAAGAAGGGAAGAAACTCCACGACCCTGGGTTGTCCTAATTGCCTACCGCGTTGATCTCAGAGGACATGTTCTGTGTATTTTGAAAACCTTATATTGCCACCAGCAGTTTCATGATCACTTAGGAAACTTCCAAACATCTTTAAAAGAGGTTACTTTCTCCTAAGTGTTATTTTTACTAATGAGACCAGAGGGCAAGGCGACCTTTCTCCTTCAGAACTCAGTCTCCATTCTTCTGTCGGCTGTTTCTATTGCCACAAGGTCATCTTCACTTAGTCTGCGTTTCTCCGAAATGCCTTCTTGCATCGTCAACAACGTATTTTTAGTTCTCGCAGAGAAGCAGCAGCGCCTCAGGCTCAAGGCAGCGTGTTTCAGTACAACTGGAAGTCTGCGGAGCGGGCTCACCCTTCAGGGTCCGTCTGCACAGCAGAGGTGCGGCTCGGGCACCCACACCTGCTGCATCCGAGGTCAGGGCTCCGGGTGCAGCCCCTGCGGGCTGAGACCACACAAGACGAAAAGGCTCAGTTTCTGTCCTCAGGGAGGTGAAAGTCTAATAGGGAGGAAAAGAAACGTCTGTAGATAAACACAATACAGGGAAGCGTACGAAAGATGTCTTAAGAAAGCTTGTCACCCAAGTGCTTTAGAAATCGCGAGAAGGAAATGTATTTGCACACAAGCCGTATCTTTAGGTGTGTTGCAGGAATTCGACATATGCCGATACCGTATAACCCTGAACTCAACCTGATTCTAATGCTTTCCTGTCACAGTGGTTCTCGACCTGTGGATTGCAACTCCTTTTGGGGGGTCAAATGACCCTTTCACAGGGGTCACCTAAGACATAACAGTAGCAAAATTACAGTTATGAAGTAGCAACAAAAATAATTTAATGGTTGGGAGTCACCACAACATGAGGAACTGTATTAAAGGGTCGCAGCATTAGGAAGGTTGAGAACCACTGTAAGTGATCTTATGTTGAAAAACTGCTTGTTTACTTAATGATCGGTGTTTATCAGTACAACTTTTTCTTCAGCCTGCTCCCTTCTTCTCCGCCTTTGGCTAGGTGTCCCTGAAGGTCACCCCATTGTCTGGATCAGGGTGGCAACATGCCCTCTCCTGGGGGACACAGGTCATCTGGTGGCCACTTCTGAAGGGCCTGGATGACTCCCACTTACCTTGAATGAAGACATGATTCAGCAAGTTTTTAAATCATCCAGATAACTTTTTAAAATTAAAAAAAAATTTCAATTACAGTTTATATTCAATATTATTCTGTATCAGGTTCAGATGTATAGCATGTGGTTAGAAAATTGTGTACTTTACAGAATGGTCCTCCACCCCCCCCAGCCGATGCTTCAAGCACCCACCTGTCCCCATACACAACTGTCATGATATTGACTCTGTTCCCTCTGCTGTGACCTGCATCTCCATGACCAGTCTGGAGATGCCAATCTGTACCACGTAATCTCCTTACCTTTTCACCCCACCCCACCCCCACCCTCTGACACCTGCCAGTCTGTTCTGTAGCTATGGGTCACCCGGATAACTTCTAAACTTCACACAAAGCTATGACTTTTCTGCGTATGTTGTCCACAAATAAGGCTGGAGGGTCTTTCTCCCCCATCACCCTATGTCTGTCCTTCTTTATCTCAAGTCAGCAAGGACTACTCTCACCAGCTTCCGGGGCCCTCCCTACACTGCTTTCTTCTCCGTTCTCTGCTGGTCGCCTCCCCCTCCCCCACTGGCCTTCAAGGCTGTGTCCTCAGGACTTGCTCCTGTCCCTGAACCCACAGTCTCTTCCAGCTATTTCCCCGGATCATTCTTCATCGCTCCCTCGCTCATTTGTACAAATCGAGGCATAACTTACTAGCGTTACGGTGCACACCTCTTAGCGATGCAGTGTGATGACTTTTACCTGTGTGCGTGCACCCACGCCTATTACCACCACCTAGGTGCCAGGGAGGACACTTGCAGCCCCAGGGCAGCTCCTGCAGGACCCTCGCAGTCCGAACCCCACAGGGAGCCTCTGGTCTGACTCCCACCACAGGTCACCTGTGCTGAGTTTGAAGCTCCGTGTGAATGGAAGCGCATGGTATAGACTCTCTTCTGGTTTACTTCACTCAGCGCGATGTCTGTGAGATTTAGTCACGTGGCTTCCTCCGTAGCTTGTTCTTTGTCATTGAAGTGTTCTGTTCCAATACTATTTCAGACCATGTCTAGTCGTTCTACTGCCGATGGACCCCGAGACTGTTCTGGTTTGGGCTGCTCTGAGGTAAGGAGAGCGCGGGTGAACGTTCTCAGGGTGGATGTGAGTTCTCGGCCACGCCCAGGACTGGGTCACAGGATTCGTGTGCTTAGCGGCGTGGGTATCCCCACACATGTTCCCAAAGTGACTGCACAAATATTCACACGCTCTCCAGGAGTGGAAGAGGATTCCAGCTACCTCTTACTCTTGCCAACACTAAGTACTGGCATATTTTTTAATTTTAGCATTTCTGGTAGCTGTGTAGTGATATTTCATTTGCTTTAATCTACATTTCTCAGAACACTCTTTCATATATTTGTTGGCCTTTTTTTTTTAAATCCTCACTCAAGGATATTCTTTCATTTATCTTCATATAGAGTGGGAAGGAGGAAGAGAGAGAGAGAGAGAGAGAGAGAGAGAGAGACATCAATGTGAGAGAGACACATTGATTGGTTGTCTCCCACATGACCTGACCAGACCCAGGGACGAACCACAACTGAGGTACGTGCCCTTGACCAGAATTGAACCAAAGACTCTTTGGTCCATGGGCTGACACTCTAACCCTGAGCCAAACTGGCCAGGACTGTTGGGTGTTTTGATATCCTTTGTGGCATGCCTGTTCACACCTTTTACCTGTTTTTTAAATTGAGTTGTTTGTTTTAATCTCAATTGTAGGAGCTTTTCTTTAATACATATTTTGGATATAAGGGTCCTATTGCTTTTTAAATAAAATAAAATTAAATAAAATCTAAAGTCACCAAAATGCTCTTCAGGCACCGACTGTGACCTCAGCCCGGTCTTGCACCATTGTCTCTCTCTTTGCTGCCTATCCTCTCTGACCTTCCTCTGCAGCCCTTCCTGCCTCAGGACCTTTGCATTTGCTGTTCTCTGTGGTTCACTGCACTGTTGATAAACATTTAGGTTCTTTTCCTAAACAAGCAGTCTTTTCTTCTCTTGTTACCCAGCCAAACCGTACTAACCCTCAAGGTCTCAGCTTGAACGTTACTTTCTCCCAAACTAAGTTAAATCTCCCTGTCATATAGTCTCATCCCACTTGTACATAATCTTTATATTATTCATTGCAAGTTTCAACAATTATTTACAAAATTCTTTGGTAGATTTGCCTTCCCAGTTCTGCTAGAAACTTCCAGAGGGTTAGGAGTGAACTTGCTTTGCTCCTCTCGTCTCCACACCATCTACAGCAGGGTGAGGCATGTAGAAATTGCTCAGCCAGTATTTTCGAGAAGATGCAAGAGTGAGAACATGAACAAAGCAATATCTGATCTCAGCTCTGTCGGTTCCACAGCTTGGGTTATATTTCTCTTTCACCAAGAAGCTTGCCTTGTTGCTGGAAACTGTAAGATCTCTAGAATTATGTGTGGGTCAGAGCCTTGTTGATCCTGAGTGTGAGATCATATGTGCAGAGCGAAGGCAGGGAGGGCATGGGTGGCCACAGAGCGGGGCGATGGAAGGTAAGGAGAAGATGTCGTGTTTGGAGTGGAAATGGGAGGGAAGTGGTCAGGGAGGAGAGAGGGAGAGGGAGGGGGAGGGAAGGGGAGGGGGAGGGGAGGGAGAGGGAGGGGGAAGGGGAGGGGGAGAGGGGGAGGGAGGGGAAGCCAAGGACAAAGCTGTGGCTATAATAAAAAATTGCAGAATCCACCTCAGTTGTCCCCGTTGATGGCAGCGTCCTATGAGCCTGAGGTCTGCAGTAGAGGGCATGAGGGGAATTCCAGAATGTGCAGTTGCACTTAGATAAAAATATAAATAACACCAAATTTGCTGACTATAATGGCTTGGGAATTCAAAGATATTTTGAGGATATTAAGATGATCTCAGGCAGTGATGGGTCTTTGGGGGTTATAATACAGCTCAGGACTGTATCCAGACATGGCCCTTCGAGTCCAATTGTACTCTACGTCGGGGGAGGTGGTTTTCCTGGAGGGGGCAATGTCCACAAGAGTGTCCAGAGGCCTGGTATTGGGTGCAATGTGGTTGAGCTGTTGAACACCTAGACCGACACTGCGCATTTTGAGCTGAGATGGGAACTTGTGGTCCTGGGCAGTATACATTCCTGAGGAATCAATGGATCATTTGGGGCACCAAGCATTAGGCTCATAAATACTGCATCTTGCAAATGTATTTACCGCTACTTTTCTGATAGCAAAGATCCTCTTCCAATAAGTCAATATACGTGTATTAAGAGAATCACTGAATCCATTGCTTTCCGCCATTTAGATGGTGTTTAGAATGAAGCCATAGGAAACCACAACCATGTTCCTGTGGAAGGATCTGGAAATTTTCTGGTGCTAAAGTTCACCTTTTATAACAACATTTCAGTTTGGTGAACATAGAGAGTATTTAGGGCTCCCGATGTGCTTGTGGGATGTTGAACAGATGAGGAGGTGGGCGACTGGGTGACCAGGCGAAGGTCTCACAGCAGTGAGTGAGGAAACCATGGTGGACAACTGGCTTCATGAGCCAGGAATGTCTGTGTTTCACCCCAAAGGTTCGTGGGGAACAACCCTGACTGCATATGTGTCTGGTTTTCGTAACTTGGCTTTTTCTCTTGGATACACTGAATTCTCCCCTGTAAACAACCACTGGAGATTTTAAGCCTAAAATTGAAAACAAGACACCATTTTGTCACAGTGCAGAAGGTGGAATTTAGGGGCAAATGCTATGTTTTAAATAGAATTGTGTGGCCTGGCCGGTTTGGCTCAGCGGTTAAAGCGTCAGCCCACGGACCAGAGAGACCCAAGTTCGGTTCCTGCTAAGGGCACGTACCTTGGATGCAGTTTGTCCCCGGTTCCGGTTGGGGTCGTGTGTGTGGCAGCCAATCCATGTGTTTCTCTCACATCGATGTTTCTCTCTCTTCCTCCCTCTCTTCCTCGCTCTATCTGAAGATGAATGCAAAAGTGTCCTTGGGTAAGGATAAAAAAAAAAATAGAATAGTGTGATTGCTTTTTAGTAATTTGATTTGAGAAGTTTGGAGGGTTATTTGTGCACAGGCAGCTTACCCTGTAGCTACCTAGCAGCCTGTCTCCATCCAGACCATGCTGTAAATGCTCTGTGGTCCAGCCCGACCCAACAGAACCACTCCCCAGCCACGAGAATGCTGTGTCTCCCTGGAAGCCAAGGCTGCTCCTCCGCGGACAGGGGAGCTAGTCCCATGAGACATTGTTCTCCCTGGGGAGGCTCTGAGGCCGTGTTTACAATGCTCAAAGGCTTCTGGGACACACCCTGACCCAGCTCCAGCCTCTTTGCCTACCTCAGCCCTGAAGAGTGTGCCGGGTTCCACCCGGAGTAGTGAGCGAGGTGCCCCCTCTCTCTCCTGCACCGAGACCCTCTCCACCTTCCTCCATTTGTGCCTAAGGGTGGGGCGCAGTAGCCCGAGACCCCTCTCTCCCTCTTAAAAAATAATGCTAGCAATTACTTTTTATTTTTTTAATCCTCACCCGAGGACATTTTTTCCATTTTTTGTACAGATAGAGTGGGAGGGAGAGAGAGGAAGAGAGAGAGAGGGAAACATCGATGTGAAAGGGACACATCGAGTGGTTGCCACCCACACGACCAACCAGGGCCGGGGACAAACTGCAACCGAGGTACATGCCCTTAGCGGGAACCGAACCCGGGTCTCTCCGGACCGCAGGCGGACGCTCTAACCGCTGAGCCAAACCAGCCAGGGCAGCAATTACTTTTTAACAGCTTTAGTGATGTACAAAAATTGCAGAGATTTAACATATGCAATTTGAGGAGTTTGGACGTATGCATGTAAAAGTCTAAAACTCGCTTTGTAAAGGTAAACACAAGACAGAGAATACTGTATAGTATAAAGGTTGCACATGAACCACTTAATTTTACTGTAAAAGTCAAAAGACAGAAGAAATAAGAATGCCTATAATCACAAAAATCGGTGGATGGATAGACAATGAAAAGAGATGTCACTTATGGACCAGCTCCCCTGTCCGTGGTTACTCAGGACTTCTGGGTCTGCTTGCAGAGTGAACACACTGTCTCCGGAGGGACAGAGCCTCAGCTTCATCTGCAGAGCTGAGCCGCTTCCCCCCAAACAGATTACAAGTAACAGCTGCCCGTTAGAAAGACTCAGGTGGGGACCCAACACAAAACAAAACAAACAAAAGTAGCCAAGACAAGCTGATGCAAGACAAAGCTGTGGCTGTTTCTCCAATGGAGCATGCTTTTATTTCTCATCTATGGCTCAAACATCCATTTACGAGATTTTAAAAAAGCTTACAATAAATCTCTTTGTTGTTAAGAGTAACGGGATGTTCCCACATAAAACAGAGTGAGCAACTGAGACGAAAGGAAGCAACGGTACCAGCTTTCTCCCCTCGGCCACGCCACCGACGTCTTCGAACCCAGGATCTCGGATGGCACAGCCTCCGCACACAGCCGTGTTCGCGAGCCGTGTTTCTGCAGCGGCCGAGGCACGCCAGCCTCCTGGCCTGCGTCTGGGGGCGGCGATTCTGCTCTCGAGCCGCGGAACGGAGCCCTTGCTTTGCGACAGACCAGCTGTCCTGTCCTCTCTGCTCCTGCTCTTCCCTCTAATCTCCAAGGTCGACTGACCCGTTTGGAAACCTGGCATCTGTGCTTTGAAGTGCAGGAGAGCGGAGGAGTCTTGAGAACAAGGTGGCCCTCGAGGGAATCAGGCTGGACTTTGACTAAATGAAGATTTTAAGGCGCCGAAGCCGTGTTTATCTGCTGGGACTCCGCTTTGGAAAACGTCACAGTCAGTCGACATCCCCTGATCTCGAGAAGCACATATTGGAAGTTCTGGGTCACTCACCTTCCCACGGCGTCCTGCGTTTTCCCAGAACCTTTGCTGCTCTTAGCAGGCCGTCATGAAAACCACTTCCTCTGCATGTCTGGCCCCGTGTCCTGCTTGCTGCAGTCTCCCAGCGGCCACCCTCACTGTCCCCACTGCTTGCCTGTCTGTCCACCTGCTCCTGGACGAACGTGACCTCGCCTAACCTGCTCCTCAGGGAGGAGAGCCGGGTGGACATGCCTCGTCTCGGTCATGCCTCTTCGGGGACCTCCCAGTAGCTCCAAGTGCTTTATCCAAGGAGGGCATCAACTTTGATCTTCCCTCTCTCAGAGAAATGCTTTCAGCGACAGCCTTTTCTCGGGCCACCAAGCTGGAGCTCCTTCCCGGCGGCCAAGGGCAGGGCCCAGGGAGGACGGCCTTCTCTTTGAAGCGAATGTGTGCGTCTGATTCTCTGCAGCCGTCAACTCTCACCACTGCCTTCTGAGGCCGGCCAGCCTGCCGCTCCATCATCTGCATGCAGCCGTGTCGGAAGGTTCTGCCGTGGCCCTGCAGCCCACCTTCCCCACGTGGGAGCGTGATGACGGTGTTGAGGAAGAGAGTGAGACCTCGGGGCTGATGTATCTGAAGGGGACCGTGGAGTACTAGCTGTGTGGCTGATCAGTGGTCTGGGCCTCACCTTCCACCACTGCAAAATGGGGGTAGCAATAGAAGCTACTCATAGACCATTAAAAGGGTCGTTAGAAATACTACACATAGAGCTGAAAACAGTCTGTGCATATAGCAAATGCCCAAAATGTTAGCTAGTGGTCAAAATAGAAGTAGAGGGGATTTAATTCCACTAAGAAGAAATCATTTGCGTTTGCAAACTCCCTGCCCCGTAGAGAGGCGTCCTGTGCTCATCCTCCAGACCTCGCTCTTGCTCCTCCAGGTATGAGCACGTCAGGGCCGAGCTCTGTCCTTCCTCCTCCATCTGCGAAGTGGACCTGCGAGAGCCTCCCTCCCTCCCTCTCCTCCAGGTGCCCAGTAGGGTAGGTAGTGTGCTCTGCATCAGGACCTCTCAAACATTCGTGTGCACAGGAGTCACTGGAAGTCTTAGGAACGTACAGATTAGAATCACGTGGGTCTGGGTGGGACCCGAGACTCTGGATTTCTCTCACAAGCTCCCGGGCGATGCTGCTGTTTCTGGTCTGGGGACCAACATTTTGAGTTGCAAGAACTTACACATGATGCACACGGAGGAGGGAGCCCCCCCAGAACACTGGGTGGAAAGAAAGGCCAGGGTTCAGCTGCTCTGGCTGGGTGTGGTGTTTCGGCTCCCGCGTTTTCCTTCTCGGGAATGCAGGGATGGACTCTTGCTGAGAGATCCTGAAATGGCCATTGAATACTTCCTGTGGCCAAGGCCATCTTGCTTCTGCCTCAGTCTTTTTTTTATTTTAAAGATTCATATATATGGGAGTTACAGTAAACAGCGAGAAAGGGACTCCAATATGCATTTTGAAAGCAAAGGCAAGTCCCAGTAAATGCAGGTAAAACAGATTTCTGAGAAGTGCTTCAGATATGCATTTCAAAAAGACGTCGAGTTCCCCGCCACCCCCAACATTTGTAAGTTTTAGGAACACATGAAAGAAAGTTCTTTCAACTCTGACAGCTTACTTTCCTCATTATTCTCCCTGCTGTGTACGGGGAACCACATTCATTCATACCTATCTTTTTATTTGGCTAGTATTGTAACTTCTAGGGATTGTAAATCTTCACCTTTACTGTACAATAAATTTGAGGGAGGTGAACAAGGGGAAGGCGGGGGAGGAGGCCCTTCCTGGTGGGCGAGGTAAACTACATTGGAGCAAGGTCAGGACTTCTGTGTTTCATAATTCACATCAGCAGCCCAGTGGTTTTCCAGGACATAGCAGCAGTTCTGATGTGTCCTGCCCTGTCTCCTCATGGCTTTTTGAGAGTTAATTTTTATCGATGAACATATTTCAGGGCATATAGTTTAAAGAAAAATTTTTTTTCTTTTTTGATTTTAGAGAGAGAGGAAGGGAGAGGGAGAGAGAGAGAGAGAAACATTGATGAGAGAGAACATTGATTGGCCCCCTCCTGCATGCCCCCTACTGGGGATGGGCCCACAACTTGGGCATGTGCCCTGGTCAGGAATCAAACAGGCGACCTCTTGGTGCAGGGGGCGAGCTAACCACTGAGCACACCAGCTAGGCAGGGCATATACTTTTGTATTCTAGGCTATGGCTGCCACAGGGAAAAGAAAACTAAGGATTCCCTTTTAGATTTTCGAGGTATCTGTGATTTGCAGAAGAATCAAGTTTCTCTTTTTTGAGATTGCTTTTCATGTGGGTAAGTTCTGTGGTCCATGGAACTCTGGTTTCTAGCGCACAGTTGACTTGGAAGGGAGAGTCTACCCTTGAGGGAGGTCAGGAGACTTCCACAGGCCCAGACAGTCTGAGTGCAGCTAGTTCTTTCTTCAGACTTCCTGTGTGCGGCCCGCTCTCCTGGTGGCAAGCTTGCTGTGGGCTGGCGGTCGCGCTGTAACAAGGCAGAGGCAGCCGTGTGTTCTGGGTGATGGGAGAAAACAGCCAGAAAGACTGGACTGTGCCTTGGGATGAACCCTCAGTCCCTGACCCTGCAGACCACAGGAAAGACCTTGGCACATGATGCTTCACTGCAACTTCCATTATTACTGGAAGAGTTGTAGGCCAAGAGGGTATCTGGAGTCTTGTTTGTGAACTTGAGGGTATGTGCTAACCGTATGTCACAATGTCAGCGATTCCTTCACTTTAGGAAGGGAATGTTCCCTTAGTCCACTTCCGTGAACCCCAGTTATACACGTTACCTAATTTTTCTGTTTTCTGGGAAAAGCACTAAGCTAATAAGCTTTTATGATATGTACATGTCTTTCCCCTTTTATGTCTAAATCTTTGAACTTGATGGACTCTTAAGAAATGTAACTTCATACACTTTAGAACCCTTATAACCTTTTATATTATTAGGACCATACAACACTTATAGCCTATCTTCAGGTAAAGATACCTAATGTTATATCCTGTTGGATTTTGGATATTTTCTATGGTTGTCTGATTTGAGACCAGAACTCATTGGATCACTCTACTATTCTTCTTCTTTGAGTTAAAAATTGCTTTTTAATTGATGTATTTACATTTACTATTTCTGTTCTTTGTTGATACAGTTAATGAGTCAATTACAGGAACACAATTGAACAAGACTCAATGGAAATACAGTGGAGTATTTCATTTCTTTTGGAATGTTTTATGTTAACTCTTTCTCGCTTTGTGTATAACAAGTATTTTTCTGAACTCTTTGTTTCCCATACGCCTTTGTGAATCTGATAAGCTACTGACCTTCTCTCTAGAAAAACATGCATATACATGTCATGTTGTCCTGGTTCGTAATCACTGGTCATTGCTGGGTCATATTAATTTTTAATCCATACTTCACTGTTGGTTGTATTGCTATCTTCCAATGATTATAGTTTCTCATTAATTTGTTCATTCTCTCAATACGTTTCCTTCTTTCAATGTGATACCTAAGGACTACGCAGGTTTGAGCACGGTGTCATGGGCACAGGAAGTACGGAACAACCACGTCCGCTCTAGGATGAGACAAGGCTGAAAAGAGGCACGATGACCTTGAAGCTAAAAACTGAGAGATGAGCTGAGGTTTCCCAAGCAGACCGGTTGGGGGAAAAGACTCCTCGTTATATAGAACAGCATGTACCAGGGCAAGAGGTGTGGGAAATTTGGTGCAAGTTTGGTGTGAAGGGGCAGGGTAGTAGAGGAGCTTGGGGGTTGGTTGGAGCAGTGATGAGAAGACCACATGTCAACAAGAATGCATGTAAGGGGGCCTCTCATTCTATATCTACGTTCCAGAATCATTAATCAGTAGATGTTTCTGTTCTTTGGTTTGGATGTTCGCAGTGCCTGGGGGTATCCTGGCTGAATGCAAGAATGGCCTCAACCATAACGGTAACTTTATTGCTGAAGATACAGCCTCAAACCTCTGTATACAGAGCATAGGGCCCCCCTCACCCTGGCTTCTACCTACTTGTGTGGTCTCATTTTTCTTTATCCTGATAAGCTCTTTCTTTTCTTTTTTCTTTTTGACTTCACAGAGAATTAGTATTCATCCCTTAAGAGCCAGCTCAAATGTTTCTACTTCCAAGAAGCTTTCCTCAATATCTCTGGGGACAATTGGAAAGTTTATTTCCCTGTATTCCTACAATGCCTTGCTCCTATCTGTATAAAAACCTTAAGGCACATAAACAAATTGTTCTAACACTGGGTTTCCTAGGGTAGCAGGATTCATACTCGGTTTACCTTGGTATCTTTTGCAGAGCTGGGTATAGAGTTGGTGTGTAATAGCTATTGAAAGAGTGAAAACACATGTTATTTAAGAAAATCTCTAAGGATAAACACTAAAAGTTTATTTTTGTGATGAGAAAGTTATACTTTTTTTCCCTCCTGAGAATTCTATTCCCATTTACTTTGGTGAGAATGGTATGGCGGCTAAGGACAGAGCTATGTAGGACAGAGAGAGGGAGGAAATGAGAAGAGATTAAAGTGTGGGGAGGGACATCTGAGACAGGAGGGGAGTGGAAACACGCTGTACCTCTTTATATGAGTATATCAGGTTCAGGGCCAGAGAGAAAACCCCATGGATTCTGAACAAGTGGGCCGAGGTGCCCAGTCTGAATGTGTGGCAGGGCTCTGTCCGTCTGTCCCTGCTGCGAAGGGAAGGGAGGAGAAAATGTGAGGTCTCCCTGGACAAAATTCACAAGGAACTCGGGTTTCCTCACTCCAGCTGTCTCTCCATTCTGTTTATTTTCCTTTTTCTACTCTCTTCCAGCACTTAGGAACCTTCCCTTTCAGCCTGTTTAGCTGAAGTTCACTGGAAAACATAACCTTGGTGACCCCGAAGGGCCTATGGGGCCCATTCGGGCTTTCTTTGCTCCCAATGCAAGAGCCAGAGACTGCCTTTCACTGCCGACTCCTTCTGCGCAAGAACTAAGTGTCCAGCGTCTTGGCTGTACTCAGCAGCCACGTGGGAATACGTTGGCTTCTGCAGTGGAAGGACTGGGTGGTCATCCATGTGGGTGAACAGTGACATTACTGACCTGCCTAAGCTGGGGAAGCAGGTCTAGATGACGAATGTTTCAGTGCTGTGTCCTTTTACCCGTTACGTGTGAAGGCAGTCTGAGAAGGGGGCGTTCTCCAGCTTAAAGAGGAGGAGGTCGTGGGAGAGACAGGAGCACCTGGAGCCTGGCTGCCCACATCGCGGACGATGACCTGCCCGGGGAGCTGTGCTGCGGTCCGGCTCTGGGAGTAGAAGCTGCCCCTGTCACAGTGGATTCCTCTTGGGAAGGGGCCACAGGCGTAGAGTGGTTCTTCTTCTCTGTTCTGGAATGTCCAGACCAGTGGCCCTCCTTCCAGGCCACAGCCGCAAAGGGCCGGAGGAGAGGGAGCAGACACAGGGACAGAGCTGGTTAACGAGAGTGTGCACAGTGGATGTGATCAGGAGCATTAACGTCGGGACGTACAGCTGTTGGGAAGAAGTGTTTCTGAGAGGAGGTACCAGGCAGAGATGACAAGGGAGGTACCTGAGGGGTTGACAAGGAGACTGAATGGGGACAGTGGGAAGGGACCGGTACGTACATTTTAGGGATGAACGGACAGCAGTTCTATTTCAACTGCCTGCTGCCTGCTTCTCCACCCAGTTCCGCTGGTGCCCGAGCCTCTGCTCCCCCAGAGTGTTGATCTGGGTGCAACCGCCCCTGTGTGCCCTTTCCTGGAAATACTTCCGACCCCACAAACAGAAGATAAGAATTGAATCTTAAAATATTCAAATGTATGGTTTATCCACGGGGTTGCTAGACTCAAAATCTCCGATTAGGAGGACATTTTGACCAGACCATATTCTACTTGCATGGTCTAACTTGCTACCCGTAGATAATGATTATATTTTTCTGTGGGCTTTAGTACTTCAGAAGCTGGAATTCAGTGGAAACAATGACACCCCCCCCCCACGCACGTATGCACATATCTGCTTTTTTTATGATTATAGTTGGGTATGGTGGAAAAGTAGGTAATATTCATTCACATAGTATTTTTTGAGCACCTTTTCTTTCTTCTTTTTTTTTTTTAATCCTCACCCGAGGATATTTTTCCATTTTTTGTACAGATAGAGTGGGAGGGAGAGAGAGGAAGGGAGAGAGAGAGAGAAACATCGACGTGAAGGGACACATCGAGTGGCTGCCACCCGCACGACCAACCAGGGCCGGGGACAAACTGCAACCGAAGTACGTGCCCTTAGTGGGAACCGAACCCGGGTCTCTCCGGACCGCAGGCCGACGCTCTAACCGCTGAGCCAAACCGGCCAGGGCTTGAGCACCTTTTCAAGCCAGTTTCTCTACTAGGAGCTGGAATATAGCAGGGAATAAGTCAAAGGGTTTTTACCCTTATGAGACTCAAACCAGTAAAACATCTGGTAATAAATGGCCATTTCTATTATCTCTACAATACAACATTTTAGTTGACTTTTGTTTTCTGTCTCTTCTCGGTCACAGGAGTCCTGTGGGTCCTCTGTGATCTAAAGCAGATGCATGAAGGGCACAGGTCGGGGTACACCACTCGACACAGACGCACGTCTGCCAGGTGACTGCATAAGCCAACGGTATCTTGGCGGGCTTCCGTTTCCACAACCCTATTAAGAAAAAGCCGATACCTGCCCTAGCCATGAGGGCCGTTCCGTTGATTTCCAGTGTTGCTGTTCTAGAAAGCATCTGTGATGTTTTGACCGTTTAGTGTTTTCTGCTGTCTGTCCAATGTGCCCGGGTGTGGTGGGAGGACCCCTGGTCAGAGGTGGCCTGCACTGCCTTTGGGGGGAAACCTGGCTTCTCTCTGGCCCTTGCTTACACAGCTCTGACTGCTCAGCTCAGGTGACAAGAGAATGTCACAGCACCCACGGCTACCCTCGGTTCACTCTGCCGAGGTCCTGCTAACTTCCTCTGCCGAGGTCTCCGCCTGCGGCCCCCGGCTGTCCCTGCGAGTGTCCGCGGATGAAATAAGCTTTTGATTTCCTTTTCCGTTATTGTCTCTGACATGGAACCACCAGGGAAATGAGGCTAAAAACGTTCAGGTTATCCAAGGCAGCTGAGAAATATCACAGAAACAGAAATATTAGACTCAATGAATCCTAGCACCCGCATCACAACGGTATACCTTGCTGATGGAGCCCTCATGCCCACACAGACTTGCAAGTGTGTGCCTTCGTGTGTGTGCATTTTCCCACCCAAAGTTTGTATCAGATGGGAAAGGACAATACTCCCTTTGCATTATTTTTATTTTCCTGGATGAAAAGCAAAAACAGCAGTTAGCTCTTGGCCAGAGGAGTTTGCCTCCTGTACATTTTTGGAGCAGGGTTTTGTGGGGGAATCTTTTATTTTTTAGGTCCCTGTATTCAGATTACTGTGGGGACACCTCTTCCTGGGAAAATGTCGTGGGTTTAGGATGTCTAGCACTTCCCATGTGGCCTGATGCCCGACTCCTCAACCTTCTAGTATATTTCACCACAGCAAGTGTATTTCTTTTTAACAATGCAATCTAATCTTACATAAGGAGAGCATTGTTTCTCTCATCATTCAGATTTCAATTCTTCCTCTCTTGGCTAAATATTGTAATAGTTAACATCCCTCTAAGGAGATTCGATTCTTGTGCTTATTTACCTCACAAGAACCTCCCAGGTGCCGAGATAGCTCGGTGTGAGCTTGCTGAAACCAACGTGGCCAACCTTAAATAGATTCATCTCTGATTCTCAACTTTCCTTTTTGATTTCGGAAGGGGTCATGGGGCTCAGTCAGTGCTGCCAGGAATCTTTAAGTCGTGGACACATCTACGTGTATAAACAGTTTAAATACGTTCATCACTTTGTTCCATTCATTTAAGTTAGCAAAACATACACTGAGATAATGACATGTACACTGAGAGTGATTCCTTCCACACCTATGATGGCTGGAATGAAGCTAGTCATTTCAGGGAAAATCAGTGTGGTTGGTTGCTGTCATACAGATAGGACAACTCACGTGTTCAGACACGTTCCCTTTCTGGTAGTGGCCACAGCTGGCATTGTACAGCCTAAAGTCATTCAATCGGTCAATGGCGGTGACATTGCATTTCTAAATTGTTCAAGAGTTATCAAAGGGTCATTCGACCACAGTCTGTTGTGATCTAGAAGGAAAAAACCCCAAGAAAATCCTGTCACCTGAAGGAACAGAGATAGTGCTGCTCTCTGGTAATCAGCTAAGGTCCCATGTGGGATCCTCTAGCTGAGCGATACGCAGTCGTTCTGTGCTCCGTGACACTCTGATTTCAGAAGCTGCACTTGTTGGCATGCCTTGCAGGTAACCATGGCAACAGACACGGCGCTGACAAGCTCTGTGCCTACCATTATCAGAGATGCCACAGTCTTGTCAGCGACAATTAATGGGGATTTTTCCCCCCCGGGATTTGTAAGGCAATTGACATCAACATTTCCAGGGTGCAAATAAAGACATTTTGGATGTGGAAAAAAACCAGACTTCATTTTAAAATCATGGCATTTTCTCTGAAAGAGCTCAGGGGGGCCAATGCAAACAAGGAAGCACCAGTCCGGCCTTCCTTTCTCTTCTCAAAAAAAGGGAATGGGTCAAGGCATCGGTGTGAAATTTGAGCCTTAGAGATAGCCATGTGTGAAACTGCTAATTTTTTTCTTGCAATGTTTAGAGAGAAAACATCCCAGAGAAAATTTTCAGTAGTGATACAATATTTTGGACAGTGTTCAAGATGGATTTTTCTCAGCTTTTCTAATGAGTTGTTTGCAGTTGTATTTCTCCAAGGTTTGTTGGTGAAAAGTGGTCTGGTTATTTTAACTTTCAAACTCTATTTAATGGTATTTTGATGCTGTCAGACATCCTTAGGCAAGGGAATAGGACTTCAAGAAAGCTCTGTTTTCTGAAAAACAGAGAAGGAAAAAACCCCAAAACCCCGGTATTGAGCACCGTATAGGGTTATGGAAAAAGCTTATCTTGGTGCCTGTTGTAAAAAGCTAAGTGGTCCCTAGAAAGACACTTCAGCAGATTCCTGGTTACTAAGCATTTGCTGAGTGTCCATATGTGCTTTGAATAGTGCTAGGTGCTTTCACAGTTATTTTCTTATTTAAGAATTTGGTATCTTTATTAAGGTAAAAACAAAACAAAACAAAAACACCTTTACAATTATGTGTGTGTGTGTGTGTGTGTGTGTGTGTAGAGAGAGAGCGAGAGAGAGAGAGAGAGAGAGACAGACAGACAATTAACAATGGATCAAAAAGAAAATGGTTTCTCTTCATGGAATCTGAATAGAATTGGATGAAGAAAAACAAACAAACATAGAAACAGTCCAGCAAATGTTTGGATGATCTGATCTGGTCAACTCTGGGCCTCTTACATCTAAGACTTTATTTTTCTCTGTGAATGTGCTAGGCTATTTATTTCACCATGTCTTCAAGGTGGGAGTTTTTTCAAAGATGTTTGTTTCCTGGAGATTGAATTTTACTCAGCAGAGTTATTGCTCCAGGAAATTCCTACTAGGTCAATGATTAATTAAAATCTTCGATCCTTAGACTATACTTATCAAGTGCAACCTGATTTTTCCTGGAGCTTAAACTCCGAGTGAGCAGAAATCAGGCACTGGGCCTCATCATACCCAGACTGATAGACACTCTAAAATGCCATTGTTTTCTACTGTAGAAATTTCCAGAAAATGACTGGAGGCTGTGGGATGTTGGCTTTGAAGCTGGAAGACAGATGTGGTCTTGGCCCTAACCTCACTCTCTTTGTGATATGAGGCAGGTTATATCACCTCTTTCTCATTTTCTAATCTCACATCGAAAAATGTAAGAATGAGGTCCATCTAAGTGTAAAATGAGATTGAATAGGTGCAAGATTTCTGTAAATTTTAAAATTCTTTTGGAAAACAGTATTGTGCAAAACTCACAAACTTATTATTGGGAAGAATTAGAAAATGTGATGTTGGAGTTGGAAAAGGAAGCCAAATGGTTGGTATTGCTGTAGATTTTTTTGCAATGCATTCTTGTGCAAGATGTGTGCAATGGAGACAGGATATATCTGAGCCTGATTCCCACTCTGCCAGTTGGGCGATGGGGGGAGGAGTTTGGGTAGAAGGATCTGTATAGTCAGGAGTGTTTTAACACATTTTGATGTTTTGGGCATAACAGCACCTTGGGTGGTGTGATGTAGCTCCGTAGGTTGGGCAAAGAGAATGATAATGACACCACCATTTTTTGAACACTTATTATGCACAGTGCAAAATGCTCTACAGACATTCTCTTGTTTGTAACAAGAGATGAACTACACCCCTGGTCTACAAGTGAGGAGACTCAAGTACAAAGAACGTAACTAACTTTCCCCAGGGGTTCATGTAGAGAAAGTGACAGAGCTAACACTAAGCCCACTGATGAACCTTAGCCTGCCAGTTCCTCAAATAAATAAACTTTGAATTGAGTTGGATGTAGTAAAATTATAACTTGATTTATATAAAATAATGTATTTATTTTTTATTCACTTACTTCCCATGAATACTTTTTGTGCTAGAGCCTGGGGATATAAAGTTGAGCATATTGGTCACCTGCATCTTTTAGACCATTGAAGGAGACTGATACATATGAAATAGGTACTTAAATACTAATCAATTATTTATTGATTCAATTCAAGTATAATAAATGCTGTAGAGAGAGTATGGGGTGCTCTGTGAGCAGGTACAGAAGGTGGTAACACAGCTGAAGGTATGGTCAAGCCTACTCATAGTGAAGGCTCCAAAACTTTTGTTGAGTCAATGATTATGTGAATGACTGCTGGTATTGTATGTGTTCAGAAGAGAAAGAGGTCATAGGAGTTGGAGTATCCAGAGGCGACTTCTTGGAGAAAGTGGGTTGAAGGCAGACCATCAGGATGGGTGGGTTTTAGGTGAGTGGGTGGCATAGTGGATAGCATGAATAATGAAAGGGCATGGGCTCCACAGAGGACACCTGATGCTCTTGTTTGCCCAAGATCCCTTCTTCCCTTTGGAGGATTAACTACACTTTCTCTATTGCTTTCAGGCTTGGAGGAACTGCCAATCAAGGAACCCTGTCTTCCCTGGACAAGAAGTAGGTGGGTGATCCAAGCTACACTAGTAAGACACTCTCTTCCTAGGATGTGGATATCACATAGACTAATCAGATTATGACTGAACTGATGAATCCTGATGGCAGTGCCCTGTACAGACTGTCCTTTGATTCCTGCTACCTGGATCTCCAGAGCATCCCTGAATATTTGCTAAACTAAAATTTTGACCACTCTGCTTTCCCTTCATTTCTAGGAGTTATTTCTTAGCCTCCTCCCTCCCTCCCTCCCTCCCTCCCTCCCTCCCTCCCTCCCTCCCTCCCTCCCTCCCTCCCTCCCTTCCTTCCTTCCTTCCTTCCTTCCTTCCTTCCTTCCTTCCTTCCTTTCCTCACCCAAGGACATTTTTGCATTTATTTTCAGAGTGGGAGGGAGAGAGGGGGGAAGGGAAAGAGAGAAACATCGAAGTGAGAGAGACACATTGACTGGCCACCACCCACACAACCCCAACCAGGGCCGGGGACCAACTACAACCAAGGTACGTGCCCTTAGCAGGAACCAAACTCGGGACTCTCTGGTCTGCAGGCTGATGCTCTAACCACTGAGAAAAATCGACCAGGGCTCCATAGCCTTTTGAGAGAGATGTATATGTTACTTTATGTCAGAGTCAATTTCTGTTGCTTGTAACCAACAAACCCTGATTGGTTTAGGCAGTTTCCAGCTTCCCAGACCACAGCAGTACTTAGGATGTCTTGGCTGGTCAGTGGCTGGTTACAGAATCATTTTGAATGTTTATTTTAGAGAATGGAATTTTCTACACTTTCCTTACAAGCAGACCGTGTGGTCTCACTGCTTTAGTCATAGACTGAGATGTCTGGAAATCATATGTTCCTCTTTATGACTCAGTTTTACGTTTTGCTGCCCATGACCCTGTAAGAGGTTCCACTCAGAAGGCTGCTGAGAAGATGAAGATAATGCCAATCATCCTGCAAACTCTTGAGAACAAAGACAGTCTGATTAAAAGAAAACACAAAAACAAAACAGATTCTTAACTCTATAGCTGTTGCCAGTGACTGTCTTGTGCTCTTTTTAAATTTTTGTTCTTTGATTTTTTCCCTCTTCTTCTACTCATTTATCTCACAATGAAAGCACGTATTTCTATGTATCTTCCCAGCTCCCTTCACTGGTTAACCTATTGCTGTGGAGTTCTCCTCCACCAGCCCATCTTAGCCCCCACTAACTTCTCCACCAGCTTCATTTCTTGCTGCTTACTTGGAACACTCCAGTGTTGTCTCTGACAAGTGCTAATTGAACTACACTCCTCATTTTTTCTCATGAATCCTGGGGAGAGTAGCATTTTTCTCCCCAAGGGAAAATAAAAACACGACAGAAGACTGAAGTAGCTATTATATAAACAAGAGAGAAGTCACAGAACAGATTTCTGTGGCCTTTGTGCAAAAGGAGAGCGGAAGGGAGAGGAGCGCTTGGAGTGCGGGGCGGGCCACACGGACCAGTGTTGTCAGTGGTAGCGCGGCATGAGAACAAGGGAGGGCCTGTCTCAGCAGGAAGTGCTCTGTGTGAAATGGCTGAGCAAGTCATTGTCACAGACCTTAGTGGACTCAGGATGAATGGGACTAAAGCCCCAAAGGAACTAAAAATGGTACAACTTCAAGATAATCTGTCTGAAAAATGAATATGATTCTCAACAATTTGATTCTCTCTCATTGACTGATAATGAGAATAAGTGCATTTAGCAGGTAGGAAACAAGCATAAACTTGGGGAGTGAATCTGCCCTCTGACTTCAAGGTGAGCACTGTATCCTTTGTTGCGTTGAGAATTACCTGCTATGTCTTACGCCCATCTGCTCTTACCATCATTGCATCCTATTTGAGCTCTCATTATTCCTGGCATAATTTTCTATGGTCCCTCTTTTCCTGGTTTCTCCCCTCCTCAATCTCTTCTCTCTCCTCCCAGAATGAGGAAGACATGGTCATGTCAGTCACCTGTCTGAAGACCTTTGATGACACTCCTTAGTCAACAGGATCAAATTGGAGTCTTAACCATGACAAACAAGATTTTACCCATGTGGGTCTCCACATGCCTTCAACCCCATCTCTTGCTCTTCGCTTCCCTTCCTCCTCCACACTGGTCTACTTGCTGTTCTACAAACTCATCAAGTACTTCAAGGCCTCCGAGACATTGCTATGCTTCTTTCATTTTGGTCTTTATCTCAAACTTCCTCCAGAGAAATCTCTTGAAGGCCAACATTAATATCAGAATCTCTGCTCAGTAGAATTTATTGCCTTTTCCTCTGTGCACAATTCTTTCTATAGATGCCACACATATTGCACATATATCACTGAAGTCCAATAGAAACATAACATGGGCCAAATATATAATTAAAATTTCCCAATAGTATTTTTAAAAAGGTAAAAAAAAACCATGCAAAATTAATTTTAATAATATATTTTACTTAAACCAATATATCCCAAAATATCATTTTGACATATAATCAATGTAAAATGTATTAAGGAGATATAACAAATTCTTTGAAATCTGGAGCTTGTCATACATTTGCAGCACACTTCAGTTTAGACCAGGTACATTTCAAATGTTCAATAGTAACATTTGGCCAGGGCTACCATACTGGACAGCAAGCATTATGTTATAGGTCATCATACACTGTCTCTCCTCTGGTTCACTGATACATTTCTTGAGTGGTATGTGTTATTTATCTTTAGTTGTCTTATTTAAAGTTCCTTGCAAGGGGCATAGGAACTGTATGTGTGCTGAATAGAAGAATACTTCTTAAAAGTCTTGGAAATCTATGAATGTTGAGATCACAAATAAATAATTATATTTTCTTTTTTTGTAAATTCCACTGATGGTCTCAGGTCAGGCTATAAGATAATGTTCAACAATTCCCTTTAATCAACCGTCAAATGGTCAATGAGGTGGTGCATAGTGGAAATAACCAGAAAGGAAGATTAGTAGCACTGTTCAAATTCCATTCGGCTATTGTAAAATTATCATCAGAGTTTGACTATATTATGACTCAAATGATTAGATTGCAATTGTGCATCTTTTGGGTATTATTCTCATGTCACTGACCTGGATGAATGAACCATGAACACAAGATCTAAACAATCATGGGAATTGTTTGTGTTCAGATAAGGTGGAAATGGAAAGGAAAAGAGATTGGTTAAATTCGCAAATCAAATGGTATTTGATTACCATCTTCTCTGAACTCCTGTAGCACTTATAACCCATATCAGGTAACATGTTTATGCCATGATCCAGTGGGTACAGGGTCATAGGAAAACCTGTGGAATCTCTGGTTACACACCATTGGCAAACAGCCTGTTCTTTAATCCTACATGACTGTTGCAAACTCCCCAGTATCAGAGGGACAACATGTGTGGTGGAGACTCTTGGGATTGTAGGATGAAATTATATAATACCAAGAACTATAACATGCATCTAATGTATTATAAACAACATCTCTTCTTTCCAGAATAAAGTCTTTAAGAATTATTTAATGACTTAAAATACAAATAATGATTGCATCTAAAAAAATTTTCCAAAACACATGGTTTTGCATGCCTTAGCCAAAATAAAATCCCATTTCTGTCCACTAGAAGACATTCAGATGACTCTCTTGTCATGCCTGTCGCCATATTTCACCACTCCACTTCGACTTTCCCAGTGTTTTTACCTGTTCTAATTTGTTGTATCATCACTCATTTATTCAAAAACATTTATGACATCACTTGCTCTATGATTCACATTGACCTTGGAAATGATGAACACTATTCTAGCTGATATTTTGGAGGGTGTCAGTTTTCAACATATAGAAATGACTGTAAACAGTTTTACTTATGCTCTAATCAAATAGCTGTAGTCCAAGGAAAGTAAGTTAAAAAGAGGCAACAACATTAGAACTCAGGCTCCTTCTCTCTTCTCTCTGTGGAAGAAGGTCCTGGATGTCGAGCACAGAAACAGATGGGGTCTTGGGGGACAATATCTAGTCATGTGGGACAGTCCTGCCTCCAGCTGTGCAAGACAGTTACCTTGGCGCGTCTCAAGACCTGACAGAGTAAACTTCACATGCTAGGGAAGGGAATAGCCAAACATGGAATAATAAAGTCAATTTTTAGGCCATTTTAAGTCTAAACATTAAAACAATAATGTAGTTAATATTTAAAAAGTTAAAAGTTCAGGTTCAGCTCAATTATTTAGCATGTACTTTAAAAAATTTTAATGTATATATTTTTTTACTTTATTTTTAATTTTATTTTTGTTACAGATGTTTCTCCTTTTTTACTCCATTGACACCCTCCTCCCCATCCCCCCTGCCCCATCCCCGGCTTTGTTGTCCATGTCCATTGGTTATGCGTACATGCATGTAAGTTCTGTGGTTTATCCCTTCACTCCCCCCACCACCCCCTCTTCTGAGGGTTGTTAGTCTGTACCCTACTTCCATGTTTCTGGGTCTACCCTATTCCTCATACTGTTATGTTCATTATATTCCACAAATAAGTGAGATCATGTGGTATTTATCTTTTTCTGCTTGGCTTGTTTCACTTAGGATAATATTTTCCAGGTCCCTTCATGTCATCTCAAAGGATAAGAGATGTTTCTTTCTTACAGCTACATAGTACTCCATTGTGTATATGTACCACTGCTTTTTTATCCATTTGTCTACTGATGGACACTTGGGCTGTTTCCAGATCTTAGCCATGATCTTGAGGAAGCTCAACAGCATGAGTAAGGACATAGAGATGTTGAAAATCAACCAATTGGAAATTTAATGTATTTTTTAAAGTATGGCTGGTATCAACCTTATCTTGGTGATATTAGTTTCAGGTGTTCAACACAGTGATCTCACATCTCCATACCTTACAACGTGATCACTCCACCAATTCCAGCAATCATCATGTAAACTTTTCACCCATCCATCCCCTCACTTTCTGGTAACCATTCTTTTGGTCTCTGTTTCTATGAGTCTGTTTTTGTTTTGTTTGTTTGTTTGTTGTGTTTTTAGATTTCACATACAAATAAAACCATACAGTATTTGTCTTTTGGTATCACATTTCGTTTAGCATAATACCCTCTAGATCCATCTATGTAGTTGCAAATGGCAATACTTCATGTTTTTAATTGCTGCATAATATTCCACTGCATATATGTACCACATCTTCTCTAACCATTCATCTCTCAGTGGACAACTAGGTTGCTTTCATGTATTGCCATTGTAAATAATGCTGCAATGAACATAGGGGTGCTATATCTTTTTGAATTAGTGTTCTCATTTTCTTTGGAAAAAACCCAGATGTGGGATTGGAGCATGTATGCTTTAGTATGTATTTTCCCCCTCTAACCTTAGACATTAATAATATGATTGAAATTTGGGACTTGTCTAAATATAAATCAAAATCTGAAGGTGATAGAGCACACGTCCCCCTGGCCAGGACAGCTGTCATGGTTAGTTGGAGAAATTCTGCACGTTCCATAGTGCATTTCTGCCTCGTTTCTTTTCCCAGACATCCCATCCCTGTGGTATTGAGTGGAGGTGGAGAGCAGGGCTCTGGGTCAATCAGACCTGGGCTGCTTATGCAGCTTCATCTGAAGACTCTGGGATTCTGGACACAATAATACTATTTGTTTAAACTATGTCTGTGAACTCTGTGACATTTCTCCATAAACAAGTGGATCTAATTCACCTTGAGTGTGGATTAGCTTGGTGACTGCCTTTTAACTGGGAGAATGCACTCGAGTATTGACATACAACTTCCAAAGATCTTTTCTTTATGTTATTCTTTGTTCCTTTCAGTTCTGTGTATACATACCACCTCAAATTAATGGTAAGAATTCAAACTTTGAACACTTTAAGAAATTTGATCAATGGCAAATTTAGTTTAGTTTGTTTTTCTAAGAACGTAACAAGGGGAAACATTCTACTCCCTCATTGCAGGCTATCAACTTGGGGCTATTTATTAGACCAACTAATGGAATAGTTGATGAGGCTAATCTGGAGCAGTAAAAAAATAAAACAACTTTTATTTGGGATTCTCTTTGACTTGGCTAATTTCTAGTACCTTATATCCTCTGTGGTCAAGGTCAAGTATTGAATGGAAAGAGATAACTAAGTTAAAGTGGGGTCATTAGGGCGGGTCCTAGATTGGTGTCCTTTTAAGAAGAGGAGATTCAGACACAGGAATGCAGAGGAAAGACATAAGGAGGAGATGGTTAAGGTGAGAGGCCTCAGAAGCAACCAAACCTGTCAGCACTTTGATCTTTTGTTCCCCCCAATTTTTATTAATTTGTTTTTGTTACAGATATTTCTCCTTCTCCCCCCTAGACACCCTCCTCCCCAGACTGCCCCCCTCCCCTTAGCATTGTTGTCTATGTCCCTTGGTTATGCATATAACTTCTTTGGTTCATCTCATCCATCCCTGCTGCCCCCGTACTCTGAGGTTTGTCCGTCTGAACTGTACCCCTTTCTATGTCTCTGGGTTTATTTCATTCATCAGCCCACCTTGTTCATTATATTCCACAAATAACTGAGATCATGTGGTATTTGTCTTTCTCTGATTGGCTTATTTCACTTAGCATAATACTCAAGTTTCCTACATGTCGTCTTAAAGGATAAGAGATCTTTCTTTCTTACAGCTGCATAGTATTCCATTGTGTACATGAACCACAGCTTTTTTATCCACTCATCTACTAATGGACACTTGGGCTTTTTCCAGATCTTAGTGATTATAAATAGCACTTTGATCTTTTATTTGGGATTATCTGTGACTTGGGTGATTTCCAGCACATAACCAAGGTTAAGTATCGAGTACAATAATAGTCCCCCCCACCCCGAGATGCCAAAATGGAATCTCGAGATTCCAAAATGGCAGCAGAGTGAATGGTAGGTACACAGACCATCTCCCAGGATCAAACTGGAATTACAACTAAAATAAAGACAAATCGTCGGAGAAAGCAACAGAAAAGCAGCTTGCGAGGACCATATAATCAGGGACACTGAATTGATCCTGGTAGAATTGCGGAGGTGCGAGAGGTGGGCTGGGAGCTACAGACAGCAGCGGTCTTAGCTGTGAGCAGTGCCCTCAGGGTTAAACTCCCAAATCCGCTCCACAGCACAGAGAGCCAGGACAGAGTGCTAAATTAGCCACAGCCACTCACCTTGGGCTCTGACAGAGGGAGGGCAAACTGGACTGGAACTGTGTGGGGACACTTGGGATATGGAGGGTGCTCAGAGCTTTTGCTGAGTTGCGGCCACGCAGGACGGTGGTCATCTTACTCCTTCCCAGGGCTCTGGGGAGAGGTGGTGGCCCCTCTCTTAGAGATTCAACCCTGGTGGCCATTGAAATGCAAATTGAGGCCCATTAACAACCAGCATCTGCCCCTCCCTCAGGAAATCCCCTTACTCTGAACACCTGAGGGAGTTTTTCATTCAACTGAGCACCCAAGGCTCTTCAAGTAACTGCTACTGATAGCCTCCAGGCAAAAGCTAGAGGTTAACTGAACCATTCCTGGGCTTGACACTCTACCCAAGAAAGTAAGACTTGACAATGGTGTTTAATGTGGGCCCACCCAGGCTTATCCAAACCCAGTAGAGGGAGCCCCAAACAGCAGAGCACCAACACCCACAGGGAAAATTTGGCAGGCTCCAAAACCCACTGAGATAGCCAAAATGGTGAAACAAAGAAACAAATCCCAAGTGAAAGAACAAGAGACCTCGACCAAAGATGAGATAAATGAAATGCAGTTAAGCAAGTTATCAGAGGTAGAGTTCAGAGCCATGATCTTGAGGAAGGTCAACAGCATGAGTAAGGACATCAGCACCATGATTAAAGATATACAAACATTGAAAACCCACCAAGTGCAAATGAAGAATGACATAGCAGAAATTAAGAACACATTGGAAGGAGTAACCACCAGAGTAGAGGAAGCTGAGGACCAGATCAGTGAATTAGAAGATAGGGTAGAAAAAAATCAACCAATCAGAAACAAACAAACAAACAAACAAAAAACAATTAAAAAACAGGAAGCTTAACAGAACTGTGGGACAACTGGAAACGTAATAACATTTTCATCATAGGAGTAGCCGAAGAGGAAGAAAATGGGCAAAGGTTAGAGTATATATTTGAAGAAATAGTGACAGAAATTTTTCCTAACTTGGTGAAGGAAGAAGGCATTCAAATTCAAGAAGCACAGGAAGTCCTAAGTAAGAGGAACCCAAACAGGCCCACACCAAGACACATAGTAATTAAAATGCCAAAAATTAAAGACAAAGAGAGAATCCTAAAGGCAGCAAGAGATAAACAACAGGTTACCTACAAAGGAAATCCCATAAGGCTCTCAGCTGACTTCTCAACAGAAACACTACAGGTCAGAAGGGGGTGGAATGAAGTAATCAAGGTCATGAAAAACAAGGATCTGAAGCCAAGACTACTCTATCCAGTAAGGCTATCATTCAAAATAGAAGGTCAACTAAATAGCTTCCCAGACAAAAAAAGGCTAAGGGAATATATTAACACCAAACAAGCACTGTAAGATATGCTAAAAGGTCTCCTGTAATTAGTAAAAGAAACAGGAAGAAAAATATAACCACACTAAACAAAAATGGCAATAAGTAAGCACATATCAATTATCACGTTAAATGTGAATGGTTTGAATGCTCCAATAAAAAGACACAGAATAGTTGACTGGATAAGAAAGCATGACTGACATGTATGTTGTTTACAAGAGACCCACCTCACAACAAAAGACTCACGTAGGTTGAAAGTAAAGGGATGGGAAAAAATCTTCCAAGCAAATGGAAAGGAAAAAGAAGCTGGGGTAGCAATACTCATATCTAATAAAATAGATTTTAAAATAAAGGCCATAACTAGAGACAAAGAAGGCTACTACATAGTATTAAAAGAATCTATCCAACAGGAATATATAACCTTGGTAAACATATATGCATCCAATATAGGAGCACCAAAATATATTAAAAATCTTCTGGAGGACGTCAAAGGAGAAATTGACAGCAATAGAATCATAGCAGGGGACTTCAACACCTTGCTGACATCACTGGATAGATCCTCTAGACAAAATATTAGCAAGGATGTTTCTAAATGAAGCACTAGACCACATGGATTTAATAGATATCTCCAGAGAATTACACCCCAAAACTACAGAATTTACATTCTTCTCAAGTGCATATGGGACATTCTCAAAGATAGATCACATGTTAGGACACAAACTAAGTCTCTACAAGCTCAAAAACATTGAAATCATATCAAGCATCTTCTCAGATCACAATGGCATGAAACTAGAAATCAATTGCAACAAGAACATGCAAAGACATTTCAACACATGGAGGCTAAATAGCATGTTATTAAACAATGAATGGGTTACCGAGGAGATCAAGGAAGAAATTAAAAACTTCCTGGAAACCAATGAAAATGAACACACAACAACACAAAATCTATGGGATGCAGCAAAAGCAGTTCTGAGAGGGAAGTTCATAGCACTACAGGCCTACCTCAAGAAACAAGAAAAATTTCTAATAGACTATCTAACCTCACAACATAAAGAACTAGAAAGCAAACAAAAAGAAAACCCCAGAACATGTGGAAGGAAGGAAATAGTAAAAATCAGAGCAGAAATAAATGACATGGAGACCAAAAAAAAAAAAAAAAAAAAAAAAAAAAAAAAAAAAAAAAAAAAAAACAACAACAACAACAACAAAACAATTCAAAAGATAAATGAAACAAAGAGCTTGCTTTTCAAAAAGATAAACAAGATTGATGGACACAGCTAGACTCACCAGGAAACAAAAAGAGAAAACCCAAATACACAAAATCTGAAATGAAAGAGAAGTAACAACTGACACCACAGAAATACAAAGGATCGTTAACAAATACTATGAACAATTATATGGCAACAAATTCGACAATCTAAGAGAAATGGACAAATTTCTAGAAACTCATAGTCCCTCAAAACTGGACTGTGAAGAGATAGAAAATTTGAACAGACCAATAACAACTAAGGAAATTGAAGAGGTAATCAAGACTCTCCCAGCAAACAAAAGCCCAGGCCTGGATGGCTTCATGAGGGAATTTTACTGAACAATCAAAGAATAACTAACACCCATTCTCCTCAAACTATCTAAAAAAATTCAAGAAGAAGGAAGACTTCCAAACTCATTTTATGAGGCCAGCATAATTCTAATTCCAAAACCAGAAAAGACACTACAAAGAAAGAAAACTACAGGCCAATATCCCTGATGAACATAGATGCCAAAATCCTGAACAAAATACTAGCAAATCAGATCCAGCAATACATCAAAAAAATTATTCACCATGACCAAGTGAGATTCATCCCAGGGATGCAAGGCTGGTACAATATTCGTAAATCAATAAGTGTGATACACCACATAAACAAAATGAAGAATAAAAACCACATGATCATATCAGTAGATGCTGAAAGAACATTTGACAAAATCCAGCACCCATTTCTGATAAAAACACTCAGCAATGTGGGAATAGAGGGATCATATCTTGACATAATAAAGGCCATATATGAAAGACCTATAGCCAACATCATACTCAATGGGCAAGAACTAAAAGCATTTCCCTTAAGAGCTGGAACAAGACAGGGATTCTCACTTTCACCACTCTTGTTTATCATAGTACTGGAAGTCTTAGCCACAGCAATCAGACAGGAAGAAAAAATAAAAGAGATTCAAATTGGAAAGGAGAAAGTGAAACTGTCATTATTCACAGATGACATGACACTATATGAGAAAACCCCAAAGACTCCATCAAAAATTTACTAGACTTAATAAATGAATTTGGCAATGTCGCAGGATACAAAATTAATGTCAAGAAATTGATGGCATTCTTATATACCAATGATGAAGTCACAGAAAGAGAAACTAAAAAAAACATCCCATTTACCATCACGGCAAAAAAAATTAAGATACCTAGGAATAAACTTAACCAAAGAAGTAAAGGGCCTATTTGCAGAAAACTACAGGACACTGAAAAAAGAAATAGAGGAAGATATAAAAAAGTGGAAGCACATACCTTGTTCATGGATTGAAAGAATTAACATCATTAAAATGTCCATATTACCCAAAGCAATGTATAGATTCAATGCAATCCCCATCAAAATACCAATGACATGTTTCACAGCATTAGAAAAAATACTTCAAAAGTTCATATGGAACCAAAAAAGACCCTGAATATCCATAGCAATCTTGAAAAAGAAGGACAAAGTAGGTAGGATCACAATACCGGATATCAGGTTATACTACAAAGCTACTGTAATCAAAACAGCCTGGTACTGGCACAAGAACAGGCATATAGACCAGTGGAACAGAACAGAGAACCCCGAAATGGATCCAAGACATTATACTCAATTAATATTTGACAAAGAAGGCAAGAGCATACAGTGGAGTAAAGACAGCCTCTTTAATAAATGGTGTTGGGAAAATTGGACAGCTACATGCCAAAAAATGAAACTAGACCATCAACTTACACCATACACAAGAATAAACTCAATATGGATAAAAGGCTTAAATATGACCCATGAATCCATAAAAATTCTAGAAGAAAATGTAGGCAACAAAATTTCAGACATCATACACAGCAGAATTTTCACTGATACATCACCTAAGGCAATAGAAACAAAGGAAAAAATGAACACATGGTGCTGGATCAAACTAAAAAGCTTCTGCACAGCAAAAGATACAATCATGAAAATGAAAAGGCAACCCACTGTATGGGAGAGCATAATTGCCAAGGATATATCAGATAAGGGGTTAGTTTCCAAAATACATAGTGTACTCCTAGAACTCAACAAAAAGGAAGACAAAGAACCCAATTAAAAAATGGGCAGAGTAGCTAAATAGACACCTCTTCAAACAGGACATACAAGTGGCCAAGAGGCATATGAAGAAATGCTCAACATCACTAATCATCAGAGAGAAGCAAATTAAAACAACCATGAGATATCACCTCACACTGTCAGAATGGCCGTCATCAACAAATCATCAAATAAGTGTTGGCAAGGGTGTGGAGAAAAGGGGACTCTAGTACACTGCTGGTGGGAATGCATACTGGTGCAGCTACTTTGGAAAACATTGTGGTTTTACCTCAAAAAATTAAAAATTGAGTTGCCATTTGATCCAGTGATCCCACTTCTAGGAATATACCCTAAGAAGCCTGAAACACCCATCAGAAAGAATATATGTACCCCCATTTTTATAGCAGCACTATTTACAATAGCTAAGATCTGGAAACAGCCTAAGTGTCCATCAGTAGACGAATGGATAAAAAAGCAGTGGTACATATACACAGTAGAGTACTATGCAGCTGTAAGAAAGAAAGATCTCTTTGACCTGGAAAGTATTATCCTCAGCAAAACAAGCCAAGCAGAAAAAGATAAATATCACATGATGTCACTTATTTGTGGAATATAATGAACATAACAGTCAGAGATGTGGAAGTAGGGTACAGACTGACAACCCTCAGAAGAGGGAGTGTTGTCGGGAGGGAAGAGATAAACCACAGAACTTATATCCATGTACGCATAACTGATGGACATGGACAACAAAGCCGGGGACGGGGTGGGGGGGATGGAGAGGAGACTGTCAATGGGGAAAAAAAGGGGAAACATCTGTAACAAAAATAAATTAATAAAAAAAAATAATTTGCCCCCAATGTTTGAAAGCCTAATAAGAAAATCAAAACTTACTAAGCAAGTAAAATAGGGGACGGCAGTATTCTCTGACAGGAAAAAGTATTTGGACATCCAGCCTCCAGAACAGTGAGAAACTAGGTGTCTTTTCGTTAAGCCGTCTAGTCTGTGATGTTTTATCATGGCAGCCCTAGCAAAGGAATACAGTTGCTTTATTTTTGGAAAATCACACCAGTGATGTTAATGCTGCTCATTGCATTTGAGTCCTTACTACACACCTTTGTGCCAGGCCGCTTGTGTATCGGTCATGCTCACACTGAGTCTACATGTAGTGCCAGTGTCTGACTACATTACACATACTACTGAGCATTTACGTAATGGCATTCCTATTATTTTATTATAAGGGACCTTTTTGTAGTTTACCTTTAATGATAGATTAATACATTGTTATTTGTGGAAATTATGTTTAAAGGAAAATTATATTACCTACACATTTTAATTCAGAACATAAAGAAGACATTTAAAAATATTTATTACAGGGGCCTGGGAGTTGGCCAAATAAATGAAGGTGGTCAAAATGTGCAAACTCCCACTTATAAATAAGTCATGGATGTAATGTACAGTATGGTGGCTATAGTTAATAATACTGCATTGTATATCTGAAAGTTGCTTAGAGAGTAGATCTTAAAAGTTCTCATCTCAAACCACAGAACTGATATGCATGTATGCATGACCAATGGACATGGACAACTAAGCCGGGGATGGGGCGGGGGTGGGGTGGGGAGGGGGGTGCCAATGGGGTAAAAAAGGTGAAATATCTGTAACAAAAAAATAAATAAAAAAATTTTAAAAAAAAGTTCTCATCTCAAGAAAAAATATTGTAACTATGTGTAGTGTTGGATGTTAACTAGACTTGATTTGGTGATCATTTCACAGTATATACAAATATTGAATCATTTTGTTGTACACCTCAAATGAATATAATGGTATATGTCAATTATATATCAATAATACAAAAAAAGTATTTATGACAAGAAGCTGGCATTGGATTTGCTCAGGTTGAGATGTGAGCATCACTAGAGGTAATTTTCAGTGCATTTTTTATTTTGCACAGAGAGAGTCTACCGTGGCTGGGGTGTGGCCTGGGCATTGGGAGTTGCTAAGCTCCCCAGGTGATTCTGATGTGTAAGAGGGATTGAAAACCACTGTGTGGGTTTAAAAATCCATCTGAAAATTCTTTGGCACTTCTACCATCAAAAGATGGATCGAATTGCCTTTCAGTGTGGACCAGCTTCAGGACTGGCTTCTAACCAACAGAAAGTACCGGATGTATCTTCACACAACTCCAAGGCTGGATCATTCAAGGTGGTGCAGCGTCCACCGGGTTCTTGATCTCTCTCTGTTCTCTGTGTCCCCACTTCTCTCCCCATGCCATCAGAGCCCTGAGCAGCCACGTAAGAAGAATGACCCCCACTGAAGCCACCGTGCAGGAGCGATCGTGGGGAGAGACCACCTAGAGGTGGAGAGATGTCTGAGGAGCACCAGCTGTTCACCCCCAGCTCTTTGGTTCTGTCCAGCCTGAGCAGCAGTTGTATGAGTGACAAGCCTTCAAAGTGGTCTCCGATCTCCACCGGGAGAGACCTCGAGCAGAAGAGTTCTGCCTCGTGGAGCCCATCAGCCTTGCCGTCCTGAGAGGTAGTAAGTGATGGTTATTGCATTAGGCCACTGTTTGGGGTGGTTTGTTATGTAGCGGTAGAAAACTGGAACAGGCTTTTTTGGTATTTGCCAAGCCCTTTGTTTGATGGAATTAGACTTACTCTGTTCTCCAGGTCTTATTAGGGTGAGAGGCGTCTGCTCTTCACTAGGGCAAGACCACCTGAGTCTGCTGGACGGATGTCTTCTGTTTATCAGGCCTCATTTATTTATAACTTGAACCTGAGGAGAGGCAACTGTCAGTCCAGTACAGAAGAATTCTGACCAATCCCAATGTGAAGGAATACACTGAAGGATAACATCGGTGAAAAGGACACAGGAGTAGAGAAACCTGTACTTGCTTTACTGCCTAATTAGTTTATATCTTACGCTCTGCATTGCTAAGTGCTCTTTAAACATTTTCCTTCTCCCACAGCTTTCTGGCACGTTTGGATAAAGGCTAGCTAGACTAATTCTAGGCAGATCAGGGCTGGCATGTCAAGTCTCCTCCATAATTTTGCTGCACACTGTGACCAAGCAAAGGGTGATGGGAAGGTCATCTTTGTCCTCAATACAGTCGAGTGACAGAGAAGTGCAGTCCTGGTTCCTGCGTAGGCCCTGAGCACCCGGGCCGAATCCTGTCAGAAAAAACTGAGCAAGGCTCCAAAGGTCATAAATACGTTGTGGGTCCTGCTCCTAAACAGTCGACCTAGAAGACAGAATGAACAAATACTATAATAGTGGATGACGCACCTCGTCTTTTTGGGAAGCACGTCTCCTGTGTCCATTTCCACGTGTTTCTCTTCCGGGTGGTAGCCCTCCACAATGATTCTTCCTCACTCAGAGTCAGTGACAACCAAGCCGTAAGAGGTCGGGTGGCCATGGGAGTTAAGGTTCTCTAAAAAATAATCAGTCCTGATTGAGTCCTTGGAAGTCTAGGATGCAGGCTCACTTACATCATTTCTGGGGTATTTGGGGCCTCACACAAACTTTCCCAAAATAGCTTTTTTTTTTCCCACCAAGGCTGATCTTCTGGAGAACCCAGCTCTAGGAAAGAACGTAAGATACAGACTAAGAGATGCCAGGCTCCAAGGTTCCCCATTTTCTAAGGAGGCACTTACAGAGGGTACTGAAGGGAGTCCCTCTGCAAGGGACTGGAATGGTTTTCTCTGGGCTGAGTGTGAGCAGGATATCTGGAGAATGAAAATATTTATAGGTGAAGGACACTAAGGATTTGAGGAGGGTGGGAGCTGCAGGGGAGGGTTTGGAGAAGAAAGGAATAGCGTTCCAATAACTTTGCGTGAGACTCAGTTACTGACATCTCTCAGAGTAGACAGGTGTGGCTTCGCATGGGGCCCAGAGACGGGCACTGAGACAAAATCACCCTGAAGACAGAAAGAGACCTGACCAATCGGGTGGTAGAAGGGTAGATACAGGACAGCAAGCAGGCTCTAGAAAGAACCTGGTGAATTTCAGGACTTACCCCGAAGTCGAGGGGTAGAGCTCCATATCGAATTCCTGCTAACACCTGTAGGTGGGAGCTAGGCCCTTATTTATAGCCCCACAGAGAACCGGGGCATGATTACCTTTACATTTGTGTAGTACTTGCAGTTTATAAATTGAGCTCCATTCTTTCCATTTGGTCCAATCCCTTTTGCCAAACAGGATGTACCGGGATGAGCACGACAAAGCGGGTGATAATGAGCACGTTCAGGGTTTCTGGACCAAAGACTGAGAGCTTTAGGAAGGTGCTCCCTGAGGTGAAATGACATGATGGAAAGAGGGGACCTTGGTTTGGGGGTCCATCTCACTGACCTGCTGGGGTGTGAGTGTGGCATAAGGCTGCAACAAGGGCTCTGAGCCAAATGCCAGGGCTCAGATGACAGCCAGTTAATTACCCTCTATGCTAGTCTCAGTTTCCTAATCTGTACAACGGGATAATATCATGTCCTGTAGGACTGGGGGAGAATAAATGAGTGAATGCATGCCAAGTCCCAGCGCCTGCCACATGCACAGCTGCTCTGTGATCTTCATTACATCGGGGTTTCTTGACCTTGGCACCATTGACACTGGGCCTGGATGAGTCTCGGTTGCTGGGGGCTGTCCGGTGTACTGCAGATGTTTACCGGCATCCTTGCCTCTCCCACTAGATGAGAGTAAGATCCCTCCCTGTCAACCAAAATATCTCCAAGCATTGCCAAATATCCCATGTCAGAGAAGCACAGAT
Source organism: Molossus molossus (assembly GCF_014108415.1). Taxonomy (NCBI): domain Eukaryota; kingdom Metazoa; phylum Chordata; class Mammalia; order Chiroptera; family Molossidae; genus Molossus; species Molossus molossus. The sequence continues at coordinate 94,776,302 of NW_023425346.1, forward strand.
CTATGTAAGTGTATACAACTGTATTCCCTTCCTAGGCTTGCCAAAGTACCACAGACTGTTTAGTAGATACACACTGTATCACAGCTCCAGAGGCCAGGACTGTGAGATGCAGGTGTTGGCAGGTTGGTTCCTTCTGAGGCCGTAGAAGAGAATCTGTCCCATGCCTCACCCCAGCTCAGGAACTTTGCAGCAATCCTTGGGGTTCCTCAGCCTGTAGAAACATCACCCCAATCTGCCCTCGTGTTCACATGGTGTTCTCCTATATGTGTGTCTCTGTGTCCAAGTTTCTTCTTTTTGTAAGTACACCATCATATTGGATTAGGAGCCCACCCTCATGATCTTAACTGATTATATCTACAGTGACCTTATTTCCAAATAAGGTTACATTCCACAGTTCTGGGGGCCAGGACTTCAACATATGAGTTTCAGGGGGACACAGTTCAATCCCATAACATGTATCAATTCACATAAATGTAGGGGCCAACGCCTCAAGAGCCCACATAGCAGGAAGTTAATGTAAAAACAATATATGATCTGGCTAACACAATAAAAGTTACTGTTCACTCACATGAAGTTTAAAGTGGGTTTGGCCTCCTGCCTTCCACCTGGTGGATAAGGCTTCTCACCTGTCTTAGCTGTGATGTTCATCACGTTTGCTCGTGCTTCGTTGATGAGAACCGACCCTCCCAAGTGTAAAACATTGAGAATATCACCCTGGGTTGGCAGCCCTTTCCCCCCCAAAAAACAATACCGTGGAAACAAAGCACACGTTTTGGTGGACAGCTAGTTATCTTGGCCACAAGTGGCAACAAAACTCTAAGAGCTGGTGGATAATTATCAACTAAGCATGAACTTTTTGACTACTGAAGTCCCAAACAATCATGTTGATGGCATTTTCGAACTTAGTCAAAGCCAGAGGAGAAACATGCCTATGGAAATGACGCATTCTGAGGCTTGTACAAGTGCCCCAACCATCCGACCTGGGATAACTTCGGGCAAAATCTCGTCTTCAGGAGCAGTGAAGGAGAAGTTGCACAAAGTTTCTTCCATGCAGATGCAAGGAACTCCGTTATCTGTGCCTCGGAGATTTTCTACAGCGTAAAATGATTGGGTGAGATCACCTTTAATACCTATATCCTGGCAATATGAGTTTCATTTCTTACGTAATTGAAACCATTGGAATGAGCATACCTGTCTTTGGTGTGACCGATTTAACCGTGGTTCTTCCGGAAACACATAGATAAACGTATTCTGGAAATCGGTCAGAGGAAATGGGGAGCTAAATGTTTGCCTTTTAAAAATGAGTCTTAGCTGTGTTTCCAAACATTTACATGTAAAATATGTATCATTTAACCACAACTTCAGTGCTAAGAGCAAACACGAAGCAGATGGTTAAGTGGCACGTATCTTCAAGTTTTAATCCAAGACAACCTACGTAGGCAATTTTCAAATAAGGATAAACCTGTTAAGTGTCCACAAATATGAATTTTAAGAATTATTATTTGACCAGTCTAAGATCTAATTTTTCTAAGAATGAATTTTCTCTGCCACTACTTCATGTCATTGTTGGTTTTTATTTTTTATTTTTTTATTAATTAATTAATTTATTTTTGTTACGGATGTTCCCCCCCCCGCCACTGATATCCCCTCTCCCTCCCTCCCGCCCTGTCCCCACCTTTGTTGTCGATGTCCATTGTTCATGCACACATGCATATAAGTTCTGTGGTTTATCTCTCCCCCACCACCCCCTCTTCTGGGGATTGTCAGTCTGTACCCCACTTCCATGTCTTTGTTGGTTTTTAAAAAGTCACATAGTTGCAAAGGCACCTGATGATGAGGTTTCCTTCCGAATCACTGTCCAGAACGGCATTTGATCCTGAGCTCGGGCCAGTGCGATTAGTCAGTCCTTCTGGCACCGGGAAAGCAGCTCTTCATCGAAAACGCCTCCCCAGCTCGCTCATCCTGTTCACAGGAGTTCGGGTTTGCAAATGCAGAAAAGCACCTGTGCTTTGGTGCCGAAGTGTCAACTCCGGTGAGTTAAAAGAGACGAGAAGATTTGTAACGCACAACTGTTGACACATAAGATGCTTTTTGCAGTTATTTGTGTCTTTTCCATGGGGCAGTGAGGAGGAGGGCCAGACCTCACTCAGCTGCAGGCAGAAATCAGAATGATAGTGGACGGATCCTTGGGGACAGTTGTCTTGTTTGCTCTAAGAACAGCTTGTTTATAATCAACAGATTATGTGTTTTATTTACTTGCTTTTTTTTTTTTTTTTTTTTGTCTCAAGCTCCTTGCCCTCTGGATCTTTAAATGAAGGACTGGAACCTCGAATGCTCCCTGACCTCTTTATTTCGAGAGGCATCATGGTGCAAGAATTCAGCAGAGTACTGGGGTCAGAGTCACCTGGGCTTGGTCTTGGTGTCTGTGTCTGCTACCCAATAGCTTTGTGAAAAATAGGTTCTCTGTGCCTCAGTTATTTCATCTGTAAGATAGGTCATTGTAAGGATTAAATAAGATAGTTGATGAAAAGCACTTGACACAATAATAATTCTATCATCCATCTATCTATCTATCTATCTATCTATCTACCATCTAATCTACCTATCTGTCCTCTCTCTTCTCTATGTAAAATATGGATCACATACAGACGGATAGTGAGAAAGACAGAACAGGGAGAAGTGTTTCAATTACTTTGGAGTAATTTTGACTTAGTGTGTTTGGGGGGAGGTTATAAAAGATTTCAGGAATACAAAACAGTGTAATAATAACAATATTGCAAACACATATGTATGCACCATCTAGAGGAAGAAACAGAATCAGACCGAATTAATGGAAGCCACTTTCATACCCTTGTCTAATATCCTTCCTCCTCCCCAGAAGCAAACACCAGCTTGATGGGTGATCACTCCTCCTGTGCAAGTGTTTATCCTTTTTCAATTATGTCTGCATCCACTAACAACTTATAGTGTTTTAAGCTTTAAATAAATGATATAATACTGTATATATATTTCTGCAATTTGCTTTTAATGTCTCATATTATATTTTTGAGACTTATGTGTTGAAACAGGCATCTCTAGTATATTCATTTTAATTGCTGTGTACTATTCAAGTGTTTTCCTTTTTTTCCCTGTTGGAGTTTCTTTCTCCAGCCTTACCTCCTCCTGCCCTGCTTTAGTGCATTTGGTCTTCTTTTCTTTTCTTTTTTTTTAATCCTCACCTGAGGACATTTTTACATTATTCAGATAGAGCTGGAGGGAGAGAGGAAGAAAGACAGAGAGAGACAGAGAGAGAGAGACATTGATGTGAGAGAGACACATTGATTAGTTGCTACCCACACAACCTCATCCGGGGCCGGGGACAAACTGCAACTGAGGTACGTGCCCTTGGCTGGAATCGAACCTGGGACTCTTTGGTCCAATTGGCGACGCTCTTACCGCTGAGCCATACCCACCCAATGAGATGCTACATTGGCAGAAGAGAACCTAAAGAGCCATCCTTGGTTTATGGCTGACCTATGAGAGCTTTGTTATGCTCTCTATGATGGATATACACATTTGATATGGCTTAAAAACACATTCTCCTATCAGGCATATAAAAAATTCTAAAAAGACATATGCAAAAGATATTCTTACCCCTGCAGGAGAGATCTGAATGGCTATTGTGCTCATTGTGTGGCAATAGGAAACAATGACAATAAAAAACAATGCTTGAACAGCCTTCTCGAAAATCCCTCCTTTGCTAGGACAAATGCTTATAAAAGCTCTCAGGATGCTTTTGTTCTCTGGTCTCCCTCTTTCTTCTTTGCTTAAAGGGAAGGATGTAGATAGAATTCACTCACATGCTGTTTCCTTTATCATCTTTTAAAAATATTACATTTGATACATATTAAAATGATGTATGTATATGTTATAAATAAACAACGTAATTAACATTCACGAAGCTATTGGTCAACTTGAGAACTAGAACATACATCAACTTGCACCAACCCGTAGGCTCCACACTGGAACCTCCTGAAGTTGAAGTCATCATTCAAGGCATTTCTTAGCTCTTGTCTTGAGTGTCTATACTTCAGTGAGGGTGTGAAGTATCAGGCAGCAGGTGAAGAAAGAACCCTCTGCTTTTTGCCTGAAATTGTAATCTCAGAGGACCAGATGTGAGGCCAGTAAACGAAGCTGGACATTTAGATATGTGAAGATACGTTTAGGTGATTGCTTAATTCACTTCTCCTTGAGACTCTGACGTCTTGTCTATACATGGAAAGCGTTGCATGAGGTGATCTCTGAGGACTCTTCTGTTGGTTGAATAAAACACGTTTCTGTTAGTTCTCCATGGCTCCCGTAAGGTAGTGATAGTCTGCAGAAAACCTACACTCAACTGCTGGGGGACAAAAGCATCACCAGCTGCTGTGTCTAGTTACAGAGTGTCCTTCCTTGGGTGTCCTTTGAGGGAGTGACCAAAGTCCACTCTTTTCCCTGAGCATTCCAGGAACTTGTGTCTTTCTTCCCTGAGAATGAATCATGAAATCATCTCACTGGATCTCATCCAAACCTCAAACCAGTCCAAGCCATTCATTGTCCCAGCTCAAATTCCCTTTTCCCTTCCCCCTGTGTCTAGTTACTGAGTCAAGACTGTGACCCTTTTCAAACTATGAGTATGCTTAGGGGGGGAAGGAGAGCTTTGAAGGGGGTGAGCAGCAGATGAATGCCGACTTCCAATATCTGGTGGCTGGCATGTTGAAGATGGACGAGAATATTCTAAGATGGTCACAAGGGAGAAGGTATGACTGAAGGTCAGAGGCTACAGGGATGAAATTTTAGGCTGATATAAGACATTTTTGACAATTTTAGTTATCCTGTGAGGAAGGTCTTTGTCCAGAAAGGTGTCAAATACTGAGTAATTGATGAGGTCAATAAGTATGTGAATATAGTTGGGACCTGGGCCGGGTTCTGTAGGGAAAACAGATATGAATAGGATGTCATCCTCGTAGTCAGGAGCCTGCAGCCTGGGGGACACGTATCACATTCTGCTTCACAAAATACGCTAGTTAGATACCTGTCTTTAGAACCATAAGTCAGCCATGCATAGCAACGCACTTGGAGAGCAGATGGGGGAGGTGTGTTCTCAGGCTAAGGGAAAAGACGTGGTTTTCAGGGGGTGGCACAAGGACCTGGTACTTTAATTAGGCCTTGAAGGTAGAGAGAAGATGAGGCTGTGGGGTGGGGAGTGGTGGTGGGGGACAGACAGTGTTCCAGAGTGAACAGTTTGGGGACCAGGAAAAGGGCAGCCCAGAGGAACGTTACTATTGAAGAACTTTCTTCTCAGAATGGGGCAGGTCACAGGAGTACGCTGTTGAACCCTTGCTCCTAAAGGGGACTCTCCATTTCCCTTCCAGGTGAGCATTTCTTCCAACTCCTCTCTTGCCCAGGCTAGCAAACTTTACTGTTTCCTTTGACCCTCTTCCCGTCTTCCCACATCTTTGGGTGTTCTAGTCCAGCCTCAAGGTAAGTTGATGGATGACGTCTCCTACCACACCACCAGCTCTAGGTACAGTGGAGGAGGGAGGTAGTTTGTGGAGGCCTCACTGACTGGTTGAGTCACTTGACAAAAAAGTCCTTCAGGTGTAGATGGCAGTTACTCCTCTGACGAGAAGGTGCTGGCGGGGTCTGGAAGCAGGGCGCCACCTCAAGCAGAGGGCAGCCTGTGCCTGAGCTGCTGCGGTTGCGGGGCAACTGTCAGCACGTGTCGGCTCCCCTCGTCAGCACTCACATGGCAGAATGCTCTCTGCTGCTCTTGACAAGGGCTCGGTCCTTTCCCAGGCACTGGCCATGGCCTCAATGTTCTCTGGTTTCCTCTCCTGAGGTCTGCCCTCCTCTCTAAGCCCAAACACTGCGGGACACATTGGTCCTCTCCCATACTTGGGGGTGCTTGCCTTCCATGCCTTAGAAGTGATGCTCTCATACAACACACTTGTCCCCTTTTGGGGGAGAGTGGAGTGGGTGGTGGGTGGGAAGTGACCCTCAGCGCCCTAAAGATGACTTCAGAGAAAGAAAAAGACAAAGTGCAGTTTGATCTGCCCACATCTGCATGTCACTCACCTCCCGCTCCTCCTTCCTCTTCCCACCGATGCCACTCTGGTTCTCTTCCCAGGAGTGGAGAAGTAGTCTGTTTCTCTTTTCGATTCCTTGCTGGTTTGGTCCACACTGCCTGCCCAGGAATGGATATCAGAAGCACCCAGCCCCTGCCAGCTCCAGAATGACCCCGGACCACTCCCACTGGTTTTCCAGCTGCCGGTGCTCTGGGGCAGTGGTTCCCAGCCTTCCTGATGCCGCGGCCCTTTAACACAGGTCCTCATGTTGTGCTGACCCCCCACCATAAAATGATTTTTGTTGCTACTTCATAACTGTAATTTTGCTATTGTTATGTCTTAGGCGACCCCTGTGAAAGGGTCGTTCAACCCCCAAAGGGGTCGCGACCCACAGGTTGCAAACCACTGCTCTAAGGGAATGTTAATCATGAAGGGTGAGGCACTGAGAATGTCGGAATGTGGGTGACCCATCTGCTGGAAGAGGGTACTCAGCCTCTACCACCGTGCTGCACTCTGGGAAAGCCACCACCCTCCAGCTCCTCTGAAATCCTGCCCTGTTAGTTAACTTAGATCCCACACCCCTTCCAGTTTCTCAGAGGCTTCCCTTCACCCCCACTATGCATACATTCTTTGGTCTGGTATGAGGGCCCTGCTGTGGCTTATGCTTTCTTAGTGCTTCCTGGCATGTACCCGACTTGTCCTTGAACATGCTCGGTGCTCTCTGCTTCCCTGAGGCTGCTCTAGCCTCCTACCACCTGCTGTACTGCCACTCAGTTCCTCACCACTTACCCAGTCCAGGGCTCCCTGCTCCACCCAGGTGAAGGAGCACTTCTCTCACTATTCTGGACTCATGATCTCTACTTCATCATGTTGGAGCTAATGACTCTCCACCTGCTTGAGCCCTGCTTTATTTTCATACCTAATTCTTGGCTTCTTGAGTCATGAAGAGTCTCTCTGTGGAGCACAGTGTCCTTTGCCCAGAGAGGGTGCTCAATATTTGTTTGTTCAATGGAACTGCCTAAGGCAGGTGGCAGGAGAGGGCAATGGCTGGGGGTTGGCCTGCAAGGATTTTGCATCTCCTAATAGAGTGCTCACGAAGGCAAGGAGAGAGGTTTGGAGTTGTTGGCCATGTCTTCTGGATGCCACCAGACTCTAGAAAGCAGGAGATATAAATTATAAACATAAATTGGAACTGATGAAGGAATCTTTTTCCTCTTAATAGCATGTAAGGGTGAAAATTAAGAAATGAAGAAAATGACATGCTTTATTTCACTGATTTTTACTTCCTTGAGCCCCTTTTCCATTTGTACTTTTCCTTTTGTTAGCTCCCCTTGGTCTTACTTTATACCACCTGTATGCATAGCCTGACTCTCTTACTTCTCTGTTGGGTAAACAGTGAGAGGAAGGGAGTGGAAGCCCCCGGTTCTCAGGGCATCACAGTGTTCACAGGCTCAGAGCTCAGTCTTTGTTATGTTTGTCTCAGGCCCTGACTTCTCTTATGGCTGGTCAGGGACACATAGAGTCATAAACTCGGGGATCACCTCGCATGTTGATGTGTAGCAGGACAGTCAGGACTACTAGCTATGTGACACCTGGCCCTGGCAAGTTCCTGAACCTCTCTCCATTTGTCAAATAGAATTAGTAGCACTTCCTCTAACAATATTTAGAGGAATGAGATAATAACAATAACAATAATAGCAGTAACAATAATACCAATATTTATTGAGTAGTTACTGCATGCCAGGCAGCACATAGGTTTTCTTCACATAACTCTTTTAATCCTTATGACAATCCCATGGAATAAATAGTATCATTATGTCTCTACTTCCAAGAAAAGGCAACTGAGGCACAGAGAAGTTGAGGAACTAGATCCAGGTGACACAGCTAGTAACTGGTAGAACTGGAATTTAAACCCAGGCAGTCTGGCTACTAGAGCCCAAGCTCTGAACACAATGCTATACTGCAAATGAAATGCTAGGCAGGAGAAATGTCAGTGAAAATAGCAGAATAAGAATCTCTGAAAAATTTCTCCTCCATAAAATCAACAAGAAAATTGGCAAAAATGTTCAGAACCATCTTTTTCAGAACTCTGTACATTAACCAAAAGCTTACAGCGATCTGGGCAGTGTTTATTCAAGGAAAATGGCCCAATCTCAGTAAGAACAGCATTGCCTTGGTGACACTGTTTGCAAGGCCCTCTTTATTTGCTTGACTGAAAGCTTGTCCAGTGAGGAAAGCCTTATGCATAGGAGCACTTGTTGAAACAATTAGAGGCAATTGATTAACTTTGTAATTGCCCAAGGTAGTGGATGATAGTTGGGCAAACAATAAACTTACAAGGAAAGCAAAAATCAAAACTTAAAAGAAAAAAAAAAAAGAGGAATAGGATATTCACAGGGGTGTTGTAAAGCCCTGATGCATTTCTGGAAATCTAGAAAGCACACATGTGTGGGGTGTGTGTATGTTAAGGAAAGACCTGAATAGATCCTAAGTTGTCACCTTTGGGAGATATTCAGCCTCGGTGCAAGTGGAAACTAAAGGCTAAAGCAGACCTGTAAACTGTCTGTCTGAATGTTGAAGGTGTTCCCTAACATACACACAGAACCCCTTGATAAAGATTAGGAAAATTGTTGGTTTTAGGAGTTTAAGTAAAATAAATTTGTTCAGTCATTAGCTAACCACTGAACTGAGAAAAGACCTCAGTGACCACACATGACAAAGAATACAGGTGGTGCAAAGTTTGTGCAGAAAAGTCAGAAAACAAACATTTAGACAAAGAAAATTAAAGTCTCTAGATTGAAAAGGAGGAAAAAAAGATATCTTTATTTGACATAATCTTATGTATAGAAAATTTTAAGAATCCTATTTGTTAGAACTAATAAATTTAACTTGGTTGCAGAATACACACACAATGTATAAAGATAATTGTATTTCTACACATTAGCAATGATTAATCTGAAAATAGAGTGAAAAAAGCAATTTCATTCACCATAGCATCAAAAAGAATAAAATACTGAATAGTAAATTTCCCAAATAAAGCACAAGGTTTGTTCACTGAAAACAAAACATTGTTGTAAAAAATCAAAGAAGACCTAAATAAATAAAAAGTCATCCTGTGTTTATGGATTGGAAGACTTGATATTATTAAGATGGCATCACTCCTCAAATTGATTTACAGATTCAATACAATCCTTATCACAATTTTAACTCTTTTCTCTTTCAAAAGTAGACAAGCTGATCCTAAACTTACATGAAATTTCAAGGAATCCAGAATAGCCAAAACAATCTTAAAAAGAGAACTCACACTTTCTGATTATAAAACTTACCACAAAGGTAAAATACTTAAAACATTGTGGTTCTGGCATAGGTTATACATATAGACCAATGGAATAGACTCAGATGTTTTTTTTTTTTTTCTTATTGGAAAAGGAAAAAGAATTGCTTCCCCAGGAGACTTGCCTTATGGGCCGGTTTTCTGTGGGTTAGACCTATGTTACTCACCACAGAAGAGCAGGGTTGAATCCAGCTGCTCTCATGCTAGGCTGTTGTTAGAGAGGGCTGAAGGGTGGGTCCTGTGGCAATCCAGTGCTATGAGGAGAAGGTAGCCCTTTGTCTACCAGCTGTGAGCTGGAGTGTGTTTCATTGTAAACAAATGTTTGTCCCCATTCAAAGTGGGAGCCATTATTATTCAGCAAGAAGCTAGGATCTGACAAAGTACCAATGCCAGCCACAGTTATTCGACACATTTTTTTTTTTTACTTACTTTCTCTGCAACCGAAGGCTCTGCACAGTAGAGCATGGAGTCAGGACTGTGACATGGGTTTGGCTTAAATTTGTGGAAATATTAATCTAAGACACCTAGCCCTGGTGATCAATGACCAACCAATGATCAATGACCACCTTATGATGTGACTTCCTCTTTTGTTTTTTTTACTCATCTTTATTGTTAAATGTATTACAGATGTCCCGCCCCTTTTTCCCCATTGATCTCCTCCTCCCCAATCCCACCCCCCTCCAGCCTTCTCCACACTATTGTTGGTGTCCATTGGTTATGCATATATGCATAGAAGTTCTTTGGTTTATCTTATCCTGTCCTCCCTCCCCCCTTCCCTTTGAGGTTCATCAGTCTAACAACCAATGTGAACTTCTTAATTTCTTCATCTTTTTCACCCATCCCCCCAGGTTCCACCCATCTGGCAAGCAACAAAAAGTTCGCAGTACCTATGAGTCTGCTTCTGTTCTGCTTGCTCATTTTGTTTGTACATTAAATTATTGATAGACATGTATTAATTGCCTTTTTATTGTTCATATTTTTGTTCTTGTCTTTCAAGAAGACCCTTCAACATTTCATATAATATTGGTTCGGTGGTAATGAACTCCTTTAGCTTTTTCTTGTCTCGTAAACTCTTGATATGTTCATTGATTCCAAATGATAGCTTTGCAGGATAGAGAATTCTTGGTTGTAGGTCATTGCTTTTCATCACCTTGAATATCTCTTGCCACTCTTTTCTGGCCAGCAAAATTTCTTCTGAGAAACCAGCTGACAGTCTTATGGGAGCTCCTTTGCAAGTAACAAACTGCTTTTCTCTTGCTGCTTTTAAAATTCTCTCTTTGTATTTAACCTTTGGCATTGGTGTCTTGGTGTGGTCCTCTTTGGGTTCATCTTGTTTGGAACTCTCTGTGCTTCCTGGGCTTGTATGTCTGTTTCATTCACCAAGTTAGGAAAGTTTTCTGTCATTATTGTTTGAAATAGATTTTCAATTTCTTGTTCTCTCTCTTCTCCTTCTGGTACCCCTATGATGTGAATGTTGGAATGCTTGAAGTTGTCCCAGAAGATCCTTACACTATCCTAATTTTTTTGGATTCTTTTTTCTTTTTGCTATTCTGATTGGGTGTTTTTTGCTTTCTTATATTCTAAATTGATGGTTTGCTTCTTGGCTTTACCTAGTCTATTATTGATTTTCTGTAAATTATTCTTTATTTCAGTTAGTGCCTCCTTCATTTTTGACTGGTCCTTTTTTATGTTGCTGATGTTCTCTCTAAGTTCCTTGGAGGTCTCCTTAAGGTCCTTGAAGGTCTCACTAAGTTCTTTGAATGTCTCACCAAGTTCCTTGAGCAACCTTATAACCTGTGTTTTGATCTCTACATCTGATTGATCACTTAGCTCCATTTTGTTAAATTTTTTTCCTGGAGTTTTGTTTTCTTTCATTTGGGACATGTTTCTTTGTTCCCTCATTTTGGCTGCTTCCTTGTGATTGTCTCTATGTATTAGGTAGAGTTGCTATGTCTCCTGTGCTTCCTAGGGTGGCCTATTTTTGTAGGTGTCCTGTAGGATCCAGTGGTACAGCCTCCCTGATCATTTCAGCTGGGCCCTTGAGGTGCACCCCTAGTGTGGACTGCACATTCTTCTGTTGTAATCGAGTCTTGATTGCTGTTGGCACATCAATGGGAGGGATTTAATCAGGCTGATCAGCTGCAAGGACTGGCTGTGCCCACTGTCCACTGGTTTCTGACTGCCTTGGAAGATCAGCTGTGCAGGGACCCACCACACAGAGAAAGATTTATTTCAGCAGGTCTCTGCATTCCCTGAGACCACTCATTGAGTGTGTCACTTGTGGGGGTGGTTGGGTGGTGGAGTTTCGATGTGGTCTGAAGCTGTCCACTGGGTGTGCTGGCTCGGGGGCAAGGTCAGCCACTGCCTGTGTTCTATCCGGGGCCACCTGGCATAAGCTACAAAGTGATCTGTAGATGGCTGCTTCTTGTGCTAGGCTTGGAGGTGCCCAGGAAAAGCCATGTTGTGAACCAAGTCTGGCTGTTTCTAGTGCCAAGCCTGGGGCCACTTAACAAGAGGTATTAGGCTCTCTGAGACCAGATGCTGCTTGTTTGAGAGGTTTTAGAAAACTCTGAAGCAGAATCCAAGACAGGTCAATCCTATGGTAAAGCCTATGGAAAGAGCTTGGGCGGGTCAGAAAATTGGGTGGGGCAGGGCCTCAGGGAATCACCAGGGCAGAGCAAACAGTGTGAGCCAGCTTGCTGGAGTCCCAGATATGGTGGCCGTCTGCTGCCCCAGGGAAGGGCTCACCAAAGGAACAAAGGCCTCTGACAGCATGTCTGTCCAGGAGAAAGCCCCCTCTCTAGCCCTCACTCCAATGCCAAACAGCTCAGTTCTTCTCTATATGTCTCTGGCACCCCTCAAGCTGCCTCCCCTTCAAGTTCAGAGGAAGCAAATCTGAGTACGTCCGTGCGCGGGCCCTTTAAGAGGAAGTGCCTAGGACTTCAGCAGCCTCAGCCTCCCTGAGCCTCAGTTCCTGCTGGTTTTTCCAGCCAGAAGTTATGGGGACTTCTCTTCCTGGCCTTGGAACCCTGAGCTGGGCACCTGGTGTGGAGCGGTGGCCCCTCACTCCTCAGGGAGGACCTTCCCAGCCGAGGTGTCCTCCTGATTTTTGTCCGCCACACATGGGTGTGGGACTAGCTCGATGTGGTTTCTTCTTTAATTTCGTAGTTGTAGGACTCCATTCAGCTAGATTTCAGGTGGTTCTGAATGATGGTTGTTCTGCGGTTTAGTTGTAATTTTGATGTGGTTGTGGAAGGAGGTGATATTGCGTTCACCTATGCTGCCATCTTGACCGGAAGTCTGACTTCCTTACTCTGCAGGATCCCCCTGGGCAGAACCAGGTACATTTGCCTCAGGCTCACTAATCAGCATGGATCAGCATTTCTAACACTGCTTTCTTGCTTGTGTGCAGGAGTAAACTATTTCTTGAGCTCAGAGGAATGATTGCTCTCTCAGCATAGCCCCAGTCTCAGACTGAACCTTCTAGGGTCAGGAATTTCTTTGTTCTTGGTTACTTGTGGGAAGAGGCATTCCACTCTTTGCATGAAGAACTGGTTTTGGTATCTTTGGGTCCCAGCTCTGATGGATGGTATAGGCCAATCCTGCCTGCATGTTAATAAGAGGTGAACCATCCCTGATGAACTGCCCATCTCCTCGACCAGCTGGTTTGACCCCGAATGCTTGTATAATGGGGCAAAGTATAGACTCTTCATGGCCTGTTGAGCTTGGGCTGCTCTGTGTTTTAGACTCCATTTCTGTCTCTTAGTCTTTTTTAAAACTTTATTGAGGAATAATTGACAAATACAGTTGTATATATTTAAAATGCACGACACAATGATTTGATATACATGTACATTGTAGAATGATTGTCAAGAGCAAAATAATAAACACATCCCACCTCACACAGTTAACTTAGTTGTCAATTTTTTTGTGTGCTGAGAATGCTTAAGATCTAAATTCAACAACTTTCAAGTATATAAAACTATTATTAACTATTGTCCATCTCTTGTTCTTATTGGGTTCTATGTTCTAATCTGATAATCTGGTACTTAGAAGGTTTAAGAAAACCTTTTAAGGGCTTAAATCCTTTTTTCAAAGAGAGAATCAGCTTTGCACGCCTCAGCTGGAACCCCAGAAGCCCTTTATTAGCACCTCTTTTTCCATGGTGTTCTGAAGTTTGCCCTGACCCCTTGAATAATGGGGACTAGAGGAAGAGACCAACATTGAGCAGTATGCATGTCATGAATGGAGTATGTGTCTGGCATGATTTCAATAGGAGGCAGGATGGTCTGTCCCTGGTCAGCTCTGTGAGCAGGATCAGTTACCTTTTCAGTCCCTAATGTCCACATTTATAAAATTCTGCTCGTAATAGCTCTTTACTCTTGTAAAGATTAAATGAAAAAGTCTGTGAGGAACACTTTGCACATTCTTTCTGTTATTCACTCAACAAAAATTTTTCAAAAGTCTCCTGTGAGCCAGGTACCATTCTAGGTGCTGGAAGAAAACAGTGCAATCACCTACGGTTCCTCAACTTCAACTTAAGATAGGTTATGCCACAGAGCTTCCCAAATACTGTCCTTTTGCACTTTTTAACGTTGTTTAATTTTTTTTTTTTTATCCTCACCCGAGGACATTTTTGCATTTTTTTGTTCAGACAGAGTGGGGGGGAGAGAGAGGAAGAGAGAGAGAGAGAAACACCGATGTGAAGGGACACATCGAGTGGTTGCCACCCGCACGACCAACCAGGGCCGGGGACAAACTGCAACCGAGGTACATGCCCTTAGCGGGAACCAAACCCAGGTCTCTCTGTACTGCAGGCCGATGCTCTAACCGCTGAGCCAAACTGGCCAGGGCTAATGTTGTTTAATATTTAAGATAAATGAACACTCACTAATTCTAGGCACTGCTCCAAGCACTTTGCACATGTAATCTTACGATGAATTTGCAGAACTTGCAGGGTGTCACCATAAAGCAAACACTCACAAGGCCACTGCTTCTTCAGACTCATTCTAGGGCCGTTCCTCCCCTGCTCTGGGTGGGAATCCAGGGGCAGATCCCACGACTTCTGGTCACTCTTAGGAAACAGAAATCCCCTGGTTGCTCTAGTTTCCCCAAACAGCCTCCGTTCAGTAATTGCATGTTTTTTTTTCTTTATTGATTTTTGAGAGAGCAAGGGAGAGAGAGAGAGATAGAAACATGGATGAGAGAGAACATCGATTGGCCGCCTCCTGCATGCCCCCTACTGGGGATTTGCTCAACTACTGAGCCACACTGGCCGGGCCCCCATTCAGTAATTAAAATGTCCATTCCAACATCATGGTCAAAGCTTCTCAAGTTTGTTTAGAGTTAAACTTCTTCCACCACACTCCTACACCCTCTTCTTTTGCCCCCACCCCCCTTAAAACTTGGGTGGATGGCCTTGGCCAGTTTGGCTCAGCAGTTGGAGCATTGGCCTGTGGACCAGAGAGTCCTGGGTTTGGTTCCCGCTAGGGGCACGTACCAAAAAAAAAAAAAAAAAAAAAAAAAACTTGGGTGGATGGGAAGCCGCTGGTGGGCAGGGCCATGACTTCTGACCTTATTCCAGGCACTGCCTTTGGACCTGGAGAAAACACCTTCTCCCTCAGCCCTGGATGCCATCTTGGGCCAGAGCTAACTTGTATCCTAGGTCTATGTTCTCCCTCCTGTGTGACCTACATCTGGCCTATTGGAGATACTTCAAAGTCAAGAGTAGGATAATGCATAATAAACTTTCTCCTGACAAACTCTGGGAGCATGGGCTTTCCAAACTCAGAGCCTCTCTCCAGAGCTGTGGCTGGGGCCAGTCTCTCACCCTTCAGATTTCTTCAGGTGTGGGTATGACCTTAGTCCTCTGTGCCCAGCAGGATGCAGGCTGTAGGGGATGCTTCCTCTCTCTGTCTCTCTCTCTCACACTCTCTCTCTCCCTCCCTATTCTAGTTCCTGCGCAGAATGTTAATCCTGAAACACTCCAGACTTAGAAGAGACCACATGGCGTAGCAGTTAGACCCAAACACTCTGGGTTCAAAATCCAGATCTGGGTTTTAATTCCAGCTCAGCCGTGTCCTAGCCGTGTGAGCCAGGGCAGGCTGCTCCAACCACTCTGTGCATCAGTTTCCTCATCTGCACAACAGGGATAAAATCAGAGGCCACCTCAGAGGATTTTTAGGAAGATTAAATGAGATAAAATTTATAAAGTGCTTAGAACAATTCCTGAGACACTTTAGGCATCACACAAGTATTTGTTAAATAAATATCAGGCGAAAAATGTGTTTAATAGTAAATAACAAAGATCAGTTCATGGCAACTTTACCCGGCACTCTTTAATTTCAGGAGTCCTGGGTTCTTCCATTCTAGTCAATTTTGGATGACGTCCAAGCAGAACCTTCCTACAGCCACATCCCCCTGAGACATAACTGATGTCACAGCACGTTCTGCAGGTCTCATTAGACACTATAAAGTACCCAGTCCTGCTTTATTCCAAGTGCTCGGAATGCTAACAAGCATGAGTCTAGGAAGGGTGACTCAGGGCATTTGAAGGGATGAGCCCGGCAAGAGTTCCCAGACACAACTTTTCAGAAAAGGTTTCTGGGAAATGCAAAACTGGGGGTGGGCACTGAGGGTGCATTTCACAACGCTCTGCCAGCCATGCAGCCTGGCTTCCCCAAATCTCGTTTGGCTCTGTTCCTTACTGTCGATGCAGGAATAGGATATCCTCATGGATTAGGGACATTCTGAGTATCTTGAGACAATTAATTATCCTACTCATGACATGCCTGAGGGGCTAACACTGAAACACTGAGATTATGCAACTCAGCCAGTCACGTAGCAGGGGTGAGGCCGAGCTGGGTCAGATCTACGGATTCCAGATTTGTGTTTAATCTGATGAGATCCATCACCATGCTGCTGTCCCAGCATGGACTTTGTTTAGTCACAGAAGCTGATAACATGATTTCAGAAATGTGTGGCCAGGGAATCCTGGGTCATCTGGTAAAAACGACATTACCAGGAAATTAAAACCCTCAACTTCTGGAGAGTTGTGTGTCAGGCTCAAGTAGGGAAAAAAATAAAAACAGAAAAACAAGTCAGGACCAGAAATCAACTGTGTATATAAATAAAAGGAAAATTGTTTTACTATGGGAAGTATGGATACAGGATAAAGGTATTGCTACTTCACTGATACCTTCTAGAACTTGCTAAGCTTGGTGCAGCCTCCAATATTTAAGACAGCACGAATTCAGAAGAAACAATTTGTAATTGCATATTTGTGTTTATGTTGGAGGAACTGGCCATCTAGGAATGCACTTGAAAAAACAGTTCTATGAAGACTCAAATGAAGTTGGAGAAATGCCCATCTTTTATTTTCTATTCCTTCCCAGTTTGCTGGTACCCACTGAGTGGGACAAAAGGTGGTGGAAAGAGAATGGGGTCTGGAATTGTACAGACCTAGGTTCAAATCCTCACTCTGCTACTCACAGCATGACCTTCAGCAGTTTGCTTAGCCTCTCTGACCTTCAGTTTCTTTATCTACAGTTATAAACTGACCTCGTAAGATTGAAGTAAGCAAAGCTTCTACCAAATGCCTGGTACATAACAGACACTCAGTTAGGTCTGGACTACAGCATATCTTAGACTTTCTTAAAATGTCAGTTCAAGATGGATTTTCCAAAAGCATGACATTGACGTCGAATAGGCAGATACTTTAACAGAACCTAATACCAAGCTCAGAAATAGATGTGCCCATATGCGGTTAATTGACTTTGCAAAGATTCCAAGATCATTCAGTGGGACAGGGCGATCTTTTCAACGAATGGTGCTGGAACCATTGGACGTCCACATGCCAACAAATAAATGAACCTCGACCCATGCCTTGCACTGTATACAGAAATAACTTGGAATGCGTGAGTTCAAGCTATACGATTTCTAGGAGAAAAATAGGACAAAACCTTCGTGACCTTGGGTTAGACAAAAAAGCACAAACCACACAATTTTTGATAAATTGAACTTTATCAGAAACACTTGTTCTTCAATAGACACTGTTAAGAAAATGAAAATGAAAGTCACAGACTAGGAGAAAATATTTGTAAAGTGCGTTTATTTCTTTAGCATTGCTGTCTCCTGAAACGTGGCGCAGGACAGACGTAATGAATAATTCTTGTGTGCTGTCATCCTCTCCCTCATAAAATGCATTTCTAGATACTTTTCTTCCCTCCCTCACTATTATGCTCCTGCCCACGGCCACACTTCTCGTAATACTGTTGCGAGGGAGGGCTGGAGAGAAGGTCAAGCTCTGTGTTGTGACATTGCAAGACCCACACGGTCAATTCCATTCTTGGAAAAAGAGAAAAGAACAACAGTGAAAAATCTGGAGACAGGCACATACCCATCAGAGAGCAACCTGAGTCCTTGGTAGCAACAGGACACTCTC
Source organism: Molossus molossus (assembly GCF_014108415.1). Lineage (NCBI taxonomy): Eukaryota > Metazoa > Chordata > Mammalia > Chiroptera > Molossidae > Molossus > Molossus molossus. The sequence goes on from NW_023425346.1 coordinate 94,794,165, forward strand.
AACAATGACAACGAAAAGCATAGACGGAACATGCACATGGCCCTACGTGCTGTGCTTGCATCATCTCATGTAGCTGCGGAGGAAACATCCCTGCAGAGAGTCAACGCAGAGCCCCAGAGGAAGCAGGGTCCCCGTGAAGGCACCAGCAGTTTCATTCTGCACACCTGCAATGAACTTTGTTCTTCCTGGGCCTCTGAGTGCTTTGTCCTTGGGACTTTATTTCGGACTCAGACACGGCATGTCTTGGTTTTACTGTCTTGGGACGGTTGACTCAGTTTTGGAGATTTATCTTGTTTGAAAATTCAGCTTCTGTTTGGCTTCCTGACACCAAGCTTTGTACTTCCTTGCTTCTTAATTCTGGTAACCCCTCCCCCCTGCTCTCTGCTTCCTCTAGGCTTCCATTTGCAGTGTTTGACCATCCCTGGGTGACTATGAATCTCATATGTCCCTAGGTGCGTAATTAACAGTAGTGGAATTAATAATCAACAGGTATCATGCTCATAGGTCTCTCTTTTCTGGTGTCCTTGACAAACCACTGTATGTACAGTGAAGATGGAAGTCTTCAGATACTTAAGGCGAATACAGATCGGAAAGCTCGTGTCTACCTTTGCCAAGATAGCTATGGAGTTTTTTAAGTATTAATATAACTAGGAGGACGTCTTTACTGGAGAGCAAAGTTCACCAATAGATGGATGGGCTTGGTGTTGGATTATCAGCAGTTGATATCTCCGAGTTAGCTGGGGACCTATGGTTGAGCCCTGCCCAAACCATAAGGCAAGGGGACCAGTGGGGACCGCGGCAGGAAGCGCTCATCACGCCACTCTTTGCACAGATATCATGAAAGAATTCGGGCCAGGTGCTATCCCAGGCGGGTCCGTGGAGCAGCACTGGAAGTCCCAGTGCCTGGGCTACATATGCTCCAGGTGGGGCCGAGGGCCAATGCCATGCTTCCACGTAGCTTCAGTCTAACGACAGCCGAACCATGAGAGATGCTTTCTCTGGAGCTGATTCCCCAAGATAGTCTGACTGCAGTTCATGGGCCACAGACAACGGGGGGGCAGAGCAACCCTCCCAGCTTGTTTCAATGTAGCATGAGAGCCTCTCAGAATAAACATCCCCGGCAGCAGACGGACTGACATCAAAGACCTCAGTCCCCTTCCGATTCTGATCACAGCTACTCCACACAGGGCTACATCGGTTTTCAAAGCTTGAACTCTGCTCAGCTGCTCAGCAGAAGGATCCCTGGTCGCCCTGTGACCTGGCAGATGGGCACAGAGATGTGTGAATGGTCTCTGTGTGACACTTGGAAGAGCAGCTGTGTCCGCAGGGCTGAGTGAGACCTGCCACGGTGTCTTGCACAGCAACCGTTTTCACTTCACGAAGACCATTGAAAAGAATCTAAAAGATACACACACACGCACACACACACATATTTATAAAAATAGATTAATGAGCTTGATGCAGAAGATAGGTAGAAGCTCTCTGTGTTTTTAAAGTGCTAACCTGCAGCAGTCAGCCTTAAAATCTCAGCACGATTAAGCTGACAGGTCACATGGTTTATGTAATTCTATGTGTCGAAGCCCCCCCAGGAAGAGCCACTTCACACACCAGGAAAGAGTCAGTGAAGATGTAAAAAAACCTGTGTAGTGCTGGAGGGACGGAGACTGAAGCCCTGGTTTCTCGACAGGAAATCCCGCACTTGCCTCCCCCCGTCTTTTAGCCAGATCATGGTCTTTGTCTCTGAAAACCCGCAGAGGCATCTGGTTATCCCCCAAGAGGGAGATGAACCGTGAACGCGTTTCCAGCGAGAGTGGACTTGGGCAGGGGGGCAGCTGGAACCAGGCACGTTCTTTGCTCCCTGCTGACGCACTCTGAGGGCCACCTGAGCACTTTGGCTCGGCGCTGGGAGCCAGGAGCTGGCGCTCGGTTCCCAGCCTCTCTGCTCACAGCTGCACAGTTCAGTGAGTGGAGCTGCAGTGGTTTGAGTGCACGGTTCACTCTGCCACGACCAGCCTCTGTTGTAAATTTTCCTCCCAGAACACGTGACGATGCATTTCTTGACTATATATCCCAAGGGCAGCAGCCGAGTTGTCAGAGCGCTGAGCCCCGCGCGGAGGAGGAAGGCTCTGGACGTGGCCAGTGAGGACTCGGGACTGGGGACGACTCTGCCTGCCGGCGGTAAGTTAGCGGCGCTGCTCGGCTCCAGAAAACTTTGCAAGCAATTTCTAGCAATTAGTAGGTGAAGTTTTCCTTTTTCCTTCTTGTTCCAAGGAAACTTTGTTTTGAATTAAACATAGTTCTAAGTTGCAGAAGCAAAATGTAAACTTTCTCTTTTCTGCTCAGTCAGTTAAGAAAAGTTTCCCAGCGATTACAGTATTTATTTTCTCTATGCTCCCTTGTCTTATATTGATCCCCCCCCCTTCGGTTTTTAAAATGGTAAAAGCAATGCTTTTTACATGCCCACTCTATGAATTACAAATAGGATTGACACGTATAGGCTGAAAAATGAAAGTCTTTCTTGTATCCCCCACCCCTCCCTGCCCGCTCCGCCACGCACGCCAACCCTAGTTGCTGCTTGGCGCTGGGGGACCTCTTATTACTGCTTTTCCTTCATGCATTGTAAGCCGTTTGGATATTGCAATCCCACACGCCTCTGCTTGCCGTGCTCTGTACCACGGACCCAGGAGAGTTCTAACCTGCAGGCTTCTCCGCAGACCCTGGCCGTTGAGCAGCTTCAATGCTGGAGATGGAGCTTCTGAACAGCACGCACGCCAGCACCGCGTCCCCCAGCACCCCCCTCGAGTCCCATGTCCCCAGCAGCGGCAGCGGCAACGGGAACGAATACTTCTACATTCTGGTGGTCATGTCCTTCTACGGTATTTTTTTGATTGGAATCATGCTGGGCTACATGAAATCCAAGAGGCGGGAGAAGAAGGCCAACCTCCTGCTGCTGTACAAAGATGAGGAGAGGCTGTGGGGAGAGGCCATGAAGCCCCTGCCCATGGTGTCGGGCCTGAGGTCGGTGCAGGTGCCCGTGATGCTGAACATGCTGCAGGAGAGCGTGGCGCCTGCACTGTCCTGCACCCTCTGCTCCATGGAAGGGGACAGCATGAGCTCCGAGTCCTCCTCGCCCGACGTGCACCTCACCATCCAGGAGGAGGGGGCTGATGATGAGCTGGGGGAGACTTCGGAGACGCCCCTGAACGAAAGCAGCGAGGGGTCCTTGGAGAATATCCATCAGAATTCCTAGCACCCCCAGGGCCTCTGGAGGTGGCCCCATCAGCCGGCACCTTAGAGAGAGGAAAGACACTTTTCGTGTCTGGTTTCACTTTGCAGTGCAGCTGCCACTTTGAAGAGACCCTGGGCAAGCCCCTGCTGAGGGGGGACGGTGGGGGCCCTGCTCAGCCACAGCCAGCAGTAGCCAGGAGTCCGCGCAGTGCCTGTGGTGTGAACCCGCCCGCCAGTATCAAAGCTCTGAAGATGTGCAGTGTATACATTTACTTGGGGCCTGGGGCTCTGGGTTCCTGCTCAGAATTTGGCAGGTCGATGGGCTTGCTCTGGTTTTCTCACTGGATGCCCCGGGTCACTCCTGCAGCCTCTGCCCACTGCCGGGGCTGCCAAATGCCCAGGACATGCTGGGAGACTAGTTTTGATTTGCTAATTTGCCTACAGCTTTGTTCTTCTAGATCTGATTGGCTGTAAGTACCTCTGTGGTGTACCTGTGGCATTCGTTCGCCGGTTACAGTGCTTCTGGTCTTTTGGGTCGGGAGGGGGACATTTAATGGAGGACTTTCCATGGGAGGAAGCTGGAGATTCGAACCTGGCCCGTTTGCATATTGTAAGGGGGGGAAATGCAACCTTTAAACTTGTTCACATTGGCTGGGATTGTAAAACATGACCCCTCCTCTAACCTATGACCTTGAACTCTGACCTGGGACCATCCAGCGTTTCATGCTGGCATGAATTTTTTTTCGGTTGGAAGGGCTTCTCCAGGATCTAACCTGCACTCCTAATGTCCTGATGGCCATGCAGGGGACTCCTCCTGATAGTTCCAGAAGGGTACTGGTGGGTTGAACAAAGTCTACTGCTGCTCATTTCCCAGCGTAGTGTTCTGAGCTGGGAAAGGACATAATGCGGGCCTCTGTGACCCGGCCTTCCGTCACGTAGCTGAGACCTAGAAGGGTACACTCAGGCAGAAACCGCGCAGAGCTGGGGTCTAAGCTCTGTTTCCTGCTCCCGAAACCCTGACACGGATTTGCTGTGTGGTCCTGGGCATGTCATCAAGAGGCTTCCCGCCTCCATGAGACTGCTGGTGATCTACTTCCCCAGGGGGCTGGGAGGATGTCTTTAGATTTTGAGGCTCTGTGATAAATCCTGCATGGCCTGGTGTGAGGAAGCTTGGACAAACTATTTCCCCCTTGGCCGGTTCATCTGAAAAAAGATCTGCTTATTTAAAGGAGCAGGCGGAGACCAGGAACGCACGGCAGCGGGTAGCTCAGGGCAAACCACCAGCTCATCCCGGCTGCCGTTTTCTCCAGCAGTGAACCAGAGGGGCAGGCACCACATTTCCTCTGCGAAGTTCTCTGGGTGCTGGAATGTTAACCCTCCAGCCAAGGAAACGGGAAACCCCAAGAAAACGCTCAGGAACGCTGCCGTGGGCCCCGTGTTTCTGGGGTCTGGTAGCTCTGCGGCAGGCCCTCTAGGCCTTGAACACAGGAGGAAGAGAAACACACCAAAAGGTCAAATTTAATTCTAGTAAAAACAAAAACTTAAAAAAAAAATACTCTCCCTGGATCGGAGACAGCGATAACTACTGTTCCCACGGAAGGGTTAACAGTGTAGGAGCTGGTTTATCAGCTCGCCTTAACACAGTGTTAGAGGAAATTTATGTTTGGGGGTAAAAAGGGGCCTCTGTTCACTTTAAAATCCAGAGTGTGGATTTACTCCAAAGGGGGCTGTTTAAGGTGAAAGAAGCCAAGTTAGGTTGGCCCCTTGCCTGGAATCACTTGAATTCTGAAACTTGACTGCGACAGACATGTGCGTGGTCACATTTTCCATTGCTTCATCCTGAAGTTCGGTGCAAATCTAGCTGCGCCTGTTAAAAAGCGATGTATATACTTCCTTCTTATTCTATTAAGTTGTATAAAATTGTCCTCTGTATTTAACAGTGTGTCATTTTCACGGTATTTTTTAATTTAAATAAACAAACACATTTCCCTGAGGAAGTTCTGAGTTCTTTCTTTGATTCTGCAATAGAATTCTTAGTTTCTAAGCCACCCCAAGGCACACTCTCCCAGCCATCTCTGGATTTATTTTCCAAGTTAGACTCCCACGAAGACATGTTTTATTCCCGCCTGGATCGTGGACTGAACCAGGGCTGGGACATGCTTTGCAATGAATGAAAAACAAGTTGCAGATAGTCTGACATCAGTTTCTCTTTTTAAATGTGGTGGCTGTGGGGGCCTTTGAACTTGAATGTGTGGCTGCTACAAAGATATTGCTCCAAATATGGTTGCAAGGACACATTTGCTTTGCATGTTGGCTTGGTAGATATTGTCCACACATGGCCACAGCAGCACCGACAAACGGGCAGGGACTTGCAGTATACACAGCAACACAAACTTAGGCAAATACTGAAGCTGTGCTCGGGATGGCCCTCCTCCTTTTTTTCCCAGGCACCTCTGCAGGAAGAATGATTTTCTAAGCGCTTCCCACCTGGTCCGGCTGGCTTTATTAGTTTATTTACACAGTCAGAGGTGCTGGAGAAAAATGACCTGAGCCAGTGACCCATTTTGAATCAAGCAGATGATACAGAACATCTTCACTTTTATGTTTCTCTGTGTCCTGTGAATTTGGCTTTTCTGTTTCAAGTAAATATTTCCAGTAGGTACACAAATAACTGTCTCCCTGAAGGATTTATCTGGTGAAAGTATAGGGGAGCCTGGATCCTTCCCCAAACACATCAGGGATCTTCATCCATCAATTGGTACTTTGACAATGTAAGATGAGAAGATTAATTTAAAAGACAAGAAAGCCCTTCAATGTACCCCAGTTTAGTGTCATTCTGGGTAAGGAAATAGTTAAGGAAAACATTTTTACCATGGGCGGAAGAAGAGAGAATTCTAAACTCTAATTGTCCTAAAAATATGCAGAGTACACTATGTCGTTTTAATGGAATATTTGTTTTCTTAAAAAAACACACAAAAAAACCAACAACTTCTAAGCAGAACCTAAGGCCCAAGGGGTTTAATCTGTGTGGATTTACTCATGCATGTGAAAAACAGAAAAGGGAATTTGGCTCCATGCACCTAGGATATTAGAAACATATTTTAAAGCATTTAAATGTTAGGGATGAGGTAAATGAATCATCCATGCTGTTCTAATTACACCTTTGTACGTCAAAGTCAGGCAGGGATGTTGTAGAGAAAACTCAGGGACGGAATCATGGGATCTAAACTACCGGGAAAGGCTGAAGTTGGGCCAAGAAATGAGTGCTTTTGGCTGGTGACTGGTTGGAGAGCAGACCATGGTACATTTGAGAGCTGCCACTGGAGGGTTCTGTGCTTCAGCACGAACTTCCAGGCCTCAGCCACAAAGGGTCATTTATCATCCTTTGAAACGCTGCTCTGATACTAACGTTGTGGAACAGACGGAACATTGAGCTTACAATGCAATGGATACTCCAGGTTTAGACAGAGCGTTGGTTCAGTTGCCTTACCTCAGATCTGGGCACTCTGCTGGAGAAAATCACATGGAGTATCATGGGTCCAGGGTCAGAAGGTGGCCTCTAGGGCTGGAGGGAGACATATCAGCCTACTGAAGAGGAGAGTGGGCCAGGCAGGTGCTGGTCCTCAGGAAGGCAGGGTGTAAATGGGGTTTAGTAGAGGCTCAGCCTTGTTATGTCTAGCTTTCTAGACTAACTCTGCTATTGTGTTGCTCTGTAGCTCTTTCAAAATGAGAGGACATGCTGGCCTCCCTCTCCAGGGACCTGTTAATGAAAAGAATGGTGAAACGCAGAGAGATACTGAGCTCTGCTTGAACCTAAAGGAAAGGCAGCTTCAGGCTTCTACTTTGTAAAATGTGTCCTGGGCATCCGCTTGCAAATAAAGTCCCTGACACCTCCTCTTCTGTGGACAGTTTCCTCAGGAGACTATGATGTTTAGGAAAAGGACATGATTTGCCAAAGGAGAAGGGTCATAAGAGAGAAAAACCACTGCTCACTTCTGCTTTTCCCCATTTCTGAAATGTTTCCTCCCACACAGGAAGGAACAGTTTTGGATGTGAGCTGTTACCATGGAGATAACCAACCAAGGTCACTAGTTTGAAGGAGCCCATGGCCCCATAGCACTGGATTAGAGCAGCTTTGTGAAGTTGGGATTTGGTCTTTGACTCAGGTGATGAGCTTTGAGCCCATGGCAGCCTCCACCCATGACAAGGAGGAGGAACTCAGGGAATTCTTCTTTTGTCTTGGACAACCCCGTGTTTCTTCTCCTCGCCTCTTCCCTGTCCCATATAACACAGGGCCAAGCTGTTGTTCTCTCTGTTCTAGGAATTTATTTTCTTACCTTTCACTTTGTTGCTAAGAAACACAATCAAAGAATTCTTCACATCAAAAACTATACTCTTCCCCTGTCCTGAGTGATTTTCCACCCCTTGTTCAAAGACAATGAATGGCATGTTCTCTCTTGTTTTAGTTCTGGCTGCTATAGCAAAGTACCATAGACTGGGTGACTTATAAGCAGCAGAAATTTATCTTTCACAGTGACGGAGTCTGTAAGTCTGAGATCAGGATTCCAGCATGGTTGGGTTCTGGGGAGGACCCACCTGCAGTTTGTAGACAGCTGTCTTCTTACCGTATCCTCACCTGGCAGAAAGAGCAAACTAGCTCTTGGGCTTCTTTTTACAGGAGCACTAATCCCACCTTCATGACCTGATTACCTTCCAAAGGCCCATTTTCAAATATCATCACATTGGGAATTAGATTTCAACATATGAATTTTGCAAAGACACATATATTCAGTCCATAATATCTCTTTTCCCAATATCTCTCCCATGTTTTCTCTCCAACTTTCTTCTTTACCACAAAAAGAACAAAAATAGCAGTAACCACAAGCATAATACTTATGGCATGCCAAGCACATACTACATCCAATCATTACAACACTGCTTTGAGCTTCTACTCTCTTCTAGGCACTTCTAGGTGCTGGGAAAAATATAACACCTGTCCAACTCCAAAGAGGTCATAGTCTTCATATAAACAAACTCCAATAAAAATCACTCTATATAATTTATAATATTTTTTGAGTATTTCTATGTGCAAGGTCCTCTGGCTCCAGAAGGATGTAAGAATTATGTGGTCTTTGAACAGTTGAGGACACCATGATGTGATTAGTCAAACAAAATATATTGTTTACCTAATATTTGCTTTGCTCTGTGATAGGTGCTTTCTCTTGGATTATTTATTCGATTATCCCAAGGAAACTCTAAGCTAGGTCTCTAATACTGTTAATGGAGATATGAAAGATGAGGCTCAAGGAGATGGTTGCTTGCCAATGAAATGAATTATCAGGATTTCAGTGCAGGTCTTCTGATATAAAAATCCTTATATTAGAATCTCTTTATGTCATGAGGAAGCAGAGAGCCAAAGACATGGAATCTAGACCCTCCCCAGACATCAGGCAGCTCTGTGACGCATCATATATCGCCCAATCTTTCTGGGCATGTTTTCTCAATGATAAAACGGAGATACTAAGAACTTCTCTACTGACCTCAAAACATTATCAGAACTGTTTATAAAGCAGCTGGAAAGTAAAAAAAAGTATTTTTCATTGATAGGGAGCTGTGTGTAGACTTTTCTAGCATTTATCAATATCCAGTATTTCTCCTCTTCTGATAACATGGACATTTCCACTGCTCAACCCCTTCTTCTATCCCTCCTCCCTACCAGGGGTTGGGCAGGGATATGACTCATTGTAGTTGATGTAAACTGAGTGGAAGTGATGTATGTCACATGTAAGCTGAATCAGTGAAAAGCCCACGTATCATTCTCTAGTCACCCTCTCTACTTGCATGTCACCAATGAACCACATGTTCAAGATGGTATAAATAATAGATACAGCCTGTGTCAGCCTGAAACAGTTAGGTACTGCATGGAAGGCAATTGTTCTGCAGAGCTCTCCGAACTTGTAGCTGGCTTTGCATGAAACAATAAATATTGAGAAGTTGGGGTTTTGTTACTGCAGCTTATCCTCAACCAGAGGATTTATACAGAGTATGGGCACATCAAAGAGATACAGAATGTTGTAAGGTGCCCACTAGATCATTAACCCAATCCCTCTGTTTAATGATGAACAAATTAAGGCTCAGAGTAGTTAAGTGACTTGTTCAAAGTCATAGTGGGAAACAGGAGCAGAGCTGGGCTGCGACTCAGGTCTCCTGGCATCTGGTTCAAGGTCTCCATGGGCACATAGCCGTGGAGGACTCTACCAAGGCTTAGTGAAAACAAAGAACTTAGAGTGTCTTCTCTCCTGAACGTCTCACGCTGGGCTTCTCTGAGCAGCATGGAGTTACAGTGTTATCTCTATTTATGGCTCCATGAACCCTGCCGGGAAGTGGCTTTTTTGTCCTGGTCAAACCCTGGCACTGATTGCCCTTTGTGGGGAGTTGAATTTAAGTGGGCAGAAGTAAGCACATTCCCCCAAAGCAGTGCCATGTGACATCACTGGAAACTTTAATAAAAGGGAAGAAGCTATAAATAGGAGGAGGGGAAAATTCAAATAGGGTTGAATGTCCTTGTGCTGTGCACAGCTTACTGGCTTTTGGCTTTCGGTTCGATTTACTTGTGTGTTTCGGTTTAGCTCCAGGGCCAGAGAGGGTCACAGGCTGAAGATTCAGCTCTAGATGGAAGTCTCAGATGATGTAGAAACCAACAGACATATCACTGACCATTATTTTCATACTCTTCGCTCTGATGTAGAAGGAATGGTCTCTCTCTCATCTTTTTTTTCACTCAGAACTGCTGCCAAAGCCCAGGACGTGGTGCTTGGGTGGAGGGATTCTGTTTCTTTTTCAAAATGCTCTCCTTGTTTATGCTCCCATCATCCTGTCCTCACGCCATCATTACAGCAGAAGGCACACTCTTTCCCATAGGGTCATACACCTCTCCCAGCCAGAACCACATATAGTATTTCTGTAGTTAGTGCCTACTTTGGTTGGGCATGCCTCAGGACTCTCTCTCGTTTTTTTTTCTTTGTATTTTATTCTCTTTGGGTGATCTCAAGTCTTTATTAACTAGAATGCAAATATTGATAATGAATATTTAGTGCTTATCATAGGCCAGACTTTGTTCTAATGATCTTTAATTCACAGTTAAGAGATAGGGATTTTTAAGCCCATTCTAAATATAAGGGAAGCGAGACACACAGGGGTTAAGAACATTGACCAGATTTACACAGCTAGTTAGCAGCAGAACTGGGATTTGAACCTAGCTATCTGGCTTCCGAGTCAATACTCCTAATTGTCCAGCGCATTGCCTTTGTATCTCCATGTGCCAATAATTCGTCTATAGCCTAGACTATTCTGCTGAGCACCTATGCCTGTGGCTATATCCACCTGATGCCCCATAAGCACTTCAAATTTCTGACACCAATACTCAAACTCATTATTTTTCCTGCACAACCTATCCCCCCAACTTGCATTTCTTTCAGGTGTCAGAAATGGGTAGAATCCGAGATTTACTTTTTCCCTTAGGTCGCCAGGCTCTCTGTAATCTCATTCCATCAACATGTTCATTATTTACTCCCAAAAGCAGACCAGAGAAGTGTTGGGACAGGAAATAATAACATGATCAGAGCTGTGCTTCCATAACTTAAAAAAATAATATTTATATAGAGTGTGCAAGGCACAGGTTGTACAAGGATAACAACTCAGTCTCTGTCATCATGGAGCTCATACTTCTCCCTATTCTGTAGGATGAACGGAAGAAGATAGAGGAGTGAGGTAGAGAAAGGATTTTGGTGACAGGTGAGAGGTGGCTGGACTGGGGCAATGGAAGGTGAGAGGAAGAAAGAGAAGCTAGAATACTGAGGAGTTGAAGTTGACAAGATTTCACAATGGGTGAGCCACAAAGGATGAAGAAGAGGGTGGGAAGAAAGATGACCCTAAGGTTTTGAGTCTGCATAATCGAGTGGGTGGAAGTGCAAATACTACAAATGGGTGTCAGTCCTGGAAAGGACTTCTTGTTTCGTGCATTGTGAGTTAGAGGCATTGACATGCTATCCAGAAAGCATTTGGAAAGTCAGTATGGAAACTTTTGAGGGAAGCTCGAGCTAGAGACTAGGTTTGGCAGCTGTGCACGTGAATACACGGACTTGAATCTGTAGCATGGCTGAAAGAGCCAAGAGAAGTGGGAATAGAGGACAGCCATGAGCAGTCCGGCAGGGGCCAGCTACTTCTTGGGGGTCAGAAGAGGAAAGGCAGAAAGAACAGGGACAGTTCACAAACTAAAATCAGGATGGTAGAGTGCCCTGGAGCCAAGCAAACAGGGGTTTCTAGAAAGAGATCAACCATCAAGAGACTCAGGAGAAAAAAGCTTCCTTTTGATGAGTCTTGGGTGCTTAGTGTCTGTGAACTGCAGACTATGTAGACTGGTGGGATGAAGATACTGAAAGTACAAAAGACTGTTTGGGCCCCTCCCATTATCAACGAACTCAGAAAACAATGTATGGTGTGGTTACTGCAAGGAGTCGGGACGACTCAGCTCATGTTCTTTTCTACTTGCCATGAACGTGCCTGCTGAGTCTAGGCAGCAAGCCTACTTTCGCTCCCTTTGGTAGTAAAGTGTGCCTTAGTGTTTTCTACGTGTGCTTCTGTAGGGGTTGATGCTTTCCCACGTGCATCTCCACCAGAGATGCCCAGGGAGGGAGTTAAAGCAGCCTGGACAAGGTGTGCGACAAGGCGGATCCAGGGAAGTTGAACTAACACAACATTTTCTTTCTTAGAGCAGACACCAGAACACAAATATTTTGCTGCCAAATCTCTGCCTTTCCATGATTTTCTCTTCAGGTTATTTAAAGAAACACCAAAGATAACAGGGTGGCTGAAGTTTTATACTTCTCCAAAGTGATGTTTATTCAGGAACTCAATTTTTGTAGGTGCTTGAAAACTGGATGGGTGTATGATTTTCTATATATGTACTTTTTTTTATATAGAAAATATCAAAATGAAGTTAAGATATTATATCTGAGTATGTGCAATTTTTGGGTGTTGAAAAAATGGCTAAGAAATAGTTTTTTTGTATATTAGTTGAGATTCAAATCATTAAAAAAAATCAGGTTTCTGAATAAGTGAGAGGATAATGGGGGGAAAAAAACGTTTCTGGTGGAGGGTGGGTAGTGCTACAAGGTTTATGGCTACATCATGGCTTTCCACCGTAATAAAATGCAACATTAAGAATGACTGACTGGTTTAAAATCCCTTCTGTGTTTCTTGGGCCTTGAAGAGGCACGCACCATCCTGTGACGTCACACACGGATACGGTGGAAAAGATGGCTTTACGCTGCCCAGGGGCAGAGGTCACGAACCAGAGAAATGATGCTGCACCAGGAACCACAGGTGAATTCAGAGCGTTTTGATCCTCTCTTTGTAATTTAATGAGTGGCATTATTTTGTGGCTATAATGATTCGACATTTAGACTTTGAGAAAATCAGAAGGCTAAAGACATATTACTATAGTTTAATTAAAATGACAAAATGAGACAACAGAATGGTGGTTACCAGAAGGCAGGGGGCTACGGGGAGGGTAAATTGGTAAAGAGGTCAAATATATGGTAACCAAGGAAGCCAGAATTTGGGTGGTGAGATAAATAGATTATACAGATATTGAATTATACAGATATTGAGCATACAGATATTGAATTATAACGTCGTATACCTGAAACGTATATAACATTATTAACCAATGTTACCTCAATACATTTAATTAAAAAATGTACTTTTGGTCTTCAGATAAATCAAATTATATTGTTAAAACAAACACAACAACCAGGGGAAAATCTAAACTGGAATGTGAATGTCGAATGTTTGTATGCTACTAGGGGACCGTTCTTTTAGAGAGAGGAAGGGAGGGGGGAGAGAGAGAAATCCATGTGAGAGAGAATCCCTATTTTTAATAGAAAGTGGGGTTTGATTTTACTTCAGGGACTAGATTCTAAAATCAGTGTAAGGCAAAATGATCCTTCAAAGCCCCTTAATGGCTCTTAAAATATAAACTTCTGTGGTTTCTCAGTGACCTCCCTTTCCCTGGGTTAGTACAGTCGAAGGGGACTTTGAACAGAAAGGCATAAGGGGATTCTCTCTGTCTCTGTCTCTCTCTCTGTCACACACACACACACACACACACACACACACACACACACACACACTTGAATTCCTATAAATGTACCCTGCCTGGATTTTTCTATAAACAGATGGGTAATTTCTCTGTTATGATTGTTGTTGTCCTGAAAGCAATCTACCTTGCACTTCTATGCTAGCCTTCCACGCTGCTTCCCAAGTAGGAGCCATTGAACACCAGCCACAGTCTTTTGTAAAAAAAGAGAATACTACATAAATTCAATTTATTTAAAAATATATATGTCAAAAAACACATTAAAAAAAAAAAACCTACCAGAGTTTTCTTCTTTTAAATTAAATTTTTCCGGGGTGACATTCAATGATTAATCAACATGTCCAGGTTTCGAGCGCACGGCCCCATAACACATCTTTACCCGGATATTGGTTGTGTGTTCTTCACCCAAGTTCAAGCCTCTTTGGACCCCCCTTGCCCTTTTCTCCCTCCCTCCACCCACCTTTCCCTTCGGGAACCACATACTGTTGTCTGTGTTTGTGAGTGTTTATGTTTTTGTTTGTTCATTGGTTGCTCAGTTTTATGTCCCACTTGAGTAAAATCATATGGTTCTTGACTTTTTCCATCTGACTTATTTTGCTCACATATTCTTGATTACAGAGAAAAACAAGGCACTTTTTTTTAAGGTTTGGATACATTAAATATCTAGCAATGATGATGAGATGGTACCTTTAAAATGCTTGGAAACATATTTTAATTAAAAAAAGAAATGTCATTAATTTTGTGTGCCAAGGAGCTTATTATTGAACAAATTCATTGAATTTAGCTTTTATGGAAAGAGTCAACCAATTCCTTTGTTTTTCATTTTCCTTTTTCATGGAAATTTCCATTCAGTCCTCCTGATTGGAATTCATTTGTCAGGTTTATACTCTGTCTTATCTACCAAATCTCCAGCTCCATGGTGACAGACAACACAGTGAGGGGAAACGTTTGGGGCCAAAGCTTGGGAACACTTGCCTCATATAAATTCACCCTAAGCACAGTTCTAGATTTTAGAGTGCACGTTGCCTTCAAAAAAACGTTAGCCTCATGCTTTTAGCCCCTTACCCTGCTAATCAAAATGTCATGATAAAAAACGATTTGACGTCTAAAGAATATTTTCAGTTCTTTAATGGTCTGATTTTTAAAAATGGAACATCACCACAGGCTGTGGGCAAGAAACCTGAAAACAAAGGTTGTTAGGGAAGGTTTAAAAAGTGTCCATTAAAATATTTGTTTGTTTTTACTTTATTTTTAATTAAAAAAATTTTTTTGGCTTACCGGTCTATTTTATTTCTTTCTTTCACAGTATTATTGAGAAATAACTGACATGTAACATTGTATACATTTAAGGTGTACAACATAATGATTTGACTTACATATACATGAAATGATTAGTAAATATAATTAACATTCATCACCTCTGTTTTTTATTTAGTCGCCAATGGAGGAGACAAGGACCACGCTGTGAAATCAAGTTCCACATAGTTTTAGCGATAAACACTAAATAGATGCTTTTGAATTAGTTAGATGAGTTAATACACGTATAATTCTTAGAACAGTGCCTCATCTATGGTAAACACTCATAATAGATAGTTAAATTCTTATTATGTTTACATTGATGTTACTACAGAAAACATTTATTATTGTATTTTATTTTCCATAAATTATAATATTCCTATTATACCAGGAGCTGTGCTGACTTATTATAGTTTACTTTGTAAACATTCTCTTTGTTTAAATAACATGAAACCTTAAGCTGCTCAGGTTGTAATGCCTGGTACTCACTGCAAGTCTAGAATTTCTATTGAATTTTACTATCACCATTTTAACAGAGTATGGAGAAAGAATGTATTTGAAGTTCAAGTTTATTCAGATTCTCAACCCAAGTTCAACCAGTAATCACGCTTTGTGCACTCTCTGTGTGCTAGGATTTGGGTATACAGAGCTTATGGTCCTGTACTTGGGTAGTTCACAATGTAAGAGCAGGAGACAGACATACAGATACATTGCATGTGATGGGGGTAAGTACTAGAACAGGGTGCAGGCTGTCTGCTGGGGAAGCCAAAGTAGAGAGCAGCCTGGAGACGTGGAGAAAGTCTCTCCAGAGGAGATGGTATTTGATCAAGGTATTAAAGGATGAACACAGGTTGCCTCCATTTCTTTACCCGTGAACAATTGGACAGGAATTCTTTATGCTCCAAACTTCCACAATTCTGATGCTCTAGATCCCACTTAGTCAGTAATGAGGGACCATGGCGTTGGGACTTTGCATTTTGATGTTTGCAGAAGGCCTTATCTGCACACGTCTAAGCCTCTCATTCCACAGCAGAAGCATCAGTTGCCTGTTCAGCTGTTCTACTGTCCTGCCAAATAGCTGAGCTTTTAGATTTCAGGACAAAGAATCCATACAACTGGCTGCATGTTTCACTTTTCATCAAGATATTTTGGCATCAGGTAGAAAATAACCATGGACGAATTTCAGGAATTTGAGTGATTTGGATTCAGTATAGAGAAAATAATAGCTTAGATTCTGATTTGAAGTGAAGCTCAATTATTCTGAGCCAAAAAATAGCCTTTCTTCTTCCAAGTGGTCTAAGATGCTCATTAGCTCTGGCTTTAGTCCTGGGGTATTTTTGTAATGAAGTCTGCTGGAAGTTTGCAGGACAGATGGAGTTGCCATCCTTCATGGGCTGGAGAGGAGAGGAGAGCAGAGCTGAGTTAGAGACGGGAAGACATAAAAAATTCAATGACGAGAAAGGAACAAATGTCACCGGAGTGATTATATCATTGGGCCAAGTTCCGCCTCAACAATTTCTTGGTAATTCTAGGGGTATTTTCTTTAAAATGAGCCTTATTGAAGTAAAATGCACACATTTTATAAGTGAAAAATTCTTTGAGTTTTGACAAATTTCTGCACCCAAGAAACTATCACATAATTGAGATATAGAATACCATCATCAGCCAAAAACACAATTCCTTCACAGCCCTTCTCCAGTCTACACCCCAAATTTAGTCATTAATCTGCTGGTAGTCACTGTAGATTACACTTGTTTTTTCTAGAATTAATATAAGTAGAATCATACGCTATACTCCTTTGTGTTTGTCTTCTATCACTCAGTGTGGTTTTGAGATTCATCCATATTATTGAGTGTATCAGTAGTTCTTGCCTCTTAATTGCTGATTAGTATTTCTTTGTATGCAACACCACAATTTGTTTATTCATTTCCCTGTTCATGGACACTGGGGCTATTTCCACTTTTGGGCACTACGAAGCTGCTGTAAATATTCATGTATAAGTCTGGTGTGAGCATACATTTTCACATCTCTCGGGTAAGTACTTAGGAGTGAAATTGCTGGATCATATGTGGTAATAATACATTGTAACTTTATAAAAAATGCCAAACTGTTTTCCAAAATGGCCCTATTATTCCATGTTGCCACTGGCAATGCTTAAGGGTTCCAGTCGCTCCGCATCTTTGCTAACCTAGTCTTTTAAATTTTAACTTTTCAAGTAAGTGTGTAGTGATTTTACCTTGTTGTTTCAATATGTAGTTCCCTGATGATTAATGATTTTGGCTTAGTAGCCACTTGTGGAATGCTTATTCCCATTTTTCCTTCAGCGGTTCTGAAGCTTTTACACGGCACCCATGTGGTCCAATGAATAGGCCTTGGGGTTTCTCTGGTGGGTGGACTGGGTTTTACATAAGGTTATTTTTAAAACAAGGTCCCATGGTTAAAATAAAACATTGAAAAACATTGGTTTAAAGCAAAATTGGAAAGGAGGTACATTTGATTTTGGGTGTTTACATTCATTTTTTCTTCAAGGGCCTCATAGTAAGTAGGAACGTTCTATGCTGGGCCCTCTGGGGTGCGTAAGACTTTGAGGTAAGGCCTCCGAGTTCCAGGAAGCCTTGTAGTACAGAGAAACATGCCCTACATTGATTAAACATGCCTTTAATGCAGATTCCACCCTTTGTTCGCTCTGAAAACTTGAACACATATATTAGCTCCTTTGAGTCTATGGTTTCATCAGCTATAAAATAATACAACTCTTATAGTAATGCTATAATGGAATTAGTAATATCTAACCAACAGGTTATTCTGAGGATAAAATAAGAGAGTAAGTGTAAAACGTCAGGAAGTGTGTCCAGCACACAGTTGCTATGCTTCAAATGTTTGTGTTTTCTTTCTCCGTACCCCTAAATTGCTTTATTTCTCTCTCTTTAAGGTTTCAGTATTCTTCACTATGGTACTCTATCCTTCCCACCCTGCAGAGGCTGTAGACTTAGATTGATTCTTCCTTCATTCCAACATTTACCTGCTTGCGTTCTCCTCTAACAGAGTTCTGTTGGAATATGTGAATAGTCAATCTAGTAAAACATAATTTCTCTTAAGGTGGCAATTGTCAATAAGGTTTCAAAGTTTTAATAGGTATCTAATCTCATGAGTAGGATCAGGGAAGAATGAGTAACAGGAGAACTTGAGGTCTGCAAGGAAGGCCAATTAGGGTAGGTACTGTTTTTGGTATGGTTGACCTTTCCCAGAACCCCATAAATCACATTACATAAGTTGTTTTCTCCAGGGAGTTTGCCTGCACTTGGATATTTTCAATTAGTTGATTCTTTTAAAAAAATTCCCCCATGTTTTATGAGGTCTTTCCCACCATGTTCTAGCAGGCTAGAGCCGTAGGAATGCCTTTACAAGCCAATCGATTGGTCCTCAATAAATGCCTCGTTTTTCTCTAAATTTGAAGTTTTGCGATGCCCCGATGCTTGTTGCTTGCTTGTGATTTAGTGGCACATTTCATAAAGATTTAAGGTTTCTACTAAAACTCTAATTATCTGTAGTTGTAGAAAACCCTGGCTGAGGAGACAGATCCTCTGGATTATACTTTGGGAAACTATCTAGCATCCAGGCGAGCAAATTTTCAAAGGCAATTTGGATGATAATTAGCTCTACCTCAAAGATGCATAATGATAGAATAATACAATACTATGAATGGAAGGGCCTTTGGGACCAATTAGTCTAACCCTATGTCCAGTTTTCAGATACATTATTGTAACAAACAATTTCTTGATGAATGTTGATTTGTTTCATTAGTCATAATGTTGACCTAAATATCACCACTGCTAACCATATTCTGAGATAGCTGATTCATTAATTTCTTGGATGTCACGTTTCATGATTAAATTCACAACCCCTGATTCTGGTTATTGCTAGTCTGTTTAGTTTTAACTCACCTTATTTTTCTATTTCTTTGGGAGCCAGAGAGCTCTGCAGAATATTAACATTATGTAAATAAAATCATGTTACCTACAATAAACCTGAGGTCCTAAACTGAGCTAACTCCTTCCTTGCCAAATTATCTGTAGGGACATGTAAATAAACAACTAAAAACATGTTTATAGCTAATGAGGTAGCTGTTTATGAATGGCTTCTTACTTGGGAACTTCAGCCCTTTTACAAACAAAAATCTATTTTTCTAGGTCACTGAAAAAGATTGCCTACAACAGGGTGGCTGGACCGATAGGCTTCCAAGTTATCTGAACTGAATATTCTTGGAAAACTCAGCTCTAGTCTGAGAATGCACATTTATAAGGGAAAGGAATAGAGAGTTTGGCACTATTCGCTCTTAGCTGTCACATTAGGCAACTTTTGGTGAACCACCCTAAGGAATCTTTGAAATATTAAAGTGCCGTTCTAAAATGGTATACACCTCCCCCATTGAACACAATTTGTCAATATCAAATCCTTACTGGAAAAACAGAAGGCATCTTAGAAGAGTAGAGCAGTTATGATGACTTGAAACTCGATAGCAAGAGCAGTGTTGGAAAAGAGGAAGATTTAACATCCAAGTGCTGGGAGTGTGGAAAGGGAATCCAATTTTTTAGAAAATTTAAACGTTATTTTTTCATTACTCAGAAACAATAAGAGGATTTGCAACTGTGCACATATGTCCAATTTGGATTCCCTGGGTATTCTGGCTAACAGTATCTGCTAGGAGGCCCTCTAACTCATCTTGCTCCTCATTGGTCTCATGTGGTTGGTGGTGGTTGTATTGTACCATTGAGTTAAGCTCATGGCGTTTGAGTTAGAGGCTGCTGCACTCCCGGTGGGGAGGGGGTGCATGCTATTTGTTTCATATTCTATGAAATGCTAGAGAACCCAGGGAGAAAGAGGCTCTGTGAAGGCAGGCACTTTAATATAGAGGCAATCATGAAAAATAGTTGATCAGGATATGAGGAAATTTATAGGAAAGAGGCAGAAAGAACCATCACTAAATTAGCTTATAAAGTAGCATCACGAATGGTTATCATTTAGCACAAAGAGAGGGTAAAAGAGATAAGCACAAAATATCTTTTATTCCCCCAAACTTGGAAAAACTGAATTGTAGGAATTTTTGGGGAGGGGGTTATAAAGTGAATATTGAGTATTGCTTACAAAACTTCAGGAGGCCTGGCTGAAAGGATAAAGATTTTTTTTTAGGATTTGTGTTGATATTGACTTGTACTTATTTATTTTTAAAGGAAAAGTCTAAAGAGCTGATTAAAACTCACATTGCTGGGTCCTGCTTCCTGAGTTTATGATTCAGTGGATCTGGAGTAGGGTCCGAGAACTTGCATTTTCAACAAGTCCCTAGATAATGCTGATGCTGCTGAATGTGGACCACACTTTGAGAACCAGTTGTTGGACTGGTTCTAATTATTTTAGAGAGGCAAAACTCATAACGGTTAAATTATATTATCTTAATAATATGGCCAGAATTACAGGGGTAGGTCTGGTCAAACCAGGACTCTTAGTCTCTGGATATCAATTTCATAAGTATTCAGTAGAGAAGGTAGTTCTAGAGAAAACATAGTATTTTAAAAACAGTAATCTTTGACTTCTAATTTGATTCTTAGAACTCAAACATATGGTAACCAATGGCAACAATACATTTTAGGCCAGCAAATGTGTTCAGTAGAAAAGGAGAGTGAATTTTGTCTAAGTCAAGAAGCAGTGCAGAGTTATGGGAATGTCTTAGGACCTGTAATTCTCTGTGAGTTATATTTTTAATTATAACTTGCTTATTTTACTTATTGGATGTCTCCCCCAACCAGAATGTAAGCTCCCAAGTGGCAAAAATGTGTATCTATTTTCCTTGCAGCATCTCCAGCTTACTGTGTGCCTGGTATACAGCGAGGACGCAATCAGTGTTTGTTGACTGGGATGGCACACTTACTGAAGGTTCAACCTTGGTGTAGGAATATCTTCCCTTGTGTTGAATTAGTGGTGCTGGTGATAAAGCAAACTTGACCTTCTTATCATGACCAAGGGTAAACCCTACAGCTGCTCTATACGGGATATACAATTGGCAAAATGCTGCTATGCTTCCCAGGATTCCCCAACCAAAAGTTGATGGCATGTCTGCACCAATGGTGACCAACCTGTTGGTTCTATCTCCAGGAGTAGATTTTAAAACTACTTTTAATAATAAACATTCATTGAGCCCTTACAATTTGCCAAATTCTGTTTGAGGGGCTTTGTATGTATTAGCTCACTTAATCTTGAGAACTTTCCTAGAAGGGAAGTACTACTATCGGCTCTGTTTGATTGATGGAGACACTAATGCCCATAGAAGTTAGGGAATACCGAAAGCATGCAGCTGTTCAGTATGGGAGCTGGGGTTTAAATCCAAGCAGTCTGACTCCATATACCATGCTCTTAGCCACCAGACCATGGGAGCTCTTATGTTCTTGTGAGCTAACTAGAGTTACACACATCCTACAGAATAAAGGGGAGGCCTTGAGGCACACCTAAGCTAGGCCTACATTTCGCCCTCTCCGGGCTGACTCAAGCTTTCTAAAACTTGCCTTAATTTAGGGAAAAACTTCTTGGGAACAAAAGTAATTAGAGGATTAGGATAGGGATTCCATTGAACTGTCAGGAAGAAAATTCAATGTGAAGAGGAGTATATATAAGATCAGGAGGCTGAAAAACACATAATAGCTTTGTGATGTCTCCTTTGAAGTCCAGTGGCTAAGAGTAGAATTTTTTTTTTTTAATAACATATTACCTATCTGTCTAGAGAGTAAAAAAAATTCAGCAGTTTTTCTCTCTGTATTTGAAAAAGAAAATGAGTCCAAAAGATAATATAGAATTGAGAAAGAAAGTTTTTCTTAAACTTTGTATTTTCTTAAACTCTTTAAAAATAAGCATGCAGACATTGAAGTTACCATGAATTTTGATCTCATTTCTCTTTTGACCTCATCTAGGTTGTCAGTGAGATATTGACTATCTGGGTTTATTCAATGTAAAACCAGTGGGATATTCCTTACTCTGGGTACTTTGAATATAGAACACTATTCACTTACTAGTTACTTTGTCTTGATTATAAGAACATCCTAGGACCCATGATTATGTGAGTGAATTGCTCTGTGGAAATCACAGTAGCCTTAAACATTAGAAGTGGAAGGGGCAGGGCTCACCTCCCAAGAGCTCTTCTTACCCCAGCCAACATTCCTTTATTGAGCCCCCTCGCCCATTGCGTGCCATCTTTACTCTGCGCTTTATGCACCCTGAGCTGCTCAGATTTGTTGATGCCTTGCAACTTCTCATTAAAAATGGTTGGTGGAGTTCCTTTTCCTCCAGGATGAGATGCTGTGGTTTTCAAGGAATTTGCTTGTTAATTGCTATTGGATTTACTAGTAAATTGGTACAGATTTGAGTAAATTATGCTGCATAATAAATCATCTCCAAGTCTCAGTGGTTTATCATATACAGTACGTTTATTTCTTGCTCACGTCACATAAGGGGTGTAGGCCTGGCCCCTCCCCTTGCGTCCATGGCCTCTCCCTTCCAGACTCAGACTGAACAAGCAACCATGCTCTTTATTAGGGTCAATTGTGTCCTCACAAAATGCATGTGTTGATAATAATGGCATGTCCTTCATACAGGTTATTGTGAAGTTTAAATATATTAATACATGTAAATTGCTTAGACCAGTGACTGGCATTTAAGTCCTTTATCTGTGAATAAACTTTACCCCAGTGGTTCTCATTTACAATATTTAAAAGTATTAGAACTATCAGGTTTCTGTGTTGCTTCGGGGTTGTTTCTGTTTTCTGTCCTTGTTTTACAACCTGCCCCAAAACTTTGTGGCTTAAAACAAATGACAATGTCTTATTTCGTATATTTCTGCAATCTAGGCCAGGCTCTTCTGGATGGTTCTTCTTGTGGGTCTGCCGGGCTAGAATGTCTAAGGTGGTTTCTTTACTCCCAACTCTGGTGCATTACTGGAGATAGCTGGAATAGCGGGGAGCAGGCAGGGTCTCTTCTCTCTCTCATTTTTGCCCTTGCTTTTACTCTCACTAGCTTGGATTTCCTCATAATAGGATGGTTTCAGAGCAGTTCCACGTTTTACATGGTGACTGGCTTCTAACAGAGAGCTACCTGTCCTTGTATGGCCTGAGCTCAGACGTCCCAGAATAATACCACTTCTGCCATAGTGGTGACAAGCAAGTCACAGAGCTAGCCCAAGTGGAAGGGGAGAGGACATGGTCTCCACTTCTAGATGAGTGGACCAGCATGCATGCAGAAAGGGAAGGAAATGATGGGACCATCTTTGGAAACTATCCACCAAAAGAATGTTCTTGAATGATTTCAAGAGTGTGTCTTTTATTTCTCAGTTACAGTGCACTCACCCCGAATCCCGGGACAATGTATCTTCTCTGTCTTTTAAACTGCCACCTAGCGCTCTGTAAACACCGTGCGCTCGACAAACAGGTATTGGTAAGCAAATATTAGCATAAAAAGTCCAAGGCCGAGCAAGTGTGGAGAGAGTAATTGACCGTTTTAAATGGGAGACAATCCAGAAAAGAGGAAAAAAAGATGGAAATTCTCTTCAAAGAATTGAGTTTCTGTCCTGTGTCTTGACTTCCAGGGAATAATATGTACCGTACATTTTTTTCCTTACCTCCCTTATTTCTTCCTTTTTATTCTTTGCTAGGTAACTGATCTGCAGTTTCAGAGAAGAAGGGGGTGAGCTCCAGGGGCTGTGCCATCTCTGTGTGTGTTACCATGGTGATAGGAGGAGCTCCTTCCTACAGCCCCAGCCTGCAGGCACTCTGAAGACCCAAGACCTCCTTGGTTGTTTTTATCAATTCTGGATGCTAGCACTTGATAGTCACACAGCCTCTTTCTTGAATTGTATTTCCAAGATTAATGGTTTGTGAAAGATCATTCAAGGTTTAGATTTCCATCAAGAGACTCATAAAATAAGCATGTAAAATAGAGCTGTGGAAACAGAGTATGGTTCCTGAAGATTTTAAAATATGAATCTAATAGTGTTTACATGTGGATTTTTATACACTGGGAACTGAAATGGTCCAGCTTTTGAATCAGAGTGCCTATGGCCTTTGGGCCCAGGGTCACCATCCCCTTTAGTCATATTTTCTTTCCAGGCAGCCTTTACCTGGTCTCCAGCGGGCAAACATGAGTTATGAGTATTCAAAAGGCGAGAGGGAATATTTCCAGCCCTGTCTTCTGGTTGAGAGCTGTCAGCTGTTGGGTTGCAAAGGCTTTTGCTTCGTCTCAGCAGTTTTGATGGTCTAGGTTTTCCCAAGAGAATATGTATAATGAAAGCAAGCACAAGGTGCTGGAGTAGCATGAAGGAGACTCGCTCATCATTGCTCGGGGGTTACAGGGGGTGAAGAGGAAGGTATCAAAATAAATTTCTTTCAGGGAGCAAAATCTGAAAGGCTGAGAGTCCTGTCTTAGCGATTTCCTAAGATGTTTTGGATTTTGGTTTAGTCCACTAGGAGCCTATAATTTCAAGAGAGTTTGCCTTTGTTTATTTTCATCCTTAAGTCAAAGCTGCCACTTTCTCCTATCAGGAATGAACCTATGTGTATGATGAACAGGTGTCAAAACACCACCTTGTTCATCACCTGGTTGAGTTCAGGGGTTGAAAGAAGGTAGAGAGTAGTTTCTAGCACTTTCTATTACTTCAAAAATTAACTAATTAATTTAAAATTATATTTGGTATACAATATTATATTAGTTTCAGGTGTACATTTATATACCTTGTGATAAGTCTAGTAACTATTTGTTACTCTACAATGTTATTAAGATATTATTGATTATATTCTCTGTGCTGTATATTACATTCTGTGACTATTTTTATAATTGATAGCTTGTACTTCTTAATCCCCTTTACAATTTCCACCCACCTCTTCACCTACCCTCCCTCCCCACATGGCAACTCTCAGTGTGTTCTCTGTATCTATGAGTCTCTTTCTGTTTTGTTAGTTCATTTGTTTTGTTTTCAGATTCCACATATAAGTGAAATCCTATGGTATTTGTCTTTCTTTATCTGACTTATTTCTCTTACCATAATACCCTCTAGGTTCATCCATATTATCATGAATGGCAAGATTTCATTCCATTACTTTTTGATTGTGCAACTTTGGGCAAGTCACTTGGTTCCTCTAAACCTTGGTTTCATTGTAATAAAAATGGGGTAGTGTGTACTCAGGACTCTGGAGTGTGAGCATCACTATGGCTTAAGACTCACTGTTCCCAGCTTCTCACTCCACAGGCCCTAATAAAGTACTTGTTTGGGGAAAGATTGAGAGGCCCACATTTGAGTCCTGGTTGGGCTACTATCTTACTACGTGCCTTTAATTGAGTACTTGAACTCTTCAGGGCCTCAGTGTCTTCATCTTTATTTTTTTTTCTTATATATTTTTTTAACTTATCTTTATTGTTGAATGTGTTACAGATGTTCCTCCTTTTTCCCCTATTGACCCCCTCCTTCCTGCTCCCACCCCCCTCCTGCCTTACCCCACATTGTTGTCTGTGTCCATTGGTTATGCATATATGATATAAGTTCATTGGTTTATTTGTTCCCACCCCCACCCCCTTCCCTTTGAGGTTTGTCAGTCTAACAACCAATTTGTACTTCTTAATCCCTTTACCTTTTTCACCCATTCCCCCAAACCCCTCCCATCTGGCAACCAACAAAATGTTCTCTGTATCTATGATAATGTTTCTGTTCTGCTTGTTTATTTTGTTTGTAGATTCAATTGTCGATATATATGTATTTATTGCCATTTTGTTTGTTCATATTTTTTTATCTTATTCTTCAAGAAGACCCTTCAACATTTCATATAATACTGGTTTGGTGGTGGTGAACTTCTTTAGCTTTTTCTTGTCTGGAAAACTCTTTATATGGCCATCGATTCTAAATGACACCTTTGCAGGATAGAGTAATCTTGGTTGTAGATTCTTGCTTTTCATCACTCTGAATACTTCTTGCCACTCCCTTCTGGCCTGCAAAGTTTCTTTTGAGCAGTCAGCTGACAGTCTTATGTAAATTCCCTTGTAGGTAACTAACTGCTTTTCTTTTGCTGCTTGTAAGATTCTCTCTTTGTCTTGAACCTCTTGCATTTTGATGATGATGTGTCTTGGTGTGGGCTTTTTGGGCTTCATCTTGTTTGGGACTCTTTGTGCTTCCTGGACTAGTATGTCTGTTTCCTCCACCAAGTTAGGGAAGTTTTATGTCATTATTATTTCAAATAGGTTTTCAATTTCTTGTTCTCTCTCTTCTCCTTCTGACACTCCCAAGATGCAAATGTTGGTATGCTTCAAGTTGTCCTAGAGACTCCTTACACTATCCTCATTTTTTTTGGATTCTGATTGGGTGTTTTTTCCTTCCTTATATTCCAAACCGATGGTGTGCTTCTTGTTTTTACCTACTCTACTATTGAATCTGTGTAAATTATTCTTTATTTCAGTTAGTGCCTCCTTCATTTCTGACTGTGCATCCTTCATTTCTGACTGGTCCTTCTTTATGCTCTTGAGGCCCTTACTAAGTTCATTGACATTCTCATTAAGTTCATTGAGCATCCTTATAAGCAGTGTTTTGAACTCTGCATATGTTAGGTTGCTTATCTCCATTTTGCTTAATTATTTTTCCTGGAGTTTTGTTCTGTTCTTTCATTTGGGACCTGTTTCTTTGTCTTCCCGTTTTGGCTGCCTCCGTGTGTTTGTTTCTTTGTATTAGGTAGAGTTGCTATGTCTCCTGAGCTTCCTAGGGTGGCCTGTTGTAGTAGGTGTCCTGTAGGGTCTAGTGGCACAGCCTCCCTGACCTTCCAGCTAGGCCCTCAAGGTACATCCCTTCTGTTGTAATTGAATCTTGATTGCTGTTGGCACATCAGTGAGAGGGTTTTACTTAGGCTGATCAGATGTAAGGACTGCCAGTGCCCACTATCCACTGACCTCTGACTACCTTGGATGATCAGCTGTGTAGGGGCTCACCACACAGAGCAAGACTTACTTCAGAAGGGCTTTAGTACCCACTGAGTCCATTTTTTGAATGTGTCGCTTGTAGAGGTGGTTGGGTGCTTCACAGTGTTCTAAAGCTGTCCACTGGGTGTGCTGGCTCTGAGGCCACGTCAGCCACTGCCTGTGTTCTACTCAGGGCCACCAGGCATAAGCTACAAAGTGATCTGCAGATGGCTACTTCTTGTGCTGGGCTTGGAGGTGCCCAGGAAAAGCCCAGTTGTGAACCAAGGCTGGTTGCTTCTAGTGCCAGGCTTGGGGCCACTTAATGAGAGGTATGGGGCTCTCTGAGACCAGATGCTGCTTGTTTGAAAGAATTTAGGAAACTTTGAAGTAGGATACAAGACAGGCCAACCCTATGGTACAGCAACTGGCAAGAGCTTGGGTGGGCCTGAAAGTTGGGTGGGACAAGGCTCAGGGAATCACCAGGGAAAGGCAAACAGTGTGAGCCAGGTTGCTGGACTTCCAGATATGTTGGCCATCTGCTGCCACCATATTTGGAAGGGCTCACCAAAGGAACAAAGGCCTCTGACAGCATGTCTGTCCAGGAGAAAACTGCCTCTCCAGCCCTCGTTCCAATGCCGAACAACTCAGTTCTTCCCCATATGTCTCTGGTGCCTTTCAAGCTGCCTCCCCCATGCTGGAGCCTGGAGAGTGTGAGTCTGAGTAAGTCCATATGCGGGTCTTTTAAGAGGAGCTGCCTGGGGCTCCAGAAGCCTCATCCTCCCTCAACCTCAGTTCCCGCTGGTTTTACAGCCAGAAGTTATGGGGACTTCTTTGATGGCACTGGAATCCTGAGCTGGGCGCCTGGTGTGGGACGGGGACACTTCAGTCCTCAGTGAGGACCTTCCCATCTGAGGTGTCCTCCTGATTTGTATCTGCTACATGTGGATGTGGGACCAGCCCGTCCACCTCCGCCCCTCCTACCAGTCTCAGTGTGGCTGCTGCTTTAATTTCGTAGCTGTAGGACTTCCGCTCAGCTCGATTTCAGGCGGTTTTGAATGATGGTTTTTCTGTAGTTTAGTTGTAACTTTGATGTGGTTGTGCGAGGATGCCATATAGCGTTTACCTACCTGCCATCTTGACCAGAAGTTCAGTCTCTTCATCTTTCAAATGAGTCCATCAGATAAGGTGATCTCCAAGGCCCTTTCCAGCGCTCATGCACTAAGTGTGGTCTCACGGTTTCTGTCTCTACTCAACGTTAGACAGTTTCTACCACCGCTCTGCCACCCCCTTTCCTTTCAAATGCCTTTTGATTTTTTCTCTTTGAAGTCAGTCCTCACTTTGGATTTCAGTTAAGTTGGAAAAGTATATATGAATTCTTTTTCTTTTCTGTTGTGATAAATAACATCTTGAACATTAATCTGTAAATAAACCCGGTTTCTAGGTAGAAGAAGTATAGCAACAACTTGTGTTAAAGACTAACCATCACAATTTCTTCTAACTATTTAAGAATCTCAGCTTAGTCCTGCCTCAGGGCCTTTGCACATTCTGTTCCTTCTGGCAGTCATGCTCTGGAAGAGTACTTACTTATTCTTCTCTGCAATTATTGTGCTTATGCTTTGTGTAGTCATCATTTGTCTCCTGCTGGCAGAACATTTGCCCCATGAGAGCAGGGATTTTGTCTGCCTCATTCATTTGCACATCTATATCACCTGGAATAGCACCTGTACCTTGGCTAGAACTCGGTTGAGGCCCTGACCCTATGTTCCTAACCACTACCCTACACTGCTGTTAGGAATAATAGATGCAGGCAGCTGTAAGAGAAATGACCCTGATTGGCTCCAAGTTGAACTGGCCAAATAGCTAACTGCTATTGAGCTGTGATTTAACTTGTCTGGACCTCATATTATGCATTTTTAAAACTGATGAGGTGGAGTACTAAAATGAACACCTTACATGTGTGGAGCCCCTTTTCTGTGCCAGGCACTTGTCTAGCATTTTACAGGCATTGCCTTATTCAGTCATCACAACAGCCCTTTGAGGTAGGTCTACGGTTGCCTTCATTTCAGAAAGGATCTGAGATTGAGATAGAACGTCCTGCCTGTATTAGTCTACTAAGGCTACCGTAACAGAATATGATGGACTGGGGGACTGAACAGATCTTTACTCTCTTACAGGTCCAGGGGCTGGAAGGTGAAGACCAAGGGGTTGCCGGCTTGGTTTTTTCTGAGGCCTCTGTCTTTGGCTTCCAGATGACCACCTTCTGTCCTCACATAGTCTTTCCTCCAAGCACACACATGCCTGGTGTCTCTTCCTCTTTTTATAAGGACACCAGTTCTATTGTATTAGGGCTCATTCTTGCGATCTCATTTAACTGTAATTACCTGTTTGAAGGCCCTATTTCCCAAGATAGTCACATTGGGGACTAGGGTTTCAACATAAGAACTTGGAGAGAGGGTTACAATTCTATCTACAACACCTCCCAAAGCCATTCAGTTCATAAGCAATGAAGACATGATTTGAATCTAGACCCCATCCCCCACGTCCCTAACCACTGTGTACTGCTACAAAGATTTCTTCCCAACTGTCATCCATGAAAGACACACTTGGAAGAGCTAGAGACCTCACCTTCATCACTAACAAGTGAGTATTGGGAAGGGGAGGGCTGGTAGCTGAAGACTCAGCATTCTCGTGGAATTACTCTTGGACGTGCTCAGACTGGGTAATAAAGTGAATGCTGCCATACCCCATTACTCACGGCATGCCTGACAGGAAAATCCCCTTTTACAGCAGTGACTGAGCACTACAATTATCCAGAAACCTCTCCCATCCTCTTCTAGAATTACTGGAGAATATATTTCACTTTAGTTCTCTCCTGGATAAAGTGGCAGTCATCCAGAGACCTAAAAAGGCCAGGAAAATTTTAAGAGGCAGAGTTGATATTTGCAGGAGGGCCTCATTGGAGCTGTCTCCTAGGTTGTCAGAGGAGTGAGGGTTGCAGCCAGGGCCCAGGACATGAGATCTTTCAATCATGCTGGGTAGATGGCTGAGCCACTGGGCACCACTGAGTGTATCTGGGCTGTCATTTGCCACTTCTTCAGTAATATGCTCTGAGCAGCTACTATGCATCAGATAACCTGCAAGGAAATGGTGACTTCTGTCCACTTTAACAGATTAGCTCAACACCTAAATCATTAACCATACTTCAGAGCAACACATAGTCTCCGAGTACTATTGAAGGAACATTCCAGAAACCAGATACTAACTTTATTGAAATCAAACCCCTTCTCCTTCTTCTGTTCCCATCCCTCCTGCTCTTCCTCCCATTACCCCCGTCTCTTTATTTTACTGTGTGGTAAGCACCTGCTAGACATTGTCTCACATCATCCTCATAAGATCCGTATAAGGGTCCTGGCCAGTTTGGCTCAGTGGTTGAGTGTCAGCCTGCGGATCAGAGAGTCCTGGGTTCGGTTCCCACTAGGGGCACATACCACAAAAAAAAAAAAAAAAAAAAAAAAAAAGATCCCTATAAGGTACTTATTGCTGACCAGCATTGCATATAGAACCAGCCTACTGCAGTCCCAAACAGTGAGGGTTAAGGATGACATGGCTCTGTTTCCTTGTTGAATGTGTCTTGTCTGCTGGGTAGAGGCTCCTGGATGATACCGTGAGCAGTTTTCTAGCTCCCCTATTTCTCTTTAATTCTTGAACATCTAAGTCCAATCTCAAACTCTTCTCTGACCTGCATCCCCAGCCCAGGAACACCTATAAACCCATCATTCTGTAATGAAATTGTTTACATGCAATACTGTCTTGGGTTAGAGCTGTCTCTATGTCGTGTGACATGATGTCCATGAGCTTGCTCTTGGGATTACTTTCTGAATGCAGCGTTGGGGGTTTTCATACAGGCTGGCCATATGAGGGATGTGCAGTACGGTGAGGGGTTTTGGCATTCGCTGTGGGTTATGATGGTGTAACTACCAGCTTCTTGAACTCTGTCTCGTACTCCTGTGACAGAGCTCATAAAAGGACTTTGCTCTTTTCTGTGCACTTGTGAATGTTTAGAATTGTTCAAATCCTTTCTCTGTGAGAGAGATGTTTTGCAAGGTGCTGGGCTTAGTATGCATGCATTGTTCCTTCTGATAACCTGAGCATGAAAACAAGGCTTTGGGCTGGGGAGAAGATGGATCGGTCTCACAAATTCAAATTTATGATAATCCTCAGCAGACTGCTTGAATAAGGATGTCAAACATTTTCTGGATTTCTCCGTTCAATTTCTGAGTCTGAGGGCCTCTCGCTTTAACCAAAGTCTTCCCATTATGTTTAGAAAATAAATGTCAGAAAAATTTAAATCTATTTAAATGCAAGAAACTTAAGAGGATTATAATGGTTCTTTGGTTTCAGAAAAAATGAGCTTTTCAAAACACTTTTTTACGTTGACTGCATTTTTAAGAACATTAAAATAAAATTGCTTCAAAATATTGAAAGAACTCTTTCTATGTAAGCCAAATAGCAAGTATTAATGTGTAAATTTTTATTTAATTCTATAATCAACATTCTAAAAGTTCACAAGATATCAATTTTGCATATGTTCATGTATATTTAAACGTATTTTGAAAATTAATAGTCTAAAGGTATAAAAGTATATAATATGCTTTGGAATTTATTTATTTAAATTATGTTTAAACATTATTTATTTTTAGAAGTAAGTGTTATTTTTTCTGTCTAGAGAAAATCTATTAAGACTTAGACTTGAGCTAATTCTTGACATCTAAAGCCAATATAAATTATTAATTACAAAGTCAAAACACAATTGAAAAAATAAAATCAGTTATATTTTATTTAGGAATATGTAACACCAGATAACAATAATAGGAATAAAAATCACACATGGCTCCATTATTTGTAGAAAAGATTGTGGAAAACAGAATAACATAAAATATTTTGCATGCACTCCCAACATGAAACTCATCACTGGTGAAAAAAAGTGACTAAAATAAAAAGTAGTTTAACTGGGATGATTCACCAGGATGGTTAAGGAGAGATGTTACATGCACTAAAATAATAATTACTGACTTCAGAAATTTATAGTTTTCAAATGTAACTTCCATTGTTGGAAGTATTTAAATGATTTTAAACATGGGATTTAATTGGTAGACATTCTGTAACTTTTCCCACCAGGTCTCTGGGCACGGGAGTGAGCTACTGCTTACCGGTTAAGAGGGGCTGTCACATTTCCCATGGAGGACAACAGCACCGCTTCCTGGCTTGTCACAACTTTCAAGGCCCTTATGTATTTGGGACAGAGCATCTGGCCATGGTCATTTTGTGAACCAGACCAGAGAGCTTCTTGGAATATGTTTGGGAGCTATGGAAACATGATAGGTCTTAATACAGCAACATGGTTGCCATTACCACTGTGTATGCTGGGAGAGTTTGTATGAAAAATATATTCCCTTAGCGGTTGGCACTTTCATTCTTTTGGGGAGAAATCTGTTGTTGTTTATGATAATGCTCTACTAAGACAGTTGGGATGGCAGGTGCACAAGACCCTGAGGTCAATAAAACAAAGCTGAAGCAATAAAAGAGACAGTTAAAGTGAGCAGAACAAGAAAATAAAAATTGTTCTGCTCTTACTCGGCCGGTGTGGCTCAGTGGATTGAGCATCGTCCCATGGACTCAGAGATCCCGGTTCGATTCCCAGTCAGGGTACATGGCTGGGTTGTGGGCTCGATCCCCAGTAGGAGGCATGCAGGGGGCGGCCCATAGATGTTTCTTTTTCACATCAATATTTCTCTCTCTCTAAAAAATCAATAATAAAAAAAATTGTTCTGCTCTCAGAGGAGCGAGTCTGGGTGCCACAGCTGGGGACTGGCCAGCAGAAATGCCAAGCAGGCAGGGGATTTGCTGTTTAAACACATTGAGAGTGAGGATGCCTAATTTCTAAATGGGTTTCTATTTCTTGTATCCTTGTTAAATCTGTAGTCAAGGCCCCACACCCATTTCTTCCAGAAAAGGGGGGAATGGAGGGAAGGGTTGAATTTTACATTTAGGTCCACGGGGGCACCCATCAACTGAGCAAGCCAAAGTTAGTACCAAAAGTTCACACGAGGCCAGAAGCGCCTTCAGGAATTGATAGAAATTATGGAAGATGGGTATTGACTTGCCCAGGGTCTGGAATTGGAATTCTGATGTAATCTTTTATAGATCTCATGACACATAGAAGTATCACCTGACTCTTGGTTACACAGAACAAAGAAAGCAGATCCTAAATGGATAACAAAATAGCAGTGATCCATTTATCAAAGAAATGTCCCTTTGACATTAATTTTTTATTTAAATTTTTTTTATTTTCTTTATTAATTTTAGATAGAGGAAGGAAGAGGGAGAGAGAGATAGAAACATCAATGAGAGAGAACATCCATTGGCCGCCTCCTGCATGCCTCTTACTGGGGATCGGGCCCACAACCTGAGCATGTGCCCTGACTGGAAATTGAACCCGTGACCTCTTGGTTCATGGGCTGACACTCAACCACTGGGCCACGCTGGCCAGGCTACATTAACTTTTAATAGTAGGACCTTAGCAAGAGAAGAGACTGCCCAGATCCTCTTCCCTAATGTGTTAATATTTTGCCAATGAAGAAACAGGTCCGGGAGATGAAATCCTTTGACCCTAAGTTAGAAATAAGAAAGAAGTGTACTCAAAACATTATCTTGTATCATGAAGATTGTAAACTATTGTCTTGAGATGAAAACTGCCAGTATCCTAAAATGTATCTGGCTTAGAAAGGAGAGACATCATTAATCCATAGAATTATTTGTCCTGCTAAGTCGACATGGAGAAACTCACTTTCTGTCCTTGCACATCCTTCTGGTAGATCCAATTACTTTTGTTGAATTGCATTTCCTTGGAACACTTAATATCTAATTACAGGTGAGAAAGCTGATAAGAGCTTCACCTATTCATTCCTGGTGTTAGGTCTGACCAGGGCTCTGTATGTGCAACCAGAGCTGAAACGGAATTTGTAGAAACATGAAGTACTACAAAAATCAATTCCAGGTTCATGATTAATTTTTGTCTATCCATTTTTAAGATGGCATTTTTTTTTGTTAATCCCCACCCGAGGATATTTTTTCATTAATTTTTTAGATAGAGTGGAAGGGACCGGGGAGGGAGAGAGAGAGAGAGAAACATCGATATGAGAAAGACACATCAATTGATTGCCTTCTGCCAGATGCCGACTGGGACCAGAGTGTGAACAGGCAACCCAGGTACGTCCCTTGATCAGGAATGGAACCCAAGACCCTTTGGTCTGCAGGCTGATGCTCTAACCACTGAGTCAAACCGGCCAAGGCAAGACTGCTTTTTTTGAAAGACAAAAATACATAGTAAACTTAAAGACAGTATCACACTCTGATGACAAAATTACTCTTTTAGAGATACTAAAATGTGGTTTATTTTATATATTACAAAACATAAACATATAATATAAACTATATGTAAATATATATTGGTCAGGATTTGCTATAGAAGCAGAACCAGTAGAGTATATACATATATTCTATTAAAAATTATGTAAACATATATTTACAGATGTAACATAAATACACATACTTATATATGTATACATTCTACTATTGCATATATATGTAAAGAGATTTATTATGAGGAATTGGATCATGTGATTCTGGAGGCTGACAAGTCCCAAGATCTGTATTCAGCAAACTGGAGACCCAGGATAACTGGAGAGGTACTTCTGCTACAAAGGCCCGCAGGCTCCAAACCCAGAAATAACTGGTTTCAGTTTGAGTCCAAGAGCAAGGAAAAAAATGATGTCCCAAGTCAAAGACAGTCAGACTGGAGGAGTTTCCTCTTACTTGCAGGAAGGTCAGCCCTTTTGTCCTGATCAGGTCTTCAACTGATTGGGTGAAGCCCACCTACATTAGGGAGGGCAATCTGTTTTACTCAGTTTACTGAGTTAAGTTTTAATGTCTTCAATAAACACCCTCACAGATGCACACAAAATGTTTGAGCAAATGTCGGGCATTCTGTGGCCCAGTCAAGTTGACACATAAAATTAACCATCACAATATATATGAGATCAGTTTCCTCATAGGGTTTATAAAATTGATCCTTGTAGCATTATTCACAATAGTCAAGATATGGAGACAATCTATGTGTCAACAGATAAATGAATAAAGAAGATATATATTATATATATTATTAATACATAAAGAAAGAAAGATATTCTGGTATTTGTGACAACATGGATGGACCTTGAAGACATTGTGGTAAGTAAAAAATGTCAGAGAAAGATAAAGAAAGATATCATTTATATATATAATATAAAGAAGCTGAATTAATTGAAACAGAGACTAGAATGATGATTACCAGAGGCTGGGGGGTGGAGGAAATGGGGAGAGGTTGGTCAGAGTACAAACTTTCAGTTATAAGATGAATAAGTTCTGGAGTTCTAAATTATAGCATAATGTTAATGTATGATAGACTTGAAAGTAGTTAAGAGAGTAGATCTTTAATGTTCTCACCACAAAAAAAGAAATGGTAATTGTGTGAACGATGTAGGTGTTAGCTAACACTATGGTGGTAATCATTTTGCAATGTATAAGTTTAACAAATCAATGTGTTGTACACCTTAAACGTATACAATGTTATATGTTAATTATACATCGATAAATATGGGGAAATGATCTTATATAAGCAGAGCTTTTAAAATACTTAATTGTTTTCTTCTCCATATTTGGTTTGAGGACTTTGTTTCTTCTACTAGGTGAACTGTCTAGTTCATAATACATTTGTGATTTGTGAGAAGGCTATTCTATAAGATTTGAAAAATGACAGGACCCATTCTTTAGAAAAGTGTCAATTTTTAGAATGTCATTATCTGAGAATTATTTTTCTGTTCTTTATCCAAAATATATGAAGATAAATACAAAAACTTACAATTGGTTATTATCCTACCCAACTTTTTTTCATTGATCCTTTTTTTTTTTTCTCAACACCCCTTCTCAGGTAGATGCTGTTCCTCTTCTGATCATCCCAGCATTTTAATCCCCCTTCCTACCTTGAACCCCACTGGATTCTCAAGTGTTCCCAATCTTTGTTTGTTCTCTTTGAGCCTTTCGCTTACTTCTGGTCTGATCTTGCTCAGGAATGACATCATTTCCTAATTTCTGAGAAGGGCAAGGCTACCTGATGGGAACTTCTTCAACTCTTCCTTCAGCTCGAAGACAGCCACTGTGGCCAGTGTTTTCTGCCTTCTCCTCCTTCTTAGAGGAAGAATCTCTCTTTTTTCTCTCTGGCTGGTTCCTCCATCTGCATTCTCATCTCTGCTCCTCCTTCTTCCTCATGGTCATTCTTCTGTTACTGCTTATACTACATTGAACTCTGTTTTACACTAATGGTGTTCTCGTAGGCTCTTTATCTTCAGTCAGTGCCAGCCCCCCACCCTATTTCAGAGATAGCCAGCTTGACACGAAGAGACAGCCAGAAAGCTCAACCTGTCACAACTGAAATCACGTGTCTCTCTTTATCCTTTCCACTTAACTGTCTCCTCTTACAATTTCTCTCTCGATTGGTAGCATTAACATTATTTCCATAATCCAAGTGAGAAACTCTCGCTCCCTTATTCATATTGCTCCCCTCACTCATAACCCCAATCCACATGTTAACTTGACTTAACATTCACTATATTCACCTGTCCAGCAGCTTATTTTCATCCCCTTGCTTTTGTTTCAGCCTACATTTTCTCTTGCCTGGAATACAGCCACAGCCCTGGTCTCTTTGTCTCCAGGGTGTTGCTGGAAACAGAATATGCGACCACCCGGTGCAAGCCACGGGGAGCCAGAAGAAGCACTTTGGTTATGAAACACATCACAAGTGAGAGGACTTCTACCTACTGAGCGTCCATTTGGCTCTGGGTTCTCTAGGCAAAAATAGATTTAGGGTCTTTGAATTCCAAAACAGTTGTCCATTTCCCTCAACACAGAGCTGAACAACTCCGAATTCTGAATACACTGGGGCACCTGACTTGCAGTAAAAAGTTCACTTAAAGTTTTGATATCGCAATAGAAGCATCAAATTGGCATTATGGGTTCGTTTTTACTCTTGTCGTTTCTTATCCTTACTTGGTGGTTTAGTATAATTATTATTTTGAATGATATTTATGGTAGAGATGGTGATTGGATAGGAAACATATTCTCCTCAGTATTCAGTGCCTCTTGAAGGTCTTCAGCTGATGTTGCCTTGAGGAGAGCTCAGGTTGCCATGGTGACTTGTTCAGGAAGGATCTCATGACATCATCAGCCATGAAACATTCCCAGTGCTGGGCTCTAGTTTTAAACCCAGACGACCCAACTAAACTCTACCTTCCTATGTCTGGGAAGTTTCCCATCTGGTTGTTTTTCCTTTTTATTGACCCCAATCTAAATAGATTGAGCTTAAAACTTTGAACCTAAAAGAGAGGTATCTGAAACTACTTCCCTGTCTCATAGAAGGGGTCCTTGGACAACAAAAAAATCTATTGTTTCAAACTAGTTGATTGGGAGGGACACAGGCATTTTCATTGCCAATAGGATTTGAGTCCAAGGCCACTGCAAAACCCAATAACACTCTTGAACTTTTCCCCAGTGCTGCTGAAAGTCACTTATGCTTAGATATTTATTTATAAAAGGACATTTCTGGTGCACTTCCTGAAACAAAGAGTCTGATCTAAGGTGACTGTTTCCACCTCCTAGAGAAGCTGCTGTTGCGTATCTCAGGAGGAGTGAGAAAGCAAGCTTATTTGTGCCATAGCACCTCTTTTATTCTTAAGAAAACAAACATTTGTGTTGTTGAGTCTGTAATTTTCCATCTGGCTTTGGCTTTGGTCTGCTGACTTCTTTAACTCCACCCTTGACTGGAAGGGCTGCCTCATGGGACATGCATATCAGAACCAAGCTCACAAGGCTGCCGAATGCCAGTTTGCCTGCCCAGGACCCCACACTCCAAAAATCCTGCTGGGCAGACTGTCAAAACCCGGTTCCCACTCAGTCCTTGGAGAATGTAAAGAAAAAACAATACCACCTTGGTCTATTAAACACATTTTCACATGACTCAGAGAAATGGTTTGGCCAAAAAATCATTTGGTTTATTTAAAAATTCCATGTTCTTATCATTGTGTGAGGATTTGAAACTGGCAGCTACAGGAATGTCTTACATGTTTTCAGTGCGTCTTTGGAACAGGAAGAAGTTAAGCCAAATCTTTGAAATTGGCTAACAAAATTTTTTTAAAATGCAAATATTTATGATGATTATTACTTTCCCTGAGACTCTACTAGATTTGTATAAAGGAATGGAAAACAGAATGATTGTGAAGCAATATTGGCCTGAAATTTCAGACTTTCTGTAGACAAGTGTCAGAAAAATTGCTTCTATAAGAAATATAGATTGGGCTCTGATGTTTATAGCTATCAGGGGAGCTATATTTTAGATAAAAATTGGAACATTCTTTTCAAGAGAGAAGTTAAAGTATCTAACTGTGACCAAAAATATCTCACTAAAATAGTTTTTCAAATAAATGTATACTTTCCCAAGGTATTAATGGAAGAAATGGTCAAGATCATCATGAGGTATCATATGCTAACTATATAAAATGAAGCTTTTTCATTGATATAATTGGTTTAAAAAAGAAAACTGAACACCTGAGAACATAAAAGGAGATGAGTTTTTTATTTTTATTTTTTTATTTTATTTTTGTTACAGATGTTTCTCCTTTTTTACCCCATTGACACCCTCCTCCCCACCCCCCCACCCCGTCCCCAGCTTTGTTGTCCATGTCCATTGGTTATATGTACATGCATATAAGTTCTGTGGTTTATCTCTTCCCTCCCCCTACCACCCCCTCTTCTGAAGGTTGTCAGTCTGTAACCTACTTCCATGTCTCTGGGTCTACCCTATTCCTCGGACTGTTAGAATCATTATATTCCACAAATAAGTGAGATCATGTGGTATTTGTCTTTTTCTGCTTGGCTTGTTTCGCTTAAGATAGTACTTTCAAGGTCCCTCCATGTAGTCTCAAAGGATAAGAGATCTTTCTTTCTTACAGCTGCATAGTACTCCATTGTGCATATGTACCACAGCGTTTTTATCCATTCGTCTACTGATGGACATTTGGGCTGCTTCCAGATCTTAGCTATTGTAAATAGTGCTGCTATGATATGAGTTTTTTAATCTAAATTTGAACCTGTGTCTTAGATTACAAAATCCATGCATGTATCCCCAAGCCCTAACCATTTCCGCGATGGAGTTTACTCTCAGGCTAAAAGATACCAAAGATAATGTTTTTCTGGGGGCCTGTTCTCATGAAACTGTTAATAACAATGTATAAATAGCACTTAGATTATGCTCTTTCTTTAAAGACAGAAATACTTTGAAGTAAAAATTTTTTTTCTTGAAATCTTGTCTAAAAATTGCTAATTTGTTACTAAGTCTATTTTCATAGATACAAGAAAGGGTACTATATAACCTTGCTGATCTGATGATTTAACTCAGTTGAACAAAGCATTTACATATTTGTAAATATATCTTTGTAGTTTTGAGAGCTGGAGAAATTAATTTACTTCTTCTTAAGTTTAATTATTAACTCTCTGAAACTGTTCATGCATGGATGGAAAGAAATGAAAGACTTTTTTCCCCTTCTAGTTCGGAGAACTCTTTGAAGATAAATAGCAAATTGGAAATAAAAAAATTGAGCATTCATACTAGTTTCAGTAGTAGCCTTGATTCACAATAGTAAACCTCAGAGAGGAATGACCGATGGGCACTGTTTCTTTACCGACAATAAATGTCAGAACCTCAATGTCAACTATCATTCTCTCTGTGTTGGTGGTTTTAAAATGTACAAGATTTGATTGGTATTTGCAGTAGTTACTTTTATGGAGAGTTGGCGAGGCTCCAGGCTGTGCTTGGGCTGCCTCCTCATGCTTTCCATTAATCCATGGAACCACACTGTGGGGGAGGTGTCCCTAGCCACCAAGCTATAGGTGGGAGAGGGGCGTGCCCAAGGTCACATGACAGGTGCATGGAAAGACTGGAATTTCATCCTGACTTTGCATTTGAACAGTGTCAAAGGTGGTTGAGAGGATGGCCTCAGAGTATTTCAAAGAGGCATCGTTAGGTTAGATTAATAGGGAAACAGAGGGAAGAAAAAATTCAATGATGTTACTCAAAATCTCAGTGGAATTAATCAGTGATGTTTGCCCTTTAGCCAAAGTCTGTTTTCTTAGGATACTTTGTTGCCAGACTTCTCTATAGAAGTCTTGCCTCTGTGGATCATCTCCAGGGGATCCTGAAAAGAAGTGAGAGCCATGGCTGATCTGAGGGACTTTGTTTCTACAGGGGCTTGAATGAGGTTAAATAGAGAAAGATCCAACCTCAATGTTTGACCGTGGTCGATGCCTATAGTTGAATCAAGCTGCTGCATCACCTTTGGCAGCCAACCAAGGACTTGGAGTGGGACAGGGACGCGACCAGAGAGAACTCACAAAAGCGGGAATTGACCTCGAGTCCGTTGCACGGAATCTCAGGGAAAAATTAGTAGCTGCAGCCTTCTGGTTTTATGCCTATTAGTGATTGATAATGAGCTTATTATTACTTTTTTGGGGCCACTGACTTTCAAATTTAGTGCCGTAAATTACTATTGAGTACTCCAAGGGGTAAGTTTATTATTTTTCTCAACAATTACCTAATGTTGAAGGCCTCTGGTTCTTTGCCCAGTTTCTGCTACCCCAACAAAGTACTGACACAGATACAAGGGGCAGGACGTGTATTTAGCAGGACTTTATCAGTAGGCGCATACCATGTAAAACACTGAAATACCTCCATACACGTTGGTAAATAAGCACTCTTCCGAGCCTACTC
This sequence comes from Molossus molossus, assembly GCF_014108415.1. NCBI lineage: Eukaryota > Metazoa > Chordata > Mammalia > Chiroptera > Molossidae > Molossus > Molossus molossus. The sequence goes on from NW_023425346.1 coordinate 94,834,736, forward strand.
CGTGCTCTGATCACCTCTCTCCCGCCACGTGGTCACCTCTGTAGAAACCCTACAGAAACCTGCATGATCTGCCAGCTAAAGGGTTAGCACCTGGTCAGGGGCTGATTTGGGGACCTGAAGCTTATTTAGTTTGGGGGCCCCACTTCAATAAAAAGAACAGATTATTAGGTACAAACAAGAAAATATATATGGAATAAGAAAAGCAATCACAACAAATTATGAATTCTGAACACCGGACAAATAACACTTCACTGACATCAAAAAATTCAGAAGCATAACAATATCTTTTATTAGTGCCATGAACCTTTTCTTCCGACATGCTTTTGCTTTTTGGATTGTGTTCTTTTTGCCCTCTTTATGTGGCAACACTTTTATAATATGATCTGTAGAAACAATAGAAAGATAATTTGGTCTTTCTTCTCGTAGGGTTAGTCAGATTTTATTTTTATTTTTAATAGTTTTTACCAATTATACAAAATGCTAGTGAAAACCAAATCTTCTGTTTATAACTTTGCACAGCTGATGATTGTAAGAATTTTGTAAAGATTGGCTTCTGGCTCTATACATTTCAAAACTTAATTTTCTTCATACCTATTTACTTCCCAGGGCTGGTGGCTTGGGGACATGCTTGTTTGACCTGTGACCTCCCACCTGGCACGCTCATCTCCTGCTTCTTGGTAAACTGGCAGAGCAGGCACTCAAAATATTCCTGGGCTAGACACTGGGAGCACCATTCATGCTATGGTCTTGTTTGTGTGTCTCTCTTTCCCCAAATTTATATATTGAAACCCTAAGCCCAAAGGTGTTGGTATCAGTAAGTGAGGCCTTTGGAGATGAGTGGGTCATGAGAGGGGAGCCCTCTTGAATGGGAGTAGTGTCCTTGTAAAAGAGGCCGAAGAGCTGCCTGTTACCTCTAACATGTGAGGACACGGAGGTGTCAGCTGTGAACCAGACAGTGAGCCTTCACCAGAACATGACCATGCTGGTTCCTTGACCTTAGGCTTCCAGCCTCCAGAACTGCAAGAAATATATTTCTGTTGCTGATAAGCTACCCAGTTGGTGGTATTTTGTTATAGCAGCCTGAGTGGACTAAGAAAATTTGTAAGAGGAAAAATTGATGAATTAGAAAGATCAACATTAAAAACGTTTGCTCCACAAAAGTCCATGTAGAGAGGATAAAAAGACCAATTACAGACTGAGAATATATTTGCAAATCACATATTCTTGATACACATTTTAGTATCAAGAATACACAAAGAACTCTCAAAATGTAATAGTAATAAAACCCCGAACAATTCAAATGACAAACGAACAAAAGACATGTTCAGACATTTCATTAAGGAGAATATACACATGGCAAATAAGCCCATGAAAACGTATTCAACATTATTAGCCATTAGGGAAACACAAATTAAGATGACAATGGGCTATCAGTACACACGTATGACAATGGCTAAAATAAAAAGAAAGATAACATGAAACACTGCCAAGGATGTAGAGAAATGAGACCATCCACACCTTGCTGGTGGGAATGTTCAATGGTACAGCTACACTGGAAAACATTTTGTAAGTTATTTTTTTTTTTAAGTAAACATGTGACTTACACATGACACAGCACTTGCATGCCTGGTACTTATCTCAGAGAAATAAAAACCTGTGTTCAGTAAGTTCACAAAACTTGCACATGAATGTTCATAGAAGCTGGAATCAGGTCAGGTGTCCCTCAACAGATCAGTGGCTAAAGAAACTATGGTATGTCTATGCCATGAAACACTACTCTGCAATAAAAAGGAATGAACTATTGATACATGCAACAACTTGGATGGATCTCAAGGGAATGATATTGAACGAAAAAAGCCTTAATTAAACATTCTTAGAGTCTCTATAGGTCTGGACCCGTACATGGCCCGGCAGGGATCTCGATGACTGAGGTCACCAGCCTCTCTGATCATTGGTGTCTGGGTTGGGCAGACTCTTAGGTATTTTGAAACAGGGCTGCTAATCTTCACATATTTTTAAATGCAATTTTTGTTCGTGTATTCTGAACTCATAAAAACTAAAGAATGTGGTGAAGGCATGGCAGTGTGGTATGACAGGTTTACTTTCTTTTTAAAAAATGATATACAATTTAAATTTTATTAAAATATTTACATATAGATTTTACCAATAGAAATTAAACACATATATGCAAGACTGTCCTTGGTTTAATTAATTATGAGCAGTAAAGGTGGTTTTCCCAATTAATTTAATTTTATTACTTTTACCAGAAAACTAGAGCTTCATATATTTTTCTTACATGCATAACAGAACTACTTATTTTTCTTTTTTTTTTTTTATCCTCACCAGAGGAAAATTTTGCATTTTTTTGTTCAGACAGAGCGGGAGGGAGAGAGAGGAAGAGAGAGAGAGAGAGAAACATCGATGTGAAAGGGACACATCGAGTGGCTGCCACCCGCACGACCAACCAGGGCCGGGGACAAACTGCAACCGAGGTACGTGCCCTTAGCGGGAACCGAACCCGGGTCTCTCTGTACCGCAGGCCGACGCTCTAACCGCTGAGCCAAACTGGCCAGGGTAGAACTACTTATTTTAAAAATCAGTGTTGATCAATGGTAACAATAACGCAGTGATTTAATCACAGTTTGTAGGCAGTGATCCTGGATTCAGTTTTAGGCACCTTCTCAGTTCTGTGTGATTAAGCCACCCTAGAATTTTTTCTTATTATTGAATTTATTGGGGTGACACTGGTTAATAAAATTTTGCTGGTTTCAGGTGCACAATTCCACAACACATCATCTGTACACTATATTGTGTGTTCACCACCCCAAGTCCTGTCTCCTTTTATCACCATTTATCTCCCCAATACCCTCCTCCACCTATGCTTCTCCCCTCCCTTTGGTAATCACAACACTGTTGTTCAAGTCCATTACTTTTTTCTCTTTTTTTCCCCCCTTTTTGCTCAATCTCTCCACACTCTCCCCTCCCCAAAACCCCCCTCCCCAAAAGCTTTCAGCCTGCTCTCTATCTATGAGTCTGTCTTTAGGTTTGCTTTCATTTGGACTTTGGGAAAGGGTTTCATTTGAGAGCCCTTTTTAGGGAGTTTATTTTCAGGAGAACCTACAGCCCTAGTGAGAAGCCACTTTTACCTGTAAGGTAGCTATGCCTTTTGAATTTCAAGGGTAAACGTGAAAACTGTAAAAAAAATTTTTTTTATTTATTAATTTGTTTTTGCTACAGATGTTTCTCATTTTTCCCCATTAACACCCTCCTCCTCTCCCCCCCCACCCCATCCCCAGCTCCGTTGTCTATGTTCATTGGTCATGAATACATGCATGTCAGTTCTGTGGTTTATTTCTTCCCCCACAAACCCCCACCTCCTCTGAGGCTTGTCAGTCTGTACCCTACCTCCATGTCTCTGGATTAATTTTGTTCAGCAGTCTGTTTAGTTCATTATATTCCACATATAAGTGAGATCATGTAATATTTGTCTTTCTCTGCTTGGCTTGTTTCGCTTAGCATAATACTTTCCAGGTCCTTCCATGCCATCTCAAAGGATAAAAGATCTTTCTTTCTGCCCTGGCCAGTTTGGCTCAGCGGTTAGAGCGTCGGCCTACAGTCCGGAAAGACCTGGGTTTGGTTCCCGCTAAGGGCACGTACTTCGGTTGCAGTTTGTCCCCAGCCCTGGTTGGTCGTGCGGGTGGCAGCCACTCGATGTGTCCCTTCACGTCGATGTTTCTCTCTCTCTCTCCTTTCCTCTCTCTCCCTCCCACTCTATCTGTACAAAAAATGGAAAAACATCCTCGAGTGAGGATTTAAAAAAAAAAAGAGAGAGATCTTTCTTTCTTACAGCTACATAGTATTCCATTATGTACATGTACCACAGCTTTTTAATCCACTCATCTACTGATGGACACTTGGGTTGTTTCTAGATCTTAGCTATTGTAAATAGTGCTGCTATGAACATAGGGGTACATATATTCTTTCTGATTGGTGTTTCAGGTTTTTTAGGGTGTATTCCTAGAAGTGAAATTACTGGGTCAAATGGCAGTTCAATTTTTAACATTTTGAGGTAACACCATAGTGTTTTCCAAAATGGCTGCACCAGTCTGCATTCCCACCAGCAGTGCACTAGAGTCCCCTTTTCTCCACACCCTCGCCAACACTTGTTTGATGATTTGTTGATGGCGGCCATTCTGACAGGTGTGAAGTGATACCTCATAGTTGTTTTAATTTGCATCTCTCTGATGATTAGTGATGTTGAGCATTTCTTCATATGTCTCTTGGCCATTTGTATGTCCTATTCAGTTCCTCTGCCCATTTTTTAATTGGGTTCTTTGTCTTCCCTTTTGTTGAGTTGTATGAGCACTCTATATATTTTGGAAATTAACCCCTTATCTGATGCATCATTGGTGATTATGGTCTCCCATATAGTGGGATCCTTTTCCATTTTGATGGTTGTTTCTTTTGCTGTGCAGAAGCTTTTTAGTTTGATGTAGTCCCATAAACATGGAAACTTTTGACAAAACAATGGGCAATCTCCTTTTGTACTTCCTTCTGTGATGTCTTCCTTCTTCTTCTGGGATAAGGCATGATTTATCCAAAGGGAACCATGCAAGACACGACGTTCAGGCCCCTAAGGGCCTTTTCGCTCAGAGCTGCTGCCTGTAGCCCACCTCTCCTTGTAGAAGGCTCACCAAGGCAGGGCCTGCAAGGAAAGGGGCAGCCAGGTGTCCAGCTCATCCTCCTCTCCAGGGATCATTCGGCTTAGCTGGAAGGGAGACAGGAGGCAGAAGGGAGCTTCTTTTGGCCCTGGATTTAAGCTAAGACCTTTAACCCAGCTTGACCAAGGATGAAGTTGATGCTTGAATCATGATCTGACTCTTCTATCTACTTGTCCATTGGTCCAGAACCTGTAGGGTTCAGAAATATGAAGAAAAAGACTCTTAAACACCATACACATGAAACTCACACCTTCCTAGTTTGTTATGTGCTGGACACACGGTGTTGTGAGACGTGGTGTACAGAAGAGTAATGGTCCCTGCCCTGAAGAGCCTGGCAGGCACATTTGATGTATCATGGGTCTTAAGCACCCTCCTTGGACTCTGGATATACACAGTAGTCCCACTGCTGGTCTATGGTAGACAATTCCTTCAGTTGAGTAGTATACATTCCTCTAAGATTTTTTGAAGCATTTGGACTGAAGCCCGGCACTCCCGGGGAAGTCACTTGGTCATTCTGTCCCAGGCTCTTTCCTAAATATGTGGCAGTCAAGGAGAATATTTCTTTAATGATCTTGTGTCAGCTTAGAGTAAAACCAGCTCAGGCTGTAGGAGGAGGCTGTGGGCAGAGCAAATAAATCACCTGCAGAGCAGATAGTCGGCCTCCCCTCCCCAGGCCCTGGTGGGCTCCTAGCTAGACTGTCAAGCTGTAGAAGGACAGAGCAGACCCACTGAGTACTGAGCAACCGAGTAGTCCCCTCAGGTGACAAGAGGGGGCCAAGCCTTTCCTGTCCTTTCCCCCCCCAACCTAAATCCAGGTGGTGAATTGTTGTAGTCTCTCAACCCCATCCCCCTGCCCATCAGTATCATTTGCTTTGGGGAAGGCATTCACAAACGGCTGGTAGCTTCATTCTGAGAATGAATTTTTTACTTTCTTAAGAAGAAAACATAGTAGAAAAGTAGCTTCTGAATCTTGCAAAGACCAATTGGTATTGACCATTTCATTATTAAGTGGTTAGAAGAAGAATGGGTCCCTCAGGTCTGCATTCAAGTCTGCATTTCAGGGGAAAGACATCTCTTGGTTGGGGCAAGTGGCCCTGGAGCAGGAGAAGAACCCTATTGGTAATGACCTCCAAGAATTCTAGGCTAATGTCCAGTTAGGAAGACTGGTCAGGTGACCCCTTGCTCTGGGCTGGCTCCTGGTACTGTCCCTGACATGTTATAATCATCATGCTTGAGTGCAATCTCCTTGGTCTGTTCAAGACTCATCCTTCTTTTCATATGAACAGAGTGGCCCTCTGAGAAGAGAAAATAAAATTTTGGGTTCATGATGTGATAGAAATAGCACTAGGCAGAACTCAGGGGGCTGGTTCTAGTTCTGACTTTATCATTAGCTGAAGGACTTTAGCTAGGTCAGCTTTCATCTGTATCTCAGTTTCCCTGTCTGTACAATAAACTTTTGGAACAAGTGCACCGCTATTTCCTTTCCAGCCCCTACTCTCTACAATTTATGAGTGCTCTAGCTTAAAAGGGGAAGGGAACAAAACTGTATGCTAGGCACTGAGAAGACACTTGACTCTGTGGTCTCTGATCTTCAGGAAATATCTTTCCAGCTTTGCAGATGAGGCTCAGACATCATTCAAAGATGTCTGGCTACAGGTATGGCTAGGTCCAGGGGTTTGAAGATGTGGTCAGAAACTGACTTCTCTCCACCTCTCAGTTCCTTTTCCTTTGTACTGGTTTCATTCTTGGGTTTTATGTGGTAGGAATCGGACTGCAGCAGCTCCAGCCCTCACATACAGCACTCACAAACCAGGGTAATCAACCACTCTAGTTTTCCTGGAATGGCGGGTGTTCCCTGGACATTAGGCTTTCAATTTTAAACTCAAATAAGTCCCAAGCAAACTCTCTCTTCATGGTGCCTGGCATCAGGTCAGTTTCAAGTTTAGCAGGATAAGAATGCTTATTTGAGTACCTCTCACCAAGTATCCTGACTTGCTCAGGCCCGCTGTGTTAGAGCAATGCCCACCCCTCAACCAGTGTCCATAGCCATGGGAATGCAGGTTGGCTTAGGTTTAGGAGGTAGGGGAGGGGAGGAGTCCTAAAAAAAAAGGGAGTGAAGGGTCCTGTGGAGGAGAACAGAAATGACCCCTCTGCTGGTAACTGGCAGGATAAGTTTCAAACACCTCCCCCCCTTCTTTTCCCAAAAACCACAGGGAGGTAGATGACTCCAACAGACATTGGGGCCTTTTGCCAAACAGGGTCAAGAAAGAACACAAGGCAGAGACAGAGAATGGTGATTCTGACGCAAGAAACTTTGGGAGTTCTTGGCTCCATGGCCTTTGAATAGAGAACAGATCCATTCATTTCCTGGCCCCTACACCACAGTAAGATTTATGGAGGGGGGATGCTGGGGTGTGTTGGGGGTGCCTGGCTGGTTTTCACCATGTGAGCACACTGGCAGTGAAATGAGTCGGGCTGCACTTGGTGCATCCATTCTGCAACTGGGAGGCTCCTGTTCAAGGCCCAGGGCAGAGCCAAGCCGATTTCTCGCGGAAATACTGCTTCCTCAAAGGGCGATGGACATCTGCCTGGAAGACTGATCCCCAAAGGAAATTAGAAGATGCCTTCTGTGCACTACCAGTGTGGAGTGCCCTGGCTGCTAATACCGCCTTTTATTAATGCTTCCAGCAACACCCACTGGAGAGCTACTAGGCTAAAAGGAAAGATTATTTTTGGCTCTCATACTTCCTGTTTTAGGAGAAAATCGCGTTCCAGAAAGACCTACAAAGAAGGGAGAAACTGCTAACATAATGACATTGAAGACAGGAGAGAAATTTCACACTGAAATTTTTACTTCAAGTGAGAGAAAAAGTGTGAACATTATTATGAGGGTGATGATAAAAACACACTCTAATCAGGAAACAGAAATATGTTCTGCTTAAAAAGGCTTCATGTTAGAGGGGTCTTGTATGGCTTCAGGGCCAAATTCATCTTCTTGCATACAGAAATTTTTTAGGCTCTCCAGCAAAATGATTATTCAAAAACCACCTTGTGTGGGAACCCCTAGATTAAGTCACCTGTAAAGAATTTCAGTGGATGTCTCTTGTTTCTTGCGTGCCCAGCATCTGTGCTCCTTCTGCAATGGCTCATACATGCTGGTGGCCAACTTTGCTAGATACCAGAGGCAGCATGGCAGAGAGACAGGCCGAGATGTTGAGGGACGCAGCTTTCACGGTATTCTTTAAGCACCGGATCTGGCTGTACCTGAGGTGGATGGACTCTTCCGCTGTATGAGTCAATACTTTCCCTATTTTGCATAAGCCAATCTGATTTGGTCTGGGGTCACTTGCAAATAAGAGTCCTAGAGAACTGATGAGGAGCATATAGTTAACTATATAATTTATTTGGAACTCTGTTGTCCAGTTGGCAGACAAGGTGCAACCAAGGTAACTGGGAACTGAGTAGGAGGGCACTCTGAAGAGCCAAAAGCAGTGTCATGTAATGTATGCTAAACATTTTGTGAGGGACTCCAAGGCAAGTCTATTATCTAGGATTGCCTGTGAAATAAGAATCAGAACGCTGTGACCAGTTTTGCTATTTGATTTTCAAACCTACGGCAGATAAGAAACAAATCGCAAGGCAAAGAGGGAGCCACTCCAAGGCAGGAAGAGAGAAGTGAGGAGTAGCTTAACTACTGGAGTAGCTTAACATGGAAAGATCCAGAGAACCACACGGTTTCCCAACTAAAACCTGGTCAAAAAGGTCCTGTATTACACAGATGTTCTTGATAATTCCCAAGTCATCAAGAAAAAATGCTGGCTGTTCCACATTTTCTGTTTTAAAAGGTAAGAAGTCCATCACACTTTTGAGGGAGAGTTCCTAATATTTTCCTTTTTAAAAACAGATTTTGGTTGTAAAAGGATACATTTCACTAACTGGAAGAGCTCTCCACCAAGACCAATTTCCTGAGGGTAATAAATAGCCTAGAAATGCTTTCATATTGATTTAGAAATAATGGTGTCTGAAAACTTTTACAGTTGACCACTAAATAAGGCAGGGTATTTCTTGATTTTTTTTTCTCTACTTCAGTTTAACTCCAAGAGGGTTTGCTGCTGGTGGTAAGGGAGAGAGGGGAAGGCCAACATGGTAACAGAGCCTGAGTTCTTTGAGCATTTGTTTTAGGTTCAGTACTTTGTGTGCTAAGTATATGTTCTCTGGGGTCCCGTTGAACTCAAAGGATCTATAATTGCATGCGTGCTTTGAATTTTTTAAAATAGCCATTTCGTTCTAAGTAGTGTCCCATTGAATAAATCAATTTCCTCAGGTTTAGTTTTTTAGAATGCTTCTGATACCGTGACATTCTTTTAAAAGTAATGTCAGCCATGGATAGTGGTTTTGAGGAACTTCCAAACTGTGTTTCAGAATGACTACACAATTCTACCTTCCCACCAACGTGTCTGAGAGCTCCAGTTTCTCTATATCTTCACGAACACCTGTGACTGTCCCTTTGATCACAGTCACCCTAGCGGAGCTGAAGTGACAGCTCCTGGTTGTTTCCATTTTTATTTTCTTGCTGGCCAGTGATTTCAGAGAACTTTTCCTGTGCTTACTAACCATTTGCATGTCTTCTCTGGAGAAATGCCTGGTCAGTTCATTTGGTCATTTTTCATTGAGTTATTTATCATTTTGTTATTGAGTTTTAGGGGTTCTTTATATATTCTGGATACAAGTCCCTTATCTGATACATGATTTGCAAATATTTTTTTCTCCATTCTGTGGGTTATCTTTATATTTTCTTGATTGTTTTTTTTTTTTTTTTTTTTTTTTTTTTTTTTAGCATTTCATGACATTTTGTAGCTTCTATGACCACGGAATTTTATTTATCCATCCATCCATTCATTCAACAATTCACTAAGGTGATGAGCCCAGTCTTGACTGATTTACTTTCTTGGCTTATGAGCAGAAAGATTTTCTGTGGTGTGAACCAAACTTAATTGAAGACATACTAGAAACTATGTGTTTTCACTGGTTAACTAATCTAACCCTTATTTAAAGGGATCTTATGTGTTGAGTCATGAGGCATGGCAGGCAATTCTACTTGTAAGAGAATGTGACTTTGGAAAAAATGTCAAGAAATCAATGTCCTTTTCTTTTTTATTTATTTACTAAAAAAATATTTTTTCTTTATTGAAGGAGAGAGAGATAAAAACATCGATGAGAGAGAATATCGACTGGCTGCCTCCTGCATGCCCCCCAACTGGGGATTGGGCCCACAACCCTGTCATGTGCCCTGACCAAAAATCGAACCGGCAATCTCTTGGTGCATGGGTTGATGCTCAACCAGTGAGCCACACCAGTCGGACAAGAAATTAATGTCCTTTTCAATAGTGACTTCAATGTTGCCTATATTTCAACGACAGATCCAAAGCATTTTATTGGAAAGGTTTGTATTCATTTTCCACTCTACACACATCACGCCTTTCATCTCAACAACAACAGCACCAAACCAACTTGCCTCATTTCCTTTGGCAAGGTCTGGATCCATCAGAACACTCTCAGTTAAACTGCACTCACTACATTCTGTTCAACTGGTAAGGGTAGTGTTATGGGATGATTCGTTTCTTCACTCACCGAGAGAACCACGGTGTGTGACCATGCTTAGTTAGCTTTGCCTTTTTCTTTGACTTGCAGTCTTTGACTGACAGCTGGCCTCAATTTCCTCATTTGTATTATGAAGATAACGATACTTCCCTTGTGAAGTTTTTTTTTTAAATTTTTATCCTCACCAGAGGACATTTTTGCATTTATCTTCAGATAGAGCAGGAGGGAGAGAGAGAAGCAGAGAGAGAAAGGAGAAGAAACATCAATGTGAGAGAGACACATTGACTGGTTGCCACCCACACAACCCCAACCAGGACCAGGGACAAACTGCAACCGAGGTATGTGCCCTTAGCGGGAACCGAACTCTGTCTCTCCAGTCTGCGGGCTGACGATCTAACCACTGAGCAAACTAGCCAGGGCCCTTGTAAAGTTTTATGGAAGATTCACTTCGTATACAGGCCTTGATCAGTGCCTGTCTTAGAGTAGGCGCTCAATTAATGTTTATTAACTTTTGTCTTTTCTTGATTTTGGGTGCAGAGGGTCAGACCTTGAGAGTGTGCCTAGATACATTCTGTGGAGAAACAACTGTGGATCAGGCATGTCTATACCAACAGAACACATTGCAAATGTTTTCTCCTTAAGGAGTGGGTGAGGTGGGGAGAAGCTGTAAGATATGCTTGCGAAGGCCAGATTCTGACTCACAGAGACTACAGCTTGCCTGGTGCCCCATGGGTGGTCAGTGGAGACACACGCAGATCAGAGGGCTGGCTTTGGCCCCTGGCTCCCTGTGCAATCTCTCCAGGAACATCTGCTTTATGAGAAGAAGCAGATCAAATGGCTTAAGAAAAGATCAGGGTCAGATGGGAAAAAATGAAGTTGCTTAAGCCCTAGGCTTAAATTCATTTCCCTAAAAAGGCACGTGGTATACTTTATAGCATCTTTTAGAGGAATGTAATTTCTGGACATTGGTGTGATGGGCTGGGGTATGCTCCTGAGTCAAGATGGGTTGTGTGACTTGAAATAAAGGCACAGTCTTCAGGTCAGGCTGAGTGAATGGGGAAGCTGTTGCCTGTGTTTTATGATTCCTGATCTTGCTTCAGCTCTGGGTGATTCTTTTTGATTTGACTGTCTTTTCTCATTCGCAGACCTGCAGACAGAGCAAGTGTCATAGAATTGAGCAGCACTCCCATCGTTAGCAGTATTGCAGGGCACACAGCTAAAGCGCATCACTTGGAGGTTCTTATTTCTGGGCTCTCTTGTCTTTAATGTCCTTGGTGCAACCGTTTCTCATTTTTATATGGGAAGCTGAAGAAATATTTGCTTTTGCTCAAAGGCATTCTCTAAAAATACCACGGAATCTGGGATGTAGGTGCATTGTTATTTATAGTTTTCCTTGGTTAAGTGTTTAAAATGGAAGAACAGAAGAATAGTTTATTGTCTTTCCTGTTGTTAATTTTATGTGTGTACAGGGTCCATAGCCAGAGCACATTGCTTTGGGGACAAGGACCAAACCTCTTAGCTTTATTTTATGTATGTCTTCAACATGACCTCAGTGCCTTGCAGACGGGTTGTTGGAACACTGGGAAGATTTTCCATTTCCAGTGATATATTGAGAAATAGGAGTGAAGGAGGTAGTTGAACCCACTTACTTCTATTGACCCCACCCATTTAATTATCCAGAAATATTTATTAGTTTGTTGAACAAAGATTGGGACCCCAGTGAGCCAGATGCTCTTTTGAAAGCTGGGAAGAGCAGCGAGCAAGGGAGGCATGATCCCTGCCCTCACGGGACTTGAGTTCTAGTTTATGTCATATGGACAATGAAGTTCATAGACACTAAGAAGAATCTTTTAGATGTACGGGTGCAAGGCACCCTCACATTTTGATTATATTTTGAGGTTATTATATACTTTTCCTTTTGTACCTTGCTTACCTTTGGATCTGTAAATTATTCCCCACTCAATAGTCCGTCCAATTTTTTTCAATTTATTTTTGACATTTCAATAAAACTTTGGATTTTCATAATGAGGTCAGATATGCTGTCAAACTTTTTCTATTGAATTTTATTGGAATATTACATTGGTTTGTAATTACCAGACCATCTTATTTACAGAATAAAAAACATTCCTCTACTTTTTTATTTTTTAGAGCTTCCTGTGAAAGTCAAGAATGCTACACAAACTTTACTTTCACGGGCCTGTACACTGTCAGAGGAAAGAGGTCCAAAGGGAAACATAATCTGTAGCAGGAAGAATACCATAGAGACGGAAAAAAAAAAAGCCCCAAACCCAAGTATAGAGACACTTGAAAAGAAAGAATGGGTCCTAGCTTGTCGAACTGAAGACCGGAAAACACCAAGGGTTAGCATAGCCGAAAATACATAAAAACATATTTAGTTTTGAGAAATGGCCCATAGGAGATTTAATGGCTGTGAAAAGCCTCTTTTCATTTCACATGAGAAGGGGACTTAAAATAGCCCATTTACAGCACGGGGAAATCCCATCCCCAAGGGTCTCAGTTGACTTGAGCTCGGCTAGCAGTCACAGAGAACCTGCTCTGTGCAGGCACAGTGCTCTGGATGGAGACAGCAAGCAGGACACCAGACCCCTGCCGGAGTGTCTTTCAGCCCATTGTGGAACCAATAGCTAAGCAGGACATGTCTTGACACTGTGATAAGACCTGTGATGCGATCAAGCCCAGGCTACCATGGAGCCTGGGGTGGGGGGTGGTGAGAGGAGGTATCATAGAAAAATTTCTGGAGCAGGTGATACCTGAGCTGAGTCTTTTAAGAGTGGGTCATGAGTGACCTTATGTCAACGAAGTAGTATTTTCATTATAAACCACTTAAAAAAAATAGACGAGGACTTCTGTGAAATAATACATATAATGTTGAAACTTTCCAAGTTGAATACGAAAGGCAGTAATCATATCCCAGGTCTACTGACACATCTCTTGCCAAAGAACACAGGTAAAACTACTGAAAAATGTGTGTTGTAATTTACCTGCAAATATGCTCATATAGATTCTGCCAATTGGATTGCCTGAGTAGCCTGTTCTCCTCAAATGAGGGTCTGGTAATTGAAAAACTAAGGTAATTTCCTAACTAAAGAGTCCTCTTGCCAGAGCTCTTTCTTGTTGCCAAGTGGCCAGAATCATCCCTGTGAGAGTAACTGCACCTTTGACTTTGTTCACTAGGTGACCTGTATTGGGTTCACATTTTCAAGGGGTTAAATTAGGATAGCTGTAAAAATAGACGGTGATTCCATTAACCCTTTCTCAGATGGTATTAATCACTCAAGCCTCATCAAGAGGCACCAGCTTGTTTCATTCATAAACTCTGTTTTGGATCCAAAGAATTAATTACTTTCCATTCTCAGGAAATCAAATTCATCATGTCTAAGTCAATAATGTCAAAAACTCATGACCTCTTCCTGGTTGGGATACTTTCCCCTTCAGAAAAATGCTTCGGTGGCACACAATAATTTTGGGAATGGGAAGTAAGGGTCTCTTGATTCCCTGAAAGTGTATCTATTCTGAGAAATACTCAAAAAATAATTGAATTTCTGAATAAATCTCTTTCACAACTTTTAAACAACTTAAGAATTTGGGGATTTTCTTCATAATGCTCTTATAATAGAAGATTCTCGATTCACACTTCTCCTCTCCACCCTTTCACTTTGGAAAAAAAAATTAAAAAAGGAGAAGGGAATAATAGAGAAAGAAGCATTTCACATCACCATAGAGCACATTGGACTGCCTTCAATTCAGTCATTCAAGTTCTTGTTCATCTTGGATTCGGCAGTGTTAGGGCGATGGCATAGCTTGGAAGGGCTTCAGCCCCTTTGGGATCTTTATCAGACCCACCCCAAGGAAACATACAATCTAAATAAAAACTGAGCACTTGCTCTGCACACACAGCTTCAAAAGGAGAATCCTTACAGCCACAGTGCCCACCCTCTGTGTGCCAGTCAGCTCTTTAGAAATTCCAGCACACATTTGCAGGGAGCAGCTGCACCCTGTTTTTAGAGCTTGGGGCAGCTGCAGTGACTTGAATAACACTTTTCAATCAGCCTGGCATGATGCTTCCACTTCACACTTCGCCAGGGTTCGCTTTAGAGTCGTCTAAACCCTATTAAGCTGTCACGGGATGTATTTCTGGGTTTCTTTTCTCAATTTTACTTATTTTGAGAGAGTTGGCACAGGAACCCAGTCGAGACATATGAGTCCAATTCATAGTCCTGCTGTTCTTACTCAACTCATCAGGGCCTGCAGAAGCCAGCTCCTGCTTCTCGTCCCTGTAGGATGACAACGCTGAGAAATTTATAGATACGGCTTGGGAAGGCTGAGGGGAAATCCCATTCATCTTTTAGATGGCTTTCTATAACCATTAGCTGGCAGAATTAGAGGTCAACGTCATTGCCATTTCCGCCATGTAGCTTGGCTGCACACTTATGACTTAGAATCAGGTCTTCATGGTCTCTAAAAAGCAGTTATCTTTTGTTCTCACTGGGTGTTATGAGTGGAATGTTTGTGTGTTTCTTTGTCCCTCCCCCAAATTCACATTTTGCAGCCCTAATCTCTAAAGTGATGGTATTTGGACGTGGAGCCTGTGGGAGGTAAGTAGGTTCATGAGGTGAGGACCTAATGATGAAATTTGTGTTCTCATAAGAAGATAGCTAAGATCTGGAAACAGCCCAAGTGTCCATCAGTAGATGAGTAGATAAAAAAGCTGTGGCACATTTACACAATAGAATATTATGCAGTGGTAAAAAAGAAAACTCTCTTATAGAGGGACCTGGAGAGTATTGTGCTAAGTGAAACAAACCAAGCAGAGAAAGACAAGTATCACACGATCTCACTTAATTTTGGAATACAATGAATTAAACAAACTGATGAACAAAACAGACCCAGAGACATAGAAGTAGGGTGCAGACTGACAAACCTCAGAAGAGGGGGTGGCAGGGGGAAGAGAAAAACCACAGAATTTACATGCATATATGCATAACCAATGGACATAGACAACAAAGCTAGGGATGGGGCGTGGGGGTGGGGTGGGGCGGAGGGTGTCTATGGGGGAAAAAGGAGAAACATCTGTAACAAAAATAAATTAATAAAAATAATAAAAAGGAAGAACAAGACACCAGAACTGTCTCTCTACCATGTGAACATACAGTAAGAAGGCAGCCATCTGCAAACCCAGAAGAGGGTGTCACTGAGCTGGGATCTTGATCTTATACTTCTCAACCTCCAGAGCTGTGAGAAAATGAAGTTCTATTAGTTCAGCCACCAGTTTATGGCATTTTTGTTACAGCAGCCTGAGCAAACAGAGACAAGCTGCCATTACTCTTGTGACATATAAGCCTCACCGAAACCAAAGGGTTAGAAATGATCTCAACTCTACCACTGTATGAACTGAAACTCAGAGAGAGTAGGGAGCATTCTTTTCCCCAGAATTCGAACCCATGGACCACAACATCCAGGTTTGAAGCTAGAGCAAGGACTTGCGTAGAGCTACTAGCCACAAGTGAAATTAAACTTCAATTTTAATTTCAATAAAACTTCAGTCTTTTAGTTGCTTCATTTCAAAAGCATGATAGCCACATGTAGCTAGTGGCTAACAAATTGGACAGTGTAGATAGGGGATATTTCCACCATCACAAGACATCTTATCAGACTATGCTGAGGTCCCCCTTTTGCCAAGCACCTCAAGCAACTTAGGCGGGCCGGGGGGTCGTTCCATTCTCCATATGGGGTGTGGGCAGAGAACCCACACAGGAAGCATTAAAAGGAAAAGATTTGGACTACCATCAAGATCATAAATAACTACCAAATAGTATACAAGTTAAGAGTGTGTGAGGTAAGAGGTAGAAAGCAGAGTGGTGGTTGCCAGGCATGTGGGGAGAGGAGAATGGGGAGCTACTGTTCGGTAAGCATGGAGCCTCAGTATTACAAGATGAGTAGAATTATGCAGATGGATGGTGGTGATGGTTGCACAACAATGTAAATGTATTTAACACCACTAAACTGTACCGTTAATAATGGTTAAGGTGGTAATTTTTTTTTTTTTACTACTCTGTTCTATAGATTTATTATTTAAAATTAATTGTGCTTTAGTTATTTATTTATTTTTTAAAATTAATTAATTAATTTTTGTTACAGATGTTCCCCCCCCACTTTCTCCCCCCTAATGTGTATTTTACCCCAATAAAAAGAAGATACTGTGCAAATATTTCCATGTCAATAAATGTTGAAACATCAAGAGAAGTGCATGAGAAAAGTTTAATTTCCACTGTACCCCCTGTTCCCATATCCATTTCTCCCCTCTCCCTAAAGTTTGTATTTGGAGATAATTCCAGGGTGCACTGTGTGGTCGGAACAAAATGTAGTGTCAGGGAAAGGCAATGAGACCTCTGAAAGAAACTGACCTTGAGCGGGTCTCTGGGCAAGCTTGAGTGAGCAAGGTCATTCCAGGAACAGCCAAGCTGCACCCTTGCCACAGGGGTGCCCCGTGGCGATGAGCAGGCTGGCAACAGTGTGTCTGCTTAGGCTCTGTGGATCTGTCTCTCTGCCTGGCATTGTAAGTAACACCGGCTCTCAACGACTCCTAAACTTAGATCAAGTGAGTCCCCAGTCACTTTTATAATTTAGGGGGCATATGTTTTAAGAGGAAACTGTTAGATTTCCTGCTAATAGACTAGGTCTTAAGTGATTAACCAAAGCTGCATTTGTGCCCTGTTTTTAGGCTAGGTCAAACTATTTACCCCTACAGCCTTGACTGTATATGGTCATCATCCAGGGAGCTTTGCGAAGTGCTGATACCTGGGTCTACCCCACGGAAGTCGAATTTTGTTGGCCTGGGTGTGATCTGGGCATTGGAGCGTAAACATCCTCCCCAAACTCCTTAGATTCTAATGTGCCAGCAAGTTCGAACACCATGGGCTGTGACAGAGAGGTTGTAGCAAACATTTTAATGCATGTATAGTGCTCAGAAGATTACCTGGCACATAGAATACATGAAATAACTATTGCTGTTTTTGTTGTTACTCTTGGCAAGTGGCTGAAAACCAGACCAAACCCTGAATGTGTAAACAGACTGTCTCAGTACTCAGTCACCAGAGTCTGACCAACGGCCCGGCTTAGGTCTCCAGGTGCTGGGAGCAATTATCCACTCACCGATTGTGTGTCTTTTGCGACTTAGGTAACGAGCACTGGGAAGGGGGACACTGGATGTCTGTCTTTCCAAAGGCTTCGTGGTCCTCCTAAATAGAAAAGACAAGTTCGTGAAATTGAAATGTTTATGTGTTAACACATCCAAATCTTGGAAGAAGACTTCAGATGTATAAATAATGAGCCTTAGGAATAGATTAGGCGGAAGCACAGCTGCCAATTATTGTTCCCCAATGTGGACATTAGTACTGATCAGTTTGCACTGAGCACCTTCACTGTGCGACCCCGTTGGAAGGACCAATGCATGATATAGTAAAAAATAAAGACCTAAACTTCTTGATCAAGGAGCTTATAATATTTATTCATAATATATGTAAAATTTTAATAGAATTCATTTCCTAGATTCATATAAACACTTATTTTTAGAGTCATTGAAGGTCAATTTACTTACGATCTTCTTTGTTACTTGTTGCTCATGTATTACTGCATTGCATATAATGATATCAAAATATTTCAATGGGCTTCTCATTCTCCTTCCTGAAAAGAAGAAAAATCTACATGGAAATGAAAGCATGTTTTTCCCCTCCAATTTTTACTACTTTCAAGTGTTAAATCTGTCTTCAGGAGTTGAGATTGCCAAATAAATTGTTTCAGAATAGGCTGAAAAATCACCCTCGGTTGCCTTTGTGTTTTATATACGTTCACTGAAAAACTACTGGGACAAATTATTGTAGTAGAATCTTGTTTTCATTTTACTCAGTATCCTAGCGAGATGCTACTGTTGTCCTCAGTCAGCTGGGGAGTAGAGTATACATTGGACTCGTAATTTAAGATTTTTCTTACAAGCTATTAATCTCTGGTTTGCGCTGTCACAGGAAGGCCAGGCTGGAAATACTACACAGTAGCTCAGCCCCTTTAAATGGAAAAGTACACAAAGTCTCAATACGTGCTACTGCAGTAGCCCTTTGGCTCCAGTTCAGAAGTCCGGCCTGCCAGCCTCCCCAGTGCCTCTTCTCAGATATAAAAAGGGAGCCTCTCCGTGTCGACACGGTTCCTCTGGCTCGTTTGCGTTGACAGGTCTGCCAGTGACGATCTGTCCTCATGAGAGCCATGAAAGGTACTGCTTGGAGGCTTCCTTTGTAAGTGATCTTTTTCAGCGTAATTATTCCAATAGGTCTTTCCTGTAAATTAACTGCTAAGATACAACCTGGGTAGAGTGGAGTTTTTATAGGCATTCAGTAATTCATTTGCTCATTTGTTTACTTAACTCATTGAGACACATATTTATTGAATGGCTGTCTGGTGCCTGGCACTGTGTTAAGCACAAGAGAGGATAATAGTACTGCAGAAAGAGTTCTGACAAAGATCTTGGGAGAATCCTTTCACTATTTAGGTGACCTGACCATGTGACTTGGTGCCCTGCCTACGGGAATATTACACATTCCCAGATGTCATGTGATTTGCTTTGACCCATAAAATGGGCGAAAGTGACACACATCATCTTTATCTGGAAGCTTTAGGAACCAAGTCTCGGTCAGCCATCTCTTCCTCTATCTTTCCTCTTCTGTGAGGCCAACAGTGTCCCCAACATGGGCTGCTCCTTCCATTTAGGTCCAGGAGTGAGGGCAGAAGGAACAGATGGGACCTGACACCTGATGGCCAAAGGATCATTCTTGAAATTCGGGGCTCACTTATTACCACAGCATCACCTAGCCCACCTCGACCTATGCAGGTGGACACTATAGTTACAGCACTACCGCTCTGGGACTGAAGGCTAACAGGTCACTTCCTGGTATACTCCCACCCTGTCCCAAACCCATCAGAGCCTGTGTCACCCATTCAGCCAGGTTCTTTTCCTTTTGAAATGTTCCCAAGTGAGAGGTGTCGCCTGCTTGCTTCCATTACTTGCACGTGGTTGCTGCCACTTGGAGGAAGGAGCTGGGAATACGGGAGGGGAAGGGGTGCAGGGAGAGCTGGGGAATTCGAGTGCAGCAGGGAAGAGCTAAGGGAGTTGTCTCAGGGGCTACATCTGCAGGGACTTCTGCTCCAGTCTGGCCCCAGATGTCACAGCCCACAGCTGCTTCCAATCATTAGATGCATGCATTTCCTGTCCAAGTCAAATAATAAAAAAGAAGAGACGCACACCACCAGAAGCTTTATCTTCCTTTCTCCTCCCTTCCAAATCTTCAGATTGATATTTCTGGATTAAACAAACACATTTGGAAAGATGTAGTTTTTCAGTTTGGAAAAACAAAATGCTTTTCAGAAATTATTTTATTTTCTGGAAACAAAGCTCCTTCTGGACTTACAGCGAGGCGCAAATCGGTGGTGTAATTGTTCCATCAACGGTGGGTGTTGGCCTCAGGATTCAAGACTGATGCCTCAGCTGTGCTCTGACCTCGGCTCCAGGGCGAGGGAGGGACTAAGGAACACTGGAGGGAAGTGGAAAGCCCGGGGCCAAGGCTCCCTGGTTTTAACCTCAGCTTATCCTTTATCCCGTTGATTTGGTGAAAACAGTATTCATTCATCACTCTACCGATATTCATTAAACACCTGCTAGGTGCCAAGCTCTTTCTAGATGCTGGATATAGTAGATTTTCTAGTTTTTCTCTGGCTTTTCAAGAAACACATAAGGTACACTGCCACTTTAAAAAAAATGCTGTTGTCAGAATCATACTGAGGATCCTTGAGAATCCAATTCATCTTTAGATGATCACCAACTTGCTGTCGATGGTGCCTCAGGCTGAGTTTCTAAGGAAATGGATTCTGACACTGACCTTCGCACACAGGAAGTTCATTGGTAGTGATGGAAAGAGGCTTAAGGTGGTGAACACACAATACAATATACAGATTATGTAGTATAGAATTGTACACCCGAAACCTATATAATTTGATTAACCAATGTAACCTCAATAATTCAATAAAAAATAAAAACATTCATAACATCAAATCAACAACAACGGCCGTCGGGAAGGGTGTCTGCAGCAAGGCCTGTGAGAAAGTGAGGAACACAGGACTGGGCGGAGGGAGAAGCTGGGTTGTGATGCAGCACCTATGGAGGCTCAGCCAACCCCGCTGGAGCTGAGGAGCCGAGACGGCTCTTTGTTATTCCACTTTGGGGTGAGAGAGCTTCTATTCTCCTTCTTCCCAATACCTACCCTTGGTTGGATGTGGGTGGCTCCTGGGAAGGGAATGGAACCTTGGGAGAGCTCCCTTTGCTGGAGGACAATTCCAAAGATCCCTGTAGGTTAGCAGCCCTCCCTCCCAGGCGGGTGAGTGTCTCCACCCAAGGGCACCTTGGTCAGGCCACCACAGCAAGCACTACAGATGGGATCAAGACAGGACCATGCCTTACACCCATTTTCAATAAAGGATCTGCCTGAGTCAAACCTGTGAGTTAGTAAAACTTGTTTGTCTTCAAGCCTAACATTCTCACTCTGTATCTTTCTGTGGTGTTCTCCTTTTACCGACTGAGAAACCCGTGACCAGATAAAGATGAAAAAAAACAAACAAAAAACAAACCATTGATTTTTGAATTTGGTTGGAGAAGGATACTATCATCCTGGAAAATGTGCCTGTACTAATGCTTCAAAGGAAACAATGTGTATGCCTAGATTGCACTTTAGAGGTTATAAAATACACGTGTGTGGTACTTATCCTTCCAAGAAATAGTGTGTTAACCAGGCAGGTGCATCACAGATGCAGCACTGAGACAGGAAGAAGTGAAAAGTCACGTCCAAGGTGCACCAAGTGCTACATGCAGAGTTTAGAGCAGGTAGCCTCTAAATTCCAGGCATTCGGCAGGTGGGCAGAGGAGAGATTCCTGGGGCAGGAGACCATTTCTGCCTAAAGCCCAGCCTTGATCTTGTTTTTAGGTTACAATTCTACTGAGGTCCAAGGCTACTTTCTAAGTTAAGTGGGTTTGCTTTCTTCTTTCTTATTCTTAGGGAATGAATATCCATGTTCTATTTTTACTAACAATATGAATTTGGGGTTATTGAAAAGAAAGTGTTCATCGATGGAATGACTGGGTGATTCATGTACTAACAATTTACTAATGAAAGATTATGTGCCAGGAGAATGCCAGGAATGGAATAAAATGTGCTGTTTTACCTCTTCTACTTGAAGTTTTTCTTCCAGTGAATGGTCTGCTTCACAAAGTCAGAGAAGAAAACCAGTAGTAGCACAGTCTTACAGTCAGAAATTAGTTGAGAACCCACCTCACTGGATTTAGTTTTCTGCTCTAAAGAATTTGGGCAAGGAGATAAAATTGGGTAGACAGAGGTGGACACACCTGAACATCTTAAATTCAGTTTGTCATGAAATCCAATCTCTTAAAACACAAAGGCAGCCAAAAACTTTCCCAATGAGTATATGTTATCTGTGCATTGAGATCACCAAGGGACAACTATGGGACACAGAATCACCAGTTATTAGTGTAGGTAGTTTCTCTTATGTATGACAGGGTTGACCATTTATAGGCTGACATTATATCCAATCAAAATGGAAACAGAATCAAAATTAAAATATTAACAATAACTCTCTGTGTCTCAATATTGTTAGGAAATCTTGTCACACTGAACTAATCCTGGGAACAGAAACTTCTAGTAAGTGCTTTTCTTGGGAGCTTTGCGGGTAAAAAGTTCCCAAATCATTTCTGTAGCACCCAAGAAGTTGATATAAGACATGAGGTCTATATAGATACTCGAAGATGGAGTGTTTTCATTCACTCAAATTCATGGTTGCTCATCAAGAGAAAAGGGGAGCTAGAGTAAAGTTCTGGAAGGACTTCGTGCTCTGAGGAGGGGCAAGGGTGAACATGAGATCTTAGAAGGTGACAGGAACTCTACAGCAGGAAATAGAAGGTGAGTGATAGCGCCTCACGCTGGTGAGCGAGCTTTTTGGAGAATGAGAGACAAGCAACTGCTATGTGGTGAGAAGTTTTGGGGAAAAGGAAGAATGTTTAGAATACATTTTTATAAAGTTTATTTTTTAGAGGGAGAGGAAGAGAGAGAGAAAAATGTCAATGTGAGAGAATAACATAGATTGGCTGCCTCCTGCATTCCCCCCACTAGGGATCGATCCTATAACCCAGGCATGAATCCTGACCAGGAATTGAACCGGCAACCCCCTAGTGTACTGAACAACACCTAACCAACTGAGCCACACCGAGCAGGGCTTATAAAGTTTTAATGTGTAGTGTCTCCTGCATAAAATCTACAGCAAAGCGCAGTGTTATTTGTTAGGGTCTTTTGATGACAGAATGGAAGTGGACTAATGGCTGTCTCTCTAGCCAGAGGCATGCTTAGAGAAAGGTCTGGGTTTGATGGCATTATATACTCATTAGAGAAGGAATATCTACACGCCAATGACTTTACATGGTCACCTCAGCACTGGGGAGATGGGTTTTGTAACCCAAGAACATGCCAAACATTGAGGAGTAGAGCCACTAATCTAATCCCCTCAGTTTATTGGCGAGAAAACTGAGGGGCATATATGTGCAACCAATGGACACAGACAACAATGAAGGTGGGGGTGGGAATGGGAACAGGAAAGAGAGTGTCAACGGGGAAAAGTTAATTCATTAATTAAAAAAGGTGGTTTATATGTAATATGTATATATAATTTTCTGATGTATTATGAAGGTATTTCCTTGATAAGGAAATCTTGAAAATTCAAATTATGAAGAATGCTTTGCACAGACAATCAGCAGATTATCAAGGCCTGAAATTCTTCCTTTATTCTTCTTTTACGTCATCTCAGAATGTTTGACTTTGATGTTTTGAAATGTTACTGCATGTTTATATTGCTCCCTAATGGCATTTGATAATTAAACTTGACCAAATATAGTTCAATTTTATTCCTGAGGATTTAGATACTGACCTAGACAAGCATCCTGACCATGCAAACAGCATTTTGGCCCCACATTTAACCAGAATTAAGTTAGTTCTTTCATGTGTTTATATAGTAGAACAGCTCACTTGAAAATGATGACAGAAGTGTCCCTTTCCTCTAATCTTCCAAAGGTCAATAATATGATCCTACTGACCACACAGCAGTACAACAGTGAATTAAGCTAGTATTTAAAGAATTTATTAGAAAACTTTCTTGGGGGAAAATATGTCTTCTGACGGATAGAAATAATCTCTATTTCTCCAATTTTTTTTTTTTTTTTTGTAGAGAGAAGTGGTTTTAATGAATCAGATCGATGATACCATCTCACATCTTTATTCCTTAGATTTCACAGTATTTTCTTATGTAAATTTGGAAATGTGGATGAGCTCTTTTGGATGGTAGAGGCTCAAGATATTTTTCTCATCACAGTAATAATGGCAGGAAACCTCATTCTTCAGCTCCTCTGTCCCCACTCTTTCATGGGTACAGAAATGGTAAAATCTGCTCCAGTCACCCTAGCTAGATCTCAGAATCTTAGGGAAGAAAAACCTACAAATTATCTCTGCAGATTTTTCCAGATGAAACAGATTGTAGGACCCTTAACCACAGATGTGCCTATTTTAAGATGAAGTCTGAATCATTTCTATAGAAAATATCTTCTTTCCATGAAGCTCCCTGAGTAGTCAGAGATTCTGGGAACTTGCTGGAACCCAGGAGTACTCTCCTCTGTGGGCCATGTTATGAGTATGTGTCCAAGTCTCAGAGGTATTTACTCAAAACACTAGTGAAACATTGCCTATAACTAACAAAAATGGAATTTTAATGACAGTCCAAGGAAAGTTTATCAACTTTATTTGTAGAATCATTCATGGTTGAAGACCTAGGTATTACCGTTGAACAAATTACCAAAACTACAGGTAATGAACAATTGTTAAGATGTGGACTATGTATTCCCATAGCATGCATCTCCATTCTTATTCCAAGCTGAAATCTCAGATGATGACTCTTAGACTCTAATTCAGCAGTTTTATGAAAGCAAAGGTACTTTTATTTTTTTAATTTATTTTTTTTATTAATTTATTTTTGTTACAGATTTTTCTCCTCCCCCCCCCTGATTCCCCCTCCTCCTCCCTCCCTGCCCTGTCCCCAGCTTTGTTGTCCATATCCATTGTTCATGCATACATGCATATAAGTTTCTGTGGTTTATCTCTCTCCCCCTACCCCCTCTTCTGGGGATTGTCAGTCTGTACCTTACATCCAAGGATCTGGGACTACCCCACCCTCAGACTGTTATGTTCATTATATTCCACAAATAAGTGAGATCATATGATACTTGTCTTTCTTTGTTTGGCTTGTTTCACTTAGGATAATACTTTCCAGGTCCCTCCATGTCGTCTCAAAGGATAAAAGATCTTTCTTTCTTATAGCTGCGTAGTACTCCATTGTGTATATGTACCACAGCTTTTTTATCCATTCGTCTACTGATGGACATTTGGGCTGTTTCCAGATCTTAGTTATTTTAAATAGTGCTGCTATGAACATTGGGGTACATATATTCTTTCTGATTGGTGTTTCAGGCTTCTTAGGGTATATTCCTAGAAGTGGGATCACTGGGTCAAATGGCAATTCAATTTTTAATTTTTTGAGGTAACACCATATTGTTTTCCATAGTGGCTGCACCAGTCTGCATTCCCACCAGCAATGTACTAGAGTCCCCATTTTCTCCACACCCTCGCCAACACTTGTTAGATGATTTGTTGGTGGCAGCCATCCTGACAGGTGTGAGGTGATACCTCATTGTTGTTTTAATTTGCATCTCTCTTATGATTAGTGATGTTAAGCATTTCTTCATATGTCTCTTAGCCATTTGTATGTCCTGTTTGGAGAGGTGTCTATTTAATTCCTCTGCCCATTTTTTTTTTTTATTGGGTTCTTTGTCTTCCGTTTGTTGAGTTGTATGAGCACTCTATATATATTGGAAATTAACCCCTTATCTGATACATCATTGACAATTATGCTCTCCCATACAGTGGGTAGCCTTTTCGTTTTGATGATTGTATCTTTCGCTGTGCAGAAGCTTTTGAGTTTGATGTAGTCCCATGTGTTCATTTTCTCCTTTGTTCCTATTGCTTTAGGTGATGTATCAGTGAAAATTCTGCTGCGTATGATGTCTGAAATTTTGTTGTCTATAGTTTCTTCTAGGATTTTTATGGATTCATGACTCACATTTAAGTCTTTTATCCATTTTGAGTTTATTCTTGTGTAAGGTGTAAGTTGATGGTCTAGTTTCATTTTTCTGCATGTAGCTATCCAATTTTCCCAACACCATTTATGAAAGAGGCTGTCTTTATTCCAGCAAAGGTACTTTTAAAGATCCCAGACATCCTAAGAATTATTCAGAAAATAGCCATGTGGAAGAAGAAATGATAAGAGAGAAACATTTTCTCTTTCAGTAGAACATTGCTTTGTTGCTTGCTCATTTGCATCTCCTCTCCTTTTTATCAACACTACAATTTTTATTTAAGAACTGTCTTTCTGCAAAGAACCCAATTAAAGAATGGACAGAGGAACTAAATAGACACCTCTCCAAACAGGACATACAAATGGCTAAGAGACATATGAAGAAATGCTTAACATCACTAATCATCAGAGAGATGCAAATTAAAACAACAATGAGGTATCACCTCACACCTGTCAGGATGGCCGCCATCAACACATCATCAAACAACAAGAATTGGCGAGATTGTGAAGAAAAGGGAACTCTAGTACACTGCTGGTGGGAATGCAGACTGGTGCAGCCACTATGGAAAACAATATGGTGTTACCTCAAAAAATTAAAAATTGAACTGCCATTTGACCCAATGATCCCACTTCTAGGAATATACCCTAAGAAGCCTGAAACGCCAATCAGAAAGAATATATGTACCCCCATGTTCATAGCAGCACTATTTAAAATAGCTAAGATCTGGAAACAGCCCAAATGTCCATCAGTAGATGAATGGATAAAAACGCTGTGGTACATGTACACAATGGAGTACTATGCAGTTGTAAGAAAGAAAGAGCTCTTATCCTTTGAGACGACATGGAGGGACCTGGAAAGTATTATCCTAAGTGA
This sequence comes from Molossus molossus, assembly GCF_014108415.1. Taxonomy (NCBI): domain Eukaryota; kingdom Metazoa; phylum Chordata; class Mammalia; order Chiroptera; family Molossidae; genus Molossus; species Molossus molossus. Next base: position 94,861,235 of record NW_023425346.1, read on the forward strand.
AACAAGCCAAGCAGAGAAAGACAAGTATCATATGATCTCACTTATTTGTGGAATATAATGAACATAACAGTCTGAGGATGGGGTAGTCCCAGATCCGTGGAAGTGGGGTACAGACCTACAATCCCCAGAAGAGGGGGAGAGAGATAAACCACAGAACTTATATGCATGTGTGCATGAACAATGGACATGGACAACAAAGCTGGGGACAGGGCGGGAGGGTGGGAGAGGTGGGTATCAGTGGGAGAAAAAGGAGAAACATCAGTAACAAAAATAAATTGATTAAAAAAAAAAGAAAAGAAAAAAAAAAGAAGTGTCTGCATTTTTAGCCCTCAGTTGGGTGGGGTTGTTATCACCCATAACTAACAATTGTTTGGCTAAAGCACAGGGTCCTTCCCTGCTATTGTGATTGGCACTGAGGTGAGTATGTAAAAGTCCAATTGCTTTGGAGCCTGGGAATCTTCCTCTATGGTTGAGAAGGAATGAATTCTTCCCTCCCATGCTTTCCCCTCATTCTTTTTCTTTCTTTACATGACAATTTATTTCATTCTCATACACAAAAAATTAGCCTTTTACACAGGAAAATAGTATTATATGCCCCTTTCCAGAAAAACATGCTCTTGGAGTTTTCCACCACTTGGAATTGATAAGCATAAACCTCTCCCCACGTTCTCTTCACTCCTCTTGTAACCCTCATTCTCTTTCACTTGTAAAAGAATGAGTCCTGAAGTTGATTTTTTCTCCCAGTAAAATACAGTTTATAATGACAGGGCAGATGCTTGAAAATTTGGGCACATCCTGAGATGTGTTTTTGAAAAAGTTTTATAGAAAATTAAAGCCTGATCCACAGTGATACTTTCAACAAGTATTTGCTTAGTGCAACCCCTTCTGAGATTGTGAGCTAGGTCAGCAGGGCTTCAAATCCAGACTTCTCCACTGAGCTCACTGTAGGTTGGCATTAAATGTATGCTATATAGATACTTGGAGAGTACATGAGTTATTAGAGAGGCTGGCGGGGCTGGGTCTTCAGAAGCCTTTACTGCCAAAGACTTTGAGGCCAAAGGGCTCTTGATCTAAGGTCTTATGTGGTGCAGTGAATCTCCTGAACATTTTCAGAGTTTAGCCATCTGATTGGATTAACATGAACTAGAATTTTCTGCACTATTTCAACCTCATCTGAAAGTCCTGTAAATTGACAATGGTGACTATGAATATAACTATGATGAAATCTCACCATCTTGGCTTCTTTCCTACTCACAATACAATGAACAAACTTTGCAGATTCATAGTATACACCCTTTGGTTGAGTGACACAACAGAATCTGTGTGTACAAATCTTTGATCACTGAAATCCCCTTCTCCCTTATGTTGACTATCTAGCCAGACATGTCAGCTAAATATGCTTAGAGTTGGTTGTTTACAAATCTGAGTGGACCTCATTTTACCCAATGGCAGTGAATTCCTTGGTCCTAACCTGTCATAGAAAAGATTCCTAGAGTTATTTTCCATCTCTTACTATCATGAAGATATGGTCCATGTTATAACTCTAAACATATATTTCTTGTAACTAATTGAAAACAATTCATAAGTCTGCCTGAGCCTCTGAGCATAAGTAAGCATCCTTTACAGTAGGACTCTGGGAGACTTATACTTACATTCAAAAATCTGTTTCCAAACTCGAAAACACTTTTGGGTGTTTCTTTTGGAATTACCATACTAAAACACTTGAAATAGTGGTAAATTTTTATTTTTTGAGGATCGACTAGACTTTTACAATCCTATGTTGAACCTGGTTTTAGATTTTAAACTGGATAATAAAACTAGCTAATCTTTTTGGACAAAAGGGAGGTAACTCTCTGAAGAAGAGGGTTAAGTGTGTGTGTGTGTGTGTGTACGTGTGCGTGTGTACGTACGCACACACATCTGAAGGCAGTTTGAAAAACGAAGTGCTTTGAATACATATTCTCAAGTTTGAAGAGGATGACACCCATTCTCATTTATTAAATTTCTTATAGCTAAAATATCAGTTTAATTATAATATTGATATATTCTGCATGTAAGAAAAGCACTATAATTATGAGTTGATTAGGTTGTTTACTTTGACTAGTTCTGTTATCTGTATTGCCTCTACCCATCAACCTTTCTTTCCTCTGTTAGGGTCTTGGGGACAGACCTGTGTATGTGTAAATCTTTGTGTAGGCTCTGCTGTAGCAGAGTGGAAATGGTCGATCACCAAGTTTTCCTGATAATCGCTATGATACATCTGCACAGGACTTGAATTGCACTTCTACTTGTGAGTTATTTAATACACTTAGCTAGCCATAAATTTTCAATTTCATACTTTATTAACATTTGGTTTCTAATTTATTCCAGAAGAGAGCCTATATTCTGATACCGAACTACTCACATAATGAACTTTAGACTACTGTGTGAAGTAATTAAAGTTTAGAGGTTTTCTAGTAAAAAAAAAAAAAAGGTTCTAATGATCTTACCAACTTTGCAGCAAATCTGAGCGAAGAGACTAAATTGTCAGAAGTTCCTGCAGCAGAATCTCTAAAAATTCTCATTTCCAGAAGCTCATAAATGAAAATGTAACACGAAGAACAAAGGCATTCAAACATAGGTCAGAATATTAAAAGAATAAAATACATGAGAAAAACCTTTCAGCAATTAAAGCAACAATAGCAATTTCTGAGGAAATTGATTCCAGTGTTTAAAACAGGAGCACCATGGCCTCACATTGCTTACGTTTATAACACAAAATTAATGCTGATAAAGGAGAGTTACAAAGCAAACTTTGCAAATTAATTATTATAAAAAACTACACTGTTCTCAACTTTACCTTCAGCTTCTTCAAGGATAGTTTCTGAATTCTCTCACCTTGATAAATATATTTTTTCCATTTTTTTTTTCTGGAGGAATAATAAAATTATAATTACAAAGTAAGATTAGAACTCTATACACTTACTTCTTAAAGAAGTCTAGAATTGTGTAACATGTTAAATATAGCCGTAGCCTATTTACTGCTCTATTATTTCATTCATTTTATTTTGTATACTTCAGCTAGAAAATATTTATTGTGGAATATGTTCTTCTATCATTTATAACTGATTAAATGCGCTGCCTGAGGCCATTACTCTAAAGATTGAGCATCTGACCCTTGATCAAAGCCCAGAAATAACAAGAAAACATGCAAAAATCTGATAAAAAATGGCTTCTTATGCTAACTTATTTCTCAGTGATAGTTGTCTATAGTAAAACTAACCGGAAAAAAAAAATCAAGTTTTAGTTTTCTTCTTATAAAGAATTTCTTATTTTTCTTTTTATCTTAAGTTCCAAGGTTAAAAATAAAGGACTTTAATATCTTTACCATAAGAATCTCAATCCATTATACACACACCGGCTGTCATGTATGAAGACTTTCCTGTAGAAGAAAACATCATATGAAAGATGATCTGTAGTGTTAGAGATAGTGTCATAGCAGAAAGAAAATGATTGACCACCGCTGACCTTGGGAGGTTCTCATCTTCTGTTAAAATGGGGATTTTCATAAACGAGAGCTATGAGGACTGGCCCGTGAAACAGAGTTGGTGCTTACTAAATACTAGTTTCCATCCTTTTCTTCTTTAAGCTACTCATCTCTTTTGCTCTTATTTAACCTGTTGCTGCTGTATCTAGGAAGTTACCAGAAAAAGCGTACAGTAGTCTATAGCCCACAAGATTTAAACCTCATAGCATTACTTCTGTTAATACACAGGATACGATTAAATCCACAGTGAACCATTTCTCACCTGCTAAGACTGGTTAAGTGACTTGCCCAGACCACCTAAGAGTTGTGAGAATGTGAAGTGATAGGACCACCAGTGTTGGGAGTGAAAATGGATACAATGAGTTCAGGGAGCATTTCAAAATTATCTTATTTTCTTCTGAGGTCTTGCTTTCCCTAAGATCAAGACTTTCTATGTTTGGGGAAATAGTTAAAAAAAAATAAAAGTAGGTAAATGTAAGTACTTTGGGGAAGACCTTCTTTTAAAGAAATTTTTCGAAATTTTGTCTTGGCATTATCTTTTAATGGCAAAAAAACAACAATTCTACAACAACATATGAATAATATGCCAACCTTATTTGTTATGCAATAACTAATTTTTTTTTTACAGAGAAAAACACATAAAGTTACAATTTTATAACACCAGGTTCACAAAAATGAAGACATCTGATGCTAAAGACCAGAAACTCATGGAATGCTGGTGAGAACATAGATTGTTAAAATCGCTTTTGGAAGCAATTTTACATTGCTTTGTAAAAATTAAAATTTACATAATTTTTCACCCAGAATTTCATCTTTTCAATCTATACCCAAGAAACTCTTGTGCACATGTACTTCTGGGTACATATATAATAATTTTCATAGCAGAATTCTCCAAACACCTAAAAAGTGGAGACATGCCAAGTGTTCCTCAACATTAGAATCTGTAGATAACTTACCTATTTAGACAGTGGATTCCTCTACAGCAAGAAAAACGAATGAACCATGACTACAACACCAATATAGTCACATTTAAAGACATGATTGAAAATCAGAGTAGAGCCCGGCCAGTGTAGCTCAGTGGACTGAGTGTCGCTCCATGGGTTTAGAGATTTCGGTTGGATTCCCGGTCAGGCCACATGCCTGGGTTGCAGGCTCGATCCCCAGAAAGGGGCATGCAGGAGGTAGCCGATTGATGTTTCTCTCTCACATTGATGTTTTTATCTCAATCTCCTTTCCTCTCTATCTAAAAAATCATTTAAAAATATATATGAAGAGCAAAGTAGAGATTCAGTTTATATTAAGTTCAAAAATATGAAAACTTGTTTCAGGAGAATGGTAAACTATGGTGGAAAGTATGATATGATAAACACAAAACTCAGAATAGATTGGGAAGGAAAGAGGGATGAGAAGAAACACAGGCTGATTATTAAATTTTTTTCTTCTTAAAATTTTGTGGCATATACATTATATATAGTGGGGTAAAAATTGGTTTACAGCTGTGGGAAGGATTTTCACTATTTTTATTATAAGATTGCATTATATAACCTGAATAAATCCGCCTGGCCCTCCAACCAGTCACTATCTTAATATCTTAATAGTCACTTTATCCCCCAGCTTTATTGAGATATAATTGATAGATAACATTGTGTAAGTTTAAGATGTACAACCTGTTGATTGCATACATTTATATATTGCAAAATAATGACCACCCCCATGCCACAACATAATTATCATTTCATTTTAGTGGTAAACATATTTACAATCTACTCTTTTAGCAATATTCAAGTATATGATATACTACTATTACCTATAATCACCATGATGTATATTAGACACCCCCAGATCTTGTTAATCTTATAACTGGAAATTTTTACCCTTTGACCAATATCTCCCCATTTCTCACAACTCTCAACTCCTGAAAACCACCACATGTATTGTTTCTCTGAGTCTGACTTTTTTTGATTTCACATATAAGAGATATTATACAACATTTGTTTTTCTCTGTCTGACATTTCCTGTAGCATATATAGTCATTTTTTAAAACAAATCCCAGTAGCCAAAAGTTTTTAAATAGAAATTAAATTTTTTTACTGGAGCTCTTTTGAAAATGAAAGAGAAACCATATTATAACCAAGAGGAGAAAGTCCCCTTTCTTACCTCTTCTCTTGTCTCACAATCTTTGACATAAAACTGGCCAACTGCACCCCTGCTCCCAGGGCCCCTAACAGGTCAGATCCTGCATTGACACTTCATTTCTCTCTTCCTATTTCTCCTCTCTGTGTTTAGAGACTAACTACATAAAATGTGTGTTGTAGATCTTTTTCTTTTTCTACTTGCTGGTATAGTTTGTATAAGACTGAAATTTTCTCTTCTTTCTTGGAAATTCTTCTCTGAAAACCCCCCAGCTTAGTGTCTTCTAGGAGTTGGTGTCTGACTACCAACACAATTTCTTTGATTGTTTCCTCTTTTTTTTTTTATTTTCTTCTTAAGTCAATTCCAATAATTAAAATTTTGAATTATTTTTATTTCATTTAACATTTGTAAAGCACTAGGCTATAGTTTTTCATAGTGATCTCATGGCTATAAAATTGTCTGTTGTCTGAATTTTGACTCATTTTCATTACAATATTGTTTGTGTTTCTTTCCCTTTGTTCAATTTCACCAGAGGTTTCATTATGTTATATCTTTAAAAAAATGCTCCTAGTTTTAAATAATAAATACTGTTTTTGTTTACTTTCTATTTCATGTATTTTGTTATTGTGTTTATCTCTTTTCTTTTTTATTTTGCTGTTCTTATTCTAATTTTTTGATTCAAATGTTTAGGTCAATGATCTTCAAAGCTTAAAAAAAATCTATAAAGAAAAAAGCCTTTGAGTTCTGTTTCTAAGTTTAGAAACTGTCAGAGACATTTTTCTTTAATCAAGCACAGTGGTGTCAGAGAGACAAGAAACTATCCACCAATATTATAAAATATTAGAAGCTGTCCTGAGTTTTTCTAGTGGATTAGAAATAAAAACAGGCTCTGCAGTAAAACAATTTGAAAACTTAAAAAAAATCTCTTTATATATAATGTCAGCAGAGAAAGAACTTTGAAGCCAGAGAGGCAGGAAAACCCAGCAGAGGAATCTATTCCATAGTATAAACAGGAGGGCATAATTGGATTAAACAGTACTTGGGAACTTGGCCTTAGCGGGTGAGCTAGCTGTGCAGCTGTTTGTTTAAGTCACTAGGTCATGAAGTCAGCTCCTCTTACATAACAGGGTAAGACACTACGGCATAGTCTCTGAGTAAGTAAAGGACTTCAGCTACTCTGTCATTTTTAAATATTCTGATACACAAGATAGTCTTCATTGAACTTTATGATTAGGTTTCTAGGTTTTGCTTATAATAAGGAAAGGGAGTTTAGAAAACCTGTATTTCAGAAATGTTGCTTGCTAAGGGATTGAAGATGTCAGGTTTGCCACCAGTCTCTTTGACAAACGACCCCTGGGTTGCAGGAGGTACCTGCCCTCACCCTGCGGCCAGGAACGCCAGTGCCTCAGCGGCTGTGTTGGCCGTGGGAAGTGAGCAGGTGGGACTGATGAAGGACGGAGTGTTCCCAACCTTGTAAGAGGCTGAACACACCAGCCACACCCATGTTTCTGACAGCAGCAGCCAGGCACCTGACTGGCAGCAGTGTGAACGTGGAGGGTGGGTCTGGCAGCTGTAGGGATGAAGCAAGACAGCTTTCTGGACATGGATATTTATTTATTTTTTTAAACCCTCACCCGAGGATATTTTTTTCTATTTATCTTCAGATAGAGTGAGAGGTAGGGAGGGAGGGAGAGAGAGAGAGAGACAGAGACAGAGTCGATGCGAGAAGGACACATTAACCGGTTGCCTTCCCCATGACCTCAACCAGGGCCGGGGATGAACTGCAACTGAGGTATGTGCCCTTGACCGGAATTGAACCCATGATTCATTGGTCATTGGACACTCTAAATGCTGAGCCAAACCGGCTAGGGCACACATGGATACTCTTGATGGCAAGCTTGGAATACGGAAGAACTGACAAGTTGAAAGACTCTAAATAGGGAATAATAAAAATTGTATATTACAACTGAGAATACTTATTCATGAGCACCCCCGGGGATCCTGTGTAATAACTGAGAGGAAACAGGCAGCCCCTTTCTGGGTCAGGTTATTGTGGCATGGGGGAAACATAAGCAGCATATCGTTGAGGGCTAGGATGCCTAGAATAGGGGCAGAAGAAGAAGAACATGCGTTAAGTAGAACTAATAATAACTATTATTATTGTACTATTTAGTTTCTATTGAGGGTGAAACTTTACATGTCTTAAGTAATTTCATTTCATTTGAATCTCTCAATCAGTGAACAAGGGAAGTAGGGGTAATTGTTAAGTTTGTATTATAGATCATGAAGCTTATAAAGGTTATTTAACTTGCTCAGGGTCACATATTAAAATGCGGTATCATTATTTGAACTTGATGATTTCTGACTTTGAAAGAGGAGACCTCCCTCTGCCTCTGTAGGCAGTGCTGAGTATGGGGACCCGGAAGGGTGCGGGGTCCAGAAAACCTTGGGGCTGCTGGTTCCTACTTTAAGGACATTGGAGAATACCATGAGACTAGCCTTTCTGGAAAGGGGTTCAGCGGTGAAACGCTCATGACAAAAGAAGGATGAGGATGCTCCAAAAAGCCATGGAAAGGAAGTGTGAGCAGCAGGCTGTAAGCCTGGTCAGCGGGGACAAGGTTAACATAATATGTTGTAACCATTATGCATAAGTGTCATTCTAAGGGGCCAAAAACATCACAATAAATCTATAGATTACTAACTTTTATAATCATAGACACAAAAAATACTCAATAAAAGACTGTAAGACTGAATGATGGCCAAGTGGGATTTATCCCAGAAATGCAGGTTTAACATTTGATGACCAATGAAAGTAATACATGATTCAATAGAATAAAGGGCAAAAATCGCACCACAATCTTAATGGATACAAAAAAGCATTTGAGAAAACCAACCACACCTTCATGATAAAAACACTGATCAAACTAGAAACAGAATGAAACTTCCTCGTTCTAATAAGAAATTTCTATGAAAAATGCACAACTAGCAACGTACTTAATGGTGGAAAACTGAACGCATTCTCGGTAGGATCAGGAACAGGACAAGGATGTCCACTTTTGCCACTTCCATTCAAAAGTGTACTGGAAATTCCAGCCAGGATAATTGAAAATAAAATTACAAAAGGCATTTATATTGGAAAGGAAGAAATACAACTTTCTATTTGCAGATGGCATTATCTTATGCATAGGAAATCCTTAGGAAGCCACTAAAAATAATCACAACTGCTAGCCTGGTTCCACCAGGTTGTACAGTATAAAACAAAAACATAAAAAGCAATTGCATTTTAATATATCAGCAATGAACAACTAAAAAAAATAAAATTAAGAAAATAAATTTATTTATAATGACATTAATAAAAATAAAATATCTTGAAATAAATTTAGCCTCAGTGCAAAACTCATACTCTGAAAACTATAAAACATTGTTGAAATAAATTAAATAAGACCTAAATAAATGAAACTTGATATCCTTTGTTCATAGATTAAGAGACTTAATAATAAGATGGCAATACTCTCTAAATTGATTTATAGATTTAACACAATTATTATCAAAATGCCAGCTGGCTCTGTTTTTATAACAAAAAATTCATATGGAAATGCAAGCTAACCAGAATAGCCAAAACATCATAAAAATAGAGAACAAAGTTGGAGGACTCACTCTTTGTGATTTCAAAAGTCACTACAAAGTCACAGTGATCAAGACAATGTGTTACTGGTATAAGGATAGACACACAGATCAATAGAACACTGAAAGCAAAAGAAATAAATTCTTAAATTTCTGGCCAATTTATTTTTGACATGGGTGTCAAGAAAATTCAATAGGGGAAAACAGTCTTTTAATAGATGCTGGAATAACTGGATATCTACATGCAAAAAACCAAAGCTGGACTTCTTCCTCACACAATACACAAACATTAACTCAAGATGGATTTCAGCCCTAATGTAAGAGCTAAACTATAAACCCCTCTCAGAGAAAGTACAGGAACAAATCTTTATGCTCTTAGGTTAGGCAAAACCTTTTAAAATATGACATTGAAAGTGCAAGCGACAAAAGAAAAAGAGGTAAATTGGATGTCATCAAATTAAAAACTTTGATGCCTCAAAAGATACACTCAAGAAAGTGAAAAGTCAACTCACAGAATAAGATGAAATATTAGAAAATCATATATCTGATAAGAAATGTGTATTTAGAATATATAAAAACTCTTACAATTCAATAATAAAAAGAAAAGAAACCCAATTAAAATGAGTAAAGGACTTGAATAGATATTTATTCATAGAAGATATATAAATGGCTAACAAATCCATGGAAAAATGCTTAATGTTATTACTCTTTAGAGAAGTGCAAATCAAAACCACATGAGATACCACTTTCACGCACTAGAACGACTATAATAAAGTCAGATGATAAGAAACTTGGAAAGAATGTGGAGTAATTTGAACACTTATACTCTGTTGATAGGAATGTAAAACAGTGCAGTTGTTTTGGAAAACAGTCTGGCTGTTTCTAAAAAGATTAAACATGAAGTTACCATATGACTCAGCTATTCTACTCTTAAGTGTATACCCAAGAGAAATGAACACATATGCTCACACAAAATCTTGTACATTCATGTTCAGAGTAGCATTATTTATAATAGCTAAAATGTGGAAACAACTCAGTGTCATCAATTGGTGAATGAATAAACAAAATGTGGTATAGCCATACAATGAAATATTATTCGGTAATTAAAAGCAATACATGCTACATCTTGAAACAGGTTACGTGAATGAAGCCAATCAGAAAAGACCTCATATTGTATGATTCCATTCACATGAAATGTCCATAATAGGTACATCTATAGAGATAGAAAGTAAATTATTGATTGTGTAGGACAAGGCGATTTGGGAGAAAATGGGAAGTGACTGCCAAAGGGTTTCCTTTTGAAGTGGCATAAATATTTTAAAATTGATGGTGGTGATGGGTGCACATATCTCTGAATATACTAAAATCCAGTGAATGGTTGAATTGTTTGGTATGTGAATCAGATCTCCATAAATTCATTAATGAAAAAAACCATTAGAATCTGGAAAAGACTGACCTTGGGTCTGAGAGAAAAAGGGGAGGACCTAAAAGGAGGACACAGACGGTGTGGGCTGCTGGGTCAAGTGACTCCTGGCAAAGAGGGCTCGTGGTTCCCAGAGACAGGAGGAGCCGGGATCAGAGAGGACGCTGACGGAGCTCAGCACTGTAGTGGGTGTTTTATGCACATTCACTTATTGGGTCTCAGCAATCCTAGAGATGGGCATTATTATCTACAGTGGGTGAATGAGGACAGAGAGTCTCGAAGAAGTCAAGTGACTCACCTGGAGTTACGCAGCCAGGGAGAAATAGAACCAGAATTTAAGAAGAGCCTGAGTCACTCCAAAGCCCAGTACTTGAGTGACCCAGAATCTCCACCAGGACCAGGCTCCAGTGGCTGCTATCCGACCATCTTCCTACTCCTCCTCATTAAGAGGGCGACTGTCTTGAGAAAGAGAGGGAGCGATGAGAGGTCTGACTTTCACCAGGTAACGGGTGGGGAGTGAAGACAATGAGCAGTGAGGCACAAATAGCTCGGTGCTGCCAGCTTTCATTGTTTGCTCCCCTTCTCTGGGATCAGTTTTTCTAATCCTCATCTGAGGATATGTTTGCTTGTTTGTTTGTTTTTACAGACAGAAACATCGATTGGTTGCCTCCTGTAAGCACCTTGACTGTTGTACAAAACTTTTTGGTGTACGGGATGATGTTCTAACCAATGGAGCCACCTGGCCGGGGCTCTGGCTTAAGTTTTATAACCAAGGGAAAGTGCAGAGAGACTCGCATAGTTTACACTCATCAGAAAACAGAGGACCTCTGGATGTTTCCTGGAGAATATTTCTAAAGCCAGTTTGACTAAAAAGAGTTAAATGCCACAATTTGGAAATTACTACAGGAGAAATTGAGATTTGGATCAAAAGAATGTCCAGAGCCACAAGAACTCATCAATGTCCAAGGGTCCTGCAGCTTTCTTTACTGGACATCTTGCAACTGCTCACTTTAAATGGCTAAGGTTACACAGTAACTGCAAAGAAAGACATGCAGAATTTAAATATTTGTTAAATCTTTCTGTGGATCTTTTGGCCTGTTTTCTGGTATAGATTTAGTGTTTATCCTATTGTCCAGGAACTAGCACAATGCCTGTTGCCTAATAAAGCGACTGAGACTTGGTAAGATGCTAATAAATATTTACAGATTGACTGTGATAGGGAAAATATTTGTATTCACCTGTTCTTATGTTCTTTCTCTCATGCCTTTGAAATTCCACTTAGCCTTTTTATGTTCAAAACGATTTTGCAAGACCTCAAATTGAAATCATTCATCTTTTATTTTGCTGATTAAAATCAATCATTTCTTAAAAAAAAAAAAAGTCCCAAGAAGAAGACCAGAAAGATGAAGAGTTGTGAAATAAGAGCAGAGAAACTGTCAGGGGTGACAGCCTTTGGAAACTGAAGTCAGTAGACAGATGGTTTTGGCTTTCCATCGTTGAAATGTTTTCAAGGGCTGTTTCTATTATGTTTAAGCATTTCCATCAGCCATGACAGTGATTTGCAAAAAGTACACCTCCTTCCAACACTTGTCACCAGCCAGTTCTGCCAGAAAATCCAGCTTGCAGAGTGTTTTGGCTTTTCAGCCACCCAGGAAGGAAAGTTGCCTGCCCTGGTGGTTCTCACTAATGGCACTGTGGAGTTCAAAGATGAAAAGCAGGGGTGTTTTCCACCCTTAGTATGGCATGACCTAGATTACAGAGTCCCTCATTTTTCACATTCATTTTTAAACCATTCCATTGACATTATATTCATCTAACATTTCAATTGAGAATCACGACAAAGGTCAATGACGAAGCAATTTTCCTATCTAATTTAATCAGTGTCAAGAAGATTTGTTAATACACTGAACTCAACTTCCTCTCCTCTGGGAGGGTGAAGAGTTTTCAATAAAAAGAGGCACCAGGGGGTTTCCTAAAGGGACACTGTGTCTCTGGACAGTTCACTCAGATGGACGGATCTACTCAGGGGCTCCTTGACTGATTGTAACCTGTCCTTCTGCAAAGAGGGCTCTCTGAGTACATCCTGGGGCGCGCCCTGGGAGGTTTCCTGCTGCCCACTGTGGCCACGTAACAGAGTTCTAGCTAGCTGCTTTCTCACAGTTGAAATCTTTGTTTTGTTGACAGCAGGGTGCAGATTGTACTGAAGAATCTGGGGAGAGACTGGCCTCTGCTGAAACCAGCACCCACATTATTGTCAATGATCATCCATATTCAATTTCTAATGATAGGAATCAATAGAATCCTTAAAATTTCTGAATGGGAGGGACTCAGGGGCAACAGTTTTTTTGAAAGGGAGGGTTAAGAAGAGTTGTATTGAAGATGTAGACAGTAATATTTTCAGGTTTATTTGCACATGGGTATTTGAATGATTCTTTGGAGACAGATGATGGTGAAGGGCTTATGCCTCATTCCCCACCAGCCTGCTTTATTGTGGCCCTGGTTATAACACAGCACAAGGAACAGTCGATCCAAACTGGTTTTAGAAGAGAGAGGACAATTCTGATTTTAAGATTTCCTTTTTGTACTCTCAAGACCTCCATTTCCTCATTCTTCACTCCCATTCCTCAAGGTTGGCTTCAGATAGGAATTCTCTGGACGTCTGCTATCTAAGCTGCATCCATGTTCATTTGTTACCCTTGCCTGTGTTCTAGATGCTGTCTCCATTATCTTCCTCTGACACCTTTACTTTCTCCTTGACCTGGAGCCCCTAGTCCTCCATGTGGTCTACAGGTGTGTTTTAGGTTATTTATAACCCCTTAAAATTATATGCAAAAATGTCTTTATATGTATTTTTGTTTAATGAAATTAAATTTAACTTGATTTATGTATACCTTAAATGATCAAATATGCAGTTAAATAAAATAATCAAATACTGCCAGTCAAATTACTAATGAAAAATGAACAATCCTTTCCTTTCCTTTTCCCTAACCCACCAGTTAATTCCACTCCCCTGGGAAACTGTTGGCAACCCTTTTAGCTAATTATTTTTTTGTTCCTCCAAATTCATAAATAAAGTCTTCACATTTTCTATTTTATACATTTTCAATTTTAGACATTATATATTGGGATTTCTGTTATACTGGCTGAGGACTGAGCTCCATTTGTGTTTGAGTGTTTTGAGTTTTTTAAATTGTAGTTGATTTCTAGTTTCATACCATTGTGAGCTAAGAAGATGCTTAGTATGATTTCAATCATCTTGAATTTTTTAAGACTTATTTTATGACTCAACATGTGGTCTATCTTTGAGAATGTTCCATGTGCACTTGAGGAGAATGTATATTCTATATTCCGCTGCTTTGGGATGAAATGTCCTGTAAATATTAATTAAATTCATCTAATTTAGTTTGTCATTTAGAGTTGCTGTTTGCTTGTTGATTTGTTGTCTGGAAGATCTAACCAGTGATGACATTGGGTGTTAAAGTCCCCTACTATGACAGTACTGTTGCTGATCTCTCCTTTAAACTCCACCAAAAGTTTTAAAAATATGTATATATTTAGGTGCTTCTATATTGGGTGCAGATATGTTTACAAGGGTTGTCCTCTTATTGGATCAATTCTTCTAGTGACCTTCTTTATCTTATTATGGCCTTTGTTTTGAAGTCTATTTTGTTAGATATGAGTAATGTGAGTATTGCTACTCTAGCTTTTTTTTTTTTTTCATTTGCATAGAATATTTTTTTCATCCCTTCAGTTTTAGCCTGTGTGACTCTTTTGTTCTGAGATGGATCTCTTGTAGACAAGATATATATGCATCATGTTTTCTTATCCTCTCAGCTACCCTTTGTCTTTTGATTGAAGCATTTAATCAATTTACATTTAAGATTATTATTGATAGGTACTTATTTATTGCCCTTTTTTTTTTTCTTTATACCTATGTAACCCTCTCTCTCAATTTCTTCTTCTTAAGGCAGTTCCTTTAACGTTTCTTGCAGTGCTGATTTGGTGGTAATAAACTTCTCTAGCCTTTTTTTTTTTGGTCTGGGAAGCTCTTTATTTCACCTTTGATTTTAAATGACAGCCTTGCTGGAGAGAGTATAGAGTAGTCTTGGATTCAGGTCCTAGCTTTTCATTACTTTGAATACTTCATGCCAATCTCTATTGGCCTGACGTATTCTTTGGAAAAATCAGCTGACAAGATGGCTGCCTTCTTGTTGGGTTATCACATAGTATTTTCTCTGTGCCAAAACCCTCCTGGTGTCTCTTTGTGTGTCTGAATTTTCTTTTATTTTAAGGACACCAGTCAGATTGAATGAGGGTCCACCATAAGGGCTTCATTTGAACCTAATTACCTCTTTAAAGCCCTATTTTTAAATATGGTTACAATCTGAGGTACTCAGGCTTATGGTTTTAACATGTGAATTTTGGAGGAACACCCCTTGATTTGCATATGTGAAGATATAAAGTTTAGAGTTTCTGCAGCTATTTCTCTACTTTGAGAAGAGCCAATTTGAGAATGATGTTCACCCCACAGCTGCTACAGCAGAATGATGGAAGAAGACTAGACCTTTGAATTACATTAATTTAATTGCTGAATTAAACCTTGGTGAAAGCCCAGGACACCTTCAGGACTTGTGAGTTAATTGAAATTTTGCATATCCTTTATTGTTTAAACAAATATTGAATTTGAGTTTTGTTATGCATTCAGGAGCATTCGTTTGATCTGGCAATCAATGGATTGCTAATTGACTCAGTTACTTCATGTAACTTTGAATGAACTCATACAGATAATTTATTTAAAGAATGCAGTACAGTGTTTCACTAACCTAAAATGCCATTGATTGTAAGACACATCACTATTTTGGGATGTGTCTTACATTGGACATAGAAAAAAGGCTGGTGGTTGTTCAAGGGGAAAGGGTAGTGGGATGAGGATAAAAACAGAAAACAAAAAAAGGAAAAAGCACTGTCAAATTGTGATATAATTTGTTATCACTTATACTTTTTAATTTAAACATAGTAAAAGACTGCTTTTAGACTTATTTAAAT
Source organism: Molossus molossus (assembly GCF_014108415.1). Classification (NCBI taxonomy): domain Eukaryota; kingdom Metazoa; phylum Chordata; class Mammalia; order Chiroptera; family Molossidae; genus Molossus; species Molossus molossus. Next base: position 94,876,987 of record NW_023425346.1, read on the forward strand.
GTAGGTTTTTATGACACAGCAATTATTTTATACACAAAGAAGAAAATGTATACAAAGTAAATTGGCAAAGGCACACCTAAAACTTCACGCCCACAACCATATTATTTGGAATCACTTTTCTATTCCGAATTGTAGAAGTCTGAGTTTGACTCTTTGCCAAGAAGTGTTGGTGAAACAGTATTTCTGAAAAGGGTGCTTTGTCACTGTCCCCAGAACTCTCCTCTGAACCATAATGCATGATACACATGCACAGGTGATGGTAATTCCCTCTCAGTTGCTGTCTGTCCAATGGTGATCATGTGATGCTTATTGATTCAGGCATTTAAAAAGTGTTTTGATTGTCTTAACTGTTTATTAGTCTTGTGGGCACTGGGTTAAACTTTTGCTTTAATTTGAAACTTTCTCACAACACTGAGTTACACAACTTTTATGTGCACAATATTATAGGAATCTGACTTGCATTTGTAAAATAACATTTGCATTTGGTTTACTTATTTTTACTGTTATTTTTTCCTAGAGATGAATTAAAAGCTAAATGCAATTATATTTGTATTCATCCATCTATTTATACTTTATGGGAGACTGGTCTTCCTGAAATTGGAAACTTTTTGTGAATGTTGTTTAATTTTTTTTGCATTTAAAGATCCTCACTCAAAAGAGCACATTGTCATTTGACTTGAAAAGGTCAACATTTAAGATAAGATACTTTATTCACGTTCAGCTTCACTTATGGTTGGAGTTGAAGTTTAGTTGCGCATTTGAGAAATGTCAGGGAAAGTTCTGCCCAAAATGTCACCCTCATGTTTTGGCCTTAAGCCTTGAAATTTCATCCTTGAGATTCATTCCTTTGGGCTCAGGCATAACCCCTCTTTATATCTTTCATTAGAATGCTCAGGTATCATATCATTAGGTTAAGAAAGTAAATTCTGTGTGTTTGCCAGATTTCCTAATACAGGTTTTAGACATATTTTAAAAATGGATTTTTAAACTTAAAAAATATTTTTATCATTCACATATTTTGAATATATCTGTAGATATTGTGAATGACAAGTTAGAAGATTAGTTATCAGCCAATGATAAAATTATTAGGTTATATTTCCAATCTTCTAACAATGCTGAATATGTAATCATGCATAAAATATTAACCCTGTGCATTCTACCAAGTAAACACGGAGATACTGAGTGGCCCAGTGGGATAGTATTGCAACATTGAGGTTAAAGAAGGTGACTGGCTGACTGAGTATCCCCAAATTTGCAAGGACAGGAAAGCCTTGGGTTAGAGACTCATGCTAAGGAGGTTCAAGCAGCCAAGCTTGGACTTGGTGCAGATCCTTAGTCATCATAGGACCTGCCAGGTATCTTCTCGTTAGGCCCAATACTCTGTGACCTCCTGTGTAGGTCCCGGGAAAAGAGAAAACTGAGAGTAAATACCCAGAGAATTTTTCCCACTAACTGCTCCATACACGATACTGGTAAACAAGGCGATACTGCTCTGTTGTCTCCTGCTCCCACACCACCACCACACTCGAGGGCTGTCAGGTGTTAGTGGTGGCTCCGGGGGTAAGCACTGGAAATGTCTGGAAGAAGCAATGGCATCTGGTGGGTGTGGAGGATTCAGTAAAGAAAGAATAGACAAAAGAAAAGGTTATGATTGTCACAGTCTGTGACTGGAATGGTCTGGGAGTCCATGTGAGATATTGTCTTGAGGCTTTTAGTAGAAAGCTGTGGTCCTACATGTGGGAAGAGTCGTAAAAAAAATGTGGCTAAATGATGGGATTTATGTGACCTTCTAAACTGGAAGCTAGTAGAATTCTTTAGAAATAAGGATTACATGCACATGTATTTATGGCTAACCTTATAGAGTTCATTCATTCATTCATGCATGCATTCACCATTTCAGTACATATTAAGTGCCAGAAAACTGTGCTAGGAAAAAAACACCAAACAACCCAGCATTTTAATGATGGAAAGTGTTAAAGGTAAATCTCTACTAGATCTTCTTGTCTGGAGAAAACAGGACATAGACCTCTATTACTTAGGGAGTTGGTGAAGTTATCTTTTTAGACAATAACTTTTGGATCTCTTATCCTTTGAGACGACATGGAGGGACCTGGAAAGTATTATCCTAAGTGAAAGAAGCCAAGCAGAAAAAGACAAATACCACATGATCTCACTTATATACGGAATATAATGAACATAACAGTCTGAGGAATACAGTAGACCCAGACACATGGAAGTAGGGCACAGACTGACATCCCTCAGAAGAGGGGATGGGGGGTGGGGGGTGGGAAGAGATAAACCACAGAACTTATATGCATGTATGCATGACCAATGGACATGGACAACTAAGCCGGGGACAGGGTGGAGGGGGGGTGGGGTGGGGGGTGCCAATGGGGTAAAAAGGTAAAATATCTGTAACAAAAAAATAAATAAATAAATAAAATTAAAAAAAAAAAAATAAAGGCTGCAGAAATCAAAAAAAAAAAAAAAAAAAAAAAGAGTAATATATAAGATTGCTGGCTTTGGTGGCAGACTACCTACTTTGCAGCAAGCTCTATACCTTACTTGCTGTGTTACTCAACACCTCTGAGCCTCAGGCTCCTACAGAATAGGGATAAAAATACCAACAAATTTATAGAATGATTGGGATTACGGCAAGAAATTAAATTAGGTCACATGTAGCAGATGTGTAGGTACACTGCCTAAAGCTCTTCAGTCTCCCTATTTCATGCCTTCAGGTCGGTTTCCAATGGTCCTGGTTTACCTTTCTGTGCCTGAGGCTTTCTTTGGAGTTGTGGGAGACTGCAGCTCTGAGAGTCTAGGGAAATCATGAGGAAGAAGTGTCTCACAAATAATGACAGTAAAGGCAATTGGTATGTAAATACCCCAACTTCCTCATCTCTCAGGCATGATAACTGGGAGGCATATGTTCTTTTTTTTTTTTTTTTACCTTTTATTTTCTTTCCTTTTTGACTGTATATCATGGCTTTTTATTTTTTATTTTATTTTGTTTTTAAATTTAATTAATTAATTAATTTTTGTTACAGATGTTTCTCCTTTTTTCCCCACTGATTCCCCCTTCCCCTCCTTCCCCACCTTCTCTCCAGCTTTGTTGTCCATGTCCATGCATACATGCATATAAATTCTGTGGTTTATCTCTCCCCCCACCCCCTCTTCTGGGGATAGTCAGTCTGTACCCCACTTCCACATCTCTGGGACTACCCCATTCCTTAGACTGTTATGTTCATTATATTCCACAAATAAGTGAGATCATATGATACTTGTCTTTCTCTGTTTGGCTTGTTTCACTTAGGATGACACTTTCCAGGTCCCTCCATGTAGTTTCAAAGGATAAGAGATCTTTCTTTCTTACAGCTGCATAGTACTCCATTGTGTACATGTACCACTGCTTTTTTATCCATTCGTCTACTGATGGACATTTGGGCTGTTTCCAGATCTTAGCTATTGTAAATAGTGCTGCTACAAACATGGGGGTACATATATTCTTTCTGATTGGTGTTTCAGGCTTCTTAGGGTATATTCCTAGAAGTGGGATCACTGGGTCAAATAGAAGTTCAATTTTTAATTTTTGAGGTAACACCATACTGTTTTCCATAGTGGCTGCACCAGTCTGCATTCCCACCAGCAGTGTACTAGAGTCCCCTTTTCTCCACACCCTCACCAACACTTGTTTGATGATTTGTTGATGGCGGCCATTCTGACAGGAGTGAGGTGATACCTCATTGTTGTTTTAATTTGCATCTCTCTTATGATTAGTGATGTTAAGCATTTCTTCATATGTCTCTTAGCCATTTGTATGTCCTGTTTGGAGAGGTGTCTATTTAGTTCCTCTGCCCAGTTTTTAATTGGGTTCTTTGTCTTCCTTTTGTTGATTTGTATGAGCACTCTATATATATTGGAAAGTAACCCTTTATCTGATATATCATTGGCAATTAGGGAGGCATGTGTTTTATAATGCCTTCTAGCACTTTTATACAGGATTAAGCTCCCCACTATTTCAGTGGTAACTGGCTTGATAACGCATTCTTTAGTGGACACCTTCCCTTCCCTGTCTCATCCATTCCCTTCCCAGTTTTCCCTACACAATGCAAATGAACCACACGCCCTTGAATCTCTGCCTTACAGTCTGCTTCTGGGGAAACCTAGATGAAGAATAATCCATGTAAAATATTTAGCACAGGGCAAACACTCAAACACAAAACAAAGCAAATGCGAAATAATTATTATTAGATAATCTCTTACGTCTCCTACTTTATCTCAGAAGTTTCTAATTGTTGACTATTTTGAAGCAGTTTACTATTCTTTTGAACTCTTTACCTTTCTTAGCTCTTAATTTCATAATCTCCCTAAAGAAAAATAATAATTTGAAACAAAAGGATAGTAACTGTGAAAGGTTGCTCCCCAAGCTGCAGTTTTTGTAACATAATTTTCTCCCCATGAATCTCTCGATATTTTGGTGAGTAACCAATAAACTCTATCCTATTTATAATTCTGTATAAATTTAGCTGTTTACAGGATGTTTGCCTGATTAATGAACAGAGGAGAATGAATAACAAAAATATACCAATGATAAGAAGATAATGACACCAAAAAACATTTGTGTGATGACATAAATATTAAAGGTCAGGCTGTTCTAGGAATTCTAAATTTGTCTTAGAGGACATCTTTCTCTGTAACTAATAGAAAGGTGAACTTCAAATAAAGTGACCTTAGACCATTGTTTTGATTAATAGTTTTGATTAGTGCTTCTCCAAATGGAACACACTGTTATTTGAATAGATATTACTTGTGTTTCCTGCTTGAAAGACATAAGCATTATCCATAAGAGTGTTTAAAATATAGACTGTAAGATTCTTTTTTAAAAAATATTTTTTCCTTATTGAGTTTTAGAGAGAGAGAAGGGGAGAGAGAGAGAGAGAGAGAGAGAGAGAGAGAGAGAGAGAGACATTGATGAGAGAGAACATCGATTGACCGCCTCCTGCACACCCCTCACTGGAAATCAGGTCGAACTGGCAACCTCTTGGTGCATGGGTCAACGCTTAACCAGTGAGCTACACTGGCTGGGTTAAACTATCAAATTCTCGTTCATATATTTTATTTAACACATTGGTTAAGGTAAAGAGTTCTAGAATCAGGCAGCTTGGGATCAAATTCTGGTGCCGTGACTATCAAAATACTTGATCTTGGTCAAGTTGCTCAATGTATCTCCTGAGCCTCATTTGTATAAAATGAGAATAAAATAATGCCAGTGTCATGAGGTTGTTGTGACGATCAAATGGGACGATGCATGTAAACACATGGTATAGTTCCTGGCACATAATAAGCACCAAATAAATGTTAGCTATTGCTAGAAGTCTTCCATCCAGAAGACGGCCTTCACGCAACCACCCGGCCCCTGAACTCAGCCTTTCAGCCACCAGAAGCATGGGAAATAAACCTCTATTATTTTAAGCCACTAATCTATGGTATGTTGTTATAGCAGGCTGAATAAACTAAGATCATATGAAACAATTTGCTAGTGCCTATCTCCAAATTTAAGGCCATATGTTCTTGTGGAAATGTTGATTCAAGAGTTATGACATTATATTTTTTCTTAGAAGATCTTTTTGTAAATCAGAAGCCGTATTTGGAATCTAGATCTTCCAGCAGTAGTTCTTGTAACATATTTTCTAATAAGACTCGGTCCTATGCACTCACACTCATATTTCATAAGAAATGTAATAGCCATTAGCCTTGTTTAAGGTAAAAAAAGAGAAATTAGTATATCTAGCAAGAATATAGGTGTAATTTGGCAGCTTATGTGTATTTTTCTGCTGATTATATATATAGTTGTTGTTGTTAATCCTAACTTCAGGATACTTTTGCATTGATTTTTAGATAGAGTGGAAGGGAGGAAGGGAGGAAGGGAAGGAGAGAGAGAGAGAGAGAGAGAGAGAGAGAGAGAGAGAGAGAAACATTAATGTGAGAGAGACATATCAATTGGTTGTCTACTGCATGGCCCAACCAGGGGCAAGGATCAAACCTGCAACCCGGGCACATGCCCTTGACCAGGAATCGAACTTGCAACTCTTTGGTCCATCCATGGGCCAATGCTCTAATTGCTGAGTCAAACAGCTGGGGTTCTGCTGAAATATTTAACTCAAGATTTATCTCCAAATCCATGCTCCTCAAACAAATAACGTGGTCATTTTGATCTTTCTTCCTCCCTCCCTTCCTACCTCTCTCCCTGCCTCCTCCTTTCTCAATACTCAAAATTTCTCTCTGTCTCTTTCTCTCTGTCCCTCTCTCTCTCTCCCTCACTGTTTTCCCTATTGTCTCATTCATATTAGAATACCAAAAAGATTTTAGAGAAACCTTATCCAAGAAAGTATATTGGGAAATATGTATTCAATGTCTTTCATGGGTCATGGAAATGGTGCTGTTTTCTTTCTTTCTTTTTTTTAAATCCTCATCAGGGGACATTCTTCTATTTTTTGTTCAGATAGAGTGGGAGGGAGAGAGAGGAAGAGAGAGAGAGAGAGAAACATCGATGTGAAAGAGACACGTGAAAGGGACAAACTGTAACTGAGGTACGTGCCCCTAGCAGGAACTGAACCTGGGTCTCTCTGGACCGCAGGCAGACGCTCCAACCACTGAGCCAAACCGGCCATGATGGTGCTGTTTTCATAGTGACAGCTGTCAGAGGGGACAGAGGAGGAGGGACTGGATGAAAGAAGATGAAGGCATTAGCCAGAGATCATGTATACACGACCCATAGACACAGACAACATGTAATAGTGGACAGAGGGAAAGGGGAGGAGCTGGGTGGTGGTGGGCAAAAGGGGAATGGGGACATCTGTAATAGTGTCAACAATAATTTTTTTTTTTAACTTCTATGGCTTCCATTTACAAATTCAGAGCTAATAAAACAGAGGCTCAGATATTCATTTAGAATATTTGGCAGGTTTATGAAAGCCATTATGGACCACAGCTCTTCTTTGATCTATTTTAGCCTTCATGGTAGCATATTATCACAGACTTTGTCTGGTTTCTCTTCTTTAGCTTAAAAAGTTTCTAGAATCAATTTCATTTGTGTCGTTTAGGGTGACAAGATGTGGCTTGACTTCTATTATTGTTTATCTCTTAGTTGCTTTTAGCTACAGGAGATCTGGTCTAATTTTGGTAAAGGAGCTGGGGGTGGGCTGGGCACATCTCTATTCTGTTTTTGTTTGTCTTTTGCTTTTGGTTATTGGGATCCCACAGCAACAGTGTGGATAAGAGCATGGACTTTGGTTCCAGACAGACTTGGGTTTGAATCCTGGCTCTGCCACTTTCATTTCTCGTTACCTCAGTTTTAGCATTTATAAAATAGTGCCAATAATATCTCCCTCATGGGACTGTAGCAACAGAATAAAATATTCTAGGGTAGAGTCAACACTCCGTAACTAGGAGCTTCTATGACAATGCCAGCCCGCTCCCCCATCCCACCCCACTTACCTCCTCCTACGTAGACTCCACCATGGTGTCAGCCACCTGGAAGACACTGCTTTGTTCCCAGGACACTGCATAGGGTAAGGCACGTAATAGGTGAATGGAAAATTGTGGTTGGACGTTTTACAGTCAAGATAGGAGAAATAATAGCTCATAAAAACACATGTCCCAATTTATTTTCTCTCTTACCCTTATGTTAGTGCCCAAAAGAGTTTAACAGATGGTGAAGGCAGGGCTCCAGGGGAAGCTCCAGACAGGCAGGGCTGTTTGGGCCCCTCCTCGACCGCCAGCCCCTACACAGCATGGCACCAGCAGGGGTGGCTGGATAGCCATCGACAAACTGGCTTTGCCGACAATGGCTGGACATAACTGTTAGCCTACACTTAGTTGTGGACAAGTTTTTGTTGTTGTTATTTTTTAGTTTTTATGTTAAAAAAAATGTAAATATTTTAACTCAAGTGGCATACTCTTCTTTTCCAAAATCACATTAACAGATGAAACATAGTGGTAACTAAATCAGTGTAGTATAATATACTGAGAAAGCTTGCCTTCATATGTATTAATTCTATTAATTTTGGAATTTTGTACTAATTCTATAAGTGAATAACAGTTTTCCCAAATTGGGAATATTTAACTCTTCTTAGTTAAAATTTTTCTCATCTATAAAATGAGACACTAGAAAATCTAGAATTTTAGGAAATTAAAATAAAGAAAGTGTAAATGGACACTGGCATCGGGATAAATTGGAAGCCAAATTTGGAAATTAGTGCTTTTAGAATACCACCATTCTCCTAGAAATTACTGGGTTTGAGGCACATCTCTGAGTTTCATTAGCTAGGACAACTGACAACAAACATATAAAATGTGTAGCTGGGTCTCTCATCTGTTCTACAAAACTAATAATGCTTAACTTACCTCAGAGGAATATTGTGTAAGATTGCTAATTAATGTCAGTAATGAGTTTTAGAAAGAGTGCTAAATTAATGTTAATTGTTTGTTAGGAATAATTTGATTCAGATGCATTCTGACTATGAGTGTTTAGGCATCCAATGGCCCTCAGAATTCCAATTCTAAACTCCTTCTAAGTGAATCAAGTTAGGCCTTAAAGGAAAGTGAAGTCTTCAGCAATGCATGTATCTCCAAGGTTCTGCAACTGCACATTGTATATGGTGAAGGGGCAAGGTGCTGGTTCGGGAGTCCAGAATCTTGCTTTTGGTTTCAGTTCTTCAACTGTCTCATCTTGGGCAACATTCAGCCTCCTGAAGCTTCAGTTTGTATATCCATAAAATAAGAGAAGCAGACAAGATCGTTTAGTTACCTACAGCTTTGAAGTTCATGACCAACCTTAGCTTCGCTTTACTCTGGGCTTCTGTACTTCAAGAGATTGTAGGATTCTCATCTGTAGGAAAGAGAAAACTGCGACACATTTTTAGACTCTAATAGTGTATCTTGCCACTATTAACTATTCAGTATAGAGAAGTACTTGTGGATTTATTAGGCCCACTAATTTTCTTTTTTAGGAACAACAGATGTTTATTCAAACATGGGTAAGTAGCAATCTCCTCCATCCCTAATGCCTCTCGCTCTCATTTTGAGGCAAAGTGGCACGGATGGGGAAGGTGGGGAGCAAGAGATAGAGGAGCATATGGACGGGACTCCACTTTCTCTCACCTGTTTCCCATGCTGACGTCCTGTAGGGTGGGGGAGGCCGAGCCTCACCCTGCAATATACCACATGGCTATCCAAGGCCCAGGTGCAGATTGCCAGGTGGCGGCAGCTGGCTCACCTGAGTTCCTTTCTCTACGCAATCCCGATATTCCTTAGTCATTTTTGTTAACGACACAATAGTATTATGGCTTATCAGCACTCCCAGTAAAGAGCAACAGCAAATAAAAAGCAAACAAAACCATCCTTTACTCACTGAGAGGGTGCAGAAGAGTGAACCACAGAATGTAAGGTACCTACAGTGATTTGGAAATAATACCAGCCTTGAGTCTGCTGCGTCCTCCTCCACCCACCGCTATTCTGTCTGAGGCTTGGCACTGTTTACAGTTTACAATGTGTTCAAGGGAGGAAATCCTTAAATGTTATTGCTCATCTAAATACAAGTACATTTTGTGCCAGACTGAGTGGAAAGGAATATGGGTTTTATTTCGTTTATTATGTGCCCACACTTTAGGGGAAGGCAAACTACTAAAAATTATGGGCTGGTAAATATTTTCCATTTGTTTTCAAGGCTCCAATAAGTGATAGAAATGCTTCAGGGTTTGAGAAAATTTTCCATTTGGATAATAGGTCCCTTGCACCAAAATTCCATTTGCCAATTTAATTGAGGTCAAGAATTGTGATAAAAATGTTACTATGGGTCTCTTGAAACATCACATTTAACAGAAAAGCAAACTGGCTTTTAGTAATGTAAAATAAAACATTAAACTTCTGAGGAATGCTATGAAGAAATGTGATAAGCCTTGTAATTTTTAAAATATTGATTTTCAAGTACTTCTGAAATGGATTTGAGATGACTAAGTGACTAAAAATTTTGAGCTGCAATTGAAATTCATCATAATTTGGTTAAAGGTAGCTGAAGGGGCGAAACCAGTCATTGTTGGATAAGGACTTATAAATTCTTTTATTGCTCCTTCATTTATGCATAGTTGTCATCAACACTGATGGTTCAGAAAATGAATGCGGGTACTTTTGAGAGCTGTCGTTTTGAGAAAGCAGATTCCACAGCACTGATATTGAATTTGTACAAAATAAAGAGTGCACTTGTGTGAATATGGCCATGCTGGGTTATCTACATTTTAAAAATTCAGTAAATATCTTCTGGCATGTTGATTTTATGAAGAAGCAATGGAAAGAGGGCTGGCATAGTTTCAGGGATTGCCATTTTAGTGGTTAGGATAGTACAGATGACAAGAGAATTATTGTATTAATTCAAAAATAAACTTAAAAAAACATTTTAATATCTTTGAAATCAGGGTGCTTCTTATAGTGTCTTACAATTGCTGTCAATCCAGAGATATAGTTTTCATGACTTGCATATGAGCAAATGTGGCCATAATTCCACCGGGGGTGAACTAGCAATTGCAGTCCCTGGAGGCTACCATTAACAGCCTGTTTATAGACTATTTGACCAAGGACCTGAATCCTAATTATTGTCTGAAAACTTTCAGTTGACAACGTGATAAGATGAAGGAAGTACCAACAATAAAGCTCTCAGGACAGATGTCAGAGGACTGGCAGAAAATCCAGGGATAGAAGTGAACCCTTTGAGAGTGTTGTATCACCAACACTCTAAGTTGAAAATTTATTCAAAAGCTTGAGCTCTGATTGGGTAGAAGTTTTAGGAACATCTTAACCAATTAATTTCCCTTACATTTTATTTTACTTATACACATGCATGAGCATAAAAATAATATATGATAAACATTTATACTTATAAGTATAAAGTAAATCTGCTAATTAATGTGAAAACATTAATCATAGTTTAATTAGCAGATATTTTTCTTCCTTAAAAGTATTCAAAATAATAATAATCTATGGTGTTGTATTTTAAACAAAATACAGTATTTATATATTGATTCAATTTCTACAACTAAAATGGTTGAGGTATCAATGATAAAAAATTAGTCCAATTTTTCCCAACACCATTTATTGAAGAGACTGTCTTGACTCCACTGTATGCTCTTGCCACCTTTGTTAAATATTAATTGAGCATATTGTCTTGGGTCAATTTCTGGGTTCTCTATTCTGTTCCATTGATCTATCTGCCTGTTCTTGTGCCAGTAGCAGGCTGTTTTGATTATAGTGGCTTTGTAGTATAACATGAAATCTGGTAATGTGATCTCTCCTACTTTGTTCTTCTTTTTCAAGATAGCTGTGGCTATTTAGGGTCTCTTTTGGTTCCATATAAACTTTTGGAGTGTTTGTTCTAGTTCTGTGAAGTAGGTCATTGGTATTTTGATGGGGATTGCATTGAATCTGTGGATTGCTTTGGGTAGTATGGACATTTTAATGATGTTAATTCTTCCAATCCATGAACAAGGTATGTGCTCCCACTTTTTATATCTTCCTCTATTTCTTTTTTCAATTACCTGTAGTTTTCTTGTAAAAAAAAAAAATGAAGCTAGAACACCAACTTATAGCATACACAAGAATAAACTCAAAATGGATAGAAGACTTAAATGTAACTCTTGAATCCATAAAAATTCTAGAAGAAAAGGTAGGCAACAAAATCTTAGACATCATACACAGCAGCATTTTCACTGATATAACACCTAAGGCAAGAGAAACAAAGGAAAAAATGAGCACATGGGACTACATCAAACTAAGAAACTTCTGCACAGCAAAAGAAACAACCATCAAAATGGAAAGGGATCCCACTATATGGGATATCATAATCTCCAATGATGCATCAGATAAGGGGTTAATTTCCAAAATATATAGAGTGCTCATACAACTCAACAAAAGGGAAGACAAAGAACCCAATTAAAAAATGGGCAGAGGAACTGAATAGACACCTCTCCAAACAGGACATACAGATGGCCAAGAGACATATGAAGAAATGCTCAACATCACTAATCATCCGAGAGATGCAAATTAAAACAACAAATCACCTCACACCTGTCAGAATGGCCGCCATCAGCAAATCATCAAACAACAAGTGTTGGCAAGGGTGTGGAGAAAAGGGGACTCTAATACACTGCTGGTGGGAGTGCAGCCACTTCGGAAAACACTATGGTGTTGCCTCAAAAAGTTAAAAATTGAACTTCCATTTGACCCAGTGATCCCACTTCTAGGAATATACCCTAAGAAACCTAAAACACCAGTCAGAAAGAATATATGTACCCCTATGTTCATAGCAGCACTGTTTACAATAACTAAGATCTAGAAACAACCCAAGTGTTCATCAGTAGATGAGTGGATAAAAAAGCTGTGGTACATATACACAATGGAATACTATGCAGTTGTAAGAAAGAAAGATCTTTTATCCTTTAAGATGTCATGGAGGGAACTGGAGAGTATTATGCTAAGCGAAACAAGCCAAGCAGAGAAAGACAAATATCACATGATCTCACTTATTTGTGGAATATAATGAACTAAACAAGCTGATGAACAAAATTAACCCAGAGACATGGAGGTGGGGTACATACAGACTGACAAGCCTCAGAGGAGGGGGGTTGGGAGGAAAAGAGATAAACCACAGAATTACACGTATGTATGCATGACCAATGAACATAGACAACAAAGCTGGGGAAGGGGGGAGGGGAGGGGAGGAGGGTGTCAATGGGGGAAAAATGTGAAACAGCTGTAACAAAAACACATTAATAAATAAAAAAAATATATATTCCCATAACCCCAAAGAATCAAAAATACTTAGAACCTCCTAAATTCAGGAATTCTGCATTATTGTTTCACAAAACCGGGTACACTTTTAGAAGACCCCACTGTTTCAGGAGCTGCCTCTTTGATTATGAGAAAATTGAGAACTTGGAAAACACAGATGTTTCCAATTTGGAGAATGAGGAAGCCAGTGTATCTGCATTTTATTCCAGTTCTTAAGGATCATGAGAATCTGTCTTCTGGCTTTCTCTCTCCCCATGATCAACATATACACAGTAGTTTATGCTAACCCCTGCCCAACACCAATATACATACAAAATTTTGTAGAATTTTTTTTCAGCCTCCTCAGGTAATTTGGGGTAAAATATTATAAAGGTTGATCTTAATGGTAAATCCTATAATAATAAAGTATCTACCCTTTTGATTTATCTTATCCCATTGATATGATGCACAGATTTTAAAAAAAAGTTCTATTTCTCCAGGGAATGCATTTCCTGTAGTTAGGAAAAGTCAAAGAGATATACCACATGGAGCTTTAAGAAGAAATAAAAGCTATGGCTTGTTTGTACATTTATATTTTTGTATACATTTTGACAGATGCTAAGATCTGTGCTAGGTGCTAGGGTGTAAGAAATCGCTAATGCAGAATAAAAATTTTTGATGAAAAGAAAATTATTTCAAATCCTCTCACAATTAGTATTGTTACAATGAAACATTCTAGCTTAACACCACCAACAACGCAAGTATTTCCATCCTTGGCCAAAGGCCTTCTTCTTTCCAGTAGCCTTCAGTATATTGCAAATGGGACTGTCTCTGAAAGTGGTTGCAATGGAATTTGGCTTCTTCTCAGGACAATCTAGTGCAATTATATTCAAGCCTGATATTCGGGGCATGAAGCTCTAAAATATATACCAGACTTCAGAGTGTTGGAGGCAGATATAGGACTATAGGACAAAGGTAATTACTTTATCTTCATACTAAAAAAGTAGGATTGGGAAGATAAATCTTTCTTCCCTTCTGTCTTCACCCTTCCATTAAAACATCAAAAAAAATTTGTTATCTACCAGGCACAGTCCCGGACACTTGGGATACATTAGTGAACAAAACAAAATCTTCTCTCATGGAGCTGTTATGCTATTGAAGGAAGAGGCAGTATCAATAAATACAATATGTAAGTCCCATAGTGTATTAGAAGAAGCTAAGTGGGAAGGAAAAAATAAAGTAGACAAAGGCTATAGTGTGTGTGTGTGTGTGTGTGTGTGTGTGTGTGTGTGTGTGTGAGCTGGTGGGAGAGAGAGTGTGATAAAGTTTTAAATAGGGTAGTAAGGGTAGGCTTTGTTAAAAGGTGAAAATTGAGCAAAGACTTGAAGGGAAGACAAGTTGGACCGGCCAATCTGAATGGAAGAACCTTCCAGGCAGAGAGAAGAGCCAACAAACGGTCCTGAGCTGAAGGACGCCTAGAGTGTTAGGACTGTAAGGAGGGAGACCAGAGTGGTTTGTGTGGAGAGTTCAGGGTAGTGTGTCTAGAGATGCGCTCAGAGAGGAAAGGGGACCAGATCAGCCAGGATCATGCGAGGCCCAGAGTGGTCTCCCAGGCCTGTGCTTTCTTTCTGACACCGAATATGCCAGGGTCACCTCAGGCTTGGCACCTGCCATTTCGGAGTATGTGGTTCTCTTCCTCCAGATCAGGGTGTGACTCTCCTTTTTTTTTTTTATTTATATTTTTTGTTGATTTTAGAGAGAGAGGAAGTGAGAAGGAGAGAGAGAGAGACATCAATGAGAGAGAACATGGACTGGCTGCCTCCTGCATGCCTCCCATTGGGGATCGGGCCCACAACCTGAGCCTGTGTCCTGACTGGGAATCAAACCACTGACCTCTTGGTGCCTGGGTCGACGCTCAACCACTGAGCCACATCAGCCGGACAACTCTCCGTTTTTATACAGATCTCAACATTAATGCCACCTTCTCAGAGAGATCTTTTCTCATCACCCTTGTCCATCTCCACATTGCTGCACTCTAATGCAATTATAACCGTCAATGAAAAGAAAAACCATGTATGGTGCAACAAGTCAGTGAATTCCATTTAAGGACATCTGCTCCCTCTAATAAGCAGCAGCCAACTTCTATTCTTTCCCACTGAGTGGAGGCTGTAAGCTGCAGAGGTGGCTGTAAGCTGTAATGGTGGCCAGGGACTAAGGAAGGTAGGCCTGAGCTGAAAGAGGCCCTAGAGATCAGCACATCTTAGCTTCTTGGTTAAACATTGAACGTTCTTTGTTTTCTGATGGTTAATATTTTTTCATTCATTTTCTAAAGAGAATTCTTGTTTTCTCCACTGGCCATCATCCCAGTGGTAGGTTTGGGGACAGACACACTATCCTACCTGGGGCTGTCACTGGGAATTTTATGCTAGAGCCATCAGGGAGGACGCTCCTGCTCTGGTGCAGTTGCTAGGTGTGTGTTGGGTTATTAGTGGTTGGAGTGCTGGCCATTTGGCAAAAGCTTCTCTAGTACTGAGAGAGACTGAGATCTAGTGACATTTGAGACATTGATCCCGCTGTACCTGAGCCTCTAGCACTTTTGAACTTCTTATGGGAGCCATGATTATAATCAATAATAGTGATTCTCACTGCTCCCTAACCTCTATGGGATTCAGAGGCAATATCACTAGACCCTTGGCTAACAGGCCTTGTGTGGTTATTATATGGGAACTTCGCACATATCTTACACTGCTTACCATCGCTGATTGGAATTCTATTTATTTCAGTTTCTCATCCAGCAAATGGAAGCTCTTATTTTCTTCTCCAACTTATGTATCCTTAGTTCCAGCTTAATAATCGTAAAGATCCCCAAAAGACCTTGGGAAATTAAATTAGGCCCCTATGCAAAATTTCAAGCTCAATTAAGAAGGCCCTAGAAATCCAACTCCTTCACAGTCTCTTGCTTTCCCTAAAATGATATTTTTCTGCTTAAGAGGTAAATTGGCTTCACATCTGAAAGCTGTTAATGGTAATGGGTATTTAGAAGAAGCCAGGGGGGAAAGTGGGTTTCTAGAAGGATGTTTCCCTTTGCTTGTTCCCTGTTGCGCCTTCTCTCTGTTTTCCAGCATCACCTCTCATCAATGCTCCACAGTTATTACTCAAGAGTGTACAGGAAAACCCCTCCAAAATAATTACCTCCAAAATAACAGAACAAACACATTTTCTCTTGCTGATAAAAACCAGGGGTATCCAGAAAGCGACACTGGGTTATTCCACTTCTTGGTTTATATCCAAAAGAATAATAAACAAAATCTTGAAGGGGTATCTGCACACCCATGTTTTTCGCAGCATTATTCACAATAGCCAAGGGATAGAAATAACAAAAGTGCCCATCAGAAGATGAGTGGATAAAGAAAATGTGGCATATACTTACAGTGGAATATTGTCCAGCCTTGCAAAGGACATTCTGCCATATGCTACATGTATGAAACTTGAGGGAAATATGCTTAGTGAAATGGACCAGTTACAAAAAAGACTGCAGATTCTACTGATATAAAGTATCTAAAGTAGTCAAACTCATAGAAACAGAATGGGATGGTGGTTGCAAGGAGTTGAGGGAGGGACCAGTGAGGAGTTGTTTAATAGGTCTAGAGTTTCCGTTTTGCGAGATGTGTGTGCTGCACAACACACTAAAAAATGGTGAAGATGGTAAAGTATATGCGATAGGTTTTGACCACATAAAAAAATAAAAATGTTTCTAAAAAAGAAAAACAACAAAACACATAACAAAGCAATACTGGAGTGTTCTCCCGGTCTTCATGAAGCACCTGTGCCTGGGAGCTCAGTGTCCCCGAGTCAGAAATCCCATCTGAGCGGTGGGACACTAAATCTAGAAGGTGACTCAATTACATGTGTTTCTTGAGCCTCATCCTCTCATTTCTGTTTTTCTTGTTTTTGTTTGGAACACAATTTGTGACTGTTATGGGATAAATTGTATCCCCCTAAATCTGTATGTTGAAGTCTTACCCTCAGTACCTCAGAATATGACAATATTTGGAAATTGGGTCTTAAAGAGGTAATCAAGCTAAAAGATGTCACTAGAATGAGCCCTAATTACGTATACCAGGTGTCCTTATAAGAAAAAAAGTTGGGACAGAGACAAATGGAGAGAAGACCACGCAAGGACACGAAGAGAAGATGGCATCTACAAGCCAAGGAGAGAGGCCACAGAAGAAATCAGCCTTGCCAGTATTTTGATCCTGCACTTCTAGCCTCCAGAACTGTGAGAAAAGAAATTTCTGCTGTTGAAGTCATCCAGTCTGTGGTACTTTGCTATGACAACCCTAGCAAACTAACTAACCCATCAAAAGTCTTTTGTTTTCCAGTGTCTTTCGATGTCAGCCTTGTAGTTAATATTTCTTCATTTATTTTCTCATTACAGAGCTTGTTTTCTGTTTGTTTTTTCTTATGAGGGAGCCATAGTTACATCTGGCCTTAACAACCTAACAGGGTAGAGGCTGGCTGCTTTGTGGCCATTTCACATGTTAAGAAGATGATACCTAAGCAGCTTAACATTTTTAAATAAGTATTTTAACCTTGTAGTGGGTGAATGGTGCCCCCGCCCCCCCCAAAATTGGTATGTACAGGTCCTAATCCCTGGAACATGTGAATGTGAGCTTATCTGGATAAAGGGATTTGCAGATTAATTAAGTTAAGAATTCTGAGGTGAGATCATCCTGAATTATCTGGGTGGGCCTTATATCCAATGACAAGTGCCCTTATGAGAGACACACAGAGGAGACACTCAGAAGGGAGGGTGATGAGTCCGTAGTGTGGGATTTAGACGGACAGGGCTGTAAGCCAAGAATGCCTGGAGCCCACAGAAGCTGGGACAGGCAGAACAGGAACTCTCCTTGAGAGCCTTTGGAGAGAGTGCAGCCCTGTCAACACCTGAGCTTGGACTTCCGGCCTCCAGGACTGTGAGAGAATTCTTTCTTGTTGTTGAAAGCCACTTGTCACAGCAGCCCTAGGGAACTAATTCAAGCCTTGATGACATCTAAGGTGTGCACTTAAATGTTGTCAAGAGCAGTACTTGCTACATTTATTATGATCTGGGTTATACAGGGAGACAATATTATAGCTAAGAAATTGATTTTGTCTGGAACTGATCTCTTCTTTCTCTGAATTTTTATTGCTTGGATGATAAGCTTTTACATGATCAATATGCACGGAAATTTCCAAAGGGTTTTCAATGATATACTCTCTCACCTGAGAGATTGCCATACATAGTCTCTAGGGATAGATAGGGGAAGCACGATTATCCTTAATCCATTGATGTAAGAATTGAAGTTTAGGTTATTAATTTACACAAATGATTCTGATCCAGACTTACTGATTACCAACGGATGTCCTTTTGACCCTCACGTGGTGCCTGTAGGCCAGAGTTCATGTAGGTCAGTGTCCAGGGAAACAGGGTCTCCACTGCAGTGTTATCTGCTTACAGTCTCCTTGATTCACCTTAAATGCAGTGCTATATTTCCCACTTCATCAGATGGGAGTTTTTCTTTTTTGGAAAAGTAAACAGAGATGAAAATATTTTTATAATGTAAAATTTCAGACCCATAAACCATTAAGCTGAACGTTTTGTCTCTGTGAGGCTAAGTGAACTATTGGGAATGAGGATGGGTCATCTCCTTGGCATGAACCTCAAAAGTTGAGGCAAGTGCTACTATTTCATTCGCAGTTTTCTTTACTTGTTGCTATAAGCCTAGCAGAGAAAACTGATAGAAAACCTTTCTATTATAGCAAATACAATAATAAACACGTGTGAGTGTTTCTTTTGTACATGCATTATCTCATTTAGTTTTCAGAGTTACTGGTATTCCTTCGAATGAAAAAAAAATTGAGGCTTAGAGAGGTTAAGCCACTTGTCCAGGTTACAGAGCTGTGAATGTTGGAGTCCGGATCCAAAGCCCAGGTTGTTTGATTCCAGAGCCTCAGGTAATAAACACTCTCTACCTGGCAGGACCAAAGTGCCATTGACCCATCCCTAGTGGTCATGGCTATTATCAGGCCTGAGTGGACTTGCTGCCTCCCTTTGTCACACAGCAAAGCAGCTGTGTTTTGGCAGCTCTGGGCTGCTGGGCTGCTGGGCTACTAGGGTCCCTGACACGACATTGACTAAGTGTCATATTTTCCTATCTGATTTCACTGCTTTTTACAAAGCTATTACTTAGTGTGTAGCAATAAGGGAGCATAAACAGAGCTCTGACTTTTGGGAAGTAAATAGCAGCTAGAATAATCATTTCGTATCCCTCAAGGCTTTTAAATCTTCCGAAATGTCAGGTGCAGTGAGTTTCTGGGCAAAGGACAGAAGAGCAAATCTGTGGATTTTATAAAAGTTCCCTGAGCAATCAATGAGCTATAAATGAGCCAACCACGCCCTGCTTTGGCTTGTGTCTCCCTGGATCATTCGCATGGTGGACAATGCGTGAGGATTTAACTTAGCTGTCAGCTCAGGTGATTATTTAAACTGCAAGCGCAACTCATTGACCCATTTCCCCATGACTGCATCTGGAAATGGAACAGAGAACTGACCGAGTCACACTCAGTCTGAGGGAGGAAGCAGTAGAAGAAAGAACACACTTGTAATTCAGTGAATTTTGTCTTTCTGAGGGCTCCTGATAGAGGAAAATCTCACTTTGGGCTGCCAGGAGAAAAACTATTTGGGCTTATATGACATTTAATATAAATATAAGTCTTTCAGGCAAGTGTACAGCGCTAGCTGGAATGACAGAAGTACCGGCGAGAGCATTTCGAGCATTCCAGCCGTATTCTCCCCCCGGGCACCGCTGGTGGCCCCCAAAACCGTTTATGCAAAGTCTCCTCTTGTTTTCTTATCAGAGTCTTAGGGCTCTACACGAACATTTTTTATGCTTTTTTGGATATTATTAAAAGATGAATTTTTCCCATGTCTACCAAGATCTCCTGTGTAAATACTGTAGATGGGCCAAAAATTACTGATGGTGTTTATAGGCCATTTGAGTGAACCAGTTATACTTACGCCTTGAAATGTTTTTCCCATCATTTGTATGTCTCTAAACTTGACGGCAACTATTCTCAAAGTCAATATAAAAAATTACAGAGCTGGCCCTGGCCGGTTTGCCTCAGCAGTTAGAACGATGGCCCGCAGACCAATGAGTCCCGGGTTCGATTCCGGTCAAGGGCATGTACCTGGGTTGCGGTTCATCCCCGGCCCTGGTCGGGGTCGTGCACGGGGCAACCATTCGATATGTCCTTTTCACATCGATGTTTCTCTCTCTCTCTCTCCCTCCCACTCTATCAGAAGATAAATAGAAAAATATCTTTGGGTGAGGATTAAAAAAAAATACAGAGCTGTGCCCAGACAACAACACAACAGTAACCTACAGTATAGGTCTCCGCACTGTGGAGGGGCAAACGTTGTAGGAATATCTATAATTCAACATACTCATTTAATTGTCTTTCTTATTCTCTGTATTAAAACTATTGTCAGAATTTGCTCCCTGGTAATAGTGGCCAAGTCTCTTAAACAAAAATGTCTGTTGAGTATTTTAAAAAATCTTTATTGTTAAAAGTGTTACAGATGTCCCCCTGCTTTTACCCTCATTGACACCCTCCTCCCCGATCCCCCCCTCCCCAGCATTCTTGTCTGTCTGTGCCCACTGGTTGTGCATATATGCATATAAGTTCTTTGGTTTATCTCTTCCCACCCCCCACTCCCCCACTTCCCTCTGCGGTTTGTCAGTCTGTTTCTGGATCTATTTTGGTTGACAGCTTATTTTTTTCATTATATTCCATAAATAAGTGAGATCATGTGGTTCTCATCTTTCTCTGACAGGCTTATTTCGCTTAGCATAATACTCTCCAGATTCCTCCATGTTGTCTCAAACAGTAAGAGATCTTTCTTTCTTACAGCTGTGTAGTATTTAAAAAAATTTTTTTTCTTTATTGATTTAAAAGAGAGAAGAACGGAGAGGGAGAGAGAGACAGAAACATAGATGAGAGAGAACATTGATTGGCCGCCTCCTGCACTCCCCCCACTGGGGATTTGGCCCACAAACTTGGCATGAACCCTGACTGGGAATTGAACTAGTGACCTCTTGGTGCATGGGTCAGTGGTTAACCACTGAGCCACACTGGTCAGGCTGCATAGTATTTTTAATGAGCTGTTTTTGTTCCTCAGCAATATATGGAAATACAAAGAAACATCCTTAAGCTACTATACTCTTAAGTTTTTTAAATGAATTTATTATCTCACAGAAGCTAACTTCTTTAATAGAAACTTAAAAGGCCATGTTGGGAGCTTTAAAACTCTAAGAAAGCCTATTAATTACAGGAGGCTTGGATAATTTATAATGAGAAATGCTGAGTAGCAAAAAAAAAATTACTCTTAAATTTATGTTCCGCTCATTCTGATGTCTTAAAATGTTTTAATAAGATTTATATTTTGTGTTTGGGTGGTTAATATATTCTGTACTTAAAAAAACATCAAATAGGGCATTCAGGATTCGGGACTGTGTCGTTTGAGGGCTTTGCCTACGGGATGCAAGGCAGCGATCCTCTGGAGTGTGCCAAGTCGGTGCTCTCGAGTCCTGTAGACTCGGGATGGGGGCTTGAAGCTGGTGAAGCCCCTAGTGACCGCATGGACACTCAGAGTGCGTTGTTTCCAGAGAACTCGATGCCGTTATTTTGATCTCGGTCCGACTTTTGACTGTGGTCACTAATTAGAATCGCTTCTTTTACACATCAGGCTGGAGGTGTATGGAGACTCGCTTTGCCTGAGAGAGTTGAGGAGACCCTGCCAGCTCCAGTGAATGTCTTGACCGACTATCTCGACTGGTGTCTCTCTTCCTCCATGGCTGCTCGATCTCAGGGCCTTTCCTTGACTCGGGTGTGAAAGGCAGGGGACATTGTCTCTAGAAAGCCATGGGAAAAAGCACAGCTGTTCTCTGAAAGCCAAGGGAAGATGTGAAGAATCTGGTTTTTCTCCATGAACCCTCTTGCGATGATCATTTTGCTTATGACTTGGGGGAGGCATGGAGGTGCCGCAGAGCGATGGAGTCAGTGATGGAGCAGGAAGGGAAGAGGAGAGCAGAGGCCAGCATTGGGTGACCTCCTGGCACCCTGTGAAGACTGCCCCTGAGGAGGGGTACTCCGTGGTGATGTTTTCAGTAGAGAGGCAATCAGAATATGGGCCCACAGGTGAAATGCTTGTAGGATGAAAGTGTGATGCAGGTAGAGCGAGGCATCCAGTTCCTCTACTCCACCATTAGGCCTGAAACAACCTTACAAATGGGATTCCTGAATTATAAAGCCTGTGGGCCTCCAGCCAGCACCAATTTTAAGCATATTTTCCACACTTTATTTGGGAGCATTTGTGTACTAGGCCAACAGTTCACAGCAACTCTGTTATTTGTAACAGTCCATTTTAAGTTTTGGTTACTCTGCTAAGCAAATCATGTTTTAATGTTGGCGTGCAAAGAATAAATATTGAAATCTACTCTGTCAGCTTAATATAGCTTCAGATTAGCATAGACTTCACTGTTTCTGAAACTCCTGTCTTCCCTAACTCCATTGATGTTGCAAACTCAGTGTTTGGATACAGGAAGATCATTTGTGGTTGTGAATTGTTTAACTACAATTCTTCAAAGGGTTTCACATTCACCCTCTTAGGCATATCTGTATTTGAACCACATAAGCAATACGAGAGACTGGGCTTGGATTGCCGGTATGGTGTTGATTAGGGTTTTTTTTTTTTGACATTATTTAGAGAAATGCTGGCATCTTGGAAGACTGCTGGTTAAGTTGAGGCTGTACTTCAACTTAAATTCTAGCCCATGGGCTCAGTATAGGCAGGCTTGGAGCTTAGGAGAGGGTCCAGAGATGGGCCAAGAAAGTTGAGACTCATTCTCCTAAGGGTGCATGCTATTGCCTTAAGTGTACTGAGAGATGTATTTATTGGGAAAAAACAAAATAATTGCTTAAACAAAATAATAGTTATGTCTCTCTCATGCCATAGAGAAAGGGCTGATGGTTGATAATCTGGGGTCTAGTATGATGGCTCCTCAAAGCAGTGACCCCAAATCTGTCTAGTTCATGGCTTCTTATCACTAAGGCACAGCCCTTATTTGTCTTTATGGTCTGAGATTGTTGCTAGAGCTCTGGCCATCACATCTGAGTTCTTGGGAAAAGGAAAGGCATACATATTTGCTTCCAAGATGTTTTACATTTCATTTACTTCCAGGGGAGGCTGGTAAATGCAGTGCTTTGGCTGAGTAATAATAAGAGATCAGTGTGATCAGTGAAAAGTTGGAAGTTTCATCAGTAAGAAAAAAGGAAAGAAAGTGGATGTTGGGAATCATTTATCAGTGTATCAGTGTCCGCCATAAAGAGTACCGAAGGAAAGGATATAGGCAGGTGAGGGCAGCCCAAGACGGGGAGGAGGGTTTTCCAGAGAAGGACGTGTCCATCGTGTTGCCAAATGGGGAAAGGAGTCAACGAGAATGGGAGCCAAGAACAAGTTGCTGGATTTCATGTTGTTGAATAATTTTATACTTCAGCAGGATTTGGTCTGGATTCTTTGGAGTCTTGTTGCAGCAGCAAACAAAGCAGATACCGCCTTGATTCCTGTAGCTTACTGTTTATTTAGGGGAACAGGAAACCCACCAATGATCAAACAAATATATGATATAATGCTTTCCATGCAGTTAAAGCAGGAAGACAAGAGAATTACTGGTGTGCTAGCTTGGAGAGAGTGGGCGGGCAGGAGAGCTCTCCTAGGAGATACGACATTTGAACAGAGACCTGAGAAAAGCAGGAGACAGAATCAAACAGATCTGTAGTGGTTGAACGTTGCAGGCAGAGGAGAGCAAAGGGGAAAGCATTATGGTACTGTGTGCTTGAGATATTACAGAAACCAGAAGAGAGCATGTGGCCAGAAAGGTGTGATCAATGGGGAAAGCTTTAAGGAAATAAGTCAGAGTAATACCCAGGCTGTTCAGAACATAATAAAATATTATTCTCAGAACAAAGCTAGCCATTAGAAAGTTGATGTAGGAGTGTGACACTTTATGATGTATATTTTAAAAGGCTTTTTTTGACTACCGTGCGGAGCATGGCAATAGGGGAGCAAAGGCGAAGCAGGGAGACCAGTCAGGTCTTTGCTACTGCCAAGATCCAGGTGAGTCATAACAGCACCTGAGATCCAGGTTGTCAGGTGCAGGTGGGAAGGAAGTGGTTGGATTCAGAAGGTATTTTGAAAGTAGGTACAGCAATGTTTGCTGAAAGATTTTATGTGGGGTATAAAAGAAAGAGAGAAGTCAAGGATAGTTCCAGAATTCTTTCCTTCCTTCCTTCCTTCCTTCCTTCCTTCCTTCCTTCCTTCCTTCCTTCCTTCCTCCCTCCCTCCCTCCCTCCCTCCCTCCCTCCCTCCCTCCCTCCCTCCTTTCCTTCTTTCTTTCTTTCTTTCTTTCTTTCTTTCTTTCTTTCTTTCTTTCTTTCTTTCTTTCTTGTCTTGGAAAATGTGGTTATAGACTAGCTATTTACTGAGATGTTAGTGAGCTGGTTTGGGGAAGGACAGCAAGACTAATGATAGAGACAAATATGCAATGGGACTTTTAAAACAAGAGTATCAGGAGTTCTGTATTTGAAATTCCATGTGGGTCTTTATGCCAGAAACCATACTTGTAATGATTTATACAATTAAACATTGACTTATGCTCTGGATTCATTGGCAGCCAGGCAAGCAAGCAAGCAAGCAAAACAAAGTATAATGGCTTATATAACATTTATTGTCTAATAAACAAAGCACATGATTTTTCTAGGCAAGTCAAAAATTTTGGCATTTTATTCTAAGAGAAATTTATTTTGTGGGTTTGCAAGTAACCATTTAATTGAAAATCTCTTACATGGCAATTTTACACAACTTTTAAACACGTGTTTTCTATGTGTTTTCCTATTTTATTGTGAGCATTTTATTTTCCAAACCTACCACTAGCAGATAGCACTGTGTTCATTCTTGTTCTGGAAAGACATTTATGTGGGGTGTAAAGGTACTATAGTAGCTCTTTGCTGCTCAAGTCATACTGGGAGAGAACCAGATAACTCTAGATTAGCATGCCCTTTATCCTTTAAATAAAAAGTATGTCAGCGAGGTTTTTGGAAGAAACTGGATAACATCTAATTTGAGATTAAACTCTCTGCAGGGTATTAAATGTTTTGGTATATTGTGCCATTAACAAGGAAAGAATGGCAGCAAATGGCATTTTGTTATTTATTCATGTGAAGCATTTACTGAGTTTCTACAACATTCCCAGCACTGCATTTGGGATACATCGGTGAATAGAAAATGATTCCTGCCCTCATAAGTCTATGTTTTTTTTTATCCTCACCAGAGGACATTTTTGCATTTATCTTCAGATAGAGCAGGAAGGGGGGCAGGGGAGAGAGAGAGAAACATCAATGTGAGAGAGACACATCGAGTGGTTGCCACCCACACAACCCCAACCAGGGCTAAGGACAAAGTGCAACAGAGGTATGTCCTTGGCGGGAACCGAACTCAGGACTCTCCTGTCCACGGGCCAACGCTCTAACCCTGAGCCAAACTGGCCAGGGCATTAGTCTATGTTTTGAAGACTAAAGATCCTGACTTGCTTAGTGCCCAGATGGATAACAGCTAAAGGCTGTGGGAAGATGGACTAATGAGTCAAGAGAGGAAAGGTTTTTGAACTTCATTGATTTGTTCATTCATTCAGTTACATTTGGCAAATGATTCCTAACAAATTAGGCACTGACCCAGACTGAGAGGAATAAATCAAGTCATGAGACAATCATCAGAAAGAGTGGCCAATGGCCCAGTCTGCATACATATAGGCACCGAGACAAGTGAAAGTTAATGTGGGCAAATAGCCTACTATTTACAGTCCTTCAAAAATGTAAGTGTTAGGTATGTCCTCCTTCCTGGGACTATTCAAACAGAAGCATCTGATAAGAACTAACTGGAAGCCTAGGAAAGTTCATTGCAACTCCCAGTTTATTCATTCCTATGTATTAATTGCAACTCCAAGTTTATGTATCCCACTGACCTGACTAAATGTTTAATGTACGTGAGGCTCTGGAGCCCTGTGGACTGTGAATTTGGACTTGAGCCTAACAGCATATTTTAAAGGAAAGGGCATAGAAATGAGAAAGAGATCCTTGGGCAAGAAGCTGTTTGATGTGATGCTATTCAGCCCTCATTCCCATGATGCCTGACTGAGCAGGATGTTTTGGAAGCCACCCTTACAGTGATGGAAGTGGAGTAGAGAGCTGGTCTTTGAAACCGATTTTCAGTATTTGTGCTTCTCTGGTCTGTGTCAGGACCATTTGCTGCCTGACATTTGTTTGCAAAGTTAAGAGTGCTTCAGGATGGATATTAAGTGTGTGCGTTTTCAGAGATCTCTAGCTGCTCATGTTGACTTGATGTTTTGATAGGTGGTTCATTGTGATGTGCAGTGGCATTAAAGTGCTCAGAGTCTAAATGCAAGTAGAAAAATAACATCTTTTTTGAGAGGGCTATCATTGCCTAAGGCTTATTTATCTTGTAGGTGGGTGTGGATGCTACCTTTCTCATTGTTCTAACAACTTTCTCTCAGAATTGCAGTAGTCACAGAAGTCATTGTGGTGGGACCTGTAACTCCCAGTCTACAATCCCTTGGACACAGGGCCTGAGCATCCTGCTCTTGACACTATATGTTTATACAAAATATTAAGTTTGCATTTGCAAACATGCTTCTGGTTTCTATAAGGTCTAGATTAGTAGTTCAGAACAACTTTTTGGAATTGAGTAAGTGGATACTTAGAACAAAATATTTATTTATTTATTTTTAATCCTCTCCTAAAGATATTTTTCTATTTATCTTCAGATACAGTAGGAGGGAGATAGAGGGAGAGAGAGAGAAACATCAATGTGAGAGGGACACATCGACTGGTTGCCTCCTGCACAACTCCAACCAGGGCTGGGGACAACCCCAACCGAGGTACGTGCCCTTGGCTGGAATTGAACCTGAGATTCATTGGTCTGCTGGCCAACATTCTACCCCTGAGCCAAACTGGAGGGCCAAGATATGAGAGAGCAAGAAATCCTATAGAGGTGAGACAAAGTGTCCTTTCACTCTAAAGGTACTTGATAATTCCAGAAATAATAGAAAAATTAAAAAGTTGAGAATAACTTCTGAATATTCAATAGAATGAAGAGTAGAAATTGGATGCCAAGGAGAAAAAGCCCTAATAAATTACCAAAGCTTTTGTTGGTACTTTAAAAGGTTATATGCTGAGGAGAAGGTTGAACTAGAAATAAACCAGTTCTCATAGAAACCAGAATACATCATCCTAATCTTTGACTAGATGAGAGTGAACTGAAATTGCTAATAATCAACTCTGGATGATACCATCCAGAGCCTCAAAATATCTCTTTAATTTTTATATGTAATGCCAACCACGCTAATAAAATAGCCAGTCATATAAACAGACTCTGACCCAAATCACAAGAAAACAACAGAAAGTAGAAAATGACTCACAGGGCATCCAGATAATAGACACATACACAAACCTTAAAATAGCTGTTTGCTGTATCAGAGAAACAAAAGAAAAGTCAGAGAATCTTGGCAGAGAACAGGAAACTATAAAAAGAACAAAATAAGAGTTTTAGAACTAAAAACTACAGAACAGAAATTAATAACTCAATGGAGAGATCTCATAGCAGAGTAATCAGAGTTGATAAGTGAATTAGTGAACTGGAAGGCAAATCAAAATAAAATAGGTAGACTGCAGCACAGAAAGACAAAAGAATGGAAAATAGTGCAAAGTAGTAAAAATCTTTAATATAGTCAAAACTAAAGTTGTAGAATTGAGATGAAAGAATAGAGCAAAATACATTTTTGAAGAGATAATAGCTTAGAATTTTACAAACGTGATGAAAAATATCAAGACATATTTGAGGCACCCCCAAAGAGTAAATAAAAAGAAATTCACACATCAGCACTATTCAGCAAAATCGCTGAGAACCATATTTGAAGAGAAGAATCTCATAAATGACCAAGAGAGATACATTTCTGCTGAAGAGCAACAAGAAGACTTCCATCTTAAGAAGCTAATAAGAAAACTCCACTCAATTAAATTCATGGTGAAGAGGAGAAAGGAAATTCTAATGATGAGATCAGAAATGAATGAATTTGAAAACAATGATAAAAAACAGGGTCAACAAAGCTCAGAGCCAATTGTTTCAAAATAGTAAAGTTGATCAATATTCGGTGAGACTGACAAGTAAAAATGAGAGAAGGCACAGAAAACCAATTTAGGAATCACCTCGGATTGTATGGATATTCAAAATATTCAAGAGGATATTATAATTAAGTTTATGGAAACTGATACATTCCTGTAGGATGCTGTTTGCCAAAGCTGACAGAGAAGAAATAGAAAATCTTAAAGATTATAACTATATCTGTATTTAAAAACACCCAAAAAGAAAACTCCATGCACATAAATAACATCAGTTATACATAAACTCTTTTTTTATATGTTTTTATTGGTCTTTTAGAGAGAAAGATAGAAGCAAACATCGATTGGCTGCCTTCTGCACACCCCCTATTGAGAATCAAACCCACAACTTGGGCATGTGCCCTGAGTGTGAATTGAACTGGGACCTCCCAGTCCATGGGACCATGCTCATTCCACTGGGCCACACTGGCCAGGCTATACACAAATTCTGACAGAGAACAAAAAAAACGCTCAAATACTTCTCAACCTGTTTTACAAGGCCAGTATAACTTTGATACTAGTACCTAAGACATAAGAAAAGAAAATTATTAATATAGATGTAAAATATCCTATAATTTAGCCCATGATATAAAAAAAATACATTGCAGGCTAGTATTTTATTCCAGGAGCACATGATTGGTTTATCACTTGAATATTAATCAATGTATTTCACTACATTCACAGAATAAAATAATTACATTAGTTCAATAAGCACACACACAAAAAAAAGCATTTGAAAAATAATTCAACACCCATTCATTACAGAAGAAAAACATCTTAGCTAGCAATAGAAGGAATCTTTTCTATTCTGATAAAGAATATTCATTAAAAAACTGGAGCACGTATCATACTTGATGAAATGTTGATGGCTTTCCTTCTGAGATAATAATGAGGAACAGATGATCACTATTAAGAACTTAAGAACTTTATTATTACTTTTTAAACTTTATTTTTTTCTTAAATTTATTGGGGTTCATTATATTTATTTAATGTTATCCTGAGAGTCCAAGTCAGGGCAATGAAGCAAGAAAATAAAGGTCATAAAAAGTGGAAAAGATGAAATAAGACCATCATAATTTGCAAACTACATGATTGCATATGTAGAAATCTAAAAGAATCTACAGGTAAATTATTAGAGTTAATGAATGATTTTAAGAACTTTATTGACTACAAGAACAATATAAACAATCAGTCATCCTAATATAAGTTAGTCACAGAAAATAAAATTTAAAAAAATTTTTTCTTTATTGATTTCAGAGAGAGAGGAAGGAAGAAGGAGAGAGGTAGAAACATCAGTGAGAGAGAACATCAATTGTCCACCTCCTGCATGCCCCCTACTGGGGATCAGACCCACAACTCGGGCATGTGTCCTGACCAGGAATCGAACTGGTGGCTTCTTGGTGCATGGGTCAACGCTCAACCACTGAGCCACACTGGCCAAGCAATAGGAAGATATTTTCATAGTTTTGAAACAAGAAAATATTTCTTAAACAGGATATAAAATCACTAATGTAAAGAAAAAGTCTAGTAAATTAAATTGCTTAAAAATTAAGGTATTTCTTTTTCATTAACAGCACACTGAGAGAGAGAGTGAAGGTAAATTGTAGTGTGGGAGAAGAAAATTGCTACACACAAAATGACAATATGTTTTTGTATAGACTGTATAAAGACCTACAAATTCATTATAAAAGAGAGATAATCTCAGTTAAAAAAGAAAAGAAAAAGAGGGGGCAAGAGGTGTAAACAGTCACTTCACAAAGAAGGATATTAAAAAAAAGCCAGTACACCTCTGAAAAGGTGCTCAACCTTATTAACACTCAAGGAAATACAAATTACAACCATGATGAGATAGCTATGGAACCAACAGAATAGGTAAAATTAAGCAGGACAGCAGTACCAAGTGTGGAGCAATAGGAAGAGTCTTGCACTTCTGGTAGAACCACACTGGAAAACTGTGTATTTTCTGTCATAGTGAAACCGATACAAATGTTATGACATAGCAAACTACTCTCAACAAACATTTCTGTACGTGTACAGCAAGAGACTTGTCTAAGGCTGTATGTGTAGCATTATTTCATAATAGCTCCAAATTGGGAAAAGCCCAAGGTCCATCAATATTAAAATGAACAAACAAGCTATGGTATATCCACACAATGGAATACTATACAGCGATGAAAATTAATATACAGATACACATAACAACACACATAAATCTCCCAAGCATAATATTAAGCAAAAAACACACCCCACACATAAGGACACTTTTTCTGTGACTTCATTTGATCTTCAATAAGCAGGCAAGAGAAATCTAAGGAGTTAAAAATCAAGTGATTTGTTATCATATAGAGAGAAGAAGGAGTTAGTGTTCTATGTCTTGGTTTAAGTGATGGTCACCAGGTAGTAATTCTTTGAGCTGAAGGATTATGATTTGTGTATTTTTTTCTGAATATATGTTATAGCTTATTTTTTAAACATTTAAGAAATTTCCAATTTTCTAGGGGAAAATTTATTTTGAAGGTACTCTCAGAACTGTCAAAACTTAAGTACCTTCATTCCCCAAACTTTTTATCTCATACACTGCTTTGAGGATGAGAGAGAGAGAGGTGCAAAAATTTCATTGCTTCCATCTGCAGTTTGTAGATTTAATTATCATTCAGGATTTTTTTCTTTCAGATAATTCTTTGCTTATTTTTTTCTAATCATACACTGTAAATTATAGACAAATAAAAGCTTATTTTCTCTATTCACACGTAAGTCTTCATTGCCAATCACTTCTGAACCAGCCAACTGTGGCAGAGCTCATTTAAATAATATCTCACAACAAATGTGTTTATCATTAAAGAGAACCCAGACATGTTTGCTTTTTCTTTTTTCCCTGCAAATTGATATGATTTGTTTCCTTGTGAAGTTAGAAAACATACATTCTGCTACAGAGCTAATTCTGTAAAAAAAAGTAGAAAATATTCTTTAGCCAACCTTCTACAAGGCATTTTCCCTACCGAGGCATAGATAGGGAATCGTCAGCTATTTTCTTGCATCATCTTAATCTAGAGGGATCAGCAGGGTGGGTCCCATGGTGGGGGGGTGCGGGCATTGTGACCCTTTAGGTCTTTGATTGGAAACTCAAGTCAGAAA
This sequence comes from Molossus molossus, assembly GCF_014108415.1. Lineage (NCBI taxonomy): Eukaryota > Metazoa > Chordata > Mammalia > Chiroptera > Molossidae > Molossus > Molossus molossus. Next base: position 94,908,274 of record NW_023425346.1, read on the forward strand.
CCTGAAAGGAAAAGATGCCTGAAATCAAGATTTTCTTTTCATGGAAGTAACTGACTTTGACTTCTCTCCATTGGTACTTTGGCCCATTTCCTTGGAGTTTTCGATTTTCCAAACCAAACTCATGGTGATGAAGAGGCTATGAAAATATACATGCCTGATTGCGTTATCAGTAAGCACCCCTGATGTATTGTAGGCAGGTGCTGAATGGTCTACCTTTGCATTATAAACTACTTTAAGAATGTTCCTCACATATAGGAATAGGACTTCAAGAGACCATCTAGACAGCCATCTTCCTGGGTTTAGCTTGGACTGCATGCAGCCAGACTTCCTGTTGTTTTCAGTCCCATTGATAGAACTGAATAACTTCCTCCAGTCAGGGCAGGCAGATTGCTATGATGCTGGACCTTTCGTGGAGATTCTATTTAGCCCACCTGCCGAATTCCGGCCCAGCTCCCCAAACCGAATGCCCTGGCCCTCTGGCTTATTCTGAGGCTTTCGTTTTCTAGGACTCATATCCGGAGGTCCTCCTTATCCAAAGTTTGGTCCAAAGAGCACCAGATCTATCTGGGAACTTGTTGGAAATGCTGAAAGTCAGGCCCAGCCGTGCACCTACAGAGAAGAGCCTACTTCTTAACAAGGTCCCAGGTGGTCTCTATGTGATGAAGATGCAGAAGAACTTCTCTAGATGAAATCTCCCAAAACGCAGGACTAGAAAGACAAATTTAGCAGCCTTGCATCAATCTTCAAATTTTAAAAATGGTGTTAGTTGTTTTGAAAGATGAAGAGACCCAATATTACATTTTTTTTTTGTCACTTTCAGTCACTCACTGCCTAAATCAAAACAAAAATTTTTAACTACTCTTTTAAGAATTTGAGCTAGAATATATTTGAGAAATTAAACAGCAAACTCATATATATTTTACACTTAATTCAATTTTCTGGAATTTGCTGAAGAATTATTAGGTGATTCTAGGTAAAAAAAAATTAGATCAGGCTCTACTATGGTGAGTTTCTTATAAGTAAGCTGGGAAATAAAATTATTTTATATCATTAGTGAAAAAAATGTTTGCAAGAGAAAATAGACACAATAACAGGCAACACTTATTAGTGCCTATTATCATGACTGTAATTTTTATAATTATTATATACCAGGTATATAGTAACTATTCTATGAGGTAGGTATTATATTTATCACTGAATTACAGATGAGCAGACTGAGGGTCATAGTGGTTAAGTAATTTGCTCACACAATCAGGAAGTATTAGAGACAGCATTCAAATTTAAAAATATCTTGGCCCAATGTTCATCCCTTTAGAACCACTGTGTCATGCTGTGGGAGTCTAAATGTTTTAAGTTTCTATCACATGATAATTTTAGTTTCAGGGCTTTCAACTATTGTAGATGTCTTGGATGCATCATGCGTCATGTGGGTCAACTTATGACTTCAGCTATTGGATGGTTCCATGCGAGCTCAGATGCACTTTGTGCAGCTATGTCCCACTTCAGGTGTGCACTGAGCATCTCTTGACTTGGTACTCCAGGGCTTTGCTAATGACTGTCAGCCTTGGGAGTCAGGGTAGCCTATAATACATGTTTGTTGACCCTTGCACAGTCTTCAACCGGTGGAGTCCAGGAACATCCTCCTATTCTCCATAATCCAGTTCTGAAAGACATTCTGTTTGCCTCTCACAGACCTGGTACCCACAGTGGTGATGATGATAGCACACCTTTCCAGTGACCTTTTCTTCTTTTTTGTACCTTATTCTCCTCACTCTTTCACTCCTGCTTCCTGAGACCATCTCTCAGATAAACTGATTCTACTTGAGTCCCAGTAGCAGGCTTGGTTTTTGGGGACTAAGGAGGCAACTCACATGGCTACAGAGATCAGGTTGATGATGAAAACAGCTGAAGAGAGCCAGTTAAACTTCTACAGACACACGTGTTCAATGAAGACACAGAAATCATTTCAGCTTCCATTTTATGACTATGTTCTCATTCGATTTTTCTAAAAATGCATTGTCATCTTGATCTAGTTTGAATTTTCCCATTTTTGGTAGAGACATAGGTAAGAAAAATATTCACTTTCATGTTCACTTACAAAAAAAAACAATGTGCAAGGATGATTTAAAAAAAACACACCAGAGTTACTCAGCCTCAGTATCCAGGACACACCCATCATAAAGTCTTTCATTTCATTGTCTTCATTTGTGAATGTGGGCCCAGCTTCACCAGAACTTTCCATTTTAAAGAAAAGCTAAAAGCTCTATGAATTTGTAAATTTTTAAGTGCTGGAAACTTGTTCAAATTAATTTTTTTTTCCTTTATTGATTTTAGAGAGAGAGGAAGTAAGAGGGAGAGAGAGACAGAAACATCAATGAGAGAGAACATCAATTGGTCATCTCCTAAATGCCCCCTACTGGGGATCGGGCCCACAACCTGGGCATGTGTCCTGACCAGGAAATGAACCAGTGACCTCTTGGTGTGTGGGTTGATGCTCAACCACTGAGCCATACCAGCCGGATTCATTCAAATTATTTAAATAAAACATTTTAGAGATAAAACTAAAGTTGCTGTGCTGGAGATAAAAAATATAATTTTCATTTCGTCAAAACTTTGACATGCTAATCTTAAATAATTACCTTTCCAGTTCTTAAAGCCTTCTTTCTGAGACTATGCAATACTTTGTTAATTTTTTTTTTTATAAAAGAATCAGTGGTTTGTACCTAAGCATAATAACATTGCATTTATGCAAGTAATATTGTATATTCAGAAATCTTTGTAATCTAGGTTGGCCTCTGGTCAGAATTAGGGTGTCTGGTTCTACTTTTAGAGGCATTCAATGCATGAAGACTCTGGAAGAACACTGATAGGTCAACCGTGGGTTTGGCCAGTGAAAGTTCCCTGTGAGTCAACAGCATCTTGTTCTGATATCGTTTTCCTGAAGTCAGGACATTTCACACAGTCTCCCGCTGCTCCATGGAATCTGGGAGGCCAATTTTCTTGAAGCAATGCCTTGTTATGTAAGGGAAACCGCAGGGAGGCAGAGACAGGAAGCATTCTTCACAGGAGGTTACTTTGAGTACCCAAAACTGGTCCCTAGAAGGGTCACAATTTAACTTGAATTCATCTGTGATGCTTTATCAGGACTAGAGTTTCAGGGACCTTCATAGACTCCCTTATTTATGTCTTCTTGAGTCTGAACCCTCAATCACTGTGAGTCTGCTCTACCTTTACCAGACACTTCGACAGCTCCCTGTTCCTTCCTCACCCAGTTCTCTGCCAGTTTCCTCTCAGTCATTGGCATCACTCTCCACCCAATTCCCCCAACAAACCCTAAACCTAGAAGACACCCAATAGCCCTCACTATGGCTCTTATAGCCAACTCTCCTCAATTCCTAGGAATCTGACCCCAAATTAGCTCTTGAATCTCTTTCTGTCATACCCAATGCCACCACCATATGCAGGTGACCATTGTCTTATCACAAGGTTTTCCGTACCTGCACTGGCCAAGCTCAGGCTGCTGTAACTAGATGCCATAGACTGGGTGGTTTAAACAACAGACATGTATTTCTCATAGTTCTAGAAGATGGGAAGTCAAGAACCAAGATGCCTTCTTGCTGTGTCCTCACATGGTGGAGAAAGAGCTCAGGTGTTTCTTTTTCTGCTTATGAGGACACTAATCCCATCCTAGGGGCTCTACCTCTTGACCTTATCAAAACCTAATGACTTCTCAAAGGCCCCCACCTCCTAATACTATTACATTGGGGGTTAAAACTTCTTCAGATGAATCTGGGGGTGACACAAACATCCAGCCCATAACCATGGTCTTTAAAAATGGAAATCTGATTTTATCACCTGCTCTACCTCACTATGCTGCACGCTCCATGGCCAGGCCCATCTCCAACCTTGATACTGTCTCCCTGTTAGGTGTGGTGCTCTAACCTCACCAAATTCTCTCCGTTTTTATAAGTGTCTGTGTCCTGCCACCACTGGGCCTGCCCTATGCCCATACTGCTGTATCTCCATCTCTGTGCTGAATAAATTCTTGCTGATCTTTCACAACTCAACTCAAAAGTTTCTTTCTTAGATTTCTCTAAATCTAAGGCTTTCCTACCCCTACGCCAGGCTTGGTCCCCCTCTAATACTACTACTACTACTACTACTACTACTACTACTACTACTACATTGTTTTGATGGTGATAATAGTTTTAATAATGACTAAAATCGATTGATCACCAACCAGGGCCTGGCCTTTCTTCTAAGCATTTCATATTTGATCCCCACAACACTCAGAGGTCTATTCTTGTGTTGATTTACAGATGAGCAAACCAAGACAAAGGGGATTAAGTAACTTGCCCAAGAAACCATAGCAATTTTGTTTACACACTTTTATCGTACCACAGAGCTTTTCTTTATAGTGCACATTAGGATTTACGATTACGTATTTATTTCTGTGAACTTTAAAACATTAACGTCTGCCTTCTGTCTAGACCTTAAGGTCGGAGAGAGCAGATCTTTGGCATGTGTGTTTGCTTACCACTGAATTGCAGGTATCTATACCTGGCCTGGAGTAGAGCAGATACTCAATAATAGAGTGCTTTTGGAAAATTTTCACTCAAATGACTATGCAAATTATCTCACAACATAAATAAGATTTCTGTTGTTTCTGAAGGAATCTCTCATAAAAAAGAACAGAAAAAAATGGTACAGAGGCATATGGAATATTGCAAACTATCTCTAAAGAACTATGTTCCTTTATTTTATTACATCAAATAACTCCAATTCAGGACAGAGGGCAACAATGAGTCATTCTCGATAAGCCAGAGGTCATTGCTCCTAGCCTTCATAAGAACATCCTGGAAATAAATCCTGATTGGCTAGGTTTGGGTCATGTGCCCACCCCTGAACCAATCACTTTGGCTCCAGAAGATGGGAGTCTTTTGGTTAGCTGAACCTTGTTATGCCCACCCCTATGGCAAGGGCAGTATTTTCTGTCGGCAGACTGGAGGTGGGTTGACAGCAGAAACATCAGACACAACCAAAAGAATGAGCTTCCACATTGTCTAATAGGCAATACTGGCCTTTCAGTAATGAAATTGGGCACATGCTATCTTTGTGGAGAATGCTGCCTAAAATCACCTTTCTATTCATCATTTGGCTTCTCATGTAATTTTGCCTGCTGTAAAATAATACATTATTAATGTGGGTTTATCCAACCATCATCTCTTAGTGTAAATTAATAAATTAGCATCCTAGTTTATACACCAGTCTTTTGATCTGTCCTTAGTGATGGATTTTCTTCTCAGGGTTCTAACAATTCAGGCTTCTTAGCCAGCAAGCCTTAACCAAATCATGATAAATTCACCAAGGTGAAATTACCTTGTCGGGGTCCCTGTCCAGAAAGCTAGAGAGTGGTATAGCTCACGGAAATCATGACCTCACCTCACTACTTCCATTCAACCTTCGATACACTGGAATATAAGAAAGGAATTAAAAAAGGATTAGAGATTGTTTCAAACAGTCAGGTCCAGATGTCATCCAGGGCTGGTTTCAGAGTTGGGACAATTCTCCTCTAGGCATTTTCCTGTTGCCTTCGCCACTTGTTGTCCTTCTGTGTCTATAACTCCTCAAGAGGGTGGGAACCATGTATCCCTTAAACACTGCTGTATCCTCAGTGCTGAGCTCAGTGACTGTACATAGATAGAAGTTCAGTAAATATTTGTTGAACAAATAAATGAATGAATGAATCAATGAATAACTTCTGGCATATTCCATCCTGCTTTTCCTTCTATCCTCCCTTCTACCCAAGCAGTAGTAACAAAAACATTCTGAATTTCCTAGATTCTAGGTGCACATTTCTTCCATATTTTTTGTCATGTGTCTCAGTATGAATGGTGTCTGGGGAAGGAAATCAGTTCAGTTCTTCCCTTTGCACTGCTGGGCTTTGTATTCCAGCAACATCATGATGACCACATTGATTATTCCCCACCCTTCTCAAAAACCCTTTTGTTCCTTCAAAATGGTTGAATTACCTGTTTTCCCTGAAGACTTCTTTGTTGTCAGGCTTCCCTTTTGGAAGTAAGGAGTTCATTAAAATTGTATGAAAAGCACACAGATTCCTGTTCCTAAACCGTCAGCTGTAGCAAAAACAGTGGTGAAGGTAAACCAAAGGTCTCAAGAGAGAGTGTCCTGCTGGCTAACCTGACGAAGTCCAGACACCCTGCTAAAGCCTCGAGCATGCTGTCAGGTCTCACAAATGAGCTGAAAAATACTATTCAGTTTTAACCCTGATATTTCTTTTGCTAAGCAGTTCCTTTCCCTAGTTTGTTGTTATTACTGTTTTGTTTCTTTTTCAGTCAATTTACATAAAATTAATTGGTGAATCTACAGTATTTATCAGTGATCATAGGCTACCTTTTAGCTAGAATATTGTTGCTTTGTGTTTTCATTATCTGTTGTTGTGTTACTATTTTTAAAAATGATTTTGTGTGTTGACCAGTTGGTCCCTCTGCTACTCTTCCCTGGGTTCACTCATGTAGCTACTTCTAGCTGATGAAACTGCTGAGGCCTGGGCTCAGCTGAACTCCTCTTGTTACATGGGCTTTATCCAGGTTTATTTGTGGCATGGCTATCTCGAAGTGGTGTTCCAAAAGAACAAGCCTCGATGCATAAGTCTTAATCAAGCCTTTGCTTATGTTGTGTTTGCCGATGTTCCATTGGCCAAAGCAAGTTCGATGACCAAGTCCAGAGTCAGTATGGAAGGGGATAGACAAAGGCATGTATATGGAGAAGTGTGATTCCTTGGGTGCCATTGCTATAATCATTTATCAAAGTTTCCAATTAATAGGATTTTAACGGACTCTGTTGAACTTTATGAATTTGGAAACAGTGTTTCTAGATAGCAAGCTAAGGAAGAGGTTGTTATAATAATGGCTCCAATGAATAACAATACTTATGTTCACACTCTGCAGTATGACATTGCCCTTCTTCCCACTGGAAGGTAGATACTCTTTCTCTGTCTTGAATTTGGCTGGCCTTGTAATTTGCTTTGCCCAATAGAATGTGTTGTGGGAGCTCCAGAATCTAAGCCTTAAGATGCCTTGAAGCTTCTGTCTTTGGTTTCTTCGAACTTAGATGCTATATAAAGAAAGATAGGCTCATCTATTGAATGGTGAGAGGCATGTGAGGAGAGAGGTCTCGGTATTCCAGGTCTTGGCCACGTGGGTGAGCCCATCACAGATGCTTGAGCTCCAGCAGACCCAGCAGATAAATGTAACCACAAGAAGAAGATCATGTGAGACCACCTAACAAATGATATTAGTTTCGTGATTCGCGATTAATGATATTGAGATAGTTTGTCACACAGTGAAAGATAACTGATATAGAGAGGAAATATTAACTCTTACTTAGTTCACTTAATTTTATTATTAAAGTTTATTATTAATTTTACTTTTTTACAAACAAGACAACTAAAAACTGATCTTTGGCAGTATCTCTTTAGGCTGAATGTGTTTGCTTTCCTTGACAAACATTTTGGAGGGACAAATTTATAGAAAGATACCACAGCCTTCAGAAATGAAAGGTCAAGGTTGAATTTAGTCCTGAAAAATAAAAGATCACTTAGAATTATATGTTGGTCTTACCAAAAGAGGGGTTGTAAAAGATTTGCTTAAAAAAAACAAAAAAACAAAAAAAAACTAGCAAAAAAAGCTTCAGTAACCAGGATATTCTGTGCTAGATTATTTCTACCTTATTTTTTGTCTGTGTTTTTATTTTTATTTTTATGGCATGCTTGTATATCTCTATAAGTTATGTTTTGAGGTTTTGGAGTTATTATGGGACATCATAGGAATAGGCAAATCCCATTACAGAAATGTGAATACATCTGTTTGCATTAGATTTAAAGAGCTCTTATAAACCGACCAAAAAGGTGAACTTTCCAATAGTAAAATACTCAATTTACAAAAAGTAGGTGGAATATATTCCTATTTTTCTAAAATAAATATGTATACTGTCATACATTCAAAAAGAGCACAAATGGGATTTTGAGTAATTTAATTTTTTTCAGTATTTAACTCTATTTTCTAAATTCTCTACAATGAGCATATATTCCTTCTATAATTTATCCTTTAGTCTTGAAAAAGTTGTTTTTTTAAAACAAAACAAATATATACAGCTAAAATATATACTCATATGAGTAGAAACTGATGCTGTTTTTGATATCTTAAACTTTTATTGCATGACTATTGTTCTGAATGGTTCTAATATGAATATTCCTTTTAGTGTTGGGGATGTTTACTTATGTAATTGAGCTACTTTGGTCTGTGGGGATATATTTGATGAAACTTGAACAGATTTTTAAAACTTTATTTTTCAACTACAGTTAGCATTTAATATTATATTAGTTTCAGGTATACAGCACAATGATTAGACATTTATATATCTTATGAAGTGATCATTCTGATAAGTCTCGTACCCTTCTGAAACCACACATAGTTATTTTAATGTTATTGACTCTATTCTCTATGCTGTACTTTATATCCCTATGACTATTTTAACTGGCAATGTGTACTTTTTAATCCCCTCAACCTTTTCACCCCCCAACACGCCCTCCTAACTGGTGACCACCAATTTGTTCTCTGTATCTATGAGTTTGTTTCTGCCTTGTTGGTTTATTTTTATTTATTTTTAGATTCTACATATGAATGAAATCATATGGTATTTTTCTTTTCCTGTCTGACTTACTTTACTTAGCATAAAACCCTCTAGGTCCACCCATGTTGTGGCAAATGGTAAGCTATGTACCACATCTTCTTTACCCAATCATCTACTGACGGGAGTTAGGTAATTCCATATCTTGGCTCTTGTGAGTAATGCTTCAATGAACATAGAGGTACATATATCTTTTTACATTAGTATTTTGATTCCTATTCTGACGTTAACTAGCCTTGTGCCCACTTCACTGGCTTGGAATCTTCCTCTGATCTGTAAATTGAGAAAGTTAGTCTAATGATTTTTCAAGCTCTAGCTAGTTTTTTAGAAAAGCTTCTTACATTTACTTTATAATGAGACAAATTTTCAAAAGAAATCTCAAGAAACTTATAATTTAGAAACTGAAGATGATTTTTCCTGACATATTCTATGTAGGACAATTGAGGGGCCACAGAAAATTCTCAACACATTTAGGCTGAAAAACTCTTAAAAAATCTTTCAGTGTTGCTCCCACCTCCACATAGAATTTTACCTTCTTTTAAAAAGATTTCATTTCTTTCATTACATAAGTAATATGTTTTACTTTAGTCAAGTTAGAAGAGTTAGATCATTTGAAAGAGTCAGCTGTAATTAATTCCGGCACCCAGAAATAACCACCACTGTCAGCAGTAGAGTGCAAATCATCACACACATCTACAAAAATCTTATCAAAGCATTCATACTGCTTTGAATCTGCTTCCTGTTATTAAATAACACATCCCGAATACTTTTCATCCAGTAGACATGTGTCTGCATAGTAATTTTTAGTGGAACACATGGCCCATGTCATTAGTCACCTTTAAATGGACATTTAAATGGCTTTCCACTTTTCACTATTTCCATTTTTCACTGTTATAAATTACACTATGATAAACAACTTGTATATACATCTTCTGGTTAACTCCTTAGGCTAGATTCCACAAAGTATAATTTCTAAGTTTTGTTGCAAAAACATGCATTTGTGGATTTGTATGCCCAAATTGCCCATTCTGAAGGTGATACCAATTTATGCACACTTTTCTTAATCATGATCCTTATCATTCTTTTAAACATTTGCTGGGTAAATTAGTAATGGTGTCTCAATATTCTCTTAATAGGTGCTACTCAGAGTACCAATGATGTAGAAAGTGTTTTCATATATTTAGCAGCTGCTTGCATTTCTTCTCCTGTGGTCTTCCCATTTAATTACCTCACAATTCTAGGGGAAAATCCAGACTACTTTTGGCTATGGGATTTAAGCTGGAGTTTTCCCCTATATTTCATCTCATTTAAATCTAATTATTTTATGATTCTTAGGAAAAGACTAGTAACCTCATGTCCACCAAAACAAATTCTTTCATATGCTGACTTTCTCAACCTACTTTAAATCTCCCCCTTCAGTTTTTAATAAAGTGCAGAGCAGCAGTACTTTTGAAAATGAGACTGGACAAGAATCCTGTTTTGTGGTTTGGGTGGGGCAAGAGCTACGTCAAAAGAGAGGAAAGATTCCTGGTCAAAACACAGTGGAGGGGAAATGGAATTAAAGGCTTCCTTTAATATTTTCCAGAGTTTTTACTATATGAAAACTCTTCTTACCAGAAAAACTCTTCAAGAGCATAAGATAATATGCAAAGGTCCCCAAACTTCTTGTTGTCACAGGATCATTTATTCAGCTCTCTGCATTTGTGCTTTTTATGGGCCAATGGTGGCCAAGAGTCAGGCTGGACCTGTGCACACTTTCCATGCATTGTTTAAAAAATCAGCTCCAAATGTGTGTCTCACTAATGGTGTGTCAGAAACATCGTTGCTCCCCGTGAAATATGACATGATCATCATTGTTACTAAAAAATACACTTCTGCAAGATTTATGTTTGCTGAGTGAACGGAGCGACCCTTGAGATGTTCACGTTTGCACTTCACCAGAAGGGCGGGACACTGACACACTAAGCTGAAAGGGTGGAGCATCTTCTGTGTCTCAGTTTCCTTATCTGTACCATAGGAAAAGTTGCAGGTAAGTGAAGTGTCTTGCCCTGGGTCTTTTGGGAACGCTGGGAGAAATCATAAATTGGAATGCTCCAGGCTCTGCCTTAGAACCATTTTCTGTGGCTGCTTTGGGCCAGGGCTCCAACACCCGGCCTGCCCGTGAGGCCATGTCTTACTCCCAGCTTCCCCTGAACCACTGTCAGGCTGGGCTGGTCCTCCACATCGGTGCACTTATGAGACGTGTTCTTATCAGATTACAGGGCTTCTTACTCCAGTTCTTTGTTATATTTTCAAGTTCTCTCTTCACAGAGATGACAAAGCTGATTATGACTCCGAAAGCCCAGAAGAATAATCATTGCCGGGAGATTCGGATTTCTGTTTACACCAGGAAGCACCCGCCTAATGCGAGGTGAAAATTTTCAGCTTCTCTGCTTTTGCAAAGTACATTTTTGATGCAAAGATGTTTCATGGTCCAAAGCCTCATTTACTCCCGACTAGCTTTACACTGAACTAGTTCCTTCTAAAGCAATGTCAGCTGTCTTACAGGAGGGTGCTCTTCCTCTTGGAGCACTTTCCCACTCCGATGAAGTGGCAGAGGAGCATGGGCTGCGAAACAGAGACACAAAGACCGCATCTTGTCTGGAAGCAAAGTTCTTGGACCGTGTGCGTCAGGTGGCCGCAGTCTGTACTTCATCATGAAGAACAGGGCAAACCGCAGTCAGCAGCTGGGACCTTGCAGAAAACCCTTCCGACGCGGAGGATGGGGATGAGCCAAGTGGGCCCCTACATGCTATGGAGATTTCAGGGTTTCCTTGGAGCACTTTTCACTGATAAGCTACTTCATGGTTCTCAAGTTCCCACCGGGGGGGGGGGGGGGGGCATTCAAGTGTGTAGTCAACAAAATGAATGGTCTGATTAAAAAGCTCGTGGAGGTGGGGTCCGCAACCGAACCTCCTGCCTTGCAGGCCTATGTCAGGCTCACCCGCCACTTGGCACTTTTATCCCTCACCACTACCCTGTTAGGATCTTCTTGAGTCAGTGTGTTCTCTTTAATATCCTGTGAACATTACTTGTTCTTTCCTGCCTGTTTCCTCTTGACGCTGTTCCTCCTGCCGGGAGCACGATCAATGATTTCTCCTTAGAGGTGCACATAGAGCCCGTGCTAGGGAACACGTCTTGGGCACAGGCACCATTTCCACGTGAATCAGACCTCATTCTCCTTCAAGAGGTTCACAGTCCAGCAAAATCCAAAATCCCTGCATTCGATTCGTCCTTTTTTTTGGCTACATTTTCATAGTATTTCTTCTCTAAAACCTTTCAGTTTCTAGCTATGTTATGATTGCCTTAGACGAGTTCTCCAAACTCTTTTGGCTGCTTCCTCCACGAAGTCCAACAAATATATGCCTTAATGTACAAATAGTTACCTAATATTTTTTGATAGATTTAATCTTTTTAAGATTAATTACATTTAAAACAAAGTTTTATCACTATTTCAAATAGCAAACCAACATTACTTGACTGAAATAAAGAGTCCCCATAAAGACTATACGAAAATCAAAACATTATTGATTTCTAGGGTGAAGAAAAACATAGCAGCCTTGTTCTTAGAGCAAAAACTGGAAACAGCCCAAGTGGCCATAGTAGTATGATAGATAAATAAATAATGGTGCGTTCACGCAATAGGATACTACACAGCAACAAACAAGAACAACCCATTATAACATCCACTAGATGACTTTCATAGACATAACGAGGAATGAAAGAATCTAGAGGATGTACTAAAGGACTCCATTTCTTTGAAAATCGGGACCAGAATAGAAGCCCCCAGCTTGCTTCGTCAACAAGAGTAGGAAGGGCAGCACAGCAACGTTTTAAATATTTTTCACCACATAATTTCCCTCACTAGAATGCAAGTGCCACAAAATAGGAGCCCGACCTTTGTTCAGTGCTGAGTCCCCAGTGAATGGTCCCCTGGGGGGGTACCCGACACCTGATACCAATGCAGCCAACATTTGAATGAATGAATTTCTTTTGTCCAGAAGTCTCTGTGACGTCCTCATGTTTGGATCTATCTCAGCTTGGAAAGGGTTGCGAATCCTTATTTTACATGTGCTGAGGTCTGAACTAAACGGCCTTCACGAGTCCTTTGATTTTCTGCGTGTCGGTGGCTCTCCACAGTCCTTGGACTTCCTCCATCATTACATTTGTCATCTCCAAACACAGGGGACAGAAGAACAGTTGGACTTTTGCCACCAGCATTTTCTACCATCTTGGATATCAAGGCTTTTATATTGGGAAATGTCCAAGTTTTGCTAAAATTCTAGCCTTTTGCAATTGTGTGTTCTCCCGAGAAGGAGCAGTAGTGCAGGTGCAGGTTGGAAGGTGTATGCTAGTCTTCTGGTTTAGCCTGCTCTTTGCTATGTAGGGAGATAAACCCGAAGCACTCATGACATTTCAGAATGAAAACGAAACCTTCATACGCATAAATGAGCTTTGTAGTGCTCCCTTTTCTTTGAAATTTTTGAGCACAAGTAGCTCAAGGCAAGCAGACACAGGCCAACATCAAAATGATGAATTAAAAAAAAAAATACATCCTACTCTGGTCAAGGCTGTCACACGGAGAGGATGGCAGCTCCGCACCTCCTCACTCTGAACATAGCGCCAAGAATCATGTTTTTCTTAGGAGGAAATAATCACATAATTTCCAAAAGTGACATCAAATTCTCATGACTAGGAAGACGATTTCCAAAGTGATAGAATGAAGAATTGTACATTAGTTACGGGTGTTCCCCGGTTCACAGACCTTCTGGAAGCCAGGTTAGAAGTGGAGCTGGAGCTCATGTCTTGCCTGAGGTTCCAAAAGGAGTCTCAGACTCTAAAAGGTTAAGAAAACTTTCCTACCCATTCACCCAGAAATAATGGGAGTTTGGGGAGTTGGCACACAATGTCGAAGGGAGCCATGGATTGAGAAAACAGCTGATTTTAAGGCCAGTTTTAAAGATTCCCAAATAATGTCAGTCAAGTATCTGCCCCCCTTTTAAAAAATTTTTTTCTCCCCCTTCCTTTTCTCTATATCTCATGGAATCTGAAGAAAACATTTAGATATTTTACATTGTGTTAATAAGATGTATAAGAAGACCAAATTTACCTATATGCCAATGAGAGACGGAGAACTTCAAGAATTTTCCAGATTAAGATTCAATTCAATGAAATACCAGGTAAATGTGATATTGTTCTGATTATTATTATTATTATTATTATTATTATTATTTGTCCCTGTAAGTTCCATCCCTTCTATCCCCAGGCCTTGCTTTTGTAACCTGTCCTGAAGGTGTGGGTTGATCTTGCACTCTGTTAAACTAATTTCCAAGGTACCTTAAATTCCTTATTTCCTTGTTAATAAGATGTTTATTAATTGAGAGAAATGTCACAGATTTTATAGTAGAGTGTGGTAGAGTACTACTATTAAATGTACACATTCGCATGGATTGTAAAATACATTCAGATTTAAAAACTGGGAAAATATGAAAAGTATCTTAGACTAGATAAAATATGTTACTGTCATTGTTAAGAAAATTGACTTTTACTGGAGGAATTTAAGTTTTGGTGGGTGTGTGAGAAGGAACAATAAATATTGTCATGTGGGCTGGGGAACCTTCTTTCTGCCCCTTCCACCTTCATTTCTTATAAGACCGGTCTGGGGTGCATTACTCCTTTATTATTTGATGAAATTAATAGGTTGTCAAATTCTTTAAACCTCTTGGAACAAAAGCCAAGATTTAAAACAAAATCTTTTATTTTCTAATTCCAGCAAAAATGTATCCTGTTAAATTTCTTTTCTTATCTCTAAATAAATCTCGGTGAAAAATTATTATATGGTAATTGCAGTTCTTATAAAGGTCATAGGTTTCAATGCATCAGCAGAGGAAAGGTTATGGGAAAATATAATAGAAGCATTGTTAAACTAAATCCGTATTTATCAAGTTATCTACTCTTGGTTTTTATATTGTACAATAAATGGATGATTTGATAAAAGTAATGTCAGGGCAAAAGCAAACTCTAACATTTAGAAACAAATATAAATAGATTGTGGAGGATGTCAGCCAGTGGCATTTACAGTCAAATAGGATTAAATGACATGATGTATTTAAGGCACTGAGCTTCGTGTTGGTAACAGAGTTGGGTGCATAGTGAATGTGTTCAGTGCTACTACATTGAAGTCAGAGATTGTTCTGATGTCATAATGTGCAGACAAAGACTGGAAATAGTCATCCTTCCAGCCATCTGGTCTAGAAGACATTGAAGTCTCACAGCTTTGACCAGATACCATAGCTGGATTAAAAAACAAATGTTGTCACTAAAAAATATGATCTGTGTGTAAATTGTGTAAATTCAGACCTAAGAGTTCATCATAACTCTGGTAATGCCTTAATACTTTCAAGAGGAAATGCAGGTCTGCCTTCTAGATAATTAGCTAGAAGAAAGAGCCTTTATAGAATGTCTTCAATTGATCAACATTTTGCACCCAAGACTCAGAGAAATATTGGTAAATGCGGGTTTTTTGATAATCAAGGCAATGTCCTTTCCAGTCTGGAACAAATGATATATAAAAAGCTGTCTTCTATTGGTTGAAGTATGGTGTGCTTTTAAAAGGAATTCACTCCGGGGGGAGGAGGGGTGTAGCTCACTGAGCTCCTAGCAGATCCTTTGGAGGCAAGAGGTTGATCTGACAGAAGTACCACAAGGGAGAGCTGTGCAGAAGGGTGGAGAGCTACTGAGTCAGGGTGGGCAGGGACACGGGGCTCCAGAGACAGGAATGTGGCACCCAGTGGAACAAAGCTGATGGCCATCATTTTGCCCAATCAACCCTGTTCACACCTCTCTGTACATAGTATATACATGTAAGCAGGTATGACAAACATTGCCATCCCATAATTATTCTTCAGTACTGCTAATTTTTAACCTTGGAAGTGACATATTTAAGAGTAGCAGATTTTAAGATCGTCCTTCAACATAATCCCATGCTGCTGTGGCTCTGAGCCTGGCCTTAGGAAGGGGTAACCCTTGCTGCCTGGGTTCCTGTCCATCTGTAAGGAAACCCACACTGCTCGTTAATGACAACTTGTTCCCAGATGCCTGCAGTGTGATCATTCTTTTTAGTTATGCTTCATTTCAGCTTCTTGGGGGCACTAGCCATCCCTCAAAACACACATTATAACTCCACTTGTACTTAGAAAATGAGAAACAGAATCCATTAACTTTACAGCAGCCTTAGACTACAGAATTAGATCTCCCAGGGGCTCATTCTCAGGAATGTTTGATGTAACACTGTCATTCCAGTTTTAAAGACAGAAAAAATGCCCAAGCATCCAGCAGGCAAGCGCTAGAACAGTGGTTGTCAAAGGAGGAAGTGGGACAATTTCGTTTCCGGGAGACATTTGGCAATTATGGTAACTTTAGGGGTGAGGGTTACTGGCATCTTGTGGGTAAAGGCCAGGGGTGTTGCTAAAAATCTTGCAATGTCAACACAGTCCCCAACAACAAAGAATTACCTGTCCCAAAAGTTCAATATTGCCAAAGATGAGAAGTCTTGTGGAAGAGACTTCACTTAGATACGGCATCTTTGACTTTGGTGCACGAGAGCTGGTTCCTCCCAGCATATCTTCTATTTCCAAGGGGGTGGGAAGTGGAAAAGATGAGGGCAGAACTTGATATGCTCCAGAAAACAGAAGGAAGGAAAAGATAATTATCGACAGTTTTATTTGCCAGGCACTGTCCTAAGTACTTTATATGATTTAATCTGTTTGATTTTAAGCACAATTCTATGTAGTAGTTTTCACATTTCATCTAAGAGAAAAAAAAAGGTACAACAAAGTTATGCCCAGGTCTTGGTTCAAGTATGGATCCAGGGCTTAGACTCAAACCCTTGTGTTGTTCTGCAGATGAAAGCAAGACAGTGACAGAGCCTGCTGGAACACGTTATGTCCCCCTTCAGGTGCAGAAAGCAGAACTAACCATACCAAGAGAGATTTTTGTGTGTGCATATTATTGTTCTCTAGCCCAAGGGTGTCACCTATCATTCTGTTAGCATCAGGGTTGCTAGACTTTTGAAATGAGAATCGCTCAGCATTATTAGAGCATTTCATTGAATCTAAGACGCCATTGGTTATAAGATGCAGTATCTCTTAGGTACCATTAAGAAAGAAAAAACACTTTACATGTGTAAGACACCACCAATATTTTGTGTGTGTGTGTGTATGTATGTGTATATATTTATGTGTGTGTGTATGTATATATTTATGTGTGTGTATGTATGTATATATATATATATGAAAGATACAAATGTGTTTTTAAAATTTGCATCCAATAATTCAGTGCAATATGGTACATGTCAACTTCACATGACACTAGGCTGTGTATAGATTGCAAAGGAGCATGAGAACTCTCCTGTCTTCATGAAATACAACAAAAGCCTTTTTAAGTTATTAAATGTTTAGCTCTCATCTCTCAAACTGAAGTGCAGGTCTAATGAGTAATGTAGACAGTCAAGGATAGTTTTAGGTCTTATGGATTCAGTAGGACAAGTGTGCAATAAACCACAAGAAGGAGAAGTTCTTGTCTGGGAAAAGGAACTATGCAATTTAGATAAAAAAAAGACATGGTTTATCAAATTGCAATGTTTTTAATCATGTAAACAACAGGAGAGCATTTGACTTTGTTTTTCTTCTCTGCCAAGTTTGAGACTTGACGCACAGCATATTCTCAAAAACATTACCTGAGTGAATGAATGAAAGATGGTTGTAGAATTCTTCTCCTTTCCTTTCTTGTTGATGATTTCTTATTTACTGTAAGAATACTTTTAACTTCTTATGCTTACTTTCATTTCCTGTGCTTACAAGGAACAGCATATTGGGTTTAATTCAGGAACGCAAGGTCCATGGAAAAGGATGCTGAACTGCAAGCTGGAAGGAATCGGAACGTTTTGAAGTGAGTGCTTGGCCTTCCATTAATCTTTCAGACAAGAGTCAAGTTCAGGACTTGGAAATGACAGAGCTTGTGCAACAGGTGACAGCAGGTTATGGCAGTACTTTGTGTATCAGGAATGAACATCATGATCTTTGTTCATTACATTGCCCAACACACTGGTTGGAAGTTCAGACAAAATTCTGGTTTCTTAAAAGGGACCAGATTCTCTGTAATGAAGATTTCCTAAGAGGCATTGTTGTATTTTTTGACTTTGTAATTCTACTTCTTAAGAAATTTTCTTGAGAAAATGACCATGTATTCAGTAGATATCTCTACAGAAGAGAGAAAAGTTGCCTGGCTAGATGGTTGGAGGGAGGTTTTATTTTTTTAAGTTAGTGGGTGCTATAGATTGAATGTCTATGTTCTTCCAGAATTCACATGTTGAAACCTAATCTCTGATGTAATTGTATTTGGAAGTGGGACCTTTGGAAGGTGATTAGGTCATAAGAGCAAAGCCACCATGAATGGGATTAGTGCCCGAGTAGGAGTCCCCAGAGAGTGTCCTCTTCTCTTCTGCCACTTGAAGATGTGCCAATACACAGAGAAGATGACCACATGTGAACCAGGAAGAAGGCTCTCACCAGACACCAAATCCATCAGCTCCTTGATCTTGGAATTCCCAGAACTTCAGAACTGTGAGAGACAGATGTTGTTTCAGCCACCAAGTCAATGATCATTTCATTTAGCAGTCCAAACTAAGGCCATTGGCCAACTTTAATATTGATAGGAATGATCCAGTAGAGAGGTCACCATTGATGATACATAAGAGAGAAGGGGTAATTGTGGGAGTCTCTGAATGTTTGGAGAAAGATGGGATACACAGTATTACTGGAGGTGTGGCCCAGTGTTGAGACCAGTGACATTATATTCCATTTAGCAGGAAAAAAAATGATATGAAAAGATGCTAGGTGAGAAATTTTATTGATGAGAAGATAAAAGCATTGCTTTTTCTTTAAATTAATAAAGTATGAAGCAAAGCAATTTGCTATTTGTTTTCCTTAAGTGGCAAAAAAATAGAGTTAATCTGAAATAGTTGCCCTTCAAAACCAAGTGAAGAAGCAGTAATTGTGCTGAAAAATTCACCAGGCTTGGAAACCTTTAGTCCTAATTTTAAACTCAGATTTATAGGGCACTTTTTAAATTAAAAAAAAAAAATATTTTCTTCTATTCAAAGGGCTGCTAAAGATTTCTTTTCTTGAAACATGCAGTTTAATCTTTGTAACATTATTTTCCAAAGGCATTTTGGAAGTCTTTTTTTTCCCCATAGATGGAAAGTTTTATGAACCCTTATTTATCTTCAAAAAGTCTCCTTTCATGATAATACAGAACGTAGAGAGAGAGAAAAAACACTCCCTAAAAAACCAGACCAGTGTTCACTCAAGAAAAATGGTCCACTTGTTTAATCCTTTATGCAACATCAATCAAATAATTTTAAAATGTAGATAGGTCAAGCTTAATATGCTTTAAACTGTATTACAGAAAAAGATATAGCCCATGGACACAGATGACAGACAGGTGAAGGCTTGGGGTGGGGTGGAAGGTCAGTGGAGGGGGGCAAATTGGAGAAAATGGAGGACATCTGGAATACTCCCAGCAATAACATACCTTCTTTAAAAAGAAAAAGACAAAATCTATATTCTCTATGTATTTCAGCAGCAAGACAATTCTATTTTTAAAAAATTCTGTATCAGATAAAATATATAGTGCAATAAACAATACCGAAAGGCTAAAATACAGTCTTTTAATAAATTTAACTTAATATAGTCAGTGGCAGCTGTGCAGTACCCAAACATTAAAAGGGTGAATACAAACACCCCACCAACTTTGAATGTGAATGTGAGTAATACATATTTAATTTAAATGTGGCTAATGTAATATTGCAGTATCCTCGCTAGAAGTTGGTCATCTCTGGCTTTGGCCTTTCTGAATCACCAAGAAACTTTGAAGTCAATGTCAGGAGGGGGGCTGGGCTTCCTTCTCATCTTCAGACCTTGTGCCCTGTATTTTCACCACACTGACAATGAAATCCTTCTTGTCAACATCCTAACTTCACTAGTTTCTTGATGGAAGAACATTGGCCATGGCCCCCATAGAGTTCAACCCAGAACTAAAATTAAAAGTATTCTCTTGAATTTTTGAGTTAAAAAAAAAATTATCACTTTTTTTTTTTGGTGAACCAGATAGTGGGTAACTTTCAGGCTATCTGAGACAATAATCCAGGTAAAGAATCCCAGATAAAGTTGCTCTGAAGCAAGTTATTTATGTTGACTTCTTAATTTCCCAGAAGTTTTAAGAACTGTATTTATGGTCTGTGTGTGGGGCATGACTTACCTTCTTGGAAGATGGCTCCACCATGTCCCACAGAAATCATTAATCTGTCCAGAACTAGCATCTGCTGTTCGAGTCTCCATCTGCAAGTTCCCATTTAAAACTTGCAAGCTGTTCTGAAGACCAGGATAATTTTATGCTTATTTTTCTAGCTATTATTGATACAGGGTACAGGTCATTTCAATTTCCTTCCTGGGACAGCATATCCCAGAACCACTTTACTCATAAGATTAGAGAAAGTTGACACTAACATTTAGACTTTTCTAGGATAATTATAGGTTGTTCTTTTCTACCGAGCCAGTGGGTGGAATGCTATTTTCTCTAATGGAATGCCTATAAAAATTCAGGTGGCTTTCTGTATTTTGGGTTATTAATCTAGTGCTTTTATTGTAGCATTAGATATCCATTTAAAAAAAGACAACAGAGAATAAAATATAAAATGATGATTGCCTAGAAGTCCCTGACACAGATAAAATATTACACAATGATGAAAATTCATGATACATCTGTTTTAGTCCATTCAAGTTGTGTTAATAGAATACTGTAGACTAGGTGGAGGGTGACTTATAAATAGCAGAGATTTATTTCTCACAGTTATGGAGGCTGTGAAGTCCAAGATAAAGGCTCTAGCAGGTTGGGTGACGTGTGAGAGGCCACTTCTTGGGTGAGAGATGGCAATATTCACTCTGTGTCCTCATATGGTAAAAGGGGCAGAGGAGCTCTCGGGGGTCCTCTTAGATAAAGGCACTAATCCCATTTGTGAGGGCTCCATCTTCATGATCCAACCACCTCCCCAAAACTCCACCTCCAAACACCACTGGGAACTGAGTTTCAACATACAAATTTTGTGGAGACATATTTAATCTATAGCAATTACAAAAAAAAAAAAAAAAAAAAATGGACTAAGAGCCAATGTATTACCAGAATCTGGGTGAATTACCTATTAACTCCAAGATCAATGGAACTAGATGAAGAAAACCAGAGACACACAAGACTACAGAAAAGTATGAAGATATTCCATCCTTCTATTCTTGTCTCAAAATCACACAGTCTTTCTTTTTTTTCTTTTTCTTTTTTTATTAATTATTTTTTGTAACAGATGTTTCTCCTTTTCCCCCCACTGATTCCCTCCTCCCCCTCTCTCTCTGCCCTGTCCCCAGCTTTGTTGTCCATGTCCATTGTTCATGCATACATGCATATAAGTTCTGTGGTTTATCTCTCCCCCCCACCCCCTCTTCTGGGGATAGTCAGTTTGTACCCCACTTCCACGTCTCTGGGACTACCCCATTCCTTAGACTGCTATGTTCATTATATTCCACAAATAAGTGAGATCATATGAAACTTGTCTTTCTCTGTTTGGCTTGTTTCACTTAGGATGATACTTTCCAGGTCCCTTCATGTAGTCTCAAAGGATAAGAGATCTTTCTTTTTTTTACAGCTGTGTAGTACTCCATTGTGTATATGTACCACGGCTTTTTTATCCATTCATCTACTGATGGACACTTGGGCTGTTTCCAGATCTTAGCTATTGTAAATAGTGCTGCTACGAACATGGGAATACATATATTCTTTCTGATTGGTGTTTCAGGCTTCTTAGTGAATATTCCTAGAAGTGGGATCACTGGGTCAAATGTAAGTTCAATTTTTAATTTTTTGAGGTAACACCATAGTGTTTTCCATAGTGGTTGCATCAATCTGCATTGCCACCAGCAGTGTACTAGAGTCCCCTTTTCTCCACACCCTTGCCAACACTTGTTGTTTGATGATTTGTTGATGGCGGCCATTCTGACAGGTGTGAGGTGATACCTCATTGTTGTTTTCATTTGCATCTCTCTGATGATTAGTGATGTTGAGCATTTCTTCATATGTCTCTTATTCATTTGTATGTCCTGTTTGGAGAGGTGTCTATTTAGTTCCTCTCAAAATTACACAGTCTTTCAAGGACCAGAAACCCAGACACTAAGTTTTGTGGGAGGCGGAGGGTGTTTTCCCACAGCGTGTTGATAATTTGTATCTATATACTTGGAACTCTTCTTGGCAGTAGGAATGAAAAATATTGCATGACAACCTGAGATATGGTGTTCCTACAGGTGAAAAACCCTCAGTAGGGAGAATATAGGATTTACTGGAAATAAACCATTTCCACTAGTTTTTAAAATGTGTTACTACATAACTACACGTTGTGTTAACACATAATTTCCAAGTTCTTCTACCATGTTTCCTCCCTCCCTCTCTCCCTCCCTCCTTCCCTCTCTTCTTTCTTTCTTTCTTTCTTTCTTTCTTTCTTTCTTTCTTTCTTTCTTTCTTTCTTTCTTTCCTTCCTTCCTTCCTTCCTTCCTTCCTTCCTTCCTTCCTTCCTTCCTTCCTTCCTTCCTTTTTCCCTTCCTTCTTTCTTCCTTCCTTATCCCTCCCTCCCTCTCTCAGTACTGGAAATAGAGAAAGTTCAGACCAGTTGTTCAACAAATAGGAAGACCTGGCACCTTTATTCTGTGAATGTTCACCTCCTCTGCAGAGTCCAGGGATCTTCTCAGATGAAGTTCTTTAAGTACTGTGGCATTAAAATCCTTGGAACCTCTTCTCTTTCTGTCATCAGGTTCTCACCTGGCCCACAGAAGAAGGAGCCCTGCATAGCTCTGTTGCTGGTACCCTTGGACTCCATCTACTTGTTGGCCCCAGCAGGAGAAAGGAATTGTTGGAGCCAGAATTAGGGTAAAGAATCATAGGAAACAGTCAGTTTCTCCTTCCAGAATCGTTTTCTCAAGAAAAAAGACTCTTTAGTGAGAATATGTATTTTGAGATCAAGATGTATATCCTACTCAATATACAGAAAGCTCTATTGAAGTGTTACCCTCTTAACTATAATCATTACCTATATCCAGATTTTCCTAATACAGTGATGACTGATGCTCACAATAGTACGCTTGAGCCATTATGAGATACTGAAGGACTTACAATATTACTAAAAATGTCAAGCTTTAGCGTTGTCTGACTTTATGCTATGAGATACTTTGAAATGTAAGAGTTTACTGGTTATTTCTATGTTAGGTCAAGTGGAATTATTCTAAAGCTTACATAACAAACTATATATCAAAAGTTTTTTCTCCAAAACATTATTGCAAAATTTAGCAGGTTAAAATTCAGGCTGATGATTGTTTATTTTGCTTTTTATACAAGTAGACTTTTCCTCATTTACTCTGTGACTGTCTTCTACTGAAGAGATAAGCTTTTGTTTTTCAACTTCCTAGATATTCTTTGTAGAGACAGTTTTTGTGCCTTAAGGGTTGGGATTTGAGACTCTCAGTTTTAATTTTTTTTCTCTTAAGAGGCCAATGGTGGGGAATAAAATGTGAGCAAGATGAGCCTAGAACAGGACTTTAGGACAGTGAACTATCAGAGAATTTATTACACTATGTAATATGAGATTCTTGGCACACCAGCATGGACACTGCTGATTTCACAATGTCCTTCTCCTTACTTCATAGCTTCAAGCAAAGACGTATTCTCGTTTCATAACGCGTTGTTCTCAAGTACAGAGACTTGCAAATGTTGTGTCTCTCATTTATTATACATTTGCTTTGCTTCTACTTTTCAGGCCCTTTCTAAAAATATTTTTATATTGGGAGGTTAGATAAATGGATTCCTGACTGGAGTTTCAGGCTGATAAATACATATTTTTGATATTTTGGTAATGATGTATCATAATAGAAAGAGAACTCTTATACACTGATGACTCCTAGCTCCTTTTTCCTATTCTAGACCTTTTGCTGGAAACATAAATTCAACAGCCCATTAGGCTCTTCTACTAGGATATCTAAGAGGCATCTTAATTGTTCCATGTCCAAGCAGAACCGTTTATTTCTGATCTGTAGCAGTTTAATGTTGTTCTATCCCTCCAACGTTATATCTACCTAGAAACTAAGCAAGTGACCTCATTCAGAATAAAAGACTTGGAACATGTAATTAAGGTAATGACTTCAAGATGAGATCATCCTGGATTAGGATGGGCCTTAAGTACAAGGACAAGTGTGCTTATAAAAGACAGAAGAAAAAAACAACACAGAGACAAAGGGGAAAAGGCCATCTGAAATGTATTGCAATTTCCTGCCACAGGACAAGGCCATCAGGAGCCATCAGAAACTGAAACACAGAAGGATTCTTTCCTAAAGCCCGTGGAGGGAAAATGGCCCTTCTAATGCTTTGACTTCAGACTGCTGGTCTTCAAAAGTGGGGGGAAAAATCAATTTCTGAATTGTTTATGCCACCCAGTTTGTGAAAACTTGTCATGGTCGTCCAAAGAAAGTAATACACCACTGTTTCCAAAACCTGTTATTCCTTACTCTTCCAAATTCAAGTGAATGACAACTCTATTCCCAAAATGTCGACAGCATCCATGACTCTTGTCTTTATCGCACACCTAAATTCCAGGGTATTAGCTAATTCTACTGGTTTGACCTTTCACGTCTAGCTGAAACCCAGCTTCTTCTCACCACCACCATTCCTAATACCCTGGCCCAGGACAGCTTCTTCCTTTGCCCCCATCACAGCAGTAGCTGCCTAGGTGGTCTTTCTGATCCCACCTTTGTCCCTCTCTTACCCAGAGTAGATTCTTCATAATAGTAGCCAAGATCATTCCTTTAAGACAAAGTCAAGCCACTCCTCTGCTCAACATTTTTATGTGATGGATGTCGAACTCACTGAGGGTTCAAGTCAAAGAACCTGCCAACTTTCCTATGCTCTGCCACCTCCCAGTGGCATTCAGCTCATTTTCTCCTACTCTCTTCTTCCCACCTCTGCCCTGACTCTCTCTCTCTCTCTCTCTCTCTCTCTCTCTCTCTCTCTCTCTCTCTTTCACACACACACACACACACACCACACACACACACACACACACACACACTCTGCTCCAACTACGCTGGCTTTTTTGTTGTCTCATCTCAGAGTTTTTGTACCAGGTGTGCCTCCTGCCTGGTATGTTTTGCATAATTTGCCCATCTTTTCATATCTCTGCTCAAATGTCACCTGAGGCTTTCTCTGACTTCCCTATAAAATAGCCCCCATCACTCCCTGTCCCCTTCACTCAGCTGTCTTCTCCACAGCAGTGAACATGATCGGGCGGGTTACTCCTTTATTGTCTCTCCACTGCTGCCCCAGCCCCCAGCCTCCAGCTGAACCGCCACCAGAGCCAAGAGCTTTGTTTGTTCAGTAGTTTAGTTGTTTTAGCCCCAGTGCCTGGCACACAGCGGGCACTCAGTGATTATTTATTGAATAAAAGGGCAGCTTAGACTGTACTCTGAGATTCATTTGTTGATTCTTACTTTTAATACACTACAAAAACTAGACATGTTGCTATATGCTTTTTTATAACCTGTGTGGGATTTTATCAATCACTGAATTTTATTTTAAAGGAATAAAAAAAGTTATTCTAATACAGCGAGTTTGCAGACAACTATTTGAATCAATGCCTATCTGCTACATCTAAAAATAATCAGACAACCCCAAAGAAAAGCTCAAAAGACCTTTCCATCTCTATAGAACCCTCCATGTATACTCAACTTCAGTATTTTTCTCTCATCCAGCATTTAATATTTTTGTTAACAATTAAGTTGACCCAATTAAAATGTAGCAGGTCTGCTCTTTGTTCTATTTTTTTATATTATTATTATGCTTCCATGACATTAAAAAGCTTTTATAAGGTTGGGAGCCAGAGGACATGTCAGCCCTTTGCTTCTGTGCCTCATTTCTCCGTTCCTGCCTGCTTTGAGGTCTGCTAGCTGCACCCCTCTACGAAAGCTGTCTTTGCCACCCACATCCACGGCACATTATTGATGGCTCAACTCACAACTCCCTGACTTGGTTTCTCAGCACGAGTTTTGCACTTGCAATTTCTCCTTGTGGTTGTTGAATGGCTTCCCCTGCTCAGACAGAGGCTGGCCCTCTCGCCCCCTCTCCACAGCATCTGTTCCTTCTGCTCTCTGAGCAGGGACAGAACAGGCAACCCAGTGCTCACAGCTCTCTGCACCTCCCTGGCAGTGTGAACTATTGCTTTTCCAAACGGCCTCTCTAATCCCGACCACTCTTGAATCTCTTCCTGCAGCCCCATGTATCTGGTGGGCATTTTCATTTGAACATTTGTCATGAAATATATCTACAAACTTGCTCTTTCTCATCTGCATTGGTTTTTCACCCCGTCTTTCTTTTCTTCCCTCAGTGGTGTTCTTAATCTCTCAGCCCCGCAGGTTCTAAATCTCGGGCTCATTAGAAAATTTTCCTTTCTTGAATTTGTCTTTCACACCCACACAGAGAGCTCTATGCAGTTTTCTTCCTCAAACTGCTGCCTATGCACCAATTTGTTTTGATGCCTGTATCTTCTGTTAAACCATGCTTATCATCATGAGTTGAAATGTTCCTGAGGACTCTTCCTTAAATGAGCTCCTTGCCTCTAGATTTTCCTCATTTGTCAAACTACATCAAATTATTTTTTATAAAACAACTCTCTGATCGTCTCCTTCTCTCTCCCACTAAACAAGGCTGAAAATCTTTAGCGTCTCCCTAGCCCCATTTATCTATGTTTACCCCATAGATAAAACGTAAACATCTTGGCCTTCAATAACAGGTCTCTCTTGTCCAAGACTGTCCTGGTCTCATTTATTTCCTCAAAGTCACTGCTGCAGTCAATCTGATTGCCTATAGTCCCCAAACCCTGCCACATGCATTTCTACCTTCATGCTTTTATTCTGCCACCCCCTGACCTTATCCTACTTATTCTTCGAAACCAAGATTAATCCGCCTTTGCTGGCCCCACCCACCTTCAATTATTTCTCCTTCTTCAGAATTTTGTTCTTATACTTTTGTTCATGAAATTAATTTTAATGGTATTGCAGATATCTTTTATGTTCTTCCCAACTAAGTTTTAAGACTCTCATGAATATAAACCATTTTCTATGTTCATGAAATTAATTTTAATGGTATTGCAGGTATCTTTTATGTTCTTCCCAACTAAGTTTTAAGACTCTCGTGAATATAAACCATTTTCTATTCTTGTAAAATCTTTCACTTCTCCAGTAAAGAAACTCATCTGTTTAAGTTGCTATCTCTCTGTCTGTCTGTTTCCTTCTCTGTTTCTCTTACACACACACAAACAAAAGCACATATATGCACACATGTTTCATTATCTTTGCCTTGTAGCCAACATTATTAAGATGATCTTACCATTTAGGCAATGACATTCAAGCATTTTAAAAGTTTTAGTCACAAATCTGATAGTAGGAGCAATACATTGTTTCTCTAGAGCACTTAGAAAATGCAGAAAATTATGAAAAAATAAGTAATCATATCCTTCTATAAGATCTGTTATAAATATTTTTCTGTACATGAAACATACACATATATAAATGTCATCCATTATTTATAATTCTAATTTTTTTAATGTTGTGTCGTGAACATTTTTTTCATGTTATTGAATACACTTTTAATTATTCCTTAATTGCTCTTGGTGGCTGTGTAAGAATGGATTGATATGGCTGATGTCAATACAATCCTCAAATATAGGAAGTCCTGGTTAATTCCACCATGAACACACAGGAATGGTGTGGACTCTTTTCATCACTTTATCCTAGCAATGTTTAGATCTTCTTACTCCAGTGAAAGGTTCTCTATCTAGAGATCAAGAAATATTAGGTGTATTACTGAGACCTGGCTTCTCCTTAGTTGATCTTGGTACTACCTTTCATCTCAATTCAAGTCTTAATGGCCATGTCCAGAGGAGAATAATAAGGATGACGGGGGCCTGGCCACCAAATCACGTGAGGCGCAGTTGAAGGAATTAAAGATGTTTCGGTTGGAGAGACAATATAGAAATGGCCATCACAGCTACCTAGCGACCTTCAAGTATTGAAAGAGTAGTTGTGTGGAAGACAGTTATGGCTTGCTCTATTTACCTCTGGACGGACCAATACAAAGACAAATTTCAATTCAGCAAAGGTAAGACATATCTAGCAAGACTTCTAACAGTTAATTATGAAAAAAAAAAAGAAAAAAAGCCTGGACTTCTCTGGATGCTAGCAAGTGCCCTTGTCCTGGATGGTCTCTGTTGTGGTGCTGCAGAGAGGATTTCATAATCTCAGAGATGAATTGATGCCAAATATGATCCCCAAATTCTTTTTGGATTTAGAACTAAGATTCCATACTTACTTTTTCTAACTTCCACCTTCACCCAAATAAAGTCTCATTTAACCACTAAAGGAGCAAATGTTTGTCTTCGATATCCCATGCATATCCCACAGTTCACATCACAGTTTACTCTAAAAACATTCCTAATCCCTAAAGATAACTATTTTCCTGGGCTTTTCTCTCCTCTTTGAAGAGAGATGATGACAGTGATCCTATCTAGATGATGATGAAGAAATGCTCAGTCACAGTGGAACTGGTGGTACCCTGCAGTGAATCCCAGCTTTGCCAATCTACCATCTGTGGGTCCTTGGCCCACTTGCCAAGGCCCTCTGACTTCACAAGAGGATTAACTCTCTTAATGTTTGTAAAGTGCACAGAACACCGCTTACAAATAGTAGGCACACAGTCAACATCAAGCATGACTATGCACTGTTTCTTTTGAGATGCCATACTGGGTGCTCTGATAGCTCATGAATACATTGCATGCTCTGCTTCCAAGAAACACTTAGTGTAGAGAAAGATACTCTCAGGTAAACGAAACAACACCATGTGGTTTGTTTATGCTCTGATGGGATATGTACAGATGCTAGGAAAGCCACGGCCAAAATATCTTGCTTTGTTTTGGGTGATTATGGAGAGTTTATGAAGGAGGATTAAGCTAAGCTTAAACTGAAGAATAAGCTGCACTTAGTAAGTGCAAAGTGAGGAGCAAAAATATTTCAGGCATATGGACAGTGTGCATGAAACTAGAGACCAGAGAGAAGAAGACATATTAGAGAAGAGCAAAAGTAAGAGAGAAAGAACATGGATACTAGACAAGACTCCAAATTCCTACAGACGGTAAAAAGTACCAGGGGAGGGATGGTGTGAGAGAGACTTATATTTCTGTTAATATGATGTTTTGCAGCTTTTTGTTATATTACCCTCACAGTCTGATTCAGTTTCTATGCTTTATTTTCAGAAATCCCCATGTTTGATCTTCTAGTGTATCTACAAATCTTTCATGGTTCCTTAAGTCACTGAAAGGAACTTCTAATGCCTACTGTGCTTTTGTCCTGTTTTGTAAGAAATTCACCCTAAGTCTCCTGTGAAAAGATCTAAAGCACCTTATTATCACTTTGGCCCAGCCCAAAGACATTTATGGTTTTGAAAGGGGTTTCATAGGCCACAAAATTCTATCATATTTCTACTTATTTTTTAAATTAACTGAGATAAGCCTACACGAATAGTACTTTGCTCAAACTAATTTATCCAAAGGCTGTTCATTTGACCATTTAGTGATAATTAATTGTAATATAACTAAGACATCTCCTTCCCAATCTTCGTTCATGTAAAAGATTTATTTTATACTATACTTGTTTTTTGTTGCTCTTTATTTTATTTTGTTGTGTAAGTACATTTGCATCCAAATAGCTCAATT
Organism: Molossus molossus; assembly: GCF_014108415.1. Lineage (NCBI taxonomy): Eukaryota > Metazoa > Chordata > Mammalia > Chiroptera > Molossidae > Molossus > Molossus molossus. The sequence goes on from NW_023425346.1 coordinate 94,937,930, forward strand.
TTAGATTTGAATTTTAACTCTTAATAAAAAAATCTATGCTTAATGATTAGAACTGGACATAATACTACGAATAATCTTTGCTGTGATTCAACTTGACCCCTATTTTCTAAATAATGTTTTCTTTTGTTGTAGTACAATTTATTTATTTATTTTTTATCCTCACTAGAGGACATTTTTTTTTATTTTTTGTTCAGATAGAGTGGGAGGGAGAGAGAGGAAGAGAGAGAGAGAGAGAAACATCGATGTGAAAGGGACACATCGAGTGGCTGCCACCCACACGACCCAACCAGGGCCGGGGGCAAACCGCAACTGAGGTACGTGCCCTTGGCGGAAACTGAACCCGGGTCTCTCTGGACTGCAGGCCTGCGCTCTAACCGCTGAGCCAAACTGGCCAGGGCTCGTTGTAATACAATTTAAATGGATAAACTTGCTTTTACTAGAATGCAACAGGCTGTATTTACTTATGTTAATGGTCTTTGTCACTTTCTTAAAATATTTTCTGTTAACATATGATATTGTAAATGATGGGAAATCTTTAGTGTCCTAATTAATAAAAAAAAGAACAGATATTTCACACATTTATCACCAAGTGTGGTTTTTAAACTCTTTTCCTTCCTTGGTATCTGCTGCCACCAGATGGGGGCAGAGTGATGCCGTGAGCATGGAGAAGAACATTCTGCAGAAGCAAAATGGTGGAAACCCAGTTGACTGGTTTGTTATTTATAATGCAAGATGTTTTGTTTTACAAATCTTAAAAAATAAAGGTAATCAAATATAATAAACAAAATAACTACTCAGAGCAAAGAAAAAATACTCCCCTACTCAGAGGCCACATCTGTTTTGACCAACACGGCTGTGTGCTCCATGTCAGTAGTACCTACGGTTCAAGGCTCTCAGAAGGGCTGTGGGTATGGAATCTAAGCTGCCACTTTATACCTACATCATCTCCTGCTGCTTAACTGTTTGAGATTCCGTTTTCCTCAGAAATGGAGTTAATAATGGTTTTAATGGATTCTGTGGTCAACTACCTTCTCTTCTGCCCTCAAGCTTCTAAACCCTGGGTGGAAAACTAGCTTTTATAATTCAACTAAATTAGGTCCATTATAGTTGTGTGGCAAGGAATGAGTTTCAATACTATACAAAGAAAATTGTTTTCATCTTTTTTTCTGTTACGTATCGGAAGATTTTAAATGTGGCCCCCTTGTCAAAAACCAAAAACCAAAACAAAACAGAAGCACTTATCTTCAGATATTCATTTGCTGTTACCTACTTCTCACTCAGGCAACTGTATTAGTGAGCTACAACAAGAATTGATTAATTAATGGTGGATTGTGATTCTCCACGGCAGCCTTCAGAAAGGCAGGTAGTGAATTAATTGAGTTTCATGTACAGAGCAAAGTCAATTTGCTTTTTTATTTGATTTACTTTTTTTCCCCTTTATTGATTTTCTTTAGAGAGAAAGGGAAGAAAGAGGGAGAGAGAGATAGAAACATCAATGAGGGAGAATATCAATTGGCCGCCTCTTGCATGCCCGCCACTGAGGATTTGGCCCACAACCTGGGCATGTGCTTTGACCAGGAATTGAACCAGCAACTTTTCAGGGCACGAGACAATGCCCAACCAACTGAGCCACACTGGCCAGGGCTTTGATTTACTCTTGGTCATAAATTAAATGTATGTAATTTATCATCTGTAATGGAATACTTTTGAAAATGAAAGAATGTGCTTAAATAATTGAAGTTATATTATTTTGACATTTATTTGTGGAGCAAAAAATTAACTATTATATTGTCTAACTAAATAAATGGTCTTTTCAAAGCTTATTTTCAAAAATTAAATTCTTTTGAAAGTAAAGTAACAGATATTTGTGCACATTAAAGCCAATTTTTAAAAATGCTTTACATATTGGTTATTTAAACATTAGAACATATAAATAGAATAATTTTCATTGGTATGTATTCATGTACTTTAATCAGTTTTTTAGCTTCATCTATTTCTACAACTTGTGATACTTGTACTTTTTAAAGATTGCATTTAAAAATATATGTTTTGTTTTTATTTTTTTATAAAATTGAAACTTTGATGTTTTATTTTATGGTTGACAAATATGATTTGTTGATGCCATTAGTTGACTTTAAAATATTCTATTAAAATATAGTTGGCATACAACGTAATGGTAATTTCAGGTGTATACATTATGCAGTGTTCGCCACAATAAGTCTAGTAACCATGTATCACCATAAAAAATTAATGCAATAGTATTGACTATATTTTGTTTTCTGTACACTACATTTTCATGGCCATTAATTGACTCTTAATAAATGTTATTAATCGATACCTTGATTGACTCAATTTTCAATTGAGAAAATACTATGTCCACAGTTGTTGAAGTACCTGGTAAGTACAGAGAAATTCTGTTAAAAGAATGTTATCCTCAATTAATTTTTGTGTCAAAATTTGAAAAAATTTCCACCCAAACATTTTCATAAGTACTGTCATTTTTACTCTAGTTAAATAAACTTTTTTTCAGCAAATATTTTTACAAGACAAACATTAAGTATGTTTTTGTTTTTTAAATTTTGTGAAATTTAGACATTATAAAACTGGCCTTCTGGATTTTATTGCAACCAAAATTTAGTAACTAAATTAGAAAATGTCAGTATCATTGTAAGATACTTACATTGGTTTAAAAAGAAATTCTCCCACTTTTAATTTTGAGGAAACTCTATACTGTTTTCCATAGTGGCTGCATCCGTCTGCATTTTCACCAGCAGTATACCATTTGACCCAGTGATCCCATTTCTAGGAATATATCCTAATAATCCCTAAACACCAATCAGAAAGAATATATGCACCCCTATGTTCATATATTCACAATAGCTAAGATCTGGAAACAGCCCAAATGCCCATTAGGAGATCAGTGAATAAAAAGCTGTGGTACATCTACACAATGAAACACTATACAGCTGTAAAATAGAAGAATCTCTTACTCTTTGAGATAACATGGAGGGACCTGAAGATTATCATGATAAGCAAAGTAAGCCAGGCAGAGAAAGAAAAATATCACATGATCTCACTTATATGTGGAATCTAATGAAACAGATCCAGAGACATGGAAGCATGGGACAGACTGATGAATCTCAGAGGGAAGAGAGAAAACGGTGCAGAAAGAGATTAACCAAAGAACTAATATGCATGTACTCATTGCCCATGGACACCACAGACAATAGTGTAGTAAAGGCCTAGGGTGGGGTGGGAGCTAGGTAGAGGGGGGCAATGAGGGATAAAAGGGGGACACTATAATACTCTCAACAATAAAGATAAATTTAAAAAAATTTCTTTCATTGTTCAAATATTTTTAAAATACGAATTATGATTGACTTACAAAGAAAAATATTTTTTAAAATTCAGCATATTTTTATCACAAAATATTTGGGTGTCAGTTACTAATAACTGTGTATGTAACAGATGGATAGGAGATTTATCGGTATATCACTTAGTAAGTTATATAAAGTCTAATCACTGGAGTGTACACCTGAAACTAATGTGATATTGTGTGTCAACTGTAATTTAAAAATAAAAAATGATTTAAATTTTAAAAATGTTATTGTGTACTCAATACACAATGGAACTCAACCAATTCCAGGTACTTTTCTACCCTATAGATTTTTTAAATTTAATAAGAATACTGTTTTTACCATGACATTGTGCTTCACCAAAATTTGTATTCATATTATCACTGTCAAAAAAATAAATCACACATACTGTAAAAAGGAATATCACACATACAACTTTGTTTTCAATGTTGAATTTTTAAACTAAACTTAACAATAGATTTCACAATAGTACTGGATGTTTTGTCTTTAATTGAATAAGCTTCTAAAACTTCCACTTTGATTTAATTAATTAGATTAAAAAATAAACATTATTGGAATTGACTTCATTGATTTTCCACTTGAAGCATCTGATATAAAATGGTTTCATATCATTGTTTAAAACATTCTCATCAATGGAACCAAAGCATTAGCAACTCTCATTTTATCGTATTTCTTTTACATGTAAAGAAAACCTGGTATTGAGAAGAAGTGAAATTAACTTAGGAAGAATTGTCATTTGATTTAAATGAAGTCATACCTCACAGAATGATATATTCCAACATTGACAAATGCATCTATCAAATCATTATTTTTGGACACAGTCTGCTTAAATAAATACAAATAACTTTTAAAGTCGATTCTGACATTTGGTAGACTTGAGTTTTGTAGTTGTTATGTGGCTCATGTTATTCCTATAGCCCCTCAAGGTGGGTGGTCAATATTGAAAGACATTCTGTATGTTATATCATGAACTTTTGTAAGAAATGGAAATTTGGTTTAATTCATTAAACATGCATTTTTTTTTTTTTTAGCTCATTATCTGTTAAAAGGGTTTAACGCAAAATACTAAAAGAAAATAAAACAATAAAATAGTTTCTGATTTATATAATAAAGAAAACTAACAAAACTACCTTAGAAGAACAATCAGACCATTGGGTATACTCTATTGCAGGAGTACTCAGGTTCTATTTCTTACATTTATTTTGTGTTCATTTATAATTTCCCACATTGCCCACTAACTGTCCATCTGGTAGTTTCCTGCATTTCACAGGCTACAGAATAGTCCTCAGCAAAACCAACTGGCACACCCAATGGTTGACAGAGGAAACAGCATCGAATAATCCCACCACCATCTGTGTCCACTTTGTGTTGCTTGAGCAAGTGTCATTGAGTGGGAGGTGTTAGCCATATAGTGTCTGGGTATGGTCAGGAGAGGAAGGATGGGTTATCACTGGTTGTCTTTCAGATTTACTACCTGTTCAAGTGGGCATCCTTCTCACTGTACACTTCTCTTTCACACTTCTGGACAAGACCCTGGCAGAAACTACAAGTTTAAAGTATAGTTCTACCCTGAACTCTAGCTCAAATTCAAAACTCATCCTAGCTAAGTGTAATACAAACAAAAACATTAAGGTGATTCCAAAATGGTAGAGTTAATGGAAGCTACACAGACCATCTCCCAAGACCAAACTGGAATTACAACTAAAATAAAGACAAATCATTGGGAAAAAGCAACAGAAAAGCAGCTGGAGAGGACCCATATAACAACAGTCAGTACAAGAACATGAAACTGAGCCTGCTAGAAATTGTGGAGGCTTGAGAAGGTGGGCTGGGAGCCTATGAACAGCAGCTATTTTAGCTGTGAGCAGCTACCTTGGAGTTAAAATCCCAAGCTGGCTCCACAGCACAGAGGGCCTGGACAGAGCACTAAATTAGCTACAGCCACTCACCTTGAGCTCAGGCAGAGGAAGGGCAGACTGGACTGGAACTGTGTGGACAGCTTGGAGAGCTGGGACAGCAGTGGGAGTCTTTTGCTGAATCATTCCCTCACAGGACAATAGTCATTTTGCTCAAAGAGCCCCTTCCCAGAGCCCCAGAGAAAAGCAACAGCCACTCCCTCAGAAATTTAACACAACTGGCCAGGTGAGAGAAATGCAAATTGAGGCTCATTTACAGCCAGGAAGTATCTGCCCCACCCTCTGGAAATCCTCTGGCCCTGAAAAACTGAGGGATTTTTTTTCATTCAGTTGAGGGCTACAACCCAAGGCTCATCAAATAGCTGAGACTAATAGCATTCAGGCAAAAAACTAGAGGATAACTGAACCTTTCATGGGCTTTCAAATCTACCCAGGAAAGTAAGACTTGACAGTGGTGTTTAACATGGGTCCTCCCACACTCATCCAAACCCAGTAAAGGAGCCACAACCAGCAGAACACCAATGCCCATAAGAAAAATTTGGCAGGCCCCCAAACCCACTGAGAGAGCCAAAATGATGAAACAAAGAAACAAATCCCAAATGAAAGAACAAGATAATTTGACAGAATATAAAATAAATGAAAGAAGATTGAGCAAGATATCAGAGGGAGAGTACAGATTAATAATCATGAGGAAGCTCAACAACATGAGTAAAGATATAGAAGCATTGAAAACCAACCAATTGGAAATGAGAATGACATAACAGAAATAAAGAACACAATGGAAGGAATAACCAGCAGAGTAGAGGAGGCCAAGGATTGAATCATAGAACTAAAAGACAGGGTACAAAAAAATCACCCAATCAGAGAACAACAACAACAACAACAAACAATTAAAAAACAGGACAGTCTAAGAAAGCTGTGGGACAAAATAAAATGTAACAACATCTGCATCATAGGAATTCCAGAAGAAGAAGAAAATGAGTAAGGGTTAGAAAATATATTTGAAGGAACAGTGACAGAAAACTTCCCTAACTTGGTGAAGAAAAAAGGCATATAAGTACAAGAAGCACAGAGAGCCCCAAGTAAGAACTCAAACAGACCCACACTAAGACATGCAAAAATTAAAATGCCAAAAATTAGAAACAAGAAGAGAATTTTAAAATCAGCAAGAGATAAGCAACAGGTTACCTACAAAGGAACCCACATGAGGCTATCAGCTGACTTCTCAACAGAAACACTACAGGTCAGAAAAGAATAGCATGAAGTAATCAAGGTTATGAAAAACAAGGATCTGAATCCAAGACTACTTTATCCAGCAAGGCTATCATTCAAAATAGAAGGTGAAATGAAGAGCTTCCCAGACAAAAACAGACTAAGGGAATATATTAGCACCAAACCAGTGCGGCAAGAAATGTTAAAAAGACTGCTGTAATCAATAGAAGAAATAGGACGAAAAAGAGAACCACACTAAACAAAAATGGCAATAAATAAGAACATATCAATAACAACCTTAAATGTAAATGGATTGAATGCTCTGATCAAAAGACACAGAGTAGCTGATTGGATAAGAAAGCATGACTCATATATATGTTGTTTACAAGAGACTCACCTCACAACAAGAGACTCATATAGGTTGAAAGTGAAGAGATGGAAAAAATTTTTTCAAGCAAATGGAAAGGAAAAAAGAAGCTGGGGTAGCAATACTCATATCTGATAAAATAGACTTTAAAATGAAGGCCATAGCTAGAAACAAAGAAGGCCATTACATAATATTGAACGGATCTATCCAACAGGAAGATATAACCTTGGTAAACATATATGCACCCAACATAGAAGCACCAAAATATACTAAAAATCTTCTGGAGGACTACAAAGAAGAAATCAACAGCAATACAATCATAGCGACGGACTTCAACATCCCACTGACATCACTGGATAGATCCTCTAAACAAAAAATTAACAAGGAAACAAAAGCTCTAAATGATGTGCTAGATGAAATGGATTTAATATATATCTACAAAGAATTATACCCCAAAACTGCAAAATTCACATTCTTCTCTAGTGCACATGAGATATTCTCAAAGATAGACCACAAGTTAGGACACAAACTAAGTCTCTACAAGTTCAAGAAGATTGAAATCATATCAAACATCTTCTCAGATCACAATGGCATGAAACTAAAAATCAATTACAACACAAACAAACAAAAATATGTAAACACATGGAGGCTAAATAGCATATTATTAAACAATGAATGGGTTACCAAAGAGATCAAGAAAGAAATTAAAAGCGTCCTGGAAACCAATGAAAATGAACACACAACAACACAAAATCTATGAGATACAGTGAAAGCAGTTCTGAGAGGTAAGTTTATAGCACTACAAGTCTACTCAGGAAACAAGAAAATTTTCTAATTGACTATCTAACCTGACAACTTAAAGAACTAGAAACAAACAAAAAGAAAACCCCAGAGCAAGTAGAAGGAAAGAAAGAGCAAAAATCAGAGCAGAAATAAATGACATACAGATTAAAATATTCAAAACATAGATGAAACAAAGAGATTGTTCTTTGAAAAGGTAAACAAGATTGATGAACCCTTAGCTAGACTCACCAAGAAACAAAAAGAGAAGACCCAAATACACAAAATCAGAAACGAAAGAGAAGTAACAACTGACTCCACAGAAATACAAAGGATCGTTAACAAATACCATGAACAATTATACACCAACAAATTGGACTATCTAGACAAAATGGACAAATTTCTAGAAATACGTAGTCTCCCAAAACTGAACTGGGAAGAGATAGAAAACTAGAATAGATGAATCACAACCAAGAAAAATTAAAGATGTAATCAAGATTCTCCTAGCAAACAAAAGTCCAGGCCCAGACCACTTCATGGGGGAGTTTTACTGAACATTCAAAGAAAAACTAACACCCATTCTTCTCAAACTGTTCCAAAAAATTCAAGAATAAGGAAGTCTTCCAAACTTGCATAATGAGGCCAGCATGATTCTAATTCCAAAACCAGATAAAGACACTACAAAGAAAGAAAACTATAGGCTAGTATCCCTGATAAACATAGATGCCAAAATCCTTAACAAAATATTAGCAAATCAAATCCAGCAATACATTAAAAAAATTATTCTCCATGACCAAGTGGGATTCAACCCCAGAGTGCACGGCTGGTACAAGATTTGCAAATCAATAAATGAGATACACCACATAAACAAAATGAAAGATAAAACCATATGATTCTATCAATGGACACTAAAAAAGCATTAAAAAAAAATCCAGCACCCGTTTCTGATAAAAATGCTCAGTAATGTGGCAATAGAGGGATCATATCTCAACATAATAAAGGCCATATATGAAAGACCTACAGCCAACATCATACTCAATGGGCAAAACCTAAAAGTATTCCTGAAGAACAGGAACAAGACAAGGATGCCCACTCTCGCCACTCTTATTTAACATAGTACTGGAAGTCTTAGTCACAGCAATTAGACAAGAAGAAAAAATAAAAGGGATCCAAATTGGAAAGGAGAAAGTGAAACTGTCATTATTTGCAGATGACATGATATTATACGTAGAAAACCCTAAAGACTCCATCAAAAATCTACTAGACCTAATAAACGAATTTGGCAAAGTAGCAGGATACAAAATCAACGTCAAGAAATTGAAGGTATTCTTATGCACCAATAATGAACTCACAGAAAGAGAAACTAAAAAAAAACACAATCTCATTTACCATTGCAGCAAAAAATTAAGATACCTAGGAATAAATTTAACCAAAGAAATAAAGGACCTATTTGAAGAAAACTATAGGACATTGAAAAAAAATAGAGAAAGACATAAAAAAGTAAAAGCATATACCATATACAAAAGTAAAAGACATAAAAAAGTAAAAGCATGGATTGCAAGAATTAACATCATTAAAATGTCTATACTATCCAAGGCAATCTGTAGATTCAATGCAATCTCCATTAAAATACCAATGACATATTTCACAGAACTAGAACAAATACTTCAAAAGTTCATATGGAACCATAAAAGATCTTGAATAGCCACAGCAATCTTGAAAAAAGAAGAACAAAGTAGGAGGGATCACAATACCAGATATTAGGGTATTCTACAAAACCATTGTAATCAAAACAGCCTGGTACAAGAACAAGCATATAGATCAATGGAACAGAACAGAGAGCCCGGAAATAGACCCAAGACCTTATGCTTAATTAATATTTGACAAAGGTGGCAAGAACATACAATGGAATAAAGATAGCCTCTTTAATACACGGTGTTGAAAAAATTGAACAGCTACATGCAAAAAAAAAAAAAAAATGAAGCTAGACCACCAACTTACACCATACACAAGAATAAACTCAACATGGACAAACAAAAACAGGGACAAATGCTAAACACCATAGGACTTTAGGATAACAGAAGTTGACCAGGGCTGTGTCAGACAACCATGGTCTGTGGTCATGCCAGACATGGGGGATTTGATTCATGAAACTCTCTTGCCTCCCTCTGGATCCTATTATCCCACTTCTCCTAAATGCTTTTTCATTTTAAGAAGAGTGATTTGGCTCCTTCTCTCTTTTCCTTAGCTTTTTATGATCAATAAAACCCAGCTTCTTTTCGCTTAATGATGTAGAGCTTTGCTTTACAGGTTTTATGACAGCTTTAACTCAGCCTTTACAGATTTTTTTTTTTTTTACTCAAAAAAAAAAAAAAAAAAAAGAATTTTCAATCATGTCTTTGGAAAATCACTCTAAAAATAGTCATGTGCTTAGACATTAGCATGCTTATTATGGGTATCTTTATATGTTCCTCAAAGAAGGTAGAATTAGTAGTAGAAATAAAAGTGGGAGGAGTAGAGAGATGTGAGCTCTCCTATGACTGAAAATCAAATTTTAACGTTGGCTGTACATCAGGCAAAGCTAGTTTCATTGCACTGAATTAATTTGCTCTTTTGTTTTTTTCGTAAATGTTTTATATAGTTCGGTGTATTTTTCCCCCAACTAGATTATAAACTCTTTGAGGGCCTTTTATCATTTTAGTATTACTCCACAGATTTTAGCATAGTTCCTATATTTATTTAGTCCCTATATTTACTGACTGAGCAGTCAATAAACTCTCACTGACTGTTTTTACCTGTAAGCAGAATCTATTTATCTTTTTCGCTGAATTCTCATCATCTTCGAGTCCCAGTCAGTGAATAGAGAAATGAACGAGAGATTTGGCCCTTGAATGCGAGGAATATGGCCAGCAGGAGCGATGTTTTTTCAATAAGATGAATGACATTGATTAAGCTTATTCCTCATAGCGACCCAACAGTTTTTATTGAATTACAGCTTAACACAGTAAAAACTGTATTACAGTTTAAAAAGTGTACAATCTTACCTTTACAACATGACTTTTCACATACGTGCACATCCGTGTAACCACCAAGGTCAAGATGGAGACCATTTCTAGCATTCAGAGGTCCAGTTCTTCCACCTCCCAGTCAGTGCCTGTCCTCATAAAGTCAACACCTTTCTGACTTCACTACTGATTCATTGTGTCTGTGGACTTTAAATAAAGGCAATCGCATGGTATCTATTCTTTGTTGTCTGTCTTCTTTGTTTTTTTTTAATTTTTATTTTTTTATTTATTTTATGAATTTTTTATTTATTTTTTTGTTACAGATATTTTACCTTTTTACCCCATTGGCACCCTCCACCCCACCCCACCTCCACCCCGTCCCCGGCTTAGTTGTTCATGTCCATTGGTCATGCATACATGCATATAAGTTCTGTGGTTTATCTCTTCCCACCCCCCACTTCCCCACCCCCTCTTCTGAGGGATGTCAGTCTGTGCCCTACTTCCATGTTTCTGGGTCAATATTGTCTGTCTTCTTAAAATCAACCTTTTAATTGAATTATAACTTGGCAGTACAGTGTTTGTTGAATTTTTACAAAATGAATCCATAAAATTAACCAGCAATCAGATTAGAAATAACATATTACCTGCATTGTCAGATCCCCCATCATGGCCCTTTTAGCTAGTTCTTCAGTGTCAATACTAACCACTTTCTTGACTTCTAATACCATAGATCAGTCTTGCCTGTGTTTGAACATTATGTAAATGGAATCATAGCATATGTACACATCTGTGTTTGGCATCTTTCACCCCAAATTATATTTGATAGATTCATTTGTGTTGATGTACATAATTGCCTTTTAAAAGTTTCTGTTTGGTATTTCATTATATGAATATATCATCATTTTAAAAAATCTACTTTGGGGGACACCTTCGGTTTGCTTTCAGTTGGTGCTATTATAATTATGTTGCTATAAATATTCTTGTTCATGTCTTTTTGTGATTATATGTGTGCATTATTGTTAAATATATACCTAGGAGTAGAATTGTACATATTCATGTTTGGGAACTAGTACTAGTTTTCCAAAATGATCATTGATTTACATTGGCACTATATGAAAGATTGATTGTTCTTCATCCTTGCCAACACTAGACAGTGGTGTGCAGATCAACTGGCCTTTGGGGGAAAAAGAGGCCCTGATTTACGGTGTTTGTCGATATTTGTCACGTAAATACTCCCACCGTTGTCAATTGAAAAAAACTGTTTTATATAAAGATTAGCCCTTGGTCTCTATCATGTCTCTCTGTGAAAAGCAGAATAATGGCCCTTTAAAGATACCCATACAGTTATTATAGGAACCTGGGATATGTTCCCTTATACAGTAAAGGTGAGTTTGTAGATGTGATTAAGGTTAAGGACCTTGAAATGGGGAGACGGTTTTGGATTACACAGATGAGTTAAAACTAATCACAAGAGTTCTTAAAGGTGGAAAACCTTTTCCAGTTGAGGTCAGAGGGAAATGTCACGAAGGAAGGCATGTCAGAGGGAGATGCAATATTCCTGCCTCAGACTGAGACGGGGCGCAAAGCCAGTAGTGTCGGCGGTCTCCAGGGGTGGAAGACGCAAGAGAACAGCTGCTGTTCCAGACTCCAGGAAAGAGCTCAGTCCTGCTTCAACACCTTGATTTCAGTCCAGTGAGATCCCTGGTGGTCTTTTGATTTCCAAAATGGTGGGATAAGAAATTTGAGTCGTGGTAAGTCACGAAATGTGTGGTAAGTTGTCATAGCAGCAATAGGAAATTGACACACTCTCTAATTAAACTGCCTCTATCGACCCACATAACATCTAGCCCAGCCCTCTCCACGAAGCAGGTGCTACGTCGATGATCTTGTACTATTGTCAGGTATGGAGCATAAAGCTCTTTTACTTAAACATCGTTTTTAAATCATAAAGTATGTCGTAGGTTTTAGTGAAATAGGAATGGTACCAATCTACATGTTTGTGCATGGGTGGATCTCAAATTAAACATATTTGGAAATCTGTATTTAAATTCTTATTTCTTAGATCTCTTATCCTTTGAGACGACACGGAGGGACCTGGAAAGTATTATCCTAAGTGAAATAAGCCAAGCAGAAAAAGACAAATACCACATGATCTCACTTATATACGGAATATAATGAACACAACAGTCTGAGGAATACGGTAGACCCAGAAACATGGAAGTAGGGCACAGACTGACATCCCTCAGAAGAGGGGGTGGGGGTGGGGTGGGTGGGGAAGAGATAAACCACAGAACTTACATGCATGTATGCATGACCAACGGACATGGACAACTAAGCCGGGGACGGGGCGGGGGTGGGGTGGGGAGGGGGGTGCCAATGGGGTAAAAAAGGAGAAACATCTGTAACCAAAAAATAAATATAAAAATTTAAAAAAAATAAATAAAATAAAAAATAAATTATTATTTCTTAAGTGAATTAGCTGGGTCTCCGTTTTTCTTGAATTAATGTTACCTACAAAAATATACACGTCTGACCTTGCAGAAAACGCACTCTTTGTTAAATTAGTCAAGTTTTGGAGTCATCCCTGTGCCCCGGTAGTTCTTTCGCTGAGGCTGACGTGGAAGAACACACTGCTTTGAGGACGGGCGCGAGGCATGTGGTCGGGAAGGCACAGGCGGCAGTTTGGCTGATCTGTCTAAATACTGTGTCAGGCTCCCACCTGCCAGCAACCTCAGCCGATCTCAGCCTGAATGTCAGAGGCAGGGGGGAAAGATTTTAATGGGAGAACTTTCTATACGGAGAGAGGACAGGGCTTATAAGCAGACGTGTGAAGTAGCCAGCATCTCCACAGGAAGAGACCACTGCCAACATCCAAGAAAGCGCGCAATGTTGTCCCACTGTGAAAATTACAGTGCTGAGCCGCCCGAGTCCGGGTCCACCAGGGTATTTCTCAGCAGCAGAGGCACATTGGAAGAAAGGGGTGACATGTTATTACCTCAGTGAGAGCCTGAGAGGAGTTCTAGCCAATTTTCCTTGGTTTTTCTTCCGCAAGGACGGCAGGTAATAGGCTGTTGCCTTATGAAATGAGACCAAGGTATGAGGTGCTTTCAGTGGCTGCTTTCTTGGTCTTTTCTCCTGCTAATGTTTTTTGTCTCCTGCTATTTTAACAGCATCTTGTCACATTTAACTCTTAGTGAAGAACTACGAATCCCACAAAAAGCAGGTGGCTGAAACCACTGATCCTAAGCAGCAAAATTAATTTTTAGAAGAGGGTTGCCCTGGTGACTGCTGATCATATATCAAGATTTATTTTATACATGCATTAATTACTTAGTGATAAGCTAGTATCATTAAAAACAATAGAAAATGTAACTCAACAGTACTACACATTAATTTTTTTTCTCTGTTCTACATTTCAAGAAAACAAATGACCACAAAACAAGCTTGCATCAACATAGTATGTTTTATAATTCTCTTTAAAGTCACTCTTGATGTCTGCCACATTGTCAGTGCAAACTCAGAATAACTCATCAGACATCACATTCTATATACATTGGTGGTTTGGATTCAAAGTAACAGTCCTGAGATTCTTATAAAATCTCCAAAGTAACAACAGAGATTGACATTGTCTCCGTACTCATGCTTAAAAAGTATAGGGTTTTTTTAAAAATAAAAGTGGGATTAAAGATGATACCTGTCTCAGTAAATTCCTCATCATATGCTCTGCTTCTCAGGCTAGAAACTTTGGAGATATCCTTGCTTTCTCTTGTTTTCACGTACTCCACATCTGATCCATCAGCCCATCTCATTGATCTGCCTTCAGAATAGATTTTGAATCTAACTATGTCCTATTTCTTTACCTGTAATAGTACATCCTTAGACCCAGCCACGCTCACGTCTTATTTGCAATACTGCGGTACCCTCCCGTCAGGCCCCTCACTCCCCCTTTGCTTTGCTACTCTCCACACAGCCTCCAACATGATCCTTTGAAAATGGAAGTAGGATCATGTCACACCTCTGCCCAAGACTTACAGTGGTTCTCCGTTTTGCTCTGAGTAAAACCCCAAGTCATTGCCCTGTGCTGCATGGCATACAAGGCTGGCCCCCATCCTTCCCCAATCACACACTCTGCGCAGCCTCACTGGCTTCCTTGCAGGTAGGTTCCTGCCTTAAATCATTACACCTGACATTTCATCTCCCCCACATGATTCCAGTCTCCCCAGACAGAAACTGTTCTCCTTGTCTCTCTTCTCTTATGGTTTCTGCTCAAATGCCACCTTCTCAAGAAAGACTTGCCTTGATCACCCTCCTTAAAAACAGCACTGCTCGCCACTCCCAATCCTCTCACCTGTGTATCATTCCGCATAGTACGTATTGCTACTTGACACACTCACACACATAACTGTAAATATATATATATTAATTTTATTAGATTTATCAGGGTGAGATTGGATAATACGATTATATAGGTTTCAAGTGTGCAATTCTATAATACTCCATCTGCATATTGCATTGTGTGCTTATTGTCCTAAGTCAAGTCTCCTTCTGTGACCATATATTTGAACTTCGTTGTCCTTTCTATCCCCCCCGGTTCCTTTTCCCTCTGGTAACCACCATACTGTTGTCTGTGTCTATGAGATTTTGTTTGATAGCTTGTTCATTTGTTGCTTTCAGTTTTATGTACCCCATAATGAGTAAAAACATAGGATTCTTGACTTTTTCTGTCTGACTTATTTTGCTTAGCATGATATTTTCAAAATTTATCCATGTTGTCACAGATGGTATTTCACCTATGCTGATGGCTGAGTAGTATTACATTGATATATGTACCACACCTCTATCCAGTCATCTACTGAACGACACTTTGGTTGTTTCCATGTCTTGGCCACTGTGCATAATACCACAATGAACATAGGGGTACATATATCTTTATAAATAAATGTTTTCAAATTTTGAGGATAGATATTTAGAAGAGTGAGTGAGCTATCTATCTATCTATTATCTATCTATCTATCTATCTATCTATCTATCTATCTATCTATCTATCATCTATCTATCTATCTATCTATCTATCTATCTATCTATCATCTATCATCTATATCATCTATCATCTATCTATATCATCTATCTATCTGTTCTTACTGACTCATTATTTTACTTCTCCACCAGAATATAACCTCCTTGAAGATGGAGAGTTTGTTTGTTTTGTTTATTGCTGCATTTTCCAGCACTTGGAACAGTACCTGGCAATGAAAAGTTGCTTAATTCACTTTTCTTGAATGAGTACATGAATGACTTGGAAAGAAAGAGGCCTGATAAGCTAATGGTGTACAGCCTGAACAACAGTTCACAGAATTACAGTTAGTTCACTTTCAATTAACAAGAAGCATCAACTCAACAGAAAATACCATTCTCCAAATTCATTGAGGTGTTATGCTACTAGAAAATTTCTTAAATTATTTTGTATTTGCCTTAGAAAATCAATCCTAATAAGGCCGGTAAACTTTAGCTCCTTGGAGGAGAAAATCAACCCTAATAAGGGAAGTAAACTTTAGCTCCTTGGAGGAAAAAGACCATGCTAGCAAGAGCTTGGGGATGATTAGCCTGACAATTCCTTCTATTAGTCAAACTTGGCTGGTCTTGTGATTGTTTAGCCGATAGAAATATGATGGAAGTGATGTTTTACCAAATTCAGATCCAGGCCTTAAAAGACTTTGAAGGTCTCCATTTTCTTTGCCTCTTAGAAGCCAGTGACCACCTAGAGTTTAGGCTTGATTATTGAAAGATAACTGTCCATAGGAGAGGACATTTGAAGGAGAACTGAGTTACCCTACATGATGGTCAACACCAAGGCACCAGTCTGGGAGTGAGACCATCTTGGCTCACTCCCAGCCAATGGCTCAAGAAGAGAGTGGTTTGGCCATTCCAGCCAGCATCTCACCAGCACAGCCCCCTTGGTGGAGGCCCCAGGTATTGTGAAGTACAGGTGGGTTTCTCTGCAGAGCCCTGCTCAAATGTCTAACCCACATAATCAGCAGCAAATAACATGGCTATAATTATGAGCCACTAGATTTTGGAGTGCTTTGTTATGCAGCAATAGAGAACTAAAATCATTCTGACATATCATTCACTGTAGGAGGAAAACATGGAGAACATTGGATCTCTGAAGTGTACCCTTTACAAATTACAATCAGGCTTATTAAAATATTGTGTGGCCCTGGCCGGTTTGGCTCAGTGGTTGGAGCGTCCACCTGAGGTCCGGAGAGACCGGGGTTCGGTTCCCGATAAGGGCACGTACCTCGGTGGCAGTTTGTCCCCGGCCCTGGTTGGCTGTGCGGGTGGCAGCCACTCGATGTGTCCCTTTCGCATCGATGTTTCCCTCTCTCTCTCTTCCTATCTCTCCCTCCCACTCTATCTGTACAAAAAATGGAAAAACGTCCTCGGGTGAGGATAAAAAATATATATATATATATATAGTGTGTGTGTGTGTGTGTGTGTGTATATGTGTGTGTGTGTGTGTGTGTGTGTATATATATATATATATAACTTTGTAAATATGTTGAAAGATGTTTTTCAGTCCTCATTTTATTAAAAAAGATAATGTAAAATTAAACTGAATACACCACTGATAAATACCTAGCTAAAATATTTTATTACTTCTAGATAATATCCTAAGAGTCTTGCAGTTTTCTTTTCTTTTTTTTATTTTATATTTCATTTATTTATGTTCTGTTTTTATTAGTCTGTATAATCCTATTAGATTTAACACACTGTTATTATTCTATCTTGGGAGATGTATATTCAAATAGTCTTCAGCCTGTCATTTTCTAACATACACAGTCATGCCCTGCTTAATGACACGGCTATGTTCCCAGAAATGAGTCCCTGGGTGACTTTGTTGTTGTGTGTGCTTACATAAACCTAGATGGTCTAGTGTAGTGCACACATGGGCTGTAAAGTACGCCTGTGCTCCCAGTTTACGAGCCTGCATAGCATGTCGCGGCACAAAACAACCCGAGAGGAAATCGAGAGATGCCATGAACATGAGACATAAGGTTGCTGCTGGTACAACCTGCACATTGCGTTACAGAAGACTTTCTTTAATAAAGAGAAAGTGTGTACAGATAGTGAATAAACAGTGTAGTATAGTAAACACATGAACCAGTAACATATTTGTGTATTGTCATCAGTATGATGTACTGTATATGACTGTATGTGTTATACCTTTTAAAAAAATTTTAAATCTTTTATTAATTTATTTTTGTTACAGATGTTTCTCCTTTTTTCCCCATTGACACCCTCCTCCCCATTCCTCCCCACCCCGTCCCCAGCTTTGTTGTCCCTGTCCATTGGTTATGTGTACATGCATATAAGATGTGTGGTTTATCCCCCCCCCCCACCCCGATGCCCTCTTCTGAAGATTGTCAGTCAGTGTCCTACTTCCACGTCTCTGGGTCTACCCTGTTCCTCAGACTGTTATGTTCATTATATTCCACAAATAAGTGAGATCATGTGATATTTGTCTTTCTTGCTTGGCTTGTTTCACTTAGGATAATACTCTCCAGATGCCTCCATGTCATCTCAAAGGATTAGAGATCTTTCTTTCTTACAGCTGCATAGTACTCTATTGTGTATATGTATTGCAACTTTTTTATCCACTCGTCTACTGACAGACACTTGGGCTGTTTCTAGATCTTAGCTATTGTAAATAGTGCTGCTATGAACATGGGGGTACATATATTCCTTCTGATTGGTGTTTCAGGCTTCTTAGGGTATATTCTTAGAAGTGGGATGAGTGGGTCAAATGGCAATTCAATTTTTAATATTTTGAGGTAACACCATAGTGTTTTCCATAGTGGCTACACCAGTCTGCATTCCCACCAGCAGTGTACTAGAGTCCCCTTTTCTCCACACTCTCGCTAACACTTGTTGTTTGATTATTTGTTGATGGCAGCCATTCTGACAGGCATGAGGTGATACCTCATTGTTGTTGTAATTTGCATATCTCTGATGATGAGTGATGTTGAGCATTTCTTTATATGTTTTTTGGCCATTTGTACGTCCTGTTTGGAGAGGTGTTTACTTAGCTCCTCTGCCTATTTTTTAATTGGATTCCTTGTCTTCCTTTTGTTAAGTTGTATGAATACTCTATATATTTTGGAAATTAACCCCTTATCTGATGTATCATTGGCAATGATGCTCTCCCATACAGTGGGTTGCCTTTCCATTTTGATGGTTGTTTCTTTTGCTGTGCAGAAGCTTTTTAGATTGATGTAGTCCCATGTGTTCATTTTCTCCTTTGTTTCTGTTGCCTAAGGTGATGTATCGGTGAAAATTCTGCTGCATATGATGTCTGAAATTTTGTTGCCTACAGTTTCTTCTAGGAGTTTTATGGATTCGTGAGTCACATTTAAGTCTTTTATCCATTTCGAGTTTATTCTTGTGTATGGTGTAAGTTGATGGTCTATTTTCATTTTTTTTGCATGTAGCTGTCCAATTTTCCCAACCCATTTATTAAAGAGGCTGTCTTTACTCCACTGTATGCTCTTGACTCCTTTGTCAAATATTAATTGAGCATAATATCTTGGGTCCATTTCTGGGTTCTCTGTTTTGTTCCACTGGTCTATATGCCTGTTCTTGTGCCAGTACCAGGCTGTTTTGATTACAGTAGCTTTGTAGTATAACCTGATATCAGGGATAACCTGATCCAACCTACTTTGTCCTTCTTTTTCAAGATTGCTGTGGCTATTCGAGGTCTTTTTTGGTTCCACATGAACTTTTGAAGTATTTGTTCTAGTTCTGTGAAGTATGTCGTTAGTATTTTGATGGGGATTCCATTGAGTCTATAGATTGCTTGGGAGGTATGGACATTTTAATGATGTTAATTCTTCCAATCCATGAACAAGGTATGTGCTTGTACTTTTTTATATCTTCCTCTATTTTTTTCTTTTTTTTTAATGTCTGTAGTTTTCTGCAAATAGGTCCTTTACTTCTTTGGTTAAGTTTATTCCTAGGTATCTTAATTTTTTTGCCTCAATGGTAAATGGGATTGTTTTCTTAGTTTCTCTTTCTGTGAGTTCATCATTGGTGTATAAGAATGCCATCGATTTCTTGACATTAATTTTGTATCCTGCTACATTGCCAAATTCATTTATTAAGTCTAGTAAATTTTTGATGGAGTCTTTGGGGTTTTGTATATATAGTACCATGATATCTGCAAATAATGACAGTTTCACTTCCTCCTTTCCAATTTGGATCCCTTTTATTTTTTCTTCCTGTCTGATTGCTGTGGCTAAGACTTCCAATACTATGTTAAATAAGAGTGGCGAAAGTGGGCATCCCTGTCTTGTTCCTGTTCTTAAGGGAAATGCTTTTAGTTTTTGCCCATTGAGTATGATGTTGGCTGTAGGTCTTTCATATATGGCCTTTATTATGTCAAGATATGATCCCTCTATTCCCACACTGCTGAGCATTTTTATCAGAAATGGATGCTGGATTTTGTCGAAGGCTTTTTCGGCATCTATTGATATGATCATGTGGTTTTTATTTTCATTTTATTTATGTGGTGTATCACGTTTATTGATTTGCGAATATGGTACCAGGCTTGCATCCCTGGGATGAATCCCACTTGGGCATGGTGAATAATTTTTTTGGTGTATTGCTGGATCTGATTTGCTAGTATTTTGTTCAGGATTTTGGCATCTATGTTCATCAGGGATATTGGCCTGTAGTATTCTTTCTTCGTAGTGTCTTTTTCTGGTTTTGGAATTAGAATTATGCTGGCTTCATAAAACAAGTTTGGAAGTCTTCCTTCTTCTTGAATTTTTTGAAATAGTTTGAGGAGAATGGGTGTTAGTTCTTCTTTGAATGTTTGGTAAAACTCCCCTGTGAAGCTGTTCGGGCTTGGGCTTTTGTTTGTTGGGAGAGTCTCTAATACATCTTCAATTTCTTATTGGTCTGTTCAAGTTTTCTATCTCTTCCAGGTTCAGTTTTGGGAGACTAGGTGTTTTTTGAAATTTGTTCATTTCACTTAAATTGTCAAAGTTGTTGCCATATAATTGTTCATAGCATTTGTTAACAATCCTTTGTATTTTTGTGGTGTCATTTGTTACTTCTCTTTCATTTCTGATTTTGTGTATTGGGTCCTCTCTCTTTGTTTCTTGGTGAGTCTAGCTAAGGGTCCATTAATCTTGTTTATCATTTTGAAAAACCTGCTCTTTGTTTCATTGATCCTTTGACTTGTCTTTTTAGTCTCTATGTTGTTTATTTCTGCTCTGATCTTTACTATTTTCTTCCTTCTACTTGTTCTGGGTTTTTTTTTGTTGTTGTTGTTTGTTTGCTTTCTAGTTCTTTAAGTTGTGAGGTTAGATAGTCAATTAGAAATTTTACTTGTTTCTTGAGGTAGGCCTGTAGTGCTATGAACTTCCTTCTCAGAACTGCTTGCTTTTGCTTCATCCCATAGATTTTGTGTTGTTGTGTGTTTATTTTCATTGGTTTGCAGGAAGTTTTTAATTTCTTCTTTGATCTCCTCGGTAACCCATTTATTGTTTAATGACATCCTATTTAGCCTCCATGTGTTCAAATGTCTTTGCATGTTCTTGTTGCAATTGATTTCTAGTTGCAGGCCATTGTGATCTGAGAAGATGCTTGATATGATTTCAATCTTCTTGAACTTGTGGAGACTTAGTTTGTGTCCTAACATGTGATCTATCATTGAGAATGTCCTATGAGCACTTGAGAAGAATGAGAATTCTGCAGTTTTGGGGTATAATTCTCTGTAGATATCTATTAAATCCATTTGATTCAGCACATCATTTAGAGTCTCTGTTTTCTTGTTAATTTTTTGTCTATTGATGTCAGCGGGGTGTTGAAGACCCCTGAAATGATTGTAGTTCTGTCAATCTCTCCTTTGAAGTCCTCCGGAAGATTTTAAATATATTTTGGTGCTCCGATGTTGGGTGCATATACGTTTACCAAGGTTATATCTTCCTTTTGGATAGATACTTTCAATATTATTTAGTGGCCTTCTTTTTCTCTAGTTATGGCCTTCATTTTGAAATCTATTTTATCAGATATAAGTATTGTTACTCCAGCTTTTTTTTTCCTTTCCATTTGCTTGAAAGATTTTTTTTTATCTCTTCACTTTCAACCTATGTGAGTCCTGTGTTGTGAGGTGGGTCTCTTGTAAACAACATATATATATGAGTCATGCTTTCTTTTCTTTTTAATGAATTTTTTATTTATTTATTTTTTTGTTACAGATATTTTACCTTTTTACCCCATTGGCACCCCCCCCCCTCCACCCTGTCCCCGGCTTAGTTGTCCATGTCCATTGGTCATGCATACATGCATATAAGTTCTGTGGTTTATCTCTTCCCACCCCCCCACCCCCCATCCCCTCTTCTGAGGGATGTCAGTCTGTGCCCTACTTCCATGTGTCTGGGTCTACTGTATTCCTCAGTGAGTCATGCTTTCATATCCAATCAGCTACTCTGTGTCTTTTGATTGGAGCATTCAATTCATTTACATTTAAGGTTATTATTGATATGTACTTATTTGTTGCCATTTTTGTTTAGTGTGGTTCTCTTTTTCTTCCTATTTCTTCTTTTAATTACTGCAATCCTTTTAACGTTTCTTGCAGTGCTGGTTTGGTGCTAATACACTCCCTTAGCCTTTTTTTTGGTCTGGGAAGCTCTTTATATAACCTTCTATTTTGAATGATAGCCTTTCTGGATAGAGTAGTCTTGGATTCAGGTCCTTGTTTTTCATGACCTTGATTACCTCATGCCATTCCTTTCTTGCCTATAGTGTTTCAGTTGAGAAGTCAGCTGAGAGCCTTATGGGGTTTCCTTTGTAGGTAACCTGTTACTTATCTCTTGCTACCTTTAGGATTCTTTCTTTTTCTTACATTTTGGCATTTTAATTACACTGTGTCTTGGTGTGGGCCTGTTTGTTTTTTTTTTTTTTTTTTACTTGGGACTCTGTGTGCTTTTTGAACTTGAATGCCTTCTTCCTTCACCAAATTAGGGAAGTTTTCTGTCACTATTTCTTCAAATATATTCTTTCAACCTTGCTCATTTTCCTCTTCTTCAGGGACTCCTATGATGCAAATATTATTATGTTTTCAGTTGTCCCACAGTTCTCTTAAGCTGTCCTTCTGTTTTTTTTTAATTGTTTTTCTTTTTGGTTTTCTGATTGGTTGATTTCTTTTCCTTTTTTTTTTACCCTGTCTTCTAATTCACTTATCTGGACCTCAGCTTCTTCTACTCTGCTGCTTAGTCTTTCCAATGTGTTTTTTTTATATCTGCTATGTCATTCTTCATTTCTTCTTGGTGGTTTTTCATTTCCAATTGGTTGATTTTCAATGTTTCTATATCTTTACTCATGGTGTTGATGTCTTTACTTATGCTCTTGAGCTTCCTCAAGATCATGGCTCTGAACTGTTCCTCTGATAACTTGCTTAACTGCATTTCACTTATCTCATCTTCAGTAGAGGTTTCTTGTTCTTTCATTTAGGATTTGTTTCTTTGTTTCACCACTTTGGCTATCTCAGTGGGTTTTGGAGCCTGCCAAATTTTTCCTGTGGGTGTTGATGTTCTGCTGTTTGTGGCTCCCTCTATTGGGTTTGGATGAGTGTGAGAGGACCCACATTAAACACCACTGTCAGGTCTTACGTTCCTGGGTAGATTTGCAAGCCCAGGATAGGTTCAATTATCCTCTAGCTTTTTGGAGGTTAACTTGCCTGGAGGTTATTTGTCTTAGTTACTTGAAGAGCCTTGGGTTCTCAGGTAAATGAAAAATTCCCTCAGGTGTTCAACATAAGAGGATTTCCTGAGGGTGGGGCAGATGCTGGTTGTTATTGAGCCTCAATTTGTGTTTCTTAGGCCCAGTTGCATGGAGTTGAATATCCAAGGGAGGGTCTGCTTCTTCTTTCCTGAGCTCAGAAAGGAGCAAGATGGCCACTGTTCTGTATGGCTGCAACTCAGCAAAAACTCTTAGTGCCTTCTAAATCCCAAGTGTCCCCACACGGTTCCAGTTCAGTCTGCCCTCCCTCTGCTGGAGACCACAGTGAGTGGCTGTAGCTAATTTAGTGCTCTGTCCTAGCCCTTGCACTGTGCAGCCGTCTTGGGATTTTAACCCCAAGGGTGCTGCTCCCAGCTAAGACTGCTGCTGTTCGTGGGCTCCCAGCCCCCCTCTTATGCCTCTGCAGACCAATCAGGCTCAATCAAGTCCCCCCATTATATGGTCCTCTCAAGCTGCTTTTCTGTTGCTTTTCCCCAATGATTTGTCTTTATTTTAGTTGTAATTCCAGTTTGGTTCTGGGAGATCATCTCTGTAGCTTCCATTCACTCTGCCGTCATTTTGGAATCTGAGCCTTGCAGTTTTCAAACACCATCACTTAATTGTATTAGTCTGTTCATTTACTTTCAGTAAATCAGAAAGTACTTTATTTTCCAAAGAAAAGTGTAAAAGGCCCTTCAATATGTCTCTGAAATCCCAGAAATCCACTCCTTCCATCTTCTGCTCTTATTTTGAATAGTTGGCAAGCCCCAGGCAAGTGTGAAATTGGGGTTCTTATACATTCTGTTCAACTGTACAGGTACAAGAACAAGACTCAAGCCAAAATTTTCAAGCACACTAGTAGAATTTTTAGGGTAAAGAAAATACAAAATTGAACTTTCTCCAATGTCCAGTGTTGATAGTCCATTGTGGAGAAGGGAAAGGGCACATTTTTACTGATGTAATCAGCTTTGTGAAAACTATAATATATTTATACAGCTTGAGAAGCTTCTGAGAGATGGGCCCTTGTGGTAGCATGCATTTTGCCTCTCTTCTCACAGGATATTAATATCCGATTTGGCTTAGATATTATATCCCAAAGTCAGCTCTTCCCAGCTTCATAGCCAGGGAGGCAGACCTTCTGTGTGTAATCTCAGCTAGCTTCTCCAGGTTGATTTCACAATATGTCCAGCTAATTCTGCCTTCATTCAAGAGAAACCTGAAGATCAAATTGTTTAATCCCCGTTGCTTAAATTACATTCCTGTACCATTTATAGAAGAGAGTGAGAGAAGAAATGCAGGTCAGAGAAGATTGCCAGGAAATCTAAGAATCCAATGATGAAGCCCCAGAAATATTAGGAACCACTGGGCTAGGTCAGTGATTTTCAACTGGTGTGCAGCAAAACTTTTTAAATATGCAATGGCTGACCCTTTAGTCAGGGGCACTGATCTCTTTTCCCTTAGATTGTCAAATGAAAAAGTGATAACAACCAGCACAATAGCCATTCGCTGTGAATGAATCAAAATTATACTTATTTTTGTTTGTCAGATTGGCAAAAAGTATAATATACTATTTGGTGTGCCATATAATTCTAGGAATTAGTTTTTGTGTGACATGAGATGAAAAAGGTTGAAAATTGCTGGATTAGATCATTCCCATTTCTTTTTCATCATACGTTTACTTTTGAGATTCTGCAAAGTGCACCATAGCTAGCTGTTAAAATGAAACTGGACCCAGACATGTAGAAAGCTGTTTACATCTTAGAGAGATTACTGTGCTGCGAGCAGGTTTACTTTATTGATCCTGTTTTATTACTTTCCAGATGGAAAAACCATGCTCTTGTCAATCATGTGAGAGAAAGGAAAGCAAAATCCAGGTGGTTGTTTTAGACTGTTCAGAGCAAGAGAAAATAATCCACAATAAAAATGACCTTTTGAGTAAGTTTTGTTACCTGTTCTTTTCCCTGAAAAAGAAAGACTGTAATGTGATCATATGAAAGGATACTGATTTTCTTAATAAATATGTATTTATTCACGAAATGTAATTACCTGCAAGTAATTACTTATAATGTATTATCTAATGTCAAATTTTGTATAAGTTTAAACTCAAAAAATTTTTAATTTATAAAGCATTTTTTTTGTTGGTCTTCAGATGCAAATGTAGTCTTTAGACTGTTGGATATTTTAAAAATTTGTTAGTGTTGTGAAACCTAGAAAATTATTTTCCTCTACCTTACACCTCCAATCCGTTAGGTGCTATTATAGTTTATTCTTTAGTCTGAGAATTTTTTTTTTATTTTTACCTTTTTCTATTGAAAATGAAATTCTGTTCTACATAAAAATAAATTCTGCTAAAAGATTTATGGTGAATTCTATTAATGGCATTTTGTTATGGTTATTAGCAGAAAGTTTCTTTAAGAAGTTTTGAAAATATTTTGTTTGGCTATTTTTTCTTTTTTTAAATTAAGTTTTTGGGGTGACACTGGTTAAAAAGATTATATAGTTTTCAAAAGTACAATTCTATAATACATTATCTGTATATTGCATTGTATATTTACTACCCAAAGTCAAATTTCCTTCCATCACCATATATTTGATCCCCTTTACTACCTCCCCTTATCCCCCATTTTATCTGGCAACAACCATACTGTGTCTGTGTCTGTAAGTTTTCGTTTGTTTATTTGTTGCTTTCAGTTTTATATATTCCACATATGAATGTAATCCTATGGTTCTTGGCTCTTTTTGTCTGACTTATTTAGCTTAACACAACATCCTCAAGGTCCATCCATGTTGTCGCAAATGGCAGTATTTTATCTTTTCTTATGGTTGAGTAGTATTCCAGTGTATATATGCACCATATCTCTATCTGATCCTCTACTGAGAAACACTTTGGTTGTTTCCATGTCTTTGCCACTGTGAATAATGCTGCAATAAAGGTAGGGTTGAAATTTTAGAAAAATAAATGAAAACAAACAAACAAAAAAACATTTCTTTTGCAATTGTAACAACAACAAAAAAATACCTAAAAATAAGCTTAACAAAGGATGTGAAAGACCTATACACTGAAAACTATAATACATTTTTAAAATTATAAACCAGAACAGGCTTATGGGAGAAAATTTTAAAAAGCACACAGACAAGTATATTAAAAAACAACAAAAACAAAAAAAAACCCAAAACACCCATACTTTCTCCTTTCCTTAGAAAATATCAATCCTTTTAGTTGTTATATAAACATCCATAGATATGGATACCAGGCACTCTAAAATTGGACTAGCAAAGGCATAGAGTGTTTAAAATCTACATTTTCACTTAATATAATATAAATAATTCCCCAAGATATTATTTGTTTTCAATCATATTTAGTGGCTACATATATTTCCATTTTGTGGGTGGGCAGTTATTTATTTAATCAATCTCCTTTTATTGAACGTTTAGATTTTCCCACAATTTTGATACTATAATTAACACTGTGATGAATGGGTCTTGTGTAGAAATCTTCTTGTACATCTTTGATTGTGTCCTTGGAATAAATTCCTTAATGGAGCATTCGATCAGTTAGTATAAATCAGAAAAATAATTTCTTAGTCTTACTATGCAGACTTCAAAAAATAACCTCAAGGAAGCAGGGCATCGCAAAATCACTTATTCTCACTGATCAAGAACCATGTTATGTTCTGTGGCACGTAGATGGTGTGGGGATTCTAGGCAGGGGAAGACCCACCTACATCCAGAGTCATGAAGCAGCAGGAATGGTCATTCACTCTGATTGGAGCTTAGGTGCCAAGAGACTGGCATGGCCAGGTGAAGGAGAGACTCGGATGTCATGCAAAAAAAGACTTCAGTCTGATCCTGCAGAAGACGAATAACCATCAAAGGGGCTTAAGTATTAATGCAATAGTATCAGTTAGTGGTAGAAGACAAGGCAAGAGCCTATTACAACAGTTCAGAGCCTGAATCAGAGCAGTTGCAACAGAGACACAGAGAAGACCTCAATTTGAAATGAAAGATGTAGAGGTCAATTAATGCACTAGAAGGAGAGAGAGAGAGATATTGAGAAAGAGAAAATGTTGGTTCGGGTCATCTGAGAAGCAGTGCCCATGATGAGACTAAATGCCAAGGGATGTCGTTAGGAGAAATGCACGTAAGAAATAAAGGGTAACGGAGCAGGAGCAGGCAGATGGTGGTCAAGAGGAGAAGGAAGAGAGGGTCACACAGGAGGAGCTCCAGGCTTCTGGTCTTGCTGACGTGAAACAAAACTCATTGCAAGAGTCTCACTTCAGGCAGAGATGAGCCGGCACTAATACCACAATCATGCTCAGTCTCTGGAAGGACTGTTGGGGAAAATGGTCTTGGTGCAACGCCAGTGGTAGATGCAGGTGGGTGGCAGCTGGGCTCAGTCAACAATGCACCCTCCCCATGGCGGGGCCTCTTGAAAGGTCTGAGCTCACACACCCGTGGCATCAAAGTTGGTAACTGCTTTCTGACTTCTGTAATGAATGGGTGGTCCAGTTTTATAATGGATGGAAATGCAAAGTGTAAAAATCAATTCAAGATGTGAGACTGGGCTCCCAAGGATAGAATAAAGGGGGAAAATGTTTCTTGTTTGGGAAGAAAACAGTATTATAGAAAGAGAAAGAACATATCTATTAGGTGGGACTCTTTTGCTTCCTGACTCTACCAATTTCTAACTTTGGAACTTTGACGGAGTATACATTTTTCTTCTTTTTGCTTTGCCCAATGCAAAAACTTTCACTCTCGGAGATTTGCCCTCCTAGCACACCCATTCTTCTGGGCCTGGCATGATTAGCAGATTAAACCACAGGAGCGGAGAAGATGCTGGCCAGAGACGCCAGAGAAATGCTTGTGTTAACAAACGGGCCTAAGGGATTCTGGGTATGGTAATTCTACATTGTTGAAGCGAAAACGAAGACTTTTAAAAGATGATTCTTAACTGATAAAATTGGTAGTAAAATTACTGGAAGGAAGCTAGGGTTTCAACTTATTTTTCCTGTACTATCTAGATCAGAGCTAGCATGGAGGTGGGTCCTAGGTGCTGCTATTTTTATAAAACACCCAGATGATTCTAGTGTGCATTTTTATTTATTTCTTGTGCCTTTTATTGTGGTTTTGAAAGCCATGGCTCTTGATTGGTAAGCAATGCCTTCCAAGCATCCCCAGTGTCACTGTTAAATACTTAGGCATATTTGTTTAGGTTTGGTATTTGCTTTCTAGAGAAATTTGAGATGAAATGCCTCCTCTTCTCAGTCCCATGGAGCATCTCTTCTGGGAGCCTCAGAGATTAGCAAAACGAACCCCTTTTTGGAAGCACAGCTGTTTAATTGTGTGCCTGTAGCTAAGCTTCTGGGGACGGGTCTAAAACAGTTTGCAGAGGCAACGGGTCTACCCAAACATGTTCTTGTCCAATTCCTTCCTTCCAGCCCGGCATCTACAGAACCCACCGTTCCCGCAGGAGAAGTAGACCGCCCTCCATGCAGGGAAATGCAGGAAGCAGCAGCTGTTCAGTGAGCTCCAAAGTGAAACAGTCCTGGTTCTGAACCCTGACTCTGGAGGTACTAACGGTCAGCCCATGGGCAAATTACTTAGCCTATCTATCAGTTTCCTCCTCTATAAAATGGAGATAACAATGAGAATGCATTTTTTTTTTATCCTCACCTGAGGACATTTCTCTATTTTTTGTTCAGATAGAGTTGGAGGGAGAGAGAGGAAGAGAGAGAAAAACATCGACGTGAAAGGGACACATCGAGTGGCTGCCACCCGCACAACCCAACCAGGGCTGGAGACAAACTGCAACCGAGGTATGTGCCCTTAGCGAACCCGGGTCTCTCTGGTCCGCAGGCCAACACTCTAACCACTGAGAAAATCCAACCAGGGCTGATGATGCATATTTATATTCATCACACACAAAAAAACAGAAGATAGACCTGAAAATTATGACGTTGGGAAGGTTCCAGCGAGTGGCCTGAGACACCTGGGGCAATGTCAAGGTTTGAGGGATGTGAGTGAAGGTGGAGAACAGGATTTGAGACAAATCGCTGTCGTCTTCTTCTTTGGCTAGGTCTAGCTTCTACTGTTGTGTTCGCACGCACTTTTCATTTCCAGGCAAAAGTCAGCATCATGAGAGCAAGAAGTCACAGAAACCCTTCCTGCCGGACTAGGCTCTCAGCTCCCCTCCACTATTCTCTCAAGCGTGCTAAGCGGCCTGGCTTCACCAGGCCGGGAAGAGTGGCCGAGTGGACTCCAGGATACCAGGCAGCCTCGGAGAGAAGTTTACAACCTTGACCTTGAAATGAGAAAGTAAGGAGGACTGGAAACGATGAGCTAAGTAGTCATTCCAAATGTAATCGAAAACTCCTTTGGAATGAAATAATCCCACTTTGCAAACAATCATTTCTCCACCAGGGTTCTTCATCATTGACAGAATCCCTGTTCCACCTGGAGTGTTGCGTCAAACACAGTCATAAAATACAGAGACAGGTTTCCCTTAAGGAGGTTACAGTCTGACTGGGAAAATGTGAGATACCATCTTATTTGTTTCTCTCTTTTATGTGTCAGCATGAGTAGTTCAGATACCTGAAGGAAGTAGATTTTGAGTGGAGAATAAAGGGATTCTAAGGCTTGTGTGGCCTGAGAATGCTTATGGATGAGGCTTCAGAAAGGTTAGGTGAGAAAAAGGAGAAAAATGCATGGCTTTTTAGAATGAAAGTAGAATAGACTTGGCTACTGCAAGTTTTCCTAAGGAAAATGTAGTAAAAATCATTTAAAAAGTGGCTAGAGGAATCAGAGGCTTGGGCTTGAATTGACAACAACAGCAACTACTGAATGTTTCTTCAGAATAAGAAAGGGCAGTGTGATTGACCAATACATAATTTAATGAAATATTAATATGTTTATATGTATTTAATATATGTTATATTTGTAACAAAATAAGACATGTATAATAAATAGCTTTTATCATGTGCTTACTATGACCAGGGCACTGTTTCCCATGTATTATTATTTTTATCCTCACCAGAGGACACTTTTTTGTATTTATCTTCAGATAGAGCAGGAGGGAGAGAGGGAGGAAGAGAGAGAGAGAAACATCGGTGTGAGAGAGACACATCAAGTAGTTGCCACCCATATGACTCCAATGGCGGCCGGGGACAAACTGCAACTGAGGTCTGTGTCCTAAGCGGAAACCAAACCCGGGACTCTCTGGTCTGTGGGACGACGCTCTAACTGCTGAGCCAAACCGGCCAGGGCTCCCATGTATTATTTAATACATTGCTTTACATGTATCAATTTATTTAATCATATGCCAATTCTAGTGGTTGTTACAATATTCCATTTTATGAACGAGACATAGAAGCTTGTAGGGAGATTTCTTCAGCGGGGATACACATGAAAGATGGGGTAAGAAAGATGCCAAGGAAGAGAAACTGAGGCAGGAGCTGGTAAGACAGCTAGTCAAAGGCAACCAGTTGCTGAGTTTAAATGAAGACAAGTTTTGTTCAATGTTAAGGGAATTTCCAAGTTAAACATTTAACGTATATAGAAAAATATAAACAGCTTTCCTCTCTTTACAAAAAGGGGCAAACATTCTCCCCCAAAGGACTTCTTGTGCCATTGACGGGGACGCGCGGACCCCACGTTTCTTGGCTCCTAAGATGTCCCTCCGTTTCCACTCCTGAAGCAGCACTTTTGTTGGCCGTCACCCACCACAGACAACTCCAACATTCTGTGAAGTGGCAGCCCTTTTAGAAGAAATTTTTATTGTCTTATATTTATTTCTGCTTTCCAGACAAAATAGTACTTTTAAAATTTATTTATAGTCCTGGCCTGTTTCGCTCAGCAGTTGGCGTGTCGGCCTGCGGGCCAGAGGGTCCTAGGTTCAGTTCCCGCTAGGGGCATGTACCAAAAAAAAAAAAAAATTATTTATAAAATATTTAAGACATACCAAGAAGTATTGACAAACATACCACAGATAACGATGTACCACGATTCGGATCTATTATATTATCTTTTGCCATGCTTTCTTTGTCATTTTTTTAGTTTTACTTTTTGTTATTTTTTTGTGAATCTTTACCTGAGGATATTTTTAGACAGAGTGGAAAGGAGAAAGGGGGGAGGGAGAGAGAGAGAGAGAGAGAGAAACATTGATGTGAGAGAGACACATGGATTGGTTGCCTCCTGCACGACTCCAATTGGGGCCGGGAATTGAACCTGCAACCCAGGTACATAGCCTTGACTGGGAATCAAATCATGACCCTTTTGTCTATGGGCTGACGCTCTAACCTTGAGCCAAACTGGTCAGGGCATGCCACTTTTTAGTTTTGTTTTTCGCAGCTTTGTGAGTTATAGTTAACATATATTGCAGGTAACTATACAAATTTAAAGTGTACCAGTTGTTGATTTTTGTCATACACAGAAACCAATGAAGCCATCACCACAGTTAAGATAATGAGAATTTCCATCACCCACATACACCACTTTTTTAGAGAAGTAAAATATTTCCAATATAGTTCTACCCCAATTGTTTGTTCTCATTTTCTCCTCCCCAGAGGTCATCACTGTCATGAATCTATCTTTCTAAAGTGTTTATTTAAAACCTACATGTCAACCCATGCACCAAGAGGTTGCCAGTTTGATTCTTGGTCAGGGAACTTGCCCAGGTTGTGGGCCCAATCCCCGTGGGGGGCATGCAGGAGGTTGCCAGTCATTGTTCTCGCTCATCAGTATTTCTCTCTCTCTCTCTCAAATCAATAAAGAAAAAATATTAAAAAAATAAAACCTATTATGTATCTACAGATAATATGTAGAAATATGAGTGATACACTGTTTTACAATTTTACATGACTATAAGTAGCAGGAATACACTATTCCTATGAGGATAGCACATAATGACTGTTATCTTTTTTATGAAATTGTATAAAACTGAGAACCAGAAAAGTCAGAGAAGCTGTTTGTCAGCAGTAAAGCTAGGAGGGCATGTGTCCAGATTTCTAGATTTACATCACATTACTTTTTTATAAGGGAATAGTGGGAACAAACACCAATACCATCTCTTCATTAAATGAAAAATATTAGTGGCAAATGGCATAAAGTGAGAGAAATTCCATCTATAGCGCTGGTAAGTAGAAAGATACCTGGAGAGATGGTTGCCTAAGCCAACTGATCTGCAGCCACCAAAACTTTTTATAGAGTCCTTGTGGCTTCCTGTATCATTAAAGTTTCAGGATTTCTAAAGATTGGGTTTCTACCCGAGATTAGTAGAACCCCTACCTTTACCTCTTAGAAGCTTTTTTAGAAGACAGAGAAACAAAAGAAATTTTATCGTTGGTTCTTTAGTGGGAAAAGGAGGAGGAGCCCTGGCCAGTTTGGCTCAGCTGTTAGAGCATCAGCCTGCGGTCCAGAGAGACTGGGGTTTGGTTCCCACTAAGAGCACGTACCTCGGTTGTAGTTTGTCCCCGGTCCCGGTTGGGTTTTGTGGGTGGCAGCCATTTGATGCGTCCCTTTCACATTGATGTTTCTCTATCTCTCTTCCTCTCTCTCCCTCCTACTCTATCTGAACAAAAAATGGAAAAATATCCTCAGTGAGGATAAAAAAGAAAAAGGAAAAAAAAAAAAAAAAAAAAAAAGGAGGAGGAGCTGTCCGTGGTATCAGATGAATCAGTATCTCGTTCCCAGGATAGAGGTTCTCCAAACTGGGTTATATTCCTGGGACTCAGTAAGGCAGAGTTAAAAATAGATGGGAAGACATCTGGATGAATAGACAAAGGTGGATGGAGGCAACTAGAGTTTCAAAGTGTTCTTGTGTGGACTTCAGTCCCCTTGCAGTGTATCGCCTATATATTTGCCTCACTTTGTTGTTTACTAGAGAAAACATAACAATTTCTTACCAAAGAAGTTTAGGAGAATTTTTCAGTGTAAAAATGAAAGAAGACTGTCCAAGTCCCCTGGAAGTACATTGCAATGGCAGTCCTATTTCTGGCTAGTTTCTGCTGCTTATTTCAGGCAGCATCCAGATTCTTTTCTTAATTAGATTCAGTTAAAATAGCTCTCATGGACAATTCAGTATATTGGCCATAATTATTGGATTAGTGAGTCACAGACACAATTAGAAAGACATTAAGGCAGCCACCTGACTCTTGTTAAGATTTTAATTGATTCTGCTTACTGAAGTTGTCCCAATTAAATTAGTGATGTCCACTTCAAACTTAACATTCCCTGACAGTATTAAAGTAACTTTTATTTACACAAAACTATTCTCATTAATGTTGGGCAGAGAAAATAATCACTAGCTCTTAAATGTATGTACATAAAAAGTGAATTTCTTTTATAAAACAGTGAATTAGGTTCTCAACATAGAGTTCTTCCTAATATAGAAAAAATCATATCATGAATCCCAGAAGAGAAAAGTTGGAGGTGACCTTAATGATCGATTTCAGCCAATAGCAGTCTATTGTGTTATTCCTCTTTAAACTTAAAATTGAACACTTCCTCTAAAAGCAGTTTATTTAATCTTCGGGAAGATTTAATGCTGACAAATTGTTTTTCATACTGGGTTCACTCATTCATTTAACAAATGTGCATTGTGTGCCTATTATTTGCATCAGGGTGCTGTGTATATAGGGGTAAATGAAAGGCCCTGTACTCTGAAGGAAATTAAAATAGGAACTGAAATATCTGCATTCATTTTATACACATTAGTCCTTGACCTTCCCTGTGGGCTATAAACACAGCTCCTCAGGGAGCTGAAGAGCACTGTTATGTGCCTGTAGATTCTTTTCTTCCCCTAGACAAGAACTCATTTAAAAATAAAACTTTTCTTAAAACAACTATGAGGTATCACCTCATACCTGTCAGAATGGCTGCTATCAACAAATCATCAAACAACAAGTGTTGGTGAGGGTGTGGAGACAAGGGGACTCTAGTACACTGCTGGTGGGAATGCAGACTGGTGCAGTGACTACGAAAAACACTATGGTGTTACCTCAAAAAGTTAAAAATTGAACTGCCATTTGACCCAGTGATCTCACTTCTAGGAATATACCCTAAGAAGCCTGAAACACCAATCAGAAAGACTATATGTGCCCCTATGTTCATAGCAGCACTATTTACAATTGCTAAGATCTGGAAACAACCCAAGTGTCCATCAGTAGATGAGTGGATAAAAAAGCTGTGGTACATATACACAACAAAATACTATGCAGCTGTAAGAAAGAAAGATCTCTTATCCTTTGAGATGACATGGAGGGACCTGGAGAGTATTATGCTAAGTGAAACAAGACAAGCAGAGAAAGACAAATATCACATGATATCACTTATTTGTGGAATGTAATGAACTAAACAAACTGATGAACAAAATTAACCTAGAGACATAAAAGTGGGGTACAGACTGACGAGCCTCAGAGGAGGGAGGAGGGTTGTGGGGGAAGAGATAAACCACAGAACTTACATGCATGTATGCATGAACAATGAACATAGACAACAAAGCTGGGATGGGGCAGGAAGGAAGGGGAGGAGGGTATCAATGGGGGGAAAAATGAGAAAAATCTGTAACAAAAACAAATTAATAAATAAAATTTTTTTAAAAAAAATAATAAAACTTTTTATATCAGATGATTTCAAGTTCTTTTGCTATCTGTGGCTCTTCCTTGAACATCTCAGTTTCTCTTTACCCTTTTTGAAGGGTTATGATCAGTATTAAGTGTGCTTTACCAGGGCAATGATTGGTTTTGCTCATGTACTCCCTAAGAATTTTGAAAAAGTATGTACTCATTTGAACATTTTTAGGTAGATATTTAAAACTTTTCAACATAAATATATCTAGTTGCAGTGGATGTAATTTCCAGTATATTGGAGACATTGATTTTAAAAATAAGTGTTACATCATTCTTTTTAATGTATCCAAAGGGATATAAACATCAAAGTGATTTAATATCCACCATTATCTGCTTTGAAAATACAGACATACATTTTTATTTGTTGATAATTTAGACTCTCTCTTATTTATCCTTAAAGTCATAATTTTATCTCATTGCCCTCCCTCAAATTTTATCCTAATGTAATATGGCATTTTACTTAATGCCATATATTAATGACACTATTTCTTCTCTGCAATAATTAAATCAATTTAATTTTTGTTTCTTGTAATGATAGTAATTTGGGTTAAAGATATTATAACTATATAGTACAATAATAATGTTAGTATATCATTTATCAAAGCATAAATGTATTACTAATTTTGATAAGTAATTAGTAAACAAAATGGTAAATATTTAATGTAAATACTTTTTAAATTAATTAGATGGGGAGGGCATTTGAATGAGTTCTCTGTCTTTTCTATTTCTTTTAATTTTCTTTCTCTGAAGTGTTTTAAACCTTTGAGTAACATACCAAAACTATGGGTGAGCTATGTCTTCCATCAATAACATGCGAAAGTGATGATGGGGAGTCAGACTGGTAGAGAAAAATCTTGGCCAATGTCCCCTTTCCAAAGAGAACAGGTTTAGAAAAGAACAAATACAGAAGATGATGATCTGCTATAATATCTTCCTCCTATTGGGGTCAAACCCAGTTGGAAGCCTTTGAGGTAGCTAACTGAGACCCAGAGAAAAGAGAAGTGATTT
This sequence comes from Molossus molossus, assembly GCF_014108415.1. Classification (NCBI taxonomy): domain Eukaryota; kingdom Metazoa; phylum Chordata; class Mammalia; order Chiroptera; family Molossidae; genus Molossus; species Molossus molossus. The sequence goes on from NW_023425346.1 coordinate 94,974,002, forward strand.
AAGCGAAGGGATCTTAAAAGAGGGACAAACGAAACACAAGCTGAGGGCACTGTTCACAGATATTCACAGGTGTGTAGAAGATGATGACTAAGCAACTTTGTCACTGAAGATGAATCTGTGTTTCCTCAGTTGAGTAACCCTGTATTTGCTTTAATTGCTGGAAATTCCAAATGAATAAGAGTCAGGGGTGCCTGCCATCCACAGTGCCCCAGTATGAACTGACACTGAGAACTCAGAAGAGCTAAAACTCTGCTTACTTAGATAGATGGTTACATCCCGAGTCAACTGCTGGCTTCCTAATCCAGCTCAAACCCATGGGAGTCCAGATTTGCTCTGGATTATGGGGCTGACTGGGTGGTTGGATCATCTCCCTTGAATGGGGCCCATGGCTCACCCAGAGCTAGAAGTGCCAGGTTATCTGATCGTTTTTGGAATAGATCTACGCCAATCACTTGCTTGCCCCTGAATATTCCCAGGTCTGAAGGCCCAGGAATTACCAAGAACAGAACCAAGACCCTCTGGGGCATCTCCTCATTTGATTGAATTATTTTTCTCTATACCTAGGCACAAGGAAAATCGAGGGGAAAATATAAATTATAATTTTCTACAATTCTTAGTCCTGAACCTCATGTTTTGATCATTGAAAACATGCCACAGAACGTCTCTGACCAAATGTTTTTATACCAACTCATATAAAATTCTAGATTTCTGAAATAAACTTTCTCATTGTGTTTAAAAGCCAAGGGAATTAATCATGAATATTTATGAGATCCTAATAGGCGTGCAAGAAAATGATTTTATCAGAAACAAAAAGTTTTCCATTAGCCCTGAGAAAAAAGACAGTCTTCTTTTGGACACTAACATTTCCATGAAATAAACTTGGGTTTTCAACCATCTCCAACAAGTATCATTTTCTGACCAAGTGTGAGAGTTTGGCCCCCTCCAAATGTGCTAACTTGAACAGATATTTCTTACATATTTCACTAAGTTCAATTAATTTTTTATTACCCTCTTGTTTTGCAGAGCAGAGATTGTCTCAGAGCCATTATGCCTACTGGTTAAATTGGGGAATTAAAGTTTCTCTGATTCAACATCCTAAAGGCATTCCCTTGGCAACGTATGCACAGCCAGTGTTCCACAGCGAGTTAACATCTACGTTATGCTTTATCAATTAGTCTTGCTGCATTTGTTCCTCTTGTGAGCGTGGAAAATATTTTCCAATTTTGCTGGTAATTTCTCAAGACACTCTGTCCCCATCTTGGCAGGGCAGACTGGTTTTGTGTGTGTATTAAAGATCCCAGTAGTGTGAAAGGGGGAAATCATATCTCTATCTCTGTAACAGGTTTATTTTATTGATCTGCTCATTTAAAAAATACCGTTGTGCACTAGCTTGAAAGTCTACATTTAGTTCAATTTGAGCTTTGGCTGTCTTTGCCCACACAAAGAATTTTATTTTCTACATTTTCAAACAAGCTAGATGTAGGCAAACTAAGCCATCTCTCTTTTGTATAAACTTTCAATTCTGTGTAAGTGTGATGGGCTAGGCATCGGCATACATCTGGTCACGAGCTGACTGGCTTCGGACATGCATTTAGAATGTTGCTTCTGAACACTTTTAGACAAATCTGAGATAATTTGAAGAAAATATTTTTGGAAAAAAGTAAAAATCTTGTCTGGCCAGTGTGGCTCAGTGGTTGAACCTCGACCCACGCACCAAGAGGTTGCTGGTTCGATTCCAGGTCAGGACACATGCCCAGGTTGTGAGTCTGATCCCCAGTGGGAGGCATGCAGGAGGCGGCCAATGTTCTCTCTCATCAATGTTTTTATCTCTCTCTCCCTCTCACTTCCTCTCTCTCTAAAAGTCAATAAAGGAAAAAAAATGTTTTTTAAACAGTAAAAAAATCTTATTTCTACTCATAGTCAATCAGCTGAACATGGGTACATTTTGCTGAGTGAGATTATTTGTGTAAATAGTGGCCTAAGCTTAATTCAAATTTAGTTTGTGGGTATAAGAATGAATATACCCATTTAGGGGGTTCACTTAAAGGTAAAACTGTGTTGCCAGCTTCTAGGCAAGCTCCATGAGATGCTGGAGGAAGCAGCTGTTCCCTCTCTCCAGGTCTGAGATACACTCTTAGAGAACTTTGCTCCCAGCTGCTGTCTTTATTCTCCTCTTCACACCCGTCTGGTTTCTCTGATTGGCTTTGCTTTGGGTTTAGATGTTGAGCTTCTCAAAGACTTATGCACAATATAGATATGTCACTACAGGGTGACACACTAAGCCATTAGCTCACGGTCTGTCACATAATTAACCCAGAGCAATGGATCAGCTTTAGGTTATCACCCAACAGAGCCAGAGGAAATAGGACACTTACGTGTAGGTTTGATGTGAAGAAAGGGTGGAGGAACAAGAAAGACAAAAAGTTTAAAATGTAAAAATAAAGTTTTTTATGGGGAAGGTAGGCCTTGGTGGAGAGTTCTCAAGAAGTCCAGAAATAAATTGTATACCAAAGCCACATACAGTACATGTGAACACTTGGCTTAAGATTTTCGTCTGCCTTCTGTTTTGTAACCTTTCCTGGAATTTCTTTGATCCAAGAAAATTTGCCTCCATATTTTTAACAAATGAGCTTTTATTGTCAGTCAGCCTGGAAGAGTTTTCCCAAATGTTCTGGGGGAATTCATAATTGACTACCTCTTTGGTGCATGGCATGGTTTTTTTTATTACATTAATTACAGATTTAAATATTCTTATCCTTTGATGACCCTTCAGATTTAAATGACTACCCATATTTTATTTCTCACAGTTTTTTTTCATACACTTTTCTTTGTAAAGAGTATCTGAAGTTACCCTACTATAGTTTAAAATGATACAAATAAAACATTTTGAAGGGAAATGCACAGATCTTGGAACCTAGAAGCCTGAGTTCTACACCTGAATCCACAACTTATCTGGGTAATTCTGGGCTAAGACTCTTAAACCACCTTGGGATATCAGCTTCCTACCTGAGCAATTTGAGCTGATAAGAGTAATAGTGAGAAGCATTTATTGAACCCTTAATTATTTTGTGCTTTATATGTAGTATTTATTTTAATATTCTATAAACTTGTGTGGTTGGTAATGTTGCCCATTTTACAAATGAAGAAACTAAGTCACAGAAATATTAAGACACTTGCCTGCTACATAGTTGGTAATTGGCTGAGCCAAGATCAGTTATTCTACCTCCAGAATTTACACTTGACTACTTTATTGCTTCTTCAATGATCCTAATGTTCTCACTCAATGGTCTATGGTGGTCTAATCCTAAAACAAGATAAATGAGAAAAACAATAACAATAGAAAACATTCAGATATCCTTTTATTTTTCTAGGAGCATAAAGTTGATGTCATAGGAAGATAGAGATTTGTAATTGAATCTCCAGTCCATCAGAATGGATGTTTCAATCTCTTATGGTCACTCGTATCTTCCTGATTGAAATCAGTCCTTTCAAAAACATCTGTGTTTACCTGGAGATCTTCTCCTTTCCATCAGACCCCTAATTAACAGCTGTAGGACAATACATTTTTTCTCTCGCATTTCTAATTTTCTTTCATGCTGTTAAATATTTCCCCCAATACCGGATCCCTTGATGGACAGTGCTGATGTTATTTCTTGCTCTTTAAGATAGAGTTTGGCAATGAAAAGGACAGGATATAAAATTAAATGGGAAATACAGAATACAGTAAGGAGTGATTTGCAGAATAGTTGACTGTTTTGTGCTGTTCCAAAGACTGGGAAAAAAGTCAGATGGCTTTGTCGAATTAGGCTTGATATCTTTGTGTGAATAGGCTTTTCCTCTTTAGAACGGGCCACTCTCGTGACTGGCACTTCAGCATGCTTGTCTTCTTCCTCATGGTTCTGAATCCTGCTCAAGACCAGAACAGTTGGCTGTTGCCTAAGGAGAAGGTTCAGGTCATTGGAAACGCTCTCATACCTCAAATTTTGAGATACAAATTTCTTCTTTTCAGGAACAGAGATTTTCAATCTGCTACCTAGAGTAAGCAGATACAAATGTCCCCTGGAGAAATCAGCTAAATTGTTTAGAAAGCCTTTAAATTAGTTTAAATACAAAAGAGTATTTAAGTGACTACTCCAAGGGTTCAGTCCATGTATTCAAAAGCTGCCACTAGGACTTCTTCACGTTCACCCAAATGTTGGGCTCTCCTTATGGTGGCAGGATGTTTGCCAATGCTGCTGCGTAACATCCTATCCACTCAGTAACCCCAGTGGAATAAAGAATCCTCTCTACTGTTCTAAAAAAACAGGACTCAAAGTTAAATCTTATTAACTCCTATAGATTTCACTTGACACATATGCCCATCTCTAGCAAATAACGTGTCCAAATGAATCCAACATTTTGATGAACATGTTCTGAGTCATATGACTATCTTTGAGGTCAGAAAATAGAAAAACTTGAAATTAAGAGAAGAAGTATGGTTCCCCTATAAAAGTAAATGCCTTTACCAGAAGAATGGGTAGCCCTGGCCAGGTAACTCAGTAGGTTAGAACGTCGTCCAATACACCAAGGTTACAGGTTTGATCCCCTGTTAGGGCACATACCAGAATCAGCCAATGAATGTATAAATAAGTGGAACAACAAATCAATATTTCTCCCCCCCCCCCCCAAAAAAAGTAACAGGTTAAAATAGTGGATGGCTACTACACAGACTTGTGGCCTAAAAGATTTCTCCTTTATCTTCTGCAATTTGGTAGCTCAATTGAAATAATTTTTCTTAGCTGACTGATCAGCAGCTGAGCAGAAAATTCTAGCTCACCATTTCTTCAGTACCTGAAGAAGACAACATGTTTTTCATCACCCACTGGGTGGATGTGATATGTTAATGCCATTTTTAGCATATCATTTCACGATGGTTGGTAATTTTTAACCCCTCTGTTGCTTCTCAGTTTTCTACAGCAGTTTTTCTAAAGCCATCAGCTTCAAATGACAGCCTAAAAGGGCAACTGCTTGTTAACTTTACAACTAGATGGCAAGACCAGAGCTTAGGACCAGGGGATTTGTCTGAGGAGGGCAGGTTGTCATTTCTCACCATCCTGTGGGGTCCAATGGCTCTTTTTGCTTTGTGATCTTCACCAGGCTCATGACTTAATGAGCTGAGTGTATAGTAACTCAGGAAAAAACACCTTGGGGGGGATGAGTTACTGCTATGAGAGACCATAGACAAGCTGAGTGCTGAGCTGGGATGCTGTTGATTTGTGCACTGTTGCTGGTCTCCTACAGTGACATCACATTACTGCTTCTTTTTTTCTTTTTAATTGCTAAACTTTACTGTAGAATGGGGGGAGGGGGTAACAATTACTTGTTATGACAGTACATATGCTTAGATATAAAAGGCAGTTTTTTCCAAAATCCCCACACATACTTGGTACAGCACATTGCACGCTGTAGGAACTTAATATGTGCTCTTTGTGCCGAATGAGTGAATATTATATGAGTTCTCAGAGTCTGTCTTTGGGGTGCCCTCCCGAGTGATGCTCAGTCAGAATGTACCTCCGCAGCCCTAGCAGGAGCTGAAGGCTTGTGCCCACCCGGATTGGGCTGGAGTCCTTTCAGTCCCATAACGTACTAATATACATACTTTCCACTTCGCTCTTGCCTCTTCTTCCAAGACAGTCAAAGCAAGCCCACGAAAATCTGCTCTTTTCATGGAAGGATTCTCTCATGTCTCTTTTCTGTCAAAGCTGATGTTTCGTGTGCCCTTTGTGACTCTAGTGGGTTTCTAATTCATGCTGAGATGTCGATGGCTTCTGTGATACCTCACCAAGGACACAAACAGTGGAGATATAATGCCTGAATCTAAAGACTTTAGTCACTAATGACAGGTGACGATGTCAAGCACAATAGCAGGTGACAAGAAATACTTCTTTGGTTTCAAAGATTTCTTTTTTATTTTATTTTATGAATTTTTATTTATTTTTTGTTACAGATATTTTACCTTTTTACCCCATTGGCAACCCCCACCCCACCCCCCTCCACCCTGTCCCCGGCTTAGTTGTCCATGTCCATTGGTCATGCATACATGCATATAAGTTCTGTGGTTTATCTCTTCCCACCCCCCCACCCCCCATCCCCTCTTCTGAAGGATGTCAGTCTGTGCCCTACTTCCATGTGTCTGGGTCTACTGTATTCCTCAGACTGCTATGTTCATTATATTCCATATATAAGTGAGATCATGTGGTATTTGTCTTTTTCTGCTTGGCTTCTTTCACTTAGGATAATACTTTCCAGGTCCCTCCATGTCGTCTCAAAGGATAAGAGATCTTTCTTTCTTACCGCTGCATAGTACTCCATTGTGTATATGTACCACAGCTTTTTTATCCATTCGTCTACCGGTGGACACTTGGGCTGTTTCCAGATCTTAGCTATTGTAAATAGTGCTGCTATGAACATGGGGATACATATATTCTTCCTGATTGGTGTTTCAGGCTTCTTAGGGTATATTCCCAGCAGTGGGATCACTGGGTCAAATGGAAGTTCCATTTTTAATTTTTTGAGGTAGCACCATATTGTTTTCCATAGCGGCTGCACCACTCTGCATTCCCACCAGCAGTGTATTAGAGTTCCCTTTTCTCCACACCCTCGCCAACACTTGTTGTTTGATGATTTGTTGATGGCGGCCATTCTGACAGGTGTGAGGTGATACCTCATTGTTGTTTTAATTTGCATCTCTCTGATGATTAGTGATGTGGAACATTTCTTCATATGTCTCTTGGCCATTTGTATGTCCTGTTTGGAGAGGTGTCTATTCAGCTCCTCTGCCCATTTTTTAATTGGGTTCTTTGTCTTCCTTTTGTGGAGTTGTATGAGCACTCTATATATATTGGAAATTAACCCCTTATCTGATACATCATTGGCCATGATGTTCTTCCATACAGTAGGTTGCCTTTCCATTTTGATGATTGTTTCTTTTGCTGTGCAGAAGCTTTTTAGTTTGATGTAGTCCCATGTGTTCATTTTCTCCTTTATTTCTGTTGCCTTAGGTGATGTATCAGTGAAAATTCTGCTCCGTATGATGTCCGAAATTTTGTTGCCTACATTTTCTTCTAGAATTTTTATGGATTCACGGGTCACATTTAAGTCTTTTATCCATTTTGAGTTTATTTTTGTGTATGGTGTAAGTTGATGGTCTAGTTTCAGTTTTTTGCATGTAGCTGTCCAATTTTCCCAACACCATTTATTAAAGAGGCTGTCTTTACTCCACTGTATGCTCTTGCCACCTTTGTCAAATATTAATTGAGCGTATTGCCTTGGGTCCATTTCTGGGTTTTCAGTTCTGTTCCACTGGTCTATAAGCCTGTTCTTGTGCCAGTACCAGGCTGTTTTGGTTACAGTCGCTTTGTAGTATAACCTGATATCTGGTATTGTGATCCCACCTACTTTGTTCTTCTTTTTCAAGATTGCTGTGGCTATTCGGGGTCTTTTTTGGTTCCATATGAACTTTTGAAGTATTTGTTCTAGTTCTATGAAATATGTCATTGGTATTTTGATGGGGATTGCATTGAATCTATAGATTGCTTTGGGTAGTATGGACATTTTAATGATGTTAATTCTTCCAATCCATGAACAGGGTATGTGCTTCCACTTTTTTATATCTTCCTCTATTTCTTTTTTCAATGACCTGTAGTTTTCTGCAAATAGGTCCTTTACTTCTTTGGTTAAGTTTATTCCTAAGTATCGAAATTTTTTTGGCGCGATGGTAAATGGGATTGTTTTTTCAGTTTCTCTTTCTGTGAGTTCATCATTGATGTACAAGAATGCCGTCGATTTCTTGACGTTAATTTTGTATACTGCTACTTTGCCAAATTCATTTATTAAGTCTAATAGATTTTTGATGGAGTCTTTAGGGTTTTCTATGTACAATATCATGTCATCTGCAAATAATGACAGTTTCACTTCCTCCTTTCCAATTTGGATCCCTTTTATTTTTTCTTCATGTCTGATTGCTGTGGCTAAGACTTCCAGTACAATGTTAAATAAGAGTGGCGAAAGTGGACATCCCTGTCTTGTTCCTGTTCTTAATGGAAATGTTTTTAGTTTCTGTCCATTGAGTATGATGTTGGCTGTAGGTCTTTCATATATGGCCTTTATTATGTCGAGATATGATCCCTCTCTTCCTACATTGCTGAGCGTTTTTATCAGAAATGGATGCTGGATTTTGTCGAATGCTTTTTCAGCATCTATTGATATGATCATGTGGTTTTTATTCTTCATTTTGTTTATGTGGTGTATCACGTTTATTGATTTGCGAATATTGTACCAGCCTTGCATCCCTGGAATGAATCCCACTTGGTCATGGTGAATAATTTTTTTGATGTATTTCTGGATCTGATTTGCTAATATTTTGTTCAGGATTTTGGTGTCTATGTTCATCAGGGATATTGACCTGTAGTTTTCTTTCTTCGTAGTGTCTTTTTCTGGTTTTGGAATTAGAATTATGCTGGCTTCATAGAACGTGTTTGGAAGTCTTCCTTCTTCTTGAATTTTTTGAAATAGTTTGAGGAGAATGGGTGTTAGTTCTTTTTTGAATGTTCGGTAAAACTCCCCCGTGAAACCATCTGGACCTGGGCTTTTGTTTGCTGGGAGAGTCTTGATTACCTCTTCAATTTCCTTAGTTGTTATTGGTCTGTTCAAGTTTTCTATCTCTTCCAGGGATAGTTTTGGGAGTCTGTGTGTTTCTAGAAATTTGTCCATTTCGCTTAGATTGTCGAATTTGTTGCCATATAGTTGTTCATAGTAGTTGTTAACGATCTTTTGTATTTCCGTGGTGTTGGTTGTTACTTCTCCTCTTTCATTTCTGATTTTGTGTATTTGGGTTCTCTCTCTTTGTTTCTTGGTAAGTCTAGCTAAGGGTCCATCAATCTTGTTTATCTTTTCGAAAAACCAGGTCTTTGTTTCATTGATCCTTTGAATTGTTTTTTTGGTCTCTATGTCATTTATTTCTGCTCTGATCTTTACTATTTCCTTCCTTCTACTTGCTCTGGGGTTTTCTTTTTGTTTGCTTTCTAATTCTTTAAGTTGTGAGGTTAGACAGTCAATTAGAAATTTTTCTTGTTTTTTGAGGTAGGCCTGTAGTGCTATGAACTTCCCTCTCAGAACTGCTTTCGCTGCATCCCATAGATTTTGTGTTGTTGTGTGTTCATTTTCATTGGTTTCCAGGAAGTTTTTCATTTCTTCCTTGATCTCCTCGGTGACCCATTCATTGTTTAATAACATGCTATTTAGCCTCCATGTGTTGAAATGTCTTTGCATGTTCTTGTTGCAATTGATTTCTAGTTTCATGCCATTGTGATCTGAGAAGATGCTTGATATGATTTCAATCTTCTTGAACTTGTAGAGATTTAGTTTGTGTCCTATCATGTGGTCTATCTTAGAATGTCCCATGTGCACTTGAGAAGAATGTGTATTCTGTAGTTTTGGGGTGTAATTCTCTGTAGATATCTATTAAATCCATTTGGTCTAGTGTTTCATTTAGAGTCTCTGTTTTCTTGCTAATTTTTTGCCTTGAGGATCTATCCAGTGCTGTCAACGGGGTGTTGAAGTCCCCTGCTATGATTGTATTGTTGTCGATTTCTCCTTGGAAGTCCTCTAGAAGATTTTTAATATATTTTGGTGCTCCTATATTGGGTGCATATATGTTTATCAAGGTTATATCTTCCTGTTGGATAGATCCTTTCAATATTATGTAGTGGCCGTCTTTGTCTCTAGTTATGGTCTTCATTTTGAAATCTATTTTATCAGATATGAGAATTGCTACCCCAGCTTTTTTTTGCTTTCCATTTTCTTGGAAAATTTTTTTCCATCCCTTCACTTTCAACCTATGTGAGTCTTTTGTTGAGAGGTGGGTCTCTTGTAAACAACATATAGATGAGTCATGCTTTCTTATCCAATCAGCTACTCTGTGTCTCTTTATGGGAGCATTCAATCCATTTACGTTTAAGGTGATTATTGATATGTACTTATTTATTGCCATTTTTGTTTACTGTGGTTCTATTTTTCTTCCCATTTCTACTGCTAATTACAGCAGTCCCTTTAACATTTCTTGCAGTGCTGGTTTGGTGCTAATGTATTCCCTTAGCCTTTTTTTGTCTGGGAAGCTCTTTATTTGATCTTCTTTTTTGAATGATAGCCTTGCTGGGTAGAGTAGTCTTGGATTCAGATTCTTGTTTTTCATGACTTTGATTACTTCATGCCATTCCCTTCTGGCCTGTAGTGTTTCTTGTGAGAAGTCAGCTGAGAGCCTTATGGGGTTCCCTTTGTAGGTAACCTGTTGCTTATCTCTTGCTGCTTTTAGGATTCTCTCTTTGTCTTTAATTTGTGGCATTTTAATTACTATGTGTCTTGGTGTGGGCCTGTTTGGGTTCTTCTTACTTGGGACTCTCTGTGCTTCTTGAACTTGAATGCCTTCTTCCTTCACCAAATTAGGGAAGTTTTCTCTCACTATTTTTTTGAATATATTCTCTATCCCTTGCTCCTTTTCTTCTTCTTCGGGGACTCCTATGATGCGAATATTATCACGTTTCCAGTTGTCCCATAGTTCTCTTAAGCTGTCTTCCTGTTTTTTAATCGTTTTTTCCTTTTGTTTTTCTGATTGGTTGATTTTTTCTACCCTGTCTTCTAATTCACTGATCCGGTCCTCAGCTTCCCCTACTCTGCTTTTTAAACCTTCCAATGTGTTTTTCATTTCTGATATGTCATTTTTTATCTCTTCTTGTTGGTTTTTAATTTCCAATTGCTTATTTTCAGTGTCTCTATGTCCTTACTCATGCTGTTCAGCTTCCTCAAGATCATGGCTCTGAATTCTAGCTCTGTTAACATGCCTAATTGCTCCACATTGATCTCATCTTCGGTGGAGGTATCTTGCTCTTTCATTTGGCTTCTGTTTCTGTGTTTCACCATTTTGGCTATCACTGTGGGCTTTGGAGCCTGTCAAGTTCTCCCTGTGGGTGTTGGTGTTCTGCTGTTTGTGGCTCCCTCTCCTGTGTTTAAATGAGCGAGGGAGGACCCACGTTGAACACCACTGTCAAGTCTTACTTTCCTGGTTAAAGTTGCCAGCCCAGGAAACGTACTGTTATCCTCTAGCTTTTTGCCTGGAGGCTAGCAGTCTAGGTTAATTGATCAGTTTTGGGTTGTCAGTTGATTGAAAAACTTCCTCTGGTGCTCAGCCAAGGGGCTTTCACGAGGGTGGGGCAGATGCTGGTCGTTAGTGAGCCTCAATTAGCACTTCAATGGCCCACAGGGTGGGGTTGGATCTCCGAGGGAGGGGCTGCTGCCTCTCCTCAGAGCCCTGGGAAGGAGCAATGTGGCCACCGTCCTGAGTGGCTGCACTCAGCCAAAGCTCTGAGCGCCCTCCAAACCCCGAGTGTCCCGACACAGTTCCAGTCCAGTCTGCCCTCCCTCTGCCGGAGCCCAAGGTGAGTGGCTGTGGCTGTTTCAGCCTCTGTCCCGGCTGCGCTGCGGGGCCGCCTGGGAGTGTAACCCGCGGGCGCCGCTCCCAGCTAAGGCCGCTGCCGAGCTGCCGACCGTGCGCTCCCAGCCCCGTCTCGCGCCTTCGCAAGCCTACCGGGATGGAGTCAGTGTCCCTCGTTGTATGGTCCTCACAAGCTGCTTTTCTGTTGGTTTTTCCCGTTGATTTGTCTGTGTTATAGTTGTAATTCCAGTGTGGTTCTGGGAGACGGTCTGTGCAGCTCCGTTCACTCCGCCGCCATTTTTTCTTCCCCTCAAAGATTTCTTCTAGCCCTTCCAGTCAACCTAGTCAACAAGGTCCTACTTTTCCAGGACACTAAGCCAGCTCACCTCCCTGGCCTTTTTGCTGGGGTTCCCGTGACCCAGCCACTACTCAGATTAGGAAATGGAAAATCTTGCCTGCAGTGATCAGAAACTTCAAGTGGCTTTGCAGGTGGAGGCAGGAAGTCCCATCACTCATATTATAGCCTGAGGTCTAACACTTGCATCAGCATCATACTCTTTAAAGTAAGAAAATTTAAAATCTATGAAAGCTAAAGTCTCCTTAAACTGATGTCTGCCTTCATGTCTCTACCCCATGAACTTCAGCCCTCCCATGACTATTAAGTACAGGCAGAGGAACATATATAATTAACTCGGGAATGGCTATCTGTAGATTCCTAGATATTAAAGAGGACTGTTTTTAAAATTTATAAATTTTAAACAAACCATGAGCACTCAGGTGGAACTCAGTAGATGGCATTTCTAGAGTTGCAAGCTCTTGAAAATGAGAGAGATCCTGATTGGCTTCCTATTGCAAATAGTCCAAATGGTATATAAAGTGAGTAGTGGTGTTAACACATCAGAGGGCTATGCCATCTTTGTTGGTGGGCTGGGCAGCAGAAGCTTTGGGGGTTGTGGGAGAGCATCCAGCAATTGCATTAATCACAGCAGCTTAGTGACATGGGGCCCCAAAGTGGAGGACAGGCCTCCTTTTATTGCATTGCTGTGGGATACCTGGGAGCTAGCTCTGGGACAGCGCCTGGACAGAAGCAGGAAACTCTTAATTTCCAGACCTGATCCAAAGGAGGAGGGCTGGTAATGAAAGGCGCCGCTGTCATTACTTCCCTGCGCACGACTTCCTTCACCGGAGCGCTCTGCCCTCTGCCTTCTGAGCCCAAGCTTCCCACCCCATATGTACATGCTATACTCTCAACCAGAGCAAACTCTATTCCTCTCTCTTATTATCTAGTGCCAAAGTCCACTTCCAACAGGATGGCCTCTCAGAACCTCTCCAGCCCGGTTGACAACAGTGACTCCCTCCTCTCAAATATTACACTTACACCTCTACCACACACTCCACTTGGTTACAGTATTTCCTAAACTTGTGTTATTCTTGTAACACTTTTATAATTGTTGCCATATCAATGCACCATCTGGGGCCGTATTTACTTTAAAAAAATTTAATTGGACTCATTTTTTAAAAAATTTAAATGAAGTAATTTTAAAAAGAAAACATTATACCACCACTGAAAATAGAAACGCATTTTGCTTGCCATAAACAGAAGGTATCCATGGAAATAAATATAACCGAAGCCAAACAACCTGATTAAATTCCAGCTACACTGGGCCAGCCCGGGTCTTCAGCCTGAGGCTCCTCCTCCTGCGGGGGCCGCGAGAGACAATCCGAGGGCGAGAAGGATGTGAAGGGCACCCTGGCACGAACACGAGGTTTCTTCTGCAGGTAGTCAGAGGGTGGAAAGCAGAGTGGTTTTCCGAGTTAATGATGTCCAGCACTCTGTTCTTGCACAGCCTGAGGTCACCCCACATTCCACCAAGTACCTATCCCACACCTTGAGACTCTCATTTTACAATGGATTGTCCTGCGTTGCCAGTGACGTTTAGGTGTGTGTTGTAAGCTCCCCACTAGTTACAAAGTTCCTTGATTATAAGACTGGACCTAAAGATCTTGGTTTGCCTTACCACTGGCAAGTTTCTTGACCCTGGGGGTTAATTAATTAGCATGAAAGATGATTAGAAAGGTAAGTAGGTAAAAAATACTCTGATACTTCTTACAGTGATTCCACTTCAGGTAGGAAGCCCTGAGCAGCTCTTCTGTGGCAGGTGCTGGTTGGGTGTTGGCAGTGCGGGTGTTGGGCAGACAGCGGTGAAGTCACAGAAGAGGAGGGAAAAAAGATACACTGGCAACAGTAAGATGAACACATCTCATGAAATAGATTTGTTTTGGGCTTTGACATATGGTTTAAATCTTATTTTATTACTAAATGTACTAAGCTAAATCCAGAGGAAATTACTTCACCAAAATGAAAAAGGAAAAAGAAAAAGAAAAAGAAAGAATAGTAGACTTTAAAAGGTCAATGGGCACTTTATTTGGTTTACTAGATAGTGTAAAAAATATTGTTCATTTGGGCACCTTTCTTTGGGGCTCTGGCATCTGCAACCTGCAGCTTATTACGACACATGCGATCATAAAAAGAGATTTATTGGGAACTAAACCGTGTGTGGAGAGATTCCTTAAGCCATTTTTTAGCGGGGCCGTGTTTTTTTCCATCTATAAACGAAGAACTCCCACATCGCAGGGTCACGAAAATAGCAAACACGTGCACAATGCTGTTACAGATACATTTCCAGCACCCTCCACATACACTCGAGCTGAACGCTTACAGCAAACCTGAGTCTTTTACTGCAGCCATGATGAATTACCACACATTTAGCTCAAAACACCACAGATTTATTATCTCACAGTTCTGTAGGTCAGAAGTCTTTTTTTCTTTTTTCTTTTTTCTTTTTTTTAATGGATTGATTTTAGAGAGAGAGGTGATCCAACCTCCAACCTTGGCATATTGAGATTATGCTCTAACCAACTGAGCTACTGTAGGTCTGAGGCCTTATTCAGATCTCACGGGTTTACATCCGTGCCTTTGGGGCTGCCTTTCCTTCTGGATGCTCTACGGGAACCTGTTTCCTTGCTCACTCCGGGTTTAGGCAGAATTGTCTTCAGTTGTCGGACTGAGGTCTCCATGTCCTCATTACTTCTTGGTTTAGGACTGTGCCCAGCTTGGAGAGGCCAGCCACCCTCCTTGGTTCTTACTTTCTTCTCCCATCTTCAAGCTTTGAACCTCTTCTGCCCTTTAGCCATTACACCGCTCTGCCCTGCTCTGCTGTCTTCCTGTTCCACCGTTAAGGACTCAGGGGGGTAAATTGGACCCACCCAGATAATCCAGAATAATCTTCCCATCACAAGGTCCTTAACCTTGATCACATCTGAAAAGTCTCTTTTACCATGGAAAGTAACCTATTTACAAATTCTGGGGTTTAGGATATGCACATCCTGGGGTGGGGGACATTCTGCCTTAAAGTACTATTGTAATCCTTATTTGGCAAGTGAACCTATTCCCTGAAATAATGAGAAAACTGCAACCCATGCAAGGTTCTCCAGTTCTTCCTTTTCCTCACCATGGCAGGGGCCTCCAATACCAAATTTACTTCCATAAGGAATCTGACATCCAGGTGTTTGCACCTGGGTTTGGCTGTAGGACATGGTATGATCTGCTCCAGAAACATTCACTTTAGAATATATTTGTAATCAAGAAGTGAAAGGGATTCTCCTCATATAAAGAGACTTGAAGCAGCACTTTCATCAGAGATTTTTTTAAAATATTTTTATTTCTATTATAGCCACATACTCCATCTATATTAGAAATTGCCCTAGTGAGTTCAGAATAATTCTTCAGAGACCCACCTCTCCTTTATCCACCTGACCCAGGACCTATGAGAAAGCATGGCTGAATATCTCCACTCTCCAGCTTTGTCCCTTGTCTCCATCTCGTAGGTGTCCCTTGGAGTTTCATAATTCAGTATCTCAAACCCAGACAGAGAACTTCAGGAGGGAGGAAGCCTTATTTGTCTGCTTTGTCACCATATCTTTATCTCCAAGCACAGAGCCTGATGTACAAAAGTGTGGTTGGCAGCTTCTAACATGGCTTCTAATGTTGCCCCCGTCTTGGTTTTCACCCCCTTGTGTCATCTTCTAACTTAGAATGTGGGAGGGACCTAGAAGCCTTGCTTCTAACAATAGTATTTGGCCACAGTGATGTGATTAGGTTATAAAAGATTTTGACCTCTATCTTGCTAGCAGACTCTCTCCCTTATCTTCTTGACTTATATTTTCAATGAACTAAGCTGCCATGTTGGAGAAACCCTTTGGGGCAGGAACTGGGGGCGGCCTCTGGGCAATAGGCTGCAGGAAACCTGGGCCTGCCAACAACCACACGAGCTTGGAAATGCGTCCTTCCCCAGGCAAGCCTCGAGACGACCAAAGCCTTCTGACTCCCTGCTTACAGCCCGTGAGAGGACCAGATGAGCTGTGCCCAGATCCCTGGCCCACAAAACTCTGAGATAATCCATGTGTACGGCACCAAGGTTTGGATTATTTGTTATGCGACACAGAATACTAATACAAATAGTCCCTCAATGTGTATTTCAGGAATGACTGAATGAAGGCTGAGCAGAAGTATTTGCTTATTCTTTATTCATTGGTGGAGGGTCATAATGGCCGTGAGAGGTCTGGAGCTGAAGAGGCTTGTATAACACTGTAGCTGGCTGCAGCTAAGTGCGGTTGAAATGTACACACCTTGGGGAAATTCTAGTGAGGAATCCTAGAAGATAGTCCATGGCTTAATTCCTTTCTTCAGTGCGTAAAGCAGAGTGTTCTCCATTGACATGCTTGAAATCAGATTCCGGCTGCTTTCAACAGCACGCCGCTGCCTTGCCCTGTTTGTCCTCGGTTACACATTTTTCAGGAAAGGCTACGTGGCCAGGAGGACCCTGCACACTCCATCTGGTTGGCCCTGCGCAGAGCTGCCTGCTTGTTTTTCTACTATCTTTATGTCTCTTGCCATGAACCTCGCCATTACTCTCCCTGTCCTGTCGTGATTAACTGTGTGATCTAAGGGAAGAGTGATTCTGAAGTACTTCCTGGGGATGGAGTGAGGTATGACTCATTGTTCTTAACAATCTGTATACGGACTGTTCAAAGGAGGAGATCAGGGCATTATTCCCAACGGGAGCACAGACTCAAAGACAGGTCTCTGGGATGGTAATGGAGAAATATCAGTTGCAGTGTTTATTAAGATGGTTCTAGAATCACTAGCTGATATTGTATTTCTGCTTATTTGAATATTGTCACTAGAATGCAATAACCATAAAATCAAGGGCCTGTCCTTCCTCCCTGGTATCCTCATGGCTTGGCATAGAATAGGAGCTCAATAAAAGTTGTCTACATGAAAAACTAAAAAAGAAGAAAGAAAGACTTCCTCAAAACAGAGGACTGTAACATATGAAAAGTTCAGTTGGAATTTTGGTTTAGGATCTCTTTCTAGCTAGGCTTAGTCTTGAAGGGTTTAATGATTTGACACAATAAAGTAGCTGAAGGACTAATTGGAGGAGTGGACAGATGCCCATGTCCCATGAAGATAACATGCCACCAGGAGTTTGGCTGGTTGCAAACACAGCAGCAGAAGCAAGCAAGAGGTCTGCTCATTAGACACTCCCGCCAGCCACAGGCAAGCTATCGATTTATTTTGAGACCTCAACTCTCACACATAGTCTGTCTTTGCCAGTTTGAAGCCCACCAATTCTTCCTCCGATCTCCACTTCAGCATTATAGCCAAAGATAGAAGAACCATATTACCCAGACTTGAGAAGACATATTCCAAAACTAAAACTACAAGGCAAATACAGCAAAATGGATCTGGTGTTAGCCGGTCTTTTTTTTTTTTTTTTTTTAACTGCTTTTGGCTGCATCATCTCAGACTAATATGATGATGGTAGACACAGCATTTTCCCTTAGGAACATCTTTCCCTTGTTCAATTATTTCACCCTTAGTCACAATTTTTTTCCCCTGTATTTTACCAGAAACGTAGATGTGGGAGCCTGTGTTAAGTCCCTCAGGGAACAGCATCTCTTTCTGCTCATGCTAGGCCAGCCAGCTGCCCTCTTCTGGCTAAGCAGCCCCCAGCCAGCTGGAGAACAGCTTCGGAAAAGCTTCTTTCTTCAGAACAGGGCTCAGGACAGATGCAATTCCTGGCTCTATCTGTGGCATTTCTTCATCTTCAAAATGTTGTCTTCACCACTCTGCAGATGGGCATCTTCAAAGCTGCTGCCACCACCTTAGAGTAGGGAGGAAGAGAGCCCAGTCCTCGTGTCCCTCCTGTCTGCAAGGCACCATGTGACATGGTGGAGTTGTCAAGAGCATGAATGGTGAAGCCAGACTGTCTGCTTCAAGTTCTGGTCCAACCACTTGTTAACTGTGTGGTCGCATGCGAATTATATTGACATGATATTAACTGTGGACTCCTCATGAGGTTGATGTGAAGAATAATACGTGTGAAGTGCTTAGGACTGTGACTGACATATAATTAGCATTCATTTTCTGTCAGCTGTTATTACTGCTACTTAATTTTATGCCCACAATAGCTTAGTGAGTTGGTCATCTTATAACCAGAAATGGTAAATTTAAGGAACCCATTCAAGAAATTCAGCTGAAATGGAAGGAGACAACATTTTGGGCTATCATTTTCATGGAAACACAGAAAACATTTGATGCTTTTAAGGGAAGAGAAATGTGCTTTTCACTCAGAATGGTTTCAGTTTTCTGTATTATTGGAAATTAAGAAACAAAAGCTTGGGATAAGGCCAAGAAAATTTTTCTTTTGTGTTGCTTTTATTTGAAGACTGTTCAGGCTTATATTTTATTTCATTAGCTTTTAAAAAATCATCCTTAACAAATAACTCAAAATCAAAGGTTACCTTACCTTTAACCATCTGAATTGCTTCTGGTTCTCACCTACCTGTTGAAAAGCGTTGTTTGTATTACAGGCTTCGTGCCTTGCAAATGGCTAGCGTGTGAGGCAGGACCCCGCCTGTCTTCATCTCGTGAGAATCCTGGACGAACGTGGGCATAACGTGCTCACACCTGTTCCCTGAGTCGCCGCAGCACCGCCGAGGAGCCAGGACGCAGCCAGAGGACCTACGCGGTAGCGGAGAAGTATAGGTTCTGCTTTGCATTTCCCTGGACAGACTCTGCTCTGCTTAGAAGTAAACGAAATTTAAAAAAATCGAAGAATTGCGTAAATAAAAATAACGGATTACCTAAAAAAAAAACAAAAAAAAAAACAAAAAAAAACCCACAGAAAGCAAGTAAGAATGGCCTCAGGAACCCGTGTAATCAGAGCTATATGCAAAAGAGAGGCTAGACGGGCGGGCGGATAGATCCTGGTTTTAAAACAAGAGTTTTTCTAATTCTAACTTCATTTTTACTTTATTTTTTTTTCTTTATTGATTTTTAGAGAGAGGGAAAGAGAGACAGAAACATCGATGAGAAAGAACATCGACGGGCCGCCTCCTACATGCCGCTCCCTGGGGATGCGGCCCACAACCTGGCATGCGCCCTGACTGGGAATTGACCCAGTGGCCTCTTGGTGCAGGGGTCGAAGCTCAACCAGTGAGCCGCACCAGCCAGCCACCTACCTTTATTTTTATTGTTAACATTATTATAGATGTCTTCATTGCCCCCGACCCTTGCCAACCTCCACGCAGCCCCCACGCCCCCTTCCTTCTGGCCATCACCACACTGTGTCTGTGTATGGCTTATGCATATATGTTTTTTGCCTAATCTCTTCACCTTCTTTCATCCAGTTCCCGTCACCCCCTCCCCCGTGAGAACTGTCAGTCTGTTCTATGTATCCATGCCTCTGTTTCTATTTTATTTTACAGCTCATTCTGTTCATTAGATTCCACATATAAGTGAGATCATATGGTATTTGTCTTTCTCTGACTGGCTTATTTCACTTAGTTTTGCTATAAATCATCATTTCCTTGAGAGGGAGACAAACTGATTCTATATATCCCCTGGTAATAGGTATTTCTATATCCATCTATTTCTTGTCCTCTATTAGTCACTATAGGGTTTAAACAGAGGTAATTCAGCCCCCCCCCCCCTTATTAAACAAGAAACAATGCTGCTCTTAAATATAAGTGCCATTTAAAAAGTACCATAAAGGCCCTGGCCTCTTTGGCTCAGCAGTTAGAGCGTCGGCCTGCAATCCAGAGACCCGGGTTCGGTTCCCGCTAAGGGCATGTACCTTGGTTGCAGTTTGTCCCCGGCCCTGGTTGGGTCATGAGGGTGGCAACCACTCGTTGTGCCCCTTTCACGTCAATGTTTCTCTCCCTCTCTCTCTCTCTCTCTCTCTCTCTCTCCCCCACTCTATCTGAACAAAATATCAAAAAATAAATAAATAATAAAAAATAAAAAGTACCATAAAGTAGAGTTTGATCATTTGTCCCTGAGTAGAACAAAGAAAGGCTGAGATAGCAACTTTTTTTGGTATGTGTGATTTTTATAATATTGTGGTAAAATTCACAGAATATGAAATTTACCCTATTAACCATGTTAAATATGACATTCGGTGACGTACATGCATAATGTTCAGCAACCACCACCCCTGTCAAGTTCCGGAACATTTCATCGCTTCAGAGAAAGCCAGTCCCCATTAAGTCATTTCCCAATCGCCCCTCCTCACGTCCCCTGGCAGCCACCAATCTGTTTTCTTTCTCTGTATATGTGCCTGTTATGGACATTTTAAATAAATGGAATCATATAATAGATCTTTTGTGTCTAGCTTCTTTCAGATAGCATAGTGTTTTCAGGGTTCATTCATTCTCTAGCAATATTTTATTCTTCTCTATGGCTAAATGATATTCTATTGTATGGGTATACTGAAGTTTGTATGTCCATTTATCAGTTGATGGACATTTGGATTGTCTCCAGCTTTTGGCTACTGTGAACAGTGCTGCTACATATATTTGTGTACAAGTTTTTGTTTTTGTTTAACTGATTTCGGTTCTTTTGGGTACATATTTGAGAGTGGACTTTCTGGTAATTCTTTGTTTATCTTATTGAGAAGTTGCCAAACTGCTTTCCATAGTGATTGCAACATTTTACAGTGCATCTATCAAGCTAAAAAAAAAAAAAAGAAAAAAGAAAATAGCACAATTTTTGAAAATTAAGAATATAGCTACCTCTCAAAAAGCATATATATTTTCTAAGGGCATACACAGTTCTAAGATATAGCTTAAATCATGGATCAGTAGAATGTGGACATTCTAGATGCAAGAATAAAATCTTTTTTCTTTATTGATTTTAGAGAGAGAGAGGAAGGGAGAGGTAGAGAGAGATAGAAACATCGATGAGAGAGAACATTGATTGGCTGCCTCTTTTATGTCCCCCACTGGGGATTTGGCCAGGAATCGAACCGGCAACCTCTTGGTGCATGGGTCGATGCTCAACCACTGAGCCACAGCAGCTGGGCAAGAATAAGATCTTAAGGAGCAAAGTAAAATTAATTTATCAGATTCCATACTGTCTCTTGTTGAAGATCCCAGCCATGGTCAAGATCAGCCAAATGCTTTGGTGTGACCTTTAATCACTTAGCAATTTTTTGATGCCTGATAGAATCCCCCAGGCATCCAGTTATCAGAAAAGCCAGGAAAGGGGATGCTCCTGAGACAGGGACACAGATGTGCCATTTCCCCAAAAGAGTTCATATCTCTCATCCAATTTATTTCAATCTCTTGTGAGATGGGTTAGTATAAGCCAGGCACCCAGAGCTTAGTCAACTATTATGTCCAAGTGAACTGCCAAATCACAGACGGTTTCTTTCTTTTTCCCGTCCTGTTTTAGCTGTATGAAATCAATAGCTTCTTAGATGCCATCAATAAAGTGATTTTTGAGACAGAAATGTTCATATTTTTGACCCAAGGCCTTAGTGACACCATTACATTTTACTGAATCTGTGAGGCCAGGAATAAAATATACCTATTCTGGACTAATCTAGTATATTATGTGGATTGTTTGCAAAGACGTGTTACCCATCCTAACACACACACACACACACACACACGCACTGTTACCTCCAGCTGCCCCATCTCTGTCACCTGGCTAACTCCTTTACTCATCCTTTAAGGATCAGCACAGTAGCCTTCTCTGACATCTCCTGCTGGGCTTAATGCACAGCCTATAGATTTCACAGCATCCTCTACACATTTCTCTGTGATCCAAAATCCCAGGAGGCCCATCCTATCACTACAAATACCATGTTGAGATATCTGGGATCCCTATACACTTAAGAAGAAGAAGACAAGGGTGATGACTGTTTTTTTCTGAGAACCTCTTCTCTCCCATCTCCTGACTTTTTTTTTTTTTTAACTTATCTTTATTGTTGAATGTATGACAGATGTTCCTCCTTTTTTTCCTATTGATCCCCTCCTCCCCATTCCCACTTCTCTCCTGCTTTTCCATACACGGTTTTCTGTGTCCATTGGTTATGCATATATGTATATAAGTTCTTTGATTTAACCCCCTCCACCCTCTTCCCTTTGATGTTTGTCAGTCTAACAACGAATTTGTACTTCTTCTTAAAATTTTTTTTTTAAATTTATTGAATTTTAAAGAGAAAGGAAGAGAGAGAGAGAGAGAGAGAGAGAGAGAGAGAGAGAAACATCAATGAGAGAGAACATCGATTGGCTGCTTCCTGCATGCCCCCCACTGGGGATCAGGCCCACAACTTTGGCATGTGCTCTGACCAGGAATCAAACCAGTGACCTCTTGGTGCATGGGTTGAAACTCAACTACTGAGCCACACCAGCCCCTGCACCTTTTTCACCTATTTCTCCAATCCCCCTCCCATCTGGCAACCAACAAAATGTTCTCTGTATCTATAAGAAAGTTTCTGTTCTGCTTGTTCATTTTGTTTATGGATTCAATTGTCAATAGATACATATTTATTGCCATTTTTGTTCGTATTTTTTATCTTCTTTTTCTTAAAGAAGACCCTTCAACATTTCATATAATATTGGTTTGGTGGTGATGAACTCCTTTAGCTTTTTCTTGTCTGGGAAACTCTTTTTATGGTCATTGATTCTAAATGATAGCTTTTCAGGATAGAGTAATCTTGGTTGTAGGTTCTTGCTTTTCATCACTCTGAATATTTCTTGCCACTCCCTTCTGGCCTGTAAAGTTTCTTTTGAGAAATCAACTGACAGTCTTATGAGAGCACCCTTGTAGGTAACTAACTGCTTTTCTCTTGCTGCTTTTAGGTTTCTCTCTTTGTCTTGAACCTTTTACATTTTGATGATGATGTGTCTTTGTGTGGGCCTCTTGGGGTTCATCTTGTTTGGGACTCTCTGTGCCTCCTGGACTTGTATGTCTGTTTCCTTCACCAAGCCAGGGAAGTTTTCTGTCATTTTGTTTCAAATAGGTTTTCAATTTCTTGTTTTCTCTCTTCTCCTCTGGTACCCCTATGATGTGAATGTTGGAATGCCTGAAGTTGTCCCAGAGGCTCCTTACACTATCCTCATGTTTTTGGATTCTTTTTTCTTTTAATTGTTCTGATTGGGTGATTTTTGCTTTCTTATATGCCAAATCGATGGTTTGCTTCTTGGTTTTACCTACTCTACTATTGACTCTCTGTAAATCTTTATTTCAGTTAGTGCCTCCTTCATTTCTGACTGGTCCTTTATTATGCTCTTGAGGTCCTCACTAAGTTCATTGAAGTTCTAAGTTTATTGAGCATCCTTTTAAGCAGTGTTTTGAACTCTGCATCTGTTGGATTGCTTATCTCCATTTTGTTTAGTTCTTTTCCTGGAGTTTTGTTCTGTTCTTTTATTCGGGATATGTTTCTTTGTCTTCTCATTTTGGTTGCCTCTTTGTGTTTGTTCTATTTTTAGGTAGAGTTGCTATGTCTGTTGGGCTTCCTAGGGTAGCCTATTGTAGTAGGTGTCCTGTAGGGTCCAGTGGCACAGCCTCCTTGGTCTCCCAGCTGGGCCTTTGAGGTATACCCCTCATGTGGACTTTACATGCTTTGCTTGTAATTGAGTCTTAATTGCTGTTAGCACATCAATGAGAGGGTCTTTCTCAGGCTGATCAGCTTCAAGGATTGGCTGTGCCCACTTACCACTGACCTCTGACTACCTTGGATGATCAGCTGTGCAGCAGCCCATCACACAGAGCAAGACTTACTTCAGCAAGGCTCTAGTACCCACTGTGAAAAGTATTAAAGAGCACTGTGCCTGATTTCACATGGCCTGGTACCATGTGCTATCTGTTATTGTTAAAAAATAACACTTCCCATCATGGGAGGTATCAAACATGGTTATTTGAATAAAAAGAGAGGTTAGACTTTTCTTGTCAGAAAACTAGTCTGATTTTGTCAATAATGGAGACTGACTTTTTCAGTCAGATTAGATGAAGGATGTTGTCTATAAACTGAATGACCTAAATCAACAGCTCCAAAGTTATGATGAAAATATATTGAAAACACAGAATAAGCCAAAAGTGCTTTATCAAAAACATTGCATTGGCAAAGTTGAAATGAAACATTTTTCTCACTCTTTCTGAGTATATTGTAATAAACAGTTTGTCTCTGAAATATTGGCATGCATCCATATTCATTGATAACAATATATGTCCTTGAATCCTAGAATGGACCCATCTCAGCCCCAGTCTCTCCCTCAGGACGTGGGACCTATAAGACGTCTTCACAATCCAGCACCTGCAAGGTTAATACCTTGCACAACTGGGGGTCTCTAGGGCCCTGTTCTAGTAGTGAGGACTATGTTCAGTCCCACTGGATGGATCAATTGCATATCTTACTATAATTTAGTATTTGTATATCAGTTTTAATCATAAATATAACTAATAGTCATTTTACAAATCTTAGTAAAGTTTCTGTGGTAATAATTGCAATGATAATGCAATCCAGAGGGGAAAATTCACACAGAGAGCCATATAGCTATTGGAAAAAATGCATTTCAATTTATATACAGATTATTATTGCAGAAAAATTTATACAGTGATCAATAAAAGTTTTCTAAGCGTGAAATATATTTACTTAGGATAAATTTTTTTAGGATAGTGGAAATCAATTAGAGTCAAAGTTTTAAAGAAACTATATGATATTTCTGCCTTTAAAAAAAAGCTTCTTCATGTATTTAGAAAAAGATGATGATGTATGTCGAGTGAATATGGGATTTATAGTCTACTGGATACAGAAAATAGAAGACTGGTATAATAAATTTGACCTGTCTGATGTTGTCCTAAATAAGCACTTGATTTACTGAAAGTCACTTCTTGAATTTCCAAGGTACTTCTGTGACTCCCTACTCTACACACAGCCATGAGTCAGGGTCACCCAGCTTCAGGAAATCCTTCTGGTATAGCCCAACTTTTATGCACAAAATGAAGGTTTAGGGAAGCTAGTGACTTGTCCAGTGTCATACAATCTGCACACGGCAGACTGGGGTCCAGAATCCAAGTCTCTGACTCTTGACCCAGTGCTCTGTGTCTTAAACTACAACAAACACATCAAAACCTAAATTAATCAAGAGCATTATTTTTTGAAAGAACAAATCGTGAACCAAACTGAATTGAGTTTTTAAAAACTCTAATACCCATTAAACCCAGACAATTTCATTTTCAGTGAACCATTTAATGAACCAAATAAAAATAGTCTCTGACATGAAACTAGTATTCGATTTTCTAGTCTCTAGAAGTAACTGCAGTCTTTGGGAAATCCCAGGGCTCCATGGAAAGAGCAGAAGCTTTTAGGATATTGATCTGGGCTCAGTTTCTAGTTGCATTAGCTGTGGGCTCTGGGGCTGTTTACCCAACTTCCCCGAATTTGTTTTCTTTACCTGGAAAATGGAGATAAAAACCCTGCTAATGAGGTCAAGGTTAAGAGTAAATGATATCATGCATGTCAAGAGAGAAGCATGATGCTTGGCATATGTTAGGAAAGCAAAAACACTAGTTTTCCTCTGGATATTTCTTGCTATTTTCCACCTCTATTTCTGAATACATTTCTCTGTTGTACCATAGCCTCATGTCCTTGATAGCCCCTTAGATAATATGAGAAGCAAATAGTTTAATGGCTTAGAGAAGTTATTTTCAAGCTGTGAGCCATAGGAGTTCTGTGGAGGTGAGGAGGTGGAGATGGGGTCTTGGAGGGAAAGAAAGCACCACACTTACAAGTGAAGCTTTGCTTGTCTCTTAGTACCCTGATGGCTTTGCTGGGAAAAATGTTGCCCTGGGCTTCAGGGGCATGTGAATTGGGAATCCCTGGAAATGCAGTTCTTAGCCAAAAGCATTAGTGCTTGAAGGGGATATTTCTGACTCTGAGACTCTCTCTATATTTGGAGATATGTTTTGAGATGGGCTTACAGGTGAGGATGTTTGGCCGAAGTCAGCAGTAAGTAGTGACCTCAGAGTCAACCTTGATCAGGTGGCCTCTCCATGAGAAGTGAGGTGATTTGGGATGCATACAAGCAAGAGAAATTCAAGTATCTGAGAATAATCATGATGAGGTTTATAAGTGGCTCTAAATTCTGAGTGTGAAAAGAGAGGCTAGCTCATATTCTCAATCACACTGCCATTTTACATTACATCGATTTGTTGGTGCTTTTTCCTTTTCCGGTAGTTAGAACGTCATTTCAGTTATTATCCCCATTTACCAGGTAGAAGCAGAGAGATTGAAGGTGATCTGTGTTTCATTCTTCTGTTAATAGGAAAATAATGTCCTGGAGATTGAATAGAACAATTTGAAAATCTTGTTAACTTATTTTCTCTCTGTGGCTTTAAAAATATTCCCACTTTGTCCTTTTCATAATTGTATTGTAGACATTTTGTGTGCCTTTTACCTTTAAAAAAGATAGACCTTTGTACCCTTTGAAAATGTAATGAAAACATTAACTAACAATAGACTTATTAAATCAGCCATGAAAGCGAGTCTGACTGGGGTATCCTAAGCCTAAAAAGAATTCATTTGTGGGTGTTGGAAAAAAGCATGTGCCCTCCTTCCTTCACCATAATGTACTCTGGGGAGGGTCCTGCCCATTTCAGTACCTATTATAGGTTTCCCCAACTCCTTTCTAAAGGCTTTTCTTTGTCAGGGGATATTGACTATTCCATTCTTTTCTTTTATTATTTTTACTCTGGCATTTCAAAGTTATATAATCTGTGTTTTCCCTGTTTGTCAAAAAAATGATATTTTTATAGTGTTAACTGTCTTCTACTTTTGCAGAAAATTTGGATCCCTAAAAAAAAAAACACCACTCTGTCTAGTCATTTCTTGGAATTTCTAGGTGGTGGTCCACGTATAGCCATAAACCACTGGAATCTACCACTTTTTATTAATTTTTTAAATTTAATTAATCAATTTATTTTTGTAACAGGTGTTTCTTCTTTTCCCCCCACTGATACCCCCTCCTCAACCCTCCCTGCCCTGTCCCCAGCTTTATTGTCCATGTCCATTGTTCATGCATACATGCATATAAGTTCTGTGGTTTATCTTTCCCCCCACCCCCTCTTCTGGGGATTGTCAGTCTGTACCCCACTTCCACATCTCTGGGATTACCCCATTCCTCAGACTGTTATGTTCATTATATTCCACAAATAAGTGAGATCATGTGATATTTGTCTTTCTCTGCTTGGCTTGTTTCACTTAGGTTAATAATACTCTTCAGGTCCCTCCATGTCATCTCCAAGGATAAGAGATCTTTCTTTCTTACAGCTGCATAGTACTCCATTGTGTATATGTACCACAGCTTTTTCATCCATTCGTCTACTGATGGACATTTGGGCTGTTTCCAGATCTTAGCTATTGTAAATAGTGCTGCTATGAACTTGGGGGTACACCACTTTCTTCCTGTCTTGTATACTCATCTCGTATACTTGGAATGTGGATTTGCACCCTAGGTGGGCAGGTTCTTTGCCTTGTTCCCTGAACACTAGGGAAGACTGGGTGGGAGGCAGCCATATTGATTCCTGAAAAACCAACGTTCCAACATGATGAGACCACTGTTCTAGGCCTGTTGCCTACTTTGAATCAGGTGTGTGTGTGTGCGTGTGTGTGTGGTTGTACTAGTAATAATGGGTATGGTGAAGCAACACATGAGATATGGTTACCTGTGATTTTTTTGGGGGTAGGGCACTTTCAATCATTTGCACTTGTGTAATGCTTCATATTTGGAGTACTTTCTTCATAGCTTTTCCCTTGTAAACTTCTGTGTCATAAGGAAGAAAAACATAAGCTCCCTCCTTACAAAGTGAATAAAATTTGCTTTTAAACACAAACCAGAACACTAGCTGGAAAACCACGCATACTCTGATTGGACAGAGTGGCCACGAAAGGTTAAGGGAGCAAAAACAAGTGGCAATGAGACCTGGACTATCAGGGTTTGGAAGGCACCCAGATGGCACATTTGAAGGATGCAATTTGAGAAGATTTAATAAAGGGATGATTCACAAAGGACTGGGCAAGCTTTAAGGAAACACAGCTCAGTGAAGTGCCTCAGGGCTGGTAAGAGTGAGGAGCGGCCAATACCACAAGGTCTGAAGGGGCAAAGGAGGAAGGTGGCTGGAACCTGGCAAGAGCAGCTGTATGGAAAGAGCCTTCTGCTAGGACATGGCCTTCAGTGAAGGGACACAGCCAGCTCACAGTGAGTAGGCCAGAGGAAAACAAGGAATGAAGCTGTTACCTCACCTCTCTCCTACCTCCGGTTTTCTGCCAGTGCCTCCAGGACAATCAGAGAAACTGAAGAGGAGACAAGGGAGCCCACTGATACAACCTGTATGGGACAACCTCCTTGAGCATGGAGCACGGACGAGGAGAAAAGGGTTGTCAACAGAAAATGCTTAGCCCAGACATTGCTAGCCCATTCTGTCAGAGCGGCAGACCCTGCAGGAGACCTTGGTAGTAGACTACGAGAGAAGTGAAGGGATCCCAACGGAGAAACACTTACAATAGAACGTCTTCAACCTCTGCAAACATTTAGTTATGAGCCTTTCGGTAGCCTACAAAACAATCGGAAGTGCTTTCCCCTTGCCCACTCACCAAAAGGTAGGGTAAAATAATTTTCGAAAATTCTTTTTCCCATTTTACAGATAACAAACCTGAAGCAAAGAGAGTTTAAGTCATGTGCCCCCCCCCCCCCAAAGGACACTGGCCTTTCAATGTTTGAACTCAATCAGTGTGTTTTTTCTTTTAATAAAAAAATTGTTTTTTATTTATATTATTCAGTTTTTTTTTTACTTTTGATTTCTATTTATACTTTACGGCACCATTCCCACAGGCAGAATCGCAGATTTACTGGAAATTCTCAACCATCTAAATTTCACAAAGTATATATAAACAGAGAACACTTGCTGAAACAGGGTCAGTTTCAGTGCGTCCATAAGAAAGACAACTAGAATCCACACCTCCAGGGAACACTGTAGATCTCTACTGAAGGTCTGGTTTAGGTGGCAAGCAAAGGAAGAAGAGAGTTCAACACTCAATCCAACACAAAACCTCACCAAATCCTATTTCCCAATGCCCCCCCTTAAAAAATGTGCAAATCTCTCATTTGTCCTTGTAGCCAAATAAAGCAACCAAACATCCCCTTCCTTCCCTTTATAACAGAAAGAGGTGAAGGCTTTAATGATGTCTATAGTAAAAGTTTATTAGTTTGTGTCACATGTAAAACAATCATTAATATCGTTCATGGCTTTGTATACACCTCTGAAGAGCTTGCTGAGTTAATTCTTATTGCCTGTGTGTGTGTGTGTGTGTGCGTGCACGCCCGAGCGCGCATGTGCACGCATTTCTCCTAATTCTCAAGGATTAGAAATTGTTTTTCTTCTTCTCCTTTTTCTCTCTTATACAAGCATCAGTAAGTAGCTTAAACTTGATGTGAACTGGTAGAAATACCTAGCATTTTTGTCCTAATCAAATCACTGTATAAAATCCACTTAAAATGTCAGCTTATCATCCAACGGCAGCTGTCTAAAGAAATGACAAGAAATGCTCATGTTTTCCTTTTATTTTTTTCACTTTTACTTTTTACTGTAAGAGTTGGCTGAAATTTTGGCCTAAACTTGATCAGCAGAAAGGACATTTAGTCACAAGGCAGATACTGCAAAACTCACTGAGGAGTATGGGAATATTTTAATATGCTGCTTTATTAATTTCAATATGTATTCCACTCATGTTTCAGGAATAATACTTGCTTTATCAATTTTATACTGCCAAGAAGAATTTTCCATAGAAAACCATAGAGGCATGTCTTTGAATGAGGAAGAGAATGCATGTGAAACCAATCAGGAAACTAATAAATAATTCCTAGGAAGGAGTACTGTGCAGCCACAAAAACCATAACGATTATTTGTTATATGATCCAACTTTATTTTTTTAAATATGGTTTTTATTAATTTTTTTTAGAGAGGAAGGGAGAGAGAGAGAAAAACATCAATGTCAGAGAGAAACATTGAGTGCCTGCCTCCTGCACACCCTACACTGGGGATCGAGCCTGCAACCCAGGCATATGCCATGACCGGGAATCGAACCAGGACCTCATAGTCCATGGGACAATGCTCAATCCACTGAGCCACACTGGCCGGGCATATGTGATCCAACTTTAAAATATTACACACACACACACACACACACACACACACACGCACACACACACAAATATTATAGTATTTAATAGTGATGATTTCTTCTTTACTGTACTTTCCAAATTTTCTATGAGTATGTATTTTACAATTACAAAATGAACATCATTTATTTTTTTAAACAAAAAGTATAAAGCTCTATTCTGAAGACTAATTTCAAACCCAGTAAATGATCATTGGGCATGCAAGCAGCCAGACAATGTCTCACTGAGAGACAGTACTTAAAATAGGCCTGGCAGAATTGAAAGGAAGAACAGTTACTGCTTCTGGAAGGAACATTAGAATAGAGACAGTTTGAAGAGGAAAGGTGATGGAACACAGTATAGGGACATAAAAATGCTGTTTTATGGTTGTTTGATGCAGAACAGATGACATTAGGTAGCTCAAAATATATTCTGATGTTTTACCATTAAACACTAAACCTCTACCCTTGTTCACCTAAACGTGAGCTGTAGTTGTCATATACTTAAGGGTGTCATATACTACCTAGAACTGTATGTTTATAGAAAAAAATACTTGTGTCAATCATAGCTTTTACCTATAAAGCAACTAATTTTTCATTTTATTAAAAAAAATGGTCTAATTTTACAGTGTTTTAACCAGTAATATAAATAACAGTGCTTAAAATCTGGGATCAAGACATAGAATGACTTAAAACGTAAAATGATTACTCTAGACTACCTCATAGGAAGTCAAATATTTATGGTTGAAGCTATATAGATTTGATGTAGAATCTTAGATGAGTAACTGGCTTCATATATCTCCTTAAAATATTTACACTTTGGGGGAATCAGTGGGGGAAAAAACGAGAATCATCTGTAACAAAAATTAATCAATAAAAAAAAAATTTACACTTTAGTTGAACACACTGAAATTCTTAAGGGATGGACCCATGACCACAAAACTAATTAGTGACACACGAATTACTCCATGTAGTATGTGGTCTTTTTAGTCCTTTTAAGTCTGGATATTTGTTTTAATTGCCATTGATTAAAGTGCCTTCTAAAAATAGATTTTAGATATATGTGACT
This sequence comes from Molossus molossus, assembly GCF_014108415.1. Taxonomy (NCBI): domain Eukaryota; kingdom Metazoa; phylum Chordata; class Mammalia; order Chiroptera; family Molossidae; genus Molossus; species Molossus molossus. The sequence goes on from NW_023425346.1 coordinate 95,005,107, forward strand.
TTTTGGGTTTAATGTGAAAAAAATCCAAGGACCACGAGAACTCTAAGGGGCCCCGGCTCCTTGTGTTGGAAGACATGAGTACCCTCAGGCTCCGTATTGGGAAAGTCCAGTGTCCCTTTTTTATCCTTCTTTGGCAAACAGAAAATTCAGAGGGATATCAAATGAGTGCCCAACCTCCTCAAGCCTAGACCCCTGTGAGGCTTATGAGAGTCTCTGTCATGGGAGGACGGGAGCTGGTTGTGACCAGCCTTTCTCTGTGTGGAGACTTGCTCTTGTGACCTTGAGAACAGTTGCCTCAAAGTCCTCCTCCAGACCACTGATGGCTCAGATTTTCCCTTGATTCTGGGAGCTAGTCAGTATTCTTTTACTGAATGTATTTGTTTCTCTTAAAAGATTCTAGAGTTGGTTTCTGTGCCTCTCAATGAGGATCCTAACTGATAGACTCAGAATAGAAAACTGAGTTTCCCAGTGTTCCATAGTTAGCCAAAAGGGTAGAACAAGTCAGCCTTCTGATTCTAAGGACCTGAATGAAGCACTTTTATTCTACTTCTTTTTTATTTAAAAAATAGAACCTTTGTAGATATACTTCATAATTAATCCTTTATGGTCTTTGCTTTATCCTAATAGCATGCAGTTTCTGATTCATTCCTGGTATTACAGGTAAAATTAACATTTTAGTATGAAGTGTTTTATCCTCAGCAGAAAGTGTGACCCAATTAATGTCTATGGGCACTGTGTTCTCATCTCTCTCAACAGAATTTCTCTTAACTTCAAAAAAATTATATCAGGTTATTTCAATACATTATGCCATTTTCTTCAGGACTAGTCATTCAGCAATTCTTTTTAATTGTCTGGAGTTAATGTTTCTGTACAGAGTTGCCATAGCAAGTGTGCGATAAATATTTGTTGGTTGATGAATCTCTTATTAACAGATGAATAAATTCTGGGCAACTCAAAACAGATGCATGTTTACAGCAGTGGGTGATGGAACTGGCATGTCATAAATTCTATTAGACTCTGCCCTGAATCACACCCAATACACTTAATTCTGGAAATAAGGCAACAATGAATGTAACCAATCTCACTCAGGCCATTTAAGAAAACATCAAATGTACATTTTACCCACATAGGGATCTCACACTACAACATGATTTGGTTGCTTTTATTATCTCTTGTTCACTGTCTAATTCTGTCTTTGCTGTGTAATTATGTACTTGATACCTGAGGTGAGCATTCTTAGTTAAATTCTAAAGAGTTTAAAGAAAGTTACTGACATTGTAGCATTCCATAAGTTTGATAGTATGCAAAATCTATAATAAATAAATATTTTATATCTAAAATTATAATACTTTTATTGACTGTAAATCACAGCCTGAAAAAGAAAGAGGCTTTATTTCTTTTTAACTTGCTGAGAGTATGACAATATTGCCTGAATAAATTATGGCTCATCCTTCTCTTATCCAAAATAGTATATTATTTTTAATTTGAGAAGCAATCATTAAGTGTACTATTTGTGTATTATTCATGTAACTAACAATCACTAACGCATAGCTTAATGTCTCTCAGATAGTAGGCATTCAGTAAAAAGTGAATAAGAGACAGACCGTTGGCCAATAAGGACTTACCTGTAAGGAAAATTTAGATAACTAAACAAATAACTATCATACAAGGAATAAGATTTCATAAAAACTGTAAATAAATTTCTTGTTTAAAGGAGAGATAAATTATATTGGAAAGGGAAAATTTAGAAACTTGTGTTATTTTAAAAAATATGTCTTTATTGATTTTTAGAAAGAGAGGAAGGGAGAGGGAGAGGGAGAGAGAAGGAAACATCAACATGAGAAAGAAACATCCTGCTTACACCCCAGCCAGGGATCGAGTCCGCAATCCACCAGCTACCTTTCAGTACATGGGACAATGCTCAACCAACTGAGCCACATCAGCCAGGGCTAGGAAGTTGTATTATTAAAGACAGGTTACACTATATAACAGTTAAAAAAAATAAGAAAACAAGGTAATTTACCAGAGCAAAGGTATTTCTCCTTTTTAGTTTATGCCCAGTGTACGCTTATAAGAAGTTCTGTCTCTCAGTCACCCAGAGATCCAGGGTGTTGAAGACTCTACCATCTTGTAACTTTTGTCATTTAGGACACACAACATCCAGGGTTAGTGAGGTCGGGGACCCAGGAGATGGCATAGGGAGACTTAAACACCTCAATCCCAAAGTGGTGTGTGCCACTTCCACTTAGGTTTCATTGGCTAGAACTAGTCATAAAAGCTCTACTTAACTGCAAGGGACTGGGAAGTCTCATGTGTCTGTGTGTCCAAGAAAAAGAACTGGATATTGGTGAGCACTAGCAATCTCTCTCCAGAAAGCTTCTCTGAAATGGGTTAGGAGACATTTGTTATGATCCTTAGAGAGAGAATGGATATTTGTGTATTTCAGAGAGAGGCAATAACATGTGTACAAGCAAAGAATGCAGTGGGTTGAGGTTATACTCAGAAAATTGTAAACAGGCAACTTGCATTGTGACACGAAATAAATAGGTAGAGAATAATGCAAGAAATCAGAGTGGAAAAGTAGGCTCAAAAGTATTGCAGAGGACTTGGTATCTAGAATAAAGCATTGTGTAACAAGTTTAGTTGGCAATGAAGTAATTATTGAACATGTCTTAGCAAGGGTTCCTTTGCCCCAGTATGTAAGATGAACTACAATAAGTAGAGATATAAAAACTACAAAAGCATCTGTAAGATATTCTAGCAATTGAATAAAGATAAAAAAGCTGTGGTACATATATACAATAGAATACTATGCAGCTGTAAGAAAGAAAAATCTCTTATCCTTTGAGATGACATGGAGGGACCTGGAGAGTATTATGCTAAGCAAAATAAGCCAATCAGAGAAAGACAAATACCACATGATCTCACTTATTTGTAAAATATAATGAACAAAATAAGCTGATGAACAAAATAGTCACAGAGACATAGAAAGGAGTATGGTTCAGACTGACTGACCTCAGAGGAGGGGGCGGGGGGAATGGATGAGATAAACCAAAGAACTTATATGCATGTATGCATAATGAATAGACATAGACAACAATGCTGGGGTGGGGATGGGAGACAGGATGGAGAGGAGGGTATCTAGGGGGAAAAAAAGAGAAACATCTGTTAACAAAAATAAATAAATAAAATTTTTTAAAAAATCTGTAAAAGAATGGAAAAGGGGAAAAATTAAAAAGATATGGTAGAAATAGGATTTATAATACTTAGCATGTGGCTGAATCTGGGCAAAGCAAGGAGGAGTCAAAGATAACTTCAAAGTTGGAGCTCCAAGAGCCTGGAATTGGGGGCATCACTAGGAGAAACAGGACAAGGAACTATTCTCAGACCAATTGTGGATAAGTGTTAAAATACACATAACATATGTAGAAGGGCAGCAACATATGATGGTTAAAATTTAAGAGAGACCTTGCTGATGTCAATCATCCTGAATTGAAAACCTCAACTCTGCTACTTTCTGATTATGTATGTGCCTCAGTCTCTCTAAACTTATATGTCCTTATATGAAAATTAGAGATAATAATATAATTTCCCCAATAGGGTTTTTGTGAGCACGAAATTATTTACTATTTGCAAATATTTTTTAACACACGGGAAGTACACAGTAAATGTTAGCTTAAAAAATGATAGTGAAAAGATAGAACTAGTGTGTACTTTACAGAGGGGTGCAATGAATAAATTAGATGATATCTGGCACATATAGAGAAGTGTCTATAAATGCTTACGGAAGGAGGAGAAGTCATCAGGAAAGTGCATTATAATGAACTGAGATCTTCATTCATGAATGCTCATCTTGTACTGTCCTCACTCTCCTGTGGCAGCAAACATACTTGAACATTTCCTTGTCCTCAGAATTTTTTTTTTCAGGGCAGAAATCAAATACTGCTTCAATTCTGTTTCTTGACCTTTATTACAATAAGCTCAAGTTAGTTGAAGAGGTAATGTTGACTGTCCCAGAGGAAGAACAAATAGAGGGATTAGTGTTTTCGAGGTCAAGGAAAGAATAAAGTAAATGCTTTTGTTCCTCATATTTGGAAGAGTTGAAAGTGGATGGATCCTGCAGAGAGCTGGGGATCCAGAGCTGTAAGCTGTCAGCACTTTGGGGTGAAGGGCAGGATTTGCCTAAGAATGTAGCACCAGCACTGCAGGTATCCAGACTTACTATACATATCACTCTGCCCCAAGTGTAGTCTGGCAACAGCAGTGCAGCTCAACCTGGTCTGATGCAGAGGTCATTCAAATAGCATCTAGCACTGCCTGATGACAGATGGTTGGAAATTTGAGATTGTGCCCTGTCTTCATGAAGCAACAAATGGCCATGACAACTGAGACTGATTTTTATGAAGCTCAGAGAAAACTTCAGGTGCCATCAGGAAGAGAAATCGAGAAATGTAACAATTTCTTTCACACATGGATTTTTAGTGTCGAGTCCATACCCACAACACAGCCACGTGGGGATTATGAACTTGAAGTTCAAGAAGAAGAATGGAACTAAAGGTAGAAATAAAATTATCTGCCCAGAGGATGGATGAGATTCTTTAGGTTAAGTACACAGGGCAAAGAGTTCCAAGGAGGGGTGGGGATCTATGATGTGCTGTGAAAGCCATGACTAGGGGTGGGGGTGTCCAAGAAAATTATTCTCCCATGTACCAAATGCTGCACAGAGTTGGATGTGGTCAGAGACCAGCCCATTAGAGTTGGAATTTAAGAGGTTGTGCAGTTCCTTTCAAGCAAGTTCTGTTCATTAATTTATAAACAACATTCAAGTGGAAGGGAGTTTCTCATGGAAGATAAATGAAAGTATTAGAAGCCTGAGTTTATTGGATGACGGGAGAAATGTCCAAATAAGCAGGATTAGTATACCCAAAGGAAAATGTAAATTGTGTTAAGAAAAGTGGGAAAATGTGTGTGAATGATGATTGAAATCTCCGAAAGACATTTATGCATTTTAGTTTGATTTTGTTTTCAGAAAATATCTCTACATGATGTCAATTATTTTAAATTTATTGAGATTAATTTATAGCCCAACATGTGGTCAACATTGGTGTAAGTACAGGGAATGCGTCTTCTGCTTTTGGTGAGTACAGTGCTCCGTAAACATCAATATGGTCAAGATCGTCGATAATGTTGTTTATAGGCTTTTTTGTCTAGTCACTATAGAAGTAAGGTACTGAGCAATGGGTGTTAAAGTTTCCAGCTGTACTCACACCACTGTTTAATAATCTCAGTTTGTCAATTTTTGATTCATATGTAGTAAGGCTGTTTTTAAGTGCATACCCATTTAAGGTTTTTAGGTTTTATAAATAATTAAGCCTTTTATCATTATGACTAGTTTCCTTTATATTTTGTATATATTTTTTTGAAGACTTTTATCTCATGCTAGCATAGCCCCTCATTCTTCTGCTTTCTGTTTGCATGCTATGTGGCACACGCAGTATGTACAGACCATATACAGTCTTTCCATTCATTTACTCCACCTACCTGTGTCTTCATATTTAAAGAGTATGTGTTTAGACAGCATATAGTTGTTTTACTTTATGATTCACTCATTAGTATCTCTACCTTTTAATAAGAGCATTTAGTCCATTAACATTTATTGATATGGTGGTGTATTATTTTTTTTAGTGATCACCTCTCTTTTTTGTTCCCCTGTCCCTCTTTTTCTTGACTTCTTCTGTATTGTTTGATTTTTAAAAAAAAAATTCAGTTTAACTTGTCTATTGGCTTTTATCCATGTTTAGTCTATGTATTTTAAATGTCTTATGCATTTGAAATAATATGTAACCAAAGAAATATTTATGGTTATATTTACTATTAAGGACTTACTAGAATACTAAGCTTCATTTCAATCTGTATAATTTTAGCAATGTGGAAAATTTATATGGTGCCAGAAGAGAAAAACAGAAATGATAAAAGGGTTGGAACTGAAATTAGAAGAAAAATGAGCAGACATAATTTGGCCTGAAAAAGAGAAAGCTCAGAGATAATATTTGCCTTTAAATAGATGAATTACTTTCATGTGGTGACCAGCTGTTTTCATCTCTGCTCCAAAGAGAAGAAAATAGAATTAATTATAACAAGGTGGACTTTCTGGTTGCCAAGGAAAAATAAAAATCTGTACTCATTCTGCAAATGTGCCATGATGCTAAGGTAACTAAGAAATGTTAAGTAACCTACTATCTCAATAGGGTATCTCAATAACCTATTTATCTTTAAGAAAGGGCTCTGGATTTCCTTGATATCTCTTTTCCTGCCTTCATTCCTCCAGAAAGTCCAAACTCAACTCGCTCTTGATTGTTTGCAAGTAGATATGGATTACCTAGATGCGGAGGATTAAATTATATTAGGGACTTACTAGAACATATAGTTTTGAAACCACATGCACAAGTTATTCTTGACTTGATTTGTTTGAGGGAAAACCTCTGGCCCTGGCCGGTGTGTCTCAGTTGGCCAGAGCATGGTCCTGTACACCGGAAGGTACATACCCAGGGTGCAGGTTTGATTCCTGGTTGTGGAGCAAGTGGGAGGCAACTGATCAACGTTTCACTCTCACACTGACATCTCCCTCCCTCTTTCTTCCTCTCCCTTTTACTCTCTCTAAAATCAATAAAAGCAAGTCCTCAGGCGAGAATAAAAAAATGACCACGTCTGAAATAAAACTATAATATTATTCAGGGATAGAGGTACAGATTTAGCAAATAAAAATACAGGATGCCCAGTTAAATGTGAATTTCAGATCGACAGTGAGTTACTTTTATTATTTATTTATTTATTTATTTATTTATTTATTTATTTTATCCTCACCCGAGGATATGGATATTTTTCCATTTTTTGTACAGATAGAGTGGGAGGGAGAGAGAGGAAGGGAGAGAGAGTGAGAAACATCGACGTGAAGGGACACATCGAGTGGCTGCCACCCGCACGACCAACCAGGGCCGGGGACAAACTGCAACCGAGGTACGTGCCCTTAGCGGGAACCGAACCCGGGGCTCTCTGGACCGCAGGCCAACGCTCTAACCGCTGAGCCAAACTGGCCAGGGCGACAGTGAGTTACTTTTAGCATAAGCATGTTTCAGATAATACTAGAACATCTATGAAAATACTATTCTTTACATGAAATTCAGATTTAAGTAGGAATAGTGTATTTTATCTGGAAATGCTGTGAAGGGATAAATAAACACATAGTTATAAGGACACCTGATGTTTAAAATATTTTTCTATGTATGGGCAAGGAATGAGGTGTCTTCGTCATGTATTTGGGTGTTTCTCTGAACTAACCAGGTATGTTTGTAACTTTGGCCAGAGATATGGTAGGTGTGTTTTTGCTACTGTGAACAAATGTAATAATTTTTTCACCTTAACTGTCACTGGAACATCTACAACCATTTACCAAGAGGAATGTGGTTTTAGAATACCTTCTATCCGGTTGTATTGATATAGATAACATGCCTATGCTTTCTCAGCCTTCCATTGATAAGGTTTCTGACATTTATATTGTAGAAGTCACTACCTGAAGTGTGGATATTGTGACAGTCTCCAAAGATGACTGCCATCAGTTACTTTCTTCTACTGCTCGTATCGGAGATAATTTCCTTTCCCTTGAATCTAGGCTGGTCTTAGTGACTCCTGGCAAGTAACGTGCAGTAGAAATGACATCCTAATATGTCTGGGTCCAGGTCATACAAATATTTGTAGCTTCTACCCAAATCTCTTAGAATGCTTGGTATTGGGACACTCTCTCTCAGAGCTCTGATGTTGTGAGAAATTAGGCCACTGGGAGAGGCCACACTCAGTGATCTAACAATTGCTGTTGGACTCTCAACCCACAGCCAGCAGGCTCTGACCTTGGTTCCATTCTTGCCAGAACTGCATAGTTCAGTTTTGTTTTTTTGGTTTTTTGTTTGTTTGTTTTTAATTGACTTTTAGAGATAGAAGAAAGGAAAGAGAGAGAGACACGCATCAACTTTTTTGTTCCGCTTATTTATGCATTCATTGATTGATTCTTGTGCCCTGACTGGTGATCAAACCCACAACCTTGGCATATGGAGACAAGGCTCTAACCACCTGAACTCTCTGGCCAGGGTAAGACCTGCATAGCTCAATTTTAATAAGAATCCTAATCAGTCAGTTCAAATCCTCCCACCTTTGATATCTGAGGACTCTTGATATGTAATCAAATTCCTCATCTTTCCTTCCCTGGATGTTTGTTTGCTCTGGCCTGCCCTCTGTAAGACTCCTCTTCCTTCAGTCTGTAAGAGTCCTCTCCACCTATTCTTTAGGTTTCCTCTTAGTAATTTTTCACTCACCAACATCTACCCCACAAACCTGCCACTTGGCTATAAATCTCCCTTGTTCTTGTTATGTTTGAAATTGAGTTTAATTCTCTACTGAGATCTATTTCCCCTACTGCCATAGTTACTTGAATCTGATTTTACCCTTTAAGTATGATGAGGCTCTTCAAGCATGTTCACTGAGTCACCCAATTTAGTCATCTTAATAAATATATGATGCTGTTGTTACTGTCTCCATTTTACTAAAGGGGAAACTGAGGTCTAATATGGTTAAGGGACTTACTCAGTATTTCACAGGACTTAAATCTGTGTCTTCTTATTTTCAGTTCTACACTCCTTTCCAGGAAACTCAGACCAATAATAAACTGAAAACAAATCTAAAAGTATCCTCCCAGTTTCTGAATTGTGAGGCCATGCCTGTCCTGAAGGGTGAATATTGTTTTACTTTCGAGAACTTTGCAGTGGGAGAGACCTGGTGTCTTTGGAAGTGTTTTATTTTCACACACTAAAAGCCTCACTTAGATCCAGTTTCACTCTGGACATGATAGTATTAGATTCTTCAAGTTTCAATTTTGAGTTTTATTCTAATGAGAAAAAAATATGTCTTTGTAAAGGGAATATGAAACCCAGAGAGAAAAGTGCCTTAATCCAGGTCTCAGCATAGATCATGGTAGAAAAACTATTAAAACACTTGTCTTCTGACTTCCATCCTACAAGCCTTCCTACCTCTCCAGAAGTCTTAGACTAAGAACTGGAATCTAGTAACAAATATGTGAATTCACAGTTAAAAGTGCTCTAATATGTATTAAATCAAGACAGTGCTTTGTAACTGCAAGAGACAAAGGAAAGCCCCAAGAAACAGCATCAGGTATCAGCAGCCTCAAAAACACGGTACTTGCCCAGCTGGTGTGTTACAGTGGCGAGCGTCAACCTATCCACTAAGCGGTCACTAGTTTGATCCCTGATAAGGGCACATGCCCAGGTTGTGAGGCAAACCCCCAGTGGAGGGCATGCAAGAGGAGGCTGATCAATGTTCTCTCTCATCAATGTTTCTATTTCTCTCTCCCTCTCCCTTCCTCTCTCTTTAAAAATAAATAAAGATAACTACTACTATGCACAATTATATGGCAACGAATTAGACGATCTAAGCGAAATAAACAAATTTCTAGAAACACACACTCTCCCAAAACTGGACTGGGAAGAGATAGAAAACATGAACAGACCAGTAACAACTAAGAAAATTGAAGAGGTAATCAAGATTCTCCCAGCAAACAAAGCCCAGGACCGGATGGCTTCACGAGCGAGTTTTACTGAACATTCAAAAAAGAACTAACACCCATTCTCCACAAACTATTTCAAAAAATTCAAGATGAAGGAAGACTTCCAAACTCATTTTATGAGGCCAGCATAATTCTAATTCCAAAACCAGAAACAGACACAAAAAGAAAGAAAGAAAACTACAGGCCAATATCCCTGATGAACATAGATGCCAAAATCCTGAACGAAATATTAGCAAATCTAATCCAGCAATACATCAAAAAAATTATTCACCATGACCAAGTGGGATACATCCAAGAGATGCAAGGCTGGTACAATATTTGCGAATCAATAAATGTGATACACCACATAAACAAAATGAAACATAAAAACCACATGATCATATCAATAGATGCTGAAAAAGCATTCGACAAAATCCAGCATCCATTTCTGATAAAAATGGTCAGCAATGTGAGAATAAAGAGATCATATCTTGACATAATAAAGGCCATATATGAAAGACCTACAGCCAACATCATACTCAATGGGCAGAAACTAAAAGCATTCCTTAAGAACAGGAACAAGATAGGGATCCCCACTTTTGCCACTTTTATTTAACATGGTACTAGAAGTCTTAGCCACAGCAATCAGACAGGAAGAAAAAAATAAAAGAGATCCAAATTGGAAAGAAGGAAGTGAAACTGTCATTATTTGCAGATGACATGATATTATACATAGAAAACCCCAAAGACTCCATCAAAAATCTATTAGACTTAATAAATGAATTTGGCAAAGTAGCAAGATACAAAATTAATGTCAAGAAATTGATGGTATTCTTATACACCAGTGATGAACTCACAGAAAGAAAAACTGAAAAAAACAATTTCATTTACCATCATGGCAAAAAAATTAAGATACTTAGGAATAAACTTAACCAAAGAAATAAAGGATGTATTTGCAAAAAACTATAGGACATTGAAAAAAGAAATAGAGGAAGATATGAAAAAGTGGAAACACATACCTTGTTCATGGATTGGAAGAATTAATATCATTAAAATGTCCATATTACCCAAAGCAATCTATAGATTCAATGCAATCCCCATCAAAATTCCAACAACATATTTCACAGAACTAGAACAAATACTTCAGAAGTTCATATGGAAGCAAAAAAGACCGTGAATAGCCACAGAGATCTTGAAAAAGAAGGACAAAGTAGGTAGGATTACAATACCAGATAGTATCAGGTTATACCACAAAGCTACTGTAATCAAAACAGCCTGGTACTGGCACAAGAACAGGCATATAGACCAGTGGAACAGAACAGAGAACCCAGAAATGGACCCAAGACATTATGCTCAATTAATATTTGACAAAGAAGGCAAGAGCATACAATGGAGTAAAGACAGCCTCTTTAATAAATGGTGATGGGAAAATTGGACAGCTACATGCAAAAAAAAAAAAATGAAACTAGACCATCAACTTACACGATACACAAGAATAAACTCAAAATGGATAAAAGACTTAAATATGACCGGTGAATCCATAAAAATTCTAGAAGAAAATGTAGGCAACAAAATTTTGGACAACATACGCAGCAGAATTTTCACTGATACATCACCTTCGGCAACAAAAACAATGGAAAAAATGAACACATGAGACTACACTAAACTGAAAAGCTTCTGCACAACAAAAGAAACAACCATCAAAATGGAAAAGCAACCCATTGTATGGGAGAGCATCATTGCCAATGATACATTAGATAAGGGGTTAATTTCCTATATAGAGAGATTACTCATACAACTCAACAAGAGGAAGACAAAGAACCCAATTAAAAAATGGGCAGAGGAGCTGAATAGACACCTCTCCAAACAGGACATACAAATGAATAAGAGACATATGAAGAAATGCTCAACATCACTAATCATCAGAGAGATGCAAATTAAAACAACAATGAGGTATCACCTCACACCTGTCAGAATGGCTGCCACCAACAAATCATCTAACAACAAGTGTTGGCGAGGGTGTGGAGAAAATGGGGACTCTAGTACATTGCTGGTGGGAATGCAGACTGGTGCAGTTACTATGGAAAACACTATGGTGTTACCTCAAAAAATTAAAAATTGAGCCCTGGCCGGTTTGGCTCAGCGGTTAGAGCGTCCACCTGCGGTCCCGAGAGACCGGGGTTCGGTTCCCACTAAGGGCACGTACCTTGGTTGCTGTTTGTCCCTGGCCCTGGATGGTTGTGCGGGTGGCAGCCACTCGATGTGTCCCTTTCACATCGATGTTTCCCTCTCTCTCTCTCTCTTCCTCTCTCTCCCTCCCACTCTGTCTGTACAAAAAATGGAAAAATGTCCTCGGATGAGGATAAAAAAAAAAAAAAATTAAAAATTGAATTGCCATTTGACCCAGTGATCCCACTTCTAGGAATATACCCTAAGAAGCCTGAAACACCAATCAGAAAAAATATATGTTGCCCCATGTTCGTAGCAGCACTATTTACAATAGCTAAGATCTGGAAACAGCCCAAGTGTCCATCAGTAGACGAAAGGATAAAAAAGCGGTGGTACATATACACAATGGAGTACTATGCAGCTGTAAGAAAGAAAGATCTCTTATCCTTTGAGATGACATGGAGGGACCTGAAGAGTATTATTAACCTAAGCGAAACAAGCCAAGCAGAAAAAGACAAATACCACATGATCTCATTTATGTGTGGAATATAGTAAATATAACAGTCTGAGTAATAGGGTAGACCCAGAGACGTGGAGGTAGGGTACAGACTAAAAACCCTCAGAAAAAGGAGTGGTGAGGGAGGGAAGAGATAAACCACAGAACTTATATGCATATACACATAACCAATGGACACCGACAACAAAGCCAGGGATGGGGTAGGGGGGATGGGGAGGAGGTTGTCAAGGGGAAAAAAAGGAGAAGCGTCTGTATCAAAAATAAAGTTTTAAAAAATTCCATTAAAAAATAAAATATATATAAAAAAATAAAGAAAGAAAAAAATTAGGAACAAAAAACAACACAGTACTTGAGCCCTGACTGGGTGGCTCAGTTGGTTGGAGCATTGTCCCTACACCAAAAGTTTGTGCGTTTGATTCCCGGTCAAGGCACATACCTAGGTTGTGCATTTGATCCCTGGTTAGGGCGCCTACAGGAGGCAACTGATCAATGTTTCTCTCTTTTTCTCTCTCTCAAATCAATAAAAAATAAACAAATATGAGGATTAGAAGAAAAACCACAGTACTCGATGCCCTATTCATCACTTCTATCCTCATCACCACGTCTTAATAAAATAGATAATCTAAGGCAGTGAGGTCTAATGGGATATTCTGCATGAATACAAATGTTTTGTATAAAATTAGCACTATTCAATGTGGCAACCATTAGGCACACGTGGTCACTGAATGCTTAAAACGTGACTGGTGTGACTGAAGCATTTAATTTTAAATTTTGTTTAATGTTCATTAATTTAAACTTAAATACCCACATGTGACATGTTGGACAGCACAGGCAGATCCCCGTGGGTCTATCTTTGAAACGAAGGGAAAAGAAGCAGCGGCATTTCCTTCTTTCTAGGCTGGCGATTTCTGCTACGTTGAGCCATGATGCTAACCGTAACATGTGCCCTTGCTTGGCTGTGAATCTTAAAACCGTATTCAGCCCTGGCCGGTTTGGCTCAGCGGTTAGAACGTCGGCCTGCGGTACGGAGAGTCCCGGGTTCGGTTCCCGCAAAGGGCATGTACCTCGGTTGCAGTTTGTCCCCGGCCCTGGTTGGTCGTGTGGGTGGCAGCCACTTGATGTGTTCCTTTCACGTCGATGTCTCTCTCTCTCTCTGTTCCTTTCTCTCCCTCCCACTCTACCTGAACAAAAAATGGAAAAATGTCCTCAGGTGAGGATAAAAAAAAAACCAAAAAACAAAAAAAAACCATATTCAAATTTTCTTGCATGTTCCTTCAAACTACAGTTTAACTCAGTAGACTAGAAAAAAGAAACAAGTAATAGTGGTATATCTTTAGAAGCTGCTTTGGGTTCCTCTCTCTTTGCCCACCTCTCTCCATCCAAAAGCAAAGGGACAGGGCTGGTAGTAGTGTTTTTGGAGAAAATACAAGACAACCAGTTAAGTTTAGAATAAATAACAGATACTTTTTTTGGTATAGCTATGTCCCCCATGCAATATTTGGGATGAATTTTACTAAAACATTATTTGTTGTTTATCTGAAAATCAAGTTTAAATAGGCGTCTTATATTTTTTAGTTTTAAATCTGGCAGCCCTAGCTGGGAGAGGGGCACAAGATCAGTTTTGGGTGATAGTTTGTGTTCTCCAAGCCATGAAGAAAGGAGTAGTGCCCATTGGTGTCAGGAGGAGTCTGAGGGTCTCTAAGCTGACGGGCAAGGCAGACAAACTACATAGCCTCACAGGACAGCAAAGTACAAACTGTGTACAAAGCTTCTCTAAGTAGAAATGGTTGATAGGAAGCTTCATTCACTCAGCTGAATAGATCCATGGGGATGTCTGTGAAATCTGAAAGCTTGGAGAATGATCACAAAATTCTTAGTCTCATGTAACCCCTATCAAGGTCAAGAAGTAAAAAGTAATCAGTTCCCCAGAAATGCCCCTCATCCCTTCTTTTAGTCAATACCCCTTGCTCCTCCTCAAATATAACCACTATGCTAACTTTCTGAGACCCTATCAGCCTCAACATTAGCTCTACGTCTGCCAGGGGAGAGCATATTTCTGAGCCCAAGGCAAGTTCCTTTGTGCCCAGAGGTTGAGATGAGTTTCACCGTGATGTGTACCAGACAAGTGGCAGAGATATTTGTACAGTGTTCATTCTGAGATCCTCTTCTTCAACTAGAAAAACAAAAACTCAGTTATGTTGAAATATGCTACAAAGATTTTTTTTTGAATATGGTTTATAACTTGAGATCATAAGCTTTTATCTTTTCTCCAAAAAAAAAGATTTACTATTATTGTTGAATCACACATTGCAATCATCCTGTTAAAAACCCATTTGTTAATATAACATTCACTTAAATTGAGTAATTAAATCATAAAAGTAAATCAAGACCCATTCTCTCAAAATATATTCTTGGCTTTACCTAACATTATAGTCATCTAGCTAGCACAAAGTGTTGCTCGTTGGATTTAAAAGAGGTATGTCATAGTTATAATGACAGTTTCATAAAAATTTTCTACCCCACCACCTCCATCACAACAACAGCAATGAAAAAATGTAATATTTAAGCACATATGAGATAAAGTTAAATATTCTTTATTTGTTGCCATATCTTGTCTTATGATCGTGGTTTTAATAACTTTCTAGATGAATCACCGAGAAGAACATTGACATATTTTCAGTCCAAATTTCCAAAACTGTATTTTATTTTCTCCTTCTAGACCTTAATTTCCTTCCTAGCCTTTGCCAGTGAGCAAAGATTGTCAATAATTTTATTAGCTCTCATAGACAAAAGATGGAAAGAATATTTTACAGCCCGTAAGTGCGTTGAAGCTATGATGTGACACAGTAAATACTTTGTTCAATTACTCTTTGAATATATTTCCTTGGCACCTTCAATAACAAATTCTTCTGCTTTGAGGCAGTGTCATGGAATGTTACAGTTATTTAACTACACAATTTTACTGATTAAAATTTTACTTCATTGCTTTTTCTTATAATGAGGAGAACTTGGTAACTACTAGAATGGCCACTCCACCAAGGCAGGAGCTTTGGTTAATTTTCTTCACTGGTGTATCCTACATACCTAGAGATGGCTGGCCCAAAAGTAGTCTTCAGTAAATACATCTCGATGAACAAACAAATAAAATTTTTAACTCCGGAATATTAGAGAATTTCAGAGATCATGGATGCCAAAGGCCTGCTTCATAGATAGGAAAACTGGCAAGGTATTGATCATCCAGTGACACAGTCAAAGTCAGAGATGGCAGAATGATGGAGAAGTGTCTGGAACTCATGAGACCAGTTCAGTGCTCTTGGCCTCCTGGTGTCACAAATCTAAAACCCACAATGATCTTGAGGTTAAAACTGAGATATGCCACAAGGAAAGATCTGCTGTAATCAGCATGCAGCTTTTACTCTTTTAGGGTCCGTAGAGAACCTTCTCAAACAAGGTACACCCTTCCCAGGGATGCATTTATTGGCCATTTCTGCTTGATGTGGGATGATCTGATAAGCCATACTTGCTGGGTTTGGCAACACTTTGAGCCCAGTTCAATTTCACCCTCCACTCTAGCCTGCTCTTTCTTCCTTCCTTTTTCTGGAGTCAATCCCTAATAAATAGTTTACACCCCCAACTCTACCTCAATGCCTGCTTCTAGAGAACCCAAACCTTGATAGATCCCTCACTCTGTTAATTTTGTCTCCTCTAAAACAATGTTATAAAGATGGCATTTCTTCACACTGTTTTTCAGGACTGCTTTCTCTTCAAATCCCCAGGTTATCAACACCTTTATGTTGCTACCAGATGCCCCACCACCCTATCAACTTCCTGTTCAGTGAAGTTCATATTCTGAGTTTAAATCCTGGCTCTCCTACCTAAAGGTTTAGGTCTTTACCTCACTGACTCAGTAAAACTCATTTCTACTGAACCTTATTTCTTTAAACCTCATTGATATCATAAAGACAGATGAGAATTTAATCAAATACACTAACTTCTACTATACTGAATTCTTAGTGTGTTATTCAGATGTAAGTCATTTAATTACAAATTCTGTAAATTTTTATTCCATTTCTTTATGTTTTGTTTTCCTCCTGCAGTGACATGATTTAAGCAAAATTTATGGAGTATTCTACCATATTCTCAGTCTTGACTATGTTATCTTCTTTAATTCTATCAATAACTCTACATAATAGATACTACTATTGATATATCTAGATATTACAATACCTATTATACACGTAAGGAAACTGAGGCTCAGAGAAGTGAAGAAACAAGGCTCATACCACTGGTAAAAGACAAATCAAGTCAAGACTCAGTTGGAACTTGGTCTTCCAAGTCTGGTTCTTCTTTAATACTTTAAAATGAAAATAAGAAATAGACAATCTGCTGGCTGAAGGTTTTCCAAGAACCTGTGAATAAGGCAGAGTACTGCCCTGGAAAGACAAATAATGCTTTGGAGACTCGTGCATATAAGTTTGAATCCGGGTCTTGGGAAAATTACATGACTTCTTTTAATCTTAGTTTTTGTAAGTTTAAAATGAGGACTATAATGTTTTTGCCATACATTTGATATGTATATTAGAGATGATGGAATAATATTCTTTACAAAGTTCCTGGCACATGAAAATGAAAGATAGTTAGAATTATTAGTAGGAGAAGTGCTATCTTTCCCTAAATGCATTACTTAAATCAGAGGTAGATTGTAAGGGGTGTAAGTACCAGTAGGAACAGGAGATCCAGGACCCAAGCTTTATCACCTTCTTCCTCTACTGTGCTTTTATCTTGACTGAAATATGACAAGTGTATTTTGACAATGGGTTTCACATACCAAGTATCCTTTTAGTTTAGACAGCTGCACTTAAAATTCCTGTAATGTCACAAACCCATGGACTTCAGCTTTTAGCTAATCCAGTTGGCACTTTAGAACCAAATAATTACTCAGCCATCACAGAAAGGTCAGAAAATGTCCATGTTTTAGTGAGTGTATTTGAAGGGAATGGTGCTCACTTACTTTAGAGAAGGGCTGTGTCCAGAATAGTATTTCTGTTTAATACAATGTTAAACATTATTAAAAACAGACTAATTGAAATGTCTTTATTTTTCCTTTAAATATGAAATTTAAAATATTTCCATGTTTACGTATAACTTTAATTTGGTGGTTGCTATTGCCCTTAAAGAATATAATTCTAAATATGAAAATAAGTGAATAGTAAAAATTGATTCAGTTAACGTTAGTTTTCAAAGTGGAAATGTTAAGTGATACCACCCCATTTCTTGAAACCATTGTTTTGGTAATAAATTCATGCAAATTCCATTATTTTAGCTGGAGTTGCTTTCAGGTGTTCATGATAGGATTACAATTACAATAGCAGATTAGCAGTATCTCATTGACATTGTTTAACTAGATTTTATTAAGGCATTTGACAAATAGAGATTTCAAGAGGAGGATCAGACCTTAACTAGAGGGCAAGAAGGGTCACAGTTTGAAGAGAAAGAGTCAGGATTAGAGACTTAGCTGACTACCTAATACCTAATTCCTCCTTCTTTCTTAATTACATAATTAATTATGGGGAATGGTGGTGGTGACGGTATTCATGTGTCCAGCTCAAAAACTGTATCTCCCAGCCTCTTTGCAGATAAAACTGATTAAATGACTGATTAAATGACTAAATTCTACCTAATGAGATATTGAACAAGATATTAATTGGGTTGGAACTTGTTGGGTTGGGCATTGGGGAAAGATTTCTTTTAAAAGGTGTTAATTTGACCAGGCTCATGTGGCTCCGTATTTGAGTGTCAACCCATGCACCAAGAGGTCGCCAGTTCAATTCCTGGTCAGAGCACACTCCCAGGTTGCGAGCCAAATTTCCAGTGGCAGCTGACTGATGTTCTCTCTCATTGATGTTTCAATCTCTCTCTTCCTCTCCCTTCCTCTCCCTCTAAAATCAATAAAAGAAAAATACTAAATAAATAAAAGGGGCTAACTTGGTTGGCATGCATCTTTTGTCCTCTGCTCTTCTCTTTCCTTTTACTTAAAACATGGGTCAGCCATTTATAATCACAATAAGATAAATACAGGCAAAGATGATGGAGTTGAAAAGGAAGAAGAGCCTAGATCCCTGATTTCATCATGGAATTATTGTAACAGCCCTGGGTACCTCTTCCAGATTCTTAGTGACATGAGAAAAAGACAACATTCCACTATTTTAAAAATTCTTGTTTCTGTAACCAGGAGCTGAATATAATTTCTAAGTGGTAAGAAGATATACTTAAAAAAAAGAAAGACAAAGAACCCAATTTAAAAATGGGCAGAGGGCCTAAAGAGACACCTCTCCAGAAAGGACATGCAAATGGTCAAGAGATATATGAAAAAATTCTCAACATCACTAATCATCAGAGAGATGCAAATTAAAACAACAATGAGGTATCGCCTCATACTTGTCAGAATGGCCACCAACAACAAATCATCAAACAACAAGTGTTGGCGAGGGTGTGGAGAAAAGGGGACTCTAGTACACTGCTGGTGGGAATGCAGACTGGTGCAGCCACTATGGAAAACACTATGGTGTTACCTCAAAAAATTAAAAATTGAACTGCCATTTGACCCAGTGATCCCACTTCTAGGAATATACCCTAAGAAGCCTGAAACACCAATTAGAAAGAATATATGTATAGCAGCACTATTTACAATAGCTAAGATCTGGAAACAACCCAAGTGTCCATCAGTAGATGAATGGATAAAAAGCTGTGGTACATGTACACACTGGAATACTATGCAGCTGTAAGATCTCTTATACTTTGGGATGGCATGGAAGGACCTGGAGAGTATTATGCTAAGCGAAACAAGCCAAGCAGAGAAAGACAAATATCACATGATCTCACTTATTTGTGAAATATAATGAACTAAACAAACTGATGAACAAAATTAACCCAGAGACATAGAGGTGGGGTACAGACTGACAACATGAATTGGGGGGGGGGGATTAACCACAAAACTTACATGCATGTATGCATGACCAATGAACATAGACAACAAAGATGGGGATGGGGTGGGGGGTGGGAGAGGAGGAAGGTGTCAATGGGGGAAAAATGAGAAACATCTGTAACAAAAACAAATTAATAAATAAAAATAAATTAAATTAAAGAAAGAAAGTGTTTTTAAACATAAACTACAAAGAGTAAAACTAAATCAATCTTCTTGCTATCAAGAAAACCTTTTTTTAGTACGTGCCCCTAGCGGGAACCAAACCCGGGACTCTCTGGTCCACATGCCAATGCTCCAACTGCTGAACCAAACCAGTTAGGGCAATCAAAGAAATCTTCAAAAATTTTGGGTAAATTTAAATGCTAAGTTGTTTGATCCTTGAGAACACAGACTGTGCTTTCTTTTACTTTATTTTTTCTCTAGTGCCCCAACACGAAGTGGGGTATACAGAAATTTAGGGTGGCCACTGATCCCCTTTTGCCTGGGACTGTCCCAGTTTTAGCAGTGAATGTCCCTAATCCTAGAAAACCCCTCTATCTCAAGCCAATCGGGGTGCTTGGTCACCCTAGTGCAGGTAGTCAATCCATTTTGTGGAAGGAATGAACAAGGCCGGAGTGAAGTCTAGCTTGTGCCACAGAACCCTGTCCTCTTGTAAGGCTTCACTAATTACCTGGCTGAGGACATTAATGGGACCAAAGTCGAATTTGTAGAAAACAAAAAATTGGAAGCAAGGGCAGATACTTTGGAATTCAAATTCCATGATGTTTTACATACCAGATAGTGGACAAAACATGACTAGAGAACTGGGGCTGGTGTTTTACAGCAGCACTTGTGAAAAATAGAGCTTATGGGGGGAGTCGGTTAAGGGATAGCCAAGTTCATTCAGTAATGGGATGTGGCTCCCAAAGAAGCTAAAGCATTCTTAAATTTCACAGAAGAAAATGACAACAAGGTCCAGGCAAGAGAGGGGGCAATGCCTAGTCCTCACAGCGGACCTTGTGTCCCAGGCTGGATGACACATTGTTCTGTCCAGAGGACACTGATCAGGTAAGTTAGAGAAATGGACTTAGGACATTTGAGTGTTGTCGGAGAACTTAGGGTGGTTTAACATTAGAAGAAAACTTTCAGAGAGACTGAATAATGCTGATCAGGTTAATCCAGGATTTCATTTACAGTGTATCTAGTTTTCTAATGCTGCTCTGACAAATTACATAAAACTTACCAGCTTCGAACAATGTAAATGCATTAACGGATGGTGCTGGCGACCAGGAGTCTGACATGAGTTTCAGTGGGCTAACCCAAGGTGTTGGCAGGGTTGTGTTCTTCTGGATGCTCTAGAGGAGAATCTATTTCCTTGCTTTTTTTCTAGACTCTGTGGCTCATGGCCTCCTTCCTCCATTTACAAATTTACCAATGTTTCTTTCTCTGACCTGTTTCCGTCATTCTCTGACTGCCCTCTTCTGCCTCCTCCTTCTTTTAAAGACCCTTGTGATTATGTTGGGATCACATAAATAATTCAAAACAATCTTCTCATCTGCTAAGTGGCAACCTTAATTTTATTTACAGCTTCAATTTCCCTTTGCCACATAACATATTGACACATTTCAGAAGTTAGAAAGTGGCTATTTTGGGGGAGAAGGGGGATTATTCTGCCTACCACACTATGCCTGTTCTTTGTACTTACAGATACAGATTTACAACCAGTTGGGTTAAAATCACAAATGTTGTAAGTGCAGCACTGTGAGTGCTGAGTCATACACTTGATTAGCAAACATATTCTAGTATTGTGTTACCAATATAGCAACCACTTGCCACATGTGGCTATTTACATTTTAATTTTAATTAACTAATTATTTCCTCAGTTGCATTGGCCACATTTTAAAGGCTTAATAGCCACGAGTGGCTAGTGGGTACTAAATTGGACAGTGCAGATATCGAATATTTGCAGAGAGTCTTTTGTGCAGGACTGTTCTAGCCTTTCTACTCCATGTGTGGTCCAGAGAACAACATATCTCCTGGGGTCTATTTCCACGCTGAAATTTTCAACACATGACCTAGAAAAACTATTCAAACATCAGACGAAATGCTGTGAAATTCTAAGGAGTCTCTCCTGGATTCATGCTTTTGAAAACTGTTTTCCTCTTGATTAAAATCTCAAAGTAAATTTGATTACATTAGTCTTGATTTTTCACTTCCTCCTTTGCTTGATTGTGAATGGAAAGTATGCCACACAGAAAATTGACTTTTTTTTAAAGAAAACAAACAAACAAACAAACAAAACTACCCCAACAGGGAGCAAATGAAAGCATGTGAGAGAATAGTCTAGATCACTGGTCATCCTCCTTATGTACCTAACGGCACAGAGACTTAGAAATACTAACATAGTTACCCCAAAAAACACCTCTGTGTCAGTTACTATTTTAAAGTAGTAAATGACCCCAAAGCACAGTCGTTTAAATAACTATTTCATTGTGTGATTTTCTGCATTGGGGATGAAGTAAGGATGAAGCTTAGCAGTTCTGCCTTTGGGGTCAGACATCGGCTGGCAGTGCACCATCTGAAGGCTCCAGTCAGCTGCACATCCAAGGAGGGGCGCCGATGGGGCTGGGAATGGATGCTGATGGTGGACTAGGGCGCGGGCCGTGATCTCATCAGTATTTAGTCTCAGTTTAGAGGGAGTTCTTACATAGTAGATGATTTTCCTCAAAGCAAGTTTCTCAACAGCATAAAATAGAGGCTGAATGGCATTTTCTGACCTAACCTTAGAAGTTACACACAGTCACTACCACTACAGTCTATTTTTTATAAAGGGTCACTCAAGGCAGCAGATATGAACAGGGATGGGACATAAACCTTGCCTGTTAATAGGAAACATATCAAATCATTTTCAGAGACATTTAAAGTGGCTTGGCCAGTGTGGCTCAGTGGTTGAATATCGACCCATGCACCAAGAGGTCACCGGTTCAATTCCCGGTCAGGGCACATGCCCAGGTTGTGGGCCAAATGCCCAGTGGAGGTGGCCAATCAATGTTCTCTCGCATCGATGTTTCTCTTTTTTTTTTGTGGTACGTGACCCTAGCGAGAACTGAACCCGGGACTCTGGTCCGCAGGCCGACGCTCAACTGTTGAGTCAAACTGGCCAGGGCTCTCGCATCAATGTTTCTATCTCTCTCTCTCCCTCTCCCTTCCTCTCTTACTAAAATCAATAAAGAAAAAAAAAATTTTTTTAAAGGAAGTGACCACCATAATAAGTGGGATTTGAGCCTAGGCATTTTAATTACAGTGCCAGCACTCTTAATCAATGTGCATATTATGTTTTGCATTGTTAAGAACAAAGTAAAATCAATTAGTCTTTTAAAAGCCATACAAAAACATAAGAAAGTCCTAACAAAAATCAATACTTATCTCCAGCGTCAGTCTTAGGAAACTGGCAAAGATGAGGTGTTTCTGGCTTGTCTTCCTTGGTTGTGCCTCTGCCCACTTTCTGTCTCTGCCTCTCTTCCCCTCTTAGTGTTCTCTCCAGTTCTGCAAGTTTCTTTGCCACAAATGGTCTGTGGCTCATTCTACAGAGCCTATTCCCTTTCCTGCAGGATTCACTGAATATTCACCCTTCAATTATACAAATTGCAGGTGGCATATCTCCTGGGCATAGCTTCATTTAATGAGGACTAAAGAAAAGATTCTAAAGGTGAATTGCCAGGCACTGATAGGAGTAATAGTGGAGATATTTTGGAGGTTGTCATATGACTTTGAGTGACTTTCTTAACTTCTTATTTCTCTCATCTATAAAATGAGACAACTGGACTAAGATGTCTTTCTTGACTCAAATGTTATGATTCCACACTGGAACCTTTTGGGTGAATAGAGATACTGCAGTCCCTAAGAACACAGCCTCAAAGTCTTTGAAACCTTATCACAGCATCATGCCAATTTGAGCCAGAGACTAAATGACTCAAATGCAAGCAGCCACTTGGGCATTTTTTCATGACTCATTTTTGATAATCTGGTTCTTAGTGACGATTCAGGTCAGGAGCTTCTTCTTCTTCAACGAAGAGCTACTCTGTGGTCCTAGTAACTAGTGCTATTTAAAACAAGATTAAAAATTGCCCTATCAATTCGGATACCCATTTTTCTAATGTTCTTTCTGTTTTAGATGAAAGGCATCTTATCTTTCATTATTTTCTGTTGAGAGGGGAGGGAGTTGAGGGCAAATTCAGTGAGGTGTTTTTTTGTTTTTTTTTTTGTCTTCTATTTAATTGGAGAAAAACCTCATTAGTACATTTTTTTTCCCATTTTTTTTTATCAAATGAGTTTTGAGTCACAGAATCATTTAGAAGGACATCTACGCCACAGAACTTAGCTTTCTCCCTGGTATGTGTCATGTATGCAGTCCACAGTCATGTGAAGGTTAGAGTGAAGATGACCCTTAGTTACCATTTGTTTAACATCTGCAAGGATCAGATACTGAGCTATGAGCTTTTCATTCAGTCCTCTCAAAAGCAAATGGTAAGTACTGAGGCCAGACTTTTCTCTCCTGTCTGTCTGACTTTGTAGCCCGAAGTTATACTGAGAAATATTCTTTGCAAGTTGCCACTGGAGATAATATTGCAGATTAGGATTGTGTTGTGGGTTGCTTTATGAATTGCTTATATTTCAGAAGCTCTGGTAATATCTCACATCAAGGGTAATAACATTTCTTATCTCTGGTCTGTTTTTTGATCAATATGTTTATATGTGTACCCAAGGTGGCTTGGTACTATTGAATTCTAATGAAAGTCCAGATCCCCTGAGGATAGACGGTATAATAAGGACTGGTAACCTGAGCCCAACAATGGTTAATGAATGCATGCCAGTCCTAGTTTTCTCTGTCAATAAGCTAATACTCTTAAGCCTTTCTGCAGAGAAAAAGCAGTATTTTTGTGGGCAAACAAGAATGAATTGAAACTGGAAAAAGTAGGAGACAGCAACAAAAACAGATATCATCGCCAAAGCTTTTTGAGTGAAAAAGTGAACACACTAGAGTCTACATAGCAACTAGAGGCACTCGGCCTAGACATTTGCTTAGAACAATTCCTGACAATAAAAGTAAAAGCAAGATCAGAGCAAAACCTATGAAATAACTGAAGTAACAATCTGATCAAAGTTGGTTTTCAATATGTTTAATATCAACAGAGCTAAAGTATTAATAGAACTTCCAAACTAAGATATGACTGGCATCTATAAGTTAACACATAACTTCACAGAGTCTAAACATTAACCAACAGCAAATAGTAAGTCAAAAGTAAGTATAATCCTCCTAGAAATGAAAATAACCCTTAATATCATGCTTTGCAAAGATATTGAAAAGATATCTGGTCATCCTGTTGCCTCATGCCAGGTTTTTTATTATAATGCTTATTAACAGTGGGAAACAAAACAAAACGAACAAGGAAATTATGGAATAAATGTCTTTCACCCCTTCTCAGGACACAGGGAGCATTAGGCTGTGTCCACTGACTTTTCTGAGGCTGATCACCTACCTCAAGCCTTTTGCAGCCAGAATGGCATTGGGAATTCCATCTACCAGGGTGACTACTTGTAAGTTCTAGCCTAAGAGAGGAGCACCATTCTCAATTCTCAGATCCCTAAACTTTTTAAAAAAATTTTATTTATTAATTTTTTAAATTAATTTGTTTTTGTTACAGATGTTTCTCCTTTTCCCCCAACTGATTCCCCCCTCCCCATCCCTCCCTGCCCTGACCCCAGCTTTGTTGTCCATGTCCATTGCTCATGCATATATGCATATAAGATCTGTGGTTAATCTCTCCCCCACCACACCCTCTTCTGGGAATTGTCAATCTGTACCCCACTTCCATGTCTCAGGGACGATCCTATTCTTCAGACTGTTATGTTCATTATATTCCACAAATAAGTGAGATCATGTGATACTTGTCTTTCTCTGTTTGGCTTCTTTCGCTTAGGATAATACTTTCCAGGTCCCTCCATGTCGTCTCAAAGGATAAGAGATCATTCTTTCTTACAGCTGCATAGTACTCCATTGTGTATATGTACCACCACTTTTTTATCCATTTGTCTACTGATGGAGATTTGGGCTGTTTCCAGATCTCAGCTATTGTAAATAGTGCTGCTACAAACATGGGGGTACATATATTCTTTCTGATTGGTGTTTCAGGCTTCTTAGGGTATATTCCTAGAAGTGGGATCACTGGGTCAAATAGAAGTTCAATTTTTAATTTTTTGAGGTAACACAATATTGTTTTCCATAGTGGATACAGCAGTCTGCATTCCCACCAGCAATCTACTAGAGTCCTCTTTTCTCCACACCCTCACCAACACATGTTGTTAGATGATTTATTGATGGTGGCCATTCTCACAGGTGTGAGGTGATACCTCATTGTTGTTTTAATTTGCATCTCTCTGATGATTAGTGATGCTGAGCATTTCTTCATATGTCTCTTGGCCATTTGTATGTCCTATTTGGAGAGCTGTCTATATAGTTCCTCTGCCCATTTTTTAATTGGGTTCTTTGTTTTCCTTTTGTTGAGTTGTATAAGTACTCTCTATATATTGGAAATTAACCCCTTATCTGATGTATCATTGGCAATTATGCTCTCCCATACAGTGGGTTGCCTTTCCATTTTGATGGTTGTTTCTTTTGCTGTGCAGAAGCTTTTGAGTTTGATGTAGTCCCATGTGTTCATTTTCTCCTTTGTTTCTGTTGCCTAAGGTGATGTATCGGTGAAAATTCTGCTCCGTATGATGTCCGAAATTTTGTTGCCTACAGTTTCTTCTAGGATATTTATGGATTCATGAGTCACATTTAAGTCGTTTATCCATTTTGAGTTTATTCTTGTGTTTGGTGTAAGTTGATGGTCTGTCTAGTTTCATTTTTTTTTTTTTTTTTTTGCATGTAGCTGTCCAATTTTCCCAACACCATTTATTAAAGAGGCTGTCTTTACTCCACTGTATGCTCTTAACTCCTTTGTCAGATATTAATTGAGCATATTGCCTTGGGTCCTCTGCTCTGTTCCACTGGTCTATATGCTTGTTCTTGTGCTAGTACCAGGCTGTTTTGATTACAGTGGCTTTGTAGTATAACCTGAAATCTGGTAATGAGATCCCTCCAACTTTTCTTTTTTTTTTTCAAGATTGCTGTGGCTATTCGAGGTCTTTTTATGGTTCCATACAAACTTTTGAAATATTTTTTCTAGTTCTGTGAAATATGTCATTGGTACTTTGATGGGGATTGCATTGAATCTATAGATTGCTTGGGGTAGTATGGACATTTTAATGATGTTAATTCTTCCAATCAATAAACAAGTATATACTTCCACTTTTTAATATCTTCCTCTATTTCTTTTTTCAATGTACTGTAGTTTTCTGTGAATAGGTCCTTTATTTGTTTGGTTAAGTTTATTCCTAGGTATCTTAATTTTTTTGCCTCAATGGTAAATGGGATTGTTTTTTTAGTTTCTCTTTCTGTGAGTTCGCCATTGGTGTGTAAGAATGCCTCCGATTTCTTGACTTTGATTTTGTATCCTGCTACTTTGACAAATTCATATTTTAAGTCTAGTAGATTTTTGATAGAGTCTTTGGGGCTTTCTACGTATAGTATAATGTCATCTGCGAATAATGACAGTTTCACTTCCTCCTTTCCAATTTGGATCTCTTTTACTTTTTCTTCATGTCTGATTGCTGTGGCTAAGACTTCCAGTACTATGTTAAATAAGAGTGGCGAGAGTGAGCATCCTTGTCTTGTTCCTGTTCTTAAGGAAAATGCTTTTAATTTTTGCCCATTGAGTATGATGTTGGCTGTAGATCTTTCATATGTGGCCTTTATTATGTGGAGATAGGATCCCTCTTTTCCCAGATTGGTGAGCATTTTTATCAGAAATGGGTGCTGGATTTTCTTGAATGCTTTTTCAGTGCCTATTGATATGATCATATGATTTTTATCTTTCATTTTGTTTATGTGGTGTATCACATTTATTGATTTGAGAATATTGTACCAGCCATGCATTCCTGTGAAGAAGCCCACTTGGTCATGGTGAATAATTTTTTTGATGTATTGCTGGATCCGATTTGCTAGTATTTTGTTCAGGATTTTGGCATCTATGTTCATCAGGGATATTGGCCTGTAGTTTTCTTTCTTTGTAGTGTCTTGTCTGGTTTTGGAATTAGAATTATGCTGGCCTCATAAAACGAGTTTGGAAGTCTTCCTTCTTCTTGAATTTTTTGAAATAGTTTGAGGAGAATGGGTATTAGTTCTTCTTTGAATGTTTGGTAAATTCCCCAGTGAAGCTGTCTGGGCCTGGGCTTTTGTTTGCAGGGAGTCTTGATTACATCTTTAATTTCTTTTGTTGTTATTGGTCTGTTCAAGTTTTCTCTTTTCCCAGTTCAGTTTTGGGAGACTATATGTTTCTAGAAATTTGTCCATTTCACTTAGATTGTCAAATTTGTTGCCATATAATTGTTCATAATATTTGTTCACAATCCTTTGTATTTCTCTGGTGTCAGTTATTATTTCTCCTCTTTCATTTCTGATTTTGTGTTTTTGGGTTCTCTCTTTTTGTTTCTTGCTGTGTCTAGCTAAGGGTCCATCAATCCTGTTTGTCTTTTCAAAGAACCAGCTCTTTGTTTCATTGATCCTTTGAACTGTTTTTTTGGTCTTTTATGTCATTTATTTCTGCTCTGATCTTTACTAATTTATTTCTTCTACCTGCTTTGGGGTTTTCTTTTTGTTTGTTTTCTAGTTCTTTACATTGTGAGGTTAGATAGTCTATTAGAAATTTTTCTTGCTTCTTGAGGTAGGCCTCTAGTGCTATGAACTTCCCTCTCAGAACTGCTTTCACTGCATCCCATAGATTTTGTGTGGTTGTGTGTTCATTTTCATTGGTTTCCAGGAAGTTTTTAATTTCTTCTTTGATCTCCATGGTAACCCATTCATTGTTCAATAACATGCCATTTAGCCTCCATATTTTTAAATGTCTTTGAGTGTTCTTGTTGCAATTGATATCTAGTTTCATGCCATTGTGATCTGAGAAGATGCTTGATATAATTTTAATGTTCTTGAACTTGTAGAGACCTAGTTTGTGCCCTAACATGTGGTCTATCTTTGAGAATGTCCCATGTGCACTTGAGAATAATGGGAATTCTGCAGTTTTGGGGTGTAGTCTCTGTAGAATTACAGATAATTCTCTCTATTAAATCCATTTGCTCTAGTGTTTCATTTAGAGTCTGTGATTCCTTGTTAATTTTTGTTTAGAACATCTATCCAGTGATGTAAGCAGGTATTGAAATCACTTGCTATGATTGTATTACTGTTGATTTCTCCTTTGAAGCCCTCCAAAAAATTTTTAATATATGTTGGTGCTCCTAAGTTAGGTGTACATATGTGTACCAAGGTTATATCTTCTTGTTGGATAGAGCCTTTCAATATTATGTAGTGGCCTTCTTTGTCTCTAGTTATGGCCTTCATTTTGAAATCTACTTTATCAGATATGAGTATTGCTACCTCAGCTTTTTTTTTTGCTTTCTGTTTGCTTGAAAGATTTTTTTCCATCCCTTCACTTTCAACCTATGTGAGTCTTTTGTTATGAGGTGGGTCTCTTGTAAACAACGTATATGTGAGTCATGCTTTCTTATCCAGTCAGCTACTCTTGTCTTTTTCTAGGAGCATTCAAACCATTCATATTTAAGGTGATAATTGATATGTACTTATTTATTGCCATTTTTGTTTAGTGTGGTTCTATTTTTCTTCCAATTTCTTCTACTAATTGCAGCAGTCCTTTTAGCACATCTTGTAGTGATAGTTTGGTGTTAATATATTCCCTTAGCCTTTTTTTTTTTTTTTTTTGGTCTGGGAAGCTATTTATTTGACCTTCTATTTTGAATGATAGCCTTGCTGGATAGAGTAGTCTTGGATTCAGATCCTTGTTTTCCATGACCTTGATTACTTCATGCCACTCCCTTCTAGCCTGTAGTGTTTCTGTGGAGAAGTCAGCTGATAGCCTCACTTGGGTTTCTTTGTAGGTAACCTCTTGCTTATCTCTTGCTGCCTTTAGGATTCTCTTTGTCTTTAATTTTTGGCATTTTAATTACTATGTGTCTTGGTGTGGGCCTGTTTGGGTTCTTTGTACTTGGGGCTCTCTGTGCTTCTTGAACTTGAATGCCTTCTTCACTCACCAAGGTAAGAAAGTTTTCTGTCACAATTTCTTTAAATATATTCTCTAACCCTTGCCCATTTTCTTCCTCTGCGGGGATTCCTATGATTCGAATATTATTACATTTCCAATTGTCCCACAGTTCTCTTAAGCTATCTTCCTGTTTTTTAATTGTTTTTTTCCTTTTGGTTTTCTGATTGGGTCTTTTTTTCTACCCTGTTTTTAATTTACTGATCTGGTCCTCAGCTTCTTCTATTCTGCTGGTTAGTCCTTTCAATGTGTTCTTAATTTCTGCTGTCATTCTTCATTTACACTTGGTTGGTTTTCAATGTTTCTATATCTTTACTCATGGTACTGATGTCCTTTCTCATGCTGTTAAGCTTCCTCAAGATCATGGCTCTGAACTCTACCTCTGTAATTTGCTGAGCTGCATTTCACTGATCTCATCTTTGATAGAGTTCTCTTGTTCTTTCACTTGGAACTTGTTTGTTTGTTTCACCATTTTGGCTATCTCAGTGGGTTTTGGAGCCTGCCAAATTTTCCCTGTGGGTGTTGGTTTCCTGCTGTTTGTGGCTCCCTCTACTGGGTTTGGAGGAGCCTGGGTGGGCCCACGTTAAACACCACTGTGAAGTCTTACTTTCCTGGGCAGATTTGCAAGCCCAGGAAAGGGTCAGTTATCCTCTAGCTTTTTCCTGGTGGCTAGTAGTCTCAGTTACTCAGTGCCTTGGAATATAGCCCTGGTGTTCTGCATAAGAGGATTTCCAGAGGGTGAGATAGATGCTGGTTATTAATGAATCTCAATTTGAATTTTTTTGCCTCACCTGGGAAAGGCTTTATCTCAGGTTGTGTGTGTGTGTGTGTGGGGGGCTGCTGCTTATTCCCCAGCTTGGGGAAGGAGCACACTGGCCACTGTCCTTTGTGGTCACAACTCAGCAAAAAATTTGAGTGCCTTCCAAATCCCTGGTGTCCCCACAGAGTTCCAGCCCAGCCTGCCCTCCCTCTGCCGTAGCCCCCGGGTGAGTGGCTTTGGCTATTTTAGTGCTCTTTTCTGGCTCTCTGTGCTGTGGAGCGGGCTTGGTCTTTATTCCCCAAGGGCACTGCTCACAGCTAAGGCTTCTACTGTCCCTGGGCTCCCAGCCTGCCACCCTCTGGAGCCTCTGCAGATCCTACCAGTGTCCCTGGTTATATGGTCCTGTCCTGCTGCTTTTCTGTTGCTTTTTTCTGAGGATTTGTTTTTATTTTAGTTGTAATTCCCATTTGGTCCTGGGAGATCATCTGGGAAGCTTTTATTCACTCTGCCCTCATTTGCAAATCCTCTATGCCTATCTTGTGCACAGCTGGGTGGCACAGGCCTTTCTGGTGCCCCCGCACTTTGCAGGTCTTGTGGGCAACTGGATCGCACAGTCCCTTTGGGGGCCAGGCTCTATGCCTATGTTATGGGCTGCTGGGTCACACAGGCCTCTCTGGTGCTTCAGCAACCAGTGGGCCCCGTGGGTAACTAGATTGTGCAGACCCTGCTGGGTTGTACAGTCCTCTCTGGTGCTTCGGCACCCCTCAGGTCCAGGGGGTAATTGGATGGCACAGTGCCTGCTGGGTCGCACAGGCCTCTCTGGTTCTTCAGCACCTCGCAGGTCCAGCGGGTAACTAGATCTCACAGTCCCTGATGGGTAGCACAGGCCTCTCTGGTGCCCCTGCACCCTGCAGTTCCCACAGGCGGGCAGCTGGATAGTACCAGTCTCTGGGGCTCTGGCTTCCCACTGCTCTTGTGAGCTACTGGACAGCACAGGCCTCTGTGGAGCCCCAAGTCCCGCAGCTGATGGCTGGGGAGTGCTGCTGCCCAGTGGGGCTCAACTCCTGCTCAGCTTTTGCTGTAGTTTTTGGGGATGGGTCTCAGCTGCTTGTCTGTGCTTCTGTTATCTGGGGATGGATGTCTGCTTCCCAGCCTCTGTTGCTGGGAGTATTCCTGGACTCTGATTGGGCTGCTACTGTGGGGGATGGTGCTGGGTTCTGGGCTGTCTGTGGCTTCAGTGACTGGCATCTTGGCAGCTCCGCTACTGTGCACTGGTCTGTGTTGACACAGAGTGTCCACTGGTCCGATGGTGCCAGGTGCGCTGGTGGGCTCAGGTTGCTGGGCCCTAGCTGCTCCCACTGCCTCCTCCTGGGGAAGACCCGGGATCTTCCTAAATGGTGGGACCTCCCCATGGCTCAGGGAGAAGCCCCCTGAAGGGCCGCTCACGGCGGTAGCGGGCTGCTCCGTCCACAGCGCAGGAACCTTCTGCTCCGCGGCTCTGCACTGCTCGGGTTTGGTCATCCACCTGCACATCCACTCACTCTCTCACACACACTCGCTCACTCTCTCCCACACTCACCCTCCCTCCGGTCCTGACTGCAGCCATGAGATCCCTAAACTTTTCTGGGTGCCATTGCCTCCCTTGCTTTGGGCGGAGCACAGGCTGTGAAGTAGGGGCAGGGAACTGAACCCCTTCTCCTCAACTGTCACCAGCATCTAACACTCCACTTTATTCTCTGATCTAAAAGAGTATTTTGGCCCTGGCCAGTTTGGTTCAGTGGTTAACGCGTCGACCTGCGGTCCGGAGAGACCCGGGTTTGGTTCCCGCTAAGGGCACGTACTTCGGTTGCAGTTTGTCCCCGGCCCTGGTTGGTCGTGCGGGTGGCAGCCACTCGATGTGTCCCTTCACGTCGATGTTTCTCTCTCTCTCTCCCTCCCACTCTATCTGTACAAAAAATGGAAAAATATCCTTGGGTGAGGATTAAAAAAATAAAAAAATAAAAAAAAATAAAAGAGTATTTTGTTTTTCTTGGTCTGAGAGGGAGGGTTGAGGGGGGAGGAGGAAAATGAAAACCAGCTCAACAAGAACTCATTCAGTATCGTTCATCCATATCGTCTCTATAACCTGGCTCAAGCTTTTGAAGTGTCACTTCTGTTCCAGGGTCTGGCAAACCCCTGTTGGGAAAGGTCAGCGTTAAGACGGCACCCTGCCGTAGCAGTCAAATGTCATGTGCTACGTAGCTTGGTTATATGAATTATGTGTGTTTTATATATAATGTAAAACTCATGTTGTAGAAGAATACTGAATGATGTGTGAGATTAATTTTCATCCTGAAAAATGTATCTATTATATGCACGGAAAAACATCTATCAATAAATTCTTAGTGATCATCTCTAGGGGTGAGATTATACATGGTTTTAATTTTATTATAATTTTTATTTTTAGCATTTCCAAAATGTCTTCATGAATATGCATTACTTCTATAATAAAAGAAATTTAACAGAAAATAGCACTCAATGAGTTATGGCATTTTCTGAGCCTCGGGAGCTCGTGACCAGGAGACATTATTCTCTGAGGATCCTGTGGGAGGTGGGCTCCATTCTGGGGCTGATTCAGTAGCCTCTGGGTTTCTTCCAGGCTCAAAGCTGAGTAAATCCAAAGTAGTTTCTGACTAGCATGTTCTTTGAACAGCAGCTGGGGCTGGAGGGTAGCTCAAAACAGGAAGTAAACCCCAACGCAGTATAGTGAGTGCTAAGTAAATAATGAAACAACTATTGACTGCATTACATTAGGTTTTATAATGCCATCTGTCAGGATTTGCCAAATATAACAAAGTAAAGGCGGTGGAAGACCGAGACTGGAAGTTTTCAAAAAGGAAACATCGAAGATAGATGGTAAGTGTGGGAATAAGATGATTTCAAACTGCATGACCTCAGGGGCCTTGAGAACATATAGCAGAAATGGTAGCAAAATGTGAAATCTAGAAGCCTACTATACATATTATGAAGGGTTTTCCCCAACCATGTTGTCTTAAAAAGCAAACACCATGGACATGTAGCAGAGAGGCACTACCCATGTCCTTTCTTCTGATGATTAGACTTATGTCTGGAAATTATTTGAGGTTAAATTGAAGTGATTTCTGACTTCATCTAGAAAAAGTTTGTTTTATTTATCCTTACCCAAGGACTTTTTTTTTTTTTCTCTCATTTATCTTGAGACAGCATGGGAGGGAGAGAGGGAAAGAGAGAGAGAGAGAGAAACATCGATCACATCAAGTAGCCGCCACCCACATGGCCCCATCTGGGCCCGGGGACAAACTGCAACTGAGGTATGTGCCCTTAGCGAGAACCGAACTGGAGTCTCTCTGGACCACAGGCCGACACTCTAACCACTGAGCCAAACCGGCCAGGGCCATCTAGAAAAAGTTTTAAAGGGCATTCTTATGATCCTGTCTAAGAACATTAGCAATGTCCTCGTGTGATGGGCCAATGGTGTCAAGTTCCTCAGTCTTTCCCAGTAGCACCAAGGTCTGCACCCTGGGAATCCAAGGTTTCTTCCTGTGACATCAGAAAGATACATATTAGTGCCGTATTCTTAAATTTCCTTAAGTATCCATTTGGTAATTATCTTCTAGAAAATTATTCGAAACCTCTTTGTATATAATGTTTTTAGGATGAGCATCTTTTGGATAATAAGGTGTTGGTAGCAGTGAGTGTCACAAAACAAATTAGACTTGGAATCAAGGTACAAAATTATTTTTCACATCAACTTGGATGAGTCTTTTAACCTCTACAATCCCTATTGCCTTATTCCTAAATAGAAAAAATAATTTCTTCACCCTTTAGACTGCTGTGCAATTAAATGAGAAATTATATGAAGAATTTAATGAATATCAAACCCTCTTTCCCATTTATTATTCATGCTACAAAATGACATTTTTCTGTATTTTTTTTATTAACCCCATTTTTTTCAAACTTGGAGTACATTATCAAGTTCTATTCCTTTGAGGTCTGGTGCAGAAATTACCCTATGTATTTAATCTTCACGACTACATGGATTGTAATAAGATTTTCTAGCAATCTTTATCTTTCCAGATCATTGTTTTATTTTGATAGTTTATCTTCATGTAGGGATTCTTCTATTCCTTATGATAAAGCCAGAGCCCTTTGGGGGAGATAATGGGAAATATTCTCTACTCTCGCCATTTTCTATATATAGGTCGACATCAAACTTTGAAACATTTCCAGAATTTTAACTATTGTATATGAAAAACTTGAAAAGAGAACTTGGAGATCAGATTAAAATTATATTGCTGTTGTTAAGAATTTATCAACTCTTCTTTATCACCTTGGATGAGACCTTATTAAATTAATAGAGATACTATTCTTATCCTTAACACTTATGATTATGATAAGAAGGTACAGTATACATAAGAAACACAAAAGAAACATTTATAAAATGGTAAAAAAATACTGTGAATCATAGGACACCCATCATGTCCACCTCTATTATCTCATATTAGTGGTAATTTTTTAGTCACAGTATTAAGGTAATAAAAAAGACAAAGTCCCTTTAGCTCTGTAAAGCAAAGAATTTTTATATAGAATAAGATTTCTTTTTCATTATAACTTTCTTTCTATTCTCCTCCCAATTCAAATGCTCCCCCTACCCATTATATAATGACCCATATTCCATAATATGCTTATCGTGGCCATTGCCAGAAGGAAAGAAGGAAGCATTGGTGTTGGGTTTTTTTTATTTAATCTGGGGACCTCAAGGTCCCCTGATAGGTGGAGACTTGTTATTCTAAGCACTAAGATTTGAGAGTCCTTCATCTGAATCAAGGTGCCACTAACACCTTGGTGCCAATAATCCTGCTCAACAGACATATCTCCCACCCCATATCTGACATTAATATACAAGACGAACACCTTAGACACATGATCCTGACTGAGCAAAGGGGAAAGTTAGAAATTCCATGTCCAGTTCTATGCATATCATGTATAAAGCTATGACACTTTTTAATTTCAAACAGGGTGCAGAATTTCACCAAGAGTTTAGGGTGTTGGAGAATGTTTTAACCATCCTAAAAGATTCTTCCCTTGGGAACAAAGGGAAACAAGAATGTTAGCCAAACTGAGAGGTGGGATTAGGGAAGGGTTGAAATAGTCGCTGAATCCTTTACTCCAAAAAATCAAGAACACTCATTACATACCTCTCCATCCCAAAGTGTGGTGTAATGAATGCTGCTTTGGGCAGAATGGGCTGTGTATACTATGGGTGTGTAAAAAGACGAGGCTTCAGGTAGGTTGATGAATCAAGGAAAGTTTCATGGAAGAGGTAGGATTTTGGCCGATGAAAGATAGTAAAATATTTCAAAAGGCATGGGGCCATGCATAAGACGTATTTCAACACAGAAGACTAAAACTTGATTTACACAAAAGTAACTTAATGTTTACAATTTATCCTTCATTCTCATCTTTCCATAAGGTTTGTTCCCCCCCACCCTGTTATCCATGTAGAAGGATACAGAGCTGATGAATTTATTAAACTGTGCTCTCAATTTCTAACTGCAGTCTCTTTATTTAACTGAGAAAATAAACCCATCTTAAGTGGCTAATTTACTTGTCTCTTTCTTAAGCCACATAGATTATAAAGTCACTGCTCTGTGAAAACAAAAATCATGTAATAAATACTCTACCTGGTTACTTTTTAAATTAATCACTCTATTTTCAAAATCGACACCAGAATCTCATGCCAAGTGAATAACTTGGAGTAATGATTTTATTGCCTTCACTGTAATGCTGCTGCTTATTTATCTATTTTGCAGAATTTATGGCTTATATGTTTTAGTGTTGCTATGGTTATCCCAGCTTCTTCCCTTTGCTCTGTTATAATGAATATTTTAGAGATCTTGTACTTGACACTCTTACTGATGTTTTTTTCTACTTCATGATATGAAGCTAGAATCAATATCTCTTTCCTTCCACTTCAGTTATTTATGAGAATATATGCTCTCATTGATTCAAAGCCTGAGAGAAACCTTACTGTGCGTAAGTCAGAATTTCAGTGCAGAAGGAAGTGGGACCCTCAGAAAGAAGTTCCACTCATATGATTAGATGTTGAGATTTGGTTTCCCCTACTACCCCTCAGTGATCATCTGACCCTTAATTCCTCCTAGGTGGACCCTCTAACCCTTCTCTTCTTTTATCTGTCTTGGGCCAGGAACCTTGAGTCTTCTTTGTCCAGGGTCTCTCCTTAAATGGAAAAAAATAAAAAGCTTACATGTGTATGACAGTGGGAGACCCCAAGAGGAAAGAGCTCAGGCCACGGGAAGGGGTCACACATTATGAACTATCAGGAATTGTAGAAGGGCAAGGAAGGAAATACATGACATCCTTCCTGCTACTTGTAGAATCACACTGTCTCGCTAAATCTAATCTTAGTGGGACAACTATTGTTCCAACAATCAATGTTTAGACAGAAGTCGGTGGTGTAAAGAATAAAAATTGGAAGCTGAGGTGCATGTTGTGTATCTAAGACCTCTGGGGTGACTTTGAACTTTCAGCTTGCTCTCTAGGTGCTCTGGGGCCTGGGACATGTGTGACCTTTGTGGTTTAAAGAGAAACTTCTCCCAAGGGCACATATAACTGAGTCAAGGAGTTCTACAAATAGAACTACAAGTGAAAATTCTTTCTCCAACTATTCGTTAAAAAAAAAGTACAAACAAGTTCTAGGTTTCCAAAGGAAACAGTTTAACAGTTTTTCCTGAGTGATAACATGTCTTTAAACTTTCTTGAACTAACTTTAGTATTTCTCAGAGACTTTTCACTCTTTGCACGGACAGTCTCTGCTAACTACTGAGCTGAGATTGCTTTGACTGGCGTACGTCTCCTCTCACCGCATGTGACATCACTGAGGGCAGAGCAGCTTCTTAGATGGTGCCACCAGTGGGACTGCGAAAACACTAGTGATCAGTAGCTGCTTACTGAGTTGCAAGTGACCATTTTACCCTCTTGGATGGCTCGAGATACAAACAGACGTGTTATCTGATTACAGACCCTGAGTGAGGTTTCTGTGGTCTGGGCAAAGCATCATTGTGAGGCTACGTCCTAATTCTCAGGACAAGGATATCCGGATGATTGATTCATAAATTGGAAACATAGTTTTTTTTTCCTGCTTAATATTTATGGCTATCATCAGCTGTTCCTTTCTTCTGTCAGAATACCTGGGAAGAATAATACATTAGAACATCTTTGTTTCTTCCTTATAACCCATCTTGTTACCAGAAGAACATAGAGTAACTTACAGAAATATTTATACCATACCTGTCTATTTTAAAGAAGCATCATAAGTGGACAAATGGAAAGCACTTGAAGAAAGAATGCCTTGCCAAGGAACAAAGCCAGCAAAGAACTGGTTCGTGTGTGGTCCGGTCTCTCATGGTAGTTTTTAATGGTTCAGTGTAATTAGTTTGGGGTGGGGATCAGATCACAGCCCAAGTAGAAGGGATGAAGGAAAGACAGCACACAGAGTTCTAGAAATGAGGCCTCGAGATGGCATGGCCGATGCTGAAGAATTTAGACTTAACTGCAGGGTAGATAGCAAGAGTCACTGGTGGGCTTTAAGCAAGAGAAGAGTAGATGATCAGATTTGTGTTTTTAGAAAGATCGTTCAAGCACAATAGAAAGGTGCTTTGGAGAGAGAGAACTCTGGCTGCAGTAAGACTCCTAAACTGGAAAGTTTTACATTAATCTGTATGGAGATGAGTTATGGGAATATCACCGTAAGTAAAAAGTAGGGGATGGATATGAGTATTTTAAATAAAAGTGAATCAGCCAGTCTTGGCCACCAGTGCAGAATCTACTGGAGACAGGAAAGCATACGTGACCACATGATTTCCAGCTTGGGAGTAGATGGTGTCCTTCACTAAGATTAGGAGGATTAGGAAAAAGAGCATGACATGCTTTTTGTGTTTGTTTTTTTAGCAAGACAGTTTCAAAAATGTTGACTTTCCTGAGGTGGGGGAGAATGAGAGCATAGTAATTAAAATATTTCTAATAAATAGGATAGAAGAAGTAGCAATCATCACTTACAGTCTACACTGTTCAGTATTGTGATGAACTTTGGTTTTGGGGGTGGGTTTAAGGAGAAGTTTTTATAAAGTATCATCAGCCTGGTGTCTATAATGAGTACATGCCTACCTGATCATGCTCACCTGCTCTCTGCAGATTCAAAAAAAGAGCAATAAATGCTGTAAACACTGTTATTGCAGTTCCCACATTTGTACCAAGGGGTCCTGGGGTGCCATCTCAAACATACAAGGACACTGTAGCACTTGTTTTTACATTTTCTAGGGAAACACTGTGATACTTGTCAAATACTGTTGAACAACATTATCAAGTTGTCTTGACCTAACTACTTTACAAACAAGAATGTTAATTATTATTTTTGGCTTAGGAGCACTGTGAAAGAATTATTGAGTCACCAAGAACAAGGTGGACTGAGGAAGTTTAAAAACCTCTGCACTATTATAATATTCTGGACATATTTTTTCATTAAATTATCATAAACTCTATTCTTCAGAATCATAGATGGGTAAACACATCCCAAAACTTGTCTTATTACTAGTTCTGATAGTCAAAGACAGGTTCTCCCACAATAAATCTTCTCGAATTTGAGCATCCAATAGTGATTTACAATAGGGTTCAAACCTAGGTATTTCCCAACTGGACTCTGAAATTTTGTTTGTAAGTGTTTTTCACCTGGGTTGTATTTTGTGTTAGCTATTCTATGTTTTTGTTTGTTTGTTTGTTTGTTTTTTTGTGGTACATGCCCCTAGCAGGAACTGAATCTGAGACTCTGTTTTGCAGGCCGACGCTCAACTGCTGAGCCAAACTGGCCAGGGCTGTTCTATGGTTTCTATCAACCAGGTGACCTCCGTATTTTCTCAAACTTAGAATGTATATAATGCATATAAATGATTTTGTTTAATAATAGTCCACGGATAAAATGTACTTACTATCCCAAGTTTACATTTTTTCTCAGACAGAAAATCTACCAGTAGAATTAAAAAAACTGATTTTCATTTTCATTCTCTCAGCTCCTTTGCACCATCAATCCTAATAGTTTCCAACTATTGAAGCAAGGATTAAGGTTGAAGAAAATAATTGCTTTCTACCTAAGCTAAAATAGTCACCTTAACCATGGACTGTGTGTGACATTAGCCTGAATCCTAGAGGAATATGCACAGTTCCTTCCTGGTTTCCCCTGGACACACTTCCATCACCACCACGTATTACTTAGTAGGACATGCATTGGGGCATTTTCCATAATTTGACACCACTATCTCCCGGCACCCAACTATTTTAGTGTACAAAAAATCACCTAAGGTGCTTGCTAAAAATGTACATTCTTAAGACACATTCCCAGAAATCCTGATTCAAGAGATGTTAGGGGAGGGTTCAAGAATCTATGTTTGAAACAACAGATCCTCAAGTGACCCTGGGGTAGGGGTTCCTTGGACCATACTTTGAGTAACTTTGCTCTAGAGGAACGTTCCCTGAAAATCAGATAGCCATTGTGTAGTTGTATCAAATTAGACCTTATAACATCTGCCAAGATCTTAGGTTTCTAGAGATAGTTTCACTGTGATACCTTTCCAGGGAGATTGAGCAAGTTTTCAGTCATAGGTATAAAGCCACGTTGTCACTTGCCATAAATTTAATGATTTTTAGAGGTTCCCTTGTAAGAAAAATTATAAATTGTTACAGTTAGTTGTTGTTCTCAGCTGATCCCCACGAGAACTGAGTTATTTCAATGACTGGAATGACAGCACTTAAAGTTTCTGCGAGTAATCTTTATCCAAAAATTACGCCAGCTTGCCTTTAAAATGTTGGTACTAAGTAACCAGAGAGATATCTGCTAAAAGAACCCTATTAAAAGACTAAAGAAGTTGTGATTGGGCCTCATCACTGTCAATCACTTTTGGAGTTGGGGAGGGGGCTTCTTAAAGGGGCCAGAATATGTCCCACCTTTGAAGAAAATACTTAGTTGAGGGCAGATCTTTGTGTTCCTCTTCTAAAAGTAGGGGAGTGAAGTGGTGCTCCATCTCTTCTCAGATAAAAAACAAATTTCACGAGCTAGCTAAGATGCTATAGTCTGTGCTGAATGTCATGTAAATACTGGTTTTAATAGAGAATAAAGACAACAAACCCCTTGGTGTCCTGAAACTTCTGCTTAATTGATTACCTTAAAAGAATTAAAATCAAGTCTAACCTGGAGAATAAAAGATCATTGAAATGTTACTGGATACCTGAGAAGAGAGTCTCTTCCATTGGTCCATATGTCTGTTTTTGTTTTTTTTCCCAGTACCATATTGTTTTAATTATTTAAACTTTGTAACATTTTGAAGTTGGGAAGTTTGATGCCTCCAGCTCTGTTCTTTTTGCTCAATATTGCTTTGGTCCATATAACTCTTAGCATTATTTGTGGTTCCATATGAATTTTAGCATCATTCTTTATCTTTCTGTAAAAATGGCATTAAAATATTGATAAAATTGTACTGAATCTGTAGATCGCTTTGGGTATTTTACCAATATTATTTCAGTATTATAACAACACTAAAATATTAATATTTTAGCCATATCAATTCTTCTATTTATGGGATGTTTTTCCACTTGTGTGTGTCTGCCATAATTTCTTCCACTAGTGTTTTATAGTTTCAGTGTACAGGTCTTTCACCTTCTTGATTAAGTTTATTCCTAAGTGTTTATTCTTTTTAATGCTATTATAAATAAAATTGTTTTCTCAATTTCCTTTTTGAATAATTAATTTGTAGTGTTCTGGATTTTGTAATCTGGGTTTTCTTTATCAGATTAAAAAAGTTTCCGTCTCAGTTTATTTATTTTAAATTGTATGTTGGTGTTAAATTTTCAAAGGGCTTTTTCTGCATTTATTGAGAAGATCATATAATTTTTATTATTTTATTTTAATGTGATAAAATATATTAATACAATTTAAAATATTAAATCAACTGTGAATTCCGGAAATTAACTCAAGTTGGTGATGATTTTATATAATTGAATTTTATTTGATGACATTTGTTTATGATTTTTGCATCTACGTTTATTTAAGATCTTTGTTTTTAATTTTACTTTCTGATAATGTCTTCTCAAGTTTTGGAATCAAGGTTATGCTGACCTAGTAGAACTGGTAGAGAAATATTCATTCTTTTTTTTATTCTCTGGATGTGTTTGAATTATTTTTTTCCTAAATGCATTGTAGATATTATCAAGAAAACCATCCAGGCCTAGGTCTTTGCTGTGGGAAAACTTAAATTACAGATTCAATTTCTTTAATAGCCATAGAACAAATCAGATTTTCTTTTTCTTCCTGTTTCAGTTTTGGAAGCTTGCGTTTTTCTATGTATTTGTTTACTTTATCTACATTTTTTATTTTTGGCATAAGGTTGTTGAGAGTAGTCACTTATATTTCTAATGTCTAGAATATTTGTGATGCTCATTTTTTAATTCCTGATTTTTATTACCTCTTTCTTCTCTTTGTTCTTGATCTGATGTTTAAAAATAAATTTTATTAGATTTAAAAAAAACAAAAAACTTATGACTCCATTGAGGCTCTCGTGTGCTAATTTTCTATCTCATAAATTGTGCCATTGTTATTTTTTTATTTTTCATTTTACTCATCTTTATTTTTAATTTTTACTTTGGGTGAATATTTAGATTATGCATGTTCTCAGTCTTCCTTGTTCTTTTACTACTACACGCATATAAGGCTAAAATTCTCCTTCAGTGCAAAGCTTTCTTACATCCTATAAAGTTAGTTATGCACTTATATTCTCATATCAATTAGTTCAAAATATGTTCCAATTCACATTGTGATTCCTTATTTTTATCCATGAGTTATTTAGCAGTATATTGCTTAATTTTCAAAACTAGTTTTCTGCTTATTTTATTATCTTCTTAAAGTGTTTACAAAAATTTGCAAAGATAGTAAAAAGAGTTCCCAAACACCGCACACCCACTTTTCCCTATTATTAACATCTAGCATTATTGTGGTACCTCTATCACAATCAATGAAACAATATGGTTACCTTATTAATGACTGAAACAGGCCTTGTTTGGGCATGCTCTTTTGGTCAGGTGGTTAAGAAGACTGAGGTTTGCCTCAATTAGATTCAATAGAAACAGACATAGAGAGGGGTGAAGAAATTAGGTATCAATACCTAAGAATGGAGGGGAGAGGAAGAAGATTCCGGCAGAGGAATGAAGCCGAACACTGATGCAGGCTCGATAAAGTCTTGGCAAGTAGATGGGGAGCTCTGGAGCAAGCGTTGACCATCAGAGTATCCTGCATTGGGACAGATAAAGGTGGCTCTGGAAAGAGCATGACCTTGGACAATAAGGCTCTCTGAAGTCAAGGAGGAGCCTGAAGGAGCTGACAGCTGTAGACCACCTGCTGAGTACTTGCCTCACAGTTGAAGGAGGACAGGAGGCTGCACTGCGTATCTTTCTGCCAACTAAAAGCCTGAATGGAATAAAGGGGCACTGAAGAGTATGTGGAGTACCTCCAACTCCCTACATCTAATGTGCTATTTGTATGCATTATATTAATTTTTTTCCAGTGGATAGAGGTACACTGCTGACAAGTTCATTGGTGGTGAGAATTAGAAAGAATTTCTGAGATTTGGAAAACAACGGAATTGAGAATGAGTCAGGAATCTGGACTAAC
The DNA here is from genome assembly GCF_014108415.1 of Molossus molossus. Taxonomy (NCBI): domain Eukaryota; kingdom Metazoa; phylum Chordata; class Mammalia; order Chiroptera; family Molossidae; genus Molossus; species Molossus molossus. The sequence goes on from NW_023425346.1 coordinate 95,048,092, forward strand.
GGGTGGAAAGACAATTGGAAAAGAGTTCACAAGAAGGGTACCTGAAAACAGGCAGATATTTTGGGAACTCACCAAAAGGCAAGTCCAATATAAAACTAGCTGAAAAAGAAGTAAACTGTGGCCTGAACATACATCTAAAATAATGTTAGATTTGAAGAATAGATATCTAGGGTGGGACTTAGTTATAATCTTATGTACTTAACTATTTTTGTAAAGATATTTTAATTTATTTTATTTTCAACAGCCTTATTGAGGCATAATTTGATATGCAAAAACTGTACATATTTAATGTATGCAATTTAAACAGTTTGGACATATGCAATAGCCATGAAACCATCACTACAACCAAGTTAATAAATGTTTTCTTGTGTACCTTTATTGTTTTTTGTTTTGTATTTGTGTGTATGTGGGGGTGTGTGTAAGAATACTTAACATGAGATCTCTACCCTCTCAACATTTTTTTGAGTGCACAGTACAGTATTGTTGACTACAGACCTTATGCAGTATAGCAGATCTTTAAACTTATTCATGTTGCATGACTGAATGTTTATACCAATTGAACAATTCCCTCACTTTGCCCCTCCCCCAGTCCCAGGCAAACACTGTTCTATTCTCTGCTTCTATGAGTTTGACTAATTGAGGTCACCAGTAAGTGGAATTATGCAGTATTTGTCCTTCTGTCACTGGCTTACATTTTTAAAAAGGCAAAACTGTATGACGAGAAAAGAATACAAAAATGCAAAATATATTCTTGCTATGGTGAGTGATTGGGTGGATGAGTGACTGCAATGCAGCAGCAACAATGAATTAGTAGTGAGAGCTTTGTTCCCAAGACCATGTCCACCAGAAACAGATCTGACACTCGAGATGGTGATAGCAAACAGTTCACAGTATGCTCTAGCTATGATGTCACAAGGCTAACTGCTCATGAGAGTAAATTATAATAATTCCATAGTTTTGTGGGAAAAGGAGCTAAAGTTTTTGGAGCCTTTTCTATATGCCAGATATTGTGCTTAACTTGGTATGCATTATCCCAGTTCATTTCAGACTGCTTTAGCATGAGTTTTCACCTGTTATGGGATGTGGCCAAAGTGAAATCACAGTGTTAAGTCCATTAGGGGAAGAGCTTGCATCTCAGAAGACTGTGCTGAGAACTTGCTGTAGCCTGATTGGTTAGGGTTCATCTGGGTTCAACTCTTTGCAGGACCTGGACCTTACCTTAAAGAAGAGATGAGACATCAGGGATAAGAGCTCTGCCATGCCGTTCCTGTGAGTCAAGACATCCTTCTCCTGGAGCCTGGCTTCGTGGAAACCTCAGTGTGTTTTGGACGCTGGGAGTTCACAGTTAAATCATTTACTTATTCAGATATTTATTGACTACATCACAAGTAAATTTTTCAAAATTCAAGATAGTCAATAGATGCTGATTTTTCTTTTTTAAAAAACTAACTCAAATTCCAAAGGATCAAAGAGAGAGAGAGAAATAGAGAACCCCTTGAGGTGATCATTGATTGTTTCTATCTACCCAGCATCCCTCCCCCTTTCTTTGAAACAGACCCCACTTCTTTTTTTTCCCCTTTGTGGTACCCATTCTATGTGACTTGAACAAGGATAAACAATACCGTAAGAAGCATGTCTTGGCAAAAATATTTTACCACTGGTGGATAATGAGCAAAGAAATGGCTATGAGCCATCAACTCCAAGGCTTGGGTATGTAGAAATGGAAGGGATCCCAATTCTAGTCCTGTCTTTTCTGCTGGAACAGTCATGAAAGCTTCTTCATGACTCTACTTGAGAGATGGAGAACACAGAACCATGAATCCATGGACTGAGCTAAGCCTCAAGAAAAACAATCCCTTTTGATTTTTTAGTTACATAAACCAATGAAGTTACTTGTTTTGCTTCATCTAGTTTGAGCTGTCTGTTTTTCCATCACTTGAAACCAAATGAGCCCTGACTATTGTATGAATAGGGATATGGTTGAGGGAAGAGAAAGTAATATTGTTCTAAGTACCTACTGCAATGTGCTGGGCATAAAACTAGACACTATAATGTTATTAATTAATATATGTTCTTTATTTTTGAGGATAGAAGAGAGAAAATTAGATGATGTGATTTGCCTAATATCTTACTCCATATCTAATACACCAGGTTGGCTTCCCCATTTTGCAATTGTATCACATATATCTGTGTATATGTAGAAATAATATTAGAAGAATTTAAGCAATGGTGAGAATTATTATATAAGAAGATAAAAAACAGACTGAGATGGAGAGAAAACTGGGTCTGACAGAGACTTCAAAAGCAGTCCAGAGCATCCTGACCTCTGTCCAGACATCTTTGACCATCAGTTCTTGGGTAAGTTCTCATTCTTCCTAAACCTCAGCCTTGCTCACCCTCAGCCATCTAACATTTACTTCTCTACCTCTTCCAATGAATATTGAACTCTATTAGACTGGTTTATACAAAATAATTCAGACTCATTAGACCTTAGTTCAATTTTCAGTACTCCTGCTGATGAGTCATAAAGCTTTGAACAAGTCACATAACCTAAGACTCAATCTTTAAATCTATAAATGAAAAATAAACTAGGAGTTGCAGTAGCTGGAACATAGAAGGAACTCAAACAAATGTTAGTTTCTTTCTCATCTTCTTCACTTATGGAATAGAACTTGAAAAGGGGGGGGGGGTGAATAAGGTTTTTGGTAGAGTTCTTTTTTGAAGTGGTATTTGCTGCAACAAAAAATTACCTATAGACATTTTCAGCCCTATAGTAGAAGTTTCCATTTGCACTGACAAAGGTTTGTCTTCATGAGGTAAAGATCTGGGCAGCCTCTTATATGTACTGAGGTCTAACTGTCCAAAGATTTACAGAAGGAAATATTCTCTCCCAACTGAATCCAACTAATTTGGGTAGTAATTGGTGAATCTCCTGTCCTACCCTGTCTCTTACTTGGGAATGTTTTCATTTACAAAAATAGAATCAAAATAAATTGGATTATACTTGATATTATTTTTTCTTCCTGCAGAAATGGCAACAGTTGGCAGCTGGAAAAGTTGAAATATTTCCTCTAATTTAAACCACAAGTACAATCAAGTAGAGAATGTAGATGATGATGATTTTAGCTTTCAAAATATGTATTCAAATCATTAGCTTGACAATGTGATGTGTACTGCGGGGGTTTTATATAGAGCAGATAAGTGAAAGTCTCGGTGTCTATACACCTGAGAAGAAAGGTAGTTCTGAGAAGGCACCAAACACATTGAATAAAGATCTACTTGGTCTCCTACTTACCAGTTTACTTTTTCTTTTTAATTTCCAATTTTTATGATTACTATTGCTGTTCTTATTACTATTATTTAGCGATTTATGCTCTTCTAGGAATTGTCCATCAGTTCTAAACATAGCTGCTTTTTAAAGCTCTTATTATAGTTTTGTGAGGGTTTTTTTTGTTTGTTTTTGTTTGTTTGTTTTTTTAGCAGTATGTCTCTCCCTTAAGATTTTATTATGAAATATAAAACTGGTAAAAACAGAAACCATCAGAGTTACCTTGTTAACCTCACTGAGGGATTTTCAGGATCATGATGCATTTTACTTAATATGTGAATGTGTATACTTAGGCCATGACAAAGAAATCACATATTCTTGTGACTATACCTTCAAATGGTCTCCACACATTAGAACTTAAGTAATTTGGTTCTTTTTTTTTTTCATCCTCACCTGAGGACGTTTTTCCATTTTTTGTTCAGATAGAGTGGGAGGGAGAGAGAGGAAGAGAGAGCGAGAAGAACATCGACGTGAAAGGAACACATCGAGTGGCTGCCACCCACACAACCAACCAGGGCCGGGGACAAACTGCAACCGAGGTACGTGCCCTTAGCAGGAACTGAACTCGGGTCTCTCTGGACCACAGGCCAACACTCTAACCGCTGAGCCAAGCCGGCCAGGGCAGTAATTTGGTTCTTAAAAAAAAAAACTTACTTGATTTATATTTTTTAAGTGCAATAAAGTACAGTGGGGAGTGATTAGAAGTGTGTGGGTTTTGGGGTTGGGGAGAGCTGGGTTTGAACCCCAGCTTCATGACTTATTTTTCTGGTTGACTTCAAGCAACAGACTTACAATCTTTAAGCCTCAGTATCCAAATATGTACAGGGAAAATACTAAAAACCAAGTTAGCTAAATATGCAAAAGAACTGTGACAGCAACTATTGTTGGCCAATCTAATGCTGTTCGGAATCCTCTTCTCTCTACCCACCTTCCATCTTTCTATGGGTTGTACAGGGAAGTCTCCTGAGAAGGCGTTTCTTCTCAACTAACATGACAGTGCTTTTGGTCCTGCCTCTTTCTTCTGTTTTTGGAAGAAGATGCAATGCTTGGAGATGGAGTAGCCCCATTGGAACCGTGAGTTTGAAACCACACACTAAGGCTGGTACAGAAGGAAACTGTATATTTTATATTCTTGAGAAGCTAGAGCTGACCTAGAATAGTTTTCTCAAGACTTCTTACTATGCAATGAACAACCCCTTATCTAAGAAAGCCACTGTTTCTCTAGTTTCTGTTACCCAAAGTTGCAGCATTCCTGTGGGATACAAGAGCAAACATAGGCCACTGGAAGAAAGCTCAAATATTGTCAATCACCATCTCCTCCGCACCACGAGTAATAGCCATATAATGGATGAGACACAGTTAAAAATCTCAGGTATTGCTTTTCACTTTCTTGTGAATGGTGTCACCACTTAACCTGTTTGTATTCTAGAACCTTTGAAAAAGCCACATACCTCCCTCTCCCTTTTATATTTTACCCATTCTAAGACCCAGTGATTTTGCCCCTATCTGTCCCATCACTGACTTCTGTGCATCTCCCATGCCACCACCTTAGTCCATTATGGTTCACTTAGGCCATCACATTCTCACATTAGTACAGGTGAGTTTCTGCGTACATTGTTCTCTCTGACTAGAATGTTCTCTCCCCATAATTCCTACTTACTTTTCAGATCATACGTAAATCAGCACAAACTCAGAAAACATCTCCCCAACCTCCTTGCCCTGACCATCTTCCTTTTATAGCTCATTATGTCTCTCTTTATAGCACATATTAAACATTTTACATTTATATGTGAGTCTTAAATGAAAGTCTCCACACTGGTTTATGAGTACCAGGAGAGCTGAGTCTATTGTTTTGTTTTACCTTTCATTATTTTATACTCATGTCAAGCCCAGCACTGAGCACACAGTAAGTGTTCAATGTGCTCTTAATCATAACTTTTAATGAGCACTTACTGTGTACAATGCATCTTCCATTAATGAAGCATATGCATTAACTCAGTTTATTTTATTTACTTATTTATTGGGACTGACAGCGATGACTGAATTAGTCATGTTGCTAATTTACCTCCAAATGTTTTGTATAGCACATTAGAAATATTTGTTTCTCAACATAAAAAGAGAAAAGACAGTGAAATGTGCACTGCATTCACTCAGTGCTTTAACCACAGCAATACTATTTTGAAGATTAGATTATCCCACTTTACAGATAAGGAGCAGGAGGCACTGAGGAATTAAGGAATTTACCTGAGATTATACAAGTAGCAAACCCAAATTTCGAATTTTTCTTTGAAGCCGATTCTATTAGCCACTGACCAAAATGGAATAAAAGAAAGAGTCTTTCTGCCAACTGGACAATGATAACCACTTTGGTTCTGCAGCTCTGATGGTCAACAAGAAATAGATCACAGCTGCTTTGTACAAGCCCTTCTGCAGGGGCTCAGTGGATAAGATGCTGCTCAAGGTGCCCAATTTATATCTGAAAGGCTCTGTACAGCTGAATGTTGGTTTGTCTGTGAATATAAAGCAAATTCTCTTATGTATTTATATTTTCCTTAAAAACAAAATAGTAATGCATTATCTAACTGTTGGCTTTCCTCTTCAGTTTGCTGGTCCCTCCTATTACCTCATGTGAGAAAACACATGCATTTTACTAGATTTCTTCTTTATTATGCCATGTTGGGTAATGCTATATATATTTTTAAAATCCAAAACCAAAATTGAGACAGTGAAGAAAACACCATCTGTAACAAGTGAAATAATAATAACATTTTTTTTTTCTGTTCTCAAAGCACATCAATGTTATATAAAGAAGGGAAAATGATTAGTTTCAGGCTGAGCTTGACTGTGCCAAATAAGTATGCTAATTTTGTTGGCTCGGTTGGAGAAGCCTGAAATCAAAGATTTACGCAGGGATTTGCAAATGACAGGCTATTTACGTACTTTCATATATTTATACTTCAACCACTAGTGCATTTAGTGGAATTGGATTCCAGAGAAAAATAAAAGAAGAAAGTCAATAGAGAGCTGGAGAGAGGCTTGGGGGCAAATATTGAACTTATACTTGATTTAAAAATTCACTGAATTTTTAGATGAGTCTACAATTAATGTTATAGTAATCATTGAAATATGTCTAGTACATTAACGATTTTCAAAGCACTGTCATATTATGAATCTCATGTATTCTCACAACATTCCTAAAGGTGTGATGATATGGTTATTCCCATTTTATAAACCAGAAACCTGAAGCTCAAAGGAGTTAAAAAGGTGGAAGCAGCTTGCATTGAGGACTTCACGGAGGGAGCTTCTTTTGCTGTGCCGTGGGACCTCACCCCAGGGAGAAGAGGGCCTTTCACCTTAAGCCAAGTGAGAGACAGCATCAGGAGAACTGCTCAGAGTTTGACATTGTCCTTGTAGGACGTAGGCAGTGGTGCGTTCACTGTAGATAGGAAAAGGTGAGAGAGTGGTTGGAGTTGGCCGAGCGAGGAGAGAGGAGGCTACATTTGGAGTGAGCTATCCTACTGAATGTGGACTGAAGATGCATGATTTCTTCCCACCAAAAATGGACCCCTAAAACAGAGGTCATCCTGAATTGAACTTTTGCCAAGAAGATGACTTGAAAGAGTGTGACTCCAATCAAAGCGTGGGTTGCTGCATGTCCTGGGTGATAAGTGAGAAAGTAGCCAGTTGGAGAAGATATTGCCCACATTAAGGGAATGGCAGTCAGAGGTCCGAGGGAAAGTGTCCACGTTGTTAGTGTGAAGGGAAGGAGCAGCAAGCAATGAGAACAGGAGTCAATGATGTCTCGACTAAAATCCTCTTTTTATGGCTAGGAAAATTTTCTTCAGTTTATCCTTGACCAATGCGAAGTAATTGATGTACAATGTACTCCTGGTTGATGTCAATAATGAACGATGACATTGTAATCTCCAACCCATCTTGGAACTGTCCATGGAAATACCAGTTTTTCTCAGTAGCAATAATGTTCACCTTTTAATGAGAAAGACTAGATAGTCTAATGAACAGTGGGTTCAAATTCTGACCCTTTCACTAATGGTTAATATAAGTGAAGGCAATTCACTTGGCTTCATGGATTAAAATTCTTCTCTTTATGCAATAAAGATTTAATAAATGTTGTCTAAGATGTCCTCCCACTCTAATTATAGACTTAAGTGAAAAACCTTAGACATTTGAACTCCACATTCAAAATTTGTAATAATTTTCTAATACTACTGCCTGATACTCTTCTGCAGCTTTTATATATATATATATATATATATATATATATATATATATATATATATATATATATAAAAGATTTGCCAAGTAAAATTATCACCTAAACTAAGATTTTTAAACAATCAACTAAGTTTTAATATTTTGAAAGTACCAATATATGTACAAAAGGGTTATGCCAATTGAATATTTTATTGGGCAAATCCTGGTTACAGTGAAATATAAAAGAAAGAAACCAATTTTCTCTCTCTAATGTTCTGTAATGTAACCTTTGTATCAGTTCTGATGAGTCTCTCTTGAAGACCAAGTAAAGTTTCAAAGTGATTTTCTTTCTGTTTCTTATTTAGTAAGATTTCTCCTTGTATTAATGAAATGTATTTTATTTCCTTCAAATTGAATTGGAAATGACATATCACAGTAAAGCAATTTTGAATCCTTTGAAAAGTAAAAGGAAAGTATTTTTTTCTCATGTGACGGGCATTATCAGGAAGGAGAAAGTCAAAGGTACAAAAGCAATGTGTATTTCTAAGGAGAGTGATGGGGACTTACAACATCCTTGAGAAAATAAGTTGGTATTTCTTTATCTCTTTGAATGACAACTAATGCTCAGAGAGTTCGACTTTCTGAGGATCAAACAATGACATCATCAAAGCCTGGAACTCAGATCTTGGGCTCCCCTATCATATTTCAGTTTTTTTTGCCGCCTGCTCCTTTGATAGATGCTGGGGTATCTTGTGTTTAGTTACATTTCTTCTTCTAGAAAGCACAGCAGGAAGCATTCTGTCAATAGCACCAGGATTCCCGAAATCGATGGAGGCTCTGGGCTTCCAGCTAAAATCTGCTCTTGTGTCAAACCACATGGAATAAGCACTTTTCTTAAATAAATGTGAACTCTGCCTTTTGTAGCAGCAAGGACTATGCAAGATACCAAATGAAATCAGCACATTCTCTGGGTAAAGGGAAGGGAAGTTGACATTCTCTTCAAAAGCAAAATCGGACCATTTCAGCCATGAAACTCCAATTCGGTCTGCGTGGGGCCACATCGTTGCTTTGGTCACTGCCTTCTAACCACCCTTGTATTGGGGGTTTTATATTTTTATGTTTTATTATCGTCATTATTAATTTTCTTTTGGGCTTTTAAGAAGTTTGCTGTAAAGGTGGAAATGAGAGTAGAAGATATGAAATGGCTGATCCCTAGCCCTGGCTGATTTGGCTTAGCAGTTAGAGCATCTGCCCACGGAACAAAGAGTCGAGGGTTCGATTCCAGTCAAGGGCACGTACCTTGGTTGCGGTTGGTCCCTGGCCCTGGTTGGGTCATGCAGGAGGCAACCAGTCAATGTGTCTCTCACATCTATGTTTCTCTCTCTCTCTCCCTCCCTGCCTCCCACTCTACCTGAAGCTAAATGGAAAAAAAATCCTCGGGTGAGGATTAAAAAAATAATTATTATTATAAAAAATAAATGGCTGCTCCCTTTACTCAGCATCTAGCTGGCCATGCTCCCGATCCTGCATTCCTCTGGGACTATGGGAATTTCCTTCCTTCCTTCCTTCCTTCCTTCCTTCCTTCCTTCCTTCCTTCCTTCCTTCCTTCCTTCCTTCCTTCCTTCCTTCCTTCCTTCCTTCCTTCCTTCCTTCCCAATAGTAATCCTGTTCCCCTGAACAAGAAGTGCCCTGACTCCCTCTTTTCTCTCCTTATTCTCTTCTAATGCCAGTTCTCTCCTTTCCCCAAAGACTTGACAGATTCCCTCACTCCCTCTCTGCAACAGGAGCTAGTCTTTTAACAAACTAAACATTCCAAGAGCCGTGGTGGGGGTGTGCTGTGTGCCGAACACTGAGCAGGAGATGAGCAGACGTGGACAGGTGTGTGGCTTCCGCACGAGAAGCACCCCTGGCTTCCAGGCCTGGGGCACTGCAGGGAGGATACCATGAAATCTTTGACTCTGAGAACCGTAGAATTGGAGGAATTTGGAGATGAACTGGCATTATGTTGCATTTAAGAGATGACAACACTGAGACCTGGCCGTTAAATGTCAGGTGAAGGCAGCACCATGAAGATGAATCGGGGTCTTTTGCTCCCAGACCAGGGCTCCTTGCACATTAAACTGCCATGTTCAGCTGTACTTTAAAGGTACAAAAGGGGGGATACGGCAGGGTGGACTGTAGGGTTTGTTGCATTTGCTGCGGACTTGTCATTCATTCCAATTTATTGCAAAGAGTAATTTTCAAATGTTCTCTTTAATTAAGGTACTGCAAATGCAGTCCCATCCATGGGGCAATTTCACCTCCAAGAAATATTGTGGTTTTTGGTTTGTTCTGATTCATACCATTGTCCACCAGGAAACAACATTTGTTTCCTTTTCCTAAGAAACTGTGCCTTCTGGAATCCTTTCTCGGATGATCCCTAAATCCCTTCCAACATTGCCTATCTATCCACATGGCTCTTTATTTTTCTCCTAATTTCCTTAGTCACCTATATATATATATTTTTAATGATATGAACATACCATGAGTAAAGATGTAGAAACATTGAAAACCAATCAAGTAAAAAAAAAAATTGATATGAACAGGTATTTCAACTTTGGGCTACATTTTAGCTTTCAATGCTCTGTGTATAGTATTTGATTCGAGGCTTCCCTGCCCATTTGGGGGGTTCTGGGAGGTGGAGATGAGTCCTCCAGAGAAGGTTGCCTTGGGTAACTCCTCCGTGAGAGCTGGCACCCCATCCGGCAGCCTGCCCCCAGCACAGCCCCTCGGAAATGTAGATCAAGACAGATGGAGCAGATGACGACATTATTAAAGATGAAAGGCACTTTTGTAGCCTAGGAAAATTGGGAAATGTTGAGTCATAAAACATATATACAGAGATCATTTTTCCCAAATGCAAGACCAAAACACATGGTCTGAACGCTCATTGTCTGACAAAAGGAAGAAGTAGTTAAAATTATGACTTGTCCAGAAGCTGCAGGTTGAGAGTCATTGTACATCCAGGTTAGGGAAAAGGGGAACCAAGCTGGCAGGGAGTGAGTCATGTAGCTCTTCTCAAATGTCTCTGTGCCCACGGACCACTGGGAAAGGCATTAAAATGCTGGTTTTGATTCTGTAGGTGGGGTAGTGCCTGAGAGTGTGGGTTTCTCAGAAGCCTCCCGTGCTGCTGTTCTGAGGACCTCTCTTTGAAACCAAGGCCCTGAGGGACATGTCTTACTTGCCTTTGTATTTCTGACACCTAACGGGGGCACAACTAACAATAAAGATTTGGGAAACTAAATTTCAGGCACTTTGCGTGCGCTCTATTTAATCTCAGGAGTATGAATAACATATAGATGGGGTACCTTATTTTACTCATGGGTAAACATGAGCTCAAGCACTTAGTGATTCCAGTCTCTGAGTGCTTCTAAAGGTACATAGACAACACTGGCAAGTAGGACTCAACATTGTCAATGCAGGGAGCATGTTTCTTCCCAACACACTTTCTTAATCTGTCAAGGTAACCTTGGGAAGATATTATATTTAAGAATATGGACTCAAGCCAGGCTGGTCTAAATCTCAATTTCAGTCCTTACTAACTGTGTAACTTGGGCAAGTTGATTATCCACAGCATGGCTTACTGCGCTCTGCGGAACGGGAATAACTGAGTCCTTTTCTAACGGGGATGCTATGAAAATTAAATGAGTTACTCTGTGTGATGCAATTAAAATAGTTTTTAGCACACATCATATGACGAAGCATGGATTATGCTGTAGATCCAGTAAAGAGTTAATGACCCATTTCCCAGAGACTAATATATACAGAGCTTTGAAGAGATGCTTTGTCTCAGAAGTATGTCCTAGAATCACTTGTGACTGGCACTTGCTGGATTGATTTGTTCTGTAAGAAAATTGCATCCTTCCATCACAGTGCCCCAAATCAAAGTGGATCCATCTCCACTTGAAAAACCAACTAGCTTTATTTCACTTGATATTTAATAATACACTCGGAACATGGTTAGAGAGTTATTGCCAAAGGAGGGATGAAAATTCTCATAGAAACCTTTTCTGAGAACATAGCACATACTTGCTAAAGAACCTCTCTAATATTTTTTTCTCTTTTGTTTTAGAACAAGTAGGACATACCAAGCTCTCTCACTTCTAAGTCTTTTTTCTCTGGCAAAAGGCACATTTTATATTTCCACCCACTGGCTTCTGATGACATGCAGAAAAGAATGATTCACCCAAGTCAACATTTTAATATTATTGAAATATCTCCCTTCGTCCCCAACACAATTTTCAAAACATGCAAGTCAATGAGAACAAAGGGCATCAAACTGTCTTCGTTAAATCATTTTCTATTTCTCTCTCTCTCCCCAAAGCTCCTCTGATCCATAGTTGATTAGCCAGCAAGAGGACAAATGATATTCCTAGTTAATTAATCAAACTCAATTCATTTTCATTTAGTAATAGTCACCACTGGTTACAGAGTGGCCACATTTGAGCCTAATTAGTTGGGATTTTTTAGATTCAACTATACTTAGCTACGTGCAAAGAGTGACATTGAATCAACTCCACCCCATAACTTTGACTCGATCTGATGAATCTTGGCCTTACTTGGAAATGATCATCATGTCATTCCCAAGGTGCAGTGAGCATGCGTGATGAGGGGCTGGATGATGGCACTGAGCAGTGGGCTCTGATTCTTTGATGTCCGGCCTTTGAAAATGCAAACAAGTCAGAGAAGCTAAATAGACACCTCTCCAAACAGGACATACAAAAGGCCAAGAGACATATGAAGAAATGCTCAACATCACTAATCATCAGAGAGATGCAAATTAAAACAACAATGAGGTATCACCTCACACCTATCAGAATGGCCACCATCAACAAATCATCAAATAACAAGTGCTGGCGAGGGTGTGGAGAAAAGGAGACTCTAGTACACTGCTGGTGGGAATGCAGACTAGTGCAGCCACTATGAAAAACGGTGTTACCTCAAAAAATTAAAAATTGAACTGCCATTAGATCCAGTGATCCCACATCTAGGGATATACTCTGAGAAGCCTGAAACACCAATCAGAAAGAATATATGTATTCCCATGTTCATAGCAGCACTATTTACAATAGCTAAGATCTGAAAACAACCCAAGTGTCCATCAGTAGATGAGTGGATAAAAAAGCTGTGGTACATGTACACAATGGAGTACTCTGCAGCTATAAGAAAGAAAGATCTCTTATCCTTTGAGATGACATGGAGGGACTTAGAGAGTGTTATCCTAAGTGAAACAAGCCAAGAAGAGAAAGACAAATATCACATGATCTCACTTATTTGTGGAATATAATGAACATAACAGTCTGAGGAACAGGGTAGACTCAGAGACGTGGGAGTAGGGTACAGACTGATAACCCTCAGAAGAGCGGGTGGTGGGGGGAGGGAAGAGATAAACCACATAACTTATATGCATGTAAGCATAACCAATGGACATGGACAATAAAGCTGGGGACAGGGTGAGGGGGATGGGGAGGAGGGTGTCAATGGGGAAAAAGGAGAAACATATTTAAGAAAAATAAATTAATTTTAAAAAAAGGGTTTCGAAAGGAGTACAGCAAACTCAGTTTCTTTAGTTCAGCCACTCAGCACCAGGAGAAATAGTCTTTCTGCCTCCTGCCGCTGATCAGCTTGTGTCCCAGGCTTAAGGGCTTTTAAATATTTTAATACTCCTCTTTTGGCTCCTAGCCCTGCAGATTGTTAATAGAAGGCTCAGGTTAACAATTAATTAGCATAGTCACACAGGACTGAGGGGGATTTGGACTCGTCTGAAAACAAAGCAGCTGGAAGCAAGTAAACCTCGTGGAAACAAGATTCTGGTGTGGCCACTGCATTCCTGTCCCTGGGTCTTCGTCTCTCTTCGTGAAAGGGCTTTGGCAGGCTAAGGAAGAATTTGCTTGCTGGCTTTCTATTTCCCTGCCCTCGCCCCCCTTTCTTCTTGTCTTCCTTCCTCTCTCTTTCTAAATGATGGTAAGAGATATTTTTCTTAATTGGTGAGTGTCTTAGCCAGTTTAAAAAAATATATCAAAATAGGAGTTTAATAAAATTTAATTGTTTTTTAAGAGAGAGAGGAAGGGAGAGAGAGATAGAAACATCAATGTGAGAGAAACATCAATCGGCTTGAGCATGCGCCCTGACCTGAAATTGAACCAGGACCTCTCAGTCCATGGGCCACCGCTCAATCCACTGAGCCACGCTGACGGGGCTAAAATTGGATTTTTTATCAACATTGTGTGTCATTTCAAGCAATTCACTTTTCGAGGCCAAGAATTTTATCTGTAAATTAAGGAGTTGAATTTGCCTCTGAAATCTATTCTAAATTTGAAAGGTTATTACTCAGAGCAAGCTGATCATAAGGACACACATTAATACTTTCTGTGTACCCTATTAAGTCGGCCATGACAATCTCTCAGAAGAAAAGTAGGCCTTGCCCTGGTTTGTATGTTGTCATAGACAAGAATAGTGAGGAACACAGCCAGATTGATCAAAGCCTTGGTTGCATGCCCCGACTGGGTTTGGAAATTCAGCCTAACTAAGCTTTGCTTTACTAAATCAGACATTCATATTAGCTGTATGGACTATCATTCATTCATTCATTCATTCACTCACTAAAGTTCATCAGCCTTATTGTATGCTGACCGCAAGAGGACTTGTGCTATGGATACAGGGTGAATTGAACATTATTCTTAATGCATTTGGTAGTATTTCTCAATGAAATTTGGATTAGAGTTGTGTGGCAACTTTCCTGATTCCTCCTTTTCTTTTGGTCCATATAATTCTCTATATTGTGAGAATAACACAACAGAAGATATGTGAAAACATTTTGTACCCAAAACTTTTAGAACTGGAAACACTTGACTTTCCTGTCCCGCAAAGAAGTTTGGTTTTGTTTGTTTGTTTGTTTTATCTCCCAAGCCCTTAGCAAAGGCTAAGGCATTAATTAAATTAATAAATATTTATTAATATTATATGCCATCTACTATTCTGAGTAGTATTTGATTAATTCTTTATTTTTTGAACTAAACTGAGGTATAATAAATTGTACATATTTTAAGTACAAGGTTTGATGAGCGTTGGGATGGGTACATACCATGTAGCCCCCAATACAGTCAACATATAGCCATATATTTTACCCAGTCCTCTCACAACTCTCTGCAGTTAATTACTACCTCTTCACCTCATCCCACTCCAACAACCACTAAAATTAATTATATAGATGTCTTTCCCTTGTCCTAATACTTTATAACAAAGAAATCATATAGTATGTACTAGCTGGTTTTGTATTGCGTTAGCTCAACATAATGTCTGTGAAATTCATCCATGTGTTTTCTCATATGAGCAATTTGTTCAGTTTTATTGCTGAGAAATGTCTGTTACATAAACATACCACAATTTGTCTGTCCATTCATCTGTTGAGAGACATTTGGGTTGTTTCCAGTTTAAGACGATAACAAAGTTACAATTAATATGCATGTACAAGCCTTCTTGTGAACATACACTTTCATTTCTCTTGGGCAAATACCTAGAGGTGAAAATTCTGGGTCATACAATAACTTATGTTTGGCTTTTTAAGAAATAAATTATAGTTCTTCAACAATAGCTGTATCATCTACGCTCCTGCCAGATATAAGATTTCCAGATGTTCCCATCTTCACCGTTTGATAGTGTTACTCTTAAATTGTACCCATTGCAGTGTGTGTGCTGTGCTTACTGTGGTTACAATATGCCCTTTTCTAAAGACAAGTGATGTTGACCATCATGTCATGCCCTTAATAACCATTTATATGATTTATTTTGTAAAGAGTATTCACAAAACAAACTTTGGGTTGTAAGAGTTCAATACATTCTAGATACAAGGTCTTTGAGAGACATAGATACTAAAAATATTTTCTCCTAATTTTTGTCTTGCCTTTTATTTCTTAATAGTTATTTTTGATGAACAGGAGAATTTACTTGTGACAAAGTCCAATTTATGAATTTATTTTATTTCTGTGTTTAGTGTATTTATTGTTTATCTATACATGACTTCATCAAAATTACAGATTTCTGTTGTTTTCTTTTGAAAGGTTTGCAGTTTAGCTTTTACCTCTAGGTCCATCATTCATTTTGAATTAATTTTTGTGTATGAATAGAGGCTGAAGCTCTTGTTTTGCTCCAGGGACATTCAGTTGTTGTTACACCATTTGTTGAAGAGATTTTTCTTTCCCAATGAAGGGCTTTGACATTGTTGTCAGAATCAATTAATCATGTATGTGTGGATCTATTTCCGGACTGTTGATTTTGTTTCATTGATCTAATTGTATAACCTCATGTAAATACCACACTTACTTGACTACTGAGGCTTTAATGTAAGTCTTAAAATCATGTAGTATAAGCTCCACAAATTTGAATATAAAATTCTAGGATGATATTTTTTTCTTTTAGTGTTTCAAAGTTGTAATTTTATTTTTTTTTATATTATATTTATGATGAGAAGTTGGCCTATTCAAATACTCTGTTCTCTAAGTAATGGGTCATGTTTTTTCTTTCTGATTTCAGGATTGTTTTGTATAGACAGGTAGAATATATAAAACAAACAAAGAAAAAAATATATATACATGTATAAATTTTCTCTCTTTAGTTGTCCCAATTACAGAAAAATGAATGAATGCACTATATCTTTACAGGTACTAACTTTTTGTTTGATAAATTCTTTCAGTAAAAATATTATGTTAACACTGACATTCAGAAATCCTTAAACAAAATTATTGAAAATATCTTATAAGATTTTGAATCTGTTGTTAAACTGGTATCTATTGAAATGCCTAAGTTGTGTTTGTAGAAGCTTTGAGAGCAATTTTCAAAGAAATTTTAAAATTTAGATTCTTAAGATGTAGCAGCAAATATATTAATATTTACTTAAATGACTTACTATATCTAAATAAAGTAGACCAGCAAATTATATTCATGGCATTTTTAACAATTTAGTGAAAATCATATAAATTCTTGAAATTATGTTATTTGTCTCATTCTCTCAATGAGCTGTTTAATGTTTACAAATAAATGCATTTCCTAAATATGCATGAGAATATATTTATTCAACATATTTACACTAGGTATGTCATTTTTGTTATAACAGCATTAATAATGTATTTTTTTTTTTTTTATCTCTTGCCATTTTTATAGGGAACAATTAATGACAAGGGCAAGGTTAACCTTTTTAAGACCTTCTTCCCAGCACAGTATTGATTGACTGTGGACACTTGATATGAGTATTGTTTTTAGTAGCTCCCACAAAGTTTCTCTTTAAAATTAAGCTTCAGCATCATCATGATTTGTATAGCAACTTAGGTCTGCATAAGAACTCAAGGGCACCTTACATAACAAATGTTTTTAAGTTGTTCTTCAATATTTTCTCCCCAAGTGAAGTTAGAGTTATAGCTTTTAAATGAATTGATTCATTGGCTGGATCTGGGTGGAATTTTATTTACTTCTCCTAGTTAGATCTGAGTGAGATGCTTTGACAGGTTCCTTGAGAAATGAATGGACAGCTCCTATACTGGTGTGACTATGTTTTGATATAGCCAGATCTTTGACAAAAGACTGTGAATATTTAAAAAGGTATCTTCTGCCCTGGCTGGTTTGGCTCCGTGGTTAGAGTGTCGGCCTGCAGACCAGAGAGTCCTGGGTTTGGTTCCTGCTAAGGGCACGTACCTCAATTAGTTTGTCCCCAGGTGGGTGGCAAACAGTCGATGTGCGTGTGTCTCTCTCTCTTTCTCCCTCTATATCTCCTGCTCTATCAGAAGATAAATGCAAAAATGTCCTCGGGTGAGGAACAAAAAAAGTAACTTCTATTTTTAATATTTTAAGATTCAAAAAATGTTTGAAAATAGTACAGAAAGTTCTTATGTACTTTTCACCCAGCTTCTCTTACTGATATCATATTATATAACCATAACCGTAGTATTATTAAAACTAGAAAATCGATGTTGGTACAATATTATTAACTCAGGTACAGAACTTATTTCAGCAGCTTTTACATGTACTCTTTTTTTTTCAATGATGTTTAATTCTATGTTTAGTTTATTGTATGTATACATTTAAATAATATTTAATTCCATCACTACACACACACACTCACACACACACACACATACACAGGCGCACACACACACCCTTGCCTCACCTTATCCCTTAATAGTCTTAGTGTTTTCCAAACCTTAACACTTGGAAACCACTAATCTCTTTTTTATCACTACAATTTTGTCACTTTGAGAATGCTTTATAAATGGAATAATACAATATATAACTCTTTGAGACTGGCTTCTTGCACTCAATATAATATACTTGAGATTTATCCAAATGTTGTGTATATCAGTAGATTTTCATGTCCATTTCTGAGTAGGATTTTATTGCATAAATGTACCATAATTTGTGTATTTATTGACCCATTAAAGAACATTTGACTGAGTACCAGTTTTTGGTTTAATGTTGCTACGAACATTTACGTACAGTTATTTTGTGTGTAAACCTAAGTTTTTATATCTTTAAGATAAATACCCAAGAGTGTGATTGTTCGGTTGTATGGTAAATGTATGCTTTATTTTTTAAGAAACTGCCAAACTATTTTCTAGGGTGACTGTACCACTTACACTCCCAGAAGCAATAAGGGATGCAGTTTCTTGTCAGTATTTGTTGTTGTTGTTTTATTTTACTTTTTATTCAGCATTTTTATTTTAGCCATTCTAGCAGGTATGTATTGGTATCTCCTTGGGGTTTAAATCTGCATTTCCCTAATGACTAAGGATGTTGAATACATTTTTATGTACTGATTTTTGCATCTGTGTATCTTTTTTGTAGGTGGATCTATTCTGGATTCTCTATTCTGTTCTACTGATTTATGTGTCTACTCCTCTGCCAATACCACACTGTTTTATTACTATAGCTTTTCAAGTCCAAAAACCAGGTAATATGATCTATCCTACTTTATTCTTCTTGAAATTGTTTTGTCTCTTCTTATTCCTTTTTATTTTCATATTAGAATAATTTTTTCTATATCTACCAAGAATCCTTCGGGAATTTTGATAGAAATTGTGTTTAACCTACACATCAATTTGGCGATAACTGAAATATTTCCTATCTTGAGTCTCCCACTTCATGAACCAGTATGTCTCCCCAAATGGATATAGGTCTTCCATTTTCCTGATGAGCATTTTGTAGCTAATCACACATGCATTCTAATATACAATGTAATACACATTCTTCTTACAATTAAAATGGTGGTGGGTCTGCTGCTTCTGTCCCAGTCTCAGGCTTAAGCACCTTTTCTTCTGGTCGTCATTCAGCATCCAGGACCCCAGCTCCTACAGGCCATTCTTTGGACATCTGGCTGCCTCTCAAGTAGTTCTGTAATGACCAGGGGACTCTGAGGTTCTCATAACTAAGAACCTTGGGAAATGAACCTTTCTTAGGTTCAGTCACTCCCTAATGCAAACAGAGTGTTATATTCTCTCTCCTTTTGACATGATCCTGCAGGATATCCCCTCTCCAAGCCCTTAGAAGCGTTTACTGGTCTGTCTTTCCTGGAAGTTAAGGTGAAAAAAGCAGCTACTACCAACACCAACTATGTTTGTCTTCCATCTTGCCTTCTAATAAAAATAAAGTTTGACCATATCCTGTACGGTATAAGGAGAGCCTGTGACATTTTCCCCACATTGTAACCACATGGCCGGGCTCTACTCTATAAATAGAGATGCTTTCACCAGGATGGAGACTCTGAGCAATGCCTGATGGTTCTTTGGAGATGTGCTTCATAGATACTTCCACACATTCATCCATCAGTGCCTGGTTTTAAGTAAAGCAGGGCTGTGATATAACTCCTATGCCTACGGGCTGGCAGCCAAATAGCACGCTTCTGTGCAGGCCTCTTTAGATTTTGTTTTAAGGTTAAAAACTATAAATGAGAATATGAATTTTAGCAAGCAGACTCACTGACCCTAAACTCATTATTACTCTAAAACAGCCAGTTCATAGATAGACAACAGCTGTCAGAGGGGAAGGAGATTGTAGGGCTGGGTGAAAAAGATGAAGAGTTTAAGCAAAAACAAAAAACGAAAAGCCCACTTCATAGCCTCATAGACACAGACAGTAGTATGGTGATTCCCAGAGGGAAATGGGGTGGAGAAGGTAAAGAAAGGTGTAGGGGGCATAAATGGTGATGGAGGGAGACTTGACTTGGAGTGGTGAACACACAGTGCAATGTACATATGATATAGTATTAAATTGTATATCTGAAACCTATATAATTTTATTAACCAATGCTACCTCAATAAATTCAATAAAAATAAATTAAAAAGTGGAAAAATAAAACATTAAAAGAGCCACTTTAAGCAAACTCAAAGTTCATGGTGAAAGGCATTTAATTGCTCACCAGTAGGGTTTTAACATAATATAATTCCTGCTGTTTTATCACTTTCTTTTAATGGGTTTTTGTTTTCTTCATTGAAAGATACTGATGAAATGAAGGTAGTGATTAATAGCCAAAAATGTAATACACCCTTCAATTTAAATTATTTGTTAATTTAAAAAATTATTATGAATTATAGAGAATAAAGACCACAAACTACAGTTTAAAGCCTTGTTCTATTTACTACATAGTGAATGACAAAATGTGCCCCCAAATTTATGACCCCCAAATTTCTATCATTAGTTCAGGTCTCCATGTCCAGTTCTAGACTCACATATACAATTTCCAATCTTCATTCCTACTTGTACACCTTGGAAACATCTCAATTTGACATGTTCAAAACCAAACTCCTCATCTTTTCCCACTAACCTATCTCAGTAGAAGGTAACCCTGTCCTTCTAGCTGACTCACCATAAATATTCAGTTATTCTCAACTCTTTTCATTCTTCCACACCCTACATACAATCTTCTAGGAATTCCTGTTCACCCCAATTTCAAAACAGAGCCATGCCTGACTCAACACCAACATGACCCCGACCGCTATCACCTGTCACGTGGGTTCCCACAGCAGCCTCCTAACTGGTCTCCTTGGTTTTACCCTTGCTGTCCTGCAGTCTGTTCTCAGCCAGGAGCCTAGAAGAACTAAACTTGTAAGTCTGACCACGTCTTGTTTTGCTCAAGACCCTCCGAAGCTCCCAATTTTCTCAGGGTAAAAGCCAGAAAAGCTTTGCAATGGAGCTGGAGAAATGGAACTGGACATAATGGCCTGGAAAGCTTCCCCTGACACGGCCCATTCCCTTTGGACCTCACTCCTACCCTCCCCCCACCTTTCTCACAGTCCTTGCCAGCTAAAACTTCCTTTTTCTTTCCTTTTTTCTTTCTTTTTTTAAGGATATTTAAGATACATTCCAGTCTGTGGTCTTTGCCATGGCTGTTCCCTCAGCCTGCATCTCTCCCTCTGTAACTTTATGCGACCAACTCCTTCATGAATTTCAAGTCTGCTCAAGGTCACTTTTACTCCTGACGCCCACCCTGAAGAATCCTTAAAGAAAAGTCACAGCTCTCCTCGACACACATGACCACCCCCCTTATCTTGCTCTGCTTTTTTTAAAATGTAACTTACAGCCATCTAGCATACCAAATATTTTATTTATTTGTTATATTCTTATTTATTTATTTTTGTTTTCCCTAACTTGTAAGGTTCATGACGGCAGGTATTTTTGTCTACTTTGTTCACTGACGTAGCCCAAGCACCCAGAAGAGTATTAGATTATTAGAATTTAATTCAAATCGAAAATAAATAATAGGGTCTGAGAAGCTTTTTCTTTAGTAAAATGAGTAAGTTTCATTGAGGGAATTTTGTGGTTTCTGTTTTAATTTCTAGTCCAAAGAATTTTTATATGGTGTTTCTTCAGAAAATTAAAAATGAAACTGCCATTTGACCCCATGATTCCACTTCTAGGAATATACCCTAAGAAGCCTGAAACACCAATCAGAAAGAATATATGCACCCCTATGTTCACAGCAGTGCTAGTACAATAGCTAAGATCTAGAAACAGCCCAAGTGTCTATTAGTGATGAGTGGATAAAAAAGGTGTGGCACATATACACAGTGGAATACTATGCAGCTGTAAGAAAGAAAGATCTCTTACCCTTTTAGATGACATGGAAGGACCTAGAGAGTATTATGTTAAGTGAAATAAGCCAATCAGAAAGAGACGAATATCACATGATCTTACTTTTTTGTGGAATATAATGAACAAAAAAAGGTGATGAACAAAACAGATACAGAGACATGGAAGTAGGGAACAGATTGACAAACTTCAGTGGGAAGGGGGTGGGGGGGCAGGAAGAGATAAACCAAAGAACTCATATGCATATATGCATAACCAATGGGCACAGACAACAGTAGGGTTAAAGTGGGGATAGGGGTGGGAGTGGGGAGGAGGGGGTTAAAGGGGAAAAAAGAGAGACATCTGTAATAAAAAATTAATAAATTAAGTATTTAAAAAATAAAATAAAATGCATTTTCTAGTTCATATCTATGTCTAGATAGTAGACATTGTTAGAGAAGCAACATATGATGAGATGCTACTGTATTCACTTTTAAATCCTCCCCAACCATGCTGAGTCTGTTAGATTAAATAGGCCTTGGTTGATAAAGCTGTCTCTGCCTCCTTAAAAGACACTCTCAATTCTAAAAAAACTTCCATTTATATTTTGTAAATTATTCTTTTCCTGAATTTCTTATGTGAAGAGGGTCAAAAGCTTATTTGTTTCAATGCACTGTGGTGTTTCAGTATTTTTAAGCAACATTTATTTAGCCATAGCTAGAAATGTTTCCCATTAATATAAATCCTCTGACAGAAAAAATTAGCTAATATTTCTAATCTTAAAAAAATGTGACTCTTTAAAAAAGTCATTGGTTAATTGGGTGATTTATACTTCAGCTCCTCAGGGGTGTGTGTGTGTGTTTAACTTAGAGATCTATTTTGCCATTAGCTCCAAGTACTGAATGAGTATTTATAAATACCATTTGGACACTTTGATTAGTCTTAGTTAATTCTCATCTTGTATTTACATATAAGTGTTACCACAGGTATAAGAGACACTCAATAGCAATACATAAAATGTATAAACATTATTCTTTTTTACGTGAAAGTTGGTTTCTTTTCTTTTTTAGAAAATACAGTCAATACTTCAGTATTTTTGATGACTGAAAAACAAATTTATTTTAGATCTACTCAACATTCTCTACTCCTTTTGTCATCCTTACCAATTAGATATTTTACTCTTAAGATATGGTCAAACATTAATAACTGAAAACCAATCTATTAATCAGGGCCTTCAGTTTATGAAATCTATTATTAATTCATCATAATTTTTAGAAGAAAAAAAACCACAGGATATATTTTTTTAATCTTATTGCTTTTAGATTTTCTGACATTACTTCACACTTATCCTCATCTTTCATATTTGTGTCATAAAAGGCACTGTCTTACAGGTTGAAATCATGGACTGTGGCTTGAGAAGTCAAAATTCAATTCTATTTTAAAATTCAATTAAATTCACATTACTGTTTTTACTAAGATGTTAACACAGATCTTTTAGAAAGATCTTCTTGGGCAGATGTTAATCTTTAGGCAACCAACTAAAATATATATTCAGAACATTAAATTCCTTAACTTTCTCTTCTATTTGAATTCAGAAATTCTAACCTGAAAAATGTAAACTATAAGTAAGAAGGTGAAATGGTCTAAGAAAAGGAAACAGTATTTGCTAAATACCCACAAAGTGCTAGTCATTGTCCAAGGCATATTAGATGTTCTTACCAATATTGATGTATACTTAAAAATTTTTTTTTCTTTTTTGTTTTTTTTTTTTTTAGAGAAAGGAAAGGAGAAGGAGAAAAAGATAGAAGCATCAATTAGAGAGAACATCGATTGGCTGCCTCCTGCATGCTCCCCACTGGGGATCAGGCCCACAACTTGGGCATGTGCCTTGACCAGGAATCAAACAGGCGACCTCTTGGTGCATGGGTCAATGCTCAACCACTGAGCCACACCGGCTGGACTTGATGTAAACTTTTTGAAGGAAAGAACATGTATCTGGCAAAAGAAACCTGTATCACAGGAAATTAATTATGATGAAGGGTGATTTCTCTGAAAGTCTCATTTCAAACTTCGTCATTTCACTTTTTTTCTAGGTAAAGGCAAAAAGATGTACACAGTCTATTTTATATTTGCCATGATGCAATGAAAACTAGAAATCATTCCAGATTTGAATCATTTTCCATCTTTTCTGAAGAACAGCTGGAGGAGATGGTGCTCTTCTGATAGAAAGAAGACATTTTTTTATTAATGTACTTTTGATCAAAGGACTTTCAGATGTCAACTTGATGAATTCAAAGTAATGTAAAACCATGTCAAAATGTTTTGCTAACATAATTGTGTTTGTAGACCTTGGTACAGATGTGCCCTTGGTGTTACTATAGCAACACGAAGGCTTATGCTCTTAACTCTGTAAGAGCATAACTTAACACTGTGATTGTGTTTGTATATTTTCATGGCTAACCAGAGGGAACATGCATAACTCTCCAGAAAGTTCAGCCTTGAAAGGTGCAGCAGTTGAAGGTAGGGAATCATAACATTAACTACCTCGTTTTAAAGATGAAGAAATGAACCACTACAGAAGAAAGTGATTTGACTAAAGTCACTCTACAAGCCCAGGATGTGGCAAGAGTCCTGACTCCCAGGGGAAAGGCATACATTTAAAGTAATTATGAAAGTATAACAGTCACATTTGTAAAACATGTATTTGATGGATATAATTGCGATGTAAGCCTATATCATGTATATATAGGCATGTGTTGTAAATATGCATTTGTTTTCAGGCAATGTCAGGAAATGTGATAATCTGGGTAGTCACAGGGAAGGTAATGGGGCTTCCAGATTGCCAGGGCACTGTTAAATGCCACGGGAATGGCAGTTTATCTGAAATGAAAAAAAAATATATTTTTTTTCTGAATGCATCTTATGACTTGTGAGCCATTCTGATCCTGTTTTAGAATGGCTTCCCTGTATATCCTTCCTGTTTCTTTGACTTAAACTTGAAAAGAGAAAAAAAAAATCTAAAAGTGCCACACTTTCTAGATGTCATAGATCAGGGGTGCCAAACCCTGGAGGCACCACTTTGCCATCCACAGCTTGTCCTGGGCACAGCCATCCACAACTAATTCCCTGGGTTCTCTGCTGCCCATAGCAAACGACCCGAATTCTCACTACCTGTGCTGTTTAAATCCTCTGCTTTGTTCCCTCCCCTTTAGACTCGAAGTCATTTGCTCCAAATCCATTCCCAAAAGCATTCTAATTCATCCTGGGGTCAATGCCTAATATTCCACTGTTTTCCCTTTTGCCCTGGGGGTCAACTGTTGTAACAACCCTGAGTCTCAATGGAGGAAAAAGTTCCTGTTAGTGGGAAGTGTCCCATGCTAGTTTTTCCTTTCCCTTCTTCAAAACGTGGGTTTTATCCCAGCTTCTCTGACACCTTCCTCCAAGGATCTAAGAAAGTAGGTTGGTAACATCTAGCTCAGTGTGCTTGCTGTCTCAGATCTTTCAAGTTCTAGAGCTACCATTTGCTGTGTGCCTATCTGTTGCCAGATAGTTTCATTATGTCCTTTACGTGTTCCTCTTGACACCCCCAGATGTTATTATTGCCACCCTATACAAATGGGGAAATTGAGTCAGAGGGGTTAAGTACCGTGCCACAGGTTACACTACTAGTAAGTGACAAAGGCAGGATTTAATCTCAGAGTTGTCTGACTCCAAGGGCAATGCTGTTTTCCCTTTCACTATGTATCTTGCTTTTTATTCAGTTCAAAGAACACGTCAAATGTCTGTACTTTAAGGAATGACCAGGATGGAGATTCCATACATAGAAGAAAGTCCAGGAAGGAAGATGTTTTGACTCAGGGGGTCTCTATACAGATTGAAAATAAACTACCCACATCACTCTTGTGTAAAACTTGCCCAATCCTCCAATGGGAATCCTAATTTCCAAGTTTATAGGTAATCATCACTTGCAGGTCAACCTTAATGAATCCTGCCTCTCATGAACTCTGCAAAATGACCTCCAACACATTCAGAGGCAGACATGCAGTAGGGCGGTGAGACATGACTCTCAGTCTCCTTTCTAAGCATCAAGAATAAACCTGGTAGTTCTCACCAGCGGTTGATGTTCTTTTCAAACCTTTGTGCAGATCCCGTAGGGGTTCGGACAAGTTTATATGTGTGACGAGTAACATTTTTGACGACTGCCTTGAGATTATGAGCCTGGTTCTTTGGTATAAAGTGCTCATGCCCACTAAAGAATGAAGCTCACTCCCTCCATGGTCTCTACTCAGCTTTTTATCAGCAGGACACATGACATTTTGATGCTTCTTTGTCTTGCTATGGCTGTTGTAATGTCAAGAATAATGCGAGGAGGTTGTTTTCACTCAGCTACAAGAACATTTTGGTCTGGCTCTAAAATCACTTTAAAGAAAGAGTTATAATATACACTTAGCCCTAACTCATAGTTTAGTCTACTTATTTCTTAAAGTAGGTACTTAAATTAAATAAATGGTAAAATTTCTGATACCAACTCTCTGTGACAAATGACTTGAGTGTGGATCTGTGGAGTGTAAGATCCTTATTCCTTACAGTCCTAGGTTGCCAGAGTAATGGCAGGGTATCCCAGTTTTAGACGGTGGTATCAAGACATCTCTTCCCACCTCTCCTTTATGAATTCAACCAAAAGCAAATAGAAGAATAGAAGATTTAAAAAAATCATTAAATATATGAAGCACCCATGACCCCAAACCACACAAATGAAGATGAACAGCTAAATGGATCCGAGTGAGGGAACACGCCACCTGCAATTGCAGATTTGGGGCAGAGGCGCTGACTTCATCAGGGACTGTGGAGAGGCTCTGAGAATTTCCCTGACCCTTTTGACATCTTAGAGGGGCAGGAGGGGTGGGGCTTCAGGAAGAGCAAAGAAGACATGTCATTGTTTCCAGAAGAAGACAGATGGTGTGGAAAGAGAGCCGAGAAACAGTGGGTTTAGGCCGATCAGGGTTGGTCACACATCGACTTGGATCTAGGCTAGGAAGACTACCGGCCCTAGGTAGAAGTAAACTCCCTGGTAAAGAATGTTGACGAGAAAATATTCAGAGACATTTAGACCCATGATCAAAGTCGAAGCTAGGAGCACCCTCTGATTTCTCCCTGACTCCACTCTTCTGGAAATAGCCTATCTGGGGAAAACACCCTTATTCAAACACGAGCAGCAACAATTAAAAACAACAACAACAAAAAAAACAGTTTAGGATTTAAGAAAAAACATATTTCAAAGAGACAATAAGCAAAAACAGGTTAAAATACACACTAGAATTATCTGAAATGATTAACATTTTTAATAAATAGTTCTTCATGAAATCACATAGAAAATCCTGGCTTCTTTGAAAGGAGATTTCATAGAAAGGCTCAAAGGAGAAATAATAATAGAAGGAGATCGTGTGACCTTTGCAGATCTCAGAAACAATTTGTATAAAATAGAGATTATTTCCAGGAGATTTGGTAAAACTTACCCATAAAAGTCTCTGTTTATTTGGTGCCTTCCCCTAATGAAGTAGGAGTTTTGTTTTGCTTACCACGGATCCATTCAGATTGTCCAGAGTTTCTTGGGCTATTTCTACATCTCCTATCTTTTGATCTATGTTGATTTTTATAATATTCATTTAGTGCTATATATTTCACAATTTCATGGTGATTTGTTTAACTAGTGAATTCTTTAGGACTGTGGAGATTTTTTTAGTATAGAAACATATAGCTTTTTTTCTTTTTAGATTTCTAGATGTATTGTATCGTGCTGAGAGAATGGGGTCATGCAGTATTGGGCTTTTGTTGTTAAGAATATCTTTATGGCCTAGTATATAGATGATCATTGTAATGCTTTTTTTTTGGCTTGTGGGGAGAAAGCGGGCAGTGGCATGCATCTATCTTTCTTTTATTTTTCTTCTTCCCTCCCTCCCTTCCTCCCTCTTTCCCTACTTTTCTTCCTTCCTTTCCTTCTTCCTTCCTTCTTTCCTTCTTCTTTCTCCTCCCTTATTTCCTCCTTCTCTCTCTCTCTTTAAGCTCTTGTTTGCTTTCCAGAAGCAGAAACAAATATCCTGAGATATGTTTCAGTTTTTGACGACATTTTGGCCCTGAAATCAACTGATTTTTTTAATGGGCTATTAAGTAATATTGGGCTAGCATTCCTTAATTTTTTAAAAAAATTTCCATTTGATTAAACACATAAAAGAAAACCCTTCAGCACCTTAAACTAGAGACTTTCAGTTTTTCTATATATGTTGCTTCTCAGATGTGTCCGTCTCAAAACCTGTACTGAGAAGGGGGAGAGCACTTGACGGTAGAAGGAGAGGATCTATAGACACTTCAAAGATCTAGTGAGAAGGCCCATTGTGTTGAGATCTTGCATTAGGGCTCCTCTGTGCTCACCTCTCAAAGTGCCATTCTGTGTGTGTATAATTCACATTGTAGAATATATGGCTTACTGTAAAAATTCATAGAAATGATATGGCAGCTTTCCTACAGATCAGTCATTAAATACAGTCTATCATCAATCATCCATCTTTTGTCCAATTTCTAATGAGTACCGTTTCCCGAAGTTGTGTTTTATTGTATTTTCTTTGTAGACAGAAGAGTGATTTAATAATTTTGCTAATGCTAATTTATAACTGACCATTTGCTATGAAGGGTATCACAGCTGTCTTTGGTTTTGATTTATGGCTAGATCCAGAGTTAATCTTTGGTTCAGAACTTTATTGCATTTGAACCTCACTGCAACTTCATTGAAATTCCTTGTTTGAAAGGATTTCAGGTAATTGGAGAGTGTGGGGGTGGGGACTGGGAACCACTGTATATATCTAGAAATGCCCCTTCTCCAAAGTCCACTCTGTGAACACATAGAGAAAAGCATGCCAAGAATCTTTAGCACATCCTTCTGTTCTCATTACAATGGCAAAAGTACATATTATCAGATAAATTGAAAAGAATAAAAATATACAGGACATTGAAATGCACATCCAAGGGAAGGACGGGGATTGCCAGGGGGTAATACAGCTCAAAGGTGGGGAGGGGTCAAGGATATCTGCTCTGCACCATTTATTTGATGATAAAACAGAGCTTCTGCATTTTGAAGCAGCTGTTTTATGAGGTCAAGATAAAATGATGGCATTAGAATGTCACTGCTGCCAAAATGTCATGTCACAATGACCTTGTCAAATGTCTTACTGCATATCCCACTGTTCTGGTTTCAAGATTTCATTATTTCACCCTCGAATATCACCATGTTCCTGATAAGAGCAAAAACGGTCTCGCTATTCCACCTTGGTCTTTAGCATCGTGCTCATCATTTTCCACGTAAGTTGCTCTTTGATCTCTAGAAATTGTACAAATAAATATTAGTTAACTTACTCTTATCAGTAACAACAAAATTAGCAAATGTATGAAGCCCATACCATGTGCCAGACACTGTTTGAAGCATTTTACATGGACAAATTCATGCCATGCTGTACAATTCCTATGAGGAGGCACTATTGTTAATTCGATTTTAGAGATGAGGAAACTGAGGCACAAAGAGTTTTGTGTGGTGTTTTTCCTAAGGTCACAGTTCATCTGTAGTGAAACTGAGACGCACTCATAACTCTGGCTTCGAAACCTGGGCTCTGAGTCACTACTGAAAAGTACAGTACACTGTACTGACTACACTATACATATTCTAAAGAGCAATGTGAATAATTCCTGTTGTATCCACATACTAGCTCACTTTTGCTCATTGACATCAGGTAAATTTCTGGTGTAGGCAAATACCTTCCCTCAGATTATTGGTAACATTATAGATGATTTTGAAGCAGACTGATAATTAAGGTCTGAATTGTATTCCTCCAGAATTCTCGTACTGAAGCCATGATGCACAGTCCCTTAGAATGTGACTGTATTTGGAAACAGGGCCTTTAAAGAGGAAATTCAATTAAACAAGGTCAGATGGGTAGGTTCTAACCCAACCTGAGAGATGCAACCCATAGAAATGAGTTTCTCAGGCAACTGGTAAGTAAGATTGGTGCTTTTTGCCTGATGATTTTGATTGACTGGTGTATGTAAGCATAAGCATGCGTGGATTATCTGTACAAAATTCTAACAAGAGCTGTTATTCTACTTTAGGGACTGGCTTCCAATATGTGTGGTAGTGGATAAATGTAGCAGGTGAGTAATATTGACATCTGTGAACAAAAATTATATAAGTTGTTTAAAATAAAACTTGGGTCCATTTCACTGGTAAATCTTGAGAGTTGACTTATATAATGGAATTAGCCAGTTTATATCAGTGCTTTATTTTAACAAAAATAAAGTATATACATGCAACAATAAGATGTATTTTTTTTCAGTGAAGCAGCAATTATCAATGCATTTAAGTTGATATGACCTATGAAAGTTCATTTGCTGATAATTAAGTAAACTTTTTTCCTACTAAAATAAGATTTTCCTAAGTATGTATGATTTCTAGCCAATATATTTTTAGTTTGACTACAATTACTTTGGTATCCAATGTAAAATGCAAAAAAGAAAACCATTATATTTGGAAATTGTATTTCTTCTCACTAAACATATCTGTAGTTAATGTCAAGAGTCTTTATTTATTGAGTCTGGCCAATGTGGCTCAGTGGGTGAGTGTTGACCCATGCACCAAGAGGTCTCTCTCTCTCTCTCTCTCTCTCTTAAATCAATAAAGAAAAAAAAAAATTTTTTTAAAGAGTCTTTATTTATTGAAAAGTTAAAAATAACTTCATTTTATATTTTAAAATTCTGTACCTTTGAATAATAAAGACAATCATATACCTTATTATACCAAGAGACCACTCAATATTTTATAGGCATTAGAACCTAAATTATAAATAAATGCTCTAAAGCGAGACTTATCTTATTAAACAAATCTATTATAAACACACATTCTGGACTTGTGATTCTAAGTTAACTAGGTATTTCTTTATTTCTCCATTACTGGTAGTCTCATTTCCAACATAACAAAATTAGTAATAAAAAGCTAATAAGAATAAATTAGTATTGCTACTTAGGAGAACTTAATAGCATTTTAATAACTATGAGTTTTTATACCTTTTAACCCAGAAGTTTCTATTCATCCTTGCACATACCCAAAACTTTTAAAAGAAATATATGTGCCTGCATTTACAATGCAACATTATTTATAGTATTAAAAATTCCATTAATATGGGACTCGAAGAATAAATTAGCATGTAACCAAATGTAAGAATACTAGTACCTTTCAAATATTAAGCATAAAAAATTAGGAATACTGTGTCCCTGTCAAAAAACAAAACCCCAAAAAAAACCACATTAGTTGGTATTTTAAAAATATTCCCAAAAGCAAGTGAAAAGAACAAAATGCAAATCATTTTGTATAGCTTGAGCCCTTTTATATAAATTTTTACAAGGCAACGTTCTATACAGATATGTACATGCTGGAAGGTACATATGGTTTTGTTTGCTTTTTCTGAACTTGATCAGGAGATTTAGATAAGAATTCCTTTCGAGGAGTAAGACTGAAGGCAGAGCAAAGGGAGGCTGTCTGTTTAGTGCCTGCCTTCCTATGTCTTTACACTTTTAACCAAGCACATAAATTATAGACAATTACTGAGCTAGCGAGCCACTGTGTATATTTCCTTTAAGATGCTTTTTTTGTATTTGAAGAAAAAACAAACAGAATATAACTTAAATGTTCTCTCTCACACACACAAAAGATAAATATGTGAGGTGGTGGGTGTGTTAATTAACTTGATGGGGAGAATCCTTTCACAATGTTAATGTTTATCAAATAACCAAGTTGTACACTTTAAACATCTTACAATTTTATATGTAATTTTATTTTATATCTTGATAAAGCTTTTAAAAAAGAAAATATTTTAGCCCTGGCCAGTTTGGCTCAGGGGTTAGAACATTGGCCTGTGGTCTGGAGAGACCCGGGTTTGGTTCCCGCTAAGGGCAGACACCTGGGTTGCAGTTTCCCCTGGCTCTGGTTGGGTCGTGTGGGTGGCAACCACTCCATGTGTCTCTTTTACGTTGATGTTTCTCTCTCTCCCTCCCTCCCTTCCTCCCTCTCTCTCTCTCTCTCTCTCTGTCTCCCCCCCACCCCTCCCACTCTATCTGAACAAAATATCAAAAAAAAAAAAAAAATGTCCTCAGGTGAGGATAAAAAAAAAGAAAAGAAAAAAGGAAATATTTTAGATATATTATTTTCAGCACATAGTTTGCAATTAAAAGATTTTCCCTGTCTAGTCGTATTCAAATCATATTCAAAATGTTTCATTTGTTACTTTCAAATTGAGGGTTGTCAATGGATTTTGTTTACTTATTTATTGTTTTGGACACTAGAGGGAGATTAGAAACGAGAGAAAATATATCAAAACCAAAAAGGCTCCTAAAGATTTGTGACTGAATCTCTTCAGTCCTCTTGTGAAACTCGATAGAACTGAAACACTACTAGAACCATGGTTGGCTCTGAAGATATATTCCTAAATGCTTGCGTGTAAATTGAATCATATTTTAAGTTCTGCTAGGAGAACTGCTATTGAGGTGAGTCCTACTGTGAATTGTCTTTTTAAAAAAATGAAGCTGTCATAAGACAGAAAATCACTTCCAGTTTATTATTACATGCAAAGAATTTAGAATCTTATTATCTGATTTACCAGCAGATACTACTTTGAGGTGTGATTATATTGGTGCAATCAGTTTTGTAAGCCTTGGAAAATACAGGTACAAAATAAATGCTTATTAGTCTAATTCTCCGAGGCTAATGGAATAAACAGTAATGGTGTCTGTTGTTTTTTCTACTAGCCTAATTTGTTTATTTTTTGAATCAATAATATATTTCTACAGATATCAGCAGCATGGTTATTATCCTGTAAGGTTCTACAAACTTTTTTTTTAATGAACTTTTTATTAAATTTTATTGAATTTATTGGTGTGACATAGGTTAATAAAATTATGTAGGTTTCAAGTGTGCAGTTATATAATACATCATCTGTGTATTGCATGTGTTCATTTAAATGACCATCTGATTCCTACCAGAAAGCCCTCTGTCTTCATTTATTCATTGTCAACAATATCCTTGAGTGTTTTCTACATACCAGGCATAGTAATGGACACTGGTGATAAAACAAATACTTCAAGATTTTTACAATCTAGTGGGAACAGACAAGACCAAAATAAGCATATAGATCTACAATGATATTATCAGAAAATGTGAGTATAGTAGGAAAAAAAATTAAGTATTATATGCTAAAAACATCAGTGACAAATATCCGGTTCTTCTATTCTTCTGAGTATATGTATGTTCTACTTCTCCACCCTCTTGAAATTGCACATGAGCACTTGACTAGTTCTGGTGATAAAGTGAGGAAAACAGTGATGGGACTGCCAGGCTGCAGGACCGCTAGCATTGGACTCCCCAGCTCCCCCCTGACAGAGCGACCAGGTGAGCACGCGTTGACATGGAGGTACCCCGAGGCAGGAGACTGAGCTATTACGTAGAAGGTGGCTTAGCTGAAAAGTTGCTTGGACCTTACCTGAAAAATTGATGTGAGGAAAAGCAACAACTTTTGTTGTTTCAAGTCAATAAAAAATTGGAGTTTTTTGTTGCCACAGCGCAGCCAAGCCCGTCCTGACGGACACATGGAGAAATGATGGGGGAGTGCTCCTCAGTTGGGATGGTCAAGGAAGGGGCTTCCTGGCGAAGCAGCAGTAACAGTACAGGCATTGTTACTGGGAGGTGAAGTCAAGTCAAAGAGGTAGCCGTGGAGAGGACTGGTTCTTACAGATTCCCAGTGGACTCACTGCTTCCGAATCATTGAAGGACACTTGTCAAATGCTTAGCTGGCTCGGCCTCACCCTCTTCCTGAACTAGACTCTCCGGGGGGTGGACTCAGGATTCTATACTTTTCATAAACTCTCTGGATTACGTTAATGCACAGCTAGGTCTTGAAACCATTTAATTCCGCTTCAAGCCCTGATTGTTTACACCTCTGATATATATGATGTGAAATATAAGTTTTTTTATGATATACTTCTCAATCTTTTCCTTACTCTGAAAGGGGGAAAATAAAAGGAAGACCACATGTTGATTCTCCTCTAAACAACATTTTCTTCTCTCTGTAGTTCTGACAGAATGATATATGTCTGTCTTAGTTTTATGAAATCTACTTTGTCTTCACATCATCATAATAACAAAACCAGTTTTTTGTTTGAATTATATTGAGGGGTTCAAACTGCAGCATAAACAATGGCCTTTGAGAAGGGGAAACATCAAGGTAGTCCCGAATGTTCTTGCTGTTTGAATCTAAAAACAACAGAGCCCGTTTATTTTGTGTGTTCATCATCACACCATCACCCTGGGAGGTAACATAGACTTCTCTGAGCCATTTTGTTTTCAGAAAAATGTTGGAGTTTTATCATTTTGCTCTTTTTCTTTTAGTGACAAACTAAGAAAAAAATTATTATTTTAGCAACTACACTTTTAGGGTGAATTAAATAATTTAACCGAGGGGCTATTAGATGCTTGATCACTGAGCAGATGTGAATTTGGACTCTTCGTTCTTTTTTTTATGTATCTACAGACTGAATAATTGAACCTGAATTCAAGGTTGTAAAGAAAACAAGCTGGTGCTGAGAGTGCATTTATTATAGACAAGTACTTGGTAAGGCTGCCTGTATCAGACGTGTCATGCTTTTCCAAGCAAAATATAAAGTATGTAACAAACCTAGTCTGCATTGCAATATTCTATAACAGCACATTTTCCATTAAAATGGAAAGAGAAGTTACACAAGGCAGACTGATTATATATATGTTTATCTCTGCTCCATTCCAGAACTCCATTCAGTAACAGTAAAAAATATAGGGCATACTATTTTATGTCTTTAAACAAAGACAAAATAGGATAAAATCCCGTTGGCTGCAAATAATAGAAGAGAATCTGGTAGCAGTAAATCCTGTCTCCAACTCCACAAGGACACTGTACACGGATGTGACTGTTCCTCAGCACTGCAGCTCATCTCATATGACCCCCGATATTCCTCCATATGAGACACTCATTGAATGAGTGAATGAATGGATGAGTCTACAAATTTTCAGAGAGGTTCCAGATGACAAAACACTATCACTTTAAGAACCAGAAGACTCAAGCAAAATAAATAGGTAAATATTCAATGTTGATCTATTTCCCTAGTCCAGGGCCTGGAGAAAAAAATCTAAATGATGATTTGAAAAGGCAAAATTGCTGACAATTCAAAGATCCTTTAAATTTCATCTGGCCTTTGAGTTAAACAATAAACATTTGTTCAATTATAATTATTGTTAAAATCAACACCCGAGGGAGCTCATCTACCCCCTTCAGAGGTTCCAAAGTAACAATGACTTTTCTTCTGATTTTGGTATTACAACTGTATTATGTAATTTCTGGATGGGATAACTGTTGGAACATTTATTTAGATTTATGCTCTTCTAGTTGTCTCCGGAAGCAGCAAAGAAACGTTAATCAACCATACATTTGTTTTCCAATTTATCACCTCCTCACAACTTCCCCCAATTGAAAACCAAAGCAAAAACGAATCTAGCTGGAGAATCATATTTTCCACATGAACCTTTCTAACACCCTGAGATTCATTCTCTTTCATATGCTCTGATTTAAGTTTAACTACATTTTTCTGAGAAAGCATTATCACATCAGAATTTTCTAGGTTTCTTGAGTTAAAATACAGAGGAAGAATCTTTGGAGAAAAATGATTGGCTGGCTGGTAACTACTAAGTCATTTGAACAAAACTGAGAAATTGGTAATAATTAGGGAAACAGTTTCAGTAATGTAAGATGAATAAGTTCTAGCTCTGCCCGGGTAACTTCATTGGTTGGAGCATCATCCTGAAACACCAAGGTGGTGGATTCCATTCCCGATCAGGGCAACGAATGCATACATAAGTGAAAAAATAAATAGATGTTTTTCTCTCTCTTTAAAAATCCATCAATAAATAAAAATTTAAAAATATGAGTAAGTTCTATAGATTTGCTGTACAATACTGTTCCCATCATTAAGAATTGTACACTTAAAAGTCTTCTAAGGGGGTAAATCTCATTTGAGTATTTCATAAAAATAAAAACTAAAA
Source organism: Molossus molossus (assembly GCF_014108415.1). NCBI lineage: Eukaryota > Metazoa > Chordata > Mammalia > Chiroptera > Molossidae > Molossus > Molossus molossus. Next base: position 95,083,887 of record NW_023425346.1, read on the forward strand.
TTAAAAAAAGAAAGTCTTTGATATCCCAAAATGAAGTCACTATCTGCAGTGACATAAAAAATATATACCTTTGATATTAATAGTCACTCATATTAAATGTAAACGGGCAGAAAAAAGATCTTAGAACCCTTATCATTCACCAAATGACTCAATCTATAACTAATAAAAAATGATGTCAATCTTTTGTGTGGGGATGGAAATGATCTCTGAATGTAAACTAAAAATCAAGTCTTGGCAGATTATATTTTAGGGTTTTTTTTAATGCCTGACTCTCAAAAGTAAAAATTTGATTTATTTATGTCCCTTTAAGGGCCAGTGGCAATGGTATGCTCTTTAGGAAGCAGGTCTATGTTATATTTTTGAAAGCTCAGTAAGCCCATTATGCTTGTAAATATTTGAATACTATAAGTGTCTGTTGCTGAGGAGAAGGAAGGATACAGTGTTTCATTATTTCCTCCATTTTTATAAAGCTGTGACCATGGCAACCAGGTGCTGCCTACTGACCCCAACGGAGGCCACATTTACCACTTTATCCAAATTGTACTGGAAGCACACAAGCTTTACAGATTTATTGAATTGCCTTAGATTATGGACATTTTTTTTATGGAATTCAAAATGAGAGAAATGACTTTTTATCCAAAGAAGTAAAATTATATTTACATTGTCTATCGCAAGCAATATTTATGCACAACTTGAGGTTTTAAAAAATGAAAGAAGGAGATGTGTATGTGCATAAGATAGATGGGTAGCTCTGCTCCATCCCAGAATCCCCTTCACTAAGAGTAAAGGGATATGAAGTATACAGTTCTGTGCCTTTATGCAAAGACGAGAGAGCAGAAGAGATGACAGGCCAGATTGTCAACAGAATTTTGAAGGTTGGAAAATAGATGAATGAGTCATAGCCGATTTAGCAGAGCAGAGATGCTGAAATGCAACTGTCTTGTGGGGAAGGAGCAAATGAAAATAAGAAGTAGGCTGATTCATGCTCACAGAATCCTCAAAGGCACAGTGATTGAAGGGACCAGCATCTTCCAGATGAAGTCCAGGATACGGAGTGAAGCCGAGAACAGTGTGTGGTTGGTTGAGTACTCACCATCCATCATTCGCACCCAGACACTGAATTAGGCAACTCTTCTGGAAAGAACGCTGAGCGAACTGTGGGTCCCAGGACTGAAAACAGGGTAATAATTAAAATTGTGACTACCAAAGAACTGGACACCCAGCCCCTGCCCTGCCAGCTCTCGGGTTTGTACCACCTGCTCTCTGTAGAATGAGACTTCTATTTTAAATGATCAGCCTCAGAATAGTGTTAGTTCTTAAATTATGTGGACATATTCATCATTAAAATATAAAAATAAGTGATTAACACCAGGAAGGAGCTGCTTTGAATGGGCGCCTGTGCCTCAAACTGTGCAGATTTTGTATGCGATACATAGTTAAAATTTTTCATGTTTGTCCCACCATGTAGATTACACAGATCTGACAGCATGATGTTGGACTTGCCCTGTTACCTCAGAACTAGGGCTGGAGAGGCTTCAGAAATCGGAAGTAACTCTACATCAGAAAAAGACCCACAAATCATGAGGACCAGGCATCCTTCAGGGCTGACCAAGATGTAGCAAGGCAGATCCTGCTACCCACAACTGCTGTATTATTTACTATACAGTGATACCTCGGTTCTCGAACGCCTCGAATTTCGACCAAATCGGTATTCGACCAGGAGATTCGAGAAACTTTTGTCTCGGAATCCGAACAAATATTTGGAACTCGAACTTCCGAGATGAGCCGAGTTGAGCCGAATGGCGTTCATTCGGCCCAGCGCGCCTTGCTTGCAGCATCAGTGTGAGTGCAGAGAGAGAGTCACGCTTTGTGGAGAGAGTCACGCTTTACACTGAATTTAACCCTTAGACATACTGTACACTTTTATTTCTTGTTGAGACTTATGTTTTTCTACATATTATATACAAATTAGGCCAGTACATAGGCATTTTCTGGGGCTTGGAACGAATTAATCCAGTTTCCATTATTTCCTATTGGGTTTCATTGCTTCGGTTCTCGAACAATTTGGTTCTCGACTGTCCTCCTGGAACGAATTATGTTCGAGAACCGAGGTATCACTGTATATCCTAACCCTCTCTATTCCCCTCTAGGAGATAAAAGGACAGGGAGTTTGGCAGCAGAAATGGAGGAAGAGAAAAACATTATTGGCAACCCAAGCTTTGACCCTACCTAGAGAGAGATGTGCAACTTTGGAGATGGGATGATCTCCCTCCAAGCTAATTTTCTATCACTGTTGTGACAACCTAGTGTTTAAACCACAAACCTAGTGGTTTAAAACAGAACTGGTAGAAGGGAGCTTTCTTGGGCCTCTTTTATGGTGGCACTGATCTCACTGGTGAGAGCTCCCCCTCTACGACCCAGTCAGCTCCCCAAAAGGTCTTACCTCTCAACACCATCATCTTGTAGGTTAAGCTATCAACATAGAAATTTTGAGGGGACACATTCAGATCATAGCCGCTCACTAGCAATGGAGTTATTTGTAGTCTACTGGGTACACTCCCTGCTGGAATTAGCTGCTGAAGTCTGCAACAGGAGGGTCTCCAGGATTGCCATCTCTCAGCTTGGTGCCATGTCCCCTCTCCTGACTCAGCCCACCTGGCCTCTTCTGGGAGATGGTATCACCCTGAGGTCTCAATTTTGGCCTAGGTGGTCACCCTGCAGTCTTTGGCACAGATTCCTTTGGACTCCAGCACAATGACCCGCTCTGGGAGGTTACTACCTAGAACCAGCACTGTCCCTTGTATCTCTCCAGGGAAGGCGGACACTCTTGGAAACCCTTCACTACTGTGACCAAGGACTCGAGAGAACTCAGGAGATTTGACTCAGAGCTTTCCTCTGATTCAGCAGCTCATGCTGTTCTTACAGCCTCTTTCTGTCCCCAAGTGCTGAGGCCTCCTCCTAGAAACAACAACATGAATCAGGGGAAGGCCCTACGGTTTCCCTTTTCCTTTCATTCTAGTGAACAACAACCAACAACCGCAGGAAGAGGTACAGGGTCGGGAAGGGATCATGACCCTTGTGGGAAATTATTTACGAAACTGGTCTCTGTTATTTCCCTTCATTCTCTTTTGTGATGTGACTGTGAAGTCTTATGAAGAGGTGGGGATATCCCTCCCTGCTCTCTGAACCTGAGCTGGCCTTGTGAGAAGTGATGCCATGTCATTTCTGACTGCAAGCATCAGGTGGCCTGTTGTCCCTCAGTCCTGTTTTTGGAACATGAATGAGCCCAGGTAGCTGCTGGGGGCAGGGAGACACTGGAAAACAGACACGCTGGTCCATCTATGGCCATCCTAGACCAGTCACTCCACCTAGTAGCTGATCACAGGCTTAAGAGTGAGCCCAGCCAAGACTAGAACTATGTCTCTGAGCTCTATCAGATTAGATGACAGGCGGAATCATGAACTAAATAAATGATTGTTGTTTTAAGACAGTAAATTTTGAGGTGGCTTATTCTGTAGCAAATGCTAGTTCATCTCTCACTGTCTCCTTCATCCCACACTTCCCCGGTACATAAAGGCAGGTTTTCATCTCCTCTCCCTTTCTGTCATGGACTGTACTTAAGTATTTCACTAATCACCATTCATCTCCCTGGGAACAGGAGGCTTCACAGTGCAGTCTTAATGGCAGAATCAATCTTGTCTCCACACTGTAGAAGGAACTCTGTGATCTAATCTGTCGGACCTAGTTCATATTATGTTAATGATAGCTAAAGGAATTTTTAAAATTACTTTATTTTCCTATAAAGGCTGGCTTCTAAGACAATTTTATTGCTGCAGACTGAAAAATTCTACTTTGTATGCAAGAACTGAATGACTCCTCTTTCTCTTTGTCACCCTGCCTTAATGATCCTAACCCCTTTCATGGCAAATTAATGCTCCGGAAAGAACAGAGATGGAGGAGGAGAAGTCTCCCAGACATTAACACAAAAACAAAAGAACATTGAAATATGCTTAAAACTGCTATCTCCCTAACATGTATGATCTGTGTTTCCTCAAGGCCATGAGGCACATCTTACATGCACCGTTCACAAAAGGAGAGGATTGGAATTCATGATCTTCCATGTCCAGAGAGAATATCCCATGACTTTTTGGTATTTACTATGAAGCAGTTGAAGCTACAGTGCAAGAGTAAGTCACGGACCTCACCAATCATTATTTACTTATTTCAAGTGCTATGATGTCCGAAGTGGTGTTGAATAGAAGTGGCGACATTTGACATCCTTGCCTTGTATGAGTCTTAACAGAGAAAGGATTCAGTCCTTCACCATTCATCCAATGTTGGCTATAGGTTTTCATACTGCCATGGGACAAGTTGAAGAAGATCCCTTCTATTTCTAATCTGCTGAGAGATTTTACCATGAGTGTTGATTTCAGTTATGCTTCAGATACTCTATTTTTCATTTCTAGAATTTCTGTTTGGTTTTCATAGCCTTCATTTCTCTTCTCATCACCATCACATTTTTCTGTGACTCTGAGCATGTTTGTAACAGGTATTTTAAAATCTTTGTTGTATCATTATATTAACTATCTTATTTCTGGATTTGTAGCTATTGATTGTTTTTTATCCTGGTTATAGATTATAATGATCTGCCTCTTGGTGTTTCTGGATTTTTGTTTACATGATCTTAAACATTGTGAATTTACATTGTTGAGTGTCTGGATTTGAGTTGTTGTCCTTTAAACAGTATGAAACTTTGTTGTGGCCAGCAAATAAGTTTCTTGCTGACTAGCTTGATTGTTTCGAGTTTTCATTTGAGCTGTGTTAGGGTGGTTTCTGGATCAGTATCTCCTAGATTAGAGTGAGCTCCAGGAATAGTTTAGCTCAGAGTTCCCCAGATGTTCTTTACCAGCCCTGAGGCATTTCATCCTTCACCAGTGTGGTTTAGTATGCAGCAACAGATTCAAAGGAAACTTCATGCTCATTTCTAAAATTCATTCTCTGTGTTTTTCTCTTCTTTGGAACTCTGTTCCACAAATTCCAACCTGAACTACTTCTCTCTTCTGCTTGGTGAGATCACTGTACTCGGCTTCAGTCAACCGGCTTCACATTATGATTCAGAGAGCACCTCCAGGCAGAAAGCTGTGTGATTGTATGTCTCACCACATTTCATTCTCTTCTCTCTGGATCACAGTCTCAGGCTACCTCTTATTCATTTTCTAAAAATAGTTGTTTAATATATTTTGTCCAGTCTTCTAGTTGATAAGGCAGAAGGCAAATTTGTTCAGTTACTTTGTTAAAGTCAAAAGCAAGAGTTCTTTCTAGATCTTTGTTTTTCCCTACTTTGTCACTTCCAAGAAAGTTATATAGAAAATCTCCAAGTATTATAGATGTAGTTCTCCTTTTAGGTTTGTCGTATTTTTCTTTTTGTATTTGAAACTCTGTTACTAGGACATACAAATTTAGGATTATTGTGTGCCCTTGATAAATTAGCCTAAATGTCTCTCTTAATCTCTAATAGTATTCCTTGTTTTAAACTCTACTTTGTGTGGTTAATTTACAAAATATATAGAGTACTCACACAACTCAACAAAAGGAAGACAAAGAACAAGATTAAAAAATGGGCAGAAGACCTAAAGAGACACCTCTCCAAACAGGACATACAAATGGCCAAGAGACATGAAAAAATGCTCAACATCTCTAATCATCAGAGAAATGTAAATTAAAACAACTATGAGGTATCACCTCAGAATGGCCGCCATCAACAAATCATCAAACAACAAGTGCTGGTGAGGGGAGGGTGTGGAGAAAAGGGGACCCTAGTACACTGCTGGTGGGAAAGCAGACTGGTGCAGCCACTATGGAAAACACTATAATGTTACCTCAAAAAATTAAAAATTGAACTGCCATTTGACCCAGTGATTCCACTTCTAGGACTACACCCTAAGAAGCCTGAAATACCAATCAGAAAATATATTTTGTGCCCCTATGTTCATAGCAGCACTATTTACAATAGCTAAGATCTGGAAACAACCCAAGTATCCATCAGTAGCTGAGTGGATAAAAAAGCTGTGGTACATATGCACAATGGCATACTATGCAGCTGTAAGAAAAAAAGATCTCTTATCCTTTGAGACTACATGGAGGAACCTGGAAAGTATTAGCTTAACTGAAACAAGCCAAGCAGAGAAAGACAAATATCACATGATCTCACTTATTTGTGGATTATAATGAACATAACAGTCTAAAGAACAGGGTAGACCCAGAAATAGAAGTAGGGTACAGACTGACAATCCTCAGGGTGGGGGGAGAGAAGGGATAAACCACAGAACTTATATTCATGTATGCATAACCGATGGACATAGACAAGAAAGATGGGGATGGGGTGGGGGTGATGGGAAAGAGGGTGTCAATGGGGGGATAAAGGAGAAACATCTGTAACAAAAATAAATAAATAAATAAATAATAAACAAATAAAATAAAGTCTACTTTGTTTCATATTAATATAACCATTCCACCTTTTTTATGACTATTCTTTGCATGAAATACCAATGATCACTTGTTAAGTTTTAAGCTATCTGTGTGTTTATATTTAAAGTACATTTTTTGAAAAAAATAGTATTATTTTGTTTTTCTTTTTGTCTGACAATCTCTGTATTTTAAGTGGAACTATTAGACTATATCTATTTAATGTAATTGTTGATGTTGTGTTTAAATCTAACACATAGCTCTTTGTTTTCAACTAGTCCAGTCTGCTTTTTTACTTCTATTATTCTTTTACTGACTTATTTTCAATTAATTATATATTTTTATTCTATTTTAATTTTCTATTGGATTTTTAACAATAACTTGTTTTATTTATTTTGCAGTTGCTTCAGAGATTAAAATATGCATCCTTAATTTATCACATTCCACTTAGAAATACTATTGTAGTACTTCAGATAAAATATTAAAACCTTGCAGCAGTATAATTGATTCCATTTACTCTCCTATAATTTAAATTATAATTGTCATATTTTCATAAACATTTGTTAAAAATATCACATAGGATGTTATACTTTGTGCAACAAATATTCAGTTTCATTTTGAAAATTTTTAAAAAGAAAAATATTTTTTACTTTTCCAGATGAGTATGATTTATTATGTTCTTTGTTTATTTCTATATATCTAAGTTTGCATTTGATATTATTTTCATTCAGCCTAAAGAATTTTCTTTAGCATTTCTTGTAATGCAAATTTGTGTTGATAATTAATTCTCTCCGCGTCTGTTTATCTTAAAATGTCTTTGTTGACATTCACTTCTGAAAGATATCTTTGCTAGATATTGAGCTCTGGGTTGATGTCATTTTCTTTCTATACCTACTTTTCCATTGTCCTCTGCCTATCATTGTTTTTGATGAGATATAAACTATACATTCTTATCACTATTCTCCAATTTGTGATATCTTTTTTCTTATGAATGTCTTCAAGATTTTCTTTATGTCACTTGTTTTTAGCAGTTTGCCTATGATTTGCCTAAGTATGGTTTTAATTTTATTTACCCTGATTGGGGTTATCTGAGTTTCTTGAATGTGTTACTTTTTTATGAAAGAAAGAAAGAAATCATCCATCTTAATCTTAATCTCTTGTCTATCTCCTCTACTCTGAAAATTCATGTAGACACCAGCTCTCTGGCAACTGCCCCATGATCAATGAATTCACTTTGTCTGATATTGAGTTCTGGCTACCCTCTTTATCTTTGATGTTTAATCTATAATGAGTTTTCTAACTTGTTCTTTCTCACTCAAATTGTGAACATTTACAGGGATCCACACACCCTCAGGGGAGCTCCAATAATAGTAGTGGATTGTTATGAAGATTAAATTAATTAATACATTTAAAGGGCTTATCGCAATTATAAATACTAAGCATACAGTTAATGTTAGCCACCATCATTCAACCTTAAAAACTATCCCCAGATTTAGGAAGAGAGAATTGTTATACACATTTTACAGCTGAGGAAACTGAGTCTCAGTTAAATGACTCCTTCAGGGTCACACAATTATAAGTGAAGAGCTTGGAATCAGTCACAGACCTTACAAATGCCAAGTCCCTTGTACTTTTTGCTGTTGATTTTTTTTTTTTTTTGCAGTAGTTCTTATTAGCACAATAATGTCAAAATTCTCTATCTTTAACAGACAAATCTGTAGAAAGTCACATTCTCTGAATGACACAGTAAATAAAAGCCCACAATAGAGAAGCATAAACTAGCTCTCATCTTAGACCCTTGGTACCCAAACTGTGGTCCCTCTATCAATAACATTACCCTGTTATAAATAAACCATGTTAGAAATACAGATTCTTGTGTCTTATCCAAGACCTACTAAATCACCATCTCCATTTAGCAAGGTTTCCAGGTAGTTCATATACAAACTAAAGTTTGAGAAGCAGAGCTTAAAACCTCTAGCCCCCTTTTCCATCCACATAGGGTCTCCAAGTGAGTTCAGTGAATTTGAATTTTTCTCCAAGTTAACATCATACCTCTTTATATTATTCTATTATTTTAATAATAGAATTTCTTTATTCTTGCAACTAATAGTATGTTTCAAGTTTTTGAACATTTTCCAGAGAAGCAAGGAATTGGCTTAACTTATTATTGGCTTTTTTATATTTAAATAAATTTTAAACAATTACATTTTTAGGCATTTTTTCCCTCAAAATCCATATTTAGAACATCCCAGACCACAATATCTAAAAATAAAGTACAGCCAAAATACAGGTCTAAATTGACTTGAAGGAAATTACCATGAGCTGGAGCTTATTGAATTAGTTTTATGTTATTCTTAAGTAAATATTATCAGCACTCTCCATATTGTAGTCCCATCTCAGCTCTTCCTAATGTAGGGAAATATTTCCTCAGGCTGCTGCGACTTCCAGGGCAAGGAAAGAATGATGGTCACTCTCCAGAATCCCAGGGAAGTTCAGATACAACTGTTCTGTCTGCCCATGTAATAGGTTATAGGACCAGAATGCACTCAACCTGTATGAGGCTGTTTTCTGGTCCCTTAACACTGGATCTATCTGATCTTTGTTAGAGAATCTGGGTCCCAATGTTCCAACCAGATAACTGAAATGAACCCTAACACTCATTAGATGATGTAGTTTATTAAAATGGGTGCCAATGTATCTCTCCTGAGTATAGAAAAAAGAGTTTTGTTTACATACTCTGATTAGAAAAAGTGGGCCTGGCTAAAACATATGTTTGTTGTCCTAGGAGTGCCCTTTGGAGAGGAGAGTTTTTCAAAGAGAAAGAAATTGATAGGAAGTTACACACACACACACACTCACACACACACACACACACTAGCCTCACTCAAAATAGAGAGAAATATTTTTCTCAAGTGTCCTTCTCATTCTGAATCTTCATCCCTTGGTCACAGAAGGGTAGTATATTAGTATTCCCCAAACTTTGAAGCTTAAATCAATGTATTAAATATGGAAAAAATTAATAGTAAGTGAAGCCAATTTCCTCCTTTACTATAAAATGTTTAAAATTTTTGAAATGTACTATTAGATGCCAGAATAAAGACATTTTATTATTAAAAATTGATTTATTTTACATCCAAGGGACATGATACCACACGTTAGCTTATTGAGCTTTGTTTGTGACACCCTGCCCTTGTTCTCATTTTCCCTGTGTGGATGGAATATTTGATATCTCACCATGCATTTGACAACCTCTCTATTTCCAAGCTTATACATCCATTCCATTTCTAGATTAAATATTTATGTTGAATCTTCTAATCTCTGATAAGGCATTAGCAATAAGAGGGTGTTTTCCCAATCCTCCCATGGCCCTAATTAACTCTTCTTCCTCTTTCATCCCAAAGTGCCCTCTTTTTAATTGGGTTGTGGCATTTATCAGAGAGAATTCAAACTGTCTACATACACATCTGTCTCCCCCACTAGAACATGAGCTTCTTAAAAGCAAAGACGATATCCTTATCTTTTCATAGAGCAAATGAACGAATTGCGCTGCTAATTCATTCCTCAGGACCTATACCTCCCTTTAATTGTCCTATTCACTGCTTCTCCATCTCCCACACTGGGTCTGCCCTTTATGTCCAAATTGCTGGAAGACCAGCATAATGAGTATTATGTTTGAATCGCCTGCTGGGAAAAGTTTTGGCAAATTACTTGCAACATTTACCCTGAGAGAGCATAAGGTTTGTCAGACTTCATGGGCCATTGTTTTTATCTTGTTCACCTACTTCTTTCAAATACTTGTTGCCTCTAGGCCATTGCATTACTCAGAAAATGAATTTGTCATTTGATGGTCATGCTATTACAAGATCCTGTTCTGGGTTATTCCAGGTCACTGTATTATATTTGCCTTTGGGGTCTTAAGTTGTATGTTTCTTTCTCCTTCCCTTCTACCATCTTTCTGCTGATGTGCCCTTTTGATAACACCCTTGTCTAACACTTCATAGCCATGTTCTTGGTTGGAGTTTATGCCTGGGAGCCAACAAAAACAGGTTCTATTTGTTTGTTTGTTCTGAACAGATAGCATAATGTGTTAAATGGCCCCTCTGTGCATCTATGTCTCGTGTAAATCCAAAGATGTGATGCCATTTCTGTTGAGTCCGTGCAAGGCATATACTTCTAGAAATCTGAGTTACTCAAATCAAGAAAATGTGGAATTACTTAAATTTGGTAACTCTTTCCTCCCAGAGTAAACACGACATTTTCTATTGCATTAGGTTAACTACAGCAAATGCTGTGAATGTCCTCTCTGCTTGCTTCTCAGGTCAAGGTCCCTGGGTGTGAGACCTTGCTCAGTCAAAGTGAACATGGAGAATATTAGAAGCTGTGGGAGCCAAAGGCCCAGGGGTGACCCTCAAGCAGTGACCTAAGTTCATTAGTTCCCTCACTTCCTAGAAAGAGATGTCAGGTATTTGTTTAACCGTCTCCCAGAAGAACCCCAGTAGGACTGAACTCCAAATGTTCAAAGCAATGACTTGCTTATTATTCTACCCTTTAACAAATTTTTCCCTTTCCTTTTATTATTCATCCATTCCTCAAATAATCTCCTTGTATCCAAAGCCTCGTCTCAGGATCTCCCTTTAGTAGAACTAAAAGCATTCCAATGTGTGCAAATGGATAGAAAACAGCAAAAGCTGTGCCCTCTAACAAACCACTCACTGCTCATGTATTAGAAAGGTAGTAGACCAGGATTGTGAATGTTTTTGCTAAGAGAAAGAGACCACATTTCTTGTGGCAATCTGTATGTGCTATGAAATGTGCCTCGCACACATGGTTTTATTTATTCTTAATGGTACTTTCCTCATGAAATCAATGTAATTAAACATGATTAATGTATATAAAGTATTTGGAATAGTGCCTAGTCATTATTAATTACTTCTTATACATAAACAAGTTGAAGCTCAAAGATATGACATATGTTTCTCAAGGAAGTGGATAAGAATTCAAACCCAACTCTGCCTAATTCAAAAGTCCACTATACTCTGCATGCTTGCCTCCTGTTTTAGTGATGGCCCAATCCATCTACGAGTATTGAAAAGAATAATTTAATTTAAACACCCTTTCTCTGAAATACCAAATATATGCTTAGGCTTCTTTCAGCATTAAAATAATACCAAGCCTTCATTTAAATAGGCTGGCACCCTCACATGAATCATCTTGCAACATGTTTTTCTGTAAGATTTTTACTATAAAAGAGCATCCTTCACCAAATTCTCCACTGGTAGGGATATCTTTTAAAATGTCAAAGCTCTAAGGGAAGAAAATAGATCTATCTCTACATCTGTCTCCTATCCTAACAAAATCCAATTATGGCAGCAATAACTGCTCATCTGCTTACTATCAAGATCAGCCATGATTGGACTTTCAAGATGACAGATGATTCACGTGGCTCCCATCACCATTACAACAGAGCCTGTCTTTCTGGCTAACTTTCAGGAAATTTTTGAATAATTATTCTGAAGATATTGTGATTTCATCCAAAAGTTATTTACATGTTTTATGTGACAGACAGCCTACAACTAATTGATCCGAAACAATGATCTGAATGTATTCTTTTTTTCTATGTTGGTGGACAATTTTTAATTTTTATTTAGAGATTGCTAAAAAAGAAGAATTAATCCTATAGCCCTGACCCAAAAGATCTCTCTTCTCTCTGGGATTATTGCCATTGATTAAGCCTAAAACTTTCAGAGGAAAGGAATACATACCTAGCTAGCCTTCGGGGTCTAGCTTTGGGATCATAGTGATGTTGATACTCAAATAATTTCCATTACAAAAATAACATTGACTTATTAAAGAGCATTTGAGAAATACAGATTGTCAAACAAAATAATCAATGGTGTGGGAGGGGGTGTTGATCACCAATAATCCCATCAACAAAACACATTCACAGTCTGATAGGTCTGTGTTAATGTATTTTTAGTATACAATCACTCTGCATTTTTAGCAAAACAATCACTCTAAATTTTGTATATTTTTATTTAACTCAACTTTATATCATGAACATGTTTGATACATATTCTTTAAAACATAATTTTGAAAGTATTTAAAAGATTTAATTGAGTAGATAGACATGGTTTACTCAATAATTAGTGTAAGGTTGGAAATTCTGATGGTTGCCAAGTTTTGGGTATTATAAATAATGATGTGCATTTTCTATATTTATAATTATTTTTATTAGACTCAACTCTTTAAAATAAAATTCTAAACCAAAGGTGTAAACAAGTTTATGCCTCTTGATAAACATTGCCAACTTGACAACTCTATTTGCATATAACATCTACTCTTGGCAAAACTGTGAAGTTGCCAGTATGTCTAATGTTTCTTTCAAAATTCTTACCCTCTGCCTGTCTCTTCCTCTGTTATTTCTTCTCTCTTCATTTCCCACCTTGACTCAGTCCACCTTCTCGCCCTCAGGTGCACACTGATCTCAGACCAATCTCTGCTTCCTCCTCCATTCCTACTTCCCTGTGCCATCTCTCTCCTCATCCTGTTACCGTCTTAGATCTCCTTCCCTCGAAAACTTGCTCTTTAGGTAGTTGTCATTACATAACCTCAGGTATTATCTCTATCAGGTCATTGCATTTTAACAAATTATTTTTATATCTTAATAGAAAATAATAAGAAATATGGGAGTTGTACATTTTGTGGTCATAACTGTGGAAAAGAATTTAGGACAAGGATCTCTCTGATGGTGGCATTTATATTCTACTACATAGAAAGTTGCCCAATCTGCCTAATGATTATTAAACATGACCTTCTTGTCAACAGGCCAGTTTTGATGTACATTGAAATTTTTCTCATGGTTTCTCTTCATATGGGTGCACATTGGTAGCATTTAAGCTAATGGAAATTCTGATTCTCCAGGTGGGAGACTGGGAGGTACACTGCAGAATATTATGAGTCCCTTCTCCCTTTGTAGTTGTCAAGAATAGTCCATGATTGATGTGGCTGTAAAATTATCTGAACCAGCTTTGATTCATAATGTACTATTGATGGACTTCTAAGCTTGTTCAAATGTCAGAGAACCAGTTGGTGGCTATTAGTATTTTCCTAGCAACAACTCATTTCTTGTTTCCCTCAACATAGAGAAGAAAATGAGAACTGGGAAATATTAAATCAACCTTTGAAATGTGTTATTATGCACCTCAAGTCACTTCCACTACAAGGAAGGGGGGAAAAAACCCCACACTAAAATGTTAGCGTAAATTTCAAACCATAACACGTGTTTGTTAGACTATTAGAAATGATTTCCCCTTCTGTTCCCTAATCTAAACGGTGTTTAGATCAGTTTACAGACTAAAATGTTAAGTGATATGGAAGTCCATATTCAACGGTAAAGCATGTCATTAAAGATGGAACATCGTGTGCTTATCTAATCTGGTTGCTAAGCACCCACTCTTTCTGACTCAGGGGCACACATAGATCGGAGAGTACCAGCTGCACTTAGCCATAGCAGATTGGGGAAACAGCAATATTGACCTGTAGAAAATAGATGAGAAAAATCCTGTCCCAGATTTCTAAGGTGGTACTGACAAATAAGGTGAGAAAACCTTATTTCATATTGGAAGATCATGAGGTGATAATCTCATCCCAAACCATCTGGAACATGTCTTGAGCTGCCAAAGGATATTTCAGGCACACAATGCTCATGTCCTGCCCATCTCGTGCAATTACATTTTTCCCTGCTTGAATCCCCTCCACATCTAAATAGAACCAAAATTGAGCAGGTTGTTTACCCTGCCAAAACTGTTCCTATGCAAAAGTCTAGGCATGTAGCTACACCTAAGGCAGGAAATCCTAGTGGTCTCAGTGTGGGTCTGGAGCCTTAACTCATAATCATAACCAGCTCTGTGACCTCAGGCTGATTTATAAGCATTCTAGGCATCAGTTTCTTCCTTTTGTAAAGTAAGTTCCCTTTTGAGTGAAGATTGAATGTGTAAAGTATGGGAAGTCCTTGGTTCAGTATTTGGGTCATAATATATAGATAATCAATGTTATTGCTATTACTATTTCTTTCTTGAGGCATATAGACAATTGATCTCAACTTAAAGCATTTTCTGTTTAATTCTGTTTGTTTCCCTAAACTCACACAAGAATATTATAAGGAATACTCTGCATATTTGTTATATTGAGAAATCTGTGCTTTGAAAGTGACATGCTAGTCTCCAGGTACATAAAAAGAAGTTTGAATATGAGCAGTTAATTTCAGATACTTAACTACTGAGACGCTTTATATATCAACAAAAGCTCTGTGTGTGTGTGTGTGTGTGTGTAACAGCTGTGTGTGTGTGTGTGTGTGTGTGTGTGTGTGTGTGATTCAAAGTTCAGAGAAATTTTGAGAGAGGAGTTAAAAAGCTAAATCTTACCTAGCAATCAGAGTACAAATTCTGATTCTTTGAAGACACACACTTAATGGGTTTCTTGAAAGGCAAATCCTAGGTGAATGCTGAAACTAAGATAAATGAATCTCAATTATTTTTATAAATATCTGAATCCTTTCTCTCTAAAGATAGTTCAGTATACTTAAATTTTTTTTCATCCATATAATGTTCCCCACTCCTCCTAGGGGAATGATGGATGCTTATTGTAATTTTGATAGGTTGAGAGAGAAGAAAGACTTTTTTTCTAAGATGTCTTTTCTTTTTGTTCTACTCTACTTGAAACACTTAAAAACTATAGACTTTAAAAAGACAGTATGGTATTTAAAAATTACCTGTAATACAGAAGTCTATAAATTCAGAATGCATTAGGTTCAGCATGTGTGATAGTCATCTGGAACCCAATGCATCATACAGGTTCTAGTGAGTTAGCCAATTTAGGCACTAATTTCCTGTAACCATAATTTTGTTTCTGTATTCTGACCTAGTATGTTATAAATAAATGTGGTAATGTTAAAAGATGTCAACTAAATAAAAGAATCATAACATTTATCATGTGTTTGAGTAACATCATAAATTCTTCATGTGAAGTCAGCAATTATCGATTTCTTAATTGCCAAAGCATTAATAAATCACTCAATCTTTTAATCTAGTATTTTATGTTTCGGTATATCGCAACGGGTTCCTATATTGCTTTGTAGTCGTGTCTGGACAAGTTTTCATCTTCTGATTCCAAGAGCAAGTCAACTTACATTTAGAATTATGTCACGTTCTCATGTTAAGCAGCTTCTAAAAATCTCACCACTGTGAGGAAATACATGAGCATTCATAATGCAACCTCGGATTTACCTCACACCGCTCACTGCAAGAAGTATTAAGCCTCGTGTTACCAAACTACAGGTGTCTGCTATTGAGAGATTTTTACTGATGCACCTAGATTTGATAAAATGCAAGAGTATTTTGATTTTATGATCTCAGCTGTTTACATTCCTGAGATGGATTTTCTACCCTTATCTCATTAGCACTTTGATTTGTTTTGATTATTGAAGGCAACTCCGTTCTCTCTTGCTTGTGTTTCTATCTACATGGAAATCAAGACAGAGAGCCTTCAGGGGTTCACAGTAAAGGCATTTAATCTTGGTGCTTGCAGACTTTCAGAAGTCATTTTGAGGAAATTATTAAGATTCCTTTCCTTGAATTTCCTCACTTTCCCCTTTGCTTTTAAATGCCTACTTATCTTAAATTGATCACAAAATGGCCCATGACAGTTTTGCATTCCTCATGGACAGGAGAGAGTAGAAAATCCTTACTCTATGCATTTATTTTATTGCCATATAATCACTGCTAAACTTGTAAATAAAAATACCCTAGATCCAGCACTGACTTTTAAAACTGAATTTCTGCTACCCAACACTTTTAAGCTTTTGGAGTGTTGGATTAAAAACATTGATCTGCTTGCCCACTGAAACATTACAGCCCCAAGTTAATTATTTGGTAGCAAGGATATTGTGTAGGAGGTTCAGAATTGTTTCCCTGGTTTTAGCCAACAGAAATTTTCCACAAAAAATAAAAATAAGTGCCTTGAAACAGGAGAGCAGAGTGAGAGTGGGAAACTGCAATTTGACATTCTTGTCAAAAGAACAGATTTTCGGATTTTCCACTTGCGTGAGAAGTGCATTTTGGGAAAATCTGGTCTAAGCCATTTAAAATGCAGTTCCATGTGGCCTGAAGAACACAGCCACCACAGTTTAATTCATTCATTAATCTTATTTAGGTGTAAACTGCAGACTTCAGTTACTCAAAATAGATTTTACTTAGTCCTTCAACAAATATGACTACATACTTATGCAACTATGTTAGCAATATATTAATTACTACTAAGATATATGTCCAAGACCATAACTTTAGGATCATAAATTTACTGAAATAAATATGTTGAAATAAAAAAGTAAATAAATAAGAAAATTATATTTTTTTGTGGCTTCTGTTTTAAATTCTTAAGCACCAACAGTCACTGGTCTCAGGGCCAAAAGTAGAAAACAAAATACTTTAGCATCAAAGGACTTGCCCATCAAAATGGTTTATAGTTGCCTTTGTTGCACCTACAATAAAGAAAGACCAGCAGTTTGCTAACAATAAAGAAAGACCAGTAGTTTACTAACTGGATATTTTGATGACTTAACTGGTTTCTGAACCACAAAGTGAGAAAGTTATATAGAGTCCAAACTCATGAATGCCACTAACAATGAATTATTTTACAAAGCATTATAACTGCACACTTGTTATGTACAAGGACCCACACTAAGTGCTAGGGAAGGTACAGAGATTAAGAAGGTTAAGAAATGAATAATCATCTGGCCAGTGTGGCTCAGTTGATTGAGCATCACCCCATGGGCTGAGAGGTCCCAGTTCAATTCCCAGTCAGGGCACATGCCTGGGTTTGCAGCTCGATTCCCAGCGGGGTGTGTGTGTGTGTGTGTGTGTGTGTGTGTGTGTGTGCAAGAGGCAGCTGATCCATATTTCTCATGTACATTGATGCTTTCATCTCTCCCTTCTTCTTTCTCTAAAAAATCATTCAAAACATATTTTTTTAAAATCAATAATCAAAGTCTCTACAAATTAATACAGTATATTGTAAAGGGAACTGCTTAGCATGATGCAGATATACAGACTTTATAAAATGGACAAATAGCAGAGAACCGAAACAGTGGGGGTGATAAGTTTGCAGGAACTGAGAAGAGGGTACAGCCTGATAAAAAGGTCAGTTTTAGACTTCAACCCAGGAGTAGCGTGTTGGTGTTAGAGAACACTGCCCAAAGTGGACTGAAGTATAATAATCAATATTCAATTCTGGCAAGAGCAGGGTAAGACTAATATTATCTCAAGTAGTGCGGAAATGTAAATCCATCAAAAACATACAAAAATATATTTCTGGAAAGCAATTTAGCAACATATGATGAGCTTCTTGACAGAGTTTATATTCTTAGACTCAGTAATGCCTCTACAGGAGTTGTATCCTCATGAAGTAAATTGAAATGGTCAAAATTTTATGTATAAAACTATTTGATATCATCATAGTATTATTTATAACATGGGAAAATTGAAAACGACATAAATATTGAACAGAGAGATTAAGTAAATTATGGCACATCTGTGTACTGAAATGTGATGCAATTACTAGATAACATATTTAAAAAGAAATCAAAATAAAAATATAATATTAAATTTTTTAAAATGCATAATCATATGTTTAGTTGATCTCAATTTTGTAAACTATACACTGGGAAAATATAAAAATATTAAAGGATGTTTTCTTAGATTGAGTTCCTAGACACAGATTGCCTGAACAAGTTTATTGGGATGTACTCTCAAATACACAGTGCATGGAAATGAAGGAGATGGGATTGGGTAGAGTGAGAAGCTGACCAGAAATGTGACTGCAATGTATACTTCTGTCAGCCCCACAGGGTGTTTTAGAACTGGAAAGGCCCTTCAGAGTCATTCTGAAGTTAGGCAGTGGATCCAGAAGTTTATACAGCTGTATAAACTAGATGTTGGTTTGGGCAACCCCAGAAAGTGATGTAACAGTGCCAAAGCAACTTCTGACAGCTGACTACAATTTCCTATGAGAGGCAAAACCATACGCTGTCAGTAGTCATATTCCGAATAACTGGGACATGGGTATATAGCCTGGAAGAAGGCATCTAAGCAGATTACCATATATTTATCACAGGTGGTCACTTCTAAGAGTGAGAGATGACAATGATTTTCATTCCCCCCATTATCTTTTTTAGAATGCATTTTGAGGGGATTCCAAAATGGCAGAGGAGTGAATGAAAGCTATGCAGACCATCTCCCCGGACCAAACTGGACTTACCACTAAAATAAAGACAAATTGTAGGGGAAAAGCAACAGAAAGGCAGCTGGAGAAGACCCATTTAACCAGAGACAAAAAAAGGCACTAAATTGAGCCTGGTAGGAACTGTGGAGGTGCAAGAGGGTGGTCTGTGAACCCATGGACAGCGGCTGTTTTAGCTGTGAGCAGCTCCCTTCGAATTAAAATCCTAAACCAGATCCACAGCACAGAGGGCCAGGACAAAGCACTAAATTAGCCACAGTCACTCACCTTGGACTCTGGCAGAGGAAGGGTGGACTGGTCTGGAACTGTGTGCAGAGACTTGGGATTTGAAGAGCACTGACAGTTTTTTTCCTGAATCACTCCCTCACAAGACAGTAGCCGTATTACTCAAAGAGCCTCTTCCCAGAGTCCAAGAGAGAAGCAACAGACCCTCCCTCAGGAATTTAACACTACCTGGCCAGGCTAGAGAAATTCAAATTGAGGCTCATTAACAGCCAGCATCTGCCCCACCCTCTGGAAATCCTCTTACCCTGATTACCTGAGGGAGTTTTTACTTCAATTGAGGGCTACAACCCAAGGCTCATCATGTAACTGAGGATAATAGTCTCCAGGCAAAAAGCTAGAGGATAACTGAACTGTTCCTGGGATTGCAAATCTACTCAGGAAAGTAAGACTTGACAGTGGTGTTTAAAGTGGGTCTTCCTATACACATCCAAACCCAGTAGAGGAAGCCACAACCAGTGGAACACCAACACCCACAGGAAGAATTTGACAGGCTCCAAAACCCACTGAGACAGCTAAAATGGTGAAACAAAGAAACAAATCCCAAATGAAAGAACAAGAGACTTCTACTGAAGATGAGATAAATGAAATGCAGTTAAGCAAGTTATCAGAGATAGAGTTCAGAGCCATGATATTGAGGAAGCTCAAGAGCATGAGTAAACAGCTCAACAGCATAGAAATATTGAAAACCAAGCAAGTGGAAATGAAGAATGACATAGCAAAAATAAAGAACACATTGGAAGAAGGAATAACCAGCAGAGTAGAGCAAGCTGAGGACTGGATCAGTGAATTAAAAGACAGGGTAGAAAAAAAATCACTTAATGAGAAAACCAAAAAGAAAAAACTATTAAAAAGCAGAAGACAGCTTAAGAGAACTGTAGGACACACTGGAACGCAACAACATCTGCATCATAGGAGTTCCAGAAGCAGAAAAAAAAATGAGTAAGGTTTAGAGAACATATTTGAAGAAATAGTGACAGAAAATTTCCCTAACTTGGTGAAGAAAAAAGGCATTCAAGTTCAAGAAGCACAAAGAGCCCTGAGTAAGAAAAACCCAAACAGGCACACACCAAGACACATAATAATTAAAATGCCAACAATTAAAGACAAGAGAGAATCTTAAAAGCAGCAAGAGATAAGCAAGAGGTTACCTACAAAAGAGCCCCCATAAGACTGTCAGCTGACTTCTCAACAGAAACACTACAGGCCAGAGGAAATGGCATGAAGTAATCAAGATGATGAAAAACAAGGATCTGAATCCAAGACTACTCTATTCAACAAGGCTATCATTCAAAATAGAAGATGAAACAAAGAGATTCCCAGGGGGAAAAAAAGGCTAAGGAAATATATTAGCACCAAACCAGCCCTGCAAGAAATGTTAAAAGGACTGCTGTAACCGGTAGAAGAAAAAAAAGAAAAATATAACCACACTAAATAAAAATGGCAATAAATAAGTACAAATCAATAATAACCTTAAATGTTAATGGATTGAACACTCTGATCAAAAGACACAAAGTAGCCGATTGGATAAGAAAACATGACTCATACAGTATATGTATTGTATACAAGAGACCCACCTCACAACAAGACTCACATAGGTTGAAAGTGAAGGGATGAAAAAAAAAACCTTCCAAGCAAATGGAAAGAGATACAAAGTAGGGGTAGCAATACTTATATCTGATAAAATAGACTTTTAAATGAAAGTCATAACTAGAGACAAAGAAGGTCACTACATAATATTGAAAGGATCTATCCAACAGGAAGATAAAACCTTGATAAACCTATATGCACCCAATATAGGAGCACCACAGTATTTAAAAAAAAAAAAAAAAAAACTTCTGGAGAATTTTAAAGGAGAAATCAACAGCAATACAATCATAGCATGGGACTTTTAACATTCACTGACATCACTGGATAGATCCTCTAGACAAAAAATTAACAAAGAAACAGAGACTCTAAATGATGTACTAAATCAAATTGATTTAATAGATATCTACAGAGAATTACACCCCAAAACTACAGAATTCACATTCTTCTCAAGAGCACATGGGACATTCTCAAAGATAAACCACATGATAGGACACAAACTAAATCTCTACAAGTTCAAGAAGATTGAAATCATATCAAGCATCTTCTCAGATCACAATGGCATGAAACTAGAAATCAATTGCAACAAGAACATGCAAAGACATTTCAACACATGGAGGGTAAAAAAATAGTATGTTATTAAACAATGAATGGTTTACCAAGGAGATCAAGGAGAAATTAAAACCTTCCTTGACCAAAGAAAATGAACACATAACAACACAGAATCTATGGGACACAGTAAAAGTAGTCCTGAAAGGGAAGTTCCTAGCACTAGAGGCCTACCTCAAGAAACAAGAAAAATTTCTAATAGTCAAACTTCAGAACTTAAAGAACTAGAAAGCGAACAAAAAGAAAAATCCAGAGTAAGTAAAAGAGAAAAAATAGTAAAGATCAGAGCAGAAATAAATGACCTAGAGCACAAAAAACAATTCTAAAGATCATTGAAACAAAGAGCTGGTTCTTTGAAAAGATAAACAATATTGATAGACCCTTAGCTAGACTCACCAAAAAACAAAGAGAGAGGACCCAAACAAACAAAATTAGAAATGAAAGAGGAGAAGTAACAACTGATACCACAGAAATACAAAGGATCGTTAACAAATACTATGAACAGTTAATGCCAACAAATTGGACAATCTAGGTGAAATGTACAAATTTCTAGAAACACATAGTCTCCCAAAACTGAACTGGAAAGAGAAGGAACAGACCAATAACAACTAAGGAAGTTGAGGATGTAATCAAGACTCTCCCAGCAAACAGAAGCCCAGACCTGGATAGCTTCACAGGGGAGTTTTTCCAATCAGTCAAAGAAGAACTAACAGCCATCCTCCTCAAACTGTCCCAAAAAATTCAAAAAGAAGGAAGACATCTAAACTCGTTTTATGATGTCAACATAATTCTAATTCCAAAACCAGATAAAGACACTACAAAGAAAAAAAACTATAGGCCAATATCCCTGATGAACACAGATGCCAAAATCCTTAACAAAATATTAGCAAATTAGATCCAGCAATAATTTAAAAAAATTATTCATCATGACCAAGTGGAATTTATCTCAGGGATGCTAGGCTCATACAATATTTGTAAATCAATAAATGTGATACACCACATAAACAAAATGAAATATAAAATCATATGATCATATTAATACATACTAAGAAAACATTTGACAAAATCCAGCACCCATTTTTGATAAAAATACTCAACAATGTGGGACTAGAGGGATCACACTCAACATAATAAAGGCCATATATAACAAACCTACAGCCAACATCATAGTCAATGGGCAAAAACTAAAAGCATTGCCCTGAAGAACAGGAACAAGACAGGGATGCCCACTCTCATCACTCTTATTTAACATAGTACTGGAAGTCTTAGCCACAGCAATTAGATATGAAGAAAAAATAAAAGGGATCCAAATTGAAAAAAGGAAGTGAAACTGCCATTATTCACCATTGACATGATATTGTACATAGAAAACCCTGAAGACTCTATCAAAAATCTACTAGATTTAATAAATAAATTTAGCAAAGTAGCAGAACACAAAATTAACATCAAGAAATCGACAACATTCTCATACACCAATGATGAACTCACAGAAACAGAAACTAAAACAACAATCCCATTTACCATCACGGCAAAAAAAATTAAGAATCCTAGGAATAAACATAACCAAAGAAGTAAAGGACTTATTTGCAGAAAACTACAGAACATTGAAAAAAGAAATAGAGGAAGATATAAAAAAGTGGAAGCATATGCTTTGTTCATGGATTGAAAGAATTAACATCATTAAAATGTCTATACTACCCAAAGCAATCTATTGAGTGAATGCAATCCCCAATAAAATACCAATGACATATTTTACAGAACTAGAACAAATACTTCAAAATTTCATATGGAACTAAAAAAGACCCCGAACAGTCACAGCAATCTTGAAAAAGAACAACAAAGTAGGAGGGATCACAATACCAGATATCAGGTTATACCACAAAGCCATTGTAATCAAAACAACCTGGACTGGCATAAGAACAGGCATATAGATCAGTGAACAAAACAGAGAATCTGGAAATTGACCCAGAACATTATGCTCAATTAATATTTGACAAAGGTGTCAAGAGCATTCAATGGAGTAAAGACAGCCTCTTCAATAAAAGGTATTGAGAGAACTGGACAGCTACATGCAAAAAGAAATGAAACTACACCAGCAACTTACACTGCACACAAGAATAAACTCAAAATGGACAAAAGACTTAACTGTGACATGTGAATCCAAAAAATCCTAGAAGAAGAGGTAGGCAACAAAATTTCAGACATAATGTACAACAGAATTTTCTCTGATACAATGCCTAAGGCAAGAGAAACAAAGGAAAAAATCAATATATGGAACTATATCAAACTACAAAGCTTCTGCACAGCAAAAGAAAGCAACCATCAAAATGGAAAGGGAACCCACTATATGAGAGAGCATAATTGCCAATGATACATTAGATAAGGGGTTAATTTCCAAAATATATAGAGTACTCATCCAACTCAACAAAAGGAAGACAAAAAACCTAACTAAAAAATGGGCAGAGGACCTATATAGACACCTCTTCAAACAGGACATGCAAATGGCCAAGAGACATGAAAAAATGCTCAATGTCACTAATCATCAGAGGGATGCAAATTAAAACAGCTATAAGGTATCACCTCACACCTGCTAGAACAGCTGCCATCAATAAATCATCAAACCACAAGTGCTGGCGAGGGTGTGGAGAAAAGAGGACTCCAGTACACTGCTGCTGGGAATGCAGACTAGTGCAACCACTGTGGAAAATAATATGGTGTTTCCTCAAAAAATTAAAAATTTAATTGCGATTTGACCCAGTGATCCCACTTCTAGGAATATACCCTAAGAAGACTGAAATACCAATAAGAAAGAATATATGTACTCCTAGGTTCATAGCAGCACTATTTACAATTGTTAAGAACTGGAAAAAGCCCGAGGGTCCATCAATAGTTGAGTGGATAAAAAAAGCTGTGGTACATACACAATGGAATACTATGCAGCTGTAAGAAAGAGAGATCTCTTATCCTTTGAAAGGACATGGAGGGACCTGGAGAGCATTATGCTTAGTGAAATAAGCCAATCAGAGAAAGACAAATACCACATGATCTCACTTATTTGTGGAATATAATAAACAAAATAAGCTGATGAATAAAATAGACCCAGAGACATAGAAGTAGGGTACAGACTGACAAACCTCAGAAGAGGGAGCAGGGAGGATGGATGAGATAAACCAAAGAACTTATATGAATGTATGCATAACCAATGGACATAGACAGCAATGCTGGTGTTGGGGAGCAGGATGGGGAGGAGGTTGTCTGGTGGGTGGGGAGGAGAAACATTTGCAACAAAAATAAATTAATAAAAATTGAAAAAAATTTTTAAAAAAGAATGTATTTTGATACACTCGTTTTTAGTATGATTTAGTTGTACACCGAAACTGATCATTGAATATTAACAAAAAAATTAAAAGTATCTGGCCTTTGCATTTGGAGCTCTTATTTGAATCTTCTTAGATCTATAAAAAATTGGAATAAAAGAGAATCACAGCTTGGCTTAGTTATCTTTACCTGGTGTCATTTACATAATGACAGAAATTGCTTTCTTTTTTATAAACAATACAAGAATGACATTTATGAAATATAAAAATGAAATTGTTACACTTGTATTTTTAATTACTAAATATTAGTTTCAGATACCATTATAAAGCTTTACCACTTTAATCTGAGAGTAATCAGATCACCCTCCGTTCAAGATTATGGCCTAGAGCCATGAAGGGAAATGGATTTGAAGAGTGAATTTGAGATGTCCTCCCACTCACTGTCCTTCTGGTCCAAATGCCTCAGTCTCAAGTCCTTACTGATATTTTCCACAAATGCTTGTGCATTAATACCCCCCTTCACTGGACTGTTATGGCATTTAGGTAACAGAATCCTGCAGCCACCTCTGAAAATAAACTAGCCGCCTATCTGATAAACCAGACAAAGAATTGGAAAAGATGAAGGAAGAACAATAAAGCAATGAACACATTTTTTTTTTTGCATTCTACCTGATGCCACTAGGATGAGTCCTGACTGAGAAGTCACAATATATTGTTTCCTAACATGAGGTACTGAAGAATTTTACTATTTGAGTAGGAAACAGTGAAAATTCTGAATTAGCAGTTCGAATGAAAGCCACCTATATTTACCTCTTTTCTATTTCCCTCGGGGACTGGTAGCAGACAGCGACTGTTTGGAGGGTATGGGAAGGCAATGATGAGAACAGGCAAGGTGAACCCAATTTGGGAGAGCATGTTAGAATCTCCAGGATACATTACAGTATGATATATTTGTCCTCCCAGAAGATTGCCACCAATCCAATCACTTTTGAATAATTGTAAAAAGTAGTAACAATTGGACCTAAAAAATGGCATATGTGAGAATTACTCTTGATTCTCATGTTGATTTTTTCCTCAACATTCCTAATGGCAAATTTTCTACGTATGGACAGATATCTGTTGGTTTAATCTCCTAGTGAGGGAAGGAAACCTCTCAACCCCAGCATAGCTAATATTGGTTTGATCCCCTCCCATTCCAGAGGAGGGTGAACATCTTGTAGCATCACAGGCCAGACAATGAGGGTAAACAACTGGTCTACCCTATAATGGGAGATAGTCCCCCTAACCTCATGTGATTCCATCTGTTTTCTAAGTGGAACTGAATGCACCCTGATCTGTGTTTCTTTTTCTAAAAAAAATCATAAAAAGATTAAGCTTAAAAAACCACTCCTCTTGGTTTGCTCTCTTATTTATTATTTAGATGGTGTTTGAGCCCGTGGTCCTTGGGAAAATGTTATGCTATATTGTAACATACGGAGTAACCTTTTCCAAAATGTCACACACTAGAAGAGGATAAATTATAATGTTCTTAAGGTCTCCTTTTATGTTGAATGGTAACTAAGGGACCTTCCACCAAAAACAAAATATCAACCTGATAGTTCTGATTCTTACTACAAGGTGACAGAGAGAAATCAGAGGAATCTGAAGGCTGAAGATTCACCCGCAAGACTCCAGATAACCTTGCAGAGTCTTGTTAAATACAAATCTCATTTATGAAGATTTGGCACTAGACACAGTAGGGTACTGTGTTCTTATTGGATTTCTGACATCATTTGCCCATGACATTGTAGACATTTTTGCATGGTCAAACAATCTAATACAGCCTGGGGCCAAAACACTTTCCAAAAAGTAATTTGAGTGGAAAGACAATCTAATTCTGGGCAAACCTAAATGTCATAGACTGGAACTACAAGCCTCTAAAATATATAATAAAAAAAATCCAGTCTCTATTGGTTGCTAGCTATTTTTTCAATAAAAGGCCTTAAAAATTGAATTCTTTATGAGGTTGACTCAATTTATTTAGGATTCAGTAGACACAACCTGAAAAATATAGAAATGCCCAGTAGATGGCAGATCCAAAGTGAAAATTTTGGTGAATGAAAGATATTGATCTAATACTAAGGAGTGTTAGAAGCCAAATAGATAAAGTATTTATGAATCATATCATTAAAGTTGTTCTATTATGATACCAGCTCTAGGAAAGCATTTTTAATTTAAATTACATTCCAGTGAAGTCAAATGTTTCAGCTCTGCAGAAGCTGAGTTCAAGACAGGGATAACAACTTGCCTTCTGATGATGCTTTATAGATTCCATGTGGCTTTTTGGAAAAAAGAGAGAACAGGAAGACAGAGAGTGCACTGGTCAGTTGCTTTGGGTCACATTCCCTGGTGTCTTTGTCACCATGGCAAAAATGACTGGCTTATTACCAATCCTTATGCTTTCTTGGCACACAGCTAGACTCTATGTCTTGGCCTCCCTTGCAGCTATGTGTGGCCATAACTAAAGTCTAGCAATGAAACATGAACATGCGTGCTATACACCTTGACCTTGCCTATAAAGCTTGAGGCAGACAAATGTGGTAACTTTGGAAGCCATATGCAAAAGATAGTGAACCACAACACAGGAAGAGCCTAGATCTCTGGATCACTGCTCGCAGGAGGGCTTCCTACCAATCAGGAATGCCCATTTTGGACTTTATATGAGAAATAGTATGCTATTATTTTAAACCATTAAGATCTATAGGTTTATCCTGTATAGAAGTTCACATGATCATAACTAATATGACAAGGTTTTCCCTGACTTTGGTCAAATTACTTTACTATGCCTCAATATTTTCTCAATAAAATAGGGATCTTACTAATACCAACCTCAAAGAGTTTTTGGGAAGATGCATGTAAAATATGTTCACAATTCCTGACATGCAGGAAACTCAGCAAATGGTAACTGTAATTAGTCAGGCTTGTTGGGTGCGTAGTTTATGTTCAACAAGGCGCTGAACATTTAGCATACATTATTACATTTAACCCTAAAGTGACACTGTAATGCAGGCATTATCATTCTCATCCTGTCTATAAGAATAAGTATGATAGTAAAACTCATCAGATCATTTCTACAGGCTCGGTACTATTTCCAGCACTTTATGTCTCACAAGCAACCCTATGACATCGGTACTGTTATTGTCCCACTTTACAAATAAAGGAGTAGAGACACTGAGCTTACTTTTCATTCCCAAGCCCACACTGTTGGTAAGTAGCAGATCCAAGATTCAATTCAGGGATTCTGGCTCCAGAGCCCTCACTCTTAACTACTGCTGGTCGCTGACATGCCAAAAGTTTATTAAGGTCAAGGGAAATACTTGACATCCTATGTATGAGAACCCATGGCCTTAGAATCCGAGAAATCCAATGAGAAGTGACTGCAATTACATCTGTCCAACCTAACCAAGGGATCAGTAAAATAAATTTACATCTCTTAAAGCAGAACTAGACCAGTGCTATCT
The DNA here is from genome assembly GCF_014108415.1 of Molossus molossus. Classification (NCBI taxonomy): domain Eukaryota; kingdom Metazoa; phylum Chordata; class Mammalia; order Chiroptera; family Molossidae; genus Molossus; species Molossus molossus. Next base: position 95,111,941 of record NW_023425346.1, read on the forward strand.
AGTGGTAGTCCTGCGGGTTTGGCGGGTATAGTGGCCAGCAAGTCAGTGGCATTATGCAACAGCTACATGTGACCAGCTCCCAATACTGATGTCACAGGGAGTCTTGTATTAATCTGAGAATATGTTCCATTTCCTACAGACTTGCTGACAAGGAAATGTGGATGGCATTTGCCAAGGCCTTCCGTTTCTGTGAATCTTTGTGACGGGTGCCACCTTTAACCCAGATATTGCTAACAGACAGATAACTCCGGCAGCAGGACTGAAAACAGGTACAATGAGACCAGATTTTTGCCTTCTGTGTTTCTGTCATTTTGTCTAAGATGAATCATTGCTCAGAGTCTGCAAAGCAGCTTGATTCCTGGATTTCTGGGGGAGATTCTAGAACATTAGTGATGCTTAATAATTTAAGTGCAGATGTTGCATGGACTGTAAGTGCCACCAATTAGATGAATTCTCATGAGAAATGTTATGATGTTGCAGCAGTGGTGAATCTCTGCCTTACAGCTCTTGCATAAAAGATCCATTTTACTGGTAAATGTTTTTGCTTTCATAGAGGCTGAGAAGGTTTCCTTCTGTGGCAAACTCGACATTTCAATTGCCCATTGAACATTACAGAATGACCGATTCATTGTCTAAAATATATGATTGAGATTCATCATTTTGAGGGAGTTCATTATCTGCCTGAATCTCGGGGATAAAAATAGTATGAAGAATAAGATGTGTTGAAATATAACACTACATTTTCTTGTTCTTGAGATGCACTCTGTGCAAAATCATCCCATCGGTCCTCCAAGATTTACAGAGCAAAGAGATATTATTCTGTTATCAATTAAAGGTACAATCAAGCTCTAAGTTGGATAGTGAATGGCTCTAGAAACTATCTAGGTCACACACAACTGTATTCATTAAAGGATATAAAGAATTAGGGAAGAGGGACCTAAAGCCAAGATTTTATAAATGTCTTTGTTTTATAAAATGAGGCTATGTCCCAAATATTGGTTATGCACCAAATATACTTATTGTGCTTTTCTGAAACTTTTACTATATATTAAAGCCAAAGCATATAAATATAGGCTGTAAACAGCTGTGACGTCTGCTTGGTATGTTGCTGGGTATTCCCTTAGAGTACACAGTAGAACCCTGGCAATGACGTGTGTGCTGTGGGGTCTGCATTACCTTGGGCAAGTTACCTAGATGTTCTGTGCCTTGGTTTTCTCATCTGCAAGACGTGAAAATAATATTACATCCTGCATAATGTTGCTGTAACAATGAACCTAGTCAATATATATGAGTTTAAATCAATACGTAGTCTAAAGTAAGTGCCTGATGAAGTTTGCTAAAGGAATCAATATTAGCTAGCTTTTCATGGTTGAGCACACAGTACTCTTCTTCAATAAAAAAAAAAATTATGACTCATTTCATTAAAAACTAATGCACTGATTAGAGAGGATGCTTTACCTTCAAAAGGTATGAAAGAGGTAACAGGATAACAAAAATCATTTAGTTTCCCTAAAAGAGAAGGGAAATGAAAATCAAGAAGGAAGAGGGGCCCATTCTGGTAGTGTTTTGAGTAAGAAGGAGTAACCTAGGTATCACCCTCAAATTCTAGCCATTAAGATTAATTTGGGCAAGTTCCATTTTTAAGTTTATCATCTTACAAGAAGGTCCTTTATACCTACTTAGTACTGTGCTGTTTTTTCTTAACCAACTCAAGAAGGTCCTTTATACCTACTTAGTAGTGTGCTGTTTTTTTCTTAACTAACCCATTCAGAGAGTTTGTGTTGTCAGAGAATATGAACTATAAATTCATACAGTGGGAAGCTCTAGGTGAAATAAGCTATGGGACAAGATGTCAGTGTGGCACTTTGGGCAGTATGTCAGTTATCCACTTTCCACTTTCAAAGCCTCCCCAAGACTTAGAAGCATGAAACAACAACCATTAACTGAGGTCACATTTCTGTAGGTGATTGAATTCATCTGAGTGATTCTTTTGGTCTAGGCTAGTTATGGACATTGTCGACTGCTTTAGGTCGCATTTCTGGGACCCTGGTTGGTATAGTTGGGCTGAATTCTCCATATGGACATTCATGCTGCAGCAGGCTAGCCCAAGCGTGTTCAAACGAGGCACACGGCAGTCATGAGCAAGTGGAAGCATGAAACCTATTTTTGGTTCTAGACTGAGCACTGGAACAATGTTGTTTCTACAATATTCCTTTGGTGAAAACCAGTCACAAGATCAGCCCAGGTTCAAGGACTGAAGCAATAGAGTCCACCACTAGATGGAAGGAGCTATAAAGTCACATCCCAGAGAGTGAGGTTAGAGGCAAGGGAAAACCTCGAGGTCATTTTGGCAATCTACCACAGGCAGCCAATGTCATTTCTATATCAAAAAAAACAGTGCTAAAGATTTTTTAAAAAAATAGGTTCCCCTCAAAGAGAAGAGCATCAAAAGCCATTTTGCCAATTAGCTAAACCTTAAAATATCTTTTCTCATAACCTTAAAATATCTTTTCTCTTTTTCTGGCTCCTGGTTGCATTCTAATGCCCAGTATGAAGCAAGATTTTTGTATAAGTGGAATTACTGGTCAGACCACAACAGGCATGAACATAACAGTTCACCCTAATCCAGTCCATGCAACTGGAGAGGTAAGAACTCCTTAATTTTGTTGTTCTTAAGAGAACATTAATAATTCTTTTAAAATATAGATAATCATGGAACAACAACAACAAAGAAAGACCCCGAATAGCCACAGCAATCTTAAAAAAGAAGAACAAAGTAGGAGGGGTTACATTACCAAATTTCAGGTTATACTACAAAGCCACTGTAATCAAAACAGCCTGGTACTGGCACAAGAACAGGCAGATAGATCAAAGAAGCAGAATAGAGAATCCAGAAATTGACCCAAGACAATATGCTCAATTAATATTTGACATAGGTGGCAAGAGCATATAGTTGAGTCAAGACAGTCTCTTCAATAAATGGTGTTGGGAAAATTGGACAGCTACTTGCAAAAAAAATGAAGCTAGAACACCAACTTACACCATACACAAGAATAAACTCAAAATGGATATAAGACTTAAATGTAACTCATGATTCCATAAAAATTCTAAAAGAAAATGCAGGCAACAAAATCTCAGACATCATACACAGCAGATTTTTCACTTATACAACACCTAAGGCAAGAGAAACAAAGAAAAAAATGAACACATGGGACTACATCAAATTAAAAAGCTTCTGCACAGCAAAAGAAACAATCATCAAAACAGAAAGGGATTCCACTATGTGGGAGACCATAATCGCCAATGATGCATCAGATAAGGGGATAATTTCCAATATATAGAGAGTACTCACACAACTCAACAAAAAGAAGACAAAGAACACAATTAAAAAATGGGCAGAAGACCTATATAGACACCTCTCCAAACAGGACATACAAATGGTCAAGAGACATATGAAGAAATGCTCAACATCACTAATCATCAGAGAGATGCAAATTAAAACAACAATGAGGTATCACCTCACAACTGTCAGAATGGCCGCCATCAACTAATCATCAAACAAGTGCTGGAGAGGGTGTGGAGAAAAGGGGACTCTCAGTGTACACTGCTGGTGGGAAGGCAGACTAGTGCAGCCACTATGAAAAACACTATGATGTTACCTCAAAAAATTAAAAATTGAACTGCCATTTGACCCTGTGATTCCACTTCTAAGACTACACTGTAAGAAACATGAAATACCAATCAGAAAAAATATATGCACCCTATATTCATAGCAGCACTATTTACAACAGCTAAGATCTGGAAACAACCCAAGTATCCATCAGTAGATAAGTGAATAAAAAAGTTGTGGTACATATACACAATGGAGTAATATGCAGCTGTAAGAAAGAAAGATCTCTTATCCTTTGAGATGACATGGAGTTGACCTGGAAAGTATTATGCTAAGAGAAACAAGCCAAGCAGGAAAAGACAAGTACCACATGATTTCACTTATTTGTGGAATATCATGAACATAACAGTCAGAGATGTGGAAGTAGGTTACAGACTGACAACACTCAGAAGAGGAGGTGGTGGTGGGAGGGAAGAGATAAACTACAGAACTTATATGCATGTACACATAACCAATGGACATGGACAACAAAGCTGAGGATGTGGTGGGGGGTGGGGGGAGGATGAGGAGGAGGGTGTCAGTGGGGGAAAAAAGCAGAAACATCTGTAACAAAAAAAAAAAAAGTTAAAAATTGAACTGTCATTTGACCCAGTGATCCCACTTCTAGGAATATACCCTAAGAAACCTGAAACATAAATCAGAAAGAATATATGTACCCCCATGTTCATAGCAGCACTATTTACATAGCTAAGATCTGGAAACAACCCAAGTGTCCATCAGTAGATGAGTGGATAAAAAAGCTGTGGTACATGTACACAATGGAATACTATGCAGCTGTAAGAAAGAAAGATCTCTTATCCTTTGAGATGGCATGGAGGGACCTGGAGAGTATTATGCTAAGCAAAACAAGCCAAGTGGAGAAAGACAAATATCACATGGTCTCACTTATTTGTGGAATATAACCAATTAAACAAACCGATGAACAAAATTAACCCAGAGACACAGAGGTGGGGTACATACTGACAAGTCTCAGAGGAGGGCGGGTTAGAGGGGGAAGAGATAAACCACAGAACTTACATGCATGTATGCTTGACCAATGAACATAGACAACAAAGTTGGGGATGAGGTGAGGGGGAAGTGGAGGAGGGTGTCAATGGGGGAAAAATGAGAAATATCTGTAACAAAAACAAATTATTAAATAAAAAAATAAAATATAGATAATCAATAATTTGCATAATGTTGTTACTTCTCTTTGATCAACTATGAGAGACAACTTTTCATAAGCCACTTCCCCACACCAGAGAGGGTCGACAGGAGGGCAGCTTCAGTAATTCCATGTATCCATCCATTAATACAGTGTAATTACATAAGGACACATCTGCAATAGGCACCTTTAAAACCCTCACTTTTTGGGTTACATAATTGTATTATAGGTCTTACTAAGGTTTCTTTTTAGAATTGCAGCATTTTGGCAACCACATCTATCAGTCTAGAGACTCTAAGGTCAAATCCTTTGAAATAGGCTCCCTGAACATACAAAATTAAGGTGCTGGTAATGCCTTTAACTGAGCCACATGAACACCTAATGAAAACAAAAATAACTCTTCAAGACACACAGAGACAGACAAGATAACCTTCAAAGGTTTAGAAAATGCCAGTTGTTTTAAAATTAGATTGTATTAGAAATATAAAAAGCCAGACGTAGTACAGAAAACTAGTACAAGAAATCAACATTGGTTAAAGTCATTAGAGATAATAATATTGATCTTAGATTGCCTGTGGATCTCTCTGGCATAATAAATGCAGATTACATTCTCTTCAAATCAAAATAGAGAGAGAAAGAATGGAGAAACTTTAGAAGTTTATTAAAGATGACATGAAAATGGGAGATGAAAACAATCTAGGTAACTTCAAATCATAAAATGTAATAGCTGGAAAGATTCAGATACCAGATTATCTAATCCCCCCTCCTTTTTTATTTATTTATTTATTTTTTGGGGGGGTACGTGCTCCTAGCTGGAAACAAACCTGCTACTCTCTGGTCCGCAGGCCAATGCTCCAACCGCTGAGCCAAACCGGCCAGAGCTCTAATCCCTCACTTTAAAATTAAAAAAATGAATACTCCGAGAAGTTACTGATCCACGTTTGCACAGCTGACGGACGACTCATCTCTTCACTATTAACTGATTTTACCCTACTTGCCTCAGGGCCTGATCACAGTTGTGAAATAAGTTCCTGGTCATGTTCATCACCTTCATTATTATTTTAACATAGATGAGGGGTTTTTTTTGTTTTGTTTTGGTTCTTGTGGTAAATGTCCCTAGCAGGAACCAACCCCGGGATTCTCTGGTCCACAGGCCAATGCTCAACCGCTGAGCCAAACTGGCCAGGGCTAGATGAGGTATTTTTTAATGGATTTCTTAATATATTAGCAGATTGGAAAAGTCAGGGCTCATAACTGGGGTAGAAAGGCTTTCTTGAACTCTGGTTTAGGTCTCAGTTCACCTCGTTCCTGGGTTTTTGCAGGTGAGGTTTGGCTAAGTTGGGTGACCAGAAAATGTAGGAAAGGCTTCCGCTTCTATAAGCATGTTTGGGTACATCCCTCTCTGCTTCAATCCAGATAAGTGAGCTGTGAACTCAGGCAATCACATGAGTGGAACGGCCTTAAACTTACCAGCCTACCTGGGCCCTCAGTAATGTTCTATTGGAAGAACTTGAGTTGTTGATTCTGTGAGGACAAAGCCTTGCCCATTAGATAGAAAGGCCACTGGGCAAAGGAGACCTACTTGCGATATCAGACAACTCAACCCTCGGCAGCTCCCAGGGCGTGAGAACCGTACTCTCATACCTCAGGGAAACACAGCTGTTCTCTGTAGTAGACAAGTGATGACAATTGCAGAAACTAGGAAATGGAGAGAAACAAAGGATTAGAAAGTGAGAGGGAAATGGAACAAAATAATGAGCAAGCACCATTTCACAAGTTCTTGGGTAATGGGAGGGGAGTTAAAAATTAACAGAGGTGTTGGTACAGTTGAAAGAGATAGAAGGATTCTAGAATGGAAAGTAATGTGAGACTAATCATCAGAGAGATGCAAATTAAAACAACAATGAGGTATCAACTCACACCTGTCAGAATGGCCGCCATCAACAAATCATCAAACAACAAGTGTTGGCGAGGGTGTGGAGAAAAGGGGACTCTAGTCACTGCTGGTGGGAATGCAGACTGGTGCAGCCACTATGGAAAACACTATGGTGTTACCTTAAAAAATTAAAAATTGAACTGCCATTTGACCCAGTGATCCCACTTCTATGTATATACCCTAAGAAGCCTGAAACACCAATCAGAAAGAATATATGTACCCCCATGTTCGTACCAGCACTATTTACAATACTAAGATCTGGAAACACCCAAATGTTCATCAGTAAATGAATGGATAAAAAAGCATTGGTACATATACACAATGGAGTACTACACAGCTGTAAGAAAGAAAGATCTCTTATCCTTTGAGATGACATGGAGGAACCTGGAAAGTATTATCCTAAGTGAAACAAGCCAAACAGAGAAAGACAAGTATCATATGATCTCACTTATTTGTGGAATATAATGAACATAACAGTCTGAGGAATGGGGTAGTCCCAGAGACGTGGAAGTGGGGTACAGACTAACAATCCCCAGAAGAGGAGGTGTTGGGGGAGAGATAAACCACAGAAGTTATATGCATGTGTACATGAACAGTGGACATGGAGAACAAAGCTGGGGACAGGGTGGGGAGGGAGAGGGAGGAGGGAATCAGTGCGGGGGGGGGAGAAACATCTGTAACAAAAATTAATTAATTAATTAATAAAAAAGAAAAAAGAAAAGTAATGTGAAAAAGGGAACATTATGTAGTATAGTTATGGGTTATAAATTTGTCCTTTTTGTCATTATATTTTTTCAAATAGATATATATATTTATAAAAATATATTTACATATATTTAAAGACACAGTTATAAATATATATTTACATTTATTCATGTATGGCAAAAGTAGGGTTGTTCCAAAGGAAAATAATACAATAATTGATAAATATTAATGCCAGAATAAACTCTGTTTTGCATACAACTGTACACCTTCTTTTGCCCCACCTTCTCCCCCATTTACATAGTGAGTTTTATTATTGTTACTTTCTTGATAGTAGCTCTTTGTATGGAAAGTCTTTCAGAGACGGGCCTCGTGGGGCCCTGACGTTTACTGGGTGGCATCACCCCATTGCTTTCCAGCCTCCCTCTCTCATTCCCGGGACTGCATTTCCTTTGCACGACCTCCTATTGCTAGAAATGGCCCCTCACTCTGCCTCTGGTCCCACCCTGAGCTCTGTTGGTTGTGCTCACACACCTCCTGTTCATGTGGAGAAATGAGACGCAACTTCTTCATAGTACAGCTTAAAATAAGTACTAGCGTAGAGAAAAATTAAAATGCAAGCATCAGGGAGGAAATGCATCTGTGGGAGACAAAGGAAGTGAGAAGGCTGTGAAGTGTTGCTACAATTGAAAGGCTGATTCCAAATCCGTTTGAACTTAAGAACTCCACTTCTCATTTTTTTCTGAGTAATCATATGGCTCATACTCTGAATGTGTTCGCTTAGGCATTCTGCTTAAAATACACTTTGATTAATTCTGAATTATTCAGCGTTAATCAGGTGTTTCTTCAAGTCATCTTCTTAGTGTTTCATGTCTCCTGAAGTCACCAAGTTGAGTTCAAATGCTTCTGAATAAAATAATCCCTAAATGAACTTGGCTCTAACATCAAGGGTATTAGATATGTGAGCCTGGGTTGTTGAGGGGCAGCTCGGAAAGAAGAGGAAACTATTTCTCAAAAAATGGATGCAATCCATCTCAGGACGGACGTCTGTTTTGAACTGTCTAGATGCCACAGTGCTTAGAGGCTGCAGTGTCAATGGGCTGTGGGACTAACCGTGTTTCTGGGCGGTATGAAGCTCTGTGGGTTTCCTAGCAGAATCACAGTACTGTTTTGGTATATTATTCTGGCAAAATATATGCTGGGGAAACCAAGATGTTTGTTATTACAGACAGGAATTCTCAGTGGAGCAACAGCGTGATGCAATGCAGATGGGATGACTTCGGCAAAAGTGTCTCTGTGTCCAGTTCTGATTGTGCTTCTTACCGGCCACGTGGCTTGCACAGGCTGAGTAACTGGAGCTCAGTTTTATGTTCTGTGTGACACACGGTGGATACCTAAACACTGACAACTGGAAGTGCTGCTTTAAGACAGGTCTTCGGTGCATAGAGCAATGGTTTGACAGCATCTGGTTCTCACACATGGATTGAGATGTAGTTCATGACAGAGCTCACCTCATTGGAAGGGGGGAACAATTTCTAGCCCCCCAAATAGAAATAATCTCCAGCTTCTGACACATTTCATCCTGTGCTATAAGGAACTGAGGGTTGACACTAGTGTTCAAAGACACTGTCCGAATGTGAAAAAGTCCTGGGAAGGAGGGACCGGTTTCGGAGGTCAGAACTGGAGAAAGGCTGAGCTCAAAGCTCTTTGCTCCATCCCTGCACAGAAGCACACAGCACTGACCTACTGTCAATGATACTGTAATCACCACGTCTGGAGCCTGGTGGGTCCTAGACTTATTGGGAGATCACTTTGTAAGTTATATAAACATGTAACCACTATGCTGTGCACCTGAAACTAAGATAATATTGAATGTCAACTATAACTGAAAAAATAAAAATACAGGAACAAAAAAACATACAAAACCAAAAAATAGCAGTGAGCTGGGTCAGGAGTGGCCAGTAGCGTCACCATGCAGCTTGAAGTCAATTTTACTCAAATATTTGTGTTCTTTTCAGCTTCCAGAGTTGATAGTATCAACACCAAATACATAAGATCTGTAGGTTTCTGTCTGAGAATGTTTTTTTCCAAACCTCTAACACATAAAGTCTTTAAAGATCAGATTTTACTTAATTCCTCTTTTTAATTTTGGCCATGGAATTCATCCACGGGAATATGAAAAAATATAAACTAAGTTCCATGGGCCAAAATAATTCTCTATGCTGAAGTTGTACCATTTCAAACGTGTTCCTTCTAAATGACATTTTTTGTTTCTCTGTTTTTATATTTTATGGTTGGACAATGTGTACTTGCCGTCTTAATCAAATTTGACTCATTTGATGTTATTTTTAAAGAGCAGTGAACTCTTTTCATTATTTATACCTCTCCTGAACTAACTTTAAAAAAATTTTTTAACCAAAAGAGGTTCTCCTATTCCCTGCATTGATAGATTCACTTTCCACTGGCCTCCTCGGTCCAGTTCTCTATTTGTTTCTTGGTATCTCCCTGCCTATTCCCCTTTTATTCCTAAAATTACTTTGAAAAAAGATCACCCTCCTCTCAGCAGTTACACAAACTGAAGGCTCAAGTTTCTCTGCTCTACCCTGGCTTTCAGCCTCCACATTTCCTATGTTACCAAAGTCTGTCCATTTCACTTGCTGAATATTAAAAATAAAAACAGTTTCATTGAGATGTAACTCATATACTATAAATACTTAATACAATTCAGTAGTTGTTAGTATTTTTGGAGAGTTGAACAACCATCACCATGCCCTATCTGGGACATTTTTATTTATTTTTCCTATTTATCTTCAGATAGAGTAGGAGGGAGGGTGAGAGAGGGAGAGAGAAACATCGATGTGAGGGGGACACATCGGCTGGTTGCCTCCCGCAGAAGCCGACCAGGGCCGGGACCAAACTGCAACGGAGTGACATGCCCTTGACCAAAATTGAACCCATGACTCTGTTCCGTGGGCTGACGCTCAAACCACTGAGCCAAACCGGCTGGGGCATCGCTGGATCATTTTAAAGTCCCACCAGGAACGTGCGGGGATTTAACTTGCTGACTACTTCGGTCCTGGCACCCTCCTTTCTGTCCCACGATCAATGTCCCAGTGCCGGGCACCTCCCAGCTGGACTATGATGATCGCCTAACTGGCTTAGTCAATGTTGCCCTGCCTTCCCGGTCACCTCCCCGGCCCAGAAGGGAGACTTCCCTGTAAAACACAAGACTGCCCCCTGGCTCCGTGTTAAGAGCTGCAGCTGCGGCCCAGCTGGGAGACCCCCGCAGTCGGGCGCCCGCGGCCCAGCCTCCGCCCTAGCAGGCCCTCGCGGTCCACCTCCAAGACGCTTCGCTTGCAATGACTTGTGCGGCTCTTTGGGGTAACTTGAGACTACATCTGTACCTGCAAATATGTTCTCTACCTTCGACAGTGTTATCCAGTAAATATTTATGGAAGACCCACAGCTGTATTCAAAAAACGGCATTTCCCTTCTGGTCATGTCCAATATTTGGACCTGAGATTTAAAATAGTAATATTTTGAATTAATCTAAGGCATTTCTAACACTTATGGTCTTATTTGTTGAAAATACTTAAAACATTGTACCGATCACTGGAACTGGGCTTAAGAGCTATTGTTAGTTGATATGATTTCATTTATTTAAAAAATATTTACTGAATATATACATATGCCAGAAACTGTTTTAGGCGCTTGGGATACAAAACACACAGTTTCTGCCCTGACCAGTTTGGCTCAGTGTTTAGAGCGTCGGCCTGGGGTCCAGAGAGAGCGGGGTTGGTTCCCACTAAGGGCACTTATCTTTGCTGCAGTTTGTCCCCATCCCAGTTGGGGTCGTGTGGGCGGCAACCAGTTGATGTGTCTCTCTCACATCAATGTTTCTCTCTCTCTCTTCCTCCCTCTCTCCTTCCCACTCTGAAAATAAAATTTAAAAAGAAAAAAACAGAAAACACAGTTTCCTGTTGTTATAAGTTTTTCTTTTAGAAGGGAAAGGCAGTCAATAAACAAATAAGTAAAATAGAGTTTTGGATTTTTTTAATCCTCACTCGAGGATATTTTTCTGTTTATCTTCAGATAGAGAGGGAGAGAGGGAGAGAGGGAAAGAGAGAGAAACATTGATGTGAGAGAGACACATCCACCTGTTGCCTCCCACACACAACCCGAACCAGGGCCGGGAACTGAACCACGACCGAGGTACCTGTCCTTGAGCAGAATAGAACCTGCAACCCATTAATCCATAGGCCGAAGCTCTAACTGCTGAACCAAACTGTCCAGGGCTAAAGTAGAGCATTTTAAATGGCAGGAGGTGGTGAGGGGCCATGTGAAGCAGGGCAGGTACCTCAGAGAGGGCAGCAGTTTTATACAGAGCGACCAGGAAAGGCCTCATGCATGAGAGGACAGTGGAGAAAGGATCTGCAGGAAGTGTGATACTGGCCCAGTGGACGTCCTGGAGAGGGACGGTCCAGGTAGAGAGGACCCTGCAGCGGGAGGGGTCTGATGTGCTCCAGGGAGAGTCAGAAGACCAGTGTGCTTGGAAGCACATGTTGAATAAGAGTTCATTCATTTCATTAGAAAGCCGAGAATGACCCAGATTTGCTCAAGGGTTTTCAGAGCAAGCAGTCTTAGGACCTTCTCAGAAACGTGAACTCCAGAAATGGTAGGAGAACAAGCCCAGTTCTGTTACTGTTTAATGAATACCAGGACAACTTGGGCTGGAACGTACTCTGTGAGATGCTTCGAGCCCAGTCATGTCTCTGACATTTGTTATTTCTGTCACTCCCTATAGAAAGGAGATACATATAAAGCTCAAAAACAGCAAAAGGTGGTTGTTTGCTTAATTCAGAGACAGCAGGGAGACCAGAAGCTGGGAAAGGTTTGCATGCATCACGGCAGTGTGGGGTGGTGGTGGGGCATGTGGAGAAGGGGGTGGTGGCAGTGAAGGAACAAGCTGTACCAACTTTCCAGGGTGAGGGTAAAAAAAGAAGAAGAAGAAGAGGACATTGGAGCTGGCCAGGGAAGTAGTGTGAGCTCCAGGGTTTGGCCGGCAACAGATTTTCTCTGGCAGGTTTTAACTGCTTTTAAGGATGACTCCAGTTCACTGGGTATCAAACCTGCCCTTCGGAAACAGAAGCTATTTTCTGCACTGCAGTTTTCAATAGTTGAAACATAGGTTGTCGGAATGTTTAAATTACAATTTCTGCTCAAACTGGATATTCCAGTAAAAGGAAGTTGTGCCTTGACAGAAGCCCAGAATTGCTTTTGTCTTTGCTTTGCAAAATGTACTTTGGAAAATGACGTAGGCACATCATATCTGAGGTCAACTACTACCTGGTTTGTGGCTAGAAGAAGTATTGCTTTGCCTCTTCTCTTCCTACTCCTGTTTATTGGCATTCAAGATCACCTCTTCTAGCTATTTCTTCTGCTTGGTACCTCAAGAGTTTCAAATAACATGATTACAAAGTTACTTGTATTTTTTTTCCCAGTCTTATATGCTACCTATTAAATTCTCTCTCTTAAAAAAAAATGGGACTTGACCTCCCAGACAAGTCTTCCTACCATCTTTCATTCTTCCAAATGGCTATATCACCCTGTTGAATTAAACTGAGTCTCAGCAATTGCATAATTCGCCTATGTAAGCTGTCTTCCCAGTGAAGTCACAGAGGAGTATGCGCTCATCATTTCCACGCACAGAGTTAGTCATTACCCTTTTCGTTTTTGTTGTTTGCTAAACATTAAGTGCTTTTGTTAATTCATTTCAACTCCCAACTAGACAGGAAAAGAAAAAAATCTCTTTTCCAAATGTTCAAACTCATTAATATTTTGTCAATTTTTTTCCCTTAGAGACATCTTCCTCTGGGGTGGGTCCTTCTACTCCAGTTTCTCCCCTGGTTCCCGGTAGGTGTCATCGTCACCATCCACCGTGGAAGTCCATGTGCCCTTCCCTCCCCTGCAGTCCTTCTTTTTTAGATCCCTTATCTTCTCTCTCAATTTACTCTATTAACTTCCTAAGAAACCTTTCTTTTTTCCCTGACCACACATTTTTAAAAAATTTAAAAATTGATACTCTGGTTTCTCTTCAGATCGCATAAATCTTTCGCCTTTTAAAAAATTTAAAAATTGTTTTAAATAAAAAATTTTCTGGGAACACTTGCATTGTTTTTATATGTCTGTCTATTTAGTCCTGTTACTCATTGGGATTTGTTGTTGTTCTGTTTGTTTTATTAAGCATGAAATCGCTCAGATTAAGGGGTAGGGCGGCGTTCAGTTCCAGGGCTGATACCTATTCTGTACCTATCGAAGTAGATAGAGGGCATATTGGCCTATGGCCTCAATACTCACCGACACCTGCTGCTGGCCTCTTGTTTCCTTCCTCAAAAAGGGGCACCGACTCCAGCCACTTTAACAAATCAGAATGACCTTCAACTATTTTCTCCTCTTCACCCTCCATATCCAAGCACCTTACATGCCTACAAAGCTCTCAAGTTCAACAGCTGTTTACCATTCCTACTGCCCTTCTCCTAGGCCAGCCCAAAACATTGTGCTCACACCACGGCAGCCCTCCGGTGCCCCCCTCCCCTCCCCCCACCAGTTCTCTGCTCTAACGCCAGTGCATCTTTCTAAAACCCGAAGATCGAAGTACATTGGGCTTCGAATTCTCCAATGAGTCTCAATTTCTCTGCGAAAACAGTTCAAAATGCTGCCCTGGCCGGTTTCGCTCAGTGGTTAGAGCATTGGCCTACAGTCCAGAGAGACCCGGGTTCAGTTCCCACTAAGGGCATGTACCTCGATTGCAGTTTGTCCCTGGCCCTGGTTGGGTCATGCGGGTGGCAACCACTCGATGTGTCCCTTTCACGTCGATGTTTCTCTCTCTCTCTTCCTCCTGTTCGATCTGAACAAAAAAAATGAAAAAATGTCCTCGGGTGAGGATTAAAAAAATAATAATAACAAAATGCCCGCCACGGCCTACAGACCTGCCTACTTCCCTGACCCGTCTGGCATCACTTTTCCTCTTACTCTCTGTCTTCCCACTGTGCGCTGTTTTTGTTATTGACTGTGCTGGTTGGTTCTTGAAATCTGTTTTTTCCTGTCCAGGATCTTGGTGCATGCCTTTGGATCTCATTTGAAAGTTCTTCCCAATCCCTCTTCATCACCTCACCCGCACACACCGCACCTCCGCCCGTCTGAGTTTCTCAACTTGCCCTTCATCTTAAACTCTCCTGCCTCCTGGGAAAGTCTCCAGACCAGGCTAACTTCCTCAGGTATATGCTTCTCTGTCACCCTGCACCTCTTCAGAACACTTACTATATCTGTCAGGTTTCAGAAGAGCAGAGGTGGTTCAGCCTTCTTTCTCAGCCCAGTGCAGTTTTGGACACTTAGTAGTAGAGTTTTAATAACTATATATGGAATAAAGGGAAAGAAAAGGAGAAGGAAAGAGCTCAGAGAGTCAGGGAGAAAGAAATAAAGGAAGAGTGGATAGACTTATTACCTAATGTATTCACATTTAATTCTACTTTTTAACACATTAAATAAAACTTCTAAGTGTTTTGTTCTGTTATGGCTACAAGCAAGGCTGATAACAAACAACCCCACAACGCAAGGCTTGCAGACCATACGCATTGGTTTTCCTTGCTTGTGAATTGGGGGGATGGCTGGAACAGCTCTGCATGGACTTCGGGCCATCTGAGCTTGATTGAAAAGCATAGGTTGGGCTTACGTCTGCTCACATGACTTTTCATTCTCCATGGTAACAGGGGTATATTCTTGTCACAAATCACAGAATGCAGACCTCGGCCTGGGACTTGCACTATGCTTTCTACCCTCATTCCATTAGCTAAAGTAAGTCACAAAATCCAACCCGACACTATTGAGGGGAAAAGAGATCCCGGCACCACCGGTGGGTGGTGCTGCAGAGTCACATGGACAAATAAAATTCTGATACAGAGCAGGCGTGAAGAATTTCAAGCAATAATTCAATCTTGAACACTTAGCTTCTTATGCTACATCATCGTCGTATTTTGAGACCTGCTATTCTTAATTTCCTTAGGTTTCCATCTGCAGAAAATCACAGGAGAGGTAGTCATCCTGCCGACATCCCCTAAATAGGTTGATGTGGGGGAGAGCAACATGACTATGTCTTCCCATGACTGGGTTACCACTTTTACTGTTCTTGTCATCACTATCTGATAAGAGGTTTTTGTTGTAAATTTCACATTTCCAGTGTGATTGGCTGGCCACTTCACACTGAAGTCACAAATGCCTGGTGTCTACTAAAATTAGATAAATTCATGAATGATACATGAATAGCAGATTATTTAGGGAAGTTGGGACATATTGACATGCACCCACCCTTGAGGACAATAGACGGAGAGCCAAGCTCTTCCAGGCCCAGAGCACTGTGGTTATGTGAGCTGCAGCATTGGTCTGGCTCACTATGATAAAGTCCTAAAGTCTCATCCTCTTATTTTAAAAATAGGGAAGCCATCATTCACAGCAGTTGAGTTATTGGTCCAATGGGGTGGTATTGGGACCAGAATTTAGTCTCCTGTCACTGAGTTTTGTGACCTTAGCATGCGTGACATATATTTTATGCTGTGATGGATTGTGGTCACGAGGAGAAGATGGTGGAGCTTGATGAGAAATTCATGCACAAACCGTGGAAACTGAAACAGTCTCAACAAAACAATTTAACTTCTCACTTCCATAATTTAGTATTTAATCAGTATGGGCCAGTAGGAGAGAGAAACCAGATTATCAAGTTGTCTTAAATCAAGGACATGTTTGTGAGCCTGACCCTTTTATTTCAGCGAATTATTTGGCCAAGTGGCCAACAGATTTCAGATTTAAGTGGAACATGATGAAGAAACGGGGGAAGAGGAAAGAAGAGAAACAGTGTAATTTTTACATTAACCAGATCTAGTAAGAATATTTCTTTGTAACAAGAATAACAATAGAAGCTCTCTTCCGGCTTTCAATCTCAGCGTTTTCATTAGTATGTAAGGAAGAGACTTTTTCAACCTGCTTTTCTTTAATCCTGTAAGCACCCGTAAAGATTATTAGAATTTATCTTCATAGTCATTTCAAAACACAGCATTTTCTAATCTAAAAACACTGGGTTAATAAATGACCTGTGCTGTTATTGCTTTTAGAACAGCCACGTTGTGGATTAAATCAATGTTTGTGGGCTGGCTTGGGTACAAAATCACCCTTTATGATGGTGGTTTTCAATATCTCCCCTCACATAACTGATGATTCACAATTAGTTCTCTCTCAACTCTAGGGCTGTGGAGAGATGGGGGCAGGGAGTGGAGTAGAACCATATACTTGGAATATATTCTCAATTTTAAAAATTTCCATTAATATAGCTTGAATCTTTGCCAACCATTGCTTTTTATCTTCAATTAAGTCTAACAGGTGACAAGGTATCAGTGATGATTGAACAAAGAACCCCTGATAAAATAAAAACAAACAAACTATTTTTATGGACACATGTGCTGTCAGTTGTGATTTGATATTAAACACTATATTTAATTCATATTTTCCATTAGTTGACTATTAATATTCCCTACAAGAGAATTAACGATGCCAGTATTTCGTGGTATTTTCCAGGAAGCACATGCCTTCCCGGTGCTCCACCACATGAATACACTGGAGAATCTTTCCTGTATTACATTTTGTATGAAATATTGTCTTTTGTGTTCCAGACAACTAACTGAAAGTTGTACCATTGAAAGGTAACCTGTTTTATGATAATAAAGCCACATGGTACTTATTTGTGCTTTCTAGTTTCCAGAGTTTTCACCGTCATCATAGCATATGCGTTTCAATGACGCCTTCTCTCTGTTAGGCAGGGCCTCGCTCTGCGTCCGCTCCCAGACGAGGAAAACAGAGCGGAGAGAACTGAACGAGTGCTGGGAGCCAGAGGTACAACTCAGCTTCTCTTCTGATGCCAGTCCTGCGTTTCTTTCCACCGCTTAAGCCAGCATTTTATCTGCTATGATAAAAAAGAGTGATCAAGGTCCCAGGTATTAGATAGAAGGCAACTCACGAAAAGAAATGGCAACATAGCAAAACCAACTTTTAAAATCATCAGATCCCTTTTACTACTTGGACATCTCCAAGCAACTTAAAGTAATTTCGACTTTGTGACCATATTTTCTAGAAAGAAGAGTAATTAATACCTTGAAAGAGAAACAGAGCACTGGAGTTCTAATACAGTCAGATAGCATTGCAGAGAAACATTCTGTGAAGCAATGCAATTTCCATATCTAAAGAGACAGTGCAAAAATATTGCTTTGTTGAAGTTTTTAATAAGAAATTTTACCGAACAAATAATTCTGTTTAGCAGGAGCTTTCATTGATTCTTGTTCGTATAAGTTATTCTGCACTGGGGGGAAAACTTGATTATTATGTGTTTAGGGGGGAAATCTATATTAAATTGAATTTTCATTCTTTATACTGTCTTAGGTTTATGATCAACAAGAAATTACTCTAACTCGGTTTGTGTCTTTTCTCCCCAAAACAGGTCAAGCGGTGACCATCTAAACAGCCTGCTGGTAAAGAGATTCAATTCTGATCCCCACTTTCACTTTCCAGTGGATTGAAAGCACTTCTTTACTTTTAAAAAATATGATGAGGGAACCTAATTATTTTCAAAAGTAATTATTGTTAGGTGTGTAGATCTTGAGCATTTATTTATGTAGAAGTGAATGCTTTAGTAAATCTTATTCTTTCAAGACAATGTGGGGGTTTCTGTGGAATTCCTTATGAACACATCTGCACCTGTCAAGCCACGAGTCTGGGAAGCATTTACCAAGTCAGTCAAATGGTCTTGAGAATGAGCAACATTATGTCTGTCACACTTAAGGGCTGGAGTCAATTATCTTTTCCCCACACTTACTTATTCCAAATGGCAATATTATAATGTTTGCATCCATTGTAAAAGCAATAACCTGCTTTAAAATTACATTATCAATAAGTCTTTAAAGCAGAAAACTTCTTCATTATGAAAAGATGGGAATATACTCCAATTCTTACTCCAGTTTGAATACCTTTCTCACAACTAAGACAGCAGAGAAAAACTTTATCCATTTACTTCCCATTTCTGACACCCATTTACTATTTATTATCAATATTAATATTAAGTATACAGAGAGAAATTTTAATGACTGACTTGACTAAAAGAAAATCAATGGTAAATTAGAAGATATATTACTTGACATCATTCCAGAGATGGTTAAGTGACTTCAAAGAAGGTTTAAACAGGGGATCAGTGTTCCCACCACTCAGAAACTGAAGCCACAATGATGGTGAGTCAACCATGGATTACAGGTAACCAGAGGAGATAAGGGAACACCTGGGGATACTCTTGTCAGTAGAGGTTGATGAATAAAACACAGATTCAAAAATAAATAAATAAAAAAGGCTTTAAGTGAAGATGATCACATATAGATTATCTATATCAAAGGATGCCATACACAGAAGACAACAGAGAGAAAATTTATGGGTGAATGAAGCATAGAACTTTCCCCCAGGGGTTGCAGTGTCCCCAAGGAGTTTAAAAGATAGGCACTGCTGGTGGGAATGCAGACTGGTGCAGCCACTGTGGAAAACAATATGGTGTTACCTCAAAAAATTAAACATGGAACTGCCCTTTGACCCACTGATCCCACTTCTAAGAATATACCCTAAGAAGCCTGAAACACCAATCAGAAAGAATGTATGAACCCCTATGTTCATAGCAGTACTATTTACAATCACTAAGATCTAGAAACAACCCAAGAGTCCATCAATAGATGAATGGATAAAAAAAAAGCTGTGGTACATGTACACAATGGAGTACCATGCAGCTGTAAGAAAGAAATATCTCTTATCCTTGAAGATGACATGAAGGGAACTGAGGAGTATTATGCTACACAAAACAAGCCAATCAAAGAAAGACAAATATCACACAATCTCACTTATTTGTAGAATATAATGAATAAAACAAGCTCAGAAACAAAATAGACCCAGACACACGGAAGTGGGGTGCAGACTGACAAATCTCAGAAAAGGTGGATGTGGGGGGAGGGAAGAGATAAACCACAGAACTTTTATGCATGTATGTGTAAACAAGGACATAGACAATAATGTTGGGGGAGAGCAGTATTGGGAGGAGAGTTTTTCAATGGGGGAGAAAAAGAGAAACATCTGTGACAAAAATTAATTAATTAATTATTTTTAAAAAGATGGGCAGTTACTACAGGGTTCCCATTACTGACTTCTAATAGCATCATCCTTTTATCATACACAATGATGAGAATCTTCAGAATTCTTACTAACAAAAGAGCCCTGGATTAACTAGATTTCTGGATGAACTATATTCACTTGACTATTGGCCAAATGAAGATATATGTGCAAGATCTTTGTAAACTGAACAACACAATACATTTAGGATCATATTATTATTAGAATGTCAATGCTGTGGAAATCACTTTCATGGGGGTTGTATATAAAACCTTTTTCTGATGCACTGCTTCTTACTACCTTGAACTCTGAATAAACTCATCCCCATCATGTGAAACTCTTATGTTGTTGGTAAAATTGTGCCAACTCAGCTCATTCCACTTTATTACTGTTGCAGTTCAATGCTGTTGGTGACAAAGATCTAGGTTTCAGCATGGCTGTGGATGTGGTTCCTCTAGATATTTTCGTAAACAACATAGAAATGTTTAGATTGGCAAAGTGGCTTCTTAACCATTTGGAAAACATTACTGCCTAAGTTGCTTCATGTATTAATTTTAGCTTAGAAGTAGGTTTCAGTTGGTCAACCAACAATAACAAATCTTTATTGAATATCCATAAGTGCCAGGATACCGTAGTGAACAAGACAGATATTGAGTTCCTACCATCAAGGAATTCTGAGGCTAATGAAAAAGACAGATGATAATAAGGGACAAACAAAGTAATTACAACATGTGGTAGAATGACCAGATTGTAAGGAAGAGTTAGAGGGTGAGATACTGGGAACATAATTATCTCATGGCAAAATCCATATGGCAGTTTCTTCATCGTCGCCATCATAAAGAAATTTATCCAACAATTTCTCCTTCTCAAGATTCAAAAACCTGGAAGAAAGTACCCAGTCAGTGAAGATGAGGTCATGTCTCCATTCCAGTGAAATACAAAGAAGAATGCTCTACAGATGGAGGCATGCAGAAGAAATCATCCTTCCATCAAAAGACACAGGATGGCGGAGAAAACAGGAACTCTCTAAAAACAAATTGTAGTACTATTGGGATTGAATGTTGGGCAGTCATTCAAAGAATACCAAATACTCTCTCTGTACATATGATGCATTTATTGAATTTATTTAGTGTCTATTTACTTTTAATCCAGGCAACCTCAGAAATCAAAATTTTCTGTAGTTGTGACACTGGGCCACCTTTTTTGTTTCTTGTACAAGAGAATAGAGCCAAGATTTTTGCCTCCAAAAGTTCCTCTGTGGAAGCTTGTCTTTATAATCCTTGTTCCACTGTGAATTAAATGGCCTAGTTTCCGTTTTAGATTATTATTTTAAAATCTGACTGTTTTAATGTACTGACCATGTACCATTATCTGAGGGCTAGTTTTCAACTGCCCTGGTTTCTTCTTTGTATTCTTACTGTCATTTCCTGGCCTAAATATATTTTATATTTAATGATTTCTTTGTGTTTGTATCTTTGGCTTTTTAACCAAGGCACTTAATGTAAAAATCAAATATATAAGTCTTTCTAAGTTGCGATTCAGGGCTAGGGCTATTAGAAAATTACCTCCCTTTGATTTAAAAGAAATTATAAAGTTTAAGTATTTATTCAATAGAATTCAGAATATAACAGATCAATATAAAATAAAATAACTTTTTTGTTGTTCCTTTGAATCATACTTAAGAATCAAAGTTTCTTTCTCTTTAACTTATGAATAAGAAGAAAGACTGCAATTTTCAAACTAATGTCTTATGACTCACAACTTAAGTCAGTTGGTTTAGCACCATGCAGGACTATGACTCATCTGGTGTCTTCATTTCATTCTGTGATTTTTTAAGAAAATACAGGTTGATAAATAGAGTTCATCTGGGTAAAGAATTTTTTAATCTATTTTTTAAATTTTTTATTCATTCATTCATTCATTCATTCAATTTTTTCCATCACCACTTATCCCCTCCATGCCTTCTTCCGCCTCCCATCTCCCCTGCCATCAGCACACTGTTGTCCATGTCCATGAGTCCCCTCTCTCTCTCTCTCTTTCTTTGCAAAGGATTTGAGCACCAGCCTAATCTAAGGCCAATAAGATCACTGTTTTTGTCAGCTTTCTTTAGTTTCCTTAGGAAGATAGCTGGTATTTTCATTGGTTCAATCAGCAGTTACCTTTCCATGGAGTTACTGATGGGGGCCAAATTTGATTCAGATTACTGATAGTCTCCATAATGTTCATTATTTATTTAGCTTGCTATTCTGAACTAATAGAAATCCAATACACATTTACACACAGGAAGGCATTTGTAATTTTCAGCAAATGTATCTTAAAGGAAGGAGTGGAAAGCGTATGTAGAGTGAGTGCAAGAACTAAGAAAACTGTATACTCCTTGCTCTATGGTTTGTTTCTATTCATCCTCATTCCAGAAAGTATGTGCCTCTGTGGTTATAACTAATCATCAGCGTCCTTATACAGAAATATAATGGAAACCACTGATATTGTCTTGGGAACAAGGATTAAAAATATCCATCAGAGTCGATTAATCCCATATAGAAGCAAATTTCCCAAAGACTTTGCCTCAGACCTGGACAAGCTCCCCAAACCATACTACTGTCAGGCTCCTTTCCATCAGCTTCCCTAAGGTTTGGATTAGCAGGAAACCAGCCAAAGAAATCAATGTCCAACTTTCTCAATGCACATTCTCTAACCAGCCATTTACAGAGATGAACAATTATTCTAATTATATGTGGAATAATTTTAATATAAATAATTTTTGGACAATCAACTTATTTTTTTCTCCATTCCTCTTTAATATTAAGCTATCTAGTTCTGTGTCTGAGAAAAATTTCTTGGTAAACTGTAACAGGTAGATTTTATGTCATGGTGGCCAATGGAGATAAAGATACATTGAAACACTTCAATGGGATTATTCAGCAAGGCATTAGCTACAAAATGGTTCAACATTGGTATTGTTTTGTTCTAACTACACTATCAAAATATGTCTTTTCCCAACCAAAGGGAATATATTTTAGGTTCATTATTTCTGAAAACTAACAAAATTCCTTGATTGTATCCCAAATTTAAAATCAAACAAGTGATGTTCTCTCTAAGGCCTTTGAGGTTACCTTGGGATAAGTACTAACAGGTATAACACCAACCAGTATTTAAATATTACTTTATAATTTACAATGTTTCTTTGCATATATTATGCTAATACTCTCAAATCACCTCAGATTATTCAAATTACCCATCTTTTACAGATGAGAGCTTGAGGCTCAGATCATCAGGGCTGGGAATGTACATATTATGCACTTAGATATAATCTCCTATTGAGAGAACCTGACAGTTATGTTGGAATATTGGAAAAAAGTGTCCCACAGGTGAGAGTGCTACAGATAAAACATATGATCATCATGACTCCTCAATGAGATGGGTTATCATAATCCCATTTTATAGCTGAGGAAATTCGAATACATAATTCATTCTTGATTGGCACACTGATTCACCTTGAGACTTTGAACAAATCATCATTGTTTCCAGAACTCTATATGAGGATGTCAGACAAGATTATGACTAAGTTTTCTCTCTGAGAAAAAATTCAGGATATCTAGGTCCTATCTAGACTCTGCACTGTATTTCATTTCCTTGGGTTCATGCTGGTCAGGTATACTTAGTTTATTACCTTATAAAGGAGATGCTCAAATGATGGAAATAGAGATACTCTTTTCAGATCTGATAAAAAGTATTTTCATAGGTGATTCTTCACATCTATCTAGCAACATCTGGCTGGGATGATCTCACTTTTGGTCTCATACAGGCATTTAGAACAACAGAAAGCACACAAATCTCTAGGTCAGAGGAAGGATATCTAACACAAGTTGTGACAGCTTGTCACTAAAGGATGAGTGGCTTGGATGAAGGAAGAACTCCATCTGCTTTTCAGCTCAAGATATCTATTGGTATGTTTATCTGAATTCAGAAAGCCTATCCTAGGTACCAAAAATGTCACCAGTATTGTATAACACACCATTACTCATTATTCTGAAGTATCTCATCTATAGGGGTCACTGGAAGTGTGGGATTTGAGTAGACACTAGCAGAACCAGCTAATTAATGGTAAGAAATACCATTAGAAACAAAACAAGAAAAAGATTACAAAAAAAAAAAAATTTAAATAACCACAATGCTTGGAAACTTGCAGCTAATTGGAAATTTTCTCTCAATCTCAGCCTACCTTGATCCCAAGAGTATATTTTCAATGTAACTAGTTATATTTTGGAATGGTTCACTGGTTATAGTCATATAAAGGAACTGGATTTTGGATTTTAAAGTGGTTCTTGGAATTTTGGAATGGTTACTGGTTATATTTACATAAAGGAACAATCCTAGTTCCTAATGCATAATTCTATTAGATAGGGCCAGTATTCTGAAATATAGTATCTAAAACTGGATCCCTAAATCCATATAGAATAACTATGATATATTGCATTAGGTTTATAAAATTGATATTCTTTAATACTAATGTTCCACACAGAGATCTCCTTATGTGTTTGAAAATGAAGAGAATAAGACCTTGGCAAAGGAAATTCACGTGCATGGCATCCGTTCATTCACTTTAACATTTTGGGAGAAGACTTGCTTTCTGTTTGAGGAAGTATATAGGTATCAGGGAACAGACGGTGGTGGTTTTAAATAGTTTATTAAGCATACACAGTTCATCTAACTTAGATTTCATTCATATTCCCATGGGTTTACATATGTTATAAATAGGAGTACTTTCTAAATAAAATGATGATCAACTTCAGGCCACGGGTTGATGGCTGATTCACCTTAGTACATGGTTATGTCTTGTCAGTATAGACAATTAAGAAAATACAAATAGCTTACCTTGTTTATCCTAAAAATCCAATAATGTACAAATGTCATTTGGTCGGGATTGCTTAGAAAGTTCAACAGCCAGCACAGGTCAAGTTGTTAATAGATAGCATGGCAACAACCAGGTTTAAAATGCTAGCATACTCTGGGAGATGAAACTGATGGGCATGCAGGGAGGCACCTTGGGGAGAGGGCATCCAAGTAGCCCATCCATCTGACTGTCACTGGCAGCTCACAGGATCATATCTGGTCCTGTCCCCCAGTGAAGTCTGCTGAATCCAAAAGTCTTGAGATATGAGGTTGCCTCGTCACCAACTTTTAGTGTCTGTCACAAGATGGGGAGAGGTCCAAAATCACCCTGCTCCATCTGCAGTACAGGTGTAACCCCCGCCCCCCAATTTTACTAGCAAATAAGCTCTGCTCGCACTGCATTTAATTTGTGATAAGAAATGTTTCTCTGGAAGGAGCCTCTGTGTGTGTTACATGCCACTGAGTTGGCTCTGACTCCTGGAGACCCTATAAATGAGTGACGTCCACAGTGTCTTGTCCACAACAACCCTGCTCAGCTCCTGTAGACTCATGACTGTGGCTTCTTTTATGGAGTCAATCCATGAAACGTTTGGTCTGTCTTTTTCCTGCCACCTTCTATTTTTCTTACATGATTGTCTTTCCCAAAGAACCCTGCATTCTCATGAGGTGCCCTAAGGAAGACGACTTGTGTTGTCATTGCCACTTCTAGCAATGTTTCAAGCTTACTTTGTCTTAGGACCCTCTTGTCTGTCTTTCTGGTGGTCCTACTTGTCTGTCCATAGAGCTCTCCTCCAACACCATATTTCAAGTGAATTCATTTTTGCCCATCAACCTTCTTCACTGCCCAACTGTGCCTCCGCGCAGAGTAATGGGGAAAAAGAGGGTAGGATGAGCTTAGCCTTGGTCTCTTCGCTCTTAATGCTTTTTCCTAATTCCCACATTGCCATCTTTTTGAGTGTCAGCTTTCTCTTGACTTCTTGGCTGCAGCCTTCATTGGAACTGATGGCTGAACCAAGGTGAGCAAAATCTTTAGCAATTTCAATGTCTTCGATAAAGCTGCATATTTCTTCTATAGTCATGATTTGCGACTTCTTGTAATTTCCCATGTTTAAATAATAATCTTTGCAAAGCTGGGGCCTCAGAAATCATGAGTCTCAAGGCCCGGAACATAAACCAGGACCCCTGACGTCCACATCTCTGCTCCCTTCTCCCCACGGATTTCCTCGGCTCTGTCGTTGGCGGCTGTGCCCGCTGACGGAGCAGAGGCACCTGTGTTTCCTTTGTTAACTGCCTGGTAATAACTCAAAACGCCGCTTCCAGCGCCCAGAGAAAGCAATTTCTAACAGTGAAGGAATGGGGGACAAACCTTGATATGAAGTAACTAGGTTGAAATACCAGCCTTCCACCCTCATACAAACAGCAACCTTTAAAAAAAATCATAATACTGAGGCATTAATAAATGCCAACTCTGGGAAATGTCTGTTCACACTTTAAATTCTAAGCCCAGCTGCTTAATCACCTCTTTTTAGATTTAGCTTTTGACTGATGAAAGGTTGGAGATGGTATATTTTTTTCAAGCAGCCCTAGTAGATTAGATGCCATTTATCATCTGTGAGAAACTGAAAGAGAGATAGAGATAGAGAGAGAACTAATTGCTAAGTTTGACCTTATCATTTATATTTTCTATCATTAATTGGTAACTCAAGAAAGCACCACAGAAGTTGTCAAAAAGTAACATATACATAGGTGTAAAGATATCAGATAAGAACCACAATATTCCTGAATATTTTGTATTTCTTTCTCTTTTTTTTGGCGGGGGAGGGAGGGTGGTAGGTTCCTTTCATTTTATTTTTGAGATATAATTAACATGCAGCACTGTGTAAGCCTTAAGGTATTATAGAGCATAATGCTTTGACTTACATATATTATGAAATTATTACAAATAATTTTAGTTAACCATCATCTCATATAGATACAAAATACAGTGTATGCCCATATATATATGCACTGCACTTCTTTGTTCATTTATCTGTCAATGGACACTTAGGTTATTTGTATGTCTGACTATTGTAAATAGTGCTGCCATGAGCATGAGGAGGGTACAGATATCTCTTCAACAGAGTGTTTTGTTTTCATTTGACTATACTGTTTTGCCTAGTGGCTGTACCAATTTACATTCTCATCAACAGTGCACTAAGGTTCCCTTTTCTCCACAACCTTGCCAGTATTTGTAATGTTTTGTCTCTTTTATGATAGCCCTGAATATCTTGCATTTCAATGAAATTCTTTCAAATTATGCAACTGATAATCAGAAAATCCCAGTCAGATGCCCCCTATCCCTCACTCCATTTAATGGTTGGTTTGTTTTTTCAACTACAAGTCAAGTGTTTACTATATACCTAGTATTGTGGTGAGACATTTACATTCATAATCTTTATAAAATCTCATCTAATTCTCATGACTGTTCTTTAAGGCAAAACAAGTAAAATAATTTTTTTGTCTCATCTAGTAATTAAGAATGTAAATTTAGATGTGGCTGATGCCAGAGGCTGTCTTTCAAGCCAGTACCAAAACAGATCTGAGAGCAGTATAATCTCAGAATTATTACATTCCCGTATCATCATTATCTTTACAAACACTTTTATTATTCTCGTTGCCTTTCCCTAGTTCTTAAGGATATTGCACTCTGGTTTGTTATTAATTTCCTGAGTAAGTAGAAGGCAGCAATTCCAGGGCAAAGAACAGCTTCATCGTTGCCAGAGCTCGGTGTTGCACCCTGATGCTAAGGATGTGTTGTTCTAAAAGTGAAGCACAGACATTATCGAATCCCATTTGTGGCACCAGAGAAAGGGATGCAGCTGTGATCACTGAGCCTCTTCTCCTGTGTATGAACACCATTTGCTTTCTGTTGTTTTCAGTGATGTTTTTCATCACAGGCTCTAAAAAATGCTTTGAATTCAATATTTATCTTACGAGTAAATCATTAGAAAAATTATGATAGGAAAACCGTGAGTCTTTGTACTCCGGTCTCTTACAAACTAATGGCGTCTCAGTGATGAGGTTCAGTTTCATTGCGACATGATCGGTGTCCCTTTTCATGATCAGCCAGCTCTTAGAGTTAGTTATTCTGGGAAGACTTTGAGCATTGGAGGAAAGATCTTATCTTTTCTTGTCCAGTCCTGGCACCTCCCCGGGACATCTCTAATGGCATTTACACAAATGGTTTAATGCAGAGAGACAACTTGGGCTATGAGGGTGTTTGCCATGGCCAGCTGCTGCTGACAGATAAAAGGAGAAAATTTAGATAACTTTGAGGTCTTTAGATGTAACACCAAAGGCACGCGCCATGAAAAAAAATTAACTGCTAAGTTGGACTTCATTAAAACTAAAAATTTCTGCTCTGCAAAAGACATTGTCAAGAGAGTAAAAAGACAAACCATAGACTGGGAAAAAATATTTGCAAAAGGCACATTCAATGAAGTATTATTATTTAAATGATATGAAGAACTTTTAAAACTCAACAACAAAAAAACAAACAATAAGATTAAAAAATGGGCCAAAGACTGTAATAGATACTTCATCAAAGAAGATATACAGATGGTTGGCAAACATTTCGATGTCATTAGGGAAATGAAAATTAAAACAATGAGATACCACTGCACATCTATTAAAATGGACAAAATCCAGAACAGTGACAACAACAAATGCTGGCAAAGTTATGGAGCAACTGGAACTCTCAGACATTGCTGGTGGAAATGCAAAATGGCTCAGTCACTTTAAAAAACAGCTGGGCAATTTGTTAAAAAACTAAACAGACTCTCATTATATGATCCAACAATTATGTTTCATGCTATTTTCTCAGAGGAGTTGAAAACTTATGTTCACGCAAAAACCTGAGTACAGATGTTTATAGAATTTTTATTCACAATTGTCAAAACTTGAAAGCACCAAAGATGTACTTCAGTACGTGATGGATACACTGTGATATATCTAGATCATGGAATATTATTCAGTGTTAAAAAAGAAATGAACTATCAAGCTGTGAAAAGACATGGAGAAATTTTAAATGCATGTTACTAACTGAAAGAAGCCAATCTGATAAAGCTACTCACTGAATGATCCACCTGTAGGACATTCTGGGAAAGGCAATAAACACTATGGAGATGATAAAAAAAAATCAGGGTTACCAGGGGTTAGAGGCTGGGGGAAGGTGAGCAGGGGATCACAGAGAATTTTTAGGGCAGTGAAACTATCATATATGATAATATAATAATAGATAATGCGTTATAAATTCAAACCCATGGACTGTACAACACCAAGAATGAACCCTATTGTGAACTTTAAATTCAGTGATAATTTGTGCCAATCTCATTAATTTTAACAAATGCGCCTCTCTGGTGGAGCACATGGACAATGGGAGAGACTATGCGTGTTCGGGGGCACAGGATATATGGGAAATCTCTGTACCTTCCTCTAATTTTGCTGTGACCTTTTAAAACTGCTCTAAAAAACAAAGGTTTTTTTTAGTCTTTTATTCAAGGTGGTAGTGATACCGTTAGTATTTGTCTATCTGCTACTGCTGGCCATTGCTCGATCCCCTTATAGGTGGTTCCTCACAACTGTGACATTCTAAGGGTTCATAACATTCTTTCAAGATCTCAGATTAATGAAAAAAAGCAATACGGATTAGGTGGCCATGAGCAAACAATCCCCACCGTTTGGAGTGGCATCTTTAGGTCTTTCTACCACCCTGTCATTTATAACCCATGACTTTTACATTTTGCATGTAGCCTGACTTCTATAGATAAATAATAGCAACCTTATTATACACACATGCTTTTCTTTCCTACTCAAGAAAGTAAATGGGTGAAAGTAAATATTTTCTATCTATATTTTTAAAAGAATATAGTCCAATTTTAACAGTTATTAAGAGCAAATTACTTGTGCCCGGCCAGTGTGGATCAGTGGCTGAGCATTGACCATGCACCTAGAGATCGCCAGTCCAATTCCCGGTCAGGGCACATGTCCAGGTTGTGAACCAAATCCCCAGTGGGACCATGCAGGAGGCAGCCAGTCCATGTTCTCTCTCATCGATGTTTCCATCTCTCTGTCCCTTTTCTTTCCTCTCTCTCTAAAATCATTAAAGAAAAAAAATTTTTTTTAAAAAAAGCAAATTACTTGTAACACTGTTATGTTAGTAATCCTTGGGTAAGGACACTGCTCAAGAGAAAAAACTGAACTTTCTTGACCTGTAAGTTTAATTGTTTCTTTCTAATTATGAAGCATAAAGTCTAATTTAATGATAATTCACAGTAATTCCATTGGTTCAGATTTTTCTGCTTTCCCTTTGCCTCCTCTTTATGTTCTATAATTGTTTTAAAGGACTTATTATATATTTGTTTTACTCTAAAAGAGTAGGAGCTCTTTTTGAAAAAGTTGAAATTTAAATTATATGTGACAAATACATATATTCTGTAAGTCTCTGGTTTCATAGTCTAAGCAATTCATTTATTATCAATGACTTAAAATACAAATCATGTTATCCAGCAGGAGAATTGGCTGTGTTAGAAAATTTCCATTCAGTATGTTTACAATGGAAGAATATAAAATTGGCCATTTTCAATTACTTTGAAAACAATGAAATTGAAATAATAATGTTTTTCCCAAGCAGTCAAAGAGCAAAGTGCACATTTCTCACTGAGTTTATATTGCAACTGTGAAGTGTGTCCCATGTAGCTCCTAATGGACCTTAAAATTTTCCCTTGGGTCATCCCAAACATCACAATTTTTTTAAATGCATTATCTTTCCAACCAGAAGTGACAGAAAACACCAAACAGTAACTTAATAGAGTATGAAGTTTTCTGCTTGCCTTCAAAATCTAAAATAGGCAAAAAACTTGAATAAAATTATGAGTTTAAAAGACATTTTTTTTTTACTATGTAAGTAGAGCTCATAAGAGAAATAGTGGTCATAAATCATATGGCAAAGTGGGTCTTACTGCTCAATTATTCTCTGTGGTAGATGGTTTGCAAAGTGTGGGCCCACAATTCCCACTCTTCCCCGTGTCTATACCCATTGCCAACAGCTTTAAAGCTCCGTCAGTCAAGAGATGGAGCCTTCTCTTCCATCCCTCCACCCCAGAACAAGTGAGAGAGGTAAAGGAGGGAGCAGGTGGCTGTGGAGATATGGCAGGGGGAAAGCCAGATTGAATTCTGGCAGAGAATTGATCCTGTCTAGGAAAGGTTAGGGTTTAGGGTTAGGGTTAGGTTTGAGATCATCAACATAACATGGGTGGAGAATCTGGGCTGACTTTTAACTTGCTTGGTCAACAGAATGAAGAGATGAGAGTTCCGAGTCAAGGCCTCCAAAGGCTTTGAGTCCTCTGTTCTCCCTGTTGCTCCTCTGCCCTTATCTGAGAAAGTAGGCTGAGATAGCACATGGATCGGAGCTGAGGTGTGCAGATGAGGCTCTCCTAGACCTGTGGTAGCTGACCACAGACACATGAATGAGCCTAGATGAGTTCTTCCCTCCCTGATGCAGCAGCACGATTATGGAGTTTTCTCCTTTCCACCAACAGTGGAGCAGACTCATGAGTTAAGGATAGCTTTTGACTATGAAACTCAAAAATCTGATTAGAAATTAGTATTCTTACATGTACTTCCACCCCGTGCAGGTAACCTTTAACACTATTAAAGGCAGAATAGTACAATGGTTAGAAGCATGGGTACTGTCACTCAGAAAGCATGTAAAGTTGGGCCCACTTCTTAAAGAGGTGATGATGATAATAATGACACCTTCCTCAAGAAAATGTTGATGACCCATTTCTATTCTTGATTCCTCCCCTACCTAAATATTTCTTCTTCTCAGGATCTATGGAGTGCTATTCCTCATTTCTGTGGCCTGATGTCCATAGCCCATGTTCTGGTACAGATGTTTATATACATATCTTTTCCTTTCTGGATAGGGAGCCCCACCTTGACAATTCATGTCATCTGTGCTTCTAGTTGGGATCCTAATAAAAAAATACATTTATTAGTTGAATAATAGCCAAAAGTCACTTTAGCAAAGAACCTAACAACCAACTGTGTGAGCCACATTGCCATTCTAGAAATGTTTACCATCCAGTTTTTTCATAAAGATTTGAAATTTTATTTTTCAAAGATATATTTTTGTTCATCATATCCACACAAGACACCGGTCCCCTGTTGCAGGCTGGAAAAACTATTTGAATTAAAATCAGATTATAGGATACGTCTCAAGTGACTGGAAGCTAACTGTTAGTATTAAATCTTCAGGGAAAGACTAAAAATTAAAATAATTATTATTCAGATGTTTCTAACTACCCATCGCTCCCTATGTCTTACACAAGGAGTGAGACAAATATGTTCAGTTAAGTGAGGGGTCCTTGCAGCTTCAGTCCCTGACTCCTGCCCCCTTTGCTTCTGCTCTGAGGAAGTCAAGCTCAGGACACGTGCAGCTGCTGTTCACTCCATCTGGTAACAAGCCTCACACTTCTAGCTCTGCTAAAGGCCGAGCTGAGTGCTTCACTCAGTGAGATTGATCATCCGTCTCGCCTCTGTGGATCGGAGTATAAACCAGGCCATGTCCCAGGTGACAGCCAATTTCCAAATGAGGCCAAGAATATTTAAATGTGGATATGGCTCTGACTTGGGATTTATCTCCCAGCGATGCCACGGTGCCTATTTATTTTTCTGACACTTTCAGACATGAAGAAAGAATCTGGTGGATGAGTCACCAATATTAATGGAGTTTTGAATTCTATTTGCTTCATCAGCTGCCTCTCCATTAGTCATTCACACACACACACACACACACATACACACACGCAGACACACACACACACACATTATCAGGCAAACTACAGGGAAAAGACAGTGTCAACCACCATTCAGGTGCCATTATCATTATCAGACCTTGGCCCCCCTGTTTCATGGGGAAGGAAGTTGTTTGTTTCCTTGCCGTGTGCGTGTCTATTCGAGAAGCAGAAAATGACTGTTGTTTAGATATTGCCTTGATGGAGAAGACTTCGTGTTTTTGATGAACAGAAAACACCCCAACAGCTTGAATACTCTGAATCACTTTAATCATAAGAGGGCAGACAGTTACATAAATATTTCAATACTATTGTTTTTCGGGTTTCTGGATTTTGCATGTCTACATGTGCTGATAAGAAAAGACGAAAAATAAAGTGAAGCATTTGTTTTTAGGGTAATGACTTTCATTTCAAATTTCCACACAAATCTAAGGTTTGGAGTTGGAGTGTTGGAATAGTTGTATCCTTGCTACCTGTGCAGTTCTCCAGCTGCTGACTTTCCAGGTGCATTTTTAAGAGCCACATCAGCTGGCTCCCAGCAATGACTGAGCTTGCTGAACAATCAGATCCTTTCATCCTGCCTGAAAAATATACCATTGCCTATCCTTCTACAGGTGTGTGGGGGGGATGCCTCAATTTCCAGCCCTTCCTGTGCTGTGTAGCGCCCCCTTTGTGAGTGAACAAAGGTAATTTTCATTCAGAGAGCAACATCTCTTGAGTTCTTTATCACTTGGTTGTTCTCAATTATGAATGTGCACATGAATCACCTGGAGAGTTTGTTTACAATCCATATTTTCAAGATGCACCCTAAAAATTCTGGTCACCAATTGCATTGTGTTCAACCAATTCTGATGTATGCAGAGTTTTGCCACACCACCATGCAATGCTTCGACATCAGCTGGGTGTCCTACAATTCAACTCCGCTCTGACACTATCTTCACAGAGATAACATTGGATTCCATAGATTAAGGGTTCAGTCCTGCAAGACTGCACCCCACCTGTCTATAGATTGGAAGTTTGAAGGACCCCCCCTCTTTGGTTTGATTAATTTTCTAGAGTGGCTCACAGAACTCAGAAAGATATTTTACTAGTTAAGCTACCAGTTTACTGTAAAAAGACATCAGTCAAGGAAAGCCAACTGGAAGAAATGCATAGAGCGAGCGTCCATGCTCACTCTCCCAACACCTTCTTGTGTTCAGCAATCTGGAAGCATTCCAAACTCTGTTCTTTGGGTTTGTATGAAGGTTTCATTCCACAGGCATGATTGGTCAAATCCTCAGTCCTTGGCTATTGATTCCATCTTCACCCACTCTCCCCTTCCCAGTCAGGGATGCGAGTCTGAAAATGCCAACTCTCTATTCCTGGCTCGTTCTGCTAGCAACCAACCCCCATCCTTAGGTGCTTTCCAAAAGTCATCTCACAACATAAACCCAGTTGTGGTGGGAAGGGGCTTGGTATGAATAGCAAGACACCATTTCACCTTTATGGCTCTGAAGTAATTTCAGGATGAGGACAAAAGACCAAATATTAGAACAAAAGATGTTTTCATTACTCTTATCACCTGGGAAATTCTGAGGGTTTTGGAAGCTGTAAGCCAGGAATTGGACAAAGATTAATTATATATATATTTTTATAAATCACCTCCAGTAGTACTTGGAGAAAGCCCAGGAATCTGGAGTTTAATAAAGATGTTAGTGAACCTGATTAAGCTTAGTGCAAACATTGAACAACACGGATCAATTCCAGTGCAGTGTCTGGAGTCTCCTTGACAGAAAAGGATGACCCATTTCTGAGTCAACACTTCACTAATCAATAAGAAAGCTGCCACCACTAGTTTAACTAAAAAAGGTGAGTCATATGGAACAACCCAGGTTAGAAACTATATATGCTTCACCCAAAGCACTTCTGGCAACCCCACTCAGGGAAAAAGCAGAAAACAGATATCTGAGCCTGCAGCTTGTGCAAGGAGGAAATGTCTCACCCTCAGCTGACCCGAGAGCTATGATGTCACCACCTTGTGCTGAGGATTCTTAGGTTCCTTAGGATTTTGTTGCAAATATGCAATGACTCCTTGCTTCAGGGTGGATTTCAAGGGCAAAAGACTTTGAGATTTGAGAATTCTGAGTTCTTCCAGCTCCTGACATGAGCCTTTCCAAGACCATTCATGTAGAAGAATATTTTGCTTCTTCTTTCAACTTGCTTGTAGAGAAGACAAATTCTGGCGGCTCCTCTTGAATCTCACCTTTGAAGAGAAAGGAACAGATGCATCTAAATATCACTCAGAGAATGTGATATGTGTCTGCCACAGATGCTGCCAACACCATCTTGAAGAGCTACATCTTAAGCAGGAGAGGATCTTGGATCCTTTCATAGCATTGAGTTCCTTCCCCTTCCCAGTGACTCAGGACTGCAAGGTGGCTTGCAGTGGAAGGATCAAGAGAAGTTAAACAGGATAATAAGGATGGGGGCATATCAGTGATACCACTGCAATTTAACCTAATTATGAACAACTGGAAAGGAGCAAAAGGAAGACCAAGTATTATAAACAGCCATTTGTGGAGCTTTGCCAGGAAGCTGCAGTTTAGATGCATGCCCAGTAAAGTCTTGGTGAAATAAGGGAGGTACTTATTTGTCCGTCACACCTGGGAACAGGTCATTGGCCAAAGTAGGCATGGCCACTGCAAGCATAGGAAGATTTCAGATATTTAATTTCCTAAACAAAGGAGTTTGCTCTTTTGGTTGGCTCTCAGTTCATGCTCTTGCTCTTGGTTTGCGTTCCTGGCTTGCAGGACTCTCATGCTCCTGTTTTAGCTCACATGGCTCATGGCCATGTGGACCTCAGACAATGGACTGATGGACTGCAGCTAGCCTAATGCTAAATGGATCCAGCTCTACCATGAAACAGAAACTTGGGATGCTAGCTTTGTTTCTGGCTCTGCTGAATCTGAAGCGGTCTTCTTCCAGGACTGGTGCAGCAGTTCTCAACCTGTGGCTCACAACCCCTTTGGGGGTCGAACAACCCTTTCACAGGGGTCACCATCCGAAAACACATATTTCCGATGGTCTTAGGAACCGAAACACTGCTCCTCTAGCCGTGTCCAGGCAGGTCCGCCCACATGCAAATATGCCTACATATAATATGAGGGACTGTGTTAAAGGGTGGCAGCATTAGGAAGGTTGAGAACCAATGGATTAAGGGAAATGGGACTTTAGAAACCAAGGGATGTAATTCCCCAAAAATAAAGCTTTCTACCACATCTCATCCTCCCATGGGGGTTCTAGAAATGTTTATTCCAGCAGTAACTCAAGAACCCCACTCTCACTAGCAACGGAGAAAAACCATCCACCTATTTCTCTAACATCAGAGTCTCACAACCATAACTACAATCAAAGCAATTGCCATGCTGCCTGTTGTCGCCTGTGCATCCCCATTTTCTATGAAGCCCAGGACCATTCATGCCTGCAGGCTCTTGGACAGGGTGTTTTTCCCAATTACAAGCCCTTCGTATTAGTTCAGGCTTCCAGATTATAAGGAACACAAACGCAACCAAAGTAAATAAGATTGTCATTTGTCAAAGCTGCACAGATGACAATGAGATTGGGGAAGTGTTTATTGCTTAAGACATGGCTGTGCAGGGCTTTGAAGATGTCACCAGCCAACCCCCTTTCTGTTACATTGTGACAGACCTCTGCTCTGCTTCTGTCAGCCAGCTTCATTTCAAAGTCAGGCTTTCTTACTGCAGGGGAAAATATTCTGCTGGTGCCCTACATGATTACAACTACATGATTACAACTTCCAGTAATAAAAGAGAGAACTGATTATATTAAATTTCAGCGAGAATTCTGCTTAGCACTGCTTACGCCCTATACTTACCCCTGAATCAAATGCTGTGCCACAGGCATGACTTCTTCTGATTATCACCCTTGAATTGATGACCCAACCTTGGTAGGAGACTATGAGGGTGAGTAGGGGGAGGAGTAAAAGGAAGGAGTGGGCAGCATTTAGAAAAACAAAAATACTCTTCTTACTTTTCTCCTCTTCCGTTTACTTCTCATTCATTGACACTCTGCTCAAATGCAACCTCCCCTGAGAAGGTTTCCGGATCTCCCTCAGGCAGAACAGCGTCTCCGGAGTAACTAATTGTTCTTCACAGATTGTTTACTTATCTGACTCTCCCAAAGGGCAGACCTCCTTAAGGACAAAAAACAAATAAAAGACATCAAATTTATCTTTGTATCTTGAGCACTTAGCATCTTGGGACACCCTGTCTTGATATTCTGGTAAAGCCTGATAAGAAAAATAGATATCGTTCAGCAAGAAGCAGTAAACTCTGAGGTTTGTCCTCCACCCAGAGCAAGCTGGTTGAGAGGGACCATCGAAGCATTCACCTGTGAAACTTTGGCAGATGGGATTGACTCCAGGTCCTCCATGTTTCCATTTGAAATTTGTTACATGACCAAAGGGTTCCATTTGCCTGCGTGTAGGCAATCAAACTAACAGATTTTGCAGCCAAAAAAGTAAAGATTTATGTTTAAGGAAATGGCACCACACCCAGAGTCACAGGTGAGCTAACACTCAAAGACCTGACTCCCCAATGGTTTCCAGGAAATAGGTTATATAGGAGGAAAATTATTGCTCATGGTGATTAAAGGAAGTGGGGTTGTGGGCTCTACTCATTGGTTGGGCCAGGATAGGGAATATCCTGTGTTAGGTCCTGATGTCAGCCATGGAGTCATTCTATCTGGTTTCATGAAGGTGTGGTCCTTAGGGTCATCTGCTTTCTTTTCTTTTTTTAATCCTCACCCGAGGACATTTTTCCATTTTTTGTTCAGATAGAGTGGGAGAGAGAGAGAGGAAGAAAGAGAGAGAGAGAGAGAGAGAGAGAGAGAGAGAGAGAGACATCGATGTGAAAGGGACACATCTAGTGGCTGCCACCCACACGACCAACAAGGGCCGGGGACAAACTGCAACCGAGGTACATGACCTTAGCGGGAACCGAACCCGGGTCTCCCCAGACCGCAGGCCAATGCTGTAACCACTGAGCCAAACCGGCCAGGGCAGGTCATCTGCTTTCATGGACCTAGGTCTGAAACACAACTGAAGTCAAAATGTCATCTTTAGCTTGACCAAATTCTGTTTCTTTGGTTAACAGACCTGAGGCTTTGTTCTTAAGACAATTTGATGCTGACCAGAATCTGCTATCCTAAGAGCTTAGTCATTAAGGAAGGAAGTGGACAGACAGAAAGGAGAAAGAGTAATGTTAAAGAAATGCAGTTTCTGCATGGTCATAAATTTATTTCTAATTTCTTGAAACATTTTTATTGGGGGTGTAATTTGCATACCTTAAAATTTATTCATCTTCAATGTACGATCCAATTATTTTTAGTAAACCTGTAGACTTGTGCAACCCTTGTTATCTTCCAGTCTTAAAACATCTTCATAATCACCAAACGATCCCTTGTGTTCCTTAGTGGTCACACCCCCTTCCTACTGCAGCCCCAGGTGAACACTAATCTACTTTCTGTCTCTATAGATTTGTCTTTTCTAGACCTTTCATGTAAATGGAACCAAACATATGTGGTCTTTTGTGTCTGGCTTCTTTCACTTAGCATAAGTTAGTTCATTCATGTTGTAGCATATACCGGTAATTTATTCCTTTAGATTTCTGAATAGTGTTCTATTGTATGGATGTATCATACTTTGCTTATCCAGCTTCAGGTCTTAGCGGTTTATCCTGTGAAAGAGACAAACAACACATCTATGGAGAAAGGAGAGAGCAGAAGGAGCTACGGTCTGGAGAACCCCAAGTTTCAATTTCTTTGCTTGGTAGCGTCAGCACTCTACTCCAGTCAATAATGGCTATGTATGATGACAAATAGCTACTAGACTTATTGAGGTGATCACTTGGTGAGTTATATAAATGTTTAATCACTAGGTTGTACATCAGAAACTAATATAATACTGTATGTCAACTGTGATTAAAAAATTTAATTGCTGCCGCCCTGTCCGGTTTGGCTCAGCAGTTGGAGCATTGACCTGCAGTCCGGAGAGACCCGGGTTCGGTTCCCGCTAGGGGCATGTGCCTCGGTTGCGGTTTGTCCCCGGCCCTGGTTGGTTGGGCGGGTGGCAGCCACTCGATGTGTCCCTTTCACGTCGATGTTTCTCTCTCTCTCTCTGTTCCTCTCTCTCCCTCCCACTCTACCTGAACAACAACAAAAAAATTGAAATGCTGCCACTCTTAACTATGGCCCATCATGGCAGAGTGATGGGGACAGGCACGGAGATCATGACAACCATAACAGAGGAGCCTCACCCTGCGCCTTCTCTAACGTGAGCATTTAAAATGCAGCAGCCTTTAAATGCTGCTGCCAAGAAGGATACAGTCAGTTTATTAAAAAAAGGATTTGGTATGAGCTCAAGGCTTTTGCATAAATAACTGGAGAAGAGTGTACCGAATTCAATTTAAATAGTAATTGCTCTGGAGAAGGTGATTATAACTTGTGCATCAAAAATTCCGCAAGAATCTTAGAAACATTTGGGGGTAAAAATGATAGGAAATGAGCCATTTTCTTTCATTTTTCAAGGGAAAAGGATAATAAAAGCCATCTTTTAAAGATAAAAATATGTCCTTTTCAGTACTAATTCAAGAGTGTTCTTTTCCTGACACACCAATACGTGCACGCATGCACAGCCACACACGCACACTCCCCTTTTTCTTTGTTCAAATGTGCAACCATTCTTGACTTTTCATTTCATCAATTAGTGCCATATAAACCGAGCTTTGTTAAATTAAATAAACAATTAGCTCTGAGGTCACACTGTGGGGATAAAGGAAGTTGGGGTGAAGAGCATGTTAGAAAATTAGCTCACACATTATCTGCAATTTTATTTCACAGCACGCGTACAAAGGGGCTCTGCATCCAGGGCACAGCGATTATTCATAAAAGGAATTTACAGTGAAAGATAATGAGGGAGCTTTCAGCAAGCCATCCATCTGCTAGCTGTTCCTGGAGGCCCCTGGACAGTCAGAACGCCATGCTGAAGGAAAGCAAGGTGACATTCAGAGTCCACGGCTCATTGAAAAGAACAAACGTGTGCAAGCCCAGGAATAGCGTCTTGGGGGGAAATAAACCTGCTATTGCTAGCACTATTGTAGCTGGTGAGTTTTCCCAGCTTTAAAACCCGTTAGCAACCTGGGGTTACTGCAGAAAACTAGAATAATGCTGGTGTTTACTGGAACAACAGACCCAGCTGGGAGCAAGGCAGAGGACAGCAAACAATCTCTACAGAATTTTAAAAGGGCTTCAGAGATATTTCCTTGTATAACTCATTTTAACACTCCACTATTTTTTCTTTTCATGCATAGTTTTCAATAGGAAAGAATTGGGGATATTCTCTTAGTTTACAAAGTCAATTTTAGAGAGAAAAGGTAATTACTGGAAAGAGACTGGACACATTATTGTTTCATGAAAGAGAGCCAAGTTTCAGAGTGTCAGCCTCCTTATTTACTCTAGATAATAGGTCCTGGGGAGGATTGAAATATGTATATGAGAAGACTCATTATGACATGGAATCCCTCTCAAATCCTTGTATGTCTTCACATCTTTATTGTACAAGAACAAAATTTACTATAGAAATTTTTGGGGGGAAAATGTCAAGAAAAGTCTTAATCTTTTGTGATGCTACCCATCACTGATAACCAATATTAACATTTTATCTATGATATTCTAGACTTCTTTTTAGCAGACAAAAATGTGTACCTATAAACATGTAAATGTATATACATCTATTTATAGACTTTTTTTTTTGCAAGCAAAATCATCTTGAAATACATTTTGTCATTTACTTTTCTTTACTCAACAATAAAGCATGCACATAGTTCACATCATTAGATACACATTTGCATCTTTATTCCCAGTAGTTATCTTGTATTTTATAGTATGGATATTCTGTAATTCATTTAAACTCAGAATTAGAAGAAAAGTCAAAAGAGTGACTGTTGGAAATGAAGAGTCCTAACTTTCATGGATACTCTGCTGGAATACAACTTGACATATTCATGCACACTCAGCCATACATATGATTGTGTCATAGTATAATACTGGAGAAGGCTGCAATGAACCTGGGAAGTTGCAGAAATTCTGGAAAAATTATAAAGTATACTGAGTGCTAGAAACCCTTTTCAAAACTGCTGAAGCATGAGTTCATCATAAGCCATCTTCGATGTCCTTGTCCGCTATAACACCGACCTCAGCTGTTCAGCACAGCATAGGTGATCAAAAAAATTGGTTGATAAGAAATAAAGGAGAGGAGGACACAGATGATTCTTGCCAGGAGTTGGAGAACTCTGAACTTAAGCAATTGTTCATTATATCCTTATACAACTGGGGTTAAACTTAGAATAAACGCAAAGGAGGTGACTGGAGTTCCCAGAAATTGCTAGAAGATTTAAAAACAAAACAAACAACAAAAAAAAACCCTGTAAGACTCAAAGAAAGCAATTTCTATCTCAATACTGTAAAAAAAAAAAGAAAGAAAATTGAAGAGGTGAGAGCTAGCTTAGTATGGATGAGCTGCAGTTAAGGATATCATAAGGTCTGAGTACTTGAATATCAAGTTGCAAGTTTGCAGATATTGATTGAGATTAACTGCATGTTCCATACAGAAAAAAAAAAAAGGTTTTTGTTTTGTTTTTCAGGTATTTAATTTAATTTTTATGTTTACTGTTGAAAGTATTACAGATGTCCCCCATTTTTTTCTGAATTGACTCCCTCTTCCCGCTCCCACTCTCTCCTGCCTTCCCTACTTTATTGTCTGTGTCTATTGGTTATGCATATATGCAAATAAGTTATTTGGTTTATCTCTTCCTGCCCACCATCCCCCTCCCAAAAAAGAAACATTGATGTTACTGATGTGATCCCAGTACTGGATGAAAAGTAGCTGCTCTTATGTCAAGTTTGTCTTTTTAAATGTTTACTGAATGTAATCCTCACTTCGCTGGTTGGACATTGCCATAGAAACTGTCTTAGCAACCAAGATGAGCACCAGCACAAAGCCGGGCAAATGTTGGAAAGATCACCTGCAAGACACTGCTGGTCCTACGAGGATCAGCTTGTGCGTGAACCACTGGGAAAGCGAGTACTGCTTAGGAAACTGAGGGTCCTCATGATTCTGATTGGATTTCAACTGTCATTTTATTTTATTTTTAGGAATAACAAACATTCATTCAGAAATGTGTAAGTAACAGAGTCTCCCCCATCCCTTAATGCCTCTTTCT
Source organism: Molossus molossus (assembly GCF_014108415.1). NCBI lineage: Eukaryota > Metazoa > Chordata > Mammalia > Chiroptera > Molossidae > Molossus > Molossus molossus. The sequence goes on from NW_023425346.1 coordinate 95,153,639, forward strand.
CTTTTTTTGAACAAAAGAGATAGATTGGGAATGTAGGGGAGCGGGAAGTTAAGAGGTACACAAGCATTGGCAGCTGTCACTTTAAAACAATTCTTTTTCTTCTTCTTCTCTGTCAGCACACTTCACTGACGTGAACTTAGTCTCTCACCTTGATGATAGGTGGGGTTGACCCCTGAGGCAACAGAATACAAGAGCCTCACAAGGTTTAAGCTCCTGGCAGGCTAAAGATAACAGCTTTATTATTATTATTATTATTATTATTATTGATTTTAAAGAGAGAGGGAGAGAAAGACACACACATCAATGTGAGAGAGAAACATGGACCTTTCCACGCGTGGGATGATGCTCAACCAACTGAGCCACACCAGCCAGGGCTAAAGATAACATCTGAATCTAAATTATGTTTCAACTGCTGAGCCCTAAGGCTGGATGATCCCCTTTAGCTACCTCTCCTTCAAACCGGTTCTGGATGCTAGAGCTGACCTCTGAGTTGTCCTTGAGACCTGAAGAAATTCTTTATTACACTTCTCTCACTGACCAATCAGCTCCTAACATGACCCCAATTCTCCTAATCCATGGTGTCTTGTGATTTTGCCTTGTATCATCTGTCACGTGCACGCCCTCGGTAAATTGGGTCTTTCAGAGCATGAGCTCCCTGTCTCTGGATTGGCCAATTCTAATAAACTTTACTGCAAACCCCTGCTCATGGGTTTTTTGGCCAGAGCACACAGACATAAGAAACTTAATTATTGGCCTTTGTTAACAGTTACATAAACGAGAACACACTGGGATAAACACTATGCCAGCCGTTGCTGTCATGCTTGGCAGACTAAAGATGCCAGTCTAAAGATGCTCACCTCCATCTGTAATTACATACCAACTGGAGCCACAATGACTGTGCTTGTCAGTCTTCCTATTCAGCCCTTCCAGCATAATAACCTGCAACAAGCTAACTCAATCGCAATCAGTTTCTGATACAATCCATTCATTCTTTTAATAACTATTCATTGAGCACCAACAAATGTCAGGTGTTCAGCTCTGGGCTGAGGATGCAGTACTGAATTAGATGAACAGGATCATATTTTTTATGAAACTTATAATTTAGTAAATGAAGATAGCAAATCCATCCAGCTATTCACGCATACATACATAATATATACATACATACATACATACATACACACATCAGCCATGAACAAATAAGCAAACAACCTCAGATACTTATAATAGATGCTATGAAGAAATCAAACTAAACAATATCAAAGGAAAGTAGGTGGGAGATAATTTAGGTTATTTTATCATTGAAGGTTTATACATGTATGATCTACACAGAGGAAAAAGCTGAGACCAAGATAGAAACAGACCAAGTCTTGACACAGACCAAGAACAGAAATAAGCCCAGAGAGTCCAAAGTGTAGTGATAGGAGTCCCTGGTCTCATGATTTAGGCTAGACTTTGACATATGATAATGCCTCCCTAGGGTAAGACCATATCTTGTGGCTCATGAGACTGGCTGGGCCCTATTTTAACCAAGAGGTATAACCATTTCTATTCCCCAGGAAGAAGATTCTACCTGAGTGTCATCCCTCTCCTGACCCACAACCCACCTGATCTGCATTCTTGGAAATCCAGTCACGTCACGTTAGTTATTGCATTTTTCATTGCTGACCAATTGCCCTGGATCAGTTGCTCGAGTTCTGACCATACCTGATCATATCTTATTCTCCTTTCCCGACCAGCCCAGAATAAAGTCTTATACTTTACATATAACAGGTTTATTGAGGTATATTTACATACAGTCAAATTCACTCACTTTGGTGAATATTTCTGAGTTTGACTAATGCATATAATCCCATAACCATCATCATAATAAAGATATTAGCTATTGCCATTAGCCCCACCCCCAATTTTCTCATGTCTCTTTGAACAAGACTCTGGCAGTCATGGATGTATTTTATTTCTGTATGGTTTTGACTTTTCCAGAATATCAGATAAATGGAATTATAGAATATGTACACTTTTGAGTCTTCCTTCTTTCACTTAGCACAATACATTTGACATTTCCCTTGTGGTTGCATGTATCAATGGGTCTTTTCTTGCTGAACAGTATTTCATTGTGGGTACATACTACAATTTGTTTTTCTTTTAAGTAGTTCAAAGCTATTTGGGTTAGTTTTATAGAAAACCTCTATAAACTGTTATGCATGGGTTTTTGTACGAATATATGATTTAATTTTTCTTGGGTAAATATCTAGGGGTGGAATTTCCAAGGCATATGACAAGTGTATAAATGTTAAACATTATGAGACTGAGATACCTTTAGTGACTAATTTGTAGGTCTGAAAAAATACAGCTTTATGTAACAGAGTGAAGATTAAACCTGGAATTAAAGGACTTCGTGTAAGCCACACATTTGAAACTAACAATTTTCATGACCTTGGGTAAGTTATTTTTCTAGACTCATTTCTTTGTCTATGGAATGCGGATTAACATAATTTATAGAGTCATGCTACTGCAGCATTGACTGACTGGAAGAGCTTTATAAAATGTAATTTATTGTATTTTATTACAAATTATTATATTATTAGTAATATATTTTATTACAAGTCTATTCAAAATGGGAGGTCATTACAGTATTTGATGCCTGCTGCACGTGGCCAATACAAAACCACAGTCACAGGCTGTACATTTGTACCCTGTGTCTTTTTAGAATATGAGGCTCCAGAGTTGCACTGTCCACTAGGGTAACCCCTGGACACATTGTCTGTTAAGTTTAGATTAATTAAATACGATTGAAGATTCAGTGTCCTCATCTGCACTGGTCAAGTACTCCCTAGCCACATGTAGCTAGTGGTTACTTTATTGGACAACGTAGATGATAAAACACTTCTTTCATGCAGAAAGTTGTAGATGGTACTGATCTACAGGGCAAATACTATGCCCTTAGTCTTTTCATTAAAAAAAAAAATACAGAAAAAAATTCTAGAGCCTATTTGCAACTTGATAATAATAATAATTTTGCTGTGATGACTGTTATTTGTTTTGATCTTGAGACTTTTAATCAGCCCTATAAATCCACACACCCAGGCATCCAGTGGCTTCTAAAGATAAACCCAGATACCTGCTCATGAGTAACGTCATTGTCCTGCATGTTTCTGGTCTGCTCCTGTTTAGATCCCACCTTGTTTGAGTCCTCACCGCTGAGCGTCTCATTTATTATCTTGTTCTTGTTCCTTTGGGATTGTCATTGGCTCCTAATCTCTCTGGCTTAATTTTGTTGTTGTTTTGTTTTTTCCTCTACTTTTCTGGAGTATCTACTTCCAAATGGGGCAGTGACTAGCCAGTTTCCCCAGACTAACCCAATTCGTGGTGCTGACCCACCGAATCCTGCATAGGGGTGCTCCGAGGGCACCGGCAGCTCTGCAGGTCATGTCCATGTTGTTGATGCTGACAAGGGCCATGAACTCGCATCTTCAGGAGCCAGGGAGGCAAGGTAGACAGGTGGCCACAGTGAGGAGTAAAGAAAATTGAAGAAGGATGGAAGCCAATGTCCCATCATAAGAAGCTAATCAAATGAAAACATATATGCACTATATCGGCAATTGGAAGTATGGAAATGGAAAAAGAAGTGGTAACACTATTTTCATATTATAGATAACAATAAAGTGTCCTGGAAAAACATGAGAGAATCACTGCAAAAACTAACAAAACCATTAAATAATTCAGTCAGCTCAGAGAACATAAAACTAGCCTACAAAAATTAATAACCTTAATATATACAAACAATAGCCAACTAGAACATATAATGGAAGAGCAGAACTTATTTATAATAGTAGAAAAGAAGGGGGGAAAAAAGAAGAAATAAGTTGAACAAGTATCTGGAAAATTCAAATAAGAAAAGCTTTAAAACACTCTCCAAAAAAGAGACAAAGTTAGATGAGAACAAATGAAAAGACATCCTTGTTCTTGAACAAACCCATTTAACTTCATAAACTGTCAAATGTCCCCGAGGTAATATATAAATATAAGGAGATCTGAATAAAATCTAAGGAGTTTACTTTTTCTGGAGCTAAATAAGTTTATTTTAAAGTTTACATGTACACCCAGCCGGTATGGCTCAATGTATTGAGCATATTCGCATGGACTGAGAGGTCCCAGTTCAAATCCCGATCAGGGCACATTCCCGGGCTGCAGGCTCAATCCCCAGTAGGGGGCATGCAGGGGACAGCACATCAATGTTTCTATCTCTCCCTTCTCACTCTAAAAAATCAATAAAAACATATTTTTAAAAAATAACGTTTACATGTATTTTAACCTTTTGAGAAAAATCTAAGAAAACTTAAAAAGAAGAATAACAGGGGTCAAGTTTTGCCAGATTAAAACACAGTATACAGCCTGCATAGTTAAAATAGAGTGGTTCTGGGTCCAATTAAATGGACTAGAATGTTCAAAAATAGAAAGAAAAACACTGGTAAATTCAACTACAGAAATTTAAATGAAAATATTTTGAATGGGAAAATATGTTGTCAGAAAGGTAGAAAAACAAATTACAAACAGGGAGAAAAGAATCGCTACATAGACAATGGGCTAACCTTAATTATAAATAACTCTTAAAATGAGAAAGAAAAAAAAAGAAACACCAAAAGTCTGACACAGAAATGAACAAAAGACATGAACATATATTTCAGAAGAAAAGACACACGAATTAACATATAAGCAAGGAAAGATGTCTACTTTTGCGTATAATAAAGTAAATGCACTCTACAACACTGAGATACCGCCTCTCACTTCTCACATCAACCAAAATCAAAAGCTTGGGAAACATTAGGCTGGCAAGGTCGTAAAGTGACGGACACTATAGTCTTACACTGCTGGTGTTTACACAAAATGACACAAACCTAAGCTGAGCAGTTGGCAGGATCTTACACAATGACATGCATTTACTCTATCACCAGCAATCCCAATCCTACGAATCTCCCTGAAGGGATACCTCTACAAAAGGAAATAATATGAGCACAAGGTATTTTACTAAGGTATTATTTCTAGATGCAAAAGGTTGAAAACAATTTAAATATGCAACAACTGGAAACCTGTGGTGGTACATACACACAGGGGAGTACTTTGCAGCTCTGAAAGAAGAAAGAGCTTTCTGCACAGGGACAGAGTGGATTCCAATATATATTGTGAAGTTAAAAAGTCAAGATAACATATATGGCCTAATCTGCTAATTTTGTTTTTTAAACAGTTTATTAAGGTATAACTGCTACACAAAGAACTGCAAGTATTCAAATGTATTATTTGAAGAGAATGGACATGTGCAAACATCCTTGGCCTATGACCACAATCAAGGTAATAGCTATACCAACCCTTCCCAGAGTTTCCATGGGTCCATTTGTTTTTGTTTTGTTTTGGCCACAATACTTAACATGAGATCTACCCTTCTAACATATTTTGAAATGCATAACACCTTATTGTTACTATAGGCACTGTGTTGTCCAGCGGATCTCTATAGAGTGTATTCATCTAGCATTATTATACCCACTGAATTATAACTCCCCATTTCCTCCACCCCCAGCCCCCCACAATCACTACTGTGTTCTCTGCTGTTGTGACTTTGACTATTTTAGATACTGCATGTAAGTGGAATCATGTGGTATTTGTCCTTCTGTGACTGGCCTATCACACGTAACATTATGTCCTCCAGGTTCACCCATGTTGTGCCAATGGCAGGGTTTCTTTCTTTTTGAAGACTGAATAATAGTCCATTGTATGGATATACCACATTTTCTTTTCTTTTTTTAATTTTTATTTTCTTTATTGATTTTGGAAGAGAGAGGAAGGGAGGAGAGGGAGATAGAAACATCGATGAGAGAAAACATCGATTGGCCGCCTCCTGCATGCCCCTCACTGGGGACTTGGCCCACAACCTGGGCATGTGCCCTGACTGGGAATCAAACAGGCAACTTCTTGATGCATGGGTCGATGCTCAACCCCTGAGCCATACTGGCCAGGCATACCATATATTCTTTACCTATTCTCTGTTAATGGATACTTGGATTGTTTCCATGCCACTTTTGTATATTTTTCAAAAACTGGTAAAACAAATGCAAATAGTTACCTAAGGAGGTGAGTGGGAAGAGGGTGAGAAGAACAGAATGCAAATAAGAATTCTGTGGAATACTTCTTAAAATACCTCAAATTACATAAGTGCTTTATTTATTCAAAAATAAAATTAAGTCAAAAAGGATGAAAAAATTCACAAGCTGTCAGAGGGTGAATTGACCCCCTCCCCACCCCCATTCCACTACCGGTGACCGATGCAGTGACCTGCAGCTCAAGGACCTCATTGGCTTTCCTGGATGAAAAATATGTGCTTGGGAAGGAAAACTGAGATGTGAGGAATCCCAGAGGGAAGGGGTGGGTGGGACGAGATCAACGAATGAATTTATATGCATATGTGCATGACCTATGGATACAGACAACAGTGCAGTGAAGGCGGAGCGAGGGGGAATAAATAAATAAAAGAAACTGAGATGAAACTGATTTCACTCACATTCATAAAGGCTAATTGCCAGTTACATTATTATTAGCTGTTCCGTTTTCTTACCTTCACAATGTGTAGAGATATTAGTCATAAGTTTTTCATTCTGACTTCTAATATTTTTTTCCCCAAAGAGATTTTGGTCACCAACCACATTCAAAAACTTATTACTCAGTTTCTAAGATTTCCGGAAACAAGGCCAACTTTCTCCGCATTTCCATCATCTGACTCACACACCATGTCCCTGAGGCAGCAACAGCAAACATATTGGTGTCAGCAATTATGGGCTGACTCATAGGAGAACGTGCACAATTAACTTATTGAACATCTCTCCAGCAGGCATTTCAGCCTCAGTAGGACCATCTGCAACACATTCACCGGGGTCGGAGCCCAGCCAAGCTGCCCTGTGTTTCCACAAATTTCCACTCTGATGCCTGCCCAGAAGCAATTCATAACCCTCCAGTGCTGCTGTATCAGCAACCGAGCAAAAATTCAAAACGTTCCCTCTGAGCTGAACAGGCCATTTCTAGATTACTCTACTCCCTCTGAGCTAGCCCGGAAAGCACCCCCAAGCCCTAGGCAAATGATTCCTTACCCGTTGCAATTTTTCACATGACAGTTCACAAAATACTGTCAGGATTAAGAGTCTACCAATTTTTATTTGAATATAGATTTAGCCATTTGGCTTGCACAGTGGTCATAGGAAAATCACATAATCTCTATTTCAATATTCTCATTTGTAAAACACCCAACAAACAGGCTTTTTGTTAAGAATTTAATGAGATACTTGATGTGTACCAGGGTTGCAAAAAAGCAGACATCTCTACTATTCAATATGCTGAGAAAAGTTAGCTCTTGTTTCTATAATTGATTGAAATCCTCTTCCCTAGGAATCTCTCTTCCCACCCACCACGAACAATTGGGGAACAGAAAAACTACACAAGAAGAAAACAGTAAACTCTGTTATCTAAACTACCTCAGTGCCTTCCAGTTTAATAGTCTCTTTTGAGTAACACAGCATATTTTATGTAAACATTGTCAAATCCTCCCACCCTACTTCTTTCCTGCAAGATGGATTTCTAGGGAGACTTATGGTAGCAGGGAAGAAGGAGATGAGATGCTGAGCTCTGGTGTTCACGGATCTCTCTCTCCTGTAGAGTGACTGGGCTGGTCTTACCCAGGCCTGAGCTCTGCACAGGTACACTTATAGGGTCCCTGGTTGAGGGCAGTCCTCTTAGTGCTGCTCAAGTCTGCAGCCAACACATCTGTGATCTATTTCTGTGGCTCAGTCAAGACTTGCCTTGCTCACTGGGCCCTGCTTCCGTGTGCAGGTGTTCTGTGACACCAGGCTGTGACTCACATTTTTCTATGTCCCTGGTAACCTTACCTCTAGAAAATTCTTAGCTGGTCTCCTTACCATCACCAATATAATGGTTTGTGGGAACTTCTGGATCCTTTACTGGAACTAAGTGCAGCTCAAGAGCGTTGGCTTGTTTGGCTAGCACTGTACTCCCTTGTTAGGCCATCATTCTCTTGAACATATGGGGCCAACTGTATAGCAGTCTCCTCCCAAGGCTCCAAAGGGAGGATAGGTCCAAAACTCCTCCTTCAAATTCATCTCATCCCATACAACACCCTTCTCACTCTGGCCCTCCCTAGAACTTTGGTTTAGAGAGGGCTAGCAAAACATATGTTATCTTCCAATCATGTTCTCTTTACACCGGCTCTTTCTTTCTTTCTTTCTTTCTTTCTTTCTTTCTTTCTTTCTTTCTTTCTTTCTTTCTTTCTTTCTTTCTTTCTTTCTCTCTCTCTCTCTCTCTCTCTCTCTCTCTCTCTCTCTCTCTTCTTTCTTTCTTTCTTTCTTTCTTTCTTTCTTTCTTTCTTTCTTTCTTTCTTTTTTTTCTTTCTTTCTTTCTATGGAATGGACATCACACTGTCATATTCCCTTTCCAGAAGTGGCATTCAACTTGGCTACTTTCCTGGGATCATAAAGGTGAATGAGGAACAGGAAGAAAACCGAGTTTACTGATAAGGGAAGCTCCAATGTAGACTTTTATTGTTGTATATGTAAAGCATTCAGCACAGTGTCTGTACAGAGCATGCATTCAGTAAGTGCCAACTATTACTGATAATGTTCTATATTTGTTCAAGCTTTTTCAAAGTGAGTCAGATAATTAAAAGTCTCTATGTTCATAGGTCAGTTGAATTTTTTATTGTTGTTAAAAGGGAAGCAGATGGTCTGTGTTTTTCTTAGAAGTCCTGGGAATGATTATTGATTTAAATGTATGCAGGATCTCTAGCTCAATTTTCATATTGCCAGTAGCCCTATTGCCCTGGTTTTATGATGCAAATTAAAAGAATTATATGTGGAAATTTCCCCTTGAAAAATATTTGCAACACTTATTAATTAATTAATTCAGTTAACAAATATTTATGTAGTACCTATTACATGCCTGGGGATAGATACATGAATAAAACATCATCTCTGTTTCTTCTGGACATAGGACAAACTCCTTATTTAATATACAAAGAACTTTTACAAATCAGTAAGAAAGGTCAAAACACAAAATTTGACCAAGGATATAAAGATGGTTCTCAAATACACACTCACACACAGAAATACACACACAAAAGACCTATCAATATTTTTTTAAATGTTTAATTCACTCAGAGTTAATGGGATGCAAATTAAATTTCTAAGATACTTTATACTGTGTTATAATGAGACTATTTCTGTCTCAATTTTATTTGAAGCCTGAAAATATTAGATTCAAAGGAGACCATACTGTTCACATTTCTAAGTGATTTCGTCTACAATAAGGAGATAAATAGGACTAGAACATTGGAGACCAAGGGAAGATCTGGGAAGAATGGTTTTGAAAGCTGTTGGTTTGCCTAGTTCTACCCCTAAGGAGAACAGCAAGGGAGCCCCGGCCTCTGACCTGAGGTCTGGAGAGTTTCGGAGGGATCCTCAGAGTTTGGTTGCTCATTCAACATATGTGTATCGAGTGGTGCAAGTTGCTACTCTACAAAGTGCTGGAGATACAGCAGAGAAGGAGGTACGTGAAACACCACCACTGTAGACTCTATGTCCTGAGAATGACTTGGTTCAGCTATTCAGTTCTATATGTTGATCACTCATTTATAAGGATTAGATTGGGGGGATATTCCATGTGAACTGTGGATAAATCCATGCAAATGAAACATATATTATCTTACCTCCTAGAGCAACCAGCTTCCCAAACTCCCGTAAAAAGAAAAGCCTCTAAGAGCTTGCTTTTGTGTTTGGTTTTGCCGTTTCTGAAAGTGATAGGCACTCAGCTAATCTTGTTCTTCTTTATCTCAAGTCCTGTTTATCACATTGCTTTCACCGTGAAGAAAGACAGCTCTTCATGGCTGATGGATCGCCTTTTTCAAAGAGCAAAATAGAACTCTCAACAGAACATCAGCATTTAGTGTACGCTTCAAAGAATTTTTTTTTCTATAAAACTTTCTTTTAGGGCCTAATTTTCTCTGGAAAGCAGGAAGCATTCAGCCTGTGCCCTACATCAGTAACACCCACGGAATTTAACGGAAAGGCTCAGAGCTGGACATGGTCATGTTTGCATATTGTCTTCAGAGAAGTCTCCAAGTCAGGATGTGACAAGGGAATGGAGGGTGACACCCCAGTCAAAGAGGACTGCACTTGGTTCATTCAGAGACTCCAGCTCTAATACATTATTTGCCATTTTTATTATTTCCATAGTCCATTTATTTCTTCCTCATGCTAGACCCCTAAGGATGGCATGGTTGTGACGGCCGCCCCTTTCCAGGGGCTTGATATGGGGCAGCTGTCTAAATAAGGCCCCCGTCCCCCTGTGACTGCCCTCCCATTTTCTTCCTTCTGTGTTCATAAAGTCTTTAATGAGATTATTCTTCGCATCTAGGCATACTCGAGGCTCTGCGATAGATATACACAGCACATTTCTTTTTCCGCATTACATCTTGAGCATCCTCCTTCTCCTCCTCGATGATGCCAACAGTTCATGAAATGTCAGGACAACTCCTCTACTAGCTCTTCTATCTCTGAAGAAGCTGTTGCTGGTGGCACCCCTTCAGATGAAGCCATTATCCCTGGCTCTCAGCATCATGGCTTTCAAGTAAGAAGACGAAGCGGGAAGAGTGGGGAATTTATTCTGATACCCAGGGAATCTAGGATGTAAAAATAACAATTCACGGGAAGAAAGACCATATTCTCTCATTTCTGATGATTCTTATTTTATCACAAAACCTGTCTTTTAATGGAGGGAAAGATGGATGCGGTCAGACCAAGAGGAGAGCGCCAGGGAGTGTAACCTCGTTATCCCAAGAAGGCTTTCTGTGTTCCCTGACATCTGCCGAGTGGCCACGCCCATCTCCCTCGGCCTTGGAAACCAGGGACTAGCCGCTGTTTTTCCATGTAATGGCTGGTTATTAATGGTGAGGAAGAACAGCTTTCCCAGAGTAATCAACACACTCTGGTGATTCCTTTTATGCACATGTCTGAGTGATTTTTGCTTGCTTGTTTTTAGTGACTTTTTATTGTGATATAATTTCAAATGTACAGAAAAGAAATAAGAATGAAATAAAAAACACTTGTACCCAACTAAACTCATTAACCATTTATATTTTTGTGAATTTGGTTTTGGTTTGTTTGTTTGCAAATCTTTTGACCTAGAAATTTTAACCTATGAAATTGACCAAGACGCATGCATATGGAGATTTGTATGAGAATGAAACAGTTAATAGTATTTGTAATTTAAATAACTGCAAATACTCAAATTATCCACAACAGTTTAATAGTTATATGTAATAGATCCATTCTATGGAATGCTATACAATCCTGCAAAAGAATGAGAAACTGGTTAAAGTGTCTCCAGTCATAATTATTATATAAACCAACCAATATTCATTTTGTGCCTTTTCTTTACTGATTAAACTTGAATTGTACTTGAAATAGAAATGTACCCAGACAGATACATTGCAAAGAGGGGTAGCCCATTCTATATAAGCAAAAGTTGATGGGCTTCTGGAAAATCCATTTAAGGGGACGGGCTCAGCCTTTTAGCTTGGTTTTTACATTCTCCCAACCACTTTCTTCCTTATTCTTGTTTGGAGTAAGGATGCAATGGCTGCAGATCCAGCAGCTATCTTAGATCATGAGGTGATCATGAGGACGAAAACCATATGCTAAAAAGGGTGTGACAGCAAAAAAAAGGAGTGAGGGGAGCATTTTTCAAAATGATGTATAAATTAACTGATCTGATTCCTGTTCTTAAAACACCACGTGAATATGTTTGTATGTAGCATATAATACTATCTGTATGCTTGTGTGTTCCTATGTATATGTGAGAGAAGATATATGGGAATAACCTTAATCATAAGCCCCAAACGGTTACAAGTGTTCCCCTGGTGAGAGGAATCCAAGGTGATGAGCTATGGGACATTTCCTTCATTTCTCTCTCTCTCAGTGTTTTTACTATCAAACTGTTTTAATTTTTAAAAGCTTTTTATATGTTATTTTTGAAATTTTAAAAATAACTAAAATAGCATAGCTTATATTTCAATTATAACTTTAATTCCGAATATTCATCTATATTTGATTTCTTCAAGAACTGTAACCTTGATAAAGTGATATTAAAGCCAAATCTTATGGTTTGTTTAGTTCCATCTTACAATTTTAAAGATAAGCATCTTGGCTTTGAGAGATGAATTACATACTCAAAGAAATATATCTACCTGGTGGAGTAGCCTGAAAGAAAAGCTAAATTAATTTTTTTTAATGTAATATGATCTAGATGTTTTCCTCTTTTTTAAAATCATTTTTATTTAAAAAGATTTTTTTTCTTTATTGATTTGAGAGAGAGGAAGGGAGAGGGAAAGAGAGATAGAAACATCAGTGAGAGAGAACATTGATTGGCCACCTCCTCCATGCCCCCTACTGGGGATCACACAGCCTGGGCATGTGCCCTGACCAGGAATCGAACTGGCGACCTCTTGGTGCATGGGTCGATGCTCAACCACTGAGCCACACCAGCAGGGCTAGATGTTTTCTTATACTTTTTATTAATTATTCTTTATTTCAACCATGCAAGAGATCCATGACATCTCTATGTTACAGACGAGGAAAGAAAAGTTTGGACAGTTTATGTAAAGAATTTTCCTGAGGGCCTAAATCAGTTGGGGCTGGAGGCAGGATTCAAAATTGGACCTATCTGTTCCCGCTTCTTTCCACTTCATCATGCTGCCTCTTACCCACGCCCTGCACAAAGCTTTTAAACAACAGCAAATCCTGGCAGCTCCCAAGTTAAATATTCCCTATTATTTGTTTGCTGAGTGTTTCTACAACAGCCACCGGAGAGCTTCATCTCCAGGGACACTGTCGCACTAGACTGCCCACACGGGCTGCTTGATTTCGGGCTGATCCCAAGTTGCCAAAGCAACAATGTCAGTTGTTCTATGCATTGAAACGGGATAACATAAAATGTCAACGATGCGTGGTGAAAAGTCCCCCAGGAAACAAGGAAACAGTAACAAGACGTAGGCTAGGGATTGCAGAATTTCAAGAAGCAAGATTCTCCACTGGAGTTCTGCCAGTCAGTTAGCACCTGGTCATCAAGGGAAATAACGGCTCCACGACCACAGACAAGCAGATGATTTTCTCTGTGGATGTCAGTCGGTGGCAACATGAAGGCACCACACACCCTGAAGAAGGGATCTCATAGCACAAGGGGCAATTCAATAAATTGTGAAATTCCTCGAGTGTGTTTTGTTTTGTCACAGAATTTCTTTTTCCATTTTTATCTGTTTGTTTTATTTTTATTATTTTTTTCTTCATTGATTTTTAGAGAGAGAAGAAAAAAGAGAGATAGAAACATCAATGAGAGAGAACATCAATTGGCTGCCTCCTGCATGCCCTCCACTGGGGATCTGGCCCACAACCTGGGCATGTGCCCTGACTTGGAATCAAACTGGCAACCTCTTGGTGCATGGGTCAATTCTCCACCACTGAGCCACACCAGCAGGACTGTTTGTTTTAATATTTTGAAAGCTTTCTTTTCCCAAATCTTTACCCAAAATGTATACCAAAAGACATGGCAGGTTTCCCATTGGGTTTGAGTTTCCACAGCATTGTTGCACACCCAGGAGTCTTTTGCTCCAGTTTGAGAAGTGAGGTTCTCACCAAGGGTAAAATGTAATCTGACAACAAGGCGTTTCATGATATGGCTCCTACCTACACTTAGTCTTGGTTTCCCATCCGTCTCCACACACTCTCTAAAAGCCAGTCCCAATGAGCTGTTTGGTATTCTGTACCATGCCGTTCCTCTGATTCCTCTGCATATGCTGTTGTCCCTGCTGGAATGCACTCATACCTGTTCTTTGCCTAGCTGCTGCTTACCTTCCAACACAAGGCTCCAAATATCCCCCTGTTCTTCCCAGCTTTCCCAGATGCAATCCATTATTTCACAAGGGCTGTCTTGACCTAGTTTTGACGTCATGATTAAAAGCTCTCAGTTTCTATTCCTGGGCACCCACCTCAACCAATCATATCATACTCTAATACTTCTGGGCTACATCATTCATACACCCAACTGCCAGACCTCAGCCCCACCCAGATACCCAAAACCCAGGGACAGACCCTTCCTCTTTGGCTCTGCAGAATTATTCACAATATCCCAACCCTAAGAAGCCCTTGAGAAACCTACCAAACCCCAGTCTACTTGCCATACAGAAGGCACCTCTTACAGTCCCAGCTTGCTGTTACCCTGTCCCTGGGTGCAACACTCTGTGTGGCAGCTTTCTCTTGTTTGGAGCTATAAGTAACAAACAAGTCTGCCTCCAAGTGCCTTTGTGTTGTGTCCTACCATCCAAAGAACCCATAATCATACTTAATATCATGTAATTAATTATGAAGCACCAGATGGGTTAGGTGCTTCCTTTTCTGTACGTCATGTGCTTGGAGATCGGAGTCATTGAATTACAGCCCATCAGGACCGGCTGTGACTCAACCAAAAGGTTGGTAATTATTTTCAACACTTCTAGCCTCTATTTCTATACCCTGATTTCTCTTTCTGATGCTCCTTAGATATATTAGAACCAAGTTCTATTTCTGGCATTATGGTACATTCCATACCTTTTGTAATACCCCAAAAGAGTGCTCTTTGAAGATGGAGAGCTGGAACTTGTAAAAGTTACAGGAGCCCTTCAAGGACTTGGGGAAACCCCACCTGCCTAACAATGAGATGTGTCCCCCTGCTCTAGATGTGAGTAGGGGAGGGACAGCTTCTCTGAGAATTCATAAATACTAATTGCCCTTATATGGGTGTGGTGTTAAGATTCACATGCTCTGCTTAGCCTAAAAAACTTCAAGCCATAAAAGTAATTAAAGGTGTGCTTATGTTGGTAATCCTTGAGAACTTCAGATAAAACAAACATAAGTTCTCTCTTTAAGGATACATATTCTCATAGTCAGACTTGCATAGTATTCTTGGATAAATTCACACTGTCCATGAGTTCTCAATCTAAATTTTTTTTAAAAGAGAGAGGAAACATGACATCATTGTGTTTGAGAGTAATCAAAATAATCAAGCAGAAGAGATACCTCCCACCCCCAAGAAACTGATATTGAAATGACTTCATATAGAATATAGAAGTGGGTTTCAAATGTCTATAAAAATTTTAATGAACTATAAAACACAAAAAGGAAGCATTATTATGCTCCCAAATCAGGCATAATTGAAAAAAAAAATGCTTAAGTTAATACAATAATTATAATTAACTATTGAAACAGCAGATGAGCTATAGTTCAAGAAAGAATCAGTGAACCAGAAGGTAAATCTGAAGAACTTACCGTAATGAAGCACAGAGTCAAAAATAGCAGATATCCCTATGCTACTTTCCATTTTCAGATATTGTACCAACCTCTCTAACTGTATTAAATGTTTTTTCCTCCCAGTAGTCCTATAAGTTAGATATTGTTTTGTTTTCATTTTACTAAGAAAGAGAGAAATAAAATACTCTGCCCAAAGTCACACTAAAAGTAAGTGTCAAGGATAAAATGGAAACCCAGACATTTAGACTCTGAAGTTTTCAATCTCAACCATTAAGAGACATGAAAGAAAAAAAGAAAAAAAAATTTTTGAAGAAAAATATTTTTTAACATTCATCTATTTGAAGTTTCATCCATGAAGAAAGAATAAGGGAGTCTCAAGCAAATAAAATATAAATAATTCTACACTACACTGATGTGACAAAATAATTCATACATATTGTTTTAGAATGATTCTATCAGAGTATTAGAATAGTTCATCTTTATGCATGAAGGGAGAAGTAAATTCCAAACTTCCTCTGTCTAACTCACACACAAAAAAAGCTATTTAATGTATCTTCCAAGATTCTACACATTAACATGTATATTGCTGCTCTTTCTGTTGCTAGAAGAATATCAGTGAACAGATGGAAGTAGTGTTTAGGGAACAGAGGTCTTGGCAAAAATCCTACAATCATGTTTCTTGGAAGCCCCTATCTCTGCCTATGGTTGAATCTAAACCTTTTATTTAGTTTGACCATAATTATCAACACCTTTCTCACCATCCCCTGCAAACATAGACTTTGTCTATGCAATCTAGGTAATATTTCCCTGGAATTGTTGTTACTTCCTCTATTCTGAATTTTCATCTGTAGGCCCTCCCCACGTCACAGCCAGGGCAGGGGGACAAAACTGGAGAATTCTAGGATCGTCACACTCCACAATCTAGCTCAACAATATTGATGTTGCATGAATGATTTATCCATTAGAGAATAAAGAGTTACAGTCTATTCAAATACAATTCAAAATCCAGTTTGACAGCCCTGGCCAGTTTGGCTCAGCGGTTAGAGCGTCAGCCTGCGGTCCGGAGAGACCCGGGTTCGGTTCCCGCTAAGGGCACGTACTTCGGTTGCAGTTTGTCCCCGGCCCTGGTTGGTCGTGCAGGTGGCAGCCACTCGATGTGTCCCTTCACGTCGATGTTTCTCACTCTCTCTCCCTTCCTCTCTCTCCCTCCCACTCTAAAAAAAAAAAAAAAAAAAAAAAGAAAAAAAAAAAAATCCAGTTTGACAAAACCACATTGAATATATATATATATCATACATATTTATATATACATATATATATATATATACATATTTTTTTTCAGGTATTGTACCAACAATATATATGGTATGGTGCCATATATATATATGGTATTTATAATATGTATCTTTTTGGTAAGAATAATAAATCTCCTGCTTAAGTGAGCAGGTTGGGATTGTTCCTTTTGCTTTGCCAGTCCTGCAAGAAAAAGGAAAATCTGCAGGGGCCAAAGGAGTGGAATTGATTCTTTTATTCTCTTAATATGGGCTAGACCTCTCATTGTAACGGTGGTAGAGCTTCCTCTGTTCTCTCTGTAGGTGACATGTAGGAGTGGACGTTTCCATTATCTGTGTTTATCAATTTCTCACTGCTCCCCATGAGTGTGGGAGGAGGAGTGACTCAACTGATGGTTTAGAGGGAATCCAGGACAAAGGGGCAGGTCTGTGCCTTTTCATCTGCCTTCCAGAGAAAGCCTGCTATTCATTGTTCTCTCTCTCCCCATTCATTCTCTTACTCCCACTCCCCCTCACGCTCTCTGTCTCCCTCCCTCCCTTCTTCTTCTCTCCAGCTCTCTGCCCTTAAACTGGTGAGTAAATCGGGCTGTCCCTGCCCCACTTTTATGGCCCTCTTCAGCTTGAGGTGGAAGACAGGAAGGTGGACCCTCCATCTTTTTAATACAACCAGAGACTACACTTTGGTGAATACGAGTGACTTGCCAGCCCATTTATAAAGGCTCTATTGGCTATCAGTTCTTGTGAGCACAAATTACCACCTAGATCTGGGAAGAAAAGGGGTTGACTCTTAGGTTTCTTCCCTTTAATACATGCAAACTCATCCCTAATTTAGAATTAGAACTAGTAAATAAGTTATGCAAACTGAGTTTTGTTTTTGTTTTGTGTGTGTGTGTGTGTGTTTTTGCCAATGTGTAATTATTTGACCTATGTTAAGAAAATGAGTTAATAAGCAAGTTAGCCATAATAACCTTTCCTAGAAAGGTCTCACTAATAAGTCAGGCTGCTTATTAACTCAAAATATTGTTAGAGTTATGTCCAGTAATTTCAAATCATTTGCTAACAAAAGTGGGAAGAAAAAAACCTTTCATAGATCAAGCAGAATTGAATATTGGTGTTTCTTAGGGAAAAAACAAGAAGTTGTACATGAAGACAAAAACATAAATGAAACAATGGGATAATATTAGGAGTGACCCAAATGAAGGCAAAATGCAAACCATGGAGCATCCTTCAAGCGAGACACAGCCTCAGGTCCTCTTCAAAAATAATAGATTAAAAACAAACTATGCAGTTGAGTAAGGGCTTATGGGAATGTCTTCTAATGGAACAATTTTTTTTGGAGTAATTGCAAAGAAGGCAATTTAGTGAGTTTTATTGAACAGCACAGGATAATTTAAGGATGTAAGAGCACACACTTTCCATAAGAGATTACCTTCTTACTGGAAGGACTTTCTCTGCATTGCGTCCGTGGCTGGGGGCATTCCAGGCGCCCTCCGTGGCTTTGATTAATTACTTTCCTTGTATTCTATTTCATCAGAGAGTCATGCAGTGAGGAATGAGGACTAATTTGATCAGAAAAGAGCTTCTGTTGAATCAAAGGCTTAAAAATAGTATCGAAATGTGGTGAATCTGGAAAAAGAAAACAGATGGGCATGATGAGGGTCTCAACAGCTGCTTTCATAGCACGGGCTCTCCTGCACCCTGTGTCCTTCACCACAGCTCTCAGGGAAGAACTCGACCCAAATTTAATTACTTTTCAATTATGTACACACCTCTATAAAAAGAAAATGAGTACTCAAGCAGAAGCAAAACACTGAGCAGATGTCTTTAACACTTCACGTAGTCCAAGCTGGTTAGACGAGTTGTAGAAGGCAGTTATGGATGTTGGGTGAGCAACCATTAAAACCGGAAGTGGTCAGATACTGTATGATGTGTGATAGAGACCAAAACCTTTCGAGCAGTGGTTCGCAACCTTCCTAGTGCCGCAACCCTTTAATACAGTCTCTCATGTTCTGGTGACCCCCCAAGCATTTTCATTGCTACTTCATAACTGTAATTTTGCTACTGTTATGTCTTAGGCAACCCCTGTGAAAGGGTCATTCGATCCCCAAAGGGGTTGCGACCCACAGCTTGAGAACCGCTGATTTAGAGGTTACTAATTTCTCAGACTGGCTTGATGAGCAGTAAATGGTATGAACCCACATGGAAATTAATTAGGTGTGAGTTTCTCTGGACCGCAGGCCGACGCTCTAACCACTGAGCCAAACTGGCCAGGGAGGTATGACTTTCTGAGAATATGAGTCCAACCCGTCAGCCCCACTGACCTCTTCTTCTTGGACTTCACCCACAATGCGACTCTCGTGTTCAGAACGATTTACTCGATCTACCATTTTGTCAATACTTGAAATCGTTCTCTAATTATTTTGTTTCTTCTATCATCCAGATAACTTAAAGGTTCTTCAGGGGCCGCAGAACGGGTACTCTACATTATTTGGCTTTCCAGAAGTGTCTGGACAGTGCTGGGAATAAAAAATGCGATCAGCACCAATATTCTGCATTGTTCCGTATTGCCTTTCAGGATAAAGGTCAAAAGCTCAGCCTGCTGCAAGGGGCCCTTGGTCCGACTTTGCCAGCTCTTCAGCTTTATGTCTTGGCACTGCCAGCGCCAGCCTCACCGCCCCTGTGACCCAGGCATACTGGGTTTCTTCCAGAGTCTAAATATGTGACATACTCTCTCATGAGTTAGGACTTTGCATATGCAGCTACACTTTTTCCTTCCTCCCCTTCACCTAGACTATACCATTATTGATTTGACTTAGGTATTCCTTATCACATGTTCAGGAGGCTTACCATGAGATCCAAGGCTGGGGTCCCCCTCCCTCCAGCACACCACTGTGGTACTGTTGGGGCGCGAGAGAACCTAGAGACCACCAGAGCCAAATTAAAGCCAAACAGAGAGCAAAGCCAGCCGGCAACTGATCCCAGGTTCTCGGAGACCAGCCCTGGGGCCTCCAAATGTTGTGGAGCGGCAGAGTCAAAAAGATACCACTAGAGAACTGAAGTCCAAATAAGAGCTGTCTATTAGCTGGCCAGCGTCTGGTTCTGAACACCCCTGTGACAGAGTCTTTGGAATCAGCCCCGATATGCTTTATTCCATGCCTTTCATACCTTACAGAAATAGGATCTTCTTGATATAATGCCCAGGGCCACAGCAATGCTATATGGAATTAGTTTGCCTTACGGATAACAGGAACACCCAGGGATACCCAGGCACACCCAGGAACACCCAGGAGCACCCAGGAGCACCCAGGCACACCCAGGAACACCCAGGAGCACCCAGGAACACCCAAGCACACCCAGGCACACCCAGGAACACCCAGGCACACGCAAGCACACCCAGGAACACCCAGGCACACGATGAGTCTGGGTATAGGTCCATCTCCTGCAATCAACAGTTCCTACCACTACCCTGCCTCCATTCATATTTGCTGACTGTATTCATGAATGGATGATTGAACAGACGGCCTTGGTGGGTGACTCTCAGTGGTGATCTCTGCTGTAGTAAAGGGTAAAGGAGCTCAAACCTATGGCGGTGGAAGGAGGTTTGACTTTGGGTGGTAAACACACAATGCAATATATAGATAATGTATTGTAGAATCATATACTTGAAGCCTATATAGTTTTATTAACCAATGTTACTTAGTGAAAAAAAAAATTCTTATGTTCAAAGGATTCCAAATGTTTCATCTCTCATCTCAGATGTTTTGCTTTAAGAAGGTAGGTTGTTCTTTCTGATATAATGTGGATTGTCCTGGAAGCTAAAAATTAGAATACACTTCTTTAGACAATTGCAGGATGAGGTGCTAATAAAGTAATTTTGTGCCTTCTATGAAAACTGATTTTAAAGAGCCTCTATGCATTTTTACATAGAAATCATCATATGTTTTCCATGTGATTCCTACAAAGCAGGTACTTAATAAATGCTGACTGAATGAATGGATGCCAAAATAAATCTTGCTCTGGAAAACACTTTGCTAATAAAATTAGCCTATTCCCATAAAGTCCTCACTTACAGATAAACTGAACAAACTGAGACAAACTTGTAAGATTAGCTTGAAAATTATTAACCAAACAGATACCCAAGGGCTTTATTTACATGCCTTATTTGGCTTAACAAAACAATTTAATGCAGTTTTAAAAATTATTTTTATATTTGCATGTGTTTCCATAGTAAATGTACAATGCCTGAATTTGTTTTTAATGTACTTGATTTCCCCCCCCCCCCCACTTAGCTGCTTTGGTGGTCAGGTAGACAGGTAAAAGCTTTAGGTATGTGGTCTTGCCTAGCTTGACGAGTTGCATGCCTCTTTATTTCCTTTGTCATTTCAAAAGGTGGGGGTCCTGGCCAGGTGGCTCAGTTGGTTGAAGCATCGTCCCACACACCAAAAGTGTGCAGGCTCAATTCCTGGCCAGGGCACATACCTTGGTTTTGTGTACAATCCTGGTCAGGCGCATACAGGAGGCAACAAATTAATGTTTCTCTCTCCCATCAATGTTTCTCTCGCTCTAAAAATTAATAAAATATTGTCTCTGGTGAGGATTAAAAATAAAATTAATTTTTTTAAAAAGGTGGAAGAAACTATGAAACCCTGAATACCATTTTATTTTCTCTCTCTCCTTTTTTTTTTGATGATTAACTTAACCTATATTTATTTATTTATTTATTTATTTATTTATTTATTTATTTTGTTACAGATGTTTCTCCTTTTTTACCCCATTAGCACCCCCCTCCCCATCCCACCCCCGCCCCGTCCTGGCTTAGTTGTCCATGTCTGTTGGTCATGCATACATGCATGTAAGTTCTGTGGTTTATCTCTCCCCCCCCCACCCCCTCTTCTGAGGGATGTCAGTCTGTGCCCTACTTCCATGTTTCTGGGTCTACAGTATTCCTCAGACTGTTATGTTCATTATATTCCGTATATCAGTGAGATCATGTGGTATTTGTCTTTTTCTGCTTGGTTATTTCACTTAGGATAATACTTTCTCTCTTCTTAAGGCTCTTCTGTCAACATCCCAGTGTATTGACTCTGAGAATAATATTTCTGGACTGTCCTTGATTTCCTGAAATCCTCAGGAAAAATAGGTTTAATCAGAGATTATCAAAATCTGTGGGCATTTTGGAAGTCACTTGAGTCATGACTGAAGAATTCAAATTATTTCAAAGGGAAGGCAGTAATCTAAACAAACTCATCCTTTAAAGAATTTGAATTAAATTTTCAAAATTTGAGAGGTGAATAATGGAATGGAAAACACTTAACCCTAAACTATAAGGGCAAATACCAACATCCATATCAATAGGAGTTTTGTAAATAGATTTTCTTTCTTATTCAGAAGGCAGGAGTCTTCTGGGAGTCCTCCCATGGCAGTTGTCTTTATTTCTCCATTACCTCATGCCACAGACTCAAAATAAAAATAAAAAACCTGTTGAATTTAGGAGAATGTGGCAGGTAGGTAACTGTGTCGTATACTACCAAAACTGAAGGAAGAAAAGCATAAGAAACTGTGAAGGTCCAAATTATAATTTAGTTTGAGCATAAAAACAAAAAACAAAATAGAACAAAACAAAAACCAAACCTGTTCAATCTTTTTTAAAGCTGAAGAGAAATTTTCATACCTTGCTACATGGAAGTTAAAAATGATCAAATCGATGTTTTATAGGATTGATATAGCCTTCAAATTTTAATATTTCATAAAATATTCTAGAAATTTCAATTGTTACCATGTAAATAATAATTGATAATAAACTTTAATTATATAACCATTTTTTACAAAATATTTTCATATGTTTGCCCCTACAATGTACTTGTGGAATAGCTAGAACATATTTTTCTCTATTTCACAAGAAAGAAACTGAGAATTAAACAGCAAGGTGAAATGAATTGGCCAGAGCTATATAAGTATTTTCTCTCTTTCCACTATCTATGTGCACAGAAATCCAATTTTCCTCTGGTTGACAATCTGAAGTAGAGTAAAATATATCACTTTTTTGCCAACGTCATTTTAATTCAGTTTGGTGATAAGTGAAAATCATTTTGCGCTGGGGAGCCAGGTTTCTACAAGGAGAAAATGGATTGTTTGTCTTGCTCAAAGTGGAAGACCAATGAGAACAGAATGATATTAAGTTTCATGAAGTCACCTGGTTGGCTCCTTGGGGTCCAAATGTGAACCCAAAAGGCATCTTCCGCACATCCTAAGAAATCCTGGCCATGCTCCTGTGTGTCCTGGGTTGATGTCATCATATTTTCATGCTGCTCATTCTTATGTGAGACTTTCACGTCCTTTGAAGTATTTCCCAAATAGTTTTCTTTGTCTCATTTGATTGGCAACAGGCAGCAAATACTTCTGATGTACTAGCTGGAATGAAAAAGGTGCTATTATTACTTTTAAACTATGAAGTTTGGGAAAACATGGCCCTTGGAGACAGACTTAAAGCACAAATAAGTAGAAGGATTTCTTTCCTGTCCTCTGGTTTTTGTGAAGAGGTATTTGCCAAACAGAGAATTTAATGAGGAAAGGACTTGGGGATAGTGAGGGATTTTTTTCCAGGCAACAGGACAGAATTTGTAAAGTCCCTGTAGAGTAAGAAATCATAGCATATTTGGATAATTACAAAGGACAGTGATCTGTAGCCCAAAGAAATATTTGGGAGCATGGCAGAAGAGAAGTCTGGAAACAGAGACAGGTACAAGATCATGAAGTACTTTTAGTGCCAAGATAAATCTGGATGTGATCTCCTGGTTTTCAGGAACTATGAAAAACTTTAAAACAATGGAGTGACATATTCAGATCAGGTGAATGCAGGTTAGAGAGGCTGGTTTGAAGGCAGGTCAAACTGGATGCAAGAAGAATACTTAAAAATCTATTAAAGTGAGAGATGATCAAGCTTCCCTAGTCAATGACAGAATCTATAGTATTTGTAGGTATAACTTTCAGGAAAAAAAGATTGTGATGGTTTGATAAGATGGCCACATTTGTTGACTTCTCTATGTCTAAGTCCCTTTGCAATGGGACCGGTCAGCACCTTCCATCAAAACACGGAGCCTCTCTGCCGCTCCCGTCTGGCCTGGCCCCACACCCGGCTTTGACCAGGAGGATGAGGCTGGGGTGACACTGTGTCACTTTCAAAACTAGGCCCCATCGCTCTGGAAACTGATGTGTTTCACTCGATTTTCTCTTAAATATCCCCTAGAATATCAGTGAGGGGAGTGTTTTCTTAAAAGGCATCAAAAAGGACAGAAAAATATGAATTAAATAATTAATTTCCTATCAAAATACATAACAGTGTATATTAAACTGGCATAGCTGGTTTTTCAATTCCTTCATGGCACTGACACGTGAACAACGATTACTGTGAATTGAAATGAGTTAAAGTAATTTACAGATGTAGCAACTCGATCTAAAGGAGAAATCACAGGGACGAGTTACCTTTGGGCGTGGTTTCCACAAAGTAACAGCTGGCGCTGGGAATCATTGCTGCTGTTACTTCAGAAGATGTGTATTTTGTGGTTTTCTCAACGGTCAGTTTTATTACTAGAATTCCCATGGTGGATGCCAAATGTGGACAACATTCTGAGCAAGTCACAAGATTATTATCAACTATCTTGAAAACTAGAAAATTTGCACCGGGTTTATTATTAAGCATGCACTCTTGTCATTCTTTATAGCTCATTTCTGTTTTAAAGGTTTATTAAGAATTTTTTTAAATGATCAAGCAACATAAATAAGTAGCTGTTGACTTGCAACATCCAGGCCCCCTGACCCAAAGGTGACCTATCACCAATTATAATGCCATTATAATATCATTAGCATTGCAGATAGACCAATGCCCATCACACACCGACACCATGACAGCTCTGGAAAGGCCCAAATGAGGACAAAACTCCCCCTCCCTTTGGGAAGGCCATGCCTTGCCTGCCGCCTCCAGATCCATCCTTTTTCAAATTCCTCCTTAGTTCAAAATATGAGACTAGCCCCCAAAACACTTCAGGGCAACTCACTTCTCCAGGCTGCCCTCACTTCCTGAGTGTGTACTTTCATTTCAACAAAATCTTTGTGCTTTGCAGCTTCTCTCCGCCTCACTCTCAAATTCTTTCTTGTGCAGAGACAGGAACCTGGACACCGCCATTGGGTTGAGGCCTCCCTTGTCCTCCTTGTGAGTCTCTGACAGCCAAACCTCCTTAGCAAGAACTTGAGAATGTCCAACAACTTTCCCAGCACTCTGTGGTAGAAGAGTTGAGTCTCTATTCTCACCAAACCTATCATTTCTGAAGTTTCTCACTGATGCCGGTCCCCACCTCGGGGCAGTCTGACAACATTCTGAATCGCGCAGTCCACACCTAAGGTCGTGGCATCACTGGGGAGTGCAACTAAGGCTGGCAGGTGGGAAAAGAATGAAAAACTCCTCCTTTATTTCCTTTGTAAAGTAACCCCGTCTTCTTCTCATTCTCCTCTCTGGGAGAATTATTTGTTCCCACTGATCCCAGGAACTTGTTCATCGGAACGAGGTAGAGGAGACTGAGGACAGAGAATATGTTTAGCTCACAGAGTGTGTGATTGGATAAATCAATTCTGCAAACTGTTGAACATTTGCTGAGTCACCTATTTGTTTCTTTTACAATCAACAGATATAATTTTCACAGGGTCAGGAGGTTATTTCAGAACCACAAATACATGCCCCTGGGACCTTTGTATCTTCCCACCCATGACCTTCCTATCATTCTTGAAGGGAAAAAAGCTTCCAGGATGCTATTCTTCAAAAACAGAAAATAACAACAACAGTAGAATTGTTCCCTCCTTTCTTGTTCCCATCCAAAAGCACCAGTCACACCCTTCTGGAGGTCAAGGAAACTTCTATACTGGAAGTTCAGAGACACTGGGAAGCACATTCATCCCCACTCAGCATGTATTTGCTGTTAGGGCAACCCATTCATTATCAGAGATTTAAGCCTTTCACTCAACCATCAGAGATAAATGCAATCCTCCTGGGGAGGAATTAATACCACAGCATAAAATGACAACAGTGTCCTCATAGACAAGGCATTCACAGACTCCAAATTCTTGTGCTGACGTGGGTGTGCCTATCTGGTCCCTGATAGTTTTTACAAATGAGGAAACTGAGCCTGGAGAAAGGGAAACGTTGTCTCAGATACACAGTTAACTGTGGCCAGGACTCAGGTCTTCTGATTTCTCATCCGTTGTCCTTAGAGGAAGAAGATAAAGCTGAGTGTAGAAGATACTGGGTAGGGACCAATGGAAGCCAGGGGTCCAGGAAAATAAAGGTTGGAAAACAGGAAATCCAGTGATGCCAAAGAAAATCTACTTATGTCTCAATTGCCCCAGATTAATTGTAGGGTCAACAAGAGTAATAAGGTTGCAGGAATACATTTCCACTCTTCTCCAACCCACCAAGAAACAATACGCTCCTGGGCCTAACTACTCAAACTAGAACTCAGACCAGCCACATTGGCCTTGCCCAATGAATTGTTAGAAGTGCACAATCTCGGGCTCCACCCCAAACCTAATGAACCAGAATCTGAATTATAACAAGATCTCCAAGTAGTCCAAGTGCACATGAAAGTATGAGAAACCCTGGGATAGGACACAGGGATGGTTAAGCTTCATGGGCAGCAACTCAGATGACCTCCCCTCACCCAGACGGTCCTCCCCACCATGTCCTCCTGCAGAAGCCAGGGTCCGCCTCTGGGCTGACACAACACCTTGTTATTTCAAGACCCCAATTCTCAGGATATTTTGTGTAGCCCCAGAATCCTCAGAAAGGATAAAGGGAGAGACAATCTATGGACTTCAAAGATGTGCCTATAACCTAGATCTGATTTGAATAGTTTTGTTTGACTTTGTTTGATTTCATTTCATGTGTTTGTTTTGTTGTTTTGTTTGTCCATATCAGGTTTCTGTTTATTTCATGAAGCCGGAAAATTGAAACTGTTCCACAGACTGTTCCCTAAATGTCCCTCATCCCTCCGGATCAATACTATTTTATGTATAGATCTATTCTATATGTTTTTCCAAATAAGAACGTTTATAAGGCAGTCTTCCTACTAGCTTTATGAACTCCTCTAAGGCAAAATTGTATGTTTATTTATCTTTGCCATCCTGACAGTTGGCACCCCACCTTTAATGATATGCAACCAATCATGAATGATTAAATAGCAAAATAAAAGTGAATGAATGAATGGATTGAAGCAGAATGAATTAGAATGAATAAATAAAGTATAAAAGAAAGTTCTCATGCCCACAGCTTTAATTACTATATCCCTCTGCGATTTAGCTTGTAGCTAGACCTAACCACATGATTCTTGAGCTTTGGGTTACTGCATTCTTTTATTATTATTATTATTAATTTATTTATTTGGTTACAGATGTTTCTCCTTTTCTCCCCCACTGATACCCCCTCCCCCTTCCTCCCCTCCCTGTCCCCAGCTTTGTTGTCCATGTCCATTGTTCATGCACACATGCATATAAGTTCTGTGGTTTATCTCTTCCCCCTTCCTGCTCTTTTGGAGATTGTCAGTCTGTACCCCACCTCTACGTCTCTGGGACTACCCCATTCCTTAGACTGTTATGTTCATTACATTCCACAAATAAGTGAGATAATATGATACTTGCCTTTCTCTGTTTGGATTGTTTTGCTTAGGATAATACTTTCCAGGTCCCTCCATGTTGTCTCAAAGGATAAGAGATCTTTCTTTCTTACAGCTGCATAGTACTCCATTGTGTATATGTACCACTACTTTTTTATCCATTCATCCACTGGTGGACATTTGGGCTGTTTCCAGATCTTAGCTATTGTAAATAGTACTGCTATGAACATGGGGGTATAAATACTCTTTCTCATTGGTGTTTCAGTCTTCTTAGGGTATATACCTACAAGTGAGATCACTGGATTAAATGAAAGTTCAATTTTTAATTTTTTGAGGTAACACCATAGTGTTTTCCATAGTGACTGCACCAGTCTGCATTCCCACCAGCAGTATACTAGAGTCCCCTTTTCTCCACACCCTCGCCAACACTTGTTGTTTGATGATTTGTTGATGGCGGCCATTCTGACAGGTGTGAGGTGATACCTCATTGTTGTTTTAATTTGTATCTCTCTGATGATTAGTGATGTTGAGCATTTCTTCATATGTCTTTTGGCCATTTGTATGTCCTGTTTGGAGAGGTGTCTATTTAGTTTCTCTGCCAATTTTTAATTGGTTTCTTTGTCTTCTTCTTGTTGAGTTGTATAAGCACTCTATATATATATTGGAAATTAACCTCTTATTTGATATATCATTGGCAATTATGCTCTCCCATACAGTGGACTGCCTTTCCATTTTGATGATTGTATCTTTTGCTGTGCAGAAGCTTTTAGTTTGATGTAGTCCCATGTGTTCATTTTCTCTTTTCTTTCTGTTGCCTTAGGTGATGTATCAGTGAAAATTCTGCTGTGTATAATGTCTGAAATTTTGTTGCCTACATTTTCTTCTAGAATTTTTATGGATTCACAGGTCACATTTAAGTCTTTTATTCATTTTGAGTTTATTCTTGTGTAGTGTGTAAGTTGATGGTCTAGTTTCATT
Source organism: Molossus molossus (assembly GCF_014108415.1). Classification (NCBI taxonomy): domain Eukaryota; kingdom Metazoa; phylum Chordata; class Mammalia; order Chiroptera; family Molossidae; genus Molossus; species Molossus molossus. The sequence continues at coordinate 95,181,959 of NW_023425346.1, forward strand.
TTTCTGCATGTAGCTGTCCAATTTTTCTAACACCATTTATTAAAGAGGCTGTCTTTACTCCACTGTATGCTCTTGCCACCTTTATCAAATATTAACTAAGTATATTGCCTTGGGTCCATTTCTGGGTTCTCTATTCTGTTCCACTGGTCTATATGCCTTTTCTTGTGCCAGTACCAGGCTGTTTTGATTACAGTGGCTTTGTAGTATAACCTGAAATCTGTGATTCCTCCAACTTTGTTCTTCCTTTTCAAGATTGCTGTGGCTATTCGAGGTCTTTTTGGTTCCATATGAACTTTTGAAGTATTTGTCCTGATTCTGTGAAGTATGTCATTGGTATTTTGATGGGGATTGCATTAAACCTATAGATTGCTTTGGGTAGTATGGACATTTGAATGATGTTAATTCTTTCAATCCATGAAAAAGGTATGTGCTTCCACATTTTTATATCTTCCTCTATTTCTTTTTTCAATGACCTGTAGTTTTCTGTGAATAGATCCTTTATTTCTTTCATTAAGTTTCTTCCTAGGTATCTTAATTTTTTTGCCATGATTATAAATGGGATTGGTTTTTTCAGTATCTCTTTCTGTGATTTCATCATTGGTGTATAAGAATGCAATCAATTTCTTGATATTAATTTTGTGTCCTGATACTTTGCCAAATTCATTTATTAAGTCTAGTGAATTTTTGATGGAGTGTTTGGGGTTTTCTACATATAGTATCATGTCATCTGCAAATAATGACAGTTTCAATCCTCCTTTCCAATTTGGACCCCTTTTATTTTTTCTTTCTGTCCTATTGCTGTGGCTCAGACTTCCAGTACTATGTTCAATAAGAGTGGTGAAAGTGGGCATTTTTGTTTTGTTCCTGTTCTTAAGGGAAATGCTTTTCATTTTTGCCCATTGAGTGTGATGTTGGCTGTAGGTCTTTCATATACGGCCTTTATTATGTCAAGATATGATCCCTCTAGTCCCAGATTGGTGAGTGTTTTTATCAGAAATAGGTGCTGGGAAGAAAAAATGGTGGCGAAGTGAATGGAGTGACCCAGACCGTCTCCCAAGACCAAACTGGATTTACAACGAAAATAAAGGCAAACCGTCAGGAAAGGGCAGCCGAAAGACATCTTGGAGGACCACTTAACCAGAAACACCCACTCAGTCCTGGTAGGCTTGCGAGGACGGGAGAGGGGACCGAGAGCCCAGGGTCCGCAGCGGCCTGGGCAGGGGTCAGGGAACTAGAGGGGAAGTTAACTTTACCGTCTTTCTTCCCACCGTGCACGGCCCTGGGAACTCTGTAGCCGGCTAGGCTCTCCGCTGAAGCCGCACAGACTCCTGGCCCCCAGGGAACTGGGCGGGACTAGGGAACTCAGCGGGACCGGGGAACTAGGCGGAAAGTTAATTCTACCGGCTCCCTTCCTGCCTTGCACGGCCCTGGAAACTCTGTAGCCGCTGAAGCCGCACAGACTCACGGCCCCCAGGGAACTCGGCAGGACCAGGGAAGGCGGCGGAAAGTTAACTCTACCGTCTCCCTCCCCGCCGTGCAGGGCCCTGGAAACTCTGTAGGGCTAAACTCTCCGCTGAAACCACACAGACTCCTGGCCCCCAGGGAACTGGGCGGGACCAGGGAACTCGGCGGGACCGGGGAACTAGGCAGAAAGTTAACTCTACCTTCCCGCCGTGCACGGCCCTGGAAACTCTGTAGCCGCTGAAGCCGCACAGATCACAGCCCCCAGGGAACTCGGCGGGACCGGGGAACTAGGCGGAAAGTTGATTCTACCGGCTCCCTCCCTGCCGTGGTGCATGGCCCTGGAAACTCTGTAGCCGCTGAAGCCGCACAGACTCACGGCCCCCAGGGAACTCGGCGGGACCAGGGAACTCCGCAGGACCAGGGAACGCGGCGGAAAGTTAATTCTACCTTCTCCCTCCCCACCGTGCACGGCCCTGGAAACTCTGTAACCGCTGAAGCCGCACAGACTCACGGCCCCCAGGGAACTCGGCGGGACCGGGGAACGCGGCGGAAAGTTAATTCTACCGGATCCCTTCCCGCCGTGCACAGCCCTGGAAACTCTGTAGCCAGCTAAACTCTCCGCTGAAGCTGCACAGACTCCCAGCCCCCAGGGAACTGGGCAGGACCAGGGAACTCTGCGGGACCGGGGAACTTGGCGGGAAGTTAATCCTACTGTCTCCCTTCCCACCTTGCACGGCCCTGGAAACTTTGTAGCCGGTTCAACTCTCCGCTGAAGCCTCACAGACTCGTGGCCCCCAGGGAACTCCGCGGGACCGGGGAACTCAGCGGGAAGTTAATCCTACTGTCTCCCTTGCCACCCTGCATGGGCCCTGGGAACTCTGTAGCCAGCTAAACTCTCCACTGGAGCCGCACAGACTCGAGGGCCCCAGGGAACTCAGCTGGACCAGGGAACACAGTGGGACCAGGGAACTCCGCGGGAACAGGGAACTCAGCAGGAAATTATTCCCACCGCCTCCCTTGCCACCCTGCATGGGCCCTCGTAACGCTATAGCCTGCTAAACTCTCGGCTGGAGCCACACAGACTCCCGGAGAACAGGGGACTTGGCGGGATTAAAGTGGGTCCTCCCTGGTGCATCCAAACCCAGGAGAGGGAGCCACAAACAGCAAAACACCAACACCCACTGGGAAAACTTGGCAGACTCCAAAGCCCACTGTGATAACAAAAATGGTGAGAAACAGAAACAAAAGCCAAATGAAAGATCAAGAGACCTCTACAGAAGATGAAATAAATGAGGTGCAGTTAAGCAAGTTAACAGAACTAGAATTTAGAGCCATGATGTTGCAGAAGCTCAACAGCATGTGTAAGGACATGAGCAACATGAGTAAAGACATAGAAATGTTGAAAATAAACCATCTGGAAATGAAAAACCAACAGGAAGAAATGAAGAATGACATATCAGAAATGAAAAACACACTGGAAGGTCTAAAAAGCAGAGTAGGGGAAGCTGAGGACCGGATCAGTGAATTAGAAGACAGGCTAGAAGAAATCAACCAATCAGAAAACCAAAAGGAAAAAAAGATTAAAAAACAAGAAGAGAGCTTAAGAGAATTGTGGGACAACTGGAAACGTAATAATATTCGTATCATAGGAGTCCCTGAAGAAGAAGAAAGTAAGCGAGGGCTAGAGAATATATTCAAAAAAATAGTGACAGAAAACTTCCCTAATTTGGTGAAGGAAGAAGGCATTCAAGTTCAAGAAGCTCAGAGAGCCCCAAGTAAGAAGAACCCAAACAGGCCCACACCAAGACACATAGTAATCAAACTGCCAAAAATTAAAGACAAAGAGAGAATCCTAAAAGCAGCAAGAGATAAGCTACAGGTTACCTACAAAGGAACCCCCATAAGGCTCTCAGCTAACTTTTCACAAGAAACATTACAGGCTCGAAGGGAATGGCATGAAGTAATCAAGGTCATGCAAAACAAGGATCTGAATCCAAGACTACTCTACCCAGCAAGGCTATCGTTCAAAATAGAAGGTCAAATAAAGAGCTTCCCAGACAAAATAAGGCTAAGGGAGTACATTAGCACCAAACCAGCACTGCAAGAAATGTTAAAAGGACTGCTGTAATTACCAGGAGAAATGGGAAGAAAAATAGAACCACACTAAACAAAAATGGCAATAAATAAGTACATATCAATAACCACCTTAAATGTAAATGGACTGAATGCTCCCATAAAAAGACACAGAGAAGCTGATTGGATAAGAAAGCAAGACTCATCTATATGCTGTTTACAAGAGACCCACCTCACAACAAAAGACTCACATAGATTGAAAGTGAAAGGATGGAAAAAAATCTTCCAAGCAAACGGAAAGGAAAAAAAAGCTGGGGTAGCAATACTGATATCTGATAAAATAGACTTCAGATTGAAGGCCATATCTAGAGACAAAGAAGCCCACTACATAATATTGAAAGGATCTATCCAACAGGAAGATATAACCTTGATAAACATATATGCACCCAATATAGGAGCACCAAAATATATTAAAAAACGATTGGAGGACTTCAAAGGAGAAATCGATAGCAATACAATCATAACAGGGGACTTCAACACCCCTCTCACATCACTGGATAGATCCTCTAGACAAAAAATTAGCAAGGAAACAGAGACTCTAAATGAAGCACTAGACCAAACGGATTTAATAGATATCTACAGAGAACTACACCCCAAAACTACAGAATTCACATTCTTCTCAAGTGCACATGGAACATTCTCAAAGATAGACCACATGTTAGGGCACAAACTAAGTCTCTACAAGTTCAAGAAGATTGAAATTATAACAAGCATCTTCTCAGACCACAATGGTATGAAACTAGAAATCAATTGCAAGAAGAACATACAAAGACATTTTAACACATGGAGGCTAAATAGAATGTTATTAAACAATGAATGGGTCACCAAGGAAATCAAGGAAGAAATCAAAAACTTCCTGGAAACCAATGAAAATGAGGACACAACAATACAAAATCTATGGGATGCAGCAAAAGCAGTTCTGAGAGGGAAGTTCATAGCACTACAGGCCTACCTCAAAAAAGAAGAAAAATCTCTAATAGACTACCTAACCTCACAACTTAAAGAACTAGAGAGTAAACAAAAAGAAAACCCCAGAGCAAGTAGAAGAAAGGAAATAGTAAGGATCAGAGCAGAAATAAACGACATAGAGACCCAAAAAACAATCCAGAGGATCAATAAAACAAAGAGCTGGTTTTTCGAAAAGATAAACAAGATTGATGGACCCTTAGCTAGATTCACCAAGAAACAAAGAGAGAGAACCCAAATACATAAAATCAGAAATGAAACAGGAGAGATAACAACTGACTCTACAGAAATACAAAAGATTGTTAACAACTACTATGAAAAATTATACGGCAACAAATTTGAAAATCTAAGCGAAATGGACAAATTTCTAGAAACACATAGTCTCCCAAAACTGGATCAGATAGAGACTGAAAACTTGAACAGACCAATAACAACAGAAGAAATTGAAGATGTAATCAAGACTCTTCCAGCAAACAAAAGCCCAGGCCCGGATGGCTTCACAGGGGAGTTTTACCGAACATTCAAAGAAGAACTAATACCCATTCTCCTCAAACTATTTCAAAAAATTCAAGAAGAAGGAAGACTTCCAAACTTGTTTTATGAAGCCAGCATAACTCTAATTCCAAAACCAGAAAAAGACACAACAAAGAAAGAAAACTACAGGCCAATATCCCTGATGAACATAGATACCAAAATCCTGAACAAAATACTAGCAAATCGAATCCAGCAATACACCAGAAAAATTATCCACCATGACCAGGTGGGATTCATCCCAGGGATGCAAGGCTGGTACAATATTCACAAATCCATAAATGTGATACACCACATAAATAAATTGAAGAATAAAAACCACATGATCATATCAATAGATGCTGAAAAAGCCTTTGACAAAATCCAGCATCCATTTCTGATAAAAACGCTCAGCAGTGTGGGAATAGAGGGATCATACCTAGACATAATAAAGGCCATATATGAAAGACCTACAGCCAACATCATACTCAATGGGCAAAAACTAAAAGCATTTCCCTTAAGAACAGGAATAAGGCAAGGATGCCCACTTTCGCCACTCCTATTTAACATAGTACTGGAAGTCTTAGCCACAGCAATCAGACAGGAAGAAAAAATAAAAGGGATCCAAATTGGAAAGGAGGAAGTGAAATTGTCATTATTTGCAGATGACATGATACTGTACATAGAAAACCCCAAAGACTCCACCAAAAGCTTACTAGACTTAATAAATGAATTTGGCAAAGTAGCAGGATACAAAATTAACGTCAAGAAATCGATGGCATTCTTATACACCAATGATGAACTCACAGAAAGAGAAACTAAGCAAACAATCCCATTTACCATTGCGGCAAAAAAATTAAGATACCTAGGAATAAACTTAACTAAAGAGATAAAGGACCTATTCGCAGAAAACTACAGGTCTTTGAAAAAAGAAATAGAGCAAGATGTAAAAAAGTGGAAGAACATACCCTGTTCATGGATTGGGAGAATTAACATCATTAAAATGTCCATATTACCCAAAGCAATCTATAGATTCAACGCAATCCCCATCAAAATACCGACGGCATACTTCAAAGAATTAGAACAATTACTTCAAAAGTTCATATGAAACAAAAAAAGGCCTCGAATAGCCACAGCAATCTTGAAAAGGAAGAACAAAGTTGGAGGGATCACAATACCAGATTTCAGGTTATACTACAAAGCCACCATAATCAAAACAGCATGGTACTGGCACAAGAACAGGTATATAGACCAGTGGAACAGAATAGAGAACCCCGAAATGGACCCTAGGCAATATGCTCAATTAATATTTGACAAAGGTGGCAAGAGCATACAGTGGAGTAAGGACAGCCTCTTTAATAAATGGTGCTGGGAAAATTGGACAGCTACTTGCTGAAAAATGAAACTAGACCATCAACTTACACCCTACACCAAAATAAACTCAAAATGGATAAAAGACTTAAATGTAACTCATGAATCCATAAAAATCCTAGAGGAGACTGTGGGCAACAAAATCTCAGACATCATACGCAGCAGAATTTTTACTGACACATCACCTAAGGCAATAGAAACAAAGGAGAAAATGAACACATGGGACTACATCAAACTCAAAAGCTTCTGCACAGCGAAAGATACAATCATCAAAACGGAAAGGCTACCCACTGTATGGGAGAGCATAATTGCCAATGATATATCAGATAAGGGGTTAATTTCCAATACATATAGAGTGCTCATACAACTCCACAAAAGGAAGACAAAGAATCCAATTAAAAAATGGGCAGAGGAACTAAATAGACACCTCTCCAAACAGGACATACAAATGGCTAAGAGACATATGAAGAAATGTTCATCATCACTAATCATCAGAGAGATGCAAATCAAAACAACAATGAGGTATCACCTCACACCTGTCAGAATGGCCGCCATCAACAAATCATCAAACAACAAGTGTTGGCGAGGGTGTGGAGAAAAGGGGACTCTAGTACACTGTTGGTGGGAATGCAGACTGGTGCAGCCACTATGGAAAACAATATGGTGTCACCTCAAAAAATTAAAAATTGATCTCCCATTTGACCCAGTGATCCCACTTCTAGGAATATACCCTACGAAGCATAAAACACCAATCAGAAAGAATATATGTACCCCCATCTTTGTAGCAGCACTATTTACAATTGCTAAGATCTGGAAACAGCCCAAGTGCCCATCAGTAGACGAATGGATTAAAAAGCTGTGGTACATATACACCATGGAGTACTACGCAGCGGTAAGAAAGAAAGATCTCTTATCCTTTGAGACTACATGGAGGGACCTGGAAAGTATCATCCTAAGCGAAACAAGCCAAACAGAGAAAGACAAATTTCATATGATCTCACTGATTTGTGGAATATAATGAACATAACAGTTTGAGGACAATCCCCTAAGGAGTGGGGAGGTGAGAGAGGGATGAACCACAGAACTTATATGCATGTATGCATGAACAGTGGACATGGACAACAATCTGGGGAAGGGGCAGGGAGGGAAGGGGGAGGGGGGAATCAGTGGGGGAAAAAAGGAGAATCATTTGTAACAAAAATTAATCAATAAAAAAATATATATATATATATAAAATAAATAAATAAATAAAAAATAAAAATAAAATAAAAAGAAATAGGTGCTGGATTTTCCCTAATGCTTTTTCAGCGCTTATTGATATGATCATATGATTTTTATCTTTCATTTTGTTTATGTGGTGTATCACATTTATTGATTTGTGAATATTGTACCAGCCTTGCATCCCTGGGATGAATTCCACTTAGTCATGGTGAATAATTTTTTTGATGTATTGCTGGATTAGATTTGCTAGTATTTTGTTCAGGATATTGTCGTCTATGTTCATCAGGGATATTGACCTGTAGTTTTCTTTCTTTGTAGTGAGGTGGTATGGGATCCTAGCTATGTCTGCCCATGCAGACAGCTTTGCTCCAGAGCATCCCATTGGACCAGCAGCAACTTTCACGTCTGTATTTCATTCTCACAGCTTTCCCTGCCCAAATCCACTCCCTCCCTTTTTCTTTCAAAGGTGGTATCCTTCGTGAATATTTTGCACTCTTATCCCATGTCAGGGTCTGCTTCCTGGAATGTTCTACTGGTACCCTGGGACAATGTCTCTTGTACAACCAGAGGTTGCTTGCCTCACTGTTTTTCAGGCTGGAGTCTGTGCTTGGTCTAACTCACAGCCCGTTCGCTCTAAGTTATGTCAGTTTTGGGTAGGAGAGCCTGGCCAATTCAGCCTCACTGTTTTCCCTGGACACGTTCGGCTCTATACCATGTCCTTCATCAGCCTCAGGCCTGGCAGTCCAACAAAGCAATAGACATAAAGAGGCACAACTTCTCAAAGTGCCAAGAAATTCTCTCCCATAGCACCCACATATATATTTTTAAGGAAGAACTCACCAGCTTGGATCACACACCCATCTCTGAGCCATCACTAAAGACAAGAGAATCGGGCACCATTTTTGTTCAAACTCTGGACTCCACGTGTCTCTGTGGAATGGGGAGAGGCAGTCCCCAAAGCTGCTGTGATGGTGTGAGCAGAAGAAAGGGAGAGTGGGATGTTGAGTATACAAAGCAAACAAACACAAAGTTAGTACTCACTATGTGTTCCCTGGCCTTAAGAAGCTTAATGTTTTATCAGCAGATATACATAAGCAGATAATTACAACAGAATATGGTAGGTGTTGTTAAAGGAGTAGTTATTACAAAGAAGGAAAAGATTAATCTGATGTCTTTTGGAAGATGTGAAGGCAGGGTCTACAGGGTGGGAAGTAAGAGAAAGCAATGCCTGAAAGTCCTCAAAAAGTTGCACCTTGAAGAAATAAAAGTTTGGTTAAAAGACAAGTTGGAGGACCATCCAGGTGGGAGGAATGGAATATTTCGGTTCACTGAGGTATAAAACATCATGGTGGGACATCTGTCCTCCCTTGAAGTCCTTGTTGGAGCATCTCCATGGAAGTATATTAAGTCTTAGAATGGACTGGACAGAGCACATCTCTAGTCCGAATACACCTTTCCTCCCAGGATATTTCCAATTCATAGCAAATAAGAATAAACTATGCATTGAAGTTACTATTACTTAGCTTTTTATAACTATTTTCTTTGATTTTATATTTTCAGATGCATCCACAGAAAAGATTAGGATTTCAACTCAGTAAAGAATAGATCATTATGTATGAAGCAAGAGTAGGAAGGCACATTAGGGATATAGCAATTATTACACTTATTAAGACTTAAAATATGTAGATTAAATTATCAGTATACTTATGTATATTTACATATGTAAGAGTAACATATGTGGAGTATATCACATGAATCTGTTCATTATATAAAAATGCCATTTTAATGCATATATATTGTGTACATGTGCATAATATATATTCACATGTGTTATATATCATATATAACATATATTTATGTATGCTAAGAAGTCATTCTTTACATAATGGGCAGAATCAAAAGTGACATTTCATATTATATTGAATTCTGTGCTTCAAAGTTTTGATTATAATACAATCTCAGTATATGTGAACACAACATTTAAAATTAGATCTTATGTTAGCTCTTACTGGAAATGAATACAAATACAAAACACAAAATTAGAAACTCTTTACACTAATTTTTTTGCATGTAAATTTCCATTAATAATATGAGTTTCATGAGGAAAAAATCTTAAGCACAATAAATAGAAAGCATAGAGCATGGCTTACTCCACCCAGCACTCTGGAAAGGGTGGTAAACCATCGGAGAGGCTCAGGTTGACATTGATGCCTTCTCATTTTTATTTTCTTAAAGATGTGGGAAGCCTGAGGGTTAAATTGCTTTCACCAGCCTCATGAATTTTGAAACACCTCCTGTACTGAACTGAGTTTACATTACAGAATGGTTTGGTGCAGTAACCCTGATTCTCTGGCTACCATAGCAACCTGTTGGTTCAGAATGAATTGAATTGTGGGATTATCACTAAGAGGAAAAGGGGATGATTTCTAAGCCTTATTTATTTTTTTAGTCAGTTCACGGTGTAGTGCCTATGAATGGAAAACCAAGAAAAAAATTTTCTGTTATTTCTTTAAAATCTATGTGGAATTTAAAAAACACCATGATTATGAAATATTTATGTTAGGTCTATAAGGGTTAATTTGTCATTGCATCATCATTAAAATGTATAGCGCAAATAAAATCAAAATTAAAATCTTCATTATCTCATTGAAAATTTATTTTTTTAAAAGATGGAATTTGGGCACTGTGTAGAAAGGGCAAATATATAAAATTGGAACTTGATCTTGTCAGTTTTCCCTGACCATATTGGGTAACTTTAGCATAAATTTGGATTTTGAGCTTAAAATAAACCAGAAGTGTTGGTTCATACCACCTACAGACTTCTGAACATTCCAACTCCCGGGAAATGGCCCCAGCTAAGTTGGAATCCATGACAGATGGAATCAAAACTTATTGCTTCATTACCAACCACTTTCTCAAAATAGCTGCTGCATAAGAAGTAATCCAGTTTGTTGATGGGGCCAAAGTGCTTTCAAAGTGGGGTCTATTTTTGTGCAAATACATTATTTGTGCTTCTTGTATCCCTCTCTCTACATAATGTCCAGTACTAGGATTTGCATATTGCAAATCGTCAGTAGCTGTTAATTAAATGATTGGGAGATTCTATCTTATATTTAGCAACTATTTAGTTCTGGGCACTGTGAAACCACTTCACATACATTATTGATGAGTCTTCACACAAAAAATTACCTCAGATCCAGTTAGAGTAAGTGCCTAATCTAATAAATAGGAAAGCCAGGATTTGACTTGGTTTTGTTTTATTGGCCCCAAAGCCTCTTTTCCAAGTGAATGTTCTGTCAGATCAGAAGACTTTCTGGAATTGAAATCTGAATGCTCTTTGAGCTGTGGTACAGGAATTTATATGCCAGCCAATATTAGGAAGGCTAAACTAAATTATTATGTGGTGGTCCAAACTCACCCTATAATACATGAGTAAAAAACTAACTATCAATTAAAACATCAAGCTCTTGAGTTTTTCTAGATCTCAGGATTAAAAATTGCCAGTTAAAAAGGAATGTCAGTGTGGGAATCTAGGGTTCGATTCAAACTAAAGGTAAGGCAAACATTAAGTTAGATACTCTTTAAAGCATAAACTATGGCACCATCCTGAGATTTCAGATGCTCTGAAAACACCAAGGTCAAAGAGTTTCTCAGACGACCATGGGGATTGCACAGTAGTCACTTTGCTCATTCTTTCCTATTAAATTGAGCTGAGGTTACATAAGGTTATATGCACAGACTCCACAAAGCATGAGACAGCAAAGAGGAAGTTATGATAACACTGCTCATTTATTCAACACATGCACTTTGAGCAACTCACATGAAAGAGGCATAGATGGCCATTGTGGAGGATACTGAGAAGACATTCAGAACAAGTCCCTGACCTCAGAGCTTACAGTTCAACAGGTGAGGCAGATAGGTCAACATGACTGGCCATAGCTATGTAGCAAGACCAAGAGAAACAAATATTGCAATAAAGGTAAAAGAAAATCACTGTGAAAGCCAGGGTAAAGAAGCAATCAGTGCACTCTTAATGGAGGTAGCAGCATGTGCACTAAGCCTCAAAGAATGACTAAAACATTGGAAGAGTCCTTTAGGCTGAAGAAGTAAAAGCATCAAAATATAAATATGTGCTGGAACAACAGGAAGTAGCAATATGACTATTGCATCATTATGTCTTAGTACAGACTCTATAGGCTATTCTTCATCCAGTCCTGTCACCCATCCCCCAACCACTGCCCCCTTATGCTGTCCAGAAGTCAAGTCAATGATAACCATTTAACAAATGGACTTCAAGGGGGGAAGAGGGAGAGTCTGATAAAATAACAAACCTCAAGGTGTCAGCAATGCATTCTTACTTGAAAATATCCTGAGAATAGAAAACAGACTGGATATAAGCATATGTAAATGATATGAAAATTAATTATAAATACAGATGTGGTTTTGGTTTTCAAGTAAACTTGCTGATGATTGCTATAATAAACCTTCTAGAAGTTAAACACTGTCTGGACACTTGCAGACAAATTGTCATCTTTGTTTCAAATCAAAGGACTTAAACTTGCCAAGAAAAAGCCACTGGTTTTTCAGTCCATAGTTCTTTTCACCCCCTTGAAGTTCCCTGATCAAAACCCACAGGGCTTCCTAGACTTCCAACTGTCAGGAATAATAGTCAAAGCACAAATAGCTTTAGCTGTACTAGCTACGTATTTGGGCTGGAATAACTTATATCAGCATGTGACTAATCTCCATTGCCTTTATAATAATAGTAATTTTTTTGTTCTATGGGGGTAAAATAGCTATAATTCTCCTCTATATTAATAAAAATGTCAAAATTACTATAATTTTGTTATGTTAGAAAACTGTGGCATCTTAGCGGCTTGCCTAACCATGTCATAGGCCCTTCAGATCATGCATCAGTGGAACTGAAAAAACATCTGGGCCCAGTTGTCACAAGCTGACAGCTTCTACCTACTTCTTTTCTGCGAAGTCACAGAGGTAATAGGGTTCCAAGGCCGCTGCTGCATTTCCTTTAGGCAAAGAAGACAGACTTGGTATAGCAGGGTATTGACCTCTGGATCAGAAAATTTTATTTTATTAATTTCATTCTCTAAAACTTTAATATTTTATTAATGTCATTAATTTCATTTATTTCATTAATATCATTGATTTCCATTTATTCCATCCTGTTAAAAATTAAAAATTGGTCTTAAATCTGTATTGGTATAATAAAATTGATGCTCCTTTATTTTTTTCAACAAGAACTGACCTGGTTTCACTGTTCTAAACTCAAAGCTCATTTTCATTGTTTTTATTTTCTCTTTCTTTTTTGTCCCGCATTCCCAATGCATTCATTTAGTCAATAACTAGTTTCTGTGAACTTTCTGTGTTCCAGTTTTTTATCTAGAAAACTGGAGGTACAACAATGAACCAAGCAAACAATAACTCTCCTCAGGGAGATCACATTCTAGTGATGGAGGAGTAAGCAATAAATAGATAAAATTATAAATTAAAAATGCTAGATGTAATAAGTGGTAAGGAAATAGGAAATGTGCGTAGGAGTTGAAGATTCAGAAAAAGTGGCATTGAGAAGTCAACTTTTGTACAAAAAATTTAGGGGAGATAGCAGAAAAAGCATGCACCGGAAGCAGCAAATGGACAGATCTTGGGAGTGTGCTTGGCAGAGTGAAGGAGCAGAGAGGAGGCCAATGCAAGTGCAAAGGACAGAGCAATGAAGAGTGCTAGGAAGGAATTCAGAACTAGATCATGTGGGGCGTTGTATGTCACAGCAATAACTTTGGCTCTCACTCATCAATATTACCTGATCTAGATTATAACTGGATCACGTTGGTTGCTATTTGAAATACAGTGAAATTAGAGTGAAAGTAGGTAAAACCAATAAAAAGATATTCCAGGAACCTAGGTGAGAGATGATGTGGTTTGTAGTGTGTTGGTAATAGTGGCTGTGGTAGGGAGACAGAATGTGGAAATATTTTGAGGTTGAGACAAAAAGATATGATGCCTAATAATAAATGGGTGGTAAGACAAAGTGAGGAGTCAAAGACAAAAAACACAGGCTTTGGTCTGAAGAACTGAGATGCAAAAGTCTGTGAGAGAAGCTGGAATTTTGTCAGGGAGGGGGAAACCAGTTCTCTGATGGTCATGTTTCCTTTGAGATACATATTGAATGGTGAAGATGTCATCTAAACGGCTGAATCAGTAAGTTTGGAGCTCAGGGAAACATTATAAGCTGAACATATACACTTGGAAATTGCTGACCAATAGTCAGTAGTAGAGCTCTGGGGCTGGGATGGATTCACCTCAGGAATGAGTCTACACAGATAAGAGAAGGGTGTGATTGTCTGAGCTCTGATATTCAGTGTTCAGAGGTTGGGGAGATGAGAAGGGACAGCAAAGGATACGGAGAAAGAGTAGTGAGGTAGAGAGATCCAGGCATGTATGATGACCTGTACACCAAGCAAAGAAGGTATTACAGGGGAGACAGTGATCACATTGTCAAATGCTGCTGTCAAATAAGATAAGGACTTGGAATTGCTCATCAGATTTAGCAACATGGAGGTCTTGTTGATCAGGACAAGAGTCATTTCAATGAAAGAATGGAGGTAAAAACCAGACCAAAAGGGGTTTGAGAATGTAAGGGGAGAATTTGGATAAGTACACACAACTCTTTAAAGAGTTTTTCTGTAAAGGAAGAGACAGGGAGCAGTAGGAGTAAGGGAAAATGGGGTTAGTTTTGTAGGCTTTGCAGATGAAAGAAATTGCATTGTTTGTTTTGTTGGCTTTGCAGATGAAAGAAATTGCAACCTTTTGTATGCTAATGGGGATGACCCAGTAGAAAGGCAACAGTTGATGCACAGAGAAGGGGAGAATTATTAAAACAAGGTTCTCAAGTAAGCAAGAAGGCAGGAATAAGTGCACAGCTAGAGGGCTTAATGAAGTCGGAAGCACAGACCAGTCACCCACAAGTAAAGGGAAGCAAAGAGTGTTATCACCCCAATGATAAGTGAAAATGAACATGGGAATCTGAAGAACCTTCTCCTCAGGTTCTTTCTTTTACTCAGTGAAACATGAAGCAACATAATCATGTGAGAGTGTGGACAGTGGAGTCAGGGTTAGATGTTTGCTGACAGAAAGGAAAATACAATATTATCTAAGGGGAGAGAGACTGAATGGTTAGAGGTACATAGGATTCCAGGAGAGCATTATAGGCACTTGGAGTCAGTGAGCATGAATAAAGTGAAACAATCAGTAATGCTATGTTCTCCTGCTATGTTCAGTTGTAGGCGAGAAGGTACAAGTGGGTGGAGAATTGGGCTTAACTAGAATTCTTGTGTAGCAAAGCAATGACAATGCTAAGTGAAATAAACCAGTCAGACAAAGACAAGTACCATATGATTTCACTCCTATGTGGAATCTAATGAACAAAATAGAGACAAACTCTTAGACAGCAGGTTGACAGCCATCCCGGTTAGGGGTTTGGGAAGGTTGGGGGGATGTTGTAGGGATTGAGCAAAAAAAGAAAAAATTCATGGACATGAACATGGACAACAGTATTGTGATTCCTGGGGGAGGGGGACAGACAGAGGTGGGGGGCATAGTGAGGTTAAATGGTGATGGAAGGAGACTAGACTTGGGGTGGTGAACACACAATACAGGTACAGATGATGTGTTGTGGAATTAGGCACCTGAAACCTGTATACTTTGTTAACCAGTGTCACCCCAATAAATTCATTAAAAGGGGAAAAAAGAAACATGAGAGACCCAAAAGAGTTAAGAATGTTTACAAAGGACTGACAAACATAAAATTAAACTTGACAAGGTAGATGGTGAAAATATAGAGAATGAGCCCTGGCCTGTTTGGCTCAGCGGTTAGAGCGTCGGCCTGTGGTCCAGAGAGACCCGGGTTCGGTCCCCGCTAAGGGCATGTACCTCGGTTGCAATTTGTCCCCGGCCCTGGTTGGGTCATGCAGGTGACAGCCACTCGATGTGTCCCTTTCACGTCGATGTTTCTCTCTCTCTCTCCCATTCAAGCTGAACAAAAAAATGGAAAAATGTCCTCGGATGAGGATTGAAAAACAAAAAAGAAAATATAGAGAATGAGAGAGAGAGCAACGATGATAGGATCCATGGGTGGATGACGCTTTGGTGGGTGTGAGGATTATTGAAACAAAGGCACTAGAGGAAGTACCCTGGAAATATAGAAGGTAGTTGTGAGAGGGAAATGTGTAGCATTTAGATTTAGGATAGGTTGCACTTATTAGTAATGAAAAGATCAAGGGCATAACTATGCAAGTGAATAGCTGATGGGGGATATTGAAAAGGTCATTTTCATGGAATTTGAATTGACAAGTATGAGACAGAAGCAGTGTTAGGAAAAGAGACTGTGAGCGGGAGCTATTGTATTTTGTGTGTTTGTGTGTTTTTCTTTATTTGTTTTAGAGCGAGAGGAAAGGAGAGGGAGAGAGAGATAGAAACATCAATGAGAAAGAACATTGATTGGCCACCTCCTGCATGCCCCCCAACTAGGGATCAGGCCTACCACCTGGGCATGTGCCTTGGCTGGGAATTGAACCGGTGATCTCTTAGGGCATGCGTTGACATTCAACCACTGAGCCACACCAGCCAGAGAGGAGCTACTCTTTTTAATGTGTGAGGGGAAGCAACCCAGGGCCATAGATAACTGTGAGAGTGAGGGGTAATGGATGGGTACTGAGTGAAGGCACGAGATTCAAAGTGTACACCTTAAATTTTCATAGTGTTACATGTTGAATATATTTCAGTTTTTTAAAATGACAATTATTGCAGCTGTTCTGCATGTCCAACATTTTGGCTTGACCTTTACTTGGATTTCATGAACCTCTATGTATGTTTTTGGTACATCTCAATTGACTTGTTTTTTTTGTTGTTGTTGTTGTTGTTGTTTTCATTTGCATCTAAGATTATCCTCAGTAATAATAAAGCTGTGTATTAACATACTACCTCCCCTCAAAAAAAAAAAAAAAAGTTGAAAGAAAAAATGTCCCATAAGCAGTAAAAAGGAGCAAGGAAGAGAGTTTTCAGGGGAAGGAGCATCTTAAGCTGAGAGATGGGTTTCCTCAGAGCAAGAAGATCAAGATGTTCACAGAAGAGGGTGAGGATGCAGGGGATTTTGCTGATGAATGACCATGAGTAGTAAAGGGCATAATGAACAATGTTATAAAATACAGGAAAGAGTAGAAACTGGGGCTGGAAAAGGTGGTAACGTTTAGGGGGGCTTTGAGTATGGGGAATGAGGGATGACTTGGAAGCCTTGTTATAAAGGGCACAGTTGGTTTAGTCCTAATTGTCCCCAAGGCAAGTAAGGAGGGGAGGCTGTGGGTACTGAGGGGAGGCAAGGCTGCGTAGGTGAGGATCTTGCCAAGGTCATGGAGTGAGAGGCTTTTATCTGACTCCTTCTGATAAAAGCATGGAGTCTTAGAAGGGATACAATCTTGGTATACAGGCAGTTTCTCTCTCTTTCCTTTGGTAGCCTGCGGAGGGCACCTTCTTGGAGGGCCCAAGCTACTCCATGAATTCTGCTGAAAGAGACTTCTGGGCAGAAAAAGGGGCATTGTTTCCCTAATTCCAGCTAATTTGTCTTCCACATCCTTGAATGGTCCTGAGAGCTTTATGTCTTATGCTAGTGAGCCATGTACTTATGGAAGAAAATATTTGATCAGAAATAAATAAGTCTGATGATTCAATAGCTACAGATACAGTGCTACTCAAAAAGGCAAAGATGCTTGCTGACTACTGTCTGAAATAAGTCAGGAAGAGAATATATATCCCGAATTAAATATCTTCCCTGCTGCCAATCCTGAGGCCTGAAATGTCATTGTTAGAGAATCATGGAATTTCAAGTCTAACTGAGACTTTAAGAAAAAGGCATCACTTTGTGTTGTAGCAGAATGAGTGCAAGGTTTGGCATCTCCCTGATCTGTGTATAAATCCCAGCCTGGACCCTCATAGACTGTGTTGTATCTGTCACTTGCTCCCACTCCCTAACCTGCCAGGGGGGCAAGTTTCTGTTGGGTGGAGAAGTGCCAAGTCCTCATGTCTGCTAAGGGTTTTCAAGGAAGTAGTCACACGGTGGTTTAGTATACCAGGAGTGCCACTGCATGAAACAATATTGAAGAGAATATACATGGGCAGAAGGCAAATGTGGACATCTTCAAAGCATGGAATATAAATATGTCTCTAAATTTAAGTTTCACAAATATCCTGCCTCTCAATTCACACTACCGCCTTGTGGGGTAGTAATTCTCCACCATGAAAGTATTTGAGTAAAGACCACCTACTAGAAACAACGCAGAGATAAATCACCTTTAGGGTCTCTTCTACTTACAGATCATTGGATTCATAAAATTGCATAATAATTGCACAGAAAAGAGTCAGGGTGAAATTATGAAGCAGGAAAACCTACATTCAGTGTTTTCCCTCAAGGCATTCAAGGACCGTCTCCCCTCCCCCGGAGACACACACGCACACACTCGCGCACATGTGCCTTCACTTGGAAGTGGCCCACACTGAAACTTCATGAGCTTCTCACCATCCCACCTCCCAAACCCCAAATCTCAGGGGAAAGGGCACTTCTCAGAGAGTCAGTGTAGTGAAGTGGTTAAGAATGCAGGCTTCAGCAACTTACATGGGGGGTGACGTTGGGAAAGTTATATACCCCTTCTGAGTTTTGTTTTTCCTGATGTAAAAGAGAGATAAAAGACCCTTGGAAGTGGTATTGTAGAGACCAAAGGAAGTAAAGTCTTTAGTATAGTGCCTGGTGCACAATAAGCTTTCAGTAAATAGTGACAATGTTTTATTGCCTTTTTTTTTAGTGACCATTGTCATTTTATTGCTCTCTATATTTTCTTGCTCCTGATGTTGTTGATTTCCTGTTGATATGTTAGGATGCTAATATCATCCCCCCTCTCTGAAGTGATGCAAATAGTAACAATTACGTACTGCCTGCCCCATTCAGGATCCTCTCTAGCACTAGGGCAAGAGAGAGGGCAGCTGGTGCATTCGCTTAGCTGACAGTCAGTTTGGGGACCTTTTAACCCCTCTTGAGTCATACAAAAGAGGCAGAAGCTTTGTATGCTGGAGATCAAGGTGACCAGGGACAGAGTAGATAGCTTCCAAGTCTGTAGTCATTTCTGATTGTCCTGTACACAGCTCTCTTTTTTCAGTGTTGGTTGTATGAATGGAGGATCTAAATTTTTTATGTATTTAAATCAAGAGCAAAAGGTAAGACCAGGACAACAAAAGGCTTATTCCATAAGGTATGTATGTGAAAAAAACCTTAGGCAAGCATTAGGTAGTGGGCTGTTAGAGAATGTTGCCTTCAATAAGCAAATCTCATGGTCACATATGTACAATTCATGATTTCTTACCTGGGCTGGCTGTGGAAGGTGATGATTTTCTCTTCTGACTCCAAACTGCTTCTCCATGGTCATTGTCTCTGGTTTTCCAGAATGAAGAGTCCACAGTTGTCCAGAAATAACATTTATTAATCAAAAATAAAGCACACATTGAAAAGACCTTGTAAATAAAACTATATATTTATAATGCTTTATTTTTTTTTTGCTTCAGTACTCCACAAAACACTACAGACAATACCAAAATAATTCAATAAATATTAAAAACTTTCAAGATTATAAGACACTCTTTATCATATGTGAGCATCCACAATGCCACAACCATTAGATACACTATTAAATACTATCGTAGATATCTTTCTTAAATAAGGGATATAATTACTTTTTTATCCAGAAGTCATCACATTTACACATATCAATACACAAGAAAACAAACCAGAGTGAGTGAAGCAGACACCCCAGTGAAATGGAGACACCTGCCTGTGCATCAGTTAAAGATATTACAGTGTTAACAGGATAGAAGTCAACACACAAAAGGGAAATGTTTGGGTTTTCTTGGGGTAGGAGGAGTAAAAGTGGGGCATTTAATGAAAGCCTCTTACATATTTTCCATTGCTCTCTTAGTAATATGCTCCCTTCCCTTTTCTGCCTTTTCTTGGTTGAGGTATTCCAGCACTTTCATTAACAATTCTTCATCCAAGTACTGTCTGTTTGGGGCATTCTCATTCTTCAGGGGCCCCATGGGGAGCCGTTTGCTCAGTGAGGCCGAGGCTGAGGCTGGTTTGTCAGTCTCCTGAGAGCTTCCTTGATTCAAGTGTTCTTTGATGGTTTGCTGGATTTGGTCCTCTTCCTGTAGGTCATCTTCAGATGAGACTGGATTGGGAGCTCGCTTCATCTGGTTTGAATTCATGATTTCAGGATATTTAACTAGCATCCTAGCCAAGTACTCTCCTAATTCTTGATCCTTGTCATTCAGGTTTTCATATGCCATTTGTCTGTTTTCAACATCTGGCATCCAGACACCTTTGGACAGCTGGTTTGCTCTCGATCTTCCAGGGCCATAGGAGAGTCTCGGCAGAACCTTCTCTCTGTTAGACTGACCAGGATAATATGGAGGCTTTTGATCTGAAGCACTTTCCATCCCTAAAAGATTTAAAATGTCCTCAACACTGAGCCCATCTGGTAGGGCCTCTGTCACAGCACGACCAGGTATCTTGGGGTAGCCATTCTTGGAGAGCATCTTATTTGGGAACATCTCTGGACGGTCTAAGTCCACCTCTGAGATGTCATCTAGGTCAACAGGAAGTTCAAGTTCCTGCTCTGGTTCCACTGATCCATTTGGTTTCTCTCCTGTTCTGAGCATGTCAATTAAGTCTTCAGGGGGTATCTGCAAATTCCTTGAAATTTCAATCAGCTGATAAATAGACTGAGAATCAAGTGGTTTCTCAAAAAGCCTGGTTGCTCTTTCTCCATTTTGCCCATTCTGCAACTTCCCATTCCCTGCAGCACTCACTAACCTTTTCAGATAGGCAATTACTTTGGAGACATCATCCGACAGTTGGTCTTTACTCTCTTTCCGGAGATCTTCATCCTGGAGGCCCGGCTGCCCTGAACGCTTCATTTCATTATTGGTTTGTTCGTTTTTTTCCATATTCTCTTTGCTGTCTCTTACCTCTTCCTGAGTTTGACTCTCTATTTTTTCCTCTACTGGGTTCCAATCTTCTCCCCCAACCACATCCTCATAGGCAATGTTATTGGCTTTATAGATATCATCTTCATCATCTGCGTAAAGTTTTTGCTCCTCGTCAGCCCTCTCGCGCTTCTGGTTGTTTGGTCCGGTCAGTTTTCCCAGCTCCTGGAACACAGATTCCAGTGTAGCAAGACTTTGAGGGGTATATTGTTCCTCCACAATTTCATTTGTGCGCTTAAAGGGGTTGTCCCTGGAGCTCTCTTCATACAGAGGAGGGAATCGCATGTGCTTGAGCTTTCTCTCTGGCCACTGTTGAGTCTCATAATCATCAGGCATGTCAATTGGAAAGTTCTTCTCAGAATTCAAGGCATAGGGCTTGTTTTCATTTGGTGCAGACTGAGGCTCATTCTCAGCCTGTCTCAAAGCTTCAAGGATTATTTTCATCCATTCATCTTCACTCAGGGAATCCTTTGAACTTTCTGGCAAGTGACTTTCATCACCATTTTCTTTTTGTTGAAGGGGAGCAGAGACACCTTGGTAGGGATTATAGTCTGGGCTGCTTTCTTCTTTGTGAGCTTGCTGTCGGAGCTTTTCTATGTATTCCAAAGCCCTGATCATTTCAGGGCTGGGGAACCTTTGGGCATTTTCCAATCTGAGGTCTGGTTCTTTCTGAAGCAGCTGGTTTCGTTGAAATGAAGCTGCTTCAGCTCCAGAGATGAGGAAAATTAAAGGGATGAGAGACAGGGCTGTTCCAAGCCAGTGAGTCTGAGCTTCTGCCATGTTCAAAAGATTTCCTTAAAAATGGAAAACATGAGTAAACACAAATGAGGCAGACTAGAAGACAATATAGCAAAAGATATAATCAACCACTGAGGGAAAAAAACATAGTAGAGATTACTTCACACTAAATTTAGGATGACTGTTTTTCCATAAATATGTTCTCCATGATCCTCACAAGCTAACCACAGGAACCTAGCAAAATTGTTGCCCATTTCATCAAATTTTATTTTTTTAATTACAAAACAGAAGTCTCCTTTTAGTGTGCATTTTTCTTTTTAATAAAAACTTTCCAAAATAGGTTTTTGGTTTTCTTGTATAACATTCCTTTTGAAATCACTGGTGAAAAGATTAGTTGGCTTAACTTAAAACATGCATGTACACATATGCACACACAAAATAATTTCCTTAAGGTTGTATCAAAAAACATGTGGTTTAGTTCCTAACTTATCTACTTAATCGTGTTGTAAAAATGTAGTGGCAATTATATTATTACATATGATAAATTGATACAGCATGTTAATGCCAATCATACTGAATTACCTAGTGGATGAGTCCCACTAATGTACATTTCTCAGAAATAACTTATTCTTACTCTGCCTCCAAATCCAACTATCAATTTTGGAAGGTGTATAACTTAATTAACTCCACAACATATATTTTCTCAGGTCCGAGCTAGTAAGCTAACCCAATGAAGTTTCTTTTTGTGTAAACATATTAAAATAATAAATTAAACTGTTTTAAAGTATCTGTGCTCCACATTTCTTCTAATAATTTTAGTGTCACTGTCTTGCAAAATGTAATCATGGTTATATTTTTTATCAGCCCTCAAGAGTGTATAGTAAATAATAACATTACAGAGAGAAGATAAGTTTACTTAACCAATCTATTTCTGAACTTGTGACTGTTCAGATTCAGCTTGATTTATGTCTGTGTCTATTTTGGTCCAGACCTGTGAAGTCTTAAATGACTCATACTGTTAAAATGTCTTAAAACAACCACTATGTAACTCTCAATTTAGATATACACAAATGATGTGTTGAAGTGTTCCTACTTAAAAATCTTCATTCATTTTTTTCTCCACTGCCTTATTATCTCACATATGAATTAACAAAAACATCAGTTCTTATATGTTTTACATTTGGCATTGCTAACACTGAAAAACTATTGTAATACTTGCTACTTTGTTGCAAACAAAATAAATGTAAAGGAAGTTTATTCATAATATCTTATCTGGATCATGGTTTTGTAATATATAAGTGGGTACAATGTTCTGTTAGCTTAGATATCAATTGTAGAAAATATCATTGTTTACTAAATCATTGGTATTTGAGTAATTTTTAAAGCCTCAGAAAGGTTGTAGTTATAAAAATTTCTTAATACTGATGCATATATTTATTTAAATAATTTTCATTAATGAGGCTACTTAATTTGCTGAAAAAAAATCTCTAAAAGCATGTCAGAAAAAACTTCTAAAATACTATAAATCTTACTTACTCAAAGAAATTTTATTCATAAATTCTTAGGTCTAAATAAAAATTCCTTATACATTGTTCTTCATATTACTTCAGGATTAATTTAGCTTTGGTAATCTATTTTTGACACTATCATTTGAAATGGTAATTTTAAGAACCTTAGTAAACTCATTTTCTTTTCAACCATTATTCTGAAGTATTCTTAACATATGAATTATGTGCTTGTCTTTAAAATCATTGTCTTATAGGTGGGCTTTACTGTGGAGTTGGGGCAGAATACTCAATGCAGGTATTTAAACCACTAACGATCTCTACCCTTTGGTCATTTATAAGGTTTAGTATGGATGACATAGTTATTGCCTTTGAGTAAGAATCAAGGGATTTCTTTCTCAAGTAGCAGCTCTTCTAAGTAACAAAGATGGTTTCAACAGTTCTAATATTCTTTAAAGGGTTTGAACTAAAACCTCATAAGTTAACAGGTCTTTTCTGTTGAAATTTGACTGGAATATGAACAAATACAGGTGGATATATCTAATTCAAGCAATACAACCAGTTAGAATACAGGAAAAATAACATTTGGCCCATTCAAATATTTAGCAAAATATTGTACAACCTTTTTCAATCAAAGCATAATAATTATAGTTTATACAGTTATGGGTATTTCCCTCATGTATTCAAAATGATCATCTCTCTGTAATTTGTGGTCATATCCAACCTATAACCCAAGATAATATTTCACTCTGAATAAAGGAAGAAGCCTGTGTTCGAGATCATTCTAGTTTTACTTTCCTGGGACTGAAATTAGAAAATCTTAATGTAAGCCCTTTCAGAATTATACCAATTCAGAAAATAATTTTATACAGTTAATTTTGAGGTCTTGCAAGGTAAATGTCAAAGGAAAATATAGTTCCAAAATTGGTTGCTAAGATATTTGACTAATGGGTTTAACAGCCTTTGAATTATTGACAACCTACTGTTAAAAATAATAAACATATAAATTATATCTCTGGTCTTGTATCTGATTCTTGGGGGGGGCAAAAAATTAAGGAAAGAAGCAAAATATCGAGCATAGTTAACTTTACATTAATATGTATATTGATCCTAAAATTCTTAACTTTTTCACTCTTGTTATAACTAAATTACATTATACTTAATTACTATCCAACAGCAAGTGGTATAAATCATAGATTCAATCACATATATACACATCACAGATTCAATCACATATATACACATACAATGTCCTTACATTGCCTGATGAGCAGCAGGTTGCTATTCAGCTATTCTATAGATATAAGCTTGTTAAACAATATTTTCTTCTCAGCTAGAAATTAAGGGAAGAACAAACAATTTAGAATTTTTTAGTAAATCGAACAGAAAAGCAGCCTTACCTCTTTTTTAAAAGGCAGAGAAGGTCCACAGCATGTTCCTCGGAGTCCGCCTGGTGAGCTGGTCGGGCCGTTTCAGCACCCGGACAGCTCCTCGGCTTATAGGGAGCCGCCGCGCCTGACTCCGCACTGCCACACTGACGTCACCCTGTCAAGCCACAAACCCGAGCACAAGCGAGCTTTTTTCAAAGAACCCAGAGAAAATAATCACTTTATATATTTTTTAAAAATGCTGCATGCTTACGCCACCTGTCTTTTTGTGGCAAAAATTGCAGTTGTCTTCTTTCCTTTTATCAAAATCTTTGAAGCTTGATATAAAATGCTCTGCACAATTTCCCTTAGGAAGAAAGAATTCTGCCAGGCAGACATGGCTAATTGCAATAAAATCTCATCTATGTCCCAAAGTCTTGTGATAAGATTTGCTGTTTTTCTTGTCATCATTATAAGAAAATTTTACAGACAAGGTTGTTTTCTTCTTTATTGACCACAAAGAAATTATATTACCATGTCATGGTATACTCTGAGAGGAACGAAGGGCACACTATAGATATGAAAAGTTTTATTTCATATCACGATCACAAGCAGCATTGCTTTTAAATGTGTATTTATTTGAGTAAAAAAGAAAAAGTTTCTCTTTTTTTAAATGAGAGTACACTTTAAGGCTCTAATGATTTGGAATTTTGCTTTGGAGTTTCGATAAAATTTTAAAGTGGGCATTCCTAAGGTTTCAAGTATAGCAGCAGATAATTCTATATGAATGTGGTGTAATATGTTATAATATCTCAAAAAAGAAAGCTCAAAAATTGAGTGTTAATGAAAATATTTCCATTAAGAAACAAAAACAAATTATTTCAGTTACCAAAAAAAATGTGACATGTAATTAAAATTCATTTGCAGTTGGGAGGAAGTTGGGATATAAATATTTTCCTTCTGTTGCATCTGATGAATTGAATACCTTCCAAAAATATGACCAATACAGGGAATAATATAGTAGTTAACTCTCAACCTCTCAGATTTTTTTCTTTTTCTTTTTTTTTTTTTTTATCCTCACCTGAGGACATTTTTTCATTTTTTATTCAGATAGAGTGGGAGGAAGAGAGAGAGAGAAACATCAATGTGAAAGGGACACATCGAGTGGCTGCCTCCAGCATGACCCAACCAGGGCAAGGGACAAACTGCAACTGAGGTGCGTGCCCTTAGCGGGAACTGAACCCTGGTCTCTCTGGACCGCAGGCCAGTGCTCTAACCGCTGTGCCAAACTGGCCAGGGCAACCTCTCAGGTTTTAAATTCATGAGCACTGCTGTGCTGATTCTATATATTAATAATTTATATAAGTATAAATTTAACTTTATTTTATTAAAGATACGAGTTTCTAAAAACTATATTATTTAAAATATATTTTAAGTATGCGAAGGAATCTTGTCATTTAAGAAGTCCTTTTATATCTCTATTAATGAATCACCAGCCACTAATTTATCCTTTCAATAAGTTACAATGACTACTAAGTGGCAGATACAAAGATGAATGATATATAAAGATATGTAATGATACACATATGTGACAAATATTTATATATATATTGCTTTTGAGGATGCTTTAGTTTAATGAAGAGGACAGACAAATATTATTTTGATGTAAATTGGAAAGCACTAAGAAAAGGTTAGCCAGCAGTGTTTGGGAAACATTGTGGAGGGCCACTCGATTCAATCTAGAAATTTAGGGGGTAAAAGTTGGGGGTCATGGGGGAAGTCTCCTGGAAAAAGTAGCTTGAACTGAAATTTTTCATTATCAGGTTTTATTAAAGTGATATCTAACTATGCTAGATAAACTACAGTACTCAAACTCCTCAAGGAAATAAAAATAGTTTAAAACCTTAGGAAAAAAAAAATACTGGGAAGAGTAACCCTGGATTCTCTCTTTACTCTCCTGATGAAGATATTTTATTTCCCTAAATGTTTAAGAGACCGTCTGTGGGTTGACATAGAACTCATATAAGCTCAGACTGGAGTCCTATGGCCAATTCACCCTATACTCTCATATTTCATAACAGGTTTTTAGAGCCTGGTCAAGTTCTAGGTTGAAGAGAGCTGAGAAAACCCATTTCTAAGCATCATCTCAATGATACCAGTTCATTTGCTGATATTTCATTAGCTCTACATACATAACATTTTCTGAAATTTTTACAAAGGCCATGGTGAGTTTGATTTAATTTGTTTTTTAGTAGTTTTGTGTGGCCAGTTGAGCTAACCAGCATTAACTCAGCCTCAGAAAATTCCACAAGGTTACTCTTAAAGGGCTGAGTTGGTTCAGCATAGGTCTCAACAGCTCTCAAGAAAGTCACTCTTGACCTGGTTAGTTCACATATGTGGAACTGAACTCTTTTGGCAAGGACCAGAAGCTATGTTTCTTCTAAGACTCCAAAATCAACCTCTTACCTCAGCATGTCTTTAATCTCCCCAAATCCATATAAAACCTAATTCAAAAACTCCGAGTAGAATTGAGGTGTCAGGAGATAGCTGCTGGGATGGACTTGTTCCATCAGCTAAAGGGGTGGGTAGAGCAATGAGCCAAATGTGGGTAACTGAGTTCCTGTCTATTATAAGATACTATGAAAAATACTTATCATTCGTTGAGTTCCATTATGTTCCAAGCACTGTACTTGGAACTTCAGCAACCTAATTTAATCCTCAGGATAACTATAATGGATAGCTATTTTTATCTCTGTTTTGCAGATGAAAAAACTGAAACTCAGAAATAAGTAAGTTGGCCACTGCTCCCTCACTTATAATTGGTAGAGATAGGTTTGAACTTAGTTCTTGCCCAAGGCATTTCTATATAAAGATTATGGTCCGAGTACTCTGCTGGGTGATAGAAATAAAGCAATGCATATGGCATGGATCCAGTCATTAGAGTTCCAAGTCTAGAACGTAGGCACTTGGATAAAAATCCTCAGGGGTTGTCCCATTTGCTTTTCCTGGTCACTGCTTTTCCATTTCACTGGCCCAGACTCCTATCTGGAGCAGCAAAAAATGGAAAACAAGAGTCAACATTAAATAACTTTTTTCATGCTATGTGGCCTATTAAAATATCTTCCAAATAAGAGTAGTTATTGGATTTGGAAAATTCTATTCTCCAGTGGCCTATGTTTTATAGATTTTTCAATGAGTTATACTTAATATATCTCTAGAAATCATTAATTTTGTCTCCAGTAGTTATTTGTTTTAAAGGGAATTATATTCTCTAATAGATGTCTATTTGGAGAAGCTAAAATGCAATATACAGAGAGAAGGAAATCTTTTTATCAATGTGAAGTCTTTTAGAATATGTATAATATATTAAAGATAACCTAAATATCTTTTTATCAGTAAGCCTAAGATATGATTATTTTAAATATTCCTTAAAATTTTTAATTTTCTGTTAGGTCTAAATTGCAAACCATCATTGCCTCCAAATAGCAATGCTCTGTATTTTAGACATTTTCAAAATAATTATGTACTGTGTATGATAATGGTTTTTTACTAAATTAGCTGAATCCCTACCATGGAGCTGTTAAGATCAAGCAAGTCATTAACAATTTAAATCTAGTCAATTAAAATAAACTAATTTGTTTTTATGATTGGATTTCCTTACATTTTGATCATTGTGTTCTTTGTTACACAGTTTCATATTTCATTTAGACCAGATTTTGACTTTTTTTTGTCATTTGTAAAAGCAATCTTCTACCTTAGTAATCCTTCAATTTGAAATGCATCTCTCTTCCACTCCATTACACTTCTCATTTTGTTTCAATTTACATGAAAGCAATTAAGATCCAGAAGGCCAATGTATCTTCTTTCTTCCATTTCCCCAGTCTCCTTCTTCTCTGTCTCTAACTCCCTCACTCACCCTATCTTCCTTGGAAGACAAGACTCTTTTGGAAGAGTCCAATCTGCAGTATATATGACCCGAGGTCCTCCAGCTTTCTCTGGAGGTAGGGGTGGAGGGGTGGTGGTCTGCATTGCCTTCCCCTGGCCCCCCCAAGGCCAGGGCTATTTTTCATTGCTCATTCCTCAACTGTCTGCCTTCCCTTCTTTTTACTTTTCCTTCTTTACCCTCCTTGTTAACTCTTTGCCTCCCTGGTGCATTGCTTCCAAATTTTACTTAAACTCCTCTCTTTTAGTTATCATATACTTTTTTCTTATTAATAAATGTTCATGTCATAAGATGACTTTTTCTTAAACTCACTATCAAAGAGGAATGAAATGCTTTTCCACTTCCCTTGCAAACGCAAAGCCTGCCAAATTGCTGTTCAGAGAACATATAAATCAGAAACTGGGTCCATTTAGTTTAATACTTTAACTACTGAGTTTCCCAGACAAAATCCACTAGGAGGCAGGAACTCTATTTTATATCACTGTACCCTCATACCTAACCCTGTACCTTGCACATAATGGCTGGCCAAAAATATTGGCCAACACAATCAATTCAATGGGGTTGAATTGAACTAACAGTTTCTCATTCCTACTGTCAAAGCTTCACACACTCCATCTTGAGATTTTTTTTAACCCTTTCAAAGTGTTCTCATGAGAATGAACTATCTTCATTCATTTGAGCTTTAGGCACTGCTACCAAATTGTATTTCTTTTTTCTTTTTTTTTTTTTTAATTGATTTTTAGAGAGAGGGGAACAGGAAGGGTGAGTGAGATAGAAACATCAATGAGAGAGAACATCGATTAGCTACCTTCTGCATACCCCCCTCTGAGGATCAGGCCCACAATCTGGGCCTGGGCCCTGACCAGGAATTAAACCAGCAACCTCTTGATGCATGGGTCAACGCTCAACCGCTGAGCCACACCGGCTGGGCAGGTTTTGTTTTTTGAAGGAAAATTTTCCTTGACTCTAGGAACACTCTGTATTTTTCTATTTTGTCTCATTTTGTAAAGCATTTTCCTACTATTTGAGTTAAAATTTGAAGTTGCCCATAGAGTAAAATGAGCCAGTTAGAATTTCCGATATTTGTTTATTCTTTGTAATTTTTTTCTTACAGTGAAGAATTTTATTGAGAAGTGAAGTGTAAATTTGGGGAAACTGTGGTAAATACAGAAGAAACATGGAGTTTTGAGAGTATTTCAAGGTGTTTTTTGTCCCCTAGACACTTTTTTTTTTTTTACTTTTATCAACGTACCACATTACTGATGGCCCCGGAAGGACTAGATAGCATTTAGGGCCTCTTCTCAATCTTGATCACCTCTTTTCTGTGTAAAATAGAAGTAAGCTGTGTAGTTATGTTTGCATTTGTCTGCTAGGTACTATAATATGGTCTTTGTCATAAACCCTCACCACTTAAACCAAATATATTTAGGCTATCTTCTCCATTGCCTTTGGACTCTGGACCCATCTGGTACTTAGAGGAAAAGAAAGTACCATTTTCTTAATCTAATACCATGTGTGTTTCAGCAGCTGCTCCCTCCGTGGGTTTGGGGAAGAGAAAGTCTGTGCACTAAGAATGAATTACTTTGCTTTAAACAATACCGAACATCTCAATCTTGCAGATTCTTCAGCCATGATTGTTTTTGTGAGTCAACGGGTTCAGTGTTTACGTGTAATAAGGATATTTTCTGTTTGGAAATCACCCAACTACACACTTCTTCCCTTCCTTTTTATCAGTGGCCCAGGGAGATGTAGGAAAATCTTCAAGGTTATAGTGAAGCATTTTTGTGGTTAAGTTTAGCATTTTGTGTCCAAGGTTCCCATTGACTCATTAGACAACTTTCACACTCTGTAGGGATTTTAGAGTGCTATTTTGGTGGAATGTATGTATCACTTCTGGAGGTAGGGCACCTGCGTATATAATATGGGGGGGGGGGGGCTGTAAAAAGGCTCCCTAACCTGAAACTTTCTCTCCCAAATCTAGCCACTCTGTCAGTATTCCACATCACAGACAATTTCTTTCTTGAAATTTTTGGTACAGAGACCAGGGACAAGTCAAATCATCTAATTACTTTGACACTGAAAGAAAAAAAAACGGATATGGTTTAGGTGGATGGTGTACAGAACTCTTTAGAGCAGTGGCTCTCAAAGTGTTGTCCCACCTGATAGCAATGTCCTCTCTCAGGCTCCACCTAAATCCACTGAATCAGAAACTCTGGTAATGCGTCGTAGCACTGGGCAGGGGCTCCTAGAACCCTGACAGTGATTCTGATGAATACTAAGGTTTGAAGACCACAGAGTTACAGCATAAGAAGGCAAGACTGAGAGGAGGGCTATAGGGTAGACCTTGAGAATCCTCAAAGGCCAGAACAAAGACCCTAGAACAGAGGTAAGAGTGCTGACAATGGGGAAAGTCTGGCAAAAAGTGAACTCAAAAGCAACAAAGAATGTCCTGATTGACTAATTTACAGTTTTGCTTTTCCCAGCCCCTCCAAAATATAATGTAATAATGTGTGAATTATAGTGCACTTTTTATCAGACAGCTCCGGGACTGAAAAGAGATGCTCAAGTGAGTATGTGACCTTAAAATGTTGTTATAGCTCTTAGTACTATTCACTAAGTATTTCTGATTCTCCCTTCTTTTGGGCATAGGATACAATTATACTTCTTGGACTCATGACTGGGTGGAGTCATGTAATGTGCTAGCCTACAAGCCTAGGGTGAACGTGTCACAGAGTTTACTTTTCCTCACCATAATGGCTGGCAAAGTTTGAGATGGTGGCTGCTCACACAGCCTTGTCCCTAAGTGAATGATTACAATGTGCAAAGTTTCCTTCTAGACCTTTGACAGGCATGTAGCTTGAGCAGGAAATAAAGCTGTTCTAAGCAACTGGTTTAGGGGGATTGTTTGTTACCACATATAACCAAGCCTATCCTGACTGATACAAATTTTGAAATCAACTGGTTTGTGATATGACTGTCACTCGAATGTCTACAGCCTTACAGTTATAGTCCTACCCAGAGAAGAATGCTGAGATACGTTGGCAATGACAATCTTGTCCTGGTTCCCCTACAGGCACCTGTTCTCAAGGAATCAATCAGATCCATCTATTTTTCCCAAAGTATGAAATGCATATCCACAGCACTGCTGGAAGTAGTTTTATGCTAGACAGAGGCATAACGTCAAGTAACACTGAATTACATAGTCTAAAATTCATTCCTTGCTCTAGTCTCCTGGTTATATAAAGAAGAAGATTTCAGTTGTGGCTAGTGTGTCTTTAACACTTACCTAATGCTTGAACAGCTTCCTTTTTTTGGCCTTAGAGCTTCCGCAGGTTGCAGGATCTAACCAAAGACGTATTAATATCCTTATATCTTTATTGAATTTATAGTTTGGGTTGCCTCCTACTTATGTAGGTGATAAAACTTTCAGACTGGGGCAATGGTACAAACCTCCTTCTGTTTAGGTGTTAGGCTTATCAGAAGATGCAACATAGAACAATACATATTAAGTAAATAATAGTACTTATAATGCTTAGAGATCAAAATAATTCTTCAAATGACTAAATTTGGGGAAATTTGTGTTTTGCTGCCGATCAACCTCAAATGAGGCTTACTTTTCATTTTTGGATCCAAAACTGGTTATCTCTCTCGGATCTTTTTCTCGTCTCTAAGAATGCTATATTTAATGATGAAAACATTTTTAATGATGAAAGCAAAACTTTCCTGAGAACAAATTCAACAGGCGGCAGGACAGTGTGGCAGAAGGTAGGATACGCCTCGCTTCTGCCTCGCTGTGCGGCCTCAGGCAAATTTCTCAGCCTCCTGGGGCCTCGGTTTCTTCATTTGCCAAACGAGGGCAAGGGCTCCTAGGCTGGGAGCCTCTAGATCCAGTCATGTTCTAGTGGTGGAAATGTTCGGGGAAGTTTGAGGGGCTCTGCAGAGGAACTGCCTGATTGCTATTCAGCCCCCACTCCCCGGGAATTCACTGCAACCCGGTTTGCCATACCTGAATTTTAAAATTGTCACCAACCTAAAAACAGAATTTCCTTTAGATGTGATTTCTGGACGTCAATGCCCGGAGTCATTGACAACGTCCCCTCAATGCAAACGGAGAAAGAAGAAACGCAAGCGTCTGCGTAAGGGGAGCTCGGGCTCTGCAGCCTGCGGAGGTGGTGTCTCCAGGGGCCGCTGCCAGCACCAGCTGCCCGGCCTTCGCCCCGGGTGGCGTCAGACCGACGAGTTTCAAGTCGGAGCCTGGGCTGCACGGTGCTCTGGCCCCGGAGGGCGGGCGGCTGGGCCGCAGATGTGAATGAGAGAGAACACCTCATTTCAGACCGCGCAGCCGCCTGCTCAGCCGGAGGCCAAGTTCAGGGTTTAATCACCTTCTCGGCTCAGCCCTACACAAAGGCACACGCACGGTGCAGGCAATTTGCACATTACGTATTCACCCAGGCGCAGCCATTCCTACGTTCATCCCCTGCCGCTGTCCTAATGAGTCTCGGGGACAAGGCTGAAATGTTCTGAGGCGTTGGCATCTTTCCTGATGGGAGAACTGCTTGATGCTGACAACACAGACAAAGCGACAGCCACGTCTCTGAGCCCCCAGGGACGGGGCCTCGCCCCACACCCAGAGCGACTGCCTTTCCCAAGGCTCTCAGCCATCGTGGCTGCTGAGCCAGTTCGAGTGTTCTGAGCCAATGAGACTCTTCACACTTCCTCTGGGCATTCATTCCCTGACCTCAACTCTGAAATCCCCAAATTGCCCGTGTCTGTGTCACTAGTATCCATTAGCTGAAGAAGGACTTAGGGTCTAGCAATAGCAATCAAAATAGCAATATAAAATCCTGGGTTTTTTGCCTACAAAGGCAAATTCCTTCCTTCTGAGCTATGCCTCATTACTCTTCATCTTAGCCAAAAGTCAAGAATGCTCCAGCTATTAGAAGGAGGAAGAGGCAGGTCACGGACAAGTTCTGGCACCAGACCGCCTGAGTTTGAACCCTACCTCTGCACTTACTAGCTGTGCAGGCCTGACCAGGTTGTTCTCCGTGTGCCTCTGCTTCCTCTCCCATCAAATATAAATCATAGTAGTAAATACCTCGTAAGGTTTTGTATATTTCATCCAGAACGATAATCGTGCAATAAATAGAGCACTATTATTATTAGCAAACATCTACTGGATATTTTCTTTATGTCAAACATTGCAATAAGCCTCAAGGATACAATATGAATATGATTCAGGGACTGTCCACACACAGTCTAGCAGGGAAAACATCCATCCCCACCTAAATGCAATGGACTGGGGTAAATCTGTGCATAAGGAGCGGTGGGTGGACAGAGACGGTGATTAGTTCCGCATGGGAGGGCTGGAGAGGAGTTCAGGGAGCAGAGAACTTGTGAAGGTGGAGGTCTAAGATGGATCGAAGCTGCCGGAAGAGCAGAAGCACTGGCTTCATCCTCACCTCCCAGGCAGCCTGGGTCCTTACACAGAACTTTCTTCAGTGGTGACCTATGGGTTATGCAGCTGTTCTGGAGCCTCACCTATGGTCCAGAGCCTTTCTCCCACACCTGTGCTCCTCCAGAGAGCCCTGCATGTCCCAGGGCAGAGCTGTTCCTCCCAAACCCGAAGATGCTAAAGCCAGTGAAATAATGAATCTCTTACAAGAACCAGGAGGGGACTTGCATGCAACCAAGATTTTCTGTATTATCCAAATATTCTGGTCTTTGGGACTTGGGATTAGGATCTCAGAGCTTTTATCAAAAACCCCAATAGGACACTGAGATAAACACTTTTTATGAATTCTTGGATGAGAAAGGAATCAGAGGAACATGAAGGCTGCGGTATAATTGTGACAGCTAATGTTCGTTCAGGTTACTATATGCCTTACACTCAATAATTACTATATCTTTATAACTAATCTGTTAGGTAGGGACTAATATATGTTGACCTATATGAAATTGCCATTTTTAGATCAAAAAATGGTTGAACATATTTTACATGATTCAAACTAATATCACCTTTTTGTTGATGAGGAAACAGGCTCAGAGACTGTCATGTAGTTCGACTGCCTGGGCTTAATTCTGGCTCTAACACATGATAATATTCTCTAGCCAATGAGGTTGGGAAGATTACATGGAAAGCAACAATAAATGTAAAGTGCTTGACACATAAGATCTCAATAATTTTTTTTTTTTTTTTTTTTTTTTTTTTTTTTAGTAGCAACTAGTCCCAACTTAAGGGACAAAAAGAATAAAATAGACTGACATGATTTCCTAGGCAATCAAGGAGTTGGGCTTCCCGGTACCCGGAGCTGAACACAAGGTCTGATCCTGCTTGCCCCAGATTCCAAAATCTGAAAATATGGGAGAATTTAAAGGTAGCAGTTCAGCACAAGGCTAGATTAGGGCAAAAATAAATCATTTTAAATAAACCATGAGCACCAGGAAATTGAACAAGAGGGAGAGTCTGAGGACCGAGCTAAGGGAGCAGATTTTGAAAGAGGAGATTCAATAATGAGTAGAACCTGGAGCAGTCACTGAGTTCAAGGTCAGAATGCTGGGGACAGAGACCCTTTGTTTGGTTTCTGGAGATTTGGAATGACCCTGCCAGGTTTGATTAAAGTGAACACTGAGAAGTTGACAGAAATGAACAGGATGGAGCATGAGAAGAACATAATGAGTAAAAGAGAGAAAATGTCAAGAACAGCCCCTTGATGGAGTCATCGATGGCCATTTCCCAGGAGCCATGGCAATGGGGAAGCTTTCCAAAGACTCCCCAAAAGCTTCCTCTGCTACTCTTCTCTCTCTGCTGCCCTGGGGATAGCTATAAAAGAGAGGTGGGCACCTGAAAATTATGCTGGACGTTTGTAAGAACTCTAACCCCCTGAAAGTATTGCGATTATAGCTTTTACCCTCATAGCCTCACTACTTTATCCCACTTGGAAATGTGATTAGTTAAGTGAAACAAATTTAAACTTGGAAATTGAATGATGGTCTTTTAAGTAGAATCCCAACTGAATAAATCTAAATCTAACTGGGGATTGCTGGAACACAGTTTTGTATATCTGGGTCTTACATAGGCTCCATGTGCCTTCTCCTTCAACTTCCTACTCCACCCCATGGATTTAAAAAAAATTTTTTTTTTTTAATCCTTCCTGGAGGACATTTTTTGCATCTATCTTCAGATAGAGCGGGAGGGAGAGAGGGGTAAAGAGAGAGAGAGAAACATCAACACGAGAGAGACACATCGAGCAGTTGCCACTCACACGACCCCAACTGGGGCGGGGGACAAATTGCAACCGAGGTACGTGCCCTTAGTGGGAACCGAACCTGGGACTCCTTGGTGCACAGGTCGACATTCTAACTGCTGAGCCAAACCGGTCAGGGCTAAATGTTTTTTCTTTATTGATTTTAGGGAGTGGAAGGGAGAAGGAGAGAGAGATAGAAACATTGATGAGAAAGAACATCGATTGGCCACCTCCTGCATGCTCCCCACTGAGGTTCAGGGAATCAAACCGGCAACCTCTTGCTGCGGGGTCAATGCTCAACTACTGAGCCACACCAGCCAGGTATGGGTCTTTGATAGAACAACCCCCTCCTTCAAGAGCCACCATTACTCAAGGTTTTCATTTAACTAGAGGTGCAAAATCCAGCAAGATAGATATGGGCTTTGAGCACAGACATACATCATTCTGTCTATTCATTGTCTCTCATGTAATTACTTGTCACCATCAACTCAAACTAGGACCTCAGAGGTTATTTTTAGAAATCATGGAAATAGTACTTTGGGGGCCCTGCACAGCCCTTGGCCCCGCAGGCCTGTCGTTCCGTGGCCTTAGCCTTCCATGAAGTCCTGCTCTCCGACAGAACCAACTGCAATACTGGCAGCAAAGCCATTTGAGTGACCTTCCACTCATACATTCACTCAGTCATTTGCTCATTCATCACATGTTTATGGAACTGACTGAATTATTCAGGAGGAATGAGCTGTCTTTCCTGCCTTCTTAGAGCTCACAGACTAGGAGCTGGAGGTTCGGGGGGTGCATGCAGGTAAGGTAAAAGGGGCACAAGCATCAAGCATTGTTAGATAAGACAGAATAAAGTATATTCTCAAAGAGGCTCAAGGAAAGGGCCAAGAGGGAAGAGGAGTAATTAATTCTCCTAAAAGTTCAAGAAAGCTTCATGGATATGGTGGCATCTCCTGAGGGAGAGCAATGAGCAAGGTACAGAGGAGAGGAAATAGGTCTGCCACAGAACATGGAATTTGGCTTGCCGTAACGACAACAGCTAACACCTATTAAATGTTTACCTTGTTCCAGCCACAGAGGTAAGTGCTTTACATAAGTTATAACTCTTAATCTTTATAATAATCTTATGAGATCCTCTTATTATTATTCCCACTTTATATAGAAGAAAACTGAAGGCACAAGAGACCCTGTAACTTTCCCAGGCTCGTGCATTTCCTAAAGGGGGAGCAGAGACCATCCCAGGAGGATTTGGCCTTCTCACTAGCCCCACACTGCCTGCCCTATAACCATGCTCCTACACTGCCTGCCCTATAACCATGCTGCCACACTGCCTGTCTGCCAACCACGCCCCCACACTGCCTGTCCGCTAACCACGCCCCCACATCCGCACAACCTGCTAGAGAGCAAGGGTAGAGTCTTGACAGAAACCCCCTTAGATGCCAAGTGAAGGGGTTGGGGCTTCATTCCTGTCTCACTTTCTAAATAGAAAAAGGAAACAAATGACAACACAAGAAAAGCTACTAGAGCAGCTGTGTGGAGAATAAATTTGCATTAATTAGAACGTTTAACACCTCAAACCAGAGCTTTAACCAAGGGAATTTCAGACTTTGAGGTAACCTCAGATGAAGCTGAGGGTGGAGGCAACAGCAGCGTAAAGAGACCCTACACATCCTGGAAAGGTAGATCTCCACAGATAGAAACCCACTCCCACCCTCTCTCCTGCAGATGAGCTCATTTAAACGAATCTTATTCTACAGATAAGAAGAGTGAAAATATGAGGGTTTTCTCGCCCAAAGTCATGCAGCTGGAAGGTGGCTGAACAGAGATCCAAACACAGGTCATCTGTCTCCAAGTTCTGTGCTCCTTTCCACTGCATGACTCAGGTTGAAACTTCCTGAGCTAACACTTCCACCAGCAGAAGCAGAAGCATGCCAGCGGGCTGCCCACAACTGCCCTTCCAACCTCTCCCAGGTTCCTCCAGCCCAGGAAACAGGACTAGTGGGGAGAGGCAATAGGTGGGGGCTAGCTCCCCCTTCTATCCCTGATACCTATGTTGTAAAAATGAGGCTATAATCTGCCCTTCTTGTCCCTCACCTCCCTCTCACTCCCTCCACAACACTTCAAGATGCTCTTGTCCCCTGCCTGCTGCCACCTACTTGTTGCTGTTGTTTTTCTTCAAAGGTTAGACCACAGCAAGTTATCTAAAAGTGCCCAGTGAAGAGTTAAATAAAACCGATCAGGTTGGAAAGGCAAGTGAACCAGATGCAGAAGATCAAGTTCCTCCTGTGTTTTAAACACAGGATGCTAAGAAGGAGAAATGAACCTCTAGACTGCTGTGGGACTTCTCCTCTTGCAGCTTCACAATTGGACACATGGAGCTGTTTGCCTTCCACCTAATTGCTACAAATTAGTTTTTGCATCTAATTGCATTAAAGCCTGGCCGATTTCTTCCTGCAGTTTTGAATGAGAAAGGGGCGGCCTGATTTCAGCTCCCTGCTCCTCTGAATACCAATCTCCATTTATTAGCTGGGGTGTCCCTGGAGGACACAGTGCTTCTGGCAGAGGGGCCATTTCTCATCAAGTCATTCAACACTTTTGACCAAAGTAAACCCCACCAGAATGTCCCTTCCTTAGTGGGACAGCAGCTCCATGGACTAAGAGAGGAAGACCAGAGCTGCTGGGCGGGAGCTGAGGACTACTCAGGCTCCACTGGAAAGGCATCAATGGAAGGCAAATGCGGGCTTGGGCGGGCAGCTGTCTGTCTGAGGCAGGTCCATCTGCTGGGTGAGACGGGAGTGAGGTAATACGCCAAATCAGGAATGTAGCAGCACTGCTGGTAATCCCAGTGGCCAGTGGATTAGAAGCAGGGCCCACTCACCCAGAGGAGGGCTTTGCTCATACCCAAGTCAGGTGGGGTGTGGGCTCTTAACCAAACCTTCCTTAAAAGTCTTCCATGGCTAACCACTGCTCTCAGATTGCACCCAATCTATGACAATGCTCACCAGTCCCTGTAGATGCTGCCTCTGGTTGTCTCCCAAACTTCACTTCCTTCCACTCTAGTCTTACCTCTCTTTTCCTCAATCACTCAGAGCTTTCTACCACCCCAGGACCTTAGTGCAAACCATCTCCTGAATGTGAACAGAGCTTCTAATCCAGACAAATTAGCTTTCATTCAGCCTGTAGCCTTCCCTTTACTCACCATGTCCTAATGGAAGCCACCCCTGACACCCATTTTTATAACTCTCAATTAATCCAATTTCTTATCGTATGGACTCTATTTTCTGTAGTCCTAATGCTCTGACATTTGATGTCTGGGTCCTGGAAAGACTGCCCTTCCAGGGTTAGCTAGCTCATAAGTGATAATAAAAGACTCCCCTTGCACGCACGACTTTGATAAAAATAAAAATCCAGAGCATATACCCGCTATCTCCTTTATCGAACTCTCACACATCAAGTTAATATTCCGCCTTCACTACCTCACCCAATCTTACCCACTCCTTCCCACCAACATCCCAATAGAGGATCTGGCCCATGCTCTGCTCTTTCCCCTGCTCTGCCTCCTGACTGACCCCGGGCTTCTCCAGGTGGCCCTACATGGCATGCGGTGGCTCCTGTTTCTAGGCATCTGTGAGTACAAACTTCTTAAACTTATGAAAAATAATTTTTTCTGTTTGTTTTGTATCTGAGATGATGAATGTTAACTAAACTTACTGTGGTAATAATTTCATGACATTGAGTCAAATTATGCTCCAGACAAATGTATACACTATTGTATGTCAGTCATATCTCAATAAAACTGAGGGAAGGACTTCTTCCTTCATGAAAATCGTTTCCACCTCTGTTGTCTTACCATACCTGCTTAAACCATTCCCAGGATACTCTGACACATTTGCTGTCATAGGACTTCCCTTGGTCGTTCCTATGACAGATCGCCTTATATCTCCCCCACTAGACTGTAAGCTCCCTGGGAGAAGGTTCCATATCTGGCTGTGCTTACTTTCGTTACTGCAAGTTCCTAGCTCTCAAGAGATACCCTAATAAAGAACAAATACGTGCTCCCAGTTCCATGAGAAGTCCTAACAGAATTACACAGGAGGAGTGAGGCAGAAACTTGCCATAATGAACAGGTTGCCACAGCCCAGCATGGAAACAGACTGATCACCTACATCTATGCAGGTCCCCAGAGCTTCTCTGAGGCGGAGAGGATGCCAAGCAAGCAGCAGGAGGACAAGCTCAGAGCCCAACAGCTGGAGAGATGAGCCCAATTCTGGCTCGGTCCGGGTCACTGGTATGTAGACTAAAGGCATCAATGGTTTGTTGCGAGGGCCTGGGGGCTTCGAGAGACACAAACCAACCCATGAATCGGCATGTTTGTATGCCCCACCCTGAGTGAACCTCCTCTGGCCACTTTCATCACCTTCGGATCTTTTCCACCCAAGCAACGACACAATGCTAACACTATACATGAACGAGGGGGCCGGAAATGAAGCCTCGGCCCTGCCAACCAGAAAGCCATGATTACTCAAGAACTTTGTGTTGTGTGTGCATGTGTGTTTATTTTTTTATTTACTTTTGTTTTAATGATTTTTTTAAATTTTTCAATTACAGTTGATGTACCATATTTATTAATTTCAGGTATACAACCCAGTGAGAATACATTAACAGGATTAAGAAGTGATTTTATTTTTATTGTGATATAATTGACATATAATACTGTGTAAGCTTAAGGTGTATGACATGTTGATTGACATATTTCTATATTGCAATATAATTACCACCCTAGCACAACAAACACCTCTCTCACGTCACACACTCATCATTTCTGTGGTGATAATATTTAAGATCTAGTCTCTTAGCAACTGTGAAGTATCTAATACAGTACTGTTGATTGTAAGAGGAGCCTGCTTTTCATCGTTATCTGAAAGAAAGCATCTGTGTTCTCAGCACATCCTTAGGACATTGCAGAGTGTTTCTGGAAATACATCCATTGACGCCCAAGGGCATTGAGGAAGACAGACTGAGTGATGGTTGACATAGGTGAACCTAAAATAATAGCACTGATAACCAACTCCCAGGGCTTACTCACAGGATGCAAGGGGGTCACTGTTGCTTCTCGTTTGCTGTTTAAAATGCGTCACAGAGGCTAAACGGACATCCTGTGCGTCGTTCTGGAAGACGCAGGTCCCTTGTCTGACACAGCAGGTACAATTAGGAGCCCAGCATCCAGCACCTCTGACCCCATCTGTGGGAGGCAGGCTCCCAGGCTCCGGTTCTATTTCCAGCCGGAGATGATGAGCCCGGGGAGGTGACGCATCCAAACACCTCGCCTGTTGTTTCTTAATTGACAGCCCGAGAGCGTCGCATCACATTATCTTTCCTCCAAACCCAATTAAGTAGCTTGCTTCTCCCGGAAGGCAAGTTAAAAAAATATTCCCTTTTATCCCCATTCTCCATTGCCATTCTCCAACTCCTAACCACCTCCCCATAGGCAAGCATACAAATGCGTTTAATGTGTATCATTTGTGCTTGTTTGCGTGCTTGCAATATGGGCTTTGTTGTTCTATGTGCATGCATTTTTAATTTATGTAAATTGTATTGTTAGCTGTCACCGTCCTTTCTTTTGCACTTTTTCCTCCCACTTACCACTTTGCCCCTGTGGTTTGGTTACTAGGTGCTCATCTGATCTGCACAGTATGAATGCCCACATCTTACCCAGTGGTGAACACTGATTGCTTCCCACTCTCCAGCATTGCAGACAATGTTGCCAGACAGCCTTGTGCCATGCCCCTTAGGACTTCTTACCTTTTCAAGGGCCAGATTACTCTCCGCGGGTTCTGAGAGTCCCTCCGCCTTTGCATTCCCATCCTGACCAAGCCTTTGGCATTCTCTAGTCTCCCACTTTTGCCAAACTAATATGTGTAAAGTGATGTTTCGCCAATTGAATTTGCATGTATCTGCATATTAATGAATTTGAGCAACCCTCCACAGGCTTGATGGTCTTCTGGTTAAATTGTCTATATCCCTTGCCTGTTTTTCTTTTATGGTTACTGTCGTGTGGAGTCCAGAAATTAATTTCTTATCAGTTTTAGACAATGTCACTACTTTATCCCATTCTGCCATTTATTAACTTTGTATTGGTCTATGTTGAACAGAAATGTTTAATTTAGATGTCATTAAATATATCTTTATTTTTATCCTGAGGTATTCATTCAAGGTTTATTTTATCTTTTTATTAATTTATTTTTGTTACAGATGTTTCTCCTCCACCCTCCCCCACAGACACCCTCCTCCCTATCCTGCCCCCAACCAAGCATTGTTGTCTGTGTCCATTGGTGACGCATACATGCATATAAGTTCTTTGGTTTATCTCACCCCTAAAAGGCTTTATTTTATTTTTTTAATTTTTGTCTCTGTATAACAAAGTAGTCTACAATTTTTACTAGTACGTTTACAGTTTTGACATAAAAAATTATATTGCTATTTGAAGTTTAATATATCTTCAAACTTACTGAATCTGTTAGTTCAAATGGTTTGTATGTTAAAGTTGTTGGATTGTTTTAGATTAGTGATTTCATCACTTGCAAATAACAAGAGTTTTACTTCTTTTTCTAAATCCTTATATCACTTTTGCTTGGTGCAAGACCTCCAGTACTCCGACGACAGAGGGCTGATGTAAGGATCTTTGTCTTTTTTTTTTTATTAACATACAATATTATATTAATTTCAGATGTACAACATAGTGATTCGACATTTATATACCTTACAAAGTGAAGAATCTTTGTCTTTTTACTGATC
Organism: Molossus molossus; assembly: GCF_014108415.1. Lineage (NCBI taxonomy): Eukaryota > Metazoa > Chordata > Mammalia > Chiroptera > Molossidae > Molossus > Molossus molossus. The sequence continues at coordinate 95,224,314 of NW_023425346.1, forward strand.
TCATATGTAATATATTATAGTTTCTCTATTAAATATAATATTTGCCATAAGTTTTCGAAATATAACTTTAGTCAAGTTAAGGAAATCCTTTCTTATTCTTAGTTTGTGAGGAACTTTTATCACAAATAAATCTTAAATCTTATGAAATGTTTTATGTACATGGATTGCAATAATCATTAGATGTTCCTCCCTTAGCTTATTACTGTAGGTCAATTACTGTGGATAATCTCACTGTTAGATTAAGTTGCATCATCTTTAAATTCTTTGGGAAATCTCTACTTGGTCATAACTTTTTAAAAGACAATATTAGTTGGTTAGATTATATTTTATTCAGAAATAATTCTGTTTTAAATTTGTTTCTTATCTGGTATTGGAATCAAGATCATGTAAGTCTCATAAAATAGGGGAGTTGTTCTTGTCTTATTATTTTCTAGATGAACTTACATAACCTACGAATGTAGTGCTCTTGATAAGTTTGGTGAAGTTCCCAAGAAGTCTTCTGTACCTTGGCTGGGGACACAGAATGGGTGGGTGCATAAAAGGAGTTTCTTTAATACTTATTGCTGCGCTAATTTCTCAATTTCTTGTTACATCAATTTTGACATTCAATTTTTTTCTAAGAATTTATTCCATCTAGTGTTCCTTCTTTTGTTCTTTTTGTTGTTGCTTTCCCTTTTTTCTTAATTCTTCTTGCCAAAGTTTTCTGTCTAATTAGTACTTTCAAAAGCCAATTTTGAGTTTGTTAATCTTTTATTCTTTGTCCCTGTTACATTGACATCTAGTTTATTTTCATTGCTTCTTTTCTTTTTTATTGATTTGCTCCACAGCTCTAGTCCCACGTCATAGGCTTAGCTCATTTACTTTTAAATTTTTAATGTTTCCTGAAAAGTATATTTAAAGCAATATATTTTCCTCAAAGTTCTTCTGCAGATGTGCCTGACAAGTTTTGACATGAATGCTTTCATTATAATTTAAGCCTAGGAATGTCTCCATTTCCTTTATGACTTCCTTTTGACTCCAGGTTTGTTAGTAGTAAGAAGAGATTGTCTCCTTACATGTGGGGTTTCTGTTAGCTATTGTTTTCTTATTAATTTCTCATTGTATCGCATTACAGTTGGAGTAATGGTCTATTAAATATCAGTCTCACAGAGTTTTCTAAAAAGTGCCATAACATATACTCCAGCCATGCTTCCCCAACCATAGTATCCAGAGGAAAAGTCAAGGATTTGGCTAAAAAGCCACTTTAAATCAAAGATCCATTGAGGGTTGATTGTGCTCAACGCTGACCTGAAATTGAGGGAGATTCAAAGGGTAGGTACCAAGCCATCTCCTTTCAATTAAAGAACTTGTAAACTTTCTGCAATGTTATGACTGGATCACTCGAAAAATTGGCAGATTTTAACCCACAACACAGTTCAGATATTTGAAGGTTAAGAATGCCATTTAGATTCAAAGGAGGAGCCAACGAACAATCACTTGAGGAGAAAGGCTACATGAGCTTGACACGAGCCTTGAGAGTGTGGAAAGATTCTAATAGGAGGAGGAAAATAATAGAGATGGAAGAACTCAGCTGAGGATTAGTATTTGGTACAAGGAAGGTATCTGATGAACACAAAAAAAAAAAAAGTGGAGAAATGAGAAATAGGTTGGGGAGGCTTGATGAGGCCAGAAAACAAAGGGTCTTGAAAGAGCACCTTAGTCTTAAAATGGTGAAAAATAGAAAGCCATTGGGTTACTGTAATAGGATTATTTTTAAATGATAAATTTCTAATTCTATGACAAATATGTATTTGCACCCTGCAGGAGTGGGGGATCTTTTTTCTGCCAAGGGCCATTGGGATATTTATAACATCGTTTTCAGGCCATACAGAATTATCCACTTAAAAATTAGCCTGCTATATTTGGTCAGGCTAATTTGGTGAGGTGTGTGATGTTAGCTGGTGCTGATTTCACAGGCCTAATATGGCCCGAGGGCTGGACATTCCCCAACCCTGGATGCACTTGTTAGGTATTAGTGAAACCAGGTACTAATAGAGTAGGTGTGTAATCTAGGATTCACATGAGTGCTCTTTTTAGACCACAAACCAGACTTTCTCAAGAAGTGTTTAGATTTATTCTTCCTATTCCTTGCCTGCTTGTTTATTGGTTTGTTTAAAGCTTCAATTTGGCATGTCCATTTATAATACAGCACTTACATCTTAACTAAGAAGTTTGAATTGCCCATGCTTACACAATGTAGAATTTTTCATTCCTTACTCATTATCTTACATCTTTTACTCTTTCTGTGCTAAAATTTTCTGAACAGAACAATTTGTTTATTTATTTGTGTGGTAGATTAGTTGGTTGGCATTATGGGTTCAATTGTGTTCCCCAGATTCATATGTTGAAATCTTAATCTCCCATACCTTAGAATGAAAAGTTATTTTGAAATAAGGTTGTTACAAGTATAATTAGTTAAGTATAAAGAGTATACTGGAGCAGAGTGAGCCCCTATCCTTTTATGCCTAGTGTACTTATAAAAAGGGGGAATTTGGAGACAGACATGTGAACATGAGCTCAGAGACAGGGGTGATGCATTCACAAGCCATGGAACACCGAAGATGGCCAGCAAACGCCCAGAAGCGACGAGGGAAGCATGGAACAGATTTGTCCCTCACAGCCCTCAGAAGGAACCAACCTCGCTGACACCTTCATCTGGGACTTCTAACCTCCAGAGCTGTGAGACAAATTTCTGTCGTGAAAGCCACTCAACGTGTGGTACTTTGTTATAGCAGCCCTTGCAAACTGTTGCAGTGGTTCACTATTTTGCACTAGCCTGGCTCTGTTAGAAGAACAAGAATGAGTCAGAGCAGTAAAACAGCTATAATAGAAGGAGAGAGAGCAGGACAGTCCAGCTCCAGCTCCATTGTAGTCTTTGTAGAATTAAGAGATGCACACTGGAATTTGGGTTGAGAAGTTCAAAATATCTGGATGTAACAATGTATCATGGAAGGCCTGTTCCCTCTTAATCCCTAGAGAGAGAGTAGAAGTGTGTTCAGGAGAGAGAGAAAGTACCTCCCTCAAAGCAGGGTGCATGCAAGTATCCTACTGTCTGTGCAGTTAACCATGAATTCTTCATGGTGGAAGGGCAGGTGGTTGGCAGGAAGGTTGCAGGTGATATGCTTGGCCACCCAGCAACCAAACAACCTTACAATTTGAGAGAATTCCAAAGTAGATGGGAGGCAGACATGGGAAAGAGCCATATTTTGTACAACAAAAGAATGAGAAATTTCTCAACTTTGTTCCTGGCAGTTGGATTTCCGGCAGGTGACTGAACTTAGCTGATCAACACTGAGCACTTTGAATCTTGGTGAGTGTTTCAATGCAGTAGGAATAGTGAGAGGCTTTCGGGGATGTGGAGCAGAGTCCAGTGGCATGGTGACAAGTGTCTACCTGGGAAGATGCCAGTGGTGACTATCCACACTAACTACTGTGGTGAGGTTACCTTGCCTTGACCTTATCTTCCAAACTCCCTTACTTTGGTCAATTTGCCAAGCTTGTCTCTGTACCTTCTATTGTTTAAAGCAGCCGCCTTTCGTTAATTGTTGCTTAAGTTCATCAGCACCGGTATGTATTGCTGGAAACCAAGAACTGACTGGTATAGTTCCTTACACAGTCCAACCTTGTGGGGCCCCAACACTGGTGACCTGAGGCTCTCCAGACACTGGGACCTGAGAGATGTGTCATCTGCTGTGCGTCTTCAGCACCCTGTGCATGCCTCTACTGCCCCCCTGCAACCCCCATCAGCTTCCCTTCCCAGCATGGCTGTGAACTCTGAGACAAGAAATGAGTGTATTTGGCTTTGGAGCTTTAATTCTATTCCAATAGTACATTTTAAAGATTTTTTTAACATGTTTATTAATGGAGTAGTCTCCCAGCTGCCCTAAACCTCTTTCTCATTTTTGAGAATTTGAGAATAATATGCTTCTCAGAGGAAATGTAGGAACAACAGATGGACTATAACCAGGGAGCCTCGTGATTTCTCTAGGTGTTCAGAGGTCTCGCTCCTGAGCTTGAGAGTCTAGTCCTACCCACACTTAGCCTGCTTTTTCTGCCTCTAGGTGAATACTTTTCTTGCTACTTTTGATTATTTATACATCAGCACCACTGGTCCTGTCAGTTTTCCTTCAAGTAATAGAAAGTTGAATGTATCGTATTCTAAATTTCTTTTCTTTTTTTAACTACATAACTAGACTCTCCTAACGCAGTCATAAAGCTGCAAAGATTCCAGCTTAATGTCTCCTCAAGCATTCCAAAACATGAGGTTACACTGACGTGCCCTTTCTTCAACCTTTCCGGCCCTTTTGGACTTCCCATTGTCCCAGCTACTCTTTGGTTCTGGAAACTCCATCTCCGGCAGGCAATAAGACTTAATTAAGGATGTTTGTCTACATGCTGTAAGTAAGCTTTTCTAATTGCAACAGTTTCACATCACTTTTGTTCATGCTGATAACTTATTTAAATGCTCTGAATAATTCAAAATCAGGTTTTGAATTGTTAATCAGAATAATGATAGCAGCAGTTCAACACTCTTTCACAATTTGACTTGCAGTGGATTTGAAAAGGGCCCTGAAACTATTTCCTTCAACAACCTCGGTCTCTGCCCTCCAAGCACAAGAAGAAATATCAGAAATAGAAGCTTTGCTGCTCCTCTGAGACGCCCGTTCTCCAACAGTGCGTGTGCTTGTGTTGATTTTGGACAGAGCAATCCGGCAGAGACCTGGTGTCACTCCAGGGGTACATTTCACAACTGCAAATATCTTAGTGTTCTCCCTGACTGTGACTGACAATCTCTCCACTAGTGGTGTGCCTCTTAAAGACAACGGGAAAGGTCCTTTCTGCTCCTTTCTTCTGAATATGTATCTCATCTTTCTTTGCCTGGCTCATGCCGGATGTCCCCCATGAATCTCTTCATCACGTCAGTACACAGGGTCCTCCCTTTCTCAGCTGCAAATAACATGGAATTGATGGAGTTCTCTTCCCTAATTAGTACATATCTAGTATATTCATTGTGTCCCAATTGTTTGTCATTTCCCCTGGTGTAGTCATCCTTGGGTGTTGATGGACTTTGTTTCTCTTTCATTGATCATCACAGGTCAGGGCATTCATGCGCCCCAGCCATCCCAGGGATAAGCCTGCAGTACACATCAAATAAATGCAAATTAATCAGTTTCAGTAGTTGAGTGAAAGAAAAAAAAACAACAACAATAAAAGATTATAACAGAAAACTATATGACTCTCTGAGCCCAAGAGAACAGGTCATGCTCCTCAACACTCTGGACCACCTGTCCAGAGCATTCTTCGCAATGTTAAATATTTGTTTAATGACTATGTTCTCTTCTAGAATGTTACCTCCACCAAGATGAAAACTATGTTAAAACTACACGGGGAACACTATTGCAGGGAATGCATTTCCATTGCTTCTGGGACTATTAACAGAAACTCTATGGCCATTACTCTTGCAATGCTGCTGGTCATGGGCAGTAGAATGTACACATGCTGGAACAGAATAGCCTAAATGTGAGAAAAGCCAACTTACTATTAATCACCAAAAGTCACTACAGTTAGATTTATGCAAAGAAAAGAGAACTATTTACACAGGATTAATAAATTACCCTCTCTAATACTTCAACTCCGTAGACTTCTAATAGCAGTGAGGAATTGACTATTCCACATTAACTTCACAATTTTTTTTTCCTGACACATAAGAAAAATCTACAAATTTACTTTGGTGCTGAAACAAGAATGAGGGGGAAAAAAACTAAAATCATCACAATTTACCATGTCACCAAGCACTATTTGTCTCTGCAGTTTATCCTGACAAGTACCTCATAGTTTGACTGGGGTGAAATAAGGTACCTGAAAGGTGAGTGACATTTGATTTGTTTCCATTAATTTGTGGGACTAGAGAAATAAAAATTTTAACAACCACAACTTACTCTGGTGACATTTATCTGTTTTAGACATTTTAGCAGATTGGCAGTGAATAGAATGTCCTATTTCAGCACACTCAATCTAAAACACCTCATTTGCCCTGTGAAGAAAGACAACCACTGGTGAAAAGGTTATTTTTCAAATGTCAAGAAGCAACTGATCCACGTTATTGCCTAATGCCTAATGTCCCAGATTTTCATTCTGTGTTATTCAAAAGAGTATCTCTAGCATGGCTACAAAGGCACATGAAAAACACTAAACTATAAAGGAAAAGGGCAGAGACCCTTTGGAAGGGATCTTGACTGTTATAAGTGTTCTTTCTTAACATGTGTATTAATGAGGCAACATCTTTCATCCAGAGATTTATTATTCTCTAAGCACTAACTCATTAATGCTCCTAATAAAGTATAATTTTCAAAAAAGTTGAAAACATGATTCTTGTATAAATACAAAATGAACACATGTCAAATATCCCACTAAACTCATTAATATATGAGTGACTTTGCAAGATATTAACAGTGGTTCAAGGAGAATTAGAGTCAGACAGTTAGTTCATAGAAAGTGGAAATGAATTTTCTAATAATTATAAAATTGGTCAATGTTCTCCTAGGCAATAAACTGTAACCAGGAGGGTAACCTATTTTAGGGGTAGGTATTATTGGCCTTGCTCCCCCCCCCTCCCACACACACACATAATTTGCCTTGCTATCAGTTTTCTGCAAGCTAATTTCTATCTTTACAGAGTTACAAAATTGCCTAACCAATAGTAAATAGAAGTCAAACAAAGATATATCCACTTAGAAAATTAGAGAGATAAACCTGCTAGAAGCATGCAACATTGAACAGAAGGAATACTCAGTAATGCTCTTGGCTTGGGAGGCCATAACAAAATACCATATACTGGGTGGCTTGGCCAACAGATATTTCATTCTCAAGAGTTCTAGCGGCAAGCTCCAAATCAAGGTTTCCACAAGGTAGATTTCATTCTGAGATCCCTTTTCTTTACTTGACTTGGCTTACAGGCAACCGTCATCTCTCTTTGTGCTCACCTGAGCTCTTTCGGTGGACTTGAGAGCAAGGGAGCAAGCTCTCTGGTGTCTCTTCTTATTAGGGCACTAATCTCATCAGGAGGGCCCCACCCTCATGACCTCATCTAACCCTAATTACCTCTCAAAGGCCTCATCTCCAAATACCATTACACTGGGAGTTCAGGCTTTAATATATAAGTAGGAGGGCAACCAAACATTTAAAAAATGCCTCTCGTCTATTTCCAAGTTTTGGATAATTTTCTTAAATATCTAAACACTGTGGCCTGATAAGTGGAAAATAATTTCTGTTCCACTTCAAAGGTGAGGACATTAAGACCCTGGAAACAGTTTTGAGGGAATGAGTTGGAGGAAGAATGTTCTGAGAAAACACAGCGAGAGATTCAAGGTCAGAGATGGTGAGTTTGTGAGTGAGGAAGAAAAAACAGTGACGAGTCCTCACTTCCTGGCCAGCTAACCTGTGCTGGGGTTTCCTGGCCTTTTATTGAAATGGCTCGGGAAATCAATCGAGTGTTAGTAACAAATACCAGAACCCATCTTCTGCGTGCCTACATGTGTTAGTCTTTTCATACATATTGCCTTGAACGCACACTGCCTTCTTCAGGGTTACTGTTCCCATTAGACAGGGAAATGGTTTGGTCATGACGTTTGGGTGACTTGTTAACAAGGCCATTGTTAACAAATCACAAAATTGAGAGTGATTTGTTCTGTCTGGCTCCATTGCACTTGATTCACTTTGAAAATTGCCTCCAAAGCCAGGTTTCATCGGTGAGCGTTGTATTCATGGTGAGCCAGCAGCCATCCATTTGTTCTCTCACTGAGCCCCTTACACCTGGAGAAATCATGACATCCAAGACACGCCAGGTCCCTGGCACCATTAATTGAGGTGGGAAAGGCAAGACGGGGTGCAGAACCTCTGTGGGGGTGATCAAGAATTCTGCTTTGGAAATGTCTGCTATGCCTGAAGACATCCAAGCAGAGATGTCAAGTAGGCAGTAGAGCAGAAGAGGGGTGAGGATGTAAATTTCTGAGTCATCAGCATAAATAAGTAACTTAATGTAATAAGCAAATTCACGTCTCCCGAATAATACTCTTCTACAGAATAATCATCAGAATAACAACCAGGCCTACTACTCAGAAATATGGTCTCATATTTCTGCCTGCCTCAAGTCTCCCCAGCCCTGCCTCAAGTCCCCTCCACTCCCACCCCCAGTACCCCTGGTCTACGCACCACCTAGTTACTAAAGATATAACATCATCAGGCAGTGACAATTTAGATTGATCTCTATTCATGCCCTGTGACTTAGAACATTTCAAATATCAGTCCTGATTCACAACTAATATTTCTTGAGCTTTTAACATCTTTCAGGCACCATGTTAAGCCTTTTATTTGATTGCCTCACTCAGTCCTCACAAATACTCTTTGTGGTAAATATTAATGTCATCTCCATTAAACAGTGGAGAAAATTGAGTCTCAGAGAGGCTGGTAACAAGTCGTAGGCCATATAAATAGTAGCTGATGGAGCCAGGACCTGAGTCAAAAAAATTCTAAGATTGGAGCTTCTACATCTTTCTGTTTCCCTAGTTCTGGAGAGCCTATGTCTTTGGCTGCGTGGTATGATCAGGGCGTGGGAATATATTCAGCCTACAGCCCTCATTTCCTGTCCTACCAGGGCAGTGAGTGGACACCATTCCTTCCTGGCGCTGAGCTCAGAGCTGCTGCTTGTGCTCAACACCAAATGGTTACTTCCTTCCTTCAAACTCTTCTGTAAGGTGTGACAAGCATGGGAAATTGTTGTATCCACTCTCTCATGCCAGACTGTCTAGATTATTTGTGTGACATGTGTGTCTTCACCAGATAGTTGCTCTGTGTCACCTGTCACACTTGGTAGCACGGAACTGATATGATTGAGCATACCCATTCATACTTCAAGAATGATGTCGAAGGGCACAAACAGCATGGTCTTGTGGATGATTTTTCTTTATTTCAAAGACCTCATAATTTAATGATGATGTTTAAAGAAATAACGTTTTGAAGTAGGAAGTCTCCTTGGAATATGTTGCCAGCAATAGACTGAATGTTTGTGCCTCCCCCCACCCCACCAGCCCAAATTCATATGTTGAAACAGAGTGATATTATTTGGAGGTGTGGCCTTTGCAAGGGGATTAGGTCATGAGGGTGAAGCCCTCATGAGTGGGATTAGTGCCCTTATAAAAGGGATCCCAGAGAGCTCCTTAGTCCTTCTGCTGTGTGAGGACACAATGAGAAGACCGTCCTCAGCAGACCCCCAAGCAACTGGTGCCTTGATGTTAGACTTCCAGCCTCTGGAACTGCGAGGAATAGTTCTACTGTTTATAAGCCACCTATTTTATGACATTCTGTTATAACAGACACAGTGAACTAAGATGCTAACTCACCCACATACCCTTGTCCCCATACTAGAGAAGTTCTGACACATGATATATCATGGATGAACCTTGAAGACATGATGCTATATCAAATCAGCCAGGCACAAATGTACAAATATTATATGATTCCACTTACATGAACTATCTAGACTAGACACATTCATAGAGACATAAAGTATAATAGAGATGACCAGGGGCTGCAAGGAGGGAAAAATGGGGAATTATTACCTAATGGGCATAAAGTTTCAGCATTTTCTATTCCAATTTCTTATTTTTCAACTGGGTCAGGAGAGCAGAGTCCCATGAGTCTGGATTCCTAATTTTAATCCAGAGGAGGCTCTGTGGAATTCTTCAGACCAGCTTTCTCATTAAAAAAAGAATAGACCCCTACTTGGCTCTTTGTACCTGCCTTCAGTTGGTTAGAGCCTATGGGAAAGAGAGATGAGTGGCCTCCTCCAAACCTTCCACACCTGGCAAAAATGTACACTTACAGAGTCGTCGAAAGTAGAAAGTCATCTGCCCTGCACAAGGAAAAGTTGTGCATTGTGACTAAAGAATAGCAGTTCCCATTGCTGAAGAGAAACTGAAACTACTTAATAGCAAGCTGTCTTCTGCCTCTTATCCTGCCCCCGTTATGTCTTCTGAATAGGAAGAACGGAAGTGTTGACACTGAACTCATCATCCAAACAATCTCCGGATGTATAATCTCTTTAAGACAAATTCCCAAAGATACTTTGGAGATACAATGCATCTTCCAGTCTAATTAGACACAGAGCAGGAAATCAAGAAACACAGATGTGGAGTTGACCAGAAGGCCCATCTCCTGAAAGACATACCTTCACACTTGAAATGACTTCACACTTGTTGCACCATACTAGGATCAGTGGCATCATTTGGTGTTTTATGGGGCTGTATTTTCTCTTCATCTTTTTCTAAATTCTTCTTTTGCTCTGGATTCTTTATTTTTCCTTTTTGAAAGCTAGAAATAGCCATGAAGTATAAAGGAGAAATAAAACATGTCCCATGTCAGAAGAGAATGTTGCAATTGGGGGGGGGGGGAGTCATTTACTGTACAATTTAGTTATGTTGGGTGACTTACATTCCTCTGAAGAATGCCTTGCTTCTAGGATTCAAAATATTAGGGTTGCAACTATGTAAAAGAAAAAAAGATCTTTGCATAGAAAAATCCCTAGTGTCTATTTTAGCAAAATACTAACCAATTTTGTCTTTGGATGATGAGATTTCAAGTGATTTCCTGTAGTAATTATGCCAAATTCCTTAGAGTGATTTATACTTTATTCTGTTGGGGACCCAGGGGTTCTCTTATGACTGAGACCTGTTTTCATGTCCATTTTTCTACTTAGTGTTCTGAACTAAGTTGGTAGAAATATCAGACCACAGAGCAGCCTATAGAGCAAAAGTAGAGTTTCCATTTGTTACAGGAAACAAACCTCCCGCTTACCCCTTGTAGGTGGACAACTGGTTTCCTTGTCGCTTCTCCAGTCTGGTAAAGATTTTCTGTCTTTTTTTTTTTTTTTTTTTTGAGATTAACCCATCACAGGTCTACCTTTAAGCCTTTTCTTCTGTTACCCAATGATTAAAATGCTCTCACCAAAAAAAAGGCAAAGCACATATGTGAGGTGATGGATGTATTAGTAAACTTGAATCTTTTCACAGTGTAGACATATGTCAAATCATTATGTTCTACACTTTAAATATCTTACAATTTTATTGATCAATTTCACCTCAATATGGCTGGGGGCTGGGGGTGGAGGAGAGAACTCAAGTCCAAAGGGGAAGTTTGAGGAAAAACTGATTTAATATAGCCCTGGATGTAAGCCCTAGGAGCTAGGGCTTGGGATTTAACCACCTTTGGGTAACAGAAGAAAAGGCTTAAAGATTTTCTGTCTGAACCCTGTGATGGGTTCATCTCCAAAAAAAAAGACAGAAAATCTTTACCTACCAGACTGGAGAAACAAATAATGCCATTAAAAGTGGGCAAAATTTTCTTCTTTTGTAAGTCTGAATAATATTCCACTGTATGTATATGCCTCATTTTCTTTATCTATTTATACAGCAATGGGCAATTAGATTATTTGTATACCTTGGCCAGTGTGAATAATGCTGCAATAAAAATGGGAGTATATCTCTTCAATATAATGATTTTGTTTCTTTTGGATATATACCCAGAGGTGGGATTGTTGGATCATATAGTAGTTCTATTTTTCATTTCTTCTTTTTCATAATTTATTGAGGTGACATTGGTTCACAAAACCGTACAGGTTTCAAGAGTATGAACTAAACAAACATCATCTACACACTGAATTGTGTGCCCACTGCCCAAAACAAAGTCTCTTTCCATCCCCATTTATCCCCACTTTACCCGCCTCCACCTACCCCCCCCCTTTCCCTCTGGCTATCACCACACTGGTGTCTGTGTCTATATGTTATGTATATATGTATTTTGGCTAATTCCTTCACTTCCTTTCATCTAACCCCCAACTCCCTCTGTTCTGACAGCTATCAGTCTGTTCCATATATCCATACCTCTGTTTCTATTTTGTTCGTCAGTTTATTTTGTTCATTAGGTTACACATATAAGGGAGATCATATGCTACTTGCCTTTGACCCAGCAATCAATCCCACTTCTGGGAATATATCTGAAGAAACTTAAAACACTAATTCAAAAGAATATATTTACCCCTATGTTTATTGCAGTGTTCTTTAGAATATCCAAAATCTGGAAATAGCCCAAGTGCCCATGAGTAAATGAGTGGATAAAAAGGCTGTGGTACATTTACACAATGGAATACTGTTTGGCCATAAAAAAGAAGGAACTCTTACCTTTTATGACAACATGGATGAACCTGGAAATTATTATGCTAAGTGAAACAAGTCAGTCAGAGAAAGACAACTATTTTAAATTTCTTAAGGGACCTCCATAATGTTTTCCACAGAGGCCGTCCCAGTTTAAATTCCCACCAACCACGTACAAGGGTTCCCTTTTCTTCATATCCCCACCAGCATTTTTTATCTCTTTTTTTTTGAGAATAGCTATGTTTTCTTTTTTATTCTCAAGATTGCTTTGGCTATTCGGGGTCTTGTGTGGCTTTATACATATTTTAAGATTGTTTTTTTCTATTTCTATAAGGAAAAATGTCAGTGAAATTTTAATAGGGATTGCGTTGACTATGCACATCTTTTTGGGTAGTATGGATATTTTAATAATATTAATTGTTCCAGTCTATGAGCACTAAATACCTTCCCATTTATTTCTGTCTTCTCTAATTTCTTTTATCAGTGTTGTATAGTTTTCTATGTACAAATCTTTCACCTCTTTGGTTAAATTTATTCTTAAGTATTTTACTTTTTCTGATGCTATTGTGGTTGGGATTGTTCTCCTAATTTATCTTTCTAATAGATTATTATTAGTATGTAGTTATTTTGGGAGTGTTAATTTTTGAGTGTTGATTTTGTATTTTACTACTTTACTGAATACATTTATTAGTTCCAACCATGTCTAGGTACAGTCTTTTGGGTTTTCTATTTATAATATCATGTCACCTGCAAGCAGGGACAACGTATTCTTTCCAATTTGGATGTATTTTATTTCTTTGTCTTGACTAACTTCTCTGGCAGGACTTCCAGTACTATGTCGAATGAAGGTGAACATCCGTGTCTTGTTTCTCATCTTAAAGGAAGAGCTTTCAGATTTTCGCCATTCATTGTGATGTTAGCCGTAAGCTTGTCATATTCAGCCTTCAAGATGTTGAGATAACTTTCCTCTATACTTAGGGTACAGAGTGTTTTTATCACAAAAGAATGTTGATTTTTTTTTCAATTTTTTGTGTGTGTGTCTATTGAGATAATCATGTGATTTGCTTTTCTTTCATTCTGTTAATATGAGGGCATTAAAGATGCTGTCTTTATTTTCAGTGGCTCCAAGTTGTTGAAAATGTGCCAAGACCTATCATTGACCCAAAAGGAAGAATTGCATTTGGCATTTACATGCAGACTGATCAGAAGTTGGACCCTTAGTCAGCAGCTCATTAAGGATGTGATCAAACCCTTTGCAGGAAAAGTGTGGGAGATGGGTGTTTTTGCCTTCTCCCTCTGCACTGAGCCCTGGAGGGACAGCCACGACAGTGTTCTCATGCCCACGAACAACTGCTTCTTTGTTTGCCATAGTCCTGTGAGGCACAAACACAAGCCCTGTTGGATTATAGAGCTGGGAATTTTAGGAACCTGTCCCTCAGACAGGACTGTTAAAGGTTGGGATGCTTATGTGGTCCAAGCCCTTCAACTCCTGGGGAAAAGCTGGAAGTTGGGATTTCCCTCCCAATTTGTATAGCTCTGTGACAGGTGTAGGGTTTATGGTGAGAGTGTGTCTCAGACTTTCCCATCATTTCAATGTGGGTACTTTCTCACTCTTCCAGTGTGTTGCAGTCACTCAGCTGGTTTCTGGAATTCTCCCAGAGGGAGTTGCTCCTTCGGTAGCTGTCCATTTCGTGTAGCCACGAAAGGAGGGAAATTCAGGAGCCTCCCATGTCACCATCTTTGTCTGGATTCAAATAAGTTTTTCCTGAATTTCTGATGACTCTCATTTCTTTCCATCCAAAATTAAAGTGTTTATTATAACTGAGCCAGAATTTCAATTATTTGTAGAAAGAAGAGTTTCTAATCTATTCAGTCCTGCTTGTAACTAAAATTATGGAATAGACTGAATGTGTCCTCATCAATTTCACATGTTGAAGCCCTAACTCCCAATGTGACTCTGTTTCGGAGATAGGGTCTTTAGAAGGTAATTAATTTTAAATAAGGTCATAAAGATGGGCTCTCTAATCTGATAGGACTAATGTCCTAATAAGAAAAAACTCAAGAGAGTTCTATCTTCCTTCCCTCCTCTTGACAATACACGAAAGAGCATGTGGGGACATAACAAGAAGGTGGCCACCAAGAGCTCTCACAGGGAACCAGATCAGCTCTCATCTTGAACTTGGAATTGTGAGAAAATAAACTTTTGTAGTTTAAGCCACCCAACCTATGGTATTTTGTTATTGTAGCCTGAGCAGACTAAAATAATTTGTTTTTACCTATCTTTTTGTCTTACATTTTCTTCAGTGAGTATGCATTTCTTTTATGAAAGTTATTAGTCCTGTTCGATAAATATGTCTTGCTCTTTGCCTTTCAAGCCCATATAGAATTGAACTCCTTTATCTCCTTTGACGTTAAGCACAGCCATGAGAATTTATCTGCTCAATGAAAAAAGGCAGTCCATGTTATACCTCATTCTCTTCCCCCAGCTCAGGTAACCCTGGAAGCACGTGATGTTGACACAGTGTTTCTCTCAACCAGGGTCATTGAGCGAGTATGAATAGCAGAGACTTCCTACTGAATAGAAATTGACTGATTTAGAAATAAATCTATGATAGTTGGGGTTATTTGTTACTGTAGCATAGCTTAGTCTATCCTGACTGATATAGCTTCTATATCACAAGCAGAAAAAAAGTTAAATTTTTTAAAACTTAAATAACATCAGCTTTTGCATAAAATTAGACTGTATATAGAATGAGTTAAACCATGTCTGGGTTCACCCACCTTGTGGGGTCAATGAGCAGTAAAATATTCCCCTAGCCCCAACACTCACTGCATTGCTTTACTTTCAATTGTCGATAATTTTATCCTTTTGAACTCAGATATTTCTATCTCCATACATTCTCTTACTAAGTAAATGGTGACACCCCTAAGAAGGATAACTCATTGAGAAATTTTTTCTATCAGAAGTAGCATAACAGGAATACTAGGCTCCTTTATTAATATATCACTGAATTCTTAAAGGGGTAGCGGACAGGTGAGGACACTGGGTAGATTGCCACAGTGGAGGGTTTTGAATAATAAGGCATGAATTTCCCATAAATAAAAATTGAAGGTGACTAAAAAGGGAGAAGGTCAACATATCTTCACAACGTTACTCAGAAAAGACTTCAAGGCTGTCCAAAGAATGTAGTGAAAAATTTTGTCTATGAAAAATTACTTGTCTTATTTATCCATCTTACAAATCTGAAAAAAAATCTAGAGGAAAAATTGGGTGAGAGATGTGTGCATTAGAAGGAGGCAGCCGAACAGCAGCGGTTACAGGAAATGCTTGCTGTATGTCACAAGGTAGAGTTACAGGGCCCTTATTAAAAACAGCACAACTTTCCTCTGAACTCAGCATTCGTTATTTCACATAAAGTATGAATAAAACATTGGCCCCTATTCCCGGAAGAATAACCTATTATGAAAGGGTATCAGTGGAAGAAATGGGGATAGCAGCAACAGCCAGGCAGTTATACTATGTACGCTATGGCACAAATATTTCCATTAAAAGTAAATATGTCCCACATAAAAACGCTCTGCTTTACTGTAACTACTCTGTTTTGTAGCTTCTATGAATCAAGCCTGGACTATTAAATGTATGAAAGTGAATAACAGTGTGCCTTGCTAATTACAATCTTCTTTCGTTGGCAAGGAGCCTGGGTAGAAAAAGACACAATTTGCAGCTCCTTATGAAAAGCAAATTTCCCCATAAATGTTCTCTGAAAAATATACCAATTTCTTCTTTATTTCCAAAATATATGCAAGGTGACAAGATACTTTAGCCTTTTTTATTTCTGCTGTCAGGATTGTATATTAATTCCTTTGTAGGAATGCTCACAGTTGCTGAAATAGAAAGCCAAGCGGATCTTCAGAATGGCAATACTAAGAAAATCCTAAAGAACTGGGAAAAGTTCAGTTCTTCTCCTCTCTCCAGTTTCTCCATCTTTCTCATTCAAGGATTCCTAAAACATTGTTTTCAAAAATGTATTTGTGATTTCCAGGCCAGGAGCCTTCTCCTCTCCTTATTCCCTTCCCTTTCCCTTTGCGTCTGAGGCCCATACTCTCAAAAGCCATCAGTCAATATCCTCAGTGCCATGGGTGCCACTGTCTTTCCAATGTGTTACCAAGGACAAGGTTTTCAGATTCTAAAAAATGACAATCTCCTACTCAGAATGACAGAAACAACAAGGAAAGGCAATCATCTCACATGAGAAGTGCCACTGGTTCAATCGCATTATCAAAGGTTTACCTTTCCATCCTGCATCCTTACATGTCGCCTTGTCTTTAGGCTCGTTCACCAAACATCTCCTGCAGGCAGGACGGTATCTCAAAACAGGAAATAGGCCACTTCTTCCTTCTGTCTCTTGTTCGAAGCAAGAAAACATTTCCCTGTCCATGGAATCCTCTCCAAAGCCTGGAGTTATATCACAGGTTCTTGTCCTGGTGTAAATCAGTTGTTGGTAAGGGACCTTGGTGGTTGACCTAGATTAATCAGGACCCTTCTCCAGAAATGGTGGGTGGGCCAGCCTCCCCGGAAAAACATGTCTAATATGAGCAGAGTGGTTACTTAAAAACAGGGTTCTGCTAGGAAGAAGGATAGGAGAAGGCTGGTGAGCATGAAGTAAGCAATCAATCATGTTTTCATTTTAGTGTACCTTTTCTACAGACAACAACTAGCATCTGCTGGCAAAATCATGTAGCATGTATGAGGGATGCTCACTAATGACAATTTGACAATTAGGAAGCTAATACCGCCTGACAAATTGTCTAGTCATGTCTTCCCAGAGGAGCTGTTTTAAACTTCCATGTTGTTTCATCCACTGACATTCACATCTCTCTCCCTAACATTACAGGGAAAATCTGTGGTATGAGACAAGAACTCTGTGAATTTTCTAAACCAAGTCTGCAAATTTTATGTCTGCCCCAACCTGTTTCTTCTTCCTTCCTATGACAATGGAAAAGTTGCCCCTTTATCCTAAATACAATAACTACTTTTTACCTCTCTTACGGATCCTATCCTTCTCCTTTTTGCAGATTCTTCTGACAGCTGACCCCTCTAAATTTTACATCTCTCTTTCACTGCCAACTTAATCTTAACAACGTGTGATTCCATCAACAGGCTCAACTCTAGCCAATTAAAAAAAATAACTTGGATGGATCTTGAGAATTTCATGCTAAGCATAATAAGTCAGATGGAAAAAGACAAGAACCATATGATCTCACTCATACATGGGATATAAAACTGAAAGCAACAAACGAGAAACAAAAACTCATGGACACCGACAACAGCATGGTGGTTACCAGAGGGAAAGGGGACTGGGGGGTAGAAAAGGGTAAAGGCGCCCTGGATGGTTTGGCTCAGCAGTAGAGCTCGGACACATGGACCTGAAGGTCTTGGGTTTGATTCCTGGTCAAGAGCACACACCTGGGTTGCAGGCTTGATCCCTGGCCCTGGTCCTGGCCGTGTGGAAGGCAACAAATGGATGTATCTGTCTCACATTGATGTTTCTCTCTCTGTCTCTCCCTCCCTTCCTTCCAATCTATCTAATGTCAATGGGAAAATATCTTTGGCTGTAGATTAAACAAACAAAAAAAAAGAAATAAAAAAATGGTAAAGGGGGTCAAATATATGGTGAGGAGAGAAGATTTGACTTTGGATGGTGAACACACAATGCCATAGGCAAATGATGTATTATAAAATTGTGCATTTAAACCTATATAATTTCATTAGCCAGGGTCAACCCCAATACAGTTAATAAAATTAAGAAACAATTTAAAAAATAAAATATTTTTTAAATAGCATTATTACTTCATACCCACCTACTTCCATTCTCTCTCTGTTATCCCTTAAAGGCAAACTTCTTGAAAGAGTAGTCTCCATGTTCTGTCCCTCCATGCTTGCCTCACTCACACCCGCACTGTCAAATCTGGCATCGACTCCCGTTTTCTCACTAAAGAACTCACTGTGCTTGCTAATGACTTCCTCATCACTTGTCTCAAGTCACTTTTCAGGCCACTCGACCTTACTACTGTCCCCTCCGTCCTCAATGAAACACTCCACTTTCGTATTTCATGCCACCACACACCCTCATTTTCTTCCTGCTTCTCAGGTTATTCCTTGGTCTTCTGCCCATCCCTGTAGCATTGAAGGATGTCTGGATTCTCCTGCAGGATCCTGTCTTCATCTTCTTCTATACAAACTTCATCAGCGATACCACTTACTCCCATACCTTCTGTGATCAACTGGGTGGGATATAGATGAGGACACTATGGAATAAGATGATCTCAGCTTAATTCCAGATTTTACTACTAACCATTATATAACTTGGGCAAATTACTTAACTTCTGTCAGCCTCAATTTCCATATCTGTATGAAAGGGGTAATAGTATCTACCTAATAGGGCTTTTGAGAGGGGAGCAATAATCAACACAAAGCACTTAATGCGATACCTTCAGATGTTTACTTTTCTTATTAATTTTATTATGCTGATGACTTTCAAATCTGCTTGTCTGATCCAAATGTTTTCTGAGATTCAGCAGCCTTTATTCAATTGGATATTTAGTAACTTGACTTGATGTTCAATGGGCCACTCAAATTCAAGAGGAGGCAATGGGGGGATATCTGTAATACTATCAGTAAAGATTAAAAAAAAAAAAAAAAAAAACAATAACTAAAGTGATCATCTTTTCCCCCTGTTCCTCTCCCTGTGTTCCCTGTTCATGACTATGCATGTGACTGTCCAATTCAGAGCCATGGGATGCATCCCTGAGTCTTCCTATCTGATCAGGTCCACATCCTCTGCAATCCACCTCCTGACTCCTTCTCCACCTTTCCTGTCATCACTGCCATCACCCTGGTTCAGGTCATTCTCTCTCACCTGGGTGACTGCTGCAGCCTCTCACATACATTCTCCACTTAGAAGCTGGAATGTTCATCTTATAACTAAACAACTCCCACATTGCCTTTCTCACTAACCCCTCTCCACATTCTGGTGTTTATGATTTTTTTTTTCAAGTATACCAAGCTTGTTATGGCCTCCTTAGCTTGGCTTATACACTTCTCCCTCCTCAGCTCCTATCTCATGCCTACCATTACCCCATATAGCCCATTTCCTCTTAATGTCTTCCCTTACCCAGTAGTTCTCAACCTGTGGGTCGCAAACCCTTTGGGGTTGAACGACCCTTTCACAGGGGTCGCCTAAGACCATCAGAAAACACATATTTCTGATGGTCTTAGGAAGAGAGACACAGCTCCTCTCTCTGTCTCCAGGTGGTTCTGCCCTCATGCAGATACGCCCACATACAACTTGAGGATCTGTATTAAAGGGTTGCGGCATTAGGAAGGTTGAGAACCACTTACTCCCTGCATGTACACACACTGAGTAGATAGTCCTTTCATTTGCTGCCAAAGTTCCCTGTACTCTTCTCTTTCTGGGGCTTGGATCATTTATCTTCCTCACTAGGGAACATCAGCGAGAACAAAGTCCTTGCTTAAATGATAACATGGCATCTACTGCTGAGCTGGGGCATTCAGAGGACCTATCCAATGAGCAAGTACATTTCCTGTCCTCTTTTCTCTAGTTTTCAACCTGCCCATTTTCATCCCTCAAGCTCAGAATACTCAATTCTCTTATGTTGATTTACCCACATACTTCTTGGAAATGTTCCTTTCATCAAATCCTGAATTATTTTAGTTTCCAAATCAGGCTGGAACTAGAATCACCAGGGAGCTTTTTCAAACACCGTTTCCTGGTCCTGTTTGTACACCTACCAAATAAGGACTTCCAGGAAGTTAGATTTTTACAATATCCCAGGTGACTTCTGTAATTACCTAGTACTGAGAACCCCTGCTGTACATAATCCCAGTAAGGCCTGGCTTGTATGAATGTTTCTGGATGTAAAAATTGCTCAGTCAGACTGACTTGATCCCAGGTGATACACTAGTGAATTAGTATGATACCCTTTCCAGGAAATCTAAAACAACATAATGCCTTACTCTAATTAAAACCAATGTCTCCAGAAGTCTCTCAAGAACTGAATTTAATGAAGATTTTTCTGTGGGAAAATTGGAAGGAAATATTTCACTCGGTAACATTTATCTGAGCAACTCCAGTGTCCTCATTTCTGAATCAGTCGGTCAGAAACAGATACACAAGGTGTGGAGCTGATAACCTAATGGGAAGAGAGGTATAAGTGCATGGGTATGAAGCCAGAAGAGGTATGAAATAGAAAAGGTTAAAAAATAGCAGTGGAATATGCTACTTGGTCTGAGACTTGAAAGGTTGTTGATACTTAATATGTGGATTTGAGGTAAAGAGCCTTCCAGGCGATGAGAAGGACATAAACAAGGTCAGACATTAGTAGACCGTGTTCAAGAAGTAGGGATTTCCTAGATCCAACTGGAATGTGGATAAAGGAATGGGAGTAAAGTGGAATGAAGAATATTACAGATGAGAATGAAACTAGGTAGTTAGACTGGAGCTAGATTAGGGTTGGTCTTCAATATTAAACCAAGGACTTAATTATGTAAATAAAATAAGAAAACATTACAGTTTTGTGTTGGGGTGAGGTAAATAAAGGATTAACATAATTAGATATCTTTTTACTCGATAAAACATGTTGAATATCAATTAAATATAGTACTATCTAGGTGTTGGACATATGGTAGTGAGCAAGACAAGATATCTGGTAGATTACAGAGTATATCAGGCAAGTCTAATTTGAAAGAGGTAAACACAGGGTTATTTAGCAGATCATTATAATGGTTTACCTACCAGTCAAGGTCTGAACTAGGACTAGGAAAACAGGTAAGGAAATGAGACAGTGAATTAGTGTTTTAAGAATTCTTGGAGCCCTGGCCGGTTTGGCTCAGCGGTTAGAGCGTCGGCCTGCGGTCCTGAGAGACCCGGGTTCGGTTCCCGCTAAGGGCACGTACCTCGGTTGCAGTTTGTCCCCGGCCCTGGTTGGTTGTGCGGGTGGCAGCCACTCGATGTGTCCCTTTCACATCGATGTTTCTCTCTCTCTCTGTTCCTCTCTCCCCCCCCCCACTCTACCTGAACAAAAATGGAAAAATGTCCTCAGGTGAGGATGAAAAAAGAAAAAAGAAAAACATTTTGCCCTGGCCAGTTTGGCTCAGCGGTTAGAGCGTCGGCCTGCGGTCCTGAGAGACCCGGGTTCGGTTCCCGCTAAGGGCATGTACTTCGGTTGCAGTTTGTCCCCGGCCCTGGTTGGTTGTGCGGGTGGCAGCCACTCGATGTGTCCCTTTCACGTCGATGTTTCTCTCTCTCTCTCTCTCTCCCTTCCTCTCTTTCCCTCCCACTCTATCTGTATAAAAAATGAAAAAATATCCTCGGTTGAGGATAAAAAAAAAAAAAAAAAGAATTCTTGGAAGGGTTTGCAATCTGTCCAAACCAAACTCTTCCATTTTCTTAAAAGGGATATTGAAATTAATGACTAACTTAACTATTGATCTTCTGAATCAGAGACCATTATCTAAGAAGGAAATGCATACCGTTACAAGGTTATAAGTTGAGTTTCCGAACAAAGAAAAATTAATAACACTTTAACTTTCTCTTTGGAAGTCATGGAACTTTCCACTCTTTTAGATTGCTCGAATGGATGTGTACTAAGGCAACGAGGGAAAAAATGCTTATTATAGTCTAGTTTTCTATACTTTGTACATGAGACTTGCAATTAACAATGAAAGAATGTGTTTCATAACTATCCTCTAATCCTTAGAATGAAGCACATCACACATACACACATGAAATATATGGGTCATTTTTAAGAGTCTAACTTTACATAGAGCTATAGATCACTTTGAACTGAATCATTCCAATAAATCTGATCACTGCTCTGCTACTAATGTCTATATTAATCTCAGTAAAAAAAAAAAAAAAAAAAATTAGTAAGAAACCTGAATAAATTGATTTGAGAATACTTTTAATTTACTTTTTTTTTCTAATTTTTATTAATTTATTTTTGTTACAGATGTTTCTCCTTTCCCCCCCGGACATCCTCTTTCTTATCCAGTGCCCCCTCAAGTTCCGCACCCCCCTCCCCCAGCATTGTTGTCTATGTCCATTGGTTACACATACATGCATATAAATTCTCTGGATTATCTCGTCCATCTCTCCCACACCCTCCTCTGAGGTTTGTCAATCTGAATCATATTTCTTTCTATGTCTCTGGGTCTATTGTGTTTATCAGCTTATTTTGTTCATTATATTCCACAAATAGATAAGATCATGTGGTATTTTCTTTCTCTGATTGGCTTATTTCATTTAGCATAATACTCTCCAGGTCCCTCCATTTCATCTCAAAGGATAAGAGATTTCTCTTTCTTGAATATATGTACCACAGGTTTTTTATCCACTCATCTATTGATGGACACTTGGGCTGTTTCCACAGCTGAGCAATTGTAAATAGTGCTGCTATGAACAGAGGGGTACATATATTCCTTCTGATTGGTGTTTCAGGCTTCTTTGGATATATTCTTAGAAGTGAGATCACTGGGTCAAATGGCAGACAGATTTTTAATTTTTTGAGGAAACATCATATTGTTTTCCATAGTGACTACACCACTCTGCATTCCCACCAGCAGTGTACTAGAATACCCTCACCAGCACTTGTTTGATGATTTGTTGATGGCGGTCATTCTGACAAGTGTGAGGTGATACCTCATTGTTGTTTTAATGTGCATCTTTCTGATGATGAGTGACGTTGAGCATTTTTTCATGTCTCTTGACCATTTCTATGTCCCATTTGGAGAGGTATCTATTTAGTTCCTCTGTTCATTTTTTAATTGGGTTCTTTGTCTTCCTTTTGTTGAGTTGTATGAGCACTCTATATATTTAGGAAATTAACCCCTTATCTGATGTATCCTTGGCAATTAGGCTCTTCCATATAGTGGGTTCCCTTTCCAATTTGATACTTGTTTCTTTTGCTATGAAGAAGTTTTTTAGTTTGATAGAGTCCCATGCATTCATTTTTTTCTTTGTTTCTCTTGCTTTAGGCGTTGTATCAGTAAAAATTTTACTGCGTATCATGTCTGAAATTTTGTTGCCTATATTTTCTTTTAGGATTTTTATGGATTCAAGAGTCACATTTAAGTCTTTTATCTATTATGAGTTTATTCTTGTGTATGGTGTATGTTGGTGGTATAGTTTCATTTTTTTGCATGTAGCTGTCTAGTTTTCCCAACATCATTTATTAAATAGGATTTCTTTACTTCATTGTATGCTCTTGCCACCTTTGTCAAATATTAATTGAGCATAATGTCTTGGGTCAATTTCCGGGTTTTTTCTTCTGTTCCATTGATCTATATGCCTACTCTTGTGCCAGGACCAGGTTGTTATTATTACAATGGCGTTGTGGTATAACCTGATCTCCAGTGTTGTGATCCCTCCTACATTGTCCTTCTTTTACAAGATTGCTCTGGTTATTTGGGGTCTTTTTTGTTTCCATATAAACTTTTTTTTTTTTATCCTCACCCGAGGACATTTTTCCATTTTTTTGTTCAGGTAGAGTGTGAAAGAGAGAGAGGAACAGAGAGAGAGAGAGAAACATCGATGTGAAAGGGACACATCAAGTGGCTGCCACCCGCACAACCGACCAGGGCCGGGGACAAACTGCAACCGAGGTACGCGCCCTTAGCGGGAACCGAACCCGGGTCTCTCAGGACCGCAGGCCGACGCTCTAACCGCTGAGCCAAACCGGCCAGGGCTCCATATAAACTTTTGAATTATTTGTTCCTGTTCTGTAAAATATGTTGTTGGTATTTTAATGCAGATTGCATTGAATCTATAGATTGCTTTGGGTGGTATGGACATTTTAATAATGTTAACTCTTTCAATCCATGACAAGGGTATGTGCTTCCACTTTTTTATATCTTCCTCTATTTCTTATTTCAATGTCCTGTAGTTTTCTGCAAAGAGGTCCTTTACTTCTTTGGTTAAGTTTATTCCTAGGTATCTTAATGTTTTTGCTGCAATGGTAAATGGAATTGTTTTTTAATTTCTTTTTCTGTGAGTTAATTATTGGTGCCATAGATTCCTTGATGTTAATT
This sequence comes from Molossus molossus, assembly GCF_014108415.1. Lineage (NCBI taxonomy): Eukaryota > Metazoa > Chordata > Mammalia > Chiroptera > Molossidae > Molossus > Molossus molossus. The sequence goes on from NW_023425346.1 coordinate 95,248,668, forward strand.
TTGCATTCTGCTACTTTGCCAAATTCGCTTATTAAATCTAGCATATTTTTAATGGAGTCTTCAGGGTTTTCTATGTACAATATCATATCAACTGCAAATAATGACAGTTTCACTTCCTCCTTTCTAATTTGGATCTCTTTTATTTTATTTTTTTCATGTCTAATTACTGTGGCTAAGACTTCCAGTACTATGTTAAATAAGAGTAGAGAAAGTGGCCATCCCTGCCTTGCTCCTGTTCTTAAGGGAAATGCTTTTAATTTTTGCCCATTGAGTATGATGTTGGCTGTAGGTCTTTCATATACCACCTTTATTATGTTAAGATTTGATCCCTTTATTCCCACATTGCTGAGCGTTTTAAACCAGAAATAGGTGCTGGATTTTGTGAATGCTTTTTCAGCGTCTATTGATATGATCGTATAATTTTTTATCTTTAATTTTGTTTATGTGGTGTATCACATTTATTGATTTGCGAATATTGTACCAGCCTTGCATCCTAGGGATGAATCCCTCTGAGTCATGGTGAATAATTTTTTTAATGCATTGCTGGCTTCTATTTGCTAATATTTTGATAAGGATTTTGGCATCTATGTTCATCAGGGATATTGGCCTGTAGTTTTCTTTCTTTGTAGTGTCTTTATCTGGTTTTGCAATTAGAATTATGCTGGCCACATAAAGCAAGTTTGGAAGTCTTCTTTCTTCTTCCTGAATTCTTTGGAATAGTTTGAGGAAAATGGCTGTTAGTTCTTTTTTGAATGTTCAGTAAAACTCTCCCATGAAACTGTCTGGTCCCGGGCTTTTGTTTGCTGGGAGAGTCTTGATTACATCTTCAATTTCCTTAGTTGTTATTGGTCTGTTCAAGTTTTCTATCTCTTCCTGGTCCAGTTTTGGAAGACTCTGGGTTTCTAGAAATTTATCCATTTTGCTTAGATTATCCACTTTGTTGTTGTATAATTGTTCGTAGTATTTATTAATGATCCTTTGTATTTCTGTAGTGTCAGTTGTTATTTCTCTTTCATTTCTGATTTTGTTTATTTGGATTCTCTCTTTGTTTCTTGGTGAATCTAGCTAAGGGTCCATCAATCTTGTTTATCTTTTCAAAGAACCATCTCTTTGTTTCATTGATCTTTTGAATTGTTTTTTTGGTCTTTATGTCATTTATTTCTGCTCTGATTTTTACTATATCTTTCCTGCTACTAGCTATGGGTTTTTCTTTTTGTTTGTTTTGTAGTTATTTAAGTCGTGAGGTTAGATAGTCAATTAGAATTGTTCTTCTTTTTTGAGGTAGGGCTGTAGTGCTAGGAACTTCCCTTTCAGGACTGCTTTCCCTGCGTTCCATAGATTTTGTGTTGTGTGTTCATTTTCATTGGATTCCAGGAAGATTATAATTTCTTTCTTGATCTCCTCGGTAACCCATTCATTGTTTAATAACATGCTATTTAGCCTCCATGTGTTCCAATGTCTTTGCATGTTTTTGTTGCAATTGATTTCTAGTTTTATGCCATTGTGATCTGAGAAGATGCTTGAAATTATTTCAATCTTCTTGAACTTGTGGAGACTTAGTTTGTGTCCTAACATGTGGTCTATCTTTGGGAATGTCCCATGTTCATTTGAGATGAATGTGAATTGTGCTGTTTTGGGGTGTAATTCTCTGTAGATATCTATTAAATCCATTTGATCTGGTGCATCATTTAGAGTCTCTGTTTTCTTGTTAATTTTTTTTGTCTAGAGAATCTATCCAGTGATGTCAACAGGGTGTTGACGTCCCCTGCTATGACTATATTGCTGTCCATTTCACCTTTGAAGGCCTCCAAAGGTTTTTTAATATATTGGTGCTCCTATATTGGGTGCATATATACTTGCCCAGGTTAAATTTTCCTGTTGGATACATCCTTTCAGTATTATGTAGTGGCCTTCTTTGTCTCTAGTTATGTCATTCATTTTGAAATCTATTTTATCAGATATGAGTATTGCTACCCCAGCTTTTTTTTTCCTTTTTGTTTGCTTGGAAGATTTTTTTTTTCCATCTTTTCACTTTCAACTTTTGTGAGTCTTTTGTTGTGAGGTGGGTCTTTTGTAAGCAACATATATATGAGTCATGCTTTCTTATCCAGTCAGCTACTTTGTGTCTTTTTATCAGACCATTCAATGCATTTACATTTAAGGTGATCATTGATGTGTACTTATTTATTGCCTTTTTTGTTTAGTGTGGTTATATTTTTTTTCCTATTTTTTCTACTAATTACAGCAGTCCTTTTAACATTTCTTGCAGTGCTGGTTAGGTGCTAATATATTTCCTTAGCCTTTTTTTTTTGTCTGGGAAGTTCCTTATTTCACCTTCTATTTTGAATGATAGCCTTACTGGAAGGATTAGTTTTGGATTCAGATTCTTGTTTTTCATTACCTTGATTACTTTATGCCATCATTCCCTTCTGGCCTATGGTTTTTCTGTTGAGAAGTCAGCCAATAGGCTTATGGAGGTTCCTTGTGGGCAACCTGTTGCTTATCTCTTGCTACCTTTTGGATTCTCTCTTTGACTTTAATTTATGGCATTTTAAATATTATGTGACTTGGTGTGGGCTTGTTTGGGTTCTTTTACTTGGGGTTCTCTGTGCTTCTTGAACCTGAATGCCTTTTTTCTTCACCAAGTTAGGGAAGTGTTCTGTCACTATTTCTTGAAATATATTCTCTAACCCTTGTTCATTTTCTTCTTTTTCTGGAACTCCTATGAGGCAAATGTTGTTATGTTTCCAGTTGTCCCACAGTTCTCTTAAGTTATCTTCCTGTTGGTTTTTTTTATTGTTTTTTGTTTGTTTGTTTGTTTTCTGATTGGGCGATTTTTTTTTACCCTGTCTTCTAATTCACTGATCTGATCCTCAGCTTCTTCTACTCTGCTGGTTATTTCTACCAATGTGTTTTTTATTTCTGCTATGTCATTCTTCATTTCCAATTGGTTGGTTTTCAATGTTTCAATATCTTTACTCATCCTGTTTAGCTTCCTCATTATCATGGCTCTGAACTCTACCTCTGATAATTTGCTTAACTGCATTTCAGTGATCTCATTTTCAGTAGAGTTCTCTTATTCTTTCATTTGGAATTTGTTTCTTTGTTTCACCATTTTGGCTATATCAGTGGGTTTTGGAGCCTGCCAAATTTACCCTGTGTGTGTTGGTGTTTCACTAATTGTGATTCTTTCATGAGTATGGAAAGACTCACGTTAAAGACCACTGTCAAGTCTTACATTCCTGGGTAGATTTGCAAGCCCAGGAACAGTTCAGTTATCCTCTAACTTTTTGCCTGAAAGCTATTAGTCTGGGTTACTTGATGAGCCTTGGGTTGTAGTGCTCACTTGAATGAAAAACTCTCTCAGGTATGCAGGGTAAGAGGATTTCCAGAGGGTGGGGCAGATGCTTGCTGGCTGTCAATGAGCCTCAATTTTTATTTCTCTGGCCTGGCTGGGTGGTATTACATTTCTGAGGGGGGGTTGTTGCTTCTTCCCAGGGCTCTGGAAAGGGTTTCTTTGAGTAATAGGGCTACTGTCCTGAGAGGGAGTGATTCAGCAAAAAACTTCCATTGCCCTCTCACCTCTCCAAGTTCCCGAGACTCCTCGTAGTTCCTGTCCAGTCTGCTCTCCCTCTGCCAGAGCCCAAGGTGAGTGGCTGTAGCTAATTTAGTGCTCTGTCCCAGCCCTCTGTGCTGTTGTATTGGCTTAGGATTTTAACCCTGAGGGGGCTGCTCACAGCTAAAACAGCTGCTGTCCATGGGCTGCCAACCTGCCCTCTTGCACAGCCACAGTTCCTACCAGGCTTGATTCAGTGTTCTTTTTTCTGTCCCTGCTCATATGGGTCTTCTCCAGCTGCTTTTCTGTTGCTCTTTCCTGCCAATTTGTCTTTATTTTAGTTGTAATTCCAGTTTGGTCCTGGGAGATGGTTTGTGTAGCTTCTGTTCACTCTTCCACCATTTTGGAATCTCCTAATTTACATTTTTTAAATGTTTGAGCCAAAATGCAAATATAGACATGTACAAGATTTCCTTGACATAAATGAGAAGAATGAGAGCTGTCTCAAAAAACCTGTGTATAATTGGTTTAATACTCAAATGCAAATGCATCAATGTAATCAACCCATGCTGAGTGATTAGTATGTGTGCAGCCCTTGACTAGACTCTCATTCTGCAATGTTTGTACAATGAACAAAGAAGCTGTGAGTCTCTATGAAGCCCTCACTCCAGTGTTGAGTGACATCTGTTGAGTGTTTCCTCTACTCAGGCATAGGAGCACAACTTCCCACCCATTTTAATAATAAAATTTATTCTAAGATTGATTAAATGCTTGAGTAACTCTCTTGAAAAAAAATTAGTGGGACAACATTATTCCAAACACTCTTTTAATTAACTTTTATTTTTCTTAAGAAAGCTGGTTAAGAATAGAGGAATATCTGTTTGAACACGAGATAATCCAACATGTGGAGAAAAGGAAACCGTGGTAAACTGTTGATGGGAATGCAGACCGGTGTAGCCACTGTGAAAAACAATATAGACTGTCCTCAAAAAATTAAAAATGGAACTGCCATTTGACCTAGTGATACCACTTCTAGGAATATATCTTAAGAAGCCTGAAACACCAGTCAGAAAGAATATATGCACCCCTATGTTCATAGCAGCACTATTTACAATAGTGAAGGTCTGGAAATGGCCCAAGTGCCCATTCGTAGATGAATGGATAAAAAAAGCTGTGGTACATGTGCACAATGAAATACCATGCACCTGTAAGAAAGAGAGATCTCTTACCCTTTGAGACAACATGGAGGGACCTGGAGAGTACCATGCTGAGTGAAATAAAGCAGTCAGAGAAAGACAAGTATCACATGATCTCACTTATTTATAGAACCTAATAAACAAATTAAACTGATGAACAGACTAGATCCAGAGACCTGGAAGTAAGGAACAGGCAGACAAACCTCAGAGGAAAGGGGAGTAACAGGTGGGAAGAGATAAACTAAAGAACTTATATGTGTGTATGCATAACCAATGGATACAAACAACAGTACAGTGAAGGAGATGGGAACCAGGGAACAGGAGTGGGGAGGAAGGTGTCAGTGGGGGAAAAAGAGGGACATCTATAAGACTTTCAACAATAAAGATATTTTTCTTTAAAAAAAAAAGTGGCTGGAATAATTGAAAAAATTTATTTTTCTGATGTGGTCATGAAATGAGAGTCTTAACATTGCCTTATTAACCATTATTAAATTTTAAATAGTTTAAACACTAACTTTTTGCTGCAGAGGATCTCGAAAGTGAGGGAGCTTGTAATGCTAATTGCTAAAATGCTCCTAATTTGTTTCCAAGGGTTTTAAACAGCTCTTAATTGCTGCTCTGTCTTTGATCAAGACAAAGAAAAAAAATTATTAATGTTAAATTCATTCAGCATTCTCAATGATCAACAAAGGGAATATATGTTAAAGTGTTTTACACATATAAACAAAAATTAAGAACTAGACAACTGACAGAAGCTTTAGTTGACAATGAATGTAAAGATGACTGGACCCTTCGTCCTGTAACTCTTAGAGGACAGGGGTTCTCAACCTGGTATGCGGATATTTCTTCATCACTTACAATAATTTTACAAAAAATTATAATATTTAATATTTTATTTTTACTCACATGAATATTTAAAATATTTTAAGACCATCATATATTTTTATTTCAGTAGTTTGGATATGTTCATTCATGTCATTTAAAAGTTACAAATCACTAATAGACTATGTTAGGATTACCTGAAATTTTTCCCAAACAAAAATGGTGTTGGTTTCATCAAAAACTATGTATTACTTTTACCACAACTTGATTCAAACAAACAGGTAAATGCATCAGAAAAAAATTAAGTAAGAAAAATAAGTTTGAAAGCAGAGTTGTTAGCAGGGAATACTAAAAGGAGTTCATAACTTTTATTTTAATAAAAGGAAAATACACAACAATTTCACTCAAACAATCCCAACAAGTACCAATATAATACTAAGTCACCTGTCGCGACACCGTTGGTTGCCCCTCCAGCATCCATATCTGATTCTTTCTTGCCGAGTGCACATCTTCTTTCATGTAATATGCTCAAGGATGATGGCCAAAACTTCAGTCGAGGTGAATCTGAGCCAGTCTTAACCTTTCATGGCAATCCTGTTTCCTTTGCCAGTGATTATTTTAAGAGTGGGCATATGCTCAAGACGAGACTCTGACTCTTCCCTTACTGGAAGTTGTCACGTCAGGATCTGATGAATGGAACTGTGCAGCCATCCTGCAGCCCTGAGGTGGGTGAGCCTGGGGGCAAGCTGCCGTTCTGAAGATGGTGGACTAGACCAATTGTTACCGTGGTTATCTAGTTATTCATAAAGGAAAGGAAGCCAAGGGAATCCACACTGTGCCAATTTGCTTCCCCAGGAAGCTACAGACTCATTCACATAGGCCAGGAGACTGCCACCAAGGAGATTAATCCCCTCCGAGCAGACAGGAAACCTCCTGCAGAGCACTGCCTGACCTCCAGTACCAGATTGTTTGGGGGAGCAGGGGAGGTAAGCACATGTGCAGCAGAAGTCAAAATGGTGCAAGGGGAGGTGCTTGACCATAGAGGCCTGTTAGGCAAGCCTGGGAAAGGGATCACTGGTCAGGGGGTGGACTGTCAGAAGCCCAGGAAAGCTTGAAAAGTTGATTGGTTATTTTAAAAACCTCCTGTTTCCCAAATCCAAGATAATGAAAACTCAGCTTAACCAAGAAGCACTCTCTCACCCACCCAGTGTCGCACTGCCCTGGTTCATTCATGCATTCTCTCTCACCCCGGGGCATGTGGCCAAGCAGGTCTAGCATCTACCAGCCTTGGCAGACCACGTAGACTCCAAAGAACTAAGACTCCAAAGAACAAGGCCTTTGTTTTTGCCTTGCTGAAGACATAGTTCTGACTTTCTCCATGGTGGGATGGAGGGAGATGGGATATTGGAAATCCAGGAGCAGCCTTCTCCAATAAACCTCACCACACCACACTCTCCCAAGCATGGGTCCTTGGAATCCTTTCTTTGGGATCCCATGGAAGAGTCTGATTTCCACAGGCAACACAATGAAAAGGACCTGGGTCCTCAATGACATTATCAAGCTCCTCGGTTAACGAACCCTGGAGACGTATAACTTGGATTCTTTGTTCTATGAGACAATAAATTTTCTTTTATGTGCTTACATAAACTGCAGCTGAAGTTTTCTATTTGTAGTAGCTGAAGACATAGTAATAGGTATAGTATGTTAAAAGAGATTGCAGACTACCACATGACCCATCAGGCTTCCTTAGATCATCAAAAGTGAAAAGTCGCCCTGGCCGGTTTGGCTCAGCTGTTAGAGCGTCCGCCTGAGGTCCGGAGAGACCCGGGTTTGGTTCCCGCTAAGGGCACGTACCTCGGTTGCAGTTTGTCCCCGGCCCTGGTTGGTCGTGCAGGTGGCAGCCACTCGATGTGTCCCTTTCACATCCATGTTTCCCTCTCTCTCTCTCTCTTCCTCTCTCTCCCTCCCACTCTGTCTGTACAAAAAATGGAAAAATGTCCTCGGATGAGGATAAAAAAAATAAAATAAAATAAAAGTGAAAAGTCTCTGTCTACAGAACTGTCCAGTCTTCAGAGTTTCTTTATGTACCAGTGACAAAAATAAGATAAAAATGAACTCTCAGGTCTGAAGAGACTTTGGAGGATGGGAGGAGGAGCTGGTCTTCCCATGCATTTGATTCCCACCTTCTTCTCAACACTTCTTCCGACTTCTCCTCTCTTCGGTTTGACTTGTGAAAATGTTTAGTACTAGCAACACACTCAGAAACTCTACCACTTACCAGCTTCATAACTTTGGGCAAACTACATAATTTATGTTGACTTTGATTTTCTTATTTATAAAATGAGAGAAATAGTAGTACCTAACTTATGGAGTTATTGAGAATGCTGAATGATGTGATATATGGAAAGGTGTTTCTCAGAACAATGCCTGGTCCCTCCGGTGAGCTGTTGTTGTTATTATTATTATTATTATTATTATCAACCCAAACCCAAATTTCCCTCTGACCAGGATGGCTTTGTTTACCTTCATATTAGCAATAGCATTTAAAAATGTGATATAAATATATTTGTCATAACCTGCACAGCTGGTGTGGCTCAGGGGACTGAGCATTGTCCCAGGGACTGAGAGGTCCCAGTTCAATTCCTGATCAAGGCACATGCCCAGGTTTTGGGCTCGATCCCCAGTTAGGGGGCATGCAGGAGACAGCCAATCGATGTTTCTCTCATATCGATGTTTCTACCTCTCTCTCTTCCTCTTTCTCTAAAAAATAAATAAATAAATATATTTATATATATGTATATTTGTCATGACCAAAGAAGATTATCGTAATCAGACAAAGTATCTTTCAATGTATTTTAACAAAAGCTATGTCTCAGAAAAGCTCTATATTTGAACTACCTAATCCTATGTGAGTGTTTACTCTTTAGTATCAAAAAGAGGAATATGATACTCTTTAGTATCAAGTATGTAGAAAAGAAATTCTAAGTAATTTATGCACCAGATTAAAAGTTAGAACTCTAGTCAAGTTACCTACATGCCACTTTAGGCAAGTTATGTCATCTCTTTGTCTTCTGAGTCCTCATCTATGAAATAAGAACATCGACAGGGATTTGAATGTTCAGCTTATGGGACAGTTTAGTGGTTTGTGTTGTCCCTTAGTCAATTTTTTGAAAAATAACCTTTTCATTTCAGAATAATTTTAGATTTATGGAAAACGTGCAAAGATTGTACAGGGAATTCCTGCGTATCATTTACACAGGTTTTCTAATGATGGAACATCTAATGTAACCTCTCACATAACCAAAATTAAAATTGGCACTTTAGCCCTGACCGGTTTGGCTCAGTGGTTGGAGCGACACCCTACAGACTAGAGAGTCCCAGGTTCGGTTCCCGCTAGGGGCACGTTTCAAAAAAAAAAAAAAAAAAATTGGTACTTTACTATCAACTAAATCCTTGACTTTATTTGAATTTCACCAGTTTTGCCACTAATATCCATTTTTCTTTTTGCAGAATTGAATTCAGTCTAAGACACCACATTGCATGTAGTTACTATGTTTTTTCTGTTGTGTCAGAGTTATTAAAATGTAGCTCAAGAAAAGTTTTAATCTTATTTCTACCACATGTCTCAGTAGAATCTCAGCTCTAAGTCTATTTTTTATGTTAATTTTTATCCTGGAATTTCTTCATCACAAAAATAATTAAATTTCAGACTCCAAACCTATGAGATCATAGTTTTTATTTCTCAACAGAGACTTAACTTTTCATCCACCCTGATCTATACCTGAGACAAGTTTCTTTGTTGTCTTTCAGAGTCACTCGGTGGTTATTCTTCAGTCTCCTTTCCTTAGAACTGTGCCCACCCCAGCTTTCCACAGGAGCTTTATTATTATTATTATTATTATTATCATCATCATTATTATTATCATTATTATTAGTTTGGTTTCTGTACTCAACCCACACCCACACAAGACACTTTGTTCTTTCTCTGGGTTGCCTTGGTTATTTGAGGGGGTTGTGGTTCCATATAGATTTCAGGATTGGGACTGCTTTTCCTGTTTTCGTAAAAAACACCATTGGGATCTTGATAGAAATTGCACTGAATCTGTAGAGTATTTAAATGTGTATGGTAGTAAAATAATATGTGTATGGTACTGTCATAAAGATAGACATAGACAAATGAGAGATAACAGAATAGAAAGCCCAGAAATAAACCAACACATAAACAGTCAACTATTCTTCAAGGAGGGTGCCCAGAATATACAGGGGGAAGGATAGCCTTTTCAACAAGTGGTGCTGGGAAAATCAGATACCAGATGTATCCAGAGGCATTTAGACCTTTATCTTACATCATATACAAAAAAAGAACTGAAAATGGATTAAAAATTTAAACATAAGACCTGAAACTGTAATTCCTAGGGAATTACAAACAAACAGAGGAAATTCTCCTTGACGTTATTGTTGGCACTGATGTGTTGGATATGATCCCGAAAGCAACATAAAGTGGACAAGTGGGACTACATCAAACTTGAAGCTCTTCACAGCAAAGGGGACATTTAACAAGGTACAAAGGCAACCCACAGAATGGGTTAATATGTTAGCAAACCATACATCTGAGAAGTGGTTTACATCCAGAACATATAAGCAACTCCTACAACTCAATAGCAAAAGAGAAAGCCCAATAACCTAATTTTTAAATGGAAAAAATACCCGCAGATCACCTTAAGGTTCATCAGCACTTCCCTGGGTGTCCAGCCAGCCCACTCGCCCTGAAGATGGACACAGTGCCTGAACCAACTTCACACACACACACACACACACACACGCACACACCCGGTGGGTTGTTTCTCTAGAGAACCCTAATACAGCCTAGATGTTTAAGGAAGTGTGTATATTGCCTGAATGGTTTTCTTAAGGAGCCGCCCAAACAATTTTTAACATTTTTAAAGAGAAATTATTTTATCCACAAAACAATTGTGTTGTGGCTTATTTCCTTTCTCTCGCTAAAAGACTAATATGAAAGTAAAAAAATTGTAAGTAATAATGTTCACTGAAGAAAAACTTCCTGAAGTAACATCTATCACAAAAACAAACAAACCAAACTGAGTCCCCTGAGATTTGAGATCATATTTTAATGATCAGAGGAAGAGGTTCAGAGGGAGCATAGCCAGCTCCACATGGGACATCAAGGCTGCTTTAATTTCTAATTAATCCTTTCAAAAGACCAATCAGCCATTCAGCCACGTCAGAGCGTAGTGTTCAGATCTGATTGTTCAGAGCTTCCTAAGAACAACAAAACAAGATGAGGTTTTTTTTATGGACATCTACTAATATTGAAATAATTAAAGTTGTTAGGATACTGCTATTTGGTAAACATCTAGGATCCTGCCTCTCAATATTAATAAAGGGCAAGGTTTGCTGCCCACTTCAAAGCATCCTGGCTAAACCAACAACCTGATGAGCAGAACCAATTTAAATTGACTTCCCTGATTGTCTTAGCCATGCTATGGTTTATTCGTTTGTCCTCATGGGCCATGAGATAATATTCTGAGTGTGTGGGGGCGTGAATATAGTTATACATACATCAAATGTCATTCTAATAATAGTAATAATTATATCAGTCATAACCACAAACACATAGCGTTCTATAAATGGCAGTCACTATGCTAAATATTTTGCATGTGGTGTCTCATTTGAAGCTTACCGCAGCCCTGTGGGGTGGCTCCTTTGTTTGTCTCCTCTTCCAGATGAGAAATCTAAGGCTCCCGAAGGTTAAAAAATGTCATATTTAAAAAGTGACAGAGATGTAGTCCAAATGTCAGTCTAGGGACTCAATCACTAAGGCTCATATTTCTCAATGTAGAAAGGAAATAATAATAATAATCTTTAGTAAGATTATGAGTGATTTTTCCCTATCTACTGATTTTATTTACCATTTATTGTACAAAATGGATAACCTGCACTTTTTTTCTTAACTAGAAGTCTAAGCAGATATTAGGGCACTGTGTTCTACTCAACAGTTTTCAACTTTCACTGACCACGTGGCCTAGTGCCAATAGTACTGGGATGGGGACCACCCCAGGATGACGGAGGGTCCCTGGAACCTATATTTTTACAAGCTACACAGAGTGATTTTTCTGTGAGAACACTGCTCAAGATTCTACTTCCAACTCTGTCGCTACATGGATTGGCCAGGTAAAGTCCATGATGGCTCATACCCGGGTTTGCCAATCTATGTAGCTGAATAATGATATCTGAATCTTCCTTTCCCCTGGGAATATTAGAAAGATAACATTAGTGAATTGACATTTAAAAATTAAAACTTACTCAATTAATATTTGACAAAGGTGACAAGAGCATACAATGGAGTAAAGACAGCCTCTTTAATAAATGGTGTTGGGAAAATTGAACAGCTGCATGGAAAAAAAAATGAAACAAGACCATCAACTTACACCATCCACAAGCATAATGGATAAAAGACTTAAATATGACCCGTGAATTCATAAAAATCAGAGAAGAAGGTGTATACAACAAAATTTCAGACATCATAAGCAACAGAATTTTCACTGATACATCACCTAAGGCAACAGAAACAAAGAAAAAAAAAATGAACACATGGGACTACATCAAACTAAAAAGCTTCTGCACCACAAAAGAAACAACCATTAAAATAGAAAGGAACTCACTGTATGGGAGAGCATAATTGCCTATGATACATCAGATAAGGGATTAATTTCCAAAATATATAGAGTACTCATACAACTCAACAAAAGGAAGACAAAGAACCCAATTAAAAAATGGGCAGAGGAGCTGAATAGACACCTTTCCAAACAGGACATACAAATGGCCAAAAGACATATGGAAAAATGCTCAACTTCACTCATCATCAGAGAGATGCAAATTAAAACAATTATGAGGTATCAGCTCACACCTACCAGAATGTCTGCCTTCAACAAATTATCAAACAAGTGTTGGCGAGGGTGTGGAGAAAAGGGGACTCTAGTATACTGCTGGTGGGAATGCAGACTGGTACAGCCACTGTGGAAAATACTATGGGGTTACCTCAAAATATTAAAAATTGAACTTCCATTTGATCCAGTGATCCCACTTCTAGGAATATACCCTAAGAAGCCTGAAACACCAATCAGAAAGAATATATGTACCCCAATGTTCATAGCAGCACTATTTACAATAACTAAGATCTGGAAACAGCCCAAATGTCCATCAGTAGACAAATGGATTAAAAAGCTGTAGCACATATTCACAATGGAGTACTCTGCAACTGTAAGAAACAGAATCTCTTGTCCTTTGAGATGACATGGAGGGACCTGGAAAGTATTATCCTAAGCCAAACAAGCCAAGTAGAAAAAGACAAATACCACATGACCTCACTTATTTGCAGAATATAATGAACATAACAGTCTGAGGAATAGGGTAGTCCCAGAGACGTGGAAGTAGGGTACAGGCTGGCAACCCTCAGAAGAAGGGGCTGTGAGGGGAGGGAAGAGATAAACCACTGAACTTTATGCATGTACGTGTAACCAATGGACATGGACAACAAAGACGGGGACGGGGTGGCGGGAATGGGGAGGAGAATGTCAATGGGGAAAAAAAGGAGAGACATTTGTAACAAAAATAAATTAATTAAAAAAATTAAAACTTGAAGATTACATTTTAAAAAGTAGTGTAACATAATAGTTGAACTTAAGAGCTTTAGCATTAGACCAATGTGAATCCAACACCCAGTCTGCCACGTACTCACTGAACTTGTGTCTCAGTTTCACGCCTGTAGAAAGGAGAGAATTAACACCAACCTCATAGTGGTCTGTGAGATTAAAGAAAATACAGTATTATATGCAAAGTACTAATCTCATGATTGGTATATTGTAGTGGGGGAAAAAAGATGTTAGTAAAGAAAAGAGGAGCTATAAACTTGCTGGATATTTTTTTCCCCAAGTAAGAATGATTAATAAAACTATGTTGCCATAGCCACAGGTATTTGGGGAATGTTTGTTATTGCTGCTTAACCTAGCTCTTCTGGTTGATACAGACGTCAGTTGATGGTAGAATGTTTTGCCTTTAAATAAAGTAATTACCAGGTACAACTTTCTCTATGGACTGTGGTCACCGTGGATATCAGATTCCTTAAGCAATGGATCATCTGCCAGGATGCAAGACCAGATCTCCTACTTAGAAATATCCCTTGCAAAGGCGTAAACATAGAGCTTCTGGCAGAATACAGTTCTCGTCAGATATTAAGTTTCATGTTTGACCAGATGCCCAGTTGTTATTTTCCTGCCGTCATTACTAGCCCTCATGAGAATGAGATCTTGAGACATCAGAAGAGAAGGTCTCTCTGGGCAACTTCCAAGCATCATCTGTCTGCTGCAATGTGCAGTCTCCCGACTGCATGCAGACTTTGCCTCTTCTCGGGATTCCAGCCTCCCTGGAGAGCAAGTCTGTTCGGCTGAGATCCACCAGGGGTGGGATTGGGGGCCACGCCAGCAGCCCACCGCCCACGTGTTCACCTGCAGCCCTGGAGCTCCCCACGGCTCCGCTCGGAGACCTCTTGAGTCTTGTCAACGTCTGTCCCTGATAAAGAGTTTGCATGGAAAGAAATGGGTCAAGAGACAAACATAATGATAAGAAACCACTAGGAGTGAAAGATAAAGCTTGTTATTGTTACAGATCAACAAAGCCAAGCAGGAAACAATACTGAACTTGAAGTCAAAAAGACATCTCAACCCTAGCTTCCTTGGTCCTACCTAACATTTGTTTAGCAAGCTCTAAGCACATTGCATGCACCTTCTCACTGAATTTTCACAATAAACGCATGAGATAAATTCTGCTGTATCAGAAATTCTGCTGGTTTTCTCGATTGAGGAACTGAGGGAAAATGAGGTGTACTACTTATAAAAATGTTCCTTTTCATCCATCAAACAATTCCTCTCCTTTTAAACTCCTGTGATGAGCTTTTTTTTCATTTTCTTTTTTTTTGGGGGGGGGGGTATGTCTGCCAACTATATTCAGGAAGCTAAAGGTCTGAAATGTGTATGTAATTAATTCCTGGCACAAGCAAGGGACAGTGGCTCTGTTAAGAAAGACCTCCTGCAAAGCCGTGACATTTGCTGAAGGTGAGGGGCGAGACAGCATGTGAGTGGGGGAGACCTGGGGGGAGCTAAGGCTCCGGCACCGACAGGAGAAATGATGTTGTTTCCTTACAGTGGGTCACATGAGCATTCCCTCGCATCTCTTCCTCCAAAAGTGCTTTGTGTAGATAAATATAATTTTGATATCTCTAAATATCTTACCCTCCCCTACTAGAAACCTCCCATAGCTCCTCAATACCCAAAGAAAATCTATAACCCTTAACAAGGAATCACAGATGCTGCACAATCTTCCCAAACATAACTTTCTGCCCCAAAAAGCCACTCTTTACCTTCGCCCCATATACACACACTGACGTCATGTGACAGCCACCTCACACCTGTTTCCACAACACACCTTTGCCTCTATGTCTCTGCTCGTGCTGCTTCATCTCCGAGGTATACCTCTTTCCTAATTGCTGTCTGTCAAAACAGCACCGTGTGTTGTTAGTTTGCTAGGGCCACCATAACAAAGGACTTCAACTACGAGGCATAAACAGCAGAAATTTGTCTCGTGGTCTCTAGGTTGGAAGTCCAGGATCAAGGGGTAGACAGGGTTGCTTCCGTCTGAGGGCTGTGAGGGAGGGTCTGTTCTCTGCCTCCCTCTCTAGTTCTGCTGGTGGGCAAAGGATTCCATACTCTACACGTCTAACAATAGTTCTTGTCCCTGAACAAAATCAAGTTAATCACAATATCTACATAAAGATCAATAAATCTGTGCTTATGGATCAATTTTAGCAAATGATGTAATACCTTAAAAGGAATGTTTAATTGCCTGCATCTGAAAACAGAATTTAACGTCAGTTTTTAAAGACAAGAAAGACTGAGTTATTGGAGATAGCTCACTTTCCACTGTCTATTGCTGGCCCAGCAGTTGCTGTTTACCTTACCCAAGGTTGCAGCCCGTTTTGCTCTCTCCCCTCTACCTGCTCCTCTCAGATTTCCAAGAGCCAGTATGGAGAGGTTGGCACATCTTCCCGCCATCCTGGATGACCCCAGGCTTTATCATTCGTGCAAGAAGCTTGTTTGTCAGTAGAATATTTAATGTAATGCTATTTAACTCCTCACACCAGGAAACTTCAAATGTAAAATAACATCGACTTAGATGTTCCAGAACTAAAGGCAAAGGGGAGCGGGTCATAAATGTCTGTCCACGTCCATTCATAAAACCCCAGGGATCCACTTTCAAACCAGGCTGCCCTTGGGAATAACCACTGGCGCTTTCCAAATAAGAGAAGCCAGAATCGGTCCCCAAAATGCAGACTCAGTAGATCTGGGCAGGACTCAGACATCTGTTTTTCCAGTTTCAGAGACGTCTGAGCAGGTCCAAGGCTGACAAACCCACACCACAGAGGGCAGCGTGGAGAACAGTTCTCGTGGTGAACAGCGGCTCCCGGTGCAACAAGGGAGCCCTGCCCTCCTCCTCCACCCCAGTCTGCCTTGGAAGTAATTCAAACCCTGACCAAGGCAGTTACCCAGTCCTCTCGCAGCTGAGGTTTCATTTCTCCTCATCGGAAAGAACTTGCCGCTTGGCAAGGATGTGGATTCCCTCCTTGATTCCTCCAGAGCCTAACAGAAATGCTTGGGCACAAAGCAAGAATGGCCTCATTAGCTAGTGTCTTTATATGAAGTCATGTTGTTTTCTCCACAAAGGGTTTACTCTCTCTGCTTCTGATAGGTGAGCCCGGCTGACAGTGGACCTGAATTTGTACCATGAACAAACACTTTTCCAAGGGAATGAAACCTTTTAGACACATTCACACATTTGGGGAACAAATGACGAACAGCCACCATTATTCAGGATAGTGCTTCAGGCTGTATGTTTTGACATTTTTATTTCGCTTCGTAGGCTCATCTGAGAGACAGAGCTAATTATCTTTGTCTATTTCTTATTATGAAATTTTATTATAATAATCAAATTCCTTTGCCTTTGGAACTATTTTTGGAATCTCTAAATATGAGATAAAATAACTGATGAATATGAACATAGGTAAGAGCAGTGCATCAGATGAACTGTATTTTTTCAAAATCTCTGATAGGATTCAGTAAAATTTAATGATACATTTACATTTTATCATTGTCCATCCCCGATGTGTCCATTTTCCAACATTTCTTTTTCTTAGGCTTCCAATATCTAAAATAGGGGTGAGCACTTATGATAGGCATTAATCTTACCAGCACTTTGAGACGCTGAATATTTTTGAGAATGTAGCATGTTTGTTTAAATTACTAAATGAAAAGTAAGACTTCCAAGGCTAAAAGCTGTTTTGTCACCAGTACCAGTTATTTGTTCAACTATTTAAGTAAAATGATTCTCTGTAGAAACTGATCTTCCTTCATTAAACATGCTGAACCCAAATGAAATTGAAGCCTTATTGCCAGGAGAAGGAACCGTCGACTGACACAGTTTCATGAGGCTGTCCTTTCATTTCTTTCTTGTGAATCACAGAAACTTCAGGGAGGTCTCATAACCATGCTTTTCATTAAGGAACAGGTAATGCATTTAACTTCCTTTTTATGATTCAGTCTGGGGAACACTGTGATCTGGCCCATGGGTTTCGAAACAAACAAACTTCTTTCTCATTAATGTTAAAATAACCTTGGAGGATCTGAGAGATTGGTTTTACTCAGCTTCAGAGGGGAAAAAAATGCAGTGCATTTTAGAAAGGCAAATGTATACTTTTATACACACACATACAGACACATACAGACACATAGCAAGATGATAGAATTTGTCTGCCAAGGTATATGGCACACCACCCCCGAGAGCCCGCAGGCCAATGGAGTAATTCTGTGACACAGCAACTTCCAGGTCAGTTCTGACAGGAGGGCCAAGAACAGGTTCACCACCCATACTCTAGAGTACAGATCCACACTCCTCCTGTTACAGCAGCAGATCACCCATTACCTTTGTCCTCACCTTGTCATTTAAGGCGCAATAATTCTAACTTCAAGGGGAGCAATACTTGGGACCGGCAGGGGCCAGGGACCTAGGACCTGTGTCTTTAGTTGATGGGGCAATACATAGATAGCCTCTCCCGATCCCCATCATCACCTTTTCTCTGTCCCAGCCTTGCTTTTCCTAATGTTTTCAGCATAGCCTTCCCTGTGAGTTAACACATCACTCTTTTTTTAAAAAGCTTTATTGAGATATAATTCTTAAGCAAGAAACTGCATATAGTTAATGTATTCAATTCGATGAGTTTGCACATGGGCATATACCCATGGAACCTTCACCACAGTTAATAAACATAACCATCTCCTCTAAAAGTTTCCTTTTGCTCCTTTGTTGTTATTTTTCTGTGTATGAAATAAGAATACTTCATGTGAAATCTACCCTCTTAGCAAAATTCTTTAGTGCACAATACAGTGTTGTTAACTTTAGGCAACATATTACTCTTTATTAAAATGTCGCTGAAAAGTAGCCACATTTACAGAATGTGCGTAAGGAGACTGTTTATCTGCTCTTCCCCTAGCAACGGCTCTGGTTGTCATTCATGGATTTCAATCTTCACTAAATAATGTCATCACTGTCCTAAAGGAGAGACTATGGGATGTATTCTTCAAAATGATTTCGTATAAACTCTTGAAACAAATCAAGATCTAAGCTGTATGGATGCAAAGTTTTACCCATTCCTAGAGATTGCTTCTTCTCTCCAAATAACATTCATTCTGGTTAAGAAGGCAGGTTCTTGTTCATTACAAAGAAATACAAATAGTTAGAATATATGCCCTAATTTATTCTGAGCATCTTTTGAGGTCTCTTAATTCCATAAAAGCACACATTGTTTCTCCTCTTTTCTGGCCATTCAACCAAATTTTCTCTAAGGTTTATTTCTCTCTAGTAGAGAAAATGGAGATTGATTCAGAGTAATAAAGTCTATGCACACAGATCAAGCTAATGCCTTTATTATCTTCATTACGATGCATGACTGACTTCAAGTTGTCTACCTCTCAGACTTCTGCATCTGTGTTTTGAACCCAGCCACTATGTCCTCTTAAGAATGGCTCCATCATCCCATCTCAGCAACTAGCCTTTCTAGCTGGTAGAGGGGCCTTAGGACAGGACAGAGGAGGAAACTATTATTTTGGTATAGAAACTAAACCCACGAAGTGGGTGAGATCATTGTCAAGTCGCTAAAGGAAAACACCCATTGAAAGGGAATGGATTTATGACTCAGTTTAAAACTTGATCTCAGGCATGGACCAATTTCAAGTCAGTTCCAATCAACAAGGTTAGTTTACTTGAATTGTGTCAGAGGCAGAAAGGGTTATGTGAGGGCTAAAGCTTAAAGGAGAAACAGTTTACAAGTTGGAAAATGAAGAGAAAGAGCTTGAACCATCTAGTTGGTGTTTAATGATACCTCACATTGCTGCCCATGAAATCATTTAATATATACTTGAAAGAAAATGAAAGTGTACTTAGATACTTTGAGACCCAGTTGAAAAGAACATAAGGTACTTTAGTGTTCATCTTGAAACCTCTTGCGTAGATGAGATGACCAGAGATGAGTTATGACTCAGTGACTAATGAGAGGAAATGTGTCATAAGACCGTGTATTTAGCTATTTGAGTTTCAGCATCACATTCGGCCAATCTGACATACAGTTTGCAAGTTGAGAAGTAAGCTTACTGGATACTACTTGTGTTGTTAATACAATTATTTTCCAAGATAAAATACATTTCTTTACCCCATAATTTTGGGTTAACCTTATAAAAAAGTTCACTCTCAAAAGCCAATAAATTTTGATTCTTTTATTGCTTTTTTTCCCCCAAGTAAATATCTACATTAATCATAAAACTTATTACAAGAAACTCCTAAATGCAATGAAGTAATTTATGCTCTCTCCTTATGGGGAATATAAATTTGTATATATCAAAAAGAAGTTAAATTAACTATTTCAGAAAGCAAATCATCACAACTATCCAGCAGCCACATTATAAAATATGCAACCTCAGCATCCAGAAAGTGTTGGGTAATTTATCCAATAAAATACAAAATATCAGATTTTTCATTTTAGAGGAAAATATGGTTTTAAATTTCTGTTGTGTTTTGTTCTCTTATATCCATTCAAACATTTGGATTTATCTTCATGATGGATTTTTTTTTTTTAAAAAATCTCTTTTTAAAGAAAAGTGAGACCATGAAGAAAACAACATATTTTTTCACTTTTATTGAAGTATAATTGACAAATCAAATAATACATTTTTAAAGTGTACAAGTTGAGGAACTGTGATATTATTTATTTGACTTTTCTTTCCTTTTTCTTTAGTCAGCCTAGATACAGGTTTCTCAAGTTAATTGTTTTCAAAAAGGTGGCTCTTAGTTTTGCTGATTTTTTCTACTGTTTTCCTAGTCTCTACTTCATTCATTTCAGCTCTAGTCCTTATTATTGCTTTCCTTCTGCTAACCTTGGGCTTATTTGTTCTTTTCTTTCTTTTTTTTTTTTCTAGTTTCTCTAGTTGTAAACTTATTTTGCTTATTTGAGATCTTTATTTTTTCTTAATGTAAGCATTTATCACTAAAACTTCCCTCTGAAAACTGCTTTTGCAGTATCTCAAGTTTTGCTGTTTTCCATTTTTGTTTGTTTCAAATACTTTCTGGTTTCTCTTTGATTTTTTTCTTTGTTCAGAAGTGTGTTTAGTTTCCACATTTTTGTGAATTTCCCAATTTTCCTCCTGTTTCTTGATTTCTAGTTTCATACCATTGTGATCAGAAAAGGTACTTGATATGTTTATCTTTATTAATTTGTTATGACTTGTGTGACCTAACAGACGATGTATTCTGGAGAATGTGCCAAGTGCACTCAAGAAGCCTGTATCTCCTGCTGCTGTTTGAATGGAATGGTCTGTGATATCTGTTAAGTCTCTTTGGTCTAAAATGTGGTTTGAGACCAATGTTACCGTATTGATTTTCTGTGTAGATGACTTATTCATTGTTGACGGTGGGGTATTAAAGTCTCTAATATTACTGCATGGCCGTCTATGTTTCCCTTCAGGTGCATTAGTATTTGCTTAATATATTTTGATGTTGGGTGCATATATATTTATAATTTCTATATCTTAGCATTATAATATCACCTTTTCTATCTTTTGTCACAATTTTGACTTAAAGTATAATTTTCTGATATAAGTATAGCTATTCCTACTCTCTTTTGGCTTATAGATGAAACGAGTCTCTTGTAGGCAGTAGGTCATTGTTGTTGATTTTTAATTTATTCAGCCACTCTATGTATTTTGATTGGAAGTGTTATTGATAGACAAGGACTTACTATAGCCATTTTGTTATTATTCTTGTCTTATTATTTGTTTTCTTGGCTTCTTCAATACACAACATCAAACATTGATTTTATTCACATTTATTTAAAAGGTTTAATCACTTATAATCCTATTAAGGTATTGGCAGGATGTATAAATTAGTTTTGATAGAAAATTAGATGCTTAAGGTTTTTATTTTCCATCCATGATCTTCATGCCCTGACATTTGCTTAGAAATGTAACCTAATCTGGTATAGAAAAAAAATATGTAATTACCCAAATATTCACTAATTTTGAAACTAAACAGTCACTATCTTTAAAGTATTCCAGCATTTATTTAAATTGGGCCTTTTTTGTAAGAGGTCAGATAGTAAATATCTTAGGTTCAAGGGGTCATACATCCTCTGTCACAACTACTCAGTTCTGCTGCTGTAACATAAAAGCAAACACATAGCATATTTTAAAAAATAGACTTTGTTTTGTTTCAATAAAACTTTATTTCCAAAAACACGGGGCAGACAATATATGGCTCATAGCCATAGTGTTCTGACCAACCCCTGATCTAAATTATCACAGGAACTCTTGCATTTCTTACTCTTTGTTAATCATGTAATAATAATAAAAAAAAATAAAAAAAATAGCCCTGACCGGTTTGGCTCAGCTGTTGGAGCGTCGGCCTGCGGTCCAGAGAGACCCAGGTTCGGTTCCCGCTAAGGGCACGTACTTCGGTTGCAGTTTGTCCCCGGCCCTGGTTGGTCGCGTGGGTGGCAGCCACTCGATGTGTCCCTTCACATCGATGTTTCTCTCTCTCTCCCTTCCTCTCTCTCCCTCCCACTCTATCTGTACAAAAAGTGGAAAAATATCCTCGGATGAGGATAAATAAATAAATAAATAAATAAATAAATAAAATAATAAATTTCAGCATGAGAATAATCCATAAGGCTTTAATTTCTCAGAAAATAACATGATAAACATTTTTTTCCCTCCACATTTGACTGATAGTAATGTCTTGGACTAGTTAATGGGCTCAAGGTACATTTTTTTAGGAGAACCAACAGCAAACATGACTCACTGATGGACTAAATTTAAGAGAAGGATCAATCATGATGACGCCAAACTTTTTAGCATGAGTCAATAGTGATGCCACTTACTGAAATGAGGAATAGTAGGTACAATTATATTTGGGGATTGAAATGTTAATTTTGAAATGTCTGTGAAACATCAAAGAAGAATTTCTGGATAAGCTAGTGAATGTATTCAAAGAAGAGGTGATGACTAAGAAGGCAAATTTAGGAGTCATCAGCTCGTCGATGGCATTTAAAGCTAGGAAAATGGGTGAAGTTACCTAGATAGAGAAGGTAGAAAGAGAAAGCAAGGCAAGGGAAGATTGCAGTGTGCTCTCTGAATCATCCAAGAAAACACTAATCATGTTTGGCACAGTTACCCAATGCTAAGGATTTTATTGTACTTCCAACATTGGTAAATCTGTAACTTGTAGAAGGTAATAAAACATGTTTCTGTTCGCCATAGTTATTTTCAACTTTTTCAAATCAGATAGCCCTTTTTCCAAGAAATGTGTTGGGGTTTATGTTCATCTTAACAAAACTTGGGAAATACTATACAAGATAATAATGATTAACGTACTATATTTAATTTAATAATTTTTACAAACTCATTTTTTTATACTCATTACCCCCGGGTTTCTGGTCAAAGATTTAACATTGGCCTTCCCATTATGTAGAAAAGCAGCAGATTTCAAATAATCTGTGTGACTCAGGCTCACCCTGCATTTTATTTCTAACTAATAACATACTCAGTGTTCTCCCCCTTGAGGTGCTGCCTGCTCAGAAGTTGAGGCAAGTTTCCTGTACTTTAATAAAGTGAAGAAAACAAGACTAAGAGTAGATACTTTTTTGTCATCTGCTCAAACATTTTAATTGTCACTTATAAGAGACCACTGTCTATTTTCAGGAAGACGATGGGGAAAGGAAAAAAGAACAGTGGAGAGAGAAGATCAAGAGAATGTTCAAGACAATGAATTTAGTGCAAATAGCCATTTCATTTTCCAGGCAATGGAGAATGAGCTGGTGTAGCTCACCTTCCAGGGTGACTGGGTGGTTTCTATCAGACCAACCCTTTAGGAAATAACAAGGCTCAAAAACAACCAACTGAAGGTACGTGAGGGTGACTAAATGGAGTGGAGTCAATATTTATAAAAAGAGAGTGGCACTGGGTAACATTCCAGTGTCTGTAGCTTTCTGATTGAAGGCAGCCTCAAGGATAAAATAGCTGAATTAAAATTTGAGCTGTTTGTCAATGACTGCAGGAGAATCAAAGTATTTTAAATTTCAGTTTAGCCAAATTCCTAGCCAGATTTTTTTTAAATCAATATTCTTCAAATAAACATAATAGAATCAAGAGTTTCTATAACATTCTTCACAATGTCCAAGATGAAATACAAAATTGCTCAGCATACAAATAAATAGAAAAGCATGGTCTATTCTCAAGTGAAAAAACAATCCAGACCAATCCAGAGACGACCCCAATGTTGACAGTATCTGACTAGGATTTTAAAGCAACTATTATAATTATACCTAAGGGTATAAAAGAAAATATTCTCATAGTATATTAAAATTAAACTATATCATCAGAAAAATAAAAACTGTAAAAAAGGAATCAAATGTAACTTTAACACCTAGAAAAATGCTATATCTGAAATTAAAATGTTACTGGATGGGCTTAGTGGATCAGAGTGGAGAAGATTAAAGAAAGATCAGCTGACTTGAAAATAGATCAATAGAAATGACTCAGTCTAAAGAAGAATAGAAAAGATTAGAAATATAAATTTAAGAAGAACAGAGCTTCAGGGATGTGCAGGACAAAATTAAAAAGGTGTATGCTATGTGTGGTTGGACTCCCAGAACGAAAAAAAATAAAACATGAGGTAGAAAAACACTTTTTAAAAAAAATAATGGCTTGCCTGGCCTGTGTGGCTCAGTGGTTGAGCGTCACAGGGCACAGGCACATGCTCAAGCTGTGGGCCTGATCCCCAGTGAGGGGCATGCAGGAGGCGGCCAATTGATGTTCTCTCTCATCGATGTTTCTCGCTGTCTCTCCCTTTCCCTTCTTCCCTTTCTAAAATCAATAAAAAAGAAAAAACTTTTTAAAAATAAATAATAGCTAAAATTTTTTCAATTTGGTGAAAGTAATAAGTTAACGTGAACACCAAGCATAACTAATACAGAGAAACTAAACCAAGGCACATCATAGTCGATCTGTTGAAAGCCAAAGAGAAAATCTTAAGAGCAGACAAAGAAAAATAACACTTTACACACAAAGGAACAAGCATCACTGACTTCTCATCAGAATAATAATCTTTAGAGTGCTGAAATAAATCTTAAAATAATGAATTATAATTTAATCTCCAGAAAAACTGTTTTTCAAAAATCAAATTTAAATAAAGGCATGTTTGGGTAAGAGAAAACTAAAAGTACATAACTTTCAGACCTGGACTTCAGAAATGCTAAAGGAATTTCTTTAGACTGAAGGGGATAGAAACATAAATCTTCAGGAAATAACAAAGAACATCAGAACAGGTAAATATATGTAAATATGCAAAAGACTATTTTTCTCTTAATTTTTAAAAATTCATATACCTATTTGAAGAATCACATTGAGTGTCTGGGGAAAGGGGGAAAAGAGAAATATCTGTAACAAAAAAATTAATAAATGTAGTTGCAACCAATAAAAAATAAATAAAATAAAATAATCACATTGACCCAAATATTTAAAGATAGACTGAATTTTTCATTTTGTATCTAAATTTTATCAAGCTTATATCTTATAAGGTCATAAAATTTATTCTGGCATAAAACTGACATTTGGATATAATATAATTGTCAATGTTTCTATCTCTCTCACCCTTCTTCTCTCTCTAAAAAAATCAATAAGAACATATTTTTAAAAATATTGAGCAAAAATATACAAAATAAAACCATCTAAATCATACCAGACTCAGAATATTTTCATAATTTCTGAAAGTAAACACAAAATTATTTTCCCAGTTCTTTCATTTGCCTGCTGGAGATTCGTCCCGGATACTTTGTCAATGTCTCAACATCTATGTGTCAGCAGCTGAACTTCTCATCTTCTGTCTCAAGACATTTTTCTTTCCTAACTTCTCATTCTTTAGCATCACCATCTCCTTTATTTGTCTCTGAAGTTCCAAACCTAAAAAACTATTCTTGGTTTCACGCTTATCTCTCATGAAAGGATTGACCTTGTCCTATTTTATTCATCGCTACGTCTCTATAAGTTAACTTTTTCTTTTCCTTGTTATTTCCTCCAATATAATTCAAGCTATAAAATATTTAACTTGGGGCCAAGAATCCTGGATTCAGGGATAAATAGAATAGCGGTAAAGAAAATACTGCCCAGGCCTTCATATTAGCAGATGTATATAAAGCATTTAATTTAATGCATCTACTCTTACTATATAATTCTATGGAAGAGACATTATTGTTAGCTTAGCTTTAGAGAGGGGAAGACTAATATAAAGAGGTATCAAGTAATTTGCTCAGTTAACATATATATGTACAGGAAGAAGTGGGTCTGAGGCGGAAGCCAAGTCTGTTTGAGTCTAAAGTACAAATCTTAACCAGTACAGGCCCTATTTTCCAGGGCCAGATAACGTATTTTGATGGCATCACCATGCATTTACTCCAGGGCAAGACTTCTCAAATCAATTAAGTTCAATATGCAAAAATAGTTGTCACAGAAATGTGTTTCATCAATCAATACCTCTCTGTTCTGGTACAATGGCCTTCACAAAGATAAAAATAGAATCCGGCTAGCTAATTGGAGATACTCATGTAAAGGGAAAATTTATTTGGAATCCAAGTGAGTTCAGCTTCTGCTGGGTTGGTCCTAATAATTTATAACTTTCCGGCCCTCGGTCACCAAGGTCATCCCTATCCACAGGAAGAAGCATAAAATGAAAAACATTTTAAAGCAGCTGGAGTTTGAAAGAAATGGTCCTGCTAGCATCGGAGGAAGATAAAAGAGCAGCTGCTGCTGAAAATGCTAGTATGACCAACGGGAAGCTATTACTTGGGGAGTGTGAAGCTATAGAAAAGGAAGGGTCGAGGAGGGGGAGGTGGAGGGGGACTGTCAACGCCGCCTCCAGGAAAGGATGCTTGTATTTGCCTGTGGAATGAAGCCTTCCCAGTATGAAGCGCATCTTCAGTGGTGCATGAGGCCGGAGGTAGAGCAACATTGGTCCCCTCTAATCTGATTGCCTTTTAGCACAGATTGGGAAGAGGGTCCTGGAGACGGGGCTGGAAGAGCCTGGAGGTCAAAGAGGATTCACTCCATGGGATCCCAGGAACATTTCGTCCAACTATCTGTCCATCACCTCGGTGACCAGTGTCTGCCAGCGGAGCAGCTTTGACCTAGAGTCATGGGCTTACTGGGTTGTATGCCAAACTGGGTGAAATTGGCAGGATCTGTGCTTTTGGCCCATTAAAATTCATGCCTGCTGGCACAGGAATAGAGATTCCTTTCAAAACTGAGCACGTCAGCCAAATTAATCCCATTAAACTCTGAATGACCTTCCATTGAGGAACGCTCACTAAGAAGGATGTTCCTCTATTACTATTGCTTGTCTACCACAGAAATCTTCTCAGGAAAACAGGATTTCTTAAAATGTCAGAATGTCAGAGGTAGAGGTGATCTTAAAAGACTAATCGACCTGAGTGATCATCCCGTCTAATCAGTTTATTTTATAAATGTTTGACATAATGAATCTGAACAGGTGAATTACCTTATGTTTTTTGTTGTTGTTGGAACATAAAATACATGTACTATATAATATCTATGATTTGGTTTAGGAAATAAAATAATCAATAAATTTTTATATTTTTAGTTCCTTAAAATAAATCTCAATATAATCTAACCCAAAGTCTTTCTGAAAAATAACTTGAAATTGCTCTTTATGTAAAGTTTTATTCTATACTATACCAGGATTGATTTAAATTTTTCTTCTGGCCACTGATCTTCTCTTCACCATTAAAATAAGACTTATAAAGCACTTTCTTTCTAAGTTCTAAGCCATTTTTGAAATTTTTTCACAGGTTGAATTCATTGCCTTCTCCCTTGACTTCCTTCTTTCTGTGTAGTTATCTCTAGGTTGAACTCTAAACATATTAGAAAGTTCTTGTACTAATTGGTTTGGAGCTTCCAATGTCAATCAGACTTTAGAAAAAACAAGCCATTCCAACATGAGACATACGATTTCTAACTATTACTAAAAACAATAGTTTATATGTAGAGAGTGCTTAATATGTGTGGGGAAGCAATTTACTAAGTGGATTATCTCACGTGATCATGACACCTAATTTTATTAGAAGGTTAGTAATATTTAAATCTTCATGTTGCCGACAAAGTGATAGGCTCAGAGTTCGGAAATATGTCCAAGGTCACACAGTTAGAAATAGCAGAACCAGGATTTTAGTTCCACAATTCTGACATCAGAGCCCTGCCTTTTAACCAGTATGCAACCCTGCTTATAAACTTGTGAGAAATGGATCTGCAAAATAATTGGTGACTAGATTTGTTGGGAAGTGTCTAATGTGCCAAAGGGCTGAGTACCTGACCCAGCCTGGGGAGCGGGGAGCTCGAGGGAGAACTCACAAATGAGTTGCCTTCAGAGCTGAGTTTTGAATGAAAGTAGGAGGTACACAGTATGACACAGGTGTTCTCCAATCAGTGGGAAGAACACGGAAAAGAATAATTACTTAAAAAGGTGGAGTGCATTTTTGTATCAGTTTCTTATGATTTGTGTCATTTTTTAAAAGTCCATTACACTAGGTAGAAAGAAGTATGCAAAAAGTCCACAAAGTAAAACACAATTTAACAATGTGTCAGTGGATAGATTACCTGAAATCCCAGATTTTTCAGTCACCTCATTATTATGGAATGGCAGACAAGTAATTCTTAGCTTCAGTTGGAATGACCTTCTCAGTCCAGTTTTGTTGCAGATTCCAACATCTATGTTATCTTCTGTCCTTTGCCTTCAAAGTTTTCTTCTTGGGTCAATATGACCGTGTGAATAGTGTCTTCAAGTTCTAGGGCTTTATTATATAGGTCTTCAGTAACTTCATCAATAATGTAATTTCCATTTCTTGTTCTCACATCCAATCCCAAATGGTAAATATGTCTTTCATATTTCCCTCTGAAAAATTTGATCCCTGCTTAAAATATTGACTTGATAACAGCTGGAAAAAGTCAAATTCCAGACAAGGGTTTTAACTTTGCATTTGAAATTGATCTTTTCATAATCAGAAGTGATGAATGTCTTACAATTAATTGTCTTTGAATTCACACCTCTCATGTTTCCTCCTGATCTCTCCCCTCATAAGCATTTCTCTTTTCATAAACCATCAATTTAGTAGGTAAACAATAGCTTATTTTTCTAATTTCCCCTTTTTTGCCATCTCTGATGACTCTATCATCCCTGTGATGCTGTGTGTGTGTGTGTGTGTGTGTGTGTATCTCAGAATTTTATCAGCCTTCCAGCCAGCTTCATAATAAGCCTTAATGGAAATCATTGGCATGAATAATCAAAAGTTGTAAATCATTTGTGTGATTCCTGATGAATTAAAGTCATTCTTATTTTTATAGGAATGACCTTTGTCATCAAGTGATAATTAAAAATTTACTATCTTATGATTCTTTTCTCTTGAATTTTCTTGTTTGTTTTTTTTTTGTTGTTGTTGTTGAGCTATACTCTCAAAAAATGTTAATCAGACTAGAACTATTGTTTCATTTATAAGTGTGATGTTATCAGTAGAACTTGTCTTTACTACCATTTAATATTTGAAAGGAAAATCTAACTTTTCTTCTAGTAGAACTACAATAAATGTACAGAGAACTCTGTACAAGAGTCAGATGAGACTGTGTCTGTTTAGTTTCAAAGATAAAAATATGATTGTTATTTTTTCTTAAAAATTCTCAATAGAATAAAAGTTTAAAGATGATAGAAAGTGTTCTGGTTTTTTCTTCCCCTTCCTACTGCTATCTCTCTTCAGTTTCCTTCTTTCTGTGACTTCTCTTCTAGAGTTTAAGATAAATTTTGTTTTCATCATTATCTTGGGTTAAATTCCGTTGGGAAGGAAATAAGAAGCATGGGAGTTGATAAGCACAAAAAGTCAATTCAAATAAGACTGGCTTTTGCAGTTTTCAATCTTGTAAGAAGAGTCACAGTTAGATTTGGAGGCAGATTCATTCTGCTAAAGTTTTGATGCCCACTTACCTATTCAGTAAGTATTTCTCGCTTGCCAACCAGGGGGAGCAGTGTTGCTGGGCTCTCTGGATACATTGGTGAGGAAAACAAGACAGAAACCTGGCCACACAAAATATAGAATCTAGTCAGGCAGAGTGATTAAAATAAACATAGCACTGAATGCAAGCTATGGTACAGGCAAGACAAGAAAGGTAGGTGGTGTGATGAGCACATAATACAGGAAGACCTGGAATGTTCCATCAGGGTCAGATGAAACTTCTCAAGGAAATAGCATTGTCATGGAGAGTTGAGGATGGGTAAGTGGTAACTAAGCATGGGGTACAGGATGAAAAGAGTATTCGTACACAGCTTGTTGGTGTAACAAGGAACTGTAAGTGCTTCATAATATAACTTCACTGTAATGCATGAGTAACTTTGAGAGGAAAAGAAGAAAAATGGCCCACAGCACTTTACACAGAATAAGTACTAAATAAACTCAGGCTTCTGTTGCTCTTATTTTCCATTTCAACAAACTGTGCCCCTCCCCCTTCCCCACCTGCAGCTCTCTCAGCCAGCTTCTGAACAGTGTCTGAGACTCAACTCTTCGACCCCCAGGCAGGATCCCCTTTCAATGTGTATTCTAAAATCTGTTCTGCGACATAGCAAAAGCCTTCCTTGAATACATAAAATTAATGCATTGGTCATTCAGCAAATGTGTGTGAAGCAGGTATGTGTTAACAATAATGACAGCTAACACTCGCTGAGTATGTCCTATTGTGCCAGGGATGTCATATGGATAGTGATCTCTTAACAACAATTTTATGTGGCAGGTTCTTTTACTACCTACATTTCACAAATGAGTACAAGAGGTCAAACAATTTTCCAAGGTCATATATCTAGTAAGTAGAAAAGCTGGACTTTGAATCAAGAAATCTATCTCAAGTGGGAGAGCCTAGCCACGGAGTCAAACCACCTCTTTAAAGACACACAAGACTCTTGCTCATGTAATGCTTCCAACCTACTTGGAAAGAGGCGGGGAGATGGTAGAAATTCAATAAAAATGTAAATAAATATGCTGGATGATTGCCATTTGTGATTAATTTTATAAAGAAATTAAACTGAGTGATGGGGTGCACAGGGATTGGGTGTGGGCAGGAACCACTGATTTAGAAAAAATATTCAAAAATAGCTTTTTGAGGGAGGGTCCTTAGAACTGAGATCCAAAAGATGGAAAAAGTTGTGTAAAAGGTAGGGAAAAGATTTCCCGCAGATGAAATAAAAGGAGCAAAGGTCTGAAGTGGACCAGATGGGTGTATGGGGACAATGAGAGAGGCCAGAGCAAGGACAGTGAAAAGAGATAAACCAGATGATGTAAGACCAGCCGCACCGAGGGAGGTTTGAGAGTCATCTGGACAATGGGCGGGGGGGAGCAATGGACATTTTAAAGCAAGAACTGAAGTAAAAAGATCTGATCACTGTTTTTAGAATATGAACTTTCATATTGGAGAATAGATTACAGAAGTCAAGAGTGAAAGAAGGGAGACCCGTTCAGAGTTACTGTTAACAACTGAGTAAAAAGTGATTAATGTTTATACTAGGATATTGACATTGGACATGGACAGAAGGGAATAGACACAGAAATGTAAAGTCTTGCTAGTGACCTAGATGTAGAGAATGAGAACAGAGGAATCAAGGATGACTCCTAGACTTTTCGTCTTTGATAACTACAAATGCTTGTGCCTCCTACCAGAGACAAAGGAGGAGCAAGTTTTGGGGGAAAGTCATGAGTTCCATTTTGAATATGAAGTTTGAATACTTATTGGACCTTCATGTGAAAGTGTAAAGTAAAGCTGTACATGCAATTGGGGCTTTGGGCTAGAGGTAGAAATAGCAGAATCATCAAGTATGGATGGTATATATGGCCTTGGAAATCACCTAAAAGGGGAAAGAAAAGAGATTTAGATTATAGTTCCTAGACATCACTGGCTAATTCACCATCCCTCTTTGGGTCTTAGATTCCTTATCAGTTAAATGAGAGCAAAGCAGTAATGATATATCCTATCTCAGGCTGGAAGAATCTAGATCTAACACCCTCTTTTCCTTCATTCTTGATGGTTCATCTACATTGCTGGCAAGTAGAGATTTTTTTTCCCTAGCAGATTGTCAAACGGGTTGAAAACTTGGTTATGGCTTCCTGGAGCAAAACAAAGACTCATTCTTGGATCCCTATTCAACTTTTCTTCCACTGAATCCCACATGTGCCCACGCAGATAAAGCTCCAAAAAGGGCCTTATTTATTTTCCTTTCAGAGTGTTCATGATAGTGGGACCAGCGACATTACTAACCTCTTCTTGTAAATCCGGTGAATCTGAGTTGACATTCCACACCATGGAGAAGTAAACAAGCACAAACTTCTGTAAAACAACCACATAACTATATCTGAAAATTCAGTTTCAACACCAAGATTTACAGGAACCCAGCAGATCCTTTTGTCAATCAGTATGAATTTACTGAGAGTCCTTAGGGTGCCTGGTACTAGATGAGGATGCCTTTGTGAGCAAGCAAGCAAGTTCCCTGCCATGGAAATAGAAATATAATCACTTGTTCATCCAAACACTTCCCTTCAGCTTTTGCAATAGGCTTTTTTTTTCTTTTTTTTTATGACTAACAGAATAGCAGCTGCAAAGGTAGCCTGCAAATTTCAGCCAGAAACCCTGAGAGGAAAGATGATTCATCTGCCTCTGACGTCAAAGCCTCGTTCTTCTCGGAGCAGCAGGAAG
Organism: Molossus molossus; assembly: GCF_014108415.1. Classification (NCBI taxonomy): domain Eukaryota; kingdom Metazoa; phylum Chordata; class Mammalia; order Chiroptera; family Molossidae; genus Molossus; species Molossus molossus. The sequence continues at coordinate 95,280,704 of NW_023425346.1, forward strand.
AGAAAGGTAAGGCCTGGGCAGAATGACCCAGATGCCCTCCTGAGTCCCACCAGAGTTATAACAGCTTCCTCTTCCCCTGACTGGTAATGATGATTTCAACCCAAAGAAAGTCTGAACTGTGAAAAACCCTTTTTCATAGTGAAGTTGACTAGAAAATCAGAAAAAGGAGTTTCTCTTCCTGTCAAGCGACAGGAATTCTTTTTTGTGAGTTCTTCTCCTTTGGAAAATGCTGGAGGAACGCAGTTCCTTTCCCAGCGTGTTTCGTATTGATTTGTGTCTCAGTTCAGGCTGCTGTAACAAATACCATAGACTGAATGGCTTAAACAACGCAGCGTTATTTCTCGAAGTTCTAGAGGCTGGGAAGTTCAAAATCAAGGTGCCGCAGATTCAGTGTCTGGTGGGGACCCTCTTCCTGTTTGCAGATGTCTAACTTCGTACTGTGTCCTCAACATGGCACAGAGAAAGAGGGGCCTCTAGTTTCTTTGTCTTCTTATGAGGAAACTAATCTCAGCATAGGGGTTCTACATCATTACCTCATATAACCCTAATTGCCTTCCAAAGGCCCCACCTCCAAATATCATCACATTGGGGTTAGGGTATCAACATATGAATGTGGGGCGGGGTACAAACGTGGTACATAACAACTTGCTTACAACATCTGAAAAGTGACCATTTCCAGTTTGCCTTTTATGTCATGATTTCCAAGGGCTTTACCAGATTATGCACCAGCCATTGCCCTACGCGCTCCTGCTTATTCAAACACAGGTTCAAGTGCACCCAGTAACCACCATACCACAATTCAACAAAACTCTGACATCTCTGTGCAAATAGTGAAACAAATGTGCCCTTGAAAAGTTCCTGGTTATGTCACAGTTCAGCCTCTTAGGTATTTGTCCTGCGGCCTCCCACCCAGGCTGCTTTCTGTTTAGTCCCCTGGGCTATGCCATCAGAGCCCTTCTCAATCCTTCTCATCTTCCCGAGGAGACTAGATATCTAATCAACAGATTAAGTAAGCCTAAATCATTGGTGACTAGTTACTTGGTCTTCCTCTGAAGTCCCAACTCAAGTCATATGTCTGGTCACTCCAGCACCCACTGATCACCTAGTTCTTGGAAATGTTATTGCATAAGAGTCTTTATTATTCCTTTGAGTATGTTTTGATATATTAAGTTTTCATTGTATCTTGCTATTTGTTTTGTGGCTCGTGAGAGAGGTAAACTTACTTTACCACCAGCCTAATTTTTCTTTGGTTCTTCTGCTCAGAGCACACATCACGATGCTGTGCACTAAAGGTCAACCCGGTAAGAGTTTGTGAGGTTGAACTTACATGACGGTAACTTCACAGACCACAGTCTGATGGCATAGATCTAACAGTGGCATTTCAGATATTTTAGCAGGTAGGTAGGAAAGACTATTTTGAAGTAGAAGGACTTCTGGGATCTCTTAACATATGCACATATATGCTATTGATGTAGAAAACTAGCTCTCATTAGTTTGATGCTCCAGGGTAGGCCTCTATATAACATCATTACCCAAATCTACACAGGATCGACTGGTAACAGGAAACCAATTATTAATTTACTAAATTATTGTGAGAGAAGGACCTGGCCTGTGAACTATGACACAGAGGAGAACATTTTCTTCCCAACATGCAAGTCTGCTAAGGAAAATAAATTGGAATGAGAAAAAGAAGGCTGATAAATATTGGATAAGAGTTAAACAGAGACATTTTCAGTAGGCTTTGGAAAGCTGGTGAATGGCCCTTCATTTCTGCAGAAGAATAAAAGTTTGGTCACATGGAATTGGAACCCCAATCCTTTGAGAAATGCATAGAGGCGCCATGGCCAACTCTCATTCTCTAACTCCCTTTCCCAAAGCTTATGCAAATATGCATCTTCTGGATTGTGTGTCTTCATCTCATTTTCAAAGCTCTCTGCCTTCCCCCTTGTCTTCAGGGGTCATGTGTCTGTGCTGGCTGTTACTATAATCACTCTCATTGAGACTGCCTCCTGGGGGACATTTGCCTGAGTTCCTCCAACCTGTCTAATACTCAATCTGGAATTTTCCAAATTTGGGTGTATGTCAGAAAATGAAGCAGTCCCAGGAGTTTGCACTAAACAGATCCAAGCAATAGACATCTCTTGGAGGCAAAGGGAAGCACTGTAAATAATCAGCAGAAATCACAGATGGGCAGGTGGTTCACAGTTATTCGAATACAGTGCTTTAGGGGAAGACAGGGACCAAAATGAAGCATCAGTAGGTGTGAGAAGCATGATAACACCTTGATTTTAACTCTACAAAACTCCATGTTCAATGGCAGTAATAATCCTAATTATGAAAAATCTGAAGTACAGAGAAATTAAATAACTTGAGCAATGTCACAACTTGTGACAAAGCCGAGATTTGAACTAAGTGCTGTATGGGTCAGACACTCTGCACTTCCCACCGTGTGCTGGGCTCAAGGGTTGTGGCCTCTTGGCTTCCGGAATCAGTCATTGTATTTCTATTGAATTTCTATTTGTGTTCTGTAGGCATTTCATCTGTGTCAACACTGATTTTAAAATGAAATCATGAAAGTGAGAGGTACCTGCATGAAATATATCCTAAACTTTTTTTTTAATTTTTAAAATACATATTTTTATTGATTTTTTTTTTTTAGATAGGGAGGAAGAGAGAGATAGAAGCACTATTTCTTTATATCAAAATCTGAGAGGAATTTTTACTAATTTCCTTTTTTTAATTAATTAATTTATTTTTGTTACAGATATTTCTCTCCCCCCCCTTATACACTCTCCCCCTCTCCCCCCCTGTCCCCACCTTTGTTGTTCATGTCCATTGTTCATACGTACATGCATATAAGTTATGTGGTTTATCTCCCCATCACCCCCTCTTCAGGGGATTGTCAGTCTGTACCCCAATTCCACGTCTCTGGAACTAACCCTTTCCTCAGACTGTTATGTTCATTATATTCCACAAATAAGTGAAATCATGTGATATTTGTCTTTCTCTGTTTGGCTTGTTTCGCTTAGGATAATACTTTCCAGGTCCTTCCATGTCGTCTCAAAGGATAAGAGATCTTTCTTTCTTACAACTGCATACTACTCCACTGCTTTTTTATCCATTCGTCTACTGATAGACATTTGAGCTGTTTCCAGATCTTCGCTATTGTAAATAGTGCTAGTATGAATATTGGGGTACATATATTCTTTCTGATTGGTGTTTCAGGCTTCTTAGGGTATATTCCCAGAAGTGGGATCACTGAATCAAATGGAAGTTCAATTTTTAATTTTTTGAGATAACACCATATTGTTTTCCATAGTGGCTGCACCAGTCTGCATTCCCACCAGCAGTGTACTAGAGTCCCCTTTTCTTCACACCCTCGCCAACACTTGTTTGATGATTTGTTGAAGGCGGTCATTCTGACAGGTGTGAGGTGATATCTCATTGTTGTTTTAATTTGCATCTCTTTTGATGTATTTCTGGATTCAATTAGCTAGTATTTTGTAAAGGATTTTGGCATCTCTGTTCATCAGGGATATTGGTTTGTAGTTTTCTTTCTTTGTAGTGTCCTTATCTGGTTTTGGAATTAGAATTATGCTGGCCTCATAAAACAAGTTTGGAAGTCTTCCTTCTTCTTGAATTTTTTGAAATAGTTTGAGGAGAATGGGTATTAGTTCTTTTTTGAATGTTCGGTAAAATTCCCTGGTGAAGCCATCCAGGAATGGGCTTTTGTTTGCTAGGATAGTCTTTATTACATCTTCTATTTCTTCTGTTGTTATTGGTCTGTTCATGTTTTCTATCTCTTTCCAGTTCAGTTTTGGGAGACTATGTGTTTCTAGAAATTGGTCCATTTCACTGAGATTGTCAAATTTGTTGCCGTATAATTGTTCATAATATTTGTTAACAATCAGTTGTATTTCTGTGGTGTCAATTATTATTTCTCCTCTTTCATTTCTGATTTAGTGTATTTGGGTTCACTCTCTTTGTTTCTTGGTGAGTCTAGCTAAGGGTCCATCAATCTTGTTTATCTTTTCAAAGAACCAGCTCTTTGTTTCATTGATCCTTTGAGTTGTTTTTTTGGTCTCCATGTCATTTATTTCTGCTCTGATCTTTACTATTTCCTTCCTTCTACTTGCTCTGGGTTTTTCTTTTTGTTTGCTTTCTAGTTCTTTGAGTTGTGAGGTTAGATATTCTGTTAGAAATTTTATTTGCTTCTTGAGGTAAGCCTGTAGTGCTATGAACTTCCCTCTCAGAACTGCTTTCACTGCATCCCATAGATTTATGTGTTGTGTCTTCATTTTCATTGGTTTCCAGGAAAGTTTTAATTTCTTCCTTGACCTCCATGGTAACCCATTCCTTTTTTAATAACATGCTATTTAACTCCATGTTCTCAAATGGTTTTGCATGTTATGTTGCAGTTGATTTCTAGTTGCATGCCACTGTGATCTGAGAAGATGCTTGATAGGATTTCAATCTTCTTGAACTTGTAGAAACTTAGTTTGTATCCCAACATGTGGTCTATCTTTGAGAATGTCCCATGTGCACTTGAGAAGAATGTGAATTCTGCAATTTTGGGGTATAATTCTCTGTAGATATCTATTAAATCCAATTGATCTAGCGCTTTATTTAGAATCTGTTTTTTCTTGTTAATTTTTTGTCTAGAAGATTTATCCAGTGATGTCAGTGGGGTGTTGAACTCTCCTGCTGTGATTGTATTGCTGTCAATTTCTCCTTTGAAGTCCACCAAAAGATTTTTAATATATGTTGGTGTTCCTATATTGGGTGCATATATGTGTACCAAGGTTATATCTTCCTGTTGAATAAATCTTTTCAATATTATGGACTTCTTTGTCTCAAGTTATGGCCTTCATTTTGAAATCTACTTTATCAGATATGAGTATTGCTACCCCAGCTTTTTTTTGCTTTCTGTTTGCTTGAATGATTTTTTCCATCCCTTCACTTTCAACCTATGTGAGTCTTTTGTTGTGAGGTGGGTTTCTTGTAAACAACATATATGTGAGTTATGCTTTCGTATCCAATCAGCTACTCTGTGTCTTTTTATCGGAGCATTCAAACCATTCACATTTAAGATGATAATTGATATGTACTTATTTATTGCCATTTTTGTTTAGTGTAGTTCTATTTTTTTTCCTATTTTTTTCTACTAATTACAGCAGCCCTTTTAATATATCTTGCAGTGCTGGTTTGGTGTTAATATATTCCCTTAGCCTTTTTTTTTTTGTCTGAAAACTGTTTATTTGACCTTCTATTTTGAATAATAGCCTTGCTGGATAGAGTAGTCTTGGATTCAGATCCTTATTTTACATGACCTTCATTACTTCATGCCACTTTCTTCTGGCCTGTAGTGTTTCTGTTGAGAAGTCAGCTGAGAGCCTTATGGCGTTTCCTTTGTAGGTAACCTGTGGCTTATCTCTTTCTGCCTTTAGGATTCTCTCTTTGTCTTTAATTTTTGGTATTTTAATTACTATGTGTCTTGGTGTGGGCCTGTTTATGTTCTTCTTATTTGGGGTTCTCTGTGCTTCTTGAACTTGAATGCCTTTTTTCTTCACCAAGTTAGGAAAGTTTTCTGTCATTATTTCTTCAAATATATTCTCTAACACTTGCCCATTTTCTTCCTCTTCATAGGGACTCCTATGATGCTAATATTATTATGTTTCCAGTTGTCCCACAGTTCTCTTAAGCTATCTTCCTGTTTTTAAATTATCTTTTCCTTTTGATTTTCTGCTTGGTTGATTTTTTCTACCCTGTCTTCTAATTCACTGATCTGATCCTCAGCTTTCTCTACTCTGCTGTTTAGTGCTTCCAATGTGTTCTTAATTTCTGCTATGTCATTCTTCATTTCCACTTGGTTGGTTTTCAATGTTTCTATATCTTTACTCATGGTGCTGATGTCCTTACTCATGTTGTTGAGCTTCCTCAAGATCATGGTTCTGAACTCTACCTCTGATAATTTGCTTAGCAGCATTTCATTGATCTCATCTTCAAGAGAGTTCTCTTGTTCTTTCATTTGGGATTTGTTTCTTTGTTTCACCATTTTGGCTATCTCAGTGGATTTTGGAGCCTGCCAAATTTTCCCTGTGGGTGTTTGTGTTCTTCTGTTTGTGGCTCCCTCTACTGGGTTTGGGTGAGCCTGTTGGGCCACATTAAACACTACTGTCAAGTCTTACTTTCCTGGGTAGATTTGCAAGCCCAGGAAAGGTTCAGTTATCCTCTAGCTTTTTCTTAGTGGCTAGTAGTCTCAGTTACTCAGTGCCTTGGAATGTAGCCCTGGTGTTCTGCCTAAGAGGATTTCCAGAGGGTGAGATAAATGCTGGTTGTTAATAAGCCTCAATTTTTATTTCTTTGCCTCACCTGGAAAAGGCTGAATCTCCAAAGAGGGGGGGGGGGGCTGCTGCTTTACCTTACAGCTCTGGGAAGGAGCACACTGGCTACCATCCTTTGTGGCCGCAACAGCAAAAACTCTGAGTTCCCTCCAAATCCCAGGTGTCCCCACAGAGTTCTAGCCCAGTCTGCCCTCCCTCTGCCATAGTCCCCAGGTGATTGGAGCAGGCTTGGTCTTTATTCTCCAAGAGTGCTGCTCACAGCTAAGACTGCTGCTGTCCCTGGGCTCCCAGCCCACCACACTCTCGAGCCTCTGCAGATCCTACCAGTGTCTTTGGTTATATGGTTCTGTCCTGCTGCTTTTCTGTTCTTTTTTTCCAGGATTTGTCTTTATTTTAGTTGTAATTCCTGTTTGGTCCTGGGAGATCATCTGAGTAGCTTCTATTCACTCCACCTCCTTTTTTTACATCCTCTAAGCCTATCTTGTGCGCAGTTGGGTGGCACAGGCGTTTCTGGTGTCCCTGAACCCTGCAGGCCCTGTGGGTAACTGGATCGCACAGTCCTTCTGGGGACTGGGCTCTATATCTGTGTTATGGGGGGCTGGGTTACACAGGCTTCTCTGGTGCTTCAGCACCCCACAGGCCCCATGGGTAACTAGATCGCACAGTCCCTGCTGGGTGACACAGGCCTCTCTGGTGCTTCAGCACCCCACAGGTCCCATGGGTATCTGGATCGCACAGTCCCTCTGGGTGGCACAGGCCTCTCTGTTGGCCCTGTACCCTGCAGTTCCCATGGGTGGGCAGCTGGATTGCACCAGTCTCTCTGGGGCTCTGGCTTCCCACTGCTTTTGTGAGCTACTGGACCGCATAGGCCTCTGTGGAGCCCCAGGTCCAGTCGCTGGTGGCTGGGGAGTGCTGCTGCCCCGTGGGGCCCAACTCCTGCTCAGCTTTTGCTGTAGTTTTGGGAGATGGGTCTCATCTGCTGGTCTGTGCTTCTGTTGCCTGGGGATGGGTTTCTGCTCCCCAGCCTCTATTGCTGGGGGTGTATCATGACTCTGATCGGGCTGCTACTGTGGGGGATGGTGCTGGGCTCTGAGTTGTCTGCGGCTTCCAGGACCGGCACCTTGGGAGCTCACTACTGTGCACTGGTCTGTGTTGACACAGAGTGTCCACTGGTTCGATGGTGTCAGGTGTGCTGGTGGGCTCAGGTTGCTGGGCCCTAGCTGCTCCCACTGCCTCCTCCAAAATGGTCGGACCTCCCCACGGCGCAGCGGGCCACTTGGTTCACAGCACAGGAACCTTCTGCTCAGAGGCTCTGCACTTCTTGAGTTTGGTCGTCCACCTTCACGTCCACTCACACTCTCTCCCACACTCACCCTCCCTCCGGTCCTGCCCGCCGCCCTCCTAAACGTTCTTGAGTGTTATCTTGTATGTTACTTTCTTACCCCATTCTTGAAATAAACCAAATCAAATGAATTTCCAACATGGTAAGTATTGTCAACATAAGAAACACTCAAACCTGTGAAGAATTTTTGTGAGTTTACTTGAGCCAAAGTGGTGACAATTGCCGGGAAGTAAAATCTCAACGGACTGAGATAATGCTCCAGAGAAGGGCAGTTTTGCACCTTATTTTATACACTACAATCAAAAGAGAAGATGCAAGTGGGTTACATGAAATCCACTGGTGCTAGAGTAGGGAGGCGGGAGAAAGCAAAGCAGGGAAACCTCTGGGATTGGATGAAAAGTACAATGATAGACACATGCATCTTTTACATAGGTGGGCACAGGACAGTAAACAGTCAACAATTAACTCATAACAATGAGGGCATTTATGGTCCCCACAGAGTGATACCTGTGCTTTGAGGGGTCCGGAAAAAGAAAAATTACTTTGACATTCCAAAGATATGTTATTGTAGGTGCAAAAAGACAATAGGCAGGCTCAGTGAAAGTAAAGACTGACCTTTGAGAGGGAAGATACTGACCTAGGACATGACTACCTGCATAAACTGCTTTTATTTTATTTTTTTAAAATATACTTTTATTGATATTTTTAGAGAGAGGAAAGGAGAGAGAGATAGAAACATGGGTGAGAGAGGCACACATCAGTGGCTGCCTCCTGCATGCTCCCTACTGGGGATCAAGCCCAAAACACAGGCACCTGCCCTGACCAGGAATCCAACGGGGACCTCTCAGTCCATGGGACGACACTCAGGCCACTGAGCCACAGCGCCTAGGCCATAAACTGCTTTTAGTTAAAAAGTTCTAATTTCAGGCCATCTTTTGTGGTTACTTTAGGTCTTTGAGTTTGCAAGGCCACCACAAAGGCCTCCCCTGAGCTTTTCAGGTTAGCATGTGACCCCCTTTTCGTGCACAATCTAAAGAGATGTGCCTACAGCCTTGAATGAACCTTTGTTTCCTAACCCCTCAGTGCATCCAGCGTAGATCCTACTGTTCTTTCCCACGTCCTTCCTCATCAGAGGTCTGAATGTCAGCAACTGCGGCGTCCTCCTCCACGTTCTGAAACTCCTCAGAGCCCCAGGCCCTGCTCTGGAGGATTCCCACTCCAAGAGTCTAGGTTCTGGGGATGGGGAGGAGGGTGTCAATGGGGTAAAAAAGGAGAAACATCTGTAACAAAAATAAAATTTTAAAAAAAAAGTCCAGGTTCTAATGACTCCATCCTTCTTTCTTTGCTCCCTGCAGTGATAATGGCAGTCACCGCCTCTGTGATACCGAGTTCCCTGTCAGCCTTTCCAGCCCTCCATCCTGTCTACCCTCGTCTTCATATCAAATGCTCTCTGCTCAAATGACTGATAGCTGTTTTTGTGACTGGGCCCTAGGTGACACAGTAATTGATACCAGAAAGATAAAATACTAGAAACTAAAAAAATAGGAAGAGATGGAACAGTTAGAAACCACCACTTTGAGTAGGAGGCATATAAACATAAATGAGTAATGGAAGCCAGCCAGTTGGCTCTTCGTTGTCAATGGTGCTGTAATAAACAACCACAAAACCTCAGTAGAATACACTGAGCTCGTGCTGCCCAGGTGTCTAGGGGCACAGTGAGGTGGTTCTGGCGACTTTGCTGGGCTCACTCACAGATCAGGGGTGAACACCAATCTGGCTCCAGTAAAACAGACAACGGGGAGAACAACCTGAAGACAGAGGTGTTGGCAGGAGCCAGATTCAAGTAGATGATGGTAAGAAATTTGAATTTGATTCAAGTTTTAATGGGAAGCTTTATTGCTATTTCTTTGGGAATACTTCATTTCCATGTCTTTAATGTGTTTTCGTTTCTTTTAGTAACTATCACGAATTAAAGTGATAATGTATACTTATTATCTACTTACTTATTGTCAGTCTCTCTCGATAAATTACTGGAGGGCAGGGATTTTGTCTTACTCATTACTGTATTTCCAGGGTTTATAAGAATGCTTGTGCAGGCAAGGGACTCAATAAATATTTGTTGAATAAAGGACTGATATTAAATTATTTTTATGTCACCCTCAGGAGTCCTTCTCTGATACCTGCTTACTGCCACTTAATGGAGGTATACTCAGGCTTGGTACTTACAACCTCCCTAGTACTTCCCAGTCTTAGCTCCTTTATACTCCTTGCCTCTTACTCTGTATTCCACTCTAGACTGTAAGTTCCTGGAGACCAGGGGCTCTGTGTTGGTCATTATTTTATCCCTAGAGTTTAGCATGAAGGCGTGGTACATGGCAATGGTTGCTGAATATTTTCTGAAAGTATGAGTATATATTCAGCATACAGTGAGTCCATTCTGGGATGAATGACTTTGGTTATTATGCTAAGGAAAGAACCCAACAGAGAGAAAAATACTCAAAAAGGAGAATGAGATTCCTATAGTCTTATTTGCACAGAATCTGTTTTATAAAAATTTTACTTTTAGTTGGATGAACTTTCTACTCACAGATGATTTAAGATTCTCCCTGAAGAGGGAATGACGCAGAAAAACATGAATAACTGTTGTTGATGTGTGATTTATGCCCAAGGACACCCAGCAGCCTATATATCAGTTATATCGACCTCCTCTAAGTTACTGTATTTATGACAAGGATTTGAGTTTAGAAGACTAAATATAGCATCTAGAGCCCCGGGGAATTTACAGGAGCCATGGCCAAAGTTTATCTCATGTTTTTCATCAAGCCCCCATTTGAACCGGTCCCTCTTACACTGGCTTATCTCAATGTATCTGGATAAGCCAGGAAGGAGCAAGAGACATTTTATTAAAATTATCCTTATTTAAAGTTGAAAAACACCCCCACCTGTGACTTATAGTGCAGAATATACTCAATGCAGGGTTTTTTGGCTATTAGTGTTTGTTATTTTCCTTCCTTCCTTCCTTCTTTCCTTCCTTCCTTCCTTCCTTCCTTCCTTCCTTCCTTCCTTCCTTCCATCCATTCTTTTCTCCTTTTCTTCTCCTCCTCCTCCTCTTTCTTTGACTGGAGCCTCATTATATGAATGGAAATAGGACCGTGTCAGTAATTAGATCACTTGACAGTGAGATTGCTGAGGTCAACACTGAACTCAGTTCCTATTAAATAGTAGCAAATAGTAAAAGTAAAGCCTCTAATTTGGGGGAAAAGGCCAAGCTCATAATGTGGAAATGTTATCCTGGCCATTGTTTTCTAAGTAGAAGAACACAAAAGAATTGCAGACATGAGTAGCTAATGGACTAATGAATTATTCCTACCTGTGCACACTTGCCATTTTTCTCATGTAAGACTATGAGTACGGACAACTAGAGTAGTTGAAATTAAACTTTCATCCTCATTAGCGACACCTGTCAGGGGAGCGTAGCTGGCATCACTGACTGAAATGGTAGCACAGTGCCTGGTGCACAGGGAGTGCTCAGTAGAGGCTAGTTGCTATTGTTTCCTTGTTGTTATTATTGCTGCTATTCGATGAGTTGCAAATCCATTTATTTGCTGACTGTGGCATGAATGCTTCAGAAAAATGGCCGACTGCCACCACAACAGCTCCATTCCACGAATTCAAGCACCCATACCTGAGTTTAGCTGACATTTATTAAGCATTTTATAATTGTCCGGTATTGAACCAAACTCGTACATGTTTCACTTTATTTCATTCCCACAGCAACCTTAAGAGAAAAGGGAATCCCATCCCCCCCTCCAGTTGTACTGATAAAAAGTTGAGAAGCTGGGTGACACCCAAGGTCCCACAGAGAATAAGTGGCAGAGCTGGAATCCAACCCAGGTCTGACTTCACAGCCCTGAATATGGTTGTTTCTTTGGGATCAGCTTCCATCCAGAATGGAGTCTCCTGTGAAACTCTCCCGTCCCGAGCCAGTTGCTCTGTTACAAACTCACTGGTTCTTGCCATGAGCATCATTCATTCCAAGTTCTTGTTGTATTCAGCAGAGGTGTCACTAAAGAGGGGATGGAGAATGAGCAAGTGGACGAATGCACAAAGCAATGAACGCGTGAACAGTCTTCCCGTCTTCCCTGTATCTTAGACCCCGAATCTCTGAGCAATGTCTATCCTTACCTTACCTTCTGACCACCACTATACAGCCATGTCTCTGCTTAGCTCCTGTTTCTTTGTATGTGAGGTGTGTGGGCTGAATACAATCCCGTCTAATGGAAAGAGGAAATGAACCCTTTGAAGCTCTTTCAAGAACTCCATTTTCCACGACACTGTAAATACCCTTAATGGGGGAAAGAGGTGAATAACAGGGAAATAACAGCCAGAAATAGTATGCATTCACATGATTTCTAGAGCTTTTGTTTGTGTATCAAGGTAAAACAGAGGTAAGAAAGAAAAAAGCTAAACCAAATATAAATAAAGCATTTCCTCTCCATAAACACACATGTTTTTTAACTTGAGTAAAATTAATATTAGGTTAATAGATATAGTGTAATATTCAGGTAATAGATAAAGCAATATGTGTTTTTTTGGTTTTCTGTGTTGTTGTTTTTTCTCTCTTTAAGGGAATTGAGAAATTTTAGACTCAAGACAACTCAACATAATACGTATTCATTGGAAAACTACTGTGGAGTTATTAATTTGTTTATTCAGGCAACAAAAGTTTGCCCCTACTAGAAGCCAAACTGTGAGCTGTGGCTACAGACTCCAGTCCTTGCGTCCCCAGCTGCTCACAGGTTAGCGGGGGATTCGATAGATGACTTGACCACAGAAGCTACGTAAGAACTGTGTTGTCAGAGCAAGAGGAGGAGACATACTCCTCTACCTGAGAAGGTCTGGGAGGGTGACCTTTGGGTCCTAAAGGAGAGAAGGGTCCTCTGCCCCATGATGAAAAAAAGGAATTTGGGGAACCTACTGCCAGGCTCTCCTGTAGCAGTGGTCTAGATGGTGGAGATGTGGGTCCCTGCCCTCAGAAAGCATTCATTCGAGGGAGGGAGGAGAGGGAGAATAAATGCATGAACACATGCAGACACAGATAAAGGGGTTAACGACCGAACAGACCAATAAGATAACTCCAAATTGTAAGCATTATAAAGAAAATAAAACAGCGTTGTGGGAATGAAAGTGACGGGGGAGAGAGGATGCTGCTTCTCTGGAGGAATCATCGAAGGACTCTCTGAGAAGGTGACATGTGAGCCGCAAGCTCCCAACAGCAAGCCTGCGGATGGAAGCAAGAGGGCGGCCATGTGCTGGTGGCACAGTTGAATGAGGGGTCCTGTGACCAGGGAGGCTGGAGGGACCGTGACGAGACCTGGCTCCACGCCAAGGAGCTCAGACATTATCTTAGGAGCACAGGGAGATGCCTGCAGGCTTTGCAGTAACAGGGGAGGGTCTGGGCGGGCTGACTGCGCTTTGCTCCGTCGCTAAGAAACCACTGGCCCAAGGCCCGAGTTAGAAGGTTCTTCTCAAACTCTTTATTGGAAAGACCGCAACACTAGACCTTATCTCTCTCCCTGAAAAGGTCAATGTAAACTATATCTGATGTTTTTCAATTAAACAAAAATGTGACTCTGCTTATATCCCTGGTCATGGTTCTGAAGCCAGACTTTTATAGAAATTATGGCAAAAGTCCTATGTAGTCAGATATATGTAACATGCCTTACAGAATCCGGTTTTGAAAAGACATCTAAATCAATTAAAGAACATAAGAATCTGCCTGGCTGGTGTGGGTCAGTGGATTGAACGTCGGCCCACGGACTGAGACGTCCCAGCTGGATTCCAGGTCAGGGCACATGCCCGGGTTTCAGGCTCCATCCCCGGGGGAAGGGGGGTTGCAGGAGGCAGCCAATGGATGTTTTTCTCATCAATGTTTCTATCTCTTTCTCGCTTCCTCTCTTTCTAAAAAAATCAATAAAAAACATTTAAAAATAAATAAACGCAATGTGCAGCTCGCCCAGCATCTGCACTGAGCACTGAGAAGTGAGACAATGTCTGGGAGCCGCAGTGGTCTCTAAGTGTCTCTGAGAGAGGCAAAACTCACACCATAGACCATGACCCGCACTAGCCAGCCACGACTGGGGGTAACGTGTCCTCTTCCAGGAGTGACTGGACAGTTCCCTGACCCTTGCTGTCCTGGGCACTTAGATTGTTCCCAATCTTTTGAACCACTAGGAAACTACGGCGAAGACCATCCTTGTCCCTGCAGACTTTCTGTGTTTTGGATTATTCCGTAGATAAAGTAAGGAGTAGGCAAACTTGTGGAAAGGGTGAGACAGTGAACATTTAGGCTTTGTAAGTACGGTGTCTCCTCTTCCTCCCCCTTCAGCCCTTCCTTTTCCCCAGCTCTTCCTCCCCCCTCCTCACCTCTTCCTCTTTCTTCTTTTCCTCTTTTAACAAACCTTTAAAACTGCACAGGTCTTTCTTACCTTGAAGGCCATGGAAAAATGGGCCACAGGTTGGATTCGCCCATGAGCCAGCTTGCCACCCCCTGCATGAGTCTCAGAATTCCTGGGTCAAAGGATATGATCATTGATTGTAATTTTACTTATACCCTGTAACACATTCTTTTTCAGAAATGTATGCTGCTTACCAGTGTCATCCAACATTGGGTGATATTTTTTACATTTTGATTTTTGTTAAATCGAATTTGAATTTTTGTTAAAGACAAAGAAAGTTTGCTAAGAATTGTTATTCATTTTTTTTTAAACATGCCAATCTTGCTAAAGTATTTGAGGTTGGAAATGGAGCCCATGATCCCAAAGAAATAACATGCTGCATTTTGCCTTTTTTTTCCTACTGTACTGTGAAGGGCAGCCTGGCTGTGTCATCCGAGGTCCCTCAGCACACTGAAAACGTTACGTTTCTGGGAACATGACCTACCTATGGCCTTTCAAATCGGTGCAACATTAAGCTTTATCATTTGGGGATTATCCTGAAAATGTCAAAGGAAGAGACTATTTTAAACCTAGAGTTTGCCTGCGATTAAAGTTTCTATCTTGTCAGATTTGCCCTCTTGGCCTCAGGGGAGATATTAGCCTCGTGCTTGCTTTGTCCAATGAAGCAAGAAATTCATCCTGGCCGGCTCGTCACGGCCCTGGCAGCAGTCGGGAGAGGGGTGCAGGGGGAGAAGGAAAAACCTCCAGGGGACACACCCCAACCTATTAGCCATAAAGAAATCCTCTTTCCTTTAATAGAATATGTAAGAAATGGTATTTAAGAGCCATCTGTGTCATCCATGCACAAAATGCTGACCCAGTTCCATCCTTTTACTTTGTCTCAGCTCTATGAAGCCACTTTTTGCAACATAAATCTTCCTTCCAACCACAGAGTTAGGATAGCTCTGCTGCTGCTTGTCAGATGGACCAGAATAGAAACCAACATCAGCAGGTGGCATTTATTAAGCACATACTAGGTTCCAGATCCTGTCTAGACAGAGATGAGGACACTGAGGCAGGCAAAGTTACCTGCCCAAAGTCACTGCAGGCAAGTAGCAGCCTCAGAATATGAACATGAAATTCCAGGTCCAAGACCCACCTAACTAGTCAACTCAGAGATTCTAAGGGCTGATTGCAAAAGGTTATCAAATGGGATACGTAAAGAGACTCCCCCGGTCATATAGGACTGACACAGCCAACAAGGTTGACCAAGGCCACTTCTCTGCTCGCTCCCATGAGGTGTATCTTTCCTGCTGCCCAGATTGACCATCCTGGCAAGGCCCATGGGCAAGCTGCCCTGAGCAGAGTTAGAGCCCTGAATCTTCACAATTAAGTTATATATCTTTACTTTTTGTTTACTTCATCCTCTTCCCTTGGAAACATAGAGATAGATACCTTTTGTATCAGGAAAAGCGAGGTTTTCTTGACCTTGGCCAGGTCAGTTCTAACCACGCAATCCCAGTAAAGTGGACTCAACCTTCTCAAAGTAGCCATAGCACTCCCTCCCCAAAATGAACTTCCCAAACTCTCCCCTTCCTGGTCTCCATATTTATTTGTTCCCACATACCATGCTACTGAGTCATAGCATCTGAATTGGGGGAGGGGGTCCCTAAGATCATGTTCAAGGTGCTGATTCATTAGGACTCACAGGGATCAGAGCTGCCTTAGTTACAATGATAGGTTATTGCAGGCAAAGGATACAGGATAGAATCAGCAAAGGCCCATGGGAGAAGCGCAGGAGACGCAAGCTTCCAGGGTTCCTTCTCGTGCTGTCACACAGGGATATGCTGGATCGTCTCGGCAACCAAGCACAAGAACACACGCAAGTGCTGCCAGTCAGGTAAGCTCATCCAGCCTTAGGATCCAGGGGTGCTTTGGGCGGGGAGCAGGGGCGGGGGGTGGTCAGTCACATAGATCTATGGGGTCCATGTGACTGATCTCAGCTACTCAGTCTCCACCCCACAAACCAGAGCGAAACAGCAGTGTTCACCATAAATCACATTGTTTGGATAATTGTACAGCCTTGCCCAAACCCTCAGGCATGCAAAAACACTCTTATCTAACAAAACATTTCAAGGGCTCAGAGTTTATCTCCTAAGAACCAGCCAGCACTAGAGACAGGTTTTTATTTGGAATATGCAGGGTTTGAGCAACCCAGACCTGCTGAGTTAACACTTTCCTGTACTAGTTGTGATCAGAAAAAAAATGATATATCTCCTCAAGTGGCTCTATCAACAATATTAGGATGCAAGAAGGGACAGTGAGACTCTATAATCAACAGTGTCCAGGAGGATATGGTGGGTGGGAACCCCATAGCCATGGTACAGTTTGAAAGTGTGACATATTTATTTATGCAGCAATCATTAAGCAGCCATCTGGACAACACGATGAAGCTCACAGCTTCTGTCCTGAAGAAGTCATGGTCTTGAAGAAGAGCACACCTGTTGTCAATGTAGGATCACATACCAGCAAGCCACATGTCTCTGTTCCTGTATCATGCATTGCAATTCATGAACACTGCAGAGGGGGTAACAGGGGCAGTTTCACAGGTGGTGACATCTGAACTGAGGCCTGGGTGGTGACGGAGAGTTGCCAGTTCAACAGTGAGCAGAACACTCTCAAGGTGAAAAAGGAAAGGGTCGGATATTTCAAGCCAAGGGCTCAGCACATGTATTAACAACAGGAAAGCTCAGCACATTTAGGGGTTCCGGACTGCCATAGCATCAAGGTTACTTTTCTAAGTCTTCTCTATAAGGTCAAGTTGATACGATTTGTTGTTACTGTGTGATTTATAACAGCTTTCCAATTTTTCCATCATGGCACTCAAGAAATAAATCCAACTGGGATCTCAGACCTCTTTTATAACCGTGGTTCTTTCTAAAGTCTTGTTTTCCTACTTTGTCACCTATAAACAGGAGCGTGTAAGAAGCAACTATATGGAGAATCTTTACACTTACCAACATAAAACATAATTTTCTTCTTTACTATGCTCTGTCTTTCCCTACCCTATGCATCTGTTCCAAATAAAACTTTTATTTTAAAAATTAGAAACTGCCCCTCTTGTCCCTTACGAGTAATATCTTAGCTATGTCTAGTGTGACATGTAATTGGTAATGTTATTTCCTTGGCAAATAGCACCTCATGCTAGAGTGAACTGCTTTAAGAGGCATTTTTCAATTTCTGCTCATAAATGCACGTGATTTGTTTTCACACCGCGTGCATTTGCACAAATTTTCTGTAGTATGAAAAGAGCAAGTGGACAGATTTTGCAGCAGAAGGCAAAAGGGAGACTGAGGCCGATAGAAACTGGCACGTTGCTACTTTCTCCTTCCGGAGTTAACAAAATGAGAAAATGATTTCCGGTCAAGGTGGCGGGTAGGTAAACGCCTCCCACAACCACGTCAAAGCGACAACTGCACACCAACCATCCTTCAGAACCGCCCGAAACTGGGCAGAATGAAGTCCTACAGCCAGGGCATTAAAGCAGCCACATCGAGGCGCACTGAGCCTGCCTCGGGGAGCAGGGGATGGCCTGGAGGCTGCAGTACCTTCCTGAGCCAACAGATGGCGGTGTGGCGTGTTCGGGGTTCGTGATGCGGCGGGACTGGGTGCGAGGAGATGCACCCCGCGAGCGGCATGAGCACGGCCACACAGCATCGAAACGACTTGACCGAAAGGGAGAAAGGAAGAGCGAGCCAGGGTCTAGCAGGCAGGAGGCCAGAGTGTCCAGTCTGGACTTGGCTCTTCACTAACTAGCGGTGTGGCCTGAGGCCCTGTCTCAGCCTGGCCTCGGTGTCTCCCTCCGCGGAACCAGAAATGGCCTTTCTGGCTTTGGGTTCGAGGGGGAAAAGGGAGGGTGGGGGCTCGGGACACACTGCCCGTAGAGTGTCTCACACTGTACAATTGTTAATAGCAGTTATGCCTCATGGATATTTAAAACAATGATAAAAAGGGAGCTTCTGTGCTAATAAGAAGACGTAACCTGTAATAATCACACAATAAAGTCATAATTCATGTGACACACTTAAAAACACAAAAAAGTGCACATCTTTGGGTGGAAGTGAGTCATATTTTTTAAGAGGCTATTCTTCTTTGTACGACCACTTCAAGAACCAACAGGTTCTCTTTCATCGTGCGAGTAAGGGCAGACAGTGGATTGCAGCCCAGATAAATGGCTTCCACATAAAAGCTTAGTGTCACTCACATAAATATATTTCATTCAGGCTGGCCTGGAAATGTGATAGCTTACCTTCTGGTGCCAACCCACGTGTATTCTTGCTTCGTCTTTTACAAGAAACAACACACATCTTTAAGGACTACTGGTAAGTGCTCAGTTTGAATTTTGATCATGTTACTGCTATCATAGGAGAACCTGCAGCCAATTAATTTCCATGTTGAACTTGGTCTTTCATCATCCAATTCATTCAGCAAATATTTATGGATATTTTACTGTGTGTCAGGCACTGGAATGAACACTGGGGACCTACGATTGGTTGCTTATATTAACTAAAGGGTGCTATCTTTTATCATTCTTTGAAAATAAATTTGATTACACTTATCCGGATACTACTGATGGTAGTCCATAATTGTTTCATGTATTAGGGCATTCTTGCTACTGTAACAAACAACCTCAGGAGTTCAGTGGCTTATCACAACAGAAGTTTATTTCTGACACACATTTCAGTCCAGTGTGGCTATTCCTACTTGGTTGACTTTCTTGACGACCTTTTCTAGGTGTCTTCCATCTTTTTCCTTCCATCTTTTAGCTCTGCTGTCTCTGGATCCTGGAGCATTTCCCTTCAGCTGTAAACAGGGAAAGAGGGAGAATGGAGGGTGACATGTGGGAGGGTGTTTATGAGTTAGACCTGCAGTTGGGCATATGTTATTTCAACCCACATTCCACTGGCCATAATTCCGCCACGGAGAAAGCAAACTTCAAAGAGTCTGGGAAATGAAGTCTAGCTGTATGCCCCGGAGGAAACAGCATATGATTTGATAAATAAACAGCTGGTATCTGCCTCATTTTTCAAGTTGTGTTTGGTTTCATTCAGCACTGGTTGCCGGCTCAGAACCAAACGTGAAGGTCTTATTCCATAGGTCAGTTCAAACAAGGTTGAAATGATAAGTCCTAGCTAAATGCAATAAACAGTCACAGAATTTAATGATTTTTTTACAGATTAGTCCTTGTTATGCAATACTCAAATATATATATATATATATATATATATATATATATATATATATATATTCTCCCCTCTGAAACACGTAAGAAATTCCACCTCTAAAATTAACACAAACTTGGTAATTCACCTTTTATCTATATTCCAGGAGTAGACTTCTTTCTCCTTCATTTAAAAAGCACTCAATATATTTCATTTAATCGTTTGAAAGGGTGAAAACCATGCTTGAAAGTCATCAGGCTTATATTTTATACCAGTATATGGGCTCACCAGACACTTTCATGAGGGAACACTTTGATCAAGACAAGGCTTAATTAAACAAATGATTAGCACTGGGACCTGATCAAAGCATAAATGTTTATGTGCTGACTATTATTTCCTCTTGTGTAAAAGGAGTAGTTCTGACTGGTTCACTTCCACGTTCCCATCTGACTCCAACATTCCATTCATTCCAAAGAGAAAGTTCATGAACCTTAACATCCAGGACCAGCATTAAGGTCCCAATTAATAGTCCATTTTAATGCTTTAAACAAATACGATATGTAGTCTGACGGCTCCGAATATCCCAACCAGTGAGTTATGGCCCACTTGCTTGCTCTGAGACACTGAAAATTGAAAATTATATATATTTAGAAAAAGAAAATTAAGCCACTATTTCCCATTAATTCAAAAAGTTCACAAGTTCAAATTATATTTGAATAGTATCTGGATGGCTGCCTCATAAAAATGCCTAAATTATGTATTTTTGTCTCATAAGATTTTGAATATAGAATGCACAGAGAGCAGAGAGGACTTGAATAAAATTACACTTCCTAAAATAATGAGTTAGTCTGATTTTTACTTTATGATTCATCATTCTTGACATTCTGTGGAGGTATGCAAAAGATTCTAATTTTCTTTCAACTTAATTTCCTCTATGCTTTTATATTTTAAATAAAGTTTTAAACTAATAGAGAAACTATAGACAAATAGTTTTCTTTACAACTATCACACAGAATTTGGTACTGGAAGCAGAACATAATTGATTTTATTCATCTCTTTCTTATGTGCCTTGGTTTATTTATTCATCCATCTATCGTTTCAGTTTGGCTTTTAATATTATAAAGCCAAACTCTAACTTTTTTTTAATCCTCACCTGAGGATATTTTTCCATTTATCTTCAGATAGAATGGAAGGGAGGAGGAGAGAGAGAGAAACATCAATGTGAGAGAGATGCATCGACTGGTTGCCTCCCACACAACCCTGACCGGGGCCGGGAACGAACCGCAACCGAGGCACATGCCCTTGACTGGAATCGAACCTGCAACTCTTTGGTCTGAGGGCCAACGCTCTAACCACTGAGCTAAACGGGCCAGGGCCAAAGTCTAACTCTTGATAAAATATCATAAAAAATGTGTTTCCAGATTTTAAAAATTCTATTTATAAAAGCAGGAAAATACAATGTAATCAACTCATTAGATACCCTAAAATTATGTGATTCTACATAAGTAAAATTAATGTTTATATTTTGAGGGATTTTTGTTTTAATTTCATGGTTTTTTTAAATTAATTTATTTTTGTTACAGATGTTTCTTCTTTTTTCCCCTTTGACACCCTCCTCCCCTCTCCCAAACCCTCCCCTTCAGAGTATTACTGTCTGTGTCCATTGGTTATGCATATATGCATATAAGTTCTTTGGTTCATCTCATCCACCCCCCCTGAGGTTCGTCAGTCTGTTCCATGCTTCCATGTCTCTGGGTCTATTTTGTTCATCAGCTTGCTTTGTTCATTATATTCCACAAATAAGTGAGATCATGTGATATTTTATATTTTGAGTTTTTAAAAGTTTATTTTAGTAAATAAAAATCAATATGTATTTTAGTACTTTCAATTTTGACTGCATTAATTTTTATAATTATTCTTTATTATACTTGATGTTTTATTATTTTTGTAACAGTCTATCATTTTCAATTGACCCAAATTATCTTTGAAACAATTTTCTAACCACAAACACCTACAACCACATTAATTCTTTATTCTTCACATTTATGTAGTCTTAAAATTTACAGATATGTTTCCACCATAATAAAATTACCAAGTTTGTGTTGTTTAATTTTGGAGGTGGAATTTCTTACGTGTTTCAGAGGGGAGAATATATATATATATATACACACACACACACACTTTTTTTTTTAGTGTTGTATAACAGGGACTAATAATCTGTAAAAAAAAATTAATTTTGTGACTAGTTTTTGCATTTAGCTAATTTAATAGATATGTTTCCACCATTTTATTGAACTGGAGGCTTCACAATTCAAAAGTCTTCCTCATCTCCAAAAAAAAAAAAAATGTGTTTGCAGCTTAAGTCCCCACTGAAGCAGAGGGGGGGCTATCTCACACTGGGAACCCAGTGTTCTCGTAACTTTTCCTTTTCTTCAGCCTAAATGTTTTATTTACTTCAAAATGTTATCAATTAAATGATGCTGACATCTTTCTACTAAACATCCACTTTACACACAGGATTCATGAACATTTTAAACATCTGCAAGTACAAAATATGAAGCAAAGTTCTCATGTAAGTTATATGACAATATCGCGTGTAGCTCATACACCTAATAGAGGTAGCGCCTAAGGTCCTACCAACCCCAGCAAAGGCCCACGTAAGTCACACAGTTGCAGAATTGCCCATTTTACCAGACTCCACAGACATTCTCAACCTTTCCAAAGGAAAGAGAAAAAGTGCCACTTTTGGATAATACTATTATTAAACGGATAGGGCACATGTCAATGCCATGAAAATAATTTTAATCTAGAAGATAGTTAAATTACACATATATCATTTCATATTAATCTACCCTTGTTAGTTAAAGACTATGCCAAGGAGAAATGCTTAGAATATTACTTACTCTGTAAAGTAGCAAAACAAACTAGTTAAAACTTAGTAAATTAACACTCTGAAACAATTAAGTTATGATGGAAACACTACATCAGTTAGTACTGATAGCACAAATGCAAGGAGAAATCCCTGAGATTTAGTTAATACCTGAGTTTATTCAAAAAGAATTTAGCACAGGTAAAAGTTCATCTGTAGACCTAAATTTCATATTAAGTAATGTTATCATCGTAATTAGCTAGTTAATATCATAAAAGAAAAGAGAGCAAAGGAAAGGCCAGACATTATAGGCCTGGTCATCTGGGCAGCTTCACCATGAAGCTACAGATTCTCACTCCCCAAGGAACCACGGGGCCATTCCCTGCAGATCACTGGGGGAAGGGACTGAACAAAGGGGGAGATGGGCCCATGCACAGTTAAGTCCAGGTGACGTAGGGAAGGCAGAGACTGGCCTGTCAGTCTAGCTTGGGGAATAGTGGACTGGCCAGGGGGTGGACTCCACCGGAAGTGTGAGAAATCTTGAAGAGTTGATTGGTCAGTCTGAAGAAATTTCCTTGTTAAAATCCCCAGACAAAGGAGGTTTTGTGCTATTGTCCACTTGCTCTCTCTTACTCCATGGCCCACACTTGCCTGTGTGCTCCCCTGTTCTCTTTCCACAGCTGTGTCTTTGCCGCCACATGGCCATCACTGTCCTGGCTCCACACACTGTGGCTGGACTGGACTGGACCTTCACATGGAACAGAAATTCTGGGCAGTGGCCTTGACTCTGGCCCTGCTGAAGACAAGATTGGACTTTTCCTATGGTGAGATGGACAGAGATGGGACATTGGAGAGGAACCCCCTTAATAGTACATCATCAATAAAGTTTTCCATGAAACCCCATCCTTCTGTGGGGGCCTCAGAAAATTCTTTTCCTCACAGCACCCCAAGAACTCCACTTCCACTGATAACAGTAGTACTGTCAAAAGATGAATCCAACACAGCCTTACTGTTACAGTCCGTTCTGTTTTTTGCTTTTCCTGACAAATAGACTATCATTGTTTAATACCAAAGTACATTGTATATGGGTAGAGTTTTGTCAATTTGGTCCATATTTAAATAAGAATTGAGAAAAAATTTAACGATCCTCTTTTTGTAAGTTTTTAATAGATAGTCATTGGCTTGCTTTACTTACATTCCAGGGTATCTGACTGAACTTAATCCAAAATTGTGGAGACCACGTGAAAAAATGTACTAACATTTCCTAAAAAGTAAAGTTAAGCACAGTTCACCAGTGATGTTTCATAGGAATTATAAAACTTTTTTTAAAATATGTTTTTATTGATTTTTATTTTTTTTAGAGAGAGAGAGAGAGAAAGCAACATTCATATGAAAGAGAAACATCAATAAGCTGTCTCCTGCACACCCCCTACAGGGGATCGAGCCCACAACCCAGGCATGTGCCCTGACCAGGAGTTGAACTGGGACCTCTCAGTCCATGGGACAACACTCAGTCCACCGAGCCATACTGGCCATGCTTCATAGGAATTATAATATAAATCCTAAAGAAGAATTATTAGGTTCAGAAGAACATCTGCATATGTTTGAAGAAAAGTTTTGTCATTATTTTAGGAAATTTGATATAAAAAAAAAAGAATAAATTAAAAGTTCATTTGCTTTATCAAAATAAATTCCAACTTTACATAAGTTAACAAAAGAAAAAGAATGATCACATCATTAACTGTGGGTAAAGAGATTAGATTATCAAAATGTGGGGGACCAGTGCGAAGGAAGTCAACAGGAACAGCGCAATGCACACCCTTCCTGTCACCTACCTGTGGAGTTTCTCTTGGGTGATAAGCACCAAGGAAAGGCAGAGGTCATATTAAAGGGATTTTATCAGGAATTATGGGTAGCAATTTTAAGCATAAAATCTGATGTTTTTAAAAACGTATTTATGAAAACACACTCAAGTTCCTCACTTAAAAATTTAAAAACATTTTATTTGAAAGTTTTATAAAATTTAATATTTATTCTCTTTTCTTTCACTTGGTAGTTTTAGTATAATTATATAGTATAAAGAAAACATAATGATTACTTTCACCAAGGCCCAGGTAAGATGTCCCCCAAATCCCTCAAGTGTACCCCAGTATACCATATTGTTATATTCATTTTCTACGAGTGATGCTGACATGAACCTGAGGAGCCCCGTCTGTAGCTAGACAGTGTCTAGTATGGAATTCCCCAGAATACGAAGGACATGAGGTTCGAAGTCCATCTTTCCAAAACTGTTTTTAAAAATAGAGTTCCACCATACGAAAACAACAATAAGCTAAACCACAAATTGAAGACCTTACGTGAACAGAGTGATCAAAAGTGGTCGTTAAACCTCAATCTGATGCCATAATCATAACTACATGATTAACTGGAGAAATGTTAGCTATTGAAAGCCCAGTAGTTACTTCATATACTAACCTATTTCCATTTACTCATGATTGTATTGAGGAACAGGTCAATTTTTCCTTCTGTTCTGCTGGTGCCTTGACATTGTTCCCTAAATATCTCTGTTAAGATAAATTGATGAGTTCTCCAAAGGTCTACCCTATGGGAGAGGGTCCAATAGCAAGCCCACTCTTAGAACGATTCCAGACCTCACACTAACATTGAAAATGTACAGGTAAGACATCAAAAGTGGGGTACTGAGATGAAACATTACAAGATACTGCTATGCAGTGTCTGATCACATTCACTACCTGGTTACATAGAACTTTCATTCCAGGAAGTACGGATGTCACAGATTCACAATCATAATGTCAGCAGCAAATATTTTCTTGGGGAGTGAGGAACAAAAAAAGGAGAAAGGGCATCTACCATGTAGCAATCATGCAAGGTGGGGCAAGAGTAGGTATGAGCACAAAAAACTGAGTTTATTCTTGCATTATTATTTATTAATAATGGTATCATTTTCCATACAAACGACTGCAAGCCTACTTTTGCCCCACCCTCTATGAAATGTTCTAAGTAAGCCTAATGAACAGTCAGTCTTCAAATATCTTAGAAATACATTAAAACATACTTGAAACAAAATCTTCCAAGCAACTAAGAGTGTTTGGAACATTAAAGACTATTAAAAGAGTAGTAGTAATAATAATTATTGCTATTATTACTAATCTCAATTATTCTATTTTTATAATAAGGGACGTCATAGACACAAACTTGAGCTCCAGATGTCTAAAAACCTTACTCAACGTATAGAGTTTGTAGGAAACATGGCCTTACTGTGCTGTCCCTAATATTCAATGAAAAGGTAAAATTAAAACCTCAGCTAAGACAGCAGCTTCCAAAGCCTCAAAAACACAACTCACATACTAGCTTTGGTTACTTTCCTTCATTCCAACCCTGAAAAATAAATAAATTCAGGACATTAAAATCAGATACATTGTATCTGGAATGAAATTACATTATTAAGTATATTTAAAATGTCTAGCATTATGTATAAACTCTGAGCTATTAACATAACTTTGAATTCTCTATCATACAATTTTAAAAGCTAAACATTTAGCAAAAGTGTTGCTACTTTAAATTTTGAATCATGGATTATTACAATATAGTTTTCAGCCTATCAGTAGGGGACCAAATGCAGCAAAAAAAATAATAATAATAATAAGTACTACAACAAATATATTTAAATTAGGTTAAGATAGTACATGGGGTTAATAACATTGTCAACAGATGTTCAATCTACTGAGTTATGAAGTGGTTATGTGAACAGCCAGAGCTACAATAAGTAATCATATACAATATAATACAGATATGTAATAATGATAAATATATTATGTTAAACAACTTTAAATTTTGCTAGTTAACAAAACAATCCCTTTTCAGTTCTTTTTGGCATGGTGCCGGAGGCTGCACCCACTAGCCGGAGGCAAGGCATCGCTTCCGGCCACACGCCCAACACACGGCACTCAGTCTTCGAGAGCACGCACGGTTAAAACGTAGGCTTGTTCATGTATTCTTCCAGTGTCTGAAACAGAACAAGAATTAGAACAGTTTTCCCTTAAGCCACATCCTTTAGCAGACTGTGAAATCTTTTTCATGCTTTTACTTATTCCTTTGCCATTACTGACACGTCGTTTTGAAAAGTATGTGTGACACTTCTCCAAACAGGACATATAAACAGTCAAGAGACATAGAAAAAAACGTTCAATGTCACTAATCGTCAGAGAGATGCAAATTAAAACGGCTATGAGGTATCACCTCACACCTGTCAGAATGGCCGCCATCAACAAATCATCAAACAACAGGTGTTGGCGAGGGTGTGGAGAAAAGGGGACTCTAGTACACTCCTGGTGGGAATGCAGACTGGTGCAGCCACTATGGAAAACAATATGGTGTTACCTCAAAAATGTTAAAAATTCATCTGCCATTTGACCTAGTGATCCCACTTCTAGGAAGATACCCTAAGAAGCCTGAAACACCAATCAGAAAGAATACCCCCATGTTCATAGCAGCACTATTTACAATAGATAAGATCTGGAAACAGACCAAGTACCCATCAGTAGATGAACAGATAAAAAAGCTGTGGTACATGTACACAATGGAGTACTATGCAGCTGTAAGAAAGAGAGATCTCTTATCTTTTGAGATGACGTGTAGGGACCTGGAGAGTATTATGCTAAGCAAAATAAGCCAAACAGAGAAAGACAAATATCACATGAACCCACTTATTTGTGGAATGTAATGAACAAAATAAGCTGATGAACAAAATAGATCCAGAGATATGGCAGTAGGGGACAGACAGAGGAAAGGGGGGTGGGAGGAGATAAACCAAAGAACTTATATGCATATATGCACAATCAATGGACACAGACAATAGTACAGTGAAGGTGGGGAGGGTGGGAGTGGGGAAGAGGGTATCAAATGGTAGAAAAGGAAGGACATCTGTAATTTAAAAAATTCATAAATTAAGTATTAAAAAGAAATAGAAAAGTATGTGTGGACATAAATCTCTGTTTTCTAATAAAAAATGTGGTTCAAGGTTTGACTGTAATTTGTATAAACATCCATATGGCTCAAACCGCTAATGTTCAACCGAGGAGAAGCAGAGCTGGGCCATACAATGCATGCCTGCTAAGAGCAATGCTAAAGCGACAGCTGTAGGACGTCACTGTTGACTTCAGATAAGTGTGTGTGCGGAACTGATCACGGTGACTACTGCCAGGCATGTGTGTGAGAAATCCAGATTCTATTTGTATAACATCTTTAGTGCTACAGACACTGCACAGGACATCTTTCTTACACAGATTGTCAAGACGTAATGAATAAACAACCATAAGTCTTAAGACTTTCTGCCACATGTTTTGAAGAGGATTTCCTCCAAAGTATACAAATCGTTTCTTCATCTTCCTTAACGATCACAGAGTTTGCTAACATGACACAAGGCCCTGAATTTTTTCCAGCACTTTTTTTCTATTTGTAGGTAAACCAAAGTTTCTAAGTAAAATGTTTATTACACACACATACACAAATATATATTTTACATGTATGTGTGTATGTGATATATATTATCAGTGACATCTTGAACCCCTAAATAACATAACTATTTTGATGTCTATCTTTAGTATATAAATACAATATATTATATTATCTATAATATGTCTATTATAACATGTATGTGTTTTTATATAATATAAATGTAAATATTTTAAAGGTTTAAGATAAAAACTAATATTCAATTTTTTTCTTCATTTGTGGTATAAGATTATAAGATAATTTGTCTCTCACTAAAATGTTATCACTGTCCAGCACTTTTTTTTTTTATCCTCACCCGAGGACATTTTTTCATTGTTTGTTCAGACAGAGTGGGAGGAAGAGACAGAGAGAGAAACATCGACGTGAAAGGGACACATCGAGTGGCTGCCACCCACATGACCCAACCAGGGCCGGGGACAAACAGCAACCAAGGTACATTAACGGGAACCGAACCCAGGTCTCTCCAGACCGCAGGCCAACGCTCTAACCGCTGAGCCAACCTGCCAGGGTTGTCCGGCACTTTTTGTAATGGATGAGTGGGCTCACAGGTACAGGCAGAGTTCAAAGTTACAGTGATGTTGCAAGTCCTTTACCATGTACCACGGATGGACTTGCCTTGTGCACTCTTTCCTGTAAGATCTCTGTGTGTAGCCCAGTGGTGTCTGGGTGGAATTAAGAAGAGAGACCAAGTGGGGAGCCGTAGGTAACACCTCTGCCCCTGACAGCTCGATCTGTGATGCTGAATGCATTCTTAAACCTGAACCCCAGGGGACGTGATTCACCTGCCCGGAGGACAATCAACCAGCATGGGCCAAACAGACCGAGACCAAGGCCAACCAGATTATTCAGAGAATATAGGTTACAAGTCAGGTGTTCTACCTGGTTTCCACCAGCTCTGTCTAGAATGCCGGTGTTCCTCTGCTGAAAATACTGTGGTCAGTCACCCACACCTCCCTGCCAAGCTCTTACACCTCCTAGATGAGCACTGGCCAAGAAGAGCCCACAGCCCAAGACCTCTCCCTGTACTTCCTTTTACAGATGCCATCCAATTCTTTAAACTTAGCAAGGGCATCGCACTGGCCAGGAGCCTGTGCCTGTTTTGTGGCATCCAATGCTTATGCCACTTAAAAAAGAATACAAAGTTACACATACAAAAGTGGGCATAAAGTTTATGTACAATGAGGAAAAAATGACAGTAGAGGAGGGATTTTTAAAAGATGACAAATATTGCAAAATCCAGAGCAAGAGCGTATGGTTTTTAATCATTATGCGCCTGACACACCTCTATAACATCTTATATTTATTGTCTGGCTACTCCTGCTTGGCAGTTAGTTTGTGAATTTGACCACATGCGCCTGCAGCCTCAGAGGGGCCTAGGCCAGCAAAAGCTTCTGTTTAAAGTCTGTTTCTCCTATAGGAGATTCCACAGTAAGGGCCCTAGGGACAGAATTATAAACAACCTGCTGGCATGTTTTAAGAACTTGATTTCTCAAGTACCTTGTAAAATTCCCTTCCTGTGGCATTTGCGAAAAGTCGAGTAAACATCAGAGAGTTTATGTGCACTTTTTGAGGTGACAACACCTCCAGTGATAAATGCATCAGCCTCCTAACAGGCACAGGCACAGGCTGTGGGACACCCACACAGACAAATGTCTTCTCTGTGTATGAAGACTGGTCCCCCAGATGGGCAGGAACAAGTAATCAGCTCAAAGACACGCAAACACAGTTGCTGGGAAATCACGCTTCATGTTGTTTTATTAACTTAGTCTGTTACTTCCAAACAGCAGGAAGAGGGCTTTAATGCCACATTTTCAAAGATACTTTATAACACTCTGGAATCTCCTGACCTGCTGTTATGAAAATAGAAAGACAGCAAGACCCAAGGATGCTGTGGGAAGAAGTATCTAGAGGTGGCAGAGCTGAGCTGGACCATCTCATTTAGGAGGGCAAAGGTCAGTGGGGCGAAGGGCTGTTTCTCACAGTGAGAAACTGTGAAAAAGGAAGGGACTAATGTAGGGAAGTTCCTTTACTAGGTACAATGCCACTTGGACTACAACTAAAAGGAAAGCCCCTCTCTATTATATATGATTATCACAGGTCAGGAGCGCAGACAATGGACGCTTCAGGGCCATTTACCCTTGGCAAGCAAGCCACAGTGTTCCCAATTTATGCAAATCGGAGCACACACAGCCTCCTGAGGAGCTGGGGGAAATTTTAATTAAAATGATTAATGCCATCTCCGATAATAAAGCTCTAATGGCCCTGGCAAGTAAAATAACGATGTGCCGCTGTTCGCCTTTCCCGGGGCAGCACAGATATTTTAACGGAAGGTTTTTTATACCCTTCATAAAATCATTCTTGAAAGAATATCACCAAGTATCTGATACTTTTTGGTAGCGAGGTATCCTCGCTAAAAAGCTCAAACGTGAAGAGCAAAGACTCTGAAGCCCAATTGCCTCGCTGCAAATCTCTATTCCACACTTACTAGCTGTGTGACGTTCAGCAGGTCATTTACCCTCTCTGTGCCTCAGTTTGTGCATCTTTAAAATGAGGGTAACCACACTACCTACCTCTTAGAGTTGCTGTGATAATTCAATAAATACATGTAAGTTGCTTGGAAACTGTACCCAGCAGAATAAACACTTAATAAGCATCAGCTAATATATAATTACCACTGTTGCCACCACCAACACCACCATCATCACCACCATCATCACCACCATCATCACCACCACCACAATCACATCATGACCACCACCACCACCACCACCACCATCACCTTCACCACAACCACATCATGACCACCATCACTATCACCACCACCACCACCACTATTACCACCACTACCATCACCACCATCATCTTCACCATGACCACATCATGTCCACCATCACCACCACCATGACCACATTGTGTCCATCACCACCACCACCACCACCATCAGCACCAACATGACCATATCATGACCACAATTACCACCACCATCACCCCATCATCACCACCACTACCACCACCACCACCACCACAATCACCAGTATCGTCAGCAGCAGCAGCAGCAGCTTTTCCCATCACATGAGAAATTGAGTACTGACCTCCTGTAACATATCAGAATCTTCAATGGCTTTGACAGCAGATTTCTTGGATGTTTCCTGAATTTCTCCACCTATTATAAATTCATCCAGGATAAAATAAGCCTTTTCAAAATTAAAGATAATATCCAGTTCACAGACCTGGTGGGACAAAAACAACAACAAATGTTTTGATAAACCGGCAGTGGTATCAGGGGAAACATCTGCCAGTGTCCCGAGCTTTTTCAAGTTACCTGCTGTGACACACCAACGATAAAAATGTCAGATAGCATGAGGAGGATATGATACTATGAGAAAAATAAAACTAGGGAATTGTAGGCCTGAATAAGAGTGGAAAAATCACATTCTACTGAAGCAGAGCATGTCCTTGGGTAATGCTTCATGTCCCAACAAGAAATCTGAGACTCTAGAGGAACAAGGACGCCCAGCTCATCGTCCCATCTACACAGGCGAAAGCCAAGCCCCCACTACCGTGCAGGCACGAGGGAAGGCTCTGCGTTCCTGCTCTCTGGTCTGAAAATCTGGGCTCCTAGCTTTGGGACCCTCAGAAGCTCACACCTCTGAGCTCAACTGTGCTAACTGTTCTCAAAATTGTGTCACAGGCCAGGGGCTTTCAAACTTCAGAATATGTCTAAATCACCCAGAGGCCTCGTTAAAACACACACTGCTGAAGTTTCTGATTCAGTGTGCCTGGGTAAAGCTTGGGAGTTCGACCTTCTAATGGGTTCCCAGGTGACACAAATGATGCTGGACATGTCCTGAACCACTGTCACGATCATAGATCAGAGCAGAGTCTGATGGATTTGGTCGTGTGAATCAGTAACTAGACTACTTCCCATAATCCAAATAAAGCTCGTTTCCAATTCTTGACCCAGACAGCCACCAGGTGCTCTCCTTGCTGTTTCCTTCCCTTGTGTCCCTCAACTTGCTGACACCTAACTCTCCGACCCTGTACCCTCTTGAAGGTCTGCACATTTCAGTCCTCCCCCACCTCCACCTCTCAGTAGCTTTGGAGCACTGGGGACTCTCCATCAACCTCTTCCTTGACAATCTTCTCTCTCTTGCTCCCGGACTTTGACAATCCACTCAACGCCTGTCCTCTTCCTCCATCTCTGACGATTCTTTTTAAAGCTCCTTGGATGGTTTATCTCTCCCAACCCCCACCTACATGTGTTTAAGTGTTTCAGATGGGTACTGCACTTATCGGGGGGATCACCTCATAATCACTATGTTGCACACCTGAAACTGATATATGGTGTATGTCAACTGTAATTGGAAAATAAATTAATTTTACTTAGAAAAAAAGTATTTATGGAGTGCTTGGAACATATCAATCAGCAAAACAAACCTCTCTGCTCCAACGTGCTTACATTCCAGTGTTCCACCTCCGTCTGGAATATTGGTGTTTGTCATGAGGATATATACACACGCATTCTCCTAGATCTATATTCCCCTTGCACTACGTGTATTTTCCTGGGCGATCTAGACTCTCTACAGTTCTGTCTAGCATGCAGGTGGCTCAACAAAGCTAGATGCCTAGTCCCATATATTCACCTAACTAGACATCTCTGCCTGGACAGTCCTCAGCCTAAGTCACCACGACCCAAACTGAAATTAAGCACATCCTTTTTCCTCTAGTCTCCATTCTCCTTAGTGGGCACACCCTCTATTTAGGAGCTCATCCTAATGCATTCTACAGTTCAACGTATTTTCCCGCTCCCTCTCAGACATCTATGTGCCCATGCTGAGAAAATATCAATAGTGCTGAGGTAGTGAAGGGATCTTACATCTATATCAAATAATGTTCAAGAGTCATGGTTTTAGCTATAAATGATTTTTTTTTTTTTCTTTTTTTTTTCATCCTCACTCGAGGACATTTTTCCACTTTTTGTTCAGGTAGGGGAGGGGGAGAGGAACAGAGAGAGAGAGAAACATCGATGTGAAAGGGACACATCGAGTGGCTGCCACCCGCACAACCGACCAGGGCCGGGGACAAACTGCAACCGAGGTACGTGCCCTTAGCGGGAACCGAACCCGGGTCTCTCAGGACCGCAGGCCGACGCTCTAACCGCTGAGCCAAACCGGCCAGGGCTTAGCTATAAATGATTTTGATGGTCCCTCTCATTCCTCTCCCTCCCTTGGCCTCACGCCTTTCAAACTGGTCACCGATTCTTATTGATCCCATCGTACAAATAAACCTCTACGCGTTCCTGTTTTCTCCATTGCACTGCCGCTGCTGAGGTCTGCCACATTCAGTGGCATCTCTGCCTACTCAAGGCTGACGACCACTAACACTTTCCTGAAACGCTGATCTTGTTCCTCCGCTGTGTCAGGCTTTATATTTAAGACAAAGTGTTAGTTCCTCAGCATGGCACACCGGAGTCTTTAGACCCCAGCCAGCACCCTGCTCTCTGGCGTCCTGTGACAGTCTTCACTCCTTGCTACACCGCTCACCCACAAACTCACCGTGTCCTTTCATGCCTTGGCCCTTTGCCTCCCAGCAATTCCTGGACTGTTCTCTAAGTGTCCTTTCCTTTATTCTTCTGGCAGAAGCAAGCTCATTTTTTTTTTAATTTTTATTTATTGTATTTTATTTTTGTTACAGGTGTTTCTCCTTTTCTACCCCATTGACACCCTTCTCCCCATCCCCCCTGCCCCGTCCCCGGCTTTGTTGCCCACGTCCATTGGTTATGCGTACATGCTGTACATGCATATAAGTTCTGTGGTTTATCTCTTCCCTCTCCCCACCACACCCTCTTCTGAGGGTTGTCAATCTGTACCCTACTTCCATGTTTCTAGGTCTACCCTATTCCTCAGACTGTTATGTTCATGACATTCCACAAATAAGTGAGAGCATATGGTATTTGTCTTTCTCTGTAAGCTCATTTTTCAAGGCCAAATTCAGAAGTTAGAAGCACAGTGTTTCCCCCAAATCCTCTTTCCTCTCATTCAGTGTGTTCACTAGCATAGGCTTACTTGTCAATCACTCCCCCAACACTGTGAGCTCAGGCACAGATCTTGTCCTGGTCACTCTTATGTTCCTGGTGTCTGGCACATAGTAGGACACAGTAAAAGTCTGAGGTATAAATGAATGAGTCAGCCACCAAATAGGCCTAGTTTCTGTGACACTGGGGATCAACAGTTCTCTAATACTAGTGAATGTTGTGACTTTACATAAAATGGATGTCAATATTTCAGCAAGATGCTCCATATATTCAGGATTTAGTTCAATAACCTTGCAGATTCCACAAGGAAATGGTTTATGTTGACAGATCAATTGAATCTAGAAGCATAAGAACAAATGAATGTATTACCACTGTAATAAATGGTCAACTCAGAAAAACTCATCTAGCTCTGGCCGGTGGCTCAGTTGGTTGGAGCATCATCCCATACACCAAAAAGTTGGGGCTTTGATTCCTGGTCAGAGCACATACCTAGGTTGTAGGTTCAATCGTCAGTTGGGGCGCATAAGGGAGGCAACTGATATAAGTTTCTCTCTCATATCAATATCTCTCTTTCCCTCCCCCTTTCTGCTTTCCAAAATCAATTAAAAAAATCATTGGGTGGAAGATTAAAAGAAAGGAAAAAGAAAAACTCATCTAACCCACCTGCAAATGTTATGGTTTCTTCATTCATTGAAAAAAAGCACCAAACCAACAAGTGTGTATATAGTACATCTACATCTATCTCTCTCCTCCCTCAAGAATCTCTCTCTCTCTCTCTCTACACACACACACACACACACACACACACACACACACACACACACAGATATATAATGCAATTCCATTTTTATTTTTAAAAGTATATGTCTAGAAAGATAGGAAAAATATGCATTACTTTGCAATTGTAAGCAAGCTAGATAAACAAAAAGAAAGCACAGTAGTTCAGAGAGCATGCACATGAAAGAATAATGAGAAGTAAGCAGTTACCAGAGGTTGGAAGAAGCAGGAAGTCAGGAGTTACAGTAGCAAGAGCTGAGGAACCTCAGAGTTCAAGGCAGGCATAGACCAGGAATCTAAGACAGAGAGGAGCCTCATTAGGAGAAACCAGCAACCAGAAATTCTGCAAAGTGAAGCTGATACTAATGCAAGTTCTCTGAGAACCTCCCATAGCCCACTCTCAGAGCACCACCCCTCCCCAAGCCTGTAGGGTTCCCCAGTAGCCAAGGGGCAATTAATTTACTGAACTCAGTTCAAGGAATAGGGGTAAGGTAAAGTGGTATTCGAAGTCAAATACACACAAAACACACAGAGACACTATGCATATACATACACACACATCTTGCATATACATTTACTATCTCTAGGTCATAAGGGAAATGGATGCACACGTTTTATTGGCATAATGGAGAATGTTACCAATGAGCAGCTATTTCATAGACAGCAACTCCAAAACTCTTCTCTACGGCTATTCCTTGAGTCTAACCCCAAGGGGTTATATCTGGCAGAGTAAGAAGAGAAAACATCTCAGGGGAAACTTAGTCTGAATGCAGGTTCTTCGGCTACTACCTTACTACTCAAATACTTCTAATTCCACCTTAGGCACCCTGTCCCAGTCTATCAGATGCTCAAATGACTTCATTCCACCTAAGTACTCAAAGACACATGGTTTCTGTGTTAATCAGCACGAGTATCTCTTTTTTTTTTTTTTTTTTAATCTTTTTCTCGTGTATCTATATTCTGGCAGAAGGTTTATAGAAGGCAGAAACAGTGATTATTTAACTTTATCTTTGATCTTCAAGCTTTGTGCTTTACTATAATTTGGTGTAAGGGTCTTCTCTTAGAACAGAATATATTTTGTAGTAAAATTATTTCTGGTATTCGATAACAAAATCCTTTTGGATAGAATCTGAGAAGGACCTTCCCTTCCTGAACTCTATTCTAAAGTACAGTACAAAAATATATATATATCAAATTATATACAAGAACTGTATACAACTATATATAAAATAATCATAATGCAAGGAATAGCTAAATAGCAATGGATAGCATACGAAGTACATTTAGCTATACCGTGAGCTAAACTTTGGTCCTCAAAACAGCCCATGGGGTTAGCAGAGTAAATATTTCCATTAACCTTTTCAAGTGTTGTTTTTCTTATCTGTAAAAATGACAGATGAGACGGGCCAAATTGTGGGTTTGATCAGGGAGCGAACCCACACCAGGATCCAGTAGGACTCAGGGTGCTCTTCTTCCTACAAGAAAATTCCCTCCATCAAGATCCCAGCTCCCTGAGACAGCAACAGCCACACCTTCTGAGTACATCCGCGAAAACTCACCCGCGGCCGGAAACAGGGCCTAGGGGAGGTCTCTAGATCCTGGGACAGACCCTGATGCACTGAGAAAGTCCAAGGCATTTCCTCTTAGCCTCTATAAATTGGGGTTAATGCAACTTACTGAAGATCGAAAGATTAACTAATTAATCCTTGTAAATCTCCTTGGAATTGAAAAGTGCTAAAAAAAAAATACATAACTTAAATTAGTAGCCAGAGATTTTGATGTATCTGTCATCAGAAAGTAATATTTTTCCAGCGTTATATATAAGGGACCTCATACAAAGTTTTTGCTTAGATAATAGAAGGGCAGAATTCAAGGAAACCTTCAGCATTAACACCAGAGTAAAAGTGAACCAAAGAGCCATATTCTTGAGACAATGTCAATGAGAATCAGTACACTTTGCTCATCACTTTAATTAATAAGAATTGAACGCCTACTGGGCAGATAGCCTTGAATTGCTCTTAGCCGCTCTTAGCTTAATGAAAGATTCATTGAATTTTTTAGTGAATTAAATTTTGGTTCCCGACAAAGACAGAGCTTCTAAAGGTATGCCAACACAGGATGAAAAATTGATGTTAGAGAAATAGGAATTCATCTGACTTTCCTTGTACTTTAAATAAGCCTCGCATTAGCGAAGGTAATTCTCATTCTCTTGAGAAAGCCACGTGTTCGGAAATGCCCGCAATTTGGTCAGATAAGATCGAGATCCACATTTAGCCCCGATTCACTGATCATAGCTGGATTAATCCAGAAGAAACAGCAGGTCAGACCAGAGTGCAGAAATGAGGGGGGAAAGGCAAGTCCCGGGGAGGCCTGGGCCTCAGGGAAAGACCTCCAGGCCTTTGCAAAAGGCCAAGTCTGGACTTTGTTTCCAAAGGAAGTACCAAAATGTCAGAACTCATTATAGTGACAGAAAGCATAACATTCAATAATCTGAGATATAGAAATAGGCTACTATGTCTTTGCAAATCTCCTTGAAAAATGAAAACAAATAAACAAGCTTAGCGAACCAGGAGAAAGAGAGAGAAAAATGACCTGGCTGTCTTGTTACTTCTATATTCTGACCAATCACCTGACATCCCCGAAGCAACATTTTAGGTCTTGTCATCATTTACAAAGGAAAATGGGGGAAGAAAGGAAAGAAAGAAGACACAGCAGGAAAATTCTTTCAGAAACCGTTCAAATGTTCTTCCTATAATAAGTGTTGCAAAAAATCTGATAAAACCCCAACCAATACTGCAATCTGCCCATTCCATTGAACGGAATACAGAAAATTCTTCTGGAAGTAAACACTCCTAACAACACAAAATAAAAATCTTCAGTGAGCAAGAAATCACGTCCCAAATCATCTTCTAAATCCAGCGATTTATTTACTCAGAGTGTGAACAAAATTGATTGTTTCTGGAACACTTGCTATAATCTGGTCCAGAGCTGGTTACAAGTGTTGAAAAAAACAAACAAATGAGTCCTGGGTCACGACCTCGAGAGACTTGCAGTTTGCGGTCAAGCAAACCTTGTGCCAGTCAAGGGTCATACCAGGCTGGTCTATGTCGCTGCAGCTGGGTGTGTCCGGGAGGTGAAGAGAGAGAGTTGGAGAATTGTCTGGGACCAATGTTTAGAAAGCTTAAGTACCAGGCTAGGAGGTCTGGGTTTCATTCATCACAGACGGAGAGGGACAGGAGGAAGGTCCCCCTGGATCTGTGCTTTCTAGGAAGACGGGAACCAGATGAGGGCTAGAGAGAAGGTTTAAAGCGAAACAGAAGTGTGATCCCCAGTAAACCTCCACTAGTGACAGGAAAGAAGGAGACGAATTGGAGTCCAATTGGCATAGACAGAGGCAGATTGTAGTAAAGGCTGGAGAAAAATGAAAGGATCCTGGGACACCAGAAATTCAATCACAGGACAGAACAGAAGGCGAGTTTCGTCCTTGTCGTGTGAAAGACCAAGATGATGGCGAGAAACCCAGTGAACGGCATCTTCAGCAAAGTGAGAGACAGCCACTTGGTGGCAGATTTCCAGGGGAGAAAACCAAACAGACACCAAAGAGAGTCGGGAGAGGTGGCAGGCATGTGGAGAACAGGCAGAGGGAGGGAGCTCAGTGGAGGGAACCCGGAGGGCCTGCAGAAACCCAGCCATCGGCACCATGCAGCGTCATGGCGAAAAAGGAGCAAAGTAAAGAAAGAAGTGTGGTGAGCAGGGTCCAGTGCTGCAGGAGGTTAAGCAGGTGAAGATGTAAGAAGAGTCCCTCGTGTTGGCCCCTAGGGAGGGGCAGGGGTAACTGATTTCCTTGGAGCAGCAGAGGCGGGACCCAAGCTGTAGCTGCTGCAGGGTGAACGCGTTCAGAGGTGGAGCCACCTCGTGTAAGACATTACTCCGCAAGGACACGATTGCAATGTGAAGCAGAGTGGCATTATTTTTGTTTATTTTGCTGTTGTTGTTTCTTATGTATAAATAATATTAAAGAACATGTGTAACTTAGTGACACAAGCCAGAGAGGGGTCAAAACATCCAACTAGAGGAGAGACGACAGTCAATGACAAAGAAGGAACCCTTCACGGCTCCATTCCCGTGCATTAAACAAGGTCTCTGATGTTGTGCGCTGAAGCCTGAGACAGCACCTGCCTCTTGGATACTTGAAATCTGTTGTTTAAGAGCTACAGGAAGTGGGGAAAGCCTTGTGTTCCGATCCTTGGTACACATGCGATTCATATTTTACACTCGAGAGACAGAGGAATGTGATGAAAGACTGAAGTGAGAGCTGAGATGGAGACCCGCCGTTTCTCCTAGACCACCGACCCATGCACCAAAAGGTCGCAGGTTTGATTCCCGGTCAGGGCACATGCCCAGGTTGTGGGCCTGATCCCCAGTGGGGGGGGGGGGTGCAAGAGGCAGCCAGTTGATGTTCTGTCTCTTTGCTATTTCTCTCTCTCTCTCCCTCTCCCTTTCTCTCTCTCTAAAATCAATAAAGAAAAAAGCAAAACAACACACTTACATTTCCAAAGTATTTGTCCAGCAACTCCACATAGCGATGCACAATCTCTAGTGTCAAGAGCTCATTGTCCTGACTCTCTACTGCACAGCAAAAGTATAAACTAGCATACCTTGAAAAAGAAAAAAAAATAAAGTAAAATATGATGACCCATTAAATAACCTGAAGATGGTTTTGCCCCAGTGAAGACACAGTTACCTCCTGCCCTTCCATGTCCAGATTATTCATCACATTCCATATCTTCCCCAAATGTAAAGTAAAATACAGAAAGAGACTAGGGCAATGGGAGCATTACTGTTAATTATGTGAAAGGCAACCAAATTTGACCTTGAGGAGCTATTATCAGGGGGACAGAGTCCTTTGGTCCACAGTAATCAGGGTGTCTGTTCATGCCCCTCCCTGGCTGGTGAATGGTCCCTTGTAAATCCCAAACAGCTGGCTGAGGGTCCCAGAGGCACGCTGCCCACCCCCTCCCTCCCTCAGCCATTCTGTACCTCTCCACCCTAGGACTGTCCAGTCCTGCGTGTTTCTTGTGTGTTTCTCCTACCTAAAACACTCTTCCCTACCTCTTTCGTGTGGCTGACTTACTTGTCCTATAGCTCTGAGCTTGGAGCCATTTCCTCCAGGGAACGTCTGTCCTCTCTGACTGGGTGGATGCCCCGCCATGCACCCCTGTCCCTCCCCGTGCAGCACACCTAGTCTCTTCAAGGTCCATGTCACCTGTCTCTCCCCCGCCAGACCAGCAGCTTCCTTCAGGCAGGTGCGGAGGCTGCCTGTCCACTGTCGCATACCCCGTGCCTGTCGTATCTACTGAGAGAACCACGGAAGCCTGTTCTTTATATAACGACTTAAACACAACTGAACCCAGAGTTTTAGGAAACCAGCAAGCAGAGAATACAGACAAGCTTCTGGTGGGCAAGCGCTAAAATGTTTTACCTTGGATCCAGCCAAAGGAGCTTTGCCCACTTTCCGGTAATTTAATCCATTAAATATAGTCTGCGGAGGCTATGCTGTCTTTCCCCTTTAGGGCCTGGAAACATTCCCTGCAGGAGTCTTTCGAATGCGTGTTTCCTTCTAGAAGCTGTAATGGGAAGCTGCACACAGGGGCGGGTTGGCTGTGTCCTGATCCTGGCTTAGGTATCAGTCATCTGGGTCTTTATGGCAAAATTACTTTATCTCTTGGGGTTCTCAGTTTCCTCATCTATAAACTGAGTTTTCTTTCCAGTATGGTCTTCCCATGCAAGCAGGTACAGTAAAGAGAATGTATAGGTTTTAAAGCAAGATAGACCTGAATCTGCATTTCTGCTCTGCCAAATTACCACTCCATTACTGTGTCTGGGGACGAATCACTTAAACTCGCTGTGGCTTCAGTTTCTTCATCTGCAAATATGAGCAATAATAACAATAAAAAGATCTTCCCCTCTCTGCGGGACACTAATCTGCATTTTCCCCATTATATTTATTACTAACTGGAAATATTTTTTTTACTCAACAAATGAGTAAGCACCGCGAGAGCAGGAATGTTCTGTGCCCTGCTCACTACTGTATCCACAGCCACCACAACAGTGCTGGGAACAGGGCAGAACAGATGCTCCCGAGAGTTTCTTGGACGCGAGTGTGCATTATCAACGTGGAGACCAAGTACCGAGAATCCATCCTGGCACATCAAAGGCCTTTCAACAAATGAGCGCTCTCTCCTAGTTAGTCGACTGGTACAGATATTTGGGCTCCAGTCTTCAAAGATTTCAGTAAATGATGAGCTTGGTGTTGCAATCTAAAATGTTCAGGATTAAACAAACCAAAGCAGTAACAAGAAATAAATGCAGTTCTCATCAAGTTACTCACACCTTTTATAAACAAGTTTTAGCTCCTTCCAGTCGATAAAACTGCTGGTCCTCTGACCACGAGAGAGAACCATCTGAACAACCTCCCGGGTGATCTTTTTCCTTTCCTTGTCCGGGAGAGTCCTGTACCATTTCTGCAGCCGTAATTTCCCTTGTCGACTGAAGAGCAATATGAAATGTATCTACAATGAAGGAGGGACAGAAAAAGAAATAGAACTTGGTCAACCAAATCATTCTATGTAGACACTAAAAGTCAGTGGCAGGGTGTACAAAGGATTATAATTCTGAACAGATGAAAAAAAGACTTACCAGTCTGAAAATACCCTCATCTCTGAAATTGCCTTTAACCCATCAGAGAAGCAAAGAAATGTGTACACCACAAAGTTTATTGATATTATAGGGGAAAGACAAATTCTTTTTTTAATTCCTTTTATGAGTCACCAATGCAGTCTAGGGAGAAAAATGTATCAAGGTAGTAAATAACTCTTTTTAGAACTCATTAAATTCTTCCTTCACAAGCCAAAAAACAAATGTTAAGAACAGTGGAAGAGCCTGGCCGGTGTGGCTCAGTTGGTTAAGGGTCAACCTATGCACTAAGAGGTCGCCAGTTCAATTCCCAGTCAGGGCACATGCCCAGGTTGAAGGCTCAATCCCCAGTAGGGGGCGTGCAGGAGGCAGCTGATTGATGTTGATGTTTTTCTCTCATCAACGTTTCCATCTGTCTCTCTCTCTCTCTCTCTCTCTCTAAAAAAAAATAAGTAAAAACAAAAATTTATTTAAAAAAGAACAGTGGAAGAATTTTCTTTAAAAATTGTATCCTGGTTCCATATCGCTACTATGGGTGCATAATGATAGAGAAATAAAGGAGAGAAGGGAAAGAAATGAAAATGAAGCGAGGGGGGAAAGTGGGAACATGACAAGGGGACCGTATTCTGTGTTTTTAAGCAAAAGTTGTACATATTTAAGGTGTACCACATGATTTGATACATTTGCACAGTCAAGTGATTACTACAGTTGAGCTAATTAACATAACACATAGTTATCATTTTGTGTGTGTGATGAAAGCAGTGAAATATAGTCTTGTAGCAAATTCCCAGTATCTGATACAGTATGACTAACTATAGTAATCATGCTATACATTAGATCTCCAGACTCACTCACCTTATAACTGCCACTGTGTGCCCTTTGATCAACATCTCCCCATCTCCCCACCTCCCTGCTCCTGGTAACTGTTACCCTGCTGTCTGCATAAGTTTGACTTTTTTAGATTCTACATATAAGTGAGATCATGTTGTATATGTCTTTGTGCTTGGCTTATTTCATTTAGCATGATGCCTTTCAGGTTCATCCATGACACTGCAAATGACAGGATTTCCTTCTTTTTTATGGGTGAATAATAGTCCATTGTATGTGTGTGTATATGTGGGTCACATTTTCTTTATCCATTCATCTGTCAATGGACACAGACTGATGCCATATCTTGACTATTGTGAATAATGCCTCAATGAACTTGGGAGTACAGATATCTGTTCAAGATACTGATTTCATTTCTCTGGAAATGTACTCAGAATTGGGGTTGCTGGATCATATGGTAGTTCTATTTGTAATTCTCTGAGGAACCTCCACACCATTTTCCACAGGGCTGCAACAATTTACATTCCCACCAACATTGTAAAGGGATTCCCATTTCTCCACATCCTCACCAACACTAATCTTTTGTCTTTTTCAGGACAGTCATTCTAACTGGTGTGAGGTGATATCCCATGATGGTTTTGATGTGCATTTCCCTAATGATTACTGATGTTGAGTATCTTTTCATATACCTGTTGGTCATTTGCATGTCTTTGGAGAAATGTCTATTTAGATCCTTTGCCCATTTTTCAACCAGGTTATTTGATTTCTTGCTCCTGGGTTGTTTAAGTTTCTTATTTATTTTGGATATTTTCTTCCATTCCACAGGTTGTCTCGTCACTGTGTTGCTTGTTTCCTTTGCTGTACAGAAGATTTTTAGTTTGGTGCAATCCCATCTGTATATTTTTGCTTTTATTGCCTGTACTTTTGTAGTCATGCCCAAAATATCATTGCCCAGACCAATGTCAAGAAGCTGTTTCCTAGAGATTCCAAAATGGCGGTGGAGGGAACGGAGCTACACAGACCGTCTCCCAGAACCAGACTGGAATTACAACCATAACACAGACAAATCGATGGGAAAAAGCAACAAAAAAGCAGCTTGCGAGGACCATATAACCAGGGACACTGACTCGATCCTGGTAGGATTGCAAAGGCGTGAGATGGGGGCTGGGAGCCCACAGACAGCAGCGGTCTTAGCTGTGAGCAGCGCCCTCGAGTTAAGCTTTCAAGCTGCTCCACAGCGCAGCCGGGACAGAGGCTAAATTAGCCAAAGCCATTGCCTTGGGCTCCGGCAGAGGGAGGGCGGACTGGACTGGAGCTGTGTGGGGACACTCGGGGTTTAGAGGGCGCTCAGAGCTTTGGCTGAGTGCAGCCTCGCAGGACGGTGACCATCTTGCTCCTTCCCAGGGCTCTGAGGAGAGGCAGCAGCCCCTCCTTTGGAGATCCAACCCCACCCTGTGGGCCATTGAAGTGCTAATTGAGGCTCACTAACAACCAGCATCTGCCCCACCCTCGGGGAAATCCCCTAATGCTGAGCACCTGAGGGAGTTTTTCAATCAACTGACAACCCAAAACTCTTCACGTAACCTTGACTGCTAGCCTCCAGGCAAAAAGCTAGAGGATAACAGTTCCATTCCTGCGCTAGCAACTCTAACCAGGAAAGTAAGACTTGACAGTGGTGTTCAACGTGGGTCCTCCCTCGCTCATCTAAATACAGGAGAGGGAGCCACAAACAGCAGAACACCAACACCCACAGGGAGAACTTGACAGGCTCCAAAGCCCACTATGATAGCCAAAATGGTGAAACACAGAAACAAAAGACAAATGAAAGAACAAGAGACTTCCACTGAAGATGAGGTCAATGTGGAGCATTTAGGCAAGTTAACAGAGCTAGAATTCAGAGCCATGATCTTGAGGAAGCTCAACAGCATGAGTAAGGACATAGAGTTACTGAAAATAAACCAATTGGAAATTAAAAACCACCAAGAAGAGATCAAAAATGACATATCAGAAATAAAGAACACATTGGAAGGTCTAAAAAGCAGAGGGGAGAAAGCTAAGGACCAAATCAGTGAGTTAGAAGACAGGGTAGAAAAAAATCAACCAATCAAAAAACCAAAAGGAAAAAAACAATTAAAAAACAGGAAGACAGCTTAAGATAACTATGGGACAACTGGAAATGTAATAATATTTGCATCATAGAAATCCCCAAAGAAGAAGAAAATGAGCAAGGGTTAGAG
This sequence comes from Molossus molossus, assembly GCF_014108415.1. Classification (NCBI taxonomy): domain Eukaryota; kingdom Metazoa; phylum Chordata; class Mammalia; order Chiroptera; family Molossidae; genus Molossus; species Molossus molossus. The sequence goes on from NW_023425346.1 coordinate 95,325,025, forward strand.
AATATATTCAAAAAAATAGTGACAGAAAACTCCCCTAATTTGTGAAGTAAGAGGGCATTCAAGTTCAAGCACAGAGAGCCCCAAGTAAGAAGAACCCAAATAGGCCCACACCAAGACACATAGTAATTAAAATGCCAAAAATTAAAGACAAAGAGAGAATCCTAAAAGCAGCAAAAGATAAGCAACAGGTTATCTACAAAGGAACCCCCATCAGGCTATCAGCTGACTTCTCACAAGAAACACTACAGGCCAGAAGGGAATGGCATGAAGTAATTAAGGTCATGAAAAACAAGGATATGAATCCAAGACTACTTTATCCAGCAAGGCTATCATTCAAAATAGAAGGTCAAATAAAGAGCTTCCCAGACATAAAAGGCAAAGGGAATACATTAGCACCAAACCAGCACTGCAAGAAATGTTCAAAGGACTGCTATAATTAGTAGAAAAAATAGAAAGAGAAATATAACCAAATTAATAAAAAATGGCAATAAATAAGTACATATCAATAATCACCTTAAGTGTAAATGGACTGAATGCTCCAATAAAAAGACACAGAGTAGCTGATTGGATAAGAAAGCATGACTCATCTATATGTTGTTTACGAGAGACCCACCTCACAACAAAAGACTCACATAGGTTGAAAGTGAAGGGTTGGGAAAAAATTTTCCAAGCAAAAAAGAGCTGGGGTAGCAATACTCATATCTGATAAAATAGATTTCAAAATGAAGACCATAACTAGAGACAAAGAAGTCCATAATATTGAAAAGATTTATCCAACAGGAAGATATAACCTTAATAAACATATATGCACCCAATATAGGAGCACCAAAATATATTTAAAATCTGCTGGAGGACATCAAAGGAGAAATCGACAGCAATACAATTATAGCAGGGGACTTCAACACCCCGTTGACACCACTGGATAGATCCCCTAGACAAAACAATTAACAAGGAAACAGAGACTCTAAGTGAAGCACTAGACCAAATGGATTGAATAGATATCTATAGAGAATTACACCCCAAAACTACAGAATTCACATTCTTTTCAAGTGCACATGGGACATTCTCAAAGATAGACCACATGTTAGGGCACAAACTAAATCTCTACAAGTTCAAGAAGATTGAAATCATACCAAGCATCTTCTCAGATCACAATGGCATGAAACTAGAAATCAATTGCAACAAGAACATGCAAAGACATTTGAACACATGGAAGCTAAATAGCATGTTATTAAACAATGAATGGGTTACCAAGGAAATCAAGGAAGAAATTAAAAACTTCCTGGAAACTAATGAAAATGAACACACAACAACACAAAATCTATGGGATGCAGCAAAAGTAGGTTTGAGAGGGAAGTTCATAGCACTACAGGCCTACCTCAAGAAACAAGAAACATTTCTAATTGACTGTCTAACGTCACAACTTAAAGAATTAGAAAGCAAACAAAAAGAAAACCCCAGAGCAAGTAGAAGGAAGGAACTAGTAAGGATCAGAGGAGAAATAAGTGACATAGAGACCAAAAAAACAATTCAAAGGATCAATGAAACAAAGAGCTATTTTTTTGAAAAGATAAACCAGATTGATGGACCCTTAGCTAGACTCACCAAAAAACAAAGAGAGAGAACCCAAATACACAAAAACAGAAATGAAAGAGAAGTAACAACCGGCACCACAGAAATACAAAAGATCGTTAACAGCTACCATGAACAACTATATGGCAACAAATTTGACAATCTAAGCAAAATGGACAAATTTCTAGAAACACACAGTCTCCCAAAATTGGACCGGGAAGAGATAGAAAACTTGAACAGACCAATAACAATTAAGGAAATTGAAGAGGTAATCAAGACTCTCCCAGCAAACAAAAGCCCAGGCACAGATGGCTTCATGGGACAGTTTTACCAAACATTCAAAAAAGAACTAACACTCATTCTCCTCAAACTATTTCAAAAAATTCAAGAAGAAGGAAGACTTCCAAACTCGTTCTATGAGGTCAGCATAATTCTAATTCCAAAACCAGAAAAAGACACTACAAAGAAAGAAAACTACAGGCCAATATCCCTGATGAACCTAGACGCCAAAATCCTTAACAAAATACTAGCAAATTGGATACAGGAATACATCAAAAAAATTATTCACCGTGACCAAGTGGGATTCATCCCAGGGATGCAAGGCTGGTACAATATTCACAAATCAATAAATGTGATGCACCACATAAACAAAATGAAGAATAAAAACCACATGATCATATCAATAGATGCTGAAAAACCATTCGACAAAATCTAGCACCCATTTCTGATAAAAATGCTCAGCAATGTGGGAATAGAGGGATCATATCTCAACATAATAAAGGCCATACATGAAAGACCTACAGCCACCATCATGCTCAATGGGCAGAAACAAAAAGCATTTTCCTTAAGAACAGGAACAAGACAGGGATGCCCACTTTTGCCACTTTTATTTAACTTAGTACCGGAAGTCTTAGCCACAGCAACCAGACATGAAGAAAAATAAAACAGATCCAAATTGGAAAGGAGGAAGTGAAACTGTCATTATTCGCAGATGACATGATATTATACATAGAAAACCCTAAAGACTCCATCAAACATCTATTAGCAGCACTATTTACAATAGCTAAGCTCTGGCAACAGCCAGTGTCCATCAATAGACAAATGGATAAAAAAGCAGTGGTACATATACATAATGGAGTACTGTTCAGCTGTAAGAAAGATCTCTTATCCTTTCGGACAACATGGAGGGACCTGGAGAATATTAGTCTAAGCGAAATAAGCCAAGCAGAGAAAGACAAATATCACGTGATCTCACTTATTTGTGGAATATAATGAACACAGCAGTCTGAGGAACAGGGTAGTCCCAGAGACGTGGAAGTAGGGTACAGACTGACAATCCCCAGAAGAGAGAGTGGGGGGGGGGATAAACCACAGAACTTATATGCATGTACACGTAAGCGATGGACATGGACAACAAAGCTGGGGACCGGGTGGGGGTGATGGGGAGGAGGGTGTCAATGGGGTAAAAAGGAGAAACATCTGTAACAAAAATAAATTAATAAAAAAATAAAATAAAAATAAAAACAGAAAGAAAGAAAGGGAAAAGTTTGGCTCTAAATGTCATGGCATAAGTCATACAGACTCAATAAAATAAGTGGTGATATCTGAGGACCAAAAGAAACCAGACTTTCCTTCAAGCTTGTTTCACCCCCAGCCTATAAATCTGAGGTCTTCTTAATAAACTATCTTCTGTCTCAGAAAGGAAACATCTGTTACTACAAGGACTTGAAAACCAGGACATGACAAATGAAGAGAAAGCCAGTTAAAGGGCTGTATCCACCTAGCAGCTTTAAGAAAAATCAACCTCAGTCTGCAACTTTAAACATTTGCTTAGCACACCGCATTTTTTTTAAAGACTCATTTCACAATCAGAGCAGGTATAGATGATTCAAAAATGGAACACAGTTACTGTTTTCTAAGAATCCTATTGAGAAAGGTATTTTTGCTTCCATGAAAACATAACAAAAGTGACATCAAAAGGACAAAATTGAATGATGGTAGAATAACATAACCGCACGATCTTGAGAACACGGCCCTTTTTGGGATAATCACCAATAGATAAGACTCTTCGCTATCTGCTGCCTACTGAATAAGCAGATTTTTTTTAGAGAAGTGAAATCCACACACCTTCTTAATGTTCACTTTGCATTTCCTGACAGAAAATGTTCTTCTTCCCATTTAATCTAAATCTCTTCTGTTACAATTTAAAACAATTTACCTCAATTTTATCCACAGAATATAAAAAAAGACCTATCACTATCCTTGGAATAACAACTACATTTGCATGTTTGAAGACAGTCTTTAGTGTAGCCTGAATTTTTTCCTTCCAGAAGAAATTACCCTGGTTTCCTATCTTCTCCTCATAGGTTCTATTTTCAGATGTCCAAATAATCATGGCTACAATTCTTCCAGATTTCTCCATAGGCCCTACTTTTAATTCGGGTCACTCAGATCAGTGCCAAAGTCCCAGTGAGAGGCTATACCTGTTGCTGAGTTTAATTGCAGAATACTTTCCAGTTCCTCTATGTTGCCACCTGCACTCAAGATCAAGTGCCTGCCTTTTTAATCATGGATCAACACTGGAGAACAATAAACAAAGGGCAATTTGTTCATTCTAACAACAGATTCAAAGAGAAAGGATAACCAGGGACATAATACATGTATCCATAAAGCCCATACAAAATATAAAAATGCATTCCCAATTCAAAACAAGCAACAAATAGGTTCAAGTGTATCCAGTAATTGCACCGCATAAGACGGTGTTGAAAGATTTGGGCTTCCCCAGTTCTGTTCTGATGTCTGGTGTCTGTTACATCTCCTCCAGACTGAACAGTGCGGCGTGAGAGACTCAGCAGAATGAATTAAGTGATTCACAAGAGTCATCACTTCCAGGATTTGATTTGATCAATTTATCAAATCAGTCCTTCGAGGCAGATTTGAGTATGTTTCAAGAGGTTAATCAAATACCATTTTTGATTAGCACTTGCTTGAGAGCAAGAAAAAAAAGGCAATCGGGGATTTTTCTTCAATAATTACAAAGAGCCAATTAAATTCAAGTTGATGTCATTCACAAACTTCATCTGACTTCAGAAAACCACCACCAGACATGCCTTTCAATAATGTGGCTGAGAAGAAAGGGGTAATGGAGAGACTGGTCTTACCTACAAACGCCACCTCCAGAAATAATCAGACAATCCAATGAAGTTTGTTGAGCAGGGCTGTCTGCTTCCATTTGGCCAAAGCATGTTGGGCGCCCAGCTTCACCATTATCTCCCATCCCCATTCCAGAAGGAACCAGTTATCTCAGCACCCTTCTGAGGGGTCTGCCCAGGATGGTCCCTCAAATCCAAATATGTAAGGTTAACCCCAGCAGTCCTTGTCCTCAGAGTGTCTTCTAGAACAATACTTGATCCCACTGGGCACAGCCCAAACTTCTCACCTTGACCCAGAAACTATGCTGCTGTTTTCTTCATTACATATTTCTTTCTTTTTTTAAAAAAAATTGAGTTTATTGGAGTGACATTGGTTTAACAAAATTATATAGGTTTCGGGTATACAATTCTATAACACATCATCTGCATGTTGCATTGTGTGTTCACCACACCAAGTCAAGTCTCCTTCCATCACCGTTCATCCCCTCTACCCACCCCTTCCCTCCGGCAATCACCACTCAGCATAAACTTATGAGGCCCGTCTAGGTGCCATGAGGCCTTTGAAGGAAGCACAAAGCAGAGATCAGCACCAATCTACTTGGGCTGCTGCTCTGAAACAGTATCAGCATTTTCCTTCTATTTTTGTATCGATTCCTATCTTTTTCTTTCAATTTTACTTTGTATTGGTTTCAGATGTAGACCTTAGTGGTTAGACAATCATAAATTTCACATAGCGCTCCTTGGATATTTCCAGTACCCAGCATACAGTGCTATCGACTGTATTCCCTGTGAAATACTTTACATCCCTGTGACTAGGCTGTAACTACCAATTGGTACTTCTTAATCCCTTAGCCTCTTTCACTGAGTCCCCCAACCCCCTTGCCTCTGGCAACCACCAATTTTCTCTCTGTGTCTATGGGTCTGTTGCAATTTGTTTGTTCGTTTATTTTGTTCTTTAGGTTTCGCATATAAGTGAAAACTGACTTACTTATTTGACTGAGCATAATATCCTCTGGGTCTATTCATGCTGTCATAAATGGGAAGATTTCATTCTTTATTATAGCCGAGTAATATTCCATTGTGTATATGTACCACAACTTTTGTATGCACTCGTCTATCGATGGGCACTTGGGTTGCTTCCAAAGGTTGACTAATGTAAATAATGCCGAAATGAACATAGGGATGCATATATCTTTTCAAATTAGTGTTTTGGGTTTCTTTGGATAAACCCCAGAGGTGAAATCACTGGGTCATAAGGCAGATCCATTTTTTAACTTTTTGAGAAAACTCCATACTGTTTTCTTACAGTGGCTGCACCAGTCTGCATTCTTCCTTCTAGTTGCAGATAAACAGTGAAGGCTTCCAATAGCAGCTTTATTTCCTAATGTTTGCTCCTGACCTGAACCCAGGTAGTGGATCCACAATCAGCTCCCAAGAAGAGGAGTATCCAGGACTCTTTTCTGTCCCCAACGCTATCACATCATGAACACCACCTTTTGAGGACTAGCTTGTATTTCAGGATCCAAGTTGTAAATATAAATACACAATATGTCCCTGCCCTCCCATTCTATCAACCTGACAGGCCCTTCCCCATGTCCAGATCCCAGGACACATCACCTAAACACTATTGCTAGGGTCCTCACCTCCTTTGCCCCTTTTCAACTTCTGCAACCTCTCTTCAAATTCCCAACCCAGAGAAGCCGTCCACTCTCATCTTTGCTTCCATACTAAGGCCCTTTGCCGATTGGAACAACCACAAATGCATTATGGTCCAGCTTGGCCAAATCACCAATGTTACTTGGAAACTTTTCAGGTACCTCTTCCTCTACAGGGTCACTAAGCAAATCCCTCTTTTACTTCCTACACAGTTATTCAAGGTCCCACCGTGTCCCTCATATTCCCTATCTCCATCCTCACTCCCTGACTCTGAGAAGAAAAGCCACGAGTATGAAAACGATTCTGTGGGGTCTCCTCGGCTCCTCCCACACCTGTGCAGCCATATGCACAAACTTGGTCATGCCCACCCTCAGCAGATTTATTTTCCTCCTGTCAGGAGACATATCATCTCCAGGCCTGGCTTTCAACTCTCACCTACCTTTTTGGGAACACAGATTCATCATTCTGACACTGCCAATCTCTGTCCCTCCCTTCTGAGACCTCCCATGTCGATGCTGAATAACTAACTCTTTCTCCTCTTTTAAAACAATGATCTTCTCTAAAATTCCAACCTTCTTGAAAGGCGACTCAGCAGTCAGTGTCAAGTGTCCAAATGTGTCCATACCTGTAGACCCAGTAAGTCTACTTTCTAAATCTTTCTTAAGGGTGTGTCTTAATATGCAGATACGTATTCAGGCATTAGATGTTTGCTGCAGGTCTTTATAGTAACATAAATAAATAAATAAATAAATAAATAAATAAATAAAAACTGGAAACTACCTAAATTGCCAATAATAAAAAATTAAATGGTATTTGTTAAATGATTTCAATGAGTAAGAATGCCTATGGTATATGTTAAGTTTTTTTTTTTTTTTTTTTTTTAAAGAAAAACAGAATATTATAGCAACAATGTAAAACTATACTTGCATGGAAATTATATGAAGAAAATACACTGAATTGTTCACTATGTTTATTTTAGAAGAGTTGGATTATAAATGCTATTTCCCTCTTTGTACTTGCCTGGATTTTTTTTAATTCATTTGTGTGATTCTTTAATGAGGAAAAAATGCTTAATGCAAAGAATATTAGCGAGCTCAATAAAAAATCAGTCAACATTCTATCTAAAGGCCAAATACTAAGTAAATGTCAAAGTGCTTTGAACAAATAAATCTATACCTCAAGGAAATTGTACTCTACTCGGGAGATCCTATAGTTCTGTGTGACCAGACAAACTGGTTTCCAGCCTGTCCCCTGGCCACATGACTATGGAGGTAGGCATAACCACAAAGATGCAGGTAAGGAATTATAAAAATGAGCATTGCTGTGTTCAGATAGGGGAGCCCTAGTAAGCACTTTTCTCTAATTTCAGAACACTCTCGAATTCCAGAACAAACACATATATTAAGGGTGTGTGTTTCAAGAAACTTTTGTTTCAATTTCATGTACTTCTACTGGGTAGTAGTGTAAAATGCATTTCTTGTAATTGGTTGTGGCTAAAAGGAGGAGGAGGAGGAAGAGATGATGACAAAGACAACAAGCCTAGTGAAGAGGTCATTCACAACAAGGTAGAAAAGTAGGAATAAATGTTCTAACACAAAGCTAGACAGTAAGGAAATGTTAACAGGGAAACACCTTTTCATTTTGTGTTAATAACTACAGTCAGAGAATGCTGAGTACCAGGAAGGACAAATATATATATAATTTTTTCCAAGTGTGGGAAGCAACTTTTTGCAGTGGGTTCTGGGTGTGGCAACCACTGAGTATAAACAGTCAGAAAGTCGAGCTTCAAGGGCAGTGGAAATATATCTTGAATCAATATAAAGTGTCACAATGAGTACCTCTGGACTTAAATGGGCTTTTCCTTATTTTCCTATTGTCTATGTTCTAGTTTTTCTACAATGAATAAACAATAGTTTCATAATAAATAAAAAAGGTATTTTTACTTCTCAAAATAAAAAGAAGGGCAGTATAAGGCTAAGTAGCTAAGTCTGCTTATACATTGACATATGTCCTGATTTTACTTCGAGGTATCCAACATTTGACTTGAATTCTAATGTTCCAAATACAATTTTTAAGAAGAGGGAACTGAGGGAAGTTTTTGCTGATTCTGTGTCTATCCCTCGTGTTTTAACAAGTCAGTCTATAACCCCTCAACCTTCGCCTGCAGAATGAAGTCCCTTCTGAAGCTTCTTTTCACACTGTGGGTTTCTCACCACCTGCAAGTTTCTTCCTGAATCACATCTAACTCCATTCTTTGCTTATAACAGGGACTCCACAAACACTGGTGGAACAGTGGAACTTTGAGAAATGGCAACTAGCTCTGGGTTAATATTCTGAGTAAAGAATTGGGTTTTCTCTAAGGGCGTGACAAGACTATGGTTTTCTTGAGGTGACCTTCTTTTCCAAGCCCAGGGTTTTACTGAGCTTAAAACTGGGACTGCCTTTCTCTAGATGCAACGAAGTCAACTAGCATTTGTTCTATTCGCCAGATCTTCCAGCAGCTTATCCTGACCGGTTTAACAGTTCTTTGGCCAGGAGAGCTTCATAGCTCCCGCAAACCAAGAGATCCAGCGGCTCTGTCCCCTCTGCTAGATCGGTTGCAACAGTGTCACACACGATTGCTCTGGACACCCCCCCTTTCAGGACCCTACAGTTTATATTCGCATGTAAGGAGGAACCCTGTAACAATTCCGATTTCCTCCCTCTACGCCTGCTCTGAAAGCCACAGGACTGTTCCTCCAGGTCTGAAGCACCACCCTTCCACCTGAGCCCTATCAGGGGCTTTCGGAACGGGGAAGCGACATCCTCACCAGCCTCATGTATTCACCTTCTCAAAGGGTTCCAGGATATACAGTTCCCTCCTCCACAAGCCAAGCTGTCTCCTCTGCAAAGGCATTTGCTTAAGCCTCACCAGCATGCCCAGGGTAGAATTCAGAGTTACCAGTCTACAGTTTCCCAAAAGCCACTTACATGCATTCTTAGCATGAAGGTTCATTGACAATCTGCCAGTCCTCAAGTTTGGTGACTCTCTGAAACAAACTTGTTACATCCCAGAAATTAACATTTCAGTTATTTCAAATTTGTTACATGGTATCCAACCAAAATGGTGCATTTTGACCCCTGTTTCAGATCAAGCCCAGGGCATACTAGGCCACCCAAACTTGATTCAGGGCATGCATGCACCCATCACCAGGCCAAGCCACATGCCCGGCCCGGGGGTTGGGGCAGTGGAGGGGCTTGGTAGTTAAGTGGGAAGACTCTGCTAACAGGTAGTTTGAGAGCTTACATTTGAATCCTGGCTCTGTCATTTATGAGCTAAGTAGACCTGGAAAAGTCACCTGATCTTTCTGGACCTCAGTCTCCTCATCTGTAAAATAGGGATGACAATAGTAATGACATCAGTAATGTTGGAGGATGCAATGTACATGTCGACTTCTTAGTACAGTGCCTAGCACAATGTGAGCTCAATAAATGCTTGCTCTCTTGGCCAGCCAGTGGGGCTCAGTGGTTGAGTGTCAACCCGTGCACCAAGAGGTTGCTGGTTTGATTCCCAATCAGGGCACATGCCCAGGTTGAGGGCCGAATCCCCACTGGGGGGCATGCAGGAGGCAGCCAATTGATGTTCTCTCTCATCAATGTTTCCCTCTCTCTCCCTCTCCTTTTCTCCAAAATTAATTTTTTTTTAATAAAATAAAATAAATGCTTGCTCTCATCAATAAATCACCCAGGAGACTGTTCCACCCATTTATACTGCCATTTATCTTCACTGGGGTTGCTTCCTCCTGGTGAATCACTCCATTCCTCCTCTATCACCTTTCCCCAGTTGGCTCCATGTTCTGACGGAAGGAGGTTCTGACAGCCATTCCACAGGTACCCAGAAAGACACTCTGCTGATCCTTTGGGTAATAAACCAACCAATTCCTAGCTGACTTGCTACCTTGTCTCCCTAATCACTTGGTCTCATCAATCACCTTTCCAATGCTTAAAGAGTGAGTTTACAGACAACCCAAACTTGCAGGGAAGTCCCTTAAATTACTGTCTTTCTTTTGACTGCTAACCCATGGTCTTCTGATCAAGCACTGGTTAGTTCTCTCCAAGTTCCCTATAAGGTGTTTGCTTTGGGGTCCTCCACTTGTCTCTCCCGGGTGTGCATGGTTCCAGTTTATCTACATTTGGGTGATGGCAGCGGCTGTTTTCATTTTCAGTGTTCACCTTCCCTCATGAGTCTGCTTGAATGGCATCATGCCTGCGTGGGGGCCTTGCTCGCTCTCTCCCACCTGGTTTCCATGAGGCAGCGTGGCCCAACAGGAGTGACAGGGCCGGTGTGGCCCTGAGCCATCCAGCAGCTCCCTCTCCGGGCTTTGGATCTGTGTCTTTAAAACAGTACAGCAGGGTCAAATGTCAAATGCCTTTCATGGGCTAGGCAGAGGCAGGCAACATTTTAAATGAGGGTAAAGGTTCATTGTAATACAATAGGGGTTGGAAGAGACAGAGCAAACAGTGAATCACAAGTTCCAACTAAAGGGACAGCCGTAACTCAGCCATAATAAGGTGTTGCCAACAAAAAACATATCAGCCAGTATTGCCAGGTCTTCTGATTTTTTTCCCCCAGAGAAGCCTGAAATCTGGATGATCGTGTAAAATATTGGGATGATTTTAATGTTGGGAATTAACAAGAGTCATAATAACAACCCGTTCAAGCTAAACAAAGCATATTGTGCGTGGAGGGGGTGGTGCTGTGGAGCTGCAGGCCCCATTGGAGCGCTGAGTTCCATGACAACCCAAGTCCCTTCTTCCTCTGATGTCATTCAACAGCGTGTTGCACCCAGTGGCTTTCCCCTGCTTTGTGGTTTCTGTCTGAGGAAGTGGCCCTCTGGCCCAAGAACCTTGTTCCCACATCTCAGCCCCATGTTGACTGAGATCAGAATCTCCTAGTAACTCCTATTCATCAAATGTTACAGGTTTCTGTTCCTCCAGATTCCCAGGTCAGGTTTCTGTTTCCACAATAAAGGAAGAGAACATTTATATGGAAAAGTAAAATCCACACAAGCTCAGACTCTCCTGTCAGGCTTGTTATGCCAACGCTTTTCCTGAAATAAAGTGTTGGAAAGCAGCCACATTGGCCAATGCAGTTGTTCTTTTCCCAATCCTTGCACACCATCTGGTGGCAGAGCTATCTCCTGATAACAAGTGAAATGCTCCGTGAAGAAGGAAATGCAGGTGAATTGGGTGAGGAAGAAAGAGGAAGAGTTGAAAAAGAGGAACAGTTGGGGGGGGGAGAAGGAATGAAACGGAAACAAAAGTTATGAGCAATCCACAAATTAAAAGGGTAACTGATGAGAATTAGCTGGTGGCCATTTATGGAAAACATTCAAGAGCCTTCTGTAAAGAAAAGTCCTCATAAAATTGTCTGTGATGTGTCCACCTGCACTCACCAGAGGGTTACTGGAAGGAAGGATGGATAGAAAGGTGGAGAGATGGACAGTGATACTGATAGGACAGGATCAGCAGCCTGTTTTTGCTGAACTGCATCACCTAAAAATGCATGTGTCGAAGTCCTAACCAACCCCGTCTCCCAGGACCTCAGTCTGTGACTTGGTCATTACAGGTTAAGATGGGGCCAAACTAGAGTGAGCTGGGCCACTCATCCAATATGACAGGTATCATTATTTTTTAAAAAGGGACATCTGACCACAGACATGCACACATGAGGAACACCCTTTGAAGATGATGGCACAGCCAAGGAATGCCGAGATGGCCAGCCACGCCCCAGAAGCTGGGAACAGACTCGGTCTCAGAGTCCCGGAAAGGACAGCTCTGCTGAAACCCTGACTTTGGACTTGCAGCCTCCAGACTGCGAAAAGATCCATCTCTGCTGTTTAAGCCACTCAGCCTGTTCACAGCACATTACCGCAGCCTTAATGCACGGCATGTCTCTGGCTTTGAATTTTATGTCTTTTTTTTTTAATCTCAAACATCATTACTGTTGTCTTCTATGTTTACAATTCAAAATCATAAAACCAAGTCGTGTACATTCCAGAGATATCAGCAGGTTCCATGCAAGTTAACAAATATTTATTCAGTGTCTACCTCAGTGAGGTACTTAAAATGAAATAATCCCTCATACCTGGACTCACAAAATGCTAATATTAGAAAGAACAACAGAGCTTGGTTGGTGCAAACTGCCTCCTTTTAAGGTCAGGACGTGCAGACCCGGAGAGCGGATGGCTGGACCCTCGGCCGTGCAGTAGCAAGAGGCACACAGAAAACGATCTCCTGGCTCCCAGCCCAAGGCTCTTTGCACTTGGCACCTTAAGCCACTTCTTGTTTTCTGGCAAAGCTAAAACTACTACTGTTGTTCATTTTTTTCCATGTATGTAAATAATTATAACCAGGCAAGTCATATGCTAACACCAGAGACCTACTTATACGGGTTGAACTGTGTTGAGTGTTCCAGACACCATGCTAAGCACTTTACAGGCTGTACCCCATTGATTTGTCATCAAAACAGGTAAGAGGTAGGTAATACTGTTGCCCCATTTTATTGGTAAGAAAACTGGAGGCAAAATCAGTTAAGTACCTTGCTCCGGGTCCATCAGCTAGAAGGTTCCAGATATGGGCTCTGAACTAGAGCCCACTCTGTAGCTGGCTACGCAACATTGCCTTCTTGAGGAGAAGGAAAGACACAGACTTGGACAATTAGGCTGGCTTCACACACTGTTCAAATCAATATGAGCCCAGCTGGTGTGGCTCGGTGGATTGAGCACTGTCCCATGGACCGAGAGGTTCCAGTTGGACTCCCGGTCAGGGCACATGCCCAGGTTGTGGACTTGATCTCCAGTAGGGTGTGTGCAGGAGGCAGCTGATCAATGTTTCTCTCTCACATCAATGTTTCTCTCTCACATCAATGTTTCTATCTCTCTCCCTTCCTGTCTCTAAAAAATCAATAAAAATATTTAAAAAAAAAAAAAAAGTCGCCCTGGCCGGTTTGGCTCAGCGGTTAGAGTGTCGACCTGCGGTCCGGAGAGACCCGGGTTCGGTTCCCGCTAAGGGCACGTACCTTGGTTGCAGTTTGTCCCCGGCCCTGGTTGGTCGTGCGGGTGGCAGCCACTCGATGTGTCCCTTCACATCGATGTTTCTCTCTCTCTCTCCCTCCCACTCTATCTGTACAAAAAAAAAAAAGGAAAAAATATCCTCGGGTGAGGATAAAAAAAAAAAAAAAAAAAAAAAAAAAGTCAATGTGATATTGAACCATGTTTACAACTAGAGGTATTTCTTTTTTATTTAAATTAAATTCATTGGAGTGACATTGGTTAATAAGATTACATGCATTTCAAGTGTACACTTCTATGACACATCCCCTGTACATTGCATCGTGGGCCCACCACCCAAAAGCAAATCTTCTTGTTACCGTATATTTGACCCCTTTACCCTTACTCCTCTTCCACCCTCCCCTTCACTCTGATAGCCAACATGCTACTGTCTGTATCTATGAGTTTTTGTTTATCTTGTTTGTTCATTTGTTGCTTTCAGTTTTATATCCCACGTATGAGTGAAATCATATGTTCTTAACTTTTTCTGTCTGACTTATTTCACTTAGCATGACATTCTCAAGATCTATCCATGTTGTCATAAATGGCAGTATTTCATCTTTTCTCATGGCTGAGTAGTACTCCACTGTGTACACATACCACATCTCTATACAGTCCTCTAGCAAAGGACACTTCGGTTGTGTCCACACCTCGCCCACCGTGAGTAATGAGTCAGTAAACAGAGTGGTGCGTATACTTCTGTGACTAAATGTTTTCCACTTATTTGGATAGATACCAAGAGAGGGGTTGCTGGGTCATGTAGTAACTCTATTCTTAATTTTTTAAGGAGCTTTCACACTATCTTCCACAGTGGCTGGAAGGTATTTCTTGAAGCTCTCCCTACCCCATCTAATACCAAGAGTTTCTGTGCCAATTTTTAAAATGAGCAAGAAGGAGGAAAAGGCCTGAGTTTCTAGATATTAAGATAGAAGAAATAAATACTCAACTAAAGGTAATAACATCAGCGTTGTATCAGTCTGGGTCTCCACTGTTAAATCTATCGCAGCAGCAACAACATGGGTGAAAAAAGCTTTAAGCAAAGCTTCTGGGACCGGCCATTTTTTGCTAGCAGAAAAAATAATCTGAAGTCATCTATGTAGTTGAACTAGATCAAAAGGGGGCCCTTATCTCTTTTTTGTTTGTTTGTTTATTATCCTCACCAGAGGACTTTTTTTTTTTTTTTTTTTTTTTTGCACTTATCTTCAGATAGAGCAAGAGGGAGAGAAGGAGGAAGGAAGAGAGAGAAACATCAACATGAAAGGGACACATCGAGTGGCTGCCACCCACATGACCCCAACCAGGGCCGAGGACAAACTGCAACCGAGGTACGTGCCCTTAGCAGGAACCGAACTCGGGTCTCTCTGGTCCATGGGCCAAAGCTCTAACCGCCTAGCCAAACTGGCCAGGGCTCTTATCTCTTTTTATACAAATAAGAGCAATGAGGAACTTGAACTTACCAAAATATAAAATGGATTGGGTATCTCTACCAACGGTCTGTAATTCCTCAGAGAGGAACAGCCGTTACTTCCCCTGAGATTATAAATAGCTTCAACAGGCCCTGGATTGGCAGGGAAATCCCTGGGTGGGCTGAAATATGGCCAGAAAGGAGCGGCAGAAGGTACAGTTTCTGCCTGCTAGCCTTCTTATTGAAAATGCACTCAGTGTTCCCCTTCTTCCTTTCTTCCCTTATTCCTTTCATGTAGTCATTCAACCAGTGTTTCTGAAAGTCTACCATGTATCAGGCACTGTTCTGAGAGATGAAGATACCACCAAGAACAGGACAGACAAGCTCCTACCCTCCTGGAACACACATCCTTGCAGGGGGAGATGGACGATTAAACACAGAATTCTATCCAAGTACGATGTGTTAAAGCAAAAGAGGCACACGCAGCTATGGGAAAATAAAAGAACCTTGTCTAAACATATCAAGGAAGTAGCTCTCAAGATAAGACCTCAAAGATGAAGAGGATTAGCCAAATGGAAAGGGGCAGAGAAAGGAGAGGGTACGGCTAAGTAAGAATGACCAGGCAGAGGGAACTGGAGATAAGACTTCAGGAGAGAAAGGGTACGGCGACTTCAAAGAACTGAAAACAGACGGCTAACTGGCTGACTGGAGGGGGAGTGGGGAGAGACAGCTAACTGCAAACATGGGATGGTCTTGTAGGCTATGTAAGAAGTGAGGGCTTTGGGCTGAGGGTGAAGGGAATGAAGAAGCATGAAATGGAGTGATTCATGTATCGCTGATACATGTGTGTAGCAGTGAGGACTGAGGGAAGTAAAGGATTCTAACCTATTTAAGTAGTAGAACCAACGGGACTTGGTGGGTGTGAAAAGGAGAGAAGAGGCAAGAAGAATTCCCACCCTCGCCAGTTTTGCTCAGTGGTTAGAGCATTGGCCCTCAGACTGAAGGGTCTTGGGTTCAATTCTTGGTCAAGGGCACGTACCAGGGTTTCAGGTTCAATTCCGGCCCTGGTTGGGGTCATGCAAAAGGCAACCAATTGATGTGTCTCTGTCTCTCTCACATCGATGTTTCTCTCCCTCCCTCCCTTACAATCTATCTAAAATAACAATAATAATAATAATTTGGTGGCAGATTTTCTGAGCCAAGGAACCCAGGAGGATTAGAAGATAAACCAAAGGAGAGGAAAGGGAGCAGTCATGGTGGTGGTAACAGGTCTGAATACAGCATCAGGTCACATCTTAAGGTCCTCCACCATGCAGAGTCTGTTCTCCAGCAGAGGCTTAGAATATCGTGAAGCTGGAAGAGGTCTCCTGAATCTCTGGCTCCAATCCCATATTTTCAACTGAAAACATGGAGGCACCAAGATGGGAAATGACTCATTAAGACGCCAAAGAGAGTGAGTGAAATCGGATGTGGGGTGCAGACCAAGGTTCACCACCCTACAGTGCTTTCCCTGAAGCAGAGCCAAACCTTGTACCCTCCCCATTACCTCCCTAGAGCAAATCTGCCCCACTGGGTGAGAAAGGTTGCATCCTATGCTGTCTACTCCTTTTACATTTTGAATTCATTAAAAGAAAGCATTTCAAAATATCCCAGAAAAAAATAATAATACTACTGGGTAGATTTGGGGGGAATCTCAGTATTTTCCAGTAATGAACCATGTAATCAGTAATGCTTATATAAAAGGTCCCAGTCAATGTTATTTTAAAAGCGTAAGAAAAATGAAGTGATTATTTCTTAGGTTGTTTTAAATGCCACAGTTTTTCAACATAAGGGCATATAAAAGTATTTTCTCATAGAACGCAATGCAAAATCACTAGTGATCTGTTGCCTTTTTTATTCCTAGTCACAAATCCTACCTTTAAAAAAATAATTGCCATAATTATAAGTTATAGTCTTAGGCACTATGTGGACTGTAATAATTCTTAAGCCACTTTCACAAATAACGTCACAAATTCCAAATGAGCAAAGGCAAACCATTGTAATAGGATGCTTCTCCTGCATTTACTCTGAGACGTGTTCTACTTCAGTGTGAAGTCAATTGTTATGAGTTTCATTAATAGTTTCAATAAGTGTTTTTCCTGACGTTTTGATTCCACTCCTCTATCCACATTTCTAAAAAAAAAAAGAAAGAAAGAAAAGAAATCTTTCTGCAAACCTCTACTTCAGGATTACCCCTGAACGACCGATATGTGGACGAAATTACAGTAAATAAGCATGTATATATATCCTTGGGTATATAAACCAGAATATGCTAGCAGTACCACAGTAGGATGGTTTTTCCATTACTATAATCTATGTAATTATGTTAAAATCCGAGCATTCCCATCCATGAGAATTTCTGTACTGGTTGATAGTACAGACCACCCTATTTCTGTGACAGGGCATACCTTGTTTAAAGCAACTAAAACTGCAATGATGTTATCCAATGCAAACAAACACATCTACTATCAATCGAATGAGAATATTGGTCTTTCTTCTTGTAAATCATTGGTACTCAGTGAAGATAATCCACCCCAACTCCCAACTGATATGTCTTCACATCAGGGATAAATTCACGTACAGGTCTTCCGCTTTCAGAAAGTTAAAACTACTCAAAGTCAAATGCAGCCAGTTTATTTTTAAATTTGTATCCAAGATGAGTCCAAAGGAGCCGAAATGGAAGGGGAAACCGGGTGCAGTTGGTAAGGCCCCAATTTCCCCATGCAATTGCAGTGTTAGCAAATGCTACTGCTAGAATTCCACATGTAAGTGCTTTTCACTTCATGCAACCGCTGACTAGTCTCCCCCCCAGCACAGCACTTGGCAGGTGGGTAGAGGCGATGGGTCAGGCCATAGCGTGTTCTCAAAGATCACTGCTCTGAAACGTCCCAGGATGGTAGCTCACTTGTTATCGCCCCGGTGAAAAGGGTCTGCCTGACTTTTGAAGACAATGTGGGAAACCTGAAGTGACTACGAGAGAGGAGCCAGGAAGATGGACGCCTCAGCTCCCTCAGCGAATGAGTACAGTTTCCCTGGCCTTTGAAAGGTGGACTGAACAGCGTGGATGTGGAGGGCTGGGGTGTCTTTATTCGAACTTAAGTAGAACGTTGAATTGTGATTCACTCTACACGCATCTGTCTTTCCCATAGGATGAACAATGGTCCTTTAACAATAAGAAGCTGTGATTACAGCCAGGGAGAGCTAGACGTGGAGAACCTCCCAACGGATGCCTGGTTCGGGCTCCTAAATTTAGGTCCCTCTCAGGGCTCCGGCGTTACAGAACAGCCAGCAGGCCGTGGCTGAGCACGCACGCCAAACCCTCCCCGCTGCCAACGTGGAGGGGTAACGGCTAATTAACTTCACAGTGCACACTCAAGTGAACACGCCTGCTTTGCCAAAGCCATCATTTCCTTTCTTCCAGTTTTCCAAGTCACTGACTCCAAATTATGGGAGAATAAAAAAAAGACTAGGCTCTTCTGAATCAAACAAAAGGAAGGGGAGTTTTTAAAGTGAGGATATTAATGGGGAGATCTGCATATTGTGTTTGTATGTCCATCTTGACTATGAAACCTTAAAAAGAGACCTAACTTTGCAACAGTGTTTGGGAAATGAGCCAGTTCTAAACAGTTGAAAACCGCCTAAACTAACAGCTGAAATTATATAGGCTTGAAACTCACTTGTACACCTTTAGTCAAGTGAAAAGAACCCGCGAGAGAACATTCACAGAGGACAGCTTCAGAAAGACCTTGCCTCTGAATGGCTCAGCCAAGAAGCAGCACAGCACCCTGGAAAGAAGCAGCGACTCCTGCCACGTTAGTATATAGTACGGACAACTTCCAGAGACGTTTCTGAAGACTGTAGCAGAAAGCCTTCCGTGCTTACTTCTGCTGTCAAGACAAAATCATTGAGTCTCAGAATGTATTCTGCAGAGTAAATGATTCATCCGATTCTTTAGATGTGTCTCCAATACCACTCTACGTGAACAGATACATACGTGCTGAGGCCTCACATTCAGAACTGTATCTAACTCCTCATACTCTTGAAAATGTGCTTGGGTTTCCCACAGGCTGATCTGAAACTTGTTTTGCTTTGAGATTTCAGTGAGTTGAGGTCCCCCCCCCCCTCTTTCTTCTGCTTTATTCATTTTACTCAAGTAGTATACATAATTTAGTTACAATTTTTTCCAGGACTTTTGCAAATAATGATTCTGAGGTTCAATGTGAATCCTTTCTGTGCCTTCACTAGTGTGAGTGCACCAGAACCCTTTGTTTCTAACATTTATTGATCTGTAACATTTGATCACAAATGTTACAGAACTGGTACTGTACAAAGTAAAGGCTTTGCAAATTACAGAGAGGGAGGGAGGGAGGAGTGAGAAACTTCCAACTTCTAGAAAAATAAAAATAAAAACAGACTTGAATACAAACATTGGGAAACCTGCATAACTCTCTAGCAGGCATGCCTGCCAAGTTAAAAAGAAACCTGACAAGTTCCAACCGAGTGAACAACCCACAAGCTTTCATTACTGATACTGCCAAACCCCTTCTGGTAGTCACACCAGTAAATGTGAGATGCACGCCTTGTGAAATACATGGCCACATTTCGGTTTTTGATATGAAGAAAGGTTATTGTGTATCATTTTGGCTATATAGTTTATATTGTTTATATGATTCTTTTGAAATCATTTTATGTCACTTCGTTAGCTCTGCTTTATATCATTTTAGCTACCTATCGTTTTGTATCATTTTGGATGCTCCCTTTTAACTCTTCTTATTTTTAGAAGGTAACTTTATACTTTCAGGATTTGGAATATATGTAAATTCTTTATATAGATGTGATTGAGATTGTAAATGTTCTTTTTTTGAGCCCTAGTAATGAGATGTTATTCATGTTCACTTTTTATATTAGAAGAAAAAAGTAATAATATAAACAGCATTACCATGGTTCTCTCAAAGCATTATTTCAGGAGGCTTTTATTTTTCTCTTTATTTAAATTTTTAGGGTTTTTTTTTCAAAGTTTCTATAATAACTATGTATTATCATAATTTTATAAATTTTAAAAAATTGCTAGGGAAACAGAATACTCCAACCCAGGAAGGGAAAAACTGGGTTTTCTGGTTAGCCAAGCAGTGTACATAGTTCAAGTTGTTTGGTTTTTTCCAGGACTTTTGCTGGACAGCTGGAGGCAGAGCCATCACCCAGGGCACTGGACAGGGACTCTGCCCCACCCCCTACCCCATGCCCCAAGGCACCCCACCCAAGGAAATATGGCTTTGTTGATGTTGGAATTAGGTCAAGAAAGAGCCCAGGATTTGTAAGCATTTTCTTAATCAGAAATGAAAAAAAAGTAGTTAACATAAATTCTTCCCAATGGCAAAGTAAGACCACAGAACACAGGAGGTGACAGCAGACTGAGCTTCAAGGACTCTGGAACCCAGGTGCCCTGGCAGCTGGGCACCAGCACCACCCCGAGGGCTGCCTCTGCTCAGCCCTGCGTAGCCCTAATGGGAATTTAATCTAACGCTACACAGAAGGGGCATGTTTTTATTTTTATTTTTTGGTCATTCCACAGGACACCATAAACACCACCGAGAGAAGGGTGCTTTTCAATCACTTTTACATCAGAAAGTTGAAAGATGTAGAATTTATAATCGTAAATGACTCGTCTTTTCATTAAGGCAAACCTAAACAGACCCCTACATTTTGATAGTGATGGCAAATAAACCTGAATGCACTAAATTCACGCATAGAAAACAATATAAATAAATTTCCGTAGGAACTTAATTTACTTTACAGTTTGACAGGCTGGTGAAGTTTGAGGAGACCTCAATAGGAAGATCATAGCAACTGCTTCATCTGTTGCTCCCTTGCCCGTTGCTCTCACACGGCGGCCGGATTATTGTGGGTCAGCACAGGCCATACCCTTCTCTCCAAGCAAGAGCCAAGTCCTGACCATGACCTACAAGGCCCCACTCGAACCCCCCTCTCTACTCTGACATCATCCTCTCCTCTTCCTCTCACTCACCGTATCCCAGCCCCACTGGCACATCCTACCTCAGGGCCTTTGCCCCAGCTATGCCCTCTGCTCAGCACCCTCTTGCCCCAGATAACTGAATGGGTCACTCCCTCACCTCCATCATAATCCCTCCTCTCTTTTGTCATTTTCTAAATATACTACTCTTAAGTTTACACCTGGCCCAAAGAAGCCATAGCATTGCCTTTCTTGCAGCAGCACAGAAATAATGTCTACTCACCTAAACGCAAAAAAAAGTGCTGTCCTACCTTTAAAAGAAAAAATGCTTTGCAGACATTGCTCAGCAAATACTGTGAAACGCGTAAGAAACTCCCAATAATTAGGTAATCATTATTTATAATATAACAGGCCATTTAGGATTCCTCCCTTATAGACCCACTCACTGCAACATTCTTTTAAGATGCACATTATGGTTTTTTGTTTGTTTAAATATGGATTACATTTTAATTGCAGTAAAATACACATAATATAAAGTTTGCCATCTTTAGGTTCAGTGATACTAAACGCATTCTAATATACAACCATCACTACCATCCTGGACTTTTTTCCATCTTCTCAAACTGAAAGTCAGTCCCCATTGATTAGTATTTTCTCACTGCCCTTCCCCCACCCCTGGCAACCGCCATTCTGCTGTCTCTATAAATGTGGCTACTCTAGTTTCATCATCTAAGTGGAAGTATATTGTATTTGTCCTTTTGTGACTGTTTAGTTCACTTAGTGTTATGTCTTCAGAGTTTACCCATGTTGTAGCATGTGTCAGAGTTTCCTCCTTTTCAAGTCTAAATAATACTATGTTGTATGTACATAGCACATTGTACCCATTTATCCATTGACACGCTTGGGTTTTTCCACCTTTTGACTATTGTGAATAATTCTGTTACAAACATACGTGTACAAATATCTCTTCAAGTCCCTGATTTCAATTCTTTTTGGGTACATTCCCAGAGATGGAATTGCTGGATCACCTGGTAATTCTACGTTAACATTTTTGAGGAACCGCCCACTGGTTTCCAAAGTGGGTACACCGTTTTACATTCCCACCAGCCGTGCATAAGAATTCCACTTTCTCTACATCCTCACTAACACTTACTTTCTATTTTTTTAACAGTAGCCATTCTAATGTAAAATACTATTTTATTATAGTTTTGATTTGCATTGCCCTTATGAATTGTGATATTGAGGATCTTTTCATGTGCTTATTGGTCATTTGAGTATCTTTCTTGGATAAATGTCTATTGAAGCCCTTTGTCCATATTTTTCATTGACTTGCTCTTGGCTCCATTTTTAACACTTCCATCAATATACGATTGTAAACACCGGGGTGTTCGGTTCAGCGGTGATGTGGATCATGGAAGTTGGGTGTAAGTCTTAGGACCTCTTGGACATAAGCTGCCAAAATTAGAATATGTGATTTGGTATTTTTATGTGTCTTAGTTTAAGACCTGCTTATTCTCTTCCTGTTTACTACTAAGCAGTAAAACACTAGCCTTAGGAAAAACAATATGGCATAAAATGTGGTTACAAACCCAGATTTTGCCAAGGACCAGCTCTATGTGACTATGCAGACTGACCAGCATCTCTGGGGTGCTGGACCTGAAATAATTTCCAAGGCCCCTGTCAACTCTAACTGTCTGGCACTAGTCACCTATCACACAAGGCAATGATAACTATTCACTGTCTAAACTAATGGGACACAGAGAGTGATGCTCGGGTCAGCAGTCATACAGCATGACGTGCATACTTCTCAGAAACTAAATATTACAGAACACAAATAGCACATTGGCCAAAGTCTTCTCCCGTTTTTGCACGTAGGTACGTGATCCATTGTTTAGATCGGCGAACTACCTTACTTCGTTCCCCTTCCTACCCTTGCCCTCAGGGAGGTGCTTTTCATGTTTGAAGGATTAATTTAAACACAGAAACTCTAGATCTAAATATAAGTTAAGTAGAAGGGTAAAAAGTAATCTGAGCAGCTGTGGTTAAAGAGAGGCTGGGGACTGAGGGGCTCGCTGGAGCCTGGCTGTCTTACTGTTGAAGCAGTGGAGAGAGACGGGAGGAGTAAAATCAGCAACGTGCGAGAAAGTCAAAAAATGCATAAACTGGACTCCAAACCATCAATAAAGACAGTGAAACAAGTTCACTCTTCTTCCACTACTGCTGCTGCAGGTGTGCCGTTTTGACTTCAGAATGTATATCACAAAGCATCAGTGAGCACTTTTCTGTGGCTTCCAAAGCCTGACTTTCAGAATTTATGCCAAAGACTGAGCATCTCCGTGCAGGACACTCACGGGCCTGTGTGGGCCCAAGAACAAGAGAGTGAACAGATTTAGATCTTGAGGGCCCAGCTGGTGTGGCTCAGTGGTTGAGCATCGAACCAAGAAGTTGCCAGTTCAATTCCTGTTCAGGGTACATGCCCAGGTTGTGGGCCTGATCCCCAGTGGGGGGCATGCAGGAGGCGGCCAATCGATGTTCTCTCTCATCGATGTTTCTATCTCTCTCTTCCTCTCCCTTCCTCTCTCTCTAAAAATCAATAAAAATTAAAAATAAATATATTGGGGAAAAGAATGAATAATACAACAAACCATTCCTATCGTACATTAATTGGAATATCATTTACTACATGTCAGGCCCAGTGCTAAATACTTTTCCTCATTTAATCCCCACAACAAACCCATGAGATAAATCACAATTATTCTCCATCTTTTAAGTGAAGGTAACTGAGGGCCAGAGAGGTTAAGTATCTTGCCCAAAGTCACACAGCTATAAGTGGTAGAACTGGACTTGGAAGCCAGGCAGATTGGCAGCAGATCTCCAGCTCTGAATATTTTTACCAACTGTAGCCCTGTTTTAAGGTCACAGCCAAGGCAACCCATTCTGACACGGTCCCTTCATCTCTCCTGCAACCCATTTTCTCAAATATGAACAACAATGAGTGCCTATGTGTGGGACCACCAAGAAAGACACATCATCCTTGGAATCAGAGGCAGCCCTGTTGAGTGACGGGTGAGAAGAGGGGACAGGCCTCACATCCACAAAGGGTCTCAAATTCAGAACTGTGCATTATTCAGGCTAGCACAGAGAAACCCCAACGAGGCTGGAAGACAGGGGTGTTCATCCCACTGCTTGTGTCCTATAACCAGCTCAAGCTCCCGGCATACATACACAGTGAATTGATATATTTTTATAAATCCTTAAAGCACTTTGCAAAAGGCAAGAGGCAAGTGCACAGTACTGCACACACGCTGTATGGATTGGCTTGCAAAGCACAAGGCTTGAAAAGGTGCCACAACGTAGCTCTGCTTGGGCACTTCATTGTTTCACACACCAGTGGCTTCAGAATATGAAAGTGGCCTGGCTCTCTTGCCTCCTCTGCCCCCTAGGCCCTGACCCCCTGTGACTCTCACTGGGAAGAACACTGTGCTGAGCATGTTAGAGAAAAATCCGGGGGAAGAGGTTGCAGTAGACACGGCTGGCATCTCATGGCATCTCACTCTCCGCTCCTTGTTCTCTGCTTTCATAATGGGAAGTGACTTTCTCTGCCTTTCATTTTCTGTTCTGCTCTCTCCAGCTCACAGCCTGTGGCCTGAGAGCAGAGCCCAGGCCCATCAGTACTGAGTTTCATAAAGAGGCAAAAATGACAAAGGATTGTCCTTTCTGCTTCTCAGACATCACCGAATTCTGGAACCAAATATACTTGAAAGCTAACATTGAAGCCATCCCTGGCCTCCCTCCAGGGCAAAGTAATCAGGGGCAGGTGCCCAGGGCCAGTTTTCCAGTGACCTAACAAACCTCACAAACAAAATTCTCACTGATTATGTGAATATCTAAACTGTCTGTTTCATGTACAGAAACTCTTAGTTGGACTTCAATCAAAACGAGATTAGTACTTTAATCTAGAAAGTATAAGCATTCTAAAACTGTACAGGAGATCTCAGGCTGGCAATAATAACAAAAACCCAATCTTCTTGGGTTTGAAATGAATGTGATTCAGTTTTTACTTTAGTTTGAGGTTGATAGAGTTAGTAAAACAATACCATTGTTTCTGAAAGTAAATATCAATGTTCTACAAACCTCACTGGAAAACCTTTGGCTATCCTTTGCGCTCAAACTAAGGACTGTCATTGATTCTCCTTGTTTGGTAAGTGTTAGCCATGGGCTCAGTGTACATGACACATTTTCTTTGGAAGGAAGAGTTTGGAGGAGCTAATTCTGAGAGAAACCATCCATGGTTGATCTTGGATGCAATCCAAGGAAAGTGGAGAGACTGGGTTCATTACAGACCCAAGCGATAATTCTTTAGGGTCGGACCCCACTCTCAGATAATAATCCTTTTCCCTCCTAAATTTATCAGCCAACCTCCGATTCCTATCAATTGTGGTACTAACCAACCTAACATGTGAACCTTGTAAGAAAAACTAAGGCAAAGGGTCCTAGTTTCCTAAGAAATCTCAAATTGTTTTAATTCCACAGCATAATCCAAGCACATAAATCATTCTTATATATACATTACTCCACATTCCACAGAACACATAGAACTACCAGAATGAATTTTATCATCAGTTAGGTTCATTAGTTAAATTAGGAATGTAATATAACATATTCGATGATAAACAATCTATGAACGATCATGGGTGATTATTCCTTCCATTCCCATGCATTTGAAAAAAAAAACTACTTCAAGTGGTCACTTGTCAAAAACAAATCAAGAGATAGATGGCCCTTTTTGAGCAAAGCCAGTGTTCCAGGCCATGAAGACACAATGTTACTAAGAGAAGCAGAAAACGTGAGTATCCACTGGCATCATAATTATAATAAACACCAGCAAGGAACAGATAGTGAATGTTCATATGAGGCAATGGAGATGCCCCATAACATTCATGTTAGCAACTGAGCTCAAAGGCTAGGAAATGGCAGAGAGAGATTCCAACACAGATCTGACTCTGCAGCCTGAGTTCTTCCCACCGTCCACGCATCAGGCCTTCCCACCAATCAAAGGCAGTCTTCATATGCATTCAGTATAGACAAGACTGCGGGTTATACCACACGAACCTTTTGAATCTGTGTTAAATAGACAGAGTCCACAATACTGCAGACGGTTCACAGAAGACCACAGGTAATCCCCATAACTTGGGAATTAGCCCAGAGGCAGTGACATTAGCCCACTGTAGCAGACATGGTCCAATCAACACGACCATGGCAGTACGATATGGCTACAATGACTCCCTGAAAATGTCTCTCTGGCGTCCCTGTGCCTGTCTGAAGAAGGTCATATTAACAAAAATGGTTGCTTAGCATCCTTGAAAACAGACAATTTGAAAGAATATGTGAATGCACCTCTAGGGGAAAAAGGTGTCTTGTCTGGCTTCTGTGAGTACCTGCTGCTAACTGTTTACCTGGAGGGGGGTAGATGCCACAGCTGGGAGTCAGCAGACCCTACAGGCGTTGCCGTTGGCCTGCTACCGCTCACTACTCTGATCCCAAGCTCTCCCATGACCCCTTCTGATCATTGAACTTCTCAGGCACACCCTCCTCCAGGAAGACTCACACGGGCTGCTCCACTAATCCGAACATGGCAGTCCACACGACAGTTGTACTCATCAACAACAGTGACCCCTGCGTGGCAGGCACAACGCTGAGCACATCTACATGCCTTAGATTGTTCACTCCACACACCGGAGGGAGGGGCCAATCCTGAAGATCAAAACGAAGTATGCCGTGGCATTTAGAAGACTTTCCCGTGTCATCGAGCTATAGATGACCGGGCTCGGCACTGAATTTAGTTAGGATTCCACAGCTTTGCAAGAAATCCACAAGGCCTAAGGATACTCTGGAAGGGAGAACTAGTGTCAGTGGGCTTTGGAAAGTAGATGCCAAAGTTTGGATTTATGAGCATTGCTCTAGGGAGAAGATCCAGAAAACTTAGCAGATTCCCAAAAGGGTTCTTATCCCAGAACACTGTAAGAACCATCGGCTTCTTTGAAGATGACTCTATTTAACTGTCATGGATTAAAGCATCAGGCATAGGAAATAGTTTAATACTATTCTAATTGCCATTAAAGTAACTCCAGGGCTAAATATTTGATAGTGAACCTCACCTCCTGCAAATCTTACTATATGATTTCTTTATGGGTCTTTTTCTATCTTAAAATGTGACGTGACCAAGGGTGGGCATTGGCTAGAGGGCCTCTGTTCTCTGCCGGGGGCCGCCGGCCCCAGAACACGCCCAGCACAGAGCAGACGGCCATGTGCAGACAGGGCTGAAGATAAACTGCATGTCTTCAATTCTGGACACTTGTTCTTCTTTCGTTAGATCTGCCAATACTATGAATTTCTTAAAGGGAGAATGGAACAGATAACATCCTTTCAGAACTTCTCTCGAAAGTCACACTCCCCCAGACCCTAAACCCTCCTGATCACATTTTCATTTTCAGTGTTCATGAAAGAAACCCGCAGTTGAGAGGAGTGTGACAGCTGCTCTATTTATAGGTTGCCCTTCCTGTGGGATCAGAAGCATAATCACTTCTGTTTCCTTTATATCTCTTAGTAATCTCCAGTTCCAGGTACAGAACACAGCTAGTATTTAGTAAATGTGTGCCTACAGCAAACATCGATTGCTGTGCTACTTCTACGCTCAACCTGACCGAAGCCGAAACTTCACTTAAAACAGTCGGTGCCGCCCTGGCCGGTTTTGCTCAGCGGTTAGAGCGTCGGCCTGCGGTCCTGAGGGACCCGGGTTCGGTTTCCGCTAAGGGCGCGTACCTCGGTTGCAGTTTGTCCCCGGCCCTGGTCGGTTGTGCGGGTGGCAGCCACTCGATGTGTTCCTTTCACGTCGATGTTTCTCTCTCTCTCCCTCCCACTCTACCTGAACAAAAAATGAAAAAATGTCCTCGGGTGAGGATAAAAAAAAAAAAAAAAAAAAAACAGTCGGTGCCTAGACACACGCACAGACAGATGGGTGAGCAATGCTATGCTCCACAGACAGTTACACGCGCTCTCCGCTAGTGTGGCCGTCCCTGCAGAACCCCTCCCATGGCCTCCTCCACGGCCTCCCTGCAGCGATTCCATGCTCCAGACAACACGCTGTCCCTCCATGCCAGCATCGATATGAGAGCCCCACCTGCAAGCCACATCCAGGACGAGCCCAGCTCCTGATCAACAGTAACACAAGGACACATGGATCAGCAATTCAGCTTCTCATTCTGATCCTAATGTGTATTAGGATTGGAAAGGCATATGCTTTCCTTGTTGCTGATAACAGTGTGAGAGCCAGAAAGAATTTTTAAGATTATATCTCAGACCCAAGCTCTCCAGGTGTGACAGCTGAGAACGTGTCCTGGGAAGTTGGGTGACCTGGTGAAGGTCAGGGCTATGGGCATAGCTGGGTGAAGAACCTCAATCCCCTCACCTTCCCGTCCCCAATCCTCCCAAGCATCACGTTCGTCTTTCTAGTGATCGTTGCCTTATACTGCTATTCAAATAAGTTCCTCTCTCAAAACAAACGTTCAGGTCTTGGAGGACGAAAACTCAAGGGGCAGACATACAGGGTAGTGGAGGGAGATAACAGCAGATGGATTTTTAGATACAGAAGGAAACTAACCCACTCAGAGACAAAATACACACACATCCCCCCTAAGTACACCTGCACCTTCAGCAACATTGCATCTTCGCTGCTACGGGGACAAGTCATCTCCAAAACCATGTGGCGGACACCAAGCAGGCTCCTCCTGACCCCGGACAAGCTTCGAACCATTTTCGACCCATTTCCCCAAATGCTTAAGAGGGGTATCAATATTTATTTTTGAACTCTAAAAAATTTTTTCAACCTTTTCCTTTTTGGTTATCTGTAAAGTCTGCTTGTGAGAAATGTCATTGCCTGAATATTCTGGAACAATCCTCTCTCAGTGGGGTTGGGTGGTAGGCAGAGTTCGAGGCGAAGGCGAGAGGGGTGGAGATGGAGAGTCACTGAGAACCTGCTGCCCTGAGAGACCCAGCAAGCCCCCCTCCAGGCCCTTCCTTTCCTGACGGCCCATGCATTAACCCCTTCCCACCCACACATACCAGACATGCACACCCACACTCTTCTGCAAAGCTGGAGGCAGGATGTGCCACCCTTCCGGGCTCAGCCCCACACCTGTCCCTGCAGAACCCCTCCCATGGCCTCCTGCACGGCCTCCCTGCAGCGATTCCATGCTCCAGACAACACGCTGCCCGGCTCCATCATCCACCCGGACGAGGCCAGGTTCGCTCTGATGTGAGAAGCTCCTTCTCAACAGCGTCGTTTCTTGTAATCAGGAAACAGACCACAGACTTGTGGTGGGTTCTTTTCTAATAACCCCCACAGTTAAGAACACAGAGGTTAACAAGTGAGAAAAAAAAAAAAAACAAAACCTGAGAAGTGATTCATGTAGTGTTTCTCCATTTATCATTTCCTCTGGACACAATAATCAACTGAGATCACATCAAGGATACCTCTTAGTTGGCTAATTTTGTCTTATCGTGTACACACTAATTAGATTTTCCTCCTGGAGTCTTTTGAGAGGCAGACTGGCCTTTGGTTCTGTTTCAAGTCTCTCAAGGAAAATAACGATTCCGGAAGTAGGGGCGGAAGTCCAGGCAATTTTCAATACGACTTTGAAATTGAATGAAACGTTAACAACTTTGGACCCTATTTATATTTCATAGTGATGCTTATTTGATCTTAGTGTGTGTGTGTGGGTGTGTGTGTGTGTGAGAGAGAGAGATCAGGAACAACTTTGTTCAAGAGACCATGTTTAAATAGGCGAAACATGGGAATGACCACTTAAATGTTTACTAAGGACTTTCATTTTCTTCCTACTGCGGCCTACTCAGCACTCATTAAAAATCAGAGCCCAGGGCCTCTAAGCTTGATAAGGACGCCTATAGTTATGAACAAAACGTGCTAAGAGGTGGGAGATGGCACCATCACACTCTGTCGGAGTTCAGGTTCAAGCTGCCCTGCCTTGCTGTATAGTCAGGCCTCCCAAAGACGGCTGGTGAAGACTAGACTTTCTGAATTCTTCAGGTGTGAACACCATGAGGCCGAAAGGACTTTAGTAGGATTCATCCACAGCACACTTAGACCTGAGGACGTGACTTCTTCGTAAAGGAACTAAGGGCTTGTTTAAGAAATAAAAGAAAAATGTTCTATACGTACATGGAGTTTTGAACCACATTTGAGACAAACGTGATCTTAGGATGACCCTTACCTTCTCCCACCTCCCCGATATTTGCCGTCTATAATATTTTGTTTCTTTATTTCATCTGTTCAAATGAATTCCTCAGGAAAAAATAAACCTTATGGACCATTTTTACGGGTTCTCATTTGTTTTTGTTTGTTTGTTTTGTTTTTTTCCTGTCTCTCTAAAAATAGCCTAGCTAACATTTATGGAATGAATTCCAGGGCCCGTGCAAAAGGCCTGAACTGGATTCTCTCGTTCAACCCTCAGGCAACCCGAGGATGTGGGCCCGACTAGGAGAGGGATGGGCCATGTGTCCAGGGTCACCAAGCTTACACAAAGGGCCTGGGCATCCACCTGCTACATCACACCGGGTCCCATGCCTGCCTTTAGACTCAAAACAGGCTTCATGAAAACCTGTGCAAAATGCTCCGTGTCACATGACAGAGCAGTCTCTTCAAACCGCCTGTCCCGTCACCTGATGAACTTCTCACACTGCACTTCAAAGAAACATTCGCTGTTGTTGTTGTTTTTTTCAGGTTTCATCTGCAGGATGAAAAACTACTATCCTGATTTTCATCTTTTTCAAGGAAAATGAGGAAAGCAGTAGACACAGAACAATCCATGAGAATCTGCTTCTGATGCTCAGAGCCCTTCCCAGAGACAACTGCTGCCCCTTGCACATCCTTCTGGAAGCTTTCTGTTTATATACCGGCAGATCTGTCCATTTATTTTACACCGATGGGGGAAGAATGTTCAGAATCCAAGCTGACAGGTTATGCCTCACCTCGATGAACAGGGCAGCCGCGGGCGGGGCCGGGAAGCCTTTGTGTGCTGTGCCCAGGGCTCCGCGGGGACACGGAGAAAGGCCGGCCTGCAGCAGAAGAATAATCTGGATCTAAATGCAGGACATGCTCCTGAACTGGTTCAGGAAGTAACCCTACCAAGGCTGTGCCAGCTGGAGGAATGCTCCCCCCCTCAGGCCAAGAAGGGTTGGGGTGTCAGGGCCTGAGTTAGCCCCCAAGGCCAGCACTGCTCCCGGATCCAGATTCCTCACCGGGGTCCCCACACCGCCCGCCTCAGAAACGTCGGCAATTTCCATCAAGTCAAAATGAGATGAGGACTTAGCCAGGCTTTATAGTATACTCTTCTTCTATGTGCTTGATACAAAGTATGTAGAAAGTTTACAGAACTTCCCACCCAGAATGGGGGTTCCAGAGAACAGAAAGCTTCTGGCTTATTCAGCACAGTGTCTGGGGCCCAGATGTAGGGTTGGTTTCTGTGGACACTAGAGACCTGGGTTCAGAAGGGACCACACTTGGTTTAAGGCTCTGCTGTCATCAGCTGGAAATTCTCAGTGAAATCTGAACAAGGGCTCCTACATTTTCATTCTGCATTGGGTACCATGAATTACACAGCCACTTGTACCTGCAACACTGCCTGTCAGGGGGCAGGCGTCCAAGGTATTTGTCCAACATACATATGAGTGACTGCGTGAGTTGTCTTACAACGTGGGTAAAATACTACAGCCTATAGAACCATTCTGGTCCTCCCCTGTTTAGTAAATAAAGTTTTATTAGAACGCATCCACACTCGTATGCACCTTGTCCATGCTTTCTTTCACTCTACAATAGAAGAGTTGAGTTAATGGTGACAGAGACTACAGAGCCCACAAAGCCTGAAACATTTACAATCGAGCCCGCCACAGAAATTTTTTTTCTGACCCCTTAAATTTTTTTACCCAAATAATTGTAACAGGAACAAAGGCAGGTAGCCTTGTGAAGCCTAGAGGGTGAGCCTTGGGCAACTAGCCATAAACAAGCTATTTCTTAGGCTTTTATCTTTAAAGCTTATGTGAATTTTTATCTTGGACCAAATATATTCATGCTGCAATGCAAAAAAAAAAAAAAAAATGTTTAATCTGAAATGATCTGGAAGAGTCGAGTTCATCCCCTGAGGTCCCCCCTCTGCCAGGAAGAGTGTAAAGGGGGCATGAGCACCTCAGTTTGCAAGTCATGACCTTAGTTCCTCCTCCTTATAGACTCAGATCGAAGGAAGCCCCTGGGAGCATCTTAGTGTCCACTGAACCTCCCCACATACTTATCACTTCTTATCAGCCCTGCAGTCCTGCTGGGCAAGGACATTTAAAATAGAACCCTGAATGCCCTTATTCTTGACTGTATGTACTTGAGGTCTATGCCCCAGTGGACTGAGAGACTAATAAGTGGTTGTATTATTTTTTTCCCAGGCAGTTTTTAGAAACTATTCCGAGAGAGCTATCTCATCACCAGATCTATCTGTCAGAAAGTTTTCAGACTTGGAACTTTATCGAAGATTTTTTTTTGAGTCCACCTTCCTCATAAGGGTCAATGGCATTTCATTTCTAACTTAAACAATCTGCAGTATAAACTCTTAATGTATTCCGCTACTGGCAGCCATGCAGTAAGCAATTTCCTA
The DNA here is from genome assembly GCF_014108415.1 of Molossus molossus. Classification (NCBI taxonomy): domain Eukaryota; kingdom Metazoa; phylum Chordata; class Mammalia; order Chiroptera; family Molossidae; genus Molossus; species Molossus molossus. Next base: position 95,357,628 of record NW_023425346.1, read on the forward strand.
GGCAGGGTCCTGGCATGACAGTTTAGTACCCCACTGAGAGAATTTGAGGGGCATTTGCCTCGGTATCTGCATACATTTTATCCCATCCCAGGATCTGGGGCTTCAAAGGGTGATCAGGGAGTCTGTCCTGGGTAAATGGCTGGGACATTTCAGGGGAAACAAAGAATTCCATCAGAGAAGAATAAGATCTACCTGGGAGGGAGACTCTGAGGGGCACGGACAGGCCCAGGGAAGGAGGAACTCAGTGAAGTTTCAGATCTCTGGGGCAGTCTCTGGCTATAGTAACAACAGAAATGCAAGGAGTTCGTTTCTGTTCTGTTCTGTTTGAAAGTCACAGATACAGGACTTCCGGTCAGGATGGCAGCGTAGGTAACCACAGTCCTCACCTCCTCCCACAACCACATCAAAACTACAACTAAACTACAGAGCAAACACCCTTCAGAACCACCTGCAATCGAGCTGAATGAAGTCCCACAACTACAAAACGAGAGAAGCAGCCACATGGAGACTGGTAGGAGCGGGAGGGGACGGGCTGGGCCCACACCCACGTGTGGCGGATAAAAACCAGGAGGGATACCTGGGCTGGGAAGGTCCTCCCTGGGACTGAGGGGTCCCCGTCCCACACCAGGTGCCCCGCTCAGGGTGCCAGTGCCGGAAGAGAATCCCCATCACTTCTGGCTGAAAACCCAGCGGGAACTGAGGCTGAAGGAGGCTGCGGCGGCTGGAGCTCCAGGCAGCTCCTCTTAAAGGGCCCGCACTTGGACTTACACAGACCCAGTCCCTCTGAGCTCCAGTGTGGAGGGGAGGCAGTTTGAAAGGCACCAGAGACATTTGGGGAAGAACTGAATTGTTTGGCATTGGGGAGAGGGCTGGAGAGGCAGCTTTCCCCTGGACAGACGAGCTGGGGGAGGCCCCAGCTGGTCCCACACCCTTTGGTTCCTTTGGTGAGCCCTTCCCCCACAGGGCAGGCAGATGGCGGCCATATCTAGGACTCCAGCAACCTGTCTGCCCCGCCCTGGTGATTCCCTGAGGCCCTGCCCCACCCAACCTTTGGACCCACCAAGCTGTTTCCAAAGGCTTTACCATAGGATTGGCCTGTTTTGACTCCTGCTTCAGATTTTCCTAAATTCTCTGAAACAAGCAACATCAGGCCACGGCAAGCCCCATACCTCTAGCTAACTGGCCCCAGGCCTGACACCAGAAGCAGCCAGCCTTGGTTCGCAGCTTCGCTTTGCCTGGGCACCTCCAAGCCTTGCACAAGAAGCAGCCATCTGCAGATCGCTTTGTAGCTTATGCTGGGTGGTCCCAGATAGAACACAGGCGAAGCTGACCTTGCCCCAGAGCCAGCACACCCGGTGGACAGCTTCAGACCACGCTGAAGCACCACCACCCAACCACCTCCACAAGTGACACACTCAAGGAATGGACTCAGTGGGTACCAGAGCCCTGCTGAAGTAAGCCTTGCTTTGTATGGTGGCCCCTACACAGCTGGTCTTCCAAGGTAGTCAGAGGTCAGTAGTTACTGGGCATAGCCAGTCCTTGCAGCTGATCAGCCTGAGTAAAACCCTCCCATTGATGTGCCAACAGCAATCAAGATTCTATTACAACAGAAGGATATAAAGTCCACACGAGGGCCCAGCTGGATGACCAGGGAGGCTGTGCCACTGGACCCTACAGGACACCTACTACAACAGGCCACCCTAGGAAGCCCAGGAGACACAGAAACTCTACCTAATACATAGAAAGAAACACAGGGAGGTAGGCAAAATGAGGAGACAAAGGAACATGTCCCAAATGAAAGAACAGAACAAAACTCCAGGAAAAGAACTAAATGAAATGGAGATAAGCAATCTAACAGATGCAGAGTTCAAAACACTGCTTATAACGACGTTCAATGAACCTAATGAGAATTTCAAGGAACTTCATGAGAACATCAGGGAACTTAGTGAGGACCTCCAGAGGATAATAAAGGACGAGTCAGAAATGAAGGCGGCACTAACTGAAATAAAGAATAATTTACAGGGAATCAATAGTAGAGTATGTGAAGCCAAGAAGCAAACCATTCATTTGGAATATAAGGAAGCAAAAAACACCCAATCAGAACAGTAAAAAGAAAAAAGAATCCAAGAAAATGAGGATAGTGTAAGGAGCCTCTGGGACAACTTCAGGCATTCCAACATTCACATCATAGGGGAACTAGAAGGAGAAGAGAGAGAACAAGAAATTTAAAACCTATTTGAAACAAAAATGACAGAAAACTTCCCTAACTTGGTGAAGAAAACAGATATACAAGCCCAGGAAGCACAGAGTCCCAAACAAGATGAACCCAAAGAGGCCCACACCAAGACACATCATCATCAAAATGCCAAAGGTTAAATACAATGAGAGAATCTTAAAAGCAGCAAGAGAAAAGCAGTTAGTTACCTACAACAGAGTTCCCATAAGGATGTCAGGCAATTTCTCAAAAGAAACTTTGCAGGCCAGGAGGGGGTGGCAAAAAACATTTAAAGTGATGAAAAGCAAGGACCTACAACCAAGATTACTCTATCTTGCAAAGCTATCATTTAGAATTGATGGCCATATAAAGAGTATCCCAGACAAGAAAAAGCTAAAGGAGTTCATCACCACCAAACTAGTATTATACGAAATGTTGACGGGTCTTCTTGAAGAAGACGATAAAAAAAATATGAACAATAAAATGGCAATAAGTACATATCTATCAAAAATTGAATCTACAAACAAAATGAGCAAGCAGAACAGAAACAGACTCATAGATACAGAGAACTTCTAATTGGTGGCCAGAAGGGAGGGGGGTTGGGTGAAAAGATGAAGGGATTAAAAAATACAAATTGGTTGTTAGACTAAGGAACCTCAAAGGGAAGAGGGGAGGTGGGGGAGTAGAGAGAAACTAAAGGACTTATATGCATATATGCACAAGCAATAGACACAGACAATAGTGTGGGGAAGGCAGGAGTGGGGTGGGAGTGGGGAGGAGGGGGTCAAGGAGGCAAAAAAAGGAGGGACCTCTGTAAAGAGGCAAATACAACAGTAAAGATAAGTTTAAAAAGAAAATCAGAGTTACAGAGAACAAACTGATGGTTGCCAGAGGGGACGGGGGGAGATGGGTGAAAAAGGTAAAGGGGAATAAGAAGGACAAACTTCCACTTATAAAATAAATAAGCCATGAGTGTGTAATGTACAGCACAGGAAATATAGCGAATACCATAATTTTTTACAGGGACAGATAGTTACTAGACCTACTGTGGTAATCATATCATAAGGTATATCAATGTCAAATTACTCTGTTGAACACCTGAAAGTAGTATAATATTGTATGCCAACTATAATAATCTTTTAAATGAAGAAATGATTCAAAGAGATGTCAAGAAATGCATATCTTTGGGGGCTCCTAAAGGGATTTTCTTTATTTGTGTGAGAGGGGAGAGGGTCACTTTATTTATTATGTCTGTCCATAATGAAATAATTCAGGAGACCCAAAGGGACAAGTATTGACAATACAGAGCGGCACACAGCCAGTGTGCTGACCATTCCCTTTTGGCTGTTGTTAATAAAATGCCACATAAAAAATTGTAAGCTATTGTCAGTATTTGTCATAAAAACAAGTAATGGGAACTCAGAAGTAACAGTCCTGGCGAGAGGCAAATACAAGTTTCCCTGGTGTTGTTGGGAGATCTGTGGGAAGGGAAGTGGGTGAACCCTCTCGGGACAGCTGAACACCACAAAGGGTCATTTCCCTCCCTATTCCCACCCCCCTGACCCCCACACTAACCGCTGGCCAGCAGCCCAGACCAGGCCCCAAGGGGAGGAAAGTGCTCATTACAGTAACAGACTATTTCACCCTCAGACTGAAACTTAAACTGCCCGAATAACTACGTACTGATTACAATCCACTTATGCCTCAGACAGTAAAATTAATATTTACTGGGTGGGGCGGGGGCTTGTGGCAGGATCTAAAGGTCCAGAGTTGGGGTTCTCCCCCCTCACTCTCTTCCTTTTCATCTTTCGTATGTCAGTGTAATATAAAGAGACTGCAGTGAACATGGGAAATGGAATGGTCTCATTTAGGAGAAGGGTGCTCTCGTGCTGCTTCAAACTAATGTGGATTCTGGGAACGAAACGGCTGCTCAGTTCAGATTCGGAAGGTCTCTCTAAAGATTTCAAATCACACCAAGAAATCTCTGACATTTTCAGCATCTGTCTATCTCAGTTGAGATAAATAACATAGATTACGAGAACTGGATCTGCAACACAAGAAGATGATTACTCATCTCTCAAAAGGGCTTTCCATTTGGGTTTCTTTCAATGGGCAGTTCTCCTGTTTTGTTCACAACGTGGTTTTAAAAGTCACCTCAGCTTTTCAGAAGCATGTGGCCTGCATTAAGCAAAGTCTGCTTGCATTTTTATTAATGGTTTCCCCAAAGGCTTTTAAACTTCACCCTATAAATCCTCACTGCTATCTTCTTACAGGGAAAAAAAGAAAGAAAGAAACAGATGAGAAAACTCTTCCATCGACATCTCACCATTCAGTAGCAGATTCTTCCCAGTGAGACGTGTAAGTGCTCTGGGCTGGAGCCCCTGAAACACAATAAGCCCAGCATTGCTTTCCAAGGCAGAGATTTCTAAAACAAAGGCAGGGCGCAGTAGTACAGAGCTGATTCAGAGAGTATGATCCAAACACAAACACAGCTCCAAGGTGCGCGAGGTATGACATCTCTGTGCTAGGAACCTGGATCACTGGTACAGTGGAATCCGGAGCCGTTCCCAGTGCGCACATTCCTGGTGGGATGCTATAAGCACCTTCCGGTTCCCTAGAGCAAGGGTTGGCAAGAGTCAGGAACGGAGTGGGACAAAGACCAGGGGTTACAAAGTGGCCCTTGCCAAAAAGCCTCGCTCTGTGGGGCAACAGGGAGGGCCGTTTATTCTTTTCTACCATGTGACAGTAAAAACAGATGAGACATCATAGTCACTGAGCTCGTACAGTGGGCGAAGCTGTTCTGTACACTTTCATCTTCATTAACTCACAGAACCTGTCTCTGATTCCTTTACAGTTTTAAAAATAAACAGTCCCTGCCCCAATTTTTATTTGTGTCGATTGTAGCCATATATTACACGTTTCAACAGAGAAAAAATTTTTAATTTACCAGTTCATTTTTTTTAAATAGTAAAGTTATTACACACTAACAGAAATAACTTTTTATGAAGAGTAACAATATTTTCCAAAGGGGGGGTTCATGAGAGGAGTGGCCCCGTTACATTTTGGCGCATGTCGGGCATTTCTGGCTCAACAGAAGGCAGTTGGACTCTCCCAGCTGCTTCTGCATTCATTCGGCTGCTCTATCCCAGGTCATTGTCAAATTCATATTCACCTCAAGAAAACTCCATGTACAGCAACATGGGAAAGGACATGAACAGGGAAGATACTATCATGTGTTTGGCCTCGCAGCCCTCTGAAAAGTCTTAGGGAGTCCTAAGGGCACCCAGCCTGCCCTTTAGGAACCCCTGCCTTACGAGTTGGAACAATTATCTCCATGAGCAAACTGGCACAGAAAGGTCAAGGGCTTATCCAAGGACAAACTGCTAGAACAGGTCCGAGGAGGTAAAAGGAAAAGAGTATAATAGTTGTCCTCATCTGGTTGTTACAAGGATTGAGATCATGAATACAAAGGGTACATCCCGCTTGGCCTATCACAAGTGCTCGAGAACGTTAATATTTCCTGTTGGGCAAGATCTGGTGGAAACCTAGGGAAACTTTCGCACATTGCTGATCAACTGAAAATAAGACACAAGACACCTCCACGGCAGGTGCTGTCTCGGGCATGGACCCTGCCCAGCCCCTGGGATGGAAGCAGTCCTTTGCTACTCAGAAACTCCAGGGCCTCTTGCTGCCCTCCATTCGGCAAATGATGCTGGCGGGCTGCACTGCTCACTGTCACCTTGTTCCTTGGGAAACCTGAGCAAGCCAAGAGAGCTGCTCCATTATTTACAGCCTCCTTTTGCATCACGCTGTATTTACAAGGAACGCTCAACAAGAGCAGCAGCGCCTCTTGTCTGTGCAGTTTGCTCTTCTAGAAACTGGCCCCTGTGGTCTTCCCGTCCAGGGGCTCAGCTCTCCACAGCTCTCCTTGTCCATCAACTTTCTGAACCCACGTGGTCCTCCCGTCCTGCCTGCAATGAGTGGCCAGTTGAGCAGAGAGACCAGGGGCGTGCAGGTCACTTTTGTTTCTTCTTGGACTTAGGAAGTGAGTTCACCTGGGGCAGTGGGTCTGGTGCAGTTGAGGCCACTGCACTCTCAAGACGCTCTCTGGGCAGAAGAGAGCAAGATGCACCTGAAGCTGTGGCTTCCACTCAAGAGCAGCCACCAGGACCTGTCACCTGTAGCACTGCAACTGGTCTCCCTGTTTTCACTTTGACACCCCTACACACACACACACACCAGTCTACTCTTCACCAACCATCAAAAAGATATTTAAATGTATAGAAGCGATGAGGTTACTTTTCCTGCTAAACCGCTCCCAAGGATCCCCGACTCAGTTGGAATAAAAATCAAAAACTCCTTAACTTATGAGGCCCTGCCTCATCTGGTCCATCTACCTTTCTTGCTACAAGCAAGGGTTGATTCTCCCTGGCCTCTGCTCTCCCTGCTCCCACCAAGGCTAGGCCCTCCAGGACCTCCAACAGCTCAGATGTCACCACCGCCGCCGAGAGGCCTTTCCGGCATGCAAGCCCACTCTGCACACTTGCCTTTCCACCCCTCCATGCCATTGTATCTGAGACGGCAGAGCACTGACGTTCAGAGGTTATCTTTATGTTACTGGTGTATTACACGTCTCCCTCCAGCCACACCTCCCTCCTAGAATGTGAACCCCAGACAGCCAAGTCCCCATCTGGTCCCCGCGATGCCCCCAGCGCCTGGCACCATGCCTGGTGCAGATTAAGTGCTCAGCAAACGTTGGTCGAATGAATGAAGCAGCGGCGCCGGGCAGCCGCTATAGTCCCTGGTTGGCATGCTGGTGCCTGGGCGCGTCCGCACCGTCCCGGCGGCGGGGCCACAGGTGCGGACCGGCCAGGGACTCCGGCAGGACCTGGCAGCTCCCTCACCGAGCGACGCGCCCGGCCCGGTTCCGCAGGTGCCTCTCGGAGAGCGCACCCCGGGTCAGCGCCGCCGCCCCGATCGCCTGCACTCACCATGGTGACCGGGCCGCCGCCGCGCCAGCCTGACGAGCGCCCAGGGGCGAGCGCGGTGCACCGGAGGGCGAGAGCCGAGGGCAGCAGCCGGCGCGGCTGACAGGTGAGGCATCCGCCTCCGACCGCGGCTGCTTCCCACAATGCCCTCGAACTGAAAGTTTGCAGACTCCTCCTCCCCGTCGGCTGCCCTCCGGCCCCTCCCGCTCCTCCCGCTACCCCCCCCCCCCCCGCAGCTCGCCCCGCCCCGCCCCGCGCCGCGCTGGCGGCTGCAGGTGCCAGTCCACCTGCGCTCGCGCCGCTGCGCCCGGGCCCCGCCTGCCCCGCGCGGGGGCGCCAGGCCGCGGGGTCCTCGCTAGCAATCCCTGCGCCGGGAGGCCCGAGGGGGCCGCTCTCCTGATTCTGCCGCGCCCAAAGTGTCCATTCATTCGACAAACGTTTACCAGACCCTGCAAAGAGATTTCCCCATACACCTGCGGAAACTACCGGCGGCCCTGGCCCTAACCCGGATAGAGGGAAGGTTTGCCCGCGCTAGAATGGACGTCATGCTTGTATATTTATTACGTTATATACAGAATACAGATATGCAGTCAAAAGACACTGGGCAATTTAAACATCCGGTTTTAAGACGTCTCTCCCAAGACTGGTGTTGGTTCTCCAATCTCTCTCCTTCTCCCCTTGATTGTTCTTAAGTCTAGAGTTTTTACCTGGGCGTTAGGATTCTGTGTGCATGCTTATGTTCTTTCGGGAGGGCCGGTTGGTTTTATCAAATACCTGAAGGGACCACACCCGTTTAGGTTAAGAAACTTTGCTTTTGTCGCCCCTGGAAGCCAAAGTTGGTGGAAGTCCTTCCCAGGGTCTCCTGTGTACCTTCTCCGGCTCAGGTGACCGGGCAGTAAGGGACGCTCCATCCACCAGCGCACTGCAGGTACATTTACCCGCGCTAACCCTGGGCCAGCCTACCCAAGCGCGGGCTTCCTGCTGGGAGCAAACCAGCCTCTGTCTTCTGAGGCCTAGAGCCTTTTGGGGACAACAACTAATAAACAAATAAATAAATAATTACAAAATAGGAGCTGCGCTAAGCAGGTGAGACGATTCCAATGAACGCGTGAACAGGTTGCTGGGGAGGCACAGAGGAAGCTACATTTACTTAGCGAGGGGGTCGGGGAAGGCTGCCCGCTGAGGAGGTGACATGAGACCTGGAGATGAGAAGCCAGTGCTCAAGGGGAGGAAAAAGTTAGCTGTCCTTTTCAAAAGACTCCAAACAAGGCCCCTGTGGCTGTAGTTAAGTGAGAGCAGGTTCAAGAGGTGAGCAGAAGCCAGAAGGCAGTGAATGGGTCTATCCTACATTAGGGCATCATATACACTAAAAGCTCCCAAGACAACAATAGCCTCCAACCTCAAAGTTCTCAACAAGCTCAGTGCCTCCATGTCCCTGTTTCTGTTGCTACACACCGGTCCTGGTGTGGCATCCGCCAGAGGGCTCCAAAAGGGATTATTTAACAATTAAACCTCAGGTGATGGAGCGAGTTTGCCTCCTGACAGAGGGACCACAGTACTGTGAATTCAGGAGAGCTGCCTTCCAAACTCCTAATTCTCCACTCAGGCTCCATGTTCCCGTCTTGCACCTTTTGGCCTCACTGTACCGAGGGTCTCCTCTTTCGAATTTCAAGGCAGGGCTCAGCTCTACTGCACGCACCTTGCTGATCTGTGAAAAGCACCTAGAGCTTTCTGCTTTAAGGCTTTTATTGCTGGTGGAAAGAGATGGGAAGACTAAAGGTAACTTTTAAAGCTGAAGAAACCTCAGTGCTCTTGCCATGACAATTAAGTAAAAGATTAAAGCAGGACAAAGTTCCCTGACTGTGTGGCTCATGAGTTTGATTAGGGAATGAGGGGAATGTAACAAAAACTATTGGCATCCCTTGCCTTTTCTCGTTAGCCTGTTGAGATAGGCTGTGGCTGCTCTCCTGGGCTTCTCCCCCTAATGCTCTTCCCTCCAGATTTTCAAATCACTCTCAGGTCTGGACAATTCACATAGGTTCTCTTACCTGGCCTTCAAGATGCCCTGTGATTTAATACACGGTTTGCAAATACTTTCTCCCATTTAATAGGTGGCCTTTTTATTTTGTTGATTTTTTTTTTCAAGGAGTGCTGTTCCCGTTGTAAAGGTAAGAGCCTGAGACTCGGAAATGGTGAGGCCAGAGCAAGTGCAGACAGCGACCAGAGGCAGAGCTAAGCCCGGCTTCGAGGCGCCAAGGCTCACGCCGATTCCCTCCGCAGCCTCGCGCCTGGCAGACCCACTCGGGACGAAGCAGTGGTGTTAGCAATGTTTATTCAGAACATTCACATGTCTCAGTGGAATAACTTGCATTCTTGAGCCGTGACTTCCCTGTCTCATCTTTGCTCCGTTTCAAGCTCCAGCTCTGCATGAGGTCCACGAGGAGGCCAACCGCACTGAGTACCCAAAGGCTCTGAGTACCTCCCTGCCCAGAGAGCTTCCCTGGTCCAATCCTAATGAAGCTTAAGACTCGAAATCTGCTGTCACAATGTTAACCCAAAACTAAAGGGCCAGCCCTGGCTGGTTTGGCTCAATGGTTAGAGTGTTGGCCAGCAGACTAAAGAGTTGCGGGTTCGATTCCGGCCATGGGCACATACCTCGGTTGTTGTGTGGGAGACAACCAGTCAATGTGTCCCTCTCATGTCAAGGTTTCTCTCTCTCTCCCTGTCTCTCCCTCCCACTCTAACTGAAGATAAATAGAAAAATATCCTCGGGTGAGGATTAAAATAATAAATAAATAAATAGCCAAAGTGAAAGGCAAAAGTGTTTCTTTGGGATCTAAAAGAATATCCTTTTGGGAAGCACTGATTCAGGCAGAAACCCAAAAAGTGTTCCCATTACAAAGTGAATGCAACGGGTATTTGTGAGAAAGGGAAGGGAAATAATTCCATGAATAGGAGCAAGACACAGAAGGTGCAGACAGGCTGAATAGTGATGCTCATTCTAAACAATGTCTTTCACTTCCCCTTCTAGTCATAACAAACATTAGTTTGTGACACAGTGCTGCCCAGGCCCAGTCCAAAGGTTATTTTGCCCAGTTTTAACATTACAGAGGTTTGAGGAATGAGATGTGAAAGGTAGTTCCTCTGGGATGACAGCTTTGAGTCCACTTTAAAGCGGCTCTGTCTCTGTTACTTTGCACAGTCGGCAGAAGCCAGCGTGCACGGTGTGCTGTGTGTTTCAGAGTAGGTCGTCTCTGAGCTGGTGCGTGCGATTGTGTGTGCAAAGTGACTCAGCCTGGGTGTTAGGTGAGCTCGATTTATGAGTTTCACTTCTCAAATTGCTCCATAGCTGCAGAGTGACAGAAGCCACAGAGAATGCAGAAAAGGCCACCAGGGAGGCCACGGGGAAGAAGAACAAGTTAGGGAACATGATAGCACATCAAAAATGATGCCAGTCCATAACCCAAAATAGTAATTTTCTAGAAATTGAGGGAGATCAAGCTAAGAGTTTAAAAAAATAAAAGAAGCAAAGGAGAGGCCTTCAAACCAGATTAGTCAGGAAGTGAACCAGGACTTTCTTTCCAATCATAATGGTGATCTGGTTAAAAGGTAACTAAACTAAAGATAAATGGGGTGGGGAGGAGGAGCTCCTGGGTTTCCCATTTTGTTAGTGTTGTTAAATACAAGATATTTTCACAAAGTAGGCTGATGGTCATCTTTGCTATTCCAACAAAAAAAGAAGGGCATGGAATGCAGACATACCTTGATTGGTTGTTAAAAATCACCATTAAAAATGCAGTAGATCTCAGCATAATAGATGCCAAGTAAAAATGAGAGTCTTTGGTTTTTAGATTCCACATATAAGTAAAACCACACAGTATTTGTCTTTCTCTGTGTGACCTGTCACCTAACATAATACCCTCTGGGTCCACCTATCTTATTGCAAATGGCAAGCTCTCATTCATTTTTATTCTTCTGTAATCAAACAAACAAAACAAAATAAAAACAGATTCATAAGAACAGAGACCAAAGGGATAGTTGCCATATTGTGATAAGTGTCCACGGTGACAGATGATTATTAGAATTAGTGGGCTGACCACATTGTAAAGTGTAGGAAAGTTGAATCACTATATTGTACACCTGAAACTAATATCACTAACATAATATTGTATACCAACTATACATAAATCGAAAATAATAAAATCAGTGATTTTTCATTAAAAAAAAAAAAGATTGAGAGACTATGAATCAATCAAAACATTTACAATAGCTAAGATCTGGAAACAGCCCAGGTGTCCATCAATAGACTAGTGTATAAAAAAGCTGTGGTACATATACATAATAGAATACTATACAGCTGTGAGAAAGAAGGATCTCTTACCCTTTGAGATGACATGGAGGGACCTGGAGAATATTATGCTAGGTGAAATAAGCCAGTCAGAAAAAGACAAGTAAGTATCACATGATATCACTTATTTGTGGAATATAATGAACAAAATAAGCTGATGAACAAAATAGACCCAGAAACATGGAAGTAGGGAACAGACTGACAAACCCCAGGTGGGGGAGAGCGGGAAGAGATAAACCAAAGAACTTATATGCATATATACAGAACCAAAAATAAACTAATTAATTAAAAAAACAGAAACCATTTTCACATTTGAGGACTGGCCATTGATTTGATCCTCCAGGCAGTGTTTGGAGCTTTGCCATCCCCACTCTGGGTCTTGGTTTAAAAGGATTGGCATCATTTCTTTTAAAAGTGGATCCCACTGATATCAAACTAGACTACGAGTCCATAGTAGTCGAGACAGCATGGTACTGGCATAAAACAGACATAATGATCAATGGACCAGAATAGAGAGCCCAGAAATAAACCCATGCTTTTATGGTCAATTAATATCTGACAAAGGAGGTAAGAACATACGGTGGGGAAAAGATAGTCTATTTAATAAATGGTGTTGGGAAAATTGGGCAGATATGTGCAAAAAAAAAAGAAAGAAACTAGGCCACCTTCTTACACCATACACAAGAATATACCCAAAATGGAATAAAGACTTAAAAGTTAGACTCAAAATCATAAAAATCCTAGAAGAAAATGAAGCAGTAAAATCTCAGACATTTCTCATAGCAATGTATTTTCTGATATATCGCCTTGGGCAAGGGAAACAAAAGAAAAAATAAATAAATGGGACTTCATCAAACTAAAAACTTTTGCACACCAAAGGAAACCATCAACAAAATGAAAAGACAACCCACTGAATGGGAGAACATATTCACCAATGACATATCTGACAAGAGGGTAAATATCATAAATTTATAAAGAACTTATAAAACCAACACCAGAAAAACATAAACTGCAGTCAAAAAATGGGCAAAGGACCTGAATAGACACTTCTCCAAAGAGGGCATACAGATCCAATAGACATATGAAAAGATGCTCATTGTCACTCATCATCAGAGAAATGCAAATTAAAACCACAATGAGATCGCATCTCACACCTTTCAGGATGGCCACCATCAATGAATCAACAAACAACATGTGTTGGTAAGGATGTGGAGAAAGGGAACCTTCGTGGACTGTTGGTGGGAATGCACATTGGTGCAGCCACTATGGAAAACGGTATGGACTTACCTCAAAAAATTACAAATGGAACTGCCTTGTGACCCAGCAATTCCACTTCTGGGAATATATCCAAAGAAACCTGAAACACAAATGTGAAAGAATATACGCACCCTTCTCTTCACTGCAGCATTATTTACAATAGCAAAGATTTGGAAGCAGCCCACGTGTCCATCAGTAGATGAGTGGATAAAAAGCAGTGGTACATTTACACAATGGAATCTTACCTTTTGCAACAGCATGGATGGACCTGGAGACTATTATGCTAAGTGAAATATGCCAGTCAGAGAAAGACAAGTACCATATGATTTCACTTATATATCGAATCTCAGGAACAAAAGAAACTAACAAACAAAATAGAATCAGACTCATAGAGCCAGAGAACAGATTGACAGGTGTCAGAGGGGAGGGAGGTTGGGTGCCTGGGTGAAAACAGTGAAAGGATTAAGAAAAACAAAACAAAACTCATAGATGCAGACAACAGCATGGTGATTACCAGAGGGGAAGGGGGATGCAGAGAGGAAGAAGAGCGTGAAGGGGGGACAAATGATGGAAGGAGACTTGACTTGGGGTGGTAAACACACGATACAATATACAGATGATGTATTATAGAATTGTACCCCTGAAACCTATATAAATTTATTAACCAGTGTCACCCCAATAAATTCAATTAGAATGATAAAAATAAAATAAAGTGCCTCCCACTTTTGTCGGACTTTGGAATGCTGAATGCTCAAGCAATTGCCACGCTCCAGGGAGTTCTTGTGCCAGCTCAACATATTCAGTGGTGATGCTGATGAATGGCCCAACATGTAGGTGTGACGTTTGGGGGCCAGATGCATAGCTCATGGGGAAGAGGCTCATTCCTCTGAGGGGCCTTCAGTTTGGTCTGAAGCTGGGTGCCACCGTGGCATCAAACATTTCTCAGCTTTCTGTAGAACTCCGTGGTTGATTTTTAAATTTCAACATCAACTCAAGAATCATTAGCCCTGGTGCTCTGGATGAGTAGCCACTTTTAGTTTGGTAGCATTTAGCTGTACTCTCCAGGTCATCAAGTGGCCACGTATAATCTGAGCATAAGTACCGAGTCAACAGATCAAGGTGCATGTTGGACAGGGGACTGAACCTCAAGACCGGTGATTCAAAATCTGGGGCAGGGAGTGGGGAGGTCAAAAGAGAACAATCGGAACCATCTAGCGGCTGGATTCTAGCCCTCCAGCAAGTTCGGACTGGGGAAAGGTTGAGAACGAACCTCTGCCCCAGGTAACCTGGCTCCATGCACCTGTGCGGAGCCCTGGGATTGTCTTACAGGAGAGGTGAGTGTCTCAGTTGATAAATGCTTCTAAGAAAATGACTGTTTACAGCTTCTCTATGCATTTGGAATGAAGGAGGGAACCTAAAAACAATTATGTGAAGGTAGGAGAAAGCAAGGCAGGGATTGGACTAAGATGATGTGTTCTCTTAAGGGTGGTCCTGCTTTAGAGGGGCCTGAGGAGAGCATTTCAGAGGTGTGTTAACCTAGATGTTCAGAAACAATGGATGAGGCTTGCTTAAGGCAAAGATAAACCTAGGAGCCCCAGCCAATCTGGCTTAGTGGTTAGAGCAGTCGGCCCAGGGACCAATGAGTCATGGGTTCAATTCCGGTCAGTTGTGGTGTGTCCCAGCCCTGATCAGGGTCGTGCAGGAGGCAACCAGTCCATGTGTCCCTCTCATGTCAATGTTTCTCTCTCCTCTCTTTCTCTCTCTCCCTCCCTCCCACTCTATCTGAAGAAAAATAGAAAAATATCCTCAGGTGAGGATTAAAAAACAAAACAAACAAAAAAAGATAAACCTTTCACTAGAAAGCTATATGCCTGGGGCATGACTACCCAGCATGACCTCCCAGTTAGGGATTTATAATCAGATTACCCTATGAGGTTACCTTCCACAGAACCCCGTTTCATCCACACCTCCTAAAGACATTGGCAGGATTAAAATATCAGTACTCGATCATTTCTGCGGTTATCATACTAGTAATACATTTTAATTTGTATTAACTCTTTTAAACCTTGACCTCCCACAGCACTTTGTTTTGACTGCTGTGACTCAGTCAACCTTGCAGTTTGCCTTCTCCTTCCCTGTACATTGGCCTCAACTCTTCGATCATGTTTTAATCTTTGTTTATTTTTTATTTATTTTTATTTTTTTTTATCCTCACCCGAGGACATTTTTCCATTTCTTGTTCAGATAGAGTGGGAGGGAGAGAGAGAGAGAGAAACATCGATGTGAAAGGGACACATCGAGTGGCTGCCACCAGCACAACCAACCAGGGGCGGGGACAAACTGCAACCGAGGTACATGCCCTTAGCGGGAACCGAACCCAGGTCTCTCTGGACCGCAGGCTGATGCTCTAACCGCTGAGCCAAACTGGCCAGGGCTGCTGTTTTAATCACCTTTGCATCTCCCTAGCTGCTCAATAAATATTTGAATGAATCAAAAAATAAATAAAATTTTAAAAAAGCTTCCTCACTGACCAAAATACCTTTTCCAAAGCATGTCAAAACGTGCTTTCTTAAAAGCATGTTTCAAAGCAATGGAGAGAGCGAGCCGAGCGCATGGGCTGGTGGCGTCTCCGCTCCTGCAAGCCGGTGCCAGCAGTACACGCCACACTCCAGTTTCACATGAAGCTCAGGAAACAAGCAGAACAGCAATCTGCACACGCAGCCGGATCTGGGCGATCACATGGTCTCCAGGCTCTTTAGGGTGAGCAGTGTGAATGCCTAGGGCTGTGTGCTGGACCTGCAAAGGCGAGAGTCGCTGTCACCTGAGGCCGTGTCAGCAAGCTGGCTCCTGCGTGCAGAAATGTGTGTAAGCGAACCTCTTCCCTTCTGTTGAAGGAGAGCGGGTCCTTTGCCTTCTAATTTCTGTCTGTTTGACATTATGCCATCATAAATACCCTGTGACATGTTGGCTTTTCTCCAGGATGGGTCAGAATTCTAAAAACAGTGTAAGGTAGTAAATACTGGCCGTTTATCTTATCTGTAACACACAGATTCTGCTCTTTTGATCTAGTATTTTAAGAGTTGGGTGAGGCCAGAAATTGCCAGGAAACCATGTAGCCATAGAGGTTTTCCTGTGCCAGCTCATCCTCCTCCTTAACTACTTTCTTTTTTTCCTACAATGATATGGTTTAGTATACTTCTACATGTTTTTATTTTTATTTTTATTTTTTTTTTGCATTTATCTTCAGTTAGAGTGGGAGGGAGAGAAGGGTGAAGAGAGAGAGAGAGACACATCAAGTGGTTGCCACCCACATGACCCCAGCTGGGGCCGGGGACAAACTGAGGTACATTCCCCTAGTGGGAACCGAACCTGGGACTCTCTGGTCCGCAGGCTGATGCTCTAACCGCTGAGCCAAACTGGCCAGGGCCCATTTTTTTTATTTTTCAGTTAAGTTAACATGTAATATTATCTTAGTTTCAGGGGCACAAACAACGTAGTGATTAGACATTTATGTACTTTATGAAGTGATCACCCTGCTATGTCTAGTACTCATCGGACACCATACGTAGTGATTACAATTGACTGTTTTCTTAACCACCATCCTTTCCTCTCTAGTCACTTGTATCCTTGACTGACACGCTTGTTTCACACTCGTTTTCTCCCCACTCACACCTCTGAGGACGTACTGGGACTGCTCCCGATGTTCTTTGTAAGTTATCATCCCTCTGTTAAAGATGAGGAAACCGAGACTCAGAGCAGCTGAACAACTTGTTGGGATCAGCTCTCTAGTAAAATGCAGAGCTGGGATTCAGATTTGGGCAACCTTGGCTCCGAAGTCCATTATCATTTCCCCACAGCTATCTTTCAGCCACCTGCAGGCTTTATCCAAGCTCTGAGCTGTCCCTGATTCTCAGCCTCTTCATTCCCAAGACACTTGGCTGTGTGTATTCTAGCTAAACCTTGCAACATGTGTAAGAGTCTGACAGGCTCCCTATCCTGCACTCAGCGTTCACTTCCTCCTCCAGTCTGAGGTGTGGGGCCACCACCCTGGACACGGTCAGGGCCCCACCGATCCAAGGGCAAACTCAAACAGCCATGACATGAGTCCTGCCGGGGCCATGGGAAGCCACAAGAACTCTGACCCCCTCTCCCTGTAGCCAGTGTGGACTTGAAACTTTGGTGTGCACAGAACCACTGAGGGAACATGCTCAATATACACATGCCCAGCCCTGCCCAGAGAAACGCTGATTCGGGAGACCTGTTCAAGGGTTGTAGCGAGGTAGCTGTGTGCTCAGATTCTCCCACAAGGCTTTGCGTTTGGTCCCAGCCTCACCACTGCTTAGCTCTACAACCTTGCACTGATTGTGTAGCATCTCTGTGCCTCAGTTTTCTCATCTATAAGTAAAGACAGTATCACCGTGCAATTCGCAGTTTTGCTGTGAGAATTAACTACAATCGTAATACCTGTAAAGTGTTTCGTGTGGTCCTGGAACACAGTAAGCACTTAATAAAAGCTAACCGTTCCTTGATACTAAAGTTTGTGAGACTCTCTCTTGGGCAAAAACAAAGCTCTCGCTCAGACTGGTCTTCCCCAAGACCAGCAGAAGAGTGCGGGTTCTGAGTTCTGCTTCTCTGCCCCTGGCAACCTTGCACTTTCCATGGGCCCCAAAGTCACTGATTTTTAAATTTGGTTCAGTCCCAAACGCTACTTACTAAGAAGCTCTCCCTGAGGGCTACCTAGCTAGAGAACCCCAAAGTTGCAGCACCTATCCCTCGGTTTTTAACATGAACCATTATAGAACTCACAGCTTACGAAGACCCCAGAGCCACTTTCCGTATTCACATGCACCACAGATTGGGCAATTTTGCATTCAACACCTACTATGTGCTAGGTGCTGTTCTCGGTATACATGCATTGGAACAGACTGTACCCCTGCCCTAGGTGAGTTTATTATTATTGATTGATTGATTGATTGATTGATTTTTAGTTATTTTTAGAGAGAGAGGAAAGAAGAGAGAGTAGCATCATTGTGAGAGAGAAACATCAATTGATTGCCTCCCATATGCACCCCAACCAGGGATCGAACCCACAACCTAGGTATGTGCCCTGATGGGGAATCAAACCTGCAACCCTTTGGTGTATAGGATGACGCTCCAACCAACCAAGCCACCTGGCCAGGGCATGAGGTGATAATTCCGTGTACAGTAAACAAGTACCAACAAAAACAGAATAATCGAAAATTGTGATGAGTTCTGTGATGGCTAAAGGGGGGTCAGTGAGAGAGAATGATGGAAAGCCACATCAAAGGGGGCAAAGAGCAACACTGAGGAATGTGTAACCTGCCGGCTGAAAGGAAACCAGCCAGGTGCAAATGGCACCCACATCTTATTGGTTCCCATGATTAAAGGATCTCAAACAGAATACTTGTCCCACATTCCCTTCCCCCCTCTCTGAATCCTGTTTGAAATGACATCACCGATCCCAGGCTTTGGCAGTGGAGCTATGTGCTTTCTATGCCACACAGAAAATTATTTTTCTTGGATGTGATTATTGGCAACGTTCCCCATTTTTCATTTCTCCTATTTCGTAATCATTGAACATTTGCCTAGATAGTTCTCTTACATCAAATCTACACCTCCAGGTAAAACGAGCCCGAATGTTAGCTTGGGGTTTGATTTCTGGTAAAAGGAAGCTCCCAGAGCAGTAAATAACCTTGCCTCTCCTCGCCAGACTTAAAGACTCAGTGTTAACAGTCTTGTGAGTTTGGTATAGTACGGTTTTCAAAGACCTGAGACTGAGCTAATTTCAGGGCAAGGTATGGCCATGGTGACCCCCTGTGTTCATTTGGAGGAATAGCTACCAGTCTGAACCTTTTTTCTCCCTGTCTAATGAAAATTAAAGGTGTTAGTGGGAAAACATCCTTTATGCACTATGTCTATTCTTAGACATTTCATTTTTGTTATAATTGGTTGCCACCTTTTAAAGTACAACTCAATTAATGAGAATATCAGCTCAAATTCAATGAAACTGTGAACTGGGGCCAGTAGAGAACTTGCTTTCAACCACTGAACCTCAGTGTTACCATCTGTAAAAACAGACGTTTGTGCACTGCCCAGGGGTCTTCGTTTCTAAAATCCCAGGAGCCTGTGATGCGAACTGGGGATCTGGGTTCTAGTCTTGCGTTTGCCTTGCCTTTGACTTGGGTGGTCCAGTCAGCCTCACAGTTATCGAGGAGATGAAGGATTAGATTCAATACTCTCTTGGTCACCTTCCAGCTACTTTAAACATGTAACTTTCAAAATTCCCACCCAACTTCACAGGCCTGACAGTCACCATCCTGACTTATCTAAGTCGACGTGACCCCCAACCTTGGCCCTTGGGCTGGGGTAGCTTCCATCTCTGTGCCCAAAAGGATATGAGTCACAAAGGCCAATCAGGAACCAGAGAAGAAAGATTCAGACATGAAACCATGGGGTGCAATTTGGAATTTCAGGCACCACCTCATCAAGCAGGGCTGGGAACCAGGTCTGGGATCAGCCGACAATCTTTGCCTGGACGAGAATCCCCAGACTCTACCTGCATGGGATGAGGGGACTCTGAGCACCTTGAAGGCTCTGAGACTCAGTCTTTCATTTCTGATCTTTTGGTACATGAAAATAGCTAAAATTGACTGGGCATTGAGTATATGGCAGGCAGTGTTTAAAGCCCTTTATATGTATTAACTCATTTAACCTTTGTTTCAACACTCATTGGAGGTAATTGTTCTCTCTACAGAGAAAGAAACCTGTCGTTGATTTCTTTATCATCGGTATCTATGAGGTGGGGAGAGTATTAACTGGTCTGAGACCATGCAGCTCGAAGGGGCTCCAGTCCAGGTGGCCAGCTCCGCAGCCTGTGCCCTTGGCCACCCTCCCAAACCCTCCACCCCACAGCTGCTGCAGACCGGTGCTCAATGAAGCTAGGTTGAATGAAGCAAGATTAAACGAATGTTTGAATGAGTCAAAATAAAACTCACTTCAAGATCCCATCGAGGAATATTCCTGGGCTCCAGATTCTTCCAGTACCTTCCCTGCCATTCTGAACCCTAAGTGGTTCTCGGCCAGCAGCTCCATCCCAGGCCCCTGGGGTTTCCCCTCCATGTCTACAGAGCACTCGTGGCCACTCTTGAAGAGTGTGCCTCAGTCACAGACCCAATCCTGCTCATTTGGGTTTCATCGGTTCCTTCTTGAACTGGTGACAAGCGCCCTAGGGGCTGGGCCGGAGAACCTCGTGGGGCCCTGATCAGTATCGACCTTCTGTGAAAGCACCCTATGTTCTTTGCAGGCCATGAACCAGGAACTCAGGGTGGGTTAGGCCACACGCCTCGGCTCTCCACCCAAAAGCGAGCCTGCTTCAAGGAGCATGTCCCACGCAGCCCCTTCTCTCCATCCACTTCTCCAAAGCAGGTCCCATCACCACTTCATCATCGCCACTTCTGGTTGAAGGGATACTGAGCTAGCTACTCGAAATACCTTAGTCTTTACATACATGACACTATTTGCACTCATTTTACAGGTAATGAAAGCAACAGCGCCCAGCATGCTTGTGTAACTTGCAGGTGTTAGCACAGTCGGTGAGTAGCAGCACCGGGATTCGAAGCCGGGGACGTCCGCCTGGAGGTCCCCACTCTTTCTGGATGATGCGGTCTGGATGGTGTTCGTTGGCACTTCCTGTTGGCCTTCTCTTGGGATTCCAGAATCATGATTAGGCAGGGAATAAGAGGGTGTGTTTTGGAAGCAGAAAAACCGGAATCTGAGGACCATTTTTTCATTTGTCAAATAGGAATAAAAAATAGTTCCTAACAAGAGGGTTCTTCAAAGGATTAAATCAAATAACCCAGATAAAAAATTTAGCACTGTGATTAGAAAATAAGCACGTAGCGCATGTTAGCAACTCTCCTCCTCCTGCCCCTCCTCCCCTCCCCCTCCTCCCCTCCCCCTCTCCCCCTCCTCCCTCCTCCCTCCTCCCTAGGACTGCAGGTGATCCCACACTGGACCTCACACAGAGAAGCAGTAATGCCAGGCCATCTGGAAGATGACAGCATGGAATGGTGGTAAAGAAAGGGGCCTAACTTTACATCCAGATAGTCTTGGCCTCAAATGAACACAATTTAAAATCCTATGCTGCCAGCAAACGTTTTTGAATACAGAAATTAGTTAAGCTCTGATTAAGATTTGTAAGGGAATTGCCTAAAATCGAGTAGAGAAAATGCAGAAATGCAAAAAGAAAGCAACAAATAACAGGAACTCTGAGCACTGAAGACATTACATGCTGTGGAAAACTGACCTCTCAGGCGAACGTGTAAGCATTGGATTCAAAAACTCAATGCAATAAAATACATATTCCAGCCCACGTGGCTCAGTGGATTGAGCTCCTCACATGGACTGAGAGGTCCCGGTTCAATTCCCAATCAGGGCACAGGCCTGGGTTTTGGGCTCCATCCCCAGTAGGGGGCGTGCAGGAGGCCGACGATAGAAGTATCATTCTTACTTCCATGTTTCTATTTCTCTCTTCCTTCCTCTCTCTCTAAAAAAATTAATGAAAACATATTTAAAATACATATTCTGTGCCCCTTTTTAGCATAGACGAGACTATTCTTTGAAGGTGGGCTTTTTCCATGTTACTTTTGTAAAAATATGATACATTGAAAAGGAACATTTTGAACTTATATGTATGTATGCATAACCGATAGACATGGACAACAAAGCTGGGGACGGGATGGGGGTGATGGGGAGGAGGGTGTCAGTGGGGGGAAAAGAAGAAACATATGTAACAAAAATAAATTAATAAAAAAAAAAAAGAATACAATTAGAGAGAACCAATGTGGAAAAGTTTAAAAATAAAGAAATAAAACTATATTTACCTATGCATGTTTTAAAAATCCTTAGTATGCAGTATCTTCTGGATAATAATTTCCTACTCACAGTTTTCTATCTTTTGACCAGGAAAACACTTTATTAAGGTTGTATGTATATCTTTAATAAAGCAGTATATACACATATATGCATGGGTACGTATGTGTGTACATATGTACGTGTGTGTACATGTGTACATGTGTGTGTACACAGATATATAGACCACTTTTTATATATAGGAATGGTTGTTTTCCAGTTGAGTATGGTAAAGCAACCACTCATTTTTCTTCACTTGTTTTCAAATTTTTACATTTTCTAAAATTTCAAACAGGAGAGTAGGAAAAAATCAATATTCATAAATATAAAAGGAAAAGGAGAACAACGACAATTAAACGTGGGTGCTGAACGGCAGGTGACTGTGGGGTGACTGACTGAGCAGCCCCGAGAAAGCTGAAGCGGAACCGGCAGAGGGGGACAGTGTCCACCCGGGACACTGACAGCACCGAACACGGAGGTGAGCTGAAGGGACAGTGGGAGACGGCGGCCCTCCTCTGCCTTCCAGAACCGTCCAGAATGGCAACAAGAATCTCGGTCCATCTTTCGCACAAGTCACCCAAGACTGGAAACAGGGGTCTGCTTCCCCTTTCACTCCTACACTTAACCCCTTTTTACTGGGGGCTTAGAGCTTTCTTTAAAAAGTGTGTGGGAAAAGGACCATAATCGGAGATCAGAAAAACTAAAATTAAATTACTGATTCTTATAATTTGACATGAGACTACCGAGATTTCTAATCTTTTATCGCTCTACCCACCACGCCATGGCCAGCTAATACCACTGCCCCCCCCCCAAAGTCTAGTGATTTCTTCCTCTTCAGTCACATTGACTCTTAAGGCATATGGCCCATAGGACAGAGCAGAGAAAACCTCCTTCTCTCCCACCAGACCTCTTATCCTTCCGTAAAAATCACATGAACCTACCTCAGTGGTTGACTCATTTCACCGTTTTGCCTGATTCTCCTTTGATGACTCTTAGACCTGCACACACATCCCCTAAGGCTCTGCACCAACCACACCAGTCTCCCAATAACCATCTTCACGTCCTGCTCGTGCTCCCCACTCAGCCAACTGAGGACTCCCCTCTAATTAACTGAAGTTTCCCAGGACGACAGACTTTCCTTCTATTAAACTCTGCATATTTCCCAAAAGACCCTGGAATTTTAAATAAGATCCAGATAGATTGCCCATAGTCCCTGGACACTAGTGTTTCAGCTAACCATTCCTCAATTTCATTCCACCTTAGTATAATATAATATAATATAGTGTCCAGGAGGGCAGAGGTTCATGCATTTTGTATCCCTAGTATTTTGCTCAAGCCGGTACCATTACCTAGAAATGTGAAGATATTCAAATGAATAAATATACAAATGAATCAATATTTATCCTCTTTGAAATGCTGGCTCTTCAATAGTCTACCTTTCACCAATTAGCTCTAAGGAATAAACCAATTTTCCTTTATTTCACCAGTGATAACTTGAAGAATACATTGAGACCTATGTTTTGTGTTGTTGTTGTTTTCATTGCATTAACTCTTATAAGGCCCTTGAAGCCAAAGAGAGAGGCAACTTGGCTTCAAGGCTCACTCCAAGCACACACACCTCCTCTCATTTCCTTCCCATGTTTGATTTCTGGACATGAGTACAAGCACAGAGGTAAACTCGGTAGTTAGATATTCCTTTCTGACATAGAACTGCTCCTCTGCATCCTGCCGCGACTCGGCTTTGAGACGTGGGCAGTAGGACATGAGTTCAGCACTGTGCACTTACTGAGACGCTTCCTCTGCCTTCATTAGGACACAGATGAATAGTTTATTTGTTTGTTTCTTTTTCCTTTATTGATTTGAGAGAGAGAGGAAGTGAGGGGGAGACAGAAACATCGATGAGAGAGAACATCGATCGGCCGCCTCCTCCATGTTCCCCACTAGGGATCTGGCCCACAACCTGGACATGTGCCCCAACTGGGAGTTGAACTGGCGACCTCTTGGTGCATGGGTTGATGCTCAGTCACTGGGCCACACTGGCTGGACACAGATAAATAGCTTAAATGGGGAGATTAAAGGGCAATGGAAACGATAACAGGAACACAGAAACAACTACAAAAATCAGGAGATTCTCCTAAATGTGCAGTTGCATCTTCAGCACAGATGCCTAATTGTGTACTATCAGTTAATACATTTTAACACATAAAACATTAGATTTGTTTTTAACTACCTTTGCCTACTACCTTTTGGAAATCTGAAAAGTATATGAAGGTTTCTCCCTCCCCTCTACCCAATACATTACTAAAGTTTTCAATGGTTCAAATTCCCACAAGTATAATCTGCATAATATTTATTTACGATGGTTCAAGCTTCTCTAATTTGTAAGGAGCTGTGTGGAAGAAGTATGCCTCACATTGCCAGACAACAGCCAAAAAAATAAACCGTGTTGCATAATTTGGACTGGGAAATTTTTTTTTACCATAATTAAGTATGATGATTTGAGATCATTCTATGTCAAAATGTATATTTCTTAATTTCCCACTTTCACAAGCTGTAGTTTGAAACGTGGCAGGAAAAAAAAAAACACGTCAAATAATTTGTTGTAACTATGGCACTGATGTCCAGGTTTTATGAAGACTAACAGGTTTTTGAGGGAAGGGAAACACAAAATTGTTTAAAAGCACTCAAACCATACAAGAATTCAACCAAGAAGCAAGATAAAGTCAAAAGACAAAAAAATATATATTAATAAGCTTTACCTACCCAATTACTGGTAAGAGAATAGTAGAGAAATCCCTATTAACCATATTAACTATATTTTTAAAATAACACACACTTGGGAATAAATTTAGCACAAAATATGCTAAAACCAAAATTTTCCTGAAAGACACTACAGTAGATTTAAACCAAAGAAAACATTGTCTGTTTCGCATGAGATTACTCCACATTATAAAGATATCAGTTCTCCTAATAAAAATACCAAGACATTGCTTACAGAGCTAGACAAGTAGAAATAAAGTTTACATGGGAA
The DNA here is from genome assembly GCF_014108415.1 of Molossus molossus. Classification (NCBI taxonomy): domain Eukaryota; kingdom Metazoa; phylum Chordata; class Mammalia; order Chiroptera; family Molossidae; genus Molossus; species Molossus molossus. The sequence goes on from NW_023425346.1 coordinate 95,382,398, forward strand.
AATTAAGCATGCCTGAGCAGTCAGGAAATATTTGCAAAGACCTATGACATGTGACTGGCCCTGCCAGGCACTAACACATCCTCTCAAGTCTAAAGTGAAGCAACGCAGACCAGGGGAACTGTACATTAAGTCTAGAAATAGAGCCGAGTACATTTGCAACTTGACAACAAAGCTGGTGTCTCATATCACTGAGGCAAAGACAGGATTCTCAAATAAATGGTGCGGGAATACTGACTTACCATTTGGGAAAAGATAAAATTAGATTCATACTTCACACCACATATGAGAATAACCTACATAGGAATCAGGTGGGAAATAAAAGAAAAATAGAAGGAAGGAAGGGAGGGAGAGAGAAAAAAGACAGAGAGAGAGAAACTATATAACTACTAGGAAAAAAGATACATAAATTCCTCTTTAATCTGTGTATAGGGAAGGGTTTTCTAACAAGAGCCAGAATCAATAAAAAGCAAAAATATATATGAAATAATACACATCACATATGGCATACAGTTGTGTTTCAGTGCTTGGGAAACTGAGAATTCCGATTCAGGACTCTCCGTGCTCTGGTCTTGGTACATAACTTGCATTTTATAGTGAGCAAAAACATTTAAAAAATTCGGTGTCCTCAAATATGGCCAATATAAAAATCTGGATATGCTTACTTCAGACTGAGTTAGTTCAAAACCAACGTCAATGTGGCGAAAGGAAGATCTAATGGGGTACTTCGGAGTATAAGCAGGGGGCTTGGTGGCAGAAAGGCGGAGGAAGTCTGAAGTAGGAGGACCATGACCCAAAGCCGTGGGCTCTAGAATATCCTTATGGAAAAATTTTTTAAACAAATTTTATTTTTCTTTATTGATTTTAGAGAAAGGAAGGGAGAGGAAAAGATAGAAACATCGATGAGAGAGAACATTGATTGGCCACCTCCTGCATGCCCCCCACTGGGGATCCGGCCCACAACCTGGGCCTGTGCCCTGACCGGGAATCAAACCGGTGACCTCTTGGTGCATGGGCGATGCTCACCCACGGAGCCACACTGGCCAGGCTCGACTTGTTTCTGAAAGCAGTACTTGATCTGTACTGTGTTGCCTTGTGTCATTACTTCTCTTGCTTGGCATGGGGGTGGGGTGCCCTGCTCTGTGGCCCCCAACCCCCATGAGGAATTAAGGGTCCAGGGACATACTGTTCAAGTTACTGTTAATGTGTAACAAATCACTTCACAATTTAGCAGCTTAAAACAACCATTTTATTTTGTTCAGATTTCTGTGGGTCAGGATTTCAGGACTCCAGGGGCAGCAGTCCTGCTACCGCAGTCACTTGTGGGCTGGCTCGGCAGCCGTCGGAGGGCTCAGCCGGCTGCACATCCGTGGGGGCGCGTGCACACGGCTGGTCGTTAATGCTGCCTGGCAGCTGAGCCCAGCCGCCGACCTGAACTCTGCTGGTCTCCAGGCAGCGGGCCCCCCGAGGACAACAGGTGGAAGCTGCAGAGCATTTTCTGATCCGACCTCAGACGCTGCCGAGTCACTTCTCACCTCTGCCAGTGAGTCACTAACGTTGGCCCGACTCAAGGGAAGAAAACGTGAATCCCACCACCCAGTAAGACAGGATAAGAATTTGCAGAAACATTTTGAAATCGACATGCCCACCCAAATGGAGTTGTCTTCAAGTTAATGTCTTATGTGATCAGACAACCAGAATTAGTGGTGGTTGTTTCAAAAAACAAAAAAAATATCTCATCGTGTCCCTTGTGTACTTATCCTCTATAGCCTGTCTCCGGAAATGTTAACAGCACATTGGTGAAGGAGATGGGCAGAAATGATGGGGAGCAGGGGCCGGGACAGCCACAACGAACTGTTTCACTCGCTGAGAAAGTTCCTTTTCATTTATCCACATAGCACCCAAACTGTACACATACAAGCATCATTATTTAGTGTCTTCTCATACACTACACTCAATGCTGGTTGTATGTACACACTCCCTGCTTCATAGAAGTCAGAGGAGGGCTAGACAGGAGTAAGCAAGGAGAGCATCATGATGTCAGGGAGATGAGGGGTCGTTGTAGCATGTGGGCTTCCACTGGGATGGGAGCTCTGAGGGTTTGTGTACAGGAATGGCATGATCTGAGTTGTGTTTTAACAAGTGTGTTAAGATAGGCTGTCAGGGCACGGGCAGGATCAGGGAGACCGGGTAGGAGGCTACTAGAACAATCCAGTTGACCGGGGACTGGACCATGATTAACAGCAGTCGAATGGCGAGGAGAGTTCTGGGATACACTTGACGGTACAGCCGATAAGCTTGTACTGAGGTTTGTGTTTGCAAGCTCGTCTGTGTTTCAAGCACACATCTGCAACTGGGTTTCATTTGCTAAATTAGCAGATGTGACTGGTGAAGCTAAAAGATAATCAGATGTCATATCTGACCATAAAATATAAGAAATATCAAAGTACATTAATGACTTGAAAATAAAGCCCCCATATTTCTTGTATAAAAAATTATTTTTACATAAGTAAATCCAGAAATGAACACATTTCAGTTTGATCATATGCTTTTTCCTCTCCCTTTCTTCCTCTTTTTAGTACCACGTGGGGTTAAATCAACCAGATGTTCCTACTTATTTATAGACGTAGGTATCCAATGAGTTCCTCTAACTCCAGGTAACAGCTCAATGAAGTACACATAACACAACGTTTTTGCATATTCGGCCGAATGTGACATTGTCAAAGGATGGGAAGAACCTACCTAGGTGTGCCCTCTAATCTGTTGAATAAATAAATGAAATACAGGAAAGATTTCGAGAATCCAAGGGCTAATAAAGCCTTTAAGGACTGAACAGGGCTTATGTGATGGGCACTGAGGATACAGACATAAAGTGGGTCCCTGCCCCACAGAGCATCGGGCCAGAACCAGGCACGTGTCCAGTCTCACAATGTGAGTCGAAGTGTGTGGTAGGTCCAGGAGCATGTGCCATTGTTCAAATACAATTTTCCTTTCTGTGACTGGAGAGATCTGGAATTCAATAAACTGCGCAATCAGGCAAGTTTCGTCATTACCCATAGAATTAACTGAAAGAATTCATAGCTATTGAAATATCTGGTTGTTTACTATCTCTTGTTGAAACTTAGTATTACATTTATTTAGTAAGGAAATGATACCTGCAATTCTGAAATACTGTAATCATGCGACTCTTTTGTGACTTTATTAGTTGGATTTGATTTTCATGGTAGTCTACAGGCTATTGGCTGCTCTTAAATCTTATAGGCATAGAGGATAATCCCTGTTATGAGGGTAGATTTAAGTAATAGTCTCTTAAGGGTGTTACAAGTCGAACTGCCATCTTTTAGGAGAGTGATTTCTTAAGTTATTTCAAATTCATCAGCTTGATTTGGGGATGACTTTATATTCTTTACTGTCCATTAAATGTTAATCTGGTTCAGATAAAAACAAAGTTCACTTTCTAAAAGAAATGACCTAAAAATAGTCAAATATCATAAGGTACAGATTAAGGATCACGGCTCTTCAGAACGGGTGAGAAACAAATGACGGGAGGCACGTCATCACGTACGCCACCTCTCGGTGCCACCACTGACTCATGATCCCAGGACAAAATAAAACGGCAAGTCCAGTTCTAAGGCCCCTCTTGATCTTCAACTCTAGGGTGTGTGAAAATCTGCCATTGTTAAGGGTGTAAAGAAATTCTTATTACTTTCTCTTTCCCCAGAATGTCAAATCAGGATCTGAAATGTCTTTACACATGAAAGAACCAGACGGGGACTGGGAAAAGGGGCTGGGCCTCGAGGTCAGACCAGAGTTCACGCCGTCAGTCTGCCACTTGGGCTTGACCTGGGAAGTCCTCTCCCAGGCTCCATGTCTGTACTACAAATGATGAGAATGAAGTCAGGAAGGTGGCCCCAGAGTGTACTGCTCACCTTCCACGGGAAATCCTACTTATCAACACGGACCAGCTTCCCAAGGGGTGGTTTGTAAGTGAAGCACAGATCTCGCATCCACTGCCCACGAAGAACTACGTGGAGCACAATTTTCTGGCAAGGCAACTGCCCGTAGTACATCAAATGGGGGGAAACATGGCTCCGTTAAAAATATAGCCTGGCTCTGGCTGGTTTGGCTCAGCAGTTAGAGCATCGACCTGCAGTCCAGAGAGACCCAGGTTCGGTTCCCGCTAAGGGCATGTACTTCGGTTGCAGTTTGTCCCCAGCCCTGGTTGGGTCGTGCGGGTGGCAGCCACTCGATGTGTCCCTTTCACGTCGATGTTTCTCTCTCTCTCTCTCTTCCTCCCACTCTAAACAAACAAACAAACAAACAAAAAAATATATATATATATATATATATATCTCCTGAGTGTGTGAGACACGTGTACACACACATTACAGACACTGGAAGGGTATACAGCCTGTATTTAACAGTGTTTTCTCCGGGTAGCAGGACTAAAGTTTTTTTTAAAAATCTTTTTTATATATATTTTTGGTACTGTCTTTTTATTTTCTTTTTCTTTTTATTATAATAAACATATTCTTTTGAGGATGAGGACAAATAAAACTCTATCTCTTTAATAGCATAGCAAACTGCCATTGTGGTTTCCAACCAGCCTCTTACCAGTTAAGCCAAGGAATCACTTCTCCTAGGTCAGAACCATGTTTACTGACACGACAGCTGTGACGGGGAGACTGGGGCACAGATCTGGTGTCTCTTCATGGTTCAGTGCAGTCCGAGCGCCTGGGTGTGCTGAGCCACCTGACCCCAGGGCTTCACATACTCCCACAGAAACATAACACCCACTTCCCTTACCTAACACACTCACGACGCACCAGCACGTCAAGGCAGGTGGTATGAAGAAGGCATGTGCTTTCAAGTCAGACAGACAGGAAGACGGACAGGACCGTCTCAGTTTTTCCATCTGTCAATGGGGACAATACGACTGGCTGAAGTGTTCCCAGGATTGAATAACATAGTCAGCAGACCACGCAGCATGGGAGGGGGACCAAACACATAGTAGCTACTATTACTGCCCTGTGTCCAGATCAAACAAAACAAGCTAAATTAAGCAACAGGGTAACAAGCAAGGAATATTTTATTGTACACATTTTCCCCCCAAAAAACCCACACCAACAGAACCCACAGACAGGAGCAAAGGACAAACTTCTCTAGCTCTCTGGGCTCCGCAGGCACCGCATCCCATAGAAACGCAGCTACTACAGGGACTAGATGGACGAATCAACATCGCCCTGCCTCCCCAGTCAAAAAGGCTACAGAGAATACATTTTAAATTGTATTCTAATGCAAATTTGTCGCACAAACTAAACTTCAACTTACTCAAAGAGTTACTGTATAATAAACCGCAGAAAATAGGAGTTGGCATTCAGGAATCCGCTCACATCAAATAAATATAGCCTGTGCTACATCTTTGTTAAGCTTCACATTTATAATGAGCAGATGGTCTGTCATTCGTAGTAACTGGTTTTACGAGACAGCAGATCCAGTCATGGAAGTAGAAAGTAATGTAAGAAAACTAAGTTTAGAAAACAGCTCTTTGGGTGTGAGCCACTATGGAGTTTATTACCTACTCAGGCCAGTTTCAACAGTTTAGAAATGTGGGCATTAACAAACTGACTTCTTGACGGAGAACCAAGTGACGCCAGCTGCAGCCACGTGTGCTGGGCAGCAGCACAGGACGGGACATGACAAACAGACGGACAGGAAAATGAGTGTCTCCACCCAACACTAGACTGGTATTTCTGCCACTTGAACTAATAAAGGGCCATTTAGAGAGACGTTTAAAATGAAGACTTGGCATTTTCTTATCCTGTACATACTAGAGCTAAACATAAGGATCTTCTCTAACATTCTGTACTTCTTAATCCGTTTGTACAAGTGAGCACGAGTATGCAGGAATGAAAAAACGAGTCAACGTTACCTGAAGAACTATTTTAAGTGGTCCATTTAAGAGTAACACTGTCAAAGGAAGGCAGTAACTATAAGCCTAGCTGTACTTTCCTTATGGGCCCAGTCAGTAAAATAGAGAAAATAATTTTTGCCCACCTCTTTAAAAAATATTACACTTGCTACTTGGTGTGTGGCGGAGACAAGGCGGCCAGGTGTGTCTCAAACAGAAAGATGAAGGCAGTCTCCGGCAGAGAGAACTACACTGCAACACCGCCTTTCCTGTTCCAATAGCACACCCGATTCTTCCTCAGATACACATTTCCTCTTGGATTTATATTAGCTTAACCCCTTCGGAGGTGCTATCACCCCTTCCAGTCTCTATGAAGCACTGGGGTTCTTCACTGAAAGAAGTTTGGAAGTGCTGGCATATTCTCGACAGCTGTGATGTTCTGCTCAGTCAACCACAGACATTTAAAAAAAACCACAGTTTACAGAATAAAGGAACACAAAATCACAGTTCCACACTCTTCATTGTGGCAAGGAATCGATGATATTACATTTTCCTTTCAGGACTTCATAAGATCCCCAGGATAGCACCTTTGGGTGGGCTGAACCCTAACTGAACACAAGTCAACATTCAGCAGTGCCATTTAGAGTCACTATCACTCAATTTTCCTTCCATATGATATTAGTAATGTACATTTTGCAGAAAGCCTAGAAAAAAATTTAAAGGAAAGATCTTTTTCAGGTGATATAAGACTAAAATTACAAGGAGCTAAAAACCCTCTGGTCTTATTTCTGAAGGCAAATCAATTTCACTGCGGATCATTGTAAAACAGAATGAGCCTGCCTCCTTCCCTCCCCTTAAAATGTGTGTCCCTTGGCCATTAAGACATGTCAGTTTGTCTGTCAACTGTTACAGTTCCTCTTAGCGACTGTTAAAAAACAGATTGAGTCCCTCAGTTGTATCACATAGAATAACATGTGGTCTTCATATGATCCCAACATAGTAATGCAGTACTGAGCCTTTATCAATATCCACTAGTAAGACTAACAAAATACTGTTGCTATTTTTAAATGTATCCTTACAAAAGATAGGCTTCTTTCCACCTCCATAGTCCTAAAGTAACAGGTACACGTACTACTCTGTTAAAAACAATCAAACAATAAATATCTGAATATTAAAAGTAGGTGCCCCACCCCCATCCTGGTACTAAGTGGCCAAAACCCTTTCAAAACACCATTTGATACAACAGATTTTGGAAGTTGTTAAAAAAGGAATTTATAAACTGGGAATCACTGCAGGACCTGGCTAATGCTTACTGCTCTGGGTTACCAGCTTCCTTGTATGAAATATTTAATATTAGTTATAATGACAAGCCAGCACTGTTTACAAAGCTTTGGAGTTCTTGTCTGGGGCGGACACTGAATTGCCAATGTCACGGGGGCGCATCTTGGAGCTAGAAATAGAACGTGTCTGTTAGGAGGGCTGGGCTGTCCCATGGAACAGAATGATCACCTCCCACCACACGCACGCTGGCCACTGGGTTTTCCATCCGTCCGTACTAACTGCAATGACAAAAAGTCAGGCGGCCTGTGTGACTCCCGTGGTAACAGCACCACAAAAACGTCTTGTCCGCGGGGCACGGGGGGAGGGGAGAGCGTGGACTGCTCGCTTAACAGAGAAATTCCACCCGCCACCGCTGCCCACCGTGGGGCTCGCTGCCGGCAAGGAAACCAGTGAAACGAGCCGCATGGTGGGTCAGCCCTGACGAGGACAGACATCTGGAACAAGTCTGTCAAGAACTGCGTACCCGCAGCACGCGAGGGAGGCATCTCAGGATGTAAAGTTCCTACTGTGTCCCCATGGATCAGGGGGGGGAGGGGAGAGAGAGAGAAAGAGGGAGGGGGAGGGGGGGAGAGAGGCCCTCCCTTCCCCACCCCACCCCACAGCAGAGCCACAGGTGCCCTGGGAGGCGCAGCAGGTGGAGGGGATGTGTGCTTGCAACTGCTGTAGAACCTCCTGGGCGCTAACTCTGTAGTTCAGTACTTTTCTCTACAATTCATTGGCTAGATTCATCTTGTCGTCACACCAGCTCACTGCTCACAAGGAAGTGTCGTCGGAGGCTTCCCATTCCTCCAGAAACCACTTCAGCTGAGCCTTCAGTCCCCACAGGTAGGTCCACAGATGCCCCGAAGCACACCTGCACATGTATTTTCCTGTGAAAAGTGTTGATCTGTGTTTAAGTGGCTACTCTCCATGCACGTGACAGTGACGGTGGCACCACAGGGACGGGTGGCATTGGGTTCACGCGGTGGCTGGGAAGGTGTGGACCTCGCTGGCTCCCGGGTCAGTGCGGAGAGAAGCCCGTGGCCAGGCTGCAGCCCACCACAGGCGTCATGTCCCATATCTGCAAGAAAGGAGATGCCGGGGGGCAGCACTGGTCACCTGGTCTGCCCGTGGGAGCCCACACTGCCACAAACAGCCGTGACACCGGAGAGGGGCCAACGAGACTCATCCTCGCGTTCTCTGCGATCACTGCCAAGCCGCCCCAAGACCGCACAGCGCGGAAACTCTAAGTGTGAAGGGGGCTTCTAGGTAGTATCTAGACACCTGAAAATTTATCATAATGGTGTTCTACTATTTTATTTTATTTCAAAAAAGTCCACTGGGGAAAAGCCCATTTTTGTTTTTATTATGAAATAATATATGTCACAGTTTCACAACTCAAGTGTGATACTAAGTACAAAACAGTTTCTTTTAGTTTCTGTGTTAGTGGGAATTAATGAAAAGTAAGTGTGATGATTTCTTATGACTCGAAGCCTTCCGCCCAGGATGAAAGAAACTTTAGCACAGGAAGGAGTAACCAGAGCATGCTGGGGAGGAGGAAACTGGGGGCTCATTCAGCCACATGGCAGCGACAAGGGGGCGCCAGGCCAAGGGAAATGCCAGGGGGTGCTCCGAGGCCAAGGGCGTGCAGTTTGTACTTCAGGCTTTCAAATGGCTGTGGGCTGCTTACGAAAAGGGAATGCAAGCTTGCCAACCAGAAAGCGAGAATGGACTAGAAATGTCTTATGCTCATTAGTAGCATGATGAAGGAGCAGTCAACAGAGATGCTAATTGGGACAATTAAGCCGGTTACCTTTACAACGCGATCGGTCCCACAGGTCACCATCAGTCCCCTAGCAACATCCATGGACATATGGGAGATGTTATGTTTTCCTTCATGAAAGGTTGCTAGAGAAGTCCGACTAACAAGGAGAAAAGAGACCATTTAGAACTCATCTGATTGTATCTAGAGCTGAGGGATACATTTTCTTAGTAACATAAAGGAAATACAGTTGCCCATGAACAACACAGGTGTGACTACATAGGTCCATTAACATGAAAATTTTTTTCAATAAATACATACAGCACAATAAATGTATTTTCTCTTCCCTATAGTTTTCTTAATAGCATTTTCTTTTCTCTAGCTTATTTTATTGTAAGAATACAGTAGTACACAATACATATAATGTACAAAATATGTGTTACTCAATTGTTTATGTTATTCATAAAGCTTCCGGTCAACAGTAGGCTATCAGTCGTTAGGTTTTGGGGGAGTCAAAAGTTACTGGTGGGTTTTCAATTGCCATAGGTTCAGCACCCCAAACCCCCACGTTGTTCAAGGGTCAAATATACTCATAATAACAGTGTTAAAATTTGCTCCCAAAAATGGGGCTACAGTTTTGAAAACTAACTTATAATTAAGGGGTAAGAAAAGTATGATAAGGTGTAAAACTGTTTCATAAAAGATTTATAAAACTCCCCAAATAACTGTTTTTGTTGTTGGTTGGTTGGTTGTTTTGTTTTAGTGGGAGGGGAGCATGTTCCTGGACATAAAAGCAAGCACCTTTCGTGCAGACGAGATCACCGGGAGGGCAAACACTCCCAAGCAGGCTGCAGGCTCCTGGGCCTCCCTGGCGCCCGCGGAGCTACTCTGCTCTGCAGCCCACAGCCCGGCCTCTGCCACCAGCTCACAGACAACACCAACAGTGCCCACTAGCTTTCCAGCTCGGGCCTCTGCCAAGGTTGGCCTGTCTACTACTTTCGAAGATGAATCAAAGCGAAGGGAAAGCAAATGACGGTTCTGCCCTAATGGATCTGCCTGGGTTGGGACAGGATGGGGAACAGACAGAAATGCCTTAACACAAATAGTTATTTAAGAAACGATTGCTAGATCAGATCTTGGTGGGGAAAAACCAACGGTCTCTGGAGTTTTCCGCTAATAAAATTTCCATGCAAAGGCGAGAGCATCAGATGCGTTTGGAAAGAACCAGCTCAGCCACTGCGTCAGTGTGCACGAGGCCATGACCCGGCCCAGCACCCTGAGTGCTCGGGGCTCAAATGTCCACTCAGCGGCTGGGCTGGTCCTAGCGACACCATTGCTCGCAGTGTTCAGGAGAAAGCTGTCCCATGTCAGAAAGCTAGAATGGGGTCCTCTCTTCAGAAGTCATTTCTGAAACTGGCAAACACGTGGGCAGAAGCACATCCACGTCACTCCCCATTTCACATGCGCAGTAAGACAGAGACAGGCAAACACTCACTCCTCATCTTTGATGGAGTCGTAACAGGAGTCACACATCCGGACCTGGAACTCGAAGCCCATGCTGGGGTAGCTCGAGCGCTTGCCGCTGCACTTGCCGCAGACAGCCTGGCCGCATTTCCTGCAGTGGTGCTGCGGGGCAGCCAGGGGAGAAGACGGTTCAGCTTGTGCTTCAGAGCCCGTGGCTCCCCTCGGAGGAGGGGAGTGGATGGGAGTGGGGAGGACTAGCCTGAATCACAAGCATCCCAATTCCATGCGGCAGTTACCAAGCAAAAGGTAGACAATTTCAGTATCTGACAAGCATTTCCAAATCACCTTACGGGATTGGCCAAATACTGCTTTTGTTCATTCATATTATGCCTTAACGTCAACAAACATTAAAACCAAATTCAAGTTCACTTAGGAGCCCAAATGACTAGAGATTTGGGTAATGATTCCTACATCAAAGGAAAGTTATGAAATAAGGTTTTAAATGTAATACGCTCTCATTAAAAACCCAACATCCATAATCAGATGTTTTACTATTTATTTCAGAATTTCAAATTGTGACTCTGCAAATAACCTTCAAGAACATTCCAAAATACTCCAGCCATTGTTACTGACTTGGACATACTCTTTTACCACCAAAAGACCTGTCATTTCCTCTGCTGTTAGTTGTTAACTCCTAAGAGTAAAACTAATGTCTTCATATTCCATTAGAAGTAGGGACTTCACCCATCAATTACAATGCACTAGTTACCACCAGGCATGCATTTTCAGAACTAGCTAACGAAACAATTCGGGTGCTATTTTCAGAGCATCAGAAAGTTTTAAGTGCTAAAATAATTCCCGTGTTGCCTGACAGTCTCATATTAGACCTTGCTGGAGAACAGTTTTGTAAGTAAAGTCTAAGAAAGTTTATCACCACACACACACTTCAGGCCAATTCTTCATAGAGGTGTAACCAGGAATAAAATAAGTAAAATCAGCATTCCTTTTTACTTATTTGCACAAATTCATATTAAACCTGAGTGAGTGGCTGGCTACCTTCAAGTCTGCTGTAAAAATGTATTTTTTTTTTTTGGTATAATTTTAGTATTATGTGAATACCTAGTGATAAGAGCATCTTTGTAATCTAAAGGCTATTGGGGACATGTTTCATTAAACAGAACTTGAAACATGCCTAATGAAAATATTCCAGATAGTTTTATGTGGAACCATTCAGGAGTAATTTACAGTATTTACAGGGTCACAGTATTCCAGTGAGGGCTGAGTTGTTACTTTGTAATGTGTGTGAAAGCAGGAGACTAGTATGCCCTAATTCATCCTAATTTGGTGCTTCGCTAGTGTGAAACAGAGATTTTAACGGCAGTCTAAGGGGAAACACCTGTATCTATTTACAAACAGGCTCTCGGTTTCCTACGCTCCCTGCTCTTCCAGTGCAGGACGAGCACGGGATAGTCAGGTAACAGTGTCTCTGGCCCCAGGAAAGGTCTTGCTCGTTATTGTCAGACAATGACGGTGACATGAAAAAAGTAGGAATTAATAGCATGCGTAGGGAAAAGTATGATGCCAAACAAAAGGACAGATTAACTACACAGATGACACAATACAACTAACCCTGTGGTGACTCAGTGCTGGCTACGCACCTGTCTCAACCCCAGCGTCTTCGTGTCCCACATCTGCTTTATGTTCCAGAAAAAGGGCTGCTCACACTTCTGGCAAGAATCACTTTCTAACCACTGAGGAGCCTGGGAGGAGAGAGACAGAGCCAACATCAGCACAGCGGCAGGTTGACCCTGAAATTCACACGACAGGTCTAGACATTGTTGAGGTTAGCATTTTTATCAAAAATCCCTCCATATATTACAGCTATTGCTGTATTCGATATTATGTGTGTGTTTTGAGTCATCTTTATCATTTTAGTAATGTTTATAAGATTGTTCAATTTCCGATCTATAGAAAAGAGGAAATAATTCCATTCTCACTGTGACCTCTTAGAGTTGTCTTTCTATATCTCTTTTTTAAATGCCAAACTTGCTTGAAATCTTGAACAAGTTGAGCAAAAACCCAATTCTTGCAGAATCTGGCAAACAACCACTTGGGGCAGTTTGGTGACCAACTGGAAAGTTCGCCTGGGTAGACATCAGGTCAGACAGATTTTCCGCCCCCTTTCCCAGGTCTCCCAGTGGGTCCCCACTCTGTACATCTACAGAGCCAAACTACAGACCTCATTCCAGCCATGAACTCTCTCCTACAGTTCTTTTTTTCATCCTCACCTAAAGACATTTTTGCATTTATCTTCAGAGAGAGCAGGAGGGAGAGAGGGAGGGTGAGGGAGAAACATCGACGAGAGAGAGACACATCGAGTGGTTGCCACCCACATGCCTCCAACCGGTGCCGGGGACAAACTACAACTGTGGTACACGCCCTTAGCAGGAACCGAACACGGGACTCTCTGGTCCACAGGCCGATGCTCTAACCACTGAGAATAACCGGCCAGGGCTCTACTGCAATTCTTTATGAACATTTATTCCCGCCCTCCTCCCCCACTTACCTATGAGTTACTCATTGGTCTTATCCATCTTTATATAAGTACAGCCTGTCATGAAGTAGGTTCTCAATACATTTTTGTTGAAAAGGACAACCAAAGTCTCAAAATTACACCCTGGCCAGTTTGGCTTAGGGGTTAGAGCATCGGCCCATGAACTCAAAGGTCAAAGGTTGGATTCCCAGTCAAGGGCACATACCTGGGATGCAGGTTCGATCCCTGGCCCTGGTCGGGGTCATGTGGGAGGCAACCATCGATGTCTCTCTCTCTCTCCCCCTCCTCCCTTCCACTCTCTCAATGGAAAAATATCCTCAGGTGAGGATTAACAACAACAAAAAAAGTCTCCAAATTACTTTCTTAAAAACTTAGAAAATATATCTATGTACAAAACACTACAAATTGTATTCAATAACAAGATGAACCTGTCAGAATATACTGATTATATAGTATACAGGGAATAAAAATAGAAAATATTAATATCTATAAATTAAACAAACAGAGATTATTAAGTAAGAAACCATCTTGAACTTGGAAGTTAACACTGAAGGAAAATGTCTCTGGGAGAGGGAGCCCGACGGGCGGGCAGACACAGCGCACGGACCCACTGACCGCGAGCACGCGCAGTGCGGTGCGAGCTCCCAGGCTGCAGGGGGGACGCTGGCGCTCGAGGATGGGTGCCCCTACTTCTGTTTCCCGCTGCACCGAAATGGCTGGCTTTCCTACTCCTTACTTTTGATGTGTCACTAGAAATACTTCTACGAATGACAGTCATTGCCAAGGTCGTGGGCAGGGAGCAGGGGCACACACACAGAATGCAGGGGGCGGAGCTAGAAGACAGGTCCCTCTAGGGAACTGCTGGAAGTAGGAGGGGGGGCAGGGAGCGCGACAGAGATGTGTCCTGCGGGAGAAATCACTGTCCTGACCTGGGGTGCAGACGGCTTCGCGTTGCTGAGATCAACCGGACAGGAAGGTGGTTTGGGACTAAATACTGTGCTGCCTGTGAGCACGCCCCTGGTGGACACAGACGACAGGGCAGGTCCATGGGGACGTCTAAGTGCAGGGGAAAGGAAAGCGGGTACTGACGACTCATCTTAAGTTTGCAACCACAGGCCGGCGTGACTCCTGCAATACCGCACATATGTGGAACAGAAAACCGTGCAAAGTTGTTCCGGGCGGCCCCAATCAAGTACGAGTACACACCTCGTGAGGACTGAATGAGTCAACGTGTGTGAAGGACTGAATGAGTCAACGTGTGTGAAGTGTTCACACAGTGCCTGGTGCACAGCAAGTGGGTCACAGAAGTCCAGGCACTGTGCCAAGTGCTCTATATGCTGCATTTCATTTAACGTCCATCACAAGCCTAAGAGATATGGGGCAACACTGTCCCCATTTACAGGCAAAGAAGTTGCCCAGAGACTGAAGCAGTGGATAAGTATAAAACACAGTTCAATAAATCTCTGCAGAGAAACAATGCCTTATTTTGTAATATTAACCAATGTTACATGTTTCATAACAAGTTACTCTAAGCCCTACCAAAATATTTTTAGAAAATTCAAAAAGAGAAATTAATCAGTACACATATGATCAAGATTTCCTCTACTTGTCTTATAAAGTCACTAAAAAAACCCGGCAATTGGTACTTGTCCATATCATGGCTGCATCTGACTATTTATAGGGTAGTCTGTCCACCACTAGATTACAAGCTTCCTGCAGGCAAGAGTCTCTGTGTATAGAACATGGTAACCATAAAGTCTGGAAACGAGTATCACTACTTTTTTAATAGTGTGAACCTCCTGGATTGCATCTTTTTTGGGGTATGCTAAAGATGCAGGTCTACCAGCGAGGGGCAGACTCACAGTACCCACAGCACACACAACGACACGCGCATGGGGTGGTGGGGACCCTGCACGCACACCTGGTGCCCACTGCAATGGTGCGCAGCACACGGAGCCATGCACTGCCGGAGGGCAGCCCCTGAAAATGCACCTGAGGCCAGGCGACATACGTGCATGGCCATGGGGTGCCAATAAACCACGTACGTGCACGTTCACCAAGTTCCCAGACTCCATGGCCACCCTGTAGGTGCCAAGTCCTTACATCCCTTACTCTCAAGTCTCCTCCGGAATCAGCTCTTTTATTCTCTACGTCACAGGCTGTCAATGCCTTTGGGAAAGGTGGATAACACTCATGCTGCAGCGGTGAAAATGGAAACCCTGCCTGGAAATCATCTGACATCTGTGAAAACCTTCAAGAAAGTACGTATCTTTGGCCCAAAAGGTCTGTTTCCAGAAATTTGTCTGAGATAAATACCTGAACAATCACAATGACAAGGTCAAGAATGTTCACTGCACACTATTTAAAACAGAAGAAAAGACAAGATAGTTTAGACAATGTGTCTGTCTGAAGGACTGAAAGGGCCTTGGAAGTCATCTCATTTGAATACTGCACTCTATGGAGGAGGGGACGGAGACCCGGGAAATGATGGCACTTCTCTAAACCAGGCCTCCCCACTAGGCAGTGGCCCAAACAAGTCCGATTCAGGTCTCCTGAAAGAACACCGTGTCAACATGGACTTGGCGGAACAGAACTCAGCAGAAAATAAAAGCAGAGAACAGAGACATATTTTTCCGGGAAGACATCAGGCACCCAGCTGTGGCCCTGGTGTAGCCACCTCTGAGTTTCCGGAACAGGTGTGCTGTGGGA
The DNA here is from genome assembly GCF_014108415.1 of Molossus molossus. Lineage (NCBI taxonomy): Eukaryota > Metazoa > Chordata > Mammalia > Chiroptera > Molossidae > Molossus > Molossus molossus. The sequence goes on from NW_023425346.1 coordinate 95,398,115, forward strand.
CCATCACAGTGCAGTCGTCCCCTGTGCTGGACACTGTCTCCAGTGTCCCCTCAGTGATTCTCAAGGCTGAAAATCAGCCTACCCGCTGTCTGTGTGCTGCCTGTCACTGTGGAAACTCGAATGGGCAGAGGATGTGGTGCAGACACGGGCACTGTCTACCTGCGCGGGCATTTACGGCCGGCAGGGTGGGAAACCGAGAGGCCAAGATCTTGGGGACAGCCCCTCGTCGCCTTGCCTGCCCCTTCTCTTACCTCCTCTCTGCTGACATCCATGTTCCACACGGCAATCCCACCATCCGAGGAACAGGAGACGAGCTGCCTCGTGAGCTGAAGGTAACACAGCGCCTGCACCCGGTCACTGCGGACGACACACACCGGCGCTCGACTCAGTGTGGGAACAGACATTGTCCTGGGGAGCCACTCTCTCCCGTCACAATCAGCCATTGGCACGTTATCACTGACGTTGGTTTGGTAATATGGATTTTCGTGTAATTACTTGGCTTTCTGTACCTTATTGTAGGTTCGACAAGACAAACACTACTTTCAGGTCAGCTGCTAAGAACTGCAGGACAGGAGGAGATGGTGCCTAGGGTTTCCTGAACCAATCACCATCCCGTGATTTCCCTGTCAGATGCACAAGATTTAGCTACTCATTCGGAAATGAAGAACAAAGGAGGCGTAACTCTCACCGGACACAACCATAAGAACAAGCGATCACACGCTATGGAGCTTACTGGTACACACGCACTCACGAGTACACACACATGTGCACATACTCACAAGTACACACACACACATGTGCAGACACTCTGGACACCCTGGGAAACAATCTCCTGGCCTGTCGGCTTGTATGGAGGGTGTTTCCAGGCCACCTTTGGTGTGCTTCCAGTTATGGTAAGCAGCAACCAGACGGCAAGAGCCTGAGTATTACAATGTCACAGCTCAGCCGATGCATCAAACCATATGTTCCTTCTTAATGACGTACGTTTTGGACTTTAAGACAGTTAGGCATTCAGTTCGAGAATGACTTAGTATCACATTATACACAATCTCCGTGGTCAAAGTCCTTAAGCTGATTATCGCAATGGGGTGGCTCACTGGGAGAAACTTGGGAAGTAATCTTTGGATGAAGAAGGAAGAAAATCCTGTGCTCTTTTTTGTCCCTTTTTTGCTACAGAACACCAGACACTCAGGACTAACAGAAAAGCAGTAAAAAGTGGACTCGGCCCATCCAGTGTGGCTCAATGGCTGAGCATCGACCCATGCACCAGGAGGCTGCCGGTTCGATTCCTAGTCAGGGCACATGCCCAGGTTGTGGGCTTAATCCCCAGTAAGGGGCATGCAGGAGGTGGCCAATCTATGTTCTCTCTCACTGATGTTTCTCTCTCTCTCTCCCTCTCCTCCCTTCCTCTCTCTGAAATCAATAAAAACATTTAAAAAAATGTAGACTCAGTGAGCCGTATCAAATGGCCATCTTCAAAACAGTAATGTTTCCCCTGCCTTCCCCAAACTCAGATTCCCTCCCCACCCCCAGAATAGTCACACACTGATGGCCCTGGAGCAAGAGCGTGCGGCCTTTTCTTCCTCCAATGTCCCACATGATGATGCTGTTGTCAGAGGCTCCCGAGAAGAGTAACCGTTGGATAGGGTCCCACCAGAGGGAGGCGACACTACCTGGGGGTGGGGGAGAGAAGGGAAGGAGGAGATAGGAAGGGGGAAGAGAGAGAGAGAGAGAGAGAGAGAGAGAGAGAGAGAGAGAGGACTGGTTAAATACAACTCTGTATTAGGACATACACATTTGACAGCGGAAGTCCTAACTAGCACAGCTGAGTCTCAGGACAAAAATATCTTTGCTCTGCAAAGGGCCCTTCAACACTTGCTGACAAGCTGTGGGGGAGACACAGCACGTCCACGCTCCCGAGGGGTGAGGCTGAAACCTCCCATTGCACACCAAAGACGACGTTCCCGTAAATGTTTCCGTGTTCTATACCACGAAATTATAAAACAGCTGTATGTGAAGGGTTAGCTCAGAAAAAGCTTTTGAAAAAAATTGCTGTTGATATTTAATGAGCACAGACAGTTGTGTTCACTGTGGTCATCTTATATAAGACAGAAATCTAGACTACTGCAGATCTCTGGGACTTGCAGGTGGTTTTACCCCAAGATGCCCATATTTAAGAAAAGCAAGTATCTCAAAGAAAACGTCTGCAGCTATACCACACAACTGTGCCAGAGAATTTAGATAAAAAATCCAAACCTTACATTTCACACTCTATATTGGCTAAATTTATCAAATTAGATGACCCTTGGGAAAACCAGATTTCTCTTTCAACAGATCTCGTTGTTATTCCTTTTTTGCTGCTTACCTAGAACAAAACGATTAACAAACTTAAAAATGAACCAGCCATACAAGCGAATCTTTTCGGTGGATATATAGAAAACAAATGAAGTCATATTCGAAAGCAAACAACACAGCTTGTTTCTCACAGAAACTTCGAAGTGGGAAAGAAAGTATTCTGCAAAACCGGCTTTAGAGATAATTTTGTACGAATCCTGACCCTGTGTAAGCCCAGGCCCCACACACTTCAGCTAGAGGTCTAACAGCAGACAAACACGATCTTTCTATACGGACAGGACCAGGTAGTTACCAGAACCCGCTCTATCCTAGCAACACAGAGAACACGTAAGAGCCTGGAGTCAGGAGACTGTTATCCATACATGGAAAGCGGTGTCCTCAGGGGCTGAGCTTCCCTGCCCACGTCCATTCTAACTTACGGTTCTTCTCTTCCTCTTTCTTCTACAAGGTCCCTGTCTGATGGACTTGGTTTCACCTAAGCAGTTCAGACAGCACGGAGAATATTTAACTTGCTATAATTAAGACGCTATTTTTGTGAAAGTCCATCATTAATTCTTTTCAACAAATCCCCAATTCTTCAATCTAAACCAGATGGCCTCAAAACTTCTAATTTGTCACCTAATACAGCCAATTGAGTTTTAAAACCCTTTCCTGGGGCCTTGCCCACTCACCACACTGCATAAGTAATGAAATTCCACCTGATCCCTCTTTTCCCTCAGTCCCTACCCAGGGGCGGTTTCCCAAGTAGCGGCCGACCCAGCCCATACATTGCTTTTCATTGTTCTGATCCACTGGTTAGGTTTTGTTCAGTGTTCCAGAAACTGACAAATTGAAAATAATAATAACATTCTTGAACAGATTTTACCATTTACAAGTAACTTTAAAAGATCTTCTGAAAATAGTTTAATTGAAAAAGATGAACAAAGTAGAAAGTATTATCCACACAGCAACCTAGAAGGGGTTCTGACCATACGAAACCCAGCCCAGCACCTACCTTCACTTAGCCGTCCCTCTGTGAGATCCAAATCCCTGTCTGTCCAGTCAAACTGAGATCTGACAGCTCACAGGGAGCTGCTCATCCATGAAACCAGAGCCGAGAACATCTAAATGCCCAAATCGGGTGGAAAACCTGTGGGAGACGACGCAGCCTACCTTCATGCCCTTTGAGGGTTGTGATAACTGAACAGGTGTTCTGTTCCATCTTCAGCAAGGTGATCTGTCCAGAATAATCGCCAACAAAAGCATACTGAGTATCGAAATCGTATCTGTGGGGCAGAGGTCAAGGATCTCGAACACAATTTATCTCAAAGATATAAAGCAGAAAATGTGCGCTTTGAAGAGAATAAGCACAAACTGAAAACTCTAAGGAAGGAAATACCCAACTGAAAATCATGCAATATGTAAACATTTTACAAAGAGTTTTAAGCTGGAATCATGGGGAAAACTAATACTCAATCATTCAACAAGAATTCATTGAATACCTGTTCCTCCTTGAACCAATGTCCTAGAACTTGGCAATAAAAATGCTAACAGCTGACTGAGAAGACAGACATGAAAACAAGTAGTTATAATCAAATTATAACAAAATGCAAAAAAGTACAATACTCAATAATGAAAAAAGCAAGAAAGAACTGGAAGAAAATGGCTATTTATGGAATGTCTCTGGAAATAATGTTAAGACCGACAGCAAGTACAGACATGAACCCATCCTTCCTTTGGCCCAGATGATTTAGCTTGAAGCCAAGAGGATGGTTCACTTCACATTGCTGTGGAGAGTGCATCAACCAAGAGGCAGTTATTTGGGGCAATAGTAAATTTAAATTGTAAAAATATATTAACTCATCACTTTTTCAGTGATGTTACGGCCGTGGAAATTTGTGGCAAATCAGCAGTTGACACACAGCAGGGCAACCACCACTTAAAGGTCAGAAGGAGCACTGTGGCTGGGCCACAACCGCGACTCTGTGCCATTTGCTCCCAATGCATATGAAAAGCCTAACTCAGAACAGAAACACTTATTTCACACATAACATATCTGAGTATTTTCCCTTGTTTGAGTCTAAAGTGTATGGTACCATTTTAAATGCTTAAACATCTCACGCTGCACATTAATTTGTAGCAAACCTTTTTTTATGAAGGCTTTCAATGGAAAAAAAGAATTTTACTACGCCAGATGTCCAACTCTGACAGCCCTGACTTTGCTGACACTAAGATACACTGCGACCACAGCTAGTCTTCGGCAAGGGCCAACTCCACGGGCAACATTGCATTTACCCGTAAAACATGTTAAAGCAGCAATTTCTTAACATCTTGGAGGTGCTGAGGCACCTTTGAGAGTATTATAAGAATTATGAACCCTCCCCACACACACAAACTATAAAATTTGTAGCCCATTATGAACTCCAGGGTCACAAGCCTTATTATATTTATATTCTATTGCAGGGTCTCCAAATAACCAATTACTAGAAAATCAATTCCTTTTTTCTTTTCTTTCTTTAACAAAAAGTCTTTCCTTTAACTTTGAAATGTAAAGGAAGAAGGGGAGGGGTTTGCATTAATAAGGGTTAGGTTCTCCAAGACTTGGTATTAAAAACGTATAGTACTTCCCAGCAGGGAATGATAAATCATTTAATAATTATTTTTAATAAACCAATTTTATACCAAGCAAAGTAGTTACACCAATTCTTAGATTTTAGGTGAAAAATCAGAAATCATCCAGTGTTTGGAACTCAATTAACAATTTATTCTTTGTTTATTTTTGTTTTTTTCTTTTAATTTTTTTTCTTTTTGCGCATTTCCCTCTTTCTTTTCTTTTGTCTTTTTTAATTTTTTCATATTTTGTTTTGGATTTTCATTTCTTAAAAATTTCTATTTTGGTCAATTAACAATTTATTCTTTTCTTTAACTTTTTTTCTCTTTTTGTGCATTTTCTTTTTTCGGTTTTTTTTTGCTTTTCATTTCTTAAAAAATTCTATTTTTTTGTGTTTTTGTCAATTATCAATTTATTCTTTTTTCTCTATTTTATTTTTTGTGTTTTGTTTTTATATTTTCTTTTCATGAATTTTCCTTTTATTTTTTTCATATTTTGCTTTGTTTTTCATTTCTTTAAAAAATCTATTTTTTGTGTTTTTTGTCAGTTAACAATTTATGACCCGGTTCAAAACGAATTATTGAGACAAGGAGCCCAAGCAGGCGGAGGCCCAGCCCTTCAAAGGACACTGCAGACAGGAAGCCCAGGACGTGAAGACGTGCCTCCCGAGCACGTCCCCGCTCCGGGTGCACATCCAGCTGACACACTTGTCGTGACCGGTGCTGACCACCCACTCTGAAGTCACGCTGAAGATGATCGCAGACACCCGGTTCTGATGAGCTGTAGGAACAGAAGGGAAGAGTCTGTGCCCTTCAGGAAGAAATGCGACCTTCAGAATCCAGTCTCGTGGGGTGAGAACTGAGGGTGACCTTCTCGACCTGGCTGGCCCAGGGAGGCGCAGACAGCCCGGTCACGGGATTGCCTGACTGTGAGGTTATCAGATCTGCTCTGCCCCGGCTCCCGACTCGGCTCCCAGGGCCCTGCCCCGCCTCGGACCCGCTGGACAGTCAGAGCCACAGACCATGGAAGAGTATGCTCAAGAGGGATTCCAATAACAGATCAGAGGACAGATGTTCACTTTGGGTAAAAACCCTCCCTACTAGTGAGTCCCATATGGAAAGCAGCAGCCGTTTCTTAAAAGAGCAACTTTTTCATTGTTCATACTTTAGTGTTTTGTCTCTTTAGAAAATACTGGCATTGCACACAAGAGCAACGATATTTTCTGTAATTAAGAAGTAGTGTAATTTGTGTGTAACTTTTTATTATTTATAAAGTATTGTGAAGTTCTATATTCCAAAATAACAGCTAAGAGTGAAGAAAGTGTTCCAACTATGACTTAACTTATGGAATATTTGTGTTTCCAGGTTAACGTAAGCCACGTAAGTGACAAATGTCTACTGCACCTGGCTGTAGACCTTGCGTGCAGCAGGTGTTTAATAAGTGCCTGGTCTGAATGAAGTCAGAGGCTAGACAGAGAAACCTGGCTCTCAGCTGTACAGGTTGCTTCAGAAGAACTGAGGAAGTCTGTCTATAAATTAATTAGAAAACACTGCAACTCCCTGGGAATATGGGCTAAAGCATGAACAGACATTCATAAAGGATGACAGAAGGGTTAGCGTTACATACACCCTACATAATCATTTTAACTTGGGAGCTCTTGTGACTATCAAACTGGCAGAGAGCACTTACAAAGAGCACTGTTATAAAGGTTTAGAGAGCAGGCACTCTCAGCCTCCACTCATAGGGTTGCAAAATCTGCACACCTGCTGGGAAGAGGTTTGCAAATAAATCTAGAGCATTAAAAACTTTTTAACATTTGACCCAGTTATTCCACTTTTATGAATTTGTCTTAGATAGAAGTAATTAGAATCAGAATAACAGTCAAAAACACACGAACATACATATATATGAAATGCACACACAGATATATATACACACATGCACACACATACACTATCATATCTGTTAGTGAGTGGTTGTCATCAAAAAATGGAAGTAGTATTCATGTTCAAAAATAGAAGAATGGCCCTGGCCAGTTTGGCTCAGCGGTTAGAGCGTCGGCCTGCGGTCCGGAGAGACCCGGGTTCGGTTCCCGCTAAGGGCACGTACTTCGGTTGCAGTTTGTCCCCGGCCCTGGTTGGTCGTGCGGGTGGCAGCCACTCGATGTGTCCCTTCACGTCGATGTTTCTCACTCTCTCTCCCTTCCTCTCTCTCCCTCCCACTCTATCTGTACAAAAAATGGAAAAAATATCCTCGGGTGAGGATAAAAAAAAAAAAAAAAAAATAGAAGAATGGTTAAATCTGATACATCCACCCAAATGGACTAGTATACAAAATGTTAAATGTTAATAAGCAGGTAAAGAATAGTAAATAACACCAAAAAACTAATAGTCTCTCACATAATTGGGGTAACATAACTAAAAAGTTAATGTGAAAACCTAATTTTGATCATATGAAATGGTGTCCTACTCTTGAATTTTTTATACTCTTGTATTTTCCAAATTTTGTGTCCTAGTTTTGTGTACGTAGATCTACTTCTGTGTTTGTGTGTTGTGTGTGTGTGTGTGTGTGTGTGTGTGTATTATAATTACCTGGATAGGTCTTGATAAAGTTCATTTTATTAAAATCTTCAGAAACATGAAATTCCTAAAAACAAAAACACATGCAATAAGAAAATAATTGCGATTTAAAAAACAACAGTAACTTAACTTTGACAACAAAGTGAGATCCAGAATGAACTATCATCAGAACCGGGGCTGGAGATCAGCTATACAACAGTAATACAGATTGCTCTTTCTATCAGACCTGTCCTCAGGCTACCCTTTGGCTTGGGGACCAGATCAAACTAAGCAGTGCCACGGACCAGCACAGCATTTCTGTCCAGTTCTTCTTCCACCAGTGGGTGCTTTGAATCCCCTTCTCCTTCTAACTGCAAAGGAAGTATCTTGCTGATTTTTCCCTCGGCTACACCAAAAATTCCTCAAGATGATATGCATAAAGCAAAATTGCAAAGACCCCATTACTAAGAGAGTTCTCAGCTACAGTGAAAATAAAACAGGGTATTTCAGCAATGTAAGGGAGAAAACTAGACATATTTAATATAAACACAAAAAAAGAAAATTAAGAGGTTGTGGGTGGTTTTCTTTTTTTATACTCTTGTATTTTCCAAATTTTTATACACTATATAATACTTTATAACTAGAAAAATTAGAAGCTTACTGAAAAAAATAAGCTTCAACATACAACCAAGAACATAAAATTCTAAAAAAAAAAGCCCTAATAAAACATTCTGTCGACCAATATACTAAATTGGTAAGTTCTTAAGGCTCTAGGCAACATGGACTTTATAAATTGTTGACTGCTCAGACTGAAAAAACAAAAATACTAATTCCTTGTTCTCCATCTCGGTTTTGCAAACTATAAAAGAGTATTAGCATTTTAAAGACAGTAATCTGTACTGGGTAGAAGATCAATAGATCAATAGCTAACTAACGATAGAGTGGATTTACATTGCCCTTTCCACTGAAGAGTTATAAGAGTTTCTATAGGCCATCCTATTACTTATCCCTTGAACCAGGAGCCACAAGAAGGTCCCTAGAAAAATAAATGCTCCACGGTTGCCACCACTTGAGAAAGAATTTGAGACTGAAGTTCGTGGGCCCTTGTTATACCTGTACAAGCACATCACCAAGATAGCCCTGTAAGATTTTCAGAAGGAGAAGAGCCGGAATGTGCATATTCCACTACAGAACGTATTTACAGCAGCCCCAGGCTCACAGGGCACCGAGCTCATCAATCCCCACCTACAGCCCCAAGTCCTTACCATCTGCCTACTACTGAGTGGATTGTTCATGCTGAGAACCTGTCTTTGTACTGGCTATTTCCTTCTTGGCCCAGAAAGACATAAACAACAAATATAAACTGAAGAAGAAATAGAAAATTTATAACAAGTGAGTGAAGGGATTAAATTAGTAGTCAAGAAACTTTCCACAATGAAAAACCCAGGACATCAGACGGTTTCTCTGGTAACTTCTTCCAAGCTTCAAGTCTGAGTCTCTTAGTACTCAATAATTTTTTTTTTAATTTTATTATTTTTTTATTTTTTTATCCTCACCCGAGGATATTTTTCCATTTTTTGTACAGATAGAGTGGGAGGGAGAGAGAGAGAGAGAGAGAGAGAGAGAGAGAGAGAGAGAGAGAGAAACATCGATGTGAAAGGGACACTTCGAGTGGCTGCCACCCGCACGACCAACCAGGGCCGGGGACAAACTGCAACCGAAGTACATGCCCTTAGTGGGAACCGAACCCGGGTCTCTCTGGACCGCAGGCTGACACTCTAACCGCTGAGCCAAACTGGCCAGGGCTTTTTTAAATTTTAAAATGGGCAAAGGTCTTGAATAAATATTTCTCCAAAGAAGAATTACAAATGACCAACAAGTACATGAGATGCTCAACATCACTAGTCGCTGGGTAAACGCAAATGAAAACTATAATGAGATACCACTGGGATGGCCACATTAAAGACAAAATAACCAGTGCTGGTAATGATGTAGACAAACCAGAACCCTTACAAGCTGGCCGTGGGAATGTACAGGGGTACAGCCACTTCGAAACAAACAGCTTGGTGGTTCCTCAGTGAGTTAAATACAGACTTAACCATATGACTCCCAATTCCATTCCTAGGTATATATACCTAATAGAATTGAAAACTTGGGTTCACATACAAACTTGCACATGCATGTTCATAGCAGTATTATTCAGAAAAAAAAAAAAGTGACAACAACCCACATGTCCATCAATTGATGCATGGATAAACAAAATATGGTCTATCTACATAATAATAAAAAAGAATGAAGTACTAATTCAAACTATAATGCAGATGAACCTAAAACATTACGGGCTAAGTGAAAGAAGCCAGACATGAAAGGCAACACATACTACATGATTCTACTTACATAAAAGGTCAGAACAGGCAAATGCCTGGGCTCAGAAAGGAGACTGGTGATTGCCAGGAGCTGGGAAAGGGGAAGGGGGTGTGACTGCTAATGGGCTTGGGGTTTCTTTGGGGGAGGGGATGTGATGAAAATGTTCTGGAATTAGAGTGTTAATGGTTGTATAATCTTGTGAACATACCAGAAAACCATGAAATTGCACACTTTAAAATGGTGAATTTTATGGTATATGAATTATATCTCAATTAAGAAAATATATATATGTATATATACACATAGATGCACACAATCTGACCCACAAAATACCAATCTACAATAAATTAGGAATGTAAATATCTGATCCTTCACCAAACATATCTTGTGAAGCACTGCCCTAAAAAGCTAGACAAGTGGTTGGTTGAATGACTAATTACTAATGTCATTCTCCTTCCCCCTTCCTGTAACAGGTGTGCATGCATGCATGTGTGCGTGTGCATGTGTGCGTGTGCATGCATGCATATGCACACACCCAGGTTCCCCACCATGCTCTCCTGGCCCTGGCCCCCTTTGTGGTCAGGGATGGGGCTGCTACCGGCTCGAGTCCACTGCGCGGAGACCGTGCCTCGTGGGCCTGCACACCCTACCACCCGTCATGACAGCATTGAGATCCATGGAACTTATTTAAAATTAAGCGCTCATTAAAATTAATTCATGTTTCGGTCTAATAGCTATACTGAATTCAATATTTTCTATGCCAATCAGGCATTCACTGTTAACTTTATTTAAAATGTCCAACAGACACGAACATGGGGAGGTTAACATAATGAATAGGTGCTGAAAAGTACCTACCATGACGGCTCCGTTATCCTGGCCCACAAATATCCGTCTGCTATCGTGATGGTAAGTCATGGCTGAGCAAGGAGCTGCCAGAAAGACAAAGACCGTATTACCAGCAAAGCTAAGCACTGGGGCATTGTTCAAAATTCATTATCAAGCCCCGCCGGAGTGGCTCAGTGGACTGAGCACCGTCCCATGGACTGAGAGGTCCTGGCTCGATTCCTGGTCAGGGCACATGCCCGGGTTGTGGGCTCGATACCCGGTAGGGGGTGCGGGAGGCAGCCGATCCATGTTTCTCTCACGTTGATGTTTCTCTCTCTCTCTCTGTAAAAAAAATCAATAAAAACGCTTTTTAAAAAAAAAATCATTACTAAAAAGAGCTAAACGATTTACGTTAATAAAAAAAAGAGGGCAGCACTGGCCAGTCAGGCTCAGTGGTTAGAGCGTCGGCCTACGGACCAGAGTCCTGGGTTCGGTTCCCGCTAAGGGCATGTACCTTGGTTGCAGTTTGGTCCTCAGCCCTGGTCGAGGTCGTGTGGGTGGCAACCAGTCAATGTGTCTCTCTCACATCCATGCCCCCCCCCACTCTATCTGAAGATAAATGCAAAAAAAGAGGGTAAAATGGTTTTGTAAAAAATAATGATGTAAATTGAAAATGCTATTAAAGATCTTTCTGTTGTTTTAATTTAAAATTCTCATATAGAGTTATTTTTAAAACTTTGGGTGAAGCGATCCAGGACGAAGTTTCATCTGACGCTTCCGGAAAGTCTGGGACCAGTGCTTACAGTGCGTGATCCACCCTCAAATTCAGCAGGCCATCCCCCCCCCCATCACAGGTAAGAGCAGCTGTGATGTGTGGAAAGAGGGGCTCCCAGTACTGGAATTCCCACTCTGAGGCAGATGTGAGCAAGCTGAAAAAACCACTTTGGAATTACTTTTCCCCCTCAACGGCCAAAAAAGGTTCCCTTGTACAATGACACAAACCCCAGTGTGTAGTAAGTGAATTTGTGAGGTGAAGACACTTTTCCTTGTCCACAGCAGGAGCATGTGACTGGGTAGCACCTGTTTCCTCATGTACAGACCCCTCCGGGTTCTGGCTACCCCTCCAGACAGCCTGGGCCAGATAATGAGTTTCAGGAAAAAAGAAACTCTACCTCATCTCCTTCTGCTACAAATCAGAATTAATGTGATTTAGAAAATGGAACATTTGGCAGAGGAAATGTTTGGGTTCATTTCAGCCGAGGAATTTTAAGTGACCAAGGAGGAGCCACAACAAGGAAATGCATGCCAAGAAAAAACAACAACAAACTTAAGTTTACTTTGAAATAAAATTGCTTATGAAAAAGGAAAAAAAACATATACATAAAGTCACCATTTGAAAATTGTTTAATTTAATTTCAAGTTCTCTCTCTATAATGGGCTAATATTCTTCACCAAAGGAAGAAAATAAACCATAATACTGGATTGCATTCAAAGGCAAGAACACAGCTACCTGCATGATCAACCTACAGAAAGTGACTGTTTGAGTTGCAAAGAACCACCTGCTTGAAAGATAGGTACCGCTTTTGTCTGTACACAAAACAATTAGAAGTGACAAGAAGCCTGTACATCCTTATTCACCATATTGCTGAATAATTTGCAGCCCAAGCTGCAAAAAATGATCATGTTTAAGAATTATAACCAAAAGCTGTGGTACATATACACAATGGAATACTATGCAGCTGTAAGAAAGAAAGATCTCTTATCCTTTGAGACGACATGGAGGGACATGGAAAGTATTATCCTAAGTGAAATAAGCCAAGCAGAAAAAGACAAATACCACATGATCTCACTTATATATGGAATATAATGAACATAACAGTCTGAGGAATACGGTAGACCCAGAAACATGGAAGTAGGGCACAGACTGACATCCCTCAGAAGTGGGGGTGGGGGGGGTGGGAAGAGATAAACCACAGAACTTATATGCATGTATGCATGACCAATTGACATAGACAACAAAGCCGGGGACGGGGCAGGGGTGGGGTGGGGAAGGGGGTGCCAATGGGGTAAAAAAGGAGAAACATCTGTAACAAATAAATAAATAAATAAATTTTTTAAAAATTTTAGCACAAAAAAAAAAAAAAAAGAATTAGAACCAGTGTGGCTCAGTGGCTGAGCATGACTCATGCACCAAGAGGTCACCAGTTTGATTGCAGGTCAGGGCACATGCCCAGGTTGTGGGCCTGATCCCCAGTGGAGGTGTGCAGGAGGTGGCCAATCGATGTTCACGCTCATCAATGTTTCTATCTCTCTCTCCCTGTCCCTTCCTCCCTCTCTTAAATCAATAAAGAAAAAAAAAGGTTTTTAATTTATAAAAGAATTATAACCACAAAGATATATATGTATCTTCATATACAGCCCTCTTTAATAACCACACATAAAATTATCATTGGCAAATCAAATCACGCTTTGATGATTTCAAAGATTCACTGTCATCATTTTTACTCCCTTTTCAGCTGGTACTAAAATCTTAATGCTTTAAACTTCTTTTTAATTCTTTTTATGCCTAACCCTCTAACAAACTGTTCGTAAATATGTAAGTCCTTTTTTGTGTAAAAAATACACTGTGCCGAGTTATTTGGTGAGGCTGTAGAATTCTTGTAGTTTAAACAAAAAGCTTCCCTAGTTTATTTGTCTTGTATATAAAGATGTCTTGGCTTTTATTCCTAGAAGAGAAGCTTCTAGTGAGATAAGCAATAAATTTTTTTTTTAAAGTTTGGATATTCTCATAGTTTTATAAACGAACAAAATATAAATCTGTGGCCTACTGCTGTCCCAAATCATCTGCTTCAACTCTAGTTTTGTAAATAAAGTTTTTGTTTTGTTTTCCTGCAAGACAGCCAGGCTCCTCCTTTTTGCATTGTTTGTGATCACTTTGTGCTACAAGGGCAGAAGAGTTAATAGTTGCCACAGAGATTGTTTGGTCCAAAAAGTCTTAATATTTACTGTCTGGCCCTTTCAGAAAAGCTCAAGGACCCACCCCAGAACTGTGGTGGGGAGCACAGTTTTGGAGTCAGACACGCGTGGCCTGGAATTCCTACCACAAGCAATCAACTTAACCCCCCTGGCCTCCGTTCCCTCACCTACTAATGGTGAAAATATCACCTTCCTTCCCCAGTTGTTGTGATGGCTTCATAAAGTGACATTTTTTTTTTTTTTAGGTCATGAGGTACACAATAGATACAGAAACTAAGGGTTACTGTTTTTCTTCAGCTAAGGCAGATTGTGAAAGTTGTTTTTGTTATGGGAGGTAATATTCTGAAACATAATCAGATTACATATAGCAATACACAAAGGCCTGGCTCATTGATCAGTCAGGTCCTGGGAAAAAGTCTAAATTAGTATCTTAAATTGGGTAAATCTACAGACAGCATTTAGAGCCAACCTGCACTTCTCTTCTCATATTTTGAATTTGTTTTAATAAAAGTCATGACTTTTATTATTTGTAAAAGTCATCCTAAAACAGACAAGCAATTATTTCTCAGAATTCATTCATTCTGTTTTCTCCTGGCAGTGTTCCTGCAGCTGCATCAGTAGATCCATCTCCAGATGAATGCAGTAAAGAAGCTTCTGGAAGCAACAAGCTAAATACGTGTAAGTACAAACATGCAGCAGTCAGCAGAGACGCTGGGCCTGTTCTTTCCAGTTTCTATGGTCTCTCCAGCCACAGTGTTCTGGGAACTATTTCCAGGGGTACCATTAAGCCAGGTTAGCAAGGAATGGCCAAAGCCACGTGCCCTGGACCTAAGAGCCAAAGAAGAGTAACCTCTTCTGCCAGGTTTCGGTGCCTGGGACAGAAATTAATTACAACGCTGTGTGCTAAACATCTGGGCAAACTACAGTCAAAGAGTAACTGAACTGAATGTAGAACACACTCCGTCTCAGTCTCTCTCTATCTGAATGCGCATGAACTAACTCCAAGGCTCCTCACCTATGGAGATTAACCTATGGCCAGAATGTGAAGAGCGGGGAAAGGAGAGATGGGAGGAGTCACGGCAGCAGCTTTACCAAGACTGTCCGCACACGCAGTGAAATACCCCAGCACTGCACGGTTCCTCGGGTTTCACTACTTCCAGTTATCGGATCCATCCTCGGGCCGCTGGAAGGCGTTATCAGTCTGAAAGAAACCCTTTGTTTCGTTGGGTAAAGGGTGGGCTCAGAGGCCCAAGGTTTCCCACTCTCCTCTGCCCCCCACTCCAAAAATATCCCAAAGTAAACTGATCGGACAGGCCCCATGAGCAGGCTGATGATGACATCAGTCACTTCATATCTCAGAGGAGTAACCAAGGTTATGCTTCCTCAGCAAATACAACAAATTATGATTAGATATGCTTCTAACGTGCTCCATATTATAAAGTTTTATGGTGCCTTTTATAGCAGTGACCTTTACACCAGTAGACCAACAAGCTGACTTCATTTTCGGCGAGTGGCGATGGAGACAGGTGCTGAGAAGCCTGCCCGCACTGCAGGTGCAGACAGAACAAACGGCGCCCTGGCCCGCTGCGCGCGGTGTGCAGCGACTGACCACAGGATCCGGGCAGTGCACGTGCACGTGCACGGGAACACGTGCAGATGAGAAAGTGCGGGCCCAGAGAGGGTGCCGGGGGGATGACACCCTGACTGCAGAGAATGGGCTGAATAACCGGCTGCCCTGTGTTTCCAACAACCCCGCTGCCCCATGAACAACCCCGAAGAAGGCTGTCGCCAGTGTCTGGAACAACTGGCAAGAGGTCTTCCTCGGAGAACTTGACAATGGCCTTCAGAAGCAAAGCCATCCCGCATGCCCTAAAGCCTCTGTTCTTCTCCCAGGGGGTCCTCTGAATACTGCAACCTTCACTGAGGAAAATCCTCATTAGAGACCAAAACCACAAGGAAGTTAGCAGCTCTGGACGCCTTCTGTGTGGCCATTTGGGATAACACAGTCCAACCCAGCTGCACCCCGACAGGGCTCTCTCGCAGAAAGGATGAAGAAAGAGGGGGGAAGGGTGGCCCTGCTGCTCACATCCACAGGAAGCACTGGAATTTAAATTAACTTCCTGTCGCTACAGCCAGGGCGGCCTTAAAAACCTCAATGCAAAAGAATGATCTAGATTTATTTTTAGAACACATTTAGCTACTGAGAAAACTCTCTGTTTAGAATGTGCTGTCCGTGGGACCAAATCTTCATTGGAACCCAGAGGGCTGTGAGAGGGTTGGGCACAAGGCCAGTGAGGAGGGTCTGGGGTGTGTGCAGAGCCCCTTTTCAGGTCAATACCAGCTACTCCTAAGTATAAAGTCACTACCAGGGTAAGTTGGCAAAATTAAGGAACACCTGTGGGGGGAGGGGAGGCCCCTCCCTTTTTTATTTCGTTTTGCTCAAGTTTGCTTCAGTTAAGCCAGTAAACCCAACTTCCTCTGCAGCTTTCCTGCAGTTGGGCACAGACTGCGGGAGGTATCGGCAACTGAGGACCTCATTCCGAAAGCCAGCAGCACTGGTCCCTGAGCCGCTTTGAAATTAAATCACCAAGGACATGAGAGACCTGTCCCGCTACTTACAGGCCATTGTGTGGTAGATGCTGGGCCAGTACTGGCCGCTGTCTCTTTTCAGCCATACTCGGATGGTTCTGTGGAGGAAAGGAAAGAAACAAATAGCAATTGTATCTTCCTGTATGCTCCTGTAAAATGTATTTCTTTTATTTTCAATACTGTGTCCCAATTAACTTACAAAGTTAATCAATTGGACAAACACATACAGGAGTGGGCAAAAGTAGGTTTACAGTCCTGAGTCCATGAAACAGAGCTAATAAAGGTCCTGTAATCAGCATAACCTGCATGTCTTCTTCCACACAACAACTGTAGACCTGCTTTTGCCCATGCCTGTACATACACACATTCATACAGTATATAGTACATTTACATACAGCACGAATACTCTATATACACACCTATTACATATAGTCATACTGTATATCATATGCCCATATGTGGTAAGTCAGGAGTCTGGATTTGAAATCACTAACAATATGGAAAATGCTCATGATCTACATACAAAGAAAACGGAGACTCATTCACTGCTTCTTGGTAGAACCGAACTGTGTGGACGCAGTGGCCCGACGTGTGAGCCATGCGGAGAGCCGGTGAGCGTGGCAGGGACGTTTCTGGAGATCCTGGAGACGCGCGTGCAAAGCAGAGCCCACGCCACAGCTCGCTCACCCAGAACCCCCGTCTCCACGCCAGGCCTTGGGGACTCTGCTTTCCTCAGGGAACACACAGATGAGGACATCCGGCGCACGGGCCGGGAGTGACAAATCGCTAAAATAGCCCAAGTTCCACGTTTTGGCTAGTTTCTCGAGGAACAGCAGGGAATACTGTGACCCCTGCTCGGCCATGTGACCCCTGCTCGTCCGCTCGCAGAACCTCAGAGCGCTCTGCCCCGTCTCCTGTCCCTGTTGTCAGCGCTGTCACAGTCATTCCTGCGTTCCTAACAGTGACACAGATTCTGGCACCCAGCCAGCACCGGCTTACTGGCGACAACCCCGACTAAATGCTGGCATTAGTGTGTGTCCATTCTGACTGAAGTTCAAGACAAGTAAGACTGGTCCATGAGGATCTGATGTTTGCTTCTGGGGGGCACAGAATGCTAAGGAGTATGGGGGAACTCGCTGGGTAAATGGCAGGCTCCAGGGGTTGGTGCCATGGGTGCACTCACTTGTCAGAACCCATCCCACCACGCTGAAGGTCTGTGCAGATTCCCGTGTGTGACTGGACTGTGACAAAAGAAAACAAAGACTAGATCTTAACCTTCATTCATCCGAGCAGGTCAGATGATAAGTCAGATGACCCAGCAGCACAGTGGGCATCATGCTGGTTTGTACGTGAACTGTAGGCATTTGTACAACATGCCCTCTCTTCCGGCCACCGCCGTTGGCCACAGAGGAACCTTTGCCAAGCTGAATCATTCGGGATTTTTCTTTATATCCCAACCCTGATTACAGCTGGCTAGACCGAAATGGGCGTCTGATGCTAGGTGAATAAATCGGTTCCTTCCCTGGGAAATCGGAAACCAAGAAAGAGAACAATAGATCCGTATGTCTCTAGTAGCTGAAATGGCTGTTTCTGGTCATGTTTTGCAACTGAGACTGGAGGACTGCATACATTAAAAAAAAAAAAAAAAAGTTTAAGAATGAGGCTGAGCTATGGAGAGAACCAGAAATGAGTTGAAGAGAGTCGAGGTGGAAAATCCATCATGCCAGCTGATCTTGATGTGAAGCTATGTCCCTAGACTTGGCTTCTGGGAGGCAGACACCCTGGCATATTCACCATAATACCCACAGCAGCTTAAACCAGTCTAAGTTATTTTGTTGTTTGCTATAAGCAGGTACTAATACACTATGTCTGCATGAGACACCAAGAAAAGTCCCAAACACGGTCTCTTCATTCAAACACATTTAACAAAGTAAGATAACGAGGCAGGCTCTTTTCTTTCTCTCTCTCTCTCTTTTTTGAGGTGCCTATATTGTGACAGGAAGTTCTAGAAAGTCCAAGTTCATATCCAAAATTAAAAGACAGAGAGAGGGAGATCAGACTAAAGCGTGTATAAACAAACGTTTGATTTTTACAGTTTCTAATTCAATACCTTAATTCAAAATCTAACACTCGTGGAGGAAACGTTTAAACACTCTGGTGTTACTTGGTTACTGTGCATGATTACTTGGCTTTCTTCTTTCACAAACCTCAAAGGTTAAAACTTTCTCATGATATGCTTCTTTCTTGTTTGGAACCATTTAAATCAAGTTATGAAAAATACTTAAAGCATGGGAAAATACTCATGACATGATGTTAAGTGAAAGCCCTATACAAACTGATAAATTCAGCATAATACCAACTGTGTTTTATTTATTTATTTATTTATTTATTTATTTTTTTATTTTTTAATCCTCACCCGAGGACATTTTTCCATTTTTTGTTCAGAAAGGGTGGGAGGGAGAAAAAAGAAGAGAGAGAGAGAGAGAGAGGGAGAGAGAGAGGGAGAGAGAGAGGGAGAAACATCGACGTGAAAGGGACACATCGAGTGGCTGCCCCCTGCACGACCCCAACCAGGGCCGGGGACAAACTGCAACCGAGGTACATGCCCTTAGCGGGAACTGAACCCCGGTCTCTCTGGACCACAGGCTGACGTTCTAACTGCTGAGCCAAACTGGCCAGGGCGATACCAACTGTATTTTAAAATGCAATCTGACCAAACTTCTAGATCCAACTACCAATTTACAGAAAATACAGAGAAATATAATAAACACTACCACAGGGGTGCATTTAGCAAAAACTGAGATTGTAGGAAAGTCTACAGACAAATAACTCCATTTTCCTGCAAGTAATTTGCGAAGGAGGGGGAAAGAGTGATAGAGGCCAGCCTGTGAAGAAAATGGTTTCAGAGGCATATTAAGCGATCACAGTGCACAGACTTATTTGGATTTCAGTTCAATCAAGCTGTTAAATACACGTACATCATTATGAAACCACTGAAAATATGAATACTGACTAGGTATTTCATGTTATTTATTTTTATTTATTTATTTATTTTTTATCCTTACCCGAGGATATTTTTACATTTATCTTCAGACAGAGTGGGGAAAGGGGGGAGAGAGAGAAAGAGAGAGAAGGAGAGAGAGACAGAGAGAGAGAGAGAGAGAGAGAGAGAAAGAGAGAGAGAGAAAGAAACATCGATGTGAGAGAAACACATCGATTGGTTGCCACTCACACAACCCCAACCGATGCTGGGGACAAACTGCAACCAGGGTACGTGCCCTTGGCCAGAATCAAACCTGGGACTCTTTGGTCCACAGGCCAACGCTCTAACCGCTGAGCCAAACTGGCCAGGGCTATTGCATGTTATTTAAAAAGTGCTGTTCATTTCCTTAGGTGTGATAATGGTGTTGCAGGTTTTTGCCTGTTTGCTTTTTAAGAAGCAATCATTCCTTACCAAGACGCTGGCCCGTTCTCAGCACGCCCACCACAGTGCAGCCTCCTCTCAGGTTACCTGGGCCCTTCCCTCTGGTCCTTGTCAGGCATGGCCATTAGCAGCTACATCCCCCAAGGAGCTATGCATCCCACTGTCCCTGTGCTCAGAGCCCACCAGGGGTTGGTTGTTTCAAATCAGGGTTTCAACCAACCTAGACCCTGCATCCCAGAGAGATGTGATCAAGTGGCCCAAATATAAGGAGCACAGGTTATGTTCTAAGCCCTCCTCCCCCACCCAGAACTTTCCTCAGGCAGCAGTTTATCTGGGCACATCGCAGGATGGGTACCACTGCAGTATGACTCCCTCGTCAAAAATAATCAGCAGAAGCTCACAATGGTGATCCCGAGGTCTGAACTACTAACACTACACTACATTTTGTTGATTATATTTGATGTCACTTAACAAAGAGTGCTTATGGATACATTTTATTACTTATGTTCAACACAGGGCTTGAAGCCAAAGGAGCTGTAATAAGTGAAAGGCCAACTGCCCTGGAAGCATCAAATCTGCTCACAGATTCTGCTCCATTTCCAGAGACAGGCAGAGGCCGGGCACTTGAAGATCAGGGCGGCGTGCAGGGCCTTGTCAAGGTCACTGCCTTCACGCACACAGGGTCACAAAGGGGTTGGACCTGCTAGCTCCCTCCCTGTTAGGGTTTTTAAGTGTCTAGAGAACAGAATGCTGGCACATTCTAAAGCCCTTCAAATCAACCGCCAAAGTGTGGATCAGGAATGCGCAGGGAGCTCAGTGGAGGACTCGGGCACGTGCTCGTCCCTGTGTCCCCTCGAGAGAAGAGCAGGTTCAGACAGCAGAGCCCGCTGCGAGCCAGAACTCTAGAGGTTGTCTCTTCCAACCGATCACCTCCCCTGGGCAGCGTCAGAATGATATTTAAACTAGCCCAAGGTCACAGTGGAACCTGCCTAGACCCCAGCATTTTGGAAACAGTATTATTTCCTTTGGACAAGCGTCAGTACTACAACTTGATCTGGACCCAGCTGACACACTAGGAAAGGAGCAAGACTTAAATGATCTCTTGGGGTGGTTCATCCGAAAAGTGTTAATCAGGTCCAGGCTGAGAGTAGACCAGCCTTGCTTGGGAATCAGGTTCCAAGTTAAGCATTTGACCTTGGTAATCAGCTCTACCTCTGTATTCACGTCTTCTGTCTGGAATTCCCTTCCTTCGGGTTTTCAAACCACATTCTTTCCCTTCCTTAGACAATGCATTAAAATCTCCCACTTCCAAGATTAAATCAAAACAATGTTAGGTTGATCCCCAGCACTCCAGCACTTCCAAGAAACTAACAAAGTTGTATTATTTCTACTAAGTAATATAGGAATTTGTTTTGTGTTTTCTTCAGAACATGTCTCGTTGGTTTAACAAATGGCTGTAAAAACAGGCTTAAGTTGGGCTGCTTACTAAAAAGTCAAGAAACTCCACAGACAAAATAAAATTACTGTTCAATAAATTGGAAGTAAAATCTACTATTCAATAAGTTGAAAGCAGCACAATAATAGTTTAGTAACATTTTACAAGCGCAAACTATTATAAACTCTAGGATGGTATTAATAAACCAATAAACCATATGATCACTAAAGTGTCAAGATCAAACAGTTTTAGTTTTACAAAAACCACAATATTTTCTGCCTAGATGAATATCTCAGCCATTCTCTCCACTAACATAAAACAACTTAACTTTTCTTAATATTTTGACAAATTTACACCCACTCACCTAAACTAATTTTATGTTTTTCTTACTGTTTATTCTATCCATTTCTCTAGTGCATGGATTTTCTTTAATATTCCAAGACCAAGTGCATCTGAAAAAAAGTCTTCTCTTAAAACCTGAGAAACATGGTCATTCTGTGCCAAGCTCTATTTTTAAGTTATTTTAAAACAATAGTCTGACATTTTTCCAAAAGGTACTTAGAAAGGAAATGTGTCATTTCTTTCAGTGCCTACATAAATGTTTTCAAACTTCCCCACGCTGCGGATTTCCTCGTGCAGGGCTCTGCCAGCCGTCTCCTCGGCCTTCTCGTTAGAGGACAGCCCCACAGGTAGCTAGTGTCTTCCATGGAGAGACGAGGAAAGGCATCTCTGTGCATTGTTATATGTACCTAACCACAATGTACACACACTGCCAGCCGTCTCCTCGGCCTTCTCGTTAGAGGACAGCCCCACAGGTAGCTAGTGTCTTCCATGGAGAGACAAGGAAAGGCATCTCTGTGCACTGTTATATGTACCTAACCACAATGTACACACACTGACAGCCGTCTCCTCGGCCTTCTCGTTAGAGGACAGCCCCACAGGTAGCTAGTGTCTTCCATGGAGAGACAAGGAAAGGCATCTCTGTGCACTGTTATATGTACCTAACCACAATGTACACACACTACCATCCCCTTGCCTATCGATAATGACACATTTGTTTTCTAGATAAATGAAATCTCAAAGTTAGATTGCAGCACTTTATTTTAAATACTTCAGACTGAAATGTTTTTAAAGTGTATTATTACTGTGCAGGAATAAGCAAAGGAACAGCTGAAAACAATGTAAAGTGCCATTTCTAGTATTCTCATAATTTTTTGTCAGCACTGTAAATTGGAACTGACTCTTGGGCAAAAATTTTGTTATTTTGCTTCATACAGTGAGAAACAAATTTCCCACCTAATAATAATAATAATGATACCAACAACAGTAATGACAACAATGAAAAATTGATTTAGGAATTCCATGCTTGGCAACTGATCCTGAAGATTATTTAATAGGATGAAAAAGAACTATACATTTAAAAAGTTCATATGAGCATCAATCAAAGGAATAAAAATTGAAAAAAATGTTAAATAATGATAGGTTTATGACATTCATCAATAGCTCATAAAGTCATTCAAAATTAGTTGTGAAGAACATAGAACCATGAAAAAAGTTTATGAAATACTAATTTTTTAAAAAAGCATACTATAGCCTGGCTGGTGTGGCTCAGTGGTTGAGTGTCATCCCATGTACCAAGAGGTCGCCGGTTCGATTCCTGGTCAGGATACATGCCCAGGTTGTGGGCCTGATCCCCAGTAGGGGCATGCAGGAGGCGGACAATTGATGTTCTCTCTGATCGATGTTTCTCTCTCTCTCTCCCTCTCCCTTCCTCTCTCTCTAAAATCAATAAAAAAAAAAAAATTTTTAAAGCACAATATAAAATGATGTAACTAACTTCCATAACTACGCCGAGTCAGGCTGTGCAGGGAGGGGAAGAGGCTGAGTGGGGGCAGGTAGAAGAGAAGGTACCCTACCTGAGGGCAGGCAATGACTGGTTCCTTGTGGGGCCCTGGAGGAAATACCCGGAGCTGAGCCGAGAGGGGAAGCAGTTCCCGGGTCCCGCTCAGCAAGCCCTAACGAGCCAGCACCTCCTCATGAGCCCGCTGCAGCCACCCTCCACCAGCTTCTAGCTAGCTAACCCCCACACGCGTGAAAGGACCAGCTGACACCAGCAGAGCTGACACACACGAGTGGGCCTGGCTGTGTGACCAGAAGGGCTGTCCGGGTGACCCACAGGCTCAGGAACATTCATAATACATTGGAAAGCCACTGAAATTTGAGGCGGCTTTTTATGGCGCGATAGCTAACTGAGACAAGGTCATCTGTTCAAACAGAATACCTTTAAGAAGATTTAGGAACCTGATCTTAAAATTAAAAACAGCCTTCGTCCCCTGACCAGCCTGCGGACCAAAGAGTCACAGGTTCGATTATGGTCAAGAGCACGTACCTCATTTGCCATTTGGTCACTGGTCCCGGTCAGGATTGTGCAGGAGGCAACCAATCAATGTGCCTCTCTCATCAATGTTTCTCTCTCTCTCTCTCTCTCTCTCTCTCCCCTTCCCACTCTATCTGAAAATCAATGGAAAAATATCCTCAAGTGAGGTTAAAAAAAAAAAATAGCCTTTGCTATTAACTTCGTGCCAAGGATTCCAAAGTACTTAGTAAACAAACAACTCCACTTTAACTTTTAATTTAAACACAGGGTCAAAAACTGAAGAAATTACTGTAAAAGCATAAATGAAGTTATTACTCAAATGTTGTTCAATATTTTTCACTTCTCTACCAAGGATAATAAATCTGTATGTTCTTTTACCTCATTACAGTAGATACTTGAAAAGCAGACCAAAACCCACAGTTCTGATTAGGAATAAAGTACTTATTCCAGGAAGATTAATCTTTGATCTTCTCAGAGATACGCCTGAGGGTGAGAATAGGCAGAGAGGCTCCTTTTATTTTCTTCCAGCCCCTTTGTTTAACTCCTTCAAAGAGCTGACTAGAAGGAAGTTAAAAATATACATCAGGGAATCACCAAATCTATAAAGCTTCATCTAATCAAGCTAAATACAGTGGGAGCAATGACAGACCTTAAAGGATGAATTTTCTTCAGAAAAGCAATGTCTCCCAAGCCAAGAGGCATCTGTGGACATCATGATCAATACCATGTTTAAACCTGTAACTCCCTAAGAACATACATTTGGGCTCTGTGCATGTTATTTCCCAGTATGATCACCGTGAAGACTGTGCCCACACTTGGACAGGCAGATTCCAACACGCACACGAGTGTTCCTGTAAACTCACAAGGGCACCTTCCACCTCGCCTGACAAGTCAGCATTTCTAAAACCAGATCTTTTCTAAAATTTCTCAAAAAAAAACCCTAATCATCTCCAAACAATTTAATATTTAATAAAGCAATTTAACCGTATTTCAAGTATAAACTGAGAGAGAGATTATCCAATTCATCAATCAAAAAGAGAATGCAGAGCAGAGCATATGTTACAAATTAAGCCCAAGGCCTGATTTCTTTTAAACTGTGAGCAAAAATGGTATGCTTGAGGGAAACGTATTTTCCAGTCTCTCTTTGGACTGCTGATACTATTTTGTATCTTGATAAATTTCCAAACATGTCTATTATCTATAGAAAAGGGTATTTTTCCAAGTCTAACAAAGTCTGGTAGCCAGGATGGATCCGTAAGATTAAGAGGTTAGCCTGAAAGGGAGAGGAACAGACAGGGCCATTGGTACAGTCTGCTCTTATCAAATAAATAGTCATTTCCTTCACCAAGTCTCCTGAACTCTGCCCCCTGCATTCCTGCTGCAGAAATAAGCCTTTCTCCTTTGGCAAAAAAGGGGAGAAGCACAAGGCTTTGACTGAATCAATATCTAAATGGAAAGGCAGAGAGAAACCAGCCTCTTTTTACAGAGACTTAGATTTGCTAAGAAAAATGAAATGCCCATCCCTTCTGCAGTCTGGGGAAGGAATCTCCGGCAGCTTCAAGGGTCCACGTGACGATGATGCTCCGACTGCGGATTCCTGGCTGGCACACTGTATGGGGCTTGGGGCGGGGGGGTCACTTCTGTGGCTTCTGCACCTAAACGAATAACTCCTCTCCTAAAGCCAGGTGGCAGGCTCTTTGTCACTCGAGAAACAAACTCCTGCTGCTATCTTTTGACTTAGCGACCAAATGATTTCTTGTGACCTCTGTGCCACCAAGAAGGCTATAAACCATCTCCACCTCTGAAAAGGAGAAGCCATTCCAGACAGAACAGAGTCAGCGCAGGGTCCAGGAAACAGTTTCTTAACTTGGAAAAACAAAAAAAAGTTCGAACTCTATCCACAGCCTAGAAGTCTTAAAACACACAAGGTTAAACTAATCGCGAAGAGCCCAGTCTGAGGCAGTAAGGGAGAGGAGCCTGTGTTAACTCCACGCTTCCTTATTCCTACCGGAATGTTTCCTGATTCACTAAAATAACATCTGCGAGACGGGTGGACACGGGCTCTCCCGCGGAGAGTCTGGAATCCTGGCAGGTGACCAGCCCCACTGCACCCCGGGTCCTGAGAACATCATGAGCTTCCTGGGAGACAGTCTGTCCCCCGGGGTCAGAACTCGGTCCTGAAGGAAGGAAGCACTCCCGGGGGACTGCACGGGACAGGACTCTTGGAAGCTCATGCCTGGTTCCCTCTGGGCTTCACCCCATACCTCTGCCTTCACGGGTTTTGTTCCGTGTCCTTTGCTCTCGAGAATCATGGCCATAAGGACGAGCATGTGGTGGCAGTCTTCCTAGTGAATCAACACACCTGGGGGTGGTCTTGGATCCTCTAGCACATCAGGGCAAAGATTTTATACAGGAAAACTTATGACTGACATGACTTGTGAGTGAACAAATATGGAAATGATGAAGAGGCATGACTCACAGTTACAACTTCAATCTGTAAGTGACCCCGCAAAATGGCACTGTCCTATTCAGAAGGAAAATTTTTATTTTATTCGTATACATACACAGTAAGCAGAGACATCTTTAGCTTTTGATGAGACTTCAATAATTGAATGGAAAATAGATGGGAATGAGAATAATAATAGTCAGAACGGCGCTTTCTCTGTGCTGGGCACTATTCCATGGGCTGCACACAGATCGAAACCCGAGGAAGTAGGTCCTATTATTGTCTACATTTTGTAGACGAGAAAACTATGATAAGTAACCTGCCCAATGTCACATGGGATTCAAACTCAGGCATCCTGGATCCGGAATCTTTTCTTAACCATGCTATAAAAAGAAAATGAATAGAACAATGAGGGACCACTCTCACAACAGAGGAATAAAGGCATTCCTACCCAGGCTGCCTGAATTCTCACTCTTTCACTTTACAACACAATCAAAGGGTCTACTCCTAGGCACTGTGTGATGACATAAATTCAGCAGTTAGCAGCCTGCCTTTCTATACAAACTAGCTACGCCAGGCTTCCTTCTAAGCATAACACTTAACAATCAAGTTGTGTATTTAAGATTGTTTCCACGTGAACAGTTAGTAAATATACAACTTTCCCCTCAAACCATCTTCCTATGTCTAAGGGTAAACAAATATATTAAAGAAAATCGCTGATATGACAACAGAAAAGATGCTACCGCAA
This sequence comes from Molossus molossus, assembly GCF_014108415.1. Lineage (NCBI taxonomy): Eukaryota > Metazoa > Chordata > Mammalia > Chiroptera > Molossidae > Molossus > Molossus molossus. Next base: position 95,424,805 of record NW_023425346.1, read on the forward strand.
TAGTTTTCAAAGTTGGTTTTCTATTATCCTTATTGTTTACCAGCCTAAGTGCAACATCCTAAAATATTTTCACACACATGAGATCTGTCTATGCTTGGCTTGGGCCAGACAAAACTGAGTTTCTTCTGCAAGATTTCTGCAAATGGTCTTGGCCCCGAAGCAATGGTATAAGCACACTCATCTTCAAACTCTGTTTTTCAAAAATAAAGACAGCAGGCTACAGCCTTAACTTATTTATAAGACTTTATAATAAAGCGTTTACCTTTTAAAGTCTATCCTTCAACCAACTGACGCCTAAATTTTTGGTGCATTCCAGAGGAAAGAAGTTCAAAAGGCGAATGTGTCTAGGGAACCAATTCCTGCTGCCTCATCACATTCAGCTCTGTTCTGAAGGCGGGGTCTCATTTTCTGTTTCTCTGTCCGGAGAAGGATGGCTACAGTTCCAACTCTTCAACTTAGTACTGTGGTTATGTTATTTTTACAGTTTCCTGACCAGAAAGACAGTCACACTTTTTTGACTCAACAAATTTTTTACACTTTACAAATTTATCATTCTTACACTTTGAAAAGTATGCATGCTCAAATATTCTAGTTCCAAACTGCAGACAACTTAAACTAAAGTTAAAAAGACTACTTCATGCCCAGCCTCTGTGGCTCAGTGGATGAGCGTTGACCTATGCACTAAGAGGTCGCCAGTTCGATTCCCAGTCTGGGCACATGCCCAGGTTGAGAGCCGATCCCCAGTGCGGGGGTGTACAGGATGTTTCTATCTCTCCCTCTCTCTCTAAAATCAATAAAGAAAAATATTTTAAAAAGACTACTTTAGGTATAGTGGGAGAATAAAGTTCAAACAAAAGAACTAAGGGAATTTATTACTCCAACAAAGCAGAATGAATACACACAGAGAACACAGCCTTTCTCTGTTAAACCTCTGAATGTTTCTTTTTATTTATTTATTTTCCATTAAATTTATTGAGGTGACATTGGCTAATAGGATCATAGAGGTGACTCCAGGTATGATGAAATTCAGCTCGATATTCCACACTGGTTCAATACATTTGGGGGCGGGGGGTATTTGTATTTAGCTCTGTCATGTATAGTTTGGTTTTACTGGGAAGTAGATGGGTATATGTGAATGACTCCAGGAAAATATATCCCAGAAGCTGAAAAAAAGAAGACAAACTTTTGTCTCCCGGTGGGTCTGCACAGGCAAGCAGTAGCCAATCACTGGTCGGTCTCTCTGGTAGAGCAGGGCTTTCACAGTGTGGTTCCCGGACCAGCAGCATCAGCATCAGCATCACTGGGAATGTGGCATAAATGCGAACTCCCAGGCTCCACCCCAGACTCACTGAATCAGAATCTCAGGCGCCTGTGTATTATCAGGACCTCCAAGTAAACCTAATGCTTGCTCAAGTCTGAGAACCACTCACTGTCTAGAGAGACCAGATAAGCAAACCCAGACCAGGGTTTCTCAACCTTGGCACTAATGACTTGGGGCTGGATAATTCTTTTTATGAGGGACTGTCCTGTGCATTACAGGGTGTTGAGCAGCATCCCTGTCCTCTACCGACTAGGTGCCATTAGCACCCTCCTCCAATGGTGATAACCAAAATGTCTCAAGATATTGCCAAATGTCCCCGGGAGTGTGTGTGTGTGGGGGGGGGGGGGGGGGGCCAATTACTCCTGGCTCAGAATCACTGGCCTAGAGTTTAGAAAAATAGACACTAAATTCACATCTTTCACTTTTCCTCTCAAAATGCTCTCAGCCAGTTCTCACTGCTTTTAGGTTTTATAAATGAACTAACTTCAGCTAGACCCTACCTTAAAGATTAAAAGTTACTTTTTCTGAACATTAAAGCGGAAGTTGTAGAGAAAAGGTGCAAGCCAATTTTTTTTTAACCCTGAAAACTACTATAAAGGAAGAAGCAAAAGGCAGAACCCAAATTGGACACTTACAGTCAATCTCAGTCTCTCCAAATGTGCAGAAAAACTGGATCATGGCGGAAGGAACCAGAGCCTCAGAGTCAGACATGGGTTCAAATCTCAGCCCTATTATTTACTAGCTATGTGCCCTTGGGCAGTTACTGCAATGTCTTTGTACCTCAGTTTTCTAAACTGTCAAATGTCCACTGCAATAGGACATGTATCCAGTGACACTCCCAGGGGGGCCTGGGAGAGCACCTGCAACTAAATGCATTGCTGTCTCTGCAGGAAAACAAATATTCACGTTGCACGGGATAAAGATTACACACAGCCTCACCTATTCAGGTTAATTTTTTAGCACCAATGAGTTTTCAGGCCCAACTTACAAAAAAACAGACACCAAAAACAAAAACAAACCAAAAAACCCCACACTTCTGACTTTTTAGAATGTACTGAATGTTGGAACTGCTGGGGACGGTGACTGCACCCACCTCGTGGGGAGATGTGAGGATTCATGTGGTAACATACATAACGTCCAATTCTGGACTGACACAAAGAAGGGGCTTTACAGAGGTTAGCTAGCTATTGTTATTTCTACAGTACAAATTCTGATTATGTCATCTGCTTGCTCTGAATTCTGATGGTTACTCACTACCTACAAAATAAAGTCCAAATTCCTGAGTGGCCCACAACGAAGTCCCTTCCAAAACTGGACATGGGGCCCTCCAACTGTCATTACTCTCTCCTGCCATGACCACCAATGCACCTTTTGCCTTGGTCACCTAGAAATAACTGTGGTTCTTTCCTCCCTCCTGTTCTTTCCCTCTGCCTGGAAGATGGATGGGAAACCTCCTTCCTTCACACCGACCCCTCCTCTATCCAGTGACATCTCCCCTAGGAGGCTTTCCTTGAGCCTGGCCCTCACTTAATGACACTCCTTTCTGTCTTCCCCGCACCCTGGAAGCTGAGAGCACAGGGCCATATCTCTCTACCCAGCCTTTTGGAAACAGTGATTTTGGAGTCAGCTGTCTTTCTGGGCCACAGGTCCACACACAGTAAGCGCCCAACAAATGCTTGTTTGATGAATAAGGGTGGTCAATATTCTGTTTTCTTAATATGCTGGTTGTGTCCAGTCAGGGGCCATAAAAATCAATGAATCAGAAGTTATATGAAGGCAGGTACTGTGGCTTTTGATCCCTGTTGTATCCCCAGGGACTAGTACTCAATAAGCACAGCACTTCTAAACATATGAATAAGTAAATAAATGAATGATTGAAGAGTATGACACATATTTATGACAATGTAGAAACAAACCACCATGACCAACAACCAAAAAACAAACCCACAGCTATATTCTTTCATTAAATCTCAAAATGTGGCACTAGCTAAAAGGGTTGTCCTACCTTCAAAAAAGTTCCACAGGCCTGAAACACAAATTAGAATCCCAAGGTGCCAACCCTCACCTGGCCTAGTCATCTGCCAGTGCCCTGCTGTGCCCAAGTAAAAAAATGAGCTGATCTAAGGCTCCCCCAGAACATTTCAGTCCCAGAGCAGCTACATAATCACTTCCCATAAAACATTTATCAGCACTGTTCCTGGCCAATAATCTCAAATATTCAGCAATTTACCCAATGTGCATGAGTCATAAATAAAATATTTTACTGAATAAAAACAGCAAACTTTTATAAAGTGTCCCCACTGATGTTCATTTCATGCAAATATCATTATTCTGTCCTTCACCTTTTTTTACATTCCCCTCTTCTCCTTAGGATTCTTGCACCCCTCTCTCTCCCACATCCGGGTCCTTCCCTACTTTGTTTGAGGTCAGTGACTTGTAAACTGGGAGGGAGAGGCCACTACGTTGTTCACAATAAACTCACTCAGAAGCAGAATACAGAGGTCGAGTAGGCACTGCGGCTTCAGGTTTTTTCTCCCACTCTGCACAGGCTCTCAAAGTTACTTATTTCCAAACATATGATTACAAAAGGCTGGACCCTAGGCCTCCCGCTTTAAGAGAACAGCAGTACCTTCCGTCTTTCAGAAGAGAGCCTTTCATCTCCTGGAACATCACCATCTAAGACCACTCATTGTACCAAGGAAACACTTTCATGCAATAAACACCAGTCATCTCCTCCAAATTCTCACAGTCAAGCACTAACCCTTTAAAACGTTGAGGGTTTTTAAAAACACTAACGTTTTAAACAAATCTCTCTCCAATCAATCACACCGCCCTGGGAAGAACAGAGAGCTGGAGTGGGGGAGTCCTGGGTGGCATTTCTGGCTTCACCAATATCTTGGAGATTCTCCAAAGGCCTCAGTTTCCTCTTGGGTAAAATGAGAAAATCGGATCATATCAGTGTTTCCCAAAGTACAGTGGGCATTCAAAGGAAGAAGTCTCATAACAAGAATGAGATGACTTTAGCTGCACAGAGTAACATGTTTTAACTATTAGTTTAAGGGGTTATGGCAAGTAATACTGGCTTTCCATTAATGGTGGACACGTAAAACTTCCTTGAAAATAAAAACATCTAAGCCTTAAAGAAAAATTAGTCGCTTTTAGAAAAAAAGCAAACAAACACGATTCAGTAAACAAGAGTTCAGGTGGTTCTGGCAGTTATGCAGAAATAAACTACCCAGGGACCTTGGTGTTGGGCAGAAGAGCGGGTACAGCCCAGAGTGAAGCAGAAGAAAGGGGGGAAGCCCTGGAGGTTCCTGGCTCTCAGGGAATCCCGGCCGCCAGGGCCACGAGGACTGGCTGCCCGCCCTCCTGCTTCCCAGCGACGGAGGCTGGGAACTGACCGGGGCGAGCCGAGAAGCCCCGCGGAGGTCGGGACGAGATCCACAACGGAGAGGAGGGGACTGGGGTCCCGGGATGGAAGGGGCAGGATACGGCTAGAGGGGCGGTGGGGGTCCCCGGCCGGAGAGACACTGCGGATTTGCGAGTCTCAGGCTGGAGGGGCGCTTGGGATGGGGGTCCCTGGCTGGAAGGGCGCAGTGGGACGCGGGAACCGGGGTGCCCTCGCTGGAGGGGCGCCAGGGGTCAGGGGTCCCGGAGTGGAGGGGCGTGGCAGGGACCCCGGGGCCGGACGGGGGAGGAGTGGCGGGGATCGAAACCCGGGGTCTCAGCCGACAGAGGGGTGCAGCGGGCCGCGCGTCCTAGGAACCGGGGACGCCCCCACGGGGAGAGGGGCCGGCCCGCGGACCCCACTGCCCGGAACCCCGCCGCCCTCGGCCCGCGCTGAACCGCCGCCAGACCTGTCCTCGCTGGCGGTGATCACGCCGTCCTCCTTGGGGATGAGCAGCGCGGCGGTGACGGCGTCCTGGTGCCCCTCGATCTTGCTCAGCAGCACCGGGCGGCTGCTCTGCGGCCTGGAGTGGATCTCGGCCGCCATGTTCGCGCGGCGGCGGCGGCGGCCTCCCGGGAGAGCGGCCCATCAGCTGACCGCCGGGCGGGCGGGGCGGGCGAGACCCGCCGGTTTCGCTCTGGCTCCTGGCGCGTGGGCGCCGCGCTGCCGTAAGCCCCCGAGTGCCGCGCACCGTGTTCCCGTATTGCCTGGGGAAGCGGCGCAGCCAAATGTACAGGGCCCGGAGAGAGCCACAGAGGACGCCTGCCCACAAGGAAGGAAAGGTGTAAAGGTTGAAAATGTAGAGGAAAGAAAGTTCAGCCTAAGGAAAGGTCTTCTACCAGTTTATTTGAGCCAAACTGACCACGGTTTCCGGAAAACAAAATCTCAACAGATGGAGAAAATGCTCCAGAGAATGGCAATTTTGCATCTTATTTTATACATTAGAATAAAAGAAGGAGACAAAAGAGAGTGACAAGAAATCCCTTGGTGGTGGATTAAGGGGGCAGGAGAAAGCAAAGAGTGGAAATCTCTGGGATTAGATAAAAAGTAAAACAGAGAGACACATGGTGGGTACAACATAGTTAACATTTGCAGCACATAGAGATGGTATTGGGGGCAAACATGATAACAATGAGGGCTTCTGTTGTCTTGTGTCCTGAGACATCTGGTAAAGGAGATAACTCTGACACTCCAAAGGTATGCTGTCTTAGATGGAAAACGACAATAGCTAGGCTCACTTAAGGTAACGAGTGACCTTTGTCAGAAAGCTTTAGGCCTAGGATGTGACTACCTGTCATGACTTGCTTTTAGTTAGGAATTTTTATGTTCAGACCATCTTATGTGGCTACTTTTGTTTGTAGGGCCGCCACGCAGGCCTTCCTTGGGCTTGTTAGGTTTAGTATGTGGGCCCCTTTTGTCCACAAAAACTAAACTCCTTTACTCAAGAATGGATTGAGCAGTTGGCAGGGAAGAAAAATTGTCCCCCATACCAAAACCTTCAGAAAATGATACTACTACATTGTATTCATTCTAAAAGCCTTTATTTAGAAGATATCTTCCTTTCAGAGATGTTAATGTGAAAAAATATAGTGCAATTGAGAATCTTTGAAAGACAGCGGGTGACACACACAGAGTGGTGACTATATGCTAGACACTATCCCAGTTTCTTTACATGGATTATCTCCTTTAATACTGGTAACCTTAAGAAATGGAGAGATAATTGCTCTTGCGTCCTCATATTAGAGACAAGAAAACTGAACCAAGGAGAAGTTAAATCACTTGCTTAAGGTCACATAACTATGAGAAAGAGAAAGCCAGCCCTGACCTCCAAGAGTTGGCCTAGTATTATCAACCAGTCTTCAATATTGCTAGGAGCTGGCTGGGTGCTCACAGCTCATTCCTGTGGAACATAAACATCAGACAAGGCGACTTCATAAGCATATTTAAACACAGTAAGAATATGAACATTGTCCAAATCGCAAAAATGACCATAAGCCCCCCTATTCTGGCTAATATGAGTGACTCCTGTTCCTTTACCATTTACAGCATTAGCCTCAGTCTAGTCTTCCTACATAAAGACAAGATTTATTAAGATATCCAATCATAGAATTAACCCCACTTCCTGACAGTATCCAGTCCAGAGGGACGCCCTTCTTCCTTAAACTTTCCCCAGTATCACCTAACACAAATGTAAATCAAAGTCCTTCCTATCACTGACTCCCCTCCAACAGGCAATCAACCCAACTTGTTCAACTACAGATGTGTTCCTGGTGGCTATTGATGGAAAACATCAACAGCTAGTAAGTTAAAGAGCCATGATTGGGACCCAAGAAGTCATTAACTCCAAAGACATCCTCTTTCGAACCCTCCTCCCCACTATATATTATTTTGACTCCTGAATTGCAGAATTGTATCCAGCACTGGAAATGTATCTTAGTCCAAAATGAGATGTAGTATGAACAGAAAATTTTGAAGACTTAATACAGAACAAAAGATGTAAGATATGTCATTCATAATTTTTACATTGATTACATGCTGAAATGATACATTTTAGATACAGTGAATTAAATTAGATATTAGTAAAATTAATCTTATCTGTTTAAAAATTTTTAAATTATATATGTAGCTCATATAGTATTTCTGTTGGACATTGCTGTACTAGTAATTTCTTATGATACAGCTAATATCCATTCATGGATGTATTTATTCATCTATTCGACAAATGTGTATTGTATACCTACTATGTGCCATGCTTTGACAAGATGAATAAGATGTGGTTCTTGTAAGGCTTGTACAGTATAATGACTGAATAGGCTGTTGAACAACTTTTTCCCAACAACAAATATTTATTTATTATTCTAAATGCAGTTGTGCCTAAGTGAGACAAAATCGCCCTATCATTAGAACTTATATTTCAGTAGAAGAACCAGATAATAAAATAAGTAACAAATTACATAGTCTATTAACAGATGTTAAAACACTGTGGAGAAAGTAGTTGGAAGGGTGATAGGGACTCTAGGAAGTTTTGCAATTTTACATAGGATGGTGTGGTATATCCGGAGGTACACTCCACAGACCCAACTTCACGGAAGGAGGACAGTCAGCAGGCAGTCTCTAGCTTTTATCTCTTGAGAGTCTGCCTTAGCTGCAGAGTGCCACTGTGGCTCAGCCAAGCCCTCCACGGGGCAGCCTGAGTTCAGTAACTAAACGAGACATGAATATAAAGATGTGCCTATTTCAACTTGACCCAGGACACACAAATGGGCAATACTGGCTCCAGAACTCTCTCCTGTGTTGGATGAGGCTTTGCCAGGCCTGCATTGCAGCTGACTTGATCTGCCTACTCCTGTTACATCTCCCTGTCTTCACAGCTATGAATCCCCAATGAACACTCTGTGCACCAACCCCTGTCTCAGCATCTGCTTGCAGAGAATGCAACCTGAGACAAGTAGCCAGGGAAGGCTTCACGGAGAAGGTGACATTTGAACCAAAGAGAGGAGGGAGTAAGCTGTGTGGAAATACCGGAGAACGTCCTGGAAAGGGGTGCAGGAAGGCCCTGAGGGGACAGCGTGCCTAGGGTTTTCTAGCATTGGCAAGACATCTAGGAGGCTGGAGCAGAGTGAGTGAGGCCTGCAGAGGGTGATGAGGACAGAGGGTCACCAGACAGACCATGTCAAGCACCAAGAAATGGTAAAAAACCTTGGCTTTAACTTTAAGTGAGATGGAAAAACCACTGGAGGGAATGAGCAGACTAGCTTAATCCGTCTTCAATTTTATTTTATTTTACTTTATTATTTTTTACAGCAACTCGGGGCCATGTTTACTTCAAGAATAACCCCACCTACTCCCACCCTAATTATTTTGAAAATCTGAGATACTTTATTTTTCACAAGTAAATATTTCAGTGGAAATTTCTAAAAAGTAAAGACAAAAAAAACCCCCAAAAATCACCACAACTAAAATACCATCATTGTAACGACCCCCCAATCATTCTCTGATAGTATTTAAAAACTTGTTAGTACTAAAATAATCCATATCTCCTTTTTATTTGAGTTGATGTGTTCCAACGAGGGTTCACGTTGGCTGAGTCTCCTAAACCTCTCTAAGTCTGTAGATGCTCCGTCTTTTTGTGATCCTGCGTTTGTTCCCGGAAAAAACCACAGCCGCCCCGCCCACTGCCTGCTGGCCCCGCCCCCGCCTGGCTCAGCGCCCCAGTTCCGGGGGACTGTGTCACCGCGACACCGGTCCGACGCTTTTCCTTCCGGCCGCCATTGCCGTCTGCCCTGCCATGGCGTCGGGGCTGGGGCGGCTGCTGCTGCGGGCGCCTCGCTGCCTCCTGGCGCCGGCCGCGCCCGCCCTCGCCCCGCCGGTGCGGGAAGTGAAGAGCTTCCGCGCCGCCGTCCGCTTCCAGAAGGAGCTGGAGCGGCGGCGCCTGCTCCGGTGCCCGCCGCCGCCCGTCCGCCGGTAGGGCCGCCTCGGGACGGGTCCGGGTGGCGGTCGAGGTCCCGGCGGCGGGGAGGGTAGTTCGTCGCTAACGCGCTCCTGGTTGGAGCCGAGGAGGGTTGCGATGCAGACAACACGAGCACGCGTGGACTGGGCCACAGGAAATGGGTTTCTGCCGCGCGTGGAGCGCGGGGCCGCCCGACGCTTCCCTCTGGCCTTTGGAAGCCAGTCCTCTGCGCGCTGTGCGACGGGCCGGCTGGGGCGAAGCCCGGCCGAGGGCCGGGGCGTGGTGGCCCGTTTTGTCACGTCCGAGACGTCTGTGGGAGCGGTGATGGGAGGAGACACCCCACAGCATCGCGATAGGGGGAGAAACACGTCGTGTGTTACACAAGTGCACTGTCCAGAGTAAAAGGGAAGCCTCTTCGCTTTAGGGGTTTGCGCTCATTAATCTTGTCCCGGGAATAGAAGGTCCGGTAGAAAGAGACGCGGATCTTGACAGCTCCTAAGCAGATCCTGCTGTACACGAGATTCCGCATCTTTTTTCCTTTGGTAATGTGTCTGACATACCGTCGTGGCAGCATAAATACATGCGCGTCACTCTTTCATGGTTCCGTATATAGGTTTTTGAATTCCATATTACTGCTATTATAACTGACGTAACAGTGAATAGCTTTGAAGTTATTACTTCTTTGGAGATTTAGCATGAAATGTTGCTAGCTATCAAATGTTACCACCCCCCCAAAGTTAATCTAGTTTATACACCTGTCAGGAATATACCTGTTCATATTACTGTACTCTTTGAACACAAATATTAAGTTATTTTCCTAATAGGAAAAAAAAACATTTCTTTTTAATTCACATTTCATTGTTATTGTACAGTTAGTCGTCTTAGGCTTTTATAGTTGGAAGAAACTTTTGGATTGGATATTCCATCTTATTATTTACAACTCAGATTTTATACTTTGCTGATCTCTTTTACTTCGAAGTTTTATTTTGGGTTCATTGTCTGTCTTTTTTAAAAAAAAGGACCTTTTAGTCATTCTTGGGAATGATTATGAACTTTTAACCTACTTAGAATATTGGTACTAGATTGCTTAATTGCTAATTTAAATGGATTTTTTCAAAACTTAATCAAATATAAGATAAATACTATGAACTTATTATTTATGGCTTGAACCTGTGAAATTATAATTTATGTTTTTATTGATTTTTTTTTTTAGAGAGAGAGGAAGGGAGAGAGAGCTAGAAACATCAGTGTGAGAAACACAGTGGCTGCCTCCTGCACACCCCCTGGTGAGGATCGAGCCTGCAACCCTGGGCATGTGCCCTGACCAGAACTGACCGGAAATTAAACTCTGACCTCTCAGTCCATGGGACGATGCTCAATCCACTGATCCACATGGGCCTGGCTGAAATTATATTTTGCATTTTACACCTAGGTGTTAAGTGTAGTTCCATGTTTAGGGCGCTTTAATGTAGCATTTGGCTCAAAGGGAAAATTAATCCAACAATGTATCTAGCAAAAAACAAGCAGTCATCTGACTTGAATTTTAACTTTTAGAAAATCAAAGCCTAGCTTTAAATGAAAATCTTTTAAGTTTCCTTTATATAATTAACAACATTGCATCACAGTGAAAACTTTTTTGCACCATAGTAACATCTTGTTTTTCTCTTTACCATCTGTTACTGTCTTGTGTTTTACATTTTCAGTTCAGAGAAGCCCAACTGGGATTACCATGCTGAAATACAAGCATTTGGACATCGGCTACAGGAAACCTTTTCCCTCGATCTTCTCAAAACTGCATTTGTTAATAGCTGCTACATTAAAAGTGAGGAGGCCAAACGACAAAAACTTGGAATAGATAAAGAAGCCGTTCTTCTGAATGTTAAAGATAATCAAGAACTATCTGAACAAGGCTCATCTTTTTCACAAAGTTGCCTCACACAGTTTCTTGAGGATGCATTCCCAGACTTGCCCGCTGAAGGTGTTCAAAGTCTTGTTGACTTTCTCACTGGTGAGGAAGTCGTGTGTCATGTGGCTAGGAACTTGGCTGTTGAGCAGTTAACGCTGAGTGCGGAATTTCCAGTCCCCCCGGCTGTATTACAGCAGACTTTCTTTGCAGTAATTGGAGCCCTGCTACAGAGCAGCGGCTCTGAGAGGACCGCACTTTTCATCAGGGTAGGTCATTATTGATTGCACATACAGAAACATACTTGAGGTGGGCAGAGAGAAAATTTTCTATTCATAATTCATTTCTGTGCTATATGACCATGGGAGGTTGTGGTGTGAAATTTGCTTGCTACCAATACTGAGAAAGACCTAAAGCTTTTTTATGGTAGCATATGAATCGTTCCAGTTATCTCTCATCGAGGACATCATCAGGGGTGAATATTAAGTACTGGGTTGTGGGTTTGTAAGGACTGCAAGCCATGTTTTAGCTTTGCATCCTTAGGTCCAAGGACACTGCTTCCAGAGCAGGTGCTCAGTAGATGTGCAGTGAATGAATGAGACTAAGGACACCAGGGGAGGGCCTCGTGTGCTTAGGAACCTTCATGTTTACGTGATGAAATCTTGGAATTCTGAGTTCCTGTGATGTACACCTAACTTCTTGTTAGCCTATAACTTAGCTAATTAAAACAAAATATATTTGGTATGACTTGACTTCCACTGTCCATTTAGAAGTTATTAACTGGGAGAATTTTTATCCTCTGTGTTGGATGAAAATATGGTGGGGTTTTTTTTGTTGTTGTTTGTATGTTTTTTAGTTACTCTTACATAATGAAAATTCCACACAACCATTTAAAAAAAAAAAATGAAAACAGTCTTGAATCAGACGTTTGCACGTTGGGTCTTTTAAACCAGCATCCCTTGCTGTTGGAATCTATCCACTTGGTTTTGATACTGAGTTTGATTTTTTTTTTTTTTTTAAATCCTCACCCAAGGACATTTTTGCATTTATCTTCAGATAGAGAGGGAGGAAGAAAGAGAAACATCGACGTGAGAGAGACACATTGACTGGTTGCCATCCAACCAGTGCCGGGGACAAACTGCAACTGAAGTACATGCCCTAGTGGGAACCAAACCAGGGTCTCTCTGGTCCACGGGCCGACACTCGAACTGCTGAGCCAAACCAGCCAGGGCGAGTTTGATAATTTTTGTAGAGAAGGATACCTGTGCTAACCAACGTTCAGGCTTTGTTCATAGGTAAAAGCTGTCTTCTTTCCCCGGCTGAGGCCTATGATAGGTGGGCTTCCTGTTTGCCTTTGGGAAGCAGGTGTGTTAACTGTCCCCTCTGGAGTAGGAGCTCAGGGAAAGAAAAGGAGAAAGGAAGGCAGATTTTTACTTGACTTGATGACTGTAAGTTGGTGTAGTGCTTCTGAACCTAGTTGATGATTAAAACAGACTCTAATGGGCATTGTGTCCCCTGCTGGAACCTTCCAACCGTGGTCCTTGACATGCTATTGGCTGCTCCTTCCCTTCTCAGCTTCTGGTTTCCTGGACAGAGTTCCTTAAAAATGGCATCCCTCTGAGTTCCACATCAGGTCCTAAGGGTTTATGCCTTAGACATCAGCTGCAGACATGTCCCCTATTACAGGCAGCTTCCGCCAGCCTGTTGCCTGGATGCCAGGAATGTGGGTTAGCTGCCAGCTGCCTCTACGCCCCTCGCCCCAAATTCAGAGGCCAGTGGACACTTTCTCAAGGCCCCCAGGCTGAAGGTGAAAGGGAAGAGCATCCCCTGCTTTCCGTCCCAGGATTAAATAGCTTTTTTCTAAGGAAATTCTCACAAGTTCTTCCTTGATTTTCATTCTTTTTATCACTAGCTTATGTGGAGGCTTAGAACGCTCTAAACCAGTGGTTCTCAACCTTCCTAATGCCACGACCCTTTAATACAGTTCCTCATGTTTTGGTGACCTCCAACCATAAAATTATTTTTCTTACTACTTCATAACTAATTTTGCTACTGTTATGAATTGCCATCGGAAATATGTGTTTTCCGATGGTCTTAGGCGACCCCTGTGAAAGGGTCGTTCAACCCCCAAAGGGGTCGTGACCCACAGACTGAGAACCGCTGCTCTAAACAATTGTTGGTCATTTTTTAAAATTTTCTATGAGGTAGTCATGAGATTATTTCAGAAATATTTGCTAACCATACTTTAGTGCCACTTTGACAGATCCAGTTTCAGAGCCTATTAGGTAATTCGGATGCCTTTCTCAAGTCAAGACTTTTTGTCTCCAGCATTAGAATGGACAGGTTGGAAATGTCTTAGTCCTGCCAGGCCCTGTGCTGAGCACTGGTGCCTGGGCTAAATAGGATATGGTTTTTGCCATCAGGATCCCATTCACAGCTCATTGGACAGATAGTGGAATGTGGGAGGTGCATTCATGGAGGTACTACAGAGAGGAGGCAACTCTGCAGGGTTAGGGCAGATGTACAGACATGCTTGCCCCTAAGGACATTTCAGGAAGACGCCTTAAGGTGAGTTTGTGATTGGGGAACTGGCCAGATTGTTTTGTATCTGGGAAAGTGATAGAGAATCTGGTCCTTTAAGAGCAAAAGTGTGGAAGATCTTTTGAACTTGTGTGTCCTTAGAACATGGTTTGGCAGAGGTGACATTAGTGTCACTGAGAATGTGTTAGAAATGCAGGTTCTCAGGCACCACCTCAGACTACTGAATCAGAATCTGTGAGGAGGGCCGAGGAATCTGCTTTAACTAGCTCTCCAGGTGGTACTTCTGCCCCCCAAAACTTGAGCAGCACTGTTCTTAGCCAGGCTAAGGAGTATAATTTGATGATCTTGTCAGGGCTGATGTAGAGACAGCTGGGGAGAATCATATGTGCAGTTTAGAAACATTTCTTCATACTGCTTCTGTATACTGGGAAAAGAGATTGGAATATTCAACAACCCACACCCTGACAGCTCTAATAATAAAGAGGAAACAATAGGAGGCATAGGCAGTCATCCCAGAGATTTCTGTACTTCTACAAATATCTTAGGCATTAGAATTGTTTTCCTTACCCTACAGTTGGTATTCTATGTGAAATAGGTTATTCTATGTGAAATGTGAATAACCATGTATGTCTCACAAGGAATCTCTATCTCTGTACATTAAACAATTCAAAATCCCCAACTGAGAATAAGAAATATTTTTTATTAACGAAACTGAAATAGAGGTCTGGCTTTGGGGCAGTGGTGTAATGAAATAGACTAATTTTTGAACTGAGGAATCTTTATTTCTCCTGCCTGCCCCCATTTACCCACTCTATTATGTACTGTGTTTGTTAACACAAGTTAATTGCAGTGTACTGTGAAAATTAATGTTTCTTCCCATATATTCTATATAATACGATTTATTGCCAAAAACAATTCTCTTCTGCTTTGAATGTTCATACTTTCTTCCTCTGTTTTTTGTGTGTTTTTTTAGTTCATAAATTGAAAGTATATCAAGTCATAAACACTTGTAAAAGGTAGTTAATGTGAAATTATTATATTGGGGGGGTAAATCAAAGCGTTTTATTGGAGCATCCAGGGAGGTTCGAAGGGCTGGGAGAACCGAGCGCACACCCTCAGCCTGTTCGCCATCTCGCAGCTTCACAGCTGCCGAAATAATGAAATTATTATTTAAATGATTTCTTAAAAATATGAACTAGGCAAAGAAGTATTATTATCTAAAAGACCCTTACTGCCTTTTTACAAGAGTTTCTGTCAGAAGTTATTACTGTTTATTCATTAAACTCTTTTTAAAAATATTTTTCTTACTGATAAGAATATATTTCTAAATTATAAGATAGGATTTCACCTTTATGGTTTTTGTAATAAAATTTATATGAGAAAACTATATGGGAATGAAAAGGAATTGTACATTTTTTTTCTTTTCCCATTTAGTTTTTAATTTCTATTAAAATTGTAAATTGAATTATGGTCCTTATTTTGTTTATACTAATTTAAACATATAAATTGTATTTTTATATTCAGGACTTCTTAATTACTCAACTGACTGGGAAAGAACTCTTTGAGATTTGGAAGATCGTCAATCCCATGGGGCTGCTGGTGGAAGAGTTGAAAAAAAGGAATATTTCAGCTCCTGAGTCGAGACTTACCAGGCAGTCTGGGAGCACCACAGCCTTGCCTGTGTATTTCGTTGGCTTATACTGGTCAGTAGAATCTTAAACTTAACTTCATAACATTGATTGGGAGCCTTAAAAAATGACTTTTCATAATTCCTTAGTATAACCTCTAATTACATTAAAAGACTTTGTAAAATCTAATTCCTCTGATTATGTACTACTTCCTTTCCTGCTGGTCATCCTTCGCAAAAGGTCATCTGTGGAGTGCTAGTAGTAGCTTTTCCCCCTGAATTTTTTCTTTTTAAATCTTATTTTTCAATTACAGTTGACATTCAATATTATTTTATATTGGTTTCATGTATACAGCATAGTGGTTAGATAGTTATCTAATTTACAAAGAGGTCCCCCTGATAATTCTCTGGTTTCGCGGGTTGACACTCTAACTGCTGAGCCAAACCAGCCAGGGCTCCCCCTGATAATTCAAGTACCCACCTGGCACCATACATAGTTACTACAATATTATTGACTGTGTTTCCTGTGCTGTATTTTACATCCCTGTGCCTCTTTTTGTAACTCCGAATTTATACTTCTAATCCCTTCACTTTTTTCATGCTAATAGCAGCTGTTGATAACCAGCTATTATTACTGTAGAATTTTGTGGAATATATGTTAATCTAAATATTTCTGTAGGAAAAAATAAAAGTTTTTTTGTTTTTTTTTTATCCTCATCCGAGGACATTTTTCTATTTTTTGTACAGACAGAGTGGGAGGGAGAGAGAGGAAGAGAGAGAGAGAGGGAAACATCGATGTGAAAGAGACACATCGAGTGGCTGCCACCCGCACGACCAACCAGGGCCGGGGACAAACTGCAACCGAGGTACATGCCCTTAGCGGGAACCGAACCCGGGTCTCTCGGGACCGCAGGCGGACGCTCTAACCGCTGAGCCAAACCGGCCAGGGCGGAAAAAATAAAAGTTTTGACTCAGGTTTTACAGCTTTAACCCTATCTACACTTGTAACAGCTTTAGCTGAGCCAAGCACTGGGAAAGGAAGGGTTTACTAGTCCATCAAAATGTATAAATGTATAACTCATGTTCAGAACTCTTTAGTTTTCTTAGTCAACAGTTGACCTGCCCCAAACTAATTTTAGGTAGATTAGAGTGTTAAATATAAACAGTGAATATCTAAGATCACTAAGAATTTGGATAAATATATTTCTAATCTTTATATGATGTAGGGCTTTATAGCTATAAAAGCAACGGAGGACATCACAGAAGAAAAATGGGTGGTATTGTAAACTTTCATCTTTAGTTTTAATTAAAGTACAAAGCAAAACGATATATACTCTTGCTCCTCAGATCCAGATCAGCAACCCTTAAACACTTCCTTTACCGGCAGTTCATATACTATTGCTGGTAGAAAGAGTGGTACGATATTTCTGTCCTGGTGGACAATGTCAGATTCACAAGCTAAACTGATCTGTGGGCTGAGCTCTGTAATGCATCAGACAGTTTCCGAATGTTGCTATTTTTTATTCTAGTGATAAAAAGCTGATTGCAGAAGGACCTGGGGAGACAGTCCTGGTTGCAGAAGAGGAAGCTGCTCGAGTGGCCCTCAGGAAGCTCTATGGGTTCACTGAGAACAGACGGCCGTGGGATTATTCCAAACCCAAAGAGAATTTCAGAGCAGAAAAGACCATCACTGCCAGCTAGCCAGCCAAAGACGTGGGAACCTGAAGTTTGTGAGCCAGGCATTGAGACAAGTGTCAGGTGTTCAAAGTTGGACATTTTTCAAATTGTAAAGGAATGTGTTTTATTCCTTAAACTGAGTTCCTAAAATTAAACAAGTCTTCATCAGGGCACATGTTTTTTTTCTTAAATTATTTTTGTTTCCTCATCTTTTTTGATGTTTTCCCAGTAAATTTTTCCATGGTCTTTGATTTTTTTATTGTATATATTGCACAATTAGGTATGTTTTATTCACCTCTAGCTCTGAGGTATCATAATTTGAATGTATGTTTTATGTGAACTTTGCTGTAATACAATAAAAAAGTTACTCTTTCTCTAATTGTTTCATTATAGTTTGATATACCTAGGTGAGTGAACTTTGCCTCTAGTATAATTTTAGCTAAAATAGTGATGTTATAACTTAACCTTTAGAAACATAAGGTGCATATTATAGCAGTAAGGTATTGACATGATCTCTAGATTCTATCCAGGTTTAAAAATCTGTATAGTAATTCATTTCCTAGTTATTCAATTTCTATAAAACGAATGCTTTTAAAAGAACACAAAGGTCAAAAGCAGCTTAAAGGACTGATGCCATGGCTAATGTGAAAATAAAATATGTATTTATCAATTTAATATTCCATAATCATACTCATAGCTACTGTGTGCCAAGCACTGTTCTAAGTATTTTACTATAACATTAATTCAGTGGAGGACAAATCTTAAGTGTATCTTCTGGTTCTTTAATCCTTCCTGTTCAATTCTGTAATCCACTTGCCAATTCAGTTCCCTCTGATTTCTTGACCTTTTTGGCAACAGTAATAATTTTCTGTTTCAGTCTGCCAGTAGTTATGCCCAGGGGTTAATAAGAAAACGGGAATGGGAGTTGAGAATAGAAAAGGTAAAATGTTTTAAACGGATAGCACTTTGCCATGAAATCTTTTTATAAAGGAAGGTGAAGGGCCTTTGAGACTTTCCTGAGACTGGTCAGGAAAGTGGAACTTGCGTCACCTGTAAGAGGGTTTACAGATAGCACAGCTAATGGAGACTGTTTGGGGAGTAGAAGGTTCGAGGATTATGTAGTTGGTTGAATTGATAGGTTAAATATAAATTATTTCACTTTCCTTTTGAGAGTTAACTCCCAATAATTGAGCACGGACAGAGGACTAAACCCAGCGGTAAAATGTCACACTTAGTGTGTCACCCACAACAAGTAAACCTGATTTGATAAGCTGCTCATTAACACTAGAGAAAAAAGATTACAGAACATTTCTGGAAAGCAAAAGATGATAAATGTCCTCCAAATACTGACTCATTCATCATGCAAAGCATCAGGTTCCAGCTAGAGTATTCAAATTTTATTTTAGGTGAACATTTTTACAAAGAATTTTTTTTTTTAAAGAATTTAGTTGCAAAGTCAGTAATTCTTTATCCCCTACCCCCCACCCCCCAAATAGTGTGATCCTAAATTTCTCCTGTTTAGGGCAGTTTGCAGGACTTTAACCTACTGGGTTGTTGGGGAAGTATCCTCAGCTTTAGGTTTCCAAGCTTCTAAACCTTGAATGCTTTTAGATTTACATATGGAACAAAGCTAGCTGTTGTTCATAAACACTGTTTTGCAAGTTAAGAGATCCAGATTCCTTATGGAGAATGTGATTTCAACATACTTCTAAGTAAAGCCTTATTTGAACCTAAATTAAGTTGTACTTTTTTAAAGCACCCATGAACATATGGGCCGGAATGGAGAAAACAAATTATTAACACACTTTGCAGTTCTAGTGAAATAATTTGAAACTTGGAACCAACCTGGACAACTATTTAATTTTCTCTAACAGAATAAATTCTGCATAAGTCTCACGTGGGCAAGAGGAACATGGGTTACGAGGATGTCAGAAGGGGTGTGTAGCCCTGACCAGTTTTGCTCAGTGGTTAGAGTGTCAGTCGGTGGAGCAAAGAGTCGGGTTTAATTCCAGTCAAAGGCACTTAGTTGCAGTTCGGTCCCTGGCCCTGGTTGGGGTCGTGTGGGAGGCAATCAATCGATGTGTCTCTCTCACATCAATGTTTCTATTTCCCTCCCTCCCACTCTATCTAAAGATAAATGGAAAAAATATGTATACTAGGGTGAGGATTAAAAGTGTGTGTGGGGGGGGCAGGTGTAATTAAGAGTATTCAGTGGCCATTTGGAGGACTAGGCTTTTAACTAAGGTCTAGTCCATGTTAAGAAGACAGTTGTTGACCATGGGAAGTTGATGGGATATATAAGTACTGATACTTGAACCTGGCACAGGAGAAAGACATTAGAGTCATTTACTTTAAAATTATGACATCCCTTTCTCACCTTTTTGTACTCTAGTTCCCTAAGCCCTAAATATAATAGTACCAAGAGAAGTTCCTTAGCCAAAAATGTAAGACCGATGTCTACAGACTCAATTACATAAGCCTTATTCTTTTTAGTACGTAATTTGCTTTTATTATATGCATACATAAAAATAGGAATACTATTCTCAAAGTATTTTATGTGATCATGAGAAAATGAACTATATTACTAAAAACTCAAACTCCCAAGAATGAAATAGGGCCTGTTTATTGTGTTCAGCATGTTATATATTTGGCCACAAGATGGTGCTCTAATCCCACAAAACAGTTAAGTAATATGCAAAGGGCCATGACGGAGGTCACTGCCTTTTCTTCCCTACAGGAGTGATTATGTATGTGTAGGGTATGTGATTACAGTGACACATGACTTTTCTAGGCCCCTTACAACTCTAATATTCTATGAATATGTGTGGAGAAGCTAGCTCACCTCTCCCCTCAGGATGTTAAGCAGAGCATTTTCTGCAAGAACGACTCATCTCTGATGCCAAGGTCTGGATGTTTTCGCTCTTTTATATTTACTGGAAAGAGGGAAAATGGTATTTTCCATAGGTAAAACTTTTAAAATACTTTTTTTGTGGAGGGAGGGCATTTCTTGCTATTTTTTTCTCCCAACATTTTTTAATGATGGAAGAAAATGCGCTGACTACAGAGGCAAGGGTATCTTCAAGCGTAGAACCAGGACAAGCGAAGACCAGAATGACACACACCAGACCATCATTTGACCAGTTTTGAAATCCTGATCAGAAGGGACTATGCTGGTCTGCACATAGAGGACATTTCAACCCTGTCCCCTTGATCTCTTTGTTCTGCTGTTCCTCTCCCTCCTTATAAAGACATCTACCAACACTGAGGTAGGGTGATGGGCTTTGGACAGGAGTCCCCCTTCTTCTCAGGTAGCTGACACTTGAATAAACCTCTTTCCTTTTCACCAGCATCTGTCTCATGAGTTTGACTTTTGTGGTGACAGACAGCCAAACCTTGGTTTAGGTTACAGTTTTGGTGTGTCAGCCAGGAGCAACAAGGATACCTCTGGCTGGTAAGTTCCTGGACTTTGGAGGGGTTCCCCAGGCTGCCCATGGCTGACCAATCCTGTGAGAAAACTTGGGAGTCCCTAGCAGCTGCCAAGTGATTTTACTCAAGCACTGTCCTTCGCTCTCTCGGCACTGGTTGCTGTTATGCCCAGCTGGGGAGAGGAAATGGGTTGTTGGTGGGCTGTAAAGTCCCTGTGTGCAGGACTAAGAGCCCTCTGCCCCACCATTTGGGTTCTCTGAACTGCTTGGGATTCCATAGGAATAAATAGGTGCTGCTTGGGGTAGTCACAGTTCAGTGACAAGAAAAATCCCAGTTTCCCAGTGTTAGCTCTTAACTTCCATATTACTGCCCTAAACCTCTCATCCCAGAAAACCAAAACCCATCACTCCAGTCAGGCAGAATGGAATGATGGAACCACCCTAACCCACCCCAAACTGCAAGTGGTCGCTGGATAAGAAAAACAAGTTTCAGGAGACCCCAGCCCTGGACCAATCAAGAACTCGGAGACCCTGGGCCCGACCAATCAAAGACGACCACGTCTCCTCAGCTGAACGACCACCCCACCCCCAGCCCTAAGTTTAAAAATCCCTAGTCTGTACAAGCCGGTTGCTACTCTCTCCTTAGAGGTACTCCGGCAGGCTGATTCCCAATATATCTGCACTCTGGATACCCTGCACCACCTCGTCCCGCCTCGTTCTTACATCCAGTATGTGATTTGGTGGAGTGCTCTTTTGGTTTTGGTATGTGGATTTTGGGATATTGTTTGTTTTTCTTGTTGCCTAGATTTTTTGAGGTGTCTTAATAGTTGTGTTTTTAATTTGGGATATCATTGCTTAGGGAAATTTGCATAGAAACCATACTGCTATATGGTTGCTTGCTCCTTCCTGTTTGCCTAATTGTGATTTTCTGTGTAACCCTTGACTCTTAAGTATGGGAGAGGTGGCTTGGGGCTTGGCCTCTGCACCCAGTGGTAGCCCCCTGGGTCACAAACTGGTCAATTGGTCCACCTCTGGCTATGAGCCAATGGCCAAGAAAAAGATGATCTTTTATTACACCACAGTTAAAATTGTTTTGCCAAAGGTCTAGTAAATAGGATAAGGTCTCTTATATGCAAGCTTTTATGTTGTTACATCATAAGAATTCTATGAAGACTGAATTTATAGTTCAAAGAGGGGGAAAGATCTCACTCCCTTCCCAGACAGTAAAACTCAAAAAGAAAAATGTGAGAAAAGAAGTCATTTAAACACTCTGAATTCTCCTCCCAGAGGCCTAGGAGCAGTCCTGGGAACAATGGGGAAATTAATACCACTCCAAACTCCTGCACAGGCTGTGGAAGCAGCAGGGGCAACTGTCCCACCTCAATGTGCAGGAAACAATGGTACGTTTAAACCTAAGCAGCAGAGTCTGATATCCCCCTCCCTCCACACCTCCTTTTTTTTTTTATCCTCACCCGAGGACGTTTTTGCATTTATCTTCAGGTAGAGCAGGAGGGATGGAAGGGGGAAGCAAGAGAAAGAAACATCGATGTGAGCGAGACACATTGACTGGGGGGTTGCCATCCACACAACCCCAACCGGGGCCAGGAACAAACTGCAACCGAGGTACGTGTTTTTAGTGAAAACCGAACCTGGGACTCTCTGGTCTGCAGGTCGATGCTCTAACTGCTGAGTCAAACCAGCCAGGGCCACACCACTTCTCCTAAAAGTGGTCAAAGACACTAGATAAACAGCTCACTTTTAAGCATACTAAAGAAATGACTCATGTTATCTCTGTCATGCCTCTTAAAACATGTAAGTGTATTTGCCAATGAAAAAGCCTGTTTCTGAAAGTTATTTAATGTATTCATAAATTTGCCAATCTAAAGAAAGCTACTTACTTACTTTTAGTTGTCACTAAACATTAAAAACTCTAAGTGTTTAAAAGTGTATGGTTTTAGTAATAAAAATTGTAAGTTATAGCAATGTAGTTTTTTAAAAATAGAATTGAAAGTAGGGTGTTCTGAAGTTGGTTGTTTCTGAATAACTTAGAAGAAGCAATCTGAGGGGCCAGGAAAGTTGCAGAAGGACTGTGTACGTTGCAGAGGGTTTGTAAAGCGGAAGGAGGGAGTTGGTATAGAGGGAAGAAGCAAAAAGAGAAAGAATT
The DNA here is from genome assembly GCF_014108415.1 of Molossus molossus. Taxonomy (NCBI): domain Eukaryota; kingdom Metazoa; phylum Chordata; class Mammalia; order Chiroptera; family Molossidae; genus Molossus; species Molossus molossus. Next base: position 95,447,361 of record NW_023425346.1, read on the forward strand.
GAGGAATTGAAAAAGGGAGAAAAGGGATATAATAAAGGGACATTGAAAGAGAAATACTCAGGAAGGGAAATGGAAATGGGAAAAAAAGAAAAAAACACCAAAGGCGTATTAAAAAAAATAGTAAAGCAGAGAGGTATTTTTAATGACAAATGAAAACGTCAGAAGCTCCCTTTAATTTTACAAAACCAATTGTAATTTTCTCACAGGAACCCCATGTATTAATCAAGGCTTTGACTGGAATGTCATGTTGAAGAAAAACATGTCTAACTCTGGAAGCCAGTAAAAAAAACTTGAAGGAATGAAGACTGACTTTAAAGCTGGTAAAAGCCCCTTAGAAAAATGGTCTGGTACTTACTTATTTACATGGTTCATGGCAGTCTTTACAGGTAAGGGATGAAGGTTGCTTTCCTGGGAAATGGCAAAAAAACCCCAAAACCCGCAAGAGCCCAGCCAGTGTGGCTCAGTGGTTGAGCACTGACCCATGCACCAAGAGGTTGCCTATTCGATTCCTGGTCAGGGCACATGCCCAGGTTGTGGGCCCAATCCCCAGTGGGGGGCATGCAGGAGGCAGCCAATTGATGTTCTCTCTCATTGATGTTTCTATCTCTCTCTCTAAAATCAATAAAGGAAAAAAAATTTAAGACATTTTGGGGACCTCAAGAACTTAAAGAATTTACCCAAAATTAGAAGTGTTGCAGGTAAAGACTGATGGCAACTGAGTGGCTTGGCTTCTTTGCCCTAAGAGGCTAAAGTTTAATATGCAAATTCTTATAAAATTCTAGCAAAACAGATTTAAGAAAGCCTACATGATCAATAGCTATTCCTGTTGTGTTTATGCAAATAATCAAGCCAAATTGAAATTGGACTTAATACAGTAAATGAATTAGTATTTATTTGGCACTTTGATAAAAATGAAGGTTATTTTAGGGGGAAAATTGTGTTTCCATAAAATCTGTAACACACAGTTGTAGATATTAGACTGTAGTTCAATTGTTTGTAAAATTTTCTTTTTCACCTGTAAACTAGGCTAGATCCTGAATTTTTCTAGTTTTCTGAGATATTTTGACTACAACCCACTAACTTCCATGGAAATGAAAAAAAAAAAAAAAATTGAGTGGGGAATTGTAACCCACCTGTCATTCTTTTGACAGTTTCTGTAAATGCTGGCTCTGACTAATATGTAGCCTGTAGACAAACAGCATGTTTGTATAAGAATCTTAGGAATTAACTTCAGAAGATGCAGACTCCAACCTTCAGTCATCCCAGTTCCAGATTTGCTGACCTTCAGCCATAGAACCAGGATGCCAAAGACCAGGATGACGCACACCAGACCATCACTGGGCCAGTTTTGAGATCCTTATTGGAATGGTCTCGGCCCCTTGATTTCTTTGTTCTGATTTCCTTCTCCCTCCTTATAAAAACCTCTCCCTGCACTGAGGTGAGGTTGGCTTTGGACAGGAGTCCCCCTTCTTCTCAGGTTCCCGACACTTTAATAAACCTTTCCTTTTTACCAGCACCCGTCTCATGAGTTTGGCTTTCATGCAACAGGCTGAATCTTAGTTTCAGTTCCAAGAGGCTATATAATTTAGGAGCAGCCAGATGGAAGAAATGTAAAGGGCAGGTAAGGGAAAGAAGCACAAAGCTTCCATGCCTTGTCTAGGTGCCCACTCTTCCAACATCTCCATGTGTTCATCTACACAGAAGCTCTCCAAACCCGGTTCCTTTGGGTTTTTATGGAGACTTCAGTACATAGGCATAATTGAACTCACTGACCATTGGCAATCCATTCAACCTGCAGCCCCTCTTTCCTGCCTCGAGGTCAGAATATTCCTACTTTCCAATCACACGGTTGATTCTCCTGGAAACCAGCTCCAAGCCTTTGGGGGTTTCCCAATCATTAACTTATAAAACACTTTTTGTAGCTCTCATCACTTGGGAACTTCTGAGGGTTTTAGGGGCTCTGTGCCAGAAATGGGAATGAAAACCAAATACATCGTTCCTATGATACATCACAGTATCACAGCGAATGTGATCTTTTACCACAGGTCTGTAATTTTTGTGTGCCAATTTCCATATCTTAAATTTATTCCAGGTTCTGTCAAGCAGTTTTCATAAATTTAATTTTTGAAGATAAGGTCTGCAGACTCATTGACTTAAATGTATCACAAGATAAACATTGAATAATATAAAAATAAGAATTTGAGAGAAACTTTTCCCTCCAGTCCAGACATTTTAGAAACAGGTTCTAAAAATCAGCCAGAGTCAGAATCTGGGTGTAGACTGGACAGGAAGAGCTAAAGATGGTAAGTTGGGAGGAATAAGTGAAAAACAGAGAGGGTATATAACCTGGGAACCTTAATATTATGATTTTTTCATCACGTTTCCAAGTTCTGGGTATCATAAATTTGAAATGTGACTATCTGATACACTGAAGAGACATTCAGAAATGGGACCAGATACTCAATTTTAATGTGCCCAGTAAAATGTGACCAAGTTATATTACTGGGGAGCTGCCTGCTTGTGGCTACTCCATTAGGCAGTAACAGGAAGGTGAACTGCTCTGGTCTTTCTGGAATGAGCAGTGCCGGAGTCAGGAGCCTCGGGAGCTAGGCTTGGCCCTGCGGGCACGTTTGTCTTCTCTCTTGGACTAACGCCCACTGGGTCTTACTTCCTATCGTGTAAATATGCTGCAACAGTTAGATACCTTGATGTTCTAGGACTCTCTCTCCCCCTTCCAAAATTAAACTGCTCAGGGAAAGAATATATGTATCTCTGTACCCCTAGGAGTTGGAAGTCAGAAGGTACTGGAATGAATAAATGAATGACTGAAAGAAGTGCAGGGTTCTTGAATTACTGATAACATTGTTCCTATTTTAAAGTATTCATAGTAATACAACTGGATGGGATTAGCAAACTGGAAAACCAGTAAAATCAGAAAACTGGAAAACCAGTCAAACGAACGCTAAGAGGCATTAATAACTCACTAGATGAGCATAGCATATTTGCTAGAGTACAAGTGGTCGGAGGTAACCCTTCAAAATAATTTTTTGACATTTAATTTTAAATAAGGAAACCCCCCCACACACACACCCTTTCCCCTTCTCTCAGGGTTAACCAAAGTATCCAGACTTAGTTACAAACCTGACAAATAAGAATTACAAATTGCCCTGGCCGGTTAGAGCGTCGGCCTGTGGACCAGAGTCCCGGGTTCGATTCCGACCAAGGGCACGTACCTCGGTTGCAGTGCATCCCTGGCCCCGGTTGGGGTCGTGCGTGTGGCAACCAGTTGATGTTTCTCTCTCTCCCCCCCCCCCACTCTGTCTGAAGATAAATGTAAAAATATCCTTGGGTGAGGTTTTAAGAAAAAAAAGGAATTACAAATTATCCAGACTTAGATAGTTGCAAACTGGACAAATTACAAATGGCAAAATGGTGAGTGTTGAATGTGAAGTTTTAATGTATAAAGAGTGATGAGTCGAGTTCATGGGTCAGAAAAATGTTTTAAGCTTTGGTAAGAAATATTTTAATTGCCCTGGCCGGTTTGGCTCAGCGGTTAGAGCGTCGGCCTGTGGTCCAGAGAGACCCGGGTTTGGTTCCCGCTAAGGGCATGTACCTCGGTGGCAGTTTGTCCCCGGCCCTGGTTGGGTTGTGCGGGTGGCAGCCACTCGATGTGTCCCTTTCACGTCGATGTTTCTCTCTCTCTCTCCCCCTCCCACTCTATCTGAACAAAAAATGGAAAAATGTCCTTGGGTGAGGATTAAAAAAAAAAAGAAAGAAATATTTTAATTATTCTGATTTAGATAAGACTGCCCAAATCTTGAAGAAATTGGTGTGTGTGTGTGGCACAGGAATAGGCAAATAAACAATGGTAACATTAGAATTGTGATTAATTAATCCCCCCCCCAAATTTTGTCATTTCAAAAAATAAATGCTCCAGCCTGTCACCAAAAATGACACATCCACCGCTCACTCCGATTTCCAATGTGTCAGTCCCCAGCTACGTCTTTCTGCTCCGGCTACAAATCCCCACTCTTGCTGATGCCTCCTCGCCGGAGTGACAGGCAGCTGAGATCAGAGGGGTTAACGAGACAGTTATTCCTCTGAAGGAATCTGCAGACTGAGAAGGGGTGAAGCAGGAAATAGTGTCCATTTGCCAGGTTCGAGAAGAAAACCAGGGGTCTTGGGTTTTCTGCAGTTTACCAAAGTGCACAGGCTTATTAGAAGAGGTTGGAGTCTTTTCTTGTGTTGTACTTTCAAATAGCAGACATATAGTTTTTTTTTCTTCTTTTACTACTCATAACACTTTATTTTTACTTTGTACAAAATACAAAAATGCAAATCCAAAGAGTACAGACCAGTGACAACAGGCACACTGCACAACAGCAAACCTTGTCTAGCAAGACATTAGATTTTAAAACTTTATTTTAGTGAGTACATGCATTATATAAAACGACGACGACGACAACAACATCATAAACACAAAGAGGCTGGAGATTTCACTATTTCTACCCCCCAAATAATGCTTACTATCAAGACTTTGGATGGGACCAAAAAAAAAAATTTAAAGAGGCCAATAATATATTTTTTCATAAAAATGTATAAGCTACCATAAAATGTCTTTCCCCCCACCCCCGTCACACTGATTAAATTTCTTCTGCAAAGCCATACATATAAACAAAACAAAACAAAAATCCTGAACTGGACAGTAAATACTCAAGAGGGTTGTTACCTAGGTAACCACTCAGTAGTTTAAAGAATCTTTTAAACATTTGGAAGCCTTTCTATTCATCTCAGTACAGTGTTCTAGCCATCCTGACCTTTTTCCCACCTTTAACACATCTTGGAATAGAAATGCTTGCATCATTGAGTCTCTGTTTCTAAGAACTAGTTTTGAAAAAGAAAGTAGTGTACAAAAATATTTAACAGAACTATGAGAGATGTAGGCAAGGAGTCTTTTCTTCATGGCAAAGTTGGGTTTGCTTTGCATGGCTTCTTCTGTATGACTTTTCAGGGTTTGTTTATCTGCCCCATGAATAAGAAGGCACCTACAGAATTGAAAGAAAACAAATGCATGTCTACAAAAAGCAGTTCTTAAAGTAAGATGGAAGGTGTTTTTAAGGGAAGGTCCCTGGGCGGAGTTGAACCCACTGTTCTCGATAGAACTTTCTGCAATGGTGGAAATGGTTTCTATCTTCATGGTCCAATATGGTAGCCACCGGTTACATGTGGCTACTGAGCCCCTGAAATATGGCTGGTGTGACTATGAAATTGAATTTTTAATTATATTTTATGTAAATGAATGGAAAGGTAAAATGAAGTGGGCGCATGTGGCTAGAGACTCCCATGGCGCACTGTTCAGTTGGCTTCACACTAATCATGACGTTATCGACGCAATGGGATGACAGAGTGAGGAGTATTGATTTAAAGAGTAAAAGTGAAACTGTATTAATTTCTACTCCTTACCAACATGAAGCCAACCTTTCCAAAAAGACAATCTTATTTATTCTTCAAAATTGTACTAAGGTGTAGGGAACTACCTGTTATCCTTAAAAAATTGCCTGGTCGGTGTGGCTCAGTGGTTGAGCATCGACCCATGCACCAAGAGGTCACCAGTTTCATTCCTGGTCAGGGCACATGCCCAGGCTGTGGGCCAAATCCCCAGTAGGGGGAATGCAGGAGGTGGCCAATCGATGTTCTCTCTCGTCGATGTTTCTCTCTCTTTCTCCCTTCCTCTCTCTCTAAAATAAAAAAATAAAAATGGAGCTAAAGTTTGAACCAATGACTGATAGAGCCAAGATCGACTGAATTAACAAATCTCAAGTCATAACCATGGAGTGGGCTTACAGAGATTGACGACATCTAGCTTCTCGTAAAACTGTACTGAATTTATTAAAATTAAAAAAAATCAATAGATGTCAAAAGTGCTCCAAAGTGTTGCAGAGATCTCTACATGTTCAAAATGAAACGAAACAAAACAACAAACATATAATCTTGTCCTTGTCTAGAAGATCCCACCACCCCTTGACAACACAGCCCGATTTCCCTCTCTCTCCAAGGTGCGAGTTTCTATTACGTGAAGTGCTTGCGACTGTTGCCCCGTGGGAAACAGACCAACACCAGCACGGCTGGATTTAACTACGATGGCAATCTACCTTGCTGAATTCTACAGCTTGTGACCAGTGGAAGAGGGGGATCACTTACCTGTAGGATTATGTCGGATGAAGAACAGAAAAGGTCTGTCCACTATAAACCAGGGAGGAGATGACCTTGCAATTAGAATTGCGGCTGTGGGGAGAAAAGAAAACACACTGTACCCCCAGCGTGCGGCCAGTAAGGCAGCTGGCCCGATGGATCCCTGATACGGGGCTTTGAGGACACACTCAATTCCTGTCCCAGGGGCTGGCCGTGTCAAAACAGGCCCAATGGTCACCATTTATTGAACACCTGCCGTAGGCCAGGCCCTTTGTATTTACCATCTTGTTTAGTCTACATCAGCACCATCTTTAATCAAAGTACTTCCTCCTTGCAGGGTTTTTATGAGGATGACATGACATAAACATATTGCAACTCTCAGCACAGTGTTTGCCACCCAACAAACACCCAATGCACATTCACTGTCAGTGTTGCTGTTTCGTCTGCTGTCTGCCCTCCTGGTGAAGGCGGCTGGTCCCTTCAGCCTGTCCAGATCCCGTCTGTGTATCAAGGCCCAGCTTCCAGCTCAGCCACTGATCTGTGCCTCTCCCTCCGGCATGATCTAGGTTTCCCTCACCTGGGCGACACAGACCACTCATCAACATCCTACTATGTTGTCCAGCTCATCTTCGTGTAGACATCGGACTTAGAAAGCAAACCTCTTTAGTTCATGGTCTTATACATGCTTACTCTGCCATGCTGAGCACCAGTGGCTTCAATCTGACGCTCCTGTGGCAAGGCCCTGCTGGAGGGCAGAGCCGGGCACAACGGCCCCCTGCTTGCAGCAGTGACCCAGTCCTCTTGTTCAAGCCCCGGAGAGCATTAGTGACTTGAGCTTGATGTTAGAAAGAAAAATCTGCAGCTATCCTGGGGTAAATCGCTCAACCCAGGGTTATTAAAAACAACTCAATAGTTAGCAGGTGTTATGGACTAAACTGAATCTCCTCAAAATTTGTATGCTGAAGCCCTAATCCTCAATATGAGTATATTCAGACATAGGGTCTTTAAGGAGGTATGTATTTAAATGAGGTCATGAAGGTAGGGCTCTAATCCAAAAAAAAAACAACAAACAAACAAGAAAACTGGTGTCCTTATAAGAAAAGAGGGAGACACCAGGGATGTGCTCACACAGAGACGAGGCCATATGAGGACACAGTGAGAAGGTGACCATCACAGGCCAAGGACAGAGGACTGAAGAGAACCAACCCTGCCAAGGCCTTGATCTTGGACTTCAGCCTCCAGAAGTGTGAGAAATAAATTTCTGTTGCTAAGCCACCCAGGCTGTGGTCCGTGTCATGGCAGCCCGAGCAGGGCTGGGCTCGTGTGGGTGTGACCTGGGCAGTCGCACAGGGGCCACACTCACAAGGACCCGCACGTGGTTCAGTGACCCGCTGCTGCCGTCTCGACCTTCTCCGTCAGCTCTGAGCCAGGGGCTCCGTGTTTCATTCTGTGGAGGGCCCTGCAAATTGTGTAGCCAGTCCTGCTAGCTACACTGCTGGGCAAAGCTGGTTAACAACTTTGGCAAAATTCAGATGTCACTTAGAATCACCTAGAAAAGACCGGCGTCCTCTTGAAAATCCCAAACCTTCTTATTCTAGGTCTCTGCTTTAAATGCTACTTTAAAGGAATGAATATTGAATGTTATTTTGCAAAGGCAGTAAAGTGTCTATTGTGGGTATAAATGGTACCTTTTAATGACTAGAAATATTTGACCCAGTTACAAGTGTAGCTGAGATAGTCTCCACTTTATGAGCTCGCAGAGCTTGGCCATACCTCTTCAGGCAGTCGCATATGGATAATTAGGGGTAGAAAGAAAACAACCTAAGATGGTTCTGTTTTCTCCTTCATTATATGAGCCATCAAGGGGGAAGCAGATGTGGGTGAGCAGATGATCAGGAAAGGCTCATGGCTCCATCCGACAGCGGCATGCTAATTCCTCACTGTGTCCCAGATAAACCCGACTGACTAGTTGCCTGGTAGAAAGTGCCACTATGTTGTTTCCGACTGAAGACTGGTCTTTTCTGCCAGTAAGAAGCCAGAACACGCCCTGACCCTCCGAGAACAGGGTGCAGCACACGGCTGTGCTCAGGACAGCGCAGGGGTCAGAGCCTGTCTTCATCGGGTTCCACAGAAACAGCCACGCCCGTTTGCTGCTCTCGTCTGTGCTCATTTGTCCCTACCGTGGTGGAGCTGAGAAGCTGCTTTGGGGACGGGAGGGCCCACAAAGCAGAAAATACATCATTTAGCTCTTTACAGAAAAAGTTTGTCGACTCCTGTCCTAGAGGAATTTCTCTCACCGAAGTGCTTCAGTGAAACGAACTCGGGGCTCCAGGGACACAGGTCCTTGGTCTGTCTCAGTTCCCCACTCTGTCCTGAGAGTCCCCCGACAGCGCCTGACCGGAAGTCACTGAATGGGCCGAGCCGCCCCCCCCACCGCATCAGGACCAGTGTCCCCCGGACCCCAGCTTACTCGTGACTGCTGAAGCTTTGGTTCCATCTTCACTGACTTCGATTTTCGCTTTTTGCAAGATGTGAGAAATATGCAGGTTTTCTGACCCTGTTTCCAGAAAATAAGACAAAAATCAAAAACAAAAACAGCATTTGTTTGCTATGCAGGCCATCTGTTTAGCTGGAAAAGGAACCTCAGCCATGGCAATTCCAATCCTCAAGAGGTGTCAGAGAAGTGACCTCTCCCAGTCCCGGCGATGGAAGGATGGACGGTGACGCCACCTGTGGTGTCTGCTGAGCGCACTGTGGCATCACTGAGGAGGGGGGAGTCCCAGGCCCCAAATATGTCAGTGCCTCTAGCAACTCAACTCCGATCACTAAGAATTTTATAAACAAATAACCACAGTGGAGCTATAAAGAGGAAGCCCGGCCCTGGCCGGTTTGGCTCAGCAGTTAGAGTGTCGGCCCGCAGACCAGAGTCCTGGGTTCGGTTCCCGCTAAGGGCACGTACCTCGGTTGCAGTTTGTCCTTGGCCCCGATTGGGGCCATGTGGGTGGCAGCCACTCGATGTGTCTCTCTCACATCGATATTTCTCTTTCTCTCTTCCTCCCTCTCTCCCTCCTGCTCTATCTAAAGATAAATGCAAAAATGTCCTTGGGTAAAAATTTAAAAAGAAAAAGGAAGCCCAATTATCTAGAAGCTGCAAGCCAACATACATTTTCACTTACATAACGTCAGACACCGCAAGGATTTCAGAAGGCATTTACAGATGGGGAAACTGAGGCCCCAAGTGCTAAACAAAGAAGTCTGCCCTCAAATCACAGGGCTGGCCAGGGGCACGGAGTGCGGGCTTCCCCAGCAGAAGCCGCTCATCTCCCGGCGCATCAGTAAGAGCGTGAGAAGAGCTTAGACTGCTGGGAGGGCCAGACTTAGGAACGCAGTTTTGCCACTGGAACCTTCTAGCGAATTCACTTTCCTTCTCAGCAAATCCTTCCATCCCAGCAAGCCCCGCTGTGGCGGCGTTCAAAGACAACAAAACGGAGGTGAATGTCAGCCCTGGCTGGGGTGGGCCTGGATGCAAACGGAAATAGTGCTTTTTGCATCATCTGGTTTCCTTTTCTTTTCAATTTATTGGGGTGACATTAGTTAATAAAATTATATAGGTTTCAGGTGTGAGGTTCTATAATCCATTAACTGTATATTGTATTGTGTGTCCACCACCCCATCTGGATTTAAATGTCTGCACCGTGGCTCAGCTCTATGACCGACGGTGAGTGAGGCGCACCTTTGCAGGGCCCAAGTCACTGCAGGGTTAAACAGAATGTCTCAGGAGAATTGGGGGTACCTGGTCTCCCTGCTGAACACCTGTGAACTCCCTGGGGACTCTATGTAGTATTTAGGCTATCCGGGATAACCCCGAAGGGGAAAGTGCAGGTTGAAAGCGTGCTTCCCAAACATTACTGGGCTGGGGAATTAAATAAAGTGAAGACTCCGATTTAGTGGGTCTGGGTCAGAACCAACGTTGTGCATTTCAAACAAGCACCCAGTTGATGCGGCCGCTGCTGGACGGGATGAGCGTCTGGCTGAAACATCAGAATATCCGCGGAGCCGCAGTTTCACCAGGGAGGAACGTTTATTCTCAGGACAGGCACCCACTAGCAGGCCTCTGAGTTTGGCAGTGAATTAATTCCTCACTCAAGGGCAAAAATACAACATGGAGTGCAAGTAACGTTTGAGCTATGACTTTCTTTAGGGAGGCGGTTGATATGCTCCAAATAAAAAAGACAAAGGACTGACCATTCCAACATAGCTCCGGGAAAAGGTACCGATGTTGGCAAAGAAGGGGTACCACACCAGATCAATAGGCATGAAATGACAACATACGTATCTGGATATTGTGCATGCCCGCTGTTTGGTGGAAATAAGCAAATATTTGAGAGCCCAAAATATCTTGATTTTTCAAAGGGAAAAAGTGTGCATTAAAAAACAAAACAAGCCCTGGCTAGTTTGGCTCAGCGGTTAGAGCGTCGACCTGCAGTCCCGAGAGACCCGGGTTCGGTTCCCGCTAAGGGCGCGTACCTCGGTTGCAGTTTGTCCCCGGCCCTGGTTGGTAGTGTGGGTGGCAGCCACTCGATGTGTCCCTTTCACATCGATGTTTCTCTCTCTCTCTCTGTTCCTGTCTCTCCCTCCCACTCTACCAGAACAAAAAAGGAAAAATGTCCTCGGGTGAGGATAAAAAAAAAAAAACAACTAATACCTCATTAAGGGCCAAATTTTTAGGTAATAGAGACACTACACAAAATACTTCTTTAACTGTGTAGAATCGCTCAGGTTTCACGGGAAACAAACACGTGATATGTACGGATGACTGACTTATGCTGGTTTAAACGTCTAAGGATCAATAGCATCATTGGAGGATATATGAAATTAAACCCTGGGGAGTTTTAGGGCAGCAAGTTCATAATTTTGACCTTTTCTTTCTGAACAAATCAGAGACTCAGTTTGTAACAAAGTCTTCAAGTCTAAGAATATGTTTTAAACTGAACTTACTTATTATTTTAGCAAAATTTGCCTTTGATGGATCAAACATCTCGGTGATGCCAAGGACTTTCAGCGGCTCCTTCAGATCTGTTTGTGCCGTGGCTGTAAACCTAGCATGAAAGCAGAACGGGGGGAGGGGGGCAATCATTAGACTATAAATGATATAATCAGTGCCAGTGGAAAAAAGTTTGCAAACAGATTCTTTTTAAAGCATGCTCTGAACACCCATCTAAACTGCCCTGTACATTTTAGTCCCTCAAACCCTCAGCTCTCAGCTGGTACCAGCCACGCATACAGTGACAGCGAGTGGGGGTGCTCCCATCCTCGTGGGAAGCAGGCTCCCTATTCCAGTCTCAGGAAGAGCCACAGAAGTAAGTGCCTTCTCTGGTGCGGACGCGAGGAAGCCTGGGGCTGGCAAGTGTCTATTGAGACCGGGGATGGTCCAAAGAGAGGAGATACGTTCCTGCTAGTTCACGGTGGGATTCTGAAAGCATCTTACTGTTAGAATGAGAGCAAGCATTGGGAATAGGTGTCATGATATTATATTTGGGTGTAATACAGGTTTCTTGGATATTTGTGGCTATCGGGCCTCAAGGCCATCCATCTGTCAGCTATTAAATGTATCATCAGAGGATGTTTTCCCAGACTTGATCCCATCCTGCGAGACAGAAACAGGGTATGTGAATGGATTCTCATCACAGATGGACTGGAATGGTAATTTACCAGGATAATTATCATTTACCTACAATGTCATGGTCTCATTCATTTATATCAGCATTGCCTATGTGAAGGCTTATCTTATAACAAAAAAATAATCTTGGGAAGATTACTGATACTTATTATCCATGTACTTGTTTGATTTATTAACTCAGTGACTGAAAATTAAAAGCTATTAGAGCCCTGGACAGTATGCTCAGTGGTTAGAACACCCGCCCATGCACCCAAGGGTTGTCGGTTCGATTTCTGGTCAAGAGCATGTACCTGGGTTGCAGGTTCGATCCCTGGTCCTGGTTGGGCCCATGTGGGAGGCAATCCATGAGTCTCTCTCACAATGATGTCTCTACCCCCCCCATCCCTCCCTCCAAAAATCAATGGGAAAAAATATCTTCAGGTTAGGATGAACAAAAAACAAAACTATGAGAACTGGAAGCTACCACCACCACTGAGGTCTGGGTAAAAAGCCCTGGAGATGGACAGAACACTAATATGAAAACGTTCATAAAACAGGGACATCAGCGCCTCCTTCTCGGGTCTGGGCAGAGCATTCTCTGTCCCGTTCGAGTCAGGATGCAGACAGAATCTGGACTACTTTTCCCTTGGATTCAAGTCTTAACAGCTCAAATTCCATCCATCGTATACTCCCAGGGTATAACAGAAAAACTTCCCCAGATACTAATGTACGAATTCTGCCTGGTGGTTTCTAAACATCTCCTTGCCAGCTAGCTTTTGGACCTTGGCCCTCAGCGACTCCCAGCTAACACTGTAGTAACTCAAATGCCGCTCCTTATTGAAACTCACAACACTTCTAGAGTTGATTGTGATTGTTGTCACTCATATGATGACAGACACGTAGTTTTCAGTCTTTGGAACAGAATGAGATGTTAGGAGCTGGGGGATCTGTGGAGGCTCAGAGGCCTCTGCCTTCTGTCTTCCACCGTCGTCAGTCTGCCACATCAGAGGCACGGGGAGGACAGCACACTCTTCCAAGAGCACAGGCTTGTATCCCTCCCCTGCGATTTCTGCACAATAAAGTGGGCTTCGTGCCGGGCCAGATTTTAGCCTCCTGTCGTCTGGTATCTCACACAATCACTACCAAGGACTGAGCACTGGCCCTGTTTCCTCCTTTGGGGAAAGGAGCTACTTACTTGGGCAGGACGACCTGCACCCTCTTGGGCACCATCATGCTGGTCCAGCTGTCTACGGTCTTGGTGCTGATGTGCGGGATGATGGCCGACAGCGGCGTGGAGCTCTCGCTGGGCAGCGCGATCAGCATGCTGATGCTTTCCCCGTGGTAGGGCAGCTCGATGAAGTTGTACCACAAACCATTGGGGGTGCTTGCTGACCCTAGAGAAACAGGCAGGTTCAGTGTGCCCTCGAGGACTTCCCGAAATGATGTGAGTGACTGCTCATCACTCAGAGGAAAGAGCGATGCAAAACAGCTTCCTTAGAAGGACAAAGGTAAGGACAATGATTTCTCCCTTCCCCATAAAGAGTTCCTTGTCTTCAGTCTAGAATTGTCCAGACAGAATGCCTTTGCGTGGCACTAAAATTACATGAATTCTGTTGAACAGAATTTAGATCATAAAGCACTGGGAATAGTGCTTTGTAAGAAGCTGACCTATGAATAAAGGGATGGATTTGAGCTGTCTTAGAAGGATTCTTCTGGCCCAGCCCACGTGTGCATGTTGAAGAGGAGGGGGGGAGGGGCTAAACAGCTCCCATCGTTTAGGGCCGAGTCTGTGCCAGGCCCATACCAACCACTTCAACACATTTAGAAGCTTGTGCCCCGAGAGGTGGGTATAAGTGGTCTATGTTACTACTGGGAGAGCCACAACTAGAGAGATTGGGTAACTTGCCAAGAGACATATATGGCTAAGAAGTGGAACACCAAGCCCTGGCCGGTTTGGCTCAGTGGTGACAGCATCGGCCTGTGGTCCAGAGAGTCCCGGGTTCGGTTCCCACCAGAGGCACGTACCTCGGCTGCAGTTTTTCCCTAGCCCGAGTTGCGGTTGTGTGGGTGGCAACCATTCAATGTGTCTCTCTCACATCGATGTTTCTCTCTCTCTCTTTCCCCTTCTCTCCCTCCTGCTCTATCTGAAGATAAATGCAAAAATGTCCTTGGGTGAGGATATAAAAAAAAAAAAAAGAAGAAGTGGAACACCAAGACTCAGGCTCAGTGTGTCTGATGTCAATGATCGTCTTCCTACTTCACTACCCCGAGCCCTGCTCACTCTTCATTCATCCGGCAACTGTCATCGGGGCTCGCGGACACTTTGTGGGACTTGTGCTCACCAGTAACAACCCAAGAGGGATTCAGACGGCATTTGTCAGAGAGTCGTCTGGAGAACACTTGCAGCTCGTGAGACACTGGGCCCACGAACCGGGTTCCACATACCAGTAAGTTTAGGAAGCACTGGACCCTTGACGCTTCTTGCAGAAAACATACCATTACTACAAAGGCTCTGAGATATTCTGAAGAAAACTGTTGAACTCCAGTGATTCCCCGGTTTCCCAAACTACTTGGATCTCAGAACCCTTTTATCCCATGTGAAATATTCAAAACATTTAGCAACTGGAAAGCACACCTGAGTATTGCCGAGTGGACTAGGAAGTGTAGTCATGCCCAGCCGGTGTGGCTCAGTGGTTGAGCATCAGCCCATGCACCAAGAGGTCACCGGTTCGATTCCCGGTCAGGGCACATGCCCAGGTTGTGGGCCCGATCCCCAGTGGGGGGCATACAGGAGGCGGCCAATCGATGTTCTCTCTCATTGATGTTTTTCTCTCTCTCTCCCTCTCCCTTCCACTCTCTCTAAAATCAATAAAGAAAAAAAATTTTTGAGACAAAATAAAAGTGTAGTCACGATGGGCACAGGCGAGAAGCCCAGCTCAGGTCGACGGGGCCCAGAGGGTCTGCTGACTCCCTGGGGACAGAGCCTTGGACAGAGCGCACCTTAGGGTCCTGGGAAACCTTCCCATTCGGCATGTAATAAGAGTTATAAAAATTAACAAGGTGAATGGAAAACCCGCGTTCTAGATTTACGGTGGATTTATGAAAGCTTTATTACACATACTTCAAACTGTTCAGGAGGAACTCGGTGACCTTGGTGAGGTTATTTGACCTCTGTGTGCCTCTGAGTATGGAGGATGCAATATCAAAGATTTCAAAAGTGTGACCTCGTGGTGAAATCATTAAATGAGAAAAACACGTAAGGGACCGAGCAGGGCCTGGCCCATGGCGGTGGGTGCCCACCGAGCACTGGCCCCTCTTCCTCCTCCTCTGAATGACCTAGAAAGACGCCATGTTCGAGGAGGAGAGAAAAGAGAAAGTGATTTGCTCCTGATTTTCACTTGTCTTTTCTTTGGGGATGACCTTTGCCAATCGCTGCCCTGCAGACAGGTAGCATCAACAGGCCAGTTCTCCACGGGTGGGGTGGGAGGGAAAGAGTCAGCAGACGTGCCTTTGTTACATAACAAACACTTTTAGCTATAAAATATGATAAAACAGTGAAGCGATTGGAATGTCTGCCACTGCGGGATGGCACTGCAGAGGCCTCTTGGGAAAGGAATACGTGCAACTCGTGCGGGCGGACGCTCCCCCAGCCGGGCCCGTCTCGGGGCTACCTCCGATTCAAAGACAGGACCCCTCATCTCCACCTCACCCTGCATAAGACAGTGGTCTCCACAGAAACTGAAAAATCAATGGAAGAAGGAGGAAAAAAACCCACTTCCTAATAAGCACTTTAATCTTCAAAGCAAACATTAGGTCCCTAGACTGGCAAAGCTAATTTTTAGAAACTGTGAAATTTGGGAAGCAGTTAATAAATGATTACTCCAGGGCATGAAATAAGAACCTGGAGGTATTCATCAACCACTTCTCGAAGTGTTTAATGTTCAGATAAGGACTGGGGTCATGAATAATAAAAACGTATAAGCTGAGTGCGCTGGAGGTGGAGAGACAGCCTCTATGACCACCAGGGAATCTGGCCTCCACTCGAGACATCGCTCACTAACCATCCGGCATCCGGTCACTCATGTTTGCCCAATGACTCACTGCCCCCTGGCCCCGCTTCTGCTTCTGGTCACAGGAGCTGATGACAAATGTCAGCTGGGACCCTCAGAACATGTTTATCTTTACTCGGTGGCTTAAGGATCCAGGAGACAAAATAGCACCTGTCCTCTCCTGCCCCTCGGTCACCGAAGAACTGCCTTTCCAGCGTCATCTTAAGAAGGGCAAGGGCAGAGGTCAAAGACACGAAATCTGGAGTTATAGGACCAGGGTTCGAATCCTGCCTCTGACACACACCAGCTCTGGGACTTGGGCACATTCCTTCGCTCCAGGTCTTGGCTTATTTACCTGTACAATAGGTAACAGTTCCTGCCTTACGGAGCCATGAAAACTACATGCGAATACACGTGCACATGCTCAGCACCGGGCCGCACAAAGCACCGGCTGCCTTCTACCGACATCAGTGGCTCCGTCACACACCTGACTCACGGAGTGCTGGGTCACTGCTCACACAGCCGAAACACAGAATCGATCCAAGAGGAGAAACCCCACAAGCCGCTGATGGGCACAGCCCCTGGGCAGCACGAATCAGAAAAGGAGCGGGTATGTGGAACCTGGTGGCAGGGCAGGGAGCCGGTCGGGGCCTCGGACGGCCTCCTCCGACGGCGTCCTGCCCGGGACCTGCATCGTCTGAGAAGCAGACCGAGTGTCTTCAGGGAGCGTAATTTCTAATGTATATAACAACACGAAGGAAGCAGGCGCATTCATTCTGAAAAGAAGGGAGGATCTGAAAAGGGGGAAAAGCAGCCTTTTCTCTTCGATAAATGGGGATCAACAAATCCTCTAGTGAGAACTGAAAGGCACAGCAACACATATTGAAAATGCAGAGAAGATTTGGAACTTTCTGTCACCGGCGCTTCTGGGATGAGCCGGTGTTTCTGGAAAGCTCTGTAAAATACCGATTCCTATTTGAAGCCCTCCCAGGCGGGAAGTGGTAACTAGGCTCTGTGAAATGTTAAGACCGCTTATCAGCCTGTACAATCAGAGAGAACATTTTAAATATTTAATATCGGGAAAGCCTGATCGATGAACAGTCCCCTAATTACCTTCCGCTGCAAGGAACTTGATGGGTTTCCTGAGTTCTTAAGGAACTGCTCAGGCTACACTTCAGTAGACAGTGAAATACATATTTATCAAAACCCCACAACAAACAGATCCACTCTGTGCAGTCTATATGCAGGCTGGAGCAAATGGAGTTTGGGAGAGTTGAGGAAGTCCTGGTGCCGTCTGCTGAGCCAGGGAAGCAATGCATTTATCTGCAGAACTACAACTTAACAGACAACCAAGGAGAGAAGTAAACAGACAGGTAGGTATGAGATGGAAGCTCAGAGAATGGAATCGAGAAATAAACTCTCGAAGCCTAAATTCATAACCATAAAAACAAAAGGTCTGTAACTACTTGGACTCAGCATTTCCTATTCAAGAAAATGACCCTTAGAAGATCTGGCACAAGCGTCTAAACGTTTGTGTCCAAGAACGGTCGCTGCCATGCTGTTTGTCACTGGGTGAACGTCAGTGGTCGTCCACGGGATATTGTGGCACATGTACACCATGGACTACGATGCCGCCGATTTCGTAGATCCACACAAACTGACATAAGACGGTTTCCAAGATGTGCTGTCTAATGGAGAGCAGGTTACAGAATCTAAATGACAGTGCAATCCTACGTAGGTGAAAAGCCACAGACGTGTTTTAGGTGTCCACAGGCAAGGTCTCAGATGCTATCCCCGGCACTCAGTAGGGGATTTTATGCTGGGAAATGGAATTGTAGGGGAACGTTGACTTTCCGCCATGTATCCGTCTTATCTGAGGATTTTGCAATGAGCATGAAATATACTTCTCCTAAAAGAAGATTTTCAGGCTTTTTTAATAGAAGAGTTTCTATCTTCCAAGTACTTAAACTTTATGGGGCAGAGTCAGAAGGGTTTTCCCCTCCTGTTCTACTGTCCTCCCTTCTCCCTTAACGCTCCTAAGTGAATCTTCCCCAGATGTTGAGGACTCCTTGGGGGGAAGGGCGGAAAGTCTGACAAAAGGGACGGCCATGCTTCTGCGAGGGGACAGTGAACAGTAGGCTTGCGGAGGCCCTGGGACCGTGCAGGCGGCATCAGAGCCCGTGCGCGCGAGTTCGGGCTGGGCAGCCAGGTCTGCCTCAGCCGGGACTGCCCAGCTCCGAGCCCTGGCTGGTCGTGGTGGCCAGCCTGCGACCGGACAGCCGGCTCAGCGGTCTGCAGTGGTGAAAAGGAACGCCTGCGGGGCCCACCACAGGCCCTGGGTGCTCTCCAGCCAGGACAAGACGAACCTGCCCAGTCTTCCCCTGAACAGCAGTGTAATGAAGGGACCACTTATAAAGCACGGGCAGCGGACAGAGAAACCACTAAGGACAGTGCCCTGGGCTACAAACGGCTGGGCACTCGCACCGATCTTAGGCTGGGAGGTGTGAGGAGAGGGGAGGTGACCCAGAGCTTTGGGGTACGCCCTGACAGCAGGAGCTGAGTGAGACCTTGGCGGAGGGATGCAGAGCCCTGCCGGCTGTAGGGAGGGGACTGGGAGGTCAGTGGCCTAAATCCTGTCCCCTCCCTCATCCCTACCACCTGCTGGTTTGCCCCACTAGCCAACCTGGCAGAAAGCCAGAGGGCAAGGGAACCCTCAGCTACAGCCTCTTGGGGGCCAGAACAGGAGAAAAGAGGGTGTGAATCAGGGAGGGTACCCAGCACTGTAGTTCCACAGAGGAGGAACCTTTCACAGTAAGAGTGTATTTTTATACTACTTCCTGTAAAACACACACGCATATTCTTAGACAAAGCAGTTAGTAATTGGACAGTTTCCTGGGACACGTAGCTTCCTCTCTGGGAATATCCTATATACTCAAGAAAAGTGTTCCGTTCATTTCTGTAAACACCAGCATCTGGATCTTCTGGGAATATCTCAAGAATTCCTGCGCTTTCATCTTTGACTATGGACTATTTGTCTTTTTCCCCCAGCAATAGAAACATACCATAAATGAGGGCCTCTCGCTTTTATTTTGTTAGAAGGCACAATGTGAACAGACCGACCTAAATAAAACAGCTTCCCTTGGGTCTGCGCCGGTGGCCACACTGGTATTCCGCTGCAGGCTTCCTGGGCAGCACGGCCTGACAGTGACTTTGGGGGAAAATGAGCCTCTCATCATCCTCAGTTGTTTTGCGCAATCTGTTTCTGCAGGGCTTTTAACTATACATTATCTTTTTTTTTTTTTTTTTTCCTCACCCGAGGATATTTTTCCATTTTTTGTACAGACAGAGTGGGAGGGAGAGAGAGGAGGAGAGAGAGTGAGAAACATCGACGTGAAGGGACACATCGAGTGGCTGCCACCCGCACAACCAACCAGGGCCGGGGACAAACTGCAACCGAAGTACGTGCCCTTAGCGGGAACCGAACCCGGGTCTCTCCGGACCGCAGGCCGACGCTCTAACCGCTGAGCCAAACTGGCCAGGGCTATACATTATCTTTTTAAAAAATTTATTGAGTGAATGGCAAAATTTTGCCAAGAAGGTTGGTGAGGACAAGGGAGAAGGAACGTGACTTTGTTTATGGTGTCCCTCCCATGAGCCATCCCTGGACTTCAGGGATGGGGCAGCTGGAGCAATGCTGAGCAGCGCTGGAAGCTAGTGCCTGCTGGCATGCACGGGCAACACCTGGCACGCACGTGTGCAGGTGTAGGTTGGAGACATCAAGGCGAACTTATGAAGTAAAAAGAACAGTAACTTCAATTGGACCACAAATGCTTCAATAAGACCAGGTTTAAAAAGCAACCACCGGACGGACTTATCTATGCTATAGTAATGACAGCAGAGATGGGTCATTCTTTTTTTTTTTTCCTGATTGCAAAATGGATAGATATTTTTTTTAAATTTCAAACTGAAATCATGAAAAATAATCATTTAAAATATGACCACTGTTACCATGTCACTGAACATCCTCCAACACAGGTCTCTGGAGACGGATGAATACATAGCAAGTATTTTGCATAAATGAGACGGATTAGCACCTGTTGTCCTATCGCTTGCTGTCTGGAATCAGCCACATACGAGAGCCGAGCCCAGCCCGGGGACTCACCGCTCCGGAACAGGGAGAGCTGGGCCAGCATCGGCACTTGGTAGGACTTCCCGTCGGCTGCCACAAACGGACGTTTCTTTGTGTTCTCAGGTCGAAACCGCGATTTCCACAAACCCTTAAAATACAGGGCGTTGACCAGGACCATTCTGGTGAGGACGCCGTCAATGAGGTCTGGGGAGAGCAGACTGTCGATCTTGCCTGTGGAGTCACAACACAAGGAAGCAGCTCAGCATCGGCCGTGCACCCGAGGGCAAAGGCAGCTGCTGGAGCAGGTCAGCGGGATAGTCAAGGGAATTCTTAAACGATTTCAACAGGAATTTTTTACAATTCCCTTTCGTACTTTCTCATTCTTTTTCTCACTAGAAATTAAAGCTGAAAACAAGTTAAAAATCAGAGACCAGGAAAGACTTCAGAGATCCTCCATGCAGGGATCACCAAACTTTTCATCAAGAAATTATTTTATGCCTGTTCCCTATCAGCGCCCTGCTTTAGAAAATTTATCTCGTCCAAATATGCTATATTTAACTATTAATTAATTTCCCTATTTTGACGAATAACTGACATGTATGATGACCAGTGAGGGTTTTGGTCAGCCCCAGACAAGCAGCCGGGTTGTCTGAGCCACTGAACTGATTTAATCCCAGTCAAAATAAAGGAACATTATATCCTGGGCAATGTTATCACAGGCGAATGCTAAATTTCTCTTAAGATTTTAGGAATGTTGAGTGTTAGTTTGTAATCCATGGTTCAAAGCGAATGGAAGTTAAAAGCGGTGTCTATATTTATGGGTCAGGGATCGAGCTAGGTGTTAATATTACAGAGAGAGGAGGTCTGCCCTAGAACTCCTAACTTTGAAGGAAAACGTTCTTCCCAGGACATCAGGATGGTCCACCTCATTTGTGTCAGGAGTGAAGGGGCAGCCACCATGTTCTCGGATGCCCTTGTGATGTCACAAGCATCGTGCAGAGTGCTACCTGGTTCACACTTTGGTCTGTCGTTTAGGTTCCTTTGGCTCTATTTAAAGATTCAGTTCTGTGTGTGTGTGTGTGTGTGTGTGTGTGTGTGTGCGCGCGCGCGCACACGCAAGAAGGATCACTAACACCCAAAGCTGTTAAAAATTAGTTCAATGCAGACTTTAGCACAAGCATATTTTTTAAAAAAAGAGTACATAATATAAATGCAAGTTATGACATATGAGAGTAAAACCAACGGTTTCTGAAGGAGGAAGAATATCTAATTCAGTAGAGAGATTTAAGTCATTTTAAATGAAATTCAAGAAGATTCTCACAATAAACAAGTGTTTAAATAAATCACAGTAGAGAAGCCCACCCAGGTTTCCCTGAGCCTCAGTGTGCTCCGGAAGCCGGTTTCCTGACCGCTCCTTACTTCCACAAGGGGGCACCAACGCCCCCTAATCTCAGGATCGGAAAGAAAATGGTACATAGGCTTTAAATAGCCATCATTCAATACAAGGCCCGCCTCTGGGGAGAGTGTGGAAGGAAATCAGAACTCTGGGCTCCAGCAACAGCAAGCTCCTCAGAGTTGGTTTCCCCATAGTGAATATTTCTTGCCTTTGCTGGGAACATCTTCAGGTCCACCCCCTACCTGCCCTTAAAGACACAGCTCAGTGGTCCCTCTTGTCCACCTTTCTGACCCTCCTACTCATCTCCCTGGAGTCTCCATAAACCCCAATGCTCAGCACCACCATGACACCGTGGCATTTTACTCTAGACAGATGTAATGTGTCTGTCTCCCCGAATGAACAAGGACCCTGTCGTTCACTCCTTAAAAACCCGCCTAGCTCTATGTCAGCATACAGTCAGTGCTCACTAAGTGTCTGAAGAAATCTCTTTAGCCCTTTTTTTTTCCTTTGCTTAGATAAAATCTCTCATTGCCACTGGTAGGATTCTAAGATACTATAAGGAGGCATGAAAAAATAAAGAGAGAATAAAGAAAGAAAGGTGAGAAATGCATAGTTTAGAAAGGGGCACCTGCCATCAACAGGTGCCACACACATGCACCCATCACTCATCCACGTGTCCGCCGTACACTCACCATCCACCTACCCGCCCATCCTTAGAAGCCCACCTCTCGGGTGCCACACACTCCTTTAGATAAGAAAACAAAACAAACCAGCAAAAGAGCCCTGCCCTCGAGGAGCTGTGGATCAGCGGGGTGGAGGCTGACATACATGCCCCAGAAAATGTAGAGCTGCAGTTGTGGCAGTCACCCTGAAGTGGACGCACTCGAGGATGTAGGGCAAGTAAGGGGGATCTGACCTGTCAGAGGTCAGGGGTGGATGGGCTCCTTGAGGAAGTATTAGTTGAGCTAGTGGCTATAAAATAACTCGCACGTGAACATTTGCTAAGTGCCAGGCACTTTGCTAAATGCTTTATGTGTATTATTTTTATCCTTAGTGTTGTTATAACTATTCTAGAATATCACTGTGATATCTCCAGTTTACAGACGAGGACACTGAGGCCCAGGCAGGTTAAGTAGCTTGACTAAGGTTACACAGCCAATAAATGGCAGAACTGAGGCTCAAGCTCAGAACTGATGCTTTTCATCATTCACACTCGTGGGACAGTGTGAAACGAATGGACATTAACCAGGGGAAGGGAAGTGTTCCAGGTAGCAGGAGACAGGTGTAGAGCTGTGT
This sequence comes from Molossus molossus, assembly GCF_014108415.1. NCBI lineage: Eukaryota > Metazoa > Chordata > Mammalia > Chiroptera > Molossidae > Molossus > Molossus molossus. The sequence continues at coordinate 95,470,082 of NW_023425346.1, forward strand.
GATGGGAGAGAAGGTGGCTATAAGAGGTGGGCAGGGCAGCCCTTTGGCGCCACCCCCATGCCCCTAGCATACTGGACAGAAGCTCCACCTCCACGAAACAAACTCAGTGGTCTTCACACATGGACGGTTCAACCTCCAGGGTCCTTATGAGACCCGTCTTGTAGACAACTGCTTCTCAGTGGGGCAGTTCACCCCAAGGGGCAAACTTTGGAAACTTGTGGGAGGAGCTTTTCTGGTTGAATGGGCAGTGGCCAGAGATGAGACATGTCCTGAAATTCGAAACAGTCCCAAAACAATGAAGAACGGTCCTCTTCCTGTATAACTTTCAAACACCCTGCTGGATGTTCGTGTTGGTGAGAAATATGCTTATCATTATCTGAGCCCCAAACCCTACTCTTTTTCATGGGAACACGTGACCTTTTGGGGGGCATACCTTTAAGAGTCACCAAATTTGCCAGGAATGTGACTACCATGCAAATCAAGTAGAGACTACACTTGTGTTACTCAGAAGAGCTTTGCACTGTTTCAGCAAACATTGCATCAACAGTGGTAATACTTGTGGGTTTTAAAAAAATAAATTTATATACACATTATTTTCTTATTGATTTTTTAGAGAAAGGAAGAGAGAGAGAAATTGAAACATCGATGTGAGAGAGAAACATCAATTGGCTGCTTCTTGCAAGCCCCTTGCCGGGGATTGAGCTTGAAACCCAGGCATGTGCCCTGACTGGGAATCAAACCGGGACCTCTCAGTCCATGGACGATGCTCAATCCACTGAGCCCCACCGGCTGGGCACAGCTTGTGGTTTTTGTGTCATGGGTATAACGTATGTGTCTTGGTCTGTACCAAGGGGTTTACCTGTTGACCTACATGTATAAATGACTTTTGTTGTTCCTTGTATTACAGTTTGGCATAATACAGGGTTGGGCAAAAGTAGGTTTGTAGTTATGAGTATGCAAAACACAGAGTTTGTTCTTGTATTATTATCTATTAATTCTTGTTTTATTTTCTATACCAACAACTATAAACCTACTTTGCCCCAGCTGGTATTAATTTTTAACATTTTCTGTCCGTTGTGTGTAGGTTATATTTGCTATAAAGTTCATTTCAAGACAGTATTAGAAGTATTTGTTTAAAAAGAGGGAGTTGGGTCTGTGGGGTTGAAAAGCACTAGTCCCGTCGCTCTTGGTGCCCCGGAGATGCAGGAGGCAGTTGGCTGACAGGATGCTCGTCCAAGGGCTCTGAAAACTGTCAAGTGGCATGTGATTTAATGTTACATTGTACAAGAGGAGGCTGGGAGGGCACAGGGAGATGCCACAGTCAAACGGCCATCTAGCATCCTGGATGCCATCAGCTTCCTACCACTGTGCTTAGAACTACAGGCTCAGAAAATCCTCTAAACTCTTCACATTTGTTGGTCTCCCGATGGTTTCATGGTCACACTGTTCAGGGTCCTGTCAAGAAGGGGCGGCATAGCCGAACCTAGACCAGCCCAGCTCTCCTCCGTCCTCCAGAGCCTTCTTTGTCCATCTCTCCACTTGTCCCTTGAATGGCTCTCAAACATTCATGTGTATAAGTCTGATGATGGGTGGTGGAGGTAGATGAAAGAAGAACTTGTTTTAATGTGGAATGTTAGGCCTCTCCCTTGGAAACTGATTCAGTAATTGGGGTCCAGTGCCCTACAGTATAGCATACGCCCCAGGTACTTCTCAGGGAGGTACGTCAGGAACCACACCAGAAACACGATCTGAAAGCCAGACTTTCCCCACGTTTTGGCATTGGGCTTCTCCCTGTTGAGTCTCCTTGGCTTCCACTCCTATGCCCTTAACTCTCCCTTTTATGAAAAGTGGTTCCCAAACCTACATTTCTAGACTTGACTTTTGTTGTTTTGGGACCACCTCTCCTCCCAGATGTTTTCACCTGGATTTCCAGTTTACAAATGAACAGGTTTAAAACGCCGGCATTAGACATTGGCTCCGTTTCTGGAAGAGACGCGGGTAGACAAGTAATCATTACTCGTGGCAAGTGCCAGCATGAAGGGGCACAGAAGAGGCACAGTCACATGTCCATCATCACCAGACAGGAGGCTCCTAATTCCTGAGATGCCAGAAGCTAGAGGCAGGGAATGTCAGAGAGATCACTCCTTAATCTTAAAGGCTGAGAAGGACATTCCAGGCAAAGGAGACAACAGACACAAAAGCAGGAAGGAATGAGCTGTAAAAATTTCAAAACAGACAAGGGCCAGCGGGCAAGGACTCTGGGGATGAGACGCAGGGAGGAACGAAGAGGGTCTGCAGGGCTACATTCTGCCCTGCTTCCCACACCACAGGGAGAAGCACCCCAAGGGACAGGGGTGGCGGCATGGAGGGGCAAGAAAGGCAGGCTGAGCTGTGGGGCCCGCAGAGAGCAGTCGGCGCGGTCCTGGCCCCTCACGATGCAAGGCCGCTGGACTTGCAGACCTGAGTTAGAATCTGTGTCTATCTCACACTTTCATCCACAACATGCAAAAGCATACACAACACTGCCTGGGACCACTTACCCCTGGTCTCGTTTCTAACCCACGCGTTGATGGAATCGCAGGCGGAGGCTGGATCCTTGAAGTTCACGTTCCGGACTTCGCACTGAAACACATCTTTGTTCCGCGTAACAAAAGGCACCTCGATTTTCGAGCCGTTCTTCACAAACATGGCATTAGCCACCGTCACGATGTCCTTGTTCTTCTTGGAGACGATGGCCTTGTTGATCTTTTTTAACGTTTTACCAACTCCTAAGGGGGAAATGGGAAAACGCGGCCATATTTCCACAGCAATTTCCAAACAGTTGTTTTTCAAAATATCTTTTATCTTATGGCAAACAACAACAGTATAAACAAGATAACATGAGTGGCGAGAAACAATGTCTTTTGCTTACTCAGTATCCTCATGTTAAGAAAATGGAGGATAAAATAATTTACAACTATTAATGGCTCTTAAAAAACGGTTATGCTTTGAGCATCAAGCCAGGCACACCCGAGGCATCCTTAGCACCCTCGCCACGCGGACTCCTCTCCTGCAGGACTTTCTAGGTCCCAGGTCAGCGGGCAGCTGGCAAGCTCCTCAATTATGTAGCCATGGAGGGTTCCCTATTCTCTTTCTCACTTAATAATCTTGATTGCTATTTCCTTTCCTGCCAAAGATGTAACAACGTTGGTTCCCTTTTTCTATTTTTGAAACAAAAAGAAACACATAAAACAAGCATTTGAAAGACTATAAAAAATGGCCACATGCCACCATCCAAGAACAATGTGATTTTTACTTGATATCAAGCTCAAAAAAAGTAAGGGGATTAGTTTTAGGGCAAATAAGCTTCATTGTACATGAGCCATCCATCATGCTCCACTTAGCTTCAGACCACAGGAAAGAGAATAAGTTATAAGGATGTAACTTGTTTCTGCAGAGAGCTTGCACTACAGATCCTTCTTACTCGATCTGCAGAATGTCACTGTCCTAAAACACCCTACAAGCCACCTTGATGGTCTTCCGGAGAGTCGACTTGTCACTGATAGAGTGTTTCTTCTTCTGACCCTTTAAACCAGGGCAGGGGAGGTCCTGAGAGACCCGGGTTCGGTTCCCGCTAAGGGCGCGTACCTCGGTTGCAGTTTGTCCCTGGCCCTGGTTGGTCGTGCGGGTGGCAGCCACTCGATGTGTCCCTTTCACATCGATGTTTCTCTCTCTCTCTCTGTTCCTCTCTCTCCTTCCCACTCTACCTGAACAAAAAATGGAAAAATGTCCTCTGGTGAGGATGAAAAAAAAGAAAAAAACAGTTAAACCAGGGCAGGGGAAAGACTCCCAGGATCCGTGAGGAGGTGGCCCTTAAGCCTTAGGTCTCCCACGACTCTCCTGCTCACAGTCTGTGGGGCAGGCCGGGCAGGAGGGGGCGGGCCCGGCAGGAGGGGGCGGGCCCGGCAGGAGGGGGCGGGCCCATTTTATAAGTGAGGCAACAGCAAACTTCAGAGGCCAAGTCCCAGGCCTGGCCCTTGCAGCCACAGGGCCCCCACACGCCCGGGCTCCTGCTGGGAAGAGATCAGAGACGTTTCCTCCTCTGCCCCCCACTGTCCCGCCTCCATCCTCAAGAGAACATCAGGTAGTGAGTCCTCGGAGGCGGAGCCAACAACCACTGGCCTCCCTTGGATCAGTGTCTCAGACACGGTGGTTTGGGAGGAAGAAGCGGGGGCACATTGCTGACAGGCCACTATCATCAAAACTTTAGAAGTCCTGCTTAAAATGAGCATGGCTCAGCATTAAAACCAACAACAAAAACCCAGTTGCTAGTTTTGAATTGGATTGGCTGACAGATGGCCCTCAATTCTAGCAGTGACTCACGGTGACATGACAAATCACCAAGGGGTTCTGAACTGAGCAAGGGCAGAACAGTGCTTCCGACAGGTGAACGGACAGCAGACCGGAGCAAGCGTGAGTGCTGTGTCCTCAGGGCAGGGAGGCGGGCCCTGGGCGCCACCGCCGATGGCCGGGGGCATGAGTCCCGCCTCCCTTGTCCTCCTCTCCAGAGGGGGACACACTCAGGCTCCTGGACGGCCTGGCCAGCAGGAGTGGGGGCACACGGGCAGAAAACATCTGTCATTTTCCAACAGTCACGAAGACCTACGTGTGAGCAGTGACTGGCTCAAGGTCACAGTGCCCTGGAGGGCTCGATGCTGGCCCCGCTGCCTGGTCCCTGCCTGTGGAAGTGGCAGGTGGAAGGTGACTCTGGGCGAGAAAACAGCAGCGATGGGACATATAGGCTGTTAGGTTAGGTTTCAATAGGTGATTTAAAAACAGGGTTTTCTTTCAAGAAAGCTAAGCCTTTTCCATTGGGCCTTATTTCGTAAAAAAAAAAAAATTTGTAGCTTTTATTTTGAAATAATTGTAGCTTCACAGGAAGTTGCAAAACAATGTATATGGGGGTCCCATGTACCTTTACCCAGTTTCTCCATTGGCGACATTATGTATGGCAATGCCACAACCAGGAAATTGCCATTGGGACGGTCCACAGAGCTCATTCAGATGGCGGGGGCGGGGTGGTGTGTGTGTGTGTGTGTGTGTGTGTGGCTTTTATGCAATTTTATCCCCCAGGTAGATTCACACGTCCACCACAGTCAAGACACAGAATGGTCCCATCACCACAAGGCTTCCGAGTGCTGCCCTCCGGGCCACACCCGCCCACCTTCCCAGGTGCCATTTAGAACGTGCATCCCCAGCTGTAACGCATTTCTAGCCCCGTGGGCCATGCAGGTGGACAGACGTGCAGTTTTCATGCAGTTTTCTTCTCGGAGATGAGAACACTCAGAGGCAAAGGGATCGGCCCAAAGCCCCACAGCTACAGAACGAGGGCCAGAGCCCAGCTCTCCGGACTCCCAGTACCCCATCAGTGCTTTGGGGCACACTGGCCTAAGCCCCAGATGCACCAGGGAAACCCCGCCAGAGAAGACTCAGCAAGGGCCCCCCTGACGAGGGACACCTGCCAGGCCCCCGGGGCCAGAGCCCGGCGCACGCACCTTTCACGCCGTATCTCATCGCCGCGGTGAGCTGCGCCTTGGTCCGGCCGTCGGCTCCCAACTGCAGCATCCCCAGGACAGAGGCGATCCCGTGGGGGGACACGACGATGTTGTCCTGAGGCCGGGATTTGACGATCTGGTTGAAAACCTGGATTCCTAAGTCGGAGCCGAGCTCCTCCAGCGGCTGCGGGTTGAACTGGAGGCAGGCGGAGGGCAGAGTCACCGTGACCATGAGGAAGAAGGGGAAATGCCAAGACATGGCTCCTGCTGGCCAGGCCAACCTGAAGGTCAGATTCAAAAAGAAGAACACGTAAATTCCACTGAAATGAACACTTTGGGGGACGGCTCTGCACGCAACCAGACAGGATTTACTGTTTTCAGTATAACGGAATACCTTCTTAATATAAATATATATCAAGAAAGAACAGCACAGATGGAACTGGTTTTGACAATATGCTGTTGGGGAGATGGCGAAGGGGAGGAAGGAAACTTCTGCCTGGTAGGTCCCGACTCTGTGCCAGGCACCGTTCTAAGGGTTATTTATCGCTCATAACCACCGCTCACTCAATTAGACCAACACTGACTGAGTGCCGGCTGTGCCAGGCCCTCGCCTGCTGGCTGGGCATGCAGCTGTTCAAAACCAGCAAGACCTCTGCCCTCCTGCGTTCCATTCCAGAGGGAGACAGAAAATGCATCAGGAAGCAAGGAAGTGACCTCGGAGGAAGATCAGGCCCAGGACAATGACAAGCGACGCCAGCAAACGACAGGCTGCGGTGGGGCAACACGGGTCAGGGTTGTTGTCAGAAAAGCCTTCTCTGCGGAAGGACGTGTGAGGTGAGACCTGGGCGATGAGAAGGCCCAGCACTGCTCTGAGCAGGGTTCGGACGGGCCTGTCAGGCAGACGGCGGGCAAGGCAGGGGCCTGGAAGTGGGGGTACACCTGGGGTCAGAGGTGGGGGTGCCTGCGACATAGGGAACCTGGAGGAGGTGAAAAGAAGGAGGGGCGGATCCTGAGGGGCCGGCAGAGCCTGGTAGGGCCCTTGGATTTCATTCTAAGGGAGAAACCACCCAGGTTGCCATGATTACCTTTGAACTATACACCCTATACTTGATGTTTTCACATGAACATATTCCTCTCAACTAAAAAATCTTTAATTAAAATAAATTTTAGCGACTCCCTTAAATCTATGATAGGGCAGAAAATTGGTAAACTTATCAATTGTGAGGATGGACTGTTTATGCCAATGATTTCAGTTATGGCGATTTTTTAAAATGTGCTTTCTTTCTTGATTACCATTTACTGAATTCTCTTGGGCTGTGACAAATAAGAGGTAGGACACTTACACATGTTTATGAAAAAGCAAATACTTTCATTCAATAAGAACCTAAACGTGGCAGCCAGTAAAAAAAAAGCAGAATTTGTGACGTGGCTAACTGGTTCCTCCCGTCTGGACAGAAGCCCCGGTGAGGCCCGGTTCCCACTTGGGAGGTTGGGAGTGTCTGCAGAGAGCAAGAAAGAGGGGGCCTCTTAGGAGGTAAGTGCTCAGGAATGAAAGAAAGGGCACTGGGCCCCTGAATAGACAAGTGGATAAAAAAGCTGTGGTCCATTAACACAATGGAATATTACTCGGCCATAAAAAAGAAGGGAATCTCACCTTTTGCAACAGCATGGAAGGACTTAGAGGATATTGTGCTACGTGAAATAAGTCAGAGAAAAAAAAATACCTTATGATTTCACTTATATGTGGAATCTAAAGAACAAAATAAACCAAACAGAAACAGACTCATAGATACAGAGAACAGACCAATGGTTGCCAGAGGGGAGGGAGGGAGGTTGGGGGCCTGGATAAAAATGATGAAGAAATTGAGAAGTGCAAATTGGTAGTTATAGAATAGTCACAAAGATGTAAGTTATAGCATAGGTAATACACTCAATAATGTAATAATAACTATGTACGGGGCCAGGCAGGTACTTGAAATATCAGACAGAGGGAACTACCTTGTAAAGTACATGATTTTCTGCCCACTGTGCAATCCAACTGAAACTAATACAGAATAATGCTGAATGGAAACTGTAATGGAAAAATAAAAAGTGAAGTAGGTGGGACTTTAGAGATTAAAAAGAAAGAAAGAAAGAAAGAAAGGGCCCAGGGGCAGCATTAGGTGAAACTGGCATCTGATGTCCCCTCACCTTCCTTTCTATGCACCTGTCTCCTTTCATCTCCAGATTGTAGCAGATGCTCAATAAATACACAAGGGATTAAACCTGATGGCTCATGTATTTTCTACTTTCGCTCATTCTCTTTCATTGCACCGAAGTCCTACTTACTGAGCGTGACTAGGAAAATGATTGTTGAGTCACTGTTGGTGCCACACACTTTCCAGGGATGCGAAATCCACGGGGTGAGCAGAGGGCTGGCAGCAGGGGCTTCCCGCCTGCCACCAGCACCCTGGGCCACGGGGTGAACCACCAAGGTCACCGTTCCAGATGATGTTGCAATTTTCTTTCATTTTGTGAAACAAGCACATTTTTCAAAAACTTTAGAGCATTTGGGGCTTCTCCAGAGCTTCATAGTAAAATAACTGTGCAAAGGCAGCCTGTCTAAATTCAAAGCAGGCAACTGACCTACATACCCTCCTACTGGGGGCTTCCCTATGGCCAGCGTGGCCTATTTTGATTTTGGCACCTAGGACTGGTTCTAATACCATGACAATCCCAAGTGTCTTTCAGCCTGTTGGATGTTGGAGAGCTTCCAAATCCCAATTATGGAAGCTTTGCTCATTTTAGCTAAAAATTAGACATTGTGTCTGTCTTCCCTCTCTCCCTCTCCTCCTTCCTTCCCTTCTTTCTTTCTTTTTTTTTTACTGGAAATTTCTTCTTTTAAAATGAAATAGACCAAAAGCCATCATAAGTATAAAACGAGCTGTACAATATTTGTTACAAATGGTCAAGTCCAATAATTGGTGCCAACTTCATCAATCGGAATTGCTGACTCTTGCATTGTTGTCTATTCTGGCTTCTACCTTCAGTATGCCACCGAATCTATACCCCCTAAGCCTCCTAAAGAAACCCTCCTGGATTAGCACATATTAGAATAAATATTTGAATCTGCACACTCATAAAGGACATCAAATTGGTTTTGCCTCTGATACCTCACAGTTGATTCACCTAAATGCTATAGATAGATCTATGTAGGAGACTGTAATACAGGTAGAAAGAATCAGTAACAGATGGAAATTTAACAGCTCCAATGTCTTAGAGTCGACAAAAAGACAATCTTCCAAATAAAGAGCCATCTTATTTAGCAGAATTTTGCTGGGTTATGAATTATGAAGTGGGGGACGGATGCCATGGGTGTTTCTCTCGGCTTCTTGGATTGGGGAAGTTTTTGGGAGATGACTCTGTGCGGTTTCGTAACAGTGTGTCAGGACAGTGTCAGGGCTGTGCAGAACTTGGACTCAGAGCTAGCTTTGATGGATATCCTGGACATAACTTCTTCCTGGCCTCGGTTTCCTGGGCTAACTGCTCACTCGTCTGAACTCACCTGGCTTATGTGCACGTCTGAGACTAAGCTTTTACTTCTCTCCAAAGTTCCACCGCCAGGAGAGTGGATGCCGACCCACGAATTAATTCAGGCTTATAAAATTCCTAGTACCGATACATATTCATGTCCAAATAGACAATATTTTACATGGAATAACCGTTGAAATTTTCAGGCTTTGAAATGCTTAGTCTCTGGAGGACAAACGGATTCTCATTACGGGAAGAACTAAGTAACCCCCTGTTTATTTTTAAAAGAAATTACACTTTAAACTTTCAAATAAGAGAGAGAGAATCAAGATGTTATACAACTGGACTACATTGCATCAATATGTTTCCCTTTTAAAAAAAGATTTTTCTTTGATTTTAGAGAGAGGAAGGGGGGAGAGAGAGGGAGAGAGAGAGAGAGAGAGAGAGACATAGATGAGAGAGAACATCTACTGGCCACCTCCTGTATGCCCCCTACTGGTGATCAGTCTGCAACCTGGGCATGTGTCCTGACCAGGAATCGAACCGGCGACTCTTGGTGCATGGGTGGATGCTCAACCACTGAGCCACACTGGCTGGACTGTTTCCATTTCTTGAGTAATCTTTTTCATACCAGTAAAAAATTTATTTTAAATTCTAGTTTAAACCATCAATGGAGAACAATCATAAACCTATAAATAAAGCCATCATTACAGACACATCCTTCCAAATGTGAGTTTCTCCTTCCCCACAAACTTCCAGTCTCTCTTCCTCCAGACCTTTCCTTCTCAGTGCGGGAATGTTTTCGAAGGAATGGGTACTGCTTCGAGCTTTACAGGAGATTTAGTGGAGTGAAGAATCGTTGGCAGTTCTGCGAAGGCCGGACTCAGAGAACATCCCTACTGATAAACCAATCAGCGTAGAAAGTGAAGCTTAATTTCAACCTAATAAATTCTGTTTTACAAAATAAAATAGATTTTTTAGGTAACACACGAGCTAATGAGATATCTACCGGCTTTATTTGCTCTAACAACTAAGATGAAAACAGTTTGGGGAGAAAAAACACTAGACTTTTCTGGCTCCAACTCTTAGCCAGACGACTCACCTCTGATTTAGCAGGACCCACAAGTGTCTGAGAGTGGAGAGTACGCCATCCCTTTCATTCTCTAAAGAATGTCTACAGTGATACATGTTGTTATAAATACATTTTAAATCCTTATGTCCTGAAAGATTTCCAATATATGCATCAATAAAATAAACCCCTAGTACCCAATATCCAAATAAAATAATGATCAGCTTATGGCCTATTTTATTTCTTCTAAAACAAAAATTGTTTTGAAACAAATTCTAAATATCATATAATTTAAAATATTTTCAACACATACTCTAAACCTAAGGAATATATATATTCTACATACACATATATATCTGTGTGTGTGTGTCTATCTATATATAGATAGATAGACACACACACACAATATCATTATCCCACTCAAAAATGGATAATTCTTTTGTTAAATATCTAGTTGGTGTTCAAATTTTCCTGATTCTCTTCTATTTTTTTTAATATTTTATTTGAATCAGGATCTGAATAAGGTCTACACAATGCAAGGGGTATGTCCCTTGTCTTTAAAAAAAATCTTCCTCTAGTTACTTTATTTTTAACTTTTTCCTTGGAGGTTTGTGATTGAAGAGCCAGGTTATTTGTCCTATCGAGTTTCCCAGTCTAGATTTTGTTAGCTGCATTCACGCGGTGCCATCTTCTGCACTTCCTATAAATCGGTGGACCTGGAGCAGGGGTCTGCACGCTCCTGGATGCGACCTGGCCACCCTCTCTGATCTGTCTGTGGCTGTGTTCAAGCTCCTAGGGTGGACCTGGAGCAGGGGTCTGCACGCTCCTGGATGCGACCTGGCCACCCTCTCTGATCTGTCTGTGGCTGTGTTCAAGCTCCTACGGTGGACCTGGAGCAGGGGTCTGCACGCTCCTGGATGCGACCTGGCCACCCTCTCTGATCTGTCTGTGGCTGTGTTCAAGCTCCTAGGGTGGACCTGGAGCAGGGGTCTGCACGCTCCTGGATGCGACCTGGCCACCCTCTCTGATCTGTCTGTGGCTGTGTTCAAGCTCCTACGGTGGACCTGGAGCAGGGGTCTGCACGCTCCTGGATGCGACCTGGCCACCCTCTCTGATCTGTCTGTGGCTGTGTTCAAGCTCCTAGGGTGGACCTGGAACAGGGGTCTGCACGCTCCTGGATGCAACCTGGCCACCCTCTCTGATCTGTCTGTGGCTGTGTTCAAGCTCCTACGGTGGACCTGGAACAGGGGTCTGCACGCTCCTGGATGCGACCTGGCCACCCTCTCTGATCTGTCTGTGGCTGTGTTCAAGCTCCTAGGGTGGACCTGGAGCAGGGGTCTGCACGCTCCTGGATGCGACCTGGCCACCCTCTCTGATCTGTCTGTGGCTGTGTTCAAGCTCCTAGGGTGGACCTGGAGCAGGGGTCTGCACGCTCCTGGATGCGACCTGGCCACCCTCTCTGATCTGTCTGTGGCTGTGTTCAAGCTCCTACGGTGGACCTGGAGCAGGGGTCTGCACGCTCCTGGATGCGACCTGGCCACCCTCTCTGATCTGTCTGTGGCTGTGTTCAAGCTCCTACGGTGGACCTGGAACAGGGGTCTGCACGCTCCTGGATGCGACCTGGCCACCCTCTCTGATCTGTCTGTGGCTGTGTTCAAGCTCCTAGGGTGGACCTGGAGCAGGGGTCTGCACGCTCCTGGATGCGACCTGGCCACCCTCTCTGATCTGTCTGTGGCTGTGTTCAAGCTCCTAGGGTGGACCTGGAGCAGGGGTCTGCACGCTCCTGGATGCGACCTGGCCACCCTCTCTGATCTGTCTGTGGCTGTGTTCAAGCTCCTACGGTGGACCTGGAGCAGGGGTCTGCACGCTCCTGGATGCGACCTGGCCACCCTCTCTGATCTGTCTGTGGCTGTGTTCAAGCTCCTAGGGTGGACCTGGAGCAGGGGTCTGCACGCTCCTGGATGCGACCTGGCCACCCTCTCTGATCTGTCTGTGGCTGTGTTCAAGCTCCTACGGTGGACCTGGAGCAGGGGTCTGCACGCTCCTGGATGCGACCTGGCCACCCTCTCTGATCTGTCTGTGGCTGTGTTCAAGCTCCTAGGGTGGACCTGGAGCAGGGGTCTGCACGCTCCTGGATGCGACCTGGCCACCCTCTCTGATCTGTCTGTGGCTGTGTTCAAGCTCCTAGGGTGGACCTGGAGCAGGGGTCTGCACGCTCCTGGATGCGACCTGGCCACCCTCTCTGATCTGTCTGTGGCTGTGTTCAAGCTCCTACAATCAGCAGAACAGAGCTGCCCAGCTGCAAAAGAGATCAGATGACCAGCAAAACCACAAACATTCACTACTTGGCTCTTCGAAGGAAGTGTGTCACCTCTGCCCCAGAGGCTGATCAGATTCCAGTTTCTTTTTTTGTGAGATTATTTCATAGAGGTGCTCTACCTGGTGCTGGAGGAAGACAGTGGCCATTTGTCTTTTTTTTTTTTTTTTTGGTAACGTCAGCAGCTACTCATGATCATCGCTTAAGTGCACTGTTTGATCAGGGGATGCCCGATGGTGCTACTGTAATTCTAACTTTCCTTTTTCACTAGTTGGAGCACTTCTATACAAAGGAAGTTTCCATAACCAGCTATTTGGTTGTCCTGCAGTTCAACTTGTAGGAGCAAAGGCAGGGTAAATACTTGAGCCCTTCCCTATATTGTTCTCACAACAGTTAGTTAGTTGCCCAACACTTTCAGAGTTTGCCAGAGTGTTTTTTTCCCATTTGTTTTCTCAGTATAATTATAAACTCGTGTTTTTAAACATATTTTAAGGGTCTTGATCCACTAAAATTTTATTATCCTTATTGATGTTCAAGATGAGCCTCTTCACGTTGGCTCACACCACCTGTAGTTGCATTAGCTTCTTTGTTTTTTGGTTTTGACAAGATACCCCAGCCTCATTATGCCTGTCCTGGGTGGAATCAGCCACTTTTCTAGGGGGCTCTAGTTCCTTTTCGTGGGAGTCAGTATTTAGAGACCACCATCTGAGAATGCTTGCCTAATAAACTGTAAATTAACTCTGGGAATACTGGGCATTGCTAATGTGGAAAGTCCAAAATGCATTTACATCACTCTCTGGACTATAACCAAATACAGAAATTCAAATGATGAGAGAGAGAGACTGCTTCCCTATGAATCAGCTTGCCTCCCAGGCCATCCAGCCCAGGGGAGGCACGCTGGTTGATGAAAAGTTGGGGGACGGTGCTGGGCACGGAGGTGGGGTCAGAATAATCAAACTGGATCACCCTCATGTGAAGGCTGCGAGTCCCATCCTCAGTGTGGGATGCTCACGATGCCCGTGTCTGAAATGAACTGGCACACAGCATGACAAGGAGAGTCCCCTAATTTATCTCGGGGGGCGGGTATGATGACCAGCCCCAGCCCCCTCAATGAAAGCTGACATTTCCTCACTGTCATATCCATCTCTCTCTGTGTGTCTAGAGCCCCTTATTATTCTGCTTTTGATTCCAGGAGGCAGAGAAAAGAAGACACCAATTATATGGAGAATCATGACGTCTGCCCACGGTTTTTCCTGACAGTTTTTCTTCCCAAAGAAATCAGTGTAAAGCGAAGGTATCAGGCTGCCAAACTGAGACTTCTAAGTGGCCTTATGCAGGACTGAGCTGCCTGGCAGCCATGTCATATGTTTCTCACCAATACTTTTACCCACAGGCAAAATCTAGCTCTTTGGGGTGTCCGGCAACAGGTAGTCTAGAGACTTTCAGGGGTTGACCCACAGACAACTGGGGTTGAACCTCAAATTCGGCCCTCTAATGGGCAGAGGACTCTGGTCTCTCAGACCTCTGCAAACATTACTGAGTTATGTCCACCCAAACCCGTCTTCATTTTCCAAACATCTGCCACATTGTCTTAAGGCAGAAAGTTAGATGCACAAGCAAAAGTCAAGTGCATTTTGGTACCCTGGGAAGTGTGTAAAATGTTATCAGAATGAGTCAGCATCTTTAAAACTGCAGAGAAGACACAGGAAACACTGACTGATCAAAGTGATGGCAGCCGGATGGTTTTAAACGCCCTCTTTCAGGCTACGGGGAAAGGCTTACAGACCTCTTCGAATTTTTTCTTAAATTTCTATCAGACTTCAAAGTGTGTACTTGATCTATGATGCTAATTAATCTAGCTCAAAATGAACTTAAAGGGACCCAGGAAAAAATGCTCGGCCACTGAAAGGTATGGCAATATCTTAAAAGTTCCCCCTATGAAGAGACACATATTTTATTAAATATACTCTGACATTCAAATGCCTTTTATCCACATATCATTCGTTTGAGGAAAACGACAGTAGTTCAGGCTTTGTTAGGTATCTATCTTCTAAAATACAAGCTTATGAAACATGTATTCCCTTTTCCTCTAAATGTGAGGGAAATGTAAGGTTCGAATTCCAGTTCTACTATCAGCTAAGAGCTCCAGGGCAAGTCACAATCTCCATCCCCCTCGGCTTTCTCTTGCACCATACTGGACATCAAATTTCCAGGGTGCTCATGGGAATTTCACGAGCACAGACAGAAGGACGGACAGTAACTAGCACAGTATCTGGCTCACAAGCAGGTGCTCAGTCAGTGTCGGCTCCCTTCCTCGTGTCTTCAATAGTCAAGACCTGAAATAGCCCCTGATTTTTTTACTGCAACAGCTATTTAGAAAGTCTGGAGGATCGAGCTAAGAAAATGGGTCAAACACAACTCTTCCATCTTAATAAAGCCCTGTCTGTATCTTTGTAGCTTCCCTAGACTATTCGAGACATAGACTAAGACCTTGCTGGTGTGTTTTAATGTCTCTGTAAGAGGATCATGATGGGGGTGGAGGTGGGTGCATATGTTCAAAAAAAACCTTTACTGGTGCTAACATATGTTTTTCAATCTACTGACTTATGTCGCTAAATCTGTTTTATTTATGGTATCAAGTCCTACAGACTTTCTCATTGACAAATCTTTAAGATGCAATAGTTGAAATGGGTAATTTCCTCATCAGTAGCCGAGAGATAATTCAAGACAGTATGGTGATACTGACCAGTGAGTCTCAATCTTTAAAAGAAGGTGGCACCTTTTTAGACACAAAAAAGTATTCAACTTGGTAACCAATTATATTTTTAGTACTTGTAAAAATACATGATAAAAAACGATGACGAATTCATAAACACTTCAATAAATTGCAAACTCTTTTTTTTCTACAACAGCATCTTGACACATTTCAGAAATCATACTTTGAGATTGTATATATTCATTCTATACTCAAAGCTGGACCATGAACATGACCTTTCTGATGCTTCAGAAAAACTCTGATGTTGTTGATGAGACCTCAATTAATAGCTGAGAAATTGATATTCTCTAGAGTGTTGCTAGCAAAAAAAAGATGAGTAAATGTTAGAAGTGTAAATTGATTAAAATCCTTCTGAAAGGCAATTTTTGGTACGCATAGTCTTAAAAATGTATATACCAATTAGAACAATAATACCCCGTCTGTCAATCAACCCCGTCTGGTAATAATAAAAAAGACTTGGGTCGCCCTGGCCGGTTTGGCTCAGCAGTTACAGCGTTGGCCTGCGGTCTGGAGAGACCCGGGTTCGGTTCCCGCTAAGGGCACGTACCTCGGTTGCAGTTTGTCCCCGGCCCTGGTTGGGTCGTGTGGGTGGCGACCACTCGATGTGTCCCTTTCACATTGATGTTTCTCTCTCTCTCTCTCTCTCTCTCCCCCTCCCTCCCACTCTATCTGAACAAAATATCAAAAAATATCCTTGGGTGAGGATAAAAAAAAAAGACTTGGGTCTAGAAATGTTCACCGTATAGTTATTTCGAATGACAAAATCATTACAGTCTTCTTTGCAATAAATAATTGTAATAGCAATGATCACTGCAACCTCGACTTCCGATGGAAGGGACACCAGGGGTGACCTCTCACCAGCTTTGCACCTTTCTCCAGCTTTTGTGTGCTTTGTTGCTAATAGTCTGCTGCTGTCGCCTTCAGAGAACTGCTGCTGAGAGACCATTTTCTTAGGGGGCTTCCGGGGGCTGGGAGCAGACATACACCGTTCCTCTACCCCACAGGTCAACAGCCACTGACTGCCGACTGTTCTGGGGGTACGAGAGCCCAGCTTCTTCACCTCGAGGTGGCACAGATCACCAGAGCTCTTCAGAATGAGGCCGAGTAGGGGACTTCGCCAGATAGCCCTCCTTGGTCGGATGCTCCCCTTTCTAATACCCACTTTCCCCACCATCTTACTATGTCACCTGGGGGCCTTCCTCAGTGGATCATTTGCACTTTACCCTTGGCTCAGGGATGCGTCTGGGAGACCATGACCCATGATAGCCAACAAGGGTCAGTTCATGACACCCACCTAACACAGTATCATAAAGATATAGTAATATATTCTGCATAAAAACGGAAAAAAAGAAAGCTGTGGTATAATTAACTATGTAAAAGTAACACACAGGCACACGCGCACACACGCACACACACACATACACACAAGATTAGAAAGATGAATATCGAGGTATTATCTCTATACTTATTTCTGATGGTGGGAATATGAGTATCGTTTATTTTTCTTTATACTGTTCTGTATATTTTTAAAAATTCCTACAATGAACACATCACTTAAAACAGGCACCCCTTTTCTGTTTATAAAAACCCCGAGCGGAAACTCTGGCTGAAATGTGCAGCGAGGAGGAGCAGAGAAGTCTGCAGAGCACAAGAACAGTGGTTCAATCACAGGATCGTAAAAACCTGAATGAAAACACGCAGTGGCTGGAAAAACAGGAGGGGCTGGGAAGTTCAGCGAGGGCCCCTTACATATGCTTACATGCATGCTACGCCCCATTACGCCCCAGACCATTTCAGATGAAGTTTTTTCAGTAAGTGCCAGTTCTGTTTCGATGCACATGGCTGGAACCATTCATGTGACTAAATCTACATGTTCGATATGTCATGGCAGGGATTATAGCATATTAATTTTTTTATTCCCTGAGGTTAGCATAGTACCCAGTGTAGAGTAGGAACTCAATAATGTTTATGAAATAAATTGTAGCCCATTGGAAATGAACTGATTCTGTTATTATTTTAGGCAGCAGTAAGTTTTATTGCTAACTTTAAAAATCTCCACTGGCGTCTGACTGGTGTGGCTCAGTGGTTGAGCCACAAGAGGTCGCCAGTTCGATTTCTGGTCAGGACACATGCCCAGGTTGTGGGCCAAATCCCCAGTGGGGGGCATGCAGGAGGCAGCCAATATATTTTCTCTCTCATCAATGTTTCTATCTCTCTTTCCCCCTCCCTTCCTCTCTCTCGAAAATCAATAAAGAAAATAAATAAGCAAACAAACAAATAAATAAATAAACAAAAATCCCCACTGGCTTCCAACTTGTGGAATGCATTCTTCAGTGCTCAAGAACAGTGGCCATGTTTACGGAGTGTCTTCCATGTGCCAGATGCTGTACCTGGGCTTCAGACACTCACCGTCTAGCCGAACCCTTGACTTGAGAAGTAGGCATGAGTATTTCTATTTGACAGATGATGAAAACGGCAGTCCAGAAAAATGAAATAACCTTCCCAGGTCCCACAGATCATATACGAGGGGTCTGAACACGGACCCTCTCGGCCAATGTGTCAAGCTGCCCTTGTGATGGCGTTTAAAGGGCTGGCCCAGGAAGAGGTGAGGTAACACAGCCTCTTTCTACCTCTCTGTCCTGTGCTTACATCATCAGCTACTCGGAGTAAACAAGTGACCACAGCTTACTAGGAACAAGAATGGAACAGAATGTCTGTTACTCTAGAGCAGTGGTTTCCAACTCACAGGGGGTTCCACTGCCCCCCCCCCCACTCAGCAGTGCCTGGAGATATTTTGGTCATCATACCTGGGAGGGAATGTACTGGTATCCAGGGGGTTGAGGTCAGGGATGTTGGGCCAAGGATGAGCAAGCCTGCTGGCACGCAGGGAGGCGCACCTTCCACCTCCCCAAGGGGTCACATAAGATACCACTGCCTGACTCCTTCATGTAGAATCCAGGCTTCAGTCTGAAGTCACACGCTGCTTCTTGTCAAAGCTACAACTGCACAGACGCCAACTGTCACTGAGCTCTCCCTGGAATTTCCGATCCAAGGCTTCTCTACATGGGAGAGGAAGGCACCCAGCAGATTCCCTGTGGCTCCCAGAAGGAAGGGTTTGCATGACCAGCGATGACAGCTCTGTACTGTCAGCCCCCTTATCAGACCAGGCTCCTCCACAGCCTGGGGGGGCGGGGGGGCTGCATTACCCAGCTTCCTGTGTGAGCACAGGGGCAGGTGTGTGTCCACACCAGGCCCCTCACCAGGCAGCCGTTCTCACAGGGGGAAGCTGAGCCTCAGCCTCCAAAGGCTGTGGGTTTTCCGGCACCGCTGACATCCTTCCCATCAGGCAGCAGCAGCAGGGGACAGGCCCGGGCGACATCATCAGTCACCCCCTGCCGGCCTGGGCTCCCACCACCGCTCCCCACCCTCAGCCTAGTCTCCACCCCACCCCCACCCCACCAGAGCCTTTTGTTTTTTTGAACCAAAGCCAGCTTTATCATTCGGGTTCAGGGAACAAAACTGCCAGGTACAGAGAGAAAAACCGAAAACACACACATATACACAAAATTATTCTTACGGCCACTGCACATACTCCTGGGAACTTTCTGAACTGATCAGTTAAGTAAAACTGAGCCCAAACCCCCACTTCCCTCCCTTTCCTCACGAAAAGGGGGCAGGGCCCAGCTACAGGGAAAGGACACTCAGCAGGTATGTGGAACGGGGGCTCCAGTATCACCCTGCACCAATTACCCCCAAAATGCCACCTGCGGAGGTACCCTTCTGCCTGCCGGCATGCCCTCTTTTGCACAGGAGAGCTCAGAGTCCCTGGGAGCCCCGCGAACGCGGGGGTTGTTTGTCTAGGTGGCGAGGGCCCCGCGTTGGCAGAGTTGAGAGAGGACGTGGGTTTCAATCAGGCCGGATCTCCAGACTCACACCTGACTTCGTCTGCCAGGGAGAAGGCCGGGCACCCCTATTCTCCCGTGTGGACAGGGACTCCACAAGTCTGGGGCTGAATTCACTCCACCACTTGATGCTTTTGAAATCAGGGTCCTATGTTCAAGGCGCTCTTTCAGAAAAGGTACAGTTTGTCCTTTAGCCACTTCTCTAATATCAGGGGGGACCCATGTGACAGGCCCGGTGGTGAGGTGGGGGTGTGCACGGAAATGGAGCTGGCCCCCCTGCTCCCGGAGCCGATGGTCTAGACTGGAGCCTTGGTTCTCCACCGGCAGTATGTCCCTCGGGGAATATTTGGCAACATCTGGAGACATTCTTGTTGTCACAATAGGCGGGGAGGTTGCAGCTGTCTAGTGGGCGGAGACATGACAGGGGACGCTGCTCAACAGCTCACAAGGCTCAGGGAACGCAGCCTGACAAGGACCGTCTGCTCCGCAAGGTCAGCGGGGCTCCGGGGGCACCTGAGGATGGCCACGCAGGTGACACTGGAGAGTGAGCTGCTTGTGAGCAGACAGAGGGCAGAGGAATGAGCACAGGACAGTGTCCTAGACAGCGCATCTCAAGGGCCAAAAGGCCCCGTGTCAGGAGGTACCATGGATGGTTCTGGAAACAGGTTCTGGAACTATGTTTACTTTTACATCATGTCACCTTATACTCTTTGTAAGACAAGGTCTACTCTGGGGCCATAACCTAACAAACAGCTCATCGTGACCCAGATCAGAATCCAGACGAAGCATGACCTCCCTCCAAAAAGGAAAAACTGGTAAGACCACACCTCATCAAAATTAAAAATATTTGCTCTACATAAGACTCTGCAAAATGATGAAAAGACAAGCTACAGACTAGGAGAAAATATCTGCAGACCACAAATCTGACAAAGACTAGTACCCAGAATACATAAAGAACTCTCACAATGCAACAGTAAAAACAACAATGCAGTCAGAAAATGGTCCAAAGACATAGACTGACGTTTCTTTGAAGAGGATACACAGATGGCAAATAAGCCCATGAAAAGATGTTTGGCATCGTTCACATTAGGGAGTGCAAATTAAAACCACGATGGGCTATCACTACACACCCATCAGACTGTCTAAAGGAAAAACTAATGATAACACCAAATGCTGGAGAAGATGCAGAGAAGTTGGAAAACCCAAACATTGCTGCTGGGAATGGTAAATGGTACAGCCACTCCGGAAAAGAGTTCGGCAGTTCCTTACAAATCAAAGCATGCATTGAACCACATGATCTAGCAGTCTTGGACATCCATCTCGGGAAAATGAAAATTCACGTTCACACAAAAAAGTGCATATCAGTGTTCACAGCATCTTTACTGGTGATAGCCCCACACCGTAAACTACCCAGATGTCCTTCGATGGGTGAACGGTTGAACAAACCATGGCACATTCATAGCCCAGAACACTACCCAGCAAGAAAGAGGATGAACTACTGATACAAACAGCAACTCGGATGGATCTCAAGGGAATTCTGCAGAGTAAAAGGTCAATTACTAAAGGTTATATACTGTATGATTCTGTTTATAAAATGACAAAAATGTAGAGATGGAGAACATTTTAGTGGGTACCAGGAGTTGGGGAAGATGGGAGGGAAATGGTGGGTACGACTGTCAAAGGGTAACGTGAGGGGTCCTTGTGATAGAACTATGCTGTATCCTGACTGTGGTGGTGGCCACACAATCTACAGGTGATAGAATCACACAGCAGCACGCGCACACACACACACGAATGCCTGTAAAACTATTGAAATCTAAATAAGGTAGATGAATTGGACCAGTGTCAATTTCCTAGTCGGGGTATTTACTGTTGCGCCCAGTAGTTATGCAAGTTGTTACCTTTGGAGGAACTAGGTGAAGGGTATATGGGATGTCTCTGCAGTATTTTTTTTAACTGCATAGGAATCTACAACTCTGTCAATATCAGAAATAACAACAAAAAAAAACCCCATGTTTTAAAATGTTAGCCAGCAAACAAAGGCACCTTTACACAGATCATTTATTATTTACTTGACTGCCTTTCCCAATCCTGCAAGCACACTAAAAATGTCAATATTCTAAGAAATATATCAATGATGTGTTTGCTTAATTGTGCCTTTCCATAATTTGTGACAGCTCCAAGTCTTAGACTTCTCGGCCTCTAAAGGCTCCTGAGACAAACCACCCAAGTTCATACCCCTACATCCACTACAATGAACTGTGTGACTCTGACAGGTACATAACTTCACGGAGCCTCAGTTTCTGCATCTGTACAATGGGTATAACAACAGTCCCTGCCTTACGGACTGCTGTGAGGCATGAAAAGGGGGAACACATCTCAGGTTCTTCGATCAGTAACTGAACACACTGAGGGTTCAAGCAAAGCTGCCATCTACTGCCATTATCATGGAGAGCTAGGGCGTCCTTGGTCTCTCCCCTCAGCCTCTGAGGGTCTACTTACCAATCCATCTTACCAGTCCCCTCAACTACAAAACATCCCCAGATTCCAATTTCTAAAAATTAAAAGGAATTTTAAAAGCTGCCTTTTCTATTTATTTGTGGTCTTTTCTTCATTTGTGGCCCATTTTCATGTCTTTGCTGTCGAAGGATTCAAGGGTCTAGCTAGCATGTGACTTTATCAGAGTTTTACCTCTGGCCACCAGTCCTCAGGGAAGGTGACCTGAGTGGCCTTGTGCTCTGGGGGAGAAGCAGCTGGGCCCATGCAGCCTCCAAGATGGCCCTGGTGACGGGGCAGGAAATGACCGATGTCACTGGGTGAAACACCAAATGGGCGTCAGGCTCTGCCGACTTTCTCAGTGTTATTTCCAAGAGGGCCGGGACTACGAATAAGGAAAAGTGTTTCCTACCAGCGTAAACTGAAGTAAGTCACGATTAGACTACAACAATTTTTAAAACATTCCAGTGTTTTTAAAAGCCCTGCCGCAGTGGTCAAGAGACTCGAGGGTAGGAGTCTGGACTGTAAGCTGGGTCTCGTCACTGGGTTATTTGCTTAGAGGGAGGAAACATCTAACGCAGAAAGTGCTCGATGATTGCCCAACGAGGCCATTCAGAAATACCGGAGCTACACTGGAAACCTATTGTGATGGAAACTAAAAAGAAGAGGTAATCTAGGAGAAATAGCTTACATTTTAGCAAGCATTGCAGACTCTAAAACCCTTTCTTTTTTTAAAAAAAAAAAAAAAAGATTGTGTAGAATGATAGAAGTCATTTTTTCCATTTTGGCAGAAATTTTCGGACAGGAGGAAAAAGTCCTCCTCACTCTCCCTAGGCTTGCTGTTCCTGCAGGTGCTGTAGCTCAGTAAGTGGGCGCCCCATCCACCCAAGAACCTGAGTTGAGAGTCTGGGTGTCATCCTTCATCCCTCCCCTGCCCCCATTAGGACCAGCAAGCTCGACAGCTCTTCCCGAATGGTCTACTCTCTCCTCCTCCTCTGCCCTCAATCCAGACATTAGTCTCCTACACCCAACACACTGCCTGCCCTGCCCCAGTGGCCTTGCCGATGGGGAAGGCTGACCACGCCCCTCAGCACCAAGACCTGTGGCAAACCCCTCAGTGGCTTCCCTAAGTTCTCACAATGAAACACAAGCCTGCTCCCACGGCCTGTGCGCTGGCCTCCAGGTCTGGATTTGGCTTCCTTCTAGATGTACGCGCTCCCCCTGGGAGGCTGCAGAACCGACCCAGCTGCAGGCTTCCGTGCATGCTTCCTTTCGGACTAGGACATTTGTCATCTCCCGTTCTCTTTGGGCCTGTGGGTGGGGCAGGGCCCTTGTCTGTCCTGCTCACCACTCTTCCCCGGCATCTGCCCCGGCCCTGGTGCTCTTTGCCAGAAAGGCACTGACGAGGAAGGCAGGCCTTCAATCTTCGGCACGATTCGCTTCATGTACTAACCCCGATGACAGAGGCCACCATCTTATAAGCAGGTTGCAATCCAAAGGATTTGGGGAAATCGTTTTTTAAAAGAAATTCTAGAGCAAGCTTTCACAACATTGGCTCTGTTGACATTCTGTGTGGTGGGGGCTGTCCTGTGCATTATAGCATGTGATGTATTACAGCGTTATCCCTGGCCTCCACCCAACTAGATGCTAGTAGTGCCCCGCTCCCCAATTATGACAACCAAATTAAATATCCGCAGACATTGACAGATGTTTCTGGAAGAGAGAGGAGGCTCATCCCTGGTTGAGAATCCCTGATCCGGTGAAAATTAAGAAGTGGTGGGCTGGACTTTAATGCTGCCCACAGAATGCCCAATTAACCCATACTTTGAATCACAGGAGCAAGAATGCATTTTAACACAGTACCAACTAACAGCACATGTCTACTGACCACTGTTTTTTTTTTTATCCTCACCCGAGGACATTTTTCCATTTTTTGTTCAGGTAGAGTAGGAGGGGGAGAGAGGAACAGAGAGAGAAACATCGACGTGAAGGGACACATCGAGTGGCTGCCGCCCGCACGACTGACCAGGGCCGCGGACAAACTGCAACCGAGGTACATGCCCTTAGCGGGAACCGAACCCGGGTCTCTCCAGACCGCAGGCCGACGCTCTAACCGCTGAGCCAAACCGGCCAGGGCTACTGACCACTGTTTTTAACGTCATTTCCGTGGGAACATGCATTCCAAACTCCTGGCCATGTCTGTCCACCACCATGGAGGGCAAGGTAGGTCCATCCCAAGACTCAACTTGGCTTTCTATACCAGGACGCTTGGTGATGTCTGATGTGAAACAGGTGTCAAAGAAGGGGGTGGGGTGGAGTGGACAGAAAATCAGAGAAGAGCCAGGGAAAGGATGGGGCTCCTTGTACCGAATCTGATCTTTCTTTTGTCTGGGACGTGAAAACCGGAAAGAGATGGAGAACGCCTTAGTGCTTCGTCCCTCCTGAGGGCACCAGTTCCTCCAATCCTCGGGCAGCACCTTCTCTTTCTGTCCACAGTGTGGCGCAATCCAGGAAAGGACTGAACCTCAGCCCTGCTCTACCCCTTGGGCTAACGGTATCCTGGGCTTGGAGCACCTCGTCAGGAATGTAAAATGACTTCCTCGTTTTACCTGCCACACGGCAACAATATTTCCAATTGTTGGTTAAATTGCAAATGCCCCGTGAGTCATTTAAATAAATCTCACATGTATGAAATAGTCAATTGTGTTCTCAGAGCAATTCCCAGCTGTAAAAATAGAGCCACACGGAACAGATTTTTTTTTTTCTGCAGCTAATTGAAAATACTGCACATATAATGCATGATTTAAAGCACCCAGGAGGAATTTCAATTTGTGCTCTCTGTTTTAAAATGTACAATCAAACGCTGTCTTAAAGCACTCCGCGCATTTAAGTCGATATTGCCTGCCTGAAGCACCCCAACCTCCTAAACTACATTTCCACACTACGAATTGATGACCTGAGATTTTTAATGCTCTGGGTGACTTTCAAAACAATGGCTTTAATAGGGCTGTGTTTCCTGAGACAACAAACACTCCTAGACTTGACTGATTCAAACGTCCGTGGCCCAGAGAAAATCTCCCTAACGGCAGCAAGAAGCCTGCCGGGAGAAAGGGACGCAGAGATGAGAACATCCTCTCTCGGGAGCCCAAGCAGGGACCTCTCCAGTGCGCACAGCGCCACCCCGGAGTTAAAAGGACGCCTCCGGATCCTTGATGTTTGATCAGGTGGGCGTCGGCCGAGTCTGTGAGGATGACGAAGGGACTGTCAAAGTGACATGTGCCAGTGAAGAAGCGCCCGGACTGGGGCCTGGGGAAAAGGGAGGTTACCGGGCTCACGAGCATCTTCCATTCCTAGCAGAGCATTAGAGCTGGCTCAACACTCAGGTGCCTTCCTGGATGACGTGAGGTTCTGAGGTCCTGCCCCACAGCTCAGGCACAACAGAAGATGTCGTCACAGGGTGAAGGGCGAGCTCGGCCTGACCTTGGGCTGCAGGCAGGCAGTGCACAGAAGTACTTAAAGGACTAGGAAACAGAGTAGACCGTGGTGGGCAGTACTAGGGAGTTCCAGGCAAACACGGGTGTCCATTTGCCTTTACATACAACCACATTAAATGCGATTGTCAATGTCTTTATAGGGTAAATTAGGAAGAGGTGAAAAGCAGAAAGGAGCTGTAACTTACCCGACTAGCTAAGATGAGAGTGACCAGCAGTACTGGTAATACTCTCAACAATGAAGATTAAAAAGAAAAAGATAATCAAACTAGCAAAGAATTAAAAGCATCAGAATTTGCCCTAGCTGGTTTGGCTCAGCAGTTAGAATGTCGGCCCACGGACCAAAGAGTTGCGGGTTCAATTCCGGTCAAGGGCACGTACCTCAGTTGTGGTTTGGTCCCTGGACCTGGTTGGGTTCTGCAGGAGGCAACCAGTCAATGTGTCTCTCTCACATCAATGTTTCTCTCTCTCTCTCTCTCTCTCTCTCTCTCTCCTACTCTATCTGAAGATAAATGGAAAAATATCCCTGGGTGAGGATTTTTTAAAAAAGCCATGAAAATTTAAAGTCAAATAACACAGTAGACACTTGATGTGTATTTATTGAATGAATTAAAGTACACTCACAACTCAGTGTCATTCGTTACATATGCAAACCTTTAACCTTTAACTTTTGTTCCACAGATTAAGAAACCGAATTAGAAATAATGACAGGATGCAAAAATGATGTTTCAATAACCTGTCATCAAGAGCGAACATCTTCTATTACCGGTAATGTGACACGACATCCCCATCAGTTGGGGACGGAGGCACCTGCTACGTGGAGCTCAGCGGACAGTGGCCTCCTGTGCTCCGGCTGAGTGGGAGCGGCCTTAGGCCACAGGGAACGAACCCAGGGTGAGTTCTGTGACTTGAACCATCATCTCTCTTACTTGCTTTTGTACTGTACTTATTAATTAACCTTCCCGTAACAAATGGGATCTTGTTAATGTGGGGAGTATGCTAATTGGCCAAGGGACCATCTTTCCGTTCTTCCATCTTTCGTGGGTCTGGAAACTGTCAGTCTCTCTGACCTGTAACAGTCCTTGGGGTCCTGACAAGATCTGGCTTATCTTCTATGCCTCACGCCGCGGGTCCCCGAAGCAATGCCATCTCAGGACAGCCACCTGCGCAGGCGGCTGCTCGGACATCACGCAGATAAATGCAGCACCACTGGCGACCCATCCTATGGTTTTTCTTCTCCCTTTGGCACCACTGAGTATTTATTTACAACCTTTCTTTCCCCTGGGAAAATGGAGGGAAGGCAAGCAAGCGCTGAGGTTGTGTTTCCAAACCGATCCCTCCAGTCTTACCCCCCCGAACACCTCATCTGTAGCACTCACTGGGCAGATTACTGACACAGTGCAGCACTGAGGGTCAGGGTGGCGGGTCTGCTCCGGGGAGGACTCGTTCATACCATGGCACAGGAGAGCAGAAAGCTACCCAATTCTGATGCAGTTTCACTATTGGGTTTAAATCCTCGGCAGGCAATACACCCCCTAACTGTTCCCTCCACGATGGTGTGCCACTGTTCTAGACTGTCTTGTATTATTCAACTATCACAAATATGCCTGTTCGACCTAAATACAAAAATCCTCAAAGTTGCTCTGTGTTGTGGAGACTTCTGTGTCCCTCAGAACACCTGATACATAGCAAGTGCTCAAACACTAGGTCTTAAACTGAATGTCACCCAAATACAACAGGGCTGCCACCTCTGGTCCTTTGAAGACCTGTGTGGGCCAGATTCACCCAGAATACGTCTTGGGGAATCTCTTTACTCTCTAGGAATACTCGTCTTTGAGATCATGAGAGGGAAGAACATGGTAAAAGGAGACACGAACCAGCCAAGTGGCTTTAAGGAATAGATGGCAACGGTCCCCAGGTCAGTGGGGTGGTCTGGGGGCTGATTAAGGGTGGGTGGCAGGTGGTGGCAGATCTGTCATCACACTGTGCCCAGACTTGGCATCCGGAGAGGTGACAAGTGACAGGCGCAGAGACATGAGCTCTCACCCTGCCAAAGCCTTGACCTTGCCAAGTGACCTAAATCACTATACTTCCTATTTCCCTGTATTTCTCTGCAAGGAAGGTCACATCCTCATCATTTGCCTTCTCCAGCTATGAAAATGGGGCACAGAGAGGGCACAAAACTACCAAGCAGAGAGCTGGGGTTTAAGCCCAGGTTGGTTTAACTCCCAAATGCATCCTCTGTGCAGCGACGTTCTGACCTTTCACTGTGGGCCCTGCATCACGGCGCAGCCACCACTGCGTCACCGCCGTCAACCACCAAACACGATGCTCCAGAATCGGAAATCTCCACGGCACAGACACATGGGGGGATATCTCAGCAGGGTGCTGCGCACACCTGAATCTCAGTTTTCTCACCTGTAAACTAGGACCAATCTCTACCTTGCAAGGGCTGTTGGGATTCAACAAGATCGTATGTAAAATGTACCCAACAGTACTGGACACACTGATGATTCATCGTCTTTCATTCCCTTCTCCTCCCTTCAAGCACCTTTTGGGCAGGTACTGTGAAAGGAGCTGAAAATAATCAGACCAAAAAATCTTTGAGGGTTCTTATCAGGACAGAAAAGACACACACACACACACACACATAAGTAGAACACAGGTAGAGAGTGAGATAAAAGCATAATTTTGTCTTTGTACATGTGAGAAAATGCTATCCTATTCACAGAAATTTTAGGCTAATAAGTGATAAAGTATACATGTGTATGGGAACAACTACGCTGAAAGGGCTTGCTGAATTAATTCACATTAGTCTGATTAGCACTTGAATATTCATAATTTACCACCTTGCTGCACAAGAACAGGTTTACTTTGAATACTTTAGCATCTCTGGCTAATCCTCCAAATGGCTATTTTAATTAACATTTCATTAAGAAATGAACACAGGTTTGGCATAAGATGAAGTGAGTCTATCGGTAAATTAATTTCAAAGAGAAAATCCACACCTTTCGAAAGAAAGCTCTCTTTATAATTAAGTCATCACACAGAATCTCCGCGGCTTCTCCCATCCCATTGTCCGAGCAACAGTTCAGATGTGGACATATGCTGAGTGCTACATAAAATCTCAAATGAATATTAGCCAGTACATTCCCCAAAAGTCCTATTAATGGCAGCATAGAATACATTTCCTATCTGAGAATGTTTGCTGAAGTTAACTCAACATTCACAGAACCCCTTTGTATAATGAGGGAATCAAATCATAATTAAATAACCACGTGTTTCAAATACATTCAGTGTAAGTTTTAAATGGTTATTTCTGGGTATCTGGACATCACTGGATGCAGAAAGAATGACTTTTCCACAGTCTGAAAAACAGGAACAAAAAGAGAAGGTTCTGGGTGCTACACTTGCAGAGACTAAAATGTTACACCAAATAGATGATCTCCTATTCCACAGACATTTATTCATTCTTCATAACTAACATAAGAAAGGAAAAACAGCCCTGGCCAGTTTGGCTCAGCGGTTAGAGCGTCGGCCTGCGGTCCGGAGAGACCCGGGTTCGGTTCCCGCTAAGGGCACGTACTTCGGTTGCAGTTTGTCCCCGGCCCTGGTTGGTCGTGCGGGTGGCAGCCACTCGATGTGTCCCTTCACGTCGATGTTTCTCTCTCTCTCTCCCTTCCTCTCTCTCCCACTCTATCTGTACCAAAAAATGGAGAAGTATCCTCGGGTGAGGATAAAAAAAAATAAAAAAATAAAAAAAATAAAAAAAAAGAAAGGAAAAACAGCCGGCCTGAAATGTGCCCCTGGAAAGGCCCCCTGGGAACACAGCTGCTCGCGTTTCCGCATACAGGAGTGAGAGGGAGCTGATTTCAGCACCGACCATCTCTGCTCCACAGCCAGCCCTGGAGACCCGGAAGCCGGCGGGAAGGACAGATGACCAGCTGATTACTGGGAGTACTGCCAACCAAGAGTGTTACAGGAAAGGAGTCTGGAAACAAACCATGTGAATGCACAGAGCAGGTCGCTCATTCACCAGGTCAAAGACAGAATGAAAACATCAGTCCCACAGGACTTCAATGCTCACCTGGACACACAGAACCCCACCACCCCCTGGTGCCCTGGAAGTCAGCTTCATTTTCAGCCCTGTGCTCAGCACCTGGAGTATACTCTCTGCTCCGTCCTCATGAGACGTAGAACATGGTTGCTTTCATGCACAGAAACTGAGTTTTGGAAAAGTTTACCAAATTGGCTATGATCTCCTGGCCTCCAGTTGGTAAGAGATCAAATCTAGATTCAGACCAAAAACCAATGACCTGCAAATCATCCACACTCCTGATGACTACACTATACTAAGGAAGAAAATGAGCAGGGGACAAGTACTATTTAGAGGTGACAAATTTTGAAATAAATTAAACTGTTTTTTTAAAAAAACTATAATGACTTCGAAAGGGTAAATCTCAAACAATAGTTTAAGCGAAGTCTTCACAGGTTTGTGGAGTTCAATTAGGCATCTTTTAGAAATCATGTCCTACTTTCTCTTTGGTCCTTTGAGTCTGACCCAGCCTAAGTCATTCCCTTGGACTCTGGGTAAATGCACGCTACCTTTCCAACCGAAGGGCAGCAGTAGTTTTACAGCTTGAGTCCCATGAAAACACAAGTGTCTAAGGAATGAACTGGGGTGGAGGAGGTCCAAGGCATAAAAACAGTACTTCAAACATAACGCAGAAATATTAGCCTCTTCCTGTCTCGTGTGTTTTGGCTGTGTTATTGGGGGATATTATGCAGCCAAGTGAGAAGACGGTCTTCTGGGAGGAGGCACACTGTTTGACAGGCATTTCTTTATGAGAAGTTATGAAAACTGAAGGGATCTAACTCTTTGAACATTCACGGTATCAGCTCCCACACAGCTCACACATTTACCGACCTGGGTTCAGGCTCTGGCATGGACACACCCAGGTCGTGCGTATGACCGAGGACACCTCCACACTCTTTCCCAACTGTTCCAATGGATAGGCTATTACATCTGTCCTGCAGGCCGACATGAGGACAACACAGAGCCTCTGCCAACCGTAAACAAAGCTAATGGCAGTTGGGGTCACTTGCTGTGCACACCTCTCTCAATGCTCCCTCCCCTCCTGACCACATGTGACTCAGACACTGGCCAATCATGATATCCCATTCCCCTTCCCCAGCCATTGGTCCAGGGAATGGCACATGACCCAAACTGAGCCAATCACAGTGCCTCCTTAGGGTTTTTCCAGTTGGAACTGGCGGAAAGCCCCTCTTTCCTCCTTGATCACAAGCTGTAGGGAGGTAAGCCTGAGGCTACTTACAGTCATGGTGCTGGAATGAAGACAACCTCCAGAGACAGGAGGCAGGGAGGGAGCAAAGACAGCCCCAGGCCCTGAGTCTCCTCTAGGGCCAGTCACCTCTCGGGCCAGAGCTACCTCGGCCATGCCTCGGGGGTAGAAATGCAAACCAATAACTCCATCCTTCACTCAGCGTTTTTGAGCCAATTATTTTGATTGAGGGTTCTGTACTTTTAACCAAAAGATAACGCAGTAGTTAATAGCTCATATAATCTAAACAGCAATCAAATCCTCAATAAAATTATTTCTTCCTAAGTGGATTTCTTATTTTAAAAATGAAAAAAAAAAAAAAGAAATTAGTCGAGGAAGCAAACACCACCTTATTTATATAGCATTTTCTTAAATGAAAGAAAAATCTATTTTCATTTACAATCACCTTACTTATTTTGAGTGGACTTCATTTTTGGTGTTAAATTCTCTCACATACCCACATCCACTTTCAAAATTTGGTCCATAAAAATTTAGGCTCAAAACAAGTGGTTTTTTTTCTCTGGAGCTATATTAGTTGGTGCTAAATAGAGGGGAAAGAACGGATGCTAAGCACCCAGGTCACCAGGGTCCTCACCGCAGGGTTGAGGAGAGCATTACCAAAACAAAGTCTATTTACCAAGATTTGCAGTCACTACAAGAAATCCTTCTGCCTTTTCAAAAGATTTCTTTTCCCCCTTTTACACGAAAATCTCCTCCACATTATCTTTCTCTCAAGAATGAACTGATAAAAATAGAAGTCACAGTGGATTCCAATTCTGGAATTATCTGCTGAAGCAAAGGACAAAGTCTGAGGTCAAACTGAAGCAAGAGTTTGGGTCTTCTCGATCTAATCTTGAACTAGGGCACATCCACCCCAACCTTTGAAGGAATTCAAGGATAAAACAGGGGACATGTTTGTTAAAATGCATGAATGGAATTACAAATAGAAGATTGCTTAAGCGCAGTAGCCATCCAAATGCACAAAACGCCCAGAAGGAGCACCACCTTCTCCGGACTGGGCTTACATCCAGACCTAGAAATCTAACCAGAATATGGGGAGAATCACTGAATGTGTAAATAGACTTGGCCAGTTGGGTGAAAGGTGGCATTTCTCAAAAGAGAAATTAAATCATACTAATCTTAGTGTCTTAGACAAATTGTGAACTTATAGATAAAAGAATAACTTAAAGATACAGTTTATTACGTGTGACTCCTACACCGAAGGGTTATTTCGTTTTTTTATTTTTTATTTTTTTTCTTTATTGATTTTAGAGAGAGAGAAAGGGAGAGGAAAAGATAGAAACATCGATGATAGAGAATATCAATTGGCTGCCTCCTGCATGCCCCTCACTGGGGATTGGGCCCACAACCTGGGCATGTGCCCTGACCAGGAATCAAATCGGCGACCTCTTGGGGCATGGGTCAATGGTTAACCACTGAGCCACACCGACCGGGCTTATTTTGTTTTTTTAAAACCCAACACTGATTTTTCAGATCAGACATGTAATGTATTTATGAGGAAAGATAGTTTTAGAAAGAAAAGATGGGCACATTTATGGGTGAAGATAATGGTTTACAAAGAAGAGCCAAGTATATGGCACACAATTTATTTAATAGTTTTTATAAATCCCTCCAAGTGGGAATGCAAACTAAATCTTCATGTTGGCCCTCAATGCTATTTCTGAGTACTGAAGACCTAAACTATATGATTTCATAGTTTTAAAAGAAAAAGAAGAATTTCATGTAGATAAATATAATACTTTTTTAAAAATTTTTTCTAGTCCTGATATTGATGAGAAAGCTGGATCAGACAGAAAATAAGCCTAGAAGATACGTAAAAAATAAGACATCTTTCAGATCATTATTTCAACATTTGTATAGACAATGAAATTAAGTTGCAGGTGGTCAGCTGTACAAATCATTGTAGGTACAGCCCAGGCCCTCTTCCAACCCAGGGCTCTTTGCACCATACTTAGCTGAACACATTAACCAAAAAACTACTATGGGGGAAAAAAGTCAGCAAGAGGGCATGCATCACCATCCTTGAGACCGTTAATGGAAATAGAGCAGAAGCATTCTCCAAACTTGTACAAATCATGAAATACAGAGCACAGCCCAGCCAATGGACCTCACGGAAGACAGGACCAAGCCAAAGAAAGTTCAGCTGAGGACAACTGAAGACAGACACAGAAGCACTCTGTATTAGACTTCTGCTTTTTCTCTTCTGCTTTTCTTCTAAGTAATGTTCAATCTCAGAAGACAGGGTTGATCAAATATTTTGCTTTTCATGTGAAGATCTACAGGGTGGGGCAAAAGTAGGTTTACAGTTGTGAGTGTGTGAAACAGAGTTAATAAAACTATTATAATAATTGCAACCTGCATGTCCGTTTCCATACAAACAGCTGTAAACTTACTTTTTCCTCACCCTGCATAAGTAAATGCACAAGTACCAGAACCAGGGGTGAAGGTCTGGGGGGAGAGCTCCCCTCCAAACCTGAAAAGCAAGCACTCTTTCATGAAATATGTACTAAACGTATAACAAAAAAGGAACATGGTTTAGTTCAGAAATCCACTGAATGCCTGTGGGCCATACACCACCGGGGTGCAAACGAGCCTGGTCCCCAGGCGCGTGTGCCTGGCGCCGGGTTTGATGGGCAGAGCATGTTGCTGTGACACAGTAATGGTCGTCGGAGGCATCACCGGGTAGGGTGGACGCCTGAGTGCACACGCCACACCTCTGCCACAGAGGGGTTGCTGGCGGTAGGGATTTTTAGGAATGACATTAGGAATAGGTGATACTGGGCCCGGGTCTTGAAAAAGAGGGAAGTTACCCAGACAATCAGTGAAGACAGAAGGTGGAAAAAGGATTCCAGGCGGAGTTCAGTAGTGGCAAAGGCAAGGGGGTTGCGAGGAGTCTGCAGGAAGTTCGTTTTGCAAGAAATTAATGTTTTGGGAAGGGAGCATGGCAGGGAGGCGGGAAGGAACTGAAGAAAGCTTGGACTTGTCAGGTCATCACCAATGGCCTGCAGCCTGGGGCGTCGCTGCGGGGGACAGTGGCGCCACTGTGCCCTGGCTGAGTGCTGAGCTCTGGGGCAGGGCTGTCCCAAGACAACTGAGTGACTTTGGGAACATACAGTCTGACTCCGGGTACCATGTGTTACACGGGCCTGCCATGTTCTAAAGGCTGAGAGCGCCCAAGGCTGCCTGTACCTCCATATTCAGCCTCCCACTGCTGTTGGGACGTGGAATCCACCCATTTCCTCCCAGGGAGAGTGTGAGAGAGCGGGAGGGTGGACAGATCTGTGGAAATGCTTTGCAAACAGCAGAGACTGCATCTCGACACAGGTGAGGTAACACTCGATTTCTGTATCAACCACTCTCCCTACAGAAACTTGAGTACAACACCATGGCAAGATGACAGGGAGCCCACCTTTCAATCTGAGGCACCTGACCTGTGATACAACATGACCACTCCTTCAGGGTCAGGTTTGCCCCAAAGACAAGAGGGAGGCATGTGGCTTTTAGGAGGAGGGACACAGCAGATTTGGGATGGAGAGGCAGGAGGAAAGTCATCCCAGCAGTAACATGGTACACGGTTGTAAGAAGGGCAAAACCAGGTGTGAGAAATGAGGCAGGAAACCAGGTGGTGAGCCACTAGGGATCACACGCTGTGCTCCCAGCCAATGGTCTCCCAGCTCGGAGCTGCGGGAGCCAGGAAGCTACTGTAAGTGAGATCCATAGTTCCCGGGGGGGGGGGGGGGGGGGGGCCAGGAAGCAACTCCGGCAGAGCTGGGTGCTGGAAACTCCATGCCAGCCAAGTGTTGCCACATGGACATAGGAATGTAAGCCTCATGCTCCAGATCATCTGACTTTCAAGAGAAGCTGTAAATCCAGGGGACATCTTTTTTTTTTTTTTTTTTTTTGGTACGTGCCCCTAGCGGGAACGGAACCCAGGACACTCTGGTCCGCAGGCCAACACTCAAACCACTGAGCCAGCCAGCACTGGGACATCTAAATATTTCTAAATATAACTCAAGGTTTGTATACTTTGTCCAGGCCAACAATGCATCTGCCAGCTGGAGATGGCACACTGGCCACCATTTTGCTGCTTCTGGACTCTAAAGCAGGGCACCCAGCATGACCTAGGAGAGATTTCCAGGACTGCAAAGCTCGGAGAAGCAGTACGACTGGCAGCTGTCTGGATGTGGGGAGTGCTGGGAGGGCCTCGCGTCACCATGAGGTTCCTGTTCTAGCACCTTCGTGAATGACAGAGCCACCAGAGGTGGTGGGGGAGGCAAATTTTGGCTAAGGATGAAATGTGTCTGGGGTGGATGGTGAGAACTAAAACCAGTTCTGGACTTATTCTAGGTGTTTTGCCTACAGGGCATGGATAAGCCCACCAGGCTATAGGTAACTAGCTGGAGACACCAATCTGGGACTCCATTTGTACCTGATGATAGTTGGAGCTGTGGGCACGTGGTAAAGACGACGTAGAGCAGAAAAGGAGTAAGAAGAGAGCACTTGGTCACCCCAGGAGGTAGTGGAGATGCCAGGGAGGCGGAAGATAAAGCAGGAGATGCAACTAGGGAAGGAAGAAAAGATCGTATCTAATTCCACAGAGGTCTCAAGAGCGTCGTCAGGGTGACCTGTTTAAGAATTGTGGGGTCTTCTACTTTGAGAAGACTCGCCAGCCGACAGAGAGCTCAGAAGCAAGGGGCAACCAGGAAAGTAGTAACTCATTTAAGAAGCCCCGGCAGACCCGGTGGTAGATGGAGATGAGGTGAGGATGTAGGGAGAAGGGACATGATGGAATTTTGAAAATACTATGAAGAGTTCATAGGGAGTCATTAGGCGCTGCCACAGGTTCCCTGCCCCAACTTGAGTTTTTTCTACTATTCTACCCTATCCATGTTTTATCATCATACATGTTATCATAGCATAATGCGGTTTGCTCTTTCTTTCCTCCCATAAGAACAATTCAAATAGAGCAGGGGCCTTCTATATCTACTATACATGAATGCCTGGACAGAGTAGATGCTTAAAAATATTTCTCGGGGGACTGGGTAAATTTGGAAAAATCTGAAGGAGGGAAATGAGGTAGGATGTGGAGAGATTTTAATCCAGTGACCCCTACTGACTGGGAAGAGTGGGCCACAAAGTCACCCACCAAACAGGAAGGAGAAAGAGAAGGGATCTCTTATGCAGAAGGAGGAGGAAGAGAAGAGATCTCTTGTGCAGAAGAAGAGTTGCAATGGGAGTGTCAGTTAGCAACCTGGAAGGTTGGTTCACAAGATGCTAAAGTTTCTTATTTCACAAGGTGAGCATCTCTGGGCGAGGACAAGCCTTGGATGTAGAGCACTCCTGCAAGAGTGGGTGGAGGTCTCTGGATCTGAGACCCTCCCGGATCAAGAGCATCCCTCACATGGACCTGGGAGTAGAGGAGAGAAAAGGAAGCCCGGGAGCCAAAGTCTGCGGTGCTGCGGGAGAACGACTGAATGGCAGAGGAAGCCGCATGGAGGAGTAGCTGGGACCTGGCTACCTCACCACCTACTTTCCAAACTCCGCTGCTTCAATCCGACTGGTATTCACTCCCCAGTGTCTGAAACTGAAATCGAACGTCCTTTGAGACTGAGTCACGGTTGTCCCGTGAAGTTCACCGGAGACACATTTTCTGTATAGATTCATTTTTTTTTTTAAAGAATAAAAGATAGATGGCATCTTGTTGCCCTCCAATAATTGCCCCGCACCGTACAATATTTTCAAATACTATTTTAATAGAGAATTAAAACTTAAAGAGTTGAAAGAAACCTTAGATTATTTAGGCTAACACCTTCATTTACACAGCTGAAGAAAGTTTTCTGCTGAAATGCTGCAAACAGCATGTAATTACTGATTTAGATATGCAGATAGCCTGGAAAGTATCTTTGATTTTGGAAGTGCACTTTAGATAGACAAATTAGCAACGCTTACATTTCTTTATGTGCAACTTTTGATATGAAATCTCCAAAGTAAAAAAAATTATCACATAAATTGTTCCTGAACAGTTCAGAGAAGTAAATTGCTTCCTGGCTTGAAAGAGGAAGTCAAACCTTCAAACACCTCCTTATGTCCATGCTAAATATACGGATATTCTCTGCAAAACAGTTAAAGCAAGCCAGCAGCATTTGAGATTTCTCAAGAGAGACACGCACGAAGATTATTTTTCTTTCACTAAAACACTAAAACCTTCAGCAGCATCTTCCACAATACCTGAGGTACAGTGAACGCTGTCTTATGTAATCGGAGCCTTCCCTCTCCAATCAGTTTGTAGGCAAAGACCCAATTCAGCCAGAATTTCTGAGTGCTTTCACCTTACCTGTAGTCACTAATCAGCACTGCAATTTCCACTGGTTCAAAAGATGAAAATAGCAGAGACCTGCTGCATAGGGTCAAAACGGGTGCCAGGGGTCAATTTAAAGCCCCCCCCCCTCCTCTGGTGACCCCCACCTTGTGAAGGCGCAGAACAACAAGTGAGGGTCCGTTTGTCTTTCCCTGAACCGCGGCGCACACACAGAGCACGGGTAGGGGAGCACCTGGGTGCCTCGGGTTCAGGGTTACGGGCGCCAGCTAGGATGGACCGCAGAAACCACGCGCCCCCAGGAGGACTCCCGGCCGCGGGCACACCTGGACGCCCCGGAGGCGCGGACGCTGCTCGCCCTGCCGGGTCCTTCCCGGTTCCCGGGCACAGGGGCCGGGGCGCGCACGCCGCCTTGGCCGCGGCTGCCTGAGGACGGCTGAGAAAGTTCCTCCGCCTCGACGCCGCCGCCACCGGGCCCCGCTCGCCCCGCAGCCCCCCGGCCCGGAGAAGGGTCGCCGCAGGGAGCCGGCGGCCCGCGGAGGGACTGTCCCCAGCTCAGGGGCAGCGCCAGCTGCTCTCCCCACCCCCGGCCCGAGGCGCCCAGGATCGGCCGGGGCGCGCAGCCCGCACTCACCGGCCCTCGCTCGGGATCCCAGTTGGCGAGCCGAAGCCGGTGGCGGCGGGCGGGGAATCGGAGGCCGGAGAGTGGCGGCGGAGGCGCGGAGGAGGGTCAGAGAGGGAAGCGGCGGCGGCGTCTGCACACTTCGCGTAGCGGGAGCAGCCAGTGCACCCCGGAGCGCTAGCCAGTGGCCGCCGCGGCGGGGGCTTTATCGCCTCCCGCCCGCCCGGCCCCCGCCCCTTCCTGCCAACCCCGCCCCGCCCCGCCCCGCCTTCCCGCCGCCTCCTTTGTGTGCCAGCGGGCCGCAGCGTCCCCGCGCCCGTACTCCGGGACGCCCCCACTTTGGCCGCCGCCCCGCGGATACCGCCCCCAAGGGGTCCCAGTCGCGGGACTGCGCCCAGAAAGCGCCGGGAGACGCGGCGCCCGCCCGCGCCGAGCTGCACGTGGGTCGCGGCGATCCGGGTGTGGGTGGGAGGAGGAGGGACCCACGGGCTCGTGGCGCGTCCCTGGGACGCAGGGCGAGCCGTCTTAGCTGTCCCCTGGGAGAGACAGGGGAGCGCCCTGGGACAGTGCCCGTCGGTTCGGGTGATGGGGATAATAGTGCCCGGTCGCCGCCGGGAAGGGGCAAATCACCCCTAGAGTTGCTTCGTAGGTGCCCGGAGCCGACTTCTTTGGCCACGGAGACAGAGGAGCGGCAGCCGGTCGCCTTAGGCGTGAGGCAGACCAGGGATCCGGAAAACTGGATCCTGGCTGCGGTGACAGCATGAGGAGCCCGCAGAGTGCTAGGAATCCAGCCTTTCCGACCCTTGACTACAGTGGAGGGAACCGGACCTTGTGCGCAACAGCGAGGAGCCTACCCTTGGGGCCCGCGACAGATCCCGCCAGGCTCCCAGCTGGGTTACCCCGATCTCAAGTGTTCAGCCCTCCTTCGGGTCAATTTAGGTTTGTGGGGACCCAACTTAATGACATAATCTACATTGCCCTTAGACAGTACGGAACCCTCACCAGCAGGCCCAGGGCCCCAGCGGTGAGAAAGAAATGTGGTAAATCTCCTAAAACACAACCTTGAGTTGAGGCTGTATCCACAGATCAGAGCAATTTGGAATCTGCAGCTGGCGCGTGGGCGACCATGCTAGACGGTGTGTGCATGTGTTAGGGTGAGAAGTCGCTTGTAAGTGTAAAATCTGGGCTAGCCTCTCTTAGAGCTGTGGGTGGTTGGCCCTTAAATAAAAAAGGAAACCGTTCACAAAAAGAAAGCCTGTCTCATTATTTACAGCCATGCCTAATATTTCTATCCAACTGCAGAGCAGGATGTAAATCCTTTTTCCTTGTATTTCCCTGGGCCTGAAATGCGACCCCTCTCCTCCACCCATTATCTCATGATCTTCTCATGACTGCCTCCTTATACTTCAGGTCACAAGTCAAATGGCACCTTCTTAGGAAACCTTCCCTGACCACTTGACCACCTTCCCCTTCTACAACCTATTGCTTACTTCATAGATCTCACCAAGCTTTGATTTTTCCTTTTCTTTTACTTGTTTTCACTAGTTTTCTCCCACCCTTCCTCGTGATACTATATGCTCCCAGAAAGCAGGGAAGAGAAACCAGTTCAACATGGTTTCCAACTCACCCAGTCCCTAGTGACTAGAGCCGATGCTACAGATAATAGTAGTTTCTCAGTAAATGATTGTTGGAGGTTGGGGAAAAGAAATGCCTGGGGGCTACTGACAGGATAAGTACTGCTCCGGAGACAGTGCTATGGCATAATCGAGTCAGGAGGGTGAGCTGGATCTGGGAAGAATAAACGGGATGGGGCAGGAGAGGAGTAAAAGCCTGGAGGTGTGTTTGAGAAGCTGGCAGGAGTCTCTTCCAAATGGAAGTCAGGACTAGTGGAGAAACACACTAGAACCAAGAAGTATGGGTGAAGCCAGGTTATAAAAATGTGCCTGATTCCCCACATCCATTTCTATCTTGTATTCACTGAAAATTTTTATTGAGATAACTGTGGGTTCACAGAGAGGTCCCTTGTAAACTTTCCCCATTGGTAACATTTTGTTAAACTATGGTATAATTTCACAATCAGGATTTTAACATCGCCACATTGATGCATATCACAAACACTTTGGCTAATAATTATTTGCCATTTTAAATTTTTAGTAAACTTACTCTAAAGTTAAAAAAAAAAGTAGTTACTCTAAGTTTTTGAAAGAAATGCACAAATATTATTTTAAAGGATTTCAGTCTCTTGTCCTAATGGAACAAACATTGTTTTAGGGAACAAAAATGTTTTATTTTACCAATTAGAGTGTATTTAGGTTCCAGATTCTTCACATACAAAAGACCATTAGAAGTCTTTGGGACTTACCTCTTTTGTTTACATTTTAGTGTCATTCACTTCCCTGTCCTATCCAGTACTATTGAAGGAACATTGTGAGCAATACTGTGCATGACTTGTTAATTCTGAAATCAGACAGGATGCAGTGTTAACTAATATGCTAAAGCCCAACCACTAATGTGCCTTTCTCTCTCCTTGGACATTGGATGGGACTGCCAATGAGCATCTCCCAAAGGGAAATGATTCAAGACAAAGACGCTTTCTGCCAGAGGTATATGCCGGGAATACCAACTATGCTTATTACAGAATGTGCATGGATGGTGTTGGCCAGCCTTCCTGATGCCAGTAAGAGGATACAGAAGCAATCTCCCAAGCTTTCAAGTGACATTCAAGTCACCAGGCCCGTTGACACCCATCATCAGGGGGCTGCTCAGCTGGTGCTCAGGAGCAGCAGCTCATCAAGTGTTTGACCCTCCTTGAAGTCTATGTCTCATAGATGTGCACTTTCAACAGGCATGCGCCTCGCCTCTCTACCTGGGTCTTGTTTGAGAAAACCAAATCATCAAACGCACCTACCTGCCTCTTCCTTTGCAACTTTACTTTCACTGAAAAATTTCATTTTGTCCTTGTGTTGTGTGGCTTGTCTTAATCCTTGGAGAGAGCTTCAAATTGTTTATTCCTTTAAAAAGTGAAAAAAAAAAAAAAAAGTGACCTGGAGTTTAGCCAGCTCCAGCCAGTCTCTGAGTTTGGCTTTGTGTCTATAAGCCGCAGTTGGGAGAAACGCAAGAAATGCCCAAACAGAATAAAACAAATGATCTATTTAGTCTCGTTTCCTCTCTTGGAAGAGGTCCAGTGTTGAGTGCTTTGGAAGAAGATGAAAATCCCCCTGCCCTACCTCCCTGCTCCCCCATACACCCTAACAGTATGACCTTGTATTTAAGTAAAAACTATCCTTAGCTTCCAAAGGGTGATGTGTATTGTCTGGAAGAATGACTGATGTTTTGATAATAAGATAATAGCTGCTCCTCGCCTATCTAACCCGGGTGGAAAACACATTACCCCACAAGACAACTTGTTACACAACATCATAGATGCAAACACTGTTACGTAAGAGTGTTTCAGCCAGGGGAAAGGAGACTGGTTATAACAGTTCACTTATACAATTAGTATCTAGGGCGGTTGCATTGTTATGATTTTTTTTTAGCTTATAAAAGTCATTTGTCTTTTTATTTCCCTTTCAAGTTGGCTTTCAAATAAATGCAATTTCCTCTTTCGGTAACTTCTAAAACATTAAACCAGAGCATCAATTCACACTTGCCCATTTTCGTCACTACTTTTCACCAAGCGCTTCAGAGAAAAGACAGTAACTAAGTGCTGGGCTTAATATTATTTTCTACTTATACTGTTTGGTCAAATAGAATGGGAAACCCTGAGGGTCATTGTGATACTGACCCCTTTAAACAACCCAGCTCTCCTTCCTTTCACACCCAAACAACAGATGCTGTCTCCCTCTTCCACACAGGTCTCTGACCTACCTTCTTACCTGCATCACTGATTGTATCCCCTCCCTCCCTCCCTCCCTCCTCCTCTCTCCCAGAGCTCTGTACCCAATAACTTCCAATGCCAGCCCTGACAGTTTTCATCATTCTTTACCACCCTTGAGCTCTGAGCAGCATTTAACTCTGGTGTCTTGCCCAGTTTTTGAAACTCCTTTGTCTACTCTCTCCTCCAGTTCCTTACCCAGTCTTTATCTTTTGCTCATCAAATCATCCTCCTCCATATGTGGGTGCAATGCCTGCCTGCTGCTTTATCTCCTCCTCACACTCTCATTGATTAGTTTGTGGCCACCTGGCAGGCATCTATTCCCCTGTCTTGATCGCAGAATCTGGTTTGCTTTGGAGAACCACCTCTCCTGTTCTATGGGCCTCCCTGCCAGAAATGGATGTCACGGTGTCTTTCCCCCCTCTAGCCAAGGGGTGAGCATATGACCCAGCTAACTGGATCCCCTCCCAGGATGCTGAATTCTGAAGGGAGTGGGGAAAGACATTGGAGCTGACTCATCCCAGCTTGATGAGATTCTTTGTGAATTTTTCCCATCTGGGACCCCAGAACCACCATGGTCCATGCCCATTCTGCATAGAGGTCCACAGAGGACTCTTTCAAGCCTTTTCTACATCTAGCCAGATTCAGTTTCTGTTGCTTGTAACCAAGGACCCCCTAACTGACACACCTAGACGTGTGTAATTTGGCTTCCTTCTGGGTGAATTCCAACCCTGTATCTACATATGGCCTTGACTACTGTCCCAAGTTCCCGTGCAATGTCTTCAAATGCCTGGCAGAAACTTTCACTTAATATCCCATCATCACCACCCCCGCATCTAACAAGTCTAAAGCCAGTTTATTCTCATCCTTCTCAAAGCAGTTCTTCCTTCTGCACCCCCTGCGTGTTTTATAGGGATGACTTCCATCTCTGTCACCAATGCCAGAAAAATGGGCATGAGTTCTGACTCCTCCCCTTCCCTTGATTCATCCCACATCTCTCCCCTGGGGGAATTAATTGTTTCTTTCCATGTCCCTCTTGTCCATCACTTTCCCATTATTTTTCAAACAAGTTTAGACCCTTATCGTTTCATACCTGGACCCCTCCAATAACATTCTAAATAGTCTTCCATCTCCCAGATTCTATCCTCCACTGCCAGCATAACCTTTCTAAAGCACTTCCTCAATCATGCCACCACTTGCTTCGAATAATTTCAGGTTTATCTCTAAGGTCCAAATTACTTGGCTTCGGCAATCTTCCGTAGATATTGTGGTCACTGGCTCCGGAGTTAGACTGCCTGTGTTCAAATCCTAGTCTCACACTATGTAATTCTTTCCAAGTAATTTGACCTCTGAGCCTCAGTTTTCTTATCTGTAAAATGGCAGATAATAATAGTATAACCTACTCATAAGCGTATGTGAGAATTAAGTAGCTAATCCATGAAAAGGGTTGAGCTGAGATTCACATAGCAATTGCCCAGTAAAAATGTATTAGAATGAAAGCTTCTCCACAATCTAATTAATCCACCTTGCTAGTCTTGAGTTCTCATTTCCTCTCTGTTTCTAAAATGTTTACCAACCAGAATCACTCACATTGTATTTTCTACCACTGTCGTCGTTCAAACCATTCTCTCCACTCCAAATATCCTTCTCTCACTCCACTTGTATCAGTAATCTAATTTTGAATTGCAAACTATCCCACTCTTAATGGCTTCATGTAACCATTTTCTTTGTTTATGATTCTGGGGTTGACCAGACAGGGTTTAGCCCAGATGCTTCTCTGCTCCATTCAGGTTGTCTGGCCTCACTTGAGCAGCAGCAGGGTTCAAGATGGCCCCCCTCATGTGTGGCCCCTCAGCAGGGTGCTTCAACTCAGTCTTCTCTC
The DNA here is from genome assembly GCF_014108415.1 of Molossus molossus. Taxonomy (NCBI): domain Eukaryota; kingdom Metazoa; phylum Chordata; class Mammalia; order Chiroptera; family Molossidae; genus Molossus; species Molossus molossus. Next base: position 95,513,234 of record NW_023425346.1, read on the forward strand.
TCCTCCAGTTTCGTTGTCTTCACTGGCCTTTCCCACGTGTCATATTTCAGACGAAAGGCTTCTCTCCATAGGGCTGTCCAGCAGTACTCTGACTTCTTTACATAATGGCTCAAGACAATAAGAGGGTAAAAACAGAAGTTACGTTATAAGACCTCATAAGGACTAGGCATGGTGTGGGCACAATGTCCCTTCGGCTGCATTCAAGTGAGTCACAGGACTATCTCAGAATCAAGGAGAAGCAGGCTCTGCCTTTGGATGAGAGATGTTGCAGTCACCTTGGGCTTCCAAGAGACCACAGACTGGGTGGCTTAAACAATACACATGCATTCTCTCTACATCTGGAGTCTGGAAATCCAAGACTGTACCACCAGGGTTGTTTTCTGGTGGGGCCTCTCTTTCTGGCTGGTAGGCGGCCACTTTCTCACTGTGTCCTCACATGGCCTTCGGGGCCACAGAAGGAGAGAAAGATCTCTGTTGTTTCTTTTCTTCTTATTAGGACACCAGTCCTATCAGGTTACAAGACCATCCTCATGACCTCATTTAATCTAAATTCGCTCCTCAAAGCCCTGTCTTCAAATAGAGTTACACTGAGGGTTGGGGCTTCAACATATGAATTTTGGAGGGACACAGTTCAGTCTAGAACAAGAGGAGAGGGAGAAATCCCATTGCAAGAAGGCATGCCGGATGGAGGGGATGACTGGGCCCATTTTTGGACATAATCCACCCTTCTCTGACACTGAAATAACGTTCACCCCTTCCAGTTTTCGCCGCAGCCAGGCCAGCATGGACGTCTCCTCCCTCAGCTCTGCTGTAGCTCTAAGTAAGGGTTGCTCATTTCACACGACCACATCCTGCCTGAGAAGGAAGAGTTTGGTTTAGGCTCTAACCTCAAGTCAATGGTCACATATTTTTTTATATCTTTAAGTTTTCACACAGTGCCTTACACAGAAAAGGCCATAATAAAATGTGTGTTGAATGAACAAAAAATGGAATTAATTTTACTGCTCTAAAAAGTGACAGCCACTCTCAGACCACGCTCGAGCCTGGGCGGTTTGCACGCTTTGCTGCTTCTCATATGTCCTGTCCTCCACCTCTCCCCCTTTCCAGACCTCTGCGTGGGGAAGAACTCAGAGGCTGGGCACTGGGGGCCAGAGGGCCTGGGTTCCTGTCCCATTTCTGCCACCGCTTAATTGTGAACATGGGCAAGTCATTGATTTCTCTGGGCCTCGGTTTTCTCTTCTCTAAAAGAAAGATAACAATACCTTTTATAGGATTGTTTTGAGAAACAAATATGATCATTTAGGTGAAGGAAAGCATTTTGTGAAGGCCAAAGAACTTCAAAGATATTATTCCCTGTATCAGACTGCTTGGGTTGCCCTGATAAAAATACCATACACTGGGTGGCTTAGACCATAGAAATTTATTTTCTCACAATTCTGGAGGCTGGAAATCCAAAATTGGGGTGCCAGTCTGGTCAATTTCTGGCGAGGCCCTCCCCTTGGGTCACGGATGGCTGTTTTCTTATTATGTGCTCACAGGACCGCTCCTTTGTGAGCATTTGGAGAGAGAGGGTGCTCTGATGTCTCTCTTTAAAAAAAAAAAAAAAATGTTTTTATTGATTTTAAAGGAAGGGAGAGAGAGACAGAGAAACATCACGAGAGAGTAAACATTGATCGTGTACGCCCCTTACTGGGGATCCAGCATGCAACCCCGGCACGTGCCCTTACCTGGAATTAAACCAGTGACCTCTCAGTACATGAGATGATGCTCAATCCACTGAGCCACACTGGCTGGGCCTGATGTCTCCTTTTATAAAGACACAAATTCTAGAGGATTCTGGCCCCATCCTCATGACCTCATTTAACCTGAATAACTTCCATAAAAGCCCTATCTCCAAATTCTGCCACATTGGGGGTTAGGGCTACAACAAATGAATTTGGGGGGGCACAAACATTCAGTCTATGATACTACTACTGTGTTGGAAGCCAGCTACGTGTCTGACAGAGTCCAAGGAGCCTGGAGGTCTTGAGCAGAGACTCCACCTCCCCCACAATCTCAAGGAATTAGGCTTGGATTGTGTTTGTGCAGCTTGGGGCTAAGTGTGACCCAATGTACCTTAAAATACCTGAGATAACAGACTGGGTGTTCCTGGGTGGGCCTGGGTGTTCCTGTTATCCACACGGCAAACTAATTCTATACAGCATTGTTGTAGCCCTGGGCATTATATCAAGAAAATTCTATTTTCTTATATCACTAAGCTGTAAAGTATAAAAGGCATGTAATAAAGCCTACCGAGGCTGGTCCTGCTCAGGACAGTCCTCCTGATCCCTTATCTGCTGCATTGTCTTCATTCCTCTCGAACTCAGGGACTCTGCTCTCCAGGCTAGTTTCTGGCATGACTGTTCATTCTGAAGCACACAGTCGATCTTCGTTGGTCTAGCTTGGTTCTCTGCTGGTTCCGCTCGGTGCCAGCCTTTCCGATGCACCGCCTGCAGTCCCATCAGTGTAGAAATTAATAAGTGACAGCATTTATTTTCGTTATTTCCTGTCCCTATTAACAGATGTTAGGGGAATGGAAAGTGAAGATGAATGTTCTAAGATTTTCAATTCTAAGTGGAAGGAAAAGATTTTTGTTCTCGTAGGTTCCTAACTTCATAGCAGGTTAGAAAACTTTCTGAGAACTACGCTGGGTTGTCTCCGAATTCTCAGAAAACTGCCCCACCTCCCCTCCAGTCATCAAAGCTTACCCAGAGTAAGAAAACCAGTCTATAAACTCTCAAGAATGGCTTCTCAGGTTAGGTAGCGTGGCCAAGCGGTCTAAGGCGCTGGATTTAGGCCTCTCAGTTTAAAAAAAAAAAAGGAGGGGCTGGTAAAAAAGGCAGGTTGCCTGCCATGCTCTGCGCCTGGTCACAGGGCAGGAGCTGCTCTGTGCTGCAGTTCTCAAAGTTCCAGGTCACCAGCATGGGGAAGGACCCTGAGTCCCACCTCCGTCATTTGCGTCCACTTATCACCTCTCCTTATACATCATTTTAGACTTAATGAGGATAATGATACTCCCATCTTTATCAGACCTCAAGAAAAGACTGTTTTTTACTAAAGAATAAAAATCAGTTTTTAAATTCTAACAGACACGGAGATCTAGTGCCACTTTTACAGCAGTAATTCCATAAAGTACCACTAGAGGACCCTTTCCGGCCTCACCAGTCTACACTTAGTAGATTTCTACCCTAGAGGATTTAGGAACAAGCAACACAATAGCAAGGGCATCACTAATGTGAGCTTTGACTGTATTAATTAACATATGCTGTTGCCCTGGCCAGTTTGGCTCAGCGGTTAGAGCGTCGGCCTGCGGTCCGGAGAGACCCAGGTTCGGTTCCCGCTAAGGGCACGTACTTCGGTTGCAGTTTGTCCCCGGCCCTGGTTGGTTGTGCGGGTGGCAGCCACTCGATGTGTCCCTTCACGTCGATGTTTCTCACTCTCTCTCCCTTCCTCTCTCTCCCTCCCACTCTATCTGTACAAAAAATGGAAAAATATCCTCCGGTGAGGATTAAAAAAAAAAAAAAAATTAACATATGCTGTTAATGTCAGCATCATCTTACCATTGAGCATTTCTTTAAAGATTTATAGAGTGATGACGGAACCTTATAGACCAATAGCCCAGCATTTGTTATAGTCCAAAGATAGCCAGCATGATCATCTTTGAGATTCTTGTTAAAAGTGCACCTGGGCCCTGACCAGGTGGCTCAGTGGTTGGAGTGTCATCCCATACATGGTTGTCCAATCCTAGGTCTAGGAGCATATGGGAGGCAACTGATAAATGTTTCTCACATAGATGCCTCTCTCTCTCTGTCTCTCTCTCCCTTTCCTCTCTCTCTAAAAATCATATCCTCAGGTGAGGATTTTCAAAAATGTACCTAGGAACCCATTCTAAAACCAATTTTTTTTGGCATTCATCTGATTCTGAGTTTTCTAACAAGCCTGACAAATGTCACTTACACACATACATCTAAGCATTGAAGTAGTCCAAGCCCTACTTCTGAGGATGAAGTCCTTAGACAGGTAGTTTTAGCATCACTGTGCAGCTTGTTAGATAGAGATGCAGAATATCAGGCCTTACCCCAGACCCCTTGAATACAAATCAAATATACATTTTAACAAGATCCCCACCTGAGTCATATGAACATCAACATTTGAGAAGACTGTTCTAGTCCACCTATCTAATACACAAGGTAGCTGGGGTCCAAACACCCAAATGCCTTGCCCAAGGCCACATAGATAAATCAGAAGTCAGCGAGACCAGTGTTCAAATCTAGGCTTTTCCCTTTGCTATCCTAAAATCTTAAGGAAGTCCCTGAATATATGTATAAGTCTCCCATTATTTGTTGTTAAAGTAGTAATACTGCCTCTGAGTCTTGTTGAGAAGATAAAATGAAAAGCATGTTAAAAGCACCTAGAAGCAGATTTTATGATCATGATTCTAACTTGGATTTCCAAATTCTGTGCTGCCTCATAGGCATCCCATGTTGCGTGCAAGAAATGGGAAACGGTGCTGTAGATAAATTTGGTCTTTTTGAGACTATTATGTCTAATTTAGATTCTAGGGTTTGAAAGAATGAGGACAAGGGTGGGGGCTTCCCAGAGGAAAGTAAACAAAATATGGTACAGCGGGAGATTTCTCAGACTCCTGCGATTCCTACTCCTCCTAGCTTGGGTGGCCCGTGATGACCTGCAGAACCAGGATGACCTGGAGAATGTCCAGGATGGTGAGACTTCTGCCCATGCTTTTCCTCATCTTTTGAATCCTTCTCCTCCCTGTCCTCACCGCTGTGGGTGTCCCCTCCTCTGGCCCCCTGCGTTCTCATGCAGGCTCCTTATAGCTTCCTAAAAGGGGCTCCTCCTCCTGCTTCCTGGGACACCTGCTACATTCTGGGCCTTCTTTCCACACCCCAAAGTCACCTGCTCTGTGCTTCCTTCTGGAGGACTGTCCAGCCAACATGATAAATCAAATTCAACACTCGCTTCACTTCCTTTTAAATAACATTTGCATTTTGATGAGACCTTGTCTTACCTTAAACCCTGAATAGTGAGCAATGGATCACTCAGTGAATGCGGATACTTCTGAGCGGCGTGGCACCAGGGCGTGGCACCCCTCAAACCCAGAGACCGCGAGCAACAGCCAGCACCCCCTCAAATAAAACAGTCTCTAGAGGTCCACCCTCTCTCCATCCCTCCTTCCCTTCGTTTCCTTTCTCCCTCCCTCCTTCTCATTTGAGAAACCATTTGGCATTATGTGGTTAAGAGCAGACTCGCAGACAGACTTTGCAGTCAGACTTCCTGTGTTCAAATCCAAGCTATGCCATTTACCCTATTTGGAACTTGAACCAGTAGCTTAACCTCCTTATTCCTCGATTTCTTACCTGCACAATGTGTTGATTACAGTGGTAGGTACTTTATCGGGTTGCTGGGACGTTCACATGAGTTCCTGTTTGTAAAGAGTTTGGAGTGTGCCTGGTACTACGTCAGTTGTTGCTTCTATGAATGAGATACTGAGCTGGGTGCTTGCGGGTCTGAAAATGAAGGGTTCAATTCCTATGTGTGGAAATTTGAGCAAAGGGCCGATAAATGTAAGATGGTAGCATGAAGCCAAGAATAAGGTGGTCCACAGGTCCCCATGTCTGAAGCCCTGTAATTCCTGGAGGTGACTGGCAGATTTGGCTCTAAGCTTCTTAGCCACTGAGGCCTTCAAGACAAGTTGTTTAGGAGAAACACCTTGACATTTTGTTTTTAAAAATATCTCTTGTGGATCTTCATGGAGACAACTATGTCATATGCCAGCAACAAGTTGATCAATTTTATTACAATGATATAATCTATGTCTTGGCCTATTTGAGCTGCTGTAATAAAATACTACAGATGGAGTGACATATAAACAACAGAAATTTATTTCTTACAGTTCTGGAGGCTGAAAGTCTGAGAGCAGGTACCAGAACGATCCGGGGGGCCCTCTTATGTCTCCCCAACTTGCCGCTGTGTTCTCAAGGGTACAAGGGCCAGAAAGCTCTACGAGGTTTCTCTCTCTCTCTCTCTTTTTTTTTTTGTATGTGCCCCCAGCGGGAACCGAACCCAGGACTCTCTGGTTCGCAGGCTGATGCTCCAACTGCTGAGCCAAACCAGCCAGGGCGAGATCTCTTTTACAAGAGCAGCTCCATTCATGAGGGCTCCTCCATGACCTTATCACCTCCCAAATGACCCACTTCCTAATACCATCACCTGGGTCTTTAGCTTTTCAACATACGGGTTTTGTGGGGGATACAAACGTTCAGATTATAGTAATATCCTGATATGAGACGATGGCACTGTCCCGAACACTTAGAGAATTCTGTGCGGCAGGATGAAGGCAGGGTAGCAATATCATTTGTTTCCGGGACCCAGGCAATCCAGCTCTTCAATATTGTTCCCTGACCCAAGGATAGATCTTTATAGCAGTGGTGCTCAACCTATTCTTTTAAAAACTGCACTTAAAACAACAATAAAAACAACAAATCTTTTTATTTTTGGATAATTTTAGGTTTACACAGAAGTCGCAAAAATAATATGGAGAACCCATCAAAACTTAGTCATTAACACTAGCACATTACCACTAACTAAACTCCAGACTTCATATGGATTTCACCATAACCCCCCCTCTCCGCCTCCCTGCCCAATGCCCCCGTCGGCTCCAGGAGTCCACACAGGATACCCATTGGATTTAGTCATAATGTCCCCTTGGTCTCCTCTGGTCTGTGACAGATTCTTAGTCTTGCCTAGTTTTTTATGACCCGGACAGTTTTCACTGGTGAGGTGTTTTGCCGAACATCCCTGAATTTGTGTTTTTCTTTTTTTTTTTAATGTTTTTCTCATTAATCATGACTGGAGTTATGGGCTTTTTGGGGAGAAGACCACAGAGGTGAGGTGCCCTTCTCATGGCATCATGTCAGGGCTGCATTCTGTCAACATGACCGCTGGTGAAGTTAACCTTCATTATGCGGTTGAAGTGGTATTGGCCATTCTTCCATTGTAGCGTTACTATTTCCCCCTCTCCATATTCTAGTCTCTGGATGCAAGTCACTAAATCCAGCTCTCACTAAAAAAACGTTGGGTTCCACCTTCTGGAGGTGGGACTTTATTATTTTATTTTATTAAAAAATTTTTTTTAGTCCTCACTCGAGGATATTTTTCTATTTTATCTTCAGATAGAGTGGGAGGGAGGGAGAGAGAGAGAAAAACATTGATGTGAGAGAGACACATCAACTGGTTGCCTCCTGCACAACCCCGACCAGGGTCGGGGATGAACCACAACCAAGGTACGTGCCCTTGGCCAGAATCGAACCTGAGACTCTTTGGTCGGTGGGCTGACACTCTAACTGCTGAGTTAAACAGGCTGGAGCATGTGAGACTTATATTAAATGGGATTCTTCTATAAGAAAGATCTGTTCCTTCTCCCCATGTATTAATTTAATTCAATTATTTGTTTATATCAATATAGACATACTTAATTGTTTTATATTTGGGGTTGAATACAATACCACACTCTTCATTTTGTTGCTCAAATTTGTCCAGCTTTGGCCACTGGGGGCTCTTTCTATGTCCACTTGACATGCCTCCGTTCTTGTGTCTTTTGATCACTTCTTTGCTTTTGGGAACTATAGGATGCTCCCGGCTCATCATGTATTTCCTCTGCCCAGCCCTGGACCCAATCGTTTCTTCAAGGAGCTTTTTTATTGGAGAATAACATTTAGAAATAAGGTCTGCTCTTCATGTGTGTGTGTTGCTGCTAGCAAAGGCCACTATGCTAAAGTGTTGATGGATACATTACATCCATTCGTATAAAATGATCTACTTAGTTCCTCTTTAGACCCATGTCTCCATTATCCTGAAGTCTTACTTTGATTTACTCACAAGAAAAGGTTTTTCTGTGTTCCAGGACACACGTCTTGGTGATATTTGATGCCTCCTGCCTCTTATTCATGGGGAGATACGCACTGTCTCACACCACAGCACACAATAAGCTCAATATAGCATTTCTACTTGATGCCTATTAACATATCAAGATGGGTATTCATAAAATGAATTCTATGCTCAGATAAAAGTCTGGCAATACACTTGTGGAGGGCTATGGCTTTCTGCAACACACTGAATACCGATCAGTGTGTAGCAGACATGGTTGCTTATCTGGAAATGCCATGTGCCTTTCTTGCTAAAAAATCTGGATTTTGTTCAGACATCTATCCATCTATCACTCCAATACCTATTTTAGGAACAAGTTCTCGTTAGTCTTGGCCAATTATGGTAATTCTGTCCTCTCTGCCAAAGCTTGATTTAGAGGTAGAAATGATTTGCTGGGAAGTCAATTGGCAGGAGAGCTTCTGAGAAAGGTTGCCTTGATGATAAAAGGAACTTGTTCTGAAAGAAGAGATCACTTGGTCTACCTGTTGCCCAGAACTACAGCATCCATCTTGTGACCATGAGAGGAATTAAGGCAACATGTTGAGGATGGAAGAGGCCAAAGATGGAAAGAACCTGGGTCTTTCATGATGTCATTGGGGTTCTAAATTAACCAAGCCTAGACCCCTTACCTAGGAACCCCTTGTTACATAAGATAATATTCTTTATTATCCTGTCAATTTTGAGTTATTCTTTCTTTTACTTGCAGCTAACATCATCATACTGAATATGTCCTACTTTAGAATATTTTAAAGCAATTATTAACTTTCTGTGACCCAAGGGCCTTTTTAGAATTCACCCATTTGTTCACTTATTTATTCGTTTTAAATAAATATTTACTGAGAAAGGGCAGCAACAGAGAGAGTGATCAAATAATCCTATGCACATCTAACAACAAACTATGATAAATAGTAAGAATAAAAATATAAAAATATAAGGAACCACGTGCGAATAGCTGAAGGATACGATGCAGACCGGGAAAGGGTGGGATTGCAGAGAGAAAGGGGTCACGCACTAAACCTGACAAGCTCAAGGGAGGCCTGCACAGCTTATCAACTCAGAGACCAAAAGTAACCACGTAGGATGGTCCGAACATAAAATTCTTAACTAAAAGCAGGTCACGGTGGTAGTCACATTCTAGACCGGCAGCTTCCTGCATAGAGGTCAGTCTTCACCTTAATGAATCTGTCTATTCTCTTTCTGCATCTAAGATACACTTTTAAAATGTCAGAGTAATCTTTTCTCATTGTTACCCTGTTTGCCGCATACATCTCTAGGTGCTGTAAATGTCAATTATTAACTATCCTGTACCCAGCCGCGTAAAAGAAATAATGTGTCTCTCCATTTTACTTTTATTTAATCCCAGAGAATTCCCCGCTTTGCTTTCTCCTGCCTCCTTAATCTACCATCAATGGATTTTATGTAAAATCTCCTTACATCGCCTCCTCTTATTTTAACGGATAAAATAAACTGCAAAAACTGCTATTCTCTGGAGTCTTTTCTCAATCTGTTGAGATCTTGCCTCTCATCAATTGTTGTCAGTTTGGCTCAAATAAATGCATACAAATTCTCTACAAGTTTGAACGTTTCTTACATGGATAGAATGAAGGTAAAACATGACCCAGCGAGTGATGTGTGAACTGAGGTCCTAAAGCAAGTACAGGAGTGGAAAGGTATTCTAGGGAGGGAAACCGTGTGTGCAAAGCCACCAGGTGGAAGCAGAGGGGGCCCCAGAGGAACCGGAAGAAGACCTGTGGGACAAGAGGACAAGGCTGGGGGGGAGAACGTCACACCTAAACCTAGAGAGGTCAGCAGGCTCCAAACCACATAGAATCCATCTTGGAGACTTTAGTAAGAATTTTTCTCTCTTCTAAGAGAATAAAGAAGGGCTATAAGCTGGGTGTGACATAATTATACAATCTAACCAATGCCTCTTGGACACCTTGGGGCTCAGTCTTGCCATAGTACTACTTTCAAATGCAAAACATTGTCTTTAAAAGACAAAGATCTTTCTGATCATTACATGTGACTTCTAGAGGGGATCTTTGGCAGAATATTATTCTCAGAGAAAATTGATTTTCTCATGGTTCTGGAGGATAGAAGCCTGAAATCAACATATTGGCAGGGCTTTGCTCCTTCCGAAGGCCTAGAGCAGAATCCTTCCTTGCCTCTTCCTAGCCTCTGGTGGTTGGCATTCTTCGGCATGCCTTCACTTGCATCTCTCCAATTTCTGCCTCCATCCTCACTCATTCTTCTCTGTGTGTCTGGGTTGAGGAACAGGGATCAGGTCATTGCAGTGATGATTTATCTAGGTTCAGGGCCAGGCATTGAGCATAATCCTAATGGTCTGCAACTGCTGACATGTTGCCAGCCTTGTTTCTCATTGGTTCTGGGCTCTGCCCCACTGACCTATCAGGTAACAGGTCACTCTGTTCTTTATACTGGGCATGCCTGAGGCAGACATTGTTTCACACTTGCATTCCTGCTAGGACTTTTTTTTTTTAATTCTTTTTTTTTTATCCTCACCCGAGGACATTTTTCGATATTTTGTTCAGATGAGTGGGAGGGAGAGAGAGAGAGAAACATCGACGTGAAAGGGACACATCGAGTGGTTGCCACCCACACGACCCAACCAGGGCAGGGGACAAACTGCAGCCGAGGTACATGCCCCTAGCAGGAACCAAACCCAGGTCTCTCGGACCACAGGCTGACGCTCCAACTACTGAGCCAAACCGGCCAAGGCGCATTCCTGCTAAGACTTAAAACCAGACCCAAGTCCTGTCAGGGTTGGGCAGGCTTGACTAGATTTCCCATATCCTGCCCAGACCCCTGTCAAATTCCTTCCCTTGGGACACTGCCCTTCCACCTTCTCCCAGAACACCCAGGCCAGGTGCTCCATCTCTACCTCCCCCATTGGGCAACTCCCTTGGGAAGACAGCAATTCCCAGCCTGGACCATGGAGTCGGATGACAGTCTGAATTCTGGTTCTGACACTTCTTACAAGAGTAATCTCAAATCAGTTTTTTTCAACTTCTAATGCATAGTCTTTTTATCTGTAGGTAAAAGAAATAACCCTAAATCAAGGGTAGACAAGGCGATTAAATGTGATCATGCATGTAAGGTACTTGAGCTAAGGTCTGCCACAGACAACAATTACCAGATGGTATTATTATATTTCATGATTGTCTGATTTGGTTATTCCCTGACCTTGCCCTGGCTCCTTCTTATTTTGGCTTCTGCCTCTTCTCCACCAATGATGTGATGCTAACATACCTCCAGGTTGAGCTGCCTTAATGTACTCTGGGGAAACTCTGCTATTACATTTGTGCGGAGAGATATTCACATGCATACATTTTAAAGGAAGGAGCGGGTCAAATTCAAGTCAAGCCAGTGCAATTCTTCCATTTTTAAAATCATTTCCACTCTGAGTGGAGAATAAACAGACACCTGGGAGCACAGTGAAGGTGGCGTCTCCTTTCTTGTTGAAAGGATGCATACGTAAGACTGATGGGAGAAGGCTGTTTGATTATTCAGCTTGCTTCATAGCAGGACTGGGGGTACGTTTTAAATGATCAGCATGTGAGAAGATATTTATAGAAAGGGTAATGATGCTACTCTCCACCAGCACTAATAATAGTACAAGATTAAATTAGTTATAAGAGGAAAGTCAGTTTAGGTCCAAAGAAAAAAGGACAGAGTTAGTTCTAGTGGAACCAGCTAAAAAAATAACAAAAATTAGAATTGTTCTAGGTATCCTTGAAGTCCCATTTAGGATGTAGAATGCAGCGATGTTACCATAAGCAAGCACACATTCTGGGTCGGTTTAGTCTATATGGCTTCATAGGGAAGTAATCATTACCATGGCTTTTTTCTCTTAATAATGGATTTATTTCTTTCCCTTTGCTTTTCGTTTTCTGTGTTCATTTCTCCCTTCTTCATGTCCTCTGTTCCCTTTTTTACTTTGCTTTAGTGACTCTAACAGGCTAGCCTCTATGCTCAATCACACTGAAAGCTAATGCCCTTTCTTCCTTCAAATACCCTTAAAATACTTTATCTCCCGCCTTCATCCCAGACCTTGTGCAGGGAGTGTTTCTAATGATGTTTATAAACTACTGCATAGTGCAGACGATGACAGAGGAATTGGGAAAGGAATCTTTCCTTAAGCGTCATTCAGCTTCCAAAGTATTTTGAGCATGGACGTCTGTGCGTAGGCTTCTGTTGTTTGGTTTCCCAGCATTTTCCATTCTTCAGGTTACGGAACCCTGATGTTGCCTTGGGGCGCTACCTCCTCAATTTCCACAGACACTCTGCCGCACGAGGGGCAGTCCTGGTGGGATGGCCGGTTGTGATGACCCAGCCCTCCCGTGGGCAAGAGTGAGTCTGTGACACAAATTAGGCCAAGTGGATAACTCTTCCTGGAACTGGAATGGTAGCAAAATACATACAAGGCCTGAAAACAGCTGAATCATGACAGAGGCAATTTGAAAGGTGATACCTCATACCTGAGGCTACTATGTTGCTTATCCTTTCTGAAGTCTGTTTTTTAGGGTGTGTTTTTTTTCCCTATTATTATTACTATTTATCCTCACCGGAGGACATTCTTGGATTTATCTTCAGATAGAGTTGGGGGGGAGGGGGGGGGAGAAAGAGAGAGAAACATCGATGTGAGAAAGATACATCAACTGGATGCCACCCATACGACCCCATCCAGGGCCAGGTACATGCCCTTAGCAGGAACTGAACTCGGATCTCTCTGGTCTGTGGGTCGATGCTCTAACCATTGGGCGAATTGGCCAGGGTGTTTTTCCCTGTTATTATTATGAGATCCATCCCATATCCTTCCCAATGAGTTTCTTTTTGCTTAATTTAGTTATGGTTGATTTCTGTGTTGTAAGCAAAGAACCCTCAAAGACATTTTGATACACTGTTTTTTATGAGATTATTAAACACTACAGAACAATTCCCATATGTTCTTTTAAAAATCATCTTTTTTTTTTTTTTTTTTTGCTGTAAGGCATTAATAAAATGTTGATCATTGGTATGGAGATAGTTGTAACATTTTGAGTGAGTCACCAGATGGTGACATTACATATTATTTCCTAATTCAATTTATCTCAAAATGTGCATGTTTGTTAAATCTTGAGGAAATGCTGATTTGTCATCATTATTACGTTATAGCTCTGCTTTTAAGAGGCCAAGCTATAGAATATCTCGTAGGGCTAGAATTTGGAAGTGATAAAAGCAATTCTTTGGCAGTATCTCAGAGGTGTACACCTTAACTTCAAAACAATTTAGGTCCTAAATGTCTGAAGCTAACAAATACCTTCAGAAGAGGAATATATTCTAAGTGGCTGCAGCCAATATGTGATTTCATTACAGCTCTGTCAGGAACCAATGACTTACTCGGCCGTTGTGCACACACAGACCTTTCACAGATTATGATAAATGCTTCTTTGATACGTCGGCACTGCTCATGGCAAAACCCTCGGGCAGTGGACTCTGACCAGAAGCTGTGTGGGTGGCGGGAGAAGGCTTTTACTGCAGGGGTAGAAGGGAGATTGCAGATAACATTGCTATGATTGAGCAGGGGCTAGAAAAGAGTTCTGTATTTGTAATAGGAAGTTCACAGGTAGTTTGTTTTTATTTTTATTTTGCTAGATCACACCAAAAGAAGAAGGAAATGATAACACTAAAGCCCAGTTTGTTGACTGCTGGACACTCTCACTGATGAATTTCAGCTTCTACCAAAAAGGAAAGAAAATGCATTTATGGGTCTTTGTTCTTTTACCTCTTCTTCCACTTCTGATTTCCCCTCTTTCACTAATGTATCAGTTAGCTCGTGCTGTGTAACAAACCCATCCAAAGTGGAGTGGATTAAAACAGCCAATGTTCATTAGCTCATGAGTGTGCAGGTTGGCCGAGTGGTTCTTCTGGTCTCGGCTGGGCTTGCTCATGTATCTGCGATGAGCTGGAGGGCTCTGTGCTGGGTCAACGAGTCTCTCCTCTACTCATCTTACAGCAGGCTCGAGAGAGACAGAGCAAGAGAGAAAAACAGGAAAGGCATTTTTTTTTTTCAAGTTTAAGCTTGAAACAGGCACACCATGATTTCAACCTCAAGATGGATACCACAAAATTACATCGCAAAAGGTATAGATGGCAGAAGGCACGAAAAGTTGTGGTCATTTTTAATGTCCCACCCCTAAGAAGGCCACAACTCTGCTAATCTTTTATGTGTGTGTATTGTGATGTCAAATGAGAAGAATGGTAGACATATGAACCAGATAGGAGAAAAGTGGGTTACATCTCAGAAAGAATTTGGGGGATTTGGCAAATGAGAGGTTTTAGAACAGCTTCAGTATGGAAGAGAAATGGGTGTGAGAGGAAGCTGGTTTGATATGTGTTATCGTGGTTTAAGAATTTGATCCCTTTTGATATTCTATGAGATATAAGTAAATTACTTTGTTTGGCTATTGAGCCAAGCACTTTTCAGTGTAAGACAGAGCTATGTGGAGTCTCAGGACTTATTTGAATTAAGCATTTAGATTTCTAAAGGATGACCATAAAAAGAAAAAGCTCTACCAAACTACAGGGAAAAGAAAAAACATTAATTCTGTCCCTCGAAGGAGAATAATCAATCATATTTAGATGTTTAATATTTTCTAAGCACTATCAAGTTCAGAATGTCAAAATTTTGAGCAAATGTGGTGTTCCCTGAACTCTTTGTGGTTTTAGTGTTTCCATGTATCCATGGAAATGTAAAGAAATAATATATTGACTAATTCCTAGCTGTATGATGCTGCCAGTTTATTTGAACATTTGATAGATTGCTCTTCTGAACACACACTTTTGTTCACCCCCTTGGATCCTAATGGTGTGTGCGGGTGCTTGAAATCTATAATACCTACAGAATGAATGAGAGCTCAAGGGCTCAGCCTGTATTCCAATCTTTTTTTTTTATCCTCACCTGAGGACATTTTTTTTCCCATTTTTTTGTTCAGACAGAGTGGGAGGGAGAGAGAGGAAGAGAGAGAGAGAGAGAAACATCGATGTGAAGGGACACATCAAGTGGCTGCCACCCGCACGACCAACCGGGGCCAGGGACAAACTGCAAGTGAGGTACGTGCCCTTAGAGGGAACCGAACCCAGGTCTCTCTGGACCGCAGGCCAATGCTCCAACCGCTGAGCCAAACCAGCCAGGGTTGTATTCCAATCTTAACTTCACTCTTTATCATGTGAACTTGGGCATGTTTCTTACTTGACTAAGCTTTTTATAAATCTTAACATGAGGATAACAATCCATTTGCATAAGTTTGTTGTTAGGCTAAATGTATAATCGGTGTTGAACATATTGATATTTATTTTTGATTCCTCAGAAAGAAGCTATAGACCGGCCTTTATTGAGCCAGCTTCAGGATATTGCAGATTTCCAAGTTTGGTCAAATAAGCTTGTCTGAAGTTCAGTGTCAGGACACCAATGAACCAACAACAACCTCTCTTTGTATTGTTTGCAGAAGAGAGTCCAAGGTATAGCTACCAACTTAGGTGTTGGTGCTAGGTATTAGATGCTATGTCATTGGGGCCATTTAAAAATACATTAATCATCAGATTTGGTTTTTATTTTCCATATAGTTATTCCAGATCTCAAAGCATTTACAACTTTGTTGGGGAGAAAAAACAACAACAGAACACTTTAAAATGCAGCAAGTAGCCCTGGCCAGTTTGGCTCAGCATTTAAAGTGGTGGTCTACAGACTGAAAGGTCTTGAGTTTGATTACTGGTCAAGGGCACGTACCTGGGTTGCAGGTTCAATCCCAGCCTTGGTCCAGATGGTGCAGGAGGCAACCAATCAATGTGTCTCTCTCACATCGATGTTTCTCTCCCTCCCTCCCTCCTTCCCTCCCTCCCTTCCACTCTATCTAAAAATCAATGAAAAAATATCCTCAGGTGAGGATTAAAAAAATAATAAAATGCAGCAAGTATATAATCAAAGCCTGCATTTGGAATTTTAGGGCCTTCAAAGAGAGATAGATAAAGGCTGATGTGGATATTGGAGGTGAGGCAAGTTTCAGGGTATAGAGATGGTTAAGAGAGAACTCTAAAAGAATGCTTGGAGGTGCATGCAGACTGGAAAAGAAGGTAGAAATTAGAGAGTTAGGTGGGGAGGAAGCAGTTGATGAAGGTTTTGAACGTCAGGCAGACACCCTTGGTGAGGCAGAAGCTAGACTAACACTAACCATTTTCAAACAAGTGAAAGGAATCATGAAGATTAGTGCCTGGCAGCGACCTTCATATTCTTGAGGCAGAGCCTGGAATCAGGTGTCAGTTGGCAAGGAGTCAGACACATGGTGACAGACCTGGAAAAATGGAGAAAGGAGCAAGAGAAAGTCACAAAGACTCTTCACTACTAGAGTTTTGGAGAGCTGTAGGTTCTTCTGAGTCCCATTTAGTCTAGACTGACCAGTACTATCCTGGCTCAAACATCTGCCTTGGGCCAAGATTCAGCAAGAAAGTTGTCCTGTTGGGTCTTAGATGGGTGAACTCAGATTCCCTTTCCTTGTTGTCAACTTTTCAGAAATCAGGGTATTGCCTATTAGATGCTTACAAATGATGCCTCATCCTTCAAGTGCTTGAGAAATAGGAACGAGGAGAGTATACCTCACCTGGTAGTTTGTACAATAGCTACAATTTCCTTTCTACCTGAACTCCATAATAAAACAGAGAGCAATTTCCCTCCCTACCCCTGAGCAAGGGACAAATAGAAAAGGGAGACATGGAATAGAATAACATGGGTTATTCTCTCAATTACTAATGTCCATTTTTGCCTTCCCCAGACTGTCAATTACAGAGAAATTGGCCTACACATCATCTCAGGGAAAACTCAAGGTCAAACCAGTCCTCCAATTCAAGTATCAGTGGGACTTCTGTTGCTATACTTTTCTGCCGGTAACAGGATGAGAACTTATATGTTTTCCTGGAACTTCTAAATAAATGACACCTACGTCTTCAAGTTGGCATTCAGCATGGAACAAAGGAGGAAAAGAGTTTAACTGCAGCTGAAGAGTCGAGGTGAATTTCCTTCTCATTTGCGATGTTTTTTTATGGGGAGAGGTGTTTTTTTTTTATGGTAGGTGAAGAGGAGGATGAAAGAGGATATTACTCCTGAAGAAGGGAAATATTAAAATTTAAAACTTGGAATATTTACCTACAAATAATCTCTATAGGAACCAGCAATTTAAAGCAAGTTATAAACCATTGAAATTTATTTATTCAACAAGTAGTTACCAAGGTCCTAGCCTGTGCCAGACTCTGCCCCAAGAATGAGAAATATATCAATAAATAAAACAAGTCCCCACTCACATGGGGTTGCGGTGCCAGTGGAGGAAGATGGACACTAACCTAGAAACATAACTCTGATGGGTTATCACAGCGCTAGCATTAGTCTGGGGATGGAGAGGGGCAGAGTTGATGACGTTATGCTCTCGCAGACAGTGCTAAGGGCAGCTTCTCTAAGGAGGCGACATCTGAGGGGTGTGAGGCCTGAGCCATGTAGACACCTAGGGTCAGAATGATCCATGCAGAGGGAGGAGCACAGAGCGTTTCCAGATATGATGCAGGATGCCAGGTATAACTTACATTTCAGATTTAAAAACAAACTGTTTAGTGTTAAGTATGTCTCAAACATTGCATGAACACACTCAAACTACCAAAAAGTAATTAATCTAAAATTCTGCTTGAAGTGGGCATGATGTATTTTATTTTCTGAATCTGGCAACCCTTGCTAGGTCTTGGGGAAGGAGTGTGTTGTGTGCGAGGAACAGAGACACGAGCAAAGGGAAGCCTGATAGGAGCTGAGGTCCTGGAGGTGGCGGGTGGCTGGGTCACAGAGGGTCTTGTTGGCCACTAGAGCCACTTTGGCTTTTCCTTTGAGTGCGCTGGAAAGACAATGCAAGCCTTAAGGAGAGAAGTGTCAAGATTCATGCGTTTTTTTCAACTGTTGATGAATTTCACTTAATACTCATTTAAAATATTGAGTACCTGTTAGATTTACTGAGCGAGGACAATGTTAGAATCTTGTTTCTGCTTTTCAGGTGCTTATCCACTGTCCGGAGGAGATAACACTTAACAAAGCAGTTAAGTAATACCATAAAGATTTGGGTCAGCATGAGTAGTTCAGCCCAGAGTAGCATAAGTGGATGGATGACTTAAGCCAGAAAAGTCTGGGAAGCATTTTGGAGGAAGTTGGACTAATTGGACCACAAAGGATGCAGCCTTTGCATTCAATGTTTCCTGGGGACATTGTTCTCCCCTGACATCATGTCTAGAGAGTACATTCAGAACCAAGTGGATTGTAGGATGAGCTGCAATGATCCAAGTAAAGGGTCAGAGGGTAGAACTCTGAGCAGAGTCAAAGCGAATGTTCTTCACCCTGACATACCACACGCACAGTCCTTGTCTGGAGTAGATACGTGGAAATCAGAAAATGGGCATTTTATAAAACCACCATTACTTTTCCTTAGGCATTCCTACCTCTGAGAAGTTAGCACCCAGAAAAATTCCTGGCACACCAGAGAAGATAATAAATGTTTGCGGAATTCGCAGCCAACTTGTACATCAAATTGCAGAAAGCATTTTGAAGTGTTTTTAACGAAGTAATTAGCTGCACCAATTAGCTTTAATTTAACTCAATTTTTTTTTTTCAGACTGCTTAAGTGAGCACAGAAAAGATTGTGTGTCCCATGGCTCCTCTGGAACGGCCAGAGAACCTCAGAGGAGGGTTATGCTTATCGTCTGGAGCCAGGAACCCAGAGGTGGCCAGAGCCTAGGTTGTCCTCACTCTCAAGGCCTGGAGGGCATCTGCCAGCCTCGGAAATATAGCCAGTGATGCAGTCAGGCCCTTCCGAGTCGCCCTGCCATGAGGCAAAGGGGCTGATTCTCTGTACCCTCCCAGACTGTGCAGCCACTGGATGTGGACTGCATGACCTTGTGTGAGGTTGCTCTACTTATAGGGCAATTTCTGGAGGAACACTCATCTGAAAGCTTTCTGCTACCAACATCCCAGCGACTGGAGGAATGGATGCCTTCATCTTAAGAGGGAGGATCTGGGTGATCCCCGACTGTCTACACTTTACACTGTTTGGATTCAATTTTTTTTATATAAGACTTCCCGAGAACAACTCCCCAGGATCCTTGATCTCGTTCCTTGGATAAACGTAAAAGAAAAAGGTTAGTAGGGTAAACGGCAGGCCCCAGCACTGTAGCTGTTCTCAAGACTGTAACTGGTCTGCCCGGTCTATGTCTATCGCACTCTCAGTCGTCATTTCTTCCTGGTGGGATAGCCCAGAACCTCAACCCCGAGGGTTCTGAGCACTGGTTGATATGCCCTTCTCAGACTACGGCTGCTGCGTTCATCCATTCCCTGTGACGATTGGACAGGGGAGTGTAAAGCTCAAGTGGGTCACCTGGGGGCTAAACAGAGTCTTTCCTTTCCAGTCGCCTTAATCCCCTCTTGATGATCAGAACCAATCACTCCTGCCAACGTGAAGACAGCTGCTAAGACAGAAGTGACTGGGTGTAGCCCAGCAGCTTGAAGTGTAATGGGACTCCTGTCTTACCTCTTGGTGCTAATGTTTCCTCACTGGGAACTATGACCTTTAAATCCATAGAAACTAGAGCTATTGAGACCAAAAGCACATTGCCAGACATGATGAGGGATGGGACCATTCCTACTTCCATCTCTTGATTCTGGATCCATGTATTCTGCCTTCTGTGGACCAAATGCCATATCATGGTGACCGATTTATGCCGAATCCTTCCTTAGTTGTGGGGAGGCAGCATCTTTCCAGGGTATCATCTCCAAGCTGGCACCTTACATGCACCTTCAAAAATTTGTCCCATGGCTCTGTCAGGCCAGCAGCTTCTCAGTGGTGCAGTCAGTGAAGGGACCAGTAGATTCTACGGTCATGTAGCCATTGCCGCACCTCTTTGCCTTGAAGTGAGTTGTTTGGTCCAATATGATGTTATATAGGACCAGTGTCAGTGGTTCAAATGCTCTGTGAGTTCTCAGGTACTGTTGTTCGCTAAAGCCCAGTGGAAAGGAAAGTCCAACCCAGACCCTCCACAATGTGTTCCGATGTCTATCATAATCAAACACTGTCTCTGCCATGGTGGGAAGAGTTCAATGTTGTCCTCATCAAGGGACGGTGTCATATTATAGCAGTTGCAACAAAGGTTTCAGGAGACTTCACAAGGGGCTTGAGAACACGGATGGCCCCTCAGGGTTGTCTTGATTTAAGGTAAGAGGGCTGGACCTTTATACTCACTCCCCCACTAGCCAGTCATTGGGTGCTGGCTGTTCCCAGAAAGGCACAAGACTTTGGGAGAGATGGCTTCCTTTGGCTGCCACAGATGCCCAAAGAGCATCCCAGCCGAGAGCCTTCAGCCCTCAGCCACCCCAGCAGCTGGGAAGGCATCTGGCCGCACAGCATCCACTGAGGCCCATTCATGCTCCATGAGCAGGACCATGTTTGTCATTGTTTTTCCTCCCTGGGGAAATGGATTGGCCCTGAACAGTCCTTCCTCAGAGCAGTTAGCAGACTGTTGGTGGTTTTAGCAGGAATTCTTTTAATGGAGTGTTGGGAGGAGGGAGAAATCCAGACATTTAAGAAATAACTCTGAAATAAGGAGGCAGAGCTAATGAGTCTAAAACATCTCTTGCAGGAAACTTAGTTGAGAAGAAGAGGGATTCTCTAGATTTGGGGAGAATAAATTAGAATACTCTTCCTTCCCCAGTGGGTGTACTTCCAAAATAGATGGCTTGAGGTTATGAGGGAAATTAGGAAGAATTTTTTTCTCTGTGTGAAGCTAATTAGTCCCCAGGGGAACTGAATTTATAGCTCCAGCTTCATTAGTACCATTCCAGCAGAATCACTGGCTGGAGAGCAACCAGGATTTGAGCAAGCTGAAGCCATCAAACCCAAGACTATCTGAGAGGTCAAGTTATTTACTAAGTCAGACAGCCAGAAAGGCTTTTCATTCATTATCTACAAAATATTTATATAGTAGTGTGTGAGGTCCAACACTAGGGAATTTAGTGGGGGTTGGCTGAAACTTTGAGAAAGTATTCCTATTTATTCCCAAAAGGGAGAATAAAAAAAATTTAAGAAAGATAAACATTAGTGGCTCTGGGATATATTTTTAAAAAATTTTTTCTTTTCTTTATTGATTTTAGAGAGAGAGGAAAGTAGAGGGAGAGAGATGGAAACATCCATTGACTGACTGCCTCCTGCACGCCCCTCATTGAGGATTTGGCCCACAACCTGGGCATGTGCCTTGACCAGGAATCAAACTGGCGACCTCTTGGTGCCTGGGTTGACGCTCAACCACTGAACCACAGTGGCAAGGTGGCTCTGGAATATTTTAATGGGACAGATTTGAAGAAGACCAATGGATTCAGATGCAATGAGGACCTTCCACGTCATCAAATCAGGAGATCGAATGCGACTTCCCTTTTTCAGTTAAACATTTGATTAGTGTGTAAAATATGGAGAACTCAGCTCATTATGCTATAAATATAACTGATGAGGGCAGGTGGAATTCCCATCTGCTCATGAACTATTTGAATAATTTCTTAAGTCCTATGTTTTATTTTTACTGTTCCTTGAACATTTGTCCTCAATTTAATGATGAAATGGAAGGAGTGGGAACCTGAGCACCTCAGCTTCTCAGGTTGTTTGTGGCAGACGGATGGAGAGAGGGAGCGGATAAGAGTGTGGGTCTCATTCTGAATAACAGGAATTCAAGAAGCACTGTCTTGAGTTGAATAAAGAGTTAAACCAGCTACGTATGGGGGACAGGCATGATTTATCCTTGGACATCATAAGCATGTCTTTTATCACAGGAAAGTTTAGACTGGCCTCATGCTCAGCATCACTGAAAGCGCCTTTGGATGCCTGGAATCTTCTTCTTATGTCCTTCCAAAGTCTTCTCCTGGCTGTCTCTATCCTTCAAACCTCTGATTTTAAATGCCCCTCTGTTGAAAGGTGGTATCTATCTCTCTATAGGAAACTGTATCTAAAGTGGCTACTTCCCAGTTATCCGCTCTGTCAGCCCCTTGGTGTTTTCTTTATAGCACTGGTCCTAACTTGTCATCGTTCTAATGCTTTGTTCATTTGTTTTGCCCCCTCGGATGTAAGCTTCATGAGTGCTGCAGCCAACTCTGCGTTATTTCATGGTCAAACCCCAGGGCCTGGCACCTCATAGTCATTCAGCAAATTTGTGTTCATTAAATAAGTGATAATGAACAGGTTTGACTTGAGAAGGATCATAAGGGAAAAGCAACACTTCATTTTATGGTGAGGCATAGAGAGCAGTCTTAGCTCTGCCTTCGACCAGCTCCATGACTTTGGACAGGACTTTCAACCTCTCTGGGCCTCATCTGTAAAATGGGAAGTTAGAACGGTTCAGTTAAATCGGGAGTTATGTGACTAAGATGAAAATATGTTCATTCTGGAGTGGTTTCCTTTTTTTTTATTGAATTTATTGGGGGCGACAATGGTTAATGAAATTATACAGGTTTCAGGTGCACAGCTCCAAAACACATCATCTGAACGCTGTACTGCGAGTTCCCCGCATTCTTGAGTTTTATTAGTATCTGAGTTCACACTGTAGCCTCACCTCAGGTGTTTCTATGCCTTATTTTTCATAGAGCAGCTTATTTTGACCCAAGGCATATCTATGGATACAACTAAACAAGCCGTTATTGGAAAAATATGTCCATGTAATTAAATTCCAGCATTCACAATGTCCAAAACCACTTTACAGAGAGAATATGATCAGCTGGTGTGGAAATCCCCAGTGCGAATTGAATTGAGCATTAGCATCTGTACAAAATGGTTACAAATGACATAGGAAACTCAGAGTTTTTGTGGCCTGCTCAAAATATTTCAAATGCTTGAAGAAATGGCAGTATTTACTGAGGTATCACCTTGTTATTTCCTGCTAAAAGCAGAGGCACTGAGAAGTTGAGAAATGCCCTTACCAGACTTGCTGGTGAGGATCACGGCATACAATTACCATCATGTTTGTTCTCTGCTCACAGAAAAGTAGTTATCAGGGTTCATGGAAACACATGATTCAGACATGAGTTGCCAGCTAAACCCTGTACAGGTTGATGCCACTCTCACTGACACCACCAGTAGAAGGAAGGAAGTCAGGTCTGATTCTCTGTCTGTGGTATCAGCAAGTCTCTTCTGGCACTGAGATGTTTGCAGGCACCCAGATGTTAATTGCATCACCCTTAAATCTCTAGTGGTAGCTTCCAGAAGGAAGAAAAAAACCAAAGCAAGTCCCAGCATCTATAAGTGTTAGTAGCATTATTTACATTTTCCTAAGAAGGGTTGGAATCGAGTACTCTGTGGCATAAATACTACTCAGAGTACTAAACTGGTGAGTTGGAGAGGGAGGTAACGGGCTAAAGTGAGGTCAGCTGTAAGTACTCAAAGGAACACATCTGCCAAGAACAGTAGTCCAGAAATGACACAAAGTAGCCAGGGTGCTACGTAAAGACTATACACAAGATCATGGATGACAGTGTTTTCGTTCATAGTGCGCTAAGACAAGGCCTTTGCCACTGGTTGGAACCCGCACCCAGGGATAGATTAAATGCATTTCTGTGTTTTAAGAGAGATTAGAAACTTGTAAACCAACAGGGTGCATCTCAAAAGGAGCAGACTTTAGAAACCTGAATTCCTTCAATGTTGGCTACAAAACTCTTTAAACTCAGCTTCAAGTCTCAATAAGAACAACAACAAAAAATGTTCCTACACATAATAAACACACGTTAAATCCCAGTTAATCCATCCCAGGCACAAATATTTCTTTCCAGCCTGTTTTTTAGAACTTATTGAAAGAGGTCTTTGTCCTCCTCCTCCTCCTTCTCTTCCCACTTTGTCTTGTATCTTCACACTTCTGTCTCTTACCACACAGCCATTTATGAAAATGTCTCCGGGGCGCTAGACCATTAGCCTTGCCCCTTCTTTACTTCTAGTCAAGAAGAATTCATTTGCTCTTAGCTCCAAAACCTTCTAAAAATATGAGTTCTAAGGAGTCCCTTCCCTTCAAATACATCATATATTATAGGAAATTAGAAACATAGGATGTCCATAAAGTATAGAAACATCAGTAATATTATCTTATTTCTTTATAAATGGAGGATATCATAGAAAGCCTTTTGTATATTTAGCCCCTTTTCCAGACTCTAAGGATACCTCATGTATCTCCCATTCTCTTAGTCCCTATGGCTAAAGTCCATCCTTAGGAGTTTGAGGCTTTGGTCTTTATTTACAAGTTAGTGTTAAGCTGTTTCTAATCATATGTAATACAGTGACGGAGTCTTGCTAGGGCAGAGAGTGGAGAGTATATACTAAAATGGAAGCAGGAAGATGGGAGGAATCACAGATGATGGATAAGGCAGAGGCTCTGGTCCCTTCATCCTGATTCATCCAGAAAGAAATGATCCATGTCTAGTAGGTTTGCCTCCCCCTGCTTTTCCCAGCCTGGCCAATGACCAAGGAGTCCTAAATTAGTTATTTCTTCTGGTCTACCTTACTCAGTCATTTTTCATTTACAATGTATCAGGCATGATGCTAGTTGCTGGATGGGCTCAGGCCAATAAAGCACACCTCTGCCTCCCTGGGTTGATACTCTAGGACTAACAGGAAACAGGCAAATAAACCTGCATTCAAGTGTGATTAGCTCCTTGAGAGGCACATGGGGCTCTATGATAGAGAATAACCGGTGAGTGGCCTGTTGTTACAGATGAGGCAGGGAGCTTCTCTGCGGCAGTACAAATGCAGGAGGGAAAGGGTCAGCCATGTGTCAACAGGGAGACGGGGGTTCCAGGCAGGGGAGCAGCAAGTGTGAAAACTGGAACTCAGAGGGCAAGTCAGAATTTTAAGAAAAATGTTAAACTATAAATCATTGATTCCACCTGACATCACTTAGAAAATACGATGAGTCTCTGGGAAAATAACTACTATTTGGTCTTGATATTTTAACTTATTCCTGCAAAGTTGAGTGCGCCTAGTTGTTTCTTCAGCAGATGTTTTCAGGCACTGACTGTGCACTCATAAGCTGATTTGCAGTTCTCATACCAGCTGACTAGTTCCTGGGCTAAAGGACATTTGAGTAGGACAGTATTTTTACTTTTATTTATTTATTTTTTAATCCTCACCTGAGGACATTCTTCCATTTTGTTGTTCAGATAGAGTAGGGGAGAGAGAGAGAGAGAGAGAGAGAGAGAGAGAGAGAGAGAGAGAGAGAAACATCGACATGAAAGGGACACATGGAGTGGCTGCCACCCACACGACCCAACCAGGGCCGGGGACAAACTGCAACCGAGGTACGCGCCCCTCGCGGGAACCAAACCCAGGTCTCTCCAGACAGCAGGCTAACACTCTAACTGCTGAGCCAAACCGGCCAGAGCAGGACAGTATTTTTTAAATATTTAACCTTATTTTAAACAATTGCAAAATGTGTGTGTGTGTATGGGGGGGGGGGTCCTGAAGTCTAAGTAAAACATAATTTGCCAATAAGTAAATGAAAATATACATATTTTTTATTCTTGGCACTTTTGTCTCACTAATCTTTTTATTCTTATTATATTTTTGAGTGTCTAGATATTAAGTGTCCAATCAATAGACATCTAAGAGAAAATAATAGGGAGAGAAGGTTTTGCAAATGTGCTCTGTATTACCACCACGGTAAGGAGTCCTCAGCAGTATCTCGCATAGAAAGAGGAGACCAGCTGAGCTGTGGGGTTACCTTCAGCTCTCCAGTGCTGTGAGGACCATAGAGTTATGGTGTCTTTTTTTAAATTATTATTGATTTTTAGAGAGAGAAGAAGGGATGGGGAGAAGGAGATAGAAACATCAGTGAGAGAGAAACATCGATTGGCCACTGCCTGCATACCCTCAGTGGGGATGGAGCCCACAACCCAGGCATGTGCCCTGACCAGGAACTGAACCAGTGAGCCACACCAACTGGGCAGAGTTATGGTGTCTTTTGTACTAGTCACCACTTATGTGTGCCGGACAGTCTTTCTTCGTTTGTCTTGACTTTAGGGTGGGTACATGACCTAAGATTGGCCAATCAGAGTAGCCTATTATTTGGATCATGGTGATTGGTTTAGCCATAGCACAGGACTCAAGCAGGACCACCAGAGCCTTTCCATGAGATCTGATATGTTAAAGCTGGAGAGTCTCGCTCTTCTTCTAGGATCAGGAGCCATAAGGACAAAGTGGGCTTGGGACTAAGAGCATACATCTTGTTGCCAGATGGAGAAAGAACCTGAGATGAAAACACAGCAGAAGTGAGTGGAGAGATGGAGGGGGAGCCAGAGAAAGAGAAAGTTCAGGCATCACAATCAGGACCCCAGATTCACCGTACCTGAGGCAGGACGCGCATCTCAGACTCCCAGTCAACAACTGATGTTTCCGCTTGAGAGCTCATTTGATTTGGATTTTCATCTCTTGTAACCAATGGACATGGATTAAGACAATGTCCCAAAAAATATTTTTTTTCACTTCCAACAACCTTTGCTAGAGAAAGTACATATAAATTCATGTACATTTTTATCTACCACCAAATATGGGCAATTTCTCATGTAGGACAGAGAACAGGTAGTTTTTCTGAACTCACTCTAACTTATAACAAAAGACTTTAAATTCTCAAGTTCAGATTATCATCTGAAAGAGAAGTCGAGGCATATGTTTGCATCTTTAACAAGAATGAACGGTGCCAAAAATGAGCTGCTTAATGGGAATTTATTCTCCTTTTGAATGAACTTTATTATAACCTTATTACCTAATTGGAGGTATTATTTTCAGACAAAACTCTGTTCTCACTCATAACCAGAAAACCTAATTTTTTCTCAGGTTGAGAAACAAGCATAAATATATATTTTTCCATTTCTTGGTTTTAAAAAGAGGAGCCATAAATCGAAGAGGTTGGTGGCCTGTGTTTGTGACTTGCACTAACTGCTTCCACTTATTTCTGAGCCATCAAAAGACAAATTATTGTTGAAAATAGTGGGTTGCTGCCAGACCACTTAAGCCAATCCTGGAGATGAGTCACTAGATTTAAACCCCAGGAAGTGAAGACTCAGAAGCAGAGGAGAGGGGCCCATGACCTCCTTATTCATTTTCGTCCAGCATTGTAAAGAAAGAAAACTCAACGCGCGGATAAACTAGAAATACTGGAGGGGCCCTAATGTCACACTTACTTCTATCACAGTTGGAAAACCAGATAATAAAGTTTGTTAGCCTCTCTTGGTTTCCTTACTCAAGTGAGACTGTCTCAGTCTTCTGATGATAATTCCATAAAAAATCTTGGATTGGTGAAGCAGCCAACAGCAGATAGTTTTAGTGATCTTAACACTCAAAGGCTTGGAATACCACTTAAGGAAAATGCAGTGAGTCTCTGGGAAAATCATTATCTTTTGACCTTGGAATTCTAACTGTATTTGTGCAAAATCAGGTGGGCCTGGGAAGACCGGGAACTATTTTATAGAGTAGTAACCCTGTTTTTTGTCTCCATTTATTGACTTAATGAAAATTGCCACATAAGATTTTATAAAGCTTTGGGGAATATCAGAAACTATTCAAATTGAGTCACTTTCTAGATGAAGAAAGAGTGAATTCACAATAGTTCTGAGACCTGCTCAAGGTCATAGAGAGGTCTGATAGTTTTCAGGGTGGCTCAATCCCAGGATAATGTGGAAGTGTCAAGCATTTCTCACAAATTCTGCCCACCAGTCTGCATTAGCCATTCTTAAAAGTATGTGCCTTGGAATACTGGTGAACAGATGTTCTGTGCACAAATATTTTGCTAGACAAATGAATTTTGGAAGTACCATGAACTATTGCTCTTCTTGGAGCATAGTAACAACCCAGATGCTCTATAGTTAAAAAAAAATTACACACACACACACACACACACACACACACCTTAGAGAGGTGGCCCAATATATTCAACAAAGGAACATTTATTCTGGGTAACTATTCCACATGGGAAAGATTGATATGTTCATTTGATGTTAGCTCTGTCACATGAACTCAACCTTCTGGGAACATTTTAAACTTTTTTCTGAGATGTATTGGGCCAGATTAGATTCTATTTAAAATTTTAAATAAAATAAATAAATATTTTACTGAGGGAAAATTTGAAGCATATTGTTTCTAGTCTTTTTATAGCAAAGCTTAGGAAATACCAAAGTGTCATAACTCAATGAAATTTAGCATGTGGTTCTTGGAATCAAGCAATCTGACAATTAACTGTCTGACTAAACTTGAAATATAAAACATGAGTCAGGATTACCAAGCCAGCTCTGCATGGGTGTGCCCAACCCACTATGAGTTATTAGTAACTCTAAGTGGGCCTATTGGCCAATACTACTAAACATCATCAAATGATATTGTTACATTTCTTCAAGGCTCAACAATTCAAATGCTTTCAGGCAATAAAATAAATGGATTAAAATGCAACAAAATGGTAGAGACCATATTGAACTGGGAAGCACTTGACCCCTAAAAGCAACCTCCTCCACCCTCCAAAAAAAAAAAACAACAACCCCTGCCCTGACCGATTTGGCTCAGCTGTTAGAGTGTCGGCCTGCGGTCCAGAGAGGCCAGGGTTTGGTTCCCAATAAGGGCACGTACCTAAGTTGCAGTTTGCCCCTGGCCCTGGTTGGTCGTGCGGGTGGCAGCCACTCGATGTGTCCCTTTCACGTCGATGTTTCTCTCTCTCCCTCTCTCTTCTTCTTTCTCCCTTCCACTCTATCTGAACAAAAAATGAAAAATGTCTTCAGGTGAGAATAATATAATAAAAAAAAAAAAACCCAAACAAGTTTTTCATACTATGTCTTCCAAACAAAATTCATCTGGGGGCTGAATTAGTTACATAGTATGTCATTGTGTATCCTCTGTCTGGACCCTAAAAGAGGAGTTAAGATTTTATTAATAGTGGCTAACTATGGAAAACTACATGGAGCGTCCTCAAAAAATTAAAAATAACTACCTTATGGTGCAGCGATTCCATTCCTGGGCCTATATCTGAAGAAACCCAAAACACTAGTTCAAAAGATATATGCACCTTTAATGTTCATTACAGCATTATTTACAATAGGCAAGATATAGCAGCAATCCAAGTGCTCACCAGTAGATAAGTGGATAAAAAAGTGGTGGTACATATATAAAATAAAATATTACTCAGCATAAAAAAGAATGAAATCTTACCACTTATTTGCAACAGCATGAATGGACCTAGAGGGTATTATGCTAAGTGAAATAAGTCAGACAGAGAAAGACAAATATCATATGATTTCACTTATATGTGGAACTAAAGAACAAAATAAGCAAACAAACAAAGCAGAAATAGATGCTTAGATACAGAGTATAGACTGATGGTTGCCAGAGGAGGGGGGAGGTTGGAGGCCTGGGTTAGC
Source organism: Molossus molossus (assembly GCF_014108415.1). Classification (NCBI taxonomy): domain Eukaryota; kingdom Metazoa; phylum Chordata; class Mammalia; order Chiroptera; family Molossidae; genus Molossus; species Molossus molossus. Next base: position 95,542,716 of record NW_023425346.1, read on the forward strand.
AAGGTGAGGGGATTAAGAAGTACAGATTGGTAGTTACAAAATTGTCACAGGGATGTAAAGTACAGCATAGAGAATATAGTCAATAATATTGTAATATTTATATATGGTGCTAGGTAGGTGCTGGAAATATTAAGTGATCACTTTGTAAAGAATATGATTGTCATCCTGGCCAGTTTGGTTTAGCGGTTAGAGCGTCGGCCTGGGAACCAGAGAGTCCCGGGTCCGGCTCCCCCTAAGGGCATGTACCTCGGTTGCAGTTCGTCCCCGGCCCTGGTTGGGTTGTGTAGGTGGAAGCCACTCGATGTGTCCCTTTCACTTCGATGTTTCTCTCTCTTCCTCTCTCTCCCTCCCACTCTATTTGAACAAAAAATGGAAAAATTTCCTCAGATGAGGATAAAAAAAAAAAAAAATAGAATATAATTGTCTACCTCTGTGCTGTACCCTGAAACTAATATAAAATAATCTTGAATGTCAACTGTAGTTGAAGATAATATTTTTAAAAAAGAATGAATCACAAAGGAATTTTCTAGGGAAAAAAAGATTTAAGTAATAGTGGCTAGAATGATCCTAGAAAATAGTGGCATTTTGCTATCTAGTAAGATCATAGAAATGAGTAACTGGCTTATCACCACCATGATTTATGACTTATGGTTACAATTCATGAGCTTTATTTTGCAAGTAGTATGCAGATTTGTTATTCCCAAGAAATTGGCAATATATTTGGCATCCAGACTCTACTGATCATTACTGATTCCTCTAATGATTCAGAAAATATCAGGGGAGCCTGGTGATGCTGCTAGGGCATCATTTGGCCAAGAATTGCATTGTACCAGGGAACCCCAAAGGGCATCAGAGGAAGAGGTTTTTCATTTGACAGTGCAAGAGCGCAAAGGGGGTTTATTGTGATGAGGCTAGACCTGTAGAATTTTCTGGGCACATCAAAACACCACGACTTAAGAGAAGATTGCTAACAAGTGATTGAACATTTGAAAATTAGGAAGCACGTGGAAAATTAACTGGTAAGAATTGTCAGGGAGCTGCTGTAGAAAGTACGTTTTCAGGAGAGAAAGGTTGTTATTGAAAGGTAATTTCTTTTGGGAAGAGGTTTAGTAAGCTTTTTTTTTTTATTGCTAATTTTTTTTTAGAGAGGACAGGAGACAGAGAGAGAGAGACATCAGTATGAGAGAGAAATATCCATTGGTTGCCTCCTGTACACACTCCGACCGGAGATCAAACCTGCAACCTGGGTATGTGCCCTAACTGGGAATTGAACCCGCGACCCTTTGGTGTACAGAACGATGTTCCAACAAACTGAGCCACACCAGCCAGGGCTAAGGAGGAGGTTTAAATGAGGATAAACCCTAGCATCAGTAATAAAGACAGTACATGTCTTCCTAGACACGGAAAGAGCGTGATCCACGCAGGCCGTGTTCTTATTCAAGGACATTACTGAGCTGTCTTCCTTTAAGAATTTCAAAACATTTTTTAAAAATCCATTTGTGAACTCTCCAAAGGTGATGTTGTTTCTTCTCTGGCCTCAGAAAACCCCCCCACAATGCCTGTTACTGTACTACATCTGGAGTAAGACACTTAATAACACATGACAAGTGTTCCCTAGAAGAACAACACTGGCGAGCATTGACTGAGCTCTTGCTACATACAAACCAGGCAGTGAACTGAGTGCTGTGTATACAATGTTCTTAATTCTTCTGGCAAACCCTGTTTTACAGATAAGAAGACTGAACCTTGAGGAGGGTGGGCACCTCATTCAATGTGACATGACAAAGTTCTAAGTCCCAGGCTCAGAATCTAAAGCTCACATGCTTTTCCACATCTCTGTAATGACATATGGATTTGTAAAAACGAAGATGTCTGAGAAACAAGTGGGTTTGGGGAAGGGAGTGGTTGGGGTCTATAAAAACATTAGATAGGTTTGAGAAGATATAAATGGAGAAGAGATTCAAAGAAAGAATAAAATAGGGCTTTAGAGAGGGGAGGGATTATTGCAAGTAAGAAAGGCTCAACGCCATTCATCTTATCTGTGCTTTAAAACCAAGAAATGCAAATATTTGTGGCTATTAGACTGGGAGCTTAGGTTAAGAATGTGTAGTGGGTTGCATAGTGTCCCCGAAAGACACGTCCGAGTTCTAACCCCTGGAAGATTAGAATGTGACGTTATTTGGAATAAAAGGGTCTTTGCAGATGTAATTAAGATAAGACTCTCCAAGTGATACCATCAAACTCAATGACTGGTACCCTATACGTGACAGAAGGCGCAGAAAAGCACAGAGGGGGAAGGTGTGTAAAGACAGAGGCAGGTAATGGAGTGACCGTCCATAAACCAAGGAACACCCAAGATTGCCAAGCTGCTAGAAGCTAAGAGAGAATAGAAGGGACCCTCCCTCAGAACTTCCAGAAGGAACCTACCTTGTCAAAGGCTTGATTTCAGAATTCTGGCCTCCAGAAATATGAGCAAATAAATTTCTGTGTTTTAAGCCACCAAGTTCATGGTCATTTGTTATAGCTGCCTTTGGAAGCTAATACATACAAGGTGCTTGTCACATTTGTTTCTGCAGACCTGCTTCCTATAGCTCTCGGGTTTCTTTAAGAGATACATTTTCAGGGAAAAGCTTTGATAACAAGGAAACAGAACTGGATATTCTGGTTTGAAAGCTAGAAAATTATCCCTTAAATGTGACCTCTCGGGTGGTAGCTTTTATGGTCTCACTGTGGAATTGGCATTAAAACCAGACCATTGGTTTGAATTCCTCAACTCCTTATCTTGGTTCTTCTTTGATTCCTTCTGTGACCCAACCTTAAACAATTTATGCAGTATCCATTTCCTGGTCGGTAAACCAGGCTGCACCATCAGCTGCTTTCTTCCGCCACTGGCCAGAAAGACCAAGTAGTCTACATTTAAGAAATGTCACAGACGAGCGAAGTACTCACAAAGCCCAGGGAACAGGTGTCTCAGCGGCTTCCCAGTCTGTATCGGAGCTTGTTGCAGACTTAGCCTTTTTTGTTCACAACACAGTGACGATCTTCTGTAAAGGGTTAATGTTCTGGCACTAAAATATTCTGGCACGGGCTCACGACGCAACGTCTCAGCAGGCCCCAGCAGCAAGCCTGCTATGCAAACAAACCCCCAGAGCTCTCGAAGATGCTCTGAGATACACCTGCGGTGTTGCCACAGATTCAAAACACACATCATGGGTCTGTAATGAACTGAACCACTTTTTCCCAGTGGACAGATCTACTAACCTATGCTGCACTAACAGGTTCCTGTGGGTGAGCGACACTCAAATGCATGCACGTATGGACAGGCATGACAATGAAATATGTCCACCTTAGAGACTCTGGACTGTGCACTGTCCAAACTCACCTACCATCATCATCCCTTTTTATTTCCTGTTCCTTCTGTTCTCATGGGGTTTGAATAAAGGGTTTTCTCTGCAGTATTTCATCTGTGCTATCTTTTAAAAACATCTGCTGTCTTTGCTGGGAAAGGGGAGAAATGTTATATATTTAGCTGGTGAAAAAACAATGCTGTTTCTACCTTATGAATGTTAAAGAATTTCCTATTTATCCATTCATTCAAAAAGTTCAGCAAATATTTATCAGTAGGCTCTTTGTGCAGCCCTCTTGTAGGTACTAGAGAGAGGTTAACAGACCAAGTTTATAACAGACAAAGTTTCTCCTCCTGGAGCAAGAAGTCTGGCGAGGACAGACTGACAACATACATACAACAAATGAGTGTACCTTGGTCCAGGTGGAGATAAAGGGCTATGGAGAAAAACCAGGCAGGGTAGGTGGGCAGAGGGTATTGGTGGGTGTCTGCGTGAGCTTCAGCTACCATACAAATCCCACGGACTGAGTGGCTTAAACAACAGAAGTTTATTCCTCAGAATCTGCAGGCTAGAAAGTCAAAGATTAGGGATGGACGAGTCCATTCCTGGTGAGCATTCTCCTGGCTTGTACACAGCTGCTTTCTTGTCCTCACACGGCAGAGAAAGAGAACATGCTTGCAAAGAATCAGGTTAGATCTCCATCCTTATAATCTCATTCAACATTAGTTATTTCCTTTTCCAAGTGCAGTTCCACTGCAGGAACACAATGTAGCCCATGGTACTGAGACAGCAGAGGTTGCTATTTTATGTAGAACAGTCAGGACAAGTTTCCCTGACTTTTTTTCTTTTTTCTTTTTTGGTATGTGCCCCTAGGGGGAATTGAACTCAGGACTCTCTGGTCCACAGGCCGATGCTCCAACCACTGAGCCAAACCAGTCAGGGCCCTGACTTTTGATCTGAGAGCTAAAAGAACTGAGGGAAGGAACCTTTTGGATAACTGGAGAATGCTTTCCATTCCAGACAAGAGAGCAAAGGCAAAGTCCTTGAGATAAGAAAGTACTTGGGGAGTTTGAGAAACAGCTGGGAACCCAGTGGATCTGGAATGCAATGAGCCAGGAACACAGTGTCAGAACTTAGACTCAGGAGAGGCTCAAGGGTTGGAGCAGGCTTTGTATCATTTTGTAATCACTGTAAGAGCCCGAGTGGAGAAGTGGCATGATCTGGCCTGTTTTAGAAGGATCCCTGTGATGGTGGCATGTGTACTTCTCTGGTGAGTCTTCCACGATGGTGCACAATACATCTTTCCCAACCTGTACATGTACATCTCTTGTCATATCAAGAAGTAGAGATTATTCCTCTCTTCTTGACTCTTAACTGTTATGATTGGCTCTGACCACAAGAATGCAGAAGAAGTGATGTTTGTGAACCATTTCTTCTTCCTGCCTCTTGAAACTCAACTGCCACGCTGTGAGAAACCCAAGACACATGGAGGAGAACCATGAGGCTGTGGGTGGCAGCCTCAGCTAAGCTCCCAGACAGCAGGTGGTATCATGGGTCAGCTGCCTTCTTGGATTTTGCAGCCCAGCCAAGTCCTTAGATGCCTTCAACCCAAACCAGGGAGCTGAAGAGCTATCCACCGGAGCCAGCCAACCCACATTAAATAATAAATTAGCTGTTGTTTTAAGCCACAACTTTTACAGTGATGTGTTACATAGCAACAGATGATTGAAATGTTCCCTCTTCCTTCCTTGCTTCCTTTTCCCTTCTTTCTTTCCATTCATTTTTCCTTCCTTGTCCTCTTATCTTTATTTTCTCTCTCTCTTGCACACCATTATCTGTTCATTCTGTCCACCTATATTGAGCCCACATAGAAAAAAATATAGGCTAAATTTTTATGTTTAAGAAAATATCTAATAAGTGAGGAAAATTTCTAGACCATAAAAGAGAGACTTACCTACATATCAGAGAATGGAAGGAGAAAGATTTAAAAAAAAACAAACACATTTAAGTAATATATTTCTAATAATTTGTAATCTGAGACCCAGGAATATCTTGGGATCAGACACATAGATTTGTGTGTCTCTCGGGGCCCCATCCTTCCTGGAGCAGGAGTAGGACTCTGAGGCTAAGAATATCATTAGAAAACAAACAAACAAACAAACAAACACCCTGGTTTTCAGTTACCCAAAGAGTTTTTACCTCTGTATTAGTTTTCTATTGATGCAAAACAAATTACCATAAACTTAATGGCTTAAGACAACACCCATTTATTAGCTCTCAGTGCCATAAATCAGAAGGTACAGGCTGGATTTTCATAAATCAGAAGACTCATGCTGGATCTCCTGCTCAGAGTCTCACGGGCTGAAACCAACATGTCAGTCAGGCTGAGTTCTTCTCTGGAGAGTCGGGAAGAATCCACTCCCAAGCTCCTTCAGGTTATTGAAAGGATTCAGTTCTTGCAGTTATAAGAATGAGGTCCCTAGTTCCCTGTAGGCTTTTGGCTAAGTACTGTTCCCCGTTTCTACAAGCCACCCACGTTCCTGGCCACATGGCCCTTCCGTCTTCCAGTCATCAGGGTGCATGGAATCCATCTCCAGCTCCCAATCTCTGACTTTCTCTTCTGTGATGAACTGGAGAAACTCTCTGCTTTCAAATGGTTCATGTGATTAGGTCAAGGCCACCCAGATAATCTCCCTACTGTAAGGTCAACTATGCCTTGTAACATAATCTAACCATGGAAGTAAAATCCGTCATATTCACGGTCCTGGGAATTATGCAAGGGACACTGGGCTTAGGGGGGAGGATCTTGTGGACTCTCTTAGACTTGGGTGAGCTGTACCCAAGTGTGATTATTATTAGTATTTTGAAAAACTTGGCTCAGTACAGCAGAAGCACCAGAGAAGAAGCGAACGTCTACTTGTACTATGCTCGAGCACTACTTGACTCTCTGAGTTGACATGCATAGAGACTTATTTTTTGACTGAAGGAGGAAAGAAGAGAACTATGTTTTGTTTTTGTCAATGGGTGTCCAAGAGTGAGGGAAGAGAGTTAAGAGAACAACTCAGCCTGTGCCTTCCCTTCCCACCACCATGAACTGATTATGAATCTTGGTCATAGCTCTCCATTGGGAGATAAGTTTAGGTGGTGTCTGTAAAGTCTTTTTCTGAAAATAAAATTTTTCTTAAAAATAAATCAGTGACATTTTATTATTTCAGATAAGAATAGAAATTATGAAATTAATTTTTATTTTACCACCTCTTATTCCTAGAAACATTTTCATCATCTCCCTTCCCAGAAGTTTCAGTGAAATGTTCACAAGCTTATTTTGCTTTGTTGCTGATGATATGCAGGCCATGAAACACTTTTGTTTATCTGGTTCATTCAGTTGTTTAAAGCCTTCCCGATTATACTACTCAGAGTTGTAGACTGCTGCCTCTTGGGTACCAGAGACCTTTATGAAGATGCCAATTAGTTCCTTCGTTTTAAAGGATATCCAGACATCCACAGAGGATTAATTACCCAGAGTGGTCTTTCCAGTGGTGTGTGCTGTATATCACCTACAAGTAGACAAGAATGATTTTTACATTAGTGATATTTAATGGTCCAAGGTTTAATTATGTGTTTATGTCAAGCTTGCTTCTAGGTCATTCCTTCTAAGAATGGCTTTACCGAGTATCACCTGTTCCCTCTCTTCATTGTGAGGAGAGGTGTGCCAATGTAGTCTTATTGACAAGTGGATGGTGTCATCTGTATGGAAGACTGAGGATGGAGGTGTAGTCTTGCCCAACCCAGGCAAAACACATATCATAAGGAATGTTGGCTTTCTCTCTCTTTCTCGAAATCATCAAGCTTACTCCTTTCTCAGAGTCTGCACATGATGCCCCCTTTGCCTAAAATGCTCTTCTCCCAGGTTGCCAAAGAGTTCAACCATATCCATCATTCGGATAGGTGCCAGGTCCTCAGAGAGTCTGTCCTTGACCTTCCTGTCCCAAGTTATTTCCTGTTGCTCTTTGTCATGTTATTCCATTTTATTTTCTTCATAGCACTTAAAGCTACCTGAAATCTTTGAGTTATATGTTCCTGTTCTAACCTGTTATTGACTGAGGCCTTTTTGAATAGCTGACTTAGGTTCAAAGCTGAGGACAAAAAAGTTATATACTCCTTCATTCTAAAAATTGCCCTCCAAAAGCCAAACAAACACCACAAAAACAAGGCTAGGCCCCTTCTCTGGGCCTAACTAAATACCTTCAGATATGACTCTGTTTCCTTCAATGGACTGGTGGGCACGATGTTCTGGAAAAAGAAGAGGAGAGGGAGAGAGACAGAGAGTCAGAGACCACTGGTCTCATGTAATGGAAGGAGGTTACTTTTTCCACCCTTACTATCATCCTGCCCAGGCAAGTGACCCCCAAATCTCTAAGAGACCTGTTCCTAGAGTTGGAAGCTACTGAGTAGAGTAAAGTATAGTGAGGGGGTTACTGTCAGAGTTTAATAAGTATTCTGGGGATCTGTGGTCATCAGTAAACATGGAGAGTGTTAACTGCTTATCACCTGGGATTATCTGAAGGGAAGAAGCTTAATGGAGCAGAAGGTTAATATTTTCCCCTTAGAGGGTCTGAAAGAGAACCTCTGGGGTTCCTGTTGGTTCAGGTCAAGGAGCATAGAGGTTAAAGGAAAGAGCAGAGTTGCAGTCCTGAGCAGGTGACAAGGGAGATGATGTCCACCTGGAAAAGGTTGGAAGGGGCTCAGTGTCCCAAAACACATGCACGTGGTCTATGTCAGGCCCCCATCATTTGCAGACTACTTGATCTAACAGGTGTTTTTCTAATGAAGATTTATAAAACCAGCTCAGCTTAAAAGTAAGGCTCAATAGTGATAAGAAGCTTCAACACTACACCATCAGCTAGAAATGCTGTTTGCCTAAATCAGCATATTTGGTCAATTTCCATCTTGATGACCGCTCCATTGTTTAAAAGGAATTCTTGACATAGTAAAACATGTGTCAAAGATTTTACTGAAGCAGATATATATTTTTTTAATGTGAAGAATGTATTCTAAACAAAAGTATGACTCAAGAGGGAAAGGCACTTTAAAAAGTGCATGAGGCAGAAAAGGAAGTCCATAAAACAACCCAAATCGTCCCCCAGGGAACTTTCTAGTGAGTATACATTTTAAAAGGTCATGTACAAAAAACATTGAATGAGCAAGAGACAACCAAGAATGAAAGCACAGGACTGTGTTGTGAAAGTTAACATTAGACTGTGCCAATTAACACTTGTGAAAAATGAGCAAGGCAAAAGGCATCACATCTATTCTCAGAACACAGTATAAGTAAAATGGCCTGGAACAATGTTTTGGTAAGGTGGTTCATTAGCAAAGGAGAGGCCACAATTTTCTTGCTTCTGTCTTCTTTCCCTCTCTTTGACCAAAGCCAAGGGGCATCAGTCTGGGTGTATAGGGAAGAGGCATTACTGAAAGAGACTTGGATTTTTTTTCCTTCTAATAAATGAAGAGATCTATCATGGATCAAAGAAGGTATTAAATTGGATCTATCATGGATCAAAGAAGGTATTAAATTCTTGCCAAAATTATGTATAGACTTAATAAAAACTTCAATTAAAATCCCCATGGGTGTATGTCCTCAAAGCACATGTTCAAGAATGTTTGTAGCAGCACAACTCATTATAGCTACAAACCATATGAGTATAAATAATGTTTTTAGACTGAGGTTGACTGCAGATAACCAAAACGTGTGAAGTGAGACCACAGAAAAGGGGGACTCCTGTGCTCCTCCTGTACTTGGGTTTCCCAGCGAAGAGAAGGGGGGTAACCGCGCTCTTCATGGCTGCCAGAGCTTGCTCCAGGAATTTATTCTTCACAGTAGTGGTGAAAGGTTTGTCTTCTGGACCCTCCCAGTGCGGCTGCGTGGATCTTGATACATTCACTCTAACATCTATTCTCAGCAGGTTCAGCCCTGCGGTTGCAGACAAGGGTCTCCTTCAGGCACATACTGACGCCTTCAGGCCATTGATTCATTCCCCCAGCACTGGAGCTGAAATTCGAACCCTTGAACTCATCCTTTTCTCTTTTCACTTTGTTCAGCAAAATTAGGAGCACCCAGCCTACCTCATTATAGTCATTAGTTTGCAAAAATGGTTGAAAGTATTAATGTTCAAATGTTGGAAAGTGTAAAAATGTCAGGGTGACACTTCACAGTCACCCGGATCCTTGCTTTTTATAAACTGTTGACTGTGAGTATTAAATGGTGATTTTTGCATTTCTCTGTTGGCAGAGCGCATCATGGACTATCTGCGCTGTCTTTCCTATTGCAAATAGAGTCATACCACCACGAGGAAATGAATTGTGTAACAGTCAACAAACTGGGCAGAGGATTCCAAACCTTGGATCGGAAACCCTATCCGTCTTGTGAAATCCTAACCCACAAACATTGTGACATAATAATTTTGGGTTTTTTAGAAATTTTCTTTTCTTTAATGATTTTTAGAGAGAGAAGAAGGGAGAGAGAGATAGAAACATCAATGAGAGAGAACATGAATTGGCGGCCTCCTGCATGCCCCCCCCCCCCCATCGGGCCCACGACCTGGGTATGTGCCCTGACCAAGAATAGAGCCCATGGCCTCTTGGTGCATGGGTCGACGTTCAACCACTGAGCCACACAGACTGGGCAAATTTGTATTGTTTTAAGCCTCTAAGTTTGTGGTAATTGAACCTATGGCACAGAAATAGAAAATTCATATGGTAAGAATTGCTCAGAAAGTTTTAAAAAACAAGAGTTAAGAAGTAAGTTATTATATTAGATATTAAGACTCACTTTAAAACTTTGATCATCAAAACAGTGTCATTCTCGGCCCCAAAAGGTAATGTAAAGAAATCCCCAGAAAAACACAAGTAGTTCCATAACCGATTTAGTGCGTATGTATAAATATTGCTCCCAACATAAAGGGATGGTTTTGGGTTTTGAATGACACTGTTGGGAATAGTGACTAAATATCTGGGGTTAAATTAAATTTGAATTTGTATCTTACAACTATGACAAAATGTTAAAGAGTTAAATCTAAGAATGAAATTATGATAAAACTGGAGATGGAGAAAGGTTTGCACATGTAAAATATGGTGACATACACCATGAACCTTAATAAAATTCATCCCCTACATCTAGTACTTTCCCTTCTAGAAAAACATTCTCAGAATAAGATAAAGATTTTTGAATATGGATTTTTTCTTTTAGCATCAATTATAATTCCAAAAATATGCAACAGCAGGGAAGTGTTGAAATAAACTATGATACAGTAATGTAATTATATATATATATACAGTCTTCAAAGGGAAGAGACGGAGTACATCAGACAAAACCTTTTTACTAAAAGCATTTACCGTAAAAACACTTGAACATACATTATGTTAAATAGAAAAATAAAAAAACACTATAAAAGTATTTAAATATAACTTTTGTAAAAAAAAAATTTTAAAACATGAAAAAAGAAAGAAAATATAAACTTTGTATAAATTCACCATCTAGCCCTGGCTGGTTTGGTGCAGCAGTTAGAGTGTCGGCCCACAGACCAGAGAGCCCCGGGTTCGGTTCCCACTAAGGGCACATACCTCGGTTTTTCCCCCCGGCCCCGGTTGGGGTCTTGTGGGTGGCAGCCACTCAATGTGTCTCTCTCACATCTCTCTCTCTCTCTCTTCTTCCCTCTCTCCCTCCTGCTCTATCTGAAGATAAATGCAAAAATGTCCTTAGGTGAGGATTAAAAAATAATAAATAAATAAATAAATAAATAAATAAATTTACCATCTAGTGTCAACCACTGTTACTGTTTTGTTAAATATCTTTTTAGACTTTCCTCAATACCTAGATACATATTTAAGTATAACTTTTAAATAAAAACTATAATAATGCCTTATATTGTATTTTGTAAGTTAATTTTTTCTCAATAATATATGATAAACATATTTTATAAAAATAAATCATATTTTAAAAATGTGACTAGTCTCATAGCATTTTATTTCATGTAATAAAATTTGTTTAAACATTTCTATATTGTCTTTTTTTTCATTTCTTAAAATAATATTCAATACTGTGAAGATCAATCTAGTAACTAATTCACATTATTAAAAAGTTACTTTAGTGACTGTATATAGTTTTTTTAAGCTGTATGTAGTTTATTTAAGAAAAATAAATGATGAATGTGATTATTTGTAATTAATATGAAATGATAAACACAAATGGGAAATGAGCTCTAAAATGATAGAGCATTTAATAAGAAAATTACTTTGGTTTTTAATTTTTAAATATATAAAAACGAGTTTTTAAAAATGTGTGTTGGTAAAAAGTCAAATATGCCAGAGGTGTTTCTAAGGAAAGCAACTACACAAAGAAGGGAAACTTGTTTATGATCTAGTTTAGTGTGAAAGTGTGGTATTCCAGCTTTTTTGCTTTGGAAACTCTAATGTTAGAATGTACAGACCATTTCTTTGGGGTACCATCTCCCACAAGGGCCTTAGTTCTCTTGACTCTTTCATTTAATTTTTAAGAAAGAAATCTCCTCAGACAGGAAGGTAAATGTCTGTCTACTGAGGCATCCGCTCCTAGGGTGAAGGCTGACTTGACCTGTATTCTGTAGACTTCAACTGTCCCCTGTCTGATATTTGGCCTCAGGAGCTGCCCGGACCCTCTCTTGTGCTTAGAAAGCCCAAATTCAAAGTTACCTGTGGTTCTTTAAATCAGGGCAGATCATCTTCCTTCTCAGATGCTCGCCCCTCTCTACCTATTTTTGACTCCAAGTCCCTCTACTTGGATCATCCGCAATGCCTGCACCTGCTTTTCATTTTTCTAGAAATTTATTGAAATCTGAACTCTACTGATGGCTCCCCTTCCTCTTCTTTGCTGTGAGTTTCTACCTTTTAAAATTAATATTATTATTGCCCTGTAATAAATCAGTGGAGGCACAGGCAGGGCAGGAGATAGATGTGGATGTCTCATATACCGCTTTGAACTGGAAAGCATCCTGCTTGTTTTAAATGTACTTGATTATTGATTCTAGCATGTATAGCTCGTGTACTTAGCTAGATGAAAGTACTGAACTTCCTTTTCTCCATCTATACAATGGCTGTAAAAACAAACAAACAAGGAAAAAATATGCCCTGTCTGATGAGATCACTGGAAACGATCACAGTCATAGCCTAGAGCTTCATGAAGCCCGACGCTGCACACAACCAAGGTTTCCTTCATTCTCTCAGCCTTCTCCCGCTTGAGATACGGTTTTTCTTTTAATCTCATAACAAAGCTCACAAAGAAGATTTCTCAAAAATAAATAAGTAAAGACTCTCTTCTAAAGTTATTTTATACTAAATAAAACGTAATATGATTTTGAACTGTCAAGCAAATTTGTTCAAAGAGGGGTTACTTTTATATCACCTTCCTGGTGCTATTTTCTTTTTATTGTTTCAATATACCAGGGATCTAAGCAAAATATTATAATAGGCAGGACCATGCCAGGGTGCTATTTCTTTTCAACAAGAAAACTGATTAGCTGGTAGAAGGAGAATAAAAGGACTTGCGAAATCTTCAATCAATGTGCTAATTGAAAAACTAGTTCATTTTCCTTGTTGTCAGATCATTAGGATCATGTTGTAGCTTATTCACCAGCCTCCAAAAAAGAAAAAAAATATGAGCTCACTCAGTCAACGGACTCCTGGTATTGTTACTAGACATAATTTTCCTATAATGCTTGCCTTATGCATTCTTGCCGCCTACGGGCAAATTAAAAATGATCAATATATCTAAGCTTCCATTCTCTTCCATTTGCTGCTGTGACTCAGTACAGTTCAGTTTTTGGTGATTAATAACTAGCTAAGGCAACTTGCCTGTGGACATACACAGTATTTTCTGTTCAGTCATCAAGCCATTGATCTTAAGCATGTATCAACAGTAGGTAGTAATAATTAATATTAAATACAGTGTTGTTATTGAGCAAGGGATTAGAAGGAGTGCAGAATGTGTCCATTTTTGAAAAACAAAGAATTCAGGACCTATGTCCAGGTTTCCAAATTATGCACTTGAAAATCATTATGACACCATAGCTTGATACTCTAGAATTAACCCAATTACGAACCATTGCTTACTTTATACATTAATTATGCCCTTTATCTCTAGAGATAGGGAAACTAAAATACATTTTTAGAGAGTTTGTGATGATCACGGAGTTGGTTATTTTTATAGCTTTCAGTGGATTTTTAAGCTATTAAAAGTCAAGATAAGCTTTTACTAATTATATTTTCATTTCTGTTCAATTAATGGGGCAGAAGAAACCAATAGCAAGGGATTTATAGAGGTTGGTATTCAGACTTACCTCTTTATTTCAAGAAAATAGCAGATATCTTCTAGGCTAATGTTTCCTAAGTTTGCTTAACCATAGAAATTAGGGTATGCGATGGTTAGCTGTCCCAAAACTCAGTTCCTTAAAACAGCCATCTAACATTACCTGCAAATCTGTGGGCTGATGGTGTGAAGCTGCCAGTCAGCCCTCTCGGCATCTTGGCAAAGCTCACTGGTCAACTCTCTGGTAGATTTGCATGGTCTCCCTCATATGTCTGATGGTTGGCTGGTTGTCAACTGGTGATGGGGTGACAGGGGTCACATGTTCCTAGTAATCTTGTGGGCTAGACAGAGCTTGCTTCAGTGCAATCAAGAGAACAAATGGAAACAAGCCAGGCCTTCTGAGGCTTAGCCCAGAACTGGCGCAATGCTATTTCTGCCCCCCTCTGTTCGTCCAAGCAAGTCCGACGACCAGCCCAGATTCAAGGTGGAGAAATAGATTTTACCTGTCCATGGGAGGAGCACATTGTAAGTGATGTGGATACAGAGAAGGGTAAACAATTTTGGCTATATTTGCAAACAATTCCACCTCAGGGTACATGTTTAAAAATACAGATTCCTAGGCCTTGCCCTGGAAAGCAGTGTCTGTCTGAAGACCAACCCGATTTGTTCATTCCATCCCATTCCACACCCGTCCAGGGCTCTCAGGACACCCAGTGAACTTTCTAGCTCACTTTATCTCACCCACAAACTCTTCCTTCTCTGAGCTCCACAAAGTAAGTGAAAACCTTTCACAACCCCATTTTCTGCAAAATATGATTAATTAGGCTGAACTTTTTAGTTCTTTCAAAATATAAGATAGTAGCATGTGCCAGGGATAGATCATAGTCTGTGAGGTTTGTATGCCAATGTCCCTCACTAGCCATTTGGTCAAACTTAGCCTTTGAAATATGGTACTATTAACCCTATGGGAAAGTGTCAATAAATCCATTCCTCCCACAACCATTTATTGAGTATCTCTTATGTCCCAGGATCTATAAGCATAAAGATATTATACACAGACTTTTGCTTAAACATTGGGTTTACTAGGAGAAAGAGAAGGACTATATTGCCAGAGAACTATCCAGGAGTGGCTTGGAATGAATGATAGTCAGCAAACAGTATATTTTATTACACATACTTGATCTAAACATCGACAAAAGCCTTTATCTTAAAAATTCAGGTAACATTTGCACTAGAGGCATGTTAGGAAAATAATTAATGTTCAGATTCAAAATTAGCATCTTTAAAATTCGTGTTCTTGTGGGTTTTTTTTCTGTTGGGGTACCTTGGTTACTTAAAATTCAGTAACATAAGAAGTGTGATAGATCTTAAAATAACTTACATTCACAGTATGACCAAAGGTTAAAGAGACATGGGTATAGATTACGTGATTTCAATGTTTATACTTAACAAGCTGTATTAATGAGTATCTCATGTATTTCCTCGCCTATGTTAATGGTTCTTAAATAATAGGGCCTTTCCTCCCTTCAGTAAACTTTTTCCTGGGTGTCTACTCAATGTTAAGCACTTGGGATAAAGGGCCCTGCTTCTGTAGAGCTTAGTTATATACGGCCTAGTGAAACCCAAATGATTTTCTAATCTTCAGGGTTTTCAGTGCTGGTTACAGTGCCTTGTACTTAAAGGAAAAAATAAAAATTAGAGGCAAAGGCCATATTATAGGAGTGCTCATTTTGTACACGTCCCCAGGAGGTCTCGATTTTGAAAGATATCAATGGCATCTTTTCTAAAAAATGATCTGTTCAAATTATGAAGTGCTGGAAAATAAAGATAGGAAATACTCTCCAAGGAGACCGGGATCTGCGAGTGTCTGGGGCGGAGCATGGGAATTTGGGTATTCGAGGTTCCCAGAGAGGCCAGTGGAGCGGGAGCCGAGGAGGCGGGCAGGACACAGAGCGCTGCTCCAGCTGCAGGGCCTCCGGGCCAGGCCCACAGGAAGCCCAGGGAGTGGCTGGCTGGGGCTGAAGGAAAATTCCAGACTCCAGAGGCAGTGTCTTCAGCCAGGACTTCACTAAACAAACAATAACCAAAAAAAAAAAAAAAAAAGCCCCAGAAAACAACAACAACAAAAAATACAACTTAACATGGGAGTGTGCAGGAATGAAATCAAATAAATATCATGGAAGTAGTTTATTTTGTTAAAAAAAAGAACAAAAAAATGATTTTAGCCTTTAGGCCTTATTAATAAAGGAGACGTCAGACAAGAGAAAAGGTTTTGATTGTAGAGGAAGGAGGAAGGCTGGATGAGCCCAAGGGAGCCACTGTTTGGGGGGTGGGGTCGGGGGCACAAGTTTGGCTGAAGCAGATCTGGGCAGTGGAAGATGGTCTGGGAGCAACTGGCCGGAAATGGTGGCCAGGAACCTGAGAGAAAGAAGGCATTGAGGTGAATCCGAGAGGATTGACTCAGTGTGTGGTTTGGGCCAGAACACATGTTATGTCCAAAAAACCATGAGGCTTAGAAGCTCTTGGTCTTCCTGATAACCACAGCCGTCTCTTCCCCACACCCTTGTGGCCACCTCCTCTGGGAACCAGTCATGGCTTGTTTCCACCGAATGGCTGCCAACGTGTACCTTCGTTCTCCTGCTTCCTTAGGTCCCTGAGTGTGAACAGATGAGTAAATGTTTTTATATACACAGGGTGGGTCAAGAGTAAGTTTACAGTTGTGAGTACACAAAACACAGAGTTTATTCTTGTAATATTTATTATTGTATTATTTTTTATATGAACAACTGTTAACCTACTTTTGTCCCTCCCTGTATGTGTGTGTGTATGTATATATTGCATATATATATATTTATATATATATCTTGCATATATATTGCATATATATATTGCATATATATATATCTTTGTTAATAGACATAAAATGTGGCTTATACAATATATTATAAATATAACACTCATTATTTATAGCATCATATGGACCTGTATGTGTAATGTGCATGTACACATAATGAGGAAAACTTGTGAGGCTAGAACTGAACCAAGTAATTAAATAGAAGAGGGACCACAAAACTGGATAAGTTATAAAGAGATAGTGAGTTTGGCTTATCTTAAAGAAAGGCTAGATTAGAAGTCAGGCATTGGGATTCCAGAGTCAACCCTGTCTAGTTTCCTTAGATTTCTGCCACTTACAGTTGTGTGACCTCAGGCAAATCGCTGAACTTATCTTGCCTCAGTTTCTTTTTGTATAATCTGTGGATATTGATAAGACACACTTCACAGAATTGTGTGAGAGTTCAATGAGTTCATATCTCAGAAGAACTCAGAATGATGTCTGGCCCATCACTTGAAAAATTTTGACTGTTGCCCTGGCCAGTTCATTCAGTGTCATCCCATGCACTGAAAGGTTGCTGGTTCAATTACTGGTCAGGACACATGCTTAGGTTGCAGGCTCAATCCTCAGTCAGGGTACATACATAAGGCAACCAATCAGTGTTTCTCTTCTCTCACATCAATGTTCTCTCTCTCTCTCTCTCTCTCTCTCTCTCTCTCTCTCTCTCTCCAAGACTACTGTACTCTATCCATCAAAGCTATCATTCAAAATAGAAAGTGAAATAAAGAGCTTCCCACACCAAAAACAAGGGGGAGGGGGTAAAGGAGTATATCATCACCACATTGCAAGAAATGCTAAAGGGATTGCTAGAAGAAGGAGAAGGAAGAGAAGAAGGAGAAGGAGAAGGAGAAGGAGAAGGAGAAGGAGAAGGAGAAGGAGAAAGAGGAGAAGGAGAAGGAGAAAGAGAAGAAGAAATGATATAGAAAAAGGAATATAGGCATAAAGAATTAAAATGGCAATAAATGAGTACCTTAAACATAAGAACTTAAACATAAATGGATTAAATGCTCCAATCAAAAGACATAGGGTAGCTGAATGGAGAGGAAAACATAACCCATATATATGCTGTCCACAAGAGACCCAGCTCAGAACAAAAGACTCACACAAGATGAAAGCGAATAGATGGAAAACATTTTTCCATGCAAATGGAAAAAAAAAAATTGGGAGTAGTAGTACTTATATCTGACAAAATTGACTTCAAAACAAAGGCTATAACAAGAGACAAAGAAAGTCACTACATAATTCTACAGGCATCATTCCAACAAGAGGATTTAATAACCCTGGCAAACATATATGCACCCAATATAGAAGCACCAAAAACAATTTCAAACTCCTAAAAGACTTTAAGGGAAAGATTGACAGTCAAAGTAGGGAACTTTAACATCCTACTGACATCACTGAATAGATTTTCCAGACAAAAATCCAACAAGGAAACAGTGACATTAAACAACATACCAGATCAGATTGATTTAATTGATAATTACAGAACATTTCATCCCAAAAGTTGCAAAATATGCATTCTTAAGTGCAGATGTAACATTCTCAAAGATAGACCACATGTTAGAACACGAACTAAAGTTCAAGAAGATTGAAGTCATATCAAGCCTCGTCTTGGATCACAATGGCATGAAACTAGAAATCAATGACAATAAAATATTCAAAAACATGGAGTTTAAATAGTGTATTATTAAACAATGAACAGGTTACCAATGTGATCAAGGGAGAAATCAAAAGCTTCCTGGAAACAAATGAAAATGCACACACAACAACCCAAAATCTAAGAGACACAGTGAATATAGTACTGAGAGGGAAGTTTATAGCATTACAGGTCTATCTCAAGAAACAAGAAAAATCTCAAATAAGCAATCTAATCCTACAACTAAAAGAACTAGAAGAAGAACAACAAGAAAAGCCCAGAGTAAGTAGAAGAAAGGAAATAATAAAGATCAAAGTGAAAATAAATGACATAGACATAGAGACTAAAAAAATAAAACAAAGATCAATGAAACCAAAAGCTGGTTCTTCAAAAAAGATAAACAAGATTGATGAAGCTTTAGCCAGACTCACCAAGAAACAAAAAGAAAGGACCCAAATAAATAAAATAAGAAATGAAAGAAGCAAAGTAACAACTGACATCATAGAAATACAAAGGATTTTAAGAAAATACTATAAACAACTATATGCTAACAAATTGAACAACCAGAGGAAATTAACAAATTTCTAGAAACATACAATATTCCAAAACTCAACTAGAAAGAATCAGAAGACCTGAACAGACCAATAACAGCTAATGAAAGTGAGGCAGTAATAAAAATTAAAAAAAATCTCAGCAAACAAAAGTCCTAGACTGAATGACTTCACAGGCATTTTACCAAATATTCAAAAGTTAACTAACACTTATTCTCCTCAAACTATTTCAAAAAATTCGAGAGGAAGTAAGACTTCCAAGCTCTTTTTATGAGGCCATTATCCTAATCCCAAAACCAGACAAAGACACTACAAAGAAAGAAAATTATAGGTCAATGTCCCTGATGAACATAGATGCTAAAATACTCAACAAAATATTAGCAAATCAGACCCATCAATACATGAAAAAGATAATATACCATGAGCAAGTAGGATTTATTCCAGGGATGCAAGGCTGGTACAATGTTTGCAAATTAATAAATGTGATACATCACATAAACAAAATGAAGGATAAAGATCACATGATCACATCAATTGCCGCAGGAAAAAAAAACATTCAACAAAACCTAGCACCCATTCCTGATAAAAATGCTCAGCAAAGTGGGAATAGAGGGATCATACCTCAAAATAATACAGTCCATATATGACAATCCTATATCATACTCAATGAACAAAAATTAAAAGTGTTTCCCTTAAGATAGGAACAAGACAGGGATGTCCATTTTCACCACTTTTGTTCAACCTAGTACTGGAAGTCCTAACCACAGCAATCAGACAAGAGGAAAAAATAAAAGACATCCAAATTGGAACACAGAAAGTAAAACTGTCATTATGTGCAGATGACATGATATTGTACAAGGAAAACCTTAAAGACTCCACCAAAAAAAAAAAACAAAAACAAAAACAAAACTGCTATATTTAACAAATGAATTTAACAAAGTAGCAGTATAAAAATTAATATCCAGAAATCAGTGGCATTTTTATATACAAATAATGAACACTCAGAAAGAGAAACTAAAAAACAACCCCATTGACAATTGCAACAAAATAAAGTACCTAGGAATAAACTTAACCAAGGAGTTATAAGACCTGTACTTGGAAAACTATAGGTCATTGAAAAAAAAAAAAAATAGAAGAAGATACAAACAAGTGGAAGTATATACCGTATTTATGGAATGGAAGAATTAACATCATTAAAATGTCCATACCACCAAAAACAATCTACAGATTCAGCACAATCCTTATTAAAATACCAATGGCATATTTCCAGATCTAGAACAAACATTCCAAAAATTTATATGGAACCAAAAAAGACCCTGAATAGCCACAGCAATCTTGAGAAAGAACAAAGTTAGAAGGATTATAATACTGGATATCAAACTGTACTACAAAGCCATTGTAATCAAAACAACCTGATACTGGCACAAGAACAGGCATACAGATCAATGGAATAGAACAGAGAGCCCAGAAATTGACCCACACCATTATGGTCGATTAATATTCACCAAGTTGACAAGAGTATACAGTGGAGTAAAGACAATCTCTTTAATAAATGATGTTTGGAAAATTGGACAGGTACATGCAAAAAAATGAAACTAGACCACCAACTTGTACCATACACAAGAATAAACTCAAAATGGATAAAAAAAACTTACATGTAAGTCACAAAACCATAACAATTCTAGAAGAAAACATAGGCAGTACAATCTCAGACATCTCATGTAGCAGAATTTTCACTGATACTTCTTCTAGGGCAAGAGAAAGAAAGGGAAAAATAAATAAATAAATGGGACTACATCAACCAAAAAGCTTCTGCACAGCAAAGAAACCATCATCAAAATGTAAAGGAAACCCACTGTATTGGAGAACATATTTGCCAATGACACATCTGATAAGGGGTTAATTTCCAAAATACATAGAGAACTCATACAACTCAGCAAAAGAAAGACAAACAATCCAATTTAAAAATGGGCAAAAGACCTGAATAGACACTTCTCCAAAGAGGACATACAGATGACCACTAGACATATGAAAAAAATGCTCAATGTCACTAATCATCAGAGAGATGCAAATTAAAACTACAATGAGGTATCATCTCAAACCTGCCAGAATGGCTACCATCTATAGATCAACAAACAATAAGTGATGGTGAGGATGTGGAGAAAAGGGAACCCTAGTACACTGCTGGTGGGGATGCAGACTGGTGCAGCCACTGTGGAAAACAGTATGGAGTTCCCTCAAAAAATTAAAAATGGAATTGCTATTTGATCCAGAGATTCCACTTCTGGGAATATATCATAAGAATCATGAAACACCAATCAGAAAGAATATATGCACCCCTAGGTTTATAGCAGTATTATTTACAATAGCTAAGATCTGAAAACAACCCAAGTGTCCATCAAAGATGAGTGGATAAAATAGCTGTGGTACATTTACACAATGGAGTACTATGCAGCTGTAAAAAAGAAGGATCTCTTACCCTTTGCAACAGCATGGATGAACATGGAGATTTTTGTGCTAAGCAAAATGAGCCCGTCAGGGAAAGACAAATATTACATGATCTCATATACATGTGGAATCTAATGAATAAAACAAACTGATGAACAAAATAGGTCCAGAGGCATGGATGCCTGGAACAGACTGACAGATCTCTGAGGGGAGGTGGGGAGGGGTACAGGAAGACATTAACCAAAGAACTTATATGCATATATGCATAGTCCACGGACACAGACAATAGCATGGTGAAGGCCTGAATTTGAGTGGAGGCTGGGTGGAGGGGAGCAAAGGCAGAAAAATGGAGTATATCTGTAATACAGTCAACAATAAAAAATAACTTTAAAAATATTGTAATAACTATGTATGCTGCTAGGTGGGTTCTGGAACTATTGGGGGAAACACTTTGTAAAGTATATGATTATCAAACTACTATGCTATATACCTGAAAACAATACAAAATAATATTAACATAAATTGTAATAAAAAAATAAAAAATTTTAAAATGTAGAGATTCACGCAGCAAGTCTAATAACCTTAGCCCCACTGGCCCCATTTCCTAATTTCCTAATTTGTTCTTGAAACTACTTACACCTGCTGGCTCATTAAACTGTATGTGACTGCCCTTCTTGAAGCCTCCTTTTGATGAATGTGTCTTGAGAGGTTCAGTCTGCAGTTCAATTCTTCTTGCCTACTGCTCATGGGTAGACTGGCCCTCTGATCTCCATCATAACAAAAAAGAATCACAGGGAGATTCAGCAACGAGCTAATTTGGTATGATGCACCCTAAGAGTACAGTTTCATAGTGACAGGTGCCATATTGGCTCAAATAGATCTTCTTTCTTGGGGGCAGTAAATGGGAAACTCACCAGGGACAGACACAGGGAGAATGCAGTATGCTTGTTTTGGGGGACAAGACAACCCAACAAACCATTTGGAAGATAATAGAAGTTCAATTTGTTAGAGTGAATTAAGCCATGATTTCTCAGAAGAGAGTGTTCCATTCATTCATTTATTCACTCATTCATCAAAATAGATTGAGCATGTAAATGTCTGTTGATATCCTAGGTACGGTGTGGGATACATCTGAACTCATTCTCAACAAATTTAACTCTACCTGGGCAGTGAGATATAAAGCTTAATTTCAGTTTAGGAATTCAATATCATTAAAAGAGTTGTAATTTTTTTCTTTAGCTTTCCCAGAACCAGTCTCCTTTCGTGTTTTTCAAACACCAGAGGGTTTTCCTTCTTAGTACAAAACGTTCTGGAGTCTTCCCTAACTACTCTATTTAAGTCATAACCTGTCCTTTCCTCTCCTACCTCTCCTGACTTCCATCATCCCTGCCCTATATTTCTGTCAATACACATAGCACCTTTGACATAATTGTATTGCTTACTTCTTTGGTGTATTCATTGGTTATTACCTGTTTATCTCTGCAAAAAATGTAAGATCCCCACAGACAGAGATTTTTGGTTTTGCTTACGTGACGTATTCCAAGTATAGAACAGTGCTTGGAAACCGGCGCTCAGTAAAGATTTCGTGGCTGTTCAATGAATGAAATGTGAAGAATCATGGATAAAAATATTTCCAAAATCTTTCTTTCTTCCTGCCTTCTTAACTACACTATTCTGGATAGACTGGAAACTTTTTGGGTGGGGATTATCATATTGAACTAGCCTTATTTTGCCAAGTTTTTACATTGCTCTCAGGAGGATAGGACTACTTTATCCCACTCTGGGCCCAAACACTCCAGAAAGGTGTATCATTTGAGTCCGAGTGTCAGCTTTTCCTTTGATGTCAGATCATTTCTCACCATCAGGGTGGGGAACTTTTTCCTGCTCTGAATTCTTGGCTGATTCAGTGGTGGACTTGGGGAAGACCAGAGGACAAAGCCCATTGTATTGGTGTTGGAACAAAAGCTAAGTAAGTCAAAATTAACTTTGAGATCATATTTTCTAATTTATAATCATATCAGCAATCTTTTAAGCTAAGTTTTATATTGCCCATTTATGGACAGACAGAGGAAGTAGGGGCTAGGGAGCTGCCTTTTACCAAAATTCACATAGTTGGTCAGTGGTAGGGATGGGACGTGACCAAGGTCTGCCTAGCTTCAGAGTCAGTACTCTTTTCTTACCATCACGTTGCTTCTCTGAGGGTCTGAAAATGTGTTTGTCAAGTCATCTGTTAAAAAAAAAAAAAGCCATTTGTGAAGCTTAAACTACAGTGCCTGGCTGTTCACGGGGTTTTACTTCCTGGTTCTCTTTCTCCTTTTTGTTTCTTCAACCTTTTTTATAAAGTTGAGGTTTATGCCCTGGCCAGTTTGGCTCAACGGTTAGAGTGTCGGCCTGCAGTCCAGAGAGACCCGGGTTCGGTTCCCGCTAAGGGCACGTACCTTGGTTGCAGTTTGTCCCCGGCCCTGGTGGGGTTGTGGGGTGGCAGCCACTCAATGTGTCCCTTTCACATCAATGTCTCTCTCTCTCTCTCTCTCTCTCTCTCTCTCTCTCTCTCCCTCTCTCTCCCTCCCACTCTATCTGAACAAAATGTTTTAGGGTGAGGATAAAAAAATAAAAATAAATAAAGTTGAGGTTTCTGATGCCTGGTCAGAGACACTTGATAGCGTATGCCAATGAGTAGTACTTACCCTTGTTTCTGGAAAGCATTGAGGGGTCCCTTTCGAAAGCCAAGTATGGATTTGCAGGGTAGTACTTGAGTTCAGAGCAGCAGGAATAAGCAGATATTTGCACCAGCCTCGGTCTTGGACATGGGCAGCGACCTACGATTACCCTGGTGACCATGGTTCTGACCGAAGGTCCGTGGAGACCCACCCACCTCTCTGCTTTCCCAGATCAGAAGGCAGTGGCCCTCCTGAGCGGAACTGTTGTCTGTTCCTGGATCACTTTCAAGGTTTAAGAGAAAAAGAAAATTAATTACTAAGCTCCCTACACAATGAGAAGAAAGAAAGAAAGAAAGAAAGAAAGAAAGAAAGAAAGAAAGAAAGAAAGAAAGAAAGAAAGAGAAAATGACTTAATGAGATGAGAGTAACAATAACACCATTTTTATTATCAAAAATACAAACATCCCCTAGGTTTGCCTTGGAGGAAGGTCTTCATATAGAACTGCTCCCAGGTTGACTGAACACTGAGACCCATTCTCCATGGAGACTCCGCCTTCAGCCCCAAGGGGCCCAGCAGGGACAAATAGCCCTAAGGCTTGGGAGCAAACACAGCACACTTTGGGCTGGGAAAACAAACAAATGTTACTTCTGCAGAGCCCAAGGGTTCGGGTTTCCTCTCACCATTTCTAGAATAAGTTTTCACTCTTAATAATTATGCCTGGCTTCTGACCAAACTAAAGAAGTCACCAGCTGTTTCGCGAGGGCCAGCACTGTCTTCTGCATGATCCCTGTTCTTGTCTTTCATCTCCACTTCCTCTCCTCTTTCCCAACGTTGCCCTTATTTTTCAAATAATTTGGCCCCAGACTTTTGGTCTCCACTTCCAAGAAGCTATTTTCTTACTGGCTTCCTTTTAACTGCGCTTTGGTGGCAGGTGGTCCTTTGGGACTGACCATTGAAACAGCTTCTTTATTGAGGGCAGTGGGCGGGGGGTGCGACATCAGACTTATCAGACAGTCCATGACTTTTAGATTAAGTTCTTTGGCTGATAATATAGAGACATGAGGTGGTTCTTAGAACACTTATTTATTAAAGCCTCTGTCATCCATCATCTTTCAATCTCCCAACAAGTGGGTTTCAGGCCTCTATTTGTCAGGGCTTAGAGGTAAAGGCAGGACTTCCTATTCTATTTGGAATGCTTCCTCCTTTCTTCACTCACTTAACTCTTACTCATATTTGACATTTTAGCCCAGTTATCACTTCCTCAAAGAATCCTTCCCCAGCCTATCCATAGAAGTCTTTCCTTTTTCTTAGTAGCACTTAACACAATGAATGTTTTTATTTTTATGTGATCATTTGATCACTGATTTTCTCCAACATAAGCTGGATATTCATTTTGATCAGTTTTGAATAGTCCAAAATAAGTGTGTGATATATATAGAGAGAAGGGAGACAATCAGAAGACCATCACAATACGTAGTGGGATGGCTGTGTACACACTGGTGTTTGTCTAAGGCATACTGGGTTACAGAGTGAATAGGATATAAGAAAAACTTCTGGAAATGACACATAAGTTCTCGATTGTAAGAATGTGGCCCAACAAAGAACCCAGGGGTAGGAACAGCTTGGAGCTGGGAGAAAACATGGCCCACCTGCTTGAATAAGGCAAAAAGCCCAGTGAGTCCGAGGCACAGAGCAAGGGTTATGACAGTTGAGACTGGACAGGGAGATTGGGGGCACATTCCAAAAGCCTTGCAGATTGTCCTAAAAAGTTCTAACCTGATCCTTCAGGCGATGAAGAAACCACTCAAGTATTTTCCTTGGGGCAAAGGCTTGAGCAGATAGGTATATCCCATGCTCAGAGGGGTGTGTAGATCCTAACTGGAGTTACAGGCTCTTGGAGGAAGGTCAGGAAATTCCTAGCCCTGCTAGTCCTGGAGGTAAATTGCCTGAAGAAGTTAGAGTTCTGCAGTGGTGGAGGAAGAAATCTGGTTAAGATTAACAAAGAGAAAGATTTATTTCTACTTCAGAAGCCAGAATTTTAGAAACTCATCTTTCATTTTCGGGGGGGAAAAATTATATTGGGTATTTGGATGGTACACAGCCTACAGGAGCCCAGAAAGGCCTCCATCACAAATCTTTTCCCTCCGGGTGAGGTTCAGGGATTATGCTTCATTTCTTGTAATTGTCGATGGGACCAGCCCCTTTTTCGTCTTACCACAATGCTTGGTGCTTGAGTAAAATGCACACAAAAGAAGTTCTAAGAAAATGATGCAGAGAGAAGAAAATGTATTGTATTTACTGTGGACATAATTTATGATTCAATCAACATGATTTAATTAGGACTCCCTTGAAGTTTCTTCTTCTGGGATGTCTGAACACTTGCTTTTCATTCTTTTGAAGAAGTCTTCTTTTATGTACAGACTCTTCATTTTACCCCTTGCCAAGCTGCCTCTCCCTCTTAGCTCAGGATTATTTCAAATCCTCCCTCTCCTGAGTCCTGCCACTGTAACCCTGTCTTGACTCGTCAGCCTCTTCAATTTCTCCTACATTTTTGTGCCCACTCTGTGGGGAGGGATCCCAAACCGTGAAAATCCTGACTCCAAATCCATTTAATTCTTAACATTCTCACCAGCCTCAGCTAAAACTGGGGCGACACCTCTCAGGGGGAAAGCCGAGGGGTGAATGAGCTCCCTGTATCGGAACAGGACACCAGCTTTGTGTCGGATCCCCTACATGGGCCGGCAGTGTGTGGCCTGTTCCGGGGGATGTTGTGAAATGAGTGATCTTCGGCTTTTCTCACATCTTAATTTGACTCCAGATTTCCTCCTTGTCCATTAGAGCCTCATTTCTCATCAGTCACACAGCCTTGCCCTGGATTTAAACCAATGGGATTTGGGCTCAACTCCCAATGAGACGCAAACTGGATGAACATTGGGTAATGTCTTCCCTCATTCGTAAAAACAGACTCTGACCAGCCATGTTTGCAGGTGCCTTGCGAACTGCTGAGTGTCATGTAAGTGTGGAGGACACTGTTGGTGGTGATGCCCGAAGCCTGGAGTCTGCTGGGCAGCTCCTCAACCCTCCCTCTCTTTCTTCTACGTCACTGCTGACGCACCTAGACTGCGCGTGTCCCTCTCTGTCCTGTGTCTGTCCCTGTTCTCCCTTCTTCCCAGAATAGTCCTGTGTATTTTTTCCTTAGATGCAGTTTCTCCCTTCAGTATTCCACTCAAATGTTCAGATAAACTTATGTATTATTGATAAATCAGCACAAAGAAAGAAGGCACTTGTCTTATGCTGTGGGGTATATTATGTATAGTACGATGAACTTATGTATATTATGATAAACTTTTTTGGGGGGGGTTAATCACCTGAGGATATTTTTTAGATAAAGTGGAAGAGAGAGGGGGAGAGAAACATCGATGTGAGAGAGACACATCAATTGGTTGCCTCCCACATGACCCTACCTGGGGCTGGGGATTGAACCTGCAACCCTGGTATGTGCCCTTGACCAGGAATCCAGCCTGAGACCCTTCGGTCCATGGGCTGATGCTCTTAACCCCTGAGCTAAACCGGTCAGGGCATAAACATACATATTAATGAGGTAGTCAGAGAAAGTAGACTGTGTGGCAGGTGGTAGATTCACGTCTCTCTCCTCCCTGCTCTGTGATTTAGGCCAGCTTTTCCTAAGGTGCTGTATAGGAACAGAGTGATCACAGTGTGGGAAGCCCTGGGTTAAACACGCTTAAATAAATGTCTTTGTTTTAGGATTAATGTGCACTGAGTCATGAAGGAAATTTATGCATCTTTTTCCAAACGCGTTTGTTCATAAAACACTGTTTTCAAAGTGAAGTCTCTGGGTGACTAGTTTTATGGGGTACAACCTAGGGAAAGCCTGCCTTTAGCAAATTCTGAAAAATGGGATAATGATTGCTGGCTCCAAAGTACTTACAAGGGTTAAGCAAAGTAATATGTGAAAGTGTAAATAAGGGTTCTGGGTGTGGAAGGCATAGACACCAGGGCCTCGGCAGCTCCCCTCTGGGGATGGTTAAAGATGATGCCCAGGAAATGGGGTGGTGTCGACAAATGAAGAATGCAGTCTCCGACGGACTCTAAGCAGGAAGACATGCTGTCTGCCCCCTGCAGAGGGCTTCAGAACTGAACCCTTCTCATCACCCTGCATCTCCCATGAGGCCTCCCCTTGATCAGACTGTGGGTGGGTCAGAACATACAGACAGGGTTTCAGGGTGAAGAGTGATGACTAACAAAGGCCGAAGACTCTGTGATCACATAAGGGGCTCTTGAGCAAGAAGAGGAGCTTGGAAGACAAAAGTAACATCAAACCCTCAATAAAATATACAGATGGGACCCACACGGAGGCCTGAGCCACCCTGGCTCAGTTGGAGACCAGCTTGTTAGTGAACAGGAACTCAAACCCAACCCATTGTCTCTCCTTCGGAGCTTCTCATGTATGACCGGCTGGGTTTAAGATATTGAAACTTGTTCTCATTAGGAGCGTGGGATCATCACCAACCCTCGTCAATGGATTTTATCTTTGTCGTAAATCTCAAATTAAGAATCCCTCGGGACCAGCCTGTGAGGCTCAGTGGTTGAGCGTCAATCCATGCACCAGGAGGTCACTGGTTCGATTTCTGGTCAGGGCACATGCCCAGGCTGTGGGCTGATCCCCAGTGGGGGGCATGCAGGAGGCCGTCAATCGATGTTCTCTCTCATTGATGTTTCTATCTCTCTCTCCCTCTCTCTCTAAAATCAATAAAAAAAATAAAAGAAAAAAAGGAATTCTTCAGGCATGCTCACAGGTGGATATCTGGAGGGTAGGGTGGACCTGACTTGACCAATTAGAGTCCAATTCTGGCATCCACAGGAGGCAAACACTGGTTAGTAGTGCCCTTTGCAGAAGGTTGTCTTAAAGTTAGTAACACCAGTCACAGAAGGCATACACTAGATGGTATACGCTAAATGTTTAATGCACTTTCTCATTCATTCATGTGTTCCTTCCACATTCGATGAGTCCACAGTATTCCTTGAACACTCTTTCTCTGACACAGTGTGATAAGAGCTGGGAGCTCAAGGTGAATATGAGACGAGGTCCTGATTCTCATGGGCTTATGTTCCAGTGATGGAAAATACTTGCTCCTTCATCTGGAAGGAAGGGTGAAAGCAAACTCTGCCATGCTAACCAGGCAGCTTATGCCATTAACTAATGTCATAAGTTAATGTCATAACTTTGAAAGGCACAGAGCATTTATACTCTGGTCCAAAGAGGAGATGCTACCTTATGGTTTCCAGGCAGCTCCGTGTGGGTGGGAAGCAGCCCTGAGTCAGACTTCGGAGGAGTCTGGAAAGGCAGGTCCTTCTGGAGAACTCAGCTCTTTGCAAGTGAGTGCCCATTTTTCCAGTAAATGGTCTGGGTGCTGTGAAGGATCATGTTTATTTTCCATTCTCCGGATCAGAGTCTTTACTCTTGAACACAAGGCCCTTCTGGCCTGATGGGACGTGAAAGCTTGGCCCAGGTTTACCCACGGAAATTGGCCAATCCTAGGCAAGCGGGCAAGTTGGACTGTGAGTCAGATTCCCACTGAGGAATGTTCCCGGCACACAATCTTCTCCCGTGGCTTACTTCCCACCTCCTGATGTCAAGCACAAGAGGATATGTGAGCTGAGATAGCTCTGGAGAATTCACAGATTACTGTTGTATACGTGAAAAGCCTAACTTCTCGTTCTTCACTCTAGTCTCTCCTTTCCCCCCCCAAGTTACTTTGATTGCATTAAACATGGATTCGAGTTTTTAATAAATTATCATACTTATTAAGAAGAAGATGATAATCAATAGATGAAGGATGATACCAAGGGCATCTAATAGTTCAAATATCACAGAAAAAAAAACCCACCACCACCACTTTTTAACTTTCCTGGACGAGAAGGCAAAGCAAATGTAAAAAGAAAGAAAAAGAAATAAGAATGTTTGCAAAATAAGGCATTGACATGTGGCGGACACTTCCCACGAACTGGGTTGTCAGGGCTCAACGACAGGCACAGGGAGGTTTAAGGTGATTGGAGCTCTATTTCCCCAAGTACTGATGAACATCAATGACACATGAGATCTGTATCCAAGAACAGAATGTCACCCACATGCCTTCCCTCAGGACCTGGATTTCTGGTAAGAGCCTTACACTATGTTTTCAATCTTGTTTCTCTGTGGTTCAGTGTCTTGCCCAGGGCCATAGAGCTCCTGTTGGTCTGCGACCACTCAGAATAGCACGGCTGACCCAAGAACATTCACTGGGTCATTCTTCACCCCGTGTGAGTCATTGTTGAATAATGTAAACTTGAACTTTACAGTACTAAATCTGATGTAAATGATCCAAAAGGAACCGAGGGGGAAAACAAGCAGCAAAACAAATAAGGGAAGTAATGAAATGAATGTATCGACTCTGGAGAAAATGTGCTAAAATACCTCCAATGTGTGTTAAGTTGTCATAAGAGTTGAAGTATGTACATTTCTTATGTTGAATGAAAGCTATGGAACATGATTGGAACTTTGTTGACTATTATAAAGAAATAAAACTACTCCAAACATGTCATTGACTCTACATCAAAGAAGCAAGAGCCCTGGCCAGTTTGGCTCAGCGGTTGGAGCGTCGGCCTGCGGTCCAGAGAGACCCGGGTTCAGTTCCCGCTAAGGGCGCATACCTCGGCTGCAGTTTGTCCCCGGCCCTGGTCGGTCGTGTGGGTGGCAACCACTCGATGTGTTCCTTTCACATAGATGTTTCTCTCTCTCTCTGTGTTCCTCTCTCTCCCTCCCACTCTACCTGAACAAAAAAATGGGAAAATGTCCTCGGGTGAGGATAAAAAAAAAAAAAGAAGCAAGAAACTTGTAATGTGGATGACAAAGGGGCCACATACCAAACCTGACAAGTTCAGGAAGGCCTACCTGGTGGCCTTACAAACTCAGAGACCTAAAGTAACCACTTGGGATTGTCTGAACATAAAAATGTCGAACTAAAAGTGAGTCATGGTGGGTAGTCACACCCTAGGCCTGTAGCTTTCTTAGCAAAGGTTAATCTTAAGTGAACCTGACTGTTGGTCATTTTGTATGTAAGATAGCATACCTTTGAGTCATCTCCTTTTCCAGACCCCTCAGGGCACATTGCAAAAAAGTAACTACGCAACTACTACCACCCTGGGCGTGTATAACAGAGAGAAAAATTTGAGCTAAAAGTGATACCCAAGATCCTAGGAAATAGCTTACGAAAACAATTCTTATATACAAATCAGTTCAGGCAAAGAAAATAACAGAGGTTGCCTACTGAAATCCCAACACTTTTAAGACCTCTTCTGGCCAGTAAATGGTGACAGAAAATTCAAGAATAAATAACATCTGGGAAAAAAAACAAAAGTGCATAAAATAATCATACATTTATTTGGACTTAAAAAAATTAAAACAAAATTATTTCACTGGATCAGATGAAAAATTTCTGTAACTTAAGGACCTCGTTTTTTTCTCTTGTCTGTTCGTGTGCAAATGAAGGGAAAATGTAAAAATCTCAATACATACTTCAAAGCAGCAAGTAAATCTTTTCTTTTGTGGCAGGAGGAGAGGAAGAAATGCCTTCCTTTCTAAATATAAAGAAAAATTGGACCATATGATTTCCAGAAGTAATATCTTGTCACTCATCTGTCCAAGTAATTGAACTTTATTGGGTGTCATATGGTCATTCTTCCATCAAGGTCCCCTTTTGTTCCCATTTACACTAATTTTGAGGAATATGGATGCCAATGAACTTAACCAATCAAACTAAACTAAAGTAAAAAACTTATCAATATTTGCAACCTCTAAGGCAGACCAAAGTATATTGTATTCTTATCTAGTCTACTATTACCTATTGTACTTTATATCATTATATATAATCTACATAATTAACCAAGAGTATATTATAGTATTTATATACTTATTAGACAATAAAATCTTATATATTAGTAAATATCAACCCACCAGTAAAAGCTTTATACTCCTGGCAGAAAACTAGGCACAGGACTTTCTTGCCTGGCCCAGGGGATTGGAACTGAAGCACAGACAGTCCTGTGCAGGACCGAGCTCTGGCCTTTGGCTTACTGTTCAGACGCAGAGTCGAGACTCTTCCCACTCATGACCTCAGAGGGTTTTGCTTTTGCTCAGGGGTCTGAGCCCACAGCCTCCTCTGTTCCACAGTGTGAGTGTCCTCTCAGCTCGGCCTTTAGAAGGAATTCTGCTCTCTCCCTCTTGCCCTTGGGTGCTTCTTAGTGGTGGCAAATGGACTTTTCATCTTCCTATTTCATTTTCTGTCTAATCGTTTTCTAAAAATTCTTTCTTAGCTCCTTATATCCCTGACAGATGTAAACAGCCTCACCTGACATGTCTCTCTTTAACCCCCTGAAGACAAATCCAT
Source organism: Molossus molossus (assembly GCF_014108415.1). Taxonomy (NCBI): domain Eukaryota; kingdom Metazoa; phylum Chordata; class Mammalia; order Chiroptera; family Molossidae; genus Molossus; species Molossus molossus. The sequence goes on from NW_023425346.1 coordinate 95,575,041, forward strand.
CTGCCTTCAGATGCCTCCCTGATGGTCCCTTAAACTATTACAAATACCGAAGAGCCCTCAGTCACCAGTGGATTCAGATGTCTCCAAAGTTTAGTCTTTTGCCCTAGACACACATTGCCTGGTGGAGAAAGGGAGATATTTTTTCTTATGCCACCTCTTCTTACCATTGGCAGGTCTCGGAGGATAGGTAGCTCCTCGGGGTTTCCATAAACACCTGCTTACCTTTTGTTCTCTAACTTGTCAACATCATCTCACGTATCCTCTCCCCTCCGGGCACCAATCTGTGGACCATTAGATCCCAAGCTGGCAAACCCAAGGTTTTGTGTACTTCAGAATCATACAAGGAAGATTTTTATAAGACGGGTGCCCCTCCACCGCCCATGAAAGCCCTAATTTGGTGGGTTTCGGTGGTGCCAAGTGAGAGGGCTTCAGTGGTCCTCACATGTCAGCTTACATCAAAATAACCTGGGAGCTTTAGCATCTACCCAGACACCATCCTCCACCCGAGGGGTCTGATGAATAAGGGCAAGGATCGGCCATCAGCTTAGCATTGTCTCATCATGTCTAACACGCATCAGCGAGAGGTCTAGGATGGTGTACAGACTGAGCAACGCCAGGGGCAGTGACATCTACATAGAAGATTGATTCTTACCTCCCTTGCAAAAGAAGCATCTAATAACTATTGAGTACATGGATGGGTGACATGTAAAAAAAGTCTTTCAAAACCGTCTTATTCCCTTCTGGGTAGCAAAAAAAAGTTAAAACTTAGAAACAGACCTAAGTGAGAGAAAGCTGGTTGGCTGACGCATGGCCCACAGAGCTGTCCACTTTCTCATCCCAAAACTGTGCCTACGTGACATGGCAGAGGAACTTTGCAAGTGTGATTAAAGATTTCTTTCTTTTTTCTTTTTCTTTTTTTAAAAGCAGCTTTATTGGGGTATAACTGACATGTAAAATGGCATGCTATTTAACAGCGTATCTTGTAATTTGCTATTGTGAAAGTATTCCCCCATCTAGTTAATGAATACATTTATCCCTTCACATATTATTCTTGGGTGTGTATGTGAAAACATTTAAGTTCTATTCTCTTAGCAAACGTCAACTACAGTCATCCCTTGGTATCTTTGAGGGACTAATCCCCATCGCCTCGTGGATCCCAAAATCTGCGAACGCTCAAGTCTCTCGTATACAATGAAATACTATTCGCATGTAACCTATGCACACACTCCTGTATACTCTCTAGATCACTCATAATCCCTAACATGATGTCTGCTGTGGAAATAGTTGTTATACTGTATTGTTTAGGGAATAAGGACAAGAAAAGAGTGTCTGTACATGTTCAGGACAAAGGCCACCATGGTAAGCCTAACTACCCAGGACAAGTCACATTTTCTCAGGTATTTTTGATCTGCAGTTGGTTGAATCCTTGGATGCAGAACTCATGGATACAGAGGGCCGACCGCCTATAGTACAGTGTTATCAACTGTAATCGCCAGGTTTTTCTTTGTGTCCTCAGGCTGCAAGTGTGTTCCTTTGGCAACCTCTCCCTGTGTGTCCCACCCGCAGCCCCTGGCAACCCCTTTCCTGCTGTGTTTGTGAGTTTGACCTCTTTTTTCTAGATTCAGGACCATAGTGAGGAGAGTATCCTGGATGATCTGGGTGGACCCGATGTAATTAATCACGTAGATCCTTACAAGGCAGAGAGGGAGGGAGGGGTGGAGTCAGAGGAGAAGTGAGGATGGAAGCCAAGGTCAAACCAGCGCGGCTGCGGGAAGGTGCTGTGGGCCCAGGAGCGTGGGGAGCTTGTGCGGGGGCAAGAACAGGAAGGACATTCTCCCCGAGGGCCTCCTCAGACTGCGGCCCTACCAGCACCTTGGGTTTAGCCCAGTGAGACCCACTTTGATCTCCTGACCCTCAGAACTGTAAGGTAATGAGTGTGTGTTGTTTCAGCCAGGAAGTTTGTAGTTCTGTGTTGCAGCAGCGATAGAAAACCAATATACCTTTCAGCCGATGATCCACGGGAAGGAACTCCAGGCAGGGGGGTGAAGTCATTTGCTATTGCTGCGTAACAAGTAACCACACACACACTGGGCAACTGGAAACAACATCCATTTACTGTCTCCCAGTCCTGGAGGTCAGCAGTCAGGCAAGCTTGGCTGGGGTCTCTGCTTGGGGTTCCCACAAAACTGAAATCAAGGTCCTGGCCAGGCTGGGCTTTCATCTTGGAGGGATCACTTCCCAGTTCACTCAGGTCGTTGGCCAGACTGGGTTTCTTGGGAACCAGTCCCCTTACCTTGCTGGCTCTGAGCCAGGGGAGCTCCCAGCTCCTGGAAGCCCCGACATTTCCTGCAATGCGCCCACTCACCCTCAAACCAGCACCGGCGCTTTGAATTCTTTCAGGCTTCACATTTCTAATGTCCCCTTCTCAGGGCAGCTGGGAACGCTCTGCTTTGCAAGGACTCAGGAGACGGGGTCGGGCTCACTGGGCAAGCTTCCTTGGCCATGTCATGTCACAGCCATGGAGTGACATCTCATCATCGTCACAGGTTCCACCCACACTTGAAGGGCAGGGAACGGTACCAGCACAGGTGTCATTCCTACAGTTCTTTTTGCCACAGGAAGATTCAACTATAGCCCTGGTCATCATTAAAAGTGACGATCTTCCCAGCCCAGGCCCTGGGTGCCTCTCCTGAGGACTATAGGGAAGCAACCAGGGGAAGGAACTCTGTGTCAGGGTGGGGCTGACCTTATGTTAGCTGTGGGTGAAAAGATAAGGGACTTTGGGTTAGGCTGGGGGTGAAGAATAAGAGGTTGAAATGAAAAATAAAAAATAAAATTGTTCACTGACTTTAATAATAGACCTTTCCATAGTCTTGATTTTTTTTTTTTTTTTGGATGAGTACATTTTACTAGTACTCACTTGTTTTGGCAGAAATGTCCACAGTTGTCCACAGGGCCTAAGTCAAACCACCCTGTGTTCTAACTTTCCTCCTTTGTTTTTTTGCCCTTTCTTAGGACTGACCGCTCCCTTATCAGAAGACTAAAAAAGTCTACCCAAAGTCCCATGGTGAGGTCAGATTCCCATGCAAATAAAAGAAAACAGGAAGAAGACCAGAGACAGATGAAATCTTTCTTAAGCAAGGCCTTTATTTTCTTTAAGCAGTGGGGTCCTATTTATTTGATTCATTTTTGGTTTTAAAAAAAAAATCATTGAACTTTAAAAATCCCATTCATTTTTCTGTGGCTTAGAAATCTTCTGAGAGCCAGCCGATCCTTCAGCCACTGTCCCCTCTGTAGTTCTTATTCTGTGTCTCATCTACAGGGTTTTGTAACTGTCCCTGCAAAGTGATTCGAACAGGGATCACAGGAGTCACTTCTCACCTCATTTTGTCCCGAAGTTTTGCCGCCACCCAGCCCTCCCCCAAGCCGGTGCAGGAGCATGGTGCTGTTTTTGTTTTATCTGGTTAATGTACTCTGGTCCCATGGCTGCGGCCATGAGCATCAGCTAAGCAACTTTCGTAACCCTCACTTTCTGTCATTTCCTGCCGTGTCCTGAATCTTCACAAGGTTATCCAGTTTGAAATTGCTGACTCATTCCGCCCATTCACCTGAACAGAAAGGTTTTCGCTCCCTCTCCTGAAAGCAAATTGGTTGATGATTAGATCTTTAATATTTCTCTCTGCTCCCAACTTGCCCATGAAAATCTGAAGAGTGATGAGTGGGGATGGCTACATCGTGTCTCTTCAAGACCTTCCATGATACCTTTGTTAAAGGAGCATTCCACGTTCTGTGCTAAGTGAAATCAGTCAGATGGAAAAAGTCAAGAACCATATGATTTTACTCACTGGTGGGATGTAAAACAGAAAGCAACAATAGAATAAATGAGGCAAATAAACAAAAACTCGTAGACACGGACAACAGTATGGTGGTTAGCAGAGGGAAAGGGGCTGAAGGGAGGTAGAAGAAGGTAAAGAGGGTCAAATATATGGTGACAGAAGAAAACGACTTTGGGTGGTGAGCATACAATGAAATATACAAATTATTATTATTATTATTATTATTTTTGTTCAGGTAGAGTGGGAGGGAGAGAGAGGAACAGAGAGAGAGAGAGAAACATAGATGTGAAAGGAACACATCGAGTGGCTGCCACCAGCACAACCGACCAGGGCCGGGGACAAACTGCAACCGAGGTACGCGCCCTTAGCGGGAACCGAACCCGGGTCTCTCTGGACCGCAGGCCGATGCTCTAACCGCTGAGCCAAACCGCCCAGGGCTACAAATTATTTATTACAGAATTCTAAACCTGAAACCTATATAAACTTATTATATATTATCTTATATAATCAATGTCACCCCAATACACTTAATAAAAATTGTTAAAAAGAGCATTCTGGAGGTGTTTTTATCTACAAACATGTAAAATAGCTGCTCAGAATTTCATTTCCACGTATGAACATGTAACGCAGACCTGGACGTCTCTTCACGACACAGTTGAGGTAGGAATGAGGTCACACTCTTCTTCTGTTACTCTTGTGTGCTCCTCGCTCTAAGCTTATGGTACTTATTCAACACAAACATTTTCTCATTTTCCAACTTCACATGGCGGTCACTGGTGGTGGGATAGTGTTTGGAAATCTAGGAAGAGCTGAATTCTTTCTGCTCCTCAAGCAGGCTTCCTTTCACGGGGCTCTCAACAGAACCAGAAAAATGAGAACCCTTTTACCATTTCATTACAAACTGTCCCGAGGCTCAGTTTCTCCACAGTGAAGCATCAGGAAAAGCTCAGAAGCCCGCCTGTCCCCACCCCAGGTTTGAGAGCACCTGTGTGAAGAGGAGAGAGTCAGGGGACAAGATGCCAGGGTCTGGTCAAAGACTCAGGCTCTGCTTACACTGACCAGCCAGCTGCAAGAAGAAAAGAAATGTGTGTGTGTGTGTGTGTGTGTGTGCGTGTGCACAATTTGAGATACAGCTTCCTTCTCCTCCTGCTTTTTCGCTACTGGCCTCTTTCCATCCTTAAAATGCACCACCTTCTTTTCTTTCTCTGGACACTGCATGGGTTAATAATGGTCTTTTCCAAAAAGTTTCTTTCTCCTCAACTTCAGGTCCTAACTGAGAGCTCTTCTCCACCCTTCCTAGACAGTGTCATTCCTGGCCCTCTCCACTGTGAGCCTATTCCATATTCTTGATAGCACAACCAAAAAAGTACATGTGTTCATGGCCTGGCTCTTACTTTAGAAAGTCAGGGGTACTGTCTTATTCACTGCTGTATCCTCAGCACCTAACACAGTGCTTGGCTCATGGCAGAAGCTCAGCAAGTACTGGTTGACTGGTTGCCAGGGACTCCATTCACCAAAATATATAACCCAAACAGTGTCTTGAAATCTGGCCAATCAGATATGCACTACCTCGTCTAGGAGGGTACCGAGGGAGAAGGTGCAAAGGTGTTTTTGTACCAGTTATTTACTTTACATAACAAATTATTCCAAAAAGTAATGGCATACAACAATGAACATTTATAGTCTCAGTTTCTGTGGTCAGGAATTCAGAACTGGCTCGGCTGGATAGCTGGGTAGTTCTTGTTCTGGGTCTCCCGTGAGGTTGCAGTTACAATGCTGGCTGGAGTGGTAGCCGTAAAGGTAATGGAACTGGAGGACCTGCTTCCAAGATGCTCACTCACATGGCTGTGGGCGGGAGACGTGGTGCTTCCCCACACAGACCTTGCTGTGGGGCCACAAACATGTCCTACCCCTCTGGAAGCGGGCTTGTTTTGATCCTATGATACAGAGAGAGGCACAAGTCGCAAAGTCTTTTATGACCTGGACTTGAAAGTGACATACCATCACTCTGCCCTATTCAGGAGTCACGCCGACCAACCCTGGTATAGTATGGGCGGGAACTACATAGCGGTGTGACTATTAGGAGGCAAGAATTTGGGGACCTTCTTGGAAGTACCTGCCACGTCGTTCTTTGCCCTTGCATCGCTTAGGTTTTTTTCTGTCTGCAGAACTGACTTGCTGTGAGAGACAAGGTTGGAGCAGACCAGGGAAGTGAATACTGGAAACTTAACCACTGTTAGGAAGAGGGTGAATGAGCCGGTATGAAAAGTGCAGAGAAAATTCCAGAGCAAAGTGTCTTGGCAGTGACATTCATGTTGATGCCGCCGAGGCCGAGGTCAAGGTGTGGAAGTCAGGAGGGTGGGTGGAAATGCAGAGTAACCTAGAAGTAAAAACATGCCTGGAGAGGAGGTTGTCCATCACAGTCTTCCTTGCAGAAAGGTCTGGTCATGTGAGTAGATTCTGGCCAGCAGGACTTCAGTAGACATTATGTGTTAAATGTATGTAATGTCCTTAAATGGAGTGTCCTTAGCCCTGGCTGGCGTAGCTCAGTTGGCTGGGCATCATCCTGTGCACTGAAGTGTTGCCGGTTCAATTCCCAGTCAGGGCACGTGCCTGGATTGCAGGCTGGTGGGAAGGAGGCAGCTGATGTTTTGTTCTCACGTCAGGGTTTCTCTCTGTCTAAAAATTAATAATAATAAAAAAATTTTTTTTTAAAATGAAGCATCCTTAAATCTTCCCTTTTCCTCCTTTCTGTGGGGTGGAATATGGACACTGACGAGAGCCTTCATGCTGGACCCCGAGCCAACCAGGAGCGCGGGCCACTGAGAAGGAGCAAGGAGGCAGAGTCGGGGAGCGAAGCTGCAGGTCCCCGGCGGCCTTGGGACGCCTACTTCGACTTTCATATGGGAGAGAAATACAGTTCAATCTTCTTTCCTATCCTTTGTCATGTGTAGCCAAACCTGATTGTAAGAAATGTAGGCAGTTTGTACAATTTCCCCAGGGAATGTTGAGCTGCTTAATGTCTTAAAACTCAACTATGTTCCCGGCCTTGAAGGTGTAATATTTTCACTTATTCAAGATTTTACTCGTTCAAGATTGTGGAATAAGAGTCCTACAAACCAGCAGAGTGGGCTTGGGGCTAGAACACAGTTGCAGGTAAACGCCATCGGGAAACTCCTTGGCATTCTGGGGCAAAATGCTGCTGGTGAACATGGTCAAGGCATCTGAACTCGAGCCAACATTGTCACCTCCCAGGACAGGCTGTGCATTTAACTCATCCTGGTGCGCTGTGGAGTTATAGGCAAAACTGACCAGTGGAGGATATGGGAACAGTTTTGGGGGGAAGTTTTTCTGGAATAGTCAAGGAGGCTCTCCAGACCATACTGATCCATCTCCTGAATCCATTTCACCATGTGAAGATGTTTCTGAATAAATAAACACTCTGAAAAGTTGCAAATACATCAGTCATCCATACTTTAGCGATAATTGCTTTAACCAGACCAACAATGAGTGGCAGGCAGTTTCAAGGGAATGGAGCTAGTGAGAAGATGATGGTGGGGAGGAAAAGGTGGCCACTCATTTGGGAGAAGACAGGCTTGAACAGGACTTGGGGGTTCAGCCTGCAGGGCTGGATAGAAAGGAGTGTGAGAAAGGTTGGGAAAGGCTCGGTCTGCTTCCCCACTTGGCTGAGGGCTCCATCGGGGCGAGTATGCTCTGAACATCATCTTAGTGGTGCCCTGGCCCGTCTCTGGGGCCTGGGGGTGCCCCAGCTGCCGTGTCAGGACTTGTCTGGAGGCTGTGAATCATGGCCCACTCTGGGCTGGCCTGAGCCCGTATGCTGCCTAAGGCAGCCATTTAGTGAGTGCTACTGATGGGAAACTGAGGCTAGTGAATTTAGGTAATTCGCACTGCTCACAAACTGCCAAGCAATCTGGGTCCTACCTCAAAATGCAGGGCAGCCACGGGCCTTTTCATCAGCTGTCCTTTGCTCTTCCCAGTAGCTAGTGGAGAGACAAGAGGAAGCAAGGGATCAGAACCGCCAGATTCCTAGTGTGGAAGGACACGCACATAGCTGGGCCCTTCCTCCCACTTGGTCTCTGCCCCTGGTCCCCTCCCCTCTCCCCCCTGCATCTTTTCTAGCATTCTTGGGGATGTTACGTGCTTTCCAAATTTGGCTGCGTAGGGAAATTTGGACGATACAGATCCCAGGCTCCAAGCCCAGGACACTCTAAATCTGATGGCTCTGGTGATTGTGGTCGGCAGCCCAAGCAGAGTCTAGGAGGAGACTGGGGTACGAAGAAGCCTCAGACATCTCTTCTCAGGTGCAAAGGCCTTCAGTGTGTCCAATATGGTCCCCCAAAACACCACTCCTGTGTAAAGCCAATGAGATGCATTGAGAGAAACTCCATCCTGTCAGGTGGCCGACCATGAAAATTAAATTTTTTTTTATCCTCGCCAGAGGACATTTTTTGATATTTTGTTCAGATAGAATGGGAGAGAGAGAGAGAGAACATCGACATGAAAGGGACGCATCGAGTGGTTGCCACTCACACGACCCAACCAGGGCCGGGGACAAACTGCAACCAAGGTATGTGCCCTTAGCGGGAACCGAACCTGGGTCTCTCCAGACCGCAGGCCGACGCTCTAACCGCTGAGCCAAACCGGCCAGGGCGAAAATTTAATTTTTTTAACATACCTAAAAACCAAGCATTCTAAAAGATGTTTCCTCGGTTTCCTTGAAAAGTTTATTCTAAGAAAACAGAAAGGTAGATAAAGTTTGCCTTGGTCTTCCTTCATCACTGTTTTCTTCTGAGCAGGTGTTCAGGACTTTTCACTGGGTTCCACAGACGCTCCGAGCAAGGCTTCCTGCACCCCTTCCCAACCTGTGCGTTATCAGCTCTGCCTCTTCCTTCCCTCTCCACCTTCTTCATCTCCACATTCACCGGAAATTCAAACATCCTTGTGTTCACTTAGACCGAGAGAGGAGAGCGGTTGCAAAGCAAGCTAATAAATAGATGTCCTTTGATTTGCTGGCGAGTACATCCCTGGAGAGCGCCACACTTCCTGAGCTTCCTGTCACCTACTCTGTTTTCTTACGGGTTGATCTTACAGTCTTAGTAAGAGGCCGTATGCTAAAGAACTCAATAATTCCCTTGAGAAGAATCAAGAAGTGATGCAATGACTACAATCCAGGAAGCCTAGTATTTTTGAAGTCTAGCTATTGGACACTAAAGATACGTAAAAGTGGAGTTAAGGACAACAAGCCAGATATTCAGTGTCACTCTGAATCTATGACCTTGAAATATATATAGATAAATGTATAAAATTTTAATTTTATTTTTCATTACCTTTTATCCCCTCTATGCCCTCTTCCACCTCCTCCATCTCCCTGCAATCACCACGCTGTTGTCCATATCCATGAGTTGAAATATTTTTAAAGTAATTGCATGCTGTCTCTACTCACACAATGTGGCAGTTGTATGTATTGCATGTTCATTCAAGGGTGGTGGGAAAATAAGCAGAGTGCCTTCCTGAGTATTGCCATTCTGAGAAAGAGCTGTGCGATGGGTCGGTCAAAGTCAAACTCTAGCCCTGGCCAAGTAGCTCATATGGTTAGCGCATCATCCCGATATGCTAAGGTTGCAGGTTCGATCCCCAGTCAGGGTACATACAAGAAATCAACCAATGAATGCATAAATAAGTGAAACAACAAATCCATCTTTCTCTCTCTCCTTTCCTCTCTCTAAAATCAAACTAAACTTAATTTAAGAACACTGTGATGGTGCGGGAGGTACTAGGAAGTTTGCTTATGAACCTAGAACGTTAGGGTCAGACAGGAGTTTACAGAGTGTATTTCTCTTGCACCGACAGCAGTATTGGTTTACCATCTCTGAGCGCCGTCAGCCCCAGGCTCTGATGATTGCTGTGTGTTGACGGCTGGGGACAGATCAAACACTTTCAAAACAAAAGGAGAAGAGCTGACCTTGGGTCTCCTCCAGAGCCTTCTTTCTGTGCCCTTTAGTAATCAGCGAAACGGAACCAATTTCTGATGGCCAAGGACCTCACCAGTGTTCCCAATGGGAGATTGGAGTGCTGCATTTATGGAAGATGTCCTCAGATCCTAGGAGACCAGCTGTTTCCCAGAACTATTCTTTGTGTGGGACACACCACCACAGATAAAAACCAGACTTACAGGATGGTGTCTTATACCCATGACATGGTGAACAAGGCCAACTAAAAGTCCCCAGAATACCCATCCTGCTAGTAGGAGTCACAGGTTCACACACACTGTTAGGTAAGACCTGTTTGTGAATAGTAGGCAGCAGTAAGATGCCCCTTTGATTGTTGCCCCACTGGGTTCTCCAATGTCTGTATGTCCACAGTCTTTTCTCTACTTGGCTACTGTGATCTGGATATCACATAATGGCTTGAAGTCCTCTGGCAACTCATTTCCCCCAGACTCCACTTGGACTGCCAACATGTACTTGCTGTGACACTCGCTGAAAGGTTCGTCCTGCCACACAGGTTTTTATTTTTAATCCAAACGTTCCCATAAGTCACGAGGTACTAGATTTTTCTCTCCCATGACATACACCTTGATTGGCACTCTGTGTTTATAATAAAGCTGTATTTTAGGAGCGTATTGAAAACAGGCCCCGAACCACCAAACCTGCAGAGTTTAAGTTCAACCCATGAGCATAAGACAGGAGCTCAGTCTGTCCTTGGACCTTCTTGGTGCTGGCCAGGCAGAGACATGGGTTTTGAAAGGAGGCGCCCTAGCTTCTCCTTGGGTCAGGCTCCAGGCTACAGTGGGGGTTGTTGGAGGCCTCACAGCCTTTGCAGAATCCTGGGTGGGTCCCTGAGGTGCTATTGCAAAATCAAACTAGGGCAAGAGATTTTTTTCTCTTTTTTTTGGTACATGCCCCTAGCGGGAACTGAACCCGGGACTCTGGTCTGCAGGCCGATGATCCAACTGCTGAGCCAAACTAACCAGGGTAAGAGATTTTTTTCTCATACATCACTTTTTATCAGATGAACTTGTAATCAGTTGTTTTCCCTTCATATCATGCCCTGTCCTTCTCAAAGCACATTCACATACAGCACGCCTCCCCTTCACTGCCGTGAGTAGACATAAAGACACAAAGGGGGTGAAAGCATGAAGAAAAGAGCTGCCTAGGACATGATGACCCCATCTGCATCTCAACCCTACAACCCCTTCACCACCATCTGCTAGCAGGCCACTGGGACAAACCTCATCGGCCATTGTTAGAAAGCTACGACCTCTCCAGGTCCTCCCTCGTCTTCCAGACTCTCATCCACACACACGACTTGGATAGCCTCATCTCCACGCTCCCAAACCAAAACCTTTCCATGGGACCCTCCAAAATTCAACATCAGTCATCAACAAAATTTCCTATCTCCTTTACCTGAAATATCCTCTCACCTTGTACCCTCTCTGAATCCTGGTTCCACCCAAGGGCACTACTTTCTCTTGAGTTGTGTCTGTTCTGTCTCCCTCAGCTACTGTACTTGTCTGAAAACTACCAATTTGGTTAAATGCAACTTGTTGAAATTTGAAAGCCTGCATGGGGGAGCAGGAAGTGGTTAGAGAAAGACACATCTGTGTGAATGGCTCCATTTGAATCCCAGCCACCAACTTCATATGACCCAAGCAAGCCCACATGCGTAGGGGTCTGTTCACTTACACACACTGCTCCGTGATGGTCACAGTCCCACCCCTTCTGTTTTTGGCTAATGTCTCTGATTTTTATTTCACCAAATGGTGAAAGGAATCAGGCACCAACTGGCCTCTGCCTGTGCCTTCCCTCCAGAACTATGGAAGAATAACTTTGTTCTTGTGGAAGATAAGCCCACCCCTCCCACTATTTCCCGGGTCCCATCCTCTCCCCAGAGCACTGCACTAAGACTTGTTATCTCTCTAGCAACACTTTCACTTCCCCTCTTTATGCATTATACCCGTCAGTATGCAACACTGGAACATTTCCCAACTGAAAACAAAAACAGCACCGTGCTCACCACCTCCTTCCTAGGCACCATTGCTCTGTTTCCTCTTTACTGGGATAAAGTTAAGGTATTGCCCAGGATTGCCCATAGGGTCCTCATCAAAGCTCACTGAATGTTGGCAGAATTCAGTTCCTTGTGTCACAGGACTTGGTCCCTGTTTTCCTTCTAGCCATTTTCTGGAGACCTCTCCCAGCTCCTGGAGGCACCCACAGTTTCTTCTCTGTGGCCTCAGAGTCAGTTCACATCCTGGAGGTTTGCTTTCTGCAGGTCAGTTGGAGTATATCTCTCTAACTATTTTCTGACTGAAAGAAAACTTTATTTTTATAGAGCTCGAGATTAAGCCAGGTTCACCAAAGAAATCTCCCAAAAGTTTAACTGATGTGAGACCTTAATTACATCTGCAAATTTCATAGCAGTATCCTAGTACTTAGTATTTAGATTAATCTTTGACTGAATAACTGGGAGAGATATGTCTATACCAAGGGCCAGAATATTGGGGACTATTTTAAAATTCTGTCTACTCCAGGAATACAAATTACAAAACAATTTATTCTTTCTTCTGGGCTGACATAGCCCATTCAGGGTGGGTGGAGAATTCAACCAATGAAGCTCAGCTGCTTCTCGACCCCCCACTTGCCCCTTAGATGGGTGCCTTTGCGCAAAGTACAACCTGTAATCTCTCCATGACGACTCTGCCATCTCCTGTACTCTCTAACTGAGTATGTCCTACCACACCACTAACATTACCCTTTTCAAAGTCCAGTGACTTCATGTTGCCAAATCTAATGCTGGGTGCTCATCGTCAGGGATTAAATATTTGTGTTCCTACAAAATTCATAGGTTGAAATCTTAATCCTCAATGTGATGGTATTAGGAGATGGATCTTTGGGAGGTAATTAAGTTTAACTGAGGTCATTAAGGTGGGGCCGTCATGATGAAATTAGCATCCTTATAAGAAGAGGAAGAGATAATGGAGCCCTCTTTCTCTGACATGTGAGGACAAAGTTAAAAGTTGGCCATCTACAAACCAGGAAGTGTGTTTTCAACAGGAAAAAAAAAAATCTGCTTGCATCCTGATCATAGACTTTCTAGCCTCTAGCACTGTGAGAAATGTCTGTTACTTAAGCCACTGGGTCTGCAAATTTTAATATAGCAGTCTGAGCTGATTAAGATAACACCTGATTGATAGCATCATTTGACAGTCAACCACTCTCTTCCTCTGAACGTACTTTCTAATCTTTGGGACACTCTTCCCTTTTGGTTCTGTTTTTGTCAGCCTCAGTTGCAGATTTCTGTTCATCTCACTTTCATCTAAACCCTGGGTGCTCCTTAGGGCTCAGTCCTTGGACATTTGGGAAACATCGGTATTCAATGGTGTTTAAAAGCAAGGAGAAGAGAAAAGGCCTACTTTCTGTTCACATTTGTACATCCAGCTGGTTCCTGGACTGTTGGGCATTTGCAATTGTACCATAGTTGCTGTCTTGAAGTTAACATGTCCCACACCAAACTCATGTATCACACCATGACAAAAAACAATATCAAAAACAACTAAAAAGTCTGGCTGGTGTGGCTCAGTGGTTGAGCACTGACCCATGCACTAAGAGGTCACTGGTTCAATTTCTGGTCAGAACACATGCCCAGGTTGAGGACCTGATCCCCAGTTGGGGGCATGCAGGAGGCAGCCAATCGATGTTCTCTCTCACTGATGTTTCTATCTTTCTCTCCCTCTTACTTCCTCTCTTTCTAAAATCAATGAGGGGGGCCAGCCAATATGGCTTAGTGGTTGAGTGTCAACCCATGCAACAAGAGGTCACCAGCTTGATTCCCGGTCAAGACACATGCCCAGGGTGTGGGCCTAATCCCCAGTGGGGGGCATGCAGGAAGTGGCAAATTGATGTTCTTTCTCATTGATGTTTCTATCTCTTTCTCCCTCTCCCTTCTCTTTTCTGTAAAATCAATAAAGGGGAAAAATTGTTTTTTAAAAATAATAAAATCAATAAGGGGATAAAGAACAAAAACAAACCCCCAAAGCCTGTTCCCCTGGAAATATTTTCCTTTTAATAAATTGCAATTTTTTTTTTTTTTTTTTTTAGGCTAAGAAGTATCAAAATCGAGAGAAAAAATGGCAGCAGAGTGAATGAAAGCTACACAGACAATCTCCCAGGACCAAATGGGAATTACAACTAAAATAAAGACAAATCATCAAAAAAGAGCAACAGAAAAGCAGCGGGATAGGACAATATAATCAGGGACACTGGTAGGATCTGTGAAGCATGAGAGGGTGGCTGGCTGGCAGCCCACGAACAGAAGTGGTCTTAGTTATGAACAGTGCCCTTGGGGTTAAAATACCAAGCCTGTTCCACAGAACAGAGGGCCAGAACAGAGCATTGAATTGGCTACAGCCACTCACCTGGGGCTCTGGCACAGGGAGGGTGGACTGGACAGCAACTCTGTGGGGACACCCGGGATTTGGAGGGCACTCAGAGATTTTTGAGTTGCAGCCACAAAGGACAGTGGCCAGCTTGCTCCTTCCCAGAGCTGTGGGGAAAACCAGCATCCCCTCCCTCGGAGATTCAGCCCCGTCCAGGTAAGGCAAAGAAATGCAAATTGAGGCTCATTAACAACCAGCATCTGTCCCACCCTCTGGAAATCCTCTTATGCAGAACACCAGGGCTACATTTCAAGGCACTGAGTAACTGAGACTAATAGCATCCAGGCAAAAAGCTAAAGGATAATTGAACCTTTCCTGAGCTTGCAAATCTACCCAGGAAAATAAGACTTGACAGTGGTGTTTAACGTGGGCCCTCCCACGCTCATCCAACCCCAATAGAGGGAGCAACAAACAGCAGAACACCAATACCCACAGGAAAAATTTGGCAGGCTCCAAAACCCACTGAGATAGCCAAAATGGTGAAAAAAAGAAACAAATCCCAAATGAAAGAACAAGAGAATTCTATGGAAGATAAGATAAATAAAATGCAATTAAGCAACTTATCAGAGGTAGAGTACAGAGCTATGATCCTGAGGAAGCTCAACAGCATGAGTAAGAGCATCAGCACCATGAGTAAAGATATAGAAACATTGAAAAGCAATGAAGTGGAAATGAAGAATGACATAGCAGAAATAAAGAACACATTGAAAGGACTAACCACCAGAGTAGAGGAAGCTGAGGACCGGATCAGTGAATTAGAAGACAAGGTAGAAAAAAATCAACCAATCAGAAAACCAAATAAATAAATAAATAAATAAATAAATAAATAAATAAATAAAATATAGGAAGACAACTTAAGAGAACTGTGGGACAACTGGAAATGTAATAACATTCACATCATAGGAGTCTCTGAAGAAGAAAAAAATGAGGAAGGGTTAGAGAATATATTTGAAGAAACAGTGACAAAAAAACTTTCCTAACTTGGTGAGGAAGAAGGCATTCAAGTTCAAGAAGCACAGAGAACCCAAAGTAAGAAGAACCCAAACAGGCCCACACCAAGACACATAGTAATTAAAATGCCAAAAATTAAAGACAAAGAGAGAATCTAAAGGCAGCAAGAGATAAGCAACAGGTTACCTACAAAGGAACCCCATAAGGTTCTCAGCAGACTTCTTAACAGAAACACTATAGGCTAGAAGGAAATGGCATGAAATAATCAAGGTCATGAAAAACAAAGATCTGAATCTAAGACTACTTTATCCAGCAACACTATCATTCAATATAGAAGGTCAAATAAAGAGCTTCTCAGACAAAAAAAAAAAAGGCTAAAGGAATATATTAGCACAAAACCAGCACTGTAAGAAATGTTAAAAGGACTGCTGCAATTAGTTGAAGAAATAGGAAAAAAAATATATAACCACACTAAACAAAAATGGCAATAAATAAGTACATATTAATAATCACCTTAAATGTAAATGGTTTGAATGCTCTGATAAAAACACACAGAATAGCTGACTGGATAAGAAAGCATGACTCAAATATATGTTGTTTACAAGAGACCCACTTTACAACAAAAGACTCACATAGGTTGAAAGTGAAGAGATGAAAAAAAATCTCCCAAGCAAACAAAAAGGGAAAAAAAAACTGGGGTAGTAATACTCATATCAGATAAAATAGATTTCAAAATGAAGGTCATAACTAGAGACAAAGAAGGTCACTACATAATGTTGAAAAGATCTATCCAACAGGAAGATATAACTTTGGTAAACATATATGCATCCAACATAGGAGCACCAAAATATGTTAAAAATCTTCTGGAGGAGTTCAAAGGAAAAATCGACAGCAATACAATCATAGCAGAGGACTTCAACACCTCGATGACATCACTGAATAGATCTTCTAGACAAAAAATTAACAAGGAAACAGAGACTCTAAATGAAGCACTAGATCAAATGAATTTAATAGATATCTACAGAGAATTATACCCCAAAACGGCAGAATTCACATTCTTCTCAAGTGCACATGGGGCATTCTCAAAGACAGACCAAATGTTAGGGCACAAACTAAGTCTCTTCAAGTTCAAGAAGATTGAAATCATATCAAACATCTTCTCAGATCACAATAGCATGCAACTAGAAATCAATTGCAACATGAACATGCAAAGGCATTTGAAAACATGGAGGCTAAATGGCATGTTATTGAACAATGAATATGTTACCATGGAGATCAAGGAACAAATTAAAAAGTTCCTGGAAACCAATGAAAATGAACATACAACAACACAAAATCTATGGGATGCAGCGAAAGCAGTTCTGAGACGAAAGTTCATAGAACTACAGGCCTACCTCAAGAAACAAGAAAAATTTCTAACCTCACAACTTAAAGAACTAGAAAGCAAACAAAAAGAAAACCCCAGAGCAAGGAAAAGGAAGGAAATAGTAAAGATCAGAGCAGAAATAAATGACATGGAGACCAAAAAAACCATTCAAAGGATCAATGAAACAAAGAGCTGGTTCTTTGAAAAGATAAACAAGATTGATGGTCCCTTAGCTAGACTCACCAAGAAACAAAGAGAGAGGACCTAAATACGCAAAATCAGAAACAAAAGAGGAGAAGTAACAACTGACACCACAGAAATACAAAGGATTGTTAACAAATATTATGAACAATAATAGTATAACAAATTCGACAATCTAAGCAAAATGGAAAAATTTCTAGAAACACATAGTCTCCAAAACTGAACCAGGAATAGATAGAAAATTTGAACAAACTAATAACAACTAAGAAAATTGAAGATGTAATCAAGACTCTCCCAGCAAACAAAAGCCCAGGCCCTGATGGCTTCCTGGGGGAGTTTTACCAAACATTCAAAGAAAAACTAATACCCATTCTCCTCAAAGTACTCCAAAATATTCAAGAAGAAGGAAGACTTCATAACTCATGTAATGAGGCCAGCATAATTCTAATTCCAAAACCAGAAAAAGACACTACAAAGAAAGAAAACCAGAGGTCAATATCCCTGATGAACATAGACGACAAAATCCTGAACAAAATACTAGCAAATCTAATCCAGCAATACATCAAAAAAATTATTCACCATGACCAAGTGGGATTCATCCAAGAGATGCAAGGCTGGTACAATATTCACAAATCAATAAATGTGATACACCACAATATTCACAAATCAATAAATGTGATACACCACATAAACAAAATGAAAGATAAAAATCATATGATCATATCAATAGATGCTGAAAAAGCATTTGACAAAATCCAGCACCCATTTCTGATAAAAACACACAGCAATTTGGGAATAGAAGGATCATATCTCAACATAATAAAGGCCATATATGAAAGACCTACAGCCAAGAACAAGCACATAGATCAATGGAACAGAACAGAGAACCCAAAAATGGACTCAAAACATCATACTCAATGGACAAAAAACTAAAAACATTTCCCTTAAGAACAGGAACAAGACAAGGATGCCCACTTTTGCTACTCTTACTTAATATAGTATTGGAAGTGTTAGCCACAGCAATCAGACATAAACTTAAAATTAAAGGGATTAAAATTGAAAGGAGGAAGTGAAGCTGTCATTATTAGCAGATGGCATGATATTATACATAGAAAACGCTAAAGACTCCATCAAAAATCTACTACACTTAATAAATGAATTTGGGAAAGTAGCTTGACACAAAATTGACATCAAGAAATCAACAGCATTCTTATACACCAATGATGAACTCACAGAAAGAGAAACTAAAAAAACAATCCCATTTACCATCACAGCAAAAAAAAATGAAGATACCTAGGAATAAACTTAACCAAAGAAATACAGGACCTATTTGCAGAAAACTACAGGCCATTGAAAAAAGAAATAGAAGAAGATATAAAAGAGTGGGAGCACATACCTTGTTCATGGGAAGAATTAACATCACTAAAATGTCCATACTACCCAAAGAAATCTATAGATTCAGTGCAATTCCCCTCAAAATATCAATGACATACTTCACAGAACTAGAACAAATACTTCAAAAGTTCATATGGAACAACAACAACAACAAAAAACCAAATAGCCACACCAATCTTGAAAAAGAAGGACAAAGTAGGAGAGATCACAATACGGAATATCAGGTTATGCTTCAAAGCCACAGTAATCAAAACAGCCTGGTCCTGGCACAAGAACAAGCACATAGATCAATGGAACAGAACAGGGAACCCAAAAATGGACTCAAAACATTATGCTCAATTAATATTTGACAAAGGTGGCAAGAGCATACAGTGGAGTAAAGACAGCCTCTTTAATAAATGATGTTGGGAAAATTGGACAGCTACATGCAAAAAAATGAAACTGGACCACCAATTTACACCATACACAAGAATAAACTCAAAATGGATAAAAGGTTTAAATGTGACTCATGTATCCATAAAAATCCTAGAATAAAATGTAGGCAACAGAATTTCAGACATCATACGCAGCAGAATTTTCACTGATACTTCTTCACCTAAGGCTACAGAAACAAATGAGAAAATGAGCACATGGGACTACATCAAACTCAAAGCTTCTGCACAGCAAAAGAAACAACCAACAAAATGGAAAGGCAACCCACTGTATGGAAGAGCATAATTGCCAATGATACATCGAATAAGGGGTTAATTTCCAAAATATATAGAGTGCTCATACGACTCAACAAAAGGAAGACAAAGAATATCCTATTAAAAATGGGCAGAGGAGCTAAATAGACACCTCTCCAAACAGAATATACAAATGGCCAAGAGACTTATGAAGAAATGCTCAACATCACTAACCATCAGAGAGATGCAAATTTAAACAACAATGAGGTATCACCTCACACCTGTCAGAATGGCCATCAACAAATCATCAAACAAGTGTTGGTGAGCGTGTTGAGAAAAGGGGACTCTAGCCCTGGCCGGTTTGGCTCAGCGGTTAGAGCTTCGGCCTGCGGTCCTGAGAAAAGGCGACTCTAGCACACTGCTGGTGGAAATGCAGACTGGTGCAGCCACTATGGAAAACACTATGGTGTTACCTCAAAAAATTTAAATTGAATTGCCATTTGACCCAGTGATCCCACTTCTAGGAATATATCCTAATAAGCTAGAAGCACCAATCAGAAAGAATATATGTACCCCCATGTTCATAGCAGCACTGTTTACAATAGCTAACATCTGGAAATAGCCCAAGTTTCCATCAGTAGACGAATGGATAAAAAAGCTGTGGTACATATACACAATCGAGTACTATGCAGCTGTAAGAAAGAAAGATCTCTTATCCTTTGAGACGACATGGAGGGCCCTGGAGAGTATTATCCTAAGTGAAACAAGCCAAGCAGAGAGAGACAAATATCACATGATCTTACTTATTTGTGGAATATAATGAACATAACAGTCTGAAGAACAGGGTAGTCCCAGAGACGTGGAAGTGGGGTACAGACTGACAACCCCCAGAAGAGGGGTGGTGGGGGAGAGATAAACCACAGAACTTACATGCATGTGTGCATGGACAATGGACATGGACAACAAAGCTGGGGGCAGGGTGGAGAGGGAAGGGCAGGAGGGTGTCAATGAGGGAAAAATGAGAAATATCTGTAACAAAAATAAATTTTTTAAAAAAAGTATCAAAATCATCCGAGTTCATCTCTTTCATTTCACATATCCAATCCATAAGTAAATCCTGTTGGCTCTATCTTTACGATACATCCATAATCTAACCATTTGTGCCCTGGATCCAAGCAAGCAGTATCACATCCTGGGTTACTGCACTAGAATTCTAAAAGTGCTTCCTATTTCTACTATTACCTCTCTATGGACCTGTTCCCACATAGCAACCACGGTTAACTTTTAATACGTATGTCACATCTACTCAACGTCTGCAATAGCTTCCCAATCAGAGAAAAAGCCAAAACTCTTACGAAGGTCTCCATGGCTCTAGACCTCTGTAATCTCGTTGCTGACCTCCCTCCCCCCAACTCATTCAGCTCTGGTCCCAGAGGCCGTTGTGTTGGTTCCCAATCCTCCAACTGAAATCTTTCTCCAGGTTCTCTACTCCTGCCGATCCCCCTGCCTTAACCATTTTCCCTTCTAGATAACGACATCGTTTGTTCTGTCACTCTCGTCTTTGCTCAAAAGGTACCCTCCCTGTCCCATTCTATTCCTTTCCTTGCTTTTTCTTTATCACCTACGAATACATCACATTTTGTTTTTGGTGTGTATCCTCCAATTATTCCGCTACCTGGGCTACCTTCATGAGGGTAGAGGGTTATTTGATTTGCTCATTATTATGTCCCTCACGATTGAAAACAGTAGGTGCTCAATAAATATTTGTTTCATAAATGAATACATTTTAATCTTATCACTGCTTTTTGAAACCAATGCAAGTAATGAAATTAATCATTTCGAAGAGGCCAGGCATGGTCTTGGACATTGGATTAGGGTTGTCAGATCATTCTAACAAAAATGCAAGATGGAAACAATGTATCAAATAAATTTTTTTTACATGATGGAACGTTTAATGACAACAGTATGCATTACTTTTTTGTTTTTTCTTACCAAGTAAAAGTATTCTAAAACCCCCAACAAACCACAAAGTTTGTTTTATTTCTGACTCAGGGCTGGTTCTGTTATAATCATTAAAGCAGAATCACTCATACCCCCAAAAATTATTTTCAATCTGGTATTTAGCACAGAAGTTAGAGCAATTACCAACTAGCTTTACACAGCAGCAGGTTCCCTGCAGAAAACACATTTCCACTTATCAAGAAATGACGTTTTCTCAAGGGGTTTGAACATCATGTTCCAAATACAGCTCTCCTCCCAAAGAGGATTTGGAGTGAGCCCCTTTTTTTTCATGTTGACAACTTCCAGATTTGAATAACTCACCAAAAGATTGATCACGATCAGCCTGAATGTGAAAGATTCAAAGCATAAGATTGCGAGTTCTAACGACTCCTTCTAGAAGCTGAGATTCCTTAAATTCACATTTGTGCCTTGGCAGTCAATTTATGATTGGCATAAACAAGAAACTCATTTCTCTGCAATTTGAATATGGCCTTCATGCCCCAAAATTGTAGCATTGATTTTTTTCTTTTAGTTTTTTTTAGTCTTGTTTATTGTCTTTTTTTTTTTTTTTATTCTATAGCATTGATTTTTGAAAGGCACTTTGGAACTAAATTAAATCTTTGCAATTTTTTATTTGAGCTTGATGAAGTTACCAAAAGCATCTTGCCTTCAAAACGTTCTGCAATCAATAATTTAAAATTTTGCATGCCCTGTGATTTATAAATTCCACTTCCAGAACTCTATCCTAAGGAAATAGTCATGTATAGGGAGCTTAAATGGAAAGTGTTCAGGCTTTGGAAACGACAGATCTGGGTTCTGATCCCAGCTTCAGTAGTAAGTAATACCATGTACACTTGTATAACCCTCTCTGACTCAGTTTTCTCGCCTGCAAAATGGAAATAACATTATGTATCTTTCGGGATTGCTGTGAGAATTATAGTTAGGACAGGTCTGCATGTGATTTATACACAAATAGAATATTATTCAGTCATAAGAAAGAACAAAGTGTCGGAACATGCCACGAATAGAGGAATTTGAAGACCCTGTGCTAAGTGGCAGATGTCAGACACAGAATCATATTTATGATTCTATTTACGTGAAGCATCTAGAATACCTAAGTCTACAGAGACAGAGAACAGGCTGGCGGTCGCCATGGGCTAGGAGTGAGGAATGGGCATGGGGTTTCCTTCTGAGGTTTTTGAAAGTTCTGGACCTGGATGGTGGTGATGGTCACACAGCACTGAATTGCACACGTTCGAATGTTTCGTGTTACATTTTATGTGACGTGAAACAATGTCATCTAAAACATAAATTGCAAAATTAATTTACATTAAAATCAAATTACATTGACAATAATCTATATCCATCTACACGTTCACCCACAAACTGGAAATTATACACCAAAATATTACTGGTGGTTATTTCTGAGTATAATACCACAGGTGGCTTTTTAACTCATCTGTATTTTCTTAATTTAAAAAATAAATATGTGTTATTTTGATCATGAGAAATGAAGCTGAAGAACAAAGGATTAGGAAAACACACCTGCCAAATAAATGAGGAGGAGGAAAGGAGACCCAGGATGAACTTGCACTGTAAGTTTATAAAAAAATAAAAGTTTTCAACATTATTTCATAATCGCTCCCCGCCTGCTCCAAGTCCTCACCACGCCCCACCGCGTAGAGCCCCATGCTTGGCCCACCAGCATCTACGGGGGCTCACAGCCCACACTTAACATTGCATTTGCAAATCCGCATAGGAAGACATAAGCCTGGAGACGAAGCAGGACTAATTGCACCCAAATCATGACACAAGACCACACTGACACCATTACAGGACACATGACTATAAATGCCCAATTTTTAAAATCCCCCCTCAACCCCTCCCCCCCAGTGAAGGGCTCAGATACCAAAAATGAGGTTAAAATAAGTTAGGAGGCAACTCTACTTCTAATTCCCTTTATTTCTCCCAATAACCCGGTGAGGAAGGTATCATAATGTATATTTTATACACAATAAAATTTGGATTAGGGTGACTTCTTTGGGTTCAGAGTGCTAGGGAGAGTGGACCCAGAATTCAACCCAGGCTCATGGAAACCTGAAGCTCACACACACCTCTGGTCATCTGATGGGTGGGGAAGCCGGTGTTCCGAGAGGGAACCCCACGGGTGCGAGGAGGGAGGGGCGGAGTCACAGCTAACGTGAGACGTGGGATTTGATCCCAGTGGGGTTTATATCCATAACTCACCTGCCTCCCAGGCATTTCTAGAGGGTACTGACGACATAGATGTTGTTGCCTCAAGGAGGCCACCAAAAAGACCACAACACAACACAACCTTAAAGAATTAGTAAAAAATAAATAAAGCTGGTACTTTAGAACGAATGTATCACATACTCCAAGAGAATGGTTCAACCAAGAATAGAGTTCTGACATGAAGTTATAAAATGTTCCAAGTTCAAGCAGATGCAAATACTTTATTTAAATGGCATGGTGATGTAGGAATAATACTGAACTAAGATCCACATTAAAATTTGAGCTGTCATACAAAATGCATGAGCCTCTTAAAGACAGACGAGACCGAACTTGGTATGAGCCTGCGGCAGAGCCCACTGCCAGCCTGGTGAGCCGGCAGAGCCTTTGTTCAGAGGATGTCATCCATGCGTGAGCAGCTTTGACATCTGAGCCACAGCCTACTCACCTCTACAGATGGCCTGAAGGTGACGCTTGCCTAGACCAACTGCTCTGGCCGCGTTTGTAGGAGTGTGTTCAGTGTGGGACTTTTTCACTTGAGAAAACATAAATCATTTTTCTTCACCTGCAACCTTTCTAACAGAGCAGATTTTTCACTCAGGTGAATCTACGCTGGGTTCTATTTTGCACACGCCCTCTCGCTCCTGAATACCTTTCAAACCCTGCCCAGAGCCCTTCTGGGACTCTGCAAGCTACCTGTCCACCAGGTGGCCTTTGGTATCCTGGTGGCCTCATTGCCCACAAAAGCATTAAAATTACATTTCTTTCCCGAGACTCTGACCATATCACCCGTTCTTTAAATATCTGACCTGCTCTTTCTCTTCAATAAATTCTAAGTAATTTCAGTGACTTGACCTCCCGTCCCTGCA
This sequence comes from Molossus molossus, assembly GCF_014108415.1. Taxonomy (NCBI): domain Eukaryota; kingdom Metazoa; phylum Chordata; class Mammalia; order Chiroptera; family Molossidae; genus Molossus; species Molossus molossus. Next base: position 95,599,031 of record NW_023425346.1, read on the forward strand.
ATGTGTCACTTTCATGCCTCTGCCACCTGTGCCCGTCTGGTGTTATCTGGCTCCCTTTCTCTCCGTGCAGTCTCTCCCTCCACCCCCTCTCAGCTGCCCTTGTGTTTTTGCTCTCAGGCTTCCTCATGTGCTCCGATGACAGCCCTCATGGCGCAGACACTTTCAAAGACGCCAGCCTCTCTCTTAACCTTACGCCTTTAGTCTCTGTAACGTTCACTTGCTTGGTGACACCTTCCTCTACATCTACCTGGTGGTGCCACCACCACTGCAGAACCTCAGCTGAGTTCCATTTCCTTGTCCCCAACCTGTCCAATGAAAGGCTGGAACGAAGTTAACGAAGGGGGCTCCGTGCTGAGATGAGTAACTTGGAAGAATGAGAAAGTAAGCTAGGGAAGCATTTCCTGCTCCTCATTCATTCATTCATTCATTCATTCATTCATCCATCCATCCATCCATCCATCCATCCATTCATTCACCTATTCATTCATTCATCCATCCATCCATCCATCCATTCATTCATCCATCCATCCATTCATTCATTCATCCATCCATCCATCCATTCATTCATCCATGCATTCATTCATTCATCCATCCATTCATTCACTCTTCAGTACATTTGTTGAGGAGTTAGTAAACATCAGTCACGGTGCTGTGTAATCTGTGTGTGCATGTGTGTGTCATAAAGAGTCCCAGCAGAGATTCTCAAACTTTCTCGGCTATGGCACCTTTAGTATCTCAGTAGTATTTTCATGACACCCTTAGGCCAGAAGTAATAACAAACAATTCTATTTTTTTAATAATTAGGTTAAAACAATTTAATACACATTTATGGGTTAACAACTTAGTAGTCATTTGAGCTAGTCATAAACTGAAAAAACAAATTGTTTAAATTTGGTTCTAATAACCACGATTGCGTATCCATGGGATGTGTGTGCCTACAGGGCACTGCAGGGCTCCGAGCCGGGAAGCAGCGGGCAGTGCCACGCCCTTCCCGCCCCACACTGGTTAGGCTACTGCTTCTTATGTCAGGGACCCCTACACTCAGCTTTGCAAAAAATATGACATTATCTAACAGAATGCAGAATACTCTAAATTTGAAGCTAAAATACATCAAGCTAGAAGTGTATGTGTTATCTGACAAGACGTTGCTATATTTCTCTCAAAAATTTAAAATATCCCACAGCACGGGGCACCTTGGTGCGGTTGGGGCCCTGGGACACGGTTCCTGGTCTCCTGGTCCGCCTCTGATGGGCCTGGTCGTAAGCAAGGGAGAATGGATCGGGTGCTGTAAACGTTTGCCAGGCTGGAGCAGAGGTCTGCTTGTGATTTCGTGGCGCAATATAATATCAAAACAAAATTCTGTGACTGTGGAGGGGTGACTATTGTTTATGTTACCAATAAAGGACTTTAAATTTAAAACATATATTACTATCTACTATTATAATCATTTGCATTATTTTAAATTGAGATATAACTTACATATAGTAAAATGTACACATCTCAAGTGTTCATTTTAATGAAATACACACACACACACACACACACACATCTCCATGTAATAATCAGCCAGATGAAGAAATAATATCACCTCCAGCCCTTTCCCAGGGAAGTTTCCAGTTCATACCTCACACCGCTGCCCTGTACCCCAGCCCTCCCCAGGGACGTAACCCCTGCGTTGCCCTCGATCCCCGCGGAGCGGTTTGACCAGCTCTCAGACGTCATACAGATGGGACTGCACAGCCCTTGCCCACTGTGTTCCACTTCTTTCTCCGAATAATGTCTGTGAGAGTCACTCCCCTTGTTGCAGGGAGCAATCACTCTTTCTCTTGCTGAATTACATTCCTTTGTATGAACATCTCATACCACTTCTTTTCTGTAAAAGAAAAAGTTTCTTAAATTAGAGCAAATTATCTTTTATTACTTTCTTTACTGAAGTATTGTGTACAAGTGCTTCCTTAAGCAGTCTAATTTTTAGTTTTGCTTGTGAAGTCTGAGAACTGTCCTACCATTTTATAAGAATCGAATTCTCCTGCCCTTCGCCTTCTCACTCAACACGGTTCTCAGGGCCATCTATGTTCAAAACGAACGCCATTCAGTCATCCTTAGTACTGGGTATTATTCTATGCATGAACAGATCACAATCTATTGGTCTACTCTGCTGTTGGTAGAAATGAGCAAGTCATTCATACCCTAAATGTGCAGATGCTTTTCTTTCCGTGGACATTTTTAGATTTGCCAATTAATATGAAACATTTGCCATAATGTAAAAACCACCTTTTCGCCTGGCCGGTGTTGCTCAGTGGTTGAGCATCAACTCATGCACCAAGAGGTCATCAGTTCGATTCGATTCCTGGTCAGGGCACATGTCCAGGTTGTGGGCCCAATCCCCAGTGGGGGGCATGCAGGAGGCGGCCAATCGATGTTCTCTCTCATCAATGTTTCTATCTCGCTCTCCCTCTACCTTCCTCCCCCTCTACAATTCAATAAAGAAAAAAAAATTTTTAAATAATGAAAATAAAAACCACCCTTTATCCTTTAAATAATTTTTTTAAACCACTGTCTCATTGGAGGTTGATTTAGGATAAGTTTGAAAACCTCAGGGAGTCCTGGGGCAGCTGTTATCAATTAATCCAAAGTTGATTCATGGAGGGACTCTCTCTGGTCCATGGGCTAATGGCCCCATGGCCCCAAATCAGCACTGACCTCTCTATTAACAATGCCCAACCTAAGAGGCACGCCCGGTGCCAAGCAAGGGACCTGCTGTCTTAGTCGATGTCAAACGTGGAGCCACTGGTCACGGAGGCCATGGCAGCCAGTTGTAGAAAGTGGAAAGGTTTTTCAGCTACACGAGAAAGGTATTAACACATGGAATGCACTCGGAATTGAAGAACCTGGATGCCTTTAAAATTCTTCTACTTTCTTTATCTGACGGGAATGGTTTTGCCTCTAGGCTTTACAAAACTCTCACACTAATCCCCCAAAGCTTACTGACAGAAAATAATAAGAACTAAGCTAACCCAGCTGCTCTTGAAAGTTGCCTGAGTAATAGGCGTTCACTGAGCTAAGTGCTTTTAAACGGTTTATCTCATTCATTCTTCACAGCAAGAGTATTAGATAGTGTCATCATCTCATTCATCCCTTATAATAAGAGAATTGGAGGACTGCTGTCATTATCGGCCCCATTTTATAGATGAAATGGAAATAGTTTGCCCGCTGTCTTACAGCTAGTCCACAGCAACACCAGGTTTGAAACCAGGCCAATCTTGATTTCAGAACCTTTGTTCTTAGCCAGACACTATTGTGCCCCTGGGCACCTGCCTGTCTAGTTGCCAGGAAGCCTGTGGGTATTGCTGCTATTACACAGAAGACTGAATAATAGGAATTGGCTAAAAGGTACGGGAAAGCTATAGTGACAAAAGGGGACAGTGAAGTTAGACAGAGTACCGTCAGGAAGTAGTTAACTGCCTTAGAGCTGAGGAACGAAGAGGGGAATTTTGAGTTTCCAGAACCTGGACGTTTGAAAGAGGGGTGGGCAGAGCTGGGGCTCAGCCCTCGAAGGAAGGGCATTGCCCTGCCTTGTTGATGCCTCTGGAACCCACAGGAAGTCTCTATGGACGGACCCAGGGACGGGTGCTGACCGGCTGGGCTGACATCTCTGCAGGGTCATCATGAGGCAGGTTGTGGGTGTGCAGACAAAACTGGGAACCGGAACCAGCTGGGTGTTGGGGTGCAGATTTGTTGCTAGGTGACAGTCAGAAACAGCAAACCCGCTGGCAGGCCCCTTGCCCTTGACAGAGCCTGACATGGAGCCAGTTAGCAGAGCACACATGTGATTTGCAGAGACTCAGCTCCAGCATCACAAAAAAGAGAGAGGAGTGTGCCTGGTGCTGAGAGACAAAGCTTAATGGCCAGGACACACTGACAGGGAAAGCTTTTTAAAAAAAAATTTTTTTCTTTGTCCTCACCCGAGGACATGTTTGCATTTATCTCCAGATAGAGAGGGAGGGAGAGAGGGAGGAAGAGAGAGAGAGAGAAACATCAATGTGAGAGAGACACATTGACTGGTTGCCACCCACACAACCCCAGCCGATGCCGGGGATAAACTGCAACCGAGGTACGTGCCCTTAGCGGGAACCAAACTCGGGTCTCTCCGGTCGCGGGCAGAGTTCTACCCGCTGAGCCAAGCCGGCCAGGGCTGACAGGAAAAGCTTTGAGAGCTCAGGTGACTTCAACTCCAACTAAGCCACACTGGCCGGGGCTGAAATTGCCATCTTTGTAGGCTAAAGAAGGTGTCAGCAGTTTCATTTGGTTCAGTCTAGTATCTTCTGCCCTTTGCCAGGAAACCGTGACCCCATCCCCAAATCTCACCCATCATTCAGGCTGATTTCTATTCCTCTGGCCTCCCCGAGGTCATCCTGCGCCCCAGCAGCTCACAGGGAAATATCTGTTTGCTCAGGGCTGCCATAACCCAGTACCGCTGACTGGGAGGCTTAGAAAACAGAAAACGGTTTCCTCACACTTCTGAAGGCTGGAGGTCTGAGATCAAGGAGTTGGCAGGGTTCGTTCTTCTGAGGGTTCTCTCTCTGCTCGTCTTACAGACACTCGTCTTCTCCCTGTGTCTTTGTGTGGTCTTCTTGTGTGTCTGTGTCCTAACCTCCTTTTATGTTTTTCTAATCCTCACCCGCGGACATTTTTGCAATTATCTTCAGATAGAGTGGGAGGGAGAAAGGGGGGAAGAGAGAGAGAGAGACACATCGACTGGTTGCCACCCACACGACCCCAACCGGGGCAGGGGACAAACTGCGACCTAGGTACGTGCCCTTAGCAGGAACCGAACCGGGGCCTCTCTGGTCAGTGGGCCGACGCTCTAACCGCTGAATCAAACTGGCCGGGGCTAACCTCCTCTTTTTATAAGACCACCAGTCATATTGGATTGGAGCCCACCCTAATAATCTCATTTGAACTTAACCATCACGTTAAAGACCTTATCTCCAAATAGTCACATTCTGAGGTACAAGGAATTAAGACTTCAACCTTCGAGTTGGGCTAAGGGCACAGTTCATCCCATGACAGGAGACCTCACCTTGCTGGAACCCCTAACACTTCAGTGTCTGAGATTCATTTGTCTCCGTCGCATTTGTCTTGTTTGGCTCTTGCGGTGTCTTGTTTTACGTGTGCATATCTTGGCCTGTACAGGAGTCCATGTGCGTACTAAAGCACTCCCTTGCCCAAACCTAGCACAGTCCTAGGCAAATATCAGTACGATATTATATCAAGTTATCGTAGCTTGAATATTCCCACTGTGTTAAAGCAGAAGCATTGGTTTAAAAAAAAAAATTGAGGATTTCTCTAGCTACGTTTCCATGGCTCACTGCTCTTTAAAACCAATTTTTATGCTCTTAAAACACTCTTTGAGGTCTCTTGAAAACCTTTATTATCACCTTAATTTTCCTTATGATGAGCCAGCACCAATGCTATCAAGAACTAAGCTTTAAAAACACTCGAAACTGATTTTCCCTGTGAAAGGCCCTTAAGAGTTTCAGTACTAACTGCTGATGAAGTAAACATCATGAAGTAAGCTCGGAGACTAAGGGAAGAGAAAGGAAAATATCAGGACCCAAACAGAACATGTCCAAGGCTGCAAGCCCCAACCTGCAGGCCAACCAGAAATAGAGCTCCAGAGTGACCCCTTTCTCAGCCCAGCAAGAGTGACTTTGAAGCCTGCTGATGGATGTCATCGTTTGCAAAGCACAAGTCCACGGAAGAAATGTGAATAGACTCCTTCTAGGGAGTTCTTTTCAGATTCGCACTGGCTTTTTGGCTCTGCTCCACAGAATGTCTGGACACAGAAGGGTTTAGAGCTTTGTACTCAGAACAGCCATTGTTTCTTCTAGAATATGCAAAAAATTCCAATTTGTAACATTTTTATTTGATTGGAGAATATGGTGGAGCCATGTCATTTTCCTGATGAACTGAACTCTGTGTTTCTTTAGTAACCATAATTTTGCACTTGTTACTATGCCTTCTTCTAGCAAATATTTATTGGGTGCCTGCTTGGGGCTGGTTTGTGATATGACTAGCACACTGCCCTGTTGTGAGCTGCTTTGTGTCTAGGGTGAGCCCTAGGAGATGGGGAAGCAATAAGAGTGGTGGGTGGGCCCTGGCCAGTTTGGTTCAGTGGTTAGAGCGTCGGCCTGTGGTCCAGAGAGACCCGGGTTCGGTTCCCGCTGAGGGCGTGTATCTCGGTTGCAGTTTGTCCCCGGCCCTGGTTGGGTTGTGTGGGTGGCAGCCATTCGATGTGTCCCTTTCACGTCGATGTTTCTCTCTCTCTCTCTCCCTCCCACTCTGTCTGAACAAAACAAAACAAAAAAATGGAAAAATGTTCTGAGGTGAGGATAAAAAAAAAGAGTGATGGGTGGTTAGTGGATTTGGGGGGCCAGACAGCCTGAAGTTGCAACAGACCCCACCTGCTGGTTCCATCACTGTAGGCCACCTTGCCTGTGTCTCGTTGGTAACACAAGGATGATAATCACCTTCTGAGTTGTTGTGATTGTATCTGTGTAAGGCATACGAGTTACTTTGTAATTCCTGGTGCATTATAAGAGCTAAGAAGCGATGAGCTGCTATTGCTATTACTATCCTTCAATAATATATCTGAAATTTATTTCCTGGGTATTTTCTGTTCCTCTTTTCCTGTGTGGGCCATTGCCATTACAAACCGCCGCTTTGGGAACTGCCGCAGCAGAGGGAGGTCAAAAAGGCTTTTGATGTTCAAATTCCAAAGCACAGGCAGAAAGAACTTCTGGTGAGTTGGACCAGCCTTCTGCTTTCTGAGACTAAAACTGTTCCCTCGGTGTGGGACAAGGGTGACAAAGACATCCTCAGAGCCTGAGAAAGGACAAAGACATCCTCCAAGCCCTTGTGCCTTGGAGTAGAGGGAGCAGACAAACCAGAAGGCATGGTGTATGACGTGAACCCGCGACAGATTCAAGGAGACTTAAGAGCAGATACCATGTGTCCTAAAGAGGCTGGAAGTAGGCAAGGCCTCGGCCAGTGTCTCAGAGCTTCCTGTGGCCAGTGCGGGGTGGGTGGGTAGCAAGAGAAGAATGAGTCTTTATGCAAAGCACTAGATTCAAAGACATAGTAAGTCTGACTCCAAGCGGTTTTCTAGACAAGACTCTCAGGAGCAATATGCTGGGGTCCTGCGAGGACAATCACTGCAGATGAGACACCGCACACATATCCTGCTCAAAAACTCAATACCTGAGCATAATATAGGACCCCAAAAACTTAGATGCAATCATGAGGAGAGCAAGAAAGATGGGTCGGAGGAACTTACAACAATTACCATGGAAAGTTTTCGAGCACAGAGACTATGATTTCGTGGCACACACTTTATCCATAATGTATAGTACAGGTCCTGGCATGTAGTAGGTGCTCAATAAAATTTATACTACTTGAATGGCAGGCACTGAATTAGATGCTAAAGCTATATGGATAGAGAAGGCATAACTCTTGCTCTTCAGCAGCTCAGAGTCTCATGGAGATAAACACACAGACACACACACACACACACACTCCGTGTAGTAAAGGTATATCATAGGTTCAATGAAGCAAAGTGGAAAGAGCCCCCAAACATGACTGCAAAGCTACAGGGGAGGAAATGTTGGCACTAATTAACGCAGGGGCATCGCTCGCAGCAAGAGGAACATGCACAGCAACGCACAGGCGCAGAACAGCACGACATGTTTGAGGCGTGACTGAGCATCCGACAGAACCAAACCCAGCCGATGTTTGACTTACTGCTCATAGGAGGTAGAGACTGACAGAGGACACAGATGCCTCAGAGGGCTCTCAGAGCAGGTTTTGGATTGGTTAGAATATAAAGGCTTCCCTGAATGCATAGATGTTTCAGGCAGATTCTTCCCACGACATAGAGATTTTCTCAACAAATGACTTTAGAAGAAGGAAGGAGAACTCTCCAGGAGCCTGGATGCTGGATGCTAGTTCTGGCTCTATCACATACTAGCTCTATAATTCTGACCTCATGTTAACCTCCTCCGGCCTCTGAAAGAGTCCATTCATCTATTATTTGAGGAGGAACAGAAAAACTGCAAGACTTGCCTGAAATTTCATCATGGTGTTGTTCAGAATGGCTCTGAGCAATGTGTTTGAAGAGGCAACGGAGGGGCAGAGTTTCTTTCAACAGAAAGTTAGACATGTTCACTCAGCCAGTGAGAATTAGCCCATAAGCCTTAACTCAGGAAAATGCAGAATGTTCTAGAATCATTGAAGGAAGACCAGTGGGATTGGTTAATTAATTGAACTTCTCTGTACCAGGCATTATTAATGAGAATGGAAAAATGTAAAACCACAAGTCACAGTTATTATTCTTAAGAAAATCCCAACTGCTCATGGGAGGAAGGCATATGGGACATGCGGTGATGGAACTATGGGATAGATAATGTACCGGAGCCCTGGCCGGTTTGGCTCAGCAGTTAGAGCGTCGGCCTGCGGTCCTGAGAGACCCGGGTTCGGTTCCCGCTAAGGGCGCGTACCTCGGTTGCAGTTTGTCCCCGGCCCTGGTCGGTTGTGCGGGTGGCAGCCACTCGATGTGTTCCTTTCACGTCGATGTTTCTCTCTCTCTCTCTCTCCCACTCTACCTGAACAAAGAATGGAAAAATGTCCTCGGGTGAGGATTAAAAAAAAAAAACAAAAAAACAAAAAAACAAAACCGGATAATGTACCGGAGTTTGTGGACACAGAGAAGGGCACTCAGAGTATTGCCACACGGAGAAAAAGTGAGGGGCAACCACATAGAGGGGGTGGTATTTGGATTGGGTCTTGAAGACGTTCATAGATGTGAAATAAAGAGAGAAGCAGAGAAGACAATTTGCAATCAGTCATTTAACTATATTTAATGGATATTTAGCCCTGAGGTTTGACATAATTGGATAAAACATGAGTGATTCATTATTTTGAACAGGTTTTTGTATATTATTGCTTTCCTCTTTTTTAAAATATGTTTTTATTGATTTCAGAGAGAGGGAGAGGAAGAGAAACATTGATCAACTGCCTCTTGCATGCCCCCTACTGGGGATTGAGCTCACAATCCAGGCATGTGTCCTGACCAGGAATGGAACTGGCAACCTTTTGGTGCATGGGAAGATGCTCAACCAACTGAACCACACTGGCCAGGGCTGCTTGTTCCTTTCTTATCCCCTCTCCCCACATGTTTTTGTGTCAAATTGTTTCCTGGTATTCAATGTAGAATTCTTTTCTGCCTTAGTAAAGAATGATACACACTGCCTTCTGTCTAAATCAGGAAATTGGAATCTAGTTTTTGGTTCTGGTTGGGAGCCAGTAGTTGACTAGCATAGGAATAGCAATAGCTATTAGTGTGTGATCTCAGACAAGCCACATAACAGTTCTAATTCCCCATTCTATTCTGTACAATGGTGACAATAATTGAAACTACAGTTTAGCCTTTCAGCAAGACTAAGGAGATTATATGTCTCAAACATACATAACAGTACCCAGAATATACTAAAGACACAGTACATACTAGCCATTACATTTGTCAATTCAATGCCCTCCCTCACCCCCTTTGTTGGCAATAGACCCTGAAAAGGTTTGGCAGGACAACAAGGTTACCTATGCTGTCACCTCCATCTCACCGGCCTTGGTAAGTGGCTCAGGGATAGATCTGTGACACAAATGGCCAAGAGTCCTTACCTGGGTTTTCTTACTGCAACTGACTCTCTTCTTGGACCTTGGACTGATGGACCCTTAGGATGGACAGTTGCCATATTCCTCCCACATGGAGAAGGACTGTCTGTGTTTACAGAGAATGAAGCCTTCTAGAACATGCAGAATAAAGTAGTGTGTGTTGGTTCTGGATCCTGAGGTCCCTCAGCATTCAATAGGTCCTCACAAATCCTTCGCTTTTGGAGTTCTAGCCCATCATTCTTGTAAAGAGGTTCAGAACAGTCCTCCCCAAGATGTGCCACTTAGCCAAAAATTATTTTGCACTAATTACTGAGCATCTGCTCTTCTTATTGTCCTGCAGTGACCACCACCCCCCCTTCCGTGAAGCCCCAAGTACCTTACCTCATTCTTGCCTCAGAATGCCATACACATCTCATTTTCCCATTTTGTCTCTGTACCTCTCGTGGAGTTTCCATGCATATATATGCAATTATATTTGGTCATTTTCTCTTGTTAATCTGTCTTGCATCTAACTGATTGTTAGACCAGATGAAAGAACCTAGAAAAGTAGAGGGAAGTTTAACTTCCTTTTGCTTCAGCCAAGGTGAACTGGGTGGGAGTCAGACCTGAAGAGTCTTGTCTGATATCAATGGGCAAAGGAAGGATCCGGGAAAGACAGAGGATGCCACCAAACAGCTTGACTTTACTTAGAAGAGGGCAAGGGATGTGATGTCCATTTAACAGGGACTAAAGTGACATTCCCAAACCTCCTGGGCTGATTACCAAAGAGACCAAGAGGTTAAGGTTGATGGCTAGTCTTTCACAAAGTGTGAAAAAGAACATAAGGCTGTTCTACTTAAGCTTTTTAGGATGACACAGACTACTTTTATTCCTGGATTTGGAATTTCTACTCTAGGAAATCTTTCTCTATTGCCATGTGGTCTTTGGGTCACGTATTCTAAGAACTTAGGTTGGTTATGGTTACAGTGAAGTTTTACTAATGAACTAAACATATCATGACCTCTGTATTCTGGTTTCAGTAAATCTTGATTCATTTAGTTTATACTGTATATCAAATGTTTTATGCAAAATGAGAGCAAGGCACCAAAGTAATTATTAAGAAATATAATGATGTCCATTGTACTTAAAAAAAAAAAAAATCAAAAAAGTGGTTTAAATTGATGCCCCTTGTTAACTTATCCTCATATGCTTTCTGTCCTTTCAAACTAAGAAATGCATTTGCAATGGTGACAAGGTTTGCGTTTGTGAGATTTTAGCTTCTCTTCTTTATAGTCTCCTTTAAATCAAGAACCTTCTGGCCATCCACCGAAAAGACAGATCATCTTAGCCCACAGGAGGCCTAATTAACAACACCAAGTTACCACTGAGGGAAGCCCCTTAAGGACATGCAGTCAGGGAGAGGGACAGCCACCAGAAGGAGGCCCCTCAGAGGGAACTGGGGAGGGAGCTAGCAGACGCCCCGCTAGACCATCCTGTAAGCACATCAGCCCCACACCATGAGCAAAATGAAATAGAAACTAGTCTGGCCACCCCGAAATACTACCAGTTTTAATTTTGAAAGGGCAAGGCATGGGTGGCTTTCTCTGACGTAATTTTTCACTTTAAAAACAGCTCTTAGTGCCCTGGCCAATTTGGCTCAGTGGTAGAGCGTCGGCCCGAGGATCAATGAGTTGTAGGTTCGATTCTGGTCAAGGGCACATACCTTGGTTCGTCCCCGGCCCTGGTCGGTGTCGTGTGGAAGGCAACCAGTTGATGTGTCCCTCTTACATTGATGTTTCTCTCTCTTTCTCTCTCCTTCCCATTCTATTTGAAGATAAATAGAAAAATATCCTCAGGTGAGGATTTAAAAAATAAAAATAAAATAAAAACAGCTTTTACTATAATGTCATTAGAATTAGAGAAAAAGATAGAACAATATTTATGTGTTGGTATCTTTTTTTTTCATCCTCACCCAAGGGGACTTTTTCATTTTTTGTTCAGATAGAGCAGGAGGGAGAGAGAGAGAAACATCGACGTGAAAGGCCACATTGAGTGGTGGCCACCTGCACGACCCAACCAGGGCTGGGGACAAACTGCAACCGAGGTACGCGCCCCCAGCGGGAACCGAACCCGGGTCTCTCTGGACCGCAGGTCGACGCTCTAACCGCTGAGCCAAACCGGCCAGGGCATGTGCTGGTGTCTTTGCATAAGGATAGGAAAAGTTAAATTACTTCAGGACTGAAATTGATTACTTCAGGGCTAGAATTATGAGTTTTATCCATGCCGGGAAGCAGCCATGTAGTGATAGTGATTTTAATCTCATTAATAACTGATTTTCTAGTCCTAAAGGTGAAAATAAGGCTAAATTGTTGAAAATACGGGCAGAACTTGGCAGACTGGAGTACAGCAATACAAATCTCTGGTACTCCCGCAGTTACCTTGGGCCCTGTCGGGGGGTGGGGGGCAGGCAAGGGCCCTGGCTCAGCCACTACCCCAAGCCAGCCACCTCTGAATGCTGATGTGAGGGGGTGGGTGGCGGAGGGACGAGGAGAGGAAAGTGTCTGAACAAGACACGGGTGCCTGGAAGCAATGACTTTGCCTTGTCCAATAAAAGAGGAGACACTTATTTCATCTTTGGGTTAATTTTTGGGGTCTCATTATATCAGACTACCTCAGAGAGCCGCCCAAAGGGCTCCCTCCAGGTCGACCAACTGTTTCAGTTTGCTGGGGGTGAGGAGTTCCTGGTTGGGGTACTAAAACCAGGACAGTACCAGTGACGTTTGATCACTTCAGCTTCTTTGTTGACCTTTGCGAGGGAAAAGCAAGAACCCTTTTATCTTAATGTAAGAGACCAGGCTTTCATAAGCAAGGATGTATTTTCACAATAATTCATACATTTGTTTATATTACATTGAAAAATTTTTACTTGCATTCTTTTTTTTTTTTTTTTTAATCCTCACCAGAGGATATTTTTCCATTTATCTTCAGATAGAGTGGGAGGAAGACAATGAGGGAGAGAGAAAGAGAGAGAGAGAAACATCAATGTGAGAGAGCACATCAACTGGTTCACTTTTGCACGACTCTGATCAGGGCTGAGGACAGAAACTACAACAGAGGTACATGCCCTTGACCAGAATCAAACCCCCGACTCTTTGGTCTGCGGGCTGATGCTCTAACTGCTGAGCCAAACTGGCCAGGGTAATCTAATTGTATTCTTAAAAGTCAACATGGCATTTGAATCTACATACAAATTACATACTGAATTCTACGTAGGTTGCATAACCATGCTCCTACCTCGGGTTCCATCAGAAATGAAAGAGTTATTTGTGAGATGTAAGAGGCACTTGCAATGATGAGAAGAAGGGCAAGAAACAGAAGGAAACATCACTTGGAATTTGTGGAGAAGGGATTGGGGCATTTTGAGAGAGGGAAGAGGAGGTTGGGGAAACTGCTCTAATATGAGAGAAACTTGCAGATGATGTGAAGAAGTTCTGCCCTGTGCACTGAGTGGTATTTCCCCTGGTGTTCCTTTAGAGACGTCTCTGAAGATATTATCATGTTATCTGTCTATTAGTGCTCAGTTGTGTGTCAAGATGGGCACTGAAGGGGCTGGGTTCTACGGGGTGAGTCTCATTTCCTCGTATCATCGATTGCAGCAGGTATTGGGATTCCCTATTTTTCAGCTGCCATCATTATTAGTCATGTCCTATAGCACATCCACATAATGTTGTAATAGACAGTCTATCAGATCAATCGGAACTGTATGACAACATCAACTCATATATTGCCGGCCTTAATCAAAGAAACCAGATACAAATTCAAACACCTGGTTTTCCTCTAAGTAACCTTCGCAAGCTAATTAGCAATGTCTTCCTGGAAACTGCAGTGAATTTCCAGCTGGGGGGCTGCTTTACAGCTTTGACTGTTCAAAGGAAGGAAACTTGTACACATCGCATACAGAAGTGTGAGAAAGTAAATTTGCTCAGCAAGGAAGAAAGCCAGAGAGAGCTAAAAGTGAAAGATAATTTTAAAAAAAGAAAGACCCAAACTGTATCTGTGCTAACTGGTATAAACGCCCAGACTGCTGCTTTTCACCTAAATTCATTCCTTTGAAGCTCGTGACCACCTGTGTTGGGGTTTAGAATTTATTTTGACCTTATCTTTTATTCAGGTCATGTGTCGTAATCCCCAAGTATTTCAGACACACTGAGGAAAGACTAAAGGGGAAGAATTTGTAAATTTCATGATATTTAAGGTTAACAGAATGATCTTATTATAATGAAACTATCAAAGAATTACAGTGATATGTGGGGTGATTTCAATGATTTTATATTCACAGTTGACAGGATTCAGACATCAACAACGTAAAATACATTGTATACACTGTACTTCAGCCCATCAGGCACAACTGCGACCTCAGTTGTTTAGGAGAGAAGGTTAAGAGGCCGAGGGGTACTTGGGCGTGAATTGTATTCCACGCCCAGCAAATGGAAACCAATGGAGAAAGTGCAAACTTAATCCGAGGACGTCTATCATGAAATACGAGGGGTAATCCATGGTTTGATGACCTTGAGCCAAATGACTGATTTTGTCAACTGAGAAGAATACCCGTCATCACTTTCTGGTCTCAAAAGGAGGGGTGCATGAAAATCACCCTGAGACTTTAAATTGTTAAAAGGCAGATTCCTGGGCAGAATCCCTAAGGATTCTAACCCAGTACATTTTAGGTTGGTTTCAAGTCATCTGTATTCAAGACAAGTTCCCGCACCCCACCCGTTACTGTGAGGTGAGGCAGGAATTCTGAGGTTGCACCTCAAGAGACATTTAATTCTTTCACAAAGTCCACACAATGGGGCTGGCATACAGATTATTGATATAAGGATTTATTCTTCTATACTTACCCATTCTAATGATTTGGCCTTCACACACATGGTCAGAGGATACCAGAGTAGAAGAAAAGGGGCATGAGAAAGAGAAATTGTGACACAGACCCCAAAACACTGCCTTATTGACCCTAAAATACTTTTAGGGTCTCTGTAGTGCAGCTAATAGCTTCATTTTCCAAAGTAGACCTTTTTTTCTTATTCTCTTTCCAGTGCCAAGGGGTCTATGGGAGCTCTCTCTCTACAAGTCTTGCTTTAGAAGAATGTCTGCTCAAAACCTTGGCTCGTGGTCTGTCTCATTTATTCCTGGTCTGCACAGAGAACATGGTGTGTCCTTGATCAAAGCACCAACTTTCCTGTCTCTTCTTTAATATATGTCATTTTACTTCAAGAAAGGGCTGACTTCCCCACCTCACCAGCCTTCTCCCTCGAGTTTTCAGCTTCACAGCACACCAGCCCTACTTCCTTACAAAATTATCTGGGACGATGCTCTCTTGCCCATCAAAGGATGTTCTGAATTTCCCTGTGAGATTTAAATTCACTGAGGATAAATTTAATGCTCACTTTTGGCTTATTGAACTGAATGAAAGAAGCAAAGGCAGCGGGCAAGTGGGATATGAGCTTCTGATCAGTTATATATGTTTATAATTTAAATGCATTTCTTAGTCTAAAAGGGCTAAGGACCCAGAGCTCCTTGTAACATGGCAGACATTGAATCCCCTTGGCAATCTGGCCCGTGACATGTTCCTATCATCAGTTCCTATGACAGTGAGTTGAAGAACTTCTTCATTGTGAAAACAACTGGCTGAGGCCCTAGTTTCCACTGTCCACTCCGTGGCTAGTAGAGACTAAGAAATCTGACCATGGGAGTCCTGGAGGCCAGTGACTGAGCCAAGTCTTACATTTGAAGGTCCTGGTAGCCAGTATACTGATTCGTATCACCCTCTCATCTTGGAGAATCACACATACAGATGTTTTCTTGCACGTCTCTGAACTATAAGATGTTGATTACAATGAAGAGTTTAAAATATTGCCCATTTCACCACTAAGAAAAGGCCATCTTTGTCCCATATGGAGATAAGTTAGCTTGTTTCCAAAATAATAGGACACATCAGCAAATGAAAATTTAAAAAAATGAGGGAGAGAGAGAGAGAGAGAGAGAATTACCTTTTAAGAGAAGACTAGTTTCAGGATACTGCAGTTTATCTAGAAATCAGACAGAGATGGGAAAATTTCCAAGTTTAACAACCCATTTAAAAATGTTGTGATTGGTCCAGCCAGTGTGGCTCAGTGGTTGAACATTGACCCACGCACCAAGAAGTCACCGGTTTGATTCCTGGTCAGGACACCTGCCCAGGTTGTGGGCCAAATCCCCAGTGGGGGGCATGCAGGAGGTGGCCAATCGATGTTCTCTCTCATTGATGTTTCTATCTCTCTTTCCCTCTCCCTTCCTCTCTCTGTAAAATCAATAAAGGAAAAGGAATAAAAATAAAAATGCTGTAATTGGACTTCTTAACTCTCATCTCTCCTTAATATTGATTTTATTTTGACATTACAAAACTGAAGTTTTACAAGTGATATATATATGTGTGTTTAACTAGATAATCTATGTCTTTTTGGCCAGACTTCTTCCGTTCAAATCCTGACTGCCCTAATGACTGTGCAGTCTTGGGCAAGTTTCTTTCTCTGTATCACACTTTCCTTCCTCACTTACCTTACAGGAATGTGAGAAATAAATGAGCTCATTTGTATAGAATGCCTGGTACCGAATAAGCATTCAATAGTTAACCAAGATTATTATGTGCTAATGTGGGAACATGGACCCAGGAAGACAGAGGCTTTGCCCTTTGGGGGTGTATACTCAGTAATTATGTCCTTAGAGTTTTCATTTGTGCTGTAAAAAAGAATGCTTTAGAGAGCGTTATGAGCGTGGTCAATAAGAGAACCCTGGGGAGGTTCTTAGACTAGACGAGATCTTAGACTAGGGCTTGAAGGAGAGAGGGGAGGGCATTTCCCCAGGGAGAAGGATGTGCCTGTGAGGAAGGATTTGGGGCTCATAAGGAAACATGGTGACAGTCTGACAGCAGGAGAGAGGCATAGTCATGTGGAAAGCCCACTGTGTCCCTGTAGGATGAGTCTGGGAGACGAGCCCCATCCGGCTAAGGGAAGAAGCTTTGTCTTACAGCCCAGGATCAGGATGAGGGCAAACTCCTATAGCAAAGTAAGCTTGAATTTGGGTGCAGTGGAGAAATATAAACACGAGTCAATAAGGTTTTGAAAAGACATTCATCTTCATTGGGAAAAACAGGGATTTTTTTTTTCTTATTTTTGGTTTGTTTGCTTTATAGATTCATGGAGAAATCTACAAGATGCAATCCAGATACTCTCCCTCCCTAGTTCTGAGCATCTGTAGCTGATCTGTCCCTCTACATAAGAGCAGAGCAGACAGTGGTGATTACTCACCATGGACCCTAGAAATCTTCAAAAGTAGACTCAAGAAGGTTTGTGTGACTTGCTGACTTCTGAGGAAGGGCAGTGCCCAGGAAAACGAGGAGGTGGAGGGTTCAGGCAGAGAGGAGGGTAAAAGCAGAGGGACTGATGGAGAGGGAACAAGAACAGTTAGAGAGTGTATGGGGGCAACACCCGAAAGTCGAGCAGGAAGTGACCTTGCTCTTGTTTTTTGTTTTTTTTTTGTTTTAAGTTTTAGTTATGAGAAAAGTTTATTTCTCCATTCCCCTAGTATGCTAAATGGATGAGGTATTCTTCTTCCAATACTTTTTCAAATAAGGTTGGTTATACATTGTATTTATTTATTTATTTTTGTTATAGACGTTTCTCCTTTTTTCCCCCCTTGACACCCTCCCCCCCTCCCTGCTCGCCCTGTCCCCAGCTTTGTTGTCCATGTCCATTGGTGACCTTGCTCTTTGATTAGACCGTGGTTGTGAGGATCCTGGTGTAGGAGAGTAAGTCAGGATTCTCAGCATTACGTCCTTCTCCAGTGTCAAATATATTTAGATTTATTATAAAAGTCCTTGAGTGAAGAATTACTTTGGCCTTTCCAGGGTTCCTGTTTATGTGTTTGCATTTAGATTGGAGGCCAAGGGGATATCCGGAATAGAGAATGGAATGGTCATTGGCAAGCACAAAAGACACCTTTATATGGGTTATATTAAGAGCAAAGTGTCCACCTATAGACAATATCTGGCTAGAAGAACCATAACTTTATACTCCAAATGTCTCCTTCCACCAAAGCATAGCCAGAGATGTTGTCTTATCTCCTGCCCCACCCCACTGTGAAACACAGGAAAAGATCTTATCACACATGATGTGCCTTCAGAAGGAGCTTTGTACTCTACATCCCCATGACTAGATTGTAAAGTAACCATAGGAAATAGAGTCAATAATATTGTAATAAGTATGTATGGTGCCAGGTGCCAACTAGAAATATCAAGAACACTTAAAATATATGATTGTATCACCGCTTTGTTGTACACCTAAAATTAATACAAAATAATATTGAATGTAAACTACAATTGAAAAAAACATTTTTTAAAGGAGCTCTGGCTACCATTCAAAGGGTCACATCATGATGGTTTTAATTAGGCTGGTGGCAGCAGAGATGGAGAGAAGGGGATAGACTTGTGCTGTGTTTAGGAATCAAATAAACAGGACTCGGTGACTACTTGGATGTGTGGGATGAATGAAGCTGGATGTGATCATTGCTGACAGCATTCACATGGTGGTATTGCTTTGCCTGGAGTAACTGTAAAGATTGATCAGAAGTGTCATCGACAGAGAACTGCAGCAGGAGCTAGTTTATGGGAAAATGGAGCAGGATGTGAAATATGGAGCAGGAAGCCCTGATGTGCCAGCCCGCAGCACGTAGAGTGGGCAGTGGAATATAAGGACACAGATCTTACTAGTGGCTGAGGTAGAGAGGCAGAAGAGATCACTGTTGTGGATGAGGGCAAGTGTGTTGGGTGGTTCTTCCAAGAGGATATGGGAGGTAAGAGAAAGTGTGAGAAGCAGCAAACCCTTTGTAAGGGAGAAAGCGTGACCAGGAGGTTGATAGATGATGACTCAACTGGAAGGGAGAAAGTTTTAAAGCAAGATGATTTGTATTTTACAGGAACAGGGGATTAGGCAAGAAGGAAAGGAAAAGAACATCTGGGAATAATGTTTGTGGGGAAGGAAGATTTTCACCCTGATTCCTGGACTTGAGATACATGGGGCTAGAAGACATAAAAGAACATCAGCTTGAGGTGGCCACATTGGAAGCTGTGTCTTCAAAGGACAGCCAGATGTCACTTAAAGGCAAGGAACTGGAGGGCACCTTCGGGGAAGAGGTTGAGGTTAAAAGGAAGTTGGTTGATCCATGCATTTGCTCAGGTGATGGAGTGTGGGAGTGAAGTAAGAAACGGTCAGGGGGTGATGGAAGATAGGGGAGACACCGTGGGTAATGAGGTCTAACAAGGTTCAGTGTGTCCAGGAAATGATGTTCATGATCAGAGCATGGGGGTCGACTTCCTCATGGTTAGCTAACATTAGCCACTTCACTGAGCATGATGGCAACTGATACCAGTGAGCTAGCCACCTGGTCTTTTCAAATCCCAATCTGATTATGTCACACACATGCCTTTCCCCAGCTTCAAGTCACAAAGACAGAAGTTGTTGATGTGCTTGACAGGGTTCTACATGGTCACCTCCCTGCCTGCCACCCCATCCCACCCTCTCTGGCCCTCTTTCATCCCTACAACTCACCATGTTCTGTCTGTCACAGGGCCTTTGCACACACTGCTTATGGATACTACTGCCTCCACTCATCATCCTGTTAACTTCGGTTCAGCTTCTCTGAAAGCTCAGGTCAAATACCTCTTATGCCGAGCAGACTCACCTGACCTTCCTAACTGCTCAATCCCCTTTCTTTGGTTGAGCATTGAGTATTTTTCTAACACTTACCACAGTTACAGTTTTATGTTGTCCAAGGGATTATTTGGTTAGCATCTCTTTCTTCCATATGACTGTAAGTTCCATGAGAGCAGGAACCACGTTTATTCTTTATGCAAACTGTATCTCCCACAGCATAGCACATAGCACATAGTGTCTGGAATTTAGCCCCGATTTTAGTAACTGATGATTGCAAAGAGCCGTCTTCACTGGTTGGCATTGGAAGAGGGGTCTGCCGCAGGCTCAGCCCTGCTCCAGCTGGTGGGCTGCATCAGCTCAGAGTCTGGCACGTCTCATGGCCTCCCACTGGGAGTGGGTGGGCAGTGGAGATGGGGACTGGGCTCCAAAATCTCCAGTGTCCATTTACTGGACTTATTTATTTCTTGAAAAAAAAAAATGAGGCTATTTTAGCTGCTGATTTTTGTGCTTTGCCTGTGATTCTGAAATTTTCCTGAAAGACAAGGACCTTGGACCATTTCCCTGAGAAGGGAAATCTTGGATAAGAGCACTTCGTCTATTCACAGGGGCTTCTCAGGGGAGAGCCCAGGAAATGCAAGGACTGAAGAGTCAGTGCTCCCAGGGGTGCCAAAGGTCAATAGGTCAAGGATCTCTTTGAGGAAAGATACCCCAATCAGTGAAGTCTAGCCCAAGAACTGGCCCCTTCCCAATATAAACCCTACTTGTGGGTGTTTCTAGCATTTCACCGCAGTATGACCTGATGTCATAAATGACCTGTGACATCAGCTTTGAGCGCTCTTGTCTCTGAGGGTGACTTGGGGTAGAGCCCTCCTAAAAGTTAATTTTGTTCTTTTAAAACTGTGTGATGTTCAGTCCTGGCTAGTTTTGGTCAGTGGTTAGAGCATCATCTCTCAGACCTGAGAACCTCAGGGTCTCAGGTCTGATCCCCAGTTCCGGTCGGGGTTGTGCGGGAGGCAACCAATCGATGTGTCTCTCTCACATAGATGTTTCTCTCTCTCTCTCCCTCCCTCCCTTCCTCTCTAACTGAAAAATCAATGGAAAATATACTTGGATGAAGATCAACAAAAAAATAGATGAATACTAATAAAAATAAATAGTAATAAAACGTGTGACATATAGCCCCCAATAGACTGATTGATTGTCTTGAAGAAACAGAATCTAAAATTAGTCTGTTCTTCTACCAGGAACCTAAGATCTCTACAAGCAGAACCTTGTCATTTCCAGACTTCTGTGTTAAGTCACCACACAAACATGACACTAACTTACAGAGTTGCCAGGCGGAACCCCATCGCTCACTGGGTCACCTTCAGTTCTTCGGTCCAACACTGGATTCCACTCTGGTACCAAACAGTCGTGAAGAATGGATTCACTCACAGGAAAGGAGTGAGTCATTGCTGTTGCAATAATTACCTGGCCAGCAGGGCCTCCAAACAAGAGGCCACATTGAAAGCAAATGAGGCACATGATATGGGAAGGTGTAGCCTCCAAGAAAAGCTATTTTCTCGGTAGGAGCTGGAATCCTGGCAGGGACAGACCCTCCAGCATTCAGAAAGGCATGCCATGAGTCACAGATTCTGACACACACACCAGTTTTCTAGTTGGCACTCTGGGGCTCCTAGACAGTGGGTCAGATGAATTCATTATGAAAAATAAAGCCAATGAAGCGAGGCACACACTGAGCTGCCTTGTTGCAGAATTCTCCATTTACACGAGGAGACGATAGTTCATTCATTCATTCATTCATTCATTCCTTCACTCAACAACAATTCACTAAAAATTGTGCGGCATACTACACTAGGCACTGGGGTTACAAGATACATTAGACCAAGCTCTCTACTCTTCTATGTTTGCTTTTCCCAGCCAGATATTTCAAATCTGTTCACATTATTGATGGGTTCAAGACTAAAATTAACAACTTCTAATTTACTCTGAGAACCGCCAAGATTAATGGAAGAAGAGAGTAATAAAAGCAAAAGCATGAAAGAGAAACCCTGGGTGGCTAGTTGACTCTTCAGATTTCGATTTTCTCCTCTATGAAATGTGGGGGATCGATGACATGTTACATAAAGTCATTTCTTCCTTATAAAACTAAACTAAAACCAAAAATTGCCAGTAGATCTGATTCATCACTGTTGCAGTGTTTACTGTTTTGTGATCATTTACTCTAAACTTTAGTGATGTAAAACCACAACCACTTCATTATATCTTACTATTTTGTCCATGAGGAATTCAAATGAGGCTTCCTGGAGCATATCTTCTATGTTCTGTGTTAACTAAGGTTATTTAGACCTATTCAACCAGCAGTTGGGCTCATTTGGAAGCCCCAAGATAGAATTCCCACGTCTGGCCCTTTGGTCGAGATGCCTGCAATGCGGGGCTCAGCTGAAACAGTCAACAAAGTGCCTAGAATTGGCTTTTCCTGAAAGGCAGTCACAGGGTCGATGGACTTCTTTTTTTTTTTTTTTTATCCTCACCAGAGGACATTTTTCCATTTTTTGTTCAGGTAGAGTGGGAGGGAGAGAGAGGAACAGAGAGAGAGAGAGAAACATCGATGTGAAAGGAACACATCGAATGGCTGCCACCCGCACAACTGACCAGGGTCGGGGACAAACTGCAACCGAGGTACGCGCCCTTAGCGGGAACCGAACCCGGGTCTCTCAGGACCACAGGCTGATGCTCTAACCGCTGAGCCAAACCGGCCAGGGCTCAATGGACTTCTGACACGGTAGCTCAGCATTTTCAGGTTGTTCTGAGAGACCCAGGCAGGAGATGCAAGGCTTCTTTTAAACTAGCCTCAAAAGTCCTGGAACACCACTTCGTTTTCATTATTCAATTCACTAACGCCTAGATACAACAAGGAATAGAGACATAGACTCAGTCTCTCATTGGGGAGATTGTATGAGGCACGTGGAAGAAAGTTATTGGTGGCAGCCACCTTGGAGGTAAGCCACCATTCACCACGAGAGGAAGTGTTAAAGGGACTGAGACCTGCCGATTTAAAATACTGAAGCTCTCTATGATCTTTGAGGTCTCCTCTCTTCCTATAAGCTGAGTAGTTAGGGTAAAATAGCTTCGTATTATGAGTGATTCTTGATGAGCTTGATAAGTGTTTAAATAAGCTTCAGATCGACTGAGAAAGATCAGGGAAAACTAAGAAAAGTACAGAGATGTAAGGCATTGGGTTTCCTAGCTGCTACTTGGAGAGCTCATAAATTTCTTCCATTTTAAAACTTCTAGTAAAAAGGATTTCTCTCCACTCTGGATGGCCATGACACTGTCTTTGTACCTCTGGTGTATCCATCAGATACCTGAGGGTATGTGCCTTTTGTCCATCACTAGACTCCAAAGAACCTGACAGTTTGGTTCCTCTGTTTCTCTCACAGAGCATCGAGAGGCCCTCAATCACTATTTGTTGAATGAACACAAACACTCCTGTGAGTTTTTGGGAAAAGCTGGAAGTAGCATAAAGTGTAGGATGATATCAACTTCTATTATTAGTAGAAGGCAATTCCATTACCTCTAATGTTCAACAGCTCATCGATGCTCTCCAACGGGCAATAAAAGCACACACATCCATTGGGGATTTGGTTTCCAGCCTGTGTGTTGGTAAATTAAGTAACTCACACTCCTGCAGGAGAAAAGAAGAGTTTGTGTTGTTCACAAGGTCCTAACCTTGATTTCTTTGCACACAAGCCACCCTTGGCCCATTTGCCTTTGCAAGATAACATTGGCATGTTGTGGACTTCTGCACAACACAGGTGGGGGGAGGGTGGTTGGTGGCTGAGGAGGATTAATGATTACCCTTATGACAAGTTTAATTAGTACGAAAATGGAGGGACACTGGGAAAGACACGGAGGCTTCCTTACTTATGCCCCACTGGAGAATCAATTTCAAGATTATAAAAAAATGAGATATGAATTACAGACCCAGAAAAGGTAAAGCCTCCTTATTTTCCATGAAATGTGGATACCACTTAAGAGCCTACCTGTTTTATGTCTTCTGATTCTAACTTGCATTCCATTTCCATAAGTGTTCTAAAGATGATGCCTTCAGAACCTTCCTATAAGGAATCATAAAATAGTCTTATAACTACATAATAACTAAGTTATATATGTGTATCTAACACATATAATATATACAATATAATTATATATAGTATAAAATAACCAATGCTTTTTTCTTCTTTTTTTTATTGTTGAAAGTATTACAGATGTTCTCCATTAACCCCCACCTCCTCACTCCCACCCGCCTCATGCTTAGTCCAACCTAATGTCAGTGTCCATTGGTTGTGCATAGATGCATATAAGTTCTTTAGTTTATCTCATTTCACCCCTCCCACCCCCCATCCTCTGAGGTTTGTTAATCTGTTCCCACTTCCATGACTCTAGATCTGTTTTGATTGATAGCTTATTTTGTTCATAATATTCCATAAATAAGTGAGATAATGTGGTATTTGTCTTTCTTTGACTGGCTTATTTCGCTCAGCATAATACTCTCTACTACCCTCCATGTTGTCTCATAGGATAAGAGATCTTTCTTTCTTACAGCTGCATAGTATTCCATTGTGTAGATGTACCACAGCTTTTTTACTCACTCATCTACTGATGGGCACTTGGGCTGTTTCCAGATCTTAGCTATTGTAAATAGTGCTGCTATGAACATAGGAGTGCATATATTCTTAATGATTGGTGTTTCAAGCTTCTTAGGACATATTCCTAGAAGTGGGATCACTGGGTCAAATGGCAGATCCATTTTTAATTTTTTGAGGAAACACCATATTGATTTTCATAGTGGCTGCACCAGTCTGCATTTCCACCAGCAGTGTACTAGAGTCTCCTTTTCTCCACCCTTGCCAGGACTTGTTTGAGGATTTATTGATGACGACCATTCTGGCAGGTGTGAGGTGATGATACCTCATAGTTGTTTTAATTTGCATCTCTCTGATGATTAGTGATGTTCAATTTTTAATTTTTTGAGGTAACACCATATTGTTTTCCATAGTGGCTGCACCAGTCTGTATTCTCACCAGCAGTGTACTAGAGTCCCCTTTTCTCCACATCCTCACCAACACTTGTTGTTAGATGATTTGTTGATGGCAGCCATTCTGACAGGTGTGAGGTGATACCTCACTGTTGTTTTAATTTGCATCTCTCTGATGATTAGTGATGTTGAGCATTTCTTCAGATGTCTCTTAGCCATTTGTATATCCTGTTTGAAGAGGTGTCTATTTAGTCCCTCTGCCCATTTTTTAATTGGGTTCTTTGTCTTCCTTTTGTTGAGTTGTATGAGTAATCTATATATTTCGGAAATTAACCCCTTATCTGATATATCATTGGTAATGATGTTCTCCCATACAGTGGGTTGCCTTTCCATTTTGATGATTGTATCTTTTGCTGTCAGAAGCTTTTTAGTTTGATGCAGTCCCATGTGTTCATTTTCTCCTCTGTTTCTGTTGCCTTAGGTGATGTATCAGTAAAAATTCTACTGCGTATGTGGTCTAAAATTTTGTTGACCTTCTAGGATTTTTATGGATTCATGAGTCACATTTAAGTCTTTTCTTCATATTGAGTTTATTCTTGTGTATGTATAAGTTGATGGTGTAGTTTCATTTTTTTTTTTTTTTGCATGTAGCTGTTCAATTTTCCCAACACCATTTATTAAAAAGGTTGTCTTTACTCCACTGTATGCTCTTGACACCTTTGTCAAATATTAATTGATCATATTGCCTTGGGTCCATTTCTGGGTTCTCTGTTCTGTTCCACTGGTCTATATGCCTGTTCTTGTGCCAGTACCAGGCTGTTTTGATTACAGTGGCTTTGTAGTATAACCTGAAATCTGGTAATGTGATCCCTCCTACTTTGTTCTTCTTTTTCAAGATTGCTGTGGCTATTCGAGGTCTTTTTTGGTTCCATATGAACTTTTGAAGTATTTGTTCTAGTTCTGTGAAGTATGTGGTTGGTATTTTGATGGGGATTGCATTGAATCTATAGATTGCTTTGGTAGTATAGACATTTCCATGATGTTAATTCTTCCAATCCATGAACAGGGTATGTGCTTCCACTTTTTTATATCTTCTTCTATTTCTTTTTTCAATGCCCTGTAGTTTTCTGCGAATAGGTCCTTTACTTTGGTTAAGTTTATTTCTAGCTATCTTAAGTTTATTGGTTAAGTTTATTTCTAGGTATCTTAATTGTTTTGCCACGATGGTAAATGGGATTGTTTTTTTAGTTTCTCTTTCTGTGTGTTCATCATTGGTGTATAAGAATGCCATTGATTTCTTGATGTTAATTTTGTATCCTGCTACTTAGCCAAATTCATTTATTAAGTCTAGTAAATTTTTTTTTTGTTTTTATCCTCACCCGAGGACATTTTTCCTTTTTTTTTTGTACAGATAGAGTGGGAGGGAGAGAGAGGAAGAGAGAGAGAGAGAGAAACATCGATGTGAAAGGGACACATCGAGTGGCTGCCACCCGCATGACCAACCAGGGCCGGGGACAAACTGCAACCGAGGTACATGCCCCTAGCGGGAACCGAACCCGGGTCCCTCCGGACCGCAGGCCAACGCTCCAACCGCTGAACCAAACTGGCCAGGGCAAAGTCTAGTAAATATTTGATGGAGTCTTTGGGGTTTTCTACATATAGTATCATGTCATCTGTGAATAATGACAGTTTCATTTCCTCCTTTTCAATTTGGATCCCATTTGTTTTTTCTTCCTGTCTGATTGCTGTGGCTAAGGCTTCCAATACTATGTTAAATAAGAGTGGTGAAAGTGGGCATCCTTGTCTTGTTCCTTTTCTTAAGGGAAATGCTTTTAATTTTTGCCCATTGAGTATGATGTTGGCTGTAGGTCTTTCATATATGGCCTTTATTATGTCATGATATGATCACTCTATTCCTAGATTGCTGAGCATTTTTATCAGAAATGGGTGCTGGATTTTGTTGAATGCTTTTTCAGCATCTATGGACATAATCATGTGGTTTTTATTTTTCATTTTGTTTATGTGGTGTATCACATTTATTGATTTGCAAATATTTTACCAGCCTTGCATCTCTGGGAGGAATCCCACTTGGTCATGGTGAATATTTTTTTTTGATGTATTGCTGGATCCGATTTGCTAGTATTTTGTTCAGGATTTTGGCATTTATATTCATCAGGAACATGGGTCTGTCGTTTTCTTTCTTTGTAGTGGTTTTTTCTGGCTTTGGAATTAGAATTATTCTGGCCTCATAAAATGAGTTTGGAAGTCTCCCTTCTTCTTGAATTTTTTGAAATAGTTTGAGGAGAATGGGTATTAGTTCTTCTTTGAATGCTTGGTAAAATTCCCCTGTGAAGCCATCCGGGCCTGGGCTTTTGTTTGCTGGGAGAGTCTTGATTACATCTTCATTTTCCTTAGTTGTTATTGGTCTGTTCAAGTTTTCTAACTCTCCCTGGTTCAGTTTTGGGAGACTATGTGTTTCTAGAAATTTTTCCATTTTGCTTAGATTGTCGAATTTGTTGCCGTATAACTGTCCATAATATTTGTTTACAATCCTTTGTATTTGTGGTGTCAGATATTATTTCTGTTCTTTCATTTCTGATTTTGTGTATTTGGGTTCTCTTTGTTTTTTGGTGAGTCTAGCTAAGGGTCCATCAATCTTGTTTATTTTTTCAAAGAACCAGCTCTTTGTTTTATTGATCTTTTGAATGGTTTTTTTTGGTCTCCATGTCATTTATTTCTGCACTGATCTTTGCTATTTCCTTCCTTCTATTTGCTCTGG
Organism: Molossus molossus; assembly: GCF_014108415.1. Classification (NCBI taxonomy): domain Eukaryota; kingdom Metazoa; phylum Chordata; class Mammalia; order Chiroptera; family Molossidae; genus Molossus; species Molossus molossus. The sequence goes on from NW_023425346.1 coordinate 95,626,308, forward strand.
GGTTTTCTTTTTGTTTGTTTTCTGGTTCTTTAAGTTGTCAGGTTAATCTATTAGAACTGTTTCTTGTTTCTTGAGGTAGGCCTGTAGTGCTATGAACTTCCCTCTCAGAACTGTTTTTGCTGCATCCCATAGATTTTGTGCTGCTGTGTGTTATTTTTCATTGGTTTCCAGGAATTTTCTAATTTCTTTCTTAATCTCCATGGTAACCCTTTCATTGTTCAATAACATGCTATTTAGCCTCCATGTTTTCAAAGGTCTTTGCATGTTCTTGTTGCAATTAATTTCTAGTTGCATGCCATTGTGATGTGAGAAGATACTTGATATTTCATTCTTCTTGAACTTGTAGAGACTTAGTTTGTGGTTTATCTTTGAGAATGTCCCATGTGCACTTGAGAAGAAGGTGAATTCTGCAGTTTTGGGGTGTGATTCTCTGTAGATATCTATTAAATCCATTTGATCTAACCCTTCATTTAGAGTCTGTGTTTCCTTGTTAATTTTTTGTCTAGAAGATCTATCCAGTGTTGTCAGTGGAATATTGAAGTCCCCTGCTATGATTGTATTGCTGTCGATTTCTCCTTTGAAGTCCTCCAGCAGATTTTAATATATGTTGGTGCTCCTATATTGGGTGCATATATGTTTACCAAGGTTATATCTTCCTGTTGGATAGATCCTTTCAATATTATGTAGTGGCCTTCTTTTTCTCTAGTTATGGCCTTCATTTTGAAATCTACTTTACCATTTATGAGTATTGCTACCCCAGCTTTTTTTTCCTTTTTTTTTTTGGCTTGAGAGATTTTTTTTTTATCTTCACCCAAGGACATTTTTTTCATTTTTTGTTCAGATAGCGTGGAAAGAAGAGAGAGGAAGAGAGAGAAACATCGATGTGAAAGGGACACATCAAGTAGTTCCCACCCACAGAACCCAACCAGGGCCGGGGACAAACTGCAACCGAGGTACATGCCCTTAGCGGGTACCGAACCCGTGTCCTCTGGCCCACGCTCTAACTGCTGAGCCAAACTGGCCAGGGCCAAACCATTCACATTTAAGGTGATAATTGATATGTACTTATTTATTACCATTTTTGTTTAGTGTGGTTATATTTTTCTTCCTATTTCTTCTACTAATTACAGCAGTCCTTTTTAGCATATCTTTCAGTGCTGGTTTGATGTTAATATATTCCCTTAAACTTTTTTGTCAGTAAAGCTCTTTACTTGACCTTCTATTTTGAATGATAGCCTTGCTGGATAGAGTAGTCTTGGATTCAGATCCTTGTTTTTCATGACCTTGATTACTTCATGCCACTCCCTTCTGGCCTGTAGTGTTTCTGTTGAGAAGTCCGCTGAGAGCTTGATGGGAGTTACTTTGTAGGTAACCTGTTGCTGCCTTTAGGATTCTCTCTTGGTCTTTAATTTTTGGCATGTTAATTACTATGTGTCTTGGTGTGGGCCTGTTTGGGTTCTTCTTACTTGGGGCTCTCTGTGCTTCTTGAACTTGAATGCCTTCTTCCTTCACCAAATTAGGAAAGTTTTCTGTCCTATTTCTTCAAATATATTCTCTAATCCTTGCCCATTTTCTTCCTCTTCTGGGACTCCTATGATGCGAATGTTATTATATTTCCAGTTGTCCCACAGTTCTCTTAAGCTGTCTTCCTGTTTTTTAATTGTTTTTTTCCTTTTGGTTTTCTGATTGGTTGATTTTTTCTACTCTGTCTTCTAATTCACTACTCTAGTGCTCGGCTTCCTCTACTCTGCTTGTTAGTTCTTCCAATGTGTTCTTAATTTCTGCTATGTCATTCTTCATTTCCACTTGGTTTTCAATGTTTCTATACCGTTACTCATGGTGCTGATGTCCTTACTCATGCTGTTGAGCTTCCTCAAGATCATGGCTCTGAACTCTACCTCTGATAATTTGCTTGACTGCATTTCATTTATCTCATCTTTGATAGAGTTCTCTTGTTCTTTCATGTGGGACTTGTTTGTTTGTTTCACCATTTTGGCTATCTCAGTGGGTTTTGGAGCCTTCCAAATTTTCCCTGTGAATGTTGGTGTTCTGCTGTTTGTGGCTCCCTCTACTGAGTTTGGATGGGCCTGGGGGGCCCTCGTTAAACACCACTGTCAAGTCTTATTTTCCTGGGTAGATTTGCAAGCCCAGGAAAGGTTCAGTTATCCTCTAGTTTTTTCCTGGTGGCTAGTAGTCTCAGTTACTCAGTGCCTTGTAATGTAGCCCTGGTGTTCTGCATAAGAAGATTTCCAGAGGGTAGGATAGATGCTGGTTATTAATGAGCCTCAATTTGTATTTCTTTGCCTCACCTGGCACCATTTTGGGAGATCCCGGGTCTTCCCTGGGAGGAGGCAGTAGTAGCAGCTAGGGCCCAGCAACCTAAATCCACCAGCACAACTGGCACCATCCTACCAGTGGACACTCTGTGTCAACACAGACCAATGCACAGTAGTGGAGCTCACAAGGTGCTGGTCACAGTAGCCGCAGACAGCCTGGAGCCCAGTGATCCAGCAGGGACTGTGTCATCCAGTTACCCACAGGAACTGCAAGTTACCAAACCTATCTTGGCCTCGGTTTCCTTAACTACAAAATGAGGATAACAAAAGTAACTCTTCTATTAGTTAAATGAGACATTGCACACAAAGCTCTTAGAGGAATGCCTGGCATACAGCAGATGTCACTGTTTTATTTGCTACTACTGAACGGCGCTAGATTGTGTTGGGGTAGCACATAAGTTCCCTGTCTGCAGCAGACCACCCGGGGTATGCCACGTCCCCATTTAGTGCTGTTTCACAGCTGAATAAGGTTCCATGACAAGAAGTTCCCCATACTTTGTTTAATTTTCTGTTGTCACCATCTTGAAATTCTTAATAAAATTTTAAGCAAGGGGCCCTGCATTTTCATTTTGCCCTGAGTTTTGTAGCTGACCCTGTCTCCACTTTTTGAAATTAATTAAAGAGACCAGCCACCCTATGGGTAGTTTACATTAATATTGGGGTATCTTTAAAGTCTGAGCTTTTGTGGCAGAAGTGACAAACATATTTGTCACTATGGTCAGAGTAACGACGTTGAGGACTTCTGGGTTCTATTCTAGTTCTGTGCTTCTCCTCACATCCAGGGTTGTAACATGGAGATGGGGTGATTGTAAGGGGTTGGCAAATCCCTATTTGCCTCTCATATTGTCCTGAGGAGGTAATGTGTTTCAGCAATGATGTGTTTCAGATATGCATTTATCATTATGTAGTAAAAGTATATAAAAGTCATTGCATTGATAAAAAAGAAATGCATAACAAGTGTTATTGACTGTATAATAGCTTCTTTTCATTGCATAGTTTCTCAGTGAATGACTACTGAATATACTAAAGAATTATTAGGCAGGAGATTGAGAATTTGTATGGTGCTAAAGGTCTGCGTACTTGAAACAGTTGGGAAACTCCCTATCAAGCTGCAAGTTCCTGAGCTGCCAGGTCCATTTCATTCACATTTGAGCCTCTCTATTCCTTGTTCAGAATCTTGCACACGTCAAACGTACAATAAACGTGTGTGCAGTGAATGATACATGTTTGCTGGTTGGATTAGATTTCCATCTTAATGTATTAAATTTGGGAAATGCATTAGGGTGAATTAACAAAAATAAAAGGGGCAATGAATTCAGAGAGGATATTGGAGATGTGAAAGTAAGAAGGGAGACCACAAAAGGTCTGAATTCTTGGCAGCATAAGAATTGATGAGCTGAGATGAAGCAGGGGCACAAATCCATCCAGGTCCCAGAGAACCGAGGTTGGTTTGACATGGAAGCAGGCAGACCCCACACCACTGCTCCAGAATGTCACTCCTCCTCACTCCAGAGTTATATTCATGTTGTTTCTGGGCTTCAAATGTTCCACTGACCTCCCAGCCTACAAAGTCCTACAGAATCTGCCTCCCAGTCCCTCTCCAGCCGAATTTCTTCCCACTCTCCCCGCCTCACCCTACTCCATTTACACTATTTTTCAAACTGCTCTTTGAAAATAGCTCATATAACCCTGTCCTGTGGATGCTCCTTTTAACTGGAACATTTTTGTATCATTTTGTTCATTCCTCAGTTTATTCAGGACTTTTTCACATCCTCAGAGCAAACTTTCCCAGCACCATATGGAAAGGCAAGACAGCATTCTGGTAGTCTCAAGCCTTTTATCTTGCCTTAGCTCTTTAAAGACATTGTGTGACCTATTTACTTGTCCAACTGCTTATTTTTTTCCCTCCACCCGAGTGTAAACTCTAAGAGGGCAGACACATTTTTCTGTTTTGTTCACTGCAGTGTCCCTGGAACCTAAAGCATTGCCTGGCAGAGTCAGAGCTCACTCAACACTTGTTGAATGAATGAGCAAATGATTTACAAACCTTCATATAAACAAAGAAAACAGTAATCAGAAGAGGGACAGTACATGCTCTACTGGTGCTGCCTTAGGAGAAGGTCTGAGAAACGATTGGGAAGTTGACAAGGAATGAAATGGCAAGGGGGCTGAACTTGGATAGGAGATGTTAAAGATTGCATTGAGCTTGCACGTTTATCAACATCTTTTCTACCACTGCAAGTCTGGTATGTCATCTCCTCATATAGTCACAGGCACTGTCACTAAGCTGAGAGTTTTGACAGCTTCCCAGTGACTTCCCTGCTCTCTCTGATGGTCACTGCTGCAAGAAAGTAGCTGCCAGATTTCCCCAGGCATGTCTGCCTCCTGGGTGCCTTTGTGATTTGTCTTGGTTACTGCAAACTGAAGCAACGTAATACTTTGGGTGCTCTGTCTGTTCTTTGCTATTACCAAGAAGAGTCGAGTCTACTCAAAGAACTTAGGGTGAATTGGAAGAGGAAGGAGAATCTATTAACTGAAGAAAAGGATTAACTCACTCCCCCCAAAATTATTACTCTAACCAAATCCATGGAGTTCTAAGTATTTGTGATAGATTTTATTATTGATTCAAACTCTTTGCTTCCTCCCAGAAACACATTATATATCTATACCTTTTGTCATGTGACTTTACATCTCCTCCCAATGAGGGAGGTGGGATACAAACTTCTGCCTCCCTGGCTCTGAAGTTCGCAATGTTACTTGTTTGGGCCAATGGAAGGTCAGTTCCTGTTACACCGGCAGAGGCTTTGAATGTGCTCGTGTAGCATCACTCCTCCTCTTGTACCACTTGCCTTGAGAAGAGCTTCCTTCCAGGAGCCACAGGTCCCAGAAAGGGAGGTGCTTGTAGCTGACTTGAGCCCACCCTGCAGGCAGAAAGAGAACTACACCAGCTAATCTGAAGACCCGGGGGTGAGAGTAATAAATGTATGCTGTAGTAAACCATAGAGATTTGGGGTTGTTTGTTATGTCATAACAGCATGGCTAAGAGAGTTTTTGAACATTTTCAGCAACATGTCTGAAAATTATGTTCTGTTTCTCAAGCAAAGGTGTTATGGCTTAGTTATGTTTCATAACCATTTGGCCTAAATCCTATGTCACATTATGAGAGTCAGATGATTTCATTTGTATTATGGCTGGGGGATCAGCTGTCCTTCTTGTCCAGTTCCAAGGAGCTTCTCTACTTTAGGAATTTTGCCTGATGGACCAGCACCGAGGTTGTTTTCAAACAGAAATGTTTCATTTCTATTGCATCTCCTCTTATTCTCCTTTGCACTCAACAAATGGAACTGATTATCTAGCTGCATTGCCCCAAAAGGGAGCCATTAACCACAGGTAGCTACAATATTTACATTTGAATCACTTCAAATTAAATAAGATAAAATTTCAAGTTCTCAGTAAGCACATATGACAGGTGACCATCCTATTGGGCAGCACAAATATGAACCATTTTCAGGATCGCATAAAGTTCTATTGGACAACGGTAAACCCAAGATTCTAGAGGTCGAGTACTTTATTAATTCTGAAGGTTGGGAGTAATAAATTCTCTGTGGTTTGATTCTATGAGTGTTGGGATCACAGGCTGGAAAGAGAAGAGAAGAGGAGGCAGAGGAAAAGATGAGCTCCATAATTCCCTTTCACCTCTGGTTCAGACATAAATCATGTTTATAAACAACCCCCTCATAGGTCAGCCCTTTGTATTTTGCTGCATCGTCTAGAAACATTCTAAGGCACACTGTTCAATAATCACATCTAGTAGTAAGTGGATGTAAGTGTGTGGTTCTTCCAGAATGTGTCTCAACAGAGCAACCGTATTTCAGTTCATCTCCCAAATTCGAGGACTGTGTCCACACGGTTGCATGTATGTCCATGACCTCCAACCCCTCCAAAGCAAGGAAACCAAAAGAATAACAGAAAAGCCCAGTGAGAAAGTGTGCTCAGAGCTTCAGTTAGCACTCTCAGCCCCTATTCAGTTGCAGTAATGGCAGGTATTATATTCATCTCCACAAGATTCATCAGGCTGTACTGGCAGACTCAGCAGGTAGAAGGCAACAGAGCATGGCTAAGATCAGCATTTATCTGAGGCCAAATACCAAGAAACAAAGCGAGATGTATTATGAAAGCCAGCTACAGGTGTATTAGTTCCGTTTCAAAGACTTCCAACAGGTTTCCATTTATTTCTTCATTTAACCTCACCATCAACTTTAATATAAGAAACACTGCAGTCATTTTTTACAGAATTTAGAAAAGAAAATTCCCAGGAGGAACTTTTCAAAAGGCTTTTCCGGTCCATTTTTCTTTAAGAAAGTTTCACATTTAAAGTAATATAATGAGTTCTCAAAATAGGGTGAAGAGTCTTTGACTCTGGTCGTTGATGCCAATTAGTTGATTTCTTCAGCTTCCTTCATTAACAACAGTCCCTGGACTTCTTTTCATCCCTAGTAGCCGCCTTACACAATACCCAGAACTCCAGCTAACATTTTCCACTTTTCCGACCCATTATGCCTAAATCTTACATCAAACTATGGGGGTCCAATCTTTTTAGACCTTCTAGAACTTCTACTGGAACATATTTTCAGCCTCATTGAGAATACCAACCCAGGGAACCCAACACTTCCTCATTATTTTATCTTCCCATCTGAGTGTGTGTGTCATGATCCATTATTATAATTACTACCTTACAGACATTCTCAGATTGCATGCCCCTCTCTCTGATGTACCTTCTGTGGAAAAAAACACTGAATCTGGTATTACCTAGTTATTAGCTTTTTCTACTCTGTCAACTGAATGCCTGGGTCAACCTCCGCCTTGCACTCAACACTGCATTTCTACATTTTAAAGAGATCATTCCAACCCTCCCCCCCCAAAATCTCTACTCAGATCACTTCTGTGCCTCCTTCAAACTCCAGCAATGACTGTGCCCCTTTCTTCATTAGAACAATAGAAACTCTTGGATAGAAACCTCATCACAACAACAAATCTGCAAACCTACCTCCACCCACACTCATCTTTCTTCTCTTCTCTCCTAGTGAAGGGGAAGGTCAATCTCATGACTGCTTTTTACAGTTTCTCAAGGACTTTGCTCATTTGTTCTCTTCCTTTTTGCTATTTTAAATCAATTATTTACATCTCTGCAGAATTATCCTCAATATCAGGTTAACATGCTCTAATAGCTCCTGTCTTAGAAAAAAAAATCTTACTTTCACATCTTCTTTATACTACCAACACCATTCTTTGTGTCCTTTCACAGATCAACCCCTTGAAAAAGTTGTATATACAGTTTTTCACTCTGTCTCTCCCCATTCGCCTTTTCATCACTACAAGGCATACTAAACACAAATTTTCATGGCAAGTTCACTGTTCACCCCATTCAATGGCTTAAACAATGACATGAGTCCCCTCTTTGGGTGAACTCAGAAGAAACAGTTTGCCTCTGCTCCACCCTGTATCAGCTGGAGTGCTTGAGGCTAGTAACTAGAATCATCTAAAGGCTCACTCATTACATGTCTGGCTATAGATGCTGGGAAGACTGAGCTTTCTCAACACATGATGGGTGGGTTCCCAGGATAACCATCGAGATAGAAAGTGAGAGACAGAGAGACACAGAGAGACTGAGATGACCCAGGCTAAAGTAATGTATAGCCTAGCTTTGGAAGACTGTTCATGAGGCTCTATCTTGTGATTTCTCTCCCATGCTAAAATAAACTCTCTTACCAGACAAGCCTATCTATTCATAAGGTTTAAATATCATAATATGCTGATGGCTTCAGACTTATTCCAGTTCTAAAGTTTTATCCTAAGCTTTGACATCTTCATGTAGATGTCTGATAAGCTTTAAAACTTACCAAGTCCAAACACATCTCTTGATTCCTCCTCTCTTCCTCTAGCTTCCTTGATTTTAGTGAATATCCTCATCACGCCCAAATCCTAAGAATCGTCCTTGTATTTTCTATTTCCCTCAATTCTCCTCCTTCAATTTTTTGGTTGAAGGATTGGTTCAACCAATCCTTTGGTTCCATCTACAAATATACCTCAAATTTACCTACTTTACTTTTTTTTCCCTCACGTGAGGACATTTTTCCATTTTTTGTTCAGCTAGAGTGGGAGGGAGGGAGGGAGAGAGAGACACACATCGACGTGAAAGGGACGCATCGAGTGGCTGCCACCTGCACAACCCAACCAGGTCCAGGGACAAACTGCAACCAAAGCACATGCCCTTAGCAGGAACCAAACCCGGGTCTCTCTGGACTGCAGGCCAATGCTCTAACCGCTGAGCCAAACCGGCCAGGGCTATCTACTTTTCTTTACCTCTTCTATAGTCACCTTAATCCAAAACACTGACATCTTGCTCATGGGCTATTTTTTTAGCCTCCTAACCTGCAAACAGCATCAGGAACAATTACTTTTGTGGGAATTTAAGCATTTCATACCACTTAACAATTTTCTCTTCAAATGTCACCTACAAAATCACCTGGGACTGTGTTCCCTTCCTGGGTATACCACCTGCTTCCACCTTACAATGATTCTCTGATGACAGGACCCCAAAGAAATGGCTCCCCATTATATTTCTCTGAAAGGAATTGTATTATTCTCTCAGTAAAAGAACATTAACCTTGTCTAGAAAACTATGATGATAAAAAAAAAAGAGCTGCATTTAAGCTAACAGTATCTTCAAGATGCACAGATTCGTTAAGACGGTACAGTCCCTGTGACTTAGTAATTTATTAAAAATGGGTATTGAAAGTCTTTCAGATTCTAGGCATTGTGCTTGTTGCTGAGGAAACAAGTAAACAAAAAAAAGCTTCTAATAAAGAGAAGCAGACAAGGAAAAACAAACATGAAATACGTCAGGAAGCACTAGGAGCTGCGAAGGAAAACAAAGCAGAGTGAGGGAAAGGAGATGTGATGGGTGGGGGCAGGGCCCTGTGTTGTTTTCTGTCTGTCCGTCAGGGAGGACATCTCTTTAAGATGATGCTTGAGTGGTGAACTGAAGGATGTGAAAGAACAGCCATGTAGGTGTCATTTTTCTCTAGAAAAATGTTCTAAGCAGAGGGAACAGCATGTTCAAAGACCCTGAGGCTGATGTGTGTTTGACATATTCAAGAAACCAAAAGGGGGCCAATGAGGCAGGCGCGGTGTGAGCAAGGAGAAGCACGGCGGAGGGCGAGGCTGGACAGGTAGTATGGCCCTGATGGTGCAGTGGGAAGTTGTGTGATGCGGCTGACAGAATTTGGGGAGAAGGGGAAGTCTTGTCACAAACATATGCCAAAGACAGAGAGAGCGTGTTATCAAAAACAAAGAAAGCTCTGGGGTGTGGTGTCTGTAAAATGCAGGTTTCCCTTATAAACTCCAACATCTATTCAACATATGCCAAGTACCTCCCACAATACCTGCATGTAGCAGGTACCCAATAAATGAGAGTTATTGTTTCTATCAAGTTTGGTGTTCACTTGGATTCAAGTCTGAGGTCCAGGAGTTACTATCTTGTCTGTGTGGCTCTGGCCAACCACCTAACTTCTCTGGACCTCTCTTATCCTGTGTAACCATTCTGATGTCTGGATTGATTGCGAAAATGTATGGGAAATACTTAGCCAAAGGTTTGGCACATATCGAGGGCTCAATAAATGTTGCTGATTATTATTATAAGGGAGTTTCTAAGCCCCTCCATTTGTTGTAACAGTATGAAGATGAGAGATATCCTAGAGACACAATGAATATTATTTTGTGCATATTTCTAGATCTCTTCCCCAATGCTGTCCTCCTTGCTTGGTTTATGCTTCTGTTGTCCTGACTCCCACCACTTGTTATCCCCTTTGCTTCATTTATCCTCTATTGCAGTGGTCAATATATGACATGCTACATGTTTATGTCATCCTGGTCTTTCTCCCTCAACTAAAATATAAGCTCCGTGAGGACAGGAACTTTTTCTGTTTTACTTCACTGATGTCTCTCCAGTGCCTAGAACAGGGCCTGGTACATAGCAGCCTCACGATCAACATCTGTTGAATAAATAAGTGCAAAAGAACTTTCAGGGGAACCCTTCAGCTGTCAGCAGAATGGGTACCACCCCAATCACATGCTTTGGCATGAAAAGTTAGAGTGTTGAATTTTCTAATACAATGCTGTGCTCCTTTATATATCCATCGTGAACCTTTGGGAACGAAATACCTTAGATTTCAAGGCTGAAAATTTGGAGAGCTCCAGAAGTTAGGCCAATTTACTTTCTCAGGAACATGCAGCCAGACGTTTTGACCACAGCCGTGGGGAGTCTGTGGGGACCTCACCCTGCCCAGCTCTCCACAAACTGAGACCAGGTAGCTGAGTTCTGTAAATGTCTTTCATTAGCAACTGCCAAGCAACCCTTTTCTCAACTGACTTCGCTTCTCACGTAAGTCACATATTTCAACTTGTAATTTCTCCAAAGGGCTATTTTAGACATTTCATTTCCTGAAATTATACATGATTGTATATTTTAGGCTGTTTGCAGCCTTGTTTTATCCACCAGAGATTGGGCGTAGAAAGATGGAAGGGACATTAGATTTCCTTTGGCCACATTTGGTTTAATCAGTATGAACTTCACACAGAACATCTTGCTCATTTCCCCAGGGTCTAAAGAAACTTATGGAAGCCGTTCTACAAAATAGCAATTGTATTTTAATTTGTCATCCCTGTGTTTTCTTGGGAAAGCATGGCCTGGGGTTATTTTTGCATTGGGTTTCAGGTTTGACTTAAATCCTCACATACACTTCCTGTGGTAGGGATTTAATGCAGCAAGTGACAAAGAGCGTATCTCTGAGAATTATGATGAAAACGTTCACACTGGAGATTTGAGGATGTTTCCGTTATTCTGGTTGACGAAATTGCATTTGTGTTATTTAGGTGGTCAGCTCCTTTTTTCCTCCAAGATCGAAAAGTCAACCACCAAGAGTACACAAGGAAAGAAACGGTGTTTGCAAAACGTCTCTGAGAAAGAAACGTTGCCTTTTAATTCTCTGTAAAATAAAAAGGATGGTTTTATTTCCACTTATTCTTCCTCTGAGTATGAAAACATAACCAAATGCTGGTCTTCACCCTGGTGGGATTAGAGACTTGACACCGGGAGCCACCCCAGGGGGAGCGTGTTCCAGGGACTCAAGCTGGCAAATTGTTGAAGACCCAGGACGCTGCTCCCTTCCTCCAGGCTGGCTGGGTTGGGGGATGAGATCAGTTTTCCTGAACTGAGATCTCATTCACATCGTGGTGGATTTAAATAGCAGCGACCCATTTGCTCCCACCAGATCAAGGCTGCCAGAAAGGGTGGGTTTGCATTTACAGAAGGCTGGGGGCGGGGGCGGCGGCGGTGGTTTCCACTAAAGGAAATGTCACTCATCCTGAGACAGGAAGTGTGGGCATCCCTTGGGACTGGCAGGGAGAGGAACTCGCTCCACTCCTTAGCCCAGGGAAAGAGGCCATGGGCTGGGGTAATGGTCTACGTGCGCTGTGATCAGAGGAGCATCTGGACCTGTTGGGGGTGTGCCTGGCGGAAAATGGTGGGAACGGGTAGGTAGGTTGTAAAGTTATGTGAGTATGAAACACCATAGCGGTGGCCCAAGGTGGTAGGAAGCAAGCATAGAGGCATGTAGCCTGAGGGAGACTTCCTCTGCCACCCCACCCCAGAGATGCTGCAGGTAGGTGACCCAAGGATGCCAGAAAGGTGTAGAGAGAGGGAGACTCTGATTCTGAGTTCCTCCCATCCCCACTGAAGGGGTTCCCTCCGGGTTCCCCAGAGCAGCCTAAGGGCAAAGAATGTTCAGGATAATTCACTTATATTAGATTGACAGGCAGGAAATAATAGACATTCAGTTAGCCATGAAGTCGTGTGTGTGTGTCTCTGTGTCCGTCTGTCTGTCTGTGTGAGCAGGGGTGATCAAGAGCCACGGGCAGCTGAGAGCATCGGCTGTACTATCTGACCCTCTGGACAGGTGAAGTCACCTCCAGAGAATCCCAGGTACCTACGGGGTTCTTCCCAAAGGGACAGGATGCAGTACAACCTCAGTAACTGCTTTAGTGCTCATAGCAGATGCCGCCCCCAAGCTGAAACCGAGGTCGGTACCCTGCAGCTGATACTGGATCTTTTATGTTGTTCTAAATTAAATCCAGAGCGAAATTTAGCCATGCCACGCGTACTATTATGTGGACTGACGTGCACTAAAGCTATGTTTATGAGAACATAAAATACGTGTCATTCCTGTCGTCGGATTTTATTACTGGCGATGATTTCTAATATGTGCCCATCAGCTTCCCTTTTAATCATTGTCAGTCATCCTTTTGAATTGCAGTCAGTTTTAAACCAGCAATGATGGTTTTAAAATAAGGCCTTCCTCTGCTCAACTGTAGTTAGGGCTAATTAAGAGTAAATAACTATTCTCAGCAAGGAAGGCAGAATCCAAGCAATCTTTGACAAATGCAGCCTTGTCCTTAGAGGAACATAGTCTTGTCTGCTGCCGGTAAATACTTCCATTACGACTGTGAGAAACTGTTTTTCGCCCCCATTGAGAACGGCATGCTACTTTGATACAAGCAGAGAAAAATAAATACCAGTCAAGGCCAGAAAGAAAAACAACAAGCAGCATTTAATTAAGAAAAAATATATAATTCTCTGTTTCTTTCCATATATCCCAGTTCCATTTGGTTGCAATCACAGGCTCTTAGCTCCCACTCAAGTCTGACATTTCCCCTAAATCTCCCCACCTCCTTTCGCTCCCACACCCTCTGTGATGCAACACAATTCATTCACTATAATTTGAAGGTCACAGTCAATTGCTCCAAGACAAGAATGCAGAATAGATAGTTCAGACTTCTTGCATGACTAAGGCTTATCTTGACTTTGGTTCAGTAGGCTCTCCTGCAATGTATTCCAGAGAAAAGTTGTGTGTGTGTGTGTGGGGGGGGGGGGGGTCTTGGTCAATGGCCTCTTTTCCATCCGACTCTTGACAAACCCCTACTTCCTCTTCTTACAGCCATTACCAGGGACTTCTGAGCAGTAGCTGTCTCCACTGAGCCCACTCCAGAACACACTAGAATCTCAGTGTTGAGACTGTTCGTTATCCCCAAGGCAATGTTACTGAAAGTTTGTAAGGAGACACGCACACAGATTAAGAAGTAAGACTTTTCCTTCCTTCCTTCCTTCCTTCCTTCCTTCCTTCCTTCCTTCCTTCCTTCCTTCCTTCCTTCTTTCCTTCCTTCTTTCCTTCCTTCCTTTTTCTTTCTTTCAATCACAGTTTTCCTTCCATATTATTCTGTATCAGTTCAGTCTTATTTCTTAAACATCCAGTGCTTACATGCTTAGTGTGCTTGCGGATACTTAGGCCTTGACGCTCTCTCCGTCTCCGGTAACTCTACAGAGTTACTGAGACAGGATGATCCTCCAGGTAGTCTCATATGCATTGATAAACAAGACGATCACAAACACTTGCCAACAGTGGGTCTCTCTGCCGACTGACCAATAGATGGGCACTTAATAGAAAGTTCTCAGTGAAGAACAAGAAACACTTTTCTGTTTCTTAGCAATTAAGAAAACCAAAAAAATTACAACTAACTGGAGAACTAAAGCTGGTTTTCTAGAGTGATATATCAGTTTGCTCGGGCTGCCTTAACAAAATGCACCGACTGGGTGACTTAAACAACAGTTCCAGAGGCTGAAAGTCCAAGGTCAAGGTGTCCCAGGGTTGGCTGCTTTGCGGTCTCCCTTAATTTACCAACTGCTGCAGCCCTGCTGTCCTCGCGTGGTCTTCTGCCAGTGTATGCACGTCCCTGACGACTCTCTGCATTTCCAAATGTCCTCTTCTTGTAAGAACACCCGTCAGGTTGGACCAGGGCCCACCCTAAAGTCCTCATTTTAACTTAGCCGCCTCTGTAAAGGCCCTGTCTCCCAATAACGTCACATTTTGAGGTACTGGGGGATTAAGTCTTCAACAGATACATTTTGGAAGGATGCAACCCAGCCCATAACAGGTGAGGATACATTTGTAAGCAGATGAAGTAATCAACAGCTGAGGGACTGAAGGACCAAGAACAGCAGAATACTAGGGCTCTGCTGGTGTTCAGGGTGAGAACCCTGAATATCCCCTGACCTATACAATTTTATAATAATCAATAATAGCTTATGTTTAAAAGGTTCAAAATGGTTTCTTCACATGGCAAGGGGCATAGTAAAGTTTTTAATGTGGGGAGGGGTTGGAGAAGGAAATTCTTAGAACAAAAGGAAAATTTGGAAACCACTGCCCAGAGTAGTGCTTGTTAAACTTTTCAAAAAATTTAAGTCTGATGTTAGAGAAGGGTGAATCCCTGGCTGGAAGAGGAGAGAGGAATGGATGTTGTGTCTCTCTCAGGTGTTCTTTAATTAAATTTATTAGGGTAAAATTGGTTAACAACATTATACCAATTTGAGGTATATACATTTAAAATACAACACCTGCATACTCTTATAATTGCATGTATTTGGATTTTATACCCTGTTCTATAATATATTTCATTTTATTTTTATTGAAAAACAATGTGGCTTTTGTCCCCCCAGTCCTCAAGAAAATTTATGTCCCAACAAGATACACTGTGCTTGTTGTGTAGCTTTGCCTGACCCCTGGTATCACAGTTACATGCCTGGATTATTTATTTGTGCCCCAATTTGAGAATCCAGGCCTCGGAGCCTTAACTGCCTTCATAGTGCGGGGTAGTCCTCAGGACAAGAAGTTTGACACACACCCTCGTTAAGTCTTGGCCACAGGACTTGCTGTAGGCCTATTGTGAGTAAATGGAAGTCTAGAGTCCAGCGTACACAAAAACAGAATGTCTCCTTCCATCCCGAGGCAGGCCCTCTAGGAACACCCTCCGATTCTTGGTTAGTTAATGTAGCAACTATCTATTACTACAATCATGCTGCATACGAAACAACCACAAAACCTCAGTGACATAACACAGTAAACATTTATTTTCACTCATGACTTCGAGTTGACTGAGTAGTGCTGTTTGTCTTGATTGGGCTCGGCTAATCATCTCATCTTTGCTAGGGCTCACGCAGTGTCTGAGTCATCTGGCTTCAAGTTAATATAGGATGGGGTGACCAGCTTTGCTCCATGTAGCCTCTCAACCTCCAGGAAGCTAGCCCAGGCTTGTTCTCACTGTGCAGGTAAGGAGAGTAGAGGTGTGCAAGACCGCATAAGGTCTTGGTTTGGAAGTGAGGCCCCAATCTATTGACCAAAGTGAGGCAGAAGGGCAGCTCAGATTTAAGAGATAGAAAAATAGATTGCACTCTTGGTGGAAAAGTCACATCATAAAGGACAGAGATTCAGGGAGGGTTGGAGAATTGAGGCATTGTTTTAATCCATTTAACCACAAAGAAGCGTCTTGGGTAATCCTTTTTGTAAGCAAAACTCTATAAAACTCTAAATTCATATTACCTTTTTCCATATTGCTTACTTGTGGAGCTGGGGAACCTACTAGAACTCAGGATGGAATATTGGTGTGAGAAGATTTGGACCCTGGTTTTAGCTCCTTATACTTAATCTTTGTTGGGAGGGCGTGAGTTCAGATCTTCCATAATAATGACTTCATTGAGGTCTGGTGGTTGACTAGCAATGGGATTGCTCTGTTTGATTGAGCCAAATCTTTGATAAAAGTGTTACATGCTAATGACAGATTTATCAGACTTGTGACAATTTGGCATCTGCTTGAGCAAAGATTTCAATTTTGTAGAGAAAGAAAAGACTGTCAAAAATGTGGAGGAGGAAAATTATGTAAGTCCATAGCGCTTAGATGTACAGAGAAAAAATAAATTATGTTTTTGAAGCTAGTTCAAGAAACTTCAGGAATTATAAGCCAGATTTATCGGCCATAAAATGTAGTTTTTTCCCATGGAACCACATCTTATGTTTAGAGTGTACAAAAGAAACTTACCCATTCATATTTAAAGTGTATAAGTACTTTACTTCCCTTTATTCACAACTCAAGATCATTGTTGGGGGAAGGAGAATGAGGACTCATGTAGTTTTAGGAATAAACCAGGCAAGGTGAGTCTTTTACTCCAGAATGAAGGGACACAGAGAACTACACTGACTGGGCTGCAGGTATATTATCTCATTTAATGTCCATCACGACATTGGGATGTAGGCACTACCAGCCGCTGAGTTTATAGGGAAGGAGACTTAGGCTTCCAGAGGACAAGCAACGTGCCCAAATCCGCTCACCACTAGTGAGAGTGAAAGCCAAGCCCTGAGCTCTCATCGCCTGGTGTTCATTTTTCCTGGTGGGATGATGCTTCCGTTATAACAAATCACTTCCATCGTGGGTAACTTCATCTTTGTAATTCGAAAGTAATTGTGAATTGGGTTTTCTTTTCCCTCCAAGGCAGAGAAAGAGAGTCCATTTAATGCCACAGGAATGCTGTAGTCCTTGCTCAGGGTCTTCCCTAGAATGACCGCTGTTAAATCAAAGACAGAAAGACTAGTCCTCAGATGGGGAAACCAGTGGAAATGACCAACATGAACAAGGTCGTGACTCAAGAGCTTACAAATTTGAGGAAGAACTTTGCTCCAGGTAGGGCTTGAGGGAGGGGAGTGGCAGCCCCCCGCGCGAGAGGTGTGCCCAGGGCTCTGTGGCTCTGGACACCCTGTCCAGCGTCCACGCTGAGGTCATTCCGGAGAACAAAAGGACTCATTCATCCCCCATGCCTCCCAGACGTTAGGGTAAACAACTTTCAGATGCATTTCCTGTTCGCTGAAAATGTTTTCCACAGTGGTACCAGTCAAATAGTATCTGAAAATTCCCTTTTTGTGTTTCCTGAAGAAGTACTTTCTTTTGCAAGAGGTTTGCCGGGCCTGACATCATCCTAATTATTTCTTGACCAATTTTATCACCAACCACTGTAAATCTAGACCAGTTACCCAGTTTTACAAGGCAGTTAGGGTCACTCGGGGAATGTCCAAAATAGCAACAACAGGAACATTTCAATTCTACGTCTGGATCCTATGGTTGGAATGATATGTGACCTGTCTACCTGATGAACATTTATTGCATAACTTGGAGACGGAACTAATTGGTTGTGGAGTCATGAGGAACATTTAATAAGTGCCTGAAAAAAATCTGTGACTGTAAATACTAAGGGAGGTAATGAACTGACAGCTAGTTCTTACTCTCCGTATTTGAGAGAAAACGATTCAGAACTGTTGCAAAAGTTTGACACTTCCAAAATTGTGTCCTGGTTCCCTAAATAGAGGTCAGAGTTCAGTGCTTACTTTCTCCCTGTCCTGGCTTTTCTCAGTGACTCTCAGCCCCAGAGAGCAGCACTCCTGGGCCCCCCAGTGTACACGTCGAATCCAGCTGTACAGACGACTGCTCTTTTATAAGGTTCTTGCCTCAACGGTGAGAGGGAAAAAGAAACGGCACCTTGTTAATGAAACCACCTGAAACAGTGATAAGCCATTCTTAGAAAAACATGAGGAAATAGACATTCAGTATTAAGTTTAAAGTCAGAGATGGTTCCAGAACTTATTTTGAAAACATTGGCCCTACATGAGGAGAGAAGAGTCTCCTATCATGAGGATCTTTTCAGTCTCATGAAATATGGTGGCTTCCATCTAAAGGATGTGAGGCCGAGGCCAGCACCTCTAGCCTTCGTGGCTAGTTACTGGTAGATGTATCCCTGTTTCTAGAATCTCACTTTTGTTCAAAGCAAATTCTGTCTGGCCCTGCCCACTCATGGGACTCAAGAGCCCTCAATAGTCCGTGGAGGTGCCACCCACGACCCCATCAGCACGAGGATGAGGAAAGCAAACCGCGCTGTCTGGGGACGGCCAGGATTGGCCGGCTGGAGTCTTTGGGCTCCCTTGGCTTGGCAAACCCGAGAATTGGCCCCTCCTGACCTGACCTCGACAACGGGGCTACCAATGCCACTGGCATTCCACTGATGCAGGAGAGGATGGGAAAGGGAACCAGGTGTGAGATGTGGGCAAACTTTAAGGTACAATCAGGGGTAGCCTTACAGCTGCCCAGTGACTCTTGCTGTCTTAGACAGAAGAACCCCACTTCCCCTCTGGATGCGAGGTTGATTTGGCTTCAACATCTGCCTCTTTATGAATTGTCAGAGTTGATCTGGCTGCCCCGCTGCCCACAGAGAGGCTCTTTCCTTCCCGAACCAGCAGTCTGTCCTCTGTTACTCTCTGTTCCCTCCAGATACAGCTTGATCCCCAAACCTCCTAAGTTATGAAACGTTTCTCCTCCTCCTCTTCACTCTCACACGGAAAAGGACTCAAGACCAACCAGGACCTCTGAGCCACAGTTCGAGTCTAAAGGGCTATGATTTATTTTTACAAGTAGAAGTGAGTGGCTACATATGTTTTTTTGGCATTTGAAAGAAATTTTCCTGCCCAGAGGGCTTGGTGATTTGGGCTTCACTCTTTCCTTTCTCTCTCAATTCTCTCCTTAAGAAATAACCCAGAAAAACCGTACTTAGTCATCAGCAATCAAACATGTAAAAATCATGAATGGGCTGAATCACTTTCCTGGTAAGGACAGAAAGAACCAGAAGTCGGTTTGAGGCAGCTGTTGAAGAATAGTAGCCCTGGTAATAGGAAGAATTTGGTTTGCTGCTAGGTAAGACCTAGGACAGGAAGACCAGTTAGCAGGCGACAGCAGGAATCAGGCGAGAAATGACAAGGACCTGAATTGAACAGTCCCCCCAGGTGTGAAGCAAAGGAGGCTAATTAAATATTATATCTTTAGACTTCAGCGGCTAAAAGTTATCTGAAGGCAGATGGGTTTGGGAACCATGCCTGTAATTCATGAATCTAGGAAGGAAGGTTTCTATCACTTTCTACTTCCTCCTCCTCCTCCCCACACCTGATTATTTTCCCTTTTCAACATCAGGATATACCCTGGAGTACACATACAAGGAAGTCAATGTTAGGAAAAATTACAAATCTTATGATTGCAATGCACTTCCAAACCATATTCAAATACCACTAAAATTCCTTGTAAAAATGTTTTTAGTCAGCAAGTCCATGACTAGCCACTGGAAAGAATCTTACTAAAGAAAAATACTAATAAATAGAAAGCACCCAAAGGAAACACATATACGGATATTTTCAGCTAGGATTGGGAAAAGCAGAAAGGAAAAAAAATAAGGAGGAAAAATGTTTAATGATGAACAGAAATGTGTCATTTGTAATGAAAGACACTTGTATCCTTTGGTCTTAATTGAGCAACTCAAATTTTTGCGGTAATCCATCATAGCAGAGCATACTAGCATTATCGTTCTGAAATTGAAATATTATCTCTTGACCTTGATTTTATCAATACATTTTCCCTCGATCAAATTAGGTGGTGGTGCCTCGGTAAAAGTTCAGAAATATCTTGTTTCCCAAAAAGCAGTCTCAGCATCTTCCCTTTGACCCCACTTTTAGCTGGAAGACTATGTTGCACCTCTAGCTAGCTAGTAATATTTTTAGCACTAAGTTTTAAATTGATCGGTGGATCCTAAGTTAGCTATTCAAACTTTAAGAAAAGTTACACGCTCAATGTATAACGTTTTAAACAAAATTGATTTAGGAAAGAGACAAACTGCTTTTGGCAGGTTCTAACTTTGACTATAAGAAAAGGAAAAGGGGGAAAAAAATTAAATGCTTCTCTGTTTCATAGTGTTCCTAGTAGACAGAAAAAGTGGTTCATTCTTTGAAGATAAAATGTAGTCAGATTAAGAAAGGAAACATATTCCAATAGAAACAGCATTGAGAATTAGTTACATATCCTGGAAAAATAAGATTTAGCCCAACTATGTTGATATTACTTAGTAAGATTGGACACCAGAATTGGCAAAAACATTTTTTATTCAACTATTTTATGGAAATCCTATGAAAATAATTGAAAACAGAAACATTAAATTGCTTCAACAGAGAGAATGCACATTCTTTCTCTTCTACTCTCAATATTTTGCAAATCTATAGAAAGGGTTTGGAAGGAGAATACATTTTTTAAAATCCTCAATATGTGGAACAGATATGAAAATTAACTGTGAAGCAAGGTTTTTATGCATCAAACTTTTTTCCACTGACTTCTTAAAATGGAATGAATATATTTTACTGCTTCAAAACAAAAATGACTTCCAAAAGGAAATAAAAATTGCACCCAAGAATGCAACACATCTCTGTAGCATACATTTAAAGTAAATTAAATTGGCTATGTGACTCATATTACACAAAAATACAAATGTCAGAAGTGAAAAGTACAGAATGTAGAGCCATTGTATGAGGGTGTAGTGCTTTAGAATGTGGCATTTTAGCATCCAAAGCTCACCAAGTCTGTCCCGATTCAAGTTTCTGCTTTATGGCTCATTTTCATGCTTCCTCCCGCTTACTAGCCTCCATCAACTCAGTTTACATGAGTTTAGTGCTGAGTGAACACTAATCGTTTAGGACCAATTATTATCCCTGGGTGAACAATTCACTAAGCAACGATGTTTTACACCAGTCTTAGTAAAGAAACTAAGACTAAACATCAGGAAGTGTTTATAGCAATTGAATATTGCTATAACACCTAACTAAGCATGAACTCTAAGTAGGAGCATCTTGTAGAATTACAAATAGACCAAAATAATTAATCAAAGATGGATTCAATTTTTTTTAAGTCATCTACCGCAAGTAGATTGAGAAACAGTTAGAATATATAATCACAGTCCAAGTGTTGGAACAGGAAGGTGCCAGATGAAAAGGAATAAAAATGCTTTGATCATCTCAAAGTTTATTTTTCCAAAAATTAAAAGTTCCCAAAGGGCTATGGGAATCACTCAAACCATGACTCATCTTTTTTGTATTTGGAACTTGGGGTATAGTCAAAGGAAAGGCCCAGAACCTAATTGTCAGTCTAGCAGCCAATTTATAAAACTGATTGTTATTGAGTAGTTCATAATACAAAATCAATGAAATTATCCCAGCTCATATCACCCACAGATTATCATGCTGATATTTGGAGGACAACTTTCCTAATTGTTTCCCATATTATACTGTTTACTTAACCTACCATGATTATCTCTCAAAGTCAGTAAATACATTTCTCCATTAACATTGTTAATAACTACAGAATGTTCCATTTTATGAATATTCTAAAATTTGTTTAATCAATCTGCTACTGTTGAGTGTTTATTTATATATACCATCATATCTTTTTCCATCTATTTACTTTTAACCTATTTGCCTTTATATTTGAAGTGTGTTTCTTGTAGGCACCTACAGTTGGGTCTTACTTTTTAATCTGAACTGACAATCTCTGCTTTTTAATTGGAGTGCTAGACTATCTATGTTTAACATTATTGTTACTATTGCTGAGATTTGAACTTACCATCATGCATTTGTTCTCTAATTGTCCCTTGTTTTTCTGTTTTCTTTTTCTTCCTTCTATTGTACTGAGTATTTCTTATGATACCATTTAATCTCTTGGTTGGTTTATGAGTTCTGTTTGTTGTGTTATTCTAGTAGTTGTTCTACCATTTCACATATAGTACAGAAACATTCTAAGATTTATCTTCTTCTGGACTTTGTCAATTTTCTTATCAATTTTGCTTCTATATATGTCATAGACCCACAAGAATTTGTTTCAACATTTCTTGTGGTGTAGGTCTAGTGGTGATGACTTCTTTCAGTTTTTGTTTCAAAAACTGACATATTTCAAAATGTCTTTGTTTTGCCTTGGCTTTGAAGATAAATTCAGCAGGTATAGAATTCTAGGTTAACCTTTTTTTTTTTTTTTTCCTTTCAGTACATAAAACACAATACACTGTCTTTTAGTTTGAATTGCCGCTGGAGAGACATCTTCCATTATTATTATCCTATTTGTCTGTGTGTTAGGTACCTTTTTTTTCAAAGGCTCCTTTTTAGATTTATCTTTATCGCTATTTTGCAGCAGGGTAGTTATGATATACTTTGTATTTTTCTTCATGTTCTTGTTCTGGGGTTTGATGAGCTTCCTGAATATAAGAGTTTATAGTTGTTATCAAATTTTTAGCCACTACTTTACAAATATTTTTTTCTGTTCTCCCTCCTTTTCTCTTATAGACTCCAATTCTACATATATCTTTCCACCTAAACATGTCCCACAGGTAACTAAAGCTCTCATTTCATTAAAATTATTTATTCATAAAATGATTTATGAATTAATAACTCATAAGTAATTATTTTCTGGGTTTCATTTTGGATACTTTCTTTGCTATGTCTTCAACTTCACTAATTGTCTTAGTTTTGGCCATAACAAAATAACATAAATGATGGCTTAAACCACAGACATTTATTTCTCACAGTTCTGGAGGCTGAGAAGGGGATTCGGTTCCTGGTGCTAATCCTGTTTCAGGCTTGCAGACTGCCACCTTCTCACTGTGTCCTCACATACTGGAGAGAGAGTTATATTTTTCTTTTCCACTTATTATAGTCACTAATGGCATTATGAGTGATCCACTCTCATTACCTCATTTTACCCTCATTATATCCCAAATGATCCATCTCCAAATACCAAAACGTGAATTTCAGGGGGAAAAAATTCAGAACAAGGCAATAATCATTTGGGGGCAATATTTAATCTGTTATTAATTCCATCCAGTGTGTTTTTTTATTTCAGACATTGTGATTTTTATTTCCAGAATTTTGATTTGTATTTTTTTTATATCTTATGTATTTATATCTTTATATCTTCCAGGTGCAACATGTTCTCTAGCTTCTTGAACATCTGGAATGTAATCCTAAAAACCCTATCATCTATGTCATTTCTGGGTTGATATCAATTTTTTTTTTATTAGTATTAGGGGGTTGTATTTTTCTGCTTTTCTGTATGCCTTAATTAACAACCCAGCATTGGGATTTTTAACTTGTTGGTGCTGGGTATTTTTGTATTTCTATAAATATTCTCAAGCTTTGGTCTGGAACACAGTTAAAGTAATTGAAAACAGTTTTTAATCTTCTCAAATCTTTCTTTTAAGTTTTGTCATGCCAGTTCAGAGCAGTGTGTAGGCTGTCTCTAACTTCCCCCCATTTGAGGGTTCATCTTACCCCAGTGCCTTCTGGGCACTCTACCTAATACTCCATGAATTAAGAGGTTTTTCACCTTGGCTTTTTGGAACATGAACTGTTCTTGCTATATAAGAACAGGCCAGTATTTCCTCTATAGCTTGTCAATGGTTCTTTGCCCAGTCTTGGGTAATTTCCTTACATACATGCCCTGATCAGTACTCATCTCAGGACTTAACGGTACCCTTCGTAGGTCTCCAGAGCTCGCTCTCTCTGTGCTGCTCTCTCCTTTCTGGTACTCTGCCCGACAAAGTCCAGACACCTTGGCCTTCCAAGGCTCCTATTGCTGGTTCCTCAAGTCAGGTGCTTTTTCCTGTGCTGCTTCCTGAAATGTTTATCCAAGTACTAAGCTGGAGTAAGCTTAGGTCTCACCTCACATGTTCCCATTTTATCAAGGATCATTCAACTTCAGTGCCTGATGTCTAGTCTTAAACAGCGTTGTTTTGTGTGTAGTTTTCCACTGCATTGGTTGTCTTCAGGTGGAGGGTAAATTCAGTCTCTGTCACTCCATCCTGACCAGAATCGCTCTTTCTATTAATTTTTAAATTACTTTATATATTAAAAGTGACAATGTTTCATCTCTCATATATGTTAGACTGAAAGCTCTATTTAATTTAGTGTTTGTGGAATTAGTCCTGGCACCCAAGACAAAAAGAAGAAAACCAAGGAAGTATAAAACTCATATGAGTCCAAAAATTGTGCTGGAGTTGACTCATAAACCAAACTGATTCTCTGATGGAGAAGTTGTATAATAGTGATATGTCATGTACTCAGTTGGATTGCTTTGTAATAGGAGATTTTGATAAATATACACCTGGGAATAAACTTTCTTGGAAATAACTCAGATCTATATGTCCAGGCAAATTAAAAACACAATAAAAGCAGCTAAATATGAAAATGCTAAATTTAACTCATGTTTAATTCATTTCTTCATTTAATATACATACATTAAGCACTTATTTTGTACTGAGGGCTTTTAAAAACAAAATATAATTTGATACTAGATATGAATTATAAACTAAACTTTGCTGACATATGTACAAAGGAAGGTACATCATTGACATGTCCTCAATTTCTCTAAAAATTAAGGAGGTCATAAGAACCAGGAGATATTTCACCCCTTTGAAGCATAAACTTTTTTTCAACTGTTGTTTGTCCTGAGAAGTTGAAGAAAAACAAAAGTAGGTAGTTTTCAAATGAGGGCAAATAAGAGTTTATTGCAAATGTGTCATTTAAATAATAGAAGAACAATATGGAAATATTTGGCCTCTAGTAAATTATGTACAATATGAGTATATCAGATACTTATATTAAGGAATTTAATGCTTCAAAGATAGCGAATTCTGCCATTTCAACCCCCATGATAACTTGTTCAAAATAAAAGTTACGAAATTTCCAAAATTATAGATAATGCAATGGGCTAAAAGCAATCCAGAAATTGTAGGCTGGATTATTTGTTAGAATACTTAAATTTCAACATAAAATTGCAAAGTAAAGGCAGATACCCAAAATTTCAACAAATTGTTTTCATTGCCAACCTAACACAATCAGTACAATACTTATCAGTATCCACTATATTAATTAATCCATCACAATCAATGACTAAATATTACTTATTAATAATTTTTTTATTTGGAATAATTTTAAGTTTACAGAAAAATTGCAGGCTACACTGAGAGTTCCCATATATGCCCCTAACCGTTTTCTTTAATGTCAACATTTTACATAAATTATTATGTATATGCATCAAAACTAAGAAACCAACATTGACACATTATTATTAAATAAATTCTAATTGTGTAGAGTAAAACATTATTCAAATAATGAGTATAAACATGTGCCTTTTTTAAGGAAAAATACTCTATTTTGGCTAATCAATGATTAATACCCTTGAGTTAAGTTCTAGAGATGCAATTCTACATTGGGTTCTCCTTAGTAGAATTGAAAGTAAACGAATTTGGACAGATTTTATAATGAAATCGTCTTGGATGAGAGCTGTTGTGATCCTCATTCTGGGCTCAACTTTAACTCAAGTCAGGCATAGCAGCTCCCTTCTTTAACTGCCAAAGGACCCCAGGAGGGCTGGTTTTCCAGTTTTTGTAATAGGATCTTTAAATGCTTTGGATTTACTTTTTCTTTATAATTTGCTCAAATTGTACTTATCCTTAAATTTTCTTAATAAAGACTAGTTATTCGACAAAATATTTTCTCTGTTTATGTATTAATGCATCCATAAAATTAATCAAATCATACAAATTTGCATTTTTATAAATGGCCTTTATTGAAAAGAATAGGATTTTATGAAATAGAGATCATCCTGGAAAATCTGGGATGTATAGCTTTTGTCTCCATGGCAACCAAATAACTGGTTGCACCTGGTCTGCCAGGGTAATTAATTTCTTGCATGCTGGGATGGTCTGATTATTCTCAAGGTCAGCAAAAAGGAATAAACAAGATGACCTTTCTTTAAATCAAAACAAACAAATCTTATATAGAGATATGCTCTAATTGCACTCTTGCAGTAGGTTTTACATTTGAGCAATAAGATAGGAACCCAGATTTTTAGTTGAGCTTAATTTTCAGAGCAATCTATTGAGCTAGCCATATTTGTAGGATCCCAAAGATTTTTTTTCCTCTTGCTTGAGTTAGTTCAGCTGAGTCAATACTTGTTTGTGGGTACAGTGTACTTCATTGAAGAGAAAGAAAAATGTCAGAAGACATACAGACTAAGCACAGACATACCTCAAAGATATTGTAGGTTTGGTTCTAGACCACCACAATATAGTGAGTATTGCAAAAAATAACTGTAATCTTTTTGTTGGGGGAGGGTCATGCCTTCAGTTTGTATCAAGCAAACAGACAACATCAAGAACCGCAATATCTACAAAGCAAAATAATGCAAAGGGCAACAAAATAAAGTATGTCTGCATCCAAAGACTGGTTATCTTGAACCTGGTGGCACATTAGAATCAACTGGAACTCTTTTAAAACAAACCAGTGTCTAACTTCAGAAATTGTAACTCAATTAGTTTGGAGTAGAGCCTGGGCACCAGTAATTCTCTAAAGCTAACTAGAATACGCAACCATAATTAACAATCAGGATTAGATAGTATGCTAGCTTAGCAAATTTTGATCAATGTAGTAAAGTCCTTAGTAGATGAGGGTCAGGTAAATATTTATTAAAGTAAGTTAGTTTGTCCTTAATATTCTTTCTGTGCTACAAACTAATGAAAGCTTCAGGGATTGCTAATGGTAAAAGAGTTAGAAGATAACACTCTTTAGTTTTGTTGACTGTAAACAAAAAAATCAATAGACTAGGTGTCCCATCACCAAAAATACCTTATTGGAGGGGGTGCAGGAAGGAGGGGTGGGGGAAGACTGCAATCCGTGTATGCAGCCCTGGTCAGCCAGGTGGAGGTTCTGCCCAGACAAAGACGGAGGAATTACTTTGTAGAAGGGAAGCGGAATTAAGGTGAGGGGCAGCTGTTATAACCATAGAGCTCTGTTGTAAACAGTTGTTCCTGGAGGCCTCTAGCAATGACGTAGGGTGTGAGAGTTCCTCCCACAAGCCCTCCT
This sequence comes from Molossus molossus, assembly GCF_014108415.1. Classification (NCBI taxonomy): domain Eukaryota; kingdom Metazoa; phylum Chordata; class Mammalia; order Chiroptera; family Molossidae; genus Molossus; species Molossus molossus. The sequence goes on from NW_023425346.1 coordinate 95,653,354, forward strand.
CATCCTCATCTAAGCTGTCTCTGTCATAAATTTTGACAGTTTTCTTCTCTTTTTTTCAACCCCAGTGTCACATACTTAAGCTTTTAGTATATACCTTCCATCTGAGGAGGTTAGAATGTCTGAATCTCAAGATGCCTCACTGTAGACGGTTTTCCCAGGCGTAAGCTGGAATCAGGTTGTACTGGCTCCAGGAATTAGTTGTGAAACTTGCGGAAACTTCGCTAGCTGGTTGTTAAATTGTTCTTAGCTTGAAGTTGGCCTTGGTGGGAGTATTTACACCCTGGTAATCAGAAAATGTTACAAGTGAGGGCTTCCTCTTTTCTGGAGAGTGAGCTGTTAAACATCTGCCCACCGACCACTGGTTTTCAGCTATCTAAATAAGATCAGATAAATAAAATTTGACTAGGCTTTAGGTATTTGTCAACACTTTATATATATATATATATATATGAAAGCTGAGATTCAGAGAGTTTAAGTGACTTGTCAAGAAAATTGCTGGTGGGCGCAAGAATAGATACCAGTTCACCAGAGTGTCTATAATGATTCTGGTCAAATGTCATCTCAGTATTTTACAAATAAACATCCATCTACACAGTATTATTTTAGGGGCACAAGGCATCTGTTGTACAAATGGAAACATTTTGTAATAACTAGGATACATCTAGACAGTGGCATACCATGCACCCTTTAAAAAGAACGAGGGAGACTTCTATGTAATAAAATGAAAAGAACTCCAGTGTGTATATATACGTATATATAATATATATATATTTTTTATCGTCACCTGAGGACATTTTTGCATTTATCTTCAGATAGAGTGGGAGGGAAAGAGGGAGGAAGAGAGAGAGAAACATCGATGTGAGAGGGACACATCGAATGGTTGCCCCCTGTTGTGGTCGGGGACAAACCAAAACTGAGGTATATGCCCTTAACGGGAACCGAACCTGGGACTCTCTGGTCCGCGGGCCAACGCTCTAATTGCTGAGCCAAACTGGCTAGTGTGCCAGTGTATATTGATAAGAGAAACAAGCACCGTATAGAATAGTGTACATAACATGTTACCTTCTGTTTGCAAAGGGAGAAATAAAAATATACATGGTTGTATCTGCAAAAAAGAAAATACTGGAAGTGTACTAGGAACCTAATAGAAATGTTTCCCTAGGTAGGAGTGATATAGGGTGGCAGGGACAAGATGTTTCTGTGTTTACAACCAAGTGAAGGCTCTGACAACTGACAGCTGGTAACAACCTACAGTGATCTCTATAAACATAATGATTTCACAGAATTTCAACATCTAATGTGGTCACACCGTGACCATGATGGAACCAGGCCCCAAAAAGATATGCTGGACACCATGTAACCACAAAGGTAACAAATACCTTTCTCTCTTGGCTAACATGAGTTCTTACTCTTTCTCTACCCTGACACCTCTAGCTTCACTTTGTTTCTCTTGTTTTCCAGATGAAAATTAAGAGTCTCAGTTATTTAATTGCCCTTGTTTTTTTCCAGCACCTAATTTGGTCAATGCTCAAGTTTGAACATCAGAAGAGTAATAGTACTGAAATTATTAACATCCAAGAATACATAATAAATACATACAAGAGAAAGCAGGTTATTATAACAATTTTATTTTATTGTTATCTAATATAATGAGCCATATAATTGTATTCTCAAGGAGTACAAAGAAACTAAGTGAATGCAAGACCAAAAAGACATGATACAAGAAAGAGATGCTAAAACGGAGGTAAAATCATCTACAAAACTTGGCACATGACTTGAAATTGTCTCTAGTTAAGAGATAAGTCTTTTCTTGAGCCAAGAAAAATAATCTCAAAATAAGACTTTGACCTTCTTCCTAAGTTCTTATAACCCGTCTCTGTAATAAGATGAGCATTAGTTTTCATTCATCTCCCAGTCTCTGAACAGCAACAATGTTCCTGGCACAGAAGATTCAAGAGAAGTAGGATCTGGTAGCAGCTATCAAAAAGTTCACTTCCCAAAGGGTGGACCTAAACTGCTTCTGTTCCTTCTCATTTCTTTTCAGACATCCATCCGTTACCCAGGAAAGTTTTTTTCTATAGTTATATGATCAATGTCTGTCTTCTGTCTCCATGATGACTAGTGGCTCTTGGAAGGCAGGGACTATTTACGTCTCACTCACCATTACATTCCCAGTGCCCGCAATGCATCTAGTATAAGTAGACTCTTGTACGGGGTTGAGTCATGTCTCTCCAAAGTTCACGTCCACCCAGAACCTCAGAATGTGACCTTATTTGAAAAGAGGTCTCTGCAGATGTAATTAAAGTCATAGTAGATGAGGTCATACTGACTTAGGGTGAGTCTTAAGTCCAAGATGACTGGTGTCCTTATAAGAAGAGAAGGTACACAGAGGCACACACAGAGAGGGAAGAAGGTCATGTGGTGTCAGAGGCAGAGACTGGAGTGATGTAGCTTCAAGCCAAGGCAGCCAAGGGATGCCAGAAACCATCAAAGGCTGGGAACAGGCAAGGAACGCAAGAAAAGGAAGACTCGCAATGGCTTTATCTGGTTCAAGGGTTTTTGAAAGCATAAGAACCTATATCTCCAAGCAATTTGGAAGGCATGTGGAACAGTGGTTAAGAAACAGGACTTTCAGTTAGTCTCTCTGGGTTTGAATTCTGGTCCTACCACTGTGAGCCTTACGCTGTTTTCACATCTGTAAGACGAGGACAGTGATAATAACTACCCTCGATTGTGAAGACAATTTAATAAAATGAGGCATGTAAAGTATGAAACTATGCTGCTAAATACATAGCCCTGAGCCACAAGTGGCCACTGAGCCCTTGAATTATGCCTCCTCCATGTTAGATGTATTTTAAGTAAAATGTGGACAAGATTTTGGACACTTTCTATAAAGAAAAGAATGTTAATGCCTTGTTAGTACTTCTTTGATATTAATTACATTGTAAATACAGGTATTTTTAACATATTGAGTCAAAATATTAAAGTTAACTTAGACTGGGTTTTGGCATGTGGCTACTAGAAAAAGTAAAATCACACATGTGGTTCAAGTGTACAGCTCATATTATACTTTTACTGGACATGTCTGGGATAAACGGACATGCCTGGGCACTAAAAAAATTGCTGCCATTTATTTTTTTTAAATATTTTTAATTGATTTTAGAGAGAGAAGAAGGGGGAGGGAGAGAGAGAGAGAAACATCAATGAGAGAGAATATCGATTGGCCACCTCCTGCACGCCCCCCACTGGGGATCTGGTCCACAACCTGGGCATGTGCCCTGACCAGGAACTGAACTGGTGACCTCTTGGTGCATGGGTCGATGCTCAACCAGTGAGTCACATCAGCCAGACGAAATTGCTGCTATTTAAAAATATGTTGAATCACTGTAAAATTTAGTGTCGAATACTGATTCTGAAGATTGTTATGGATAAGAGTGAGATAATTCTACATAAGAAAGGTCCTATAGTGTTGTTGGCCCATCATAGATGCCTCTCTCAAGTTATTTGTCTGTTCTTCAGAATTGCCATTTAGTGAGCACTTGCATTGTGTCAGACTCTATACTAAGTATTTTGCACTCACCACCTGATAACCAATGTAGTCCTATTATTTGTGAATAACATATATAACTTAGATTATATGTGTTATATAGAGTCGGTGTTACAGTTTTTATTGTGTTAATATACATCACTGGCTATTGAGTCATAACAATTGCTCTAGAGTAGGGAAGGAAAAGCCGTCATAGAAAATGTGTCCATGTCACAGACATAGTGAGCACCTGCAACCTGGGTATGTCCATGGAAGTGTGATTCAGATCCTAACATTGTCCGATTCATCTTGGTGGCAGAAGAACTAGAATCCCTTCTGAAGAAAGAGCAGAAAACCTTCCAACACCTGGCATTTCCCAGAAGCCTCCTGTCACTTTAAACCTTCAAACTCTTTGCCCTCCAGGCATGAAATATGAACCTACTTAAATAATATTTCTTCTCTTTCGAGTTGAGTTGTTGAAGAAACTCCTCCCAATCATGCTCCTGACTCTTCCATTGAGTTAATCGCTAAAGGAACTGTAATCTCCCATTAAGAGATCTCATCGTTAGCATGTATTCAGAGGCGAGGAAAAAGGAAGAACACAGTATCAGTTCTGTCCCGGTTGGGTTGCATTTTTGCTGTGTACTCCTTGAGGAAAGAAGGAGCATGAGATATTCTTGGCACTGAACTTGGAATCGCTCAGCCAAAAGGAGCAAAACTATTATGAACTTTGGATAAGGCTTTAACCTTCCCCACTAAAAGTTTATGTTAGGTCTCTATCTCTGGAAGGGACCACAGTGAACATGGCTCTTCCTGTCTTCATGAGCCACTGAAATGACCTCTTGTTCCTCATTATAAGATAGAGTGAGAGTGGGCACTTGCTGGGTCGCTAGAGTGAAAGTATGAAGGGTACTCGTTAGATGCCTTTTCACATTGACGTGGGAGACACAGATCGTTTAAGGGCTAGGTAGTAGGAATTTGAGACTTTCCTGGATTGGGGCTGGAAATATCTAACCCAGGAACTTTCTCAAAGTTCTGTGAGTAAGCCTCTAGATGTCATGCATTTTTCTCTCACCCTTAACTTCTTCTCGTCTGTAGAACAGAGAAATACCCCTCCACCTCTGAAGGCCAGTCCTCTACCTCCAGGCTGCCCTCGCTCGCCTGCAGCCTTCCCTTCACTGTGGTCTTCCTGCTTAATATTCCTTCCTTCTCGGGCAGCCGTTCCCTCTCCCCTCTCCCCTGCACAGTCCAGTCGTCTGTGCTTGCAGTTTCTGATTCCTCGCCTCCTCCATCTGTGTGCTTCCTTCTCACTCCGGTCTTCACCTGAACAGTTCTCAGTGACACAGGCCCAGGTCACCAAGCCCAATGGCTGTTTTGCCATTTTCGTAGTCCTTGGAATCCCAGTAACATTCTGCCCAACTGACTCCCACCACATTGTTAGAGTCTCTTCTCTGGTAACACAACACTCTTAGCTTTTCAGCCACCTCCCTGCTCACCTCAGTCTCTTTCGCTGGGTTTTTCATGTGAGAAGAACACAGGTTTGCCACGAGGCCCAAATGTTTTCTTTCTTGATATTCTCTTCCGAGGCTGTGTTATCCATGCCTGGGGCTCCAACTGTCCAAGGAGACACTCCAAATTTTGTCTCCAGCTCATGTCTCTCTTCTGAGTCCAAGCAAGTGGTCTATCAAATACTTATTCAGCTTTTACCACGTAAATATCTCACAGGCACGTCAAACTGTATGTATTCAGAATGGGGTTCCTAATCTTTCTTCGGGCCTTTCCCAACGCCTCCCCAGTCTTGGCCTTCCTGAGACGACAAATGCTGGTGCCCACCCAGTGTAAGCCATTGCACTAATGTTTTCGCCATCCACCAAGTTGCACAAGTAGGAACCCAAGCCTCTTATTTTGTAGCAGTTTCTTCTTCATCTCTGAGAGCCAATCACTCACCAGTTTCTAAATATCATTGTATCTCTACTGCAACTACCCTACTGGGCTCATGCAAAAGCTTTTTGACCAGTGTCCCATAGCCACACTCCTCCAGCTACAATTCTGCAACAAAGTCACAAGGCATCTTAATGTGCACATCACGTGCATTCACTTCCTTGCTTAGAACTCTAAAGTTGCTTTCCATTTATGTTTGAATATTTTCCCCAAATCCTCAAACAGCTCACCTTCCTCTGGATTATCTGGCCCATTGTCCACTAGCCTCACTTATGCCATGTTCCCTAGTTTCTCTCTTCAAACCACACCCCTTCTTTGGTTCCTCCACAGAGCCAAGCTCCTTTCTGTTCAGAATCCCCATGCATTTCCCTGTCTCCCCTCTCCTCTCTCCTTGACGTTGCATCGGTTAGAGCTCAGCTGAAATGTTTTTGCATGAAGTGGGTTTTTATTCCCCAACAAGACCAAGTCCTTATATGTTCTCTCATGTAATACATTTGCGGATGTACATTTTGATCTTGTAAACGTGATAAGAATTGTAATTAAATTACTAATGATATAATTGGCATTTTAATTCTCATTTTATCCTCTCTATGAAGACTGAAAAAATTGGTGGGTTTCTTTTTTTACTGCTGAATCTCTGTACATAAACATAGTAGTTCTAATAAATACCTGTTCAATTAGAAGGTATAGAAAGAAAACAAGAATTTTCTTTAATATGTATTTATAATATTACATGATTTATAATCTTTTGTTTTAAAATGAGCTTTAAGTTACAGATATTTAAGTGAAAAATTGAAGATTTCTGAAATCAACCCATAATTACATAAATTTACAGAAAGATAATTTGACCTACTGTTTCACAACTAAATAGTAAAGGTCAAACTAGCAGAATAAGCAACTCAGAAAGAATTTTTTAAAACAACCCAACAATGTTAATAATAATTATGGTCCTAAAACATTATTGACAACTTTGCAACTATGTATCTGCCTGAGAAGCACAAATACAAATACCTTATATTGGTCCCTTTGAATTAAACTAGAGAGTCCTTGGCCTTTTTTTTTTTTTTTTTTGTAAATCCTTGCCCTCTTAGGAGCTATTTTAAACACTTTTTTTTTCTTTAAAAATTTTTTTTTCCTTTTACTGATTTTAGAGTGAAAGGAAGGGAGAGGAAGAGAGAGACAGAAACATTGATGAGAGAGAACATCGTTTGGCCACCTCCTGCATGCCCCCCACTGGGGATTTGACCCACAACCTGGCCATGTGCCCGGACTGGGAATTGAACCGGTGACCTCTCGGTGCATGGGTCGATGCTCAACTGCTGAGCCACACTGGCCAGGCTAAACATTTTTTTCTATTTACTCTCTCCTTACCCCAGAAATGTTAATACTGCAGATCTACTGTGTGTCTGTGTGTGTACTTACATGCATATCTGTGCTTTATACATGAGAAGGCAATATTTTTTTTACTTCTCAAGAACAGATTATGGTTCCTTTGGGGGCAACATTTCCTCTGCTGAGAATGTATGAACTGGGGTGATTTCTTTTAAAGATAACAGTGCATAATCAACAACTTAATAAGTACCCTCAACATGCCTGTCAGGACGGAACTGTGCAGACCATGTCTGTGCTACCTCCCCAACTCTGCAGAGTTGTCTTCAGTTCACTGGCTTGATACCTGGTACAAGTTATCTAGCCATGGTGACACCTGCTCCATGTGGGCCTGCAGCCCAACCAGCACTGCCTAAGGGACAGGAGGCTGTTCCGTCCAGAGCTAATTGTTCTGTATAGGATCCCCAAATCACTACACTTTTTAACAGCCAAAAATATTATTAAACAAAAAAACAAGCTTGAGAAGATAACATTAGAATAATATCATCACCAAAAAAAGAATGTCTGGATAGAAAGTGGTAAGGTTTTACTCAGCTTAGTCTTGATTGTTATAAAATATAGAAGCAAGAAGGAAATATCAAACAGAACATTATTTTAAGCAAATATACTTTTCCCTATAAAAATCCTAGTACTCACCCATGATCAAATGACTACACATCTAAGAGCAACTATAGTTAACATTTGAATCTCTTTCTGCAGTTGATACTTTGCCTCATTTCCACTGCCCAAAATGTTTCTCCTTGAAACTTTTTTCTATTATTTTTTTTATGATTATTAAGAATTATATGTTTTTGAGGCTGTCTTTTCTTTGACCAAGTCTTAAGGCTCTGAAGGACTTTGGAAACCATGGTGATGGCTTTTGTAAATATCACATTAGCATAGTAAGCAGCAGATTTTGATTTTGCAGTGGGAATACACATTTTATCCAGCACTAAAAATAAATTATTGAGATTATCTTAAAACCAGTTGCAGAAATCCCAAGACATAAACTGGATCATATAGAAAATCTTGTGTTCCAAGGGAGTTTGGTGCTCTGAGAACTAAGCAGTGTGTAGTTGGACACATCAGTTACCTAGTCTTCAACCTCTTAACCCCAAATAACTTATTTTGATGAGCAATAAGTTTCACACAAGAAAATGACCTCATCTCACTCGATTTTTTGGAACTATATAAACTTCTTAGAAGAAAAGCAATAAGAGCAGTAAATAGCCTGGCCACTGTGGCTCAGTGGCTGGGCATCAACCCGTGCACCAAGAGGTTGCTGGTTCGATTCTTGGTCAGGGCACATGCCCAGGTTGTGGGCCCAATCCTCAGTGGGGGGCGTGCAGGAGGCAGCCAATCGATGTTCTCTCTCATCCATGTTTCTATCTCTCTCTCCTTTCCTCTCTGTCTAAAACCAGTAGAGAAAAAAATTTAAAAAAAAAACCAAAAAACAGTAAACAAATGGTTTATTTCATATGTATCATTCTTTTCTGTGCTGGAGTATCTTCTAAAGAAAGGTGTTATGATTTAGATGCAAGCATGATGATGAAATGCTAATGAAGACTAAATTGCCTACTGATTACGTGCCTAGAGGTATTTTGTGTTTTGTGTCAATGACAATATTAAATGCAATTTATTATACATCTTGATTTTTTTAACCTCTTCTATGGATCATTGTGTTACCTTCAATGAACAAAGCAGGCAAATCTTCACTGATATTCTTTATGATTCTTAAATTGTGCTAGGGTCAATGGAACCATCAGGAAAAATGGTTTTGCTCCTCATCACATTCAGGCCACCATAGAACTCATTGGTGGCCTGACCATCTTTAGCCACTAAAGCACTATTTTACTCAGGAAAAAAAGACATCTAAACATGCCTGAAGGGGGAAAAAAAAAAACAAAAAAAAAACTGCAAAGAAAACAAGACAAAATTGCACTTGCTGTCAAAAAATGTTTTTAAAGCATTATATACCACAACCAAGTAGAATGTATCCCAGGTGTGCAAAGCTGGCTCAACATTAGAAAATCAATTAATATAATCCATCACATCAACAGACTAAAAAAGAAAAAGCACATAATCATATCAACAGATGATATCAATAGATGCAGAAAAATGCAACACCTATTCATGATAAAAACTGTCAGTAAACCAGGGGAAGTTTCTCAGTTTGATAAAGACTTTTTACAATAGCCCTAGAACTAGCATCATAATGTTGAGAAATTTGAACATTTACCACTAAGATCAAGTACAAAGCAAGGATGTCTTTTCACTACTTCTTTTCAACATTGTACTGGAAGTTTCTGCTAATACAATAAGCAAGAAAAGGAAACAAAGACACGGAGATTGGAAAGGAAGACATAAAACTACCTTTGTTCCTGGATGTCATAATCATGTAAGAAGAAAACTTGAAAGAAATGACAAAAAATATATACTGGAACTAATAAGTGATCATATAGCAAGGTTGCAGGATATAAGGTTAACATACAAAAGTTGATTTCTTTTCTATATACTAACAATGAACAAGTGGAATTTGAAACTAAAACCACAATATAATTTACATTAGCTCCCAAATAAATAAAATACTTAAGTATAAATATAACAAAACATGTATAAGATCTATAGAAGAATAACCACAAAACCTAGAAAACGCTGATGAATAAAATCAAGGAAGAATTGAGTAAACGGAGATGTATTCCATGTTCACAGTTAGGGACACTCAACATTGTCAAGATGGCAGTTCTTCCCAACTTGATCTATAGAGTCCCAATTAAAATTCCAGCAAGTTATTTTGTGGATATTGACAAACTGATTCTAAAGTTTATGTGGAGAGGGAAATGCCCAGAATAGCCATAAAATATTGAAGAATAGAAACAAAGTTGGATGACTGATACTACTCAACTTCAAGACTTACTATAAAGCTACAGTAATCAAAGCAGTGTAATATTGGCAAAAGAATAGACAAATATACCAATAATACAGAATAGAAAGCCCACAAATACAGTCAACTGATCTTTGACAAAGGGGCAAAGGTAATACAGTGAGCAAAGACAGTCTGTTCTACAAATGGTGTTGGAACAACTGGACATTCACAAGCAAAAAATAAATCTAGACACAGACCTTACACCCATGATAATAATGAACTCAAATGGATCACAGACCTAAATATAAAATGAAAAACTATAAAAACTCTCAAAAGATATTATAGGAGAAAATATAGATGACTTTCTATCTGTTTATGCCTTTTTAGATACAACACCAAACACAATTCATGAAAGAAATAATTGATAAGCTAGACTTTCTTAAAATTAAAAACTTCTGCTCTATGAAAGACTATATTAAAAGAATTAGAAAAACAGTCACAGACTGGAAGAAAGTATTTGCAAATCACACACCTGATAAAAAACAGTTATCTAACATGTACAAAGAACTCTTAAAACTCAACAATAAGAAAACAACCTGATTAAAAGTAGATCAAAATCCTTACCAGACACCTCATCAAAGAAGATATCAGATGGCAACTAAGCATAGGAGGAGATGCTCCAATCATATATCACTAGGAAATTGCAAACTGAAACAACAATGAGAGGCCACTACACATCTATTAGAATGGCCAGAATTCAGAACACTGACAGCACCAAGTCCTGGAGAGGTTGTGGGGTAGCAGGAGTTCTCATAAATTACCGGTGGGAATGAAAAGGGTATGTCCACTTTGGAAGACAGCGTGGCAGATTCTCAAAACTAAACATATTCTTACCACTCAATCTAACAATCACACTTGTTCTTTACCCAAAGAAGTTGAAAACGTATGTCCACACAAAAATCTGCACATGGATGTTTATAGTAGCTTTATTCATAGTTACCGAAACTTGGAAGCAACCAAGATATCCTTCAGTAAATGAACCAATAAATAAATTGTGGCATTTCCAGAAAAAGGACTATATTCAACACAAAAAAAAGAAATGAGCTATCAAATCATGCAAAGTCATGGAAAGAAGCATAAAGGCATTCTAAGTAAAAGAAGCCAATATAAAAAAGTTACAAATGCCACGGCCAGTTTGGCTCAACAGGTGGATAAAGTGTTGGTCTGCAGACCGAAGGGTCACAGGTTTGATTCCCCGTCAAGAGCACATACCCGTGTTGCAGGTTTGATCCCTGGGCCTGGTCGGGGTTGTTGGAGAGGCAACCAATTGATATGTCTCTCAAACAATGTCCTCAGGTGAGGATTAGCAACAACAAAAAAAGCTACGTACTATATGGTTTCAACTACATGACATTCTGGAGACAGTAAAAATATCAGTGGTTTCCAGAGGAGGGGGTGCTAGAGATAAATAAGCAGAGCACAGAGGATTTTTTGGGCTCTGTATGCTATTATACTAATAGATATATGTCATTATACATTTGTCCAAACCCACAGAACATAGAACACCAAGAGTGGACCCCAAGGTAAACTGTGGACTTTGGGTGATTATGGTATGTCCATGTAGGTTTATCCTTGGGTGAAAAAAAAAAAGGACCACTGTGGCAAGTGATGTTGATAATGGGGGGGTCCCCTCTCTCTCTCAATTTTGTTGTAAATCTAAAACTGCTCTAGAAAAATAAAGTCTTAAAAAAATTAGGTGTTGGAGAGCAGTATTTGAAATGCAAGAGAGGCATTCAAAGACTGTGGTGATTGTGTGGTTTGTTTTTCCCTAAGAATCTGTATTACTTAAAATAGCTAAAAGAATTTTTTTAGTCTGAAAAGAAAATTATTGAAAACTTAATCATCAAGTAATTTGTTTCTGAGAAATTAATTCTTATGCAAATCTATCTGATTCGCTGAAGCTCCCAGTTCCTGACCACAGATCTATTCTGTGTGACCTAGTGAAACAATGTCTTATCTGTATCCATAGTGTACTTCCTAACTCAGCTAAATGAATATTCTCTAGAACCAGCCCCTATTTCTCAGAATCAAGTTCTTGAATATGGAATAATTTGAAAGAAGAAGGAAATCCCTTTCTGAATGAAAAATAACGATTTCTAAATGCCGTGATACTGAAGAGGAAGTCTACTATTATCTCAGTGGAGTTACATTAATGACCGTGGCTTCATTACACAAATCATTTATTCTTTTTTCCATCTCTGCTCTGTCATATGTGTACATACATACATATACACATACACACATACATACAGGCTTAATAATCTTTCCCAGAATAGCTCTCAATATTAACAGAATCTTTTGTTTATTTGACATACTTTAGAAAAAAATGCAGTTATTTGGACAGGATTATATTATTTAAGAGAAGCACAATTCCAAATGTTTTGTAAAGTAAAGATGAAATAACAAGCTGGACTTGTTGCAGTAGGTTCTGATGTATAACAATACATTTTCCATGCAAGGAAAATAGAATCTTGGGTTTGGTTTGCAAATGTGTGTTATACCAATGTGTTTGTGTCCACAATATTTCCTAAAACATCTTTCTTTACTGGGCTCAAATAAAAGTGACTCATCTGTTTTAAAGCTCAAATTCTCTCATGGACAGGAGGCTGTTGGTGATATATCACAGTGGGCTTCGGGCCGAGGTCTCAGGAATACTCACACTCTGTCCTAGCCCAGCTCTTCCTCCTGTGAAATCCTCTAGTGAGCAGTAAAGCAGAGAAGAATGTGGTCAACAAAATGACTTTCCTAGCTGGATGCTTGGCCCCAAACCCAAAGGTAGAGGATCAGTAAAGGAGGCTATAGACATCTTGAGTTGTTGCCCACAAGCCACCCTGAAACAAGGAAAGCAGAAAAACCTATTCTTTGCCTTTGCACCAAGCTCATGCGTGCATCATGACTGTAGACGTGGCGGTAGGAAGAAGCTCAAAGCAGAGCCTGCTGGTCTCTTCAAAGAGGAAGAGGGTGCAGGGCTTTGAAAGTCCGTGTCCAGTGCCGAGGGAGGCCCACCCCGGTGCCCCTCACACACTCCAGTTCCAGGTGGGTCTGACCTGAGGATCTGAGGGCCCAAAGAAAGGGAGCCAATAAAGGGAGCCAATAAAAACGTGACTCCCCCCCCCTTTGTATCCTAGGAACAAAAATACACCCAAAGGAAACATGGGGTGGAGGAAGTGATGGGCCTTCTCCCCACTCTAGGGGAGAGGCATGGAAAGAGGCAAAGTTATATGGAGTACCCCAAAACAGGGACCTTCACCAAAGACACACATTTTTTAAAACATGGCCCAGTTAATACTCTTGACTTTGACTAAGTCATAGGCCATTTTTCATTAGGAGTTGGAGAGTTTGAAGAGTCTAAAGACTTTGATAAGAGAAACCATGGACTTCAAGTCTAAACTTTCCATGATTTTTACCACCTAAGATATTTTTTCATATTATAATAATTTTGCATCTTCATGAAGAAAATTCCTGCACATGCAAAGAATCTACTATTATACAACGAATCTTCCTCCCCTCATTATGAGTACGAAACTGCCTTTAAAGTCTTTCATTTTTATTAGCTTCTGTTTACAGTGGACGATTCTCAAGGTCAGAAACCATATCTTGCTCCGCCAGCCCAGTAAATATAAACAAAGAGTTACAACAATGACAATAAAAGTTCACTAAATGTGATCTGAGCTGCTTCATATATTCAGTACCTCATGGTCATTCTAAAATTCAAAACAGATGGACAGCTTCAGTTCTCTTATTTCCATTTTTCTGCGCACCTGCAGTAGTTCTTATTCCGTGAACATATAAATTGCTTTATAACAGATGTCTACGGTTTTGGAAATTGTCAAATTATCCTTGGCTGTAAAAGAAGCTTGTGCTATAGATGAGTGGTCAAATCAAAGAAGCCTTTGATATAGGACTGACCCTCAATCTTTTCTGCTTTATACAGAGCTTGAGATGGAGCGAAGGATTTTCTCAGCTGAATGATGCTTGACTGATGTTACAAAACAAAAAGGGAAATGCTTTCTTTATTCTGCTTCTTGAACATTAGATATTTCAACCCCTCTTGTTAAAGTGATTTAATTTGGCCAGCTCCTTGACTCAGTCACTCTCTCGGTCCACCTGTTATAAGCTCAGTGTTTATGTTGAGCTTATTCATATGTTGAAGCCTTTAATTCCCAAGGTGAAGAGGCATGAGAACTGGAGCTCTACCCAGTGAGGACACGAGTAAAGGTGGCTACAGCCCGGAAGCAGGTTCTCGCTAGGAAATGAATCTGCAGGCACCTTGATCCTGGACTTCCTGTAGAATGCAGCTAGATTATGGAATACTATAACTTTGAGAAGGAATCAAAGTTTTTGAACAAGTAGGTACCCAGGGGATGGGTTTGGTTGTATTTATGAGAGGATGAGAATGTTCTAACACTTTGTTACCAACCAGCATATTGACTTCAAGACATCTGTGTCCATGAAAGAATAACCAACTGAAATGCCATCCTCCACCTGGAAAGAGATTTGACCAGAAATGTGTGACTTTCCTCACCTCTCTTGTTATAAGTCACTAAAGCCCCTTCTCACTTATTCTTAGAAAGAAAGAGAGTGTTTCTTCTGAACAGCCCTTTTAGAAAGGGTACTGTATTATATGGCATGCTGTGATATGTATTTCTGGAGTTCTGTGGGGAGGGGGGTTGTTCAGGTTGGTATGCTTTTGATTTTTTGAGGAGGGGGAAGAGGAAGTGGCTGAGCAGTAAAATATTCCTTCACGACAGAAAGAGATCATGTGTGGTTTTAATCAGAAAGCATTGTCGTGTCTATTCAGCTGAGCAGTAAGTCAGGGGGTGTTCTCCAAGTGGTTTTGACAAAAGAATCTCGGCTTTCCTATGTTTAGGAGAAGTCAGCCACCAATTCTCACATTAACTGCAGACTTAACACAGTCTCTGCTTGGCTCTCCAATCACACGCCACCCCATTTCTACCAGCTAATGCAGAAAAATAGATCCAGCTACACTTGGTGGAGCCTGGGGAATGTCCATTTCACTTTCAAGCTTTACACTTCCATCATTTTTATTCTTCCAGCAGGGACGTGCTCAGGTCAACACCTCTTTTCTCCAGGGGAAAAAGTCAGAAACTACAAAGTGCTTCAGACCAATCTCTGGTACTTTCATATAGAAAGAAATTACCCTGGACAGAAGAATGCATTCAGGGTTCCCGCCCAGTTATATTCAACACAACTTTCCCCACGTAAGGCATTGGGACAGGACACACACACACACACACACACACACACACACACGCAGAATGAATCCTGGTTTCTCTCTTCCAAAAGCCTAAATTTTATACTTTTGTTCATAATCAGCATCAGGAGAATAAAGGGCATTTGTAAGAATATTATTAAAAAGGTAATAAAACAATATCTCAAATTTGCTTTATTAAGCTATAAAAGTTTCAGTGCCAATGAAGGTTGAATGTGTTGGTTGAGTTATACTTTTCAAATTATTCTTCTTGAATTGTCTGTGGATTTAGGCATCCCTGATACCACCTTCCAGAGAAAATCTGAAACTGATATTAATACATAAGGGTTGCTACAGAAACTAAATGTAATGAAAGAAAATGTATTATCCCTTATGAGTTTGCTTTCTTACAGGCAATAAGACTTTCCTTTCATGGGATTAAGATCAGTGGTTGGTGTAGAAGATAGGGTCTTCAACTCCACTCTGAAAACATTGTCTGAGGACAAAAAAATCTGAATTTGTAGCACATATTCCAGGTCATTTTTATGTAAATTGTCCTTGATCCACAGTTTGAGAAATTCTGGTAGAGTTAAACCCCTTTACAGCTGCTGTTGAAAAGCAGAACTACCTCCGACCTCATAGCCTACAGGATGGTACTTCAGGCGACTTGGTATAGCTGAGCCCCGACACTATGGGCATGAATTAGTGTTGGTTTGAGTGAGGGAAAAGCCTCAACATCCATAATTTGCCAAGTGCTGCATGTGCACATGACGTCATATCAGGTGACAGAGAATTAACAAAATTCCCCCTTTCTCCCAGGCTCTTCGAAAGACAAGTGTTAATTTTCACACTAAAACTATGCATTAATTCTGGAAAAAGAGAGCTACATGAATTTCAAACTGCTTCTCTTTCCTTAGGATGCATAAAAAAATCTCCTTACCCCAATCTATTTTTGGTCTCTTATCAGAATAAAAGAGATTTTTACCTAAGAAAATTCCATGCTGTACAAATTTTAAGCTTGTGGTTACCAACCCACATATTTCTAAGAATGTTATATAATTTTAGTTATGAAGCAAACGGCATAATAAATAACAATAATCTTGAAAACTTAAAAGGACTTAGGCAGCAATGAAAAAATTCCATCCTTGATCATGCTTCCTAACTCCAAAGCACACCCCCAAGAAATGCTTGGGGATAATTCATTAAAATCATCAAGCCATCAGGTGCTGAGGAAAAGAATCTAGAGTGGGAAAAATAAAGTTTGAATTTGAATGAGCGCATGGGCTCCCTTAAAAGTTCTTCCGGCCCAGCCACTATGGCTCAGTAAATTGAGCATTGTCCCATAGACTGAAAGTTCCGGGTTTGATTCCTGGTCAGGGCACATGCCCAGGTTCCAGGATGAGGGCTCCATCCCCAGTAGGGGGCGGGCGGGCGTGCAGGAGGCAGCCGATCACTGTTTCTCTCTCCTATTGATGTTCCTATCTCTCTACCCCTTCCTCTCTCTCTAAAAAATCAATAAAAACATATTTTTAAAAATAATAAAAAACTAAAGTTCTTCCAGGAAGAGACTACTGGGCTGTTATCTGCAGAAAGGACTTGCACCTTGGCTCTGCCTCATATTGACTGTGTGCCCACCAGCAGGTGACTGGGCCTCTCCGAGCGTCGGTCACAATGCCCGCCTCCAAGGGCGGTTATTAGGGGTAAGTGAGATGAAGTAAATGGAAATGTCTAGCAAAGTGCCTGACTCATGGTGGATGCTCAGGAAACCTGATGTTTTCCCCACGTGAGCATGAACATTTCATTTAGAAAGAAAGAAAAGCAAGTGAGGATGAAATAATTTAATTAGTGTGGAGTCTTCCAAGTGGTTAAAAAAATGTAATCTATGAGATGGTGAAGACATGGTTTTTCGAGAAACTCTGTTTTAAATCTTGGCTTGGCCCCTAGAAACCTGTGACTTCCAGCAAGAGACTTAAAGTGTTGAAGCTTGTGCTCCTCATTTGTAAAAAGGGGACTAACATAGAGATACTGTTGCAATTTCCAGGAGGAGGAATATAAACTGCTTCCTATAATAAGGTCTGGGATAAGATACACCTTGGTCTGCAGTACTTGTCATTCTAACATTATCTCCTTATTTTCATTTTTATTCATTAGCGCTGTCGACCAGATCGAGGCCTTGAATGTTCATTTCTGGGCAAACTTATTTAGCACAAATCCTATACGTTTGTAAACGGTTGAATTACACGATCTTGGCCTTCTGGAAAAACAACTTTATCAACTTCAAAAGTAACCTCTATACTGTTTTCCAGATCACTGGAGGTTGGCCACACATGTTTGGCTTCAAATTCCTGGAATGAGTGTTACCTTGCTGAGAACGCCACCCAGCAGAATCAGAGACCTAGTGCACTCCTTGCAAAGAGCGCGTGCCCTGGCCCCTGAGTGGGGAGGTGGGCATGAAGTTAACCCTGTGGTTTAAATCACCGCCATGCCTGTACCCCAAGCATCCATTTAATTCTGGTAAAATGCGAGCCTTATATGTCCCAAAAGAGGTTAAAATGCACATAGATTCAATGCAATTACAGAGTAATAAAAGAAAGACTTATGCATGATATGCAAATTAGGTAACAGATATGCAAAGTATAACCTAAGTTTTTCCTTGAATTAGAAACAATTAAGAATTGGCTCCACTAGTTACTTCCAAAGGGGATAGGGAGAAAAGTATGACCCTTCCCTTGTTCCATGCAACTAAACGATCCCAGTGTGCAGAGGTGAGGGAGGGGACAGAAAATGGGTATGAGTGATTCTGCTGTTTCGGACCCTAAGAATGACATCTGTGGAGAGAAAGAGTTGGGAGTTTCTGCTCCCCAGCTGGACCATGTTATTCCCAGCACAGGTTGTCAAGAGTTATCGGGAGCTCGTTTCTCAGAATGACTCTAGTTTTCAGAGGATTCTGAACTCAACACTGGCCTTAGGTTTGTTTGAAGTGATCACTAATCCAAACACCACTAACTCTTTGGAAGACAGCCATATTCATAAAATCTATTTTCTCCTTTTTGGAAGCTAATTTTGCACCCATAGTTGAAGATGTACAACTATTTGCTGTGCCAGGCCCTGTGTGAGACACTCCCCATGCGTGTTTCATTGAATGGTCCATGATGGAGGCTCACTAGCCCCAAGAGACGAGGCAGTGGTCACATACCCCTCACAGGGCACCCTGCTACAACTCATAGTCATCCAGGGGCAGAAGCTGGGGGAAGAGGGTTTGTGAAGGTCTAGACCCAAAATTTATGTTCTCTCTCCAGACATTAGGGTGATGCAGTCTCTACCCTAGAGGAGGAGGGTACAATCTATTGCAGAAATGTACCACAAGACAACAAACCAGGGAGAGAAAATAAACACAATAAGACTGCAAATAAAATACTTGGGGGTGGGTTCATTTCAAGAAAGCAGAAGTTCCATCTGCTTGGAGAGATCAGGAGAGACTTCATGGAGGAGGTGGTGCTCTGGAGGGCTGGCGTAGCATGAGGTGAATGAACACCTGCAGGGGGTTCCAGAGGAGCACATTGTAGACTTTGGCTAGAACATAAATGATGAAGATTAGGAGCTTCTACTGTGGCAGACTGAACACATATTATACTAGTTAATTCTGTTGATGAAGAAGAGTTTTCTAAAAGTGCTTCAGTGAGGGAAGCAGTAGGCTAAGAACTGTGCTTTAGGAAGATTAATCTGGAGCTGTGAATAGGAATGAGTGGGATGGGGACACAGGAAGACTCATCAGAAGGCCTAGGAAGGGTCTGAATGAGGTTTGGTTGTGGAGGACAGACCACCCACGACTGTCTGCCCTCACAATCTTTCTAACACAGAGCGCAGGGCCTGGTACTACCTTGGTTCTCAGTGTGGAAGGGTGGAAGACAGGAAGGTAAAGAAAGGAAGTAAGGGAAGAAAGGAGGAAGGTGAGAGGGAGGAAGAGAGGGAGGGACAGTTTTAGGGACATTGCCCATTAGGACTTTGGGAACTTGTATTGCATATTCTCAACTTGTCAATGTCATCCCCCAGAACCTCCCACCCCACAAAAAAGAGTGTATGTAAAACTAGTTAAATCCAAGTAAGCTCTGTTGTCTAGTTCATTGTATTCTGCCGATGTCCATTTCTTGGTTGTGATAATGGACCTTCGTATGTAAGTTGCTAGTATCGGGGAAAACTGAACAAGAGACCATTGGATTTCGCTATATATTTTTTGCAGCATCTTGGGAGTTCATAATTAGTTCAAAATAAAAAGTTTTTAAAAAGTTGATGCAAGTTGTAGAACACTGTCTTCCCTGTTCCACCAGATGGCTGTCCTTCACCAAGTTGAGTTCAAACAGGATGACCTGTGGACAAAGACTGCCCCAGTTAGGTGTCCCGTCTCAAGGACATGGCCCTTGATCTCTGACATTCCTCAAAACCTTTTATTCCCCTAATTTCCCCAAAGAGTTATTTCTTTTCCAGATGCATCCAAGTTTCCAAGTTTTCCATTTCAAAACTTTACCTCACCACCCATTGTATCCAAGGAGCTAAAAAAATAATGTTATTTGTATATTCACATTTTCTTTTAAATTTCCTTCATCTGAGAGTTATTCATATCACTATACATTATTCTCCAAATGCCCTGTAGGACTTTATTCTTCCCTGATTCTAGCTGTGATCATTTCAGCTCCCTACCTTGCCACACAAATCCCACTTTTTGCAAAATCTTAGAATGCCTTAAATTCCTACTTACCGTCTCTTGTTTTTAAGATTCCTTGATTATATGATGAAATAAGCATATTCATATAAAATGCATAAAACTGTGCCTGAATCAAAATGAGTATTTAATAAATTACATGTGATATCATCAATGTTTTATTTGCTTCCTCTCCTTGGTTCTATTTAGAGGTGTTATTCTTTTAATTCTCTAGCTTAAACTTTTATTTTTGGTATTATTTAATATTTTGCTTTATTTTAAATTTAAAGGACATAAAACAGAGAAAATACCAGAGTAATCTTCCACATTCAAAATTGATTTTGAAAAATAAATCATTTGGAAAGTTCCTCTATGCTATGTTCCGAAACATGTGACATATCTCCATTTACTAGTCTCTAGTCTATTAGTCTGTTCTTCGGCAATTATTCTCAGAACAAATTTGTTTAAACAAGTAAACCAAAAGCTGAGTCATCCTATTTGAAAACCAGGCCTTCTGTTTTTACTTTAGGCATTCAAGCCTTGATGCCTAGAGACTATGTTTACTGTAAAATTAAAAATTCATTTTCTTGGACCATTTTGGAGGAGGGGTCACTGGTTGGAAGGGTGAGGTCATCCCAGAGTTAATGGGAGAAAGATGAGTCTCTCATAACAAATACAAGAACTTACATGGAGCACACGTGCACTGCAGGAAGAGGATCTGTTCTGGATTTCGCCTTGCAGGTATCACAGTGTGCAGCAGTCCCCAAGTGAAAGGTGTCAAGATGACACCTCCACATAGAGAGAGGTGGGAATGTGAGCTCCTGAGAAATCGTGCTAATCTTTTGGAGCTGAAGAGTATATACATTTGTATTAGTCTGCTTGAGCTACATAACAGAATTCCACAGGTCAAGTGGCTTAAACCATTTTCTCACAATTATGGAGGCCAAAATTCAAGGTCAAGATACCAGCAGACTGAGTTTCCAGAGAGACCTGTTTTCCTGGCTTTCAGATGGTCACCTTCTTGCTTTGTCTTTACGTGGTCTTTCCTCTGTGCGTGCATTTGTGGGAAGAGAGTGGGGGGGGAGAGAGCTCTCTGGTGTCTCTTTTAATAAGGGCACTAATCCTGTCAGATCAGGGCACCATCCTATGACCTCATGTAAGCAGAATTACTTCATTAAAGACCCTAGCTCCAAATGCAGACACATTGAGAGGGAGAGCCCCCAAGATATAAATTTGGGAGAAGGGAGGCACAAATATTTAGTCCTTAACAACATCCTAAGACAGTGTGCAGAGCAGGTTACCTGGAAGCTGTCACCTAGACATCATGACACCTTCATGATGATGTCAAAGTAAGAAAGATCCCCTCTTTGCCTCCCACTTAGGGCTCTATCCAAGTTCTTATTTCTGTTGCAAGAGACATAGTAGAGTTAGGATCTGAGAGTTACTCTTTAAAAAACACTCTGCACTTAACATTTACCTATAATCATCTGAGTTTTTCTCTCTTCTGCTCCCCCTTGGTATATGTAAAGTTTGCTCGGAGTCCCCTTAACTATGTTCAGATAAACCAGGGGAAGGGGCTGTGGCTGCTCTTGGGCCAGAGATGTGAGCAGTGGAGCACTGGTTTCCTGGAGTCATCCTGGAGTCACCACTGGGGGTGTGGGTGACACCTAGCTGTCCATGTCAGGCCCACATCAGCTCCCAGCCCCACCTGAAACATCTCCTTCCAGGTCAAATCCTGAAGGCTACTGGTTAACTAAATTAGGAAGTATTCTCTTTCATAGACCCTCACTTTTCTTTTCTACTAGTATTTCTACATTATTTTCCATGTGCTCTGTTTGCTAAAACAGCCTAAACCTGTTTCCTGAATGTTGGTTGAGATGGGTTGCGTTGTGTCCCACCAAAAAACATACATTGGTCTGTACTTTGCTGAAGGACAGACAAATAGACTGTAGATGAGTAAATGGAGATATGCCACATGTTTCGGAACATTGTATAGAGAAACTTTTAAAATTATTTATCTTCAAAACTAGTTTTGAATAGAGCAGATTACTCTACCATATGGGCTGTTTTATGTCTGTAACCCTCAGTACCTCAGAGTGTGATCTTATTTAGAGACAGAATCTTTACAGAGGTAATCAAGTTAAGATGGGGTCATTAGGGTGGGCCCTAATCCAATAGGACTGGTATGCTTATAAAAAGAGGAAATTGCCCTGGCCGGTTTGGCTCAGCGGTTAGAGCGTTGGCCTGCGGTACAGAGAGACCCGGGTTCGGTTCCCGCTAAGGGCACGTACCTCGGTTGCAGTTTGTCCCCGGCCCTGGTTGGTCGTGCGGGTGGCAGCCACTCGATGTGTCCCTTCACGTCGATGTTTCTCCCTCTCTCTGTTCCTCTCTCCCCCTCCTACTCTACCTGAACAAAAAATGGAAAAATGTCCTCGGGTGAGGATAAAAAAAAAATAAATAAATAAAAAAATAAAAAGAGGAAATTTGGGCCCTGGCCGGTTTGGCTCAGCGGTGAGAGCATCGGCCTAAGGTCCGGAGAGACCCAGCTTTGGTTCCCACTAAGGGCACGTACCTCGGCTGCAGTTTGTCCCCGGCCCTGGTTGGGTCGTGTGGGTGGCAGCCACTCGATGTGTCCCTTTCATGTCGATGTTTCTCTTTCTCTCTCTCTCCCTCCCACTCTATCTGAACAAAAAAAAATGGAAAAATGTCCTTGAGTGAGGATTAAAAAAAAAAAGAGGAAATTTGGACACAGAGACACATGCAGAGGGAAGATGATGAGAAGACAGACACACAAGGAGAACACCGTGTAAAGATTAAAATTTTGGTGCCATAGGCCAAGTAACTATCAGAAGTTAGGCAAGAAACATAGACTACTAGGTCCTTCAGAGGAAAGATGGTTCATGGTCCTGCCAAACCCTGATCTCAGACTTCCAGCTTCCAGAACTGAGACAATACATTTCTGTAGTTTTCTGTTATCCAAGCCACCCAGTGGTACTTTATTGTAGCAGCCTCAGAAATACATTGATGAAACAAGGCGAGTCAGGTTCTTGTTGGCGTTAGATTACACAGATCTTGCTGTAGTCGCTGAGGTATCAGCCACTGATGACCTGGGACCTTACGGTTGACTGATCGGAGAACTGTAGACCTCCAAAGGGGGAAGACTGAGCAGGACCAGATGGACAGTTCCAAAAAGACTTGCCCTCAAAATATTGATTTCAAGGTCGTGAGGGATGGAGTAGAGATAAAATTATAGAGCTGACAACAGTATAGAAGTAGAAAATAGATCAGGGTTGCCAGGGTTTAGAGAAGGGGGGACACTGGAGAGTTCCTCAGGGATGACAGGCCATTCTGTGTGTTGACTGCTGTGGTTATACAAATCTACAGGTGAAATAAAATGCCATAGAACTACACCACCCACCCGCATCAACCAAAAAAGTAATGAGTGCATTCAAAACCGGTGACGTAAAAGTAACATCTACAATCTAGTTAGCTGTATTGTTCTAATGTCAATTTCCTGGTTTTGATAATGTACTGTTGTCACATAAGGTATTAGTTACCTTTTGAAGAAGCTGGCTGATGGATACATAGGCCCTCTCTGCAATACTTTTGCAACTGTTTTGTGAGAGTAATTATTTCAAAATAATAAATGTTTTGCCAAAAGGAGAGCTTGGTTACAAGACAGGAGATAGAGATTTCAGTTCTTTCTTTTCTACTACCCACATGGACTGAGCCTTGACCTTGATGCCCCCAGTTTAATTACCTGTTAAATTTAATATCAGAGGATGTGAATATTTTAGTCATCATAACCAGTTTTGAGAAATTGATTTCAAGGGCAAGAAGAGCAAAATATTAAGCAAGTATAGTGAAGCCTGTCAGAATTTCAGTCCTTAATCTAATATTGACTTGACCCTCTCTAATAATTTCTACTCTAATTTGAACAATATTAAATCGTTGAAAATAATCTAAACACAGCACCCCCTTGAGACTGTGACTCAGTTCCTAAGTGACATCTGTTTCATCAGTTTTCAGCTGATGACTGCTGCAATCATCAGATTCAGATGATCTCTAATCTTACACTTGCATTTTACTTTTTAAAAAATGAAATAATTGATTTTAATGAGTGGTTCCAGACTTAGTCATTCGTACCTTTTACATTTCTCCCTGGTGTTTTTTCAGCTGTCTAATCAGATCTAGGGCTCTTCAGTACATGTTCGGGTAATATTCATATATTCAACTTTCAAGATTCATATTTAAAATAATGGTACCAAATAGATAAGTTACAAATAGAGTTATGGATAGTCCCATTTCTGTATGAAATATATGCATGGGTACATGTATGGTAGGCAGTCAGACAAGCATGAGCAGAGCAGGACAATCCAGGTACAGTTGTCACCAGGGCAGAAAGTCCAGGACACCTAGCGAGGGGCAAAACTAGGAAAACAAAGACCTCCCTCAGGGTAACCTTTCCTCCCCTACCATATCACTGGTCATGTGGTAGACCCTCCTAGAAGAGGAACAAAAGGCCAAAGAGTGGCCTCCTGTGCTGGCCATTGCAGGACCACTCCCTTAAGCATTCACTGAGGCCAGAGATAGCATCTTGGCTTCAGTTGTGTTTCAGCTGCAGGCCCAGAAAAGCAGCAAAACCAGACAAGCATAGTACTATGCATGAAAGGACACACCTGGAAAGCTGATGAGTATTCTCTTGAGACCCTACCCTGAGACCTCCCCTAAAAATCCCTCCCCTTAGAACCAAGGACCCTCTATGGAGCCCGCCTGCACCTTTCCCCTCCCCCCTTCCTCTGGGTGTGTTTTCCTTGTCTCTCTCTCCTAAGTTCTAAGGGCTCTATGTTGCCTCTGTAAGATGTTTCTTGAGAACATTTCTTCCAAGGTTCAGTTCTTCTACTTCTGTGACTTTCTAAATACACCTTCTCTTATAGTTTGAGTCTTGGCACTCAAGGTTCTGAGTTCTTTTTAGCCAGAACTCAAGTAGCAAGGTCGCTGAACTGAGGTCCTATCTGACTCCACGGGTCTAAGCCCTGGTGCAGTTTCACCACCAACTCATACACATTGCATTTCTTTTAATACACACATAGAAAGAATCTGGAGGAATAGACTCCATACTTTTAACGGTGGTTATACCTGAATCATTGAGATTGCAGAAGACTCATTTCCTAAGGAATGTGTTTCCATAATATCTACTCAATAAAGATTAAATTATATTTGATACTCTTCTCAATCGTACTGGACAATAATATGCATATATTGATCCTATTTCTACCTACATCACTACACACACACACACACACACACACAAGTATATATTAGCAGATCACTATCTCTGCAATGATGATGCAGAGGAAAGCTTAGGTTATAGGGAAGAATCACAGGCATTGTCCTTGCCTCTTACATGTTAATCAAACCATACATCTCAAAGCTGCTAGTGCATTATATCCTGTTCCTAACCCTTTAACCCCTTCTTGGTCTGCCTAAGAACACTTGGGATTGTAACACAACCTCTAGCTCACTTTTAATCCCAGGAATTCTGTGTTTACAGTTCTCTGTGGTGTTTGGAATGTACCATTGTTTTACTCCTTATGGTACAGACACCTGGTGGGAACTCCTCGTGAACCTAGCCTTGGGAAAGTATCCCAGCCCCTGAGCTATAGCCAGGGCAGAAGATGCCTTGCAGCGTGGGTGTATTGTGAGGGAGAAAGAGGAATCTGAGTGCTAGCAGCCCGGCCAACATGCAGGGGGACTAAAAATGCTTGCCCTTTGGAGATCACTGAAGATAAGTCTGGACAGAAGATAAGTTTGTTAAGAGTCTGAGTTCCCTTCTACTGATATTCTTCCCAGCACACAGATGTACAGAATTCGGCCAAAAGTCAAGACACAATCATGAGGACAAGCCATCGTCCTTCCTCTCTATTGGAGAAGCCAAAAGTCAGTTAACTAATTATTAGTACTATTACAGTGAGGGGACCACAACTCTGGAGAGTTCACAAGTCACAGGCTTGATCTCTGATGACAATTATCACCCTTTCCCCTAGAAAGTATGTCTGTGCACACACAGAAGTTTGCATAGTCTCAGGGATTTCAAGAACCCAGTCAGTTTAGAATTTTTATCTTTTTTCCATTGACTTTTTTTTAAAGAGAGTGGAAGAAGGGAGGTAGAGAGAGACAGAAACATCGACGTTGAGAGAGACACATTGATTGATTGCCTCCCATCCAGCCCTGGTCGGGGCCCAGGAAACCTGCAACCCAGGCATGTGCCCTTGACCAGAATCGAACCCATGATCTTTTGGTCCGAGGGCCAATGCTCTAACTGCTGAGCCAAACCGGACAGGGAAGTTTAGAATTTTTAAATAGCTAAATTTCCTTGGAGAAAGTTAAAACTCAGTGGAAAAGCAGGATATTCTTAGTGTGGAATTTAGAATATTTAAGAAAATTATGGGGGAAAATAAAAGTAGGAAAATTAATAACAAAATAAAAGCTGAAATTAATATGCTTAGTAAAATCGCTTTGGACTAGACTTTCAACATCTAGTAAAGCTGAATATGCCCTCTAACAGAAACAATAGTGAAACCCCAAGGATCAGGATGGGGGTGGAAACTATCTCATATTAAACAAATAGAGAAGGAGTAAGAAGCTCATTTGGCCACCCAACACCCAAACTAAAATTACAAAAAGAAAATTGGCTAGCTTACCCATGGAAACACTGGGAGATAACAGGTAATTGGAATAAAATCAGAAAAATAAAAGCCAAAAATGAGATGCAAATTTCAAGACACAAACAAAGACATGTACAAAGTTGTTCAAATACATAATGCATGAGAGAAAATTTCAAGGATGTTAGCCTTTCAAATTGCTTTTTAAAAAGTGATAATATAAAACTTTTAACAACTTACAACTATATAGAAATGTAGTTTACAAAGTTCCAAGCAGTCAATAATGATAACAATAATGATAGTAATAATCATAATAATATCAATATGTCATTGACATGAAACATAAACCCTAGGCATGAAACTTCATCTAGTCCATCAACACCAACTTTCAGAGCAGATTAGTGGACATCTTAAATTAGTAAATCCACATAAAGAACTCATGAAAATTAGCTATTAATATTCTTATTGTTATCAGTGTTTCTGCTTACCCCTCATTCATTCCCCTACAGTGATACAGGAAGTCCTGTATTCCCTTTAGAAATGACTCTCATTCTACTCTGAATCCATATGTTTCAGATGGGACTGACCTCTGTTCTTAGGTTCTGGAAGGTTTCCTGACCCAGATGAAGGCAGAGTGCCACACTCCTCAGCCTTGGTAGTAGAATCAAGAATGAGCCCGTGACTCAACAGACCAATGAAAACCCTAGCTGGGATATTTCTTGACATGATCTTTTTCTAAGACATAGGATACTGAGCATCACATAAGTCTGGAGTAACCAGAGCCATCTTGGCCCCTACAAAGTCAGAACATGTATAAGAATAAAAGCAACAAAAGGAAAAATAATCCAAAGGACAACATTTGAGTCCAGTTGTGGCAGGATAGTAAGAAGCTAGGAGAATTCCTGGGCAAGTGGAATGGGGAAACTGAGATGAAAACATTAAACAAGGCCGAACAGCTTGGGCAGCTGGCAGCCAGCTGTGAATTGCAAGATCTTGTCTTCCCCAACCAAGGACACTTGAGAGCAATGGTTTATACCTCTCCTCCAAACCAGAGAATTCATAGTTTAAATCACCTTGGCCTGGGAAAATAAAAAACAAAGACCCAATTAATGCTATTTGTGCCAGATAAACCCAAGGACAGATGAAGTCCAGGGGACAAAAAGCAAAAACCCCAAAATCATTTGGATGGTATCACTAGAGGGGAGAATGTTAGGGAGGAAAGATAGCTGCTAGGGCAGGAGAAGGGAAAGGTGGAAAGGGGGGGGGGGGCGTATCTCACCCTCTGAACAAAGAAGTCAGCAGTCTTGAGACTTGCCAAGATAAAATCACCAGATGTTCTCATAAATTCTGGGAAAAGCTGCAACAATGTAAAAAGGGGACTTTGAAATCTAGTCTATTTGGCAGGGGAACTTTGAAACCTCTAAGGGGGAAAAGTATAAAACCCTTGAACCCCATCAGATGGGGCACTCAGACTAGCTGAGTTGCCTGCCTGTGCTTTATGCCAAGTGTATTCTTAGTAAATTTGCTTGCTTTGCTTCCTTAATAAGTTCACTTACTTTGCTTCAATACTACTTCCTGTCACTTGTTTGAATTCTTTCTCATGAGTGTGTCAAGAGCTGAGGAGGTAAGAGCCTCCTTCAACTTGGGCAGCTCTCCAGTAACGCAGGGACACAACTAGGATGAAACCACCCACTTCTAGTTCTAGACTTTTTAGTTACATGATCCATTAACTCCTTTTTCTTGTATAAATTGGTATGAATTACATTTCTAGAGCTTGGATAGATGTGTGCCCCATGTACATGCTGGAGAAATAGTGGAGTCTAAAACAGATGAGGTCTCTGTTCTCATGTAGCCCCAAATCTACCATGGAAGCCTAACATGAATAACTCATACAAATATGCTGAGAGTTATAAGGGAAAAACGAATTCAGGTGTCCAAAGCGAAGTTTAATAATAGGTGCATCCCACCTGGCCTGAGAGATCAGGGAAGACTTCCCCAGTAAAGAGACACTTATACTGAGATGTGAAGACTAAAAAAAGAGTTCATCTGGCTTAAGAGATGACACTGAAAACAAACAAGAAAATTCTCACACATATACAAAATCCTTGAACAAAATTCTCACTCTATATAGTATAACAAAGGCAACTTTGAATTGACTAATAGAGCAGACAATACCAGAAATGCAGAGTCAAGATACTAATAGAGCAGACAATACCAGAAATGCAGAGTCAAGATACACAAGACACACATTGCATAGAAATCAAGGCATCTGTAGATTTTTTAAATGTGAGATATATTAATTTCTTTAAAGAATTAGAATTAAATAAAAGGAGGTGGGTAAAGAAATATAGACTTGCTTATAAATGCACACTGTCACAGGTTATTCCAGCGATGGGTACTCTGGAGAAACAAACAGTGTTAGCACACTTCAGATGTTCTAGAATGATGTTCTGCGGAAGGGTTGAGACATTGGGCATTCTGAGGACTGAAAATTACTTTTGTGGTCTTATTAAAGTCATGTAAGTTTTTAGGCATCAATTTTTTAAATCTAAAAATCTGAGTTATACCTAGATGATCCCTAAGAGCCCTCAGTACTTAAATTCCACGATGTGTCTCAGTCTAGTTTGTCAAGCTTAATTTTGACATATTAAGCCACTTAATTCCTTAATGATTAAGGAATCTTTCAGGCACCAGCCAAGTGCTCACTTTTCTGAGTTTGTATTTCACAAGGGCCTTTACAATAATTATTCTCTACTTGTAGGATTGTAACCTATCTAGAGAACTTGCTTTCCAGAGAAAAATAAGAGCTGCCCTGGCTGGTTTTGCTAAGTGGTTAGAGCATTGGCCTGTGAACCAGAGAGTCCCGGGTTCAGTTCCTGCTGAGGGCATGTAACTCGGTTGCAGTTTGCTCCCGGCCCCTGTTTGGGTAGTGTGGGTGGCAACCACTCTATGTGTCTCTCTCATGTCGATGTTTCTCTCTCTCTTCCTCCCTCTCTCCCTCCTGTTCTATCTGAAGATAAATGCAAAAATAAAAAAATAATAAAAAATAAATTAAAAAAAAATAAAGATAAGAGCTAAAGTCCATGTTTCACATTGAAGAGCATAGAATGTAGGTGCAGTGTGATGCTTTTAAAAATCAAACAGCACTCCCAAAGCTATTCACAGATATGTGTCTCAATTGGGAAGTGGTATAAAATTAAATTAAATGTGTGGGGAATGAGTATAAAATAATGTCTGGTTTCAAAACAAACATACCAGGTGGGCAGGGTTTTATGTAAAGAAGCCCTTTGGGAGATGAACACCTCACCCCAAACATGTGTTGAGCCATACAAGAGGTACTTTTGGAAACTACCTTTTTGAGTTGCCTTTAGAGACATAGCTTATTCTTTTGACTACTGTTAATAGTGATAAAAATTGTCCTTTGGATAATTTTTGAAAACAATAAAAAGGCACTTAGCTCCACGTCAGGTGAAAAAAGTGAGTACCACACTGTAGAATTCCATTTTGATCTGAAGCATAAACCAGGGAGTTTTGTTCCCCTGGGCTCAAACCGACCCTATGACAATTCCAAATAAGATCTAAAGAAAAGTAAAGTTTTGCACAGAGATAATATCTTGAGAATAAGTGTGCCTCCTGGTAGGGTGACTGTTCACATACATTCTCTGGACCAACTGATACATAGGCAATTAATTTTTAATTGTCTATTATGCCAAATTGAATATATATAGAATTAAAATTAAGGGCCCCTCCAATAATTCTCTGTAAACTCATCCTTTCAAAATATTTTGGAGCCTCTAACATGAGCCATGCCCTGTACACAACAGGCACTCAAAGAATTGGCACAATTGTTAACCTTAAAACAAGACAAAAGCAAATAAGGCCTGGAGCCTGTCCTTGAGTTTACATCCCCATTGTGGGGCACAGAAAGGAAGCATCATCTGGCAGTAGGCAGTATCAACAGAATGAAAATTCAAGACTATAGTGATAGAGCTTTTGGGAAATTAAGTGTAATTTCTGAATGACATTTTGAAAAATTAATGTGATCTAAGTATATTCAATCCATGCTAAAAAGAAAAGTTTTCTAAATTATATTTGAATAACATCTTTGACTAAATCTACAACTTTGTTATTACCACTAAACCTCAAGCCAAAGATCTATAAGAATTTAAGAAATCTAAGCTATTGTCTCTTCTATGTTTACTGACACGAGTGAGAAATAAGTTGTAAAATTTTTAATTTTATAGTTAAAAATTGTAACTCTTTACAATTAAATTAATAATATTCAAATCCCGTTAGTTCACAATTCAACTTCACCTTTGGGAGAAACGATATTTTGTCAATGTCAGTTTTAAGAATTCAAAGAAACTCACCAGTTGCTAATGTTTTTATTATGAAAGTCCATCTCTTTTAGTATCCTAGCTTTCCCAATTAACTTAGGAAATACTTAAAAGGACAATGTGAACAAAACATTTCCTGAATGCTTTAAAATTTTCAAGATGCTTGGGGAAAAAAACTGGCATATAAATCATAATTTCCCCCCAAAATCTTGGTTTATACTCAAATAAATTAGAAAAAATACTAAAATATGGAAGAAGAAAATTAAGATGATCATATTTTACATTAGCGGAAGTCTCCCAATAATATGCTACACACATTCACTCTGGCAAGTATCTTTAATTTCCACTTAGGAGAATTGTAATACCCTCTAATAGAATTCAATTCTGGTTGGAAGCCATCTAAAAATGTTTCTCTAGATTTAACTCTAGTTACTAATGTTGAAGCCAACATTACTCTTAAGCAAATAAGAATACTAATAAGTGAAAAAAATTTTTTCCTAAGGCAAAGGAAGATACCTTTTACTGCATTCATTTTACAAAATGACCTAACTCAAAATTGTGACTGCATCAGCAAATCTATATACCCAATTCTGTATTAAAAGATTCGGGGTATTCCATTTCAGGGTGTAAATTCTATAAGGGGGGATTGTATTGCTCTGCTCATCTGAAATTAATTTGAGTCAAAAAAGATTTTATGAGACCAAAATTTGTATATTTTCTGAGTCAGCATGATCCCATTGAGAGTGATGATCCCAGAGGCCTGGACCAAGTTGTCCAAGAATCTAAATCTGGCCTTTGGGACACAGTTCTCTTTCAGTTGAGATTTCTACCACTCCATTTCCTCCTCAACCTTAAATCCAGACATGTATTTCTAGAACAAAGATTGCAGCTGAATTTAATATTTTCTCCTGTTCCTAGATATTGTTCTATAAACACTAAAAAAATCTTGCACATTTTTTGATCCCCGTGTCTTCTCTGTGTCTAACCCATTGGCAAGTATTAGTTGAGCCTACTTTGTGGGCCTACAGAAAATGGCCTTTAACTTTGCTGGATTTGAGATCTATTTGAGCAGGTAGGAGACACATGGGAAAGAGTAGCAAAACCTACAAATAAGTGCTCATTTATGGGGTTCAGACTGCACATTTAGGGAATGATGAGACAAGGGAGATGCTCAAGAGCTGTACTGTACCATGAGCAGTGAAAATGGTCTGTGTATATGGTGACAGATAAATGTCACCTTGATGAGACAGTGTGTTCAGACCCCATGTCTGTCACCTGCAGAGTGATGGTCAGGCTAGCTGTTTCATTGCTCTGAGCCTCCATGCCATCAGCTATATAAAGGTTATCATGAGGATTGCCTGAAGTGATGCCCAGCACAGTACCTGGCACATAGATCTGAGCTATTCTTTAGTCCGAAGATAAGACTTAATCAGAAGTTTGACTGATGGATAGGATTTTAGGATAAAGGGAGAGAAGAGTTCAGCACAGAAAGTCACATGTGAGCAAACCCAGAAGGAGAAACAATGATGCAGTTCAGAGAGAAACACT
Source organism: Molossus molossus (assembly GCF_014108415.1). NCBI lineage: Eukaryota > Metazoa > Chordata > Mammalia > Chiroptera > Molossidae > Molossus > Molossus molossus. Next base: position 95,685,576 of record NW_023425346.1, read on the forward strand.
ACTGACATCTTCAAGCTTTCTGCCAGTTTTCTAGAATGGATGCTTTGTGTATTTAACCACAGGAGGAAGGGAGGTGCTTACTCCTGTCTCCCTGGAGGCTCTGATTCATAGGTCTATGAAGAGATCCCGCAATCTGTACGTTGAAACACATTCCATGGGACTATTTCCATCAGCTTTGGGGTAGGCTTAGGCAATAAATTGAAGTTATGCCTAGAATTCATAGCACTCCAACATTCTAACTCTTCTGTGGTTTTATGAAATCACACTTTAACACAAATTGTTAGATGATAATTTAATTTTTTAATAACTCAAGGCTGCATATTCTAGAAACCGAGTTGAGAGTAGCTAAGAAGTAGGTGGAAAGCACAGAGTCCAGAATTATTGGTAGACATGAGCTAATGCTCTTTCATTTTACAGATGAGAGCACCGAGACCCAAAGGAATTAAATGACAAGTGATCATAGTCGCTATGATAGTAGCTATAATGCCGGAGGGCTTGGATGAAAAAAAAAAAAAAAAAGCTCTTTCATCTTTGCACAAGCATTTAAAGGAATTCAACATCATTCAGAATGAAAGAGAAGAGAGTTGGACAATAAGAAAGCTGTGAGATTTGTTGAAAAGCGGCTCTTCTGTGGGTGCACAGGCAAGGTCCTGAAGTCTATTAAATCGAAGAGAAATGAATTTCACTCGGACTCGGTCGAAGGTGTATGAAAGCCACTGGGTCTCAGTGGGCCAACCAGCGGCTTGGCCACGAGATGCAGGGGAGTCGTGTCCGTGATTTCCCCAGCCCCTCCCAGATAGAGTCAAAACTGGACAGGATTTAATCTGCGGGCGTAGTTAGAGCTAAAATCAGCCCTGCCAACACCACAAGGGACTTTAGCCATTCCATACATCTAAGTAAAAGCAATCTCATTATACTGAGCACTTCATCCCATTAGTCAGGTTTGCTTTGGACATTTGTATTTGGTCTGTGATTTTGCTGAGAACATTTACTCATCCAAGGTCAAATACCAATGCAAGTATCTTACATATATTCTAAAACTTAACTCTGTGTCTACCCACTTTTGACTTACAACTATCTAAAATTAGAAATTTCTGTTACTTGCCTAATTTATAGAATATCTACATGGAAGAGGAATCCTTACTATAGCCTTCCAAATGTGGTCTCTCTTTTTTTAGGGTATGATGAACTTTCTAGACTTGAGTCATAGTCTTACTCATTGTTGTATATGGTGTTTAGGAGTAATAAAGGCTGATTAAGTTCCATTACATTGAACCCTTCTCTAAAATTTGGAGATATGTGTTCCATTTATGTAAGTCAGAAATCCAGAACTTATTATTGAGCTCTACCTCTTTCTCATACCTTACATCTAATTCATCACTGATATTTACCCCCAAATCTTTCTAAAATCTATTTCCTCTCACCATTTCTAGACCAGTATCGCTCTAACTTGTCCACATCTAGTGAGATACTAAAGCTTGGGGACATTTGTGTATGCCAACACCCGTGGTACCTCCTGGATGGTAAAGATAGCTAATTACCAACCTAATTACCAACCAGCAAAACAAGGTTCTTATGTCTTGGCAGTAATTAGGTCTCAATGGGTCAGGGTTTGGGGGGAAAGTAGCAGAAGGAAGGGATCGTTTTGAAGGGAGGCAGCTTCAGGAAAGGGCAGATTTTAAGGCAAAGGATTTTGAAATAATGGAATGAGCGAGAGTTTCTGAGCACGCTATGTCTTGGCAATACCCCACAGGAACCTGAGAACAGATGTGCCGCTGAAAATCCCTGTGCCACAAGCCTGGCTGCCAGTAGGCAACATGCTACTATGCCTGCATCTCTCAGCTTCCTATTTGGAGTCTCCCTAGCTTGTTCCAGACCCCTCTTCTTCAACCTGTTTATTCCACCTCTCGTTTCCATGTAGGAGGAGAAGAGGAAAGACAAGGAAAAGAAACATCAGAGAGAAAATATATCTGAGAAAAAGATCATCTTTTTTCCAGTTGTTATCAGTGGGGAGAAAAGGATTAATTCTCTCTCTTACTAGCTACCTTTTCCTTGATGGAGTTTCTTTTCCTTTATAACACTGACTTAATATTTAAGCTTCCCTTTTCCAAGGACTACATTCCGTCTCAAGGCGATTGCTTTCCTTCACAGTTCTCAACCATACCCAGTGGCCTGGGAGCTGACTACAAGTACTGATGTCTAACCCAGTACGTCTGTGCTGGGAGCGGGGTAGGGAGCTCTGCTGAAAGGTATCCTAGAGTCTAACCTCTATCAAGGGCTGAGAATTACTGTTGTAGCACGTCCAGGGTCTCTGGAATATTTTATGACCACCAGAATGAAGGAAAGGCCAGCAGAACAGAAAAGGCAAAAGGAGTACGCAGAAATGGCATTGGAGGAAACTCGGAGAGGAGAAACAGAAAAGCTAAGGTTTTCCTTAGCCTCCTGGAGAGATTCCTACATCCGAAGGCTTCAGCACGAGTGAGGCCTGGGCGGAGCTTGTTTAAACCACGCAGGACTGGAATCTGGCTCTTCTGAACCCTCGTCCACTGCTTTTGTACCTGGAGGGTTTTGAAAAGTAAACCAGGCTTGAATCACATTCCAGCTCCAGTGGAGGGAGCAGGGATTAGGGAGCAGGCGATTCTAATTTGGGAGTTTGGGCTCTGGAAGCCCAGATAGTTTTGGTCCATCCTGTTGTTCTGATCTTGGAGCTGGGGTCACAGCCTGGCCACGTGGGTCAGGAGGGTCTGCTGACCTGCAGGGTTATGAGGCGCGGTGCCTGGGCAGGGAAGCGAATGGGGCAATGGCAGCTGGGTCCCTAGTGTGAGCATCACCTGGAGCAAGGCTCCAGGCTGCTGCAGGTGGTGTCTTCTCAGCAGGTCTCAGCTCTCACAGGGCCCGCTGCCTGGACGAGCCTGGAGCAAACCTGAGAGTCTCCCAGGAGATCCCTGCAGTGAGTGGACAGATGCACTCTAAGAACATGAACAGGAATAAATATGAGGCAAACTAAAAAGGCTTGAAAAAAGTATGTTAATAAATAGCATAACTGAGCCCCGGCCAGTTTGGCTCAGTGATTAGAGCGTCGGCCTGCAGTCTGGAGAGACCCAGATTCAGTTCCTGCTAAGGGCGCGTACCTCGGTTGCAGTTTGACCCTGGCCCTGGTTGGTTGTGCAGGTGGCAGCCACTCGATGTGTCCCGTTCATGTTGATGTTTCTCTCTCTTTCTCCCTCCCACTCTATCTGAACAAAATATTGAAAAATGTCCTTGGATGAGGAAATAAATAAATAAACAGCATAACTGGATATAAGACTATGTAAAGCAAATACGCCTTGCAGTCTGAAGATAAAATGATTGATGAGTTAAAGTTTGACTACTATCTTCCTTAAGCAGCATTTGAAATTTATAAACATAAGACAAATCAAATTATTGTCAAACGTCTTGACTTCCCAGTAAGTAGATGGCATATATTGAGATGGTTTTCCATCGAAGGTGTTGGATTTCTGTTAACCTATTCGCATGATCTTCTCCTGTCCTCTTGTGGCCAAAGGTGGACATTTGAGAGCCACTTACCTGGGGTAGACCTTCATGGCATAAAACAGAGCAGGTCGGGGTGAAAACTAGTGCTCCCACCCATGTCATCAGCGCAATACCCAAACCAGACAGTGCCGTGCCTGGAGACCTCAATGATCTAATGAACCTAAAATTAGTCTTTGTTCCTCCGGGGAGACAGACAGCCTTTGAGACGACCTTTAAGGTCCAGGAAAGGAAAGTTAAGGGGATAGCACCCCCTGCTGGAAAATTTAATCATCACTAGAATTTAATATCTGAGAGCCAAAGGAATGATTGAAATGAGACATTATGCAAATGAGGCATAGTTAATATGAGACTCATGGGAAATTGTGGGGTTTTTTCCAGCAGGTCCTCTGACAGTTCTAGAGCTTCACCTCACCCCCCTTCAACAATTGGCCCGGAAAATTGTTCACCTTCAGGCAGTTACCACTTCCTTCCTTTTCTCTAACCTAAGTACCATTAGGATGCCTTTGGATACAATCTCCACTACATCTGTTCTCCCATTCTTTGAGGTAATGACAAATGCCATCATTTGTTATCCTTCATCAATAAATTATCTTTTTTCCTCAAATTTATTTTTCAGAGAACTCTCCTACATTCAAAAAAGAACTTCCACCACAACCATGGAAATCTCTACATCTAGAACAATAAAGACTCCTTATTTGATGAAGGGGAAAATCAAAATACAGATACACTTTTTTTCAGTTCTTGAAATGCTCCAATATCGCTGAATGTCTTAGTAGTGCAAATCCTGTGGAAAACCTCACCATTGTTTGATTCATGGCCTTGGCCAGCTTCATCCTCAGGATGCCCTCCTCTTTGGTTAACCCCCTTCTCCAGAGTCAGTATTATGGGGTGTCCCCGGGCTGTCTCTGGACCGCAATGCAGGCTCCCACCGTTTCCTGTTCTTCATGAGCCTCTATCTGGTGTTTGTTCCTTCAGTATCTACTTCCACCACATTTAACAACATCCACAGTGGTCCCGTCTAACCTTCTTCTATTATGCAAAATATGTAAAATAAACAAGATCCAAAAAGGAATCAAACTGTTCAAAATCTTCCTTTCTTCCCAGAGAAGAACATTAATGGTGTGAAATTCACGTAAGAACTGGACTAGTTGGGCAGAGACCCCTCGTCGCACTGACCGGAGCACACACGTGAGACCTGCAGGCTCTGTGAAGCTTGTCAGCTACCTCAGCATCTCCACGACGACATCGGAATCTCTCCCTCTCCTTTTGGGTATTTGCTATTTGGGTGGTCGTAGACTTCCACACTACTTCAAGGTACTCTAAGGATATTTCTGAAATAATAGTAATGAGCCAGAGTGTTTACTGTGGTTTAATTGTATTTATTTCTAGAATCATTTAAATTTGCAGTTACCTCTTTTTTTTTTTAATAATATGACAAATCTAAAAAACAGCAAAAGTAAATGATTTTGCTAGGGTGCCAAGAAATCTCTAGCAAACAGAGGTTTATTGACCATATTCTGCAAATCCTGATCAATTAGTCAACTGGGATGCAGCTTTACTCTAAAAAAAAAAAAAAAAAAAATGTTGAGGTGAGAAATGCCTCAATATTCCTGCTTTCAGAATCACTGGACCACGTAACATTTTATCAAAGTTATAGACGCCGGAACAGGAATGGCGACCACATACTTACTCACCTTTGAAAACTTCAAATGTTAAAGCAAATTTTACCCAGAATGTATCTTTGTTGTTGTTGTTGATATTGTTCCATTTTGTTTTGTTTGGCAAAGACAACTTGATGGAGTAGAAGTTTCCTACCTGACTCATTCTAACAGGAAAATGTGTGCAGAGGCCCAAGTGGCCAATCAAGAGTATTTATCCACAAGGGAAAATCCTAAGGCCATGAATTATAAATGGTTTGCATGGAAAGGCAAGTTTGAAATAAGAAAGTTTGCTCCTCAAAAAATAAGAGCTTTTCCTCCACTCCTTTGGAGGTCACTAACTATAGATCATTTCACTATCGAAACAACAGCTAAGAAGCTATCACTAATGATATGTTGGCGAGTATGGGTAACAGCTCTATCAGGATTCTCTTGTGGAACATACCACGTGGGTGATGGGCATAGACCCATCTCAGGTTTGGGGTGACCCACCATTTATTGGTCTTCTTGTTAAGATAATGGACATGCTTACAGAAGCTTTTTTGTTATTTAATGCGTATTAACTATTCACTCCACTATTCCACTTGGCGTGGTACACTGTTGCCCGTGGCTACAGCGAACAGGTCGGGGCATTTCATCCCCAACCACACTACAAGGGATTCTGGCAAGAACGTCCAGCTGCCACCAGGCTGTTTCGGTGGCTTCCTGTCTCCCGTGATGGCCAAGCCGGTGTTGCGAGTGTGGGCTAGCCAGTGGGGTAGAAAAGGCTGGACGTGCTCACATCGCCACACATGCAGCACAAACACAGTTTCTGAAAACAATAAGACTGAACAATCGGCTGCTGACCACGGGCTTGACTCTGAAATAAACATGTGGGTTTTTTTAAGCATGCTGATACCAGGCCAAGCTTGACATTTTAATTAGGATAATCTGGATGACACTGAGACGTAAATGCATGCACTGGCAATAATCGCTTGCATTTTTGAACTCTCATTTCTATTCTGTCATTTCCTCTCGTCACCACTGTGAAGGAGTTCCAAGGGCCTGTCTCCTCCAGATGGTGACATTTCCTCAGACTGAACCAAACCAACCATGGCCATCCAATGATCACCCTGACTCAGAGAAGAGCCCAGTTTTAAGGACTCACTTATCAGCGCCTTAGCTGTTCTTTCCGAGGACGTAAGAAAGCGTGCAGGCCATCGTACCTGGCGCTGTTTTCGATCATTCTGGTTTCCCCGCGACAGCAGACAAAGCTGCATTGCCATCGAAGATTCCTCAGTCAAAACAAAACCAAATAAAATGTGCTAATCAGTTACTTTTCAATGGCATTTCTTCCATAAGAAGATTTTCTATAAACCCAGGATTTTCTTTTAAATTTGGTTACTGGAAGGAAAAATCCCCCTCCCCTGACACACTTCACACTGTATGATGCTAGACTATCCCTGGCTAAAAATTAATTGAAACATAGACAAGAAAACTTAGGATGTTTGTTCAAAAGAAACACAAATGGCCACCAAATATTTGACAAAGGCCAGCTCTCTTTTGGTAGCCAAGTAATGCAAATGTAAGTGAGATTTGTTTCCTCCTGTGAAACTGGCAAGGATGTGTCTTTTGGGTGATAGCACTCAGTCCCGGCACGGATGTGACGAGGAGGTGTTCCCGGGTGCGCGTGTGGGAGCACTGAATGGTCAGCCTTTCTGGAAGCAAATCTGGCCTCATGTACCCAGGGTTTCAAAGGCCAAAACATGTAGCTTGGCTCAGGAGTTCCACTGCTGCGATCCGCTCGCCCGATCTCCACGTCACAGAGATTCCTTCTCACTGTAGATCTGCACAGCCTCAATGTCTTCTTTTTCCTTCCTGATCAAGAACTTCCACCTTTTCCCTTACAGGAAGCATTTCCGGCTTCTCTGCGGCGTCTGAATTACCAGCATCAGTGCTCTGGTGCTTTGGGGCCATTACTGAGCAGAGTCAGGGCGACTTGATCACAAGCACTGTGAAGGAGGGACGGTGGATCTGAAAACTGGGACAGCTACTCGGTGACTGAAGGGTGGGGGCATGTGTGGCATGAAGATGCTGGACAAAGGGAGGTCACACCTGGGCAGGACACAGCAGGGCCTGGCCAGATGTCATCACGCCACTCAGAAGGGCGCACAATTAATCGTATGAATTGTCTACTTCTGGAATTTTCCATGTAATATTTTCGGACTGCGGTTGACGATGGGTAACTGAAACCTTGAAAGCAAAACTGTGGATAAGGAGGGACTACTGTGCTCATCTCCTGGCACTCCCGTGTATATGCGAAAGACACGTACTAATAAACCAGTTCTGTGTTTTTCCTGCTAATCTCTCCTTTTTCGGTCTAACTTTGCGGGGCTCCAGGTAGAGCACCCAGGAGGGTGGGAGGGAAAAGGACTCTCTTCTTTTCCTGCACTGAGAGGCCACCTCACCACCGGCGCCGAGTGACTGAGAACCCTACGCCACTCTGTGCAGTCACCGCTGGGAAGAGGTCGGTGGGACCTTGAGGAATTCCTGGTCTGTCGTGATAAATGGCACCGAGAACCAGGCCTCCTGTAACAAAGGATCACTTCGCTGACACCAATCACACGCTCAGGGCTGTGAAAAGCAATCTTTTCTATTTAAATGAGAAGGAAAGACGTTGGCATTACACTGGATTTTCATCCCTTCCAGGGCACTTTTTAAACCTCATTCTGTTTGCTTGACTTCATGCAATGAACAGTTTGTAATGATGAATAAGCTGGAAGATAGACATGTCACCTGACAAAAACAAAATTTAGGGAGACAGAATAAAGTGTCGAAGGAGAAATAGGCCTCCTATTCTTGCTTCTCACTCGGCTAATTCGGAGTGAGACCTAGCAGGGCACCCGTCACCCCTGACAACTTGTTTCAGCAAGAGGGTCACCCTTGCCTCCAGGGGGAGAGTACTTTTTTTTGGTTTAAAATTCCATTGGAGTAGAAAAATAAATGTAACCGTTGTATCATTTTGCTTAAATATGTTCAGGAAAATCTGAAATTTCAACATAAAATTATAATACATGAAAAGTACATTTTATTCAAAAGAAACTTTATATAAAACTTTTTTTTTAAGAATTTTTTTTCTTTATTGATTTGAGAGAGAGAGGAAGGGACAGGAGAGAGAGATAGAAACATCGATGAGAGAGAACATGGACTGGCCGCCCCCTGCAGGCCCCTACACTGGGGATCAGGCCCACAACCTGGGCATGTGTCCTGCCCAGGAATCGCACTGGTGACCTCTTGGTGCATGGGTCAAAGCTCAACCACTGAGCCACACCAGCCGGCATATGAATCTTTTGATCAAGAAAGTTACCCCCATCCTCATCCCCTACCTACAGTTTTTATTATCACTGACTTTTCAAATATTTGGCTTCCTGAAAGTGGAGCATACTTAGAGTTAAACATTGCAAGAAAGGGGGGGGGGGGAGAGAAGAGAAGGAGGGTGAGGGAAGGAAAGATGGAGGAAAGAAGGAAGGAATAGTCTTAGGGGCTGTGTCATCTCAACATGCTCTGCAGGTTCCCCGCCCTGCGGAATCGGAGGGTTTGAAAGGGTACAAACGTCCCTGTGGGGGTGGGGAGTGGGGTCTTGAGTTAACTGGAAGCATTCTTCATGTGTCCAGAACCCAAAATTGACTTCCTGGGCTCGAAGCCCTACTGTGCCACTTAATAGCTGTGTGATCTTGGGCAAGTCATTTAATTTCTTTAGGCCTCAGTCTACTCATCAGGAAAATAAAAATAATAACACCTGCCTTTGCTGGGAAAACTCGGTCTTTCCACCTGTGTTTTCCCTTCACTCTCACACTGCTACGCACTCACACCTCTGACACTTACGGTCACCAGATAGGTCGAGGGATGTTCCCAAGCCAAGCAATTCTGCGACACCAGCTGAGTGTCCTAAAATGTAACTCAGTTCTAACACTATCTACCTGGAGATAGCATCAGATCCCACTTCAGATGCCAATCAAATGTAGTAGGTCCTCTGGTCACCCACAACTTCTGTTCCACTTGGCTGCAAATAGGAGGTTCCTGTGACTTTCTCCCTTGTGGATTTGATTGTTAGAATGGCTCACAGAACTCAGGAAAACACCTATGTTTACGAGCTTGTGAAAGGATATTATAGAACAGACAGCTGAACAACCAGCTGAAGAGACCCATACAGTGAGGTCTGGGAGGGTCCCATGCCCAGACACTTCTGTCCCTGTGGAGTTGGGGTGCAGCACCTCCCCAGGACATGGATATGTGCTCCAACCTGGAAGCTCTCTGCACGCTTACTGGTGGGATTTTTATGGAGTCTTCTTCATGTAGGCATGATCAGTCATTAACTCCATTTCCAGCCCCTCTCTTCTCTCTAGAGAAGTTGAAAATTCCAAGCATCTCATCAACATGTCTGGTCTTTCTGGTGACCAACCCCCATCCAAGAACCCTCCAGGAGACCACCCAGAGTCACCTCATTCGAACGAAAGATGTCCCTGGTGTTCTTATCATTTAGGAATTTACAAGTGTTTTAGGAGTTCTGAGTCAGGAATCGGGGGCAGAGACCAATACATATATTTCTTATTATTTTACACTACCTCATAGGGTCTTTGTAATAACTAAATGAGTTAATATGTAGGGCTTAGAACAGTGTGTGGCACATTGTAAGCCTCCTATAAGTGTTATCTATTATTTTAATTATGTGAAAGAATAGTGCATTCAGGAATGTTCTTTTGGCACTGAATCCAGATCTCCTAAAATATATATCCCGAAGCCTCCCTGCAGAGAGAGATAAATTAACAGCAGCAATAAGTGTCTTCTCTGCAAGGATCCTGCCTCTTCTATTATGTGATTTTTATCATGGAGTATTGAATGATTTGTATCTCCTGGTCCCATTTCAACACAGGTTTGGATACTCACAGAAGCTGGAGGTAAGGATCTGAGAACTGATCTCAGCAAAGATTCTTATCCCAGTCTTTTAATAGCCCCCCCACACACACACACCCCATGAAGTTTAAGGTTACAAAGCTGTTTGAAGACAGACTTCAGCCTAAAATTTCTGACTGTGTCAATTATCTGATCAGCAATTCTTCCTTCTGTAAACCACATGGCTCTTTTTAAAAAATAATAATATTTGAAAATAATAGGACTACTATGCATATATTATTTTGCTAGATGAAATAAACCAGTTAGAGAAAGACAAATACCATATGATCTCACTTATATGTGGAATCTAATGAAAAAAATAAACTGATGAACAAAATAGAAACAGAGACATGGATACAGGGAACAGACTGACAGAAGTCAGAGGGGAGGGGATGGGGGGACGGGGTGAAAGAAGGTGAAGGGATTAGCCAAAGAACATATGTGCATGACCTATAGACACAGACAACAGTGTGGTGCTAGCTAGAGGGAGGGGGGAATTGGGGTTGGGTGGAGGTAGGCAAAGGGGAGGAAAATGAGGACATCTGTAATAGTGTCAACAATAAAAATAAAATAAAAATAAAGTAAAAAATAATAATAATAATGTTAAATCCTCTCTTTCCTCTCTATGGTATTTACTGTTTAGAAATATCTGAATAAGCCTATTATTTGATTTTTACCTATTAAAAACAGAAGGACTTTATCTGCTTCCTTATCCTTCCATTGTTGGGGAGGAATATTTCCTGAGATGAGGAAAATTTTAGGCATGCTAAGAATGTTCCAGTTCTTGATTATGGTGATGTGTATACAACTGTAATTATCTGTCAAAACACATTGAATTATATATTTCAAAATGGTTCATTTTATCATGTGTAAATTATTTCACAATAAAACTAATTTTAAAAAAAACTCACGAAACAGACTTCTTAGAATGTGGCCATTTGGTTGGCTATAAATTATAACTCAATAAAATTAATATAAAAATAATGAATCACCACCTACCAAGAAAAACATGCTGAGTTCTAGAGTAGAGCATTAAGGGAAGGAAGTGAAATGGGTAAAATATGGCAAAAGAAAAAGGGCGGGAAAGAAGACTTTAAGGCCAGCAACCACTCCCACAGAAGAGTGACAGCCACCTAGTAAAGGTCTCCAGGAGGCAGGCGTGGTCACACTAAGAGGCCATGTCAACTACAGTTAAGAAGAATTGAGCTCACCTAGCATGGGTCCCAATGCCATAAGTGATTTCTAATCGCTCTAGTATGTGATAAATCTCTGGCCCTGATACTTGACCTAGTAAATAAAATTTATGTTACTTTGAGGATTCATGGGGTATCATTCTGCGACGGGTATGTTGACATGTTTCACTTTTGCTTGGTGAGGAGCGTTGACCGAAGATGGGGCACTGCCCAGGAACAGCTGGACTCGGGCACACACCTCTTGGTTTCCTCGCTCGGGAAAGGAGGAAGCTGTGACCAGCATTCTGGTGATTTCCCACAAGGAAATGTGAAAGGTTCTCTCAACAGCGAGTGTTAAAGTGAGATTTATTTTAATGGCTTAGCTGTTTGCTCCAAAGATCTCAAAGTAGAGGCAGCGTGTCGAGAGGTGCTGGGCGAACAGGTACATCATGAGCTCTATTTTCTCTAAATGTCTGACTCACGCTCAAGGTCTGTCGACTTACTGTTTGACACTTTAAAGGGATAAAGTCCTTGGGTTCTTAATCTAAAAGGCTGCAAATTCTTGTAAAGAACTAAGACAGGAAAATAAAAGATAGCTAAGGAGAGAGGATAATGAGCGTGTTGGCAGGTAATACACAATGACCTTTCCCAAGCTCATAATGGCGTGGCGCGCTCTCAATGCAGATGAACTCAATTCAAAGGGAATTTGCAAAGGTTAAATACCACACAAATGAATTAAGAGTGCTTATTATACTGGGACCAGATCATTATAAATATGACATCTTCTCATTGGCGTTGATGTTTTGCTGTGTAGTCAAATTAATGGAATGAATTTTGACTGGAAGTCTAAGGGAGACTCAGAGATGCTCACTTTGATGCAGTCCTTTCTGACCTGCCCTTGACTTGACTGACAGCAGACCGTGGCTCCCAGATCGAGGTCGAGTCTGCAGCAGGGACCTTGGCAGATTAACAGTTGAAGGGGTTTAGAGCCCCGCGATGGGTGTGACCTGGGGATTTTTCTGGTGAGAGTTGTCTGAAAGTGGCTTTTTGTTTCCTGACAAACCACCTGCACTGCAAACCACCCACCCCTGACTGGCTGGTGCAACCCAAACCCTAGCTCCTCAGGCGGCCCTGTTCAGCATGGCACCCCATGGGGCTATTGAACGCTTGAAACGTGGCCAGCACCCACTGAAACATGTTCTAATATGCTGGGTTTGGAAGCCGTGGGGAAAAAAAGAATGTAATGTACCTCATTATCCTGATGATATACCGAAATGATCCTATTTGGGAAATAGTGGGTTAAATGACATCTATTACTAAATTTAATTTATTTTCTAATGTCGTATGGATGTTAGAAAAAATGTAATTAAACATGTGCCTCGTTTATATTGAGGCTGGACACCGCTGGCCGAGGGGCCCCTGCTGCCCTGTCTCTCCCCAGCCCAGGCTCGGTGGACTCACCTCTTCCACACACCCTTCTCTCTTTCTAGTCCTCATGTACCATCTGAATGCAGTGTAGCTAGCACAGCAAGATAAACCTTTTTTTCCTTCAACAATCAAATAAATAAACAAGTAAAAAATCTCGTACACGTCGCAAAGATTTCATGAGTGAGATTCATGACTAGAGTTTTTGTTTAAGAAATGCATACCTTGCACTAAATGTTATCCACGAGGAAGGAGAGAGGACACTCTGTCTGGGGAACTTGTATCTGTAAACAGAACAGCGACCTGAGAAAGGCAGCTAAGGGTGGGAACCTTTTTTTTAAATAATAGAAAAACAGAGGAAGACTCACACAAGGTGCAATGGGAGTATTTGATTCACCGACTGGCTATGGGAAATACTCGGAAAGTATCTTGTTTATTTACATTTCAATTGTTAAAATATTTGTGACATTCTCTAAGTACCTTGTTTACTTTTTGGCTAAAGAATTTGTGTCATGTCTAATCGGCGTGGCTCAGTGACTGAGCATTGACCCATGTACCAAGAGGTCATGAGTTCGATTCCCAGTCAGGGCACATGCTCAGGTTGTGGGCCCAATCCCCAGTGGGGGGCATGCAGGAGGCAGCCAATCGACATTCTCTCTCATTGATGTTTCTATCTCTTTTTCCCTGTCCCTTCTTCTCTCTCTCAAATCAATAAAGAAAAAAAAAAATTTTTTTTAAGAATTTGTATCATGGTCTTTTACTGACCTATTCACTTGTTCATTGCAATTCAGACTGTGTCACTTCTTTGCAAGAAAACCATCTAGCTGGTCCCTCATCAACATCATAAGAAGAGTCAATTTGTCACCCTACCTTACCAACCTCACTGGCCTCGTCACATCCCCTCACACCTTGCCAACCACGGGACTTCTTTCTGCCTGTAGATCACTCGAAATTTACTCCAACTTAGAACCTTGCACAGGCTGTTCCCTCTGCCATGAGTGCCCTTCCTCCTGATCCAATCTTTTAACATTTAAAATAGGTGACTAGCCCATGGCTGCTTGGCCATCAGACCGCAGCTCAAAGGTCACCTCCTGCGGCAGGTCTTCCCTGATGCCCAGTGTAAGGCAGCCACTCCCGACCACAGCAGCTGCTGGGGTTTCTGCTCAGCTCCAGCTGATACTTTCTCAGGGTTTCTTGTCCCACCAAGCAGAATGTAAGCTGCATCTTCAGAACCCGACAGAGTCCTGGGGGAGGGGACGATTCTGTTTCCCCTAGTGGGGTACAGGAACTGGAAAAGAAGACAGTGTCATAATGAAGAGATGTTATGACTGGGTCCATAGAAAACGCAAAACTACTGATAAGAGAATTTGGCAAATTTCCTGGATACCAAAATCAGCTTACAAAGATCAATCATAGTCTATATTCCTGCAACACACCACTTAGAAATGATATTTTCGAATATATGATCTACACTAGTCTAAAAAGTATGTGCTTTGTGGTAAATACCACAAGACAGAATCTTGTGAATAATTCACATTTTCTCTCAAGTGATAGTTCAAGTCATCCTTCGGACATCACTCCAGTGAATTTACACGCTGATGTTGAAGAGAGAGACGCGTCCTCGTTCACTGAGGTGGGAGGTCTGCTGTTTTCCGGGTCATGCTAACCGTGGGTAGGTTCACGTTCGTGAAGAAGGCCAAGGACAGAGAAACCAGCTGCAGACAGTGCGCACACTGCTACACTTCAGGGGTGCAAACAAGGGCTTTGGAAATCCCTTGTGGGATAACTCTAACTAAAAATAACTAAGTGAGAGACGAAGAACTGCGAATTAAAAACTAAAAATTGCAATAAAATATTCATTCAGATATTATTAAAACTGTAAATACAATGTATTGTATTTTAATTAAATAAGGTATCTTTAAGTTTATTTTTATAATATTCCTGTTAGCCTTATTAATATGAACCACTGAGGAGAGGTGATATTACTAATCGAAATACTAAGCAGTAAACGCAGTGAACAAATCTGTATTACCATAAATGGATTCCCAGGTGAGTAAAACACAGTTCCATTAGGAGCTGTGTTCAAATCTTGGTTTTGCCTCTTAGCAGCTGTGTGACCTTTGCAAGTTATTTCACCTCTCTGGGCTTCAATGGCACAAGGGTAAAGAGGGAGTCATAATATCTACCTCACGTGGCTGCTGTGAAGACTAAGCAAGCGGAAACATAGAAGGCCCAGGACACAGCCTCGTACATGGTAGGCGCATGATACATGTCAGCTGTCACCATCACACCACCGGACATTGGCACACCCCTAAGGAACCATGTCTAATCGTCTGAGATGTCAGGTAACTCTTCCACTGAGCGTCAGGGAACATGGGTTGGCTGCTTTCTCCAATACTGGAGAGACAGGGACAGCAGCCACGGGCCACTTCAAGGGAAGTCCTGGAGAGATGCTCGTTCCTCACGCCACACCTGCCCCCCCTTCTCCTTCTGTGCACCCCATCATCCACCTAAGGAAATAATCAGGCCAGAGACTAAATGCTTCTTGTCCTTACATTTTCCCATGGAGTTGGGGAGGAACTGAACCAAACAGCACTGCCGGGACAGTTGACCTGGCTGGACCATTTTGTGACTGTAATTAAGCAGAAACTGGGAAGCAGCTACTTCAACATAGAGGGTAACACTGAGAGGCTGCAAACGTTTCTGAAAGCCCCTCCCAGCCTCTCTGATCACTGGGCCCCTTCCCTCCACAATCTCCATTCATCATAATGAATTATCACAGCCACATGTGGCCGTGGGGAGAGAAACATTAATCAGTAAATGTCATGCTGATGGTCCCTAAAAAAATCACGCACGCTCACAATCACACAGATAAAAGGACACTCAGACACAATCACTGCCCGAAATCTACGGTATCGATGATCTCCATTTTCGTGCACAGTAGGACAGAACTAGGCAGTTTTTAGGAGAACCAAATGGTGTCCTCTCTATTTAGATTAAAAGGTGGTCGATGGAACATTTTGAAAACTCACAGAGACGATTCAGGAGACATCCATACTTTTGTTCCTTTCCTAAATTATAATGAAGGGAGATTTTGTCATAACAAGCCGAACTTCATCTCACACCTGGGAACATCTCCTCTCCATTTGCAAACTGCAAATATCCCTACAGCTAAATTACATGCTAAACTACTTTTGCTCCAAATGCACTGGCTCCTTCACTAACTGGACACCCTTCCTCAGAGTTCCGATCGCACGCTGCTTTTCATTCTTTAAGATTGCTGGTTCGGGATTTACGACGTGAGGTCTACGGAAATGTACTTATACGTCTGCACGTGGGGGATATCTCCGTGGTGTCTGTGGGCATTATTAAAGCTTTGTTCATGTGGTGTGATGATATGCAAAGCAATTGAAACTGAGCTCTCCGGTGTACATGTATCACGTTCTTTTAAATTTATGGGAGCTATTTTCTTAGAAGAAGCTGCAGCAATTAATTTGACACCCCTTGATCTTGAGTTAGGGGAACATTAAGAGTGTCTAGCACTGTGCTGCTTGCATGTTCAGAACTCAAGAAATATTCATTGATGAGCCGGTTGGAAACAATCCACTGGACCAGGGCAGACACACACGTCTCAAAGCTGCTGGGGTCCCCGCTGCTGTGATGTAATTACGTCTGCAGCTGGAAAGGTCTCAATGGAAACTACTTAATATTAATTCTCAGTAAGCATTCTAGACAAATGAAGCAGCTGCATTGCCCATAGATTTCTAGCTGTGTATTAATTATCATTGCTTTTTACTTTTTAGATTTGAGGCAGTCAAAAACAAATTCAGCTCCTTATTTTTCTGCTAAATTAAAATCAGTTTAGTGTTTACCTGGAATTTCTCTTTTAAGCTTCACCTGTTCAGGGCCACATTTTAAAAAAATTAAAATGAATTCAGGATGATGCTTGGCTTGAAGGGAGAGAGCTAATGAGCTCACATCCAACTGACTGAGAAAATTTAAGGAATCAAAAGAAAACTTCTCCCAACTCCAACAGACCGTATCTGCCCACAAACTCACATCCCTGGTGTTGGTGATGAAGAGACAAGATCAGATAATAAAAAACACTGTGGCTTATCTTTAATGTGATTACTGACTCCGTTGGGCTGAAAGCTACCATCCTGTCAGTTTTCCATTTGTTCCATCTGTTCTTTGTTCTCTCTCCTCCTTTTCTGTCTGCGTTAGATCTTTTGCTGGCGTGTTAGCTATAACTATATTATGTAATAGTCTCCTTGGGTTTCATAATATCCTCTTTAATTCATCTCGATCTACCTGCCCTAGACTCCACGCCTAAGAACTGTAAAACAATATGCTTCATTTCCCCCCTCCCAGTCTTTATGCTATGGTCGTTATACATTTTACTTCTACTTGTATTTTAAACTTCATGCTATGTTGCTATTACTTTTGTTTTAACCAAGACGTTTACATTATAAAATAAAAAGTCTTTTTTACTCACTTTGTTTCCATTTCCACTGCTCTTTGTTTCTTGTGCAGAATTTCAATCCACATCTCACACTATCTGCGAAACTGAAATCAAAAGAGATCATAGACTCAAACGCAAAACCTAACATTTCAAAACTTCTACATGAAACATAGGGGGAAAAATCTTCATGACCTTGGGTTAGGCGAAGATTTCTTAGATATGACTAAAATCACAATTCATGAAAGAACTTCATCAAATTTAGGAACTACTGTTCTTTGAAAGACACAATGAATAAAATAAAAAAGCAAGCCACAGTCTGGGAGAAAATGTTTGCAGATCTCCAACCTGAATGTAGAATATATATAAATGTAATATAAATTATATATTAACTATATAAATGTATTATATCAAATTTGAATGTAGACTATATAAGAACTCTAGTAAGCTTTTATAAGAAACCAAGCCCAAAAAAACAAATAGAGGTAAGATTTGAATAGACATTAAAGAAGATATGTGCAAGGCAAATGAGCACATTAAAAGATGCTTAGCATCACCAGTCATTAGGAATTATGAAAAGTAAAACCACAAGAGTTACTACTACATACAAATTAAAAATACTACTGGCTACAGAATAGACTAAGCATATCAAGTGTTGGCAAAAACCTGGAGCAACTGGAACCCTCATTTACTCCTGGTGTGAATGTTCAGCCATGCTGGAAAATGGTTTGGCTATTGCAGGAAAAGTTAAACATATACCTGCCATGTGATTCCGCTAGCCCATCTCGAGGTATTTTCCCAACAAAAAATGAAAGCATACATCATACAAAAACTTTACATGAATGTTCATAACAGCTTTATTTGCAATAGGCAAAAACTAGAAGCAGCCCAAGTACCTATCAAATAACAAATGAATATGCATCTATACAGTGGACTACTACTCACCAATTTAAAACAATAAATTGCTGGTGCAGGGAGCAATGTGAATGAACTGGATGAGTTTCAAAATAATTGTGCCAGGTGAAAGAAGACAGAGAAGAAAGTTTATATACTAAATGACTTAATTTATATAAAATTTTAGAAAATGCAAACTTATCTATAATGACAAAAAACATAAGTGATTGCATTTTATATAAATTAAATCATTTAGTAGTATGGAAACAGGCAGGAAGGAGGAATTAGAAAAAAGCACACAAAAACCTTCAGAGGTAATGGTATGTTTATTATCTTGATTATGATGGTGATTTCCTAGATCAAAACCTGTCAAATTATACCTTTTAAATATATGTAGTTTATGGTATTTCCATTACACCTCAATACATTTGTTAAAATAAAATAGGCATAGATCCCTGCTCTTTGGTAGCTTACATGCAAGTGGGAACAGTAAAACCTAAGTATATTTTATTGAGTTGAACCATATAAAGTTGCCATTTTTGCAGGCAAAAAATGAACAGTATCGCCAGTTTCATGACTCAGCCTGATCTATATAAATGCTATAGTGAGGTAGAAGTTGACAGGGCCGTGAGTAAATAAAAGGTAAAGCAAGGTAAAGCAACCAGGATTTCCAGGTGGAGGCATAGTTGGAAATTTGTCAGTAGAGTGCAGTGTGGTCAGGGTAGGTCTCCGGGGGCCATGACATGGAGCCAAGACTCACGGGAGTCAGAGGGAAGGTCAGGGGAAAGGCTCGAAGGTGGGAGTATGTCTCATGTGTTTAAGGAATCAATGCCTGAAGGCCAGGAACCACAGACAGTACCAGGCCTGAGAGTGGCCCCCGTCCGTGGCTGCAGGGGGACCGCTCTCAGGCCTGGCCCCTCAGCCTGCCCTAGGCTCTGCACGGTGGCGCCCCTCTGCCACCAGTTCAGAGGGAACTCGCCTGACTCGCAGTCCTGGTTATTAGCTCCAGATCAACAATCCAACGGAGATATGTTTCACCAAGCCGGGGTCATGTCGCCAGTCCTCCATGCCAAGAAAGGGGAAAGCAAGCATCTCAAGTGCACAGCTTTCACTGCAGGAAGTCGGCTCTACCGGCCACGCCCTGCCACACCCACCACGCCCTGCCACGCCTCCACGCCTCCACGCCCACCGCGTCACCACGCCCTGCCAGGCCTGCCACGTCTGCCACGCCCTGCCACGCCCGCCATGCCCCTCCCACCCATATTGGGGAAGTTCTCTGCCCAGGAGAAAGGAGATGAGAGAAGCTCCCGGAGAAAGAATAAACAGTAGTATCTAACTTACCTTTTCTGGTGGAGAAAGTAGTCCTGACTTTAACTGCCAGCATGCCATCAACAGTGCCCGATAGTGGCAGTTTTATGGTAGAGGGGAAAACAAGACACATATTTATATATATTTATATCATATATACAATCATATGGTATAATATGATATAATACATATATAATAATAAACATGTATGCATCATGCAAATACATATTTCTTATAGATAATTATATATGATATAAATATATATCATGCATACATATATCATATATCATAAAAAGTTCTGAAAATAACTTTTTGGTGGGTTGACAATTGAGACCACTG
Organism: Molossus molossus; assembly: GCF_014108415.1. Lineage (NCBI taxonomy): Eukaryota > Metazoa > Chordata > Mammalia > Chiroptera > Molossidae > Molossus > Molossus molossus. The sequence goes on from NW_023425346.1 coordinate 95,705,297, forward strand.
CACCAAGCAAGAGAAAATAAAACGCAAATCCTCTGTGATGGGAATATGAAAGGGACAGGAGAGTCCAGGGGATCTGCAAATTTGAATCAAGCATGGTAGGCAGCCCAAGGAATTCACACAGCCACTTTCTGATTGACAGGACAGAGGGAGGCTGCATCTCCTGGCCAGGAAACGCCTGACCCCCGTGAGCAGGAGTGAGGACGGTGGAGCTGCTGTCTTCCCCTGCCAGACTGTAAGCTTCCTCCAGTCAGAAGGTGTGACAGATGAATGAGAAATCCCAGACACTGAGAGATTTTCAAATACACCGCTGCACTGTTAGCCTTGAATGGAATGCTCGGCCATGCTCCAGGAGGAGGGGCGGGGCAGGAGCCCTTGGGAGCTGTGTTAAGTACAGAGCCCTGGGCAGGCGGGGTGGACTCGGGGTTCCATTCTCAGAAGGAGATCTCTGATCCTGGTGTGTTACTCTGATGCTTGTGTCTTCAAATGGTTAATAACATTATCTTTGAGTTTGTGTGAAATCTGCTGGGAGCATGCACAAGGGCTGGAGCCCCCTCTCTGGTGCATCCCACCTTCTGGTCCCTCCTAGGGCAGGTGTTGGGTCCCTCTCCTTGCTGCCCTTGTTCCTTGGAGGCCAGAGCACCTGCACCGAAGGGTCGGAGTTGAGCCTGCACCCTGGTTCCTGGAAGGTCCATTTGGGAGTACCCTGTGCAGAGAGGTCATGACATTAAACAACAAATAAAAAACACCATGGTGGGCTGAGATAGACCACAGGAGAAAGAAAAAGCTGTTTTCCTGAGTTTGGAACCAGGAGCTCCACATTTCACTTTGTACTGTGTTTCCAGCTCTGTCCATTTCTGATGAGAGAGCACAGCTGTGTGAATGGAGGAGCAGGAGGAGAGAGGGTGGGGTGGGAGGCAAGTGGAGCTCCAACACCCAGACCGTTGTAGAAACTGGTTCACGGCTTGCCTTTGGTACCCAGGGCATGGAAGCCTTTCCCAACCCTGGTTGTGCATTATTTAAACAAAATATTAAAAAGCAATTACAATGTGCCCCATTTTGGACTGGATCCTGGCACTACTTTATATAGGATGATGAGAATCAGGGTCATTTAAAGAGTGACATTTGACCTGAACACCAAGAGGCATTTGATCTGAAGCTAGCCTGAAAGATTGGGATGGACGGTGGGTGATGCAGTCAGAAGGAACAAGGCCTTGAGGCGGGTGAAAAAGGCCTAACTAATAGTGGTTTAGCCGTGATGTGTGAGCAGAAATAGTTTCACAGAATAATGACCATGACAGATAATATTTAACTGAAGACATGTTTCCTCTTTTTTTACCTTAAAGTGGGAACTATTTAATCTACTAAATTACAGGCTTGAGCAAACCTAATGGGTATTATCATTTACTTTGTCCACTGGAGAGCATTGATAAGCTGTTGGACATTAGCTGTGACCTCTATTGACTACCACAAGTTGAGATTAAATGCCTCTTTGTTACCTCCAGCTTTCCCTAAAATATCATTTAGAATAAATGTATTCATTCCACAAATCTTGCTTAAGCACATCTTATATTCAAAGTCTCTGTAGGAGAAACATTGAGGAATAAGACCTCCAGGTTCTTTGGAGTCTAGTAGTGGGCAAAAGGCACTTAACCTTGAGAATTTAATGAAGACTACAAGAGATACAAAATCGGGCCTGCTGGGAAAGAATTCAGGAGGAGCCAACTAGGGTGGAATCCTTATTATCTATGGTTTAGTGGAGGGAGATTCTGTGAGCTGAGCCGAGAATCTGTTTATGTCAAAGAACCAGTAAATATCAGGCTAAAAAATATTATAGATTCTAAGAAACTCAGGATCTTGTGTATCATACGTTTTCCAAATTCTTCCTTAGCATTCATAGACACATTGAGCCTTTTCTCAGTGGCCAGGTCTAAGAAAAAAATGCAATTTAAAACTCTCAAGGAGACTAAATCCCAGCCCTTAGAAAGTCTTATTTGAAGATTTTCAAACATGTTTGAAGATTCCCAGGGTTTAGATCTCAACACTTTATAGCATTCCTAATTTTATTCTTACATTTCAGAAATGGTAAACCCAAGGTCCAAAGAGACAGTTGGCTTATGTAAAGTTCTAGCCTTCTCAGAATGCATGTTGACATATAATAAATTGGGTTGGCTTATATGTAGTCCTGTATTTGAGGCTGGCAATAAAGTGAGAGACGTAGAAATCAAAATGAAGACAGCACATCTTCCAGACAGAAAAGAGACTCTGCTTAAGTTACGTCTGTGGTCAGGGCCCCACACATACTAGGAACTGGTGATAAGCAAGCAAAACAATGGTCCCCAAAGATGTCAACATCCTAATGCCCAGAACATCCTCAGATGGCATGACAAAGGGAATTAAGGTTGTAGATGGAATTAAGGATCCTGGATTATCTGAGTTTGGTCAGGTAAGGCTTCCCTGAGGCAGAGATCTTAAAGTGAATAGGAGTGAATGAGGTCACAAAGGCCAGGAGACACCATCCAGGCAGTAAAAATAGCATCAGCAGAAGTCCTGGGGCCCACAGAGCTTGGAGATACAAGGATTGAAGGAGACGTGCACCTAAGAGGGAAGACAAAAGTCCACTTTCATCTGGGAAGCAGTGGCTAGCCACTGAATGACGGCCTCAGCTCAAGTGGAGCTTGAAATAATGTTTTTTCAGGACACGAATTGACTGGATCAAATGCACTTTTAAGGTATGCTGCAAAATGATCCATATTGTTTTGAAAGGATTTCTCTCCAATCTTTAATTTTGAATAAATATGATTTCACAATAACAGAATTGATATCTATAAAAGAATATGTGGTATAAAATGTAACGTTTTTAAAAATTGAAAAATGCGTAGCATTTTGGTAAATTGTGTGTATCTTCAGAAGAACTGAAAAAATAAGCTGGTCTGGACGGAATTTTAATGGAATTGTTCCTGTTGGCATCACTGTGGATCTGTGACAGATGTGCTGTGTCATTCTCCAAGCTCCAGGAGGACTGGGATCCGATGTCTCCTGGAGGTCATAGTATGCTTTATGAATTCTTTTCTGATTAGCTGATGCAGTTCAAGGACATCTATGACAAAATTCCCTGGTATAAGGAATGTACAAAGAGTTACCCGGGCCCAAATTGTTTTCCTAACCAAATGCACACACACACACACACACACACACACACCACGTAGACAGTTCATGAATGAACTTTATTAAAAACAATAAAAGTACATGAAATTCACATTGTCCTAGGAAATCCTGTCTCTATGCCATCTGTTTCTATGGCAACTAAGCATTAGTTAGGCCATGCATCTAATTGTCCAGTACAATTAATTTCTTATGTGTTGGGATGGTTCAATGCTTCTAAACATCACAAAAAAAAACTTGATGAAATCTCTGTAAAACATGAAGCACACACACAATCGAAATCTAAAACTATTATCCCTTCATGGACTCTAACTTCATCCTTGCAGTGGTTTTGTGTTTTAGCTAGAAATGGGAGCCTTTTCTTTCTCAAGGATCTGTGATGTGAGTTAGCCACTTTTGCAGAAACTCAAAAATATTTTCTTGTGCATGAGTTAGTTCAACTGACTGATTATTTTGGTCTAGATACATATTTGTACAGGAGAATCCTAAAATGTGAAAAGATATAAATATTTTGTGGTAAGTTTTCTTAATCCTGGCTGCATAATGACATATTTGAGAAGCTTTTAAAAATGACCTATGCCATCCGGCCAGTGGGCTCAGTGGTTGAGCATCGACTCATGCATCAAGAGGTCACCGGTTCAATTCCCAGTCAGGACACATGCCCAGGTTGTGGATCTGATCCTCAGTGGGGGGCATGCAGGAGGTGGCCAGTGGATGTTCTCTCTCATCCATGTTTCTATCTCTCCCTACCTCTCTCTTCCTCTCTCTCTAAAATCAATGAAGGGGAGAAAAAATGACCTATGCCCATATAGGTTCAGATCAAACCATTTCCAGAGCCCTGTCTTTTATCAGTTAAAATTCATTTCTTCACCAACCACATTAAAGCAAAGCTCATCCCAGCCTTTAAGCAGTTTGACTCCAGTGACATAGCCCGTCTATTCAGGTGGTTCTTTAGAACCATGGCTTCTATAGCAACGTTCAGCAAATTTGAGAGAATTGTCAAACTGGACCACCATTCACTCTAATACTGACTTTGGTAAGATAGTTTTCTTCCTTGAAAATAAACCGAACACTTACGCCAAAGCCAATTCCTAAAAATTCTCATTTCATTGGTCTGTTATTTATTAAAAACACGTATAGTTTCTTGTTAATCACCAAGTGGTACAAATAAGTGAAAGCTATAGAAAAATACTTAGGTTGTCAATTTAGAGATTGTTTTTAATTAATCTCATTTGTCAACTCAGGAGTGTGATATAACTTGAGTGCCTAGGCTACGAGTTTATTCCTTGGAAATCATAAGCAGAAAGGTATCAACTACTGAGAATAAGAGCAAGAGGACGACTTATAGTTTTGTAGAATTTTCAAATATTTAATTTTAATGAAATAGGATGTGTTTGATTCCTTTATTTCACACATTAAAAAACAAAACCAAAACTGAGGCCCAGATAGTTTAATTGACTTGTACAGACAATTGATGAAGCCCGAACTAGAACCCAGTTTATCAGGCCTTGTGACTTGTGTCTTATCTATCTTGACTTGACAGTGATCAAGAGATATATGTATATTGAATGCTTACTTACTTTGATTTGCAAGGATGTGTGTGTGTGTGGGGGGGGGTGGGGGGCTTGAAATCATAGTGATAGCTTTGCAAATACCACATTAAAATTCACTTCAGTGATTTCCAACCAGCAAGATTTAACAGCCAATGTATCCTTGCATTGCACTAAGAATCAGGCAGACACATCATTAATCATTGATCACTGAACATATGTGCTTAGCATTCAAACATTTCTAGACAAAACAGCTCATTTTAATGAATAAGAAGATTCCTGTAAGAATGTGACCTCAAATCACCTGATCACTGAAAGCATTTGTAGGAAAACATTTATGTCCAATAATTAGAAAAATGGTTCATTTTGTATGTCTGGATATTGATAACTGTGTTACCTTCAATGTAAACAGTGGACAAGTCTCCCCAGTATCTTCAAGCCACAGTAGAACTCATTGGTGACCTGAACAGCCTGAGCCACTGAGACGCCATTGTTGGACCAGGGCCAAAGACACCTGAATGTTGCTGAAGGGGGAAAAAAATGCAAAAAAAAAGTTTGGAAATGGGGAAGAGATTAAATTTTGGATCCTAGGGGGCAGAAATCAGGAGGCATAAAGAAAAAAGATTATAGGGATTGATTTATTTTTGCTTTGCTTACTCCTGAGAATCTTGATGTATCGAAATTGCTAAAGGAACCTCTGCAATTGAAGAAAGAAATTATTAAAAAACCAATTATCTCAGTACTGTTATTTCCCATGGAGAAATCTCTTCAATATACTAAATCATGAATTCCTTGTCATGCACCTAAAGATAGTATGATGATACAGCAAAATAGCTTTTCATTTGACCTGTGCACATATTTACAGAAGAAAGTTGACACACATAATATTCTTTTTTACTCAGTTGACAGCAGGCAGAGACCCTGTTCCCTAGACTCTTGACTTCCTGTTTCCATAAGAGATGTTGGATTTAGACTAAGTAGAGAAAATGAGACATTTCCTAATTAAAGAAGTCAGAGTCAAGCTTAGATAAATCCCTAATAATGAGTAAGTTAGCATTTGAGAAATGCCATGCTTTCTCAATTAAGTTGTATGAGTGACCCTGTATGATCAAGTCCAGACTCCTCAGTAGGGTTTAAAGGCCCTTTATGATCTGGTCCTACCCACAGGTCTGATCTTATGATCTGACCCTGACAGCTGGTCCAAATTTGCACTCATCCTCAAGCTATACTTATTTCTGCAGCATTGCCCCAGGGTGTCTCCATAGCTCCATGTCTTCCCCTCTTCTGTTCTTACCTAAATAAAGCAATTGTCCTTCCTTTGATTTGCAGGTTTCTGCTCATCTTTCTACCTGAATCAAAAATTCTTTCTTCTGAATTTTTCCCTGATCTCCCCCTGTCGTCTTACTGATTTGTTTCCAGAGCTCCCCCTACATCCTTGCCCAGGTTTCTATTAAAGCACTCATCCCCAGCCTCTAACACAATGCCTGGACGGGAACGAAACCAAAGAACCAGAATTGTATCAGTCTGGAAAAGTGATTCCTCAAAGTCTAGCAGCTACATCAAAAATGTATGCGTCATCTGTGAGAGTTGATAGCTCTCAGCAAGTAGGGAAAAGACAATTAAAGTGATCTAGGGTGCCTGGAATGGGGTTGAGGAATGATTACACTTTTAGATGAGGAGGACAGTGGGCATCTCTGAGAAGGTGGTTAGGGCACATATTTGAATGCAGTGAGGCAGTCAGGAAGAGCACGTCCTAGTACATCACAGAGTCAGTGTGCCTGCCCCAGAGTGAGTGGGGTGGGGACAGTGCTGGGTACCACTGTAAGGACAATGGCTATTCCTCTAAGGGAAATGGCCATCTTTGCATGATTTTGAGCAGAGAAATGAGAGATCAGCTTTGCTCATTAGGGATCACTACAGCTGGGTTAGAATAAGTGCAGAGGCCAGGGCAGAGGCTCGAGGCCAGGGAAGGAGGCTGTTCTAACAATCCAGGTGAGGGCAGGTGGCAGCCTTGGAGGCAGATCAGAGAAGGGGTTGAAGTCTAGGAAATCATGGGTCCAAAAGACTAAAAACAGTCTTAAAAATAGATATTGGCTAACATGTCTCCTGTTTTCCTGTCAATTTCCTTCTCCATAATTATCTTTGTATATTCGCATTTGTGCATTTCACAGGGACGTGCAATCAAACTACAGTAATGCAGGTTTAAAAAAAAGGCTATTCCTATTTCACAGGCACCCAGGGAGGGGTTAATGCATGGGGTGTGGCACATGCTCACATTTTTCAACCTCCAAATATAAATACCAAATGGCGTCAGCTAACACTGTGCCTCTCCTGCACCTTCGCTTTCCCCAGAAGAGTCAGCCAAGTCCCTCCCTGTACTTTTTGTAACTTAGACCCTGGCATTCTTCTCAAACACTAGACATGCGGGTGCTACATATGTGCCATAGAGAAGGAGAATCAAGGGAAACATTGGTCATGGTTGTACATGGCTCATCAGTAGTGGGCTGAGATCCCTGTACTCCCCATAAAACCAACTGCAAGAGTCCATAAAAGAATACACAAGGTCAGCAATAAAAAGAATTAAATACCAGTACACATAATATGAATGAATCTCAGATGCATTATGTTAAGTGAAAGAAGACAGACTCAAAAGGCTACACACTGATAAATTCCATTTAGAACTTTTTGGAAAAGTCAGAACTGATAGGGACAGAAAACTGATCAGCAGTGTCCTGGGCATGGAGGAAAGGGTTAAATATAGAGGGTTTGGGGAGAATTTGGTAGGGTGATGATAGAAATAATCTAATCTTGGTTGTGGTGGTTGTTATGTGACTGTATTTATCAAAACCATATATAAAAAGAGTGAAATTTGCTATATGTATATTATACTTCAATTTTTGGATTTAAAAAAAAAAATGCATGAACTACCCTCAAGTCTAAACCAAATTTTAAATTTGAAACTTATTTTTAAATGTCTCAAGTGGTTGCTGTTATTCAAGGAAGCACATACTTTAAAAATACAACTTCCTGCCCTGGCCGGTTTGGTTCAGCGGTTAGAGCGTCAGCCTGCGGTCCAGAGAGACCCGGGTTCAGTTCCTGCTAAGGGCACGTACCTCGGTTGCAGTTTGTCCCCAGTCCTGGTTGGTCGTGCGGTTGGCAGCCACTTGATGTGTCCCTTTCACATCGATGTTTCTCTTTCTCTCTTCCTCTCTCTCCCTCCCGCTCTACCTGAACAAAAAATGGAAAAGTGTCCTCTGGTGAGGATAAAAAAAAAAAATACAACTTCCTGTAGGACTGGATACCAGGTCACTTGGTCTGGAAGATGATTGCAAAGGCTATCTCCTGTTTGGGTTTTTCCTTGTAAAAGACTTCCCAAACAGTCTCAATTCACCTGGGTCCCAGGGATATTAAGAGAAAGAAAAAGGCTGAAAATCCCCACGTGTGAGGTACAATTTTCACAATGTTCATTCGCTTGGGCAGTGACCCAGATTCCCTGGGCTTTTCAGCCTGTTAGTAAATAATATATTTTGAAGAGTTTCTAAAGTTATAAGACTTTGACTGTTATTTGCTGTATCCTCAGGACATAACAGAATGGAAGGCAGCATTCATATACCAAGGGAAGCCAGTGTAGATGAAATGACAGGGCATAAGATAACAAATAACACATGATGGGCTGTGCAGAGAGGAGAGCAAAGTGGGGTTGACGGAGATGGAAGGAGACCTGACCTGGGGTGCTCAACACTCAATGCAATATACAGATGATGTGTTATAGAGCTGTACACGTGAAACCAACCTACCTACAAACTCTTCTTAAAAAATGTCACCCCAATAAATTCAATTTTTTTAAAGTGGGGTTGAGCCTTGGCCAGTTCTTCCTAGTGGTTAGAGCATTGACCCTCGGACCAGAGAGACCTGGGTTCGGTTCCCGCTAAGGGCACGTACCTCTGTTGCAGTTTGTCCCCAGCCCTGGTTGGGGTGGTGTTGATGACAACCATGCTTTGTGTCTCTCTCACATCAATGTTTCTCTCTCTTCCTCCCTCTCTCCCTCCCGCTCTATCTGAAGATAAATGCAAAAATGTCCTCGGGTGAGGATAAAAAAATAATAATAATAAAGTGGGGTTGAGTAAGGGAGACCTCTGGAGGAAACAGGAATTGAGATAAATCTGGAAGGTTGTGTAGAAACCATAAGAAAGTAGACTTCTGGTGGCAGGAATGATCAGAGTCTAATGACAGTCCAAAGGAGGGGACAAAAGCAGGGAACAAAGGGAATGGCACCCAAATTGTCCTTCATCTCCAAAGCCAGGAACAGTAGTCCCCCCTTACCTCCTGAGGATAAGACCCTGAAACTTCAGATAGCACCAAACCCTATACATGTACTAGATGTGTTCCTGTATTCACATACCTCTGATAAAGTTTAGTTTATAAATTAGGTACCGTAAGAGATTAATACAACTAATAATAAATAAAATGATGATAATACATTGTAATAAAACTTATGTAAAGGCTTCAAAGCCAGTATTAAGTCAAGTAAGGGTCACTCGAGTTACCAGGACAGCTAGTCCGAGAGCCACCGCGGCTCCTGCGTGACCCGTGGGTGCAGGACGCGCAGGTGGAGAAGCTGGACGAAGTGATGAGTCAGTTCCGGGCAGATCGGTGCGGGAACGCAGGAGATGTCACCACGCTCCTCAGAACAGCGCGCAATTTAAAACTGATAGATTGTTTATTTCTCCAATTTTCTATTCCATATTTTTAGACCTCAGTTGACAGCAGGTAACTGAAACTAAACCACAGGTGAGGGGGGGCTACGGTGGCGTGTTTTCAGCTCAACAGAACAGCTTGGCTGTGACGGTCTGGACACCCTGGAGGAGGAGGCAGCTGCCAAGCCGAAGGTCAGCCGGGTCCACACCCCATGTGGCTTACATGCCAGGGGCCTCCAGGCAGCTGGTGGCAGAGGATGGCTGAAGCTCCATGTCACGAGGCAGCAGCCGATGCTCTGGACTGAACGGGGGTGGGGGGAGAAGCTTTCAATGACATACTTGCTGAGTGCACAATGTGCAAATGACACTAGATTGGGTGTCGTGGAATAAGTGGCCGCGCGCAGGTCTCTGAGGTTCTCCAGGCACAAATGTCAATTTTCACCATAGAAATATACATTTGGGTCAAGATTAAAAAAATAAATAAATAAACAAACTACTCCTTCACCCTCCAATGCAAGAGGAACCTCCCTGTTTAACTTTAGTGTATTCTCAGAATGAAAGATTTATTTTTGTTTTTGTTTTTAATGTTAGACCAGATGACTTGTCATTTATTTACCCACGCATATTAAAGAATATTTTCTAAAGCAAATGGTGGAGCTCCTTAAAAAAATGAAAGTATCTCTGGCAACTTTTTAAAAATTAGGGATGAAAGACAAAGTGTAGTCTTTCAAAATGTCTTTTTCATTACTTCTTGTAAAAGTCGACCCAGAATTATTGCCTGTCGTTTGTTAGAAAGAAAGAAAGAAAGAAAGAAAGAAAGAAAGAAAGAAAGAGAGAGAGAGAGAGAGAGAGAGAGAAGGGAGGGAGGGAGGGAGGGAGGGAGGAAGGAAGGAAGGAAGGAAGGAAGGAAGGAAGGAAGGAAGGAAGGAAGGAAGGAAGGGAGGGAGGGAGGGAGGGAGGGAGGGAGGGAGGGAGGGAGGGAGGAAGGAAGGAAGGAAGGAAGGAAGGAAAAGCCAACATGTGCTAAAAGAACCTGGTTGGTTGGCCGAGGGCAGAGTGTGAATGTGAATTAAGACACTGGGTCTCGTTAGACAACACCATCAGAAAGACTTAATTGTGGCACCAGTAGGAACATCCTTAGTTCGCTGTGTGGCCACGGGTGCGTTATCTCCCTGTGTATCAATGCCTGGTGCAATATTATGGAGATAATAATAGTAGCCTCCAGAGCCATCATTTCAAGTAAGTGAAAGTAGGTGAAACTGTCTAGCCGAGCGTCTAGCACATAATCAGTACTCGGTAAATTAATGCTGCCCCCCCCCTGATAGTGTGAACATCTAATTTAGGAAAAGAAGGAAAGGACGAAATCACTGGAATAATATGGTCTTGAATCTAACCTGATGGCATAGCAAATCGATCAACAGGCCACTCACCTAGGTGAGAACAGAGCAGGGTAAGTAAGCCAGGACTTGGAGGTCAAGGACGTTCAAATGCTGACTTGGGTCATTGTTCGTGTGACTTCGCCCAAGCCACAAAAACTCCTGTGTCCCTCATCTGTAAAGTGGGACTAATGTGGAGACGGGACAGTATAGAAGAGAAAGAGCAGAGACTACTAAGGATGGGGCAGGGGCCAGCTACACCCCTGGTGTATGAAAGGAGTACTTCATTAACTATATGGAACTATTCAAGGAGCTTAAATGTTCATTTCTGGGCAAATGTACTTTTTTACAGGTTCATTAAATTGGCAAAAGATCGAAGCATGTGCTCTTGGCCTTCTGGAAGAACTCGATTAGCATTAGAAAGTAACCTCTGAGTGGTTTCCAGATCACTGGAGGCCAGCCAGTAAGTCCTGGACTGATAGTCGTCTTTGTGGAGAATTCGTGCCAGCCGAATGGGAGATAGGCCCCATGATAAAGTAAGCAACTCCTCTTCCTTTGCCTTAGAAGGCAGGATTGATGGGAATAAAATCAATGACACATGGATAAAAGAAGCTTGGAATCCTTCCCTGTATTATGACAGGGAAAAGATGGTAAATATGGATCCTCCATATCCACAAAGACATCAAAATGCATGTTATTTAGTGCTAGAGAAACACAAGCCAACCATGCAAACTAAATGAAGAATATTAAATTATATAGCATTTGCCAAATCTACCCTTAATTATCTTGGGGGAAAATATCAAGGCTACTTCCAAAAGAAAAAAATTGTGAGCCTCATTAGTTACACAAAAGCATCTGGGTGTATTTCACTGGGAACGAAAATAAACAGAGATGGTTTCATACATTTCAGATGCTTTGAAAATGTATTTTTGGGGGCAAACTTCATGAGAAGTTTGGATACACAGACGTAGTCTCTAAATGACAATTCTATTCCATTGGTTCTATCCAATTATTCCTATAAACTTTCTTCCGAGACAAACCCAAACAATGAATTACTTAAAATACAGAATAAGAAAGAGGTTTGTGGGGTTTAAAAATATATGTGTGTGTGTATATATATAGTGTGTGTGTGTGTGTGTGTGTGTGTATGTATGTATATGTATAGATTAAGTTTGTGGTTTTACATTCAATTCTAAAGTTTTTTAAATAAAAAATTACAGGAAGCAGCCACATTTTGGCACTGAGTAATTGTTAATTTACTTTTTGAAGTAACTAAGTATTTTACTACACAAGATTAATAAAATGTGGACATGCAGAATTTTAAAATAACATGGTAGAGGATGTGCTCTTCATTGAACTTGTTGTGCTGGTCCTACAATAACAATTAGTGATTTCAAGACTGGAGAGACACATTCATTCATTTTAGTTCTAAGGAGAAGTCCAGAGCCTGTGTATCCAGAGAAGCAGACTCTTCAGCCGAATTTCTCTAATCTACTCCTACTTACTGGCAGCTCAGGAAGAGAATGACCACTTATTATTTTCTGCTCTCTCTCTCTCTCTCTCTCTCTCTCTCTTTAATTTTGCTTATCTCAGAAGCTCTGTTATGTCTATTATTCTTAGACTTTTACAAAATTACCCACTAGACTTTCCAGGAAATAGGCTGAATCCATTTCTGAGTTCATTTAGAGATTCACAGATTCTGAGGAAAAGAAAAGCATGAACACAATTTTAATTTTCATACCAATGAAATTACAGATCCCAAATGCAGAAACAAAATGAAAGAATGCTAGAAGAAATACTCGACTTTAAAGAATGTGCACTGTTTCTAACAGGTTCATATTGGCCGAGTGATCAATTCGAGCCATTTTTAGTGTTCATAGAGAATGGTTTGTAAGTGTAATTCCAGCTTTCTTCATTACCACTGCAGGTTTTTTCTAAGTAATTCCACATAACTTACAATAATAGAGATTGTAAACGTGTTTCGTATCACTGTGAATTAAACACCACACTAAGAATGAGAAATTAAAACAACAAATTTGGTAACTTCTCCTCTTTCATTTCTGATTTTGTTTATTTGAGACAATTTTCCCTGAGTGAGTCTAGCCAGAGGTTTGTCAATGTTGTTCATCTTTTCAGAGAGCCAGCTCTTTGTTGCATTAATATTTCGTATACGAAAAAGAACACATTTGGCATTTTTGTGATCAGTTTTGTGATTTAATATAAATCAAATCACAGAAACATAAACTGTGACCACTTATTTAGTTACATCTTTATTACTGAACTGATTGTATTTACGCAGATAATTGATGACATCTGGACTTAAAAAGACAAGGCAGCTTTTCCCCTAAGCGCTGTGCCCACTGCCCGTTCTCAGGCTCTTCCTGGCATCGGCACGTCTCTCCCCTCCGTCTCTCACACGGACCTCCCCCTTCCACGCCTTCAACTTGCCATAAATGCCTTTTGCCCCCTGCTTTTCAGGTTTCCTCATCACTGATTAAATGAACTAATTGCTCTACATTGCTCCAAATGGGGCCTGACACAGAGCACAAATTTAATGACGATTACCTTTTACTGCCGTCATCATTGCTACCAATGAGACCCATTTGCCGCCACTTATGATTGTGTAGACGTGTGATTCTTTTTTTTTAATTTGGAATATGCTACATTTAGGGGTTTAGTTTCTATGTCTTAGCCTCCTTTGATATTTTACTTTGTTTCCATTAAAAGAAACATCACAGAAAAGAAATTTCTATGATTATTTTAGGCATTCAGTTTTGCTGCTTGAAAATTAAGGAAATGGTATAAATTGGACTAATTCTTGTTTGAAATATAAGTGCATTTAGGTGTATATATATTAATTTTATAGTAGCAATGCACAGGAAAAGAATCTGATAAAAGAATGGACACACATTCTCCCTGGCTGGTTTGGCTCAGCAGTTAGAGCATCAGCCTGAGGACCAAAGAGTCTCCGGTTGATTCCAGTCAAGGGCACGTACCTGGGTTGTGGTTTGGTCCCCGTCCCTGGTCAGGGTCAGGTGGGAGGCAACCAATCCATGTGTCTCTCTCACATCAATGTTTCTCTCTCTCTTTCTTTCCCCCCACCTCCCACTCTATTTGAAGATAAATGGAAAAATATCCTCGGGTGAGGATGAAAAAATGGACACCAGGTTGTTAACAATGATTATCTTAGAAGTTGGAAATATCTTTAAATTTTTTTTAAAATGTTTTATTGCCCTGGCCGGTTTGGCTCAGCGGTTAGAGCATCAGCCCACGACCAGAGAGGCCCAGGTTCAGTTCCCACTAAGGGCACGTACCTCACTTGCAGTTTTTCCCCAGCCCCAGGTGAGGTCGTGTGGGTGGTGACCATTTGATGTGTCTCTCTCACATCGATGTTTCTCTCTCTCTCTTCTTCCCTCTCTCCCTCCTGCTCTATCTCAAGATAAATGGAAAAAAAAAAAAGTCCTCAGACAAGGATTTAAAATATATATATAAATATATATATGTTTTATTGATTTTTGTTTAGAGAAAGAGGAAGGGAGAGAGACATAGAAACATTGATGTGACAGAGATACATTGATTGAACGCCTCCTGCATGCCCCCTACTGGGGATCGAGCCCCAAACCCAGGCATGTGCCCTGACTGGGAATCGAACCAGGACCCCTCAGTCCATGGGACAATGCTCAGTCCGCTGAGCCACACTGGTCAGGCAGGAAATATCTTTACTTTTTAGGCATTCTGTAAAAATTTTAATGTTTTAGTAGTTTGTACTTTTTTATAATCATAAAAAAAATGAGAATTTTAGGAGACTTATTACACTGGTCAATACAACCCAAATTCCCTTTAGACACCAACAATACTGTGTGTGTGTACAAATAGTAGAGAGCTCAAACCCCTTGTAATAATGACACAGAGAACATTGGGAAGCATTAACAGTGCTGTCCATCTTGCCCCGAACCCTTTACACCATCCAAACCCTGTTGCTCACAAGGACTTGCTCCCCATCTGCTTCCCGGAGACTCCCACCAGCCTGGCCTTGAACACTTGGTCTCACCCCTTAAGCCCAGATCCTGCCTCTTTTCCATGGACTGTGTGTTTGGAAGCGGACGGAGGTGTCGGACCTCAGATATTTCTCCATGCACCTGTCTCTGTCCTTTAGCTCTCAGAGGCTGATGGGAACGCCTCTCCTTAGCTTCGCCTCATGATGGAAACACAATCCCTGAATCAATTTTGTGGGAAACAGCTTTTCTGGAAATGTAGCTATATTCTCAGGGGGAGAGAGGGATCAAGATAGGATAACCTGCAGCATCTGTACTTTAAAAAACTTTTTTTTCCTTTATTGATTTTAGAGAGAAAGGAAGTGAGAGAGAGAAAGAGATAGAAACATTGATGAGAGAGAACATCAACTGGCTGCCTCCTGCAGGCCCCACACTGAGAAACAGGCCCACAACCTGGGCATGTGTCCTGACTGGGAATCGAACCGGCAACCTCTTGGTGCATGGGTCAACGCTCAACCACTGAGTCACACTGGCCGGACAGCATTCGTACTTTATGTAAATGCCTGATGCCTGGAGAATGCCTGGCATGAACTGACAGTGCTGCCTCCTGACCAAAGCACAGCCAAGGCATGAAGATGCCATTTATGTGAGACATTAAATAATATAAAGATGGAAGAACAGAGAGCCATTGCCTGTTATTGCTTCTAGCCATCCAGATTGTGTACATTGCCATCAAAAAAAATTAAAGCTAAAGGAAAATAGTAGAATAACAAAGGAAATGTGAGGACATCATCCTTAATCTCCCCAAATAGAGACAATTAGGTGGAGCGGGACCCATCCCTGCTGATTAAACATAGTGATGATGAATAGGTCATGGAGAGGGTATGCTAAAGTAGAAGAGGGTCCTCCAAAAATGGTCAAATCTGCTTCATTATGGGAAATTTGTCCCCCAAAGCCACCACCCGGACAGAAGGAAAGTTTGTGGACACCTGGGCTCCTTCCTGACATCTACTTCATAGTAGATACAGCTTGGGGCAAGGGGCAAGACACAATAATCAAGAAAATTTCTGTGACTCAGCACCTTGGAAAAACTCAAAGGTCAGGTCTCAAATTATCAACAAGTATTCGTGGTGAGGAGATTTTTGCATTTAACTTTTTCTAGGTCACAAACCTAGAATTTGATGATACCGCTTGACATTCTCCCCAGGAAACTGCGCACATGAACTCAAATTTGCATTCAGCTTCATAGACTTCAAAGACATGTTGTTGCTTTCGGATCGAAGGTAAGAAACTTTTAAACAGAAGCTAAACCCCACGGTGGAAAGTTAAAGCCTGGTGGAAAAATACCCTTGCACATTTCTCACAGAGAAACAGGGAATTGTTGACACAGAATGTAAACACACTAAGGGGAATTGATGCCTTTAATACTGCCTTAGTCGATGGAGGGGTGAAGGGTACTTAGAAACAACTCACATCTCATAGCTCTCCCTTGCAAAGTTCCTAGCCAATAAAAATAATCATCGTAGCCAAAGAAAGACTCATTGATCGGTACTTACCACATGCCAGGTCTCAGACACAAAAACTGTTACTTAACAGTTATTGAGAATTTCAGTGGTCATTTTAAATAAGTGAATACATGGAGCTTAGGAGAAAGCTGATGTATATCAAGTACTGAAGTTAGTTATTATTGTTGCAGTCGGGAAGTACTAAGGGGCTGGTGGGTTTATATAAAAACACCCCCCAGGACACCTGACACCACCCTTCCCCGAACAGTCACTGATCCACTCAAAGCATGAGAACCAAATACAGTAGCTCATCCCCCTTACCTACGGTTTCACTCTCCAAGGTTACATTTACCCACGGTCAATGCCAGTCTGAATATATTAAATGGAAAGTTCCAGAAATCAACACTTCATAAGTTTTAAATTGCACACTGTTCTGAGTAATGTGATGAACTCTCTCCCTGCCCCACTCCATCCCACCCAGGAGCTGAATCATCACTTTGTCCATTGTATCCAGCTGTATGTACCCACCTGTCAGTCACTCAGTACCTGTAGGTTACCAGATTGACTGTCCAGGTATCCCAGGGCTTGCGTTCAAGTTGCCCCTATTTTACCTAATAGTGGCCCACAAGTAGTGATGCTGGCAGTCGGATATGCCCGAGGAGCTGTAGGTACTTCCTTGAAGTGAAAAGGCAGGTACAGTATAATGAGATATTTTGTGCGTGTGAGACTGCATTATGTAAGTCTCATGACAGTATATTGTTGTAATTATTTCATTCTATTTTATTATTAGTTATTGCTGTTGATCTCTTACTGTGCTTCGTTTATAAATTTGACTTTATCGTAGGTGTGGTTTTGTTTGTTTGTTTGTTTGTTTTTAATCCTCACCCGAGGACACTTTTCGAAATTTTGTTCAGATAGAGTGAGAATGAGAGAGAGAGAGAGAGAGAGAAACATCGACGTGAAAGCGACACATCGAGTGGTTGCCACCCACATGACCCAACCAGGGCCGGGGACAAACTGCAACAAAGGTACGTGCCCTTAGCGGGAACCGAACCCGGGTCTCTCTGGACCGCAGGCCGACGCTCTAACCGCTGAGCCAAACCGGCCAGAGCCGTAGGTGTGTTTTTATAGGAAAAAACACCGATAGGGTCCAGCACTATCAAGGTTTCAAGCATCCATTTTGGGTCTTGGAAGGTAGTCACTGTGGCTAGGGAGGTACTACTCTGTTCTCCTTAAATATTGTGGGTGAGACGGACCAGAAAGTACATTTAGAATAAACATCTAAAAACTGCTGAAACCCGAGACTGAACCAGGGACCTGTAGATCTTCAGTCTAATGCTCTCCCAACTGAGCGACTTCAGCTTGTTTAGGTAGCTTCTCCTATATAATCATTTTTTCTTTTTATGTTTTTATTGATTATTTTAGAGAGACGGGAAGGGAAAGAGAGATAGAAACATCGATGTGAGAGAGAAACATCCATCAGCTGCCTCCTGCACGCCCCCCCCAGGAGTCAAGCCCGAAACCAGGGTACGTGCCCTAAACAGGGATCAAACCCAGACCTCCCAGTCCACGGGATGACACTCAATCCACTGAGCCGCACCGGCCAGGCTCCCTTACATAACCGTAATGGAATGGCACTTGTTTTACAATAACAAAAATGGTCTCTATTCAGATTCAGTTGGAGATAGGTATTCAACAAATATTAAAGAGGTCTTGGTTTACAAATTAGAAGTAATACAAAATTTTACTTTTCTCAGTTATGTTTTTAACTGCCCTACAATCTGTTTTTCCCATTTAGAAATAAATCGTGGACCTTTTCCACATCAAAAGAACAAAAAGGTGACTTTAGTTGGCATTTTCATTCTAATATATGCTTAATTTCAAGAAAATGACAGAGTAGTCCACCTAAATATTTAATAAAATATCAATTTTTCATGAAAGCGATGTTCCATGGACCCATAAACATAGTCAGGAAGTTCCAAGGAGATCACTGTGGGGAAACGGCAGACACAAAGCTATGAACAAGAAAGATAAAGTAAACTGAAAGGCCTCGCGATAGCCGAGTAATGGGCCTCCAAATGCGTCAGTGTCCAATCTCCAGAGAATACGGTATGTTAGATCATATGGCAAAGGAGAATTAAGGTTACAGATCCTTTGATCCTAAACAACTGAAAAACCTATAAACTCAATAAATATGGAAGGTAGGGTTGTAGCTAAATTCAAGTATTGGTTTAAACTAGATTTTACATGACTTAAAACAGAAGACGGACTCTAACACTATCTTTCATTATCATACACATTTCTACCTTTTGTAGGTGGAACCGGTGTAATGAAAGAACTGAGCAACTCATTGCCTGGACCTCAGTTTCTTCATCTGTAAAATGGTGATAATGCCAGTTAAGGGCAGAATCATGACCCCTTCCCTACTTCCCAAAATTCAGATGTTGGATTTCCTCAGAATGTTAGCATTTGGAGATAACAGTTAAAGAGATGATTAAATTACAATAAGGCTGTTAAGGTGTCCTTGTAGGAGGACAGGGTGCTCCCGCGGAGAGGGACACCCATCCGAGGGACAGGCAGGGCGCTGGTGGCACTCTGCAGGCCGAGGAGAGAGCCGGGAGCAGCTCCTTCCACCGTGGCCCTTGGAGGAAGCCAGCCTGCCTGCACCTCTGTCGGGGACTTCAGCCTCCAGAACTGTGAGAAAACACGTTTCTGTTATCTAGGGCATCCACTGTGTGCTATTTTGTTATGGCAACCCTAGAAAACAAAGACACTGTCCAATTCACAGGGTAAATATGTAAAAAATTCAGAGTAGCCCTGGCCGGTTTGGCTCAGCGGTTAGAGCGTCGGCCTGCAGTCCAGAGAGACCTGGGTTCGGTTCCCGCCAAGGGCACGTACCTCGGTTGCAGTTTGTCCCGGCCCTGGTTGGGTCGTGCGGGAGGCAGCCACTTGATGTGTCCCTTTCACATCGATGTTTCTCTCTCTCTCTCTCTCTTCCTCTCTCTCCCTCCCACTCTAAAAATAAAATAAAATAAAATAAAAATTCAGAGTAAATAAGGAGATTAAACAAGGTCATATATGTTAAAAGCACTAGGTAAGTATCCAGGGGTAATGATATTAGGAGTAATATAGGGATGTTGAACCAAAACAGAATTCTAATTTTAAAAAAATTTTTTTTAAATCTCAAGGGTTAACCTCTTTGTTTTGTCCAGTAAATTTTTATGGAAGAAAAGAAGCACACTGCTGTCCCAGATGTAAACTTCCTAGTTAATACTGCAAGTACTTTGGAGATATACAACATTTTCCAAAGGGCCAGAGTCATTTGTCTGAAATCATCCAGAAATTGGGGGTCTGACAATTGGATAATCATTGCAGTTACTATTTCTTTCTACAGTAGTTTGGTAGAAAAAATATATTTTTAAGAATAAAGCATTGCTTCAGCTGCTGATTGGGTAAATAATCATGTCTAAACATTTCTTTTAAATATAAAACCCAAAGCATTCTCAGTCAGGAGACCTTCAAGCTGTGAACACCAGACTTTACAGTGTGAGAGGCCCAATCCTTTGAATGAAAAATGAAACAACAGAAACATTTTTGAGCAAACCTCTGAATATTGAGGAAAAACAGCTTTTACCAAAATGAAAGCAAAAAAAAGGTCAGAAAACAAATCTTATCCTGAAATCTGTCCTATTTTCTCAAAAATCTTTGCTCATACAGGCCTGTTTCCCAGAAGTTATTTTCCTCGGGATAAGTTATGATGGGGTTACACTTAATAATAACCACAGTGTCTTGGATTTTTTTCAAATTATCCTTCCTTTCAAATGCATCCAGAGAGGTTTGCTCCTCCTATGTGGTTCTCCCTTCCCTTCATCCCAAAGCCAAGGGAAACGCTGGTTGTACGATGAAAGGATCTGTGACTTTTAACTTCTCAGTTATGACACACTTTCTGTCTACGGAATAAATTCACAGCACATCAAGTATAAGAAGTTCTCGTGTTTGCTTATTAACAAACACTTTTTGCAAAGTTTACCCCCATCTGCCTCAGATTCTTGTTTATGTCTTTGAGTGCATCAGTTCGCTCACTGCAGGGATCTCCTGGGAGACTCTCAGGTTTGCTCCAGGCTCGTCCAGGCAGCGGGCCCTGTGAGAGCTGAGACCTGCTGAGAAGACACCACCTGCAGCAGCCTGGAGCCTTGCTCCAGGTGATGCTCACACTAGGGACCCAGCTGCCAATGCCCCATTCGCTTCCCTGCCCAGGCACCGCGCCTCATAACCCTGCAGGTCAGCAGACCCTCCTGACCCACGTGGCCAGGCTGTGACCCCAGCTCCAAGACCAGAACAACAGGACGCACCGGAACCATCTGGGCTTCAGGACCTGAGCTTCCACGTTTGACCCACAGGACCTATTCTCCCACCTGAGCTGGAATTGGACTCGAAGTTCCAATACACTTCACACTGGGAGATTTCAGATTTCCCCGAATATAAGTTACTCCCAGAAAGTTGAAGATATACTTTGAAAAAGCTGTTACTTAACATTATGGGTTTCTAAACTCCCTGTGCATTTGCCATAGGAGGTTTGGTCAGGGTGAACAAGACATAGTTACGACTTTAATATCATGTCCTTCATGCAGTTAAACAAACTGTCCCTTGGCCTTGGGTGACATTCTTAACCCCAGTGATTCCTATTAAAACCTTACTGCAAACATCTCTGAGTTTCGATTTCTTTTGCTCTGAACTGGACAACATATTCTCTAAGTTCCCTGCCAGGTCCAACTTCTAGGATTCCCTGGGGCATTAGCCACCAGGCAGGTCAGAAGAGACAAGAGGGCCGAGGGGTGGTTGTAACCCCCAGCGATCAACCTCCAGGATGCGGAGGTTCGTGCTGAATAGCTCCACACGAAGCCTTCATCCCCAGCAGCCTTACTCGGTGTTTCTATGCTGCCGCCCACTCACCATTGGCAGGCTATGTATTTTAAGCTAATTTCTCATGAGAGGTGCAAGATTTACATAAATGCATTCACAGTTGATGGGGCTAGAAGTTCTTTTGTGGCACGAAACAGCGTCTCTCGTGCTCTGAATCTCATTAAAAGGAGCCTCTAAGGTGCCGTTAAGACTCTGGTATAATCAAGTCAAGTGTTAAGGACTTCCCCGCAAAATAGCCAGAAACTATGGTTTATATACCAGCGTAGGTTAAAAACTGTTTCAACCTAGTGACGTTTAATTGGTCATGACGCTGTTTTAAAAAGATTGCAAAACCTTAAAAACAAAATAAGGAGCCACTTCCTCTGATTAAAAGAAAAGGCTGATCCTGGCATTTTTGCGGTGTTGGGTGCCAGTGATGTGGCAAACCAACTGTGAAGTGTTTGGAGAATGATCTTCTAACGCATTGCTTTGTGTCTTTTTCCTCCTGGTGCAGACTTTCTTTCCTGAATTTTGTGGGTTTTTAAGTTACCTCTAACTTGCTCAATCCACACGATCACAGCAACCAGCTTATTTCATGAGCTTCCCACAAAAGGACAGCAACCAATTTTCTGCAGAGATAGAGAACCTGTGATCTGACCCTTTGTAACTGTCAGGATGGAACAAAAAGTCCATGTCAGGGCAGAAAAGTACAGCCATATTCTGCGAGTTTTTGTCTAGCAATGAACTGGGCCACGGTTCTGCTTGTCTAAAGAGGCAGGTGAATCAAGGTTCGATTTGGGCTTTGTAGACTTGAAAGAGAATCGGACATAGCAAAGCCTCAGAAAACTGGAGATTGTGTGATGTTTCATACTGTTCACCACTGAAATGTTTACATGTTATAGAAAGTTCCACCTGAAGTGCAACCTGAGATGACTTTTTTCCCAGAAGGATCTATCTGATTAGAAGTTTTATGCCTGTCCTAGTATGACGTGAATGACGGGTGTTTACTCACACACAGCCCACAATCCCAAGACACTCATTATGTACAGTTTACCATAAAATAGTTAATTATAGCAGATTATAGAAAAGAGAAGAATTGAAAGTTAACTCTGAAATTAGAAAGTTAGCCCTATCAAAAATATGAGCTTTCCTTTGATTTCTTTGGGAATTCTAGGCTGTGATTTACTTCACTATTCAACTCACAATTGAGACAACCCATGTGGAAGCCTACCCAGAGAGTTACCTTTGGAAATGGATACATAACTATTCAACTGTGTGTAGCCTGGGTATCTCTCATGGTGCTATATCACATGTGGGATTAGGTGTAGACAGCTCAAGCTGGATCACCCTGTGGGTAATCAATTGACTTACCAAGTGATTCACCCACTTACAGAAATATTTTTCTATATTAAATGTATACTTACCATAAAAATCAACTTTTGTTGGATTGGTATACTGCTGCCCAAGGCTGCAGCAAACAGATTGGGGTACTTTATTCTAAACCACACCACACGGGATTCTGCGTAAGAACCACCAAACACCACCCACATACTGTTGGCGAGCCCCACTTTCTCTGCCGTGAGAGTTCAGAAATTGGCGAGATCAGCCAAGGCGTGCCTGCTGCTGAGGTAGTGGAGGGTCCAAGTGCTCAAGTCTCTGCAATTAAGGCACAAACACACACTTGGCTTATGACACCACAGAATGACATGACCCTTAATACATGCTTGAATATGAGGCCAAAATACAAACATTGAAAGCATATTGAGATATTTACCCCTTTTCTGCCTTGGACATTTCAACGAAGATGGGCATTCTGGTCAATAGTGACATGTACATGCAAGCGGCAGAGAGAAGGAGGACCTATCGTTTCTCAGGTCTCATACTGAGCATGTCCCTCCCATCCTGGGCACTGGGTAGGAGCTCCAGATCCTCTCTCATCACAAGATGGTCTTTCCTTCTGTGCGGTGAACACTGTACCAGGGCACTCAACTATCAGCCTGACTCCGAGGGTAGCTCTTATTCAAAAGGGATAAGCTGGCATCGCTTCACTGTTTTCTAGGAATTTCTAGAACCCATGGTGAAGCACGTGAAGGGTGATTAGCCTTGATGGTTTGCCTGCTGCCTCCACAGAAAGCCAATATGAGTTTGGATTTCCTAAGTTGTGAGGGAGTCGACTAACACTTTTCCATTGAGCTGTTTTTCAGTGGAGTTTTCTATAAACCTAAGGAAGTCTGTTGTTTGTGTTAAGGTTGTTTTTGATCCTCAACACCAAAGGAAATGACTCACATACCCTCCCCACTTGTTCAGGCAGCATAACGCCCCAAGTGGCTGAAAGCTGATATTTTTAAAAATGGACTAAAGACATAAAAACACAATTTGCAAAGAGTAAAAACAGATGGCCAACGAACATACTGGAAAGAATTTAGTCTTACTAATGATCATGTAAATACAAATATATTGATTTGTTTTTCATCTATTAAACTCAAATATTTTGTTTCAATGAATACTAAATGCTGGCAAGAGCTAAATGAGACAGACACTCTGTGTACTACTGGACAGAAGCAAGTAGACAGTCATTTCTGGAACATATTGGCCACCTATAGATCAGGGTCTTACAGAAGGTAAAGGAACTTTGACCCAATAATTTTGCTAGCAGGAGTCTGTGACAGAGACTGTTAAGGTGACCCCAAATACCTATTCTCCCCTTCTCTTAGAAAAAAAAATCAGTTAGGCTCAGGAAGTGAAGGTTACATTTCTCAGCCACAGCAAAGTTGTTAGAGAAAAAGGAGAATATAAAACTTAAATGGTTTAACTATAGAAAGAGAACAAACCAAGATTTTAGCAAAAATTATTACCTATAGGTCAGATTGTAATGTTTCTTATATTATTCTGTATTTTCTCCCAAAATACCAATTTTAAAATCAGGAAAAAATTGTTTTAAAAAGTACTATTAAAAAACTGAGACCATATTATGTGAACCACCAATGTTAAAACAAGGGTTAATATAATACGAATCCCTGTCATATTACATAATGATGGTCTACTATTAGAACATGATATCATAAGTAATTCAGTTTGTTTTTTAAGTTATTGTAAAAATAATTATTTCAAAAATAAAAAGTGATCTCATAATCACTATCAACTTACAGTTTCCATTCTAGACAGAGGGAGAGACTCTGAATGAATGAGGAAGAGGGATGTCACAGGGCGTAAGGTTCATTCTGTGAAATCAGATGTAAAGAAGCACAATTCAACAGCCAACAGTAATTAAAAGGGAAGTTTCTTCTTAGCAGGTGCACCTCAAAGCACATTAAAGAGAACAAAGTCTTAACCCTCCTTAGACTTTCTGCTTCCTAATTCTGTTTGGGAAACTCTCACAAGCCAAACCCTCATACTCTCTTCCTAATCCCAATTCCAAGATCTTATTTTCCCATTCTTCAAACTTTTTGTTTCTGTGGATCAATCTAATCTTTTCCCACCTAGCATGACCTTTTCCTCCTTGGTGATCCGGGGGCAGAGTGGTCATGAGAGAGGAAGGTATCTGGCATATCAAGAATTTTCTATAGCAAATGGGGAAAGAAGAAATGCTATAAACACTTTGGCTGATAAGTTATGTTCCAGCAAGTAACGAGCAATTTCACCCCAAAACAACTGATTGGATCCCTTTGGTATACTTTTGATTACTTAAGAGCTTGAGTCAACCATTGTTTCTGATCTTGTCAATACAAGCTGTAAATCCAGTCAATTCAAGTACTTCCATTTTTGAAAAGTATTTCAGGACAGTACAGAAGACCTAGTCTTGAAACATTTCATGGAATATCAAAATTCCGACAACACCCACTCACAAATCACAGTTTCTAATGAAGAAAGATAAAGCTAGTGAAATTACTGTTCTGTTGCTCCATCATAAAGAAAATTAATGACTTAGAATTCCACAATCAAATTGTTGGAAGCTAGAAAGAGACCTATGCTATTAACTTAAATTTATTAATAGTTCTTCACTGTTAAACAGTACTAAGAATTATGACTCATATAATAAAGACATCATTCCACTGGCATTAACAGCATCTCGGGGTTGTAAAAAGTAGTGCATACGTCTTGTTAAATGAGAATAAAAGGCTTTGCACCAAATTTTTGATCTTGTAAAAACTTTTAGAAGCACTTTATTATTCACTTCATTTGATTTCATCTAGTGATATTAATTACAAGAAAGTTTGAAAATCACACTTTTCCACAATGCAACGCACAACAGTGCAGGGGGGAAGAATAACATACTGAAGAACTGTCTCCTTATCCGCCCCCGCCTTGCCCCTGGAAGCTAGACCTTGACTTTGCACTTGACGACAAACTGTTTTTAATAAAATGGTCACCACTGCCTCCGAGTGGTGGACTGTTTTCAGACTTCAGATTTCATTACCTTCAAGGCCTCTCGGTGCAGCGGGACAGCGTTTTGAGACCGACAGAGCATAGAGCACTTTAAGGTTAAGGTTTGAACACGAGATTATAGTTTGAGAACACAGGGTATATTTTATTTAGAGAAAGTGAGTACAGAAACTCATAAACGCACGCAGTCGTCCAGTTTTGTCCAGAAAACTCCGTGCTCCGAGGGAAGCGGAGGACCCCGGTTTCTGGCTGTCCCCTGCGGACAGCGCCCCGCGGCGCGTACACTGCGCGTGCAGCCGCCCACCTGGTCCAGGACACACGGGCCCAGGGCACAGAGCTGCCCAGCATGAAATGCCTCGGCAGCCCCAACAGCGTTGTGTCGGATCATTAACGCATCACAGTTCCGATACGCCTGTTTGCTTACTTCTAATACTAGTGTCGGAAAATTTTAATTTGTCAAAACTAAAGATTTGGATGA
Organism: Molossus molossus; assembly: GCF_014108415.1. Classification (NCBI taxonomy): domain Eukaryota; kingdom Metazoa; phylum Chordata; class Mammalia; order Chiroptera; family Molossidae; genus Molossus; species Molossus molossus. The sequence continues at coordinate 95,731,345 of NW_023425346.1, forward strand.
TGGTTCTGAGGATCTAAGCAAGCGATGCGCAGGTCACTGTTCCTGCAAACTGCACACGTGTTGAAAGCTGCCAGCCCACAGTATAGCTTGCCCAAAGCGGGCCCCACGGGTTAGTATTTCAGATTTTGGATTATATGGTGTATTAAAGGGGCCTCTGCCTCTTTTCCATTCTGAAATGAACCAAACACACAAAGGAATATGAATAGAAATGGCAACTCAGGCCCGCTGGTGTGGCTCAGTGGCTGAGCATTGACCCATGCACCAAGACAGCCGGTTCAATTCCGGGTCAGGGCCCAGGTTTGGGGGCAAATCCCCAGGAGGCAGCCCATCGATGTTCTCTCTCATCGATGTTTTCATCTCTCCCTACCTCTCTCTTCCTCTCTCTCTCTCTCTCTCTACAATCAATAAAGAAAATTAAAATTAAAAAAAGAAATGGCGTAGAGAAAAATGGCGGCGGAGTGAACGGAGCTACACAGACCGTCTCCCAGAACCAAACTGGAATTACAACTATAACACAGACAAATCAATGGGAAAAAGCAACAGGAAAGCAGCTTGGAGGACCATACAACGAGGGACACTGACTCCATCCCGGTAGGCTTGCGAAGGCGCGAGCCGGGGCTGGGAGCCCACGGTCGGCAGCTCGGCAGCGGCCTCAGCTGGGAGCAGCGTCCTCGGGTCACACTCCCGGGCGGCTCCACAGCGCAGCCGGGACAGAGGCTGAAACAGCCACAGCCACTCACCTTGGGCTCCAGCAGAGGGAGGGCGGACTGGACTGGAACTGCGTGGGGACACTCGGGGTTTGGAGGGCGCTCAGAGCTTTGGCTGAGTGCAGCCACTCAGGACTGTGGCCACATTGCTCCTTCCCAGGGCTCTGGGGAGAGGCAGCAGCCCCTCCCTCGGAGATCCAACCCCACCCTGTGGGCCATTGAAGTGCTAATTGAGGCTCACAAACAACCAGCATCTGCCACACCCTCGTGAAAGCCCCTTGGCTGAGCACCAGAGGGAGTTTTTCAATCAACTGACAACCCAAAACTGATCAATTAACCTAGACTGCTAGCCTCCAGGCAAAAAGCTAGAGGATAACAGTACGTTTCCTGGGCTGGCAACTTTAACCAGGAAAGTAAGACTTGACAGTGGTGTTCAACGTGGGTCCTCCCTCGCTCATCTAAACACAGGAGAGGGAGCCACAAACAGCAGAACACCAACACCCACAGGGAGAACTTGACAGGCTCCAAAGCCCACAGTGATAGCCAAAATGGTGAAACACAGAAACAGAAGCCAAATGAAAGAGCAAGAGACCTCCACTGAAGATGAGATCAATGTGGAGCAATTAGGCATGTTAACAGAGCTAGAATTCAGAGCCATGATCTTGAAGAAGCTGAACAGCATGAGTAAGGACATAGAGACACTGAAAGGAAGCCAATTGGAAATTAAAAACCAACAAGAAGAGATTAAAAAATGACATATCAGAAATGAAAAACACATTGGAAGGTTTAAAAAGCAAAGTAGGGGAAGCTGAGGACCGGATCAGTGAATTAGAAGACAGGGTAGAAAAAATCAACCAATCAGAAAAACAAAAGGAAAAAACGATTAAAAAACAGGAAGACAGCTTAAGAGAACTATGGGACAACTGGAAACGTAATAATATTCGCATCATAGGAGTCCCCGAAGAAGAAGAAAATGAGCAAGGGATAGAGAATATATTCAAAAAAAATAGTGAGAGAAAACTTCCCTAATTTGGTGAAGGAAGAAGACATTCAAGTTCAAGAAGCACAGAGGGTCCCAAGTAAGAAGAACCCAAACAGGCCCACACCAAGACACATAGTAATTAAAATGCCACAAATTAAAGACAAAGAGAGAATCCTAAAAGCAGCAAGAGATAAGCAACAGGTTACCTACAAAGGGAACCCCATAAGGCTCTCAGCTGACTTCTCACAAGAAACACTACAGGCCAGAAGGGAATGGCATGAAGTAATCAAAGTCATGAAAAACAAGAATCTGAATCCAAGACTACTCTACCCAGCAAGGCTATCATTCAAAATAGAAGATCAAATAAAGAGCTTCCCAGACAAAAAAAGGCTAAGGGAATACATTAGCACCAAACCAGCACTGCAAGAAATGTTAAAAGGACTGCTGTAATTAGCAGTAGAAATGGGAAGAAAAATAGAACCACACTAAACAAAAATGGCAATAAATAAGTACATATCAATAATCACCTTAAACGTAAATGGATTGAATGCTCCCATAAAGAGACACAGAGTAGCTGATTGGATAAGAAAGCATGACTCATCTATGTGTTGTTTACAAGAGACCCACCTCTCAACAAAAGACTCACATAGGTTGAAAGTAAAGGGATGGAAAAAAATTTTCCAAGCAAATGGAAAGCAAAAAAAAGCTGGGGTAGCAATTCTCATATCTGATAAAATAGATTTCAAAATGAAGACCATAACTAGAGACAAAGACGGCCACTACATAATATTGAAAGGATCTATCCAACAGGAAGACATAACCTTGATAAACATATATGCACCCAATATAGGAGCACCAAAATATATTAAAAATCTTCTGGAGGACTTCCAAGGAGAAATCGACAACAATACAATCATAGCAGGGGACTTCAACACCCCATTGACAGCACTGGATAGATCCTCTAGGCAAAAAATTAGCAAGGAAACTGAGACTCTAAATGAAACACTAGACCAAATGGATTTAATAGATATCTACAGAGAATTACACCCCAAAACTACAGAATACACATTCTTCTCAAGTGCACATGGGACATTCTCAAAGATAGACCACATGATAGGACACAAACTAAATCTCTACAAGTTCAAGAAGATTGAAATCATATCAAGCATCTTCTCAGATCACAAGGGCATGAAACTAGAAATCAATTGCAACAAGAACATGCAAAGACATTTCAACACATGGAGGCTAAATAGCATGTTATTAAACAATGAATGGGTCACCGAGGAGATCAAGGAAGAAATTAAAAACTTCCTGGAATCCAAAGAAAATGAACACACAACAACACAAAATCTATGGGATGCAGCAAAAGCAGTTCTGAGAGGGAAGTTCATAGCACTACAAGCCTACCTCAAAAAACAAGAAAAATTTCTAATTGACTGTCTAACCTCACAACTTAAAGAAATAGAAAGCAAACAAAAAGAAAACCCCAGAGTAAGTAGAAGGAAGGAAATAGTAAAGATCAGAGCAGAAATAAATGACATAGAGACCAAAAAAACAATTCAAAGGATCAATGAAACAAAGAGCTGGTTTTTCGAAAAGATAAACAAGATTGATGGACCCTTAGCTAGACTCACCAAGAAACAAAGAGAGAGAACCCAAATACACAAAATCAGAAATGAAAGAGGAGAAGTAACAACCAACACCACGGAAATACAAAAGATCATTAACAACTACTACGAACAACTATATGGCAACAAATTCGACAATCTAAGCGAAATGGACAAATTTCTAGAAACACACAGTCTCCCAAAACTATTCCCGGAAGAGATAGAAAACTTGAACAGACCAATAACAACTAAGGAAATTGAAGAGGTAATCAAGACTCTCCCAGCAAACAAAAGCCCAGGACCAGATGGTTTCACGGGGGAGTTTTACCGAACATTCAAAAAAGAACTAACACCCATTCTCCTCAAACTATTTCAAAAAATTCAAGAAGAAGGAAGACTTCCAAACACGTTCTATGAAGCCAGCATAATTCTAATTCCAAAACCAGAAAAAGACACTACGAAGAAAGAAAACTACAGGCCAATATCCCTGATGAACATAGACGTCAAAATCCTGAACAAAATATTAGCAAATCGAATCCAGAAATACATCAAAAAAATTATTCACCATGACCAAGTGGGATTCATTCCAGGGATGCAAGGCTGGTACAATATTCGCAAATCAATAAACGTGATACACCACATAAACAAAATGAAGAATAAAAACCACATGATCATATCAATAGATGCTGAAAAAGCATTCGACAAAATCCAGCATCCATTTCTGATAAAAACGCTCAGCAGTGTAGGAATAGAGGGATCATATCTCGACATAATAAAGGCCATATATGAAAGACCTACAGCCAACATCATACTCAATGGACAGAAACTAAAAACATTTCCCTTAAGAACAGGAACAAGACAGGGATGTCCACTTTCGCCACTCTTATTTAACATTGTACTGGAAGTCTTAGCCACAGCAATCAGACATGAAGAAAAAATAAAAGGGATCCAAATTGGAAAGGAGGAAGTGAAACTGTCATTATTTGCAGATGACATGATATTGTACATAGAAAACCCTAAAGACTCCATCAAAAATCTATTAGACTTAATAAATGAATTTGGCAAAGTAGCAGGATACAAAATTAACGTCAAGAAATCGATGGCATTCTTGTACATCAATGATGAACTCACAGAAAGAGAAACTGAAAAAACAATCCCATTTACCATCGCTCCAAAAAAATTACGATACCTAGGAATAAACTTAACCAAAGAAGTAAAGGACCTATTTGCAGAAAACTACAGGTCATTGAAAAAAGAAATAGAGGAAGATATAAAAAAGTGGAAGCACATACCCTGTTCATGGATTGGAAGAATTAACATCATTAAAATGTCCATACTACCCAAAGCAATCTATAGATTCAATGCAATCCCCATCAAAATACCAACGACATATTTCATAGAACTAGAACAAATACTTCAAAAGTTCATATGGAACCAAAAAAGACCCCGAATAGCCACAGCAATCTTGAAAAAGAAGAACAAAGTAGGTGGGATCACAATACCAGATATCAGGTTATACTACAAAGCGACTGTAACCAAAACAGCCTGGTACTGGCACAAGAACAGGCATATAGACCAGTGGAACAGAACTGAAAACCCAGAAATGGACCCAAGGCAATACGCTCAATTAATATTTGACAAAGGTGGCAAGAGCATACAGTGGGGTAAAGACAGCCTCTTTAATAAATGGTGTTGGGAAAATTGGACAGCTACATGCAAAAAAATGAAACTAGACCATCAACTTACACCATACACAAAAAAAAACTCAAAATGGATAAAAGACTTAAATGTGACCCGTGAATCCATAAAAATTCTAGAAGAAAATGTAGGCAACAAAATTTCGGACATCAATCGGAGCAGAATTTTCACTGATACATCACCTAAGGCAACAGAAATAAAGGAGAAAATAAACACATGGGACTACATCAAACTCAAAAGCTTCTGCACAGCAAAAGAAACAATCATCAAAATGGAAAGGCAACCCACTGTATGGGAGAACATCATTGCCAATGATACATCAGATAAGGGGTTAATTTCCAATATATATAGAGTGCTCATACAACTCCACAAAAGGAAGACAAAGAACCCAATTAAAAAATGGGCAGAGGAGCTGAATAGACACCTCTCCAAACAGGACATACAAATGGCCAAGAGACATATGAAGAAATGCTCAACATCACTAATCATCAGAGAGATGCAAATTAAAACAACAATGAGGTATCACCTCACACCTGTCAGAATGGCCGCCATCAACAAATCATCAAACAACAAGTGTTGGTGAGGGTGTGGAGAAAAGGGGACTCTAATACACTGCTGGTGGGAATGCAGACTGGTGCAGCCGCTATGGAAAACAATATGGTGCTACCTCAAAAAATTAAAAATTGAACTTCCATTTGACCCAGTGATCCCACTGCTGGGAATATACCCTAAGAAGCCTGAAACACCAATCAGGAAGAATATATGTACCCCCATGTTCATAGCAGCACTATTTACAATAGCTAAGATCTGGAAACAGCCCAAGTGTCCACCAGTAGACGAATGGATAAAAAAGCTGTGGTACATATACACAATGGAGTACTATGCAGCGTTAAGAAAGAAAGATCTCTTATCCTTTGAGACGACATGGAGGGACCTGGAAAGTATTATCCTAAGTGAAAGAAGCCAAGCAGAAAAAGACAAATACCACATGATCTCACTTATATACGGAATATAATGAACATAACAGTCTGAGGAATACAGTAGACCCAGACACATGGAAGTAGGGCACAGACTGACATCCCTCAGAAGAGGGGATGGGGGGTGGGGGGGTGGGAAGAGATAAACCACAGAACTTATATGCATGTATGCATGACCAATGGACATGGACAACTAAGCCGGGGACAGGGTGCAGGGGGGGGTGCCAATGGGGTAAAAAGGTAAAATATCTGTAACAAAAAAAAAATAAAAATTCATAAAATAAAATAAAATAATTATGTAAATAAAAAAAAAAAAAAGAAATGGCAACTCAACCTCTGAGAACAGAAAACACTAAAAACCGAAATCATGGCGAGACTGGGGAAGCTTGGGAACGGCTGACAAACCACAGACGTCTCCAAAGTGCTGAACTGACCGCGGCCAAGCAATGACCGGTACAGAAAGATGCACGTGCCTGCGCTGGGCTGCAGGAGGCAGAGGTCCCCTGACTCCGAATGCACCCCACGGAGCGGCAGGGGCAGAACCATATGAATAAATGAGGTATCCAACCCAGGGATTTAGATAAACAGGATGTGTCCTCTGGAAGCCCAAAAGAATGATGACAACAAAAGCAACAAGCAATAAATCAAGACATCAAAAAAATGATAGAACTAAAAGAATAAACCCAATGATGTATTCTTTAAAAACAAAATGAAAACTTTTAAAATTCAGATAAATGATTATCTAATCTAATAGTTCTCAAATGGGCAATTTTACATGATCCCTACCCCCAGTGGACATTTGTCAAGGTCGACAGATATTTCTGGTTGTCACAATGGGAATGAAGGAGTATGCTACAAACATCCCTTGCGTGGAGGTTAGGAATGCTACCAAGCACACTATAATGCCATTCGGACAGCCTGCCACAACCAAGAATTGTTTGGCCTAAAACATCAGTAGTGTCCACACTGATAAACACTAATCTAATCGAAACAAGGTAGAACATACATATAAATAAAATAAAAAGGGATGGAGAAATCATTTGACTCAGAAGCATTTAAAAAACTATAAAGTACTTTACTCAAGCCTAAGCAAATAACTGAGAATGTGTACGTAATTAATGATTTTCCCAGAAAATGTGAGTTACCAAAAGAGACTACAGAAAAGATAGGGCTTCTAAGCAAATCATCATCAAAGAAATAGAAAAAGTTAAATGAAAGAAAAGACGGAGAGAGAATGAAAGAGAACATTTCTATCAACATTTGAAGGAACAGATAGTTCCAACACTATTTAAGTTGTTGCAGAACACTGAGTAAAGGAGAAAGCTTCCTTTTTAAAAAATTTGGAGTTACATATAATAATAATAAAACCTGATCAAGAAAATCTACGTGAAAGAAAATTATGAGAGATTTCCAGTTACAAATATTAATGTGATAAAACATAATATTAGCCAGAAAAATCTATCAGTACATTAAAGCAAAAATACATGATGCCAGGTGGAATTCAGATTAGTGACATAAGTTTCAACATTAGAAAATCTAATATAATTTACCTTTTTATAATATAGTTTCTCACTTTAATAAATCATAGAAAAATAACATTATTATCTTTATTACTTCCAGAAGTCATTTGATAAAATTCAATATCTTTCCTTTTAAAAATATATAGAATTTTTTCATATCATGATTGTAAGCACTATAGAGCTATCTTCAAGACATACAGACATTAATATATTGTTATGTTTAGTTAATTATAAACATATGTATTAAATATATGCTTTTTCCCAATGTCACCATGAAGAATAGAAAACCTCTTTCTCAAAATAGATCATTCCAAATATTTCATAGTCCAAGATATAAAGATTATTTCAGATATGAGCACATGACACAAACCGAGTTCTCTTACCTTAGGATTGAAAATGATACTCGGAAAGAGGCTGTTTCCTCTGTAGAGTGCCATTAGTGTGACTTGGACTTTATGATTGCAGAACCTGACCAGTCCTTCAGAGGTGCGCAGAAGAATCTAATTGGAACTATTTGTAAAGTTATAAGAGTTTTGGTCCTGCTAGATAATAAAAAGGTGACGAAAAGGATTCAGAATAGAATCATACAGTAAATAGTTGAATCCAACCAAATATTGACAGCATCAGGGCAGGAGCTGATAGTCTCAAATCTGACTTCAGAATTAAATAATGTGTAGTTTGAAGAAGGTTGTAAGGCCATTACACTTTACAGTCATGAGCTCGAGGTCCATATTAGCTCCATGTCCATTAAAGAGGGCGCTGTCTGTGCCTCTGGACGGTGGGAGGGATCCCTCCTGGCCCATCGCTCCAGCTCTTCTGTCCTGCCCAAGACGTCCAGTTGTGTGCAACCTCATTAAACATGGAAATAAAAGCAATCAGTGCACATGGATATTTTAAGCACTAATAATGCTTAAGAGAATTTGAATACTTAACAGATTAATCTAAGCATTCCAATGTAAAATGGCATTTGAGTAATTGATTTACATTTGTGTGTTTATTCTTAAATAATAATTTAAGAATAATCTAAAAAAAAATTTCAACTACAGTTGACATACAACTTAAATAAGACTTTCATTTTTAAAACATTCTTGTATAACTTACAAAGTGATCACCCCAATAAGTCTAGTACCCATCTGAGTTTTTTTTTGTTTTTGTTTTTTATCCTCACCCGAGGATATTTTTCCATTTTTTGTACAGATAGAGTGGGAGGGAGAGAGAGGAAGGGAGAGAGAGTGAGAAACATCGACGTGAAAGGGACACATTGAGTGGCTGCCACCCGCACGACCAACCAGGGCCGGGGACAAACTGCAACCGAAGTACGTGCCCTTAGCGGGAACCGAACCCGGGTCTCTCCGGACCGCAGGCCGACGCTCTAACCGCTGAGCCAAACTGGCCAGGGCCCCATCTGAGTTTTTCAGATGGAAGGAATAAGGGAAGTTTACTCAGGTTGTAAACAGTATAAGAGTATTTAAGAGAATTTATGATTCTCCATATGCACTGTTTTAATGTACTTGATTTAGCAGAATGCCTAAGTACTTTGGGAAGGTTTGTGAGTTAATTAGACATTTGAAGGACTTCAAAGAAAACTGATTGTATTAAATTTACAAATGCAGTGTAAATGTTTAAGAGAATGTTATTAGATTATAAAAGCAACTTTTAAAGTGACTGTTGAGCTTGTAAAGTGACTGTTTGGCACAGTGGTTAGAGTGACAGACCACAGACCAAAGAGTCGCTTTGGTCAAGGGCATGCACCTCAGTTGCAGTTTGGTCCCCAGCTTTGGTCAGGGTCATGCAGGAAGCAATCAATCAATGTGTCTCTGTGGCATTGATGTTTCTCTCCCCCCCCCCCCCCCACACACTCTTTCTGAAAATAAATGGAAAAATATCTTCAGGTGAGGATTAAAAAAAAAGTAGGAGGGTGTCTGGGGGGGTAGAAACATCTGTAACAAAAATTAAATTAATAAAAATTGCCAAAAAAGTGACTGTTCAAATTTGCTAGATTTATTAATAGAAGATAAGATTCATAATTTAAATTTTTAGAATAAGAAAAAATTAGGTTTCTAAATTTGTAACTTATCAAAGTTACTAATGTGACCAGAAAGAAATTTATAACTTATTAAAGTTACAAATCTTAAGTCAAATTTTGACGTATTAAAGTCAAATTTTAATTTTGCACAAGCTGAGACTCTGAGTAATCTTGTTTGAGCACAGACTCTTCCCTCAATGACATCGAAACACTCACTTGGACATGGAGGTCACCAGCACTAAAGATCCATTAGCCTCAAGAGCCCAGGGCCCATCTTTGCTGCTACGGAGAGAAAGTCTGCCCAGGGGCAAGACCAATTCAGAAGGCACAACCAAGAAATGAGAAGACACCTCTTTTAAAACTCTTTTTCCCACTGTGCCTAAATCTGACCTCCCTGCACTTTTATGAACCATTATAGTCAGTCCTCTTTCTTAGATTAATTGGGTTGAGTTTCTCCCACTTGCAAACAAAAGCATCCTGACTCAGGAGTTCAGAGCTCAGAGCACCTCCCCTCTGTGCTTTCTTCTTCCCGAATCCCAGCTTCGAAATTGACAGATGACATTAGGGGAACAAATATTTATTTTTATGTGTCATTTCATTTAGACAGAGATAAATTATTGGTAGTCCATTTTTAATCTAACTGAAAAGAACCAGGCAAGTTAGAGCACTTTTAGTATATCAATGACACTCCTAGGAAGAGGGAGGTGGGGAGACAGGAGCTCAACAGGAAAATGGACAAAAGATATTCACATGTGCCCTGGCCGGTTTGGCTCAGCGGTTAGAGCATCGGCCTGCGGTCCGGAGAACCGGGTTCGGTTCCCGCTAAGGGCATGTACCTCGGTTGCAGTTTGTCCCCGGCCCTGCTTGGTCGTGCAGGTGGCAGCCACTTGATGTGTCCCTTTCACATCGATGTTTCCCTCTCTCTCTCTTCCTCTCTCTCCCTCCCACTCTATCTGTACAAAAAATGGAAAAATGTCCTCGGGTGAGGATAAAAAAAAAACACACACACAAAAAGATATTCACATGCAATTCACATAAGAAAACTGGACTCCTCACTAGTATTAGACAAATGCAAACTGAAACATTCCTGAGATAGCATTTTCATCCATGGGAGTGTCAAAAATTCAGAATTTTAATAAAATAATTTGTTGGTGGGGATGTACAAAAATAAGAACCCTTTTGCACAGTAGTGGGACCATTTGGTGAACAATCTGGTGGGGTTTTGTGAGGTTGAGCACACTTACACCCTCAGACACAGCTTTTCTACTCCTGAGTATATATCCCCAAAATGTTGCCTCACAGATGCCCAAGAGACCACAGTGGTTGAGTACAGTTTTGGGGTTTCCAGGAATGAGAGACCAGAAGATGTCCATCAAAGCGGAACATGTAAGTAAACATGCACCATGCATACACTCCAACGCTATACAGAAGAAAGGAGACAGGAACTCACTACATACAGCAACATGGACAGATCTCAAAACCACAATATTGATTGAAAAAAGAAACCAAGAAACAGAATTAATTTAGGGCATGACCCATGTCAGTACACTTTCTAAGACAGAAAGCAATAATATATTTCTCATGGACACACGTATAAAGAAACTCACTGGAAATCATTTGGAAAGCTATATAGTAAATGCACCAGACACTGGGAGGGAAATGAGATTGGGGACCAGCAGTGAAGAGAGAGGAAAATAAAATAAAGTGAAAACTGAAAGAGAGGCTACAGCATAAAATGATGGTGTTTACATGCCATGAAATTGGGGCGTGAACAGCTCAGTTCCATGCACCTAAAAGATCTTCATGATCATAATTTGGAATTGAAAAAGGAACAAACCCAAAACCAATAGAAATAACGTACTATTTTCCCCCAAGGAAATTTGGGCATAAAAACTCAGTGGAGTGGCTGGGAGCACTCCCCTTTACCATGGATGCTAACTGTGGAATAAAATGGTAGCTTATCCAATAATATTCTGGGCCATGGCAGAAGGAAAATAGAACTCGGAATTGCATAGAATCCATGATTGAAACTACATAACGAGGAGGAAAATGTGTGAGCACACAGGGAAATAGAAACAGTTATGTAAGGAGGGGGGAATTAGGAGCGAAATTTCCTATAATAAAAAGTTGTTACAATATTTCTGAGAGTAAGACATTAACAGAATATACAAATACATACGAAAAACATGAAGCACGTCACAGCTGGCCTCCTTGGCAGTCAGGCATTGGTTTTGGCTTGCTTGCTTATTTGTTGTTTTGAATTATGGTAGCTGGGCTTCTACCACATGCTCTACTCTCACACACCCCAGCAACCCCTTCAAGGAATGAAGGCCCAGATGCTGAAAAACCCCTCACAAGCGATGGGAAGAAAGTTGATAAAATGTTGACATCTGTTCCAGCCAGGTGCCATTACATGAGTATCTACTGTGTCTTCTGTACTCTTTTGTGTATTTGAAATATTTTATAATTGGAGGTAAAAATAAGTCCATATGATAGGATGCAAAATGCCCAGCTGAGAAGCTGGCCCAGAGGAGTCGTGCAGGAAACTTTGGTTCTCGTCTCTATGCATGCTTCTCTTCCTCCAGGATCTCCAGGGCACCCTCCGCGAGGCCTCGGGCTTGTGCCATCTCTCACCTGTCACCACCTGTCACCACCTGCTCTGCTCATAGCTTTTTACCTGCTGCCAAACTTGCCTGTTACCATTGCTAAAATAGGCAAGCTTTTCTTGGAACCACTGGTCATTTTTGTCCTTCTCAGTGGAGTGAGGAGTAGACCATGTATCTCTGGGCAGCAAAGGCAGCAGCTTCCCAGGAGCTTGGCCCTGGTTGTACTGCTGGTCCCACCCCTATCTCTACAGCAACCAACACTGACATTGCTGCCTGCAGGTCCCCCAGGCATCGGCACTTTGTTCTTGATGAGAACAGCTTAAGACTCTCTGACCACCACTTGGTGACTTTGAGGACATTCTAGGAAAAAAGCTCTCTAAATATGGAAGAGGGCAAAATCTGGAACTTTCTACCAGTAAGATCCAAATATGTCTGATAGTGGCCCCTCACCGGGTTCTGCTGGGGAGGCTCCCCCTCGTGGTTCCCAGGCATGAGAGCTGGAAACAGAGAGAAGCTTCTCCGTTGCCCTCTACTGACAGTTTCCTTGACTTTTTTCCTAGCCTATGAACAATCCTGTCTTGCTTTTCTTGTCTCCTGATAGATACCCTAAGACCCCAAGCATAAAATGACACAAGGCAAATGAAGGCATCTTTAGGCCAAGGTTTCAATAGATGTGAACATCTTGCCTGAATCTGGGGTTTTGGTCCTTGGGTTTTTGTGGCACCCTTTGGATTCCCTTGGTTCTATTGATATCTATTCCTTACTGATCTCTCCTTTTACACCTCTTCCATCCTTTCTCATTCCTCATTATCTATCTGATTATCAACTGCAACCCCATACTGAGTTTCTACAAATTTCCAGGGTTTCCCTGAAAGCTAAAGACAGTTGTTAAGTTCTCCACCAATAAAAGAGCTTCCTATTAAGTTGGGAAAATAAGAACCACATGAAAAGCTGTAAAGCAATGATTGTGCCCTTGCTGAGCATGAAATAGGTGTTGTGTACTAACCCTAAGTGATGCCTCAGTCTTAGGACATTCAGAGCCTCCCTGGATAGTCCTGAAGAGACTCATTCACTCAGCGCCCCCTGACCAGGCTGGAACTCAGTCCAGGGCTGTGGCAGGGTGAGCCATCAGTGAGAAGGGTCAAAAGTCAAGGGGGTAGGAGGATTTTTATGGCTCAAGGATTCTGCCCCCTTGAGCACTCAATGGATAACATTTTTTGAGCTAGAAATGAAAAGGAATGCTGTAATTAAAAAAAAATAAGAGCATATGATTTTAAAGAGGGCCTTAAACATGCTGTCTTGGCACTGACCCAGAAATCAATAATTTACCCCCAAAATCAACCTCACTCTTTTGAACTCGCAGGATGAGCAGGAATATGAATGTCATATCCTCAGGAAACCTTCATGAATCTGTTATCCAAGGATCACCCTGGAGCTGCTAAAGGGTCCCAGTCCTATTCCCTCACAATTTCTGAGGATCCCATACAAACAGGAAGTAGTAGTATTAACATTAGTCTCAAGATATACTTTTTTGGTTGAGTCCCCCCTTTTCCCCCAGGTTAAGGCAATGTAGCTGTTTAAGATGTTTCGGAGTAGGAAATTCCAAAATGGTGGCAGAGTGAATGGAAGCTACACAGACCATCTTCCAGGACCACAATAAAATTAAAAGTAAAATAAAGATAAATCATCAGGAAAAAGCAACAGAAAAGCAGCTGAAGAGGACCGACATAACCAGGGACAGGAAAACGGACACTGAATTGAGTCTGGAAGGAACTGAGGAGGCATGAGAGGGCAGGCTGGGAGCCCACGGACAGCAGCTCTTTTAGCTGTGAGCAGCTCCCTTGGGATTTAAATCCCAAGCCAGCTCCACGGCACAGAGGGCTGGGACAGACCACTAAACTAGCTACAGCCACTCACCTTAGGCTCCAGCACAAAGAAGGTTGACTGGACTGAAACTGTGTGGAGACTCAGGAGCTTGGCGAGGTGAAAGGGAAATGGGAGTTTTTTGCTGAATTACTCCCTCACAGCACAGTAGGCATCTTACTTAAAGAGCCCCTTTCCAGAGCCTGGGGGAGAAGCACCAGCCCCTCCCTCAGAAATTTAATGCCACCCAGCCAGTCCATAAAAATGTAAATTGAGGCTCATTAACAACCAGTAAGCATCTGCCCCACCCTCTGGAAATCCTCTTACCCTGAACACCTCAGGGAGTTTTTCCATTCAGGTGAGGGCTACAACCCAAGGCTCATCAAGTAACTGAGGTTAATAAACTCCAGGCAAAAAGCTAGAGGATAATTGAACCTTTCCTGGGCTTGCAAATCTACCCAGGAAAGTAATACTTGACAGTGGAGTTTAACATGGGTCCTCCCATACTCATCCAAACCCAGTAGCAGAAGCCACAATTTGTGAAACACCAACACTCACAGGAAAAATTTGGCAGGTTCCAAAACCCAGTGAGATAGCCAAAATGATGAAACAAAGAAACAAATGACAAATGAAGGAACAAGAGAACTCTATTGAAGATGAAATCAATAAAATGCTGTTAAGCAAGTTATCAGAGGTAAAGTTCAGCGCAATGATAATAAGGAAGCTCAACAGCATGAGTAAAGAGCTCAATACCATGAGTAAAGATATAGAAACATTACAAACCAACCAATTGGAAATGAAGAATGACATAGCAAAAATAATGAACACATTGGAACACATTCCAGCAGAGTAGAGGAAGCTAAGGATCAGTGAATTAGAAGACAGGGTAGAAAAACATCACCCAATCAGAAAACAAAAACAAACAAACAAAGAAGAAGACAGTTTAAGAGAACTGTGAGACAACTTGAAAAGTAACAACATCCACATCGTAGGAGTTCCAGAAGAAATAGAAAGTGAGTAAGAGTTAGAGAATATGTTTGAAGAAATGGTGACAGAAAACTTTCCTAACTTGGTGAAGGAAGAAGGCATTCAAGTTCAAGAAGCACAGAGAGCCCCAAGTAAGAAGAACCCAAACAGGCCCACAACAAGACACATAATTAAAATGCCAAAAATTAAAGGCAAAAAGAGAATACTAAAGGCAGCAAGAGATAAGCAACAGGTTACTTACAAAGGAACCCCCATAAGGCTATATCAGCTGGCTTCTCAACAGAAACACTACAGGCCAGAAGGGAATGGTAGGAAGTAATCAAGGTCATGAAAAACAAGGATCTGAATCCAAGACTACTCTGTCCAGCGAGGCTATCATAAAAAGCTTCCAAGAAAAAAAAAAGGCTGAGGGAATATATTAGCAACAAACCAGCACTGCAAGAAATGTTAAAAGGACTGCTATAATTAGTAGAAAAAAATAGAAAGAAAAATATAACCACAATAAACAAAAATGCCAATAAATAAGTACATATCAATAATAACTTTAAATGTAAATGGATTGAATACTCTGATCAAAAGACACAGAGTAGCTGATTGGATAAGAAAGCATGACTCATATGTATGTTGTTTACAAGAGACCCACCTCATGACAAAAGACTCACGTAGGTTAAAAGTAAAGGGATGGGAAAAAATCTTCCAAGCAAATGGAAAGGGAAAAAAAGCTGGGGTAGCAATACTCATATATGATAAAAATAGATTTAAAAATGAAGGCCATAACTAGACACAAAGAAGGCCACTACATAATATTGAAAGGATCTATCCAACAAGAAGATATAACCTTGGTAAACATATATGCACCCAATATAAGAGCACCAAAATATATTTAAAACTTCTGGAGGATTTCAAAGGAGAAACCAACAGCTATACAATTATAGCAGGGGACTTCAACACCCCACTGACATCACTGGATAGATCTTCTAGACAAAAAGTTAACAAGGAAACATAGATTCTAATGATGCATTAGATCAAATGGAATTAATATATATCTACAGAGACTTACACCCCAAAATTGCAGAATTCACATTCTTCTCAAGTGCACACGTGACATTCTCAAAGATAGACCACATGATAGGACACAAACTAAGTCTCTACAAATTCAAGAAGAATGAAATCATATCAAGCATCTTCTCAGATCCCAATGGCATGAAACTGGAAATCAATGACAACAAAAACATGCAAAGACATTTGAACACATAGAGGCTAAATAGCATGTTTTTAAACAATGAATGGGTTAACAAGAAGATCAAGGAAGAAATTAAAACCTTCCTGGAAACCAGTGAAAATGAACACACAACAACACAAAATCTATGGGACACAGTGAAAGCAGTTCTGAGAGGGAAGTTTATAGCACTACAAGCCTACCTCAAGAAACAAGAAAAATTTCTAATTGACTATCTAACCTCACAACTTAAATAACTAGAAAGCAAACAAAAAGAAAAACCCAGTGAAAGGGGAGGGAAAGAAATAGTAAAGATCAGAGCAGAAATAAATGACAAAGATAAAAAAAAAATAATTCAAAAGATCAATGAAACAAAGAGCTGGTTCTTTGAAAAGATAAACAAGATTGATGGACCCTTAGCTACACTCACCAAGAAACAAAGAAAGAGAACCCAAATACACAAAATCAGAAATGAAAGACAAGAAGTAACAACTTAAATCATAAAAATGCAAAGGATCATTAACGAATACTATGAATAATTGTACACAAACAAATTAGGCAATCTAAGCAAAATGGACAAATTTCTAAAAACACATAGTCTCCCAAAACTGAACCAGGAAGAGATAGAAAACTTGAACAGACCAATAACAATTAAGAAAATTGAAGATATAATCAAGACTCTCTCAGCAAACAAAAGCCTAGGCCCGGATGGCTTTACGGGGGAGTTTCACCAAACATTCAAAGAGCTAACACCCATTCTCCTTAAACTATTTCAAAAAATTCAAGGAGAAGGAAGACTTCCAAACTCATTTTATGAGGCCAGCATAATTCTAATTCCAAAACCAGATAAAGACACTACAAAAAAAAAAGAAAACTACAGGCACTATCCCTGATGAACATAGATGCCAAAATTCTGAACAAAATACTAGCACATCGAATCCAGCAATACATTAAAAAAATTATTCACCATGACCAAGTGGGATTCATCCTAGGAGCGCAAGGCTAGTACAAGGATACTACATAAATAAAATGAAAGATAAAAACCATATGATTATATCAATAAATGCTGAAAAAGCATTTGACAAAATTCAGCACCTATTTCTGATGAAAATGCTCAGCACTGTGGGAATAGAGGGATCATATCTAGACATAATAAAGGCCATATATGAAAGACCTACAACCAACACCATACTCAATGGGCAAAAACAAAAAGCATTTCCCTTAAGAACAGGAACAAGACAGAGATGCCCACTTTCACCACTCTTATTTAACATAGTACTGGAATTCTTAGCCACAGCAATTAGACATGAAGCAAAAATAAAAGGGATCCAAACTGGAAAGGAGGAAGTGAAACTGTCACTATTTGCAGATGACATGATATCATACATAGAAGACTCCATCAAAAATCTACTAGACTTAATAAACAAATTTGACAAAGTAGCAGGATACAAAATTAACATCAAGAAATCAGCAGCATTCTTACACACCAATAATGAATTCACAGAAAGAGAAACTAAAAAGACAATCCCATTTACCACTGCAGCAAAAAAACTAAGATACCTAAGGAATAAACTTAACCAAAGAAGTAAAGGACCTATTTGCAGAAAACTACAGGACATTGAAAAAAGAAATAGAGGAAGATATAAAAAAGTGGAAGCACATACCTTATTCATGGATTGGAAGAATTACCATCATTAAAATATCCATACTACCCAAAGCAATCTATAGATTCAATGCAATCCCCATTAAAACACCAAAGGCATATTTCACAGAACTAGAACAAATACTTCAAAAGTTCATATGGAACCAAAAAAGACCCCGAATAGCCACAGCAATATTGAAAAAGAAGAACAAAATAAGAGGGATTACAATACTAGATATCAGGTTACACTACAAAGCCATTGTAATGAAAACAGCCTGGTACTGACACAAGAACAGGCATATAGATCAATGGAACAGAACAGAGAACCAGGAAATTGACCCAAGACATTAGGCTCAATTAATATTTGACAAAGGTGGCAAGAGCATACAATGGAGTAAAGACAGTTTCTTTAATCAATGATATTGGGAAAACTGGACAGCTACATGCAAAAAAAAAAAAGTAAAGAAAGAAACTAGACCACCAACTTACACCATACACAAGAATAAACTCAAAATGGAAAAAATACCTAAATGTGACTCATGAATCCATAACAATTCTAGAAGAAAATGTGGGTAACAAAATTTCAGACACCATATGCAGCAGAATTTTCATTGATACAATGCCTAAGGCAAGAGAAACAAAGGAAAAAATTAATACATGGGACTACATCAAACTAAAAAGCTTCTGCACAGCAAAAGAAACAACCATCAAAATGGAAAGGCAACCCACTGTATAGGAGAACATCATTGCCAATGATACATCAGATAAGGAGTTAATTTCCAAAATATAGAGAGAGTGCTCATACAACTCAACAAAAGGAAGACAAAGAACCCAATTTAAAAATGGGCAGAGGACCTAAATAAACACCTCTCCAAAAAGGACATACAAATAGCCAAAAGACATATGAAGGAGTGCTCAAGGTCACTAATCATCAGAGAGATGCAAATTAAAACAACAATGAGGTATCACTTCACACCTGCCAGATGGCTGCCATTAACAAATCATCAAACAAGTGTTGGCGAGGGTGTGGAGAAAAGGGGACTCTAGTACACTGCTGGTGGGAATGCAGACTGGTGTAGCCACTATGGAAAATGGTATGGTGTTTCCTCAAAAAATTAAAAATTGATCTGCCATTTGACCCAGTGATCCCACTTCTAGGCCCTGGTTGGGTCATGTGGGTGGCAACCACTCAATGTGCCCCTGTCACATTGATGTTTCTCTCTCTCTCTTTCTCCCTCCCACTCTATCTGAACAAAAAATGGGAAAATGTCCTTGGGTGAGAATAAAAAAAAAAAAAATAGATGAGTGAATAAAAAAGCTGTGGTACATGTACACAATGGAATACTATGCAGCTGTAAGAAAGAGAGATCTCTTATCTTTTGAGATGACATGAAGGGACCTGGAGAGTATTATGCTAAGCAAAATAAGCCAATTAGAGAAAGATAAATACCACATGATCTCATTCATTTGTGGAATATCATGAACAAAATAAGCTGATGAACAAAATAGACCCAGAGATATAGAAAGGAGTAAGGTTCAGACTGACAAACCTCAGAGAAGGCAGGTAGGGGGGATGGATGAGATAAGCCAAAGAACTTATATGCATGTATGCATAACCAATAGACATAGACAACAATGTGGGGGGCGGGATAGGAAGGAGGGTCTCTGCAGGGGGCGGGGAACATCTGTAACAAAATAAGTTAATAAAAATTGAAACAAAAGAAGGTGTTTCAGACATTCTCATTTGATCAGGCAATGCTTTGTTCTAAATACCAGGTGGCTTATTCTGTTAAGATCCTGATTTTTTTCTTTACTCATCTAAGTTTTTGCTGAGAATATCTGAATAAGGCCTAGATTCTTATTTTTAACTGATAAAAACAAAGCTTTATTATTTGTCCTCCTCGATGCTCACACTCCTGTGCTGGGCGAAAAATGTCCTTGTTCAAAATTAGATAACAACATTAACAGTTCTGGGTGCTGCAGACGGAGGAGTCAGAGGGGGACAAGAAGGGCCAAATTAGGAATGATAAAAGATCCTAAAGAAACTACCTCTCGTGCAAATACTATCCCAGTCTCGCTCAGATTGCCTTCAAGAGGCAGACAAAGTACAGCAGCAACTGATGAGAAAGGAAGACATGAAAATTACAGAGGAGGCAGATGACATTAAATCCATGATCTTCCTGTTTGGAGGGGAGTCGGGAGGGCGGCTAGTTTCTGCCGCTTAAAAACGATTTAGTTTGGAATCAATGTGAAGTTTTCCCTGTCAGTAATAGTTTGCTCATTTTAATTTCCAATGGTTGGAAATGTTCTTTCTAGAGAAGGCTTATAAAATATGCACTTTGATTTTGTAATGATTCTCTCATCCCCCCAAAATGTGCTGAGTCAAACTAGGAGGGAGTTTCCATTGTTTTTGACAATTCGAGGTGGCAAAATGTTTCATGTTTACCTTGAAGGGATGGCTTACCCAGTTCGGGGTCCCTACGATTTCATCTATATGCTATTTTCAATTTTGGCCCCAAAGCTACGTGATTGAGCCCATCTGAGAAGAACAGATCTGAACTAGAGACACTTCCAGATGCTGGTTCCTTCCTTGCTTCTAATGGTTTGAGGTATTCACCACTTTAGGTCCATGAATATTTTTTTGAATTTTATGCCCTGGTCGGTTTGGCTCAGCGGTTAGAGCATCGACCTGCAGTCGAGAGAGACCCAGGTTCGGTTCCCGCTAAGGGCACGTACCTCGGTTGCAGTTTGTCCCCGGCCCTGGTTGGTCAGTGCGGGTGGCAGCCACTCGATGTGTCCCTTTCACGTCGATGTTTCTTTCTCTCTGTTCCTCTCTCTCCCTCCCACTCTACCTGAACAAAGAATGGAAAAATGTCCTCAGGTGAGGATAAAAAAAAAATTTTTTTTAATAAAATAAAATAAATAAATAAATTTTAGTACAAATTTTTTTAAGTACATGTGAAACAACAAAACAGAGTTGCTCAAAAGCAGATGAGGGAAGCTAACTCATATTTCAATGAAGGACCTTACCCACAACCAACTCTCAGAATGAAAACACTTCTACCTCTGGTCACAAGGTGGCGATAGCACCCTACTCATTTCCTAGAGAAGCATCCGGCTTTCTGGGACTTCAGGAATACTTGCAATGGTGAGGGTGCATGTGGAAGATGTGTGACACCTTTTCCCTCTGCAGGTGGATTTTTTTTTTTTTTCAATGAAACTGAATTAATTGGATGAATATTTACTGAGTGCTGCTCTGAGGGAAGCTCAAGGTTCTTGGTTTTGATGTAGACCTAGGAGTACCTCAACACATAGCCTAGGCTTCCAGAACAGGACAGAATTTTGAGTGGGAATGTATTGGGTTGGGGAACTCCTGATGGAAATGGTCTTGGAATCCTCCCAAATGAAGACACTCTAAAGTTGTTTTCTTTGTGACGAAGCACACAGATGGCAAGGGTTCTTTAAGGCCGGGCTCATTCTCTCCCCGTCTTGCTGATGACAATGGCACCTCCGGCCACAGCTGGCCACCCAACATCATGCCGGCTCCACGCAGCCCTGCCCCTGACCCCTCAGGAGCAGGACCCTCCCTGAGTCACTAGTGGCCTGTGACACCGGGACTTGGCCTGGGACTGCCAGCCCCTTGCTCCCTCTGGGTGGTAGCTCCATAGCTACTTCTGCTAACATCAACGTGTCTCCCCCTGGGGTGGATCAGTCTGTCCCCAGACTGCTCATGGTCTGGGGACACGCTCCCAGCCCGCCCTGGCTGAAGCCCAGCCCTGACACCACACCTCTTGTAAAAACGCATATTTATTATTTATTTACTGGGTTGTTTATTTATCTTTACCACTTTGAGGATGTCAGAATTTCACAGACTTAATCTTACTTAAGTGCCTAATGATTCATAAAGTTCAAAATGACCCCAAAGAGTGCATTTTAATATAAGGCAGTTAACTTGAGTCCATTTGAACAAACACCGGAATAGAGTGCCGTTAAGATCATATATTTTTTAGCTCAATGATGTTTTGGATGTGGCTATTTTTCCTTCATTCAAAACATATTCTTTCATTCTCTTCTCCACCCAGAACAGAGGGTCCACTCTGCACCCACCTTCTCACCGAGTTCATTCTCTCCACCGCTGCTATGTTCTTGTATTTAAAAGTTCTGGGCCCCTTTGTGGATCTTGGGAGCCAGACTGTCTGGTTGGTAATTCTAATTTAAAAATTTACCCAGCGGAATATACCCTAAGAAGCCTGAAACACCAATCAGGAAGAATATATGTACCCCCATGTTCATAGCAGCACTATTTACAATAGCTAAGATCTGGAAACAGCCCAAATATCCATCAGTAGACGAATGGATAAAAAAGCTGTGGTACATATACACAATGGAGTACTATGCAGCTGTAAGAAAGAAAGATCTCTTATCCTTTGAGACGACATGGAGGGACCTGGAAAGTATTATCCTAAGTGAAAGAAGCCAAGCAGAAAAAGACAAATACCACATGATCTCACTTATATACAGAATATAATGAACATAACAGTCTGAGGAATACAGTAGACCCAGACACATGGAAGTAGGGCACAGACTGACATCCCTCAGAAGAGGGGATGGGGGGTGGGGGGGTGGGAAGAGATAAACCACAGAACTCATATGCATGTATGCATGACCAATGGACATGGACAACTAAGCCGGGGACAGGGTGGAGGGGGGGGGGTACCAATGGGGTAAAAAGGTAAAATATCTGTAACAAAAAAATAAATAAAAATTCATAAAAATAAATAAATAAATAAATAAAAAATAAAAATTTACCCAGCGGAATGCCTCGGGCAAGTCACCTAATCCAGCTAAAACAGCACCAACTCAGCAGGCTATGCGGCATTGGACTGAGCCCACACAGCACACGGCCGGTGCCAGGCACAAAACAAGCACTCGGTGACTGTGCCCCATCACGGGCTCACTGCTTTGTTTGTCTGACAGTCATTTCTCTGTATTAAGCATGTCTTTTCATTATTTTTTATTTTTAACTTATCTTTATTGTTGAATGTATTACAGATGTTCCTCATTTTCCCCCCAATGACGCCCTCCTCCCCACTCCCGCCCCCCTCCTGCCTTTCCCCACACTGTTGTCTGTGTCCATTGGTTATGCATATATACATATAAGTTCTTTGGTTTATTTCTTCCCACCCCCATCCCCCCTTCCCTTTGAGGTTCGTCAGTCTAACAACCAATTTGTACTTCTTAATCCTTTCACCTTTTTCACCCATTTCTCCAACCCCCTTCCCATCTGGCAACCAACAAAATGTTCTCTGTATCTATGAGAATGTTTCTGTTCTGCCTGTCCATTTTGTTTGTAGATTCAATTGTCGATAGATATGTATTCATTGCCATTTTATTGTTCATATCTTTTTCTTCAAGAAGACGCTTCAACATTTCATATAATACAGGTTTGGTGGTGATGAACTCCTTTAGCTCTTCCTTGTCTGGGAAACTCTTTATATGGCCATCGATTCTAAATGACAGCTTTGCAGGCTAGAGTAATCTTGGTCGTAGGTTCTTGCTTTTCATCACTCTGAATATTTCTTGCCACTCCCTTCTGGCCTGCAAAATTTCTTTTGAGAAATCAGCTGACAGTCTTATGGAAACTCCCTTGTAGGTAACTAACTGTTTTTCTCCTGCTGCTTCTAAGATTCTCTCCTTGTCTTGAACCTTTTGCATTTTGATGATGTGTCTTGGTGTGGGCCTCTTGGGGTTCATCTTGTTTGGGACTCTCTGTGCTTCCTGGACTTGTATGTCTGTTTTCTTCCTCAAGTTAGGAAAGTTTACTGCCATTTTTGTTTCAAATAGGTTTTTGATTTCTTGTTCTCTCTCTTCTTCTGGCACCCCCAAGATGCAAATGTTGGCATGCTTGAAGTTGTCCCAGAAGTTCCTTACACTATCCTCATTTTTTGAATTCTTTTTTCTTTTTGCTGTTCTGATTGGGTGTTTTTTGCTTCCTTATATTCTAAATCGACAGTTTGCTTCTTGGCTTTACCTACTCTACTATTGAATCTGTATAAATTATTCTTTATTTCAGTTAATGCCTCCTTCATTTCTGACTGGTCCTTTTTTATGCTCTTGAGGCCCTCACTAAGTTCACTGAGCATCCTTATAAATAGTTTTTTGAACTCAGCATCTGTTAGGTTGCTTATCTAAATTTTACTTAATTCTTTTCATGGAGTTTTGTTCTGTTCTTTCATTTGGGACATATTTCTTTGTCTCCTCATTTTGGCTGCCTCTCTGTGTTTGTTTCTATGTATTACTTAATGAGAAGTATGGGGCTCGCTGAGACCAGATGCTGCTTGTTTGACAGAATTTAGGAAAACCTGAAGCAGGATCTAAGACAGGCCAATCCCATGGTAAAGCAACTGGCAACAGCTTGGGTGGGCTTGAAAGTTGGCTGGGGCGGGGCCTCAGGGAATCACCAGGGTGGGGCTACCAGTGTGAGCCAGGTTGCTGGAGTCCCAGACATGGCGACTGTCTGCCGCCCCAGGGAAGGGCTCACCAAAGGAACAAAGGCCTCTGACAGCAGGTTTGTCCCAGAGAAAGCTGCTTCTCCAGCCCTCGCTCCAGTGTCAAACAGCTCAGTTCTTCTGCATATGTCTCTGGCGCCTTTCAAGCTGCCTCCCCGATGCTGGAGCCTGGAGGGTGTGAGTCCAAGTAAGTCCGTGCACCGCCCTTTAAGAGGAGCTGCATCAGACTGCAGTTGCTTCAGCCTCCCTCAGCCTCAGTTCTCGCTGGTTTTTCCAGCCAGAAGTTATGGGGATCCTCTTCCTGGCACTGGAACACTGAGCGGGGCGTCTGGTGTGGGATGGGGACCCCTCAGTCCTCAGGGGGGACCCTCCCAGCCAAGGTGTCCTCCTGATTTTTATCCACCACACGTGGGTGCGGGACTAGCCTGTCCCCTCTGCCCTCCTACCAGTCTCGATGTGGCTGCTGCTTTAATTCCGTAGTTGTAGGACTTCATTCAGCTCGATGTCAGGTGGTTTTGAATGATGGTTGTTCTGTAGTTTAGTTGTAACTTTGATGTGGTTGTGGGAGGAGGTGACACTGCATTTACCTACCAGCCATCCTGACCGGAAGTCGCATGTCTTCATTCTGATGCTTTGACATCTGGGGCGTTGCTGACCCAGGAGAGACCACCCCTCTGAGAGCTCGCCAGCTCCTGGAGACGGTTGCAGACTCACCTGCGGAGTGCCTTGCATGTGCAAACCAGCCAATCCACAGGGCTCTGCAGGGGCCACAATTCCCCTGTGCTAATCCCTGCAGAACCAGGTACCAGGCAACTAGAGACAGCCCCCCACCCAGAGCCTGCCGAAATCATCACACTAGCCAACCCTAAACCTGCTGACCCTGCCTTGCCTGTTTCTGTGCACAGAATCACAACAAAGGCTCATTTTTCCTTTCTCCCCAGTGCCTCCTGATGACGCCAGTGCTCTGCCACGTGGCCCTGCCTGGTTGGCTGCACCTTGTCTTGGGGACGGTAATAACAAACTATCTGTTAAGCATTGGTTATCTCCTGATCTGTTGGCCTCACCATCCCCGTATAAGAATAAAACCTATGAAAAGTCTAGGGAGATGGTGGTGGGCAGGACCGGAGGGAGGGTGAGTGCGTGAGAGAGTGAGCTAGTGTGAGAGAGAGTGAGTGGATGTGAAGGTGAACGACCAAACTCGTGCAGTGCAGAGACACGGAGCAGTAGGCCCTGTGCTGTGGACGGAGCAGCCGGCTACCGTAGTAAGTGGCCCTTCAGGGTGCTTCTCCCTGCACCGTGGGGAGGTCCCCCCATTTTGGAAGATCCCGGGTCTTCCCTGGGAGGAGGCAGTGGGAGCGGCTAGGGCCCAAGAACCTGAGCCCACCAGTGCACCTGGCACCATCGGGCCAGTGGACACTGTGTCAACACAGACCAGTGCACAGTAGTGGAGCTGTCAAGGTGCCAGTTGTGGAAACTGCAAACGGTCGGGAGCCCAGCACCATCCCCCACAGTAGCAGCCCCATCAGTGTCGAGATATATCCCCAGCAATAGAGGCTGGGGAGCAGACATCCATCCCCAGGCAACAGAAGCACAGACCAGCAGCAGAGAACCATCCCCAAAATCTACAGCAACAGCTGAGCAGGAGCTGAGCCCCACTGTGCAGCAGCACTCTCCATCTGCCAGTGGTACGAAGCTGGGGATCCATAGGGGCCTCAATGGTCCACTCAGTGGCCCACAAGAGTGGTGCAGAGCTGGGGCTCGAGAGGGGCCAGTGCTATCCAGCTCCCCACGGGATCAGCAGGAAGCAGGGGCTCCAACTGGGCCTGTACCACCCAGCTGCCCACAAGATCAGCGGGGAACCAGAGCTCCAGTAGGGCCTGTGCAACACAGCTGCCCACGGGTCTGGCTGGGAACTGGGGCTCAAGAGGGGCCTTTGTGACCCAGCCACCCAAGGTGTGGGCAGGGAGTGCGGCTCCAGCAGGGCCTGAGCAATACAGCTACAGGTGGCACCAGCAACGAGCTGGGAACACAACTTCAGAGGGGCCCACGCAATCCAGCAGCAGCACCTACCAGGACACACCAGTACCAGCCTGCAGTAGTCAATCCTCCAGGATCCACAGCAGCAAGAGGCAACACACAGCAGAACAGTCTGGGAGGCACAGTAGCCTTATTTGATATACAGTGAGCTGCCTGCACATCCAAACATCCCTCACCAGGTCTAGAGCTACCAGACAGCTAAAATGGGGAGACAAAGAAACAACACCCAAAGAAAAGAAAAAGAGGAATCTCTAGAAAAGGAACTACAGGAAATGGAAGAAAGCAACTTGTCAGATAAAGAATACAAAGCAATAATTTTAAGGGTGCTCAACAATTTATAAGCAACTTAATAAGAATTATGAAGAGTTCACTGGGAACTACTTCAGCTTAAAAAAGAAGTAGAAGCTACACATAAAAAGGTAGAAGCTATGCATAAAAATCAAGAGGAAATAAAAAATGACATAGCTGTTATGAAAAATACCTTAGTTCAATAGTAGATTAGAAGAAGCTGAAGACTGAATCAGCGACTTAGAAGACAAGGTAGAGAAAAACACCCAAATAGCGCAGCAAATATAAAAAAGTTTTAAAAGCAGGAGGAGAGTTTAAGGGAGCTGTGGGACAATACAAATTATAACAACATTCACATTATAGGGGTACCAGAAGGGGAAGACTCAGAGAAAGGAATAGAGAACCTGTTTGAAGAAATAATGACAGAAAACTTCCCTGAACTGGTGAAGGAAAAAGTCACACAAGTCCAGTAAACACAGAGAGTCCAAAACAAGATGAACCCCAGAAGAACCACAGCTAAACACATCATAATAAAAATGGCAAACATTAAAGACAAAGAAAGAATCTTAAAGAAAGAAAGAGAAACAGAAAGTTACCCTCAAGGGAGCTCTCATTAGGCTGTCAGCTGATTTCTCAATAGAAACGCTGCAGGCCAGAAGGGAGTGGCATGAAGTGTACAAAGTAATGCAAGGCAAAGGTCTGAATCCAAGACTACTCTATCCAGCAAGGCCATCATTCAGAATTGAAAGAGAAATAAAGAGCTTCACGGATAAAAAAAACAAAACAAAACTAAAGGAATTTACCGCCACCAAACCAGCACTGCAAGAAATGCCGAAGGAACTGTTGGAAGAAGAAGAAGCAGAGAGAGAGAGAGTGAGCGAGCGAGAGAGAGGAACACAGGCATAAAATTAAAATGGAAACTAATAACTATTTATCAATAAATACCTTAAATGTAAATGGCTTAAATGCTCCAATCAAAAGACATAGGGTAGCTGATTGGATAAGAAAACATGACCCATATATATGTTGTCTACAAGAGACCCACCTCACAGCAAAAGACTCACGCAGAATGAAAGTGAAGGATGGAAAAAAAATTTTCCAAGCAAATGGAAATGAAAAAACAGCTGGTGTAGCAATACTCATATCTGACAAGATACATTTCAAAACAAGGGCCATAATAAGAGACAGAGAAGGTCACTACATAATATTAAAAGGACCAGTCCAACAGGAGAATATAACCCTGGTAAACACATACGCACCAAATACAGGAGCACCAAAATATATTTAAAAACTTCTGGAGGACTTCAAGGGAGAGATCAATAGCAATACTATCAAGCGGATCGAAAAATGGCGGCGGAGTGAACGGAGCTACACAGACCGTCTCCCAGAACCAAACTGGAATTACAACTATAACACAGACAAATCGACGGGAAAAACCAACAGAAAAGCAGCTTGCGAGGACCATACAACGAGGGACACTGACTCCATCCCGGTAGGCTTGCGAAGGCGCGAGACGGGGCTGGGAGCCCACGGTCGGCAGCTCGGCAGCGGCCTCAGCTGGGAGCAGCGCGCGCGGGTTACACTCCCAGGCGGCCCCACAGCGCAGCCGGGACAGAGGCTGAAACAGCCACAGCCACTCACCTTGGGCTCCGGCAGAGGGAGGGCGGACTGCACTGGAACTGAGTCGGGACACTCGGGATTTGGAGGGCGCTCAGAGCTTGGGCTGAGTGCAGCCACTCAGGACGGTGGCCACATTGCTCCTTCCCAGGGCTCTGAGGAGAGGCAGCAGCCCCTCCCTCGGAGATCCAACCTCACCCTGTGGGCCATTGAAGTGCGAATTGAGGCTCACTAACAACCAGCATCTGCCCCACCCTCCTGAAAGCCCCTTGGCTGAGCACCAGAGGGAGTTTTTCAATCAACTGACAACCCAAAACTCTTCAAGTAACCTGGACTGCTAGCCTCAGGCAAAAGCTAGAGGATAACAGTACCTTTCCTGGGCTGGCAACTTTAACCAGGAAAGTAAGACTTGACAGTGGTGTTTAACATGGGTCCTCCCTCGCTCATCTAAACATAGGAGAGGGAGCCACAAACAGCAGAACACCAACACCCACAGGGAAAACTGGACAGGCTCCAAAGCCCACAGTGATAGCCAAAATGGTGAAACACAGAAACAGAAGCCAATTGAAAGAGCAAGAGACCTCCACTGAAGATGAGATCAATGTGGAGCAATTAGGCATGTTAACAGAGCTAGAATTCAGAGCCATGATCTTGAGGAAGCTGAACAGCATGAGTAAGGACATAGAGACACTGAAAATAAGCCAAATGGAAATTAAAAACCATCAAGAAGAGATAAAAAATGACATATCAGAAATGAAAAACACATTGGAAGGTTTAAAAGCAGAGTAGAGGAAGCTGAGGACCGGATCAGTGAATTAGAAGACAGGGTAGAAAAAAATCAACCAATCAGAAAAACAAAAGGAAAAAACTATTAAAAAACAGGAAGACAGCTTAAGAGAACTGTGGGACAACTGGAAACGTAATAATATTCGCATCATAGGAGTCCCCGAAGAAGAAGAAAATGAGCAAGGAATAGAGAATATATTAAAAAAAAATAGTGACAGAAAACTTCCCTAATTTGGTGAAGGAAGAAGGCATTCAAGTTCAAGAAGCACAGAGAGTCCCAAGTAAGAAGAACCCAAACAGGCCCACACCAAGACACATAGTAATTAAAATGCCACAAATTAAAGACAAAGAGAGAATCCTAAAAGCAGCAAGAGATAAGCAACAGGTTACCTACAAAGGAAACCCCATAAGGCTCTCAGCTGACTTCTCACAAGAAACACTACAGGCCAGAAGGGAATGGCATGAAGTAATCAAAGTCATGAAAAACAAAAATCTGAATCCAAGACTACTCTACCCAGCTAGGCTATCATTCAAAATAGAAGGTCAAATAAAGAGCTTCCCAGACAAAAAAAGGGCTAAGGGAATACATTAGCACCAAACCAGCAGTGCAAAAAAATATTAAAAGGACTGCTGTAATTAGCAGTAGAAATGGGAAGAAAAATGGAACCACACTAAACAAAAATGGCAATAAATAAGTACATATCAATAATCACCTTAAATGTAAATGGATTGAATGCTCCCATAAAAAGACACAGAGTAGCTGATTGGATAAGAAAGCATAACTCATCTATATGTTGTTTACAAGAGACCCACCTCACAACAAAAGACTCATAGGTTGAAAGTGAAGGGATGAAAAAAAATTTTCCAAGCAAATGGAAAGGGAAAAAAAGCTGGGGTAGCAATTCTCACATCTGATAAAATAGATTTCAAAACGAAGACCATAACTAGAGACAAAGAAGGCCACTACATAATATTGAAAGGATCTATCCAACAGGAAGATATAACCTTGATAAACATATATGCACCCAATATAGGAGCACCAAAATATATTAAAAATTTTCTGGAACACTTCCAAGGAGAAATCGACAATAATACAATCATAGCAGGGGACTTCAACACCCCGTTGACAGCACTGGATAGATCCTCTAGGCAAAAAATTAGCAAGGAAACAGAGACTCTAAATGAAGCACTAGACCAAATGGATTTAATAGATATCTACAGAGAATTACACCCCAAAACTACAGAATACACATTCTTCCCAAGTGCACATGGGACATTCTCAAAGATAGACCACATGATAGGACACAAACTAAATCGCTACAAGTTCAAGAAGACTGAAATCATATCAAGCATCTTCTCAGATCACAATGGCATGAAACTAGAAATCAATTGCAACAAGAACATGCAAAGACATTTCAACACATGGAGGCTAAATAGCATGTTATTAAACAATGAATGGGTCACCGAGGAGATCAAGGAAGAAATTAAAAACTTCCTGGAAACCAATGAAAATGAACACACTACAACACGAAATCTATGGGATGCAGCGAAAGAAGTTCTGAGAGGGAAGTTCATAGCACTACAGGCCTACCTCAAAAAACAAGAAAAATTTCTAATTGACTGTCTAACCTCACAACTTAAAGAATTAGAAAGCAAACAAAAAGAAAACCCCAGAGCAAGTAGAAGGAAGGAAATAGTAAAGATCAGAGCAGAAATAAATGACATAGAGACCAAAAAAACAATTCAAAGGATCAATGAAATAAAGAGCTGGTTTTTTGAAAAAATAAACAAGATTGATGGACCCTTAGCTACACTCACCAAGAAACAAAGAAAGAGAATCCAAATACACAAAATCAGAAATGAAAGAGGAGAAGTAACAACCAACACCACGGAAAGACAAAAGATTGTTAACAACTACTATGAACAACTATATGGCAACAAATTCGACAATCTAAGCAAAATGGACAAATTTCTAGAAACACACAGACTCCCAAAACTGGACCCGGAAGAGATAGAAAACTTGAACAGACCAATAACAACTAAGGAAATTGAAGAGGTAATCAAGACTCTCCCAGCAAACAAAAGCCCAGGCCCAGATGGCTTCACGGGGGAGTTTTACCGAACATTCAACAAAGAACTAACACCCATTCCCCTCAAACTATTTTAAAAAATTCAAGAAGAAGGAAGACTTCCAAACACGTTCTATGAGGTCAGCATAATTCTAATTCTAAAACCAGAAAAAGACACTACGAAGAAAGAAAACTACAGGCCAATATCCCTGATGAACATAGATGCCAAAATCCTGAACAAAATATTAGCAAATCGGATCCAGAAATACATCAAAAAAATTATTCACCATGACCAAGTGGGATTCATTCCAGGGATGCAAGGCTGGTACAATATTCACAAATCAATAAATGTGATACACCACATAAACAAAATGAAGAATAAAAACCACATGATCATATCAATAGATGTTGAAAAAGCATTCAACAAAATCCAGCATCTATTTCTGATAAAAATGCTCAGCAGTGTGGGAATAGAGGGATCATATCTCGACATCATAAAGGCCATATATGAAAGACCTACAGCCAACATCATACTCAATGGACAGAAACTAAAAACATTTTCATTAAGAACAGGAACAAGACAGGGATGTCCACTTTCGCCACTCTTATTTAACATTGTACTGGAAGTCTTAGCCACAGCAATCAGACATGAAGAAAAAATAAAAGGGATCCAAATTAGAAAGGAGGAAGTGAAACTGTCATTATTTGCAGATGACATGATATTATACATAGAAAACCCTAAAGACTCCATCAAAAATCTACTAGACTTAATAAACGAATTTGGCAAAGTAGCAGGATACAAAATTAACGTCAAGAAATCGATGGCATTCTTGTACACCAATGATGAACTCACAGAAAGAGAAACTGAAAAAACAATCCCATTTACCATCGCGCCAAAAAAATTACGATACCTAGGAATAAACTTAACCAAAGAAGTAAAGGACCTATTTGCAGAAAACCACAGGTCATTGAAAAAAGAAATAGAGGAAGATATAAAAAAGTGGAAGCACATACCCTGTTCATGGATTGGAAGAGTTAACATCATTAAAATGTCCATACTACCCAAAGCAATCTATAGATTCAATGCAATCCCCATCAAAATACCAACGACATATTTCATAGAACTAGAACAAATACTTCAAAAGTTCATATGGAACCAAAAAAGACCCCGAATAGCCACAGCAATCTTGAAAAAGAAGAACAAAGTAGGTGGGCTCACAATACCAGATATCAGGTTATACTACAAAGTGACTGTAACCAAAACAGCCTGGTACTGGCACAAGAACAGGCATATAGACCAGTGGAACAGAACTGAAAACCCAGAAATGGACCCAAAGCAATATGCTCAATTAATATTTGACAAAAGTGGCAAGAGCATACAGTGGAGTAAAGACAGCCTCTTTAATAAATGGTGCTGGGAAAATTGGACAGCGACATGCAAAAAAAATGAAACTAGACCATCAACTTACACCATACACAAAAATAAACTCAAAATGGATAAAAGACTTAAATGTGACCCATGAATCCATAAAAATTCTAGAAGAAAATGTAGGCAACAAAATTTCGGACATCATACGGAGCAGAATTTTCACTGATACATCACCTAAGGCAACAGAAACAAAGGAAAAAATGAACACATGGGACTACATCAAACTAAAAAGCTTCTGCACAGCAAAAGAAACAATCATCAAAATGGAAAGGCCACCCACTGTATGGGAGAACATCATTGCCAATGATGTATCAGATAAGGGGTTAATCTCCAATATATATAGAGTGCTCATACAACTCAACAAAGGAAGACAAAGAACCCAATTAAAAAATGGGCAGAGGAGCTGAATAGACACCTCTCCAAACAGGACATACAAATGGCCAAGAGACATATGAAGAAATGCTCAACATCACTAATCATCAGAGAGATGCAAATTAAAACAACAATGAGGTATCACCTCACACCTGTCAGAATGGCCACCATCAACAAATCATCAAACAACAAGTGTTGGCAAGGGTGTGGAGAAAAGGGGACTCTAATACACTGCTGGTGGGAATGCAGACTGGTGCAGCTGTTGTGGAAAACAATATGGTGTTACCTCAAAAAATTAAAAATTGAACTTCCATTTGACCCAGTGATCCCACTTCTAGGAATATACCCTAAGAAGCCTGAAACACCAGTCAGGAAGAATATATGTACCCCCATGTTCATAGCAGCACTATTTACAATAGCTAAGTTCTGGAAACAGCCCAAGTGTCCATCAGTAGATGAATGGATAAAAAAGTTGTGGTACATATACACAATGGAGTACTATGCAGCGGTAAGAAAGAAAGATCTCTTATCCTTTGAGACGACATGGAGGTACCTGGAAAGTATTATCCTAAGTGAAAGAAGCCAAGCAGAAAAAGAGAAATACCACATGATCTCACTTATATACGGAATATAATGAACATAACAGTCTGAGGAATACAGTAGACCCAGAAACATGGAAGTAGGGCACAGACTGACATCCCTCGGAAGAGGGGGTGAGGGGGATGGGAAGAGATAAACCACAGAACTTATATGCATGTATGCATGATCAATGGACTTGGACAACTAAACCGGGGATGGGGCGGGGCGGGGTGGGGCGGGGCGGGGGTGTGGGAGGGTGCCAATGGGGTAAAAAAGATAAAATATCTGTAACAAAAAAATAAATAAATAATTTTAAAAATAAATAAATAAAATAGCAATACTATCATAGTAGGTGACTTTAACGTGCCACTGACACCACTGGATAGATCTTCTAGACAAAAAAAATAACAAGAACATAGAGTCCTTACAAGACAAACTAGATCAGTTGGACTTCATTGATATTTCACCCTAAAGCTGCTGAATATA
The DNA here is from genome assembly GCF_014108415.1 of Molossus molossus. Taxonomy (NCBI): domain Eukaryota; kingdom Metazoa; phylum Chordata; class Mammalia; order Chiroptera; family Molossidae; genus Molossus; species Molossus molossus. The sequence goes on from NW_023425346.1 coordinate 95,765,351, forward strand.
CATTCTTCTCAAGTGCACATGGGACATTCTCAAAGATAAACCACATGTTAGGACACAAAGCAAGCCTCTACAAATTCAAGATGATTGAAATCATATCAAGCGTCTTCTCAGATCACAGTGGCATAAAACTAGAACTCAGTTACAATGAAAACACACAAAAACACTCAAACACTTGGAGGCTAAACAGCATGAAATTAAACAACGAATAGGTTACTAATGAGATCAAGGAAGAAATTAAAAACTTCCGGAAAACCAATGAAAACAAACACACAACAACACAAAATCTATGGGACACAGCAAAAGCTGTTCTGAGAGGTAAGTTTATAGCACTACAGGCCTACCTCAAGAAACAAGAAAAATTCCTAATTGACTTTCTAACCCTACAACTTAAAGAACTGGAAAGTAAACAAAAAGAAAAACCAAGAGCTAGTAGGAGGAAGGAAATAGTAAAGGTCAGAGCAGAAATAAATGGGATAGAGTTCAAAACAGCAATCCAAATGATCAATGAAACAAAAACCTGGTTCTTTGAAAAGATAAACAAGATCGATGGACCTATAGCCAGACTCACCAAGAAACAAAAAGAGAGAATCCAAATAAACAAAATTAGAAACAAAAGAGAAGTAACAACTGACACCACAAAAACACAAAGGATTATCAAAACATACTATGAATAATTATATCCCAATAAATTGGACAATCTGGAAGAAATGGACAAATTTCTAGAAACACACAGCCCCCAAAACTAAACCAGGAAGAGATAGAAAACTTGAACAGACCAATAACAACAAAGAAAATTGAAGATATAATTAAGAAACTCCTAGCAAGCAAAAGCCTAGACCTGGATGGCTTCATGGGAACATTCAAAGAAAACCTAATACCCATTCTCCTCAACCTATTCCAAAAAATCCAAGAAGATGGAACACTTCCAAACTCATTTTATGAGGCCAGCATAATCCTAATTCCAAAATGAATAAAGACACTACAAAGAAGGAAAACTACAAGCCAATATCCCTGATGAACACAGATGCCAAAATCCATAAATAAACATTAGCAAATCGGATCCAGCAATTCATCAAAAAAAGTACTCATCATGACCAAGTGGGATTCATCCCAGGGATGCAAGGATGATACAATATTTGCAAATCAATAAATGTGATACACCACATAAACAAAATGAAAGATAAAAACCATATGATTATATCAATAGATGCTGAAAAAGCATTTGACAAAATGCAGCACCCATTTCTGATAAAAATGCTCAGTAATGTGGGAATAGAGAGATCATATCTCAACATAAGAAAAGCCATATATGAAAAACCTACAACCAACATCATACTCAATGGGACAAAACTAAAAGCATTCCCCTTAAGAATGGGAACAAGAAAGGGATGCCCACTTTTGCCACTCTTATTCAACATAGTACTAGAAGTCCTAGCCACAGCAACTAGACATGAAGAAAAAATAAAAAGGATCTAAATTGGAAAGGAGAAAGTGAAACTGTCATTATTTGCAGATGACATGATATTATACATAGAAAACCCTAAAGACCCCATCAGAAATCTATTAGACTTAATAAATGAATTTGGCAAAGTAGCAGGATACAAAATTAATGTCAAAAAATCGATGGTATTCTTGAACAACAATGATGAACTCACAGAAAGAGAAACTAAAAAAAAAAAAAAAAAATCCCATTTACCATCGTAGCAAAAAAATTAAGATACCTAGGAATAAACTTAACCAAAGAAGTAAAGGACCTCTTCACAGAAAACTACAGGTCATTGAAAAAAGATATAGAGAAAGATATAAAAAAGTGGAAGCACATACCTTGTTCATGGATTGGAAGAATTAACATCATTAAAATGTCTATACTACCCAAAGCAATCTATAGATTCAATGCAATCCCCATCAAAATAATGATATATTTCACAAATCTAGAACAAACACTCCAAAAGTTTATATCGAACCAAAAAAGAACCCTAGTAGCCACAGCAATCTTGAAAAAAAAGAACAAAGTTGGAGGGATCACATTACCAGATATCAGGTTATACTACAAAGCCACTGTAATCAAAACAGCCTGGTACTGGCACAAGAACAGGTATATAAACCAGTGAAACAGAACGGAGAACCCAGAAATGGACCCAAGGCAATATGCTCAATTAATATTTGACAAAGGGGCAAGAGCATACAGTGGAGTCAAGATAGTCGCTTCAATAAATGGTGTTGGAAAAATTGGACAGCTACTTGAAGAAAAAAATGAAGCTAGACCACCAACTTACACCATATACAAGAATAAGCTCAAAATGGTTAAAAACTTAAATGTAATACGTGAATCCATAAAAATTCTAGCAGAAAATGTAGGCAACAAAATTTCAGACATTATATACAGCAGAATTATCACTGATACAACACCTAAGGTAACAGAAACAAAGAAAAAAATGAACATAGGTAACTACATCAAACTAAAAATCTTCTGCACAGCAAAAGAAACAACCACCAAAATAGAAAGGCAACCCACTCTATGGGAGAGCATAATTGCCAATGATACATCAGATAAGGTGTTAATTTCCAATATATATAGAGTACTCATACAACTCAACAAAAGGAAGACAAAGAACCCAATTTAAAAATGGGCAGAGGATCTAAATGGACACCTCTCCAAAAAGGACATACAAATGGCCAAGAGATAGATGAAAAAATGCTCAATGTCACTAATGATCAGAGAGATGCAAATTAAAACAACTATGAGGTATCACTTCATACTTGTCAGAATGACCACCATCAGCAAATCATCAAACAACAAGTGTTGGCGAGGATGTGGAGAAAAGGGGACTCTAGTACACTGCTGGTGGGAATGCAGACTGGTGCAGCCACTATGGAAAACAATATGGTGTTACCTCAAAAAGTTAAAAATTGAACTTCCATTTGACCCAGTGATCTCACTTCTAGGAATATACCCTAAGAAGCCTGAAACACCAATCAGAAAGAATATATGTACCTCTATGTTCATAGCAGCACTATTTACAATAGCTAAGATCTGCAAACAACCCAAGTGTCCATCAGTAGATGAGTGGATAAAAAAAAACTGTAGTACATGTACACAATGGAATACTATGCAGCTGTAAGAAAGAAAGATCTCTTACCTTTGAGATGACATGGAGGGACCTGGAGAGTATTATGTTAAGTGAAACAAGCCAAGCAGAGAAAGACAAATATCACATGATATCACTGATTTGTGGAATATAATGAACTAAACAAACTGATGAACAAAATTGACCCAGAGACCTAGAGGTAGCGTACAGACTGACAAATCTCAGAAGAAGGGGTTTGGGGGGGGGAAGAGATAAACCACAGAACTTATATGCATGTATGCATAAACAATGGACATAGACAACACAGCTGGGGAGGGGGGAGGGGAGATGGGGAGGAGGGTATCAACGGGAGAAAAAAGGAGAAACATCTGTAACAAAAACAAATTAATTAAAAATAAAATAAAATAAAAAAGAATCAAACCTACATTTCAAAATACCATTTAACAAGGTTTTTAAGATAGCCTTGTAATATTGATATTTCAATGTTACTAGAATAAAATTCTACCCACAGACATGATTGCCAATATAGTGCCTAGAACTGTTCTTTAATATCTCTTATGAGCTAAACACCCCATTACATGGTTTGGGGAATACAATAATTTAACACAATCTTTTATTTTCCTTTTAGATGAATCACCTTTTAGATGAATCAGATACTCATCCAGCCTAAATAACAGGGGTTATGGGACAGACTGCTCATTGCTGTTATAGAGATGGGGACATCCTGAGAAGGCAGGACAGGGAGGGCTCATTCTAGGAAGGGATTTTTGTTATTGATGAATCTAACAGTTTTATTTTCCCTCATTTATTCTACATTTCTTTATTCTGCACATCTTTTTTTTAGTGTTGATGTGGAGATTAATGAAGACTTTAAAATCATTTTTTAAAATGTGTGCTTTCGACTTTTATGCTCCTGTAAAGCAAAGTACCTCTCATTACTGCACACAATTCCAAGGCAGAAATGAAGCATCAGACCATGTTTACACTTAGCAAAATCAGTTCTATATGTGGGTCACTTGTATTTAGTGGCCAACTAACGCCGTCCAGTGACAACCTAGTACTTCATTCGGCATAGTTTACCTAGCAGTGAAAATCAGCAAAAGTATTTAGAGGTTTTTTTTAAACTGTTGCTATATAACTTGACTGCCTCTGTCACTTATCTTTTTTTTTTTCTTAAGAGTGATTTTTATGATGAATTAAGTATTATACAAACATCATGCTCTACTTAACATTACCGTGAATTAAGCATCTGCATGTCTCTGTCATATAGGGGAGTCATCTTACATCAAGTGAGTGCAGAGATTTTTGAGTCGAGTTCTAGGTAGTCCTACTGAGACGTCTTCCTGAGGCTCACGCCCAGTGGCAGGTGTGTTCCCTGCATTTCCTACTTGCTGTCTACACCAGTCTGCGGTCAAAAGAACCCTGATTTTCTGCATGGCTTTCCATCCACTGGCGCCCTTCCTGCTGCGCCCGTGCAAATGCACTCGAGGTCTGTGTTGGCCCATAGGCTGCCCTGATGTAAATTTAAAAGGGGCACTTTAGCCTGGCCGGTGTGGCTCAGTGGATTGAGTGCTGGCCCATGGACTGAGCGGTCCTGGTTGGATTTCTGGTCGGGGCTCCTGCCAGGGGTTGCAGGCTCGATCCCCAGCGGGGGGTGGGGTGGGGGGGGCATGCAGAAGGCAGCCCGTCGATGTTTCTCCCTCACATCAATGTTTCTATCTCTCTGCCTTCCTCTGGCTCTAAAAAATTAATAAAAATATTTTTTAAACAAGTTTTAAAGGGACACTTGACCCAGAACCCCTCTTCCGGGCATCCACCTGCAATGTGTGAAAGTATTTATTCACAACGACGTCTGCACCCGTATGTTCACTGCAGCATCGCTCACGGAGGCACGGCAAGGAGACAACCAGAGTGTTCTTCGCTAGCGGACTGGATAAAGCAGCTCTGGGGCATATACACGGTGGGATTTTACTCAGCCATCAGCAAAGATGAAATCCTGCCATTTGTGACCCATGGATGGACCTTGAGAACATCATGCTAAGCAAAATAGTCAGAAAAAGTTAAGAACCACATAATTTCACTCATATGTGGGATACAAAACTGAAAGCAACAAACAAACAAGAAAAACAAAAACTCTTAGACACAGACACTGTATGGTGGTTACCAGAAGGAAGGGGATGGGGGTGATAGCGGGTAAAGGGGGTCAAATACATGGTGACAGATTTGCTGGGCACACAATGCAATATGCAGATGATGTATCATAGAGCCGTACACTTGAAACCTATATAATCTTCTTTTTCAGGTTTCTCACCGCCTTCGACATGTTTTATTCAAAAGTAGCTGGGCCTCTGACAGGGCTGGAATCAAGGTGTCACAAGGCAAGCCACCGACACTTTTTGACTTATGACTCCTTTTTCCAATCACATTGCCTCTCTTCTCCTATTTCCATGCTCACATCACCTTTCGTGAGGACACCTGTGATTACATTCAGGGGCCCCCCAGAGAGTCCAGAACAATCCCCCTCTGCTCCTCACTCACCTCTGAGTGGCCCCTTCCCCTCAGCAGGTAACGTTTGCAGATTCCAGAGACCAGGGACTGGCTATGACCGGGGCCATCATTCAGCCCACTACACGTGTGACGTGACGAAAAGTCAGGAATTCGAAGTCGGACGGCTTAGGCTCCACTTACAAGTTGTACAAGCAATGTCCACTCTGTCTGCCTCAGTTTCCTCATTTGTTGAATGAGGATAATAATAGTACCTCCCTTGCACAGTTATTGTGGGGATTAAATGAGATAACCTATGTAAAAATCTTAGAACTTGAATTGTACACAAAAAAATCTCAGAACAGTGCCTCAGACATATTGAGGTCTCATGATGATAATTGTTATTCTATTAACAACCTGTGTGTCCCCTAGACAGACAGACAGACAGACACATGCACGCACACACACACACCAGTCTCCTTTCTTTTTTCTCAAAGGGTCTTACCTTGGTTCCAGACCCAAAGGCAGGGGGCTCTGCTCTGAGCCCATGTTGGCTGAGGCATCATATCTGAGATGCTCAGGGTCCTATACTCGTCCCCATGGCAACCGTCCTCAGAGAGTCAGGGCACCTGGTTCAGCCCTTGTCACACCAAACAATAGGTTCTGTTGCCATGGCCATAGGCAACTGAGAGTGAGCTCTTGGACCTGTTCCTGTCCCCACTCACGCTCCTGTGATTGGTCCCAACAGGCTCACTTTGCCCTCCCTGGCCACCCCGTCTGTGTAATAAATCACCCACAGAAATACAGCACCCTTTCTCCCTCCAGTCTCTCTCACGGGACAGAAATGGACCAACAGTCTCCTCAGCTCCCCAGTCACTCGCTCCACCCATGACGGTGACCTGACTGTATCTCTGGGCGACTGTGACCCAGCGGTCATTAAGCAGACACTGCCAAGTTATCGGCTTAAAGAGGCAAAGCTTTTGCCTTCGTGTAAAAACGGAGGCTCTGGCTCTGCTTTCTGAATAAATATTAAAATGTCTCTCCTCACCCTGGCCAGTTTGGCTCAGCGGTTAGAACGTAGGCCTGTGGACCAAAGAGTCACGGGTTCAATTCCAGTCAAGGGCACGTACCTCGGTTGCTGTTCATCCCCGGCCCTGGTTGGGTCATGCGGGAGGCAACCAGTCGATGTTTCTCTCTCTCTCTCTCTCCTTCCCATTTTATCTGAAGATACATGGAAAAATATATGTATATATCTTATCACCGTCACTCCACTCCATTTGGCTTGGAGTGAGGGGCCTGGTCACAGCCACTGCGACAGCTGAGAGGATATTCGATCATTTCACTAAGTGTCTTTCTATTTTCATCCAGTTCTGCAGGCTTTCTACAGCAGTGACCTTACAAATCTAACAGAGACCCAGAAATGCATCACCTTAATTTTAGCCCAATGTAGGACAGAAATCCACCCGTCAGCAGGGTACCTCCGTGGTGTCCAGCATGTTCAATTTGAGACATGGTAGAGGTATGAGCTAACCAAGATGGCCCAAAAGAAAAAAGAAAAAAAAAGGAAAAAGAAAAAAATAAAGACTGCCCAAGACAGCTCCATTTTTGCCTCTTTCCTAAATGATGCTCACAAGACAAGGGAAAAAATTCCTCACGGAACAGACTTCAGTGGCCTTGTTGGAATGTCTCCTTTTTACTTGCAAACTGCCAATACCCCCAAAGTCCCATCGCACCCTGCATTACCCGGCCTGGCCGCACGCTCGTGGCTGTGACGGAAGCGATCAGCGGCCTGCACGGCGGCCTGCGAAACCGGCGAGGACCCGCTCAACCAGGTGCCCTGCGCTCTAATGACGCGTCGCGCTCCGCTCCCGGTCCGGTTTTCCTTCCTGTGCTGGGCTTTAGCAAGACGGCGATGTTTTCCAGCTTTTGCACTTGGGGAGCACTTTTGTGGTATCTGCGTGGGCCTTTGAAAGCTTGCTATTTAGCACAGCAATGTGCAAAGTAATGAAACGTGGTTCTCTGGTGTGCACTGCCGGCTCCTCAGGGCCGTGAGCAAGTGCAAGAATCCATGTACCGCCCTCTGGTCCCAAGCCAGGCAAACAGCTCCCCAGCGTCCTGCCCTGTGCTGAAGGGGCTCTGGGCTCAAGAAAGACTCCTGGAGAGGCCGTCGGAAACCCTCCATGCACACCCTGGGGGTCACACACCGACCCGCAGAGCTGTGGGACATCACCTGTCATTTAATTATCTCTGTTGCTGTGAAATGTCTCAACAGAAAATTACTCCATTAATACTTCTTCCCAGTAGGATTTTAGACTGATGAAGCGGCTGCTCGGGTGGTAGAGCATGTTAATTACGATTTTTTAAAATTTGATTTAAGGTGGTCAAAAACGAGCCGGAGCCTGTTCCTTGTCAACCTATTGGGCCCAGTTTAGTCAGTGCCCAGCTGAAGCCTCTCTCGTGCCTCAATTGTCCAGGGCCAAGTTACAGAAATAAAAATTGAACAAGGCGACTGACTTGAAAAAGAGAGTTAGACCAAAAAAATACTTGAAGGCTCTAAGCACACATGGTCTGAGGATTACTAGCTTAACCTGTCATTGGAGATGAGAAAAATATTGGGAAGAGGGGGAAAAGCTAAAATTATTTACAGCTGAACAGGCAATAAAAATAAAACCAAACCTCTGCAATATATATTTATACATGTCTTGACCTACCTAATTAATCCCTAGTGCAGTGTCTAGCACAATATTGTGGCACATGAATTTGTTTCTCTGAATTAAAAGATGGGAATGATCACCCAGAATGATGAAAAACAGGCCTCAGAGAGCATGTGCATTAAAATGAGGGGTAGAGATACATACATGCCCAACAGTAACGCAGTGATTGAGAGCAGGACCAAATGTATGGATAAAATGTTAACAAGGTATAATCCAAGGAGATCAACTCTTTCATTCTTTTGTTTGATGAACTAACACTCACTGAGCACCTACTCTGGTTCTGGTACTGTTTTAGGATTCATGAATACAGTTATGAAGATGACAGGTAGGTACTAAACCTAATAGAATTTGTGTGTGTGTGTGTGTGTGTGTGTGTGTGACAGAGAGAGAGAGGGAAGCAGGGTGGGTGAATGGAGAGTGGCAGGCAATACAAATAAATAACTAAAGTAACCCAGGGGGAAAAAATCACATAATTATAAGAGTTCCATAGTAGACTGAATGGTAGCCTCTCAAAAGATATGTCCAGATCGTAACCCCTAGAACCTATAAATAAGACCTTATTTGGAAAAACGTTCTTTGCAGATGCCATTAAGTTAATGACCTGGAAATGAGATCATCCTGGATTATCCAAGTGAGCCCTAAATCCAATGCAAGTGTCCCAGGAAGAGACAGAGAGTGGCGTGAAGAGGGAGGCGGAGCTTGGAGTTTCGCAGCCACAGCCGGAAGCAGTCAGAGTCAGGGAACCAACCATTCCCCACGTGGGCCTCCAGGGGGAGTTTGGCCCCACCAACACCTTGACTTTGGACCTCTGGCCTCCAGAACTATCAGAGATGACCTTCTGTTGTTTTAGGCCACGATGTTTGTGGTCATCTGTTACAACAGCTTGAGGAAACAAATACAAACTCTCAAGAAAGCAAAGCAAGACTGTTGGAGGCCAGGTGCTGTAAGGTCCCACGTTTTCAAAAATGTATTCTTTGCAAGGAAGAGGTGACAGAAGTCATATCCAAGGTCCTCCTCACAAGGACCCTCGCCTGCCTCTCTCCACCCTAAAGAAGTCTCCCCGTCCCCGAAGCGGAGTATCAGGGGGAAGATACCTGATCGGCCGAGTCTGCATCTCATGCCCAAGTCAGGAGAGGTGCGGATGGGTCGTGTTACTTTAAAAATATTTCTTTTGTCCTTTCTCAGGGTGAAACAGGAGGGGGGGGAAAGAGCTTGGACGACCCCACAGTGACTCAATTGTGTCCCAATAGTGCCCTCAAGGGAAATATTTACACTCCTCATTAAAAAGTCCTGCTGAAATTCAGTCACACTTAGTTTTGCAACTTAGAGCAAAGTAAGAGAAAATTCCAAGATGCAAATATTATCCCGTGAGAAGGATATAAAAGGACTATGACTGAGAGCGGATGTTAACTTCAATCAACCATGGTCGGTGCCTGCGGGAATTCAGACACCCCTGTGATGAGAACAGCGTCATTCCTGCTGTGACCATCCCGTGTGGCTTCGCCTCTTAAAGACAAAGCTAGATCCTTCGACGGGAGGCTCCCTGGCTGAGGCTCCGGGGGCCTGGACAAGCTCCCAAAGGTGAGGTAAGAGATGCAGGGCCCGGCTGTCCCCATCCTTGGGGTCCGGCCCTCTGGACAAGCTTGTGGGATGGACGGGGGAGGCTGGACCGTGGGAGAGAGGTGCAGAGAGCAGCGCAGCAGGGACGGGAGAGGAGAGGGCAGGGGGACACGACAGGGATGGTGGAGATGAGGAGGGAGCCCTGCCAGCTCGGACAGGTCTCCAGTCAACAGGCGACGGAGGAAAACTTACCCCTGAGAAATGGAGAAAAGGCTGCTGAAGGGGCTGATGGGAGGAGACCCAGTGCTCAGGACAGACCAAATGCTGGTTCATCCCTGCTGCGGAACGAATGTTTGTCTCCCCAAACTCATCTGCTGAAGCCTTAACTAAAGCTCAGCGTGATGGTATTTGGAGGTGGAGGCTTTGGAAGGTAATTAGGTCATAAGGGTGGAACCCTTGTGAGTGTGATTAGTGCCCTTGGAAGGGACAACAGAGTTCTCTCTCTCTCTCTCCTCTCTCTCTCTCTCTCTCTCTTTCTCTCTCTCCCCCTCTCCCTCTCTCCCTCTCTATCTCTCTCTCTCCCTCTCTCTCCCTCTCTCTCTCCCCCTCTCCCTCTCTCTCTCTCTCTCTCTCTCTCTCTCTCTCTCTCCATCTCCCTCTCTCTCTCTCTGCCATCTGAAGACACAGCAAGACGGCGGTGTTCACGAGACAGGAAGAGAGCTCTCACCAGGACCCGCACGTTAGCACCTTGATCTTGGGCCCCCGGCGCTCAGAACTGTGAGCAGTGTCTGCCGTTGGATCTGCTTCCCGTTGCTATGGCAGCCCCAGCTGACGGGGACAGTCTCTCACCTGCGGCATCTAGAAAACAGGCCCCTCTGTGCCCCACCCCTCGCTGCACGTCCACTGAACAGATATTTGTAAAAGCACCTACTCTGTTCTTGGCACTGGGCTAAGGGCGGCTCCAATAGGGTGTCATCTGGTCAGGCCTCCTGTGACAGGCATTTCAACCTGATTCCTAGGCGACAAGAAGCAGCCACCAGAGCTGGTCTGCGGCAGACCGAACACGCGGGACGTGCAGAAAGGAAGCCAGAGTGATGTGCCAGGCACACAGTGTGGAGGTGGTGTGGGCACAGGCCGAAGCTGAGCTCTCCCGCCTTCACCCCACTTTGGTGGGCAGGGTGGAAGAATGGTTAGGGACACCGGCTGCAGCCAGGCAGCCCGGATTCTAAGCCCAACCATGACACTTACTCATTGTTCAGTTTTGGTTAGGCTCTTGACCGCCCTGTGCCTCTGTTTTCTCATCTGTGAAATGGGGCTGGTCATAGCCGCTACCTCACAGGATTGATGTAAATATTTAAATACACACAGGAGCACCTGGCACGTAGCAGGTGCTGCCCAGGTCAGCCAGCAGCAGCAGCTCGGATTTAGTAATACTATCCCTCTTCAGAATTATTACCCTTGAAAGAAACATCTCTGGTCAAAGTGGAATTTGTGAAGACAATGCGTTTCTTCTCATGCTAAGCAGAAACCTCATCAAGATTCTCTGGAATAAGTAGACTTTTAAAATAATATATTTGAAAAAATCATTTAATCGGGTTAAGTTCTTAATATAAATCCTAATCGTGTGCTCACTGGAGCCATAATGTCTTTTGTTTGGCTATCGCATACCACAGCCAATCTTTAAAACTGTTCCAGAACCATCTCAGACCTCAAAGAAAGGGTTAGCAGGAGTGAAAGGAGAGAGTGTGAGGGGAGGTCAGCTTGTTTCTACGTGACGTGGGCTTAGTGCCCCCAGAGCAGAATCCTGGGGAGACCCAGAGGCTGGGGAGAATTCCTCGGAGAAGGGTCTCTCTTCCTCGTTCTCCAGAGCTTCCCAAGGGGCTGGTTCAGAAGGTGCAGCTACCGTCAGCCCCTTGAGGAATCTTGGAAGAGGCTGAAAGACGAAGCGTTTTAAAACAGATGAAAGAATGAAGAAAGAGTTCACACACACACACACACACACACACACACACACACACACGGAGGGAAGAAAAGGGGGGAGGAATGGAGAGAGAAGGAAAAGGGAGAAAAGCCCCAACATGAGGGCTTAGAAGATGCAAGAAAGGCAGACAGGACTATTTCAGGAATCTCCTTTTTTATAACATGGAGATGAAATTTAGGAGGTTCTCATCAACAGAAAATGGGGTGTGTGCTTGTGGTTCCACTGCCTTCCCTTCTGCTCCCCTTTCCCTTTCTCACCTTCCTCTGGGAGAGAAGTAGGGTCTCCCCTCTCCCCACACTGGTACCCATTCCTGTCTGTGCCATCAGCATCTCTGAGCCTACCTGGATAGAGCGAGAAGATTATTGGGGGAGTGGTGGAGGGACCAGGACCCCTGGACAAAGCCTCATCAGAGCAAAGGGCAGATGGGGGTGCAGCTCAGGTGCTGGTCCCTTCCTAAGTCAAGGTGTGTGCACCCCAAGTCCCCTGCTCTACTTTCCCCAACCAATAAATGCCATCACAAGTCTGCAGATGTTACCATTTTCGTGAATGTTTAGCAATGTCCAAATAATGTTTGCAAAAAAGTGTGAAACACAGTAACAAGGTTAAAAATAGCTAAGCAACTGCAATGCAACCCTTATAAGGGACAATAAAATAATCTGATCAGCAGGAGTCCCACAGATTTAAAAAGTGATACCTTTTACTTTTTAGGGAATACAGTATCATTATAGTTAAGAGTCTGACTAATATGATAAAATGGATTACATTAGTATATAGTTAACCCCTTTCATATAATCTCTTTGGAGCTTTAGAATTTACTTGAATCTTATCTATAATTCTCCTCTTTGACAGATGAAAATAAATGGCACACACACTAAAAATCTTAGATTTCTTTTATTCATAATGATTGCATCACTGTATTTTTTATTGTATCATTGATTTTACTAAAACTTGTTTTTAAAAAAATCCTTCCTTTCCATGACATTTAAAAAATGTGGGTCTGAAGGACCATGTGCTAATACTACCTTGCATATTTATGATGCTTGGCAACATCCAAACATTTTTGTATGCGTGGTCTTCATTCTTCTAACAATCTTTATTTACAGTAGATAAGGCAGCAGAGGATCAAAGAGGCTGACAGCCCAAGGTCACACAGATAGTACATTTTAAAGCTTGATCCAAACTCAGGGCCTCTTCCACCTTGCCCACTGGTGTTCCCATCTAAGACGCTGTACATTGGATTCCTGTGTTCAGTAGGATAGAGCAGGTGATATTTTAAGAGTCAATTTTAAAAGGTGTTCATTCAAAGTTTTTAATATTCTCATGATTTCCATGCACTTAGACTCTTACTCATGTAATCATGTTAAAGAAGTTCAGGTAACCCGTTCAAGGTGGGAAAGAAATGACAGAACAACCCCCTGCTGGGCTTTTCAAAGCAGCTCAATTGTTCAACTTAAATAAGACTTTCGTTTTTAAAACACTGTTATAGAAAATCATACCAAAATTAAGTTCTTCATTCCACTTTCTAAGATTTAGATTCAAAGGGAGAGAAAGAAAATGAGAATAAGAATATATTGATGTTGTAAAGACTGAAAAAAACATCAATGGAGAAGTCGTGTATTTGCCCATTAGCAGCTGTTATTTGTTTCTACCCTAAGTTGGGCAGAGCACCCCAAACTCAGCCCAGTCTTGCTGCCATAAGATCTGTCCTTAGGCCTGAACACACCCTTCTACCCAGTTGGGGGTACTAAGTAACCAGGTCTCCAAAAGATCCAGCTAAATCAGCATTTGTAGTCTTACGTAACATCTGTCTTGGAGAAGGAATTTCATAGAGTAGAATAACTTTATCAAGCTGTGGTACATATATACAATGGAATATTACTCGGCCATAAAAAAAATGATATCTTACCATTTGCAACAACATGGATAGACCTAGAGGGTATTATGCTATGTGAAATAAGTCAGTCAGAGAAAGACAAATGCTATATGATTTCACTTATTTGTGAATCTAAAGGACAATATAAATAAAACAGAAACAGACTCATAGACACAGAATAAACTGGTGTTTGCCAGAGGGTTGGAGGTTTAGAAATTGGGTGAAAAGGTAAAGAGATCACGAAGTACACATTGGTAGTTAAATATAGTCACGGGGATATAAAGTACAGCAGAAGGAATATAGTTGATAATATTGTAATAACTATGTATGTGCCAGGTGGGTACTGGAAATACTGGGGGAAACGCCTTGTAAAGTATGTGATTGTCTAACCACTATGTTGTATACCTGAAACTAATACAAAATAATACTGAATGTAAACTGAATTGAAAAATAAAATACAAATATATATAATAATAAAAGAATAACCTTATCAATGAATTGAAACACATGGACCTCAGACTTCTTTTAATGTGGGTATAGACCCAACCAAAAAAAATGCAGTATATGAGCAATTGAAAATTTGTCTATTTTGATTATAACTGCCTTACGCCCAGTCTCCATCCGCCGGTTGGGAATGATGGCCACAGCCTTGTGCAGCAAATGTGAGAATTAATTGAGGGAAAAGTCCCAGAGGAATAAGTCTGGACTTCAATATATTCTCGAGTTGATAGAATGGATTCATCATAATGGGGAAACCATAACCACTTTCAGTTTGGAGGCCACAGAATATATGTGCACCACATATCAACGTCTTATTCAAACTTGTGTGCCCAGTAAATAGTTGTTGAATGAATGAATGAATGAATGAATATTGCAGAGGAATTTAGAAATTCAGACATGGCCAAATGAACCCAAGTCCTGCTCCAATAACCCAACCAATGCAGTCTTCCTCCCTGCTCTGCGATCTCGAATCATCCAATCATGTCGCATTCCTCTCTGGTTCAGAACGTGAACCTCTGGTCCCGCTGGAGCAGTGCCGAAATAAAACGAGAAATGAAGGAGCAAGAAAACCCTACAGCCTAGCTTTCATTTTTAACCTGATTTTAATTTTTTTGGCTTCTGGTGTTTCTGCTCATTAAACAAGAAAAAAATTAATGATTTCTAATTTTCAAAACACTTTGCATGGTAACTCATTCCAGATGCAGAAAACTTTAAAGGCAAATCACTGGAGGGTATGTGGTGAACAGGGCCTACTTACAAAAAGAGGTCACACAAAAATTAAAAAACATTAAAGAATAAATAGTCCGTGCTGTCCAGGGAGATGAGCTATGCAACCCCAGTAAAAATTGAAACCAAATTGCATCCACTAATCAACATTGCATAACACATTCAGCTCATTTGCATACAATGCAATTATCCTGGTAGGTGCTGAACTCAACACTCCCTGCTGGGTTAGTGTGTCTCCAGGGACACCAGGTGTGGGCCTTCGTTGGCTGTGTTGCTTTATGACCATGACAATAGCGGCAAATAAACAACCATGTACAGCACCATTGAACATTGGAAATAAAAGCAACGAAGACCTGTACCCGGCTAGCATCCAGGCCCCCTCAGATGAACAAGAAACAGTGCGCCATCTCTAGGGCGTTGTATTTGATCCTGTGTTTAGAAAACCACATTGGTTTTACACTATATAAAGAATTCTTCTTCTCCTCCTTCTTTTGCTTCACCCTGAACTGGCAGATGAAGGGGACACTTCGAGATTACCTTCCTTGCACCAAGGTCCCTTTGGCCAGCAAGTGACAAAGGATGGATGCTTGCCTTCAAGATTCTGTTGTTTTTGGAGGCGACTGCCCCTAAAGAGGAGGCTGGCGGTGGCCGGTGGGTCTGCAGATCCCTCGGGAATCTGCTCAGAAAAGATCGCCTGGGTTCAGAGTTGACCACGGGGCACCCTGTGTCAACATTGGTCTCTGCCTCCAGCTTCTCAAAGCTGTTTTCCCGACTGAAGACCTTCCTTCTGGCCCCGGGTTCGAGGTGGGGAGAGCACAGAGGCAGCTGGGCATCCGTGGCTGGGCTGCTGGCCTGGGATGAGCAGCCAGGGCTTCGCCATGAGGTGCCCGAGGCTGGGCTCCCGCTGGGCTCGGGGAGTTCCAGAGAAGCCACCTTGAACCGCCTGCCCCGGCTCCTTCGCCTTCTCACCTCCAGGCTCCTCCTGCTGGGGACGGAGGTCACCCTGGAGCCCGGGGGAAGGGTGTCAGCTCCGGAGGTGCCATTCGGAGAGGAGAGCTCGCCGGTCCTGACACCAGGTCCTGGACTCGATGGGATCTGTCAGGCAAAGAAAAGATGAACAAACATAAGCGATGTTTCCTGGTCGCTAGGAGCGAGAACAGACTGCGTTCTATCCACCCTCTCGCTCCAGGCCATGCCCGGGGCCGGCAAGCTGGGCGGACTGGACAGCAGCGACGAGCACGCTCCTTCAAGGGGCCGAGCTGCCCTGATGGTCTCTGGAGGCTCTTCTGACATCACAGCAACCTTTGTGTCTGATCCACTCGAGTCTTTCTGGAAATGGAAACCGGCGTGGTTATTTCCATATTCAGAAATCATTCAGGGTTGGGATTAGATTGCGGAAGGTGGTGGAGGAATTCCATACTTTTTTTTTTTTTTTTTAACTCATTTGGGCAAATACCAACAAGTACTACTGCTGGATATTTGCTAAGAGTATGTTTACTTTTGCACAAAAGTGTCAAACTACCTTCTAAAGTGACCGCACTATTTCGCATTCCTACCAGCAATGGATGCGAGTTTCGCTTACACCTCACCTTCACCGGCGCTTGGTGTTGATGGTTTATTTTTAGGGTTCACTTTCCAATTTATGTTTCAACTCATGGTAGGAAACATTAACAAATGTTAACTTCCGAGACCCAATTTCCAACAGCTAAACAATAAATGTGTTTGTGATATTCGAAGAAAAGCTACTCAGTTTGCCAGTAGAAAATGGGAAAATCCATACGTTTGTGTCTTGGGGAGTTTACTTAATTCTCTAACAACATGAACAGAAAGAGAAGCCTCGATGACTTGTCCTCTTCCCCTAAGTCGATCTCAGATCAGAACAAAATTGGTCCTGAAGTCACAGCCAGGAAGTGCCTACCTGAGGCCGAACAGGGGACAGCGGGCCCTGAGCCAGCCCGGCGCCTCCCTCCTCTCAACTCTGCTCCCTCGGTCCCTGGCCCGTCCACTGGCTCCGTCACCTTCAAATGCTCCGAAAGGCTCAACTTAAACCTGACATTGTCAGGCCACCACCCACACTTCAGCTCCAGCACTCAGGTCCCCCATTACACCTGCTCCTAAACATCAACACCTCCTCTCTCTCTCCTCACCCCTCTATCGTCACTGCTTTCCACAGTCAACTTGAGTCTGAAGACCACTCCAACCATCTCCTTCCACCTCCAAATTCTCCAGCTGCTCCCTTTCTCACACCATCCCCCAAAACCTCCCAACCCTCGATCGTCTACCTGCCCACGTTTTCTGGATTTGTGCCCGGACAGCTGAAGGCAAGCTCACCAGTGCTCAGACTGGAGCCCCACGAGGTGTGGTTTCCAACTCCGTGTGGGCTGCCTGCCAGTCCTCCTGCCTCGTTAGCCACCTCTCCCCACTCACCGTGACCGTCATTTCCAACCTCGAAACTGTCCTCAAGCAGTGGCACAACCTAGCCCCCTCTCTCATCAGGTGGTCTCACCATCTCGACTACAGAACAACGCTCTCAGTTCCCTACCACTGCAACGTTACCCGTGCTCTCCTCAACAGAAGCGGCCAGTACTGCCTCCTCTGTGCAGTGAATCATCAAATTTTGTCTTCCTGGGGACCCACCCTATCAATTTTTCATTTTCTCCTACTTTATTATTTTGTTTCTTCAACCAATCTCTTTCCCATAGATGATTGATGATAGATAGATAGATAGATAGATAGATAGATAGATAGATGATAGATAGATAGATGATAGATAGATAGATAGATAGATAGATAGATAGATAGATAGATAGATAGATAGATGATAGATAGATGATAGATGATAGATAGATAGATAGATAGATGATAGATAGATAGATAGATAGATAGATGATAGATGATAGATAGATAGATAGATGATAGATAGATAGATAGATAGATGATAGATAGATAGATGATAGATAGATAGATAGATAGATAGATAGATAGATGATAGATGATGATAGATGATAGATAGATAGATAGATAGATAGATGATAGATAGATAGATGATAGATAGATAGATAGATAGATAGATAGATGATAGATGATGATAGATGATGATAGATGATAGATAGATAGATAGATAGATAGATAGATAGATGATAGATAGATGATAGATGATAGATAGATAGATAGATAGATAGATAGATAGATAGAAGATAGATAGATAGATAGATAGATAGATGATAGATAGATAGATAGATAGATAGATAGATAGATAGATAGATAGATATGATAGATAGATGATAGATAGATAGATAGATAGATAGAAGATAGATAGATGATAGACTAGATAGATAGATAGCTAGATAGATAGATGATAGATCGATAGATAAGATAGATAGATCGATAGAAGATAGATAGATGATAGATAGATAGATAGATAGATAGATAGATAGATAGATAGATAGATAGATAGATAGATGATAGATGATAGATAGATAGATAGATGATAGATAGATAGATAGATAGATAGATAGATAGATAGATAGATAGATGATAGATAGATAGATGATGATAGATAGATAGATAGATGATAGAAGATAGATAGATAGATAGATAGATGATAGATGATGATAGATGATAGATAGATAGATAGATAGATAGATAGATAGATGATAGATAGATAGATAGATAGATAGATAGATGATAGATAGATGATAGATAGATAGATAGATAGATAGATAGATAGATAGATAGATGATAAATAGATCCTTGCCAAAAGCAATGAAAGCTGCTTAAGTCTATCTTGAAAAACACATTCCTTCAACCCTCCTCCTGCCACTCAAACTATCTCCTCTCCTTCACAGTCAAACCTCTTTATAAAATTTGTCCACATTCATTTTTCCCACTAACCCTCCCCTGTTTCCCTCCTACCACTCCCCTGAAATTGCTCTGGCCAGGATCACCTACAATCAACCTCCTTACTAATTTTCACTTGCGCTCTGGTAGAATTTTACAAGGCTGACCTTTCTCTTTACATTTGATGACTCCTTCTCCTTAAGCTTCTATGTCAAACCAATCTTCTGGATTTTCTCCTTCCTGTCCATCCACCCCTTCTCGGTGCTCACTGAAGGAGCCTCTTCCCCTGTGAGCTCCTAGTTCTTCAGTGCTACCTTGGGCCCCTTCGCGTCTCTCCACACTCTCCCTCAGCAGACTCACTGACACCCATGCCTTCATTATCATTTAAGTGGCGAAGGCTCCCAAAAACATAGCTGCAGCTCAAATCTGTCTCGCAAGCTTCATACTCATCTACCCAACTGTCTTACTGTCTTCAAGGCCCAGCCTCTCAAATGCAACCTTTCCAAAAGTGAACTCATCTCCCTCCTCACCCTCAGTCTGTCCCACTCACTCTTTGTCTTGTTTTAGGCAATGGCATCGTTAGCCCCTTCTTACCCAAGCAAGGGCGTCATCTTCCCCTCTCTATCCCTGACGTCCCCATTTCCATGGACTCTGCCCCCCAAAGCTCTCTCAGGTCTTCTTTTCTCTCCATGTCCCCTGCCATGAACCCTGAGGCAGGCCGTTACCATCCCTCGTCTGAATTGCTGCACCAACTGTTCTCACCGCCTTCCAGGCCATTCTCCACTCCACCACCAAAAGAGCTTGAAAACAGTTGCGATCGTGTTACCTTCCTGCTTCAGTGGCTTCCTACTTTTCTTGAGATAAAATCTCAGCACGTCGGGGGGGCCTACCACACTCACCACGGTCTGTCCCTTCTTACTCCAGCCTGATCATTCACCACTTCCTCCCTTTCAAGCTCCACTTATCAAAACTGCATTCCTTTCCACTCATTAGACATTGTTCTTTCCTAATGCCAAGGTTTGTGAATATTTTTTCCTTTGTCTGGGATATGTCTCCTCTAACCCTTTCTCTAAAAACCCCTACTTACTGTCAAGGCCAAGCTTACACCTCATTTTCTCTTGGACGCCTTCTTGATATCACTGAATCTGAGTTAGATGCCCCTAAATACTGGCCCTACCATTTATTACTTGTGGGACTTGAAACGGGTGACTTAATCTTCGTATGACTTCGTTTCCTCACCTACAAAAGTAGATAATTATGTATCAATGTCACAGGGTTTCTGAGAGGATTAAGTGATAAAAGTGCCTAGGACATAAGAGTACTAAATGTGAGTTGGTTATTTTCATCTTTTTTTTTTTTTTTATCCTCACTTGAGGACATTTTTCCATTTTTTGTTCAGAGCAGGAGGGAGAGAGAGGAAGAGCGAGAGAGAGAGAGAGAGAGAAACATCGATGTGAAAGGAACATATCGAGTGGCTGCCACCCACACGACCAACCAGGGCCGGGGACAAACTGCAACCGAGGTACATGCCCTTAGCGGGAACCGAACCCTGGTCTCTCTGTACCGCAGGCGGACGCTCCAACCGCTGAGCGAAACCGGCCAGGGCTCATCTTAAATAATATTATTGCTACCTCTCCTAGCAGCTTGTACTTTCCATCTATACCACACTGTTTTGCCCTTGCCTGCTTACTTCTGATTTTCCTCTAGACTTGGACATCTGGAGGAGAGGGATTGTATATACCTTCATCACTGTATTTGCAGGACTTGGCACAGTGCCTAACACATGATAAACAATCACCAGACATCTTTTGGGTAAATAAATAAAGCTTAATCTCTAAAAATATAAATGTTTTCACATAGGAATGTAGAGTCTTTAAATTAGGCCCCTGATAATTTGAAATCAGGTATCTATAAAGTCCAATTGAGAAAAATTAAAATTGATTTAATCACATGGCTGGCCAATTTTGCAATCGTTTTAGGAAAAGGAAATGTCAACTTCTCTCTTTTTAAGAGAAGAGAAACTCCTTAGACCATATGGCAAAAGTGAGTTCAACATTGTTATTTGTTAAATGTTTTTATTGATTTTTTTTAGAGAGAAAGGAAGGGAAAGAGAGATGGAAACATCAATGTAAAAGAGAAGCATCAATCAGTTGCCTCCTGCACACCCCCTACTGGGGTTTGAACTCTCAACCCAGGCATGTGCCCTGACTGGGAATCGAACTGGGACCTCTCAATCCATAGGATGATGCTCAGTCCACTGAGCCATACTCATCTGGCAACATTATTAATATAGCAATGCAGATGTGTGCAGCTGAAATAAAAAATGTTTAGAAGAAACAATATTGAGTGATTGAGAAAAATCCCTTGAGGGAGAATAAAGCGTCTCCAGACAAAAATAAATAAACTGAACTGCATTTGTAGAAATTCTGATCATTTAGAGACCATCTTTCTAAGAAACACTTGTAAAATGTTACAAATGGAGAGCTAGGTTTTTTCAAGTCTCAGGGAGCAGCACAACTATCTTGATGCACAGGAAGATCTTTTGCCACTCAATTGTCTCTAAACACTTTAGAAACAAGAAAATATATATATATCACTGGAAAATTATTAAGCTATTAAGGGGCAGACTGGCACTATAAAGGGACAATAATATTGTCTCTTATTAAATGTGATTCCAAGAGAGAGCAAAAAAAAGGTTTCTCCTAACGGAGAAAAAAAATGGCATGGAAATATGTTATATAGATAGTAAGCAAACCCCAGTGACAGGCTCACCTCCTTAGAAGTTGAAACCAGTTTCTTTCAATGAACTGATCTTTTGAAAAGATTAATCAAAACCACTGATATGAACCTGCCAGTCTATAGCAGCAGCCTTCGGAGAAAATGCCCACAAGAATCCTTTCAAGGCAACATAAACCAAAGTATTAAGAGAGAGAGTGTAGAAATAGGTGTGTGAGTGTGTGAATGTGAGTATGTGAGTGTGTGTGTGAGTGTGTGTGTGAGTGTGTGTGTGTGTGTTCAGCAGTGTGGAGTACATTAGGGACAGGGATGAAGACCGGAAAGGAAATGAGTGATACAAAGAGAGAGCGACAGAGTCCGAGTGAGTACAGCCGAGAGACTCGGAAATGAGAAAGAAGACTTCAGGAATGCTCTAGAAGAAGCAAATGAATGACTAACTTCATGGAACATAAAGATGCACTTAACTACATGTCTGTTGATAAAATGAAGAGAAACAGACGCTTGTTTACATCTAACTAGCTTCTGGATTCTATACCTTTTCTGAAGAGATAAGCTCATTTCCTGAGAGCAAGCGGTCAGTCAACAATGTTTCAGAAGCAGCTGTCGGTCCACAGAGTCTGAACTTTCTTATCTGTCAGATGAGGGGATTTGACTAGATCAGCGGCGACTCTCAACGTCACTACACGTTACATATTAGAATCATCAAGGAGCTTTTTAAAAAGTGCTCAGGCCTGGGCACCCCCAGAGATGCCCATCTGACTGGCGAGGGCATTTTTAAAAGCTCTCCAGTGATGCTGATGAGTCTGCGGAGAAGGCACACAGTAAATCATCTCCTGGTCCCACCCCGAATGTCAAATCGAACCATGCCACGTGCGCCTACACCATCAGAGAGGAAACAGGAGTACCTGAAGCAGGATCTTGTTGCCATCGTAGTCCTGCGTTTGCCACCTGCTGCGGCTGATGGGGACGCACGGATGGGGTAGGAGAGGCACCAGCTGGCCAATCTCCTGAACCTTGAACTGCAGCACCGAAGACTCTTTGGGGTCCACCGACATGCCGAGGGGCAGCTGCTTCAAGGAGAGCTGCAGGGTGAAGTTCTCAGTGGCATAGAGCACGAACACACAGAAGTTGCTCTTCTGCGAGGTGGCTTCTCTCTGCAGGATCATCTCGTACAGGCTGATGGCGTCTTCGTAGTTATCGAAGGTGCAGTAGAGCATCACTCTCAGGATCTCGGTGCCCCAGTGCACCTGCCTCACGCCCCAGACGGGCATGTGACTGTCCAGACTGTAGAAGTCCTGACCCGCAAGCACGTGGGGACACGGGCTTCCCTGCACGCCCAGGGCAGGATGGCACTGCCAGGGCCACTGCCGCAGGGAGTCAAGGACTCGCAACAGCCGCTCCTGTCCGAGGCTTTCGTGCAGGAAGAGCAGAACGGACATCCCTGGGAACCGGGACCGCTTGGGGTGCCACTTGTCATAGTTTCTCACTGGACTGACCCGCTCTGTCACCATAAAGAGACGGACCTCAGGGCAAATGTCAACCAGGAGCTGGTCCAGAGCTTGTTGCAGAAGGGCACCGTGCCCAGAGTTGGCAAGGAGGTGGACAGTCATGGCCAGAGGCTCTTGGGTCTTGTCCATGCTGGATTGCTTGAGGGTGACACCGTGGGGGGGGTGTCCCGGCTTCGGAAGTGAAGGGAGAAGGCTGCAGCCCACCGGGACTCGTCCAGCTACCTCAGAGCAAAGCTCTTACCGCGGTCCTGGCTGCTGGTGCTCCCACGGTGAGACAATCTGCACAAATCCCGGCACGACAGCCGCCTCCACGCCACACAGCAGCCGTGGGTGATGTCATGCAGCCCTTGCATAATGGAGCTGCCTGTGTCTGGCCTTCTCAGGCACTCCCCAGGGTTTCTGTTTGACCTAAAAACCTGTAATCCGGAGAAACACCCGACCGGGCGGTGCTTGCAGACACCCGGGGAAGGAAGTGGCCGGCAGAAAGGAACCTAAATCCCTCTGTTGGGCTGATAGCAATCTGTGTGGTTGAAAAGACATCCATTTTATGGAGCCACAGGGGCTCTGATTTCCTCCCCGCAGCTATCTCTCGTGCTCACAGTAGCCTGCCAGGCCACCCGAACACAATGACCGCGTCCAAACAATTCTGAAACTTGGCCCCCTGCCAGAGTTTTTTCCCTTTGTTTTTTTCTTTTTGTTTGTTTTTTTGTTTTCGAACAATTGATGCTAGGGCATGGAAGACAAGATGTTTCATCTAAATAAGGCTAACTATTCACCGAAAGTGATTGGCACTACTGCAATGTCTGAGCGAAACTTAGTCTCCCTCTAGTCATGCCAATTCTTTAGGAAGAAGGAGCTTGCCAATGTCTCTAATAATAATATTTTATATCTATTATGGATCGACTAAGCACCAGTCACAAACTGTTTTAAAACTACATACATTGATTTAACCCTCCGGCAAACCTATGAAGAAGAGACCATTATGCCCACATTACAGGTGAAGAAATCGAGGCACAGAAAAGTTAAGTAACTTGCCTGAGGTCTCACAACTAAAAATTGAAAGAGGGAGGATTTGAACCTCGGAACTGAGGGGTGGGTCCCTTTGTGACCGAGAGAGGAGCACCTCTCTGGAAGCTGGAAGTCCTGGCCTGGATTTTTTTCCTAAGGACAAGGACAGGAAACCAAAGCCAGCTCTAGCTGAGGACAGTCAGAGCCCAGATACTCTGTGTGCTGTTGAATCTTAAAATGAATGATCTTCCACAAGAACACCCAAGATTTAAATATAACAGCCACTCTACTGTTCTCTAAATTTCCATTTGGAAATAATTTCCTACTCTGATAGCTGTTCTCTAGAAAGGTATGGACGAGCACACTTTTCTGAACATAATTTTTTAATTAAGCAATTTATTGCCCTGGCCAGTTTGGCTCAGCGGTTAGAGCGTCGGCCTGCAGACCAATGAGTCGCAGGTTCGATTCTGGTCAAGGGCAAGTACCTTGGTTACGGTTTTTTCCGGACTTGATTGACCTCATGCGGGAGGCAACTAGTCAATGTGTATTTCTCACGTCAATGTTTCTCTCTCTCTCTGTCTCTTCCTCTCTCTCCCTCCCACTCTATGTGAACAAAAATGGAAAAATATTCTCGGGTGAAGATTAAAGAAAAAAAAGAAGAAGCAATTTATTAACGCTTGTAATGGAACACATTGAAACAATTTTTCCTAAATTAAAAAGCACTTCTGTGATGAATAATATAACCTTTTATTTTATTTATGTAAATTCCTTTAATAGTATAATACTAAACTTAACATCAAATGTTATCCATAGAAAGGAATTATTTCCATTCAGATTTTCTTTCTAAAACTAATCTGCACTTCTAATCGTTTGTTTTGGAAGCCCTATGCTTTTGCATTGGAAAATCATTAGAGGTTTTTGCTACAGCATTATAGTCCCCAAGCTTTTTAAGAAACACTTCATGTTGCGGATTGTATGGGAAGGCAACAGCTTCCTCACGCGCTCTGGGGTGACCCCCTCTCTGCCCTGTCCCTGCACTCACGGAGCGGCCGGCTCAGGCACTGTCACCCTGAGACACGGCTTCCGAAACAGCCATCACAGTTCTGGGAACAACGAAGATTCGAGGGGAAAAGCTGTGCCCGGGCCCTTTCTGCAGGGCACGTGCCTAAGCCCTTGTACAGGAACAGCCGTTGCTTCTGGATGCTGTTCTGTCTTCCATCCGGTGCGAAAACACGCTTTTCCTCACGAGGTTGTCGTTTCTGTCAGGATTAAAGAGATTTCCTTAATCCAAGGGCAGGCAAAGTGCCAAGAAATGGGTAGGGGGCAGGGGGCAGGGGGGCAGGGGGTACCCCCAGTCCCATTTCTGAAGGGCGGACTCTGCTATTACTTCTCCAGGAACAACCTGAAACATTGACCCCCCCAGAGTAGCTGCTCCAGCCCCTCCCCCTCCACCCACCACAAGCCCAGATTCTCAGCTGTGGTTCGGGGACCCTCTGGCTCTGAAAGCCGCCTGTGTGGGAGACACGAAAATCCGACGGCAGGTCATCAGCGCTGACTCCCGTGCCCGGTCAGCTGACGCTCAATCCCCTACCTTATTTTTCCTAAACTCAGCTAGGATGCCCGGGTATCTGTGAGTCACCCTCCTGGATGGCAGGTGGTTGGTCACCTCCTCCAGCCAAGTGGAGGAGCTGGGGACCGGCGGCATAGGAAAGCTAAGGGACAGGCTAGTCGGGAGGGTTTGCTGGGCCCGTGGACATCCGCAGGGGCTTGTCCCTGCTGCAGTCCTCACATACAATGGCATGTCTTAGAACCCTGGGGTCCCACCACCACCCAAGACAACTTCCAGAGTTTCTTTCTCACTTTATAAAATGTGTCCATTTGTCCCACGTGTGGAGAGCCAGGCACTGTGTCTGGAGCAGAGAATAGATAATCACCAAGCCCCACTTTAGAGGAGCATCGGAAATGATGTCATCAGTGCTGTGATAAAGGTCACTGCAGAATGCCATGAAGGTCCCTAGGAGGAGCCACTGACCTAGGTGAGAGGGTCAGGGACGCCCCCAGGAAAAGGAGATGCTACGTGAAGTTCTGAAGTGAGGAGGAAGGAGGCAGCTGGGTGAGGAGTTGGGGTTGGGGAGAGGGAGGGATCCAGGGAAGAACCCTGATGGGCACAAGCCACACCTGGAGAAGAGTGTCTGGTCAGTGACCCACTGGCCCAACTACAAGCTGCTCAAGATGGCAGGAGGGTGGGGACAAGAGGAAGGTGGTAGGAGGCAGGAAAGGCACGCAGGTCTCACAGGTCACCAAGGGTTGGCATTTTCTTTTAATGGGAACAGAACCACAGAAAAGTTGGCATGACAACGGAAGTAATCCATTGAGGAAAACACGGAGCCATGCAGGGAATGTCTGAGGCATTGGACAGCTTGTTAGCTGGTTGGATGTGGGCAGAAAGCTGCAGTGATGGGACCAGGAGACCTCCCAGGAGCCTGGTGAGGTTGTCAGTCACAACCTAGGGAACACCAGGGTAGCTGGGAGTGAGGATGAGGGGTGCAGCTGGGACATGGGGAGAGCAGATGCCCCTGGTTGTCAGACTGGAGATGATCAGTAGCTACTTAGCACAGAGCTTAGAGGGAAGGGTCCGAAAGGAGAACATGGGCTAGGGACTCACTGGGGATGACCCAGGTGGAGACTACATGGTGAGGACAGAAAGGGTAAGAGAATGGGAGTCCGGAGTGCCCAGTCTAAGGGACAAGTGACGTGTGGGCGGCATGCAGGGAGATCAGCGTGGGGACTTGTGTGTCGGGTTGCGAGGATTTGGGGAAGTGGCGCTGGGCTGCACAGACATCTTCACGCAGTTTCAGAGCAAGTCCGGCTTCTGTTTCCTTGTTTCCAAAGCAATTTCATCTCTACGTCCTGATACTCAGTTGCTCACCAGGGGCTAGACATGCTAGAACTAAGGCCATAATCAGGAAAGGGTCATTTCAAACTTGTTGTCAACCCCTGACAGCAGCCTACAACCCTGTACCTGCAGAGTAGGCACTAGGTAGACCTGTAGTGAAGAAGGAAGCTTAGCATCTCCTCTGGGATAAGAATCCCAGGAGGCTAAGGGACTTTCCCAAAGTTGCTGAGCTGGTTAGTGGCGGAACCTGGTTTCTGGTCTTAAAGCACACTCTGGTTTTCCCACCACTCCTAAGAGAAGCAAGGCTCAGCAGCTCTGTCTGCGCAGGGGCAGCCATTCGAGCTCAGGGTGCACAGCTAGCACATGACACAGAGACAGGAAGATGGAGGCGTGGGCATTACACATGTTATTCATGTTCCATGCCCTAGACAGCTCCGGTGAACATGTTCCCCATCATGGGCACTCCTGCCCCACTGTCATTCCTGCCTCAGCCCTCCTCCCAGCACACACACACACACACACACACACACACACACGCATCTGTATCCTTGAGTCACAGCTCCGATCCTCAGGGGGGTTCTAGCAGCCGCAGGCAAACAATGGAAGTCCTCTCTGGGCTCCTCCCAGGGCAGAGGATGGAGGGGGGACGTAGCCCCAGCAAGCTCCTCCTCCATGCTGCTGTGGCTCTTAGCTGAAAGCTTCTCCCCTGGCCCCCCAGAGGATACCCCTGCCCAACCCAACACAATGCTATCGGGTTCCTATTAAATGGCCATCTGTTTCCCCCTTTCCAGGACAATGCACTCCAGTAACAGCCTGTGAGCTGATACCCTGCATTTTCACAGGTGCAACAAAAAAAGGCATGTTTCCTCCCGGTCTTTGTTGTGATCTTCTGTTGTGACATCGTTTCCCAGGCTCTGACCAGCTACAGTTCTCTGCTGCACCACTCAGGAATGGGGAGAGGAGACAGGAGGAGAGCTGACAAGCTGTGAGCCACGGACCTGGGCTCTGCTTCCCACCCAGACAGGACCTGAGATCCCTTATCCCTCGGTTTAGTTCCATCATCTTCACTGGAGATACAAGTAGCAGTGGTAATAACTGACCTGACTCTCTCCATGGGTCAACTGACCTGACTCTCAAGTGCTCAAGGGCCTTCCAAGCTCTCAAGTGCTCAATTAGCAAAATCATCTCAACATGAAAAATTTTATATCTAATATATTTTTTTAATCCCCCCTGCCAAATAATAACCAATAAAATGCAGTAGGAAATGGATAGGCAAATTAGAGTAGATGATTTTAATGGAAGACTGTGCAGCTGTAAAAACAATGCAAGAGCTTGAGAGAAGTCCATTGACACTTCCCTGTAAGGTTGAGTTTATACATACCCTACACTTCAGCATTTCCCCTTCCAGATATATTCTCCTTTTTTTTTTAAATTTTTTTTTTAAATCCTCACCCGAGGATATTTTTCCATTTTTTGTACAGATAGAGTGGGAGGGAGAGAGAGGAAGGGAGAGAGAGAGAGAAACATCGACGTGAAGGAACACATCGAGTGGCTGCCACCCGCACGACCAACCAGGGCCGGGGACAAACTGCAACCGAAATACGTGCCCTTAGCGGGAACCGAACCCGGGTCTCTCCGGACCGCAGGCCGACGCTCTAACCGCTGAGCCAAACTGGCCAGGGCCCAGATATATTCTTAGGAGAAATTCTCTCGCATAGGCACAAAAGAAGGCAGATTCAAGAATGTCTTATAGCTGCATTATTGAAATACCAAAAAAAAGGGGGGGGGGAGGGGAGTTTGGAGAACCACCTAAATGCACATCATTAGAGCAATACATAATTAATAGTATTTTCTTGCGTAATATGCTACATCCACAAAAATGAATGAATCTCAACTACTCATTTCAGTATGAATGAGTCTCATTCGACCACAAAATTGAGTGAAAAAATCAAGTTGCAGAAAATGCACACAAAATCATACCATTTATATAAAATTTGGAAGCATACGAAGACTCTCCAGTGGTTCTGGGTATAGACCCGGAGAATCGAAGAAGCAGGAAACGCATAGGAATGAGACATGCTCAATTCAAGACAGTGGTTACCTCGGATCTGGGCTGACTGTGACCGATGTATTCGTTATATTTATTTAATAAACTGGGCAATGGGTACGTGAGTGCTCATTGTATTGTTTTTAGACCTTTCTGAAGTATTTCATAATCATTTTACTGAGGGAGATTTATTATAGACCAACTAAGAGATATAGCTCCAGTATGGAGTTTAAACAAAACAAAAACATATGTAGCATATGATTCTATTTTCCTATAAGAACTATGTGCATATATTCAAGTGTGTATGATTGGTAAAACAGAAAAAAATGTCTGGAAGGACATAACCCGAGCTTGTATCAATAGTGTGTCAACAGTGGACACCTCCGGGAGATGGGATTACAAGGTATAGGAGCAATTTTGTTTCTTATTTCATATATTTCTGTACTATTAGCATTTATTACAAATACCATGCACTATTTTTGTAATTAAATAATAAATAGTGTCCAGCCGGTGTGGCTCAATGGTTGAGCATCAACCCAGGCACCAAGAGGTTGCTGGTTTGATTCCCAGTCAGGACACATGCCCAGGTTGTGGGCCTCATCCCCAATGGAGGGCATGCGGGAGGCGGCCGATAGATGTTCTCTCTCATTGATATTTCTATCTCTGTCTCGCTCTCACTTCTTCTCTCTGTAAAATCAATAAAGAAAAAAAAAATACATGAGCCAATTCAAATAACACATGAACTACAACCTTCAAATTCATTCTTTCAACCGATATTTATTAAACACCTGCTATGTAATTCAGACTCTTGGCTGGATGTTGCGGACACTGTAACTAAGAAAAGTTAACATTGCCCTGGTTCTTGTGGCGCTTATGTTCTGGTGGCAAGATGGACAGCAATTAAATAATCACCCAATGAAATGTAAAAATAGCACCTGTGCTAAAAGTTACAGACAGGTGGTACATGAGCTTTCACCTGTCCAGGGGGGGTCAGACAGGCCATCTCAGCGGAAGGAAGCTGAGATCTGGGAAAATGAGCAGAAGTTCCCTGGAAGAAGAGTTACATATTCTAGGTCAAGGACCAGCAATGCAAAGACACTGGGGCAGGCAGGCCCAGTGGCTTAGGTAGCTGGTGGTACCATGTGAAGACAGGAAAGTTCACCACAACAGCAGGTTTGACTGAAAGGTGTTTGATACATGAGTTCTGGGGAAATGTCGTATGATGCAAAATGCTCCTAGCAACCCAGAGAAGAAACAAATCCAGTCCCTGGTCAGATGGTGCTAATTGCTTATGCTCACTGAGCACCTGCTTTGTGTAGGCACTGTTCTAAACATCGATTTATATGAACCAATCACACATTACTAATAACTATTCTTCATGGCAACCTGATGAGGGAGGTACCATGAGTGCCTATTTTACAGATGAGAACACTGAGGAACAGATGGAGAAAAAAATGGAATCATACAAGTTTTAGTCATATGACATCTATGACATGTAAAGCCAGAACAACATTTCATTATTTGGCCAACTTGTTTTTTGTTCCAAAATTAAAAAAAAAAATACTCATATTTATATGTAATTACATATAAATTTATTTTTGTAAATTAACTTATGAATATAAATATATAAACTTAGATTGTATGCATCAATAAGTTGAACAAATTTAAATTTATTAAATTTTAAAATAATTTAATAAATTAATAAATATATCGTTTTATACTTATAAAATATAATGTATAGTAAAATATAAAAATGAAATATATTTCTATATAATTATGTTTACAATAATTTACATTTGTATATATTTACTGGGGGAAACAGCTGTGTGACCCTGTACACCCTTCTATGGTGCCACCAGCATAATGGCACCTTCAATGGCCTGGCACCTGCTGGCACCTTAAAAACATTTGCTACAGTAAACTGTTGGCTAAATATATATGATGGATTGCCTATTGGATGCACACACATACTTTCTATTCCCCTCCTAGGAAAATGTTAGCTATTTGTCAACAATTTGGGTTGTAGGTCACTCTAATTAATAAGCAATCACAATCTTTTCTCATTAGAAGTTAGAAAAATGACCCAAAAGTAAACTACACTAAACAGCAAACAAAACAAACACCCTGCCAGGGTTGGCTGAAGGGATTGGAGCTGTTGTAAACTCACCGTGGTTTCAGCAAGCACCTTTCCAACGTGAGGACTTACGTTCATGAAGTGACATGTCTATAAGCTGTTAAGCAGGACGCCAGCTGACTCTGAGCCATAAACAATTCTCCAATATTTCACTCACATATAATGTGCACCTTTAAAAATAAACTAGAAGTGGGAATATAGTATAATACCATGCCTCAAATTCTGCAAAGTTGAAGCTCCATCAAAAAGTCTGGCCTTAATTACCACGTAGGTTACAAATAGAGATGAATAGTCTCATGGCAAGAAACACCGCTTCCCATGCCAACCTTTAAATCATTAAAGCTCGCTCAGCATAAAGCCTACAAGCCAATCAGACCGAAACCAACATGCCTGGGCTGGCCGGTCGGCCCTGCAGAGCTGGGGCCTGGCTGTGCTCCGTCAGCTGTTCTTCACTCCTAATGGGCCTCAATTCCCACTTGGTATTTACATCCCAGACTAAGCTGACCAGACTGAAAATACAAGATATAAATATGCACATTAATAACCACCCTGGTTTTCAAACACAAAACCAGAATTTTGGTCTATTGGAATTTATAAAAGAACTTTTTATGAGACTCCAGTTGAGGTTGCAGTTTCTATGGCCACCTAGTACAAATATCTTGTGGATAAATTCTTCTCCAAATATGAACTATTCTGAAAAGCCTTTTAAATGTGTCTGTGGTATCTCTTTTGTAGGATAACAGGAGAAAAAGGAAGATAGATCCTGAATCATGTCTAAGCATAAACAATACCATTGCTCAATTATGCAATGTAAAAAGTTGAGTTCCAACATTGGAAGAATATT
Organism: Molossus molossus; assembly: GCF_014108415.1. Lineage (NCBI taxonomy): Eukaryota > Metazoa > Chordata > Mammalia > Chiroptera > Molossidae > Molossus > Molossus molossus. Next base: position 95,797,292 of record NW_023425346.1, read on the forward strand.
GGTCTGAGGAAGGAGAAGACGAGGTTAGACTTATGCACAAGGTTGAGTCTTGTTGCTCATTTCCAAAATGGCTGGTTGCTGTGGGCATTAGTGAGAAATGAGCTTGCATGTACCTTTATTGAGTATGCCAAATAAAACATACTTTTTTTAGTGTGCATTGCATTTTTTGCTCTTTTATTCAGCACTAGCGTATTTACTTCATCCATCTTTTTTTTATCCAACCAGTTCCATGCAAACCTAAGAGAGCACACATTTTAACAGAAACGAATTTGGACTCACTGGACTTAAAAAGATGAGTAGTTTCTATTTGTGGGAAACCTACAGCACATAAACCTAGACATGAAATTACCTGTTTAGCAAAGTCATACTTAAAGGTTAAGAACAAGGACCTCTTGACTCAAGGTTCACAAACCATTACGGAGGCTCCCAACACACACAGAGGCAAGTGCTTATTGGATGAGGTTACTTATGGGATGAGACGAGAGTCAAAATGAGAAAATTGAGTTTTTATTAACACAATTAAGTCATCGAGCTCAATAGCTAGATGGGACCTTATACATCTAATCCGATATCCTGGCTCTTTAGATTGAGAATATGAGAGTAAGAAAGATGGTTGGGTGGCCTTAGGCCTCCCAGTTTACTATGGTTCAACCAGAATTAAAACGTGGTCCACAGATGCAAGAAAAGATAACCTCTAACCCATGCACATTAACCAGTGGGTACCATTTTCTAAATACTTCCTGTAGGAGTCACATTTTTTAAGTGGCAATTTTGTTGTTGTTGTTGTTATGAATAAAGGATCCTTTCCCCACAGCTCTAGTATATGTGCACTATAAGACTTAGGTTGCTCTATGGACACAGACAATAGTGTGGTGAAGGGGGGGAGCAGGGTATCAATGGGGGTAAAAAGGAGAACATCTGTAACACTTTCAACAATAAAGATGACTTACAAATATTTTTAAATGTTTGGAAAAAATTAAATAAACTGGGAAAAAAAATGCCTGAGGTGACTGGTTACTGGAGGGAATACTCGTATAAAATGCCATTCTGTCATGGGAGCTTTCTTTTTTGTATAAGAAAAGGATAGAGAAGAAGGTCAGATGTAACCAGTGAAAAGGAAGTTCAGTAAACTTCTTTCCATTTAATATAGTCCCCTTACCAGGGAGACAGTTTACAGAGCTGGTAGGGGATTACATACCTTCCAAAAGGCAACCCATAGGCAAAGATTTCTGGCTGGCTGAAAAATGAATTATTGTGACTGAAGGATATTCACAATAGCTGGTCACCAAATCAGTGAAACAAGCTATTGATTCAGAGATTCGTGGAACTGAGTGTCAGGGATTCTGCCACAGAACTACTACGTGTATAGTCATATACAAGCCAAAGTCAAGGTTTGGTTTGGTTTTTTGCTTTCTTTGCTCCTGAGGTTAAATATCAGCAAAGTCCTGGTTAAAAGTATCAATTACAGAATGAAGATATCTGGTTTCATCAACTTGGCAAGACTATTTGGCCCATTGTGGTAGCCTTCTTGGTTAGCAAATAAAAATATGAGACTAATTGTTATAAAATAATTGGGTATTTCTTCATCAAGTCCATGAGGTTGGGGGAGAAGAAGAAGCCTGTTAGTAGATTAAAAGAAATTTAAGAGACATAACCAAATGTGTTGATCTCGACTGATCCAATTAAATTAACTGTAAATGACACTTAGGAAGAACTAGGAAAATTTTGAAAAAAATAATGAGTATTAGATACAACTAAAGAATAACTATTAATTTTGTTAAGTTGAAACTGGTACTGTAGTTAGGAAGGAAAATATCCTTACTTCTTAAAGATGAGTTGTCCTTATTTACAAGAGAAATGTCATGATATTATAATAACTTTTAAATATTTAAATAAAAATAATAGATAGCCCTGGCCAGTTTGGCTCAGCGGTTAGAGCGTCGGCCTGCGGTCTGGAGAGACCCGGGTTCGGTTCCCGCTAAGGGCACGTACTTCGGTTGCAGTTTGTCCCCGGCCCTGGTTGGTCGTGCGGGTGGCAGCCACTCGATGTGTCCCTTCACGTCGATGTTTCTGTCTGTCTCTCCCTTCCTCTCTCTCCCTCCCACTCTATCTGTACAAAAAATGGAAAAATATCCTCGGGTGAGGATAAAAAAAAAAAAATAAAAAAAAAAAAATAGATAAAATAAATTAGTTAATTAGTTTCTGCTATACTTCTCAGCCACCCAAAGCATCTGAGAGACTTTTTTTGGGGGGGGGGGGGTATGTGGCCCTAGTGGGAACCAAACCCGGGACTCTCTGGACACTCCAACAGCTGAGCCATATTGGCCAGGGCCATCAGCCACCCAAAGCAAAGAGACCTAAAATTTCTTTAGGGGATAGAATCGCCATTCTATATGACAACCCTTGATTTATCGTGTTCATCTATTTCTATCTAGAACCATGGAAGATGTATTTGTTTTATAGTCCTTACAGGAAGTGGAACACTTTGCATTTGGGTATTAGTTAGTCTCCTTTGAAAGTGAATTACTAACTTTCTAGAGTTATACTTTTATAGTAATATTTTTAATCTTACTAATGTTTTTAACAGCAGTTGGCGTTGACTGCACGACGGTCTGGGACCATAGAGTTCTAAGCAGTTACAGTAGACACGGTGGAGAAAGGGGTGGAGGAGAAGAGCTGTACTCAAGTTCTTTTGAAAAATTAGAAACTATATTTTTAAAATGTTGAAGAAATGATTGAAGAAATCCTTTGTTAGCCCCCTTTACTCCACTCGTGGGTTTGGCCAACTCTGGGTGGGATGGAAGGTGAGGGACGGCCTGATGTTTCCCAAGCGCAGACTTCATTGTTCTTGATTACCTCGGCGAATATCTCCTGAGTGCTCGTGATGCGGGGGGGCCATGCCCAGAGCGAGCCCCTGACTGCTGCACAGTGGGCGTGTTCCGACTGGCATCGCCAGGGCTTCTGCAGGCACCCAGGTCACCCTGCACTTCCTCTCTCCTGGGAGCACAGCCAAAGCCCTCACAAGTATTAGCTTTGGCAGTTGACACCTACTTTAGCAAAGTGAAGCCAGAAATGGATCGTGAATCATGTTTTCAATTGTCTATTAACTAAGAAGAAAGCCATCTTTTTCAAGGATTGCAGGAGGAGAACCACAGGTGGAGATAAGTGTGCTGAACATCTCCCACTGATCCAGTTCCTCTCACGATAAATGGCCCCGAGTCTGGATAGCTGGTGAAGGTGAGAATTCTCTGTTGGTGCCAATGGAATTGTTTTTCTGATCTTTGGGGGATCATGCCCTCATTAGCACCACATTCTTACCAAAAGAGCTAACATCACTGCACCCTGCTGTACCATCTCTATTAATTTTATGTTGGCTTTTACAGAGAAAGACTCAGAAACTGCTTAAAAAGATAAATCACCAAATCATGGTATCAACAAACACGCTTTAGAAACCTCTTAGAAATAATTGTCCATTTGCCTAGTAATTAGTTAACACCCTAGCATAACTTCAAAGGAGAGCATGATACATGCACAGTGATTCGTATCTGGCCAGCAGGCTCAACTCCGGAACAACAGGAAATACAGAGCTAAAGGAATTCAACTTCATGGGAACTGCTGCTTTGAAGATAGGCATAGTCAGGCCAAGCTTTGTTGTTCAGGAATTACTGGGACACACTGGATTCCGTGACCTATGGAATATATACTTCTACATGTGTGTGTTTTCTCTGTGTGCGTGCACATGTACACGCACAAAAACACATTGTCGATTTGCTATTAATCACTGCAATCAACACTGTGAAAACATCCTCACTGTGTCAGCAACACCGTTTGAAACGAAATACTTGAGAAGCATATGGAACAGCCAGACATACCCATTTTATTCAGAGCGATCACGTCCTAACTCATAAAAAGAACTGTTTTCCAGAAAACCTGTCAGCCTGTTGTCATTGCCATTGTTCACGTTCCTTCAGTCTTTGACAAAATTTTATCGCCAGCGTCAAACACTCTCCCAACAATGTTTGCCCAGGGGCCCAAACCTGGCAGGATGCGCGGCTGTGACTGAGTTGGCGAAATGCAAAGGCTTGAGATCCTGTTTTCAGTCTTGACGCGCTCGATTTTCAGGGTCTTTTGACACTGCTTCCTTTCAGCTGTTGCACTCGCGGCCTGAATCTTCGGGCACCTTGGGAGCAGCCGAAATACAGGTATTTATTCAAAAATGGTAACTTTTCACTGACGCGAAGGAGGGCTGTGGGAATTTCAACTAACCCACTTTCTCCACTTCTGTCTCCAACTTACAGCTCAGGAACGCAGACACGAATACTCATCTTTCTCCCTGGAATAATGAGGAGGCAGATATGCGGGATGCTTGGGATAACACTGTCCTTGGGTCTCCGTGTACTGAGACCGTTTCTCATGCGAGACCACCCCGGAGCAAGTCCATTCTGGTACCTTAGTGATACGTGTCTTGGAAGAGATCCAACATGGGCCTGAGTTACACCAGTTTCCGGAAAGCGAAATGCCCCAGCGGCTTGGAAATAAAGGAGCAGCCCGGGGTGCGGGTTTTCTGAAAAACAAGTGGGCCGTAGAGGATCAAGAGCTTAAAAAATGTGAATACCTTTTCACTCCGTAATTCTGCTTCTGAAAGGCTATTCTGAGCAAATATTAGAAACTCCGGCAAATGGCAAACGTTTGTGGATAAAGAGATTCATCGCTTTGCAAATTTGTGAAAGTGGAGAAAATAGCCTACATTTCAAGTAAGATAAAAATACTTTGGCGTGCACCTATATAATAAAGCTTAGTGAAATAAATCTTGGTACTAGCATTTGAAAAGCTTCTTTCAAATAATACCTACTGATGTAAAACTGCTTATGTTAATGTTACATTTTAAAAGCCAGGGTCTAATAGTTTATATATAATATGTTTCTAATCTTGGTAAAGAAATATTCATGAAAAGAACAGTAAGAAAATACAAGGGTGAACAGTGTATCTCTGGGTCATGGGATAACTGTGGTATTTCTTTTCATGTTTATTTTTCTGTATTTTCCAAATTAGCTAATTAGAACTTTAATTCAAAAAAAAACAATACATATTACATATTTTTAACAAGTAATTTAAATGCAGCACCTCCCTCCTTTATTCTGCACAAAAATTTTAGATAAAATGAGTCGAAATAAATTCAAACATTATTGGGAGAGACTTAAAATATCAGAGTTCCTGCAACTGGCTTTAAAATAGATTACAAAATCTCAGTTGATGAAACAGAATGGAAATGTGAATATCTATGATATACATTTATATTTTAAAAACAGAATCTTAATTATGTACACACACACACATGCACACACACTCACACACGCGCGCAAAACAACGTTTAGCAAACCATGTACCCTTTGTCAATTCACATTTTAACAGGTTCTTCTATGAACTTTTTCTTCAAAATCATTTCGACACCGGCATCCCCATTTCATGGGATTTTAAAGCATGTTTCTTTGCTCTTTGTTTTTATCAGTAAATTGGTGTTATTGAACACCAATTACAGGCCAAGAGCTGTGCTAGGAACCAAGGATATGGTAGTAAATGAAACAGACAGGATCTGTTCGTGTTCTCTCACTAGGCTGCATGTTCCAGTAAACCCTAGGCAAGCACTCATTACAAGCACTACTATTCCTAGATCACAAACAGTTCTATTAAGAAAAGAGCCTAGTAGGAGTCCAATATAGGTGTCAGGTGGAAAAGTCTTCTCTGAAGGCTGAGGAAGAACCACCATGGGAATAACATTCTAGGCAGATGAGACAGCATGTGCAAATGTCCTGGTACAGAAAGGTTTTGCTGTGTTTTAAGATCTCCCAGGAATCCAGTAGCTAAGGAAGAGTAACTGATGGGGAAATTACATGGGTGGGGTTGGCAAGAATCATAGCAGGCAATGATTGCTGCAGCCAGGCTGTGGTTAACATTGAATTTGCTGCAGTGGAAAAAAACATTTTCTTGACTCTTAAGCAAGTTGTTGTTTTTTTTAAACTTTATTTTTAACTAATTATAAACTCACAGGGAGTTGCAAAAATAGTACATGGATTCCTGTGTCCCTTTAACCCAACTTCCAACAATGGTGGCATCTTATATGAACGTGCTACAATATCAAAATTAGAAATTGACATTGGTACGACACTGGTCACTATACCACAGGCCTTACTCAGCTCCACCGACTTTTACACACAATCATTCATTTGTATTTCTATCCCATTGTACCCCATGCACAGATGCCAGGGAAGGCTTTTAAATGAGTGGTATAATCTGATTTATGTTTTTTACACCAACTGCTATGAGGTGGGGATCACAGATGGTAAAAAATACATGAAACCATTTGAGAGGCAGAAGACCAATGAGGCATGGGGTATACTGGATGTAGGGGATGAGGGCAGGTGAGAAATGAAATGAAAGTACTCCAGGTTTCTGGCTTAAACAGCCAAGTGGACAGTGATGCCATTTACCTGGTTGAGGAACTGGTGGGTTGGGACTGGCTTGTTCGAAGAATGGAGTTTGAGACGCAAGCATGAGGACTTTGGGTGAAAGACACACCTTTCAGAGTACCATCATTCATTTATTCAGTGACTATTTATAAGCACCTACTCTGTGTCAGGCATTGCTCTAGGTGAGGAGGATAGAGATGCGAATAAAACATTATTGTCCCCCCTGCCCCATTCTAGTGAGATGCTCAAAAAATAAACAAAACACATCTTAGGAAGAAATTCAGGGATTAAATCTGAACACAAGAAGGAAATACACAGTCATAATGGTGCTAAAGACCAGAGTCAAAGCATACCCCATGCTGTGTGGGAACCAGGACCACGGCTTGCTACAATGATCCTTGACAAAGTCTCTCTGATGATTTAGTTTTCTAACTTTATTTGACAGGTACTATTAGAGCAATAAAACTTATCAGTATGTTATTCACATTTCAGATTAAATGCTCTGTCCTGTTCTACTTACATTTATTTCTCCTCCATCAACACCAGTTTTGAGTGCCTTTTCTATAAAAGACAAACTGAAATACTGACATCATTGGAATAAAAGGAGAAACCCAAGTCTTTTAAAGGAAGAGACACTCCAGGAGAAAGAACTAACATAGGAATTGGTGTTTCTCCTTTTATTCCAATGATGTCAGTATTTCAGTTTTGAGTGCCTTTTATAGAAAAGGCACTCAAGGAGAAAGAACTAACATAGGAATTGGTGTTGAGCCTCCTCGTGGCCAGAGCAGAACTCAAGGAAACTGGGTTTACCCAGATGCAATTTGGGGTACAGGTTCTGTGGCATTTGATCAAAGCAGGCCAGAAAGGACGTAATGGGTGGTCAGCAAATGAAAAAATTCACCACAAATTCCACCCCCGTCAAAAACGTCTGTAGTGATTTCTATTTCTATCTGATTTAGTTTCCTGTTCACTGTAAGGTATAAACACTCATCTCATGTTGATTTTCACAAATGAATGGATGGAATTATTGCCAGTGGAAATGGGGTTCTTCTTCCACAGAGTCGCAAGTAAGTATTTCGGGCCCCACACATGGGAAGAGGAGGTACAGTGGTGAGATTTAGTGAAGCTGGAGCAAATACAAAGGGCTGTCCCCAGGTGTCCGGAGTCTCGTCCCTGTCAGATGACTCAGCTCCGTCCTGCCGTGGAAGAGGCCCAGCCTTGCCCTCACCAAGCCCAGAAGAAGGGCTGGGTCCAGAGATGCTGTGCCACGGCCGGGCACGGGCAGAGCATCCACGGCTTGTGCGGTTCAGCCCAGCTCAGTGCCTGTCCCTTGCTGCACTCCGGCCAGCTCCGCGTCGCCTGGCCCAGGCCCGTGCTTGGGCCCCTGGCTGCTACGGACAGCGGACCCCCCTGCCCCGGCAACGGGCCGGCAAACGCTTGCCACGCAGAGGGCCGTCGCGAAGCCCTGATCGGTCTACCCAGGCTTGGGAGAGAGCCAGCTTTCTTCCAAACTAACCAATCTCTTTTCTAATCCTTGGTGAACTGATGCTGGGTCCCACATCCAGTCACTTTCCCAGATCGTCCAGGCTTTCGTGTCCTGGTCCCATCTGATCCCTTCCCGAGGCTGGCCTCCTTCCCGGGGTGGGCGCCATCCTGGCTCCCACTGCGCGTGCGCAGTGTTTCCCTGCCCCACCCCCCCCTTTAAATCCTCGCCCAAGGACATTTTTTCCATTTTTTGTTCAGACAGAGTGGGAGGGAGAGAGAGAGAGGGAAACATCCACGTGAAAGGGACACATCGAGTGGCTGCCACCCACACGACCCAACCAGGGCCGGGGACAAACTGCAACCGAGGTACATGCCCTTAGCGGGAACCGAACCCAGGTCTCTCCGGACCGCAGGCCGGCGCTCTAACCACTGAGCCAAACCGGCCAGGGCTCCCTGCCGTTTTTATTCGTCTCTTGGTGATCCTGCTAGTGACCGTGATCAGGTCCCCTGGGGGGAGGACTCGGGTGCCCGCTGGGTGCTGTGGCGTCCAAGTGAGTAAGGCTCACTGTCCGACTCAGCTCCCCCATTTATTAAGTTTCACCTGAACTCCCTCCTTTATTAGGTTTAATGTCTGATTCCATTTACTCCTTTATTTGTAACTAAGTAGCTATCCACACGAACAGAATGTCAGAGCCACTCAAACCCAAAGTCAAAGATGTCACCTTTTCCCTGCTCCTGGGAGCAGGGCGTAGGCGGGATAAAACTGCAGAGAGAGCACACACACACACACACACACACACACACAAAAGGCTGTTACCCAAAGATGGCCAACGTCCCTGCCTGGGGGTCCAGGAGAGATCTGGAATCCCAGCCGCTATCCGCACACTCATTGTGCAGCGGGCCCACCGAAGGTCCTGCCTGGACAGCCAGCAGTCTAGGCCCACGTCCTGACGGCAGGGCCTGGGGAGGGACCAGGTACTGACAAACAGGTTGTGTGGGCACTTTGTTCAGAAGTCTGGTTGAGCGCCAACCCATGCACCAACAGGTTGCTGGTTCGATTCCTGGTCAGGGCACATGTCCAGGTTGTGGGCCCGATCCCCAGTGGGGGGCGTGCAGGAGGCAGCCAGTCCATGTTCTCTCTCATGGATGTTTCTATCTCTCTCTCCCTCTTCCTTCCACTCTCTCTAAAATCAATAAAGGGGAAAAAAAGTCTGGTGCAGCTCTGACCTATCCTGTCTCACTTCCAGCCGTTCATTCAATCTCCCTCTCTCTCTCTCCCACTCCGTCTCTCTCTCCTCCTCTCTCTCTACACACACACACACACTCACACACACACACACACACACACACACACTCTCTCTTTACCTGAAGGGAGAAGACGGGGGCCTTTCCAAATGGGCTCAGGTCATAACCCAGTCACCTGGCCAGCATGCACATGACAGCTCAGCACAGCTAGACCAATCTGACAGTTGTTTCCTTTTTTACCAAGTGACAGAAAGTACCATGAGGTGCAGGCTGAGGTTCTGTGAGAGGGGAGCCCCATTGATCTGCCGAATGTGGGGTTTGCTTCATTGTACCTCCTCTGAGTCCTAAAACTGAGGGGAAAAGACCAAGGGGTTTGTGGTGCTCAAAGGGGCCAAAGATATGCCCTGGGATGGTCTTAGTGTCATATACTGCAGTTTGCTGGCTTGCCAGTCCCCAAGCCCCACCTGGCCTTGCTGCTTAGCCTCTCTCGGTCCAGCTCCCTTGACCTGACCATGCTGGAAGCTTTCATTTGTTCCTCTGATCCTCCACCGTTCTCCCCCCACTCTGCGCCCCGAGACGGACTCCTTGCCTATGGCATCTTGTTGTTTGGCCAGGGAGGGGGTGTGACCTCTGCAGGATGGTGAAGGCAGGATATTATTCCTCCCGCTTCCTCCCTCCAGGGTCATCTCAGGCTGGCCACCTCTGAAGGTCACAGTGTTGGAATCCACTGCTGTTCACCACCACGTGTCCAACACTGATGATCAACCATGGTCTTTCCATGGCCTGTTCCTGCTTGGGTTCCGCCAACTCCTCAGACTGACTTTCAGCCCTCAGCTCCCCTAGCAGAGGTGCAGTGGGATGCACAGGATTTGTTCTTCTGTAAATCATACTCGGTTAGACAGATCATGTCACTGCTCTGGGAGGGGTATCTGTTTAAAATAAATATCAAATAACTCTTCTTCAGCGTTAAGCCTTATCCAGTAAATACAAATACCCTCCAGTCCGAGAACTACTTTTAGAGTTGTCTACACACATTTTACCTTCCAAAGAGCATCCGAAGCCTGATGGAAACGTGCAAGCGATAAACGGTTTAACAGAAACGGAAGTTCAGAAAAGAATGTGTCTGGACAGACGTGCCTGTTTATTATAATAATAGTCTAATAAAAGTTCATATCCCCTATTGTTCAGGCCTTCCTCTTAGGAAGAAGTGGGATTCGTGCTGATGCAGACCAATCCCAAACTAATTACCGATTTCCCCTTGAAGAGTCAGATAAAACAGGAGTGAAATTTTCCATGATTGAATGGCAAAATGGTTTCCCTTCGTTTGGTTGAAAGTAATTAAGTTCACAATAAAATCTCCAAGTAGGTAGTATTTTTTTGAAAAGAGGAGCTGCCTTTAATCTTATCAAAAAAAGAAAAAAGAAATGTATACTAAAACCATCCAATTTTGCCAACAAACTCATTTCCCGGGGACTCTGTATTTGGTCAGGCATGTGGTCCTGCTATAGCTACCTCAGAAAATAATGTTCAGAAAGCTGAAATTGAACCTGGAGGTTTTCACTGGCAAGCCAAAGTTCAAATGTGTTTTGTATACTGCAATTACAAAAGCAGGACATTTTAAAAATGCATTTTCTAAGATTTTCCAACAAGAGCAGAAATGACTAGCGCTACATATTCACTTAACCAGAAAAACACAAGCTCCAGGGTCTAGTGCTACTCATTCTGGTGGTTCAAGCTTTCACGTTGCTCAGTGAATGGTCTACATTCCACAAAGATGAGAAAGGCATAACTCTGTACCATTTCTTTCTTGGCGGACAATTTATCAATCGAATCAGGCAGAAAGAGGTAAATAGTTGGATTAAGGCCTGTTTGAAAGGATGAGAGATAAGAAGAAAAATAACAGCTTGCTACTATGAGAATCACCATTTCTTATGTGAGACGGGTATGTGGAGTGAGGGCATCCTAAAGGTTTTCACTGTGAATCTTCGTGACATTCTCCACTGTCCTGTGACCACCAAGAGCTGGACTGCTTTACAGCAGAAGGGTGTATAACTTCTTTAACAGTTGAACCTTAAGTGGGGATAGGAGAAAGAGAGACATCTATTAAGAAGGGCTCCTGGTGACTAACTGGGCTTTTAAAAAAAAAAAAAGCAGAGCCCAGCAACAGGGGCCTCTCACACAAACCGCACTTCAGGGAGAGTCTAGCACTGAGCTGCCGGCATGCACTGTGTCTCTGCCATCTGAGCCCGTCCTTATAAAGGGGTTCCTGGAATCCTAGTTCAACCAATGAGATTGGTCGAATCCTATTTCATCCAATCAGAGCTACACAGTTCTGAGCAATCAGAACAGCTTTATTCTGATCCATCAGAACAGTGCCTTTTGAACCAATCAAACTTCAACAGTTTGGTGCCCTCATTTGCATGAGGATGGACCAATCAGGAACTAGGGGCAGGGACTTCTACCCATACCAGGCAGCTCCTCTGTGGCTGAGAGAGTGCACTTTCCACCAAAGACTGAAGACTGACTTTCCGTTGCTAGAGCTAAAATGCCAAAGATGTCTGCAGACCCACAGAGAGGTGGGCCACCTCACACCATGCTGTTTTCACAGCCCTGCTGTGTCCCTATTGAATTATTTGCACAGAGTAAATTGCTTTCTTCCCTCCCCAAATTGGGGACTCCTGTTTTGAAATGGCACCAGTGACCACCAGTTGACCACCACTAAAGTCTTTATCTGAACCATTATTAATAATTCTTGAAAAGAAAAAATTGTAAATTTCATAACAGTAGGAAGGTTTAAAGAGCCTGAGCTCAGATCACCACCATGGAAGAGCGAGCAGATTTTAGCTAAATAGAAAACATTTCTAATAAATGCAAAAGTCCCATGCTGACTGGGCTGTTACCAGAAATGTGAAGTAGTTTCAAGCATGGACTTGAGGGTCAGTCTCAATTTAAAAAGTGGCTCTGCCATTTCTGCTGAACTCACAGTCCATGGTAGACAGTCTGCAAAGATGGCAGCCTTCATTTCTCCAGTCCCGCACACACATGGGGCTCCACCTTCCTTCTCCTTGAATCTAGGCTGACTCTGTGACTTGCTTTGCCCCAAAGTGACCAAGTGATGCCATGTGACTTCAGACAGCTCTCTTAGGAGACTTTGTAGCTTTCATATTTGCTCTTTTGGAAGCCACCCACACGTAAAGGCCATCCTACCTAACAATGAGAGACCATGGAGAGACAGAGAGGGTGACCACCTAGAGGGGAACCCAAGACCCCAGCCACCAGCCAGTCGAAGCCCTCAGACACGTGAGTGAGCCATCTTGGAGTTTCCATCCTCAAGTAAGTGGCTCCAGTATCTCATGAGAAGAGAGACTCAGCCAGTCCCATCATGTCCCAACCAGTCCCAGCCCGCTTAGCTGAGACCCCTAACCTCTAGAGCAGAGAGATGCTGGCGTGCTGAGCCCCACCTGAATCTCTGACTCACCAGATCTGAACAAATAAAATGGTGGTGAAGTTCACTAAGTTTTGAGGTGGTTTGTTATATAAAAATAGATGATTCATGTGCAAAATGTGGCTACTTTCACCGAGAGCGCTGACCTCACGACACTGGAGTAGTGAATGCATGGTTCTTGAGCCCGACAAGTGCTTAGTGCTGCATCTGTTGCTGCCAAGTAATGAACACCCTCTCCGAGTGGACTGTTATTGCTAATGTCATTTTCCAAGAGAGGCTGAATAACTTTCCTGTAATGTTGCAAAAGGAGATTGTCTTTGAAAAGGAGACTGTTTCTCAAACCATCTGATGCCCTTTTCCTATCCACATATTCAATGGGTGCCGAGACAAAGGTAGCCTGAGCACCTTCCCTGAACCTCATGCTCCTTATCTGGGCACACTCTCAGAGCAGAAAACAATCCATGTCCTGGGGAAGTCTCAGCCCCTTCTACGGAGGTGCCTCCTGCACACCCGGCTGTGAGAAGCAGCCTCAGACAGTTCTTAAAGCGCAGTCTCCTGCGGTGACTCCCTCCCTGCAGCTTTCAAAAAGCAAAGCTCTGCTCCTGGACTCATGGAGACTAAGCTGGACCAGTTGGATATACTTTCTAGGGATATGCGAATGGGGAAATCCAAGACCGACCGTTGATGTCAAAGAGACCCCAGTAATGCCCTGGTTGGTGTGGCTCAGTTAGAGCATTGGCCTGCACACCAAAGGCTCACAGGTTTGATTCCCCCATCAAGGGCACAGAGCTGGGTTGCAGGTTCACTCCCTGGAGGCAACCAATTGACATCAGTGTTTCTCTCGGTCTCTCCCCCTTTCTTTCGCTCTTTCTAAAACTCAATGGAAAAATATCCTCGGATGAGGATTAACAACAACAAAAGAAGAGACCGCAGAAGGAAGACAGATTGCCTTGGTAAGCAGCAGCAACTGGGAACAGAGCAGAAAAAGTCGCAGCAAGGGAAAGCGATAAAGGATTTCTGCAGGAACCTTGTTCCAGGGTTCTGCTATGGTCTCTGTGAAGGCTACTGGGTTTCTGTGGAAGGAAACTAAGGTCCTAATTTCCCTACTTTAGAGTAAAACCTCATGTTTTGCAATGATCTTTTTTTTTTTTTTTTCCAATCAAAACAATGTAAAAACAAGAGGTGGTTGGGAGGGGGTAGCGCTTTAGCGCCCTTACGTCTTTAATCTAGAGTGAGCCACTCCAAATACATCTGCACTCACAAAAAATCAGTATGTTCAGCCCACACATGAGCATCCAAACAAAGACTCAGGTGCAGCCGCCTCCTACACTGCAAATTGTGGAGCTGCCATTGAAGAAGACACACTGATTCCTTCTGAACCTTGTCATTCTTTTTCCTGTTTGCTTCTCACATCATGAGAACATTCCTGCCCAGGGCTTTAAGGTTCCTTCAAAGCAGCTCATTCCTCCCCATCCTCCACCCCACCCTCTTTTGATTTGTGAGCTAATCCCTATCCCCAGCAAAGATTCACCCCTCTCCCACCGCCACACTAGCACTAGGACCCACCAGGCACCTAGATAGAGAAGTCATCTCTCCACCCAGCTGTGCCACCTGTCACCAGCCACCAGCGAGTCTTCCCACCTACCAAATCCTTTCAGACTTACTCCAAAGAGCATTCATCATTTTACTGTTCACTTGGTTTTATGTGGAATTGGGATGCTTCATAAAGTTAGTCAAAGCAAGTCTTTACAGGCCTTTGCCTAAGAGGATTTAGTTATAAAATACTTAAATGACTTTATAATGTAAATCCAACCTTTGTAATGTAAATCCAATTGTATGGCTCCCGTGTACAGAATGAGATCAATGTTAATGTACTTACTATTTCATTATTCCCTCTTCTCCCTAACACCCCCTGGAATGTAAAGATTCCCAGGGGTGCAGGAAGAATATCTTCCACTTTTTATTCTCACATTTCAAAGCACCTTTGCACCCTGGGAAGGCCAGATATTGACCTTGAGAAAGACAAGAAAAATTGGGAAACACCCCAGATCAGTGTGGGTGCGGAGGTTCTGTGAGGTCTTGACTATGCTCCCCTTTCTGGTTCTTTTGTGTAATTGATCATGAATTTGGTTAGAGTTTCAGCCACAGTCTGTAAACTTTTCTAGTATTCTTAAATAAAACAAATCAAAACTAAGAAAATGCAGACATTTTAGTTTGTGTAATATTATCTTTGGGAAAAAACAGGAAGTCTGTGACTAAATCCAAGACATGCACAGTATTACTTGTGAATTATGGTCATTTGTTTATTTTTTTAATATTAATTTAATGCCTACCAAAGCCATAGCATGATTTCTACAAAAATAGTTCATTTTAGTAATGACCGTTACATTTGTTGATAGCAACTGCCAGGTGTACGCGGGCACTGTACATCACTTAACTCTCACACAATCTTACACAGCAGATGAATAACCAGAGGCTCTTGGGGGTCAGTCACTTGCCACCCCATCCCCAGCATCCCCACACTCATGCAGCTGGGAAGGGCCTGAGTTAGGATTCAGTCATTTCTCCTGACCCCAACTGCCATGTTCTCCGACCAGGCCTTATTGCAAGGTAGACATGGGATTAAAATATCCTCAGTCAGTCTAGAAAATATTTGATATGATTCCTTTTTTAAAAGATTTATTTTTTAAAATAATTATTTAATTTTAGAGAGAGAAGAAGGGAGAGGGAGAGAGAGAAACATCAGCTGCCTCCTGCACGCCCCCTACTGGGGATCCAGTCTGAAACCCCGGAGTGTGCCCTGACCAGGAATCTCACCAGCAGCCTTTCAGTGCCCTGGATGATGCCCAGCCAGCTGAGCCACGCGGGCCACGGTTACAAGATTCATTATTACAGCCATCATTTCCCATCTTTGGTCTGCAAACACTATCCAATCCATTAGAGTAATACTTCTTGAATTGGGTTTACCCATAATTGCCTTTTTTCATTCCTCGGTTTTCTCGCCGTATTTTTCTTATTCTTGAGCCCGATACTCTCCATCTTCAAGTTGTGACATAATGACTCTGCACTGTTTGTTTGCTGGGGGCCTGCTCTATTTGGCATTCCCTAGCTACTTAACCACTCATTTGAACCTTGCTGATTAATGAGGCTATTTCTCACTCCTACAGTTCACTTTCTGTTCCCCAAAGTTAGTGAGGTTATCTGGGGGCAGGTCCCCTCTAACTTCAGCCATTATTCTCTAAGGTATAAATTTGTCAAGCAAATGGCAACGTCACCATTTGAATTTTTCTTTCTCGGGGTCAGCATTACAGAGGGATCTGTAATAAGCGTGGCCTTTATAAAGCAACACCTGAGCAACCCAAGTCCTAATCCTAGAAGGACAGGAGAGGCGTCACCCTGGATTCTGCAGCTGCCCAGTCCATTCCAGCTCAGGCAATTCTCCGCTCCGAGGCCTCATTCAGGTGCTTGTCCTCCTCACCGCAGCTACTCACGCGGGCCTCTGCCTTTTCCTCCAACAGTCCTGCTGTCTCCCCGCCCGCCTCCAGAAGAAGGAAAGGCTTTTCCGTACAGAGGAGAAAACACTCATAAGCACAGGGGGAGAGGGATGGAGGCTGGGGGCCGGGTGATCATGGGGCCCAGTTTGAGAACCCACTTAGGGAGCCTGGTAGAGCCTGCTACTGGACCTTTACGCGATGGGCCTGGGGAAGGGTTAGGGCTGGCTTGGAGCAGGCCTTTGTGGGGAGGGGGGGGGGTTGTGTGAAGTGCAAAGTGACCCCAGGTGCTGTGAAAGATGGGGGAGGGGCGGGATACCGGGATTTGAGCTCAGGGGAGATGGATTTCAGAGGAATTCCAAGTGGGAAGGCAGAGTCAGGGCGTCAGGATTCAGGAACCAAAACAACTTGTACAATGAGATAAAGATGGAGACCCCGGGCCCAGAGCGAGCGAGAGACGGGGAAGAAAAAGAAACCGACTCCCCATCGACCTCTCCAGTGCACGGCGGGTCCGAGACCAAGCCAGGCCACATCCCCACCACCGTCCCGTGCCTGCCGCGGGCCGGGACCCGGGGATACGCATCTCATCACCGGGACCAGGGCCCGGAGCGCGGCGGGCCAGGTGTCCCCGGCGAGCCTGGCTGCTGGCGGGGCCCACACTGAGGCTCCCGCCGCGCGCAGGCTCGGTCTCTGCCGCCCTCCACGCCTCGCCCGGGCCACGTGGACCGCGGCGGTGAACAAAAGGGCCGGCGGCTGCCTTCGCCACCGGTCCGCGGGGCGGTCGCGGCAGTCGCTCTGCGCTCTCTGCGGTCACCCCGAGCTGTCCTGGTCGGTGCGCTCGGGCCTGCGCCCCACGCCGCTCCGCCACGCCCGGGCCCTCCTGTGGCTGCCGACCCTTCGCCCCCGGCCTGCGCCCGGTGCCGCTCCGCCACGCCCGGGCCCTCCTGTGGCTGCCGACCCTTCGCCCCCGGCCTGCGCCCCGTGCCGCTCCGCCACGCCCGGGCCCTCCTGCGGCTGCCGACCCCGCGTCCCCGGCCTGCGCCCCACGCCGCTCCGCCACGCCCGGGCCCTCCTGCGGCTGCCGACCCCGCGCCCCCGGCCTGCGCCCCACGCCGCTCCGCCACGCCCGGGCCCTCCTGCGGCTGCCGACCCCTTCCCGGGCGTGGGCCCCTCGCTCCCGGCCTGCGCCCCACGCCGCTCCGCCACGCCCGGGCCCTCCTGCGGCTGCCGACCCCGCGTCCCCGGCCTGCGCCCCACGCCCCCGGCCTGCGCCCCACGCCGCTCCGCCACGCCCGGGCCCTCCTGCGGCTGCCGACCCCTCGCCCCCGGCCTGCGCCCCACGCCGCTCCGCCACGCCCGGGCCCTCCTGCGGCTGCCGACCCCTCGCCCCCGGCCTGCGCCCCACGCCGCTCCGCCACGCCCGGGCCCTCCTGCGGCTGCCGACCCCTCGCCGGGCGTGGGCCCCGCGCCCCGGGACAACACGGAGAGCCAGGGCGCTGGGGAGGGGGCGCCACCCCGGAGGGCTTACAGGAGACTGGGGGCTGGGAAATGGAGACGCATTCCCTCCAGGGTGAGCTTACTACCGTCATGTGGTCGGCGTTTCTCTTTCACAATGACTGTTCGGACTAACCGCGTGTAGCAGGTCTCACCCCGCTCACGCCACTTGGGCGGCGACCCTCCTTCCTAGATACGCGGGACCTTCCAGGCTTCACACACACACACACACACACACACACACCCTTTCAGGCTTCACACACACACACACACACACACACCCTTTCAGGCTTCACACACACACACACAGACACACCCTTTCAGGCTTCACACACACACACAGACACACCCTTTCAGGCTTCACACACACACACACACACACACGCCCTTTCAGGCTTCACACACACACACGCCCTTTCAGGCTTCACACACACAGACACACCCTTTCAGGCTTCTCACACACACACACACACACACACACTCTTTCAGGCTTCACACACACACACACACACACACACACACCCTTTCAGGCTTCACACACACACACACACACACACCCTTTCAGGCTTCACACACACACACACACACACACACCCTCCACCTGCTTTGAGCGTGACAAGTGCTTAAAGAAGCACCCAGATTGCCTGGCGTCCATTTCTAGTCTGCAGTTCACTGCATCCACCTGTCCTGTGAAAAACGAACCCCACTGCCACACTTAGGGGCTCCAGGTTTCGCTCTTTGTTTTTCCTTCCTGCCTTCTGTCCCGGCATCAGTAGCCTGTAAAGGCACAGGCTGCTCGCCTGAGAACATGCCCACAGCCCGAGCTCTCACGGTGGCAGGGACCCGCCCCAGGGTGCGACCGGGACCTGTCAGGCTGGTCCCTTCTGTGTCCTGACGCCCTCCCGCTTTCCCCGTGGGGTCCGGCCCAGCAGATGACTTCACGTCTGGCTCCTGCCGCCCCACCCCCACCAGGTGCAGGATGGATACCGACATTCCCACTGTTTGCCTCTAGCACTTGGGGCAGGCTAGGGTTCTCCTAAAGAAAAAGAAAAATTACTTCAGAGTTTATTTTAACCATGAAACTTTATTTTACTAATTAATTTATTTATTTTACGAAATATTATTTTAAAAGTCTGTTTTGGAAGTTCGGGTCTTCAGTCCCTTCCTTCCATTTGCTTCTGAAAGCTTGACCCAGAGGAATCCTCTTATCCTTAGACTGGGTCCCCAACCCCATTCAGGAAGTCTTTGGGGAGGGTGAGAAGTCTCAGTGAAACCTGCAAGCTGTCACCCCTGAGATGACTTAAAGTCAAATGTGCACCAAATCAGAGACAGCTAATTTGTGGGTTACTTGTTTCATGAGGGTAAGTCTTGGGCACCTCAACATATAAAAGGAACCCCCAGGCTCGGTGGGGTTATTAATTTTCTCAGAGTGACATCAAGTGGTAACGGCAGGACCACCCAGTTTGTCTTTCAAAGCGCTGATACGTTTTAAAGACGGTCCAAAGGCACGGATGGGGAAGGAAAACCCAGAGGCATGAAGTGAAGTGGGAATCACAAGAAGATCAAAAAGTGAACAATAAAATGGCAGTAAACACATATCTATCAACAACTGAATCTACAAACCAAATGAACAAGCAGAACAGAAACAGACTCGTAGATACAAAGAAATTTTTGTTTGTTGCCAGACAGGAGGGGGCTGGGGGGATGGGTGAAAAAGGTGAAAGGATTAAGACGTATAAATTGACTGTTAGATTGATGAACCTCAAAGGGAAGAGAGGAGGGTGGGGCGAGAAGAGATAAACCAAAGAATTTGCATGCGTATATGTATAACCAATGGACACAGATAATACTGTGGGGAAGGCAAGAGAGGGGTGGGAACAGGGAGGAGGGGGTCAGTGGGGGCAATAATGGGGACATCTGTAATACATTCAACAATAAAGATAAGTTTATCAAAATGGATAAAAGACTTAAATGTGACCCGTGAATCCATAAAAATTCTAGAAGAAAATGTAGGCAACAAAATTTCGGACATCATACGGAGCAGAATTTTCACTGATACATCACCTAAGGCAACAGAAATTAAGGAGACAATGAACACATGGGACTACATCAAACTAAAAAGCTTCTGCACAGCAAAAGAAACAATCATCAAAATGGAAAGGCAACCCACTGTATGGGAGAACATCATTGCCAATGATGTATCAGATAAGGGGTTAATTTCCAATATATATAGAGTGCTCATACAACTCAACAAAAGGAAGACAAAGAACCCAATTAAAAAATGGGCAGAGGAGCTGAATAGACACCTCTCAAACAGGACATACAAATGGCCAAGAGACATATGAAGAAATGCTCAACATCACTAATCATCAGAGAGATGCAAATTAAAACAACAATGAGGTATCACCTCACACCTGTCAGAATGGCCGCCATCAACAAATCATCAAACAACAAGTGTTGGCGAGGGTGTGGAGAAAAGGGGACTCTAGGACACTGCTGGTGGGAATGCAGACTGGTGCAGCCGCTATGGAAAACAATATGGTGCTACCTCAAAAAATTAAAAATTGAACTTCCATTTGACCCAGTGATCCCACTGCTGGGAATATACCCTAAGAAGCCTGAAACACCAATCAGGAAGAATATATGTACCCCCATGTTCATAGCAGCACTATTTACAATAGCTAAGATCTGGAAACAGCCCAAGTGTCTACCAGTAGATGAACGGATAAAAAAGCTGTGGTACATATACACAATGGAGTACTATGCAGCGGTAAGAAAGAAAGATCTCTTATCCTTTGAGACGACATGGAAGGACCTGGAAAGTATTATCCTAAGTGAAACAAGCCAAACAGAGAAAGACAAATACCACATGATCTCACTTATATACGGAATATAATGAACATAACAGTCTGAGGAATACAGTAAACCCAGACACATGGAAGTAGGGCACAGACTGACATCCCTCAGAAGAGGGGGTGGGGGGGGGTGGGAAGAGATTAACCACAGAATTTATATGCATGTGTGCATGACCAATGGACATGGACAACTAAGCCGGGGACGGGGCGGAGGTGGGGTGGGGTGGGGGGTGCCAATGGGGTAAAAAGGTAAAATATCTGTAACAAAAAAATAAATAAAAAATTCATAAAAAAAAAGATAAGTTTAAAACCGGGCGGGGGGGGGGGGGGATGGATTCAGCAGTTTCCAACTCCACCTTCCACCTAGTTCCAGAGCCCCTGGTAAAGCTTCCTCGGTCAGTCCTGCCCGCCAGGTGGCTAGACCTGGGGGCCAGAGGAAAACATCTGCCTTGACTGTAAAAGACAAGAGCCCGGCACCTGAGCAGAAAGGGAAGCTGGACCACTTTCACCACTGAGCCTCAAGAAACAAATCAGATGTCTCATTCCGCCTCCAACACTCAAGGAGTTCAAAAATAAGATAATTTTTTACAAAGAGACTTCTGATTTCTAAGGTGCTTTGATCGTTGGATTCTTCAAAGCTGCCTTCAACGAAACAGCTGAAAACAGCGCTTTCCAACGTGCATTAGGTAGGGACCAGTAGGTGTTAGGTGAGTGTAACATGGTCAAGCACCTATGGATTCAGTGCGTATGGGCTTGAACAAAAGTAACGCATCTTAGAGAAGCTTATGAGCTGTGTAGTTCTTTACCTTCCAAAGGTGGGACTTGGTTGTGGTAGCCAGCCCCAATGGCTCCCGATGGCCCGTGCCTCTTGCTCTAAGGTGCCCTGGTGTAAGCAGCTCTCGCACTGAATGGGAACTGGTGTGAGTGACCATGAGAAAACAATCAGTGGCATATGTGACTTAGGAGCCCAGGTCAAAAAAGTCATGCAAGTTTCCACTTTGGCTTCTTAGATAATTATAGTTTTGAATTCAATTTACTTGTATTTCAATTAGGATTTTTGCATCTAAATCATACATGTAGTTTGTCTGACTTTCTGTTCTTGTACTGTCCTCATCCTGCTTGGTACCAAGGTTCTATTAGCGTCATAAAAGTAGCTGGGTAATTAACGTCTCTCTCCTTTTTTCTCTGAAATAGTTTAAGCATAAATGCTCCTTGAAAGTTTGCCGAAACCCTGACCTCCACCCACTGTAAAATCATCTCGCCTTTGTTTTTTGGAAAACTGGGAGAGAACACCAGGAGAACCTTTGAGTACTAATTTAATTTCTGCCGTAGCTATTGGTTTGTTCAGAACTTGTCTTCTTGGGTCAGTTTTGACATATAACTTTTTTTTTTTTTTTTGTAAAAGTAAATATTTTAACAAGTTTTTAATGTTCATATGTGGTTTTAAAAATCTCCACTAATATAAATATTCTTTGTTTATTCCTAGTATTGTGTGTGTGTACATGTCTTTACTTTTATTGTTTTCTGTTTTCTCAGTTTAGCCAAAATAGTTTATTTTGTTGATACCGTTTCTTTCTTTTCTACTCTATTACTTTCTCCTATTCTTTAAAATTCCTTCCTTCTACTTTATATTCACTCTGTTGTCTAACTAAATTGAATGCTTTTCTTGTTTGTTTTCAAAATGCTCCTTCAAAACTGTATTTAAGCCTACAGAATGTATTTCTAATGACTGTTTTTGCTGCATCTCACAGATTTTGATATGTAATAAATTTAGTATTCTGGTCTTAAATGATGCAGTTTCATTGTGATATCTTTTTAAATTAATTTATAAATTATTAAGGAAAGTATTATGGTTTATAAATCTGTGTGTGTATTATTTATTATATTATTTGTACTTTCATTATTTATTTATTTTGCTTTTTTAAAATTTTGAGTCTCAACTAATTTAAATGTAGCCTGAGAATGAATGTGGTCTGTTATGTATTTTTAAAATTTTGTAGACTCTATTACCTATTATGTTGTTAAGCTTTGAAGATATTTTTGAAAAAAGTACATTAAATTAAACTTAATTTTTTAAATTTCTATATCCTTACATATTTTTAAAAATTATGTAACCAATCAGTATCTTGTAGAGATGTGTTAAAACTCCCTTATATGATTATAGGTTTGTTCACTTTTCTTATATAAATTAATTTTTGCTTTCTAAATTTCAAGGCTATTTTTTAGGTAGATACCTGTTCATGAGACTATATATTTCTTTATTACTAAGGTCCTTCCTTCTTTATTCATAAAATGTTTTTGTCA
Source organism: Molossus molossus (assembly GCF_014108415.1). Classification (NCBI taxonomy): domain Eukaryota; kingdom Metazoa; phylum Chordata; class Mammalia; order Chiroptera; family Molossidae; genus Molossus; species Molossus molossus. The sequence goes on from NW_023425346.1 coordinate 95,820,078, forward strand.
TAAATATTTTGTATGGAATCTATATTGTTATCTTTAGGATGATTATTTGTATAATTTCTGAGACAAGTTTGACCACCCCTTTTGATTCAGCCTATCAGGGTGGTTTTATTTTATGTGGATCTTCTGTAGGGATACTCTGTCTAGAGTTGTAAAATTTAATTTAATAATATCTCTTATTTTTATAGTTTATTCCATTTTAAATTTTTTGGGTTAGTCACCAATTTAAAATTATTTTTACTCCTTTAGTTTTGATTTTCTGTTCACTTTCATTTGTCTTTGTTTCTTTGCTTCTTCCTTTCCTGCATTATATTTAACTAATAAAGCTTTCTGTATTTTCCCCCGTTATGGCTAGGACACTGGTGATAGTGTTTTCTTTTTTTTTTTTTTGCTGCTTATCTTTAGTTTTTAACATACATATTAGACCATACATTTTTCTAAACAATCAAAAATGTTCAATAATTTTATTTTTTTTCTGAAAAACAACAGTAAAAAAAGACTTTACAACACTTGAACTGCCCATTGCATTTTCTCTTCAATTATCTGCATTTTAATTTTGCACTTCTTGAAACCAAACATTGTTTTTTTGTTGTTTTTTTTTACAGTTAATAGTATATAAACATCTGTTTACACTTTATCAATTTCCCTGCTGTCCCCCACCCCACCCCCTTTTTTTGGTATTCCAGATGTTTCCTCTAGCTCCTTTTCTTTCCTTGTGGGTGAAGTATGTTCTCTAGTCATCGTTTCATTGAGGGGCTTTGTGTGGCTTCGGCTCTTTCCATAGCCTTGCATTTCAGTTCATTTCTCGTCCATGAAATAATTTATTTAGATCTTGATCCTTCTTAATGGCCTTCCGTTTTTATGGCTTATCTGTTTTTGCTATGGGTTTGGAGCCAGGGGTCTGTCTGAGCTAAAAGATTAGCTAATGGAGTCATCCTGACTAGAAGTCAGTTAATGGTTACTGGGTTCCTGGTCCTCAAGGGAAGGACCAAAGCTGTGCAAAGCAAGCCAGCGTGGCAACTTGCCCCAAGGGGGGTGGGGATTAATTATGGCCATATACAAGTTTCAAAAGGCATTTTTCTTCCCTAAGCTAATTTTTTTTGTTGGTTCAATTTATATTGCTATTGGAGTGGTGATGCTTGGTGTGCTGACCCCTGGTGGATTCAGCAAGTGCCTATTTATTACTATTTTTGGAGTTGGGATAGATCTTAGTCATGAGTCACAGATCCAAATGCCTTCAGAGGCCAGACAGGTCATGTCAATGTGTTGTGATGCTGTACAGGACAGTAGATCAAGGTGCCAATCAGGATTAAACTGGAGAATGCAGGCTAGAGCAAAGGCATATACACTCAATGTTTTTAAAAATAATGTTGGTAAAACATACACAGGTGATTGGGCCAGTCAGTTCGGCCTGATTTTCCATATTTAAGTCACAGACAGAAAGGTTAAGCAAGCCTCTGTCTGTCCTGAGGTCACACCCAAAGCTTGTTTTGTAAACAAATAAAAGATCTTTCCATGATTCACTCTTACTTCCCAAAAATGTAGCAAAAAGTCAGTAATGCTATAATGGGCTACTATTGTAAATTAAAGTGACACATTTTTTGACAAAGCCCGATGAAGGGAAAATATTAATCTTCAAGTGAATTTATATATTTCTGTGTTTTAAGTAAAAAACATTTTCCCTAGATATTATTTGAAACATTGAGTTAAAATATTAAATGTGATATAATTTTTCTCTCTGCTTTTTTATGCAGTCTTCTTAAAGTTTAAGAATTTAAACTCAGAAACTAATTTTAATATTCTGTATTTTTAACTGAAGAGCATAAAGAGAGTAAGAGTGAATTGTATAAGTAGGGCAGTGGTGTTCCTGAACCAAACAGTCCAAATTCGGAAAAATCCAAGTTACAGATCTACTAAGGATATTTTAATTATTTGTAATTGTTAAAGGGCACCTAATCTTTTCTTCTTGTGATTTAAAATGATCGAATTGCTTTCCAGCATCTGTCTGATGTCTCCCTTTGAAATATCAGTGGCTTCTTATTGTCTACTAAATTTAATAACCAATTGTCAGTCCCCACCATCATTCCCTTTGTTTTAACCACATTTCTGGTATCATTTCGCCACTGGAGAAAATCTGCATCTTCTCCCATGTGAAAGGTGCATCTCCTCCACTGCCAGTCTAGGGTTTAGCTCTCTAGGAACTGCTCAGTCAGTGGTCATTACCCATCTGCTTTGCTGATCCTAACATTCTCCTGGCCTCTCTGGTCTTGAGGATTTATGCCAAAACCAGAGAGAGAAAAAAATACCACCTCTCATTTTTGTAGGATTTCAGGAGCAAGTGGAGGTTTATTGTGTCCAATCTGACATCTTTAATGAGTGATCTCTAGTTATTCTTTAAGATGAACTTGAGAACCAATTTGCCTTGCTACAAATGTATCCTGATTAATTCACTAATTTCTACCCAAGGTCAAACTTTTGGTTTAAGCCATGATTTCTATGTTATCTTACTTATCACTTGTTTTATATTTATTATATCCTTTCCCTTTCTTTTGTGGCTATTTTTTATTATCTGCTTGAATTGAATGCTTAGTCTTTTATTAATAAAAGTATTATTAATTAGAATCCTGAATTTCCCTTAGCATATGACTGTGGCCAAATTCCATAGTTATTGATATCTAATATTTCCATTGTCATTCAATTCTAAGGAGCTTGTAATTTCCATTGTGACAGGAGTTATTTAGAAGAGTAGTCTTACATTTCCAACTGGGATTTTAAAAAACCTTTTTATTTATTAATATGTTATCTTGCTTTGCCAACAGTGAAAGTAAACTGTAAAATTTTTACTAAATGTTTTTCATATTGTGTCCCTATTTAAAAAATTATTTTTACCACCTGTAAACTTCCTACCTCAAGACTACACATAACCATAAAGTTTCTGTAGAATAATGAAGATAACATTTTTAAAGAAATGTATATGCTTTTCTCTTTTGCCTTTTCAAATATATGTGTCCAAAGTGTTCATCTGTCAAGAGATGTTGGACAATGAGATTAAAATTCACTTATAGAAAAAGAAATGTAGTGAACAGAGTTTTCAGTTTCTGACATTGAAATAGTATTTTGCAGGAAGACAATAGGTGCATATGCTTGAAAGTCAGTTGAAAACAAAGAAATATCTAAATTCCTTTGCTTCTACTTAATATATCAAATGCTAGGCCAAAAAAAAAAAAATAGTAATGCTCCCAAAGCTCATAAAAAAATAATGTTTTTCAGTAAGTAGGCTTTAGCCAAGAAGGTGGAATCAAGTACAGGGAAGGGATTAACCAGGAGTATGAGAAGTTGTCCATTCTGGTCCTGGGGGTGGCTGGGAGGCCAAGGGGAAGAGGCCAGGGGAGACTGCCACAGGTGGGAGGGAGGCAAATGTGCATCCCAGTTACTCTCAAGCCTGCTCTGCTGCCTTGAGGCCTCTGCTCCCCCAGGACCGAGGAGGGCCTGATGGGCAGGCGGCTCTGCTCTAACTAGGGAGGGCCCTGTAGGTACACAGCAGGTGGGTCTCGGTATGAGGACCCAATCCATCCTTGTTCGAATGTCCAGGCAGAGGATACTGAGCTGACAGGCAGCGATGGACAAAGGCTCTGGGTGGATTGTGGAGCTAAATTTGGGGTGAAGCCTGTGGGTGAGGGTCTCAGCTTCAGTGAAAATCAAAGGGCGAATGATGGATGAAGAGGAAGCAGCTGGGCGCTGACAAAGCCTGGACAGAATCAACTATGAAGTCATCACCTCCAGAGGCCAGAGGCAGACATCGGCAAGATGCCCAGAGCAGGATGGGACCAGACCTCTCAGCAGACCCAAGTGCACGTCCAAGGACCAACTTGAGATCAGGGGCTCCTTTTACCCGCAAATGACATGAGACTCTGTTGCCCCTACCTCACGTCCCAGGTATGATGTTAGAAAGGAACGAGGGGGTTAGAAACCACAAGACTGCAGTTAGCTGCCCCATATACTTTAAGTCTAGAGATGCCACTCACCTGGGAATCTTGTTTAAAGATTCCTGCACTGTTAGTGGGAATGCAGACTGGTGCAGCCGCTGTGGAAAGCAGTATGGAGTTCCCTCAAATAATTAAAAATGGAACTGCCTATGGTCCAGCGACTCCACAGCTGGGAATCTATCAGAAGAAACCGGAAACACTAATTCAAAAGAATATATGTACCCCTATGTTCATTGCAGTGTTATTTACAATAGCCAAGATTTGGTAGCAGCCCAAGTGCCCATCAGTAGATGAGTGGATAAAATAGCTGTGGTACATTTACACAATGGAATACTATTTGGCCATAAAAAAGGAAGAAATCTTACCTTTTGTGATAGCATGGATGACCTGGAGAGTATTATACTAATAAACCAGTATAATTTCACTCATGTGGAATCTAATGAGCAAAGTAAATTAACAAACAAAATAGAAACAGACTCATAGATAGAGAACAGACCGACAGCTGTCATCGGGGAGGGGGGTTGTAGAACTGGGTGAAAAAAGGTGAAGGGATTAAGTTAAAAAACAAAACAAAAAACAGCTCAGACATTTACAAAAATAGTATGGTGACATGGTGATTACCAGGGGAAAAGGGGTGGGGGAGGTAGAAGAGGGTAAAGGGGGGATAAATGGTGATGGAAGGAGACTTGACTTGGAGTGGTGAACACAGAATATACAGATGATGTATTATAAATTGTACACCTGAAACATAATTTTATTGACCAATGTCACCCCAATACATTTAAATAACTTTATATTATACAGGTACACATCATTACTCTGGAGGTTAGATTTCCCCCAAATGTCAGAATCCAAGCCCAAACTGCCTGGCAAAGAACACTCTCAGAGTTTGGCATGTCATTCCTCCCTTCCTTCTGGATGCGCCCTGTGGCACCTGTGGTTACTTTGTTTCTGTCTCCAGCAGAGAAGCAAGTGCACTGAGAGAGGAAGCATCACTCAGCTGGCTGGAGGGAGGCTGTGGACTCTCCAAAAGGCACAGAAAGAACTTGGTGACTGCAGTGATGGCCTCCATACGGGTCTGAGACCTACCAGGTGACATAGCCACTCACCTCTTCCCAAAAGGTGCCAACATGTGTAATAGTTGCAGAAAAATGACATCAGAGAGTATGAAAAGAATATAAATCATATATTTGGCTGCTTTAGATATAGGTAACATTTTTGTATACTATATGGAGACATCTTTATGTTTATGCATTCCTACTACATCTTTTACCAAAGAGTTTAATCACATCTGATAACACAAGTAACACGGGAAATTAACTTATAGTTTCTTAGTCAACACAGAGTTCCATCCATGCAGGCCTGCATGTATGTGTACATTTTTGCCTATCATAGACTTTATTGATATTTAATAATACAATGTTTCTTAGTAAAGGTAGTGAAATAAAACAGGTTCTTTCTATGTGGTTTGCCACTTGATAAACTATATTTAGTACTTTATTACAGAAATTACCAATCTGTTTTTCAGCTACCCACTGCTTTTAAGAACCAATGCCACTCATCATGCTCATGCAAATTTGCACACACACACATTTGCAAAATGTACACAAAAGTGATTTCAACATTGTGATTTATTGTAACTTTTAATAACCCACTTTGTGGTCATATTGATTGCAAAATTAGGAAAAAGGGAACATTTAAGCAAGGACCATAGGAAGTTAACAGAAATTAAGCATTATAGTTCAAGAAGTTACATTTCACTAGTTCAAAGCAGGGGGGAGACCAGTCTGAACTGGTTTAGTGCATAAGTCAGTTTTTAGGCAGTGAGTTGTTGAGTATGTGATAAGGCTAATCAATAGTTCAGGTTCATGTGCAGGGCTCTTAGCTATACAGAAGGGCAGGCCCTAACAGTGTCTCCTAGATGAATGCCGTTGTTAATGAGATGGAATGAAGTCTGCACTGACCGAGAACTTGCTGATAGGTATCATGCTAAGAGCCAGCACAGTAAGAGCATGCCACCTGCTGCTGCTTTGGTAAATCTAAGCTCCAAATCTTCTAGAAGCTAGAGGAAAATGTCTCCCTCAGAAGCAGTGATGGCCTTTGTCACCCAGATCTACCACTGGATTCACAGTTGAGCCTGTGGAGAATAAGTTATAGAGAGAAGCAAGTATTAACAGGTTGTGCATCCACACCTGGGCTGAAGCAGCTGTTACTGTGACCAAGGTTGTGAGAGTAGTAATAACTGAGAAATCTCCAAAGTGTACCTTTTAGAGCCAGTCTGGAAGGGGGCTCTCCCTGCTTCACCAACCTTGAGAATTAGTTTCTCTGTCGAGGAGCTTATGGGTTTCCTTATGCACTTAGATCTTAATCCATGCACCAATTTTAAAGGGGAGCTATTTTTATGGCTCTCAAATGTTTTAAAGAGGAAAAAATTAAAACTACATATTTTGCTTAATTACCAGTAGTGGAGAATATAGGTAACTCTATGAAAGCCTATTGCTGAAAAGTAATCCAAAGTCAAGAGTAAGGAGTTGTATCATGGTCTTAAGGGCATCACTTCTTCTCAGATTAAGTGGACGATCAAGAAGCCAAACACTGAACTCCCCGGAAACACTTGGCTCCTTTCGGATGACACTAACAGTCCACACTGTGGTCATAGTTGTTTATCACCTTACAAGTTGGCAGCACCAACAGCCCAAGTTTTGTGCCCCAGATCTCACTAAATTGCTTCGCAAAGGTTCTAATGGGGGAAAAGTCTCAACCTGTTCAATAGACACTTGCTTTTTTGCTTGGAACCCCTTTCAATGTTAACTACACTTGTACTAATGGGATGGAGGTCACCGAGCTGTGGACACCGGTTTCTGAATTCAGTTGCTCCCAGTGGGACTGCCTAATGAAAATTTTAAGACCATAGGCTGCCCTTTGACTGTAAGGACACTATTAGCACCCCTCCCCACCAATCAGTTGGATTGGGACAATTGGTTGGTTGCGATTATCACTGTGATCTGTGACCACATGTAGCATAACATTAACTGCCACACTTTTAATCAAACCTCCTGACTTGACCAACATATTGCCTTAACCAGCTGAGACATAGTTAAGTGCATGTAAGATGTTGAAGACCTCACAACTTGTATATGTCCTCTCCCAATTAGTAAAATTGGGAGTTTATATGCTTTGTTATACTTTTTTAATCTAAAGCAATGGTCCTCCAATTCTGCTGCACAAAAGATCACCTCAGACCTACAAAATCAAAACTACAAGAGGCATCTGCTTTGCTCTGAAGCTTCCCCAGGAACGTGGTGTTTGAGAACACCCAGGCACTTGCCACTCTTTTGGAATAGCTTTTTAGTCCACAGGACACTCTTGTAGTAGTTTAATAAGTTCAACCCTTCATTTCTTTGAGAATGGATGATAGTATTTTTTATTCAGTTCAAGTCAGTTTGGTGAATACAAATGCCTGATTAGAAATTTGGATAATACTAATTTTGGTTTAAAAACAGTAAGAATGTTTTCCTTAGTATTGCAAAATTGCTTTGCAGGCAATCTTCAGGGGGCAATTTCAGAAATGTGATGAATACAGTATATACAGACTTTCTTACTTTGAAAGGGTACTTCCTCCTCAGCTCCCTATCATTCAGATGCAGAAGCTGCAATAGGTTTTTGGCAGAGTCTCACTGTTTTATACTTACACATACTGGTTGCCTACTGCTAAGGCTGCAGCGGAACAAAGCACAGATTTTGTCCCCCACCTGATGCCACGTCCTCTGGTTAACCTTTGCTTCTTCCGACCTACAATTCCATCCATTTAAAAAAATCAGTCTAGTGGTTACTCTCTAATACAGAGAACAGCATCATATTGGAAATAAATGTTAAAATTGATTCTACAGATATATCAATTCTGTAAACAAAATAATCCCCACGTACCATACACACCAATATGCACAGGTAGTATCACAAAACCTTCTCTCATTCAGGGTCTATAAAGGTTCCACCATGTCAAATTCTTCAAGGAATACTTTCTAATTAATCAAAACAAACATTCACCAAAATACTCACCAAAAATTTTACTTTCAGATCCAAATTCCATTGATAGTCTGTCCAGAATCTGTCAAAACTGAAGATACACAAACACTCATTAAACGCACAGGTTTTGCAATCAGAATTGGCCCAAATTCTTGCACCCCATTAACTAGGAGAGGGATCTCGAATGAATTTCTCTATCACTAAGTCTGAATGTTTTCATACGATGTTGTGACTCAGAGAGCTTTAAAATTACCATTTAATATCATCTGGAACAACCCAGCAGTTGGTCTACATTTTCCACTTTTTAGCTAGCCAAAAACCAAAGATCAAATAATTCCCATTTAGAAAAGTAAAAATAGAAATCCTTATGCCATTATGTCATACCCCTAATAATGCAGTACAAATGTTAATTTATCAAGTTTGATTCTTTTAAGACTTTCTTCCAAGATATGCCGTGATCATGAAGCACATTCATCAGAGATTTACTGAGCGCCTACGCCCACCACATGCCAGACATTGTGCTGAGGCAATTAAGTATCGCAATTGCAGAAAGAATTTTTAGAGTTAGCAATTTTAATTATCTCCACACTGTAAGAATTCCTACATCAAGTTTTATGTATTCTTTGAACTGTACTTTCTTATCTGAGTATTGGAATTTGATAACTTCATTAAGTTACTGAGGGAACAGAACGTCAATAGTGCTTTACCATGACAAGAACTCTTACTGAGGTGTATCGGCATCTTGAGGTTTGGGGGTGGAACATGTCTGTGTTCACAATGCTACACAGGTGATTCTAATACATCCTTTAGAGACTTGCATCCCTTCCCCAGCCCCTTTTAAAATTCACCAACATAAAGAATCCTTGCAATGACAACCACATTTTATTTTGTGAGGCTGCTCCCTAATTGCAATGAATTTTCAATCTTTAAATAATATAACTATATAACAATTCAAAGTAAACACTGTCCTGGATTTTATATCAGAGAATTACAATTAAACAAGTGAACAAAGATTACATCATTTTTGCAGTTGGAAAACTACATATCCACCCTCCTTAAAATTCTTCAAGTATAAGTCACCAAAATTTATTCACATCAACAGGATTAAATAAATGGTAAGGATGTATTAATCCTTGAAATTAAGACATTAAAAAAATAACATAAATGACTTCTTGCTGAAAAGAAAGCAACGTCAAAATGTATCAGTATGAGCTTAAATAATACTCATGAGCTAACACACAAGCCTGTTAGGTGAACCAGTTTTGTCTTTCAATGCAGTTTCATTCTCCAATCATTCAACTAAACTGCAATTGACTGAAATGCAACTGAGTGTAAATGGTTGCATTCTCCAACCATTCAACCCAACCACAATTCAGAAATTGCATTATAAGCCTTTAAAACATAAACACCAAACCTGTGCTCCAAAACAAAGTATGTCTCTAAACTCTAGATATGATTTGTAATGTCCACACTTGAGACAATGACATAAATTTCACTTTACTGACTTTTAATACTTTAAACTAGAACTTAAATTTTCTTTTACTGTCTCATTTAGATTTCAAATGAAGTTTTTACATCCTTCATATTTATTAACGTGACAATCTAAGTTACTCTAATCCCCAAAGTGTTACATATTACTTAATTGGGAATTGAGAGCAATTCTGAAACCTGAAATACCAGTATCTTCCTGTAGATTTGTTACAGAAGTTCCAATTATGTAAAAATCAGAAGTGAAACCCTTCACAGCTTTCCACGTTATACCTGACCTACTATAGCTCAAGTATGGTGAGAGTATCCTGAGAATAACGTTCATGATAGTTTTTGTTTGTATCTTAATCGCATCATGTAAAAGTGGAAAATGTAGAGATTAAGAGCATAAGGTTTATAATTCTATAGTACAAATAAAGGCAAAATTAAATGCAGTCAAAGCATATTTGCAAGTCTAAAAGGAAAATTATAACCCAGGACGCATGGGGGAAAAGATTTATGTGGAGTTTTTAATCCATATTAGAATTCGGTTATTGTAACTTGACCATAAATTTAAACAGAAACCATCTTCTGAGACATACAGTCTAATAAATGTATCAACAGTATTGATAGTCAACAAAGGGTCAGTTATTGGAACTTATTAATAACATTTCATTTTTCTATCCAATAGAAATCTATAGTGGTTTGCCCCAATTACATATCTGAAACAATGTCTTATGAAAACAAAATGAGACAAAATTAAATAAAATTGAAGATAAAAATACTCTGAAGTTATTAAAAATAAAGCAAACTACAGTCCTTGGCAGATCAATCAGGTAAGAAACATTGGTGAAAGTTGGAAGCACAGGGTAACTGACACAAATCTTCAGCACAAAGCACATCTTTGAAAACATGAAACGATGACTTTTTGGAGGACAAGAGCTAAATATCCAAGAATCATCAGGTTTGAAAAATATTGCTTAATCACTTTCCAAAACAGAGTTAGCTGCAAGAACCGAAGATCTTGTTAAAAAATATCAAGGTAATCATATTTATTGCATCTTTAAAATGCATTTTGAAACAGAAAATTAACATGCACCTCAGCTTCACCAAAATATATATATTTAAGAGAGGGGAAACCGACGATATTTTATAAACAAAGTGTAGACTATGTGTGCTTTTCAAAGGGGCTGAATTAAATATAACCAGCTGCCAATGTTGTGCTCTGACATACTTGAATTAGTGGGTATGTGTATGCTAACTTCATTTATTTCTGTCAACAATAAACGAAATAAAAACACTGCCCTATACAATCCACTATTAGCAGTGAGTACAACAGCAAAAAATTATTGTACAATTTATACATACTAAAATATTTTCTTTCTCTAGAGATAATGCAGAACAAAACCTAATCATTATAAAACTCAATTTGGGAAATCTCAAATTACAATAGGGAAAAAACAAATCAGGGTGCGTATTGAGCCCAAAACAAAGGTTCCTGGTCATAAGGCGGTAAGATTAGTAAGTGCAAGTGGTAGGATAAAAGCATGCTCAAATTGTATGCTTGGGTCTTTGTATATTTATCAAACCTTTAAATTAAACAAGACTAGCTAAAGAAATGCCTTAAGCAGAGCAAGATAATTGGGAATTGTGTCATTTCTTTTACCATTTTTGTTACCCAACTTATACAATGCGCAAAGTGCTAAGCAACACTACAAAAACACATTTACATCAACACTGAAGACCTGGGGAAATGAAATCCAACAATTTTATTTTAATGAGCTGTATTTTCTAAATTTGTTTTATTTTTTTCCTGTTTTCATACAGTATTGAAAACAAAACGCGGCACATTCACATTTTCCCGAGGAACTGTAAAGATGATCTCTACAGGGATAAACGTCGTAAAGCCTGTAGCTCAATCAATTGACGTTGAAAACTCTCAAAGGGAGTAAAGGCTTGATCTGAATGGTCTAGAACATGTACTGTAATTTACTAGAAGAGATGGTTGTCTTAATATTTAATTACTTAAAAGAACTTCCAAGTCCATGCGAAGAGTACAGTCCAATAAATCAAATTTCTGAACGCATTTTATGCTACATATGTGTATACTTTGCGATCCTCAGGTGTTCGTGCCAAGTATTCTCTTTCAATAAGTCCTTCAATACGTTTCTTAATAACAACTGGACTTGGTAAGAATCGAGCCTTCAACTGCTGAGTTACCTAAAATAGAAGATATAAAAAACACACAAAAAATGATTTCTCACCAGAAAATTTAAAAAGATGTACCATTTCTATCTTAACACAAAAAGTTGTATCTTCGAATATAACTGATATGCCACTTGAAGACTCAGATCAATTTTAGTAATTTGATTAGCAAAGTTAAAAATACCAAAAGTTTAAAAAGGTCTTATTTGAAAATGTAATGTGAATACTAAAGTAGGTTAGAATTAGTTGGAATAGATCAGTAGGAATGTATACCACCTACAATTTAACCACCTGACTTCTGGGTTACCCTCTCAATTCACAGAGTTTGAATAGCACATGTGGAAGAGCACAACCTCTGGACCTGAACTGCCTGGACTTAAATGCCAGCTCTCCCGCTTACTAGCTCTGGGACCTTGGAAAAGTTATAGAACAAGAAGTTGCTGTGTATATTAAATGAGTTAACAGACGTAAATCTTTAGAATAATGCCTAGTCCCTAGTAAGTACTGCTGTTGCCATTCTTTTCTCCAACTGTTAGGGTTCTAAATTACTGTGACATCAGTTATCATAAAACAGCAACTATAGCGCAGATGAAGTCTGTGCACTAGTATCAGTCATTTTTGTATATATTAATTTATTTAATGCTCTTAGCCCCCTAAAATAGGTTGTCTAACTTCTTCAAATGAAGAAAATAAGCCAGGGAGGAAAACCTACATCTACAAGCAGTAAACAGAGCCAGCAGTCAGAGAAGAGAAGCCATCCCGTTCTTCCCCAAGTCCATGCTTTCCCCATGAATCCACCTCTCGCGGAGCAACCACCCATAACGTAAGCCAGCTCCTCTCTCACCCCTGCTGGATCAGTTCATTTCCCAAGGCCACAGCAAATTGATCATTCTTTGAAATTTGAAACTTCAGCATTTCACTCTCCAACTAAAATCTAGCGTCTTTCTAATATTATCATTCCAGTATCAATAAAACTTGTTCTCAATTCACCTGAGATCTCTAATCCTCTGACCCTTTCTTCCAAGCTAGTAATACCTTCTTTTGAGCTTATCTTCATCTCTGATGGGGTTTAGACTGCATACAAGATCATTTCAGCAACACACTCAACACTTCCCTCAACTCCTTGATTCCTTTGGTTCTATTCCATAAACACCCTTTCTATACTTACTACATCATTCAAAATCTACTACTCAGCTCCCTGTTGAGTCAAGTTGTAGTTTGTAATACCTTGTGTGTAGACTAGGAGGCAGCAAACCGCAGCCCACAGGCCTCATACAGCCCACTGCCCGTTTTATTAATTCTTACTAGTACACACAGCCACACTCATTTGTTATCTATGGTACTTTCATGCTACAACTGGTTATTAAAAATAAACAAAACAAAATCACAGTATGCCAATCTCTGAAATAGACTGATAACACAAATTTATAGTATTCAAAGTTCAGCAAGTTTCTGAGGACAATAACCTCACATCCTGTTTTACCTAGGGAAAGAGGACATTTCAATGAGAAATTCCTCAAACTCCCACCACACACATATGTTTACCCATATTTGTATCCATCCTTTATTATCACACACCCCTGCACCCTGTATTCTCAGGAAAAGGACTATTCAGTAACATCCCTGTTAACACACCTGCCACCTACCTGTGCTCTGTACAAGCCTCTCACCTTTCCTTTTACTTTGGTACCTTAATTATCCCCTAATTTCATTATTTCCCTTTTGTTTCTGAGCATTCCGTTTTTTCAACCCTCAGTTCCTACACATGCTCAATATTTTTCTATCTAGAAAAACAAAACCCAGAACCCCTCAACTCAACACTCAACCCTGTGGCATTCCTCTCTGCCCTTTCCTATGAGCTAAAATGTCAAAGGACAAGTTGCCATTCTCATGGTCACACCTCCATGCACCGCTCAAGGCACTGCCATCAAATACTCATCTTAGCAGTACAATGAAAATGCCTGGGAAAACTAACCAGTCACTTACCTAATTGCCAATGTGTCATAACTGCTTATTTGATTTGCTTTTTCCATAATTTTTGAAATTTGTGTCATGTAGACATTCAATAAATAACAATGATTAATTTTAGGAATAAAGGTATTTTGTTTCACACAAAAATATTAAATAGCAGTGAAAATTTTGTTTCCTCTTTGTGTGACAATATTCTATGATTTTCTTAACAAACATATTAGTTCTATAAGTGTGTACATATTTCGATGTATTGCTGTGTTTAGATATCAGGTGTCATGCTTTTTATAAGTATTACCTGATTACAGTTTCCTAATTTTAAAATTATATTGAAATCAGTTGAATGTTGTACTTTCCTAAATTTCGACTGGCAATGTTGTTTTGCTTTTCTGCCGCCTTAGTGTCCTCACCTCTGCTACTAACACGTTGTGTTGCATCTTCTTCCTAGATTTCATTATCCGCACTATAGCAGCTTCTATCTCATGTTTCCTGTCGTCATCTACTTTCTGCCTTGTTTCTTTCCTTTCTGGGTCAGATTCACCTTGTTTGGCAGCAACTAAAAGAGAAATAAAGGCATTTATGTGATTATCATGTAATTTCAAATGTAATGAAAAAAAAAGTGGTTTAAAAACAAACATTGTAAATTAGTAATGTCCACTGAGAAAAACCAATTTGAACCTGAATATATACATATACTCATTCCTAGTAAACAGCTAAAAAGTGCTTAATTCAGTGTTTAATATATATTTAAATAACAAGTAGTGATATAAAAATACTAAAATCCTAAATTATTCCTTTTAAACATTAGGAAACATTTATTTTTAAGGAGATAAGAAAAAAAAATTTATTTTTATAGAATATAATGATTCCTTTCCTGGAAGAAAAATGGTAGCTGGTTATCTTTAGTAGTTAAGTTAGCAGTCATTTTCATTGCCTGTGACTTCCAGGTCAACTAGTATTTCTACCACCTCAACTCCCTAATAAACCTCATCAAAGGTATCTCAGATAAGAGAATACCTGATAGATTACCAACTATAATTGTGGCTGTAATCTCTAACACTTAAAGAGGAAGAGAGAGCATGTACTGCCAAGATTTAGTTAGCTCAATAAATAATTAAAAAGTATCACTAGAATGTCAATTAAAGAAACCCCTTAACAGGGATTAAATATAGAAGTTCCTTTTCTCCTACAACTTCGCTGTAATTGAAGTAGCAGAGAAAGAATAGTAGTAACTAAATTTTGGCTTATTGGTGTTCAATAGAAGATAGATGTAAAGTTTCTGGTGGTAGAAATTGGAAAATTACAAAGAACCACATGAGATACTGCTGACTTAGTCACAGGCAAACCAGGCAACAGTACACTGCATAATTTAGATCCTTCTGGTGTGCATACCCACCTAGCTGTTTCTAACTAGAATCCCTTGGTTGAGAATTCTGCCTTCAGTGTCTTCCCAAGTTAAAGATAATCAATTTTAATGAAAGAGTAAAATTAGATTAAAATGGTCTACTAAGAAGATAATGCTTTTCTTCAAAAACGTTAATGTCATTTTAAAGATAGGTATTGCTTTAAACAGAACTAAATTAAAAAGAGACATACAAATTAATTTAATGTGAAAACCTTGACTGAATCCTGGATCCAAAGAGTTAAGGTATAAAAGACATTTTTGAGACAGTACAGACATACAAACACAGATGGTATATATAGCTGTACAGCATTATTAATTAAAAATTCATATGTCTTGCATTGGGAGAACTCGTTGGCACAGTTCTATTTTATTTTTTAATCTACATCTGTGTCCCAAAGATATAGGGTCAATCTTGGTGATGAAGATACAATGATATGGTTTTCAACTATGGAACAAAGCAATCAAGGCTCTGACAGATACATACCACCCTACTTTGCAAAACATACTGGATCTAATCAGGTTCAAAAAGGAAAACAAAAGTGTGGAATAAAGTTCTTGAATCAATGTATTCTGGCAAGCAATTGTATATTTAGCATTAAAACAATGAAAAAAAAACTATTTTTTACTAACATACAATGCAAATATAATTTTTTTTAAATAAAAAAAACTCTAGCCCTGGCCGGTTTGGCTCAGCGGTTCGAGTGTCAGCCTGCGGTCTGGAGAGACCTGGGTTCAGGTTCGGTTCCCGCTAAGGGCACGTACCTCAGCTGCAGTTTGTCCCCGGCCCTGGTTAGGTCGTGTGGGTGGCAGCCATTCGATGTGTCTGTCCCTTTCACATCGATGTTTCTCTCTCTCTCCCCCCCCCCCCCCCAACTCTGTCTGAACAAAAAATAGAAAAATGTCCTTAGGTGAGGATTAAAAAAAAAACTCTAGTCATTTAAAAATTTTTTCTTATTTCAAAAATAGTTTTATCACAAGATATATTAGCTGTAATAAATAAATTAGTACTGGGAAACTTATCTAATACTAGTTTTAAGACGAAGTAGAAAACTACATTAGAGTTTCAATTAAAAATAAGGCTGTACTAAAAACTGCTCACAACAGCGTCACTTCTTTTTTTTCCGAGTGAGAGAATATAAATTTTAAGGTTTTCAAACTTAAAAATATTCATCAAAATATAAATAGGTGCATCTAAAAGATCAATCTTTAAGATAGATAACTACCAAGTTTGAGAAATCTGTAAATCAGTTTCAAAACAGACATCCAAAGACAGTTACCCACTTAAAAAGAATTTATAAGTATATTATGTTCATAAAATTGTACTTTATGTGTCAAAAACCTATGGAAATAAATGTTATCACTTTCACCACTATGAATTACTTTTTAAAATGTTTTCTGTACTTGGATTCAATTGCATTTGATAGGAACACTCATCAATAAAAGCTTGCACTGGGAGCTTTTATGCAACCTTATGCATGACACATAGCACCAGAAAAGAATTACCTTTAAAAAAGGTAAAAAAAAAAAAAAAAATCAAACAAATAAGAATTTTTAGAGAAAAAACAATTTGTTTTAAGAGGAAAAATATAATACCTGTTTGAATCTTGACTCTGTGTAGTTTGGATGTGAACTGATCATTAACAGTGAATATGTGACCATTTTCTATTTCCTTTGACTTGGGTTCTTTGGTGAGAACCCGCTGCGTTGGTTTACCGCAGGCGAGGGACTGCAGGGCTCTAACAAGCTCCCTCTCAGGGATATCTGTTTCTTGTTGAATTTCCTGAAATTTCATCAGATTGACATAATTATAAATAGACACTTTAGCAGATTAAAGCTGATTAATTAGTAGAAAATACCAACCAGCAGTTAAAAAGGTAATCCCATTAAATAATTTGCGACCAAGAATTCCCTATTATGGTACTTCACTAAAATCTCATTAATTTGAAAAAAGATGAAAGGTGATTCAAATTACAAAATATTGAAAATATATGTACTTTTTTAGTTTCAGGAGACATAAGCTTAATCTATCTAAAAACATCATCCAGCAGAGAACATTAGGGACCTGCTTTAATATTTAGGTAAAAATAAGTGTTAACCAACATACAATTGCCACTTTTAGAAATACTCTACATCTTCCCTCTAAGTTCATCCACAACTTTCTTTTGCTTAGCAACTTCTTTTGTAGAGAGAAGCAAAGTAAGCATGAACTAAAGCCTTCTATCAGACAATCAAAATTTACTGCCTAAGTTGACCATATCTATTATCTGTGTGACCAAATAAAAAAAAATAAGTACTTGGTAATTAATACTAAATATAAAAAGCAATAGATTGTTTTGAAGTACAGGTGATAATTGTTGCTATATGTTATTAAGTAAAACAAAAGCATTTCAGGAAAGAATGAATATGGAGTTGACCCTTGAGTAACATGGGTTTGAATTGTTTGGGTACACACTGTGGATATTTGTCAATAAATACAGTTGACTCTTGGCATCCGTGGGTTTCACATCCACGGACTCAAACAACCTTGAATGGAAGACAGTATTTTTGCATTCCCATCAGTTTTACAGTCATGGCTGAATCTGGGAATGCAAAGGGCCAACGACTGTAGAGTCAAAATATACATGTGAATTTTCAACTTGGAGTGGGCAGCTAGCCCTGAAGCTCTACCTTGTTCAAGGGCCAACTGTATACATTTTAAAAATATGTTTTTATTTATTTTAGAGGGAGGGAGAGGAAGAGAGAGGGTAAGAGAAAGAAACATCAATGAAAGAGAGAAACTAATTGGCTGCCTCCTGCACACCCCCTCAACCCCCTACTGGGGATTGAACCTACATCCCAGGCATGTGTCCAGACTAGGAATCAAACCCGGCAACCTCTTGGTGCATGGGACGAAGCTCAACCAACTGAGCCACATCAGCCAAGGCTCAACTATGTCATTTTAAAATTCATTATAATCTTACATCAATGGGACATTAAGAGAATTGCATATGGATACGATTTAGTCGCTATACAACTAGAAAAAATGTATGATATAATAAGTCATACAACCAACTCTTACATTTTTCAGGTAGCTTAATTTGCTTAGAATATTTTTTCCATGAGAGGTGCAGATGAAAACATCCATGCTGTTAAAGATAATTTAATCCCACCTGTTTGAAAAAGCTTACAACGTCTGAGGTAAAGTATTCAATGCCTGCTTAATCAATATTCTTGGGACTCAATCATGTGTAACTTGTACTTGAAAAAATTAAGGTTATTACCTAAGACAGACAGATCTGGAAATATGTAAGAGTGACACATATTTGACTTAGCCACTGACCTAAGACACTTAGGTTTCAAACCATTTCCTTGAGGAATATCACATAAAAATGGTCATCTCTTAATTATACCCTTCACATAAATGGAAGTATGGAGATGAATAAGCCTAGAATTTAATCTTGCTCTTAATTTCAAACTTAAACTTATACCTTACTATGCTCACCTATATCTGAAAACTAGCTTTCAATTAAATATAAATACGGCAGTGATTTTAGCTTTTAAAAAATATTCATCCTTTATTTTAAATTTAAACTTAAGTATCACATGATCTTCATTTCAGCTACAACACACCCATTTAAAGATATGGGGGAAAAGAAAAAATAAATTAAAAAGCCAGCATATTAAAAGTTACAGTAAATTAACTTGAAATTAATCACAGTCATAAATGTAAAATCTAAAACTATAAACCACTTGAAGAAAACACAGAAGAAATTCTTTGCAATTTTGCGGTAGCTAATCATTTTGTAGATAGGATTATCAAAAGCAAGAACGATAAAAGGAAAAAAGGGGGCAATTGGACTTTGTCAGTATTGCTCTTTAAAATAGCCCAAATGCCCATCAACACATAAGTGGATATAAAGGCTGTGGTACATTCACACAATGGAATACTAGACGGCTGTAAAAAAGAAGGAACTCTTACCCTTTGTGAAAGCATGGATGGACCTGGAGATTATTATGCTAAGCAAAATAAGCCAGTAAGAGAAAGACAAGTATCACATGATCTCACTTATATGTGAAATCTAATCAACAAATTAAACTGACAAAATAGAGCCACAGGCATGGATGTATGGAACAGACGGACAGATCTCAGAGGAGAGGGGGTAGGGAGGACAGGAAGAGATTTACCAAAGAACATACATAAATGCATAGTCCATGGACAAAGACAATAAAGTGGTGAAGGCCAGGGGTGTAAGGGCCACTGGGTGAAGTGGGGCAAAGGGAGGAAAATGGGGGACATCTGTAATAGTGTCAACAATATAAAAAGAAAAAAAATACCACTTAGAAACTGAAAAGGCAAGTGACACATTGAGAAAATGTTCATAGGACACAAATCTGACAAAGAATTTGTATACAGAATTTATAAAGAGCTTTTAAAAACCTCAATAAAGATATGGACACCTCACTAACAAGACACATAAGTGGCACATGAACACATAAAGGATACTCAACATCATTAGTCATCAAGGAAAGGCAAACTAAATCCACCATGAGATACAATTACACATCAGTTAAAATGGCTAATATTAAAAAGATTGATAATACTAAATTTTGGAGAGTACGTGGGGCAACTGGAACTCTCCTAAACTGCTGGCTGGAATGTAAAATGGTACAACCACTTTGGGACACAGTTTGGCAGTTTCTTAGAAAGTTAAACATATATCCGTATTCATAACAGCCTCAATCTGATAACAACGCAAATACCCATCAACAGAAAACGTAGTAGTAGATTGATATAATGGAGTATCACTCAGTAATAAAAAGGAATAAACTACTGAAACTACATGCGCAACAAGGATTATTCTCAAAAACACTGTGCTATGTAAAAGAATCGGCACAAAAGCAATTCGTATTGTATAATTTCATTTATAGGAAATACTAGAGAGGCAAAACTAATCTATGGTGACACAAAGCAGGTCACTGGCCACCTGAATATGGGGACAGTGGGAGGAAATCGACTAGAAGGGAGTATAAAAATTTTGGGGGGTAATGTTCTATAGATTGTGATGGCAGTTACACAGGTACACACATCTCTTACAACTCAACAAATTGTGTATACTTAAATGGGGTATGTTTACTACATAAAACTTATACTTCAATAAAGTT
Source organism: Molossus molossus (assembly GCF_014108415.1). Taxonomy (NCBI): domain Eukaryota; kingdom Metazoa; phylum Chordata; class Mammalia; order Chiroptera; family Molossidae; genus Molossus; species Molossus molossus. The sequence goes on from NW_023425346.1 coordinate 95,840,274, forward strand.
GATTTTAAAAAGTCAAATGAAATGTGACCCAAAAAGTATATGATATTCATATAGTTCCATAGCTCAATTTCATGCTCTTTCCTCTCATGGTACTCAAAGGTTACTCAAACAGTAACAATAATCCTCAAATAATAACTCCAAAGGTTATTCAAATAATAAAAATTCAAGTAACATGTGAAAATTAGAAACAATACAATTGGTTAAAATTTATATAACCAACCCATACCTCAAACGTGTATTTTTCTCTGTTATTAAAGAGCATCAATATGGTCATCTGGAAAGTGGAGACTTGCAGTATGTGCTTCCGGGTATTAGAGCCAGTGACCTGCGCCCCTCCAACACCAACCTCAGATCCATCTTCCTGTTTTATTTTTTTAAAAAAACATAAAAAAGATACAATCATCTGGTAACTTTAACACTATGATTGAGAAATAACCCCTGTAATGACAACAAACCCCTCCTTTACAAAACAACATAACTTATTCCTATATAAAATACTTGAAAATATGTGTGTATGAACACACACACAAAATATTTAGGATTGTCATTTGTGTGTGTGTGTGTGTGTGAACATTTTAATTTTACAACTAACATTATTTTAATAGTACACCACAGAATAATAATGGACTTAAAAGACATCATTCCATTATACCACTACCAAAAGTTGTAGGGTTAGGTTTCTTTCTGTGTGGTCTGATTACAGTAAGAGACCAAAAGATAGCATAGGATGTGGGGAAAATCATCTGTTGCCCTTACAGCCTGTTCCTGCTCTATGACTTAAGTACAAAGCAGAAATTTAAGTCTTCAATAATTAACATACAAATTGTTTTAAAAATCTACTGATCTGTTTAATAAAACTTCAAAAGATAAAATGATTATTTAGGGGAAAAATCCTCTCCTTTAAAATAAAAACAAACAATAATTAAAAGTTGAGTTTTTAGTATCCTTGACCTTCCCACTTCCACTTAAATACAGGAAAGGGCAAAAGGAGGTTTTGAGTATGAGAAGCATAGAGTTATTCTTGTATTATTATTAATCACTGTATTATTTTCCATATGGACAGCTGTAAACCTACTGTTACCCCACCCTGTATGTAATAATTTCTAACATTATTCAACTAAATGAATTGTAAGGAACATTTCCCATTTCAGTTAAACATAAAAATTAGAATACATGTAGCTATTTTCAACAATATTTTTAAAAAACTTTGGTGTTATAGTGGTATCATATAAAACTACTAAAATTGTAATTATAATTATTTGCTGCCTAGATGACAACTCAGGTATTATTCTTTAATGTTTTGTTGGAAGCTTCTCATTACTTTATTTTAAAGTAAACGATCCTCATTTAAGTTATACCAAGCAATGAAAGTACTCTAAACCTTATAATTTTAGATATAAAAAAGTGATTTTTAAATGAAGGAAATTCACTAGTAAAGTGCTCATTTTAAAATAATCACTTTAGTAACCTTTTTTACATCTCACAAATCTCAAGTGTTAATGTTCCCACTTTTGACGGTTGAAAACTAGTAAGGACTATAAGAGACTAAGAATTTTGAAAAGGAACTCACAGCTTTGTATGCCCCCAAATCAACTTACATTTTATTATTTTATGCAATATGGTCTCAAGTCTAATCTTATAAATAAAATGTGTAATTATCTTATTATTTATTCCTTAAGAAAGCCTACTGGTATAATCTTCATACTGTCAAAGTTATTTAGCAACTGAGGGAACAGAGATCAATAAATCAAAGCCAAATACCCCCTTAAATATTTGAAATAGGTAGCGTAATAAGAGAAATAATTGACCTAAGTCAACAAAAATCACAAATCAGTTCTATACACTTATTTTAAGTTACTTATTATAAATATGTTCAAACTACCAGTATTTACCTTTTTAACTGGTCCATAGAAGGTGGCATTGAGATCTGCAGAACCCATATGATGCTGCAGTGTGAGCTGTCGACCACTGTGTTTCGCTAAGTAAAACCTTCAGCAAATCAAACCAGGTTTTAGAAAATCATAGAATTTACATATTTGAAATGATAAACTATAGGATAATAACGCTTAACAAACACATATGTAAAGGAGAGTTTAAAAGATAAAGAAAACCTTAAGAATAAAGTTCAGTTCCAATTTTTATTTACTTAATGCTCACTTGAGGACCTTTTTTTTTTTTTTTCATTTATCTTCAGATAGAGCCGGAGGGAGAGAATGAGGAAGAGAAAGAGAGGAACATTGATGTGAGAGAGACCCATTGAATGGCTGCCACCCACACGACCCCAACTGGGGCCGGGGACAAACCACAACCAAGGTATGTGCCCATAGCAGGAACCAAACCCGGACTCTCTGGTCCGCGAGCCGATGCTCTACACCACTGAGCCAAACCAGCCAGGGCTCAGATCCAATTTTTTACATAAGAGGAAACAAAACTGACAGGGAGGCAGAGCGAGATGCAGAGAAAAAAGACCTCAATTAGCCAGATATTACAGGAGAAAGGCAGCACACTAAATAACTTCTACTGGTACCCTTTTGGCCCTGGCCTGCTGCTCAGCCACTGCTGCTCGTAAGACCACCTTTCTCCACAGTAACCCAACAATTAACTTGCCCTAAATCAGTGGGAGACATCAACAATACAAACTCAATTCCTAACTATGCACTAATGTCAAAGGACATCAATAAAACATTCCTCTGAAAGGAGTTTATGCAATGCATATTAAAAGCATATAGGATAACCCTTTCTTTTGAACATGAGGTCAAAAAGTGGAATATATTCATCCTCAATCAGGGACACTACAAATGCTCATATTTATTTCAATTTTGGATAGTTATTTGTTCTTAGAAATACAAAGTTTGATCTACGTTTACCTTCTGAATATCTCAAAAGCATGTCTTGGTGCTGGTGGGATGTTGCACTTTGGTGTGGCTGACTGAGTGGGCCAATATCCTGTTGTGAGCACCCGAACCGTGAGATCAACACCACCTAAAGATACCTGTGTAAAGGAGAAAGAGACGTTCCCCAACAATGAACTAGAATCTGTTATCCGTTCCTGACAGACACTGTGTCAATTATCAAAGTAGTTAGCTCCATGCCCAATATGGAGCAAATAAAACATTATCTTCTTAAAGGTTCTTAGAAGCACCAGCGTTTTTCATATTTTAACTCTCGTGGAAAATATTTATAATTTTTGCTTAAGATGTTGACTTTAAAACACTGAACAATGGACAGTTGTTAGCATGTAAACAAAGGATTACTAGTGTCACTGAGAAATGCAAAGTTTTGGTCCTGAAGCTTTTTTAGATAAAATGTTAAGTGGTTATATCTGTGTTATTTTAAAGAAAATTCTAGGATACTATCTCTCATCTCAGCTTTTAACACATAAAACATATTCCTATCCCATTCACATTTGAAGTAGTTTATCAACCTGTTTTTGCTTGTAGTTTACATTCTAACATCTTTGTTTGCACAGGACACTAGATCCAGTTCTACACAGTAGGTGCTCTATGAATATTTGAATAATAGATAACTACCACCTCTACAAAATATATGCTAGCGTTACTGTCACATTAGATATGTTCTTTTTAAACAAAGTAAATTTTTATGAAAACAAAAATAAGGCACATCAAACAAATCTTAAAGGTGAAATAGTATCTTTATTATACTATTTGTTCTAAATTATTGCATTTTTTCTAGCCTGAATGATTTAGTGACATAGATTTCTAAAAGGAAGAAATGAGCTTATAAAAAAATATCATAAAGTATTATTCCAAACTCAGATTTCTTCACAAATACCTACTAAATGATTACCCCATTTTACAGCAACTAAAACTCGAAATCTTAGAGATGATACATAGGAGGGGACCTTAGCAGAAGCTCTCAGATACTGAACTGAGAAGGGCTGAGAACCGTTGGCACTTTGCCAAGTTGGGGGATGGACTCTTAATCTGGTTCAATCCATCCCAAACAGTAGTCTTTGATCTCTTCTTCCACATAGCCACACAAAGACTTAATCTTCAAGTCTTAAAATGCCATGTTTTAAAAGAGGCCTACACTCTGATCAATTCTCTCAGAGATTTCCTCTGTATGTTCTATCACCAGCTACAATGCTGTACGTTTCCTGATCTTGTTTACCATCTGTCTCCCGATTAGAACGTTAACTCCATAGGGTAGGGAATTTTGTCTGTTCCCTTTTCTGCCCTAAGCCCAGTGCCTAGAACAATGCTTGGCATAGAGAGAACTTAGTGAATTATTTGTTAACTGGAAAAGAAAAAAATGAAAGAGCCTCAAAGAACTATTACTCTAGTGGTTTTTGTATCTTCCTTTCCTCACTCTTTTAGTAATATTTTGAAGCCATTAAGCTTATATCCAAAGACAGCACATGACAGAGGCAAGTACAGAGAGACAGAGGTTCCAGAAAAGTTCTGTCAGGGTATATGACTTCCTGATGTAAATAAACAAATATTATAGCAAGGTGGCTTTACTACCCCACCCTCATTTTGAAAATAAAAACATAGGGAAAATGGACTAACACACTTAAGTTACTTTCAACATAATAAAGATGATTTATCTAAATAAAGTATACCTCCAGTATTATGAGAACTTTAGGAAAGTACTCATGACTTCTAAAATTAAATGTAAGAGTCACTCTCTTTGTATATTTCAATAAGCCAAGATGTTATAGAGAATCCCCTGCTTGACAATTGGTGATATTTTAAAAGTGCTGAAAGATTTCAGAAAGCTCAGCATTTATTTGATTACTCTGTCATCAAATCTTTCTAATGTAGGTTAAGGCTTAGGATACTTAAGGCTTATGGCCTTAGCATAAACAATTATAAAATGTCAAGAAATGCATGCAAATAATGGCCTTACAGTAAGTAGAAGCTGCAACTGAATTAGCAGATTATATAACTCTGGGCATCTTAATAAGTACTCTACTTATTGTAGCTAACAAATTATTAAATATTCAACCACACAGTGAAGTAGATAGATTTTTTTAAATTAATTAATTAATTTTTGTTATGGATGTTTCTCTTTTTTCCCCCACTGATACCCCCTTCCCCCCCTTCCTGCCCTGTCCCCAGCTTTGTTGTCCATGTCCACTGTTCATGCATACAAGTTGAAGTAGATATATTTGAATAACGAAAATGAAAGAATAGAAAATTTACAAACTTTGTAACAAAACAAAAAAAAATCTGTTGAAAACATGTTCAACAGTCACCACTCCTTTTTTAAATGAAACAATAGCAACAAAATGATCAAGAGTAAATAATATAATTTTCGTATCAAAAGGCCTTGAAGTATCATAGGCAAGTAATTAAACAGGAACAGTCCCTCACAGATGGTTTCAAATAGATTATATGACCAGGTTACTTCCCTATATCCCTCAATATGTGCAAGATTAGTGGAAGGCAAAAATTAACAGAAAAAAGTTATATCACATGAAAATATAATACATCAATATATTAGACAAATTGAAATAGAAATCCCTAAACAATCTAAAAAATACTAAGATAATCACATTATTCAGTTCCTGCCCACCTCAAATTTCTCTACATCACGCACCTGTATCTTTCTTGCACTCAGCTCTTCTCCACTGTACACATTATGAGGGAAATCATTATATAACTACCTACAATGAAGAGGGACCACACATCCCTTTGGGTCATAATTCCTTAATATGTACTTGTCCATTTCTACAGAATTAGCTATTTCCACATACTCTGTTTGTTATGAGACTGGAAGACCACAGAAGCGATAATCTAATACTTAAATATAAAAGACCTATTTTTAAAAAATGGTTGTGACATGTCTTAATTACAAAGTGATATGCAGTCACTTGAGAAAACTTAAATAAAAACTGTGCAAATCTCTAAATGTAAGGTAAAGTTGAAAAACAGTTCAAAAAAGAAACAAAATTCTGCACTTTATTAAATCCTCACAAAACCCCACCAGACTCCAAAGCCATACAAGCTGCAGCTCGCTGCCTCCTGGGAATCACACTACTGTCTGAGTTTTTATACTCGGCTCACCCCCCACCAATGCTGAGGATGTTGGGCCCATTTAGTATCAATTAAATAGGAGCTCACAAAGGTAGCACAATCCTGGGGCAAAGTGAAAGGACAAGAACTATAACTCAGTAAGTTTGCATAAGCCCACTATTCTTTCCATAATCTATAACAGCAGAATCATTTTATTTATTAAATTTTCAGCACATTTCTTCCAGTGGGACAGATAAACTAAGTTTTAGAAGAATAAAAAAAATAATAATTTAAACATTAATATTTAGAAAAAGAGGTTACCTAGGGGAAAATAATTTTTAAAGTACTCACAGACAATACATATGCTATCACTTACTGACATACTTACAAATAACAACAGCAGTTCAGTTATTTAATATATGGATGAAACTGTCCATTACCAAGAACTTTACATAAAAACATATATATGAAAGTAGAAATTAAAAGAGAATCTTACCCCAGTTGCCTGCAGATGTTGCCGGAATTCATCCATAGTTGTGTTTGAGATGCTCATATCCCTAAACATTCCTTCCAGTTTTGATGTGAACTGACATCCACACTCAGTCTGTGGTAAAAAAAAACACACAAATATACACTAATAAATGATGGGTTTTTTATGACAAAACTTACAAAGAAATAAACTATTCCATGTTATTGTTACCATGTCTAAATTTTTTCAATAGTTAAAAATAATCCAAGTATTTTATTTTAAAATTCAGATTCCCAGTCTCTTTTGGAGGCTCCAATAAACTCCTAAAGGCAGGGGCCCAAAACTGTGTGTTAACAAGCACCTCAAGTGATACGGGTAAGTGGTCTATGGACCACACCTTTGTGACAGAACCATATACCAAGTCCTTTTGTTTCCCTTGCACTAATCCTACCCACATCACCATGAATGTGCCCTGACACACCAAGAGAAATTCCACCAAATTCTGAATGTCCGAGAACTTGAATAAATATAAGTACAGCTTTATTAATTTATAAAAAGTATTTTAAATCAATTAAATACTTCCCAATCAAGTGTTGCTGGTGTTCAATCATGGGCCAAACATTAGTTAGGTACATTCCATTTATCTTACCTTTAACTTAGATATCATATTTTTTTCAGAGTCATCAGAAACACTTTTATTTGTGAGAAGTCTCCTTGCCAAGTGTTGTTTATAATAACGTTCAAATACATCTTTTTCTTGCATAAACCTAAAAAGGACCATTGCCTTATCCAATATTGTTTCTACTTCTTGTTCTGTTAGCTGCAAAATCAATTAATTCCAAAATTTTAGTTATACAAAAACAGCACTACAGTTCAACAGTTTAAAAACAATACAATGACAACAAATATAAATATCTGGTTGAGCTATGTCAGGAGGGATCTGGTTAGAGAAGGTGCCTACTTCATAGAGTAGCATACCACAATTCTTACATCCTGTTCTAGTGCAGTATTACTTAGGGGTTGATGTAGAGTTCTATTTCTTAGAGGGCTACCACTGAAATGATATGGCTAGACTAAAGGATGATAAAACCCTGGCCAGTAAGGCTCCATGGTTAGAGCGTTGGCCCATGGACCAAAAAGTCATGGGTTCGAACCCCAGCCCCAGGAGTCATGTGTGAGGCAACCAACTGATGTCTCTCTGTCACATCAATGTATGTCTGTCTGTCTGTCTGTCTGTCTGTCTGTCTCTCTCTCTCTCTCCCCCTCCTTCCCTCCTACTCTACCTAAAAAGGAGAGAAAAAAAAAAAAATCAATGAAAATGTATCCCGGGGTGATAATTAAAAAAGTAAAATAATAAAGACGAAGAATAGATGAAATACAATTGTAATTGCAAAAAGAGTATTTTATGATACCTTTACATAATATTTAGGCAGGAACTTACACAGCCAAAAGACAGGTATTTTCATATTAGGTCATTCAAAATCTAAATTGTGCACACAAAAGGATGATAATTTGTTATAATTAAAAAAATAAAAAGGCCCCTTGCCCTTATCTTTAAATAATGGAAAGGTGATATGTGGCAGGTTGTATTAAGCTTATATTAAAATATATGGAAGATTAAACAAATGTGTCTTTTTATTCTGTGTCTTAATCTTTCTTCTGTTTGTTTCTGTTACATACAGAACCCTATAAAACCTGTGGTCATTTGTGCTTTTCTCATTTGTCTCAAATTCCAAGGTTAGGTAAAAAAGCAATCACAACATGCTCAATTTAATTTTCTACGCTATATTGAGCTTCCAAGGTCCCAGATACACAATAAAAGTTTGAAACCGAGCTTCCATATATGCGTTCAAACTATTTTCTGATAGTTATTCTAGTGTCTGTCTTCAAATTCTTGGCATCCAAGTATTATTTGATACATGACCCCAAGAACCAGATGAGAGCAACAACATTCTGTGCTATGGATAGTTGTTTTCTAATTCCTATGATCTCTACAGCGTATCAAACCCTCAGTCTAAAGACTTCAACAACTATAGCTGTGTAGCTGTTTGTTTTTACACATTAAGTAAAATGTCAAAGTACCTCTGGCCATTTTGAATACCGTAACTAATCCTTTTACCCTTAAGCATGGGAAAGGGCTATGCTTATTTTTATACCTACAAAATCCCCTAATTTTATATTTGATTACCTAAGTTTATTATAATTTTATATCTATAAGTAAAATTTAAATGTATTTTTAAATACATTATACTTACCCCTTTAACTCCCTTTTTCAACTTATCATCAATAAATAATGAGAGGTATTCAGGGGACCTGGAGTTGAGGTTGAGAAAATACTCAAAGTCACCCGCAATAGTTTGTTTAAAGAGCCGGTCATTATTAAATGATTCCTGCAGGAAGCGATCAAACCTACTCTTCAGATCCAATAAGCCCTTCCAAATAAAAACAGAGGAATTTAAGATGCATTATAATATTTTTTTTAGAAACAATACACGTATGAACGTGCATGTTTATTTTAACCTTGACGGTAATATAAATGTGTGCATTCAGTGTTAAACTTACAGATTCTATATTATTTTCAAGCCTTTATCTAAGGCTGTATTAAAAATGTCAGTGATGAGAAGTATGCTATCTTCCATTTATGTATTACTTTACTGAAGATGAATCAATGAACATCCTCACTTGTTTCTTTCTCTCCATCGTCTGTCTTTACTAAATGGGCAAGCCTGAGAAAACCAGCTTTAAAAATATACCACAAAAGCCAATTATTTATTAAAACATGAAAAACTTGGGGCATAATTTATTCCTATTATTGCTTGAAAGCAAAACATTTTGAAACAAAAGGTATTTAACACGTGGTTTTTTAACACACTAAAATGTATTAACACTTAGGCATATAAAAAAGTACAAAGGAATAACTTTCATTCTTAAGACTATTTAAACAAGGTCTTTACCATTCACAATGAATGAATGGAAGTAGCTGAATCTGGCTCCCTGATATAAATATACTTTCCAAATATCTAAAATATTTAGGATAATTACACATATTAGTTTAACATGGGGACAATTAAGTCAGAAATACATAATACATGGCAGAGTAATAGTGGCCTTTTTAGCACCTGTCAACATTAATCATAAACTTAAAGAGAATCTTCTGTATCTACTTACCTGGATATAGTCAACAGGATTCTTTCCTTCGCCTTCCTCAGAAACCAGGGCTTTACCCTGCTCCCTCAAATAGGAACTCATACACTCACACATTGTTTTCAAACCATTTGGCACACGACTAAATAACTTGTACATGCAAGCAAGGTCTGCAATCAGAAAGCAAACATAAATTGGCTACATTTAAGATTAAGGAAAAAAAATTTAAATCTCTGTTCTTGCTGATTTGTGATATTTAAACTTATGTCTCCATTACAATCATTTGCTCACATGAAAAAAACTACTAAAAAAAAAACAACAAAATAGAAAAAAGGCAAAAAACAGGCTAGTTAATGGTTATTATTGCAATTTATGATATAGGTTTCAGATGAGACGCTTTGAAAGCATCAATAAAAAATCACAGCAGTTTTAGTTTACATGGAAAAGATGTCCAAACAGCATAACAATCAAAGCCATAAAAATAAAAACTACAATTTTTAGTTCCTGCAAATTTATCCTATATAATTCGAATCTAGAACCTAGTATTACTACAAATGATATATCAAAAGGATAACTTTGCCCTGGCCGGTTTGGCTCAGCGGTTAGAGCATCAGCCTGTGGTCCAGAGAGACCCGGGTTCAGTTCCTGCTAAGGGCACGTATCTCGGTTGCAGTTTGTCCCCGGCCCTGGTTGGGTCATGTGGGAGGCAGCCACTTGCTGTGTCCCTTTCACATCGATGTCTCTCTCTCTCTCTCTCTCTCTCTCTCTCTCTCTCTCTCTCTTCCTCTCTCTCCCTCCCACTCTATGTGAACAAAAAATGGAAAATTGTCCTCGCGTGAGGATAAAAAAAAAAAAAAGATAACTTTAATTATGGTGAAATTTGTAGTCAACGTAATAAAGAAGAAAATTTAAAACCAATTAAAGTCTTATTTTTAAGCATGTCTACTCCGAAAGTTCAAACAATAACCATTCATATCATAAGTTCCCATTCTTTAATATTTTTCTCAGAGCAATCTGAAAGATTTCCCAGGTGATGTCTTACAACCAAGATCTGTATTTTAAAAATTGGTTTATCTCACCATCTTGTTTTTAATTAGAACGAAAACTTTAGACTCTGTCCATTTTGTATATCATTTTTACAAGATTAAAATGTGGAGGTGGAATACTGCTTTTCCATATGACTAGTGTTTCTTTGAAATAAGAACTTGTAGGAAGACACTATAGTGTCAGAATTTACAATGATATAAAAAAAGTTTTATAATGAAAAACTCTTGAAAATAGAGTTAAAACAATTTCTGTATCAGAGGCTGAGAAATATTTTAGATCTGTGAGGCACATGTAGTCTCTGTTGCTATTCAACTTTGTCAATGTGCAAAGAAGCCATAGGTAACACGTGAATAAATGGGAATAACTGCGTTTCAATAAAACTTTGTTTATTAAATCCTTTAAATTTATATAATTTCATATGTAATAAAACATTATTTTTTTTATTATTTTCCCAGCCAAAACTGGTGGTGGGCCATATTTGGAAAACAGGCTATAATTTACCTAGGCTGGTCTGTATTTACAAGAGAAATTTAGATCCTAAAAATTAAGTATGTATTTAAAAAATACAATTTTTACAAAAAGGGCTTCTAAAATTTGTTTCAGTGACTTGCAAAAGCAAATTTATTTAAAAATAAGTTTTCATCAACAATGTATGTCCAAATATTTACATACAACAAAGCTTATAGTTTCTCACATTTAGCACACAACCAAATTTCCCATGTTAAAAGCAGGTATTACAAATTCAACAGTATGGACATATACTAAGAGTAAATTTGGCATTTCAAATACCTTTAATAAGATGGTTCCCAACTTACCTATTTTGTTCCTATGCTGTCACAGTTGTGCTTAATTATATGTAAACTGATACAATTTCATTGTCTTTTACTGTATATAAATGTACTGTGTAGTGGAGGATGCAAAAGAGAAAATGAAAAATACCTAGCATTCAAAATTTAAGTATCATTTTTTCTGTACATAAAACAACAATACAATGAGATGTCATTTGAACTTAATTTCATAGTACTATCTGCATCTGATTATCAGTCCAATGCACCCTTTATTCATGGTGGGAGAACTATTTTTCACTTTGAAATATTTGGTTTCATAATGGTGAAGCTGTGCCCTGACCTATTCTCGACATAATGCTCAAGAGAGCGGCTAGCAAAATTAAAACACTGGGCAATTAAGTGTCTAGTGCAAAGTCAGGAAAACTGAAGACAGGATTTTACAATTTAATTTAGAATCGCAGAGAGTTGTTTTCTTGTTGAAGACATTAAGCGCTAAATAGAGAACTAAGTGTGGTATTTCTTCATTCCTGTACTTATTAAGCACTTGTCATGTGTCAGGCATACTTAATGCCTTTAACTCACATCTCCATCCATGCAGGTTACAGAGATACTGTGATTCAGGCATGTCTAACAACCTCTCCATCAAACATTTCATAGTCCCTAATCTTCAACCCACTTAAACTTTCCCCTCCCACCTGCCTCAGGTAGGTGAGAAAAAAATCAATGCAATAACTAAACAGTACATTAGAAAATTTATGGATTCTAGTTTTAAGTAGAGAAAATACTTTTTATAAATTCCAAATCTGCCAGGGACCATTTAGATCAGGGGTCATCAAACTGTAGTTCATAGACCAAACACAAATATAGCCCATTGTCTTTTCTGTACAGCTTATGAACTAAAAATGGTTTTCACATTTTTAAATGGTTGAAAAAAAAATCAAATGAAGTTTTATAGAAACATAGTCAAGCTTATTCTTTTGTGTTATTGTCTATGCCTACTTTCTCAATATACCACAGAGATAAGTAGTTTACTGTGTGGCCCACACACCTAAAATATTTACTATCTGCCCCTATACAAGAAAGTTTGCTAGCCCTGGCAGGTTTGGCTCAGCGGTTGGAGCGTTGGCCCACGGTCCAGGGAGACCCGGGTTCGGTTCCCGCGAAGGGCATGTACCTTTGTTGCAGTTTGTCCCCGGGCCTGGTTGGGGTCGTGCGGGTGGCAACTACTCTAGATGTGTCTCTCTCACATCAATGTTTCTCTCTCTCTCTCTTCCTCCCTCTCTCTGTCCTGCTCTATCTGAAGATAAATGCAAAAATGTCCTCGGGTGAGGATAAAAAAAGTTTGCTAACCCAACTTAGATCTTAGACATTCAGAAGTAGGTTATTTTATTGAAAAAAATTTTTTTTCTTTATTAATTTTTAGAGAGAGGAAGAGAGAGGGGGAGAGAGAGAGATAGAAACATCAATGAGAGAACAGCTTTTGGCTGTCTCTTGCATGCCCCGCACTGGGGATCAGGCCAACAACCTGGACATGTGTCCTGACCAGGAATCAAACCAGCAACCTCTTGGTGCATGGGTCAATACTCAACCACGAGTAGCTTATTTTAGAAAATATGACAAACATACTTAAAATGATTTTTGTTTTGTTGCCTTTAGAAAAATGGTTTACCAAAGGGTCTTTTAAAATGTCACATTTTGGGGTTTATTAAAATCTACAGTTATGTACAACTTTTTAGAAAATTATTACACACACAGAAACATAACCATTTGAAAACACAAAGCAAAAATTCTAGTCAACTTGCAGTGGCTCTCAACCTTTCTAATGCCGCGACCCTTTAATACAGTTCCTCATGTTGTGGTGACCCCCGACCATAAAATTATTTTCGTTGCTACTTCCTAACTATAATTTAGCTACTGTTATGTCTTAGGTGACCCCTGTAAAAGGGTCGTTCAACCCACAAAGGGGCCGTGACCCACAGGTTGAGGACACGTGGGACAAGCTCTCTTTCACCATCTTTCTTCTCCATTACTTACACCCTCCTTTGCTTAAAATTATTCACAGAAAAATTCTTTTCTTTCCCTACCTAGGTCATTACCCCAAATAGGCAATACATATTTCTTCTATAAGAAGGGGCTAAAATATAGCTAAGACTTCATCTAAGAAGGAGAATAGAAAAGTACTAAGCTTATTTTTCAATATCATGTTAGTGATTTATTTATAAAGTCACAGTATTAAAGCAAAGCTTTAGAAATTAAGAACAAGGACAACGTGGCTGTTTACTTATTTCTTCTAGGGTACCTGTTAGAAAATACTATTTTTGGAACAATAAAGGTAAATAGTAAAAATGAGTAAATGCTACAGTTATCTCAAAATGTTTATTTTTACTTCTATGCAATTCTCCCTTCTTCTTTCTCAGTCTGTAACTTCAGAGTCCCCAAAACCAGTTTACTAATTTATTTAAATACACTGACAGGGAAGGCACCTATTTTTGCATTTCTGGAATCCTTAGCACAATGAACTCCCACAGGAAAGCAAATTGGAACATCAGATTTTAAAAGAATCGCAAAAACTGCAGGACAATATTTGGGAACAGAGCCCAAACCCTCTGGGGCATATAACACCAAAGTATAGAAATAGATGAGGAGCTCGTTGGCCTCACTAATATTAGATGTATCTTCTGGGTTAAGAAAAACCAAAGTGAGAAGATTTAAGATGAAAGAGAGATAAAGCTATCCTATCAAAGTAACAAGTAAATTAATGATATACACCACAAAACTGACATTAATAACCTATTTTAATTATAAAAAAAAACTTTTTTAATTACTGAGAATTCAGTACTATAAGGATTTATTTTTCAACTGCCAAGACTTACCTTCTGTCTTTCCATTTTTCAACATATGTACTAGCCCAGAATTCTCCATTTCTACTATAGTTTTCATGTGCTTGGAAATAAGTTCCCTCTCAACCACCTTTACAATTGGCTCTTCAGTTGATTTGTCAAGGCAGTGCATCACCCGTTCTATTTCTTCATTAATTCTAGCTTCTACTTTCTTTATATATACTGAAGCACTGTTTTCTGCTAAAAATTTCTGGCTTTCCATCTGCAAATAGGAAGTATGATTCTTTAAAAACATAGAAGAAAAATATGTTTCTGCTTTAAACTAGGATTCTATAGTGTTTATCATAAACCAAACTATCATAAGTACTATTAACATTTTATTTAGTTTTTTACACGTATTCAGTCTGAGTTATATCCTTTAAAGCATTACTTACATTAGACTAAATTAATACATTATCCTTAAGCAGTGTTTTTCAAATACTGCCAAAGTACTCCAAATAGCAGAAAAAAGTAAACACATGCCAGAATAAAGCATCTGACTCCAAGTGAAAGTGGAAAATTCTTCTTTGATTTGTTTTACTGTAAAATTATGCCTAGAAAGAGTAATCATGTTTATCATATAGTTTTGCTGGTACACTGTAGTTATTAAAGTCCTCCTACCACCCCACTCCCAGTCTCAAAGGAGTATATATACTGAAGTTGAAAAACTAGAACTTTTAAATAACTATTAATCTTGTCTGCCAACACCAGCCTTTTAGAGGTTCCATTAAATTGTTATCCCAAATAATTTAAACCAATTTGAAAGTGGAATTAATGAATATACGTAAGAACTACATAGTAAAAGTCACGTTGATATGAACTATATACAAATTTAATAACTGTTCCTACTTTCTTAACAAAAAGTAGCTTTAGTCCTTGAAAATAATCAAATTTCTAAGAACAGACATTATAATATGAAACAAAAATCTTAGCAAGACCATCTTGATAAACTCTGGTTATTATCATTACCTTATTTATAAATACTCTCTTACATTCATCATGGTACTCAGTTACTGCTATTATCATTTCATTATAAATTAGTATGGGTTTAGCTTCACTTTCAGCAATTTAGTTGGTTTTGGGTTGTATATACTGCTGAAAATTTGTATGAATTGTACTCATTGACCTATAATTTCCCCCAAAACAGTCTTAAAGACATATATGCATTATGGGATCATGCATATTCCTATATTCATTTTACTAGTTACTTATATTACCAAGAGCCTGAATAGTGACACTTCACTGGTGATTCACTGCTTACTAACTTGTGGTAAATAATTCTAATAAAATCTAATAATTCATATACATCTAATAAAATGTTACGTTTATTTCTGGGGTTATGTGTTTTGTAAGATATAATTTAAAAAACAATGTGCGTAAGTCCAAAGTCGTCTATTTGTTTTCATGAGTTCCTCACAGGAATATGAGAATGTGGGGTAGGTCTGCTAAAGGATACCTTTTTCCATGCTCTTCCCCCAAGGGTCTCAGTAAAAAAAGGTCAAAATGTTCAAATTAGTAACCACATTCAATAACTTTAAGAATATCTTAAAAGAGCACTTATTTTATATCTTCAATGATTACCTGAAAAAATTCTGCAGACATTTCCAAAAAAGGAGCCTCAAAATCTTCTTCATAGACTGATCGTCCTTCAAGACCTAAAATCATCAGCATCTGGCACGCATTTCTGATCGCGCCTCTGTCCAAAAGGAGGTAAAGTCACTTGAAAATCAAATTATATCAAAGATTCATGTAAAAAATACAACAGAAATGGCTACAGTTTCAGAGCATTTTTTTAAATCAAAGTGACCAATCTCCCAGAAGCAGCTTCTTTATAATATGAGGTTTTAAAAAGTAATTTAATTGGAAAGCATATCTTGGCTGCACGGGTTATTTATCTCAAGTTGTTCTCATGTGGTGGTAACTTAAAACATTTGAAGAAACATGTTTAAGATGTCTAAATGTCCCTGTGAATTTCAAAATGCTGCTTATTAGGAAGCAGGGAGGAGGGAAGGAGGCTGTATTGCTTGACATATAAACCTTTGTACCAAATGGCTTTTGGGCAATCCTGAGCAAGCACCAAAGTGGAAATAAAAAACTTTACAAGTCTTCATCTAATAGCTGCTTTATGAATAGAGAAGCAGAGAAAACAGTCCGGCATGTTTCAAGCCACTCTAGCTGGTGTCACAAAAATGGCACTGTAATCATGTTAGAAAGGAGAAAGAACATGACAGAACAGTACAGTAGTTCTCAGTTGTTTTATACTATGTTCAATATTCTTCTTAAATATGTTAAGAATGAAGGCTAACCAAAAGCCCTTAAAGACAAAGACAAAATAAAGAAAAAAAAATGTTATCATGCAGCCAGAAAAAAAGAACAAAATGCCAGCATAAAAATCAAATGAGAAGATTGCCGTCCACGACACAGTCCGTGGGGCCAAGGCAGAAGAAATCTTGCAGAAAGGTCTAAACATACAAGAGTATGAATTACGGAAGAAAAAAAAAAACCTCTCAAATACTGGAAACTTTGGTTTTGGGGTCCAAAAACATATCCATCTGGGAATCAAATATGACCCAAGCATTGGTATTTACAGCCTGAACTTCTATGTGGTGCTGGGTAGGCCAGGATTCAGCATCAAAGTCAAGAAACACAGGACAGGCATCAATGGGGCCAAACACGGAACCAGCAAAGAGAAGGCCATGTGCTGGTTCCAGCAGAAGTATGATGGGATCATCCTTCCTGGCACATAAATTCCTGTTTCTATCCAAAAGGCCAATAAAATATTTTTAGTGAAATGTAAAAGAAAACAAAAACAAAAAAAAAGAAAAACCCACATGAAAAATCAAATGAGAAGACTAATGGATGATTTGCTTTAAAAAAAAGTACACCAAATAAAAGCTTAGGAGTCAAACAAAAGCTTAGGATGGTCTCGTCTAATAACTGAAGTATATTTTTAAGTTAACATCAATGTAACTTTGTTAACTGTGACACAAAAGTTTCTGAGAATTTTCATAATGTGTTAGACAATCAAACTTTCATTTATTTTAATAAAATTCTGACAGTGAATTAGTTCTCAGGATGTAACTGCTAAAAACCAAAACCCAGTTAGTTAAAAGAGGATTAATACCGGTCTACAACTTCTCCTTTCCGCTCTCTTGCAATCATATCCAATAATGTTTGTCGTAGATGATCTCTAATACACCCATAACGTACAACTTGATCTCGAAAAATAATTAATCCCAAATTGTAGACATTCTCCACATTATTTTGTTGTACATATACACGGTCCTGAAGTGAAAACAAAATCATATAATCATGAGTACAACTCTTGCAGACATAATAAATCATTGTAAGTTACAACAGCAAAGGAAATAAAATTTTCCATAAGCAGTCAATTTTTCGGGTGAGAAACACTTCAAACTATCGTAAGCAATATGGAATTTTCTACTACCTCCTAAGTTATATAAAAGACTTCACAATTTACATATTTCAGTTGTTACTGAAACAAACGATGCCCATTTACCCTAAAAAAAGGGGGGGGGGGTAAAAAAAGCAAGCGCACATCCAGGGAGGGGCAGTAAGCAGAAAGCAAAGAAGAGGTAGCCAAATCTTTCTCTCTCTCCACAGCCATACTATACCCAAACATGGTTCTTACTTTATTAAATACTCTACTTGAATGAAATACAGATTCAAATGACTGAAAATGATTGCTTACTGGTAAATATTAAAAGGCTCTAAGGTTTGTAATAGAGCAGCATTAAAAATTACATAATTAAAACACTCCCAGTTACTGTCATTTCAAACTGATTACTCAATAGTAGTCATCTTATTTTCAAGTTCTTACCAACATGATTACAGTGTCTCACTTTACAGAGCACAAGAACCCAAAATTATTGGCTATAACAGCCCTATTTTGGGCATTATTTAAAAGTCAATATTTAAATCAAAATACATAGAAATAACTACTGTTCTTTAACTCACTAAAGGATTAGTAAAATAATTCCTTTCTGTTTTTAAATTATAAAATTATTGTCTGTTCATATATAAGTACTTTGAAAACAGAGATGAGAGCTTTCACCAGATTCTTAAAGGCACCTGTAATTCAAGAACAGTTAAGAACGACTTCAAACTGTGGTCTTTTAATTTTCTTTTTACATTTTAGATGGTTTTTACTACTCAAAGTACTACAGTACTTAGATTTAGCAAATTTTACAAGCTATAAAGCAAAAACAAACAGATAAGGAAGATTTGTACCATTTCTTTTAATGGGAACACTCATTACAGGCAACATCAAAGCTACAAGCTGAACAGGAACAGAAATTCTACCATATTAGCAATGCAACTAAAATATATTAATTAACCTTGCAACCAATTTTTACTATATTCTCCATTAGTACTCCCTTCATATGATATCATACCTCCAATCGTCTTTGATTTATCTTATATAATGGTACATACCTAATGGATGCAAGGAAAGTTGCTCTTTTATTAGCATCGTTGGTGAACACCTGACATCAACTTGTGAGTTCAAAATTTTCATTGTTAATTTCTATGACAAGTTCTCAGGCGTCACACTACCATCCTCAAGATCTTAAATACCAAGATTCCCCTGAACACCTCCCACCTCCTTTTTGATGGCTCTCACTGTTTCCTATGCACTGAAGCTACTTACTCTTAACACTCATGCCCCTCAAATTCTACCTTTCCTCCTGTCATTCAGATTTTGGCTCACTTTTAGTATAAAAGAGTTGCACTTAAAAACTGGCACAATCTAATAATTTAAAAATCAATAATAATCCTTTTTATTGTGCAAATAACCACTCTAATTACAGTATAAATTATTTATAAATTTTATTTTTACACTTTTGAATATAAATTTTCTGTGGTAGGAAAAAAGTACCATATACAGATCAAAACCAGTAACTAGTTGGTTAATTGAAGACATGTAATAAAATAGGGCATTAAATAAGCATTCACACACACACCTGCATCTTAAACATTTTAATCTAAAATATATAAAAATGTGCACTGAGATATCGGCTTTCTTTGAAGGAGTCCTGT
Source organism: Molossus molossus (assembly GCF_014108415.1). Taxonomy (NCBI): domain Eukaryota; kingdom Metazoa; phylum Chordata; class Mammalia; order Chiroptera; family Molossidae; genus Molossus; species Molossus molossus. The sequence continues at coordinate 95,859,637 of NW_023425346.1, forward strand.
AATTAGATCCCAAAGTTGTCTTTCTTACACATACTCATACATAATACATTGCCTAACATTTCTTCTTCTCGTTTCATTAAGATGGAGCATGAGCAAGCAATCTGAATGTAAAATTCTCTTAGATTCTTACAATTTCCACTCCAATCTTTTAAATTACCCACACCTAATTCAAACCAGTATTTAGTGATTTATCTTTGTCAAGTCTTTTCAAAACATTTGATCTAGTTTGCCAAAGAACAAATTCTATTGCTTTCCACACCATTTTATTGGTTTACACATATTAAATTACGTAATAACAAGTAGTAGTACAATTGGTATAAACAGATTTGAAAACAAGTACAACTGACCCTCAGTAAGCACAAAGCTCAAATGGTTAAGAGCAAACAGAGAAGATATATTAGGAAGTGACTGAATAGCAGAGAGAGAGAGAACTTTATCTTTATTATCAGTCAGGCTACTTCACAGCTAAAATAGAATTGCTGGTAATCTGGCAAGTACTGTTAAGTTTCAACTGTACTACATTGTATAGGACATGAAGCAAATCTTGCAGGGGAGATATACATATATATATTTATGATATTAGTAAGTTTAATATAGAAACTAATCTCCTTAATTTAGGCTAAGAGAAATGTCAAAAAATTAGGTCAGATTTTATTGCTGTTGTTTTTTTACTGATTTGAGAGAGAGAGGAAAGCAGAGGGAGAGAGAGATAGAAACACTGATGAGAGAGAACACTGATTGGCCACCTCCGGCATGCCCTGCACGAGGGATTGGGGCCCACAACCTGGCCATGTGCCCTGACCGGGAATCAAACCGGTCGACGCTCAACCACTGAGCCACACCAGGTAAGCAGATTTTATTGTTTTTGAAGAAAGGTTACTACCTATAAGAATTACAAAACAAAGGCACGTATAATGTAATCTTCAGAGTAAATAAATAGCGCTAGAGTGAATTTTTAATGCCCCTCCCCTTTTGGTATTATTGCAGTGCAATTTATAAGCTATGAAATTCACTCATTTTAAGGCTACAGTTTAATAATCTACAGTAAATTTCTATAATTGTGTAACCATTGCCACAATCCAGTCCTGCACTATTTCCATCACCCCCCTCCCCAAAATCTTTTAAAGCCATTTGCAGTCAGTCAATCCCCACTTCCAGCAACCCTGCTTTCTCTTTCTATAAATGCCCATTTCTAGACATTTCATATAACTGGAATCATGTAATATGTGATCTTTCGTGTCTGATTTTTCACTAAGCATAAAGTTGCTTGGGTTCATTAACGTCGGAACATGAATTAGTATTTCATTCCTTTTTAGTGCTGAATAGTATGCCATTGTATGGATAGCCACACATTTAGTTTATTCATTCATCTGTTGAAAGATATTTTGAGCTGTTACCAGTTTTTGTCTACTATGAGTAATATTGCTATGAACATTTAAGTACAACCTTTTAGTGGACATATGCTTTCAGTTTTCTTGGATAGATTTCTAGGAGTGGAAATACTGAGTCATATGAAAAGTGCCTGTTTTTTTTTCCCTAAAATGAAAGTATCAATTATAAATTTTTGAGTATGAAAATACTAGATGTGGGGTTAAGAACTCTTCATATGATCTCTGGCTCTACCATTAACTGGCTGTGTGACGGCTAAAGTGTTTGAACAAAGCATAGAACGTTTAAGTCCATGGGAGATGACTGTGGGTAAGGGAGATACCAATGTTGTAGCACAAAAGCTATACCTTTGTCTTTTAATGTGAGACTGTCAAGGTGCACATAATAATTATAATTAAATGACATATAATATAACACTAAAATGTGATTATACACACACCAGAGAGGTAACAATGAAGAAGGGAAAAACCCACAAACTTGAGTGTGGCTATTTAAATTAGTAATACTAAATAGTCATTTATATATTAAATGTTTGTGGTACGTATGATTAATTACCATCAAGAAAAATAAGTTATACATGCACACACCTGCATGTCTATGTGTACATATGTTAAAGATATGCATGCATATATTCACAATAAACCTGTGATATATACATGTTATATATGAAAATATTTGCTAAATATCATGCTAAATCTCTGTTTGTTACTTATTAGCACTATCAGGAGGAATTCATAATAGCATTTTCATAATAGATTCTAATAGGAACCTCTTTGTTAAAATACAATGTCAAAGTACAGATGAGATAAAATCATCCCAAGAGAAAAAAAATATTAAATAACCTAAAAATAATATTTTAATTCCAGGCTTTTTAACCAAAATGTAGTCTGTATGAATACAACATTAGTCATTTATCTATTGAAGACAGCTCACCAAAGGTAGAAAGTTAGTGGCTGCTTCTATTTGCCTTTTTAAGCAAAATACAGGCATTTTAAATACAGTGTTCTGAAAAGCATGTCTGAAAGCCTAATGTCTGAGGTCAAACGTTGGATTTACTAAAGAGATTTGAGTTTCATCACCAGAGATATGTTACATTTTAATCTCTAAATTTATGGTTCTCTTTCAGGAGTTGCTCACCTGAAGTGGGTGAGAACCTTCATAAGCTAGATGGACTGGAGGGTTGGTGGTGAGAAGGAGTAATCAATGATAGGACCATTTCTTCATTGCTGTTTTCACAGAGCTGGGAAAGGGTCAGACTGCTTTTGCACTTGACTTTTTATCTGTACAGTTAGCTCGATAAACAAATCTAGAAGTACTTCATATGTAATGCAACACCCATCTCACAATTTTATTCTACTTATTTCCACTTCTATCCTTGATAGAATAGCTTTTATAAGACCAACTTCCCTGCCAAAAACAATTACAAAAGCTACATAAAAAATAAAAAAGTACCATTTGTTTAAAAGCATGAACTAGGACAGGACGATGTCTAGGAGTTGAGGTCAAGAAAGTGTTGCAATCTTTCTCCCTCTGCTATAAGAAAAAGGAACTTCAATCAGCCAGTGTCCATGTAAAACCCCTTTGGCAAATAGCTACATGACACAGGGCTCTTCACTTTGTCAGTGGACAAGACGACATCAGCCTACAAGGTGCTGGGCCCTACAAGGCCACAGATATTACTTACTACTACTAGCATCTTGAAAAAGATTTGCCTTTTCCCCTTAACTAATGGCTTCACCAAGATAGCTAATCCATCAAGACAAACATCTAATGTATGACAAATCAAACTCAGCATGCAAAAACATTCCTAGATGTGCTATGTAAAAATGTACATTTTATGAAAGATAAACCTCTGCAAAGTCACAGAGTGCCTCTAAGTAGGCTAAGCTGCTTCATTACTCAGAGAATGGTATTATATACAAATTAAAACAAAACAAAGCAAATTTGTTATTAAAGTTCAAAAAGTAACATAACTCTTACTATTTAATTTAAAAGAAATGGTTCAACAAATATATATAAAATGTTTTTATTGATATTTTAGAGAGCAAGAAAAGGAGAGAGAGAAACACCGATGTGAGAAACATCGATCAGCTGCCTCCTGCATGCCCCTTACTAGGGATTAAGCCAGCAACCCGGGCATGTGCCCTAACCAGGAACTGAACTGGGACCTCTCAATCCATGGGACGACCCTCAATCCACTGAGCCACACGAGGCAGGCAAGGAAATATTTTTAATCAACAGTTGTTATGTCACAGAAAAGCAAAGTAGGATAAATGGATATTAGCCACAGTAGGCAATGGTACACCCAACAAAAGAAACAAATTATAAGCTCTTTCCCATAGTATCACTCATTATCCATAGTCTCACTGAAAAAAATGTTTTCTTTTAAAATTAAACAAGTATTTGGAAAGCAAATTCTAAAACCAACATACAGGTCACATTCAATTCTGAAAATTAGTACTACAAATATAAATAACAATAGTCCTCTGCCTTAATTATAGGAGTTTTTCATAAAATTTTTGCTTCAAATACAAGTAGTTCAGTACTTTCAATAACACCACTAATGAAACAAGGGCAGTTATGGATTAGTATGCATTCATCTTCACTTCCCTGGCCTGGTCCCACTTGAGGTCACTGGTAGCTATTTATTTAGGCTAAGACCACTGTTACAAGTTGTAGCAAACAGCTCTGAAAGTTGGTTTATCAAGCAAACTGTAGAACTGGTTAATCAAACTCTTAAATAATCCTTCCTTCAGTTTCTTGTACTCACAGCAAAAGGATCTAAAACTGTATTTTCATTTATTTTTTAAAAAGAGAATAGGAAAAGATAAATGTAACTAGCATTAAATATCTTTATAAAAATTAAACATTTATCCTGCTTATACATAAAATTATTAACCATTTTTAAGTGTACAGTGCATTCATACTGTCATGCAGCTGTCACCTCCATCCATCTTCAAAACTTTGTACAAATCTAAAACCCTGTGCCCTTTAAATAATAACTTCCCATTCACCCTTCTTTTCAGTCTGTGGTCACCCCCGTTGTACTTCCTGTCTCTCTACATTTGACCACTCTAGATACCAAAAAAGTGGAATCAGAGTATTTGTCCTTTTGTGACTCAAAGTTCATCTGTGTTATAGCATATGTTAGAATTTCCTTCTTTTTTTTCAGGCTAAATAATAATTCCACTGTATGTATGTTCCATGTTTTGCTTATCCATTCATTTGTCAGTGGACACTTGAGTAGTTTTTACCCTTCGGTTATTTTGAATAATGGTACTACGAACACAGGTATGCAACTAATTCTTTAAAACCTCGCTTTACTCGGGAGCTTCAATTTCTCCATATCTTCCCCAACACTTATTTTCTGTGGTTTTTTTTTGTTTGTTTTATGTTTTTTATTTTTCCTTTACTGATTTTAGAGAGAGAGAAAGGGAGAGAGAGAGAGAGAAACATCGATTGGCCACCTCCTGCATGCCCCCCACTGGGGATTTGGCCCACAACCTGGGCATGTGTCCTGACCAGGAATCAAACTGGCGACCTCTTGGTGCATGGGTCAATGCTCAACCACTGAGCCACACTGACAGGGCAATGTTTTGTTTTGTGTTTTGATAGCTATCTTGATGGGTGTGAGGTGTGGTAGCTTTTATTTTCATTCAGCTTTTACAGTTGTTCTTGCCAGAGGAGTTGGTCTTATGAAATCTGTTCTTTCAGGTTTAGAAGTGGACAATAAGTGGATTGGCACTATGAGGTAGATGTTCTTTCATAGATGGGAAGCTGACAGATGTAAGGTCACATCTAGTAAACTGCAGCAATATAATTGAAACAGCTTGTCTGGCTCTTACATCTATGCTCTTAACCACTGAATTAGATCACTTCTCTAATTCAGGTCTTCTTTCCTAAATGTCTTATAATCTCACTGATTCAGGACCTTGAGAGTGTAAGCCTTATCATTCTATTTCCTGGTGTTCTTAGTTTAAATTTAGGAGAACAAAACAGTGCTTTTATGATTTGGTGGGATTTACACAACTTTAGAGAAACATGACAGGTTTTGATTTGTCAAACATCCTAGGATACAGTTCTTAAATGAAAATTATATTTAAATTGACTTTCTTATAACTACAGTGTGTGTGTGGTTTTTTTGGTTGTCTTTATTGATTTTTTTTTAGAGAGAGAAGAAGGGAGAGATAAAAACATGGATGTGAGAAGAAAACTTCAATTGGCTGCCTCCTGCACAACCACTTCAGGGGACCGAGCCAGCAACCCAGGCATGTGCCCTGACTGGGAATCAAACAGGGACCACGACGTTCAACCCACTAAGCCACACCAACTGGGCTAACTACATTGCTTTTAAAAGTTGTACAGTCCTGAGAGAGAGATTTAGGACTCATTGTACAGTGGTGGAACATACATACAATAGAATTATTATTTAGTCTTAAAAAAGAAGGAAATTCTAACACATGCTATAACACAGATGAATTTTGAGTCACAAAAGGACAAATACTCTGATTCCACTTATTTGGTATCTAGAGTGGTCAAATGTATAGAGACAGTAAGTACAACGGGGGTGACCAGAGACTGAAAATAAGGGTGAATGGGAAGTTATTATTTAAAGGGTACAGAGTTTTAGTTTTATACAATCAAAGTTTTGGAGATGGATGGGGGTGACAGTTGCATGACAGTATGAATGCACTTAATATCACTGAACCATACACTTAAAAATGGTTAAGATAATAACTTTGTTATGTTTACTTTACAACAATGTTTTAAAAGCCAACTATTTAGCCCAGCCAGTATGGCTCAGTGGATTGAGCATCATCCCATGGACTGAGAGGTCCTGGTTCCTTTCTGGTCAGGGCACATGCCGGGGTTAAGGCAGCCGATCGATATTGCTCTCTCATATCAATGTCACTCGCGGTAAAAAAAAAAAAAAAAAAAATCAATAAAAACACATTAAAAAAAATTATAAAAGCCAACTATTTAAAAGCATGAAAAGAGCAACAAAGGCAACCTGGAACTGTGGTGGGATCAAGATTCTGGAGAAAAGGCAAGTATACTGAGAGGAGCCCCAGATTCACCCTCACTCATTTGTTCCCTTGGGTCGTTTGTTGTATTTGGAGAACTGGAAATAGGAGGACAAGCAGAAAGTCACAAGTGGGTTGGCTATCAGGCAGCTAGGACTCATGAAGGGCCAAAGACTGAAGAGAGGAATCCACAAAGAACCAGGAATTCTGCAAAATTCATCAAGATGTTCACTGACACATTACCTAAGCATGGATAAGACATCAAAACATGAAACAGTAGTACTGGGAAGCAAAAGAGCTGAACAGAGACTACTGGCTGACTTGCAGTGGTAAGGAGACAAAAGCTGGAATTCTAAGCACAGTAATATAGAAAGAAAAATGATAAACACTTCAGGCTTTTAGCTGAGACCCAAGAAGGGCTATTCCCTGTGAGTAGATATATGCTCTGGAAATAGAGGCAAACTAAAAATAGACCAATCGCACCATAGCCTAAAAGGCAACTTCAACAAAATCATAAGCTGTCCATACTGTGCCTGCTTGCCAAAAGAAAATTATATTTCCTTGAAGGAGGACAGTAGCCACATTTTTTATGTACTGTGTTGGAAAAATTACCAGGTTTGTTCCCCTAGCAAAATAAAACACTCCAGGATCAAATGTCTGAAAGCAAGGGGGAAAAGACCCAGGAAGTCTAAATATTCTGAGACTCATACTATGCAGGAAGTAGTTGAAAACAGAACAAAACTAATATAAAATAAACTATAAATCAAGGACCTATGTTGTAATTGCTAAGATAACCACTCAAATGATTTTAAAAGAATATATATATATAAGAAAACAGCTAATGGAGAAGAAGAATGGGACAATCAAATGTACCTAAAGAAGTCAAGAAAGCTGGGAAAATCAATAAAGAACATGAGACAAATACAAAAACATAGTGGGATGGCAAATTTAAACCCAAATGTATCAATAATTACATGAAATGTAAATGAACTATACCCTTCAATTTAAAAACTAAGATTATCAGATGGGGTTAAAAGGCATGTTACTGTGTGGTGCTTAGACGTGACATACCTTAAATATAAGGGTACAAAAAGGTAGACAGAAAAAACGGGAAGAAATTTGCCATGCAAGCATGAATCAAAAGAAAGCTCATATAGTAATACTATACACAAAGTAGACTTTAAGGCAAGAAGCATTACTAGAGATAAAGAGTATTTCATAAAAATTAAACAGAAAGATAAAACGATCCTAAATTAAAAATCTCAAAATATATAAAAGGAGAAATAAAATCAAATTTATGATAAGTGATATTACAAACCTAAAGATATTAACATTTCCCAATAGCGGATAGAACAAGCAGACAAAAAAAATAATTTAGTTAAGATGTGAAAGATTTGAACATGTGGTTAATAAATTTGTCCAAACTGGTATGTATACAACACTAACAACAGCAGACTGAAAAACTGGAATTAGTTGAAATTTAAAACTTTTCTTCAAAGATACCATTAAGAGAGAGAAAAGCAAGCCCAGAATTCGAGACAATATTTCATATACATATTATCTAACAAAGAACATCTATCCAGAATATAGAATGTATAATATATAACGAACTTTCACGAAGTACTAAAACAAAACAGAACAAAACAAACCCCAGGAAACTCACATTAAAAAGGGGGGGGGGGGTTTAAAAATGACCTTAGTACTTTTAACAAAAATGTTTTCAAAAATTAGAAAACTTTCAAATTAGTGTAGGGCTAGTATACCATCAAGTGGATAGATTAACTGCTAAGGCATCAAATTTTTTGGTGAGTTTCTGAGTATTACAATAATAATGATTGTAAATAACTTCTGATGACAATTAGGATTCTATGTCTTAGAAAGTCAATTTTTCAATGAGGATTTTAATATTAGATTCAAAATAAAAATGAGAAAAGAAACAGAACACCAAAGATTTCCAATGTGGCTCGATAGGCTTAGGGCAGTGATTTTCAACTGGTGTGCTGCAAGAATTTTTAAAACATGGCAGTACCTTACTATTTAGTCAGAGGCAATGACTTCTCCTATAGATTGTCAAAAAAGGCAACAACATCACTTCTTGGCCTTTTAGCTAAGATCAAATGTAAAAAATGACAATGGCCAATCAACAATAGCCATCTGTGAATGATGTGTGAATGAATCAAAATTATATATATACACACACATATATATATACACACACATATATATACATATATATATATGTATATTGGTCAGATTGGAAAAATATGTATTTGTTGATGTGCCACAGAATTTTAATAATTAGTTTATGTGTGCCATGAGATAAAAAGAGTTGAAAATTCCTGGCTTGGATCAGAGACAGTCATTGTTCTTAAATTAGGCTTGGGAAACCAGGGTTATCTGCCCAAACAGATGTCCATACCATAAACTTTCCCAATGATAGAAGAACTTGGAAAAAGGGAACATAGTTTTTCAGAACAGGGCCTGATATATAATACACACTTGATGTATACCTGCTGAATGAATGAACTTACCTTCATAAACACCAAGGAGAATGAATGTTAGCTCAACTCAGGGTATATTATCATAAATTCTGTTAAGCAGTCATACATAATTCTTCTGCAATGAGGTGAAGACCACAAGCTTTGGAACAAAAAAGGACTTCACTCTCCAGTAATGTAGTAATTGTGTGCTCTTGGCAGGCTAATCTCTCTAACTTCAGTTTATTCATTTGCAAAATGGAGAACACAATACTCACATGTAGGTTCAGGTATTTAAAACATTTTGCACAGAGATACAGCCATATAATAAATGTTATCTGTTGCTATGTATTCAGAAAAATATTTTTATTTGCTTTTTTGAATAAAAAAATTTTTATTGCTTTCCCAAACTACAATAAAAATATTGTGAGGATTAAATAAATTAATATACTTAAGGTGCTTAAAACAGTGCCTGGCACACACTAAGGGCTGTGAAGGTGCTATCTTCTAGTATAAGGAAAAGTACTGGGTAGACTCACAGGCAACCAAGGCTCTATCAACTTAATACTGATCAACCCACACCTCCTGTTTTTTCCTTCATTACCATGCTCCAGACACCACTTAGTTATTCACTTTCAGTTTTAAAATGGTATAAAACTTCAGAGCAGGAGGAGCTCTAAAATTTAAAATGATCTAACTGACACATCTTCCAAACACAACCCATAGATAGGCTTCAGGAAATCAACCTATAATCCCTTGAAACTGCATATAAAAAAGGTATGTTTTGTAGCGTGTGCATGCACACATGCGTCTTCCAGGAGAGGGCCCATGAATTTTGACCATTCTCCAAGGGGTGTATAACCCTCCAAAAGATAAATAAAACCCAGAGTTCTCACCCAATTAATATAATTTATTTTCCTTATAGATAAGGAAACAAGAGTCTTACCCTGAGAGATTAAATGATTTAAGCAAATTAATGGCAAAGTAGAAACTAAAGCTGAGTATCTCTTAATGCATCACTAAATATTTTTCTCACTACTCCAAATTTCCTATATACATAGTATTGGGAAGGTTCCCTTTATGTACAAAAGTTTCACTTCCTTTATTACATCAGGAAATACGTGCTCTATTTCTGACTATACCACAGGGCCTATTTCATGTGAATATATACTTGCCTCCCTGAACTCAATGCCATGGACTACTTGCTATATCACTGCACACACACAAAAAACAGTTCACAGGTCATAGTAATCAAGGTGTCCATGGTTCTGTTAATTTGTTTGAAACTCAAACTGATGGAAAGCAATGAAGAATTCCTAATTATCAAGTACAACAGAACCTTTAAAGTATTTATGATGATGCCCTGTTTGTTTGTTTTTTAAAATAAAGGCTTAATACTTGGCTTTTGACCTAACCATAAAAAGATGCCAGTGTATTGTATCATCAGTCACAAACTATAGAACAGATATCAGGGAAACCTGTCTTGAACAAACCCCTCTTGCAAAAGCAGTCAGTAAACATTCTGAACAGGTGTGAAGCTTAATAGCCCAAGAACCACTGAATCCACTTTCTTCTAAGATATAATTTTGAAAGCAGAGAAAGCACCAAGATTCATAAGCAGCTTATCTATGCTCTTCCAGAATATAACTACTTTCAAACTTCTCTAAATGTGTAATCTAGAACAGTAAAGAAGAAATAGTTTTTTGGACCTAAAAGCATCAAAATCTATAGAAAAAAAAATAGACTCAAAAATGATACCATCGCCATATTCTCATTCTATTTCTGATTTCCAAGAACACACAAATCCTTGTTCGCTTCAATAAATAGTTTACATTATTTCTCAAAACTCTACTCCTAGCCATCTAGTACCTTTGGTAATTGTAACAATCATAACAAGGTCCAACCTGACACACTCTTTACAACTAGATGCCTTACTTTTCATCTCCCATCTTACCAGGATTCCCTCCCCCTACCCCCATATGGATATAGACAAGTCCTGGAACTATCATGAGAAAACATCACACATTTCTGGCACTCTTCTGAAGAGCTTCCCCTACCCCACCCCACCCCTCCCACCTTGTCCTACTTTGTTACACTTTAAGGAACCTGCTCCTCACTCTCACTGGATCTTCATATCTACTGAACCCTAACAGCTAATACTTCTGTTTCCTGGGGTCTTATGATTCACTTGCCTACTTATTAAAAGAATCCATGATCAACCATTTCATTAAGGCTACTAACAATCTTACAAATCTCCCCCATATCTAATAAGTCAAATTCTATTAATAGCTTTTCTTTATTTTGAACATTCTTCTCTGAGACTGCTGTGAACCCCTTAGAAAAAGTACAAATTCTGCTGACTTCCTCCATTATCAAAACTTGTGTCAAGTCACCTAAATTATCCACTCACAATCACAGATGATCCATTTATTTACAGATAGCTGACCCCAGCACAAAGAGCTATTCTAAAATTTTCCCTTGTATTAGTTTCCTACTATTGCTGAACGAATTACCACAAATTTAGTAGCTTATATATTCTCTTACAGTTCTAGACTAAAATCACTTTTACTGGGCAAAATAAAAGTCAAGATGTCTGCAGGGATGGTTCCTTTTGGGGGCTCTGAGGGGGAAATCCACTTCCTTGTCTTTTTCAGTTTCTAGTGGCCACCTGCATTCCTTGGCTGTGGCCCTCCTCCCTCTTCAAAGCGTATTAATCCCATCTCTGCCTCTGTCAGCATACCACCTGCTTCTCTGACTCTGACCCTCCTTCAACCTTCTGCTAAGAACCCTGTGATCCCTTTGGGCTCACCAGGATAACCTAGGACAATCTTATTTCAAGATTCTTAACTTAATCACATCTGCAAAGTGTCCTTTTGCCTCTTAAGGTAACAATCCTTAGATTCCAGAGATTAGTCATGGACATATCTGGGAGACCATTATTCAGCCTATCGCATTCCTCAACACCTCGCATGCCTGTCACCCTAAACAGGTGATTTTCAGCCTTTCTCATCTCATGGCACACATAAATTAATTACTAAAATTCTGCAGCACATCAAAAAATATATTTTTGCCGATTTAAAAACAAAAGTATAATTTTGATTCATTCACACCAGACGGCTATTGTGTTGGCTGTTGTCATTTTCTTATTTGACAATCTAAGGGAAAAGAGGTCAGTGTCCCTGAGTGAACAGTCAGGTATTGCATGTTTTAACATCAGATGGAAATCACCACCCTAAACCGATAGCCCACTTTCTTTTTTTTTTATCCTCACCCGAGGATATTTTTCCATTTTTTGTACAGATAGAGTGGGAGGAAGAGAGAGGAAGGGAGAGAGAGACAGAAACATCGACGTGAAGGGACACATCGAGTGGCTGCCACCCGCACGACCAACCAGGGCCGGGGACAAACTGCAACCGAAGTACATGCCCTTAGCGGGAACTGAACCCGGGTCTCTCCAGACCGCAGGCCGACGCTCTAACCGCTGAGCTAAACTGGCCAGGGCTGATAGCCCACTTTCTACTTCACTAGGAGGAGTATCAGAAGAGAGTTTCTCCGCTCCTCTCCATAAAGTTGATACTACATTCCACCTCGCCTCTTGACCCACCCTTAATGACTTTCCAAATACCTCAAAGAAGCCCTGAACCTCCTTTCCTGGGCTAACTTTTCCCCCATGATTTTGAATTTATAGCCTCTAATGTTGAAGACTAACAATTAATACTACCGTATCTTTGTGGTTTGTAAAAATGACTGGAAATACAGAAAAAATATAGACAAATTTGAGTAAAATCATGAAAATTTACCACTTTGAAATTTAGGCAGAAATTCTTCTATTACTTTCCTATTAACCTATATATCGCAATAGGAAAAGCTTTCCTCTTTCCTTTCACATTAATTCTAATTGCTCAAAGTAGGCTATAAAATAACATCTATAATTCAATTCCACCCTGTTGTACAAGGTTTAATGGGGAACAAATAAACTGAATAGTAATCTGTAATTATGGATTATAGCAATAATTACAGGTATTAAATAACCTACATTATAACAAACTTTCTCCATAAAATATTTAAAAATTGTCCCAGTCATTAATTTAAAAATTTTTTATTCTTCTTGATTTTAGAGAGAGGAAGGGAGAGGGAGAGATAGAAACATCGATGAGAGAGAATATCAAATGACCGCCTCCAGCATGCCCCCCACTAGGGGTCTGGCCCGCAACCTGGGCACGTGCCTGGCACGTGCCCTGACCGGGAATCAAACCGGTAACCTATTGGTGCATGGGTCGATGCTCAATCACTGAACCACACCAGCCAGACCCAATCATTAATTTTTTAAACAAAACTGAAAATAAAGCTTATACTGAGCAACCCCAAACCAATCTTAAAAGTTCAACATGTTAACTGTTCTTCAAGAGAAGAAGGAATTAAAAATAACTAATTTAAGTAAAGCAGAGATTACAAACTCTATTGCCTTCAGGGGCTAAAGAGATTACAAACTCTATTGCCTTCAGGGGCTAAACTGCTAATGTAGCCTCAAACAGGAGGAGGTGGAGTGGCAGAAACTAGAGGTCACATGTTCCATCTAGACTGTAGAGGCATAAGCACTTTTCTTTTTGAAACACTGAACCTGCCAAACAACAAAGTTATATAGGACAAAATTTGACCAATGGCTGCTTCTGTGTAACCTGTGAATACATTTTCATTTTTAAGAGTTAGTGTGCCCTGGCCAGTTTGGTTCAGGGGTTGGAGGGTCGGCCCATGGACCAGAGAGAACCGGGTTCGGTTCCCACTAAGGGCATGTACCTCGGTTGCAGTTTGTCCCTGGCCCCGGTTGGTGTCGTGTGGGTGGCAACCACTCGATGTGTCTCTCTCACGTCGATGTTTCTCTCTCTCTCCGCCCCCTCTCCCTCCTGCTCTATCTGAAGATAAATGCAAAAAATGTCCTCAGGTGAGGATAAAATAAATAAATAAATAGTTAAGTGTGTCCCATGTTGTCTATACATTGAGGCTGGTGAATGACATTTTACACACAGCTCCTTATTAAAGTCAGCTAGCTGAGCCCTGGCCGGTTTGGCTCAGCGGTTAGAGCGTCGGCCTGCGGTACAGAGAGACCCGGGTTCGGTTCCCGCTAAGGGCATGTACCTCGGTTGCAGTTTGTCCCCGGCCCTGGTTGGTCGTGCGGGTGGCAGCCACTCGATGTGTCCCTTTCACGTCGATGTTTCTCTCTCTCTCTCTTCCTCTCTCTCCCTCCTGCTCTATCTGAACAAAAAATGGAAAAATGTCCTCGGGTGAGGATTAAAAATAAAAAGTCAGCTAGCTGAGTAGGTAGTAGGTGGGTAAACAGTGAAGCCACCTCCTATCCTTCCTGACTCTGAGATCTAAAATTCCAACAGTTAGAGCCAATATTCATCAGAAGAAGAAATCTGTTTAGTCTTCATGAAGGATAAACGATACACCTCCAGTATATGGCCTATCTAGCAGGTAATATAACCTGAGAAAGTCTGGAATCAGGGTGAACGCCACCCCCCCACCATAAAAAAACATGCCTAGTTTGTGCAAGGAGCACTGCTAGAGTGGTGACAGACACTGGCCCCTCATAAAGTTCAGTCTAGTCAGGAAATAAGGACTAAATAGCTGTTAATGAATGTGATCAATTCTGCAAAGGAATAGTACTGGGTATAATCAGAACAACTGTGACCAGCAGGCAGTACATATAGCATGGGTCAGGGAAAGCCTACCAGAAATTTAAGCTAAGTTCTAAAGGATAAGTAGGAGCAAATCACATAAAGAGAGGAAACACTCTAGAAACATTTCCAGACAGAAGCGTGTGAAGATTCCAAGATGAGATAGAAGGATCTCAGCAGGGAAGTAACATGATCACATGGTTTAAAATAGTAGCGTCAGAATATGGAAAAGGGAGTAGAGAGCAGCACAATGAATGTTCTAAGACGAGTTACTGAATGAAGAAAAATGAAGGTGTTTTGGTCTTGGGTAATGGATATAAAAACAGAGAAACTGCAGATTTTAGAAATACATGATGTAGAGAGAGAGAGAAGAAACTAACAATAGTAAGTCCTAGGCTTCTGGCATTAAAAAATGAAATGACACTGATTATGAGCTCACTTGGAAAGGCCAGGTTTGAAATACCTCTCAGACAATAAAGGGAGCCATCAACTATACAAATGAATGAGCCCTGGCCGGTTTGGTTCAGCGGTTGGAGCATTGGCCTGTGGACCAGAGAGTCTGGAGTTCAGTTCCCGCTAGGGGCACGTAATAAAAAATAATAATAATAAATAAATAAATAAACAAACAAACAAATGAATGAGTCTGAATCTCAGAGAATGAGGCTGGAGACATAATTTGGGAGTCATCTACACATAGGCACTAAATAAAGCTATGGTAGTCAATGAGGTGTACCAGGAGACGGAAAAGTAGTCTGAAGCCCCAAGAACACCTCTACGGGGTAGGAGGAGGAGGAGTGGCTGAGAAGGAAAAGCCAGAAAGGTAGGAAGCATACCAAGGGAGTGCTTTGTCACAGAAATTAAGGACCCAACATGTTAGAAGAAAAGATTGGTCGACTGTGCCAAGTACTGCTGAAAAACTCAAGGAGCATGATAACTAGCAGTGATCTTCACCTTCACAGATGTGCAGATATGGTGATCCTAGTAAGGGCAAGACTGAACAGAATAGTTGAGACAGAAGCTTACCTGGAACACATGCAAAGTGAATGAAAGATGAAAAAAGGGAGATAACAAGTATCAACAGTTCTTATGAGACATTTAGCTGTGAATGGTAATGCAAGGCCCACACATATCTAAAGCTAATGAGTAGGACCAAGTAAAAAGGCAGAACCTGAAAATACTTCAGGTTTTTGACAAGGGAGAAAAGATGTGATCCTTAGCACAGGTGGAAAATTGGCCTTTACTAGAGAGATACTACATTCCATTAAAACAGGAAGGAAAAAGAAAAATACCAAGAGAGGAGAAAATACAGGTAAAATTGTAGATTCAGTGGCAAGACACAGTTTCCACCTGATGCCTATGCTTTCTCTTTTCTCTGAGAAGTAGAAGGCAAGATCACTTATTAAAAGTAAAAGGAACAGCAGGAAAGTTGGAGGCTTGAAGAGAAACAACTATGTCAAAGTGGTGGAACAAACTGACTGGAGAAAAGAGTGAGACTACTGGGCAGTGTGGAGGGTGGACTGGAGGTTTGCGACAATGTACAAATGGAAGTCCTCGTCTACCCTGTGTGGGGCTTCCTCCAGAAGAGGCCCAGGAAAGGTTTAGTTTGTAGGTTTATTCAGGGTTGTAGCACTACCAGACAGGTTTGATGAAAAGTTGAAGGGACAAGAAATATTAATACTAGTTAATTTTTACTGAGCAATTATGGTCCAGGGCCCTGCAAGTGCTTTACATGAATGACTTCTTTAGTCCTCATGGCTACCCTACCCAGCTGGAACTATATTACTCAAAGTTTGAGATTTAATGAGACCAAAAAAAAAAAAGAGAGAGAAAACAAAATTTAAAAATAACATGATATAACATTGTGTGTATGATTTTAAAATACTTCTTGTATCAGGAGGGCAATGGACCATGACATTACAAGCATTTTTCTATCGTAGTGTTAGACAGTGTTAGAATTTATATATTTATTTATTTTTTAAATCCTCACCTGAGGATACTTTTCCATTTATCTTCAGACAGAGTGGGAGGAATAGAAAAAGGGGGGGGAGAGAGAAACAATGATATGAGAGAGACATCGATTGGTTGCCTCCCACACAACCCTGACCAGGGCTGGGAATGAACTGCAACCAAGGCACATGCTCTTGACCAGAATTGAACCCGCCACTCTCTGTCCATGGGCTGATGCTCCAACCATTGAGCCAAGTGGCCAGGGCAACCATGTTAGAATTTAAAGACTCACCAAGTCCAGAACTTAAAGAGAACCGAAGTTAACTTATTTCACATTTATATCCCAGACATTATATGTTTTTATATACTATCTCATTTCCTCAAAATGTCAACATAATATTAATCTATATCCTGAAGAAGATGAGGCTCAGGAAGACTAAACAATTTGTTACACCTTTTATCAAATCCCTGAAAAATGAAGTATCCCATGCTTGACCCCCCCCTTGCCAGTAGGCCCTACAAAACCATGGGTAACAGGCCTGATGAATTCATCAGAACAAAAAACTTTACAGTTGCTTGCTCTCAGTGAAAATTCTTTCCAAACATCACTTTATTCTTTCTTTACAAATATATTTTTATTGCTTTTTTTTTTTTTAATACAGAGAGGAAGGGAGAGAGAGACAGAAACATCCATGTGAGAAAGAAACATCGATTGTCTGCCTTCTGCACGCCCCCTACCGGGGATGGAGCCTGCAACCATCAGTATGTGCCCTGACTGGGAATTGACCTGGGACCTCTCAGTCCATGGGACAATGCTCACTGCACTGACTGAGCCACATTGGCTAGGTGAAACCTTACTGTATTCTATCAAGTAAAAAAAACTAGGAAAGATCTCACCACTGTATTACAACTAAAGGAAACACAATAAAAATTTGAAAAGCGAAGAGTAAAACTTAGAAGAAAATCATTCTTTCCAATCCCCAAACAGGAACACTGATGTTACCAGATGTTATTAGATTTTGTAATTTTGCAGTGACAGAATAATTAGGCAGCGTGGTAAATTTCATTTCATTCTATCATCATACTAAAGTTAAAAAACTGATGGTTTACTTTCCTTGAAAGTAATTAAACACCTTAGCTCAAGTGAATGTTTTCCTAATTGTCATGATGAACAAGATATTTTTCTTAACTGAGAGAAACAAAAAACAGTAATGATAGGTGAAAAATGTAATATATATCTGAAGAGTATATATACTACAGGGAATTACTACTAGGAAAGATAGATGGCAGCTACTGGAGTGTAATTATTACCAAAAATATCTGTATTAATGACATCCCATTATTACAGATATACAATATTAGGTTTTAAAAACTTGTAACAGAATATTCACCTTTCATATATTATGCATTTATTCAATCACCCTTACTGAAGAAGAGATGTTAATAAAGCTTTTCATATTCCCCATTTTGAAACAAAAATGCTAGATATTGAGGAAAACCATACATCTTTCCCTTCCAGTCTTTCATTCTAATCATTAAGTATGGAAAACACTAAAACTTTTACTCATATAAGCTAAGGTGACCTTTGTAAAGGAAATACTGTTTATTTTGTAAAGATCACCCTCCACACTGACATAGGCTATTCAACTAAATGTAACAAAGAAAACATTGTTTTGAAATGCCTAACTTCTTAAAGGATAAACAATAAGAAAGTTCTACTTACCATATACATTAGTATGTCTCTAATCATCACCATAGCTGTTTGATGATCATTCCAAGCTTGATTTAGCGTTTGAAGAAAGTTGTTATTCAATGAATTAAGTACATCCTCTCGCACCTATTAACAGAAGAGTTCATTACAGTTTGTTTATACACACTCATACACACACGCCCGCACTTATAACATGCACTTATCTCTGTTTAATGAAATAGTGAAGTGGACTCTTCAATTTTAAATTAAAGAAATATGTTACAGACCAGAAGAAACATTTTAAGCTATAATATAAGCTATGTACAGATGAATAACAAATGTGTTTTGCATAGTCCAGACCCTACCCTTGACCTCTAGAAGCATAAAGCAATCTCCTGGGCATTTCTTAACATCACAGTCAGAAAAAAAATCCTCAATACTTGTAAGGAACTAAAAGGTTCTATAAAACTGGCCCCAGGATATTGCTCCAACTCCACCTTCCCTTCCCCATCTTTGAAAAATGGTGAGAACATTGATTCTGGACTCAAATTACCTGGGCTCAAATCCCAGCTCCCCGACTAGCTGTGTGACTTTGGATAAGTTATTTAATCTCTATGCTTCAATTTCTGTGTATGTGAAATAGTGTCCATTTTGAAGGATTGTTGTAAGGACTGAATTAACACTTGTAACACACTTAGAACAGTCCCTGACACTCATTAAACAGTCAGTGAACATAAACTATTAATTTAATGCTCTAGTTACAATAGAGCTGCAGACAGCAAATGTGCTCTGCCATGTTTTCTGCCTTGATTCACAGCTCACTCACTCACTTTTTTCTATTAAAGTTCCACCTCCATAGACAGGTTTCCCTTGACCACTTCCTCACAGTAATCATCACTACTGACTATATTATTAATCTATTGTTTCTCCCACAAAAATGAAGGTTCCACAGCAGCAGAAATTCTGTCTTTTCCATGTGTACCTCCCACACCTACAACAGTGCCTTATTTCATCCTCACTCTCCAATACCATGATCCATTTCCAACATAATAACCTCTTTTCAGGGTATCTGCCTTTGCACATAAAGTTCTCTGGGTCTGAAATGCCTTCCTAATACAGTCCTGACAAGACTTCCCCAACTTCAAGAATTCCTTTTCATGGTCCACAAGCACACTGCAACGTTCTCCAATTAGAGGTTAACGACCACTAATTCTTCCTACTATGGTATCAGTCCAATGGAAAGAGTATTTAACTAGGAAACATAATCTAGACTCTAGTACTAGCTTTATCATGAAGTAGTAGTATGTTTGTCCTCTAAATTTCTATAACACTTTTGTTGGACTGTATTGCCAAACTCTCCAGTTATTCAAAATCCAAGTAATCCTCCATAGTCTAGTTCAATTCTCTAGCTTAATTCTCAATAACACCAGCCTAACCAGACAGATATCTTTATCTCCAAACATCCTTTACCATATATAAACTGCAGTAGTAAACATTTTTCAGGTTGGGGAGAATCTGAAGTCATGGTGTTTTTTAGGAGACAAATTATATAATACATACGTATTAAAATACATAAATATCTATAAACCTGAATTCTCGACACAAGTAAATAAAATGTCATTATGTTTATAACTAGTATAAACAAGTGTCTGAAAATACCAAACACTAGAAGAAAATACACATAACACACTATTCCCAACACATGAGAGAATGAGTTCAAATTGAGAAAACTGTATCTGATTTATTTTCTCTTATATATTAGAGGAAAAGAGATATTAGTGATAAGACAATACATATATTCTATTTAACATGTAGTATAAAAACCACTAGCTTATACTACATAATTTAGAATTTTATTATATAGTTAATCTTCTGTTCACAACTGTATTTTGTCTTGTACACAAGATGTATTTCGAAGCTTCTGGACTTCAAAATGTATCACCGAGAAATTCTTCCATAGATATGTTGACTATATCAAAATTAATAAGCACCTATGTCAGCTGACAGCACTGTGTTTAACAAATACTATTATGCAAAGTGGATAAAATAAATCATTTATTTCAACTCATTAAGTCTACCACTTGTCAGATACAAATTCCCAAAGTAGCTAACATTAAAAAAAACACAGCAAGTTGAAAATGTAGCTATTTTCAAAATTCTTCACTAAACTTCGTATTCTTTCACTAAACAACTAAATTCTGAGTGTCAATAAAATTAAAATCATGACAACACTAGAGAAACTGTACTACGTAACAAAAATAAAAGGATATATTCCAAACACCAGAATATCTAGCAATGAATTATTCTTAGGACTGAATAAAATTCTGTATACCCCTATGTTATAAAAATCAAGTTATGTGTTACCTACATTAAAATCACCCTAATTAAGGAATACAAATATGTGCCTGATATATTCATTTGGATGAATGAAAAAGTGATCAATTTAAAAGTTATGAAATATATTTTTCAAAATCACTAATACACTCTAAAATATATCAAGTATTAACGTAATATTTATACTTATACTTGACTTTCAACAAAATTCTGAATGTGTTCTACTAGCACAATGTCATAAAGCTTTGTTGGCATCATACTTCAAAAATGATCCTCACAAATCAGTAACAGGGCATATTACTTAGCAAAATATAGCTACTAAGATTTAATTTTGTGCCCTGGCTGGTTTTGCTCAGCGATTAGAGCTTCGGCCCGCAGACCAGTGTGTCCTGGGTTCAGTTCCCGCTAAGGGCACATACATCAGTAGCAGTTTGTCCCCGGCCCCAGTTGGGGTCGTGTGGGTGGCAACCACTTGATGTGTCTCTCTCACATCAATGTTTCTCTCTCTCACTTCCTCCATCTCTCCCTCTCCCTCTATCTAAAGATAAATGCAAAAAAAAAAAGGTGTCCTCTGGTGAGGATAAAAAAAGAATTAATTTTGTTATATTTAGTTTTGAATGACTATGCATAAAGACTATATGCCTAAAATGTAAAATGCCTTAGATACATTTGCTGTTATCTCCTCTTAATTATTCAAATCATTCTATGAGAAAAAAATTATTCTTCAATACTATTTCAGAAAAATATCTTTTTACTCTAAATATATATAATAAAATGGTAGGATTCAGATGAAAATTCAACCTATATGAAAATTAAAACAGGCTTTTAAAAAGATAAGCTGGCATATAAGTGAAAAATATACTTTAAATGAAAAAAATTCACCTCATTTTACAAATTATTAATGCAATACAGAAATTTTGAAAAAAAGAGAAAGTGGGGGGAGTATGTGTGTGTAACATTGTTAGTCTCACACCCCAACACAACCATTAATTTCTGCATCAGCAAAGGCAAATGGGAAGGAACCCTGCTGTAGAGGTAACCTCTGAATCAGAGGGGCCTGCAGGCAAGTGTGATCAGTATTATTACTTAAGAAAACCTCCGAGAAGGTTATCCAGATGAAGAGTTGGAATTTGAAGGGTGAGATAAGCAAGAACAAGTAAAAGCCATGGGAGTTGAGAGTAGGATGGGGCCAACTGTGACAAAGAGGCTAAAATGAGCAGTTGATAAAGGATGAAGCAATATACAGACAATAGTTCAAAATAGATCATAAACTTGGTGATTAATCAGAATCACTTGAAGAGCAGATTTTGATCAAGAGAACAAGACAAGGCACACTGGGAGAAAATATCTGTAAAAGACATTATCTGATAAGACTGTTCAACCTTGTTACTTAGCTTATAGAAAAACTGGTTTTGTTACATGTCATTTCACTGAAGTCACAGAACCTATGGACAATATCAATTAATTGAGGACTTCCTGTGTACAAATAATGCATAAAAGTCAACAACAAGAAAACAAATTACCCAATTTAAAAAATTGACAGAAGATCTGGCCACCTCATACAAAAACCCACATGGTGCCCTGGCCAGTTTGGCTCAGCAGTTAAGAGCGTCGGCCCTCAAACCAATGAGTTGCGGGTTCAATTATGGTCAAGAGCACATACCTAGGTTGCGGTTCATCCCTAGCCCTGCTCGGGTAGTTTGGGAGGCAACCAGTTGTCATATCTCTCTCACATCGATGTTTTTCTCTCTCCCTCCCTCCCACTCTATCTGATGACAAATGGAAAAATATCTTCAGGTAAGAATTAAAAAAAAATCCATATGGCAAATAAGCATATGAAAAGATGTTCAATATCAGAACACTAAAGAAATGTAAATTAAAGCAACAATGGGATACCATAATATATCAGTTAGAATGGCCAAAATCTCAAACAATGACAACACCAAATGCTGGTTAGGATGCACATTAAGAGGCACTCTCATTCATTGCTGGAAGAAATGCAAAATGGCACCAGCTGCTTTGGAAGACAGTTTGGCAGTTTCTTCAAAACTAGACATATTCTTACCATAATGATCCAGCAACTATGCTCCCTGGTATAAATACCAAAGGAGTTGACAACTTATATCCACACAAAACCCCACACACAGATGTTTATAGCAGCTTTATTCATAGTTGCCAAAACTTGGAACCAAGCAAGCTATCCTTCAGGAGGTGAAACGGTATACCCAGACAACAGAATATTATTTAGCACTAAAATGAAATAAGCTATCAAGCAATGAAAAGACATGAAGAAACATTAAGTGCATATTATCAAGTGAAAGAAGACAATCTGAAAAGGCTAGACACCATATGGTTCCAACTGCTATATGACATTCTGGAAAAGGCAAAACTAAGGAGGCTGTAAAAACACTTGCTGTCGGGTTAGGGGGAAGGGAACGATGAAAAGGCAGTGAGGGTATCTATTTGGTACTATAACGGAGGATACATTTCATTATTTTGTTAGAACCCACACAGTGTACACTGAGTGACCCCCTAATATAAACTATAGACTGAGTGACAATGATACCTCAATGTGGGTTCATCCACTGTAACAACTGTATTCTCTAGTGTGAGATGTAGAAAGTAGGGGAGGCTGTATTTGTGTGTGGAGGCAGGGATACATGAAAAATCTCAGTACCTTCTATTCAATTTTGCTGTGAACCTAAAACTGCTCTAAAAAAATAAAGTCTAGCTCTGGCCAGTTTGGCTTAGTGGTTGGAGCATCGGCCACGGACCAGAGAGGCCCAGGTTCTGTTCCCACTAAGGGCACGTGCTTCGGTTGCGTTATGTCCCCAGCCTTGGTTGGGGTTGTGTGGGTGGCAACCAGTCGATGTGTCTCTCTCAAATTGATGCTTCTCTCTCTGTCTTTCTCTCTCTCTCCCTCCCACTCTATCTGAAGATAAATGCATCGGGTGAGGATTAAAAAAAAAAAAGAATAAATAAAAAAATAAAGTCTATTAAGAAAAAGAAAAGATTTGGGGCCTACCTAAGATCCCCAAAATGATAATCTGTTTTTTAAAAAAGCTACCCAGGTGATTCTCATATAACAGCAAGGATTCTAGCCATTTCTGTTCCTTCTGTTTGCAGAATCTCTTCAACATAAACATGTTTTTATATAGTTAGAGAATAATAATACTGATGCAATCCTGAGTCCTAATTTGTTTAAGCCATCAATTAATTCAACATTAACCTTTGCTTTCTTTAGGAGAAAAATATCTAGTTATATATAGCATATCATTTCCAAAGCACCATAGTAATTCAAAGAAAAAGGTTTATTAGAAACAAACAAAAGCAAAAAATATCATCTGAGATTTAACATAACTTCCTACATAATACCATCAAGATTAAAAACTTGTTCTGCAGACACTGTTAAAACAATAAAAAGACAAGCTATAAACTGGGAGAAAATATCAAATGACTTTTATCCCTAATATATATATTTTTAAAAACCTTCTTACAAGTAAAAAGGGCAAACAATTAAAAAGCAGGCAAATGATTTGAAGAGATAGTTCACCAAAGAAGATATATAAAAGCAATTTTGCACATGAAAAGATTTTCAACAATATTAGCCATGAAGGAAATTAAGACCACATGAGCCCTGGTGGCTCAGGTGGTTGGAGCAACATGACATCCTGTACACCAAAAAAGGTTGCTGGTTCAATTTCTAGTCAGGGCACATACCTAGATTGTAGGTTCAATCCCTAGTCAGTCAGGGTGCATATAGAAAGCAACCAATCAATGTTTCCTTTCTTTCTCTCTCTCTCCCTCCCTCCCTCTCTTTCTAAAAATCAATTTAAAAAATATATCCTTGGGTGAGGATCGAAAACAGAAAAACCATGAGATACCAGCACACACCCATTAGAATGGCTAACATAAAATATACTGACAATGCCAAGTGCTAGCAAAGATTCCCAGCAACTAGAACTCTCATACATAACAATAGAAGAGAGCAAAAAATGGTATAGCCCCAAAGGAAAAGTTTGGCAGTATCTTATGAAGTTAAATATATGCTTTATACGCTTACCATATGACCCACAATCCCACTCCTAGGTATTTACCCTAGAGAAATGAAAACTTAACATTCACACAAACACCTGTACACAAAGGTTCCAAGCAGCTCTATTCAAAAATCAGAAGAAACTGTATACAACACAAATGCCTTTCAACAAGTAAATAGGTAAATGGATAAGCAAACTACGATACATTCATACAATAAAATATTACTCAGCAATAGAAAGAAAAACTATTGATACATACAACAGCTTGGATCAATCTCAAAATAATTAAGCGGAACAAAAGGAGTTACGTTTCAAAAGGTTGTACAAACTGCATGATTCCATTTATGTCACATTCTTTGAGAAAACAAAACTATAGTGACAGAGAATAGATTGGTGGTTGCCAAGTATTAGGGGTGGGAGAAAGTGTAACTAAAGGAAAAACTGAGGAAGCTTTCTGGCATGAGGAAATGTTCTATATTGATTGTGAGAGGTGTTGCATGAATCTATACATGGAATACAACTCACAGAAATGTACATGAAAATGAAAGGCTCATTTTATTGTATATTGATTTTTTTAAACTTGCAAATATGATTCCCAAGTTGAGTACTGTTTTATTACTATGCTATACCACCACAATCTTTACACATAAAAGCAACTTTAATGACAAAGGACAAATAATTAAAGACATTTTTTGGAACTCTGCAATAATTCAAATTGGCATGCAACATTCTTCATTTCTGAGAATATAGTTTTTCCTGTTTTTCTTACATCCTTAGCAAAGATTAAAGTGGAATTACTAAGTCAAAAGGGAATCTTTATTTTTTGATGCTGTAATAAAACAGGTTCACTGATACATTAATGCTCATGTTGTAAAAAACACATCTTCAAATCAATCAAATTACTAGCCAAGGGAAGAGGAGGAACATGGGAAGGAGGATGACAGGAAAGGCCAGCAGGCATGAATTTGTCCTTGAGTTTTCACATCCAAGTATCTTCATGGATTAACAAGGAGGCTGACCCTGAGTCAGCAGCTTTTGGCTGGTTGGAGAGTTGAAAGATATTAATAATCTGCACAGTACCCCCAACCCTCTAACACACATACAAAAGTATATTTTAATCATTAATTTAAAAAGTTCACCCTCTAAATGTCAATGCCTGAGGCAAAATCCCAGGCAGTCAATCCTAATAGAATGTCTAGGTAACACAAAAAAATTCATCAGTAAAACTAATTATAAAGATTTTAGATCTAACTTTCACTGAAATTAGAATTGAGCCATATAATTAATGATGGTAGGGATTACTGAAAGTTAAGGACTTTCTTCTTTAAAAGTCTCAAAACTCAAGTCACGCCCTGGCCGGTTTGGTGCAGCGGTTGGAGCGTCGGCCTGCGGTACTGAGAGACCCGGGTTCAGTTCCCGCTAAGGGCACGTACCTCGGTTGCAGTTTGTCCCCGGCCCTGGTTGGTTGTGCGGGTGGCAGCCACTCGATGTGTCCCTTCACATCGATGTTCCTCTCTCTCTCTCTTCCTCGCTCTCCCTCCCGCTCTATCTGAACAAAAAATGGAAAAATGTCCTCGGGTGAGGATAAAAACAAAACAAAACAAAAAAAAACCTCAAGTCACTATTTAATTCAAATATTAACTAAATCTCTGAATTACAGAAATGTGTATTTAGCATTATTTTGAATTTAATAGACATTAAAAAACATAAAATGGGGCATGAATAACAGGAGCACATGCTAATTATACAAACAGCATTAAAAAGTATCACAGGGATACCATAATTTTAACAGGTATGTCCTAGGAAGCTGTAGTATTTTAACATTCACCCAGGAGCTAAAACAATCAAATTGGTATTTGCAAGCAACCTCCTAGGGCAGCTACTAACTATTTAACTTAACCTATCTGGTCTGTAGCTCCTCTTACCTGTAATATGACTGGGGTTGATTAGATCACTAACACACCAAGAAGATGCTTTAGTACCACGGCAGGGCAGGCTCTATTTTCTCTGATTAAACATAATTTTTATTGGTTTTAAAGTAGGGTTGGTTTTCTACTGTTTTAAAATAACATAGCCACTGAAATGCCTGCTTTCTGGATGTAAATTCTGAAATATATTGCTTATTTCATCTGATGAAGCCAGAATATTTACATAAATATGCAACATTTACCATAATTTTAAAAAAGGATTTAAGTTCCCACTTATAACATCTGAATTTTTTCAGAGTCCTGTATATGTGATCTGGGGGCTGAAATTTTACCAGTTATGTAAATCCTATTTTTCAAAACAATGCCATTACAGAAGTACTTGAGCCCAGCCAGTGTGTCTCAGTGGTTGAGCGTCAACCCATGCACCAAGTGGTCGCCGGTTAGATTCCCAGTCAGGGTACATGCCCAAGGTTATGGGCCAAATCCCCAGTGAGGGGCATGCAGGAGGTGGACAAATGATGTTCTCTCTCATCAATGTTTCTCTCTCCGTCACCCTTTTTATCTCTCTAAAATCAATAAAAGAAAAAATTATTATTATTATTATTATTTTTTTTTAAAAAGAATTACTCTGGAAGATCTCAAAAACTTTTCACTTCATCCCACCAGTAATGTGACATGAACCTATCAATAAAAGTAGCTTAGTACAGGAGTGAATCTCAATGGAAGCTAAGTCATGGAATACAAAGGACATTTCTCCTAATCCTACACAAACAGTTTGAAAAGAGCTCTACAGCTCTTTTGTCTTACCCCAAGAACTCTTGATCTCAAAGATTAAAAACAGATAGTGCAATGTTTTGCTATTTTTCTATAACCGCCACATATGCTGAAAAGCCCTTCTGCCTGATTCAAATCACAGATCCAACACTTAGCGGATGTGTGTCCTTGAGTAACTTAACTACTTTATGTATCAGTTTTTATAAAATAGAAATAATAGCACCACACCTACTTTTAGGAGGTGTTGAGTGGATAAAACATACACAAAATGCTTAGAACAGTGCCGAGCCTACAGTAGTAAATGCCATATAAGCATTTTTTACTAGTATTTCTTGTATTACATATTCGTAATATATTCATATATGTATTTGAATCTTGTTACTTAAGGCATGTTCCAAAGAGCAGTATCATGGTCAAGATCATCATCATCATCATATCATCATTTGGGCGCTTGTTAGAAATGCAGCACAATGAGAATCTACATTTTAACAAGATTTCCAGAAAGTTCCTAGTACCTTAAATTTTGAGAAACAAGTGACATAAAACATACACACACACACACATGTTCACATATTTAATACAGTATTTTCTAAACCATCTGTTTCCACTTGATCCTTGCTTTCCTTTCTTCTACATAACAGATATTTCTTCCTATCTAGAAGGAATTTTATTCCATACTTCGAGGAACCTATAATGTAGCCAAACTCTTACTATTTGTATATTCGATGAGTTTGGTGAGTAGATGTTGCTATCTCTCACAATACATATAAAACCTTAAGATTTCTGTATTTCAAAACAAGCTTCTAAAGTACCTTTCTAAGAATTCACTAATGACAAGTGATTCCTGAATGATATAAAATTTACTGCCCTCTTGGTATTTTCTAGACTGAGAGAACTGTCTTCATTTTCACTAAACTTACAGAAGAAAAGTGGCAATCTTGATCAGAATAATCATAACAGTATCATTAACAAAACAAAATAGCCACTACAAGGAAAACTTTTTTTATGCTGTAGAGACTTCTCGAAGTAATTTACGTGTGTGAGTGTGTGTGTGTATAGTAGCAATATCAGTTTAAGTGTTTTGCAAAGAGCACACTACTTGCAATTTCAAAAAAATTCATTCCTAGTGGCAATATTCCCCATTCTTTGTTTTAAATGTCCAAAGTGAAGCTCTTAATTCAAAACAATACAATAAAATCTTTCCCCAAACTAACAATTCAAATATTTAATGATTACTTCCAACAAGAAAAGCAGGAAACTAGGCACTAGGGAAGCAACAAAAGCATTCAGCCACTCTACAATCTCTATGGGGAAAGGGAGAAAAGAGGAGCATACTAGTAGCATTCATGTGACCTCAATACAAAAAACAGAATACAATGACTAGCAATAGAGAAGTCATGAGATTCAAAGGAGGGGCACAAAGTGAGAATTAGGACACTCATAATTTCATACATAAAGAAAATGTGCTGCATGTTCAAGCACATAATCATTTAAATTTGGTTCTGTTTTTAAAAAATACATTATTGGTTCAAATACTTTTTTTTTTTTTTTAAATAACACACCTTAGAAAATCAGAATTTCTCTATGAGTACAAAGTAATGCCATTAATATAATGGAAGCTTTTTACCTACTGGTTTAAATGGGAAACAAAAAGAAAAAAGTAGTATACCACAGAAGGACAATATGAATTATCTGTGAAAAGTACTCCATTTCTAATGGTTAAGACAGTGAGAAATACGTTAAAAGCCATTATAGCATCAGTACGCTAGCTAAACATGGAGAAACGGATAGAATAAATACTAAAACACATACAAAATATGGCAATAAGGCAATTCATTTTTTTTGTTCTCGAGTACCATGAAAAAAAAAGAACCATAGTTCCACAAGGTCACATACCCAGTAGACTAAAAATTATACTGTGCTTTTTAATGGTGAAATACACTCTGTTTAAACAGTGGTTAGATGCAGTAATTAATCTGGATAGACAGAAGTATTACTCCACATACAGAAGACACATATCTCGGCAGTTCACAAATATAAACCATGATGGTTTCCACTGAAATGCTAATAACAGTCTTACACATTCATTTCAATAGTTACTGAGTGCCAACTATATAAAGGAGCAGGAGACACAAAGATGAACGAAACAGGTCCTAGCTTATTCATTCACTTACTTAATAAATATTAAAAGATTATCACTAGGAAATACAACAGAAAACAAGACAGAGAGGGGTACCTGCCCTCAGTGCTTACAGTCTACTCAACAATGTAAGCGGAAATGTCTGGAGTTTAACATAGGTGAACTTGCTAAATAACAACAGTTCAAAAGTGGCTCTTCCCAAACATCTTTTCTCTACTAATCCTTTCAAAGTAGAAGTTACTCAACTTCTCATGCCCCTCATATCCCAAGGTAGCTATTTTCCTGGCTCTCTAATAATCCCTATTCCCTACTAATTTCTTCCTTTTTTTGGAATTTCCCTATTCATATTCAGGTAACTCTTCCTTCTCTTATTCATTAAGGGTCTATACACTTAGCTCACAGCCTCCCTCTTTCTCACTCCTGTCATTACCCTAAGCTACTCCAATATTCAATGTGATGTGTTCTCACAGTTTCTTTGGCAACTTTAAGTGAGAAAAAAAGGACAAGTGAAGATGGCAGAATAAAAGGTAAATCGCGCCCTGGCCGGTTTGGCTCAGCGGTTAGAGCGTCGGCCTGCGGTCCTGAGAGACCCGGGTTCGGTTCCCGCTAAGGGCGCGTACCTCGGTGGCAGTTTGTCCCCGGCCCTGGTCGGTTGTGCGGGTGGCAGCCACTCGATGTGTTCCATTCACATCGATGTTTCTCTCTCTCTCTCTCTCCCTCCCAACTCTACCTGAACAAAAAATGGAAAAATGTCCTCCGGTGAGGATAAAAAAAAAAAAAAAAGGTAAATCGCAATAGAACACTGAAAACAGCACTCCTACTAAACCTTCACTCCATCTTCTCCAGTCTCTTTTTAAAGATTAAAAATGAATGGCTTCTACCACCCACAGAATCAAAGCCAACCCCCCTACAGTGTCTTTCAAAACTGTCCAAGTAACTCTCCTTCTCATTTCCTACAAATGCACTTGAAGTCCTTTATGCTTGATCTACATTAGGAACTTTAAACCATTTTCATCTCAAGACACACATAAACTACTAAAATTCTGCAGCACAGCAAAAAATGCATTATATCTTTTGCCAATCTGACAAAAAGCTGATTTTGACCTACCAAAAAAATTAAAATGTCATTACCTACCCTTTTCACTCCAAAGTGACTTTTAGGGAAATACTCAGTATTTCTGGTGCCAAGAATTAACCAACCACAACCGTTATTTTGCGACATGACCACTAAGATGCAACTCTATTAAATGACTTATTTATGGTTCAAGATAGGACATTCACACTGAATGGCTATTGTTGTGTTGGCTGATGTCACTTTTAAATCTGATAATCTAAAGGAAAAGAGGTCAGTGACCCTGATTAAATAGTCAGGTATTGCATGTTTTAAAAATTCTTGCAACACACTGGTTGAAAAATTGCTGGTCTACACTGATGTACCTGACAAAGGCTCATAACTACCTGCCTTTTCTACTTGTGTCATTTTCCCTACTGAGACTATCTTTGGCCTTTGTTTACTCACTTGGTGAGTCTTTAATAATCCCTTAAAAGCTCAAAAAGTGACCTCTTCTTTCTACCTTGTTCTGCATTCTTCAGGCACAACAATTCCCCTTCAAATCTGATTACCTCACTAAAATAGGGAACTTCTTGATGACAAGCATGGTATCTTAATTATTTTTATTTATTTATTTCTTGTTCATCCTTGCCTGAGGATATTTTTCCATTGATTTTTAGAGAGAGTGGAAGGGAAGGAAGGAGGGAAGTAGGGAGGGAGGAGGAGGGAGAGGGAGAGGGGGGCTGGGGGAAAAGGGAGAGAAAGACATCGATTGGTTGCCTCCTGCAGGATCCAGACTAGGGTAGGGGAATCGAACCTGCAACCCAGGTATGTGTCCTTGACCAGGAATTGATCCTGAGGCCCTACGGTCCATGGGCCACAGGCCAACTCTAACTGCTGAGCCAAACCGGTGGCTGAAACACAGGAGAGAATACCTGTAGGCCTCTGACTCTGTCTTTGCTAATGAAAATCTTACTTTTGAGTGTTTTTATCAGTGTCCTTCATGATTCACTGCAATCAGTACATTTATAACATTTTATACATAAATGCCATTAAAAATATCTCTACATTCATTCACATTTACCATGAAAGGAAGGAAAAGCACTAAAAAAGCTTTATTGTAGCAGGTGAGTCGGTTTCATGGCCTATAAATAGCCTAGACCTTACCATAAAATT
Organism: Molossus molossus; assembly: GCF_014108415.1. Taxonomy (NCBI): domain Eukaryota; kingdom Metazoa; phylum Chordata; class Mammalia; order Chiroptera; family Molossidae; genus Molossus; species Molossus molossus. The sequence goes on from NW_023425346.1 coordinate 95,891,282, forward strand.
ACCAACTTAATTTCCATAGGCAATTAGTACCCTTACATAAACATGTTAATTTACCTATAAATAAAACATACTATCTAAAAATCTGACTATTCTCATTTTCCCTCTAAAACTGGGGAGAAAAATTAATATATTAAAACAATAGCTTACACAGAGACATCATTTTTAGCAAATGAGACCCTACATACAGCAAGTAAACAGTAGGGTGTTATTTCTACAAAGACTTCAGTTAAAAAAAAAAAAAATCCAAAAAGAAAGTCACTTAAAATTTGAAACTATTCTCTTTCTCAAGGCTTCAACTCTCCTACCTATAAAACAAAGAGTTTAGAATCGAGCAGGATTACAAGGCACAGATTCAAGTATATAAATCCAAAATGAGTTCTGCAAAAGCAGGGATCTTCGTTATATTGCAAATATTTAGCAAACCAGTGCCTGGCATGTAGTAGGTCCTCAATAGGAAGTTTTTAAAATGAATGAAAAGTGAGCAGGAGCTTAGCAGGATGAAGCTCCTCTTATTTTGCCTTATTCCCCATCTAATCAAATAAGATATTATTTGAAAAATAGGATATATGGGTAGAAAAATTTAAAAGCCAATGAAATAAATGTTCTTTTTAGCCATAAGAAGCTCTTTCTAGTAATAAAAAGGCCAACATCTTTTTTTGTTGTTGTTCAGCTACTTTTCTAAAAGGAAAACAAACCTTCAAGTATAAGAATTAGCTTTTGTAAGCTCATTTATAAGGCTGGAATATTAATAAATTATTACTATAGAGTAATACTTTGAAAGAGAATGGGAAATGAAGCATAAAGCAAATCTAAGAAACCTGTTAAGCACCACAAAACTGAGATAAAATTCTTGACACGTTAAAACAAAACAGTTTCTCCCCTGACTTTAAGAAACAAGTAAAAATGGAAATGTTTTTATTCTAAAAACGTATTACGGCATAGGAATGAATGGTAAACTACAAAAAACTAGGATCCTCTGTAAGTCTCAATAACCCAAAACTGTCTAGACACACTCACTATAAAATTTTAAGACTCAATCAGGCTAACAAAACCAATCCCAATCTCATTTCATAAATTAATATTCTGATGTTCAGTAAAGTCACTAGTAATTTGTTCAAGACTGTTGGGGGCAGAATTAGACTTAAAGTCCTACTTTCTACCCAGTACTTTTCCATTGCAGCTGCTTCTAAGTTATTTATTAAATATGGAATGTTCGACAGTGAGCAAAAGAAGAAAAGGCAAGTCCTAGGTTAATGTACTGTGAGCTTAGAGACTGTCAAGTTTGAATCCCAAATAGAAATCTTCTAAAAGAAGATAATCCCCTCCAAACAAAACACTTTAAATATCTTACAATTTTAGTTGTTAATGATACCTCAATAAATCTGTAGAAAAATTTTTTAAAAGATGACTAAGCTCTTATTTAACCTTGCCCACAAGTAACAGGACTGATTATCCCTATTTCTAAATTTAAAATAGTCTTTTAACATCACACACACACAGAACCACAGCTCAGATCAATAAATGTTGAAATTACATTATTTTACCATTTAAGGTTAGCACTGAATCTTAAAGTACTACTAAACACTCTGGCCATTTTTCCGTTTTCACCACAATCCTCAAACTACCTGAAATGTTTAAATTCAGTAGAGTTCAACCTGCATCCCTCATTTCTTTTTCTTTGTGATTTCATCCACTTCCAGGGCTTTAAGTATCATTCATATGCTAATTCATAAATTTACATTTCCAAACTTCTCAGAGAACTAGATTTGCATACCCAGTTTCATTGGCATCGTAAAAGTAACCTGTCCAAATAGAGCTCCTTTATGTTTTACCCCAAGTCTATATCAAGAAATGGTATCACTGAATTGTCCAAGACCCCAAAACCTAGATATCTTCTTGGATTCTTCCTTCTTCTTCATTCTGTACGATCAATCCGCAGGCACCAATCTTCCCACATCAGAAATTTTTCTTGAAACTGAAAACTTTCATCCCCTTTGTCACCTGAAACTATTAAATTACTCCTCTCTATTCCCCTCACTTCAACTCTTGAGCCTTTCAACTCTGAGGTCTCTAATTTACCATACAGTAACCAGAGTAATGTTTTAAAAACCTGTATCAGTACATGTCACTGTCTTGCTTAAAATCCTTTTATGACTTCCTCTTCTACATATAATTGAGTATGAAGCTCTTATACCCGGGCTTCAAGGCCTGCATGATCTGGCTTCTGCTTCTCTCTCCAACACCATCTTGCCCCACTCTGCTTCACTACCAATTCTTAATTTGCCATTCACAACAAGATCCCCCCCCCCCCCCCCCCCCCCCGCCATTTGTCTAGTCCAGAAATGCGCTGTCTTTTTAAAATAAAGTTTTCTTGGAATACCGCCCCACCACTCATTATGTATGCTCTATTGCTGTTATTGTGCTGTAACAGGAGAGTTGAGGAACTTTGACAAAGAATGTATGGCTTAGAAAGCTGAAAATACTATCTGGTCCTTTACAGGAAAAAAAAGTTTTATAGGCATTCCCTTTGCCTGGAATGCTCTTCAACTCACTTGTCTCATGAGCACCTTTTTCATTCTTCAAGTCCCAGTTTAAACGTCACCATTTCCTCAAAGAGCCCTTCCTTGGCCTATGTAGTTGCCCTCACCATTTTTCTCTATCACTGTATCCTGTTTTCTTCATTATATTTCATAACTAAGCACTTGTTTATCTGTTTCATAAGCACAGGGATCAGATGCATTCTATTTACCAACATATTTCTTACGTCTAAGTCAGAGCCTGGAAAATAATAAATACCTTTAAATGTTGAATTATGTGATAAGTCTTTCAGAATACATTTGACTTAACAAAACGATTTATAATTTAAAAGTTCTTAAAACTGCAAAAACAGCGGAACTTTTTCCTCCAACATAACCATGCTTTTAAAGTTACTTTATTTAGGAAAAAAGTCAAAGAAAAAACAATCCCTATGAATTCTGAAATGTTTCCACATTTACTAAACTAAGGCAAGACTTTTCTTATGGCAAGACACAAAGGCCACATCACACCTTCATTTCTGCTTTGTGGTCTTGAGAAATTCACTGAATTCCTTCGGGTCTCAGTTTCCTCAAAGGGAACATTCTTCTAGAGATAGAAAGAAAATACTACCAGGAAAGAGAAATTAACATTTAGCTTTACTATGCCTGCTTCAATTTTGTGAACTCATTTCCAAAATCAGTAGTCAGATACTTTCATCCCAAAGAAGTATTCTCCCTTCACATGCCCTCTGGTAGTTTGTACCACTCTGCTCTACTAAAATTGTTTGTCAAAATGTTCACTATTCTCATCTTGAAATCAGGGTACAAGTAAACTATAATAAACTAGTCCCAGTTCCATTGATTCCATGTAAAAATTGTATTTCCTGTGAATTATTTCAACATGGAAAGATCGATTCTGGCTATCTACGCCGTAACACTAGAACACTAAAAGGTTCACTTTGCTTAAAAAAATTTTTTACATGCAAACACATTAGGAAGTTCAGCTAACAGCTAAAAGCGTAAGAAACAAAAAACTGATAGCCCTAGCTGGTTTGGCTAGGGTGTTGGCCTATGGACCAGAGGACCAGAGTATGGACCACGGTTTGGTTCCTGCTAAGGGCAGGTACCTTGGTTGCAGTTTGTCCCCGCCCCAGTTGGGGTTGTGTGGGTGGGTGGAAACCAGTTGATGTGTCTCTCTCCCATGGATGTTTCTCTCATCCCTCCTCTCTCCTTCCCACTCTATCTGAAGATAAATGCAAAAATGTCCTCGGGTGAGGATAAAACAAAACAAAACAAAACAAAAACCTGATGAACAGACCATGTAGTAATGCTTTCAAAACACAAACGGATATATTCGATAAGACTGAAGATAGTTACATTAACACCACATAACCCTAAACCATTCCTTCATCTTCTAGTCAGAAGGTGCAATGTTGAAACTGCTTTTCCTGCAAACTACACTTACACACATTTCTAAAAGTTTCCTTTAGTAGAACGAGTGTGAGACTTCCTACATCAGGGGACAAACATTTTGGGCTAGTGTATGATGGCCCTGCCTGTCAGTCAACAGATTCTTTTGGCAGTGTCTCCATAAAGTAATACTTAGTTAAATTTTTCATAACATAAGAGTAAAAACTAAATAAAATAAATGGAGAAAATGAAAATGTAAATAGACACTAGCAGTTTAAAAAAGTTAATTAAATTGAAATAAAGAATTAGATATGCTGAAATTTGCACATTTCCTAGTCAGAAACTGACGGTTTAAGCAGGTCAAATGAGTGCTTATGAAAGAAAAAAACTGTAAAGAACATTTTTAGATGTTGATGATATATCATTACTACCTGTGTAAAAGAAATAAAGAATTTAGCATATGTATTTTTAATTTCTTTAGCACATTCAACTTGAATATACATTCTCTGGAATACAAGGGGGAACTGCCCGTATTTTGAAATGACAGTTAACCTTAGATACAGGACCACTTTGAGCAACTGAAAATATGCTGAGGCTCTCAGTTACCATGGAGTTATTTGTTCACATGACTTCAATTTCTACCTAACCATGTTGGAGAGTCCAAAAACCAATCATTTAGACACTGACCTCACACTCTGGCCTCCTCTCTTCTCTCCTCACTTTTTGGATAAGCCAATTTTCAACCATAGCACAATAATTACAGATGTTTTTTCCTGTATCTATGCCCAAGTTGCAAAGCACTGCTTTAAAAAAAAACAAAAAACAAAAAAACACACATTCAGTCCATTTCCTACTGAGCTTTTTCCTCACTTGGCAGTTCCTTAGCAAATTCTCCACAAGGGCTACTCCAAGACTCTTCATCTCATTTTCAGAAGATGCATGGCTTAATAATTAGATTCCTAATAGTTTTACAACTAAACAATCTAAGATATTACTTCCAATTCCTTCATTTTAATTGCATAAACTAAGACCTAGAATTTAAAGAACTATAGTTTTACAAACACTGAGCCAATGTACTTAAAGCCCCTCATGCACCCTCCAAGGCCAGCATATTTACTGCACCATGATCTATTCACTATGTATGTCTCAGGAGGCCAATCTGAAGCCACACTGACTATGTTTCATCTAAGCAATTTACTAGCTAAGTGCATTTGGACAAATCACCAATTCTCTGTGCCTCCGTTTCTTCACTTGTAAAATAGAGATAAAGTCCTATCTGCGACCATGAACTAAGTTAATACTTGTAAAAAGCAGTAGAACTGGACGTAGCACATAGTAATTGAGAGTGATTTTCATAATTTCCTACAGAACTCTGGCAAGTGAGAACATGCCCCCCCCTCTTCTACTTTTATTCCCCCATTGTTCCCAACTCTCTCCACATCCAAAAACTCAGTTGCTGCCATCTTCTCCCTCTTCAAAAGCTTTAAAACTCTTCCACTCTATTTTTCGTCTTTCATTTGATGTCAAGCTTCTTAGTCTTCTTTATTTTCCCATACCTATTTAACCAAAGTTTGCTCTTGCAGGTTCATCCCTTGGCTCTGGGATTTTCATTCTCTGTGAACTCCAACACTTATTCCTCAAGATATGCTACCTAGTGTCAGATCTGAATTTTCAGAGTTGAGCTCTACAAACATGGTATTTCTACTTGACCATTTATTACGATCTTACAGTCAATTTTCCTCAAATGTTAAATAATTTCTAAGGTGCCTGCCAACTATAAAAATTTTCAATATAATCTGTAACAAAATTTGTCATTTCCTCTACTCACTCCAAATCAGTTTTCCACTATTACTTCACAATATTTCTATTGGTGGCACCCTAATTCTCCCAGAAACCAAATTCTAACTAGTCTTACTTTAGAATTTCTGACATCATCCATTCATTTTTAGCCTACTGCTTTACTCATATTTTTTTCAGGTTTTCTCTTGCTTCTAGCAAACCACCTCCCAATTCTGCATGTCTATAATTTCTATCTTAATCTTCCTGAAATGTTATGTCACATTATCATCTAGTTAAAAATGTCCAAAAAACCTCCACTCTTAAGTCCAAATCCCTTAACTTCATATTCAAGTTTTTCTCCAATTTGGTCCCAATTTTTGCAACACTATAATCCACTAATCCCCATAAATTATTATATACCTCAAACTCAACTTACCACCTAAGTGAACATTTATGTATAATCATGTGACATCTGTAATCCCTAGAATGCCTTCCACATTGTTCACTTATATCCCAAATTTGTCATGACTCACTTCAATTTGATTCTTTTTCATGAAATCTTATAGCCCAGGGTAACTTATTTGCCATTTAATTATATAACGCCTCACACTGTTATCTAATGTGTGTATCATCTCTCACATCAGAATAAAAACAAACCTAGGATGGGAGTTTCATATATATCTTTGGATTCACTGTATTTTCCTAGAACGTTTTGCACAGTAGGCACTTAACAAAAAACTGCTTCATGAGATACTAACTACTGCTCATGTAATCCCACTTAAGAGAAAGGACTAGTATAGAAGGAACAGTAAAAACAAAAAGTGATTATTTTGTAACCACTAAAGTAATAATGATTCATGCAAGAATCATCAATGGATGCTAAAACCATCACATGAAAGCTTCTTGGGGAACAGGATATTTATACAGTCTCAAAATATATCTGAACAAATTACTTATGAATTACAAAGGGAAAAAAGGTACCTTTACAGTGAAGAAATCTGGCGGACACCAAGTGATCAAAGTTAACATCACCAATAATGGGATAAACTGACATCATGTGCCTCCTGATGTGATGCACTGAGGACACAACATCACTTATGTATTATTCCTGCCAAAAATGCATAACCTGAAACTAGTCATGAGGAAACAATCAGACAAACCAAAAACTGAGGGACAATCTACAAAACAACTGACCTATACTCTTCAAAAATGTCAATGTGTTGAAAGACAAAGAAAGGCTGAGGAATTGTGTATGTGATCCTGGATTGGATCCTGGATCAGAAAATTGCTATAAAGGACATCACTGCTACACAGGATAAGGGTGAATTTATATGTGGACTGTATTAGATAATACTATTATATTAATGTTAAACTGCCTGATTTTGAACAATGTTCTTTGGTTAAGAGAATTTCCTTGTTCTTAGGAGAAACATTCCCAAGTATTTGAGGGTAAATAAATCTAAAACTTATTCTCTCATTATTCAGCAATAATATCAATAATTGTAATAATAACAAGTATCAATAAACAGATTGGCAAGATGTTAACAACTGGTGAATCTACAATGAAAGAGATCACTGTACTATTGCTACAACTTTTCCATTTTGTCAAAATGAAATTTAAAAATGAATACCCTAATACCACACAAAAACTCTGAAAAGTTTTACTTATCTGTGGTATTTACATTTTATTTGACAATCTTAAAGCAAGATATACTTGCAGTGGAAGAGTTTGCTCTGTAAAAACATATATTCTAAAAAAAACAAATACATCTTTTTGGAACCAAAGAACCATTTTATAATGTTAACAGCCCACCACTATTTTTTTTTTAAATTCACATTTCTATATTAAAAGACAGTTAAAATGAATAAAGTCAATTTCAAATAGTAAAAAGTCTTAGACAATATTTTTTAAACAATGTAGTTTTAATATTTTCAACTATTCAGAGAAAGTGGAGAAAGCTAATATTGGTTGATTAAGCATTTTAAAGAAAAAATGTTGATCTATAACATTAATAAATAAACATTTGTAAATTACTGAAAGTTTGCTTCCTTAATTATGATTATAGAGAATATTAATCATAGATCACAAATTTCATCTTCCCTCAATTATCAGAAGCTCTGACTTAGCAGATTAAAAGTTTTGAGTAGGTTTTATAATACAGTCATTAACTATCATTTATCTAGGCTTCCTGGAGCCTTTAAAAATAATACCTCTAGTCATAGTCAAATATGGTATATAGGATTTTCTAGATTCAATATAATTAGCAACAGTCCTTTAAAGTTGGATACCTTATTTATGAGATGTTCGGTAACAACTTCTCTTAGTCCAGTGTAGAGCTTTTCTCCATGTTTATGCAAAACCATTGTATATGCATTTCTATAGAGCTCCTCAAAACTAAGACCACTGTTATTCTTACGCTGGATTTCTTGAATTGCATTTTTCAGAAGGTCCCAAATGCTGTTTACATATTTTTCATCCATGGTCATCTGTAATATCCAAGAGAGAAAAAGAGACAAAAAAAAAAAAGAAAGAAAAAAAAAGAACAAAAACCAATGGTTGAAAATTTGTCTGTATTTGTCCATATAGTAAATATTTTATTATATGGCTACGATGATAACGCTGTATGACATAAGGATGTTAACAATCTGTTTTAACAGAAATAAAGAAATACACTTAAAAATAGATTTTAGAGCTGAAACAATTTTTTAAAATCCTTTAAGACCTCCCTCCTTTCTTATCTGCAGAACCCCTCCACTTTAAATAAAATCACAGTCCTAGATGTTAATATTTGCTTTAGCAGAAAGTGTAAAATGTCTTTCCCCTAAGTTTATTTAGTAAAACACAAGCTCAAAGATTTCCTCTCCTGAAGATCTATAGAGCGCCTCAGCAAACTAAAGATTGAAGAAAGACCTGCAATTAAAAACAAAACAAACAAAAAACAAAACCAAAAATAACACCCCACCACATTTTCTTTGTTTAACCTAGTATTCTCTCATTTTCCTCCTTTCCCACCTTAGACTCTAAGGTCCATCATCTGTAACTACCTTTTATGTAACATTCATAAGTCACCTGTCCTCCTATCCTCCTTCCAAAAACATGCCATTCTAAGCCTCAACTGCCCACCTACAATGCACCTGCACCCATGTAGTTGAAAGTAAATGAATAATTAACACATATGCCCATATTCAATTCATCTCAGTTAAATTCATGACCACTAATCACAAGTGAACCCTTAGTGCAACCCCACAATCCAATTTTTCTAATCTACTGACTCAACTCTCCTACATGATTTTACACCATCTCTTCTGATAATGACTTGCTTCCTATTCTGAGAGAACAGGAACAACCTGAAAAGAAACTGTACAAACTCACCATATCCACTAACCTAGTTGATTGCACACCAATATAATCTACTAGCTCTTGTACTCAAAGTGCCCAGTTCTTATACTCAAAAGCACAGGGATCATAAACACAGGCAAATTCTAGAAACTTGTTGGAAAAGGAGCATTTCCGACCCCAAACCAAACCTACAGAACCATAAAACTTGCATTTGAACAAGAACCCCAGGTTATTCATATACAGAATGAAGTTTAACAAGTACTGCTTTGTTTCCATAACAACTCATCTAATCAAGGACCCCCTTTCTTTAGCAATCTCCCTTCCTAGCACTATCAAATTTTTTCTTCTCTGCTACACAATTTCCATCTGCATTCAAAATCACTGGTTTCCCAACTTAAAAACAAACAAATCCTCAAAACCCCACATATTTCTCCAGCACCACCTAATTTCACTCTTTTCCATTTACAGCAGAATCATGGGGTAGGGGAGGAGAATTCTACATTGACTGTACCCAAGTCCTATTTTTCCCATTGTATCTTGAAGCCCCTCTAGTAAGGCTTCCATCTCTACCATTTCACTGAAATTACTCTTGGAAAGGTCACCAGTAACTTCCACAATGCAAATTTAATGATCAAAGTGTCAGTTCTTATCTTACTTGACCTATCTGGTAGGAAATGAACATTTGCCTTCCAAGCACTACAATCTCTGGTTTTTCTTTCTATTCTAATGACTTGTATTTGTCAGTCTGCTTACTAGTTCTTGCTCATCACAACCTCCAACCCTAAGGCTCAGGTTCTAAACCTTTTGTCTATCCACAATGTCTTTAAAAGGTGAAGCTGATCTCATCTATTCTCAAGACTTTGTTAACCTCAAAATGTGTATGTCCTATTTGGTCCTCTCCCCTAATATATCTAATGTTTCCACTTGAATGCCTACTATCAAGTCAAAAACGGAAATCCTAATCTTTTCCCATAATCTGCTTCTCATGCAATCTTCTCCAAATAAGCAAATGTCCAATCCATCCTTACATTTGCTAATGCCAAAAAGGTTGTAATCCTCTTTACACCTTTATCTCATTTCTAATGCAACCAAATTCTGTTGTCTCTATCTTCAAAATGTATCCAGAATCTAAGTCCTCCTCACCACTTCCCACTGCCGCTAAACTAGCCTGATCCAATCACCACCATCTCTCAGATTACTGCAACAGCTCCTAGCTGGTCTGTTTCTGCTCTTGGTCTATTATCACAGAGAAACAAGACTGACCTTCTGAAAACATAAATCAAATCATATCACTCATCTGTTCACTACCCTCAAGAGACTACCCATTTCGCTTGGAGTTGAAGTCAAAGTCCTGACACTATGCTACAAAGCCTTATTCGATTTGATCATCTCTCTGACATCAACTAGTCCTCCTTCTTGCTCACTCTGCTCCAGCCACACCAGCTTCCTTGCTATTCCCTGGAAGACATCAAACAAGTTAACTTCAAAGTATCTGTATCTGCTACTCTCTGAAATGTTCTTCCCCCAGATACCTTCATGGCTCATTCACTTATTGACCTCAAAACTGCTCAACTGTCACCTTAAAATAAAGCTTTAACTGCTCACTCTTAAAAATAGCAGCAGCCTCCTACCAGTGACCCTCAAATTCCAACCCTACATTCCTTATTTCTTTTCCTGGCTTTCCTCCTCCCAGCCAAATGTCAGCTCCATGAAGGCAAAAATTTTTTTCAATGTGGAATTCCTCAGCCACTAAAATCAGACGTGGCATATTAACAGGCACTTATACTTGGTCACTGAATGGTTTTCTGCTAATCTCTGGCTAAGGAGCCCTTTTTATGCCACATAAAACTTACAAATTCTGTATTTACAATCTGGGAAATCCTGCAACAATTATTTAACTGCTTCACACATACTTCCAACCTGAATTGAACAGAAATTAATCCGCTCCAAAAGGTAGGTGAAAACAAAAACAAAAAAGAATAACTTTTGGAAGTGAAGGATATGCTTATTGTATAAATTGTGGTGATGGTTTCACAGGTGAATACTTACCTCCAAACTCATCAAGTTGCATAAATGAATTACGTAGTTTTTTTGTATGTCAATCATATCTCAATAAAGTGATTAAAAAGAAAAAAAATCCCCTCCAAGCCATGTCTAATGGGTATGAATGTGAAAGAGAAAGGAGTAGGTGGGCAAAATAGTTTTCAGTCATTCTACCAATAAAATACCAGTTCAACTATCAATCAAGAGGATTCTTAAGCAGATGACTCAAACTAAGTCTTATTATTCTAATCTTTTCTGGAGAGCTTAAAAAAGAACTCTTTAAGAAAACAACTTCTTTTCTGTAACTTAAATATTATTCAAATCCCATCTCTACCAGAGTTTTCTGAAATGGCCTTAGAGTTTACCCCTACACCTAAAACTATTTTTTTGTCAGATATCCTGATTCATAGGGTGCCATCCATATAAAATATAAGATACAGCTATTTATAACTTTTCACAAATAAAAGATAAGATATAAGCTCCTGTGATATTAATGGCCTTAATACCCCATATACAGTAGTCCCTCTTATCCACAATTTTACCTTCTGCAGTTTCAGTTACCCACAGTCAACCACGGTCCAAAACTATTAAATGAGAAACTCCACAAATAAACAATTCTTGATTTTAAAATTACGAGCCATCTACATAGCATGATGAAATCTCGCATCATCCTGCTGTGTCCAGTCCAAGACACAAATCATCCCATTGTCCACTTGGCAGCTATCTTCTTGGTTATTAGATCACTGTCGCAATTTCAAAGTGCGTGTGTTCAAGTAAGCGTTATTTTACGTAGTAACGGCCCCAAAGTGCAAGAGTAGTGATGCTGCCCCGCTGGTGTGGCTCAGCAGTTAAACGATGAGCCATGTACCAAGAGGTTACCAGTTCAATTCCTGGTCAGGGCACATGCCCAGGTTGTGGGCCCGATCCCCAGTGGGGGGCATGCAGGAGGTGGCCCATCAATGTTCTCTCTCATCTATGTTTCTCTCTCTCCCTCTCCCTTCTTCTCTCACTAAAAATCAATAAAGAAAAAAAAAAAAGAAAAAGTGAAGCAACTAAGATACCATCTGTTAATATCAAATAACAAACACCTAAAGCAGACTGAATATTCAGAACTATTTCAAAGACAGAGCTCAGTGTATATCTATTATAAACTCCAGAGATAACTATACTACCAACAGTTGAGCAAAACTTCAAATAATCTTTTCAAGCTTTGTAAAATAAGATTCCATGAAAGCTAGAAAATTTACAAAAACGTCTCTACCCAGCATGAATTACTAAATTTTCTATTGAAGATTAAAGAACTTAAAAAATATAAACCAAGCCCGGCTGGTGTGGCTCAGTGGTTGAGTGTCAACCCAAGCACCAAGAGGTTGCTGGCTGATTCCCAGTCAGGGCACATGCCTGGGTTGTGGGCTTAATCCCCAGTGGGGGGCATGCAGGAGGCGGCCAATGGATGTTTCTATCTTTCCCTCTCTCTTCCTTTCTCTCCAGAAATCAATAAAGGGGGAAAATTTTTTTTTAAATATATAAACCAAGAGGCTTCAAATATTGTATAAGTACTCTCACATTATAATAAAATCATTTCTCACATAGATAATCTAAGACTGTATTAATATTTTCCTCAGTAGTCATGCCTTATAGAGATCATAGATGGAGCAACAGGAGAACAATGTTTCTTCTGGTGATTGCTCAGATATAAAAATGTTCCAACAAAAGAAAAGAAAATGGAGATATAAATGATTTACCCAAATCACGGAGCTAGGATTAGAACTCCTACATCCCCAAATCTAGTCCATATTACTGAACTCACATCATATTCCATTGTGCTAACACGGTAAAGTAGTATCAGTGCCAGTCACTGATTATCTTGGTCAACATAGTATGGTATACTAGCAGAGAACACAGGTTTTGCTGTCTGTATGACCTGAATTTGTGTCAATGGCTGTTTTAAATTCACAAGCCATGTGGCCTTGGGCAAATTACTTAATTCCTCTAAGCCTTTATTTCCTCACGTGTAAAGTGGGTTTGATAACAGCATTAATCTCAAAGGACTATCACGAAGATAGTTCTAAGAAGAATGTTAGAATTTAGCCCAGCCCAGGACACAATATAATTCCTCTCCAGCTGACTAACAAAGGTGTCCAATAATAGAATCTCTTGAATTCTCATCTATGGGCACCAAATGTCAGAAAAAAATACAGCTTTTAAAGCTTAGCAAATAAAGAGATATGAGCTAAAACAAAAGTGCTTTAAGAGTACAACTATGCTACTATAGTTAGGTGGCTCAGTTGTTTGAAGCATCATCCTATACACCAAAAGACTATAGGTTCTATCCCTGGTCAGGGCATGTGAGGGAGGCACCAGATTGATGTTTCTCTCCCCACCCTTCTCAAAAATAAAAAAATGAAAATTCTTGGGTGAGAATTTTTTTTTTAAAAAGTACAACTATGCTAAATAAATGCAAGTCAGTAGTATAATGTAGCCTTCTTTCCGAAACAGTATTCCCTACTTCATGTCTCCTATTCGTTCAGTGCCATTTAAATCATTTTAATCCCAAGAGTTCTGTCCTTGGCTCTTTTCAGTCTATACGGGTCCCTGTAAGCATTTTCATTCATGCTTACAACTACTACCTACACATCTAGGGTTTTAAAATTTACAAGACAAGACTATCAAGGGATTCTGAAGACTCTTAAAATTGTATACAAAATTTTGCAAATATAATGTGTGTACACTTCTTTTCTGGGTGGTAGATTCCTAGCTCAGATTTCCCAAGAACTTTGGTCCACACCTCAAAGAAGATAAATATTGGCTTATACATTAATTGCTCCTAAATCTATATTGCCAGCCCAGATGCTTCCACTGAAGCTAAAACTATTTTATTCAACTATATGCTGAATATCTCCAATCAAATGCTCTAGACAAGGATCAAAGTTAGCATGTCCAAAATCCCTGGTAAACGCAATCTCCACACCCACCCAAATCTTCCTCCTGTATTCTTGGATTCAGTAGTGGCAACATAGCCTAGTTAAAACAAGATAGAAGCATAGCCCTTACATTTTCTTTTCTCCTCCCTCTCAAGCCCTTCTCATCCATTCATTAGGCCAAATATGCCCCATTCTTTCATCCTGAATACCACTATCGCCTTACGACTTTCATCTAGATCACTGCAAAAGACTGCCAACCATCAAGAACTCTAATATCCTCTTGGAATTCATCTTTCTCAAAATCATCATCAAAATAAACATATGAGCAGCATGCCAGTTCTCATTAACAACAGGGCTGTGTGGGGTGGTGTACTTTAAAAGGGAATATAACACTCTTTAAGATCTAGTCTATGTATAAGTTAGCTTCATTTTTCACTCACCACTACCTATTTTACATTATTCCCTAATGACATCAAACCAATGGTAAATCCAGACCACAGTCACTCCTCCCTACCCACTCACCACCCTCCCAGGTCTTTTTTATGTTCCCTTCTTCTGCCTCTTCTTTATCTGATTCTTCATATAGCCTCTGAATACAGTTCAGGTGTCATGTTATCCAGGGATCCTTCTCTAACCTCAAGCAAAGCTAATGACTCCTTCTCAGCTGTTTTCTAATCCTAAGGATATATCTATCACTACACATTACCATAATGCTTCATAATATGTTTGTGCATCTTTTTTTTTAAACTAGACTATGAGATACTTTAGGGATTGTACATTTTTCTTCAATGCCACTTAGAGAAGGCTATAAACAAATGTCTGGTGAATTAGTATCATTTTATACCTATGTACACCAATGCAATTTTGAAAACATGAACATTTGATTACTAAGCACAGTAACATGGAGTATTTCAATGTGCTTATCTACAGCAATTAATGTAATTTTTAAACAATCTAATGTCTTTTTCAAATAGAAATTAAGTAATAACGTGCAAGCCAACAAACTCAAATTTTAGATATTAAGTCAATGGTTCTCAACCTTCCTAATTCTGCGACCCTTTAATATAATTCCTCATGTTGTGGTGACCCCAACCATAAAATTATTTTCATTGCTACTTCATAACTGTAATTTTGCTACTGTTATGAATCGCCATCAGAAATATGTGTTTTTCGATGGTCTTAGGTGACCTGTGAAAGGGTCGTCTGACCCCCAAAAGGGAATCACGACCCACAGGCTGAGAACCGCTGTATTAAGTAGTATTTTCAGATTCCCCATTCACCTAACTAAATACCTTACAAGACTACTTAATCATTAATTTTATTAATAAGTGTTAACTGGGGGAATATTAATGAAAGGAAAAGGCAATTAAGAGATCCATAAGCTACAATCTTTCCTGAAATTAAACAAATCCAAAAAAAATAATAATAATAACATGTTAAAGGAAACTAGCTTCAAGTGCAAATTCTTAGATATACATATTTTGGTCTTGGCATAATGTCAACAACAGTAGCAAAATAATTACATTAATAATGAACTTTAATTTCTCATTCACCCATCCTTGATATAGCAAACAACACTAGCTGTCACAAAATTTAAAGGCCCAGTTTTATTAAAACTTATTAAAAAAAAGGTTATAACATTCTTATCTTGAAGTATTATTTGTGCAAGTAGCATTTTAATTTTAGTTGATGAAACTGATTTACTTAGGTTGCAACAACTGCAACTATACTCAGGAAGAAATCTGGTAACCAATACTTCAGCAAAAAAATAAAATGCACACACACAGACATCTATACACAAATATTTAATGTTTGCTAATTGTTAGCTGTATACAGTATTTATCCCCAAGAAGCTCAAGTTACAAGTGATCAGCAAGCAAAGTAAATTCATTTAGCAAGAAAAGAAGCAAAAGCTCTTTTTAAAAGCAAGATATAATTAAGTAGTCTTAATTTAAGGTTTAGTAAGACTTTAAAAATTAAATCAAGACTTTAATTTTTAATAATGACCTTTTCCCCTTACCATTCCCAAATCCAAGATTAAAATTCCCTCATTAGAAAGTACCAATTGCAAAAATAATGCTAACAGTCATTTTCTTTCACAAACATCTCTGACTTTTCATCCATATTACTTCAAATAATGCAAAAACACAACCTTTGAAATGTCTGAATTTGAAAGGATGTAAGTCTATTATATACTTACACATCTTGAAGATCAGGTAATTACTAAGAGTTGGAGAGAACTACAGCATGAGCCAATTAGAACTAAAATGAAGAGAACTGTATTCTTCACATTCACTATATACAAAGGACAAGAAGTCTTTGGTCCCCTGTGAATAATTTTCTACAAGAAATTTAGAACAGGGTGGGTGGGGGAAAAGGGTGAGAATTTGAAATTCCTAGCAATTCAGAATGACACAGCTAGAAAAAAATAAACAAGGAAAAATGCTTGTTCTTAATTTTAAGCTTCAGCCTCAAAAAAGTTGCTTTGGTAAAAATATCTGAGGAATGGCAGTGTTCTAGTCAGACACAACTAAGTAATAAATTAAGAAAGGAAACTCCCTCACAGACCGTAAGCACCTCAGGGTAATATAAAGTCTCTCTTCCTTTATTTTATTGTATTCTCTATAATATATGGCACAATGCCTAGATATCATTCAAAAATATGACTTAAATGCAGTCAAGTTATTGTTAATGATAATTAATCTTATTTGATGACCAACAACTATGTAATGATTTATGACATCCGTAATAATCCTATTTATCCCTCAGTTAATCTTTAAGCAACCTCAACCAGCAAAAATATAGCCAAAAATGTAAGCTTTGAGGAAAAGAGCCCAGTGGGACACATTCAGACTTCGGACAAGTTATTTAACTTTCTAAACTTCACTTTCTTCATCTGCTTGGGGAGGGAGAAATGGGAGTAGATGGTGTATTGTGTGGCAATTAAGTAAGTTTGTGAAAGCATTTGGCACACAATAATACTTGCTCAATACATTTGTTTCTTTTTTTTATCCTCACCTGAGGACATTCTTCCATTTTTTTGGTTCAGATAGAGTGGGAGGGGGAGAGAGAGACATCCACGTGAAAGGGACACATCGAGTGGCTGCCACCCGCACAACCCAGCCAGGGCCGGGAACAAACCGCAACCGAGGTACGCGCCCTCAGCGAAAAGAACCCGGGTCTCTCTGGACCGTGGGCCGACACTAACCACTGAGCCAAACTGGCCAGGGCCATTTGTTTCTTTCTTTACTACATAGAAGATATATATATATATATAGTTTTAATGACTTAAACCTGAATGTAAAGTTAAAGACTACTGATTAACTGGTTTCTCTTTGGTTCTAGTGGAGACCTGATAGGAGTGGAACTAGGTTGCCAAAAGTATTAACTAATGTCAAGGAAAGAGAGAAGAAGATTATCAATTGGAAAAGCATAGTGGCCTGGGGGCAATTCTGTGAAGTCATAAACTAACTCTGATCTACACTCACTTGGCGTCCAATATCATTAAATTATAGAACAGTAACATGATGAGAAATCTGAATCATCAACAGCAAGTTCAATTACAATTTGCATTTCAGATCTCAACATGAGTAAACTGTTCAAAAATCAATTTGAAAATTCTCAACAATTTTTTTCAAAGACACAAATCACGCTTCCAGATTAGCCTATTACAGTCCAATTAAATCACAACTGATTTAAGAGTTCAAATACAGTACTATTTCACTGTATCTTTGTGAATGAATTTTGCATTCATGAAAAAAATGTATGTGTAACATTTCAGTCTGATGATGACCATAACAAGATTCAATTCTAAGCATTCTCACTGAGGCTAGAAGTTTGTCACTATCCTATCCTGATGTTACAAAGATGTTACTTGACACCCTGAAAAACATTTTATCCAGAGATTGAACCATAGTCACCTTGACTAAAACTCTTCAAACATTATAGAGATCCTCCCTATTAAGACAATTAGTTACTACATTTGTAAAATCACCACTTCAAAAAGATAAAAACAGCCTGGCCAGTTTGGCTCACTGGTTAGAGCATCAGCCCACCTACCGAGGAGTGAAGGTTTCCATCCCTGGTCCTGAATGGCTGTCATGAGGAAGGCAATCAAGGATGTCTCTCTCTCACATCAATGTCTCTCCCTCTCTTTCCTTCCCTCTCTCTACCCACTCCCCCCCGCCCCCACTCTATCTAAAAAGATCAATGGAAAAATATCCTTGGGTAAGGATTAAAAAGTAAAAAACAATAAAAATAAAAATATTTGCTTTATTTTCCAATATACTATTAAACACCAAACACTATTAGAGATCCTATATATAAAAATGCTCTTTAAACATTCATCTGGTCCAGCCAGTGTGTCTCAGTGGACTGAGTGATGTCCTATGTACTGAGGTCCTGGTTCCATTCCTGGACAGGGTATATGCCTGGGTTGTGGGCTTGATCCCCAGTAGGGGGCGGGCAAGAGGAAGATGATTGATGTTTCTCTCTAAAAATATTTTTTAAAAAATGTTAGAAAACATTCATCTGGAAAACAGAAACAACAGAAGAGCAGGAATCATATTTGGGATGAAATCTGAAAGTAGCAGTAGAAATGTTATCAGGAAAAATACTTTATATCTAAATATATGTGTGAGTTCTGTATTTCTATCCTATAATCTAAAATTATTGATTTAGCCCTGGCCGGTTTGGCTCAGCGGTTAGAGTGTCAGCCTGCAGTCCAGAGAGACCCGGGTTCGGTTCCCGCTAAGGGCACGTACCTCGGTTGCAGTTTGTCCTCGGCCTTAGTTGGGTCGTGCGGGTGGCAACCACTCGATGTGTCCCTTTCATGTCGATGTTTCTCTCTCTGCCTCTCTCTCCCTCTCACTCTAACTGAACAAAATAAATGAAAAAAATGTCCTCAGGTGAGGATTAAAAAAATATATATAAAATTATTGATTTTAATCAGAAGTGACAATACCATCTTCTCTTTGTCTTCAGTAACTTTAAAAAAAAAGTATTTATCGATTTGAGAGACAGAGGAAGGGAGAGAGAAACATCAATTTGTTGTTGCACCTATACTTATTTATGAATTTAAGGGTTGTTTCTTGTAGTGACCAGAGATCAAACCGGCAACCTTAGCTTATCAGGAAGACACTCTAACCAACTGGGCAACCCTGCCAGGGCCACTAAATATTTTTTTTAATGGGTAACCAGTTTTTTCTAAAAATATGATAATGTGTAAAAGTTCTATAAACTGTAAGGCAATAACACACAATCCAAAGGTAGAGATAAAAACGTGAAATACTATGAAGTGCCACAGTTAGCTTGGTCTTTTATTGAATGAACCTAACTGTAGCTAAATGTGGTATCACAACGAAAGGCCTATCACGTAAAATTATTACTAAAATCTGCTATCAAATCAGCTCAAAATTTCTCTAAAACTATCAACTCACACAGAAAGATGTAGAACATAGCTAACTTTCCCACTGCTTCATATTAAGATTTAACCATCATCACTAAAATATACCATTCTTAATATAAAGGAAATTCTAAGGCAGAAAAGGCGACTTTCACATCACAGAAAATGTTTTAGGCCAGAGACCACACCAGCATTCAGTTCTTAGATTTATGTATATATATATATATAATGTCTTTACAAAAATTTTTACAATGAGCCTATAAACCCCAAGTTAAAACCTCTTCATTTTACAATTGAGGAAACTGTGGCTAAGAGGTTTATCCAAGATCACACAGTTAGTTAGAATAATGAAGGAATCCAAGTGTCCTGAGCTATGAGCCCTTACCCCATGTCAACTCAAATCACCAAGGTGCTCAATATTAAGAAATTATTTTATTATTGAATAGGCTACTGTTAACAATAAATCACTATAGCGAAATATTTATTAAAAAAAAAAACTTTCAACTAGAAATCAGGCTTCTAATTCAGGTTCTTCCATAAATTAAAGACCTCTCTGGTTCTGTTTCCTCATCTAGTAACTAAGATCAGAACAGATTCTAATATTCCTTGTAGCTTTTAAAATTAAATTATGAATACAAATAGCAAATAAGTCAGACAATAAATCACTATAGCAAAATACCTATTTAAAAAAAAAGTTTTCAACTAGAAATCAGGCTTCTAATTCATGGTTCTTCCATAAATTAAAGTCCTCTCTGGTTCTGTTTCCTCATCTATTAACTAAGATCAGAACAGATTCTAACGTCCCTTATAGCTTTTAAAAATTAAATTATGTATACAAATAGCAGCAAATAAGTCACTTATTTGGCTAGTAATAGGGTTCATCCAAAAATTATAGCTCTTTCATGTCTCATTTGCATATACCATGAGGAATCAAGTAAAATATTTTAAAATATCTCATCTTTGTGCTTCAAAACTCATTTTTCTATTTAACCTGCTTCTTAGTATATTCTCAAAGAAAAAAATTAAAGACTATATTAAAGTATTTATAACACACTAATAACTTTAAGAAATCATTTTTTTCTAAACATATACTTAACAAAATAAATTTCTATTAACAAAAAAAAAGGAAGTTAAAATATCTGTCTATAAGCCAAAAAGGAAAGTGTTAACTCATAAATATGACAACTAAGGTGTCTTTTTTATAGGCTATGATTTTGACTGAAGTAAATACATACTAGGGCCCCTTTAAGCAATTTATATACTCAGATTTTACTGAATATATACTTCGACTGATTCCAAGTTTTTATAACATTTGCTCTTATAAGTAGTGCATTTACCTTGAATCTAGTAAAGTTTAAGCTTGCAAAAAGAGCTCCTTCCAATGCCCAGAACTTAATTTTGAATTCTTTTCATAAAGACTACTACACTGCATAAGCTTCAGGTTACCCCAAATCTGCCCCTGGCTAATAATTTAAATGAAAACATTATAATTAATTTTCAAATACATTCCTATTAAGAAAAAGAAATTTCAGAATCTAGCAAATCCTTAACAGAATATAATTAGGCAGTATGGTGTAGTGGAAAGAACATGAATTTTTGAGTCAGACATGCCTGGGATCTGAATCTCAGCTCAGCCTTTTCCTAGGTGTAAATATATTTCACTAGGTGTAAATGTATTTCATTATGTCTCTGAGCCCTAGATAGATTTAAAACAGGAGTAACAACACCTAAAGATTGTTGTGAGGATCTGAGATAATTACAGTTCCAGGTACCTAAAACAGAGCCTACTAACTACAAGGCAGACATTCAACTAGTTGTAGTTTACTAATCTTATAAAGAAACTTCTCATGCTATTACTAAACTGGAAATGAAAAAGGAAACAGAATTTTTCATGATTACTATCAAGAGGACAGGGCAAAAAGAAGAGGCTAAGTGTTGTTCAGTTAAGGGCTGCTTTAGATAAGAATGACTTACAATCAGTATGTTCAAGTATTCCTCTTAGCAACGATGGCTTGCTTTGAGAAAAGTTATCTCTAAAGAATGTTGTATTTTCTTAAAGTAGGTAAAGATATCCCTATGAAGTCTTTCTTCTTTTGCTTAGGACTTTCTCATTTAAAGAGCCAATTTGGGTCCATTCCTTTCTCAATGATTACAAGTACTAAATGAATGGAATTCAAATTAAGAAGTTTTACTCAGCCCTGACCAGTTAGGCTCAGCAGTTAGAGCTTCTGGTTTGATTCCAGTCAAGGGCATGTACTTTGATTGCAGTTTGGTCGCCAACGTGCAGGAGGCAACCAATCAATGTGCCTCTCACATGGATTGATCTCTCTCTCTCTCTCAAGATAAATGGAAAAATATCCTTGGGTGAGGATTTTTTTTAAAGTTTTACTCTATTACATTTTCAACTTTAAAACCGACTTATGGAAAAGAACTAATGCTTACAAGGGACACAAAAAAACTGCCCACAAGCACTGAGTGTCCAGCTAAGCTAGAGACCACTGTGTCTTGCAATTTTCAACAGGAGTGCAAAATAGCCTAAAAGATATAAGCAGTGAAGACAGACAGGTAAAATGATCCAAGATGCTTTTTGCCGATATTTCTGGCTTTGCTTTGAGGAGGAAGCAGGAAAGAAGGGGCAACTAATAACAGGCACCCAGCTTGGGAGAATAAAAGGAGTCTTCCTGAGATCCAAGGGGACATTAATGTGAGAAGGAAACAAGCACGATAGAATAATTAAATAATAATCACAGTATGCATTTATTTATAATGCTTACTATGTACCAGGCACTACCTATAAGAGCTTTACATATATTAACTCTCTTCTTACAACAACTTTATGAGGTAGGTACTACTGTTTTGCCTTTTTACAAAAAAAGAAACTGGCAGAGGTTAGGTGACTTGCTCAAGTTCTACATCTAATAAATGAAGGAGCTAGGATAAAATGCAATATTGGAGTTTAAATTTTCTAAAGTAGCAGGATGACAAGCTCCAAGACAGGGTAAAGAACAAATATAGAAGAGGCCAGGGATTATCATTGTATATCTAGTACCTGGCTCCTAGCACACACAATAAATGTATTTTAAACTGAATAAATGGATGACTATGCCCACATGCACTGAATAAAGTTAAGATTTAAATTAGAGAGAATGTGAAGAAAGTATTAAAGTCTTCTATGACTGAGGGAGCATAAGTAAGAAGTCAGAACATGGTTCTAAGAAGCACTCAAAAGACTAGATCACAAGGGCCTGAGTCACAAAAGAGAATGAATGGATGTGGTATTCAATAAATGGCACCTGGGCCCAATGATTCAAGGATTATAGAGAATGGACACCTCAATTCAAGAAGATAAACCAATATCCTCAGGGCAAAGCCAGGTTTCAGATGAAAAGGCTAAAAATTCCAAGAACTGGCTGGGGATATGGATGAGTGAAGTAAGGGATCACAGTGTACAGGTGAACATATTGGGAGGAAGGAGTCAAGGTGGAGGGAGCAAAATGTAAAGCACATGTAGTAAACAGAAAAGACTGGACCAGAGATTAAGTCTTCTGATGCCCAATCCAAGGTTACTGCCAATGCATCACACTACCTTTACTTTCAAGTCATTATTGTTTAGGAAATTAGGCTGACTACCTGTCTGAGGAAAAGTGCCACAGGATCATTAATGACCTTATATCTTAAGTCTTCACTTACAGTTGCAGAGTTTAAACATTTCACAGTATTACTTGCATTGACTTACCAAATTAATCAATTACTACAGTTTGGCTTAAATGACTAGTTTCTCATTTAATCAATTGTTCAATAACCAACCACGCTGTTTCTAACACTATGCTAAGTGTTCTGTATTTCAAAAGAGTATATGGTATAAGCTTTGAGCAAGGATCACAACCTAGTTCATAAGTGAAATAAAAATGAAAGGGTGGAGGAGAAAGGGAGAAAAAATTGGAAGGAAATAAAAAGGTGCATTTTTAGATAAAAATTTAATGTACATACCAAATGCGTGTTTACTCCTTCAAAAAAGTTCCATACTTACTCCAATAATTATGTGGGACACATTACTGGAACTTCTCTTTTGAATCTATCCCTCAAGAGCTGGTAGCTTTCTTCTGAAGTACCCCAGTGGTACCACCTATATCCTTTGAGACTAATTGCTCAGTGTCATTCATAAATAGACTATAGGTTTTTCAAAATGTAAGTTCTAAAAACTGTACCAAAAAATGACAGCATCACTCAAATAAGTGTATAGCGTCCCCATATAACAACTTGTAAAACTATTATCAATTTTAGTATTTAAATTGGGGCATAATCTACATGCTGGTATAGCGATAGCTAACTGTGTGCTAGGTATCATTCTAATGCTTTATTTTCTTTACCACACAATAAACCTGTAAGGGAAGTATTACTAGTATTCGCTAAAACAGAGGAGAAAACCAAGGCTAGACGTGGTTAAGTGACTTGTTAAAAATAACAGCTAGGAAGAGGTGGAGCTGACAGTCAAACCCTGGCAACCCAGAGCCTGCACTCACATGCCCAGTCTCTTCACTTTTTAGGCACATTCCTAAAACATGTTGAACACACCAATGTAAAACTAAATAAAAATTCCCTACAGACTTGATCCAGTTTTATTCTTAAAAGTAAAGAAATGCAAATTAAAGTACTATTTTCTCAACTATGACATTAAAGGTATACGTTGACTAAGACACTGATACACAGAAGTTAAAATGACACAACCTTGAAAGGTATAATTAATTCTTGAGAGCATCATTTTAGAGTCAGACTGCCTGGGTTAGAATCCCAGTTCTGCCTGAAACAATATAGTAACCTTAAGCAAATTATTTAACCTCTCAAGGCCTCGTTTGTATAACAAATGAGAATAGTAGTACTCTATATAATTGTGCAAATTAAATTAGTTTATATATGCAAAGCACAGAGAACAGTTCATAGCATTCAGTAAGTGTTGCCTATTATTATTACTACCTTTCTGCCAATTTGGTAATACATATTAATTATGTTTAGCCCAGTAATTCAATAATCACAAATGAACTCAAATATTTATATGCCTAGTCACAACTGCATTATTTATAATAGAGAAAATATGGATTCATTGGAATTAATCACAATGCCTGGCAAGAAAAATGATTAAGCAAATGGAGGTACTATAGAGTAGTACAGTCATCAAAAATTATGTTTTCGACATATTTAACATGAAACTATATGTCCAGTAAGATACTGTTTTTTTAAAGGCAGTATATAAAATGATATAGTACCTCACTTCTGTGTGTTCACAAATACATGACAGATTAAAAGAAAACACATCAAAATGTTCTAATACTGTTTATTTCCAAGTGGTAGGATTACAGGTAATTTTATTTCCTATTTATAAATTTAGATATTTATTAAGTTTTCTATCATGAATATGCATCACTTTTATGATTAGAAAAGCTACTGAAATAAATCCATTGCTTTGACAGATTATGACTGAATAGTTTTTACACTATACTGATACACAGTGTTAATTCACATTTCATCCAAGTGACTTCTTACTGATAACACCTTTACATTTTTTGTTGACTTTATAATGGATAAACAAGAACTATTCTCAAAAGTTTCATTATTTAAAACTACAAATTATCCAGCAACTTTTATACATATCTAACAAAACTGCTAAAGAATATCAAGATAATCTTGAAGAAAAATAACAGCAAAAATTATCTCTAAGGTCTCCCAATTTAGAATGTAAAGGGAAGGCATACTACTTTTTCTAGTCCTAATTATATAATCTTCCTAAACTAGAAAAATGCTGTTATTTAATGAATGATATACAAACAAATGAAGCTTTCTCTACTTTGTTTGCATCAATCAACCTTGTGACTAATGTATTATTTAAAAGACCAAATTCTCACATTATATTCTATACTTCCAAAAAGAGTTTCAAATTCAATACTGATATTAATAATTTTCCAAGTTCCTCTTAACTGCTACCTAGGAAGATAACACAAAATAAACACTTTATAAATAACTACTTAATGCTTTTATTTTTCAACTTCAAACAGCTACAACACAGCTGGCTGTCCTAAAACTATTAAAAAGAATAGGTCTAAGTGCAAGGAACACTTTAATGAGTTTGCTACACCTTACTCCAGAAGTTCTCTGTAAGAAAATACTAAAGAATGAAAAACAAACTTACAGTTAATTCCCCACCCTGTGTGATTTGCAAGACTATAATTCAGCGTTCCTGTATGTATATAGTCCAGGTAGTTTTAGGCAACAATTAGTTTCCCTAAGGAAGAGAAACCTATTATGAAGATCAAAGCTGTTCCCCCAAATCTGGCAAATATTGTATGTAGCTGGAAAAACAGAAACATTAATGGTCCCTATTTGTCATTAAGTTCTTGTACTCTTAAATACATAAAAAATAATCTTAAAACTTAAATCTCTTACTACTGTTAGTCACTTTATAGGTTTCATGTAACGGTAACTTCCGCATCATTCCCTGTCCACGCCACACAGGTAGAACTCTGGTAAACTCATCTAGAATTATGGAGCGGACATCACAATCAGAAATTCTTTATCATGGTTCGCATACTTCTATAAACTAAACTGAAGCCATTTCCAGATCACATTCTATAGGCAATTACTTTCAAAATGTGTCTTAACTCTGAAGGCTAAGCCAATTAAGGCAAATCAGAGAGGCTAGCATTTCCATTCAAATATACACCCTCCCACCCAATCAATCTTTCCGAGCTCATATGGACAAAACCCTGGACAGTACAGATGGTGAGGAATGGCTTTTTCAGAGATAAGGACAAAAGGTTCATCTGACAGCAACTAATCCTACATAGTGGAACAAAAGCTCAGGAGTGAGACACATGGCAACATCAAGGAAAGAAGAGCAGGAACTTCTTGGGGCAGCATTCTCTGGTCTAAATCCGTATTGTTTCCAGGAGGTTGACAACTTATAGCCTCCTTCCTTAAAGTTTTGTGGCCCTTGCTATTTTGGATACCCAAAAAACAAAAAGATGTTTAATGATATATATATATAAAATACGCAATGCACTGCAGGGAAGCTTAAAAACTGGGATAAACTTTTCCTCCATCAACAATGTGTAAATAAAATCCCTTTTTGTTTTCCACCTTAAAAAGAACCAATTTCTCTTGAAGTCTTATGAAAAGGTCTACTTAAAATGTAAGTTTTGCATAAAACTGTTATGGTGTAACTTCTATTCTTGTGAACAATGATGAAAGTACACTTAAAATATGCACTCAAAACATTACAAAGAACCTGAGTCTACTGATGGGATTGTATCTAGAACAGGCTTACACAACTATAAAATATCCTGTAAGTTCACTTACCACTCTATTTTGCAATGAAAACAAAACAATCCTCAAACATATTTTTATGTTTTACACATCAATTTTATAAAACAGAATCTGAAATGAGCACTTCAGATCTTTGGTTAAACTATAATTTCCCTTAAATTACAGTAACTATATATCCAAATGATAATGTAAAATACAGTCTTTGTATGTACATATGTACACATACAAACAATATTTTTTCTTTATGAAACACTATTTACTACTTCTGACTACCAATTTATGCAGACTACAGTTACACAAAAGACCACTACCTTGGAATAAAAGAAAAATTTTGAAGGTCTATACTCATTTATCAATGGGAAATATCATGCACTGAGGCATATCGCTATCCTTAATGAAGGCTCAAGGAATGATGACTTATAATCTTATATATTAACAAACTATAATGGTTCTTTTCATTGGGAACTACTTATGATGTTAATAATTATAAAATAATAAAAATTCTATGCTTTTAAAAATTAACAGATATTAACTACTGAATATCAAACACTAGTCATAAACTTCATTAAAGGATTTTAGAAAAACTTAGAAGGCAACAAGTTAGAGAAAGGGTCCAAATTAGCTCATAACCATATGCTACTTAAAAAAATAAGTCAGGCCCTGGCCGGTTTGGCTTAGTGGTTAGAGCGTCGGCCTGCGGTCCTGAGAGACCAGGGTTCGGTTCCCGCTAAGGGCATGTACCTTGGTTGCAGTTTGTCCCCGGCCCTGGTCGGTTGTGCGGGTGGCAGCCACTCGATGTGTTCCTTTCACATCGATGTTTCTCTCTCTCTCTCTGTTCCTCTCTCTCCCTCCCACTCTACCTGAACAAAAAATGGAAAAATGTCCTCGGGTGAGGATAAAAAAAAAAAAAAAAAAGTCAGTTTCAGTATCACATAATATTAAATTCTTCGGCTAAAGGAATAATAAAATTCTCTCCCAACAATACAAGATCCAGAAGCAGTGACCTTGGTCTTTCAAGCTATGTTGATACATCCCAAGTCCCTAAAAGAGTAAAAAGGTCTACTAAGTACTCAGTACTTGTTGAATGAAGGAATGGGAGAACAGGTAGGAACAAGCTAATCTATAGAGATCAAAGAGTTGACAATACATAGATTAAGGTACAACCAGCTAATCAAAATATTAACTTGAGTTGATGTCAAATGGGAGCTATTCCACATTTTAGTAATAATCTGAAATAGAACTCAGGTTCCAAGAATAGGAAACTGTTCCTAGAAAACTTGTTGCATAAAATTATTTAAAATACTAAACAATTCTAAATTCTGCTAAAAAATGGTCAGAACTGATTTAGAACAACCAACAGTACTCATAAAACTCATAAACCCAAGTTCATTGTTCCCGTACATGGGAAGACATGCTAGTGGACTGCATTAGTGCTCTTTTGTCAGCATTTCTCCCTTGGTAGTTTCTCACACTTAGAAAAAAAGGTCAAAATTTCAAAATGCCTTCAAAACACTTAATTCTCCTGAGTATATCCCACCTTGTTTACATAATTCAGGAAGTCTCCAGACACTGACATTAGCATTTGTTACTACAATTTCATAAGTCTGCATCAGGTATAGTATTTTAAATTTTAAGAATTCAGAGAGGTCACATTCTTTGGTTGAGTTTCTTAGCTACCTACAATTATTTCAATTATTTTACTAATAAAGTCTTTCTTCACTGCAAACACCACTTTAAAAAAATCATGCTTTAAAAAGTGAGTATAAGCCCCTTTTCCTCCTTACAGGTTATGTGTCTATGATTCTAAGAAAGAAAACCCAAGATCTTTCTCTAGATTTATTGTTGTAAGATCTCCTGTTCAATTGCTAGTCTGTCTATCTTGACATATACGTGTTACTGTAGCGACACGAGCAAGTATGTCCAGTTTCTCTGTTACTCCAGTACATTTTAATTGCTTGCCACTGACTATCTGAATCAGATATGACATCCCAAGTTATACCCTATATACTAAACACCGCAAGCGTATGACTCAACGTAATGCTAAAAAGAAAAAGTTTCTGGACAGAATACGTTTGCTGTCAATAACACCTACACTACAGAGTCAAGCAGCCCAGGGTGGTGACTATTCATCCTTCTGGGCTTCCAGGTCTAAGAAATGGAGAAGCAAGTGTCCAGTGTGTTCCCGCTTGCTTCTCCTGGCCCTCCGACGGGCGGGGAGGCAATTCCTGCACAACAGAGTTTGTGAAGTGCTTTGAAAGCTTGGGATGAAAGGTGCTATAAATACACCTGATGTTACTAGTCTATTACTACCGAGCATTACGTGGAACCACTGTCACTGCGCCGAGGGTAGGCTGACGGCACAGCGCTTCCCGAGGAAGGGAAGAGAGAGGACAGTCCCCTTCGTCACCCGCAGGGCTCGGCCGGCCGTCATTTAGACTGGGGTATTTTGTTGTTAAGCGAAACCACACGTGAGAAGTTACACGCAGTCCCCATCCCCGCAGGCCGAGGAGTCCCGGGGACCGAGCGAGGAGAGGAGTACTGGGGCTGGGCCTACACCCTAGTAATGTGGGGAGGTGCTGGGACCGGCAAAGGGGCCCCGGCCGCAGCCGACGCCCGCGGGGCGGCGGGAGGCGCAGCTCCGGGCGGGGGCGCGTTGCCGGGCCCGGGCGCGGGGAACGGCCCGGGAGGGCGGCCGAGCCGGGGCCCCGCGCCGCCCCGTTGCCGGGAAGGCTCGCGCCCCGCGGCCGGCGGCGTGGGGGAGGGGAGGCCGGGCCTGCGGCCTGTTTGGGGAGTTCAGCCCGGGCCTCGCGTGCGGCTCTCGGCGGGGCCCCCAGCCCCGGGGTCCCGGTGCCGAGGAGAGACTCACCGGAAAGGCCCGGATCCGCATCTTGGTGTCCTTCCGGCTGCCCGTGCCTTTGCTCAGATTCGACATGGTGCTCGTCCCCTTTCCGGCGGCGGCTGTGGGTCGCACTCCGAGGCGCCGGTGTCACATTTAAGGCGGGCGGGCAGGCGAGGAGCGACGCTGGGGGCGGCGGCGCGGCCCCCGGGCTGGGCTGGGGAGCTGGCCGGCCCCTGGGCGGCCGCGGCGGGGGCGGCGGCGGCGGCTCGGGCTCCGGCGGCTGGGGCTCGGCTGGGGGGCTGCGCTGGCGCGGCTGCTCCGCGGAGTCCCCCTCACGCCCGGCTCAGCTCCCTTTATCGCGCTCCTCCGCGATGGCGGCGGCGGCGGCGACGGACAAACATCTCACTGCGCAAGCCGAACGTCCTCCTCCTCCTCCTTCTCCTCCTCCGCCTCAGCGAGACGAGATCCGGCCCAGAGGGTGGAGGGGGGAGGAGGGGGGAGGAGAGCCGGAGAGTGGAGATTGGGGGGAGGGAGGTGGGAGGACGGGAGGAGGAGGTGGACGGCCGCCGCTGGGAGGAGACGCTCAGGTCTCGCGAGAAGAGGGCTAGCGCGCTACCCCGGGTGAGGCGGGGCGAAGCCCGGGGGCGGAGAGGCCGCGGGAGGGGAGGAGGGGAACGGGGAGTTGGGGAAGGGGGAGGGACCAGCGGGCGGGGAGGAGGGGAAAGGGGCGGGGCTGAGGGCGGGAGGAGTAAATTGTCTTTTTGAAAGGGAGCGTCAGAGACCGGGTTCTGGGCGGAGGTAGTTGCTGATTGGTAGAGCGTGGAGCGTGTTGGGGGGCTCCTGGTCACGTGGGCAGAGTGGGCGGGGGAAGTTTGGAGAGCCTCAGCTGACTCTAGTGGGCTGGGTCCCGCTGGGCTGGGTTAGGGCGGGGGCGGGGGCTGAGGCTGAGGTTGGGGCGGGAGGATAGTCTCGGGGAGGAGCGTGGGGTGCAAGGTGTATAGAACTGGTTCCTAGTTTTTTCTAGGGCATGTGGTCTAGGGATGGGTACTTGAACAGAAGCCAGAAAGTTGAGAGAAGAGTTTGTGCAAGAGTCACCTGAAATGTCAGAAATGTATTGGAATTGGATGTGCACACCCCAACTCCAAGACTGAGGGATGGAGATACTAATCCACAAAATGTCCTTAAAACTACAGAAGCTCCAGGGCCTCTTGAATCCCTGATATTCTCTGAGGGACCCAGGACTTCTTAGTCTTAAAATTTCTTTTCCTTACCAAAAAATAACAACTCCCTTAATGTAGTGCAATATTGTGGTAAATGGTGTTAAATAGAAAATAGGATGATAGACACCTATATTTAGTCTAACAATCATTTTTACGACTACCAAGAGTATTGTAGGTTTTCAAAACACAAAATTGTCTTTGATTAAATTTGCTGCAAATTTGGAATATCTTTTTCTATTGTAGTCAAAAGGTCTAATTTGATGCATTAGTCTTGAATTTTACTTTCTAATTTGCATGTTTGCCCCAAAGATGTTATATTTAGATTTCTAATGCTGCAGATAAATATGTGAGTTCCCACTAAAGTTTGTGATCTCATTTTAAGTACGAACCTACCCTTGTAAATGGGTATCTATATTTGGAAGCTGGGGTTTTAATGCTTTAAATTAGCATTTGGAAGCTGGAGTCATATATATATCTTCATGTAAACGGAAATATACTTTTCTGTTTGTTTACTACAAGGTTGAATTTCCCCTAAATTGACTTAATCTTGATGACTAAATTTAAGTGTATGCTTTCATCCCTTACTTGATGGAAATGCCCCATTTGAAAATGTATTTTGTTTTGTTTTTCATTACTGTATTAGCCAATCAAAACATGAGCTTAAGAAATGAGGATGTTGCTTGAAGCAATGTCTGTGTAAACACTGAAGCTAAAAATAGGTCATCAAAAACTGGGTTGATAAGGTAAGATTGGGAGGGGCTCTGATTTAAATATAAGGTAATATGAGTCTTGGATAGGAGTTTAAATCTGTATGGTGATTGAACCTCCATTTGTACAGTCATTAGACTACAACAGCCAATGTTTTTAAAGATTGTACTGTCATATGGCCCAGTTTCTTTAATATAAGAATATATGTTGTGGAGCCATTGGTTTGATTCTTAGCTCTGCTACTTTGTTATGTGTCTTTTGGGACAAGGACTTTATTGTTTGTGTTTCATCTGTAAAATAGGCATAATAATACTTCCTTCTTGGGCTGCTATGAAATTTATTTAATACATTTAAAAAACCCTGAGAGCAGTGCTCAACATAGACTAGCCACTCATCACCTGTTGCCTATTGTTATTATGGATAATTAAAGCCAAAATTATACTTTCTTCCTTTATTCAGTATGTAAGTTTCTAAAAAAAAAAAAAAAAAAGCTTATGTACTTTTATAAAATTAATTTTATTTTAAAACTGAGCTAGTCTTCAACACCTGGATTTCACAAATAAATAAAATATTTTCAAAAACCTGGGGAACCAATACAGGTTTCCCCAACTTTATTTTGGCAAGTAAGGGCATTGAAAAGGAATAACTGGCATAAAATAGGTCCATTATCTTTATTTATTTACTATTTTAACCACATAAATTGGGGTAGGTCAATTTTTAAATAAAGGACAATTTCTTAAATTGATTAATTTAGCCTTATGAAGAACAATACACAGCTGGTATCTCTCATTTCACTGCGAACCTGAGAAACCATTATGGGCCAACATTTAGGAACCCTCTACATTAAGGCATATTTTCATGTAATTGTGACGCATATAATCACCCTTTATTTGTTTTGTGAACACAAATTTTTCTGTGTTGATTTTCTTTACATAAAGTTTGACTGCATTTAAAAGAATCATTATTGCCCTAGCTGGTTTGGTTCAGCGGTTAGAGCATCAGCCCATGGACCAGAGAGTCCCGGGTTCGGTTCCTGCTCAGGGCACGTACCTCGGTTGTAGTTTGTCCCCGGCCCCAGTTGGGGTCGTATGGTTGGCAACCACTCGATATGTCTCTCTCATGTCGATGTTTCTCTCTCTCTCCCTCCCAGTAAAAAAAAAAAAAAAAAAAAAAGACTCAATATCAACTATGTCTTCCAGTAGGCTTTTAACCACAAAGACCCAAAAAACTCTTTAAAATGAATTTGTTTGCCACTGTCATTAGAAATCTACTGCTCATTTATTTGTTCAGTAATTTTTTTCATTTATTAAATATTTATTTAATGAATGCTAAGGTGAATAAGACAGATGAGACCTTCCATCACAGAACATATACTTCTTTTTCACATTTCACAATTTGGAAACCACAGTCCCAAGTTGGATTTGATAACAACTGCCTATACACTCCGTTCCCGAAATCAGAGATGTTTTTTCTTCCTAGGAAACCAGCATCCTCAAAATGTATGTGAAATACTCTCTGAAGCAGCAGCAGACTATTCTCCTATGCCAACTGATATCCCTGACTTGCAACTAGCAAATTAACTTTCAGGATGTTCGTTTTTCTGCCAACTGCCACCTGATCTAGCAGAGAAAGCATTGTTGGAATTGGAACTCACTAGATGTTGCATGCCTGGTTGGTATTCCTACTTATGCTGACGGTGTCCTGACACAGAACAGTGGCCCTATTTCCATGCATTCGCATGGAGAACGTGCAGTCAAAAATGGGAGGCTGAGTAAGCCAGTCCCTGTTCTACATCTCAGTCTAGAACTGGACATTATGCACTGTGAGAAGCCAGTGAAAGGGAATAGCCTTTTCTTGGCCATGAGTTTCTAGGTATCCAGGATACCAAGCCACTTTAATCACTGTATCAGACCTGCTGATTTGATTGTACTGATATTGGTTATTAAAACAGCTGACAGCCTACCAATTCACTTACAAAGACCTGTTCAAAGGTTTTGAATAGACAAAGACTGTTAGGGAAAGATGTATGTTTCTCAAATTCGAAGAGGGAGATTTATAGATAATATCAGTTCCGTGAAAGTAGGAGTTAGATTTTCTACTTTCTTACTTGTCTCCACCAGGCACCTAATAAGTATTGTAGGCCATTAAATTTGTACATACTTAGAGTAGTAGCATTCGTATGTGCTTTATAAGATGACATGTTAGAGGAGTATCTCATTGAAACATAACAACAGACACTTACATATTCAAAAACTGTAGTAGGTCATCTCCATGCCCCTTTTCTACTTACTATTTCCTTACATATATCAAAACAAGAAGCATATAAGACATAAGAGCATATGAGACACGTTACATCTTGAATTAAAGAAAAATCTTAAGATGTATATTATAAAAACCCATCTCAATTTTTTATCACAGCGTCGAGCTAAATAAAATCATCTCACTTAGCTCTGGGAGCTTTCTAGTCAGCCTGGACAGTGTTCTGTTTATTCCCCATTTTTCCAATAAATTAATATTTTAGAAATAAAAATATATAATCAACTAACCTAATATAACAGAACATAACTCTTCAATTGAAAATTATAGCCTTGCATCCATGTAATTTTATTTTGAAGAGAAAGAATTTCCTTTTTTTGATAATAGTAACCATATCAAGAAATCCCCAGGGAACAATTACGAATACATATTGCTTTCATTCATGACAAGGAAAGTGTATCTTGACATAAATTATCAGTTCTATCTTTGTGAAGTAAGTTAATTTTAGAGTTGAGATAAAGCATGGTTCCAAAGAACTATAAAACTAAATAGTCTGAATTTTATAGTAGATTTAGTAATTGTGTGAATTATAAATACAACAGTCAACAAATGTAACAAAATAGTATTAGCTTTAAACTTGAATAAGCTATTTGTCTTTAGTTCACAATAAAACTGTTTTTTCTTTTTATATCTTGAACTAGTGAAAATAAAAATCTGATTAAAGCAAAGGATTACTGGAAGAAATTTAAAATAATCTTTAAGAGACTAAAAAAAATTGTTGGGGCCAATTTCTAACCCCAAATCAATATAATAAGTGATTTTCTAGGGATGTCTATTTGTAGTTACTGGTTTGTGAATCTTCTACTTGAGTGGCTGGTGATTGGGGCAGAAGACCCATTAAATGTGCAGTTCTAAGAAAGGTGCAACACAAACACCTTGTTAGGATGAAACCAACAAGTTTATATTTAACCCAGTTAAAGAACCTTTCAAAGAATTTTTATTTCTGAGACCTTTAGAAATGGTACTTCTCTGCTACTGAAATCCTTGTTGAGAGTGCCTATCCCTGTATGAACCTTCATCTTTTGGAAGAAGTTGCTTTAGATGTTTGGACTGTGAAAGCAGCTTTACATTCTTTCATTAATTATAGCAACATCTGTCCTTTTGAGGGGTGTTGCTTTCTATTAGCACCCTGATCTCTCATATTTTAGAGGATTTTCCCATTGGTTGGTGTTGATGGATAGTGGCGTCTACTTCCTATCACAATAGCCAAAGGGGCCTGATCTTTCCCCTCTATTCCCTGGATTGGCCTGGGGATGTATAATGTACACTCAAGCAATTAGACTGTCTCCTAGAAACTCTTGAGTAGGTGCCTGAAGGACACAGGGACAGTTGGTGAGCATGCAGGCAATAGCCGTGGGTGGCCTAGGCTCTTCCCACTGTGTGACTGTAGCTTTCATTTCTGCTCTTCAGCTTCCCAGCAGTCCTTTGATTCCTGCTTGTTCTCCAGCCCTGGTCCTCCCACCTCCCCTCATTTCTGTGACTCCAAACATGCCTTCCCCAAATTCCATTTTTGCTTAAAATAGTCCATGTTTGTTTCTGCTGCCTGTCAGTCAGGGTCCTGGCAGGAAACAGATGTCTCACTCAAACAGGGAATTGGAGGCGACTTCAGTGCAGGGACTTATTTTCTGAGGAGGGGGTGGCAGGGTTAGGGAATGATCAGGAGTAAGGAAGGATCTCAGGACTAGCTACAACAGGGAGCCCTGCAGCACTTCTAGGCTGGAAAGTCCAAGAGGAGAAGTGGCCACCGGGCTGCCTGATAAGTTGGGGTCTTAGGAGAGGACCTGAGTTTCTGGCTCAGTATGGAGGCAGCCAGGGGACAAAATACCTTGACCTCACACTCCTCCTACCCTCAGATTTCTATTCTGGCTGGTGCCTCCCAATGGATGCAGCTAACAAAACCAGGAGGCAAAGGAGTCCAGAGCAGAGTTAAGGGTGGAGAACCGATCTAGAGAGGCAAACAAGGGATATCCATGTACAGAGCTCGTGGACAAGACTTTTGACTGATAAAGATATACTTCTACATTATTTTTTTTAAAGCTCCTTCATTTTTATAGGGTGTTTGCATTGTAGGAAGGTGCCTTACTGAGGAGGTAAATGGAGGCTGATACCCAAGGCATGTGTTGGACAAGTGCTATCAATACCTGACGGATGGAGCACCTGTTTTTTTGATCAAAGATGCCAACTACCCTTGAAGTTGTGAAGCTATGGGGCTGGATTGCTCTGGGTGGTAGTCAGGGCCCTTTAGCTTTTTTTTTTTTTTAATTCTCACCCGAGGACATTTTTTGTTTAGATAGAGTGGGAGGGAGAGAGAGGAAGAGAGAGAGAGAGAAACATCGATGTGAAGGGACACATCAAGTGGCTGCCACCTGCACGACCAACCAGGGCCGGGGACAAACTGCAACCGAGGTACATGCCCTTAGCGGGAACCGAACCCGGGTCTCTCTGTACCACAGGCCAACGCTCCAACCGCTGAGCCAAACCGGCCAGGGCTAGCTTTTTTCTTTTACCTACGCATTAAAACCATCATGTAGACCAGCAGTGGCTGGCTGTGCTTTGCCAGTACACTAATATTTGAAACCGTGAAATACTATAGCACGTGATTAAGAGTGCCAGCTCTGGAATGAGACAACCTGGATCCTAATCTGAGTTCTGCAATGTATCAAGTGACCCCACTTATTCTCATGGATAAAATTAGGTTAATAACAGTGCCAACATCCAAAGGCCAGTGTGAGAATTAAATGAAACAATGTCGGTAAGGTATGTAGCCCACCTGCTGTGCAGTTTGAACTTTAGGAATATTAAAAACTATTTTATGGTTAATTTCTAATACCATTTTTGACTTTTATTCATGCAGCCCCCACATCATTCTATTTGCTTGATCTATTTCTCAATGCCCACTTTGACACCCCTTACCTGGTGGCCTCCCTGTCTTCTGTATCTGGTATCTATACTTCCATCCTCTCAATCACATCTCTTGCCAAACAGCAGTCATTTCCCTGCAACTTTTACTTCTCTAGGCCTATTCACTAGCTGCCTCTTATCAATGGAGGAAGATCCAAAACGATTGTCCTCCCAGGAGACCCAGGAGCAGCAAGGCTCCTAAAGACAACTGACAAGAAAGAACAATGATGGGAACTCTGCTTTGATTTTCAAACCCGGTCAAAATCTTCCCCAAGCTTTAAATAACCAAGGCACCCTCTCTGTATGTTGATTAAGATTTGTTTTCACCATAATTCTAGGATTGACTCTTTAAATCTATTATGCTTCTTTTAAGATTAAACAATGGACTTTAAAAAATAAACACACAGAGCACTGAATCCCAACTGTCACGTCTCTTGGTCTTTCTTATACTATATTCTGTCTTCCCAAAACACACAATTTGTAAACTTGGGCTATAGAAGTTACATGAGATCCAATTCCTCACCTGTGCTCCTGCATTTCTTCCCCCATGGCCAGGTCACTTTTGTCCTGCACAAGATGGCAGCAAACCTGGGCCTCACATCATTACAGTAACTGAAAAATTAGGAGCCTCACTGCCCATGTTAAATGTATAGCTAATTAAATGTATCGTTAAGGTTTCGTTTGTTTGTTTGTTTGTTTTATCCTCATCTGAGGATATTTTTCCATTTTTTATTCAGATAGAGTGGGAAGGAGAGAGAGAGAGAAATATCGATGTGAAAGGGACACATCGAGTGGCTGTCTCCTGCACAACCCAACCAGGGCCGGGGACAAACTGCAACTGAGGTACGTGCCCTTAGTGGTAACCGGACCCGGGTCTTTCTGGACCACAGGCCGACGCTCTAACCGCTGAGCCAAACCGGCCAGGGCTCGTTAAAGTTTTGATTACATGTATAATGTTATATAACCTGAAATAGTTTTTGTATCTACTGATAAGAAGGCAGTTCTCTTCATAATTTTGTTCAGATTTTCAGAAGCAAAAGAAATGGGTCATGTGGGTCTGGTTCAATCAACTCCTTCACCATCAATTTTTGGTGAATTTACATGGCTACCACCTAACATTATGCTAACCAGTGATAGATGGTAACAAGTGACCATGGGTAGGGAAAGGGAAGGATTACAAATTAATTGAATATAAGCAATATCACTTTCTAAAACAAGGCAGTGCTCTAATAGGCCACCCTACAGAGCCTAGGAGACATAACAACTCATCTAATACAAAGAAACAAACACAGGGAGGCAGCCAAGATGAGAAGACAAAGAAACATGTCCCAAATGAAAGAACGGAACAAAACTCCAAGAAAAGAACTAAACACAATGGAGATAAGCAATCAATCAGATGCAGAGTTCAAAACACTGCTTATAAGGATGCTCAAGGAACTTAGTGAGAACATTAAGGAACTTAGTGAAGACCTCAACAGCATAAAAAGACAAGTCAGAAATGAAGGATGCACTAACTGAAATAAAAATAATTTACAGGGAATCAGTAGTAGAGTTGGTGAAGCCAAGAAGCAAACCGTCTATTTGGAATATAAGGAAGCAAAAAACACCCAATCAGAACTGCAAAAAGAAAACAAAATCCAAAAAAAAATGAGGATAGTGTAAGGAGCCTCTGAGACAACTTCAAGCGTGCCAACATTTGCATCTTGGGGGTGCCAGAAGGAGAAGAGAGAGAGCAAAAACTTGAAAACGTATTTGAAAAAATGACAGAAAACTTCCATAACTTGCTGAAGGAAACAGACACATACAAGTCCAGGAAGCACAGAGAGTCCCAAACAAGATGAACCCGAAGAAACCCACACCAAGACACATCATCATCAAAATGCAAAAGATTAAAGACAAAGAGAGAATCTTAAAAACAGCAAGAAAAAAGCCATTAGTTACCTACAAAGGAGCTCCCTTAAGACTGTCAGCCAATTTCTCAAAAGAAACTTTGCAGGCCAGAAGGGAGTGGCAAGAAATATTTAAAGTAATGAAAAGCAAAGATCTACAACCAAGATTACTCTATCCTGCAAAGCTATCATTTAGAATCAATGACCATATAGTTTCCCAAACAAGAAAAGGCTAAAGGAGTTCATCACCACGAAACCAGTATTATATGAAATGTTGAAGGCTCTTCTGGAAGATGTAGAACAAAAATATGAGCAATAAAATGACAATAAATACATATCTATCAACAATTGAATCTACAAACAAAATGAACAAGCAGTACAGAAACAGACTCATAGATACAGAGAATTTTTTGATGGTTGCCAGATAGGAGGTGGGTTGGGGGGATGGGTGAAAAAGGTGAAGGGATTAAGAACTACAAATTGGTTAGACTGACAAACCTCAAAGGGAAGGGGGTCGGGGAAGAGAGAAACCAAAGAACTTGTATGCATAGATGCATAACCAATGGACACAGACTATAGTGTGAGGAAGGCAGGAGGGGGGCGGAAGTGGGGAGGAGGGGAGCAAAGGGGGAAAAAAGGAGAGACATCTGTAATACATTCAACAATAAAGATAAATTTAAAAATAAAAATAAAACAAGGCAACAGGCTCTTCTCTATATCAACACCTGGCATGTAATTTGAACCCAAAGAATATTAGCAATTATCATATGGTTGTATCAAAGCAATCAAGTATATGAGCAACTCAAGAAATATATGAAATTAAATATGTGAAATTAAATGACTTCTAACAAGTAAGGTTTTCTATAAAAATAGTGCATCTGAATCAGCTAAATTACTTTTTTGCTGTAAGTAACAACCAACCCAACTCAATATTATCTCACGTAAGAAGTCCAGAGGTAGCATGGAACATCAGGAGTCTGGCCCACTTTGTGGCAACTCTTTTGTCGCTGGCCTAGGCTGGTGGGAAGGAGTCTACAGTCATTACAGGTATCACCGACACAGCAAAGTCTAGACTAGAGGAAGAAGAGAAACAGACTGTTTCTTTCTTATGGATCTATGTTATGTTCCAGGAAATTATCCTCAGAAACCATCCCAGGAGACTCTCATGGCTTATTGGCATGGTTATGTGTCTCTATTTATACTAATTGAGGTAGAATAGATCTTGGGGTCAACTACTACCACCCACTAGTACAGAGCACATTTATCTCTGAAGAGATTTTACATGAAGACGAATGAATTTGAGGGAGTATAAAGGGAAGTGTGTGTGTGTGTGTGTGTGTGTGTGTGTGTGTGTTGTGTAATAATATGGTGTTTGACTAATGCAGGGGGCATGAGCTCAGCCTCAACTACATTGAAAGGATAGCTCTGGAGCACAGATAAATAAAAAAGAAGCACATCACAGCCAGGAACACACAGGAAGGTACAGCTTGTTTCAAAAGCGTACCATGGGCTTGCACATTTACACAGACACCTGCACACATCTTTTAGGGATCATAGGCTTCTCCTTCAGAGGCACTGGAGAAACCGTATTCCCTGCGCTCTGCTTTGATGAGATCCATAGGCAAATGAGGACAAGGTGGTTGGTTGCCCACATAGAACAGACAGGTGATTAAGAATCCCCTTTACTCTCCAAACTCTCCACTCTCAAAACAAAACAAAGCAAACAAAAGCCCCCCAAACACAGAGGAACCAAAGTAGTTATTTGTTTAAGTGGGCAGGATAGTTAGATATGCAACATGGTGTGAGAGGCCCTAAACCCCATAGTATTCTTTTCTGAGCCCCAAAGCCAAGAATTCCACTATTGGATAAAGCAGTAGGCTCTGTCTAAGGTCTTTTCCAAAGGAAATGCTGTGGGAAGAAGACTACATTAAGCCACCAACACCTTGGCATTCATTATTACATCAGAAAAACGAAGTGTACCAGGAAACCAGCAAGTTCCTTAGATGGGCAGGATCTTCAAAAAGGGAAAATCAAATACTTTATAATTTTGCCTGATTTCCAATAAGACAAACATAGCTATGTAAAACTCATGGGAAAACAGTGTGACCAAGAGATTCAAACATGTGCCCTACCATAGCCAGGAGAGGCCAATGTGGCCCTCGGGGAGCTCCTCCCTCTGGCCTGGCTGCTGAGCGGGGTCCAGGGATTTGTTTCTTCACTGCCTGCTTTTTGATAACAGGTTGGCTCCTCTCCACGTTATAGTGCAACTTAATCAAGACGTCTCCCCAGAATGAAGTATGACCTTGGGTTTATTTTAGACCCTCATCAAGGGAATGAGTGGGTATGCGAGCACTTAGTATCGGGATGTTTAGTTTAGAAATGTTTATACTTGATTGATGCAGAAATGTTTATCCATCATTCTGAAAGCTTTCAAGCTCTTGATCCTGTCTTTACTGTTCAGGAGTAAAGGTGTGTATGTCTCCCAAAGAGCTGGTGTAAGAAGGAAAATTCCCTTGGGAATAGAAGTTAGTATTAAAGGTCAGATATATTCTTAATGTATTTATTACCTTTTCTTTTTTACAGTCACTAATTTCTTAAATGTAAGAAAACAAAGTAAAGTTTCTGGGTATTTGGATACACTTCTGCAAAGGAAAGAGGGGCTCCCGTGGATGGAACAGTTGCTACATGCCTGTTCCAGGACTCAGCTCTGCTCACTACAACTTCACAGTGACCTGTGCGATTCAGTATTATCAGCATCTTGATAAAGAGCACTGGGTTTGACTCCAGGCACCTCACAAAATAGCTGGATGACCTGGGTGCTTCTGGGTACAAGAAGGGGATAATAACAACAGTCCCTGCCTGCCGGCAGTCGTAAGAATTAAATGAGTTAATGAACTTTAAGGACTCTTAGCTCAGCACCTTGCAAATAATCTGCACTTAGTTAATGTCTGCTCTTATTTTATTCTTTTCTTCATTTAACAGGTTAGAAAATCAGTTTTCAAAGAGACTAAGTAACTTGTTATATCTGAGAGAGGTTAAGTAACTTGCCGAAGCTCACCACATAAGTAAATCATGAGAGAGGAATTTAAACATTTAAAGATCTACTTTAAGGTTTCTCCAATCCTAGAGTATGCACATCTCGCAACTGTGTTATTTTTCTGTTGAATCATCTATTTGACATACTCTGTTTTCCCGCAGAATAGCAGGAAGAAGCTCTTTAAAGTTGGGGATCAGAAATAACTTATTTCGGTATTATCCTGAGTGCTCAGCACCTGGAGGGCACTAAGTAAATGTTGCTGAATGGCCAGCAGATGGAAAGTCTATGCCTGAGACCCTCACAAACTGCCTTGTTGCAATTTTGAGTGATGGCCTGAAAATGCAGTCATTCATGGCTTGGGTGAGGTGAGGTCGTTGACCCGGGGTCACTTGACTAGCAGGTGAGAGAACTCTGTTGGGACGTGTGTGTGGCTGCAGTGCCCATGCTCCTGACCACCTGCTGAATCACCCCCTTGCTTTGAAAAAGCTCTCAATATGTGCAGAATAAATTTAGTACAATGTACAGCAAAACCTTAAATGACGAGAACCCAAGAATCAGATGTATTAGGGTTCTCCAGAAAAACAAACAATAGGATATAGCTAGCTTGCTAGATACATAGATAAATAGATTTATTATAAGCAATTGGCCCATCATTATGGAAGCTAAGAAGTCCTACCATTAGCCCTCTGCAAGCTGGAGAACCAGGTGTCAATCAATCTGAGTCTGAAGGCCCAAGAACCATGGAGTGCCGTGTTCAAGGAGAAGAGAAGACAAAAGTCCCAGGCCAAACAGAGAGTAGCCTCTGTCCTTTTGTTCTATTGGAGCCCTCAAAGGATTGGATGACGCCTGCCCACATTGATCAAGTTTATCTTCTTTATGCAGTCTGCTGAGTCAAATGCTAATTTCTTCTGGACACACCCTCACAGATACACCCGGAAATAATGTTTGATCTGCTGTCTGGGCATCCCTTAGCCCAGTCAAGTTGACACATAAAATTAACCATCACATCAGGCATTGTTTTCAGACATGAAAGAAATGTGGAAGCAAACCAAACACACTAGTAACTAAAGCAGACGCCCTTGTGGGCTTAAACTGAGATTGAGACAAGGTCATACAGAGCCAGTCAATCTTCGTGTCTTCTGCAGCTTCATTATTTCTGTCACTCTGATCTTAACCCATGAAGACCATCTCTACGTACTTGAAGACATAACGTAGCATGTTGGAGAAAGGAACCAAAGTTTCAACAGAGATTTTGGTTCATAATGAATTTCTTTAGTTCACCAGAAAACTTAGAAATAACTGAGTGTCCCAGCTATGGTTAATTGATGTTTTCCAGTAACTAGAGTGGAAATTCTTTGTTTTTCTGTCCAGGGTTTACTCTGTACAACAAACATGTTATGAGAAGTGGGTAGGATGAAGGTGAATGATTAAACATTTTGAACAGGTACACTTTAGGGGGTAATATTGTTGGATTCCTTTCTCTTAAAGTGCACCCAATTTAACTCAAGATTGCAAAAGCCCTTTCTTTCAGCAGGGGAACATTTTTTTTTTTTTTCTTAGAGAGAGAGGAAGGGAGAGATAGAAACATCAATGTGAGAGAGAAACATCAATCAGTTGCCTCCTGCAGGCCCCCGACTGGGGATCGAGCCCACAACTAGGGCACGTGCTCTGACCAGGAATTGAACTGGGACCCCTCAGTCCATGGGACAATGCTCGGTCCACTGAACCACACTGGCTGGGCAGTAGAGGAACTCTTACTCATCTTTACCTTAATGCTACTTGTGGGAACTACTGGGTTTGAGAGCTTGAACATGGGAAAATCAAACAAAAAACTGTAGAACCAGAATGTGACCTTTGTCTCATTATTGACTTGCATTATTCATTTTCTTGATGTCTGATTACATATTTAGGTATTTATTTATTTTTCTTATTTAAAAACGGATACAATTGATAGCATATTAATTTTAGGTGCACAACACAATGATTCAATATTTGTATCTATTGCAAAATGATCACCACAATAAGTCTAGTTAACATCCATCACCACACATAGTAACAAATTTTGTGTGTGATGGAACTTTTTTCTATTACAGTTTATTATTTTATGGGTTTTGATATACAACTGGATTTGTATGTACAACACCAGCATCGAATGGTGCCCAAATAAAACCACCACCAATTAAATACTTGATATGGTTTAGCTGACCAATAAGGTGGGATTGCCCTTGGACACCAAGATTTTAAAGGCATGTCAATACAGTATAAGGTTATAAAGCAAATATAATTGGTGACTTGATTTTGAATATTTAAGTCACCACAGAAGAGTCTACTTGGAGTATTTAAATCATTCGAAACATAAAATTAAACACATAATTTTGTTTTATGTTAAGTTTTACCTCAAATGGAAAAAGGGGCCCACATTAAATTCTGGACTCTAATATATATAGGCTGATATGTTTAGGA
This sequence comes from Molossus molossus, assembly GCF_014108415.1. Taxonomy (NCBI): domain Eukaryota; kingdom Metazoa; phylum Chordata; class Mammalia; order Chiroptera; family Molossidae; genus Molossus; species Molossus molossus. The sequence goes on from NW_023425346.1 coordinate 95,935,388, forward strand.
GGAACATGTACTGAGGTCTTCCATTGAATTTCAAACATGAATAAGAAAGTTTTGTTTGATGGATATAGAAATGAGTAGACAGATATGTGATAACACAAATCTAGTGACATGTTAATTGTAGGATATAGGTGGTGAGTTTTTAGATATTCACTGCATAGTTCTTTCAATTTAATAATAGGTTTGAAAAATTTCAGTAAAGCGTTAGACAAACCATGAATGCATGGATTAAATTACTTACAGTAAGACTTTCTTTAAAAAAAAGAGTCTAGGATGTGTAAATATTATAGAAAATCTCACAGTAAGTGAACTTGATACATGAAAACGTAGAATTAACAATGATATTGATTGTAATTTATTGAGTGCTGAGTATGTGCCAGGCACTGTACAAAGTGCTTAATAAGCATTCTCTAATTTAATTTAATGCAAGCATTATTATTCTAATTTTACAAGTTAGGAAGAGGTATAGGAAAGTTTTATAACTTGTGGAAGGGAGAGGGTGCGCACAGTCAGCGGCACAGCTGAGAGTCCAACCACAGCCGAGTCTACAACCAGCGTCCTTCGTCGCTGCACTCCAGGAAAGGGAAATCCGAACCGCGGGCAATGAGAGATGGTCTCGTTCAACCTCCCCACTCCTTATTACAAATGACAGAAGGCTCAGTCGCACTAGAATCCCAGAATTTCTACTATTTGACCGAGGCTTTTGCTACTCATCATGATGTCTCTCTGAGTGCAGTGTTTTTTTTACAAAATGGATTCACTGTAGGATTCCTTTAAGTAACAGATTTCCATTATGCACTTTAGCAATAATTTGACATAGTGGGATTTGATCTATATACTTTTTTCAGGTGTAATATATGTCATAAATGATGGCACCCTCTTGCTATAAACTATATGTCCAAACGTAACATTAGCTTGAGCATTCGAATGAACTCAAATTATGCACATTTCCCTGATGGGAAAAAAAGTGCATAAAATTCTGAAATAAATATTATTGCATCTATTTGAGTGAAAATGTTATAATTCAGATAATTCTGGAATTCTTTTTTACAGTTCAATTCCAAACCCATGACTTTTCTGAGACTTTTTTTTTTTTTTTTTAGAAGTGACTGATTTACATAGTGCAAACCACTTTTAAAAAGCATGGACAAAGGAAAACGATGATGAGCATTAAAAAGCTAAAAAGAACATATTTGTTTCTTTTCTTCCACTTGCATCTCTCCCTTCACCCCAACTCATGTCTTATTCTGACATGAAGAAATGAAGAGATCTACTAACATTTTTAGTTTAAAGTTCTAGGCAGATGTTGTCGACTCTAATGCTATTAGTCAGATGTTTTGCTACTTTGGAGTTAGAAGTCATGAGTTTACTTGTGGCTCCACCACGCACAAAGTGTCAGTGAAGCTCATTATCTTCCGAGTTATTTTTTTCATCAGCGATGATATACTTACCTGCCAGGTTTTCCGTGGGCATCAAAGGAAAATATATTGATGCTTTGAAAACGAAAAGATAAAAACTAAGAACAATACAATAAACAGTTTTTAAAATTTTTGTCATTTGTCTTTGCCATTTTATGTAAGGCATAATCATGTTTCATTGTGTAATGAAACTATGAACATCTTTCTTGATTTCAGAAGGCAAAAGACAACTCTCCATGGGTTTCTTGCATTTCTGCACACCTTTCAAGTCAGGCACTGACTAACGTCATGAAAGATTATCGTTTCAAAACGTTTTGTATAGATAGCATCTATGAAAGACAGAGATTGTGTCTCTCTCTGGATCAAAGATCAGTATGATTACTGTTCAGTATAAAAGTTTTGAGGCCACTCACCTCAGGGTCTCTTTACCACAACACAGCCCACTGTGTGTGCAGGTATCTATCTGGGCTCATCTGTGTTGCCCTGTGGGAAATGGGCCTCGGGAAACGGGTGCAAATGTAGATTCTCCGGCTACTGCTGTTGCTGTGTGTAACAGAGTCTCTTGTCTCTGACCCAACAATCTCATGTCTTCTACCAGCTTGCAGCAAACTGTGGCAGGCTAATTTGTTTGCTGGCAAGAAGGTAAAATCTCAGACCTTTCACAGTTCTTGAAAAGCTGAGTATAAAATGGATACAAAGATTTTTCCTTCTATCATGTCTTGAGACAATTTTTATAAAATATACATCAACTTTTGGGAAGAATTACTAACATTGTAGTAATTAAACACAGAGACTCTGTGACCAAACTGGGCTCTCACCCTGTATAGGGCTCTAACCCCATATAGGGCTCTCTTTTAGTTTAGGTTCCCCTAGACACAGACTCTATGATAAGGATAGGAGTGAAAACAGTTTATTTTGGAGGTGATCCCAGAAATCACTGGTAAGAATTGAATATGAAAGGAAAAAAAAAAGGCAACCAATAAATTATGCATTTTCAAGTCAGTAACAAAAGTTTAGTCCCACTTGAGAGCTCTTAGTAGCCAATATGGAACATGCAACTCCGAGTTATCCTACCTGAGGGATAAGGAATCTGGGATATTTCACACAAAATCCCACTTATCACTGATTGAGGGATCCTGGGAGGTGGTCAGTGTTCGAGCTCTGGCTCTTCTGCCTGTCCTGCGTACAGCGCCAACTTGGCTGCAGTGGGCGTTGGCAGTTGGAAGGGGGGTGTACACTACATTGATAAGGCCGAAGGGGATACAGTTGGCACACCCAAAGCCTTTGCAACAGACATCCTCTAACAATATATTTAGGAAGTCACTCAACCTGTTTATGCCCCTTGTTTCCTCTTCTGTAAAATGGGAGTAATAACAGCAGCAATCACACTGGGTTGATAGGATTAAAGAAAATTCAACCCACTTAAAGCACTTAAAAGAGGCTGTAACATTACCTAAGCATGTAATAAATGTTGGCTGTATTTTAGAAGACTATGGCGTTGATTGATTGATAGATATTTTGTCTTGATCGTTTTTTGATATTCTGGAGGTTGACTTCTAATTCCTTAACACTATGAAATTTTATTTTATTAAATACCTGAAATGGCATATTTATACTTGCCATCTGTCAAAGGCCAACATTGGCTGCCTCATGGGAAGCACCAAGAAAGATGTGTTAAACCTTATTATTCCTATTTAAATTTCTTTAGAAGATTTATGGGGCTAAGCACTCCCGAACTCTTTAATTTAAAGATTTACTGCTTTGTCAGAGAAACTAATTAAATCTTATTGAAGTGTCAGTAACACAGCAGCATTAGACTCACTTTTCTATTCTATTATGGGAATGAGAATATAAAAGAGAAGTATATTTTAATCTCAATTTTCTAGCATTATGTACCATTTATGTCAGACTCCCGTGAATCAGCATCATGGTAACTATGGAATTCACCAAAACAAATACTCAAGAATTTTCGTAAGCCTACTTACATCTTGATTAAGGTAAAATTCTACTATTAAGCTAAACAAAAGAGTAGAAAATTATAGCTTACCAGGGAAGAGACTCATATTTATGGGAACTTTCAGAGGTCTTTGGATTTGCCTATTTCCTAGTCTAGTAACTTCTCTGACTTCCATTCCCTTTTATTCTCCCCAGACAGTTCTCTTGGCTTGCTCCGAATCTCTTGTTTAAAGACCTAGCTCACTTTTGCATATTTCCCAAGTCTTTATATTAAGGAAATTGTCTCAAGAATTTTACCCAAAATCTTTTTTTTTTTTTTTCGTTTTTGCAGTTGCTTATTTAGGTAATAATTTCTTTGTCTAAGTCTAAGGATATCTTAATGCAACATATATGTGTATATATGCAAATATGAACAAAGTTAAGAAAATTACAATTTTTAATAAATATATTATCGGTGTTTAGACTGAAAGAAAAGTAACCAAAATGATTCATATTAAAACTTTGACAGTTTTAATAAGACTGAAAGGTACATTTAGCTACTTTTTTTCACATTTAAATTCTATTAAATGGTACTTAATTTTATTATGGATCAAGTAGAGTTGAAAAAAATTTGTAAACTTTCTCTTCTTCCATTAGTCAACTTAAAAAACATTTTTTTGGATGTCTTTCTGCTCTATAAAACTTTTTAAAGTAAGAAGTAGGATCAAGTTTCCTATCAATTTTATCCATATGTACTGTGACTTTATTTTTATTTCTTCATATTTTCTTACCATTTTCTTTCTCACTCAGCCTCAGTTTAATAAACCATATTGCTATAAACAAAATGAATCAAATGTTTTTATCTTAAATAGGATACTCAGGCTATTAGGGAGGAAAAATTAATGAAATTCAGCACTTATGCTTTTATAAAGAAAGCATAAAATAAACCAAGTTTTCAAAAAGCAAGTTCAAATTGTATTACTGATTTATGGATGTTAGGAAGTGTTTTAAATAGTCTTGTAGTGCTTACATGTAATTATAAAAATGTGATTTAGTAATAACTGATTAAATTCAATCCCTGGTACATTTAAAATGTAAAAATTCTTCTAAATTCTTGTAAAATGTAAACATCAATCCAAATTCTCTGAAAAAAGGACCTTCTGTTCTTACCTTTTTTTTTGAATGCCTTCTTGGACTTTAAACTCCATTTAAAAAAATTCAACTTTTACTCATTAATGCTATGGTATTGTTGAATGCTTACTGTGTGCTAGGCTCCGTGAACACCATAATATTAGCATGCTTTCTGGCCAAGGAGACAAGATAGGAATTACATAATGCCACACACACAAAGAAAAGGATTGTGAGAAACAACTGTGACAAATACCACGTATGAAAGCTATCAGGCTCTGTGAGAACATACCCTAGGGAGACCTGACCCAACCTGCTGAGCAGAGAGAGGGCTTCCTGGGGGAAGAGACAGTTGAATTGAGATCTGAGGGATGTGTAGCAGTCAGACATAAAATACAGCTTTAGCTACAATTTCAAGACTGTAACCTGAGAGTCACTATGCAAAATTGTTTCCAGATTTCATGGTTAAAGTAAGCAGCCCATCATAATTAGTGAGCCCCACCCTCTAGTTTCATCACAGATACTCTAGCTCAACTACACTTCAACTATCTGGGTCTTAAGCTACTCTTTTATTAATAACACAGATTATAATGTAAGCTCTATTTCTGAGAAGATTAGAAAAAAATTAAGTAAGTGAAAGTGCGTTTTTCACATCATAGAGTTTTGTGCAGATACTCTTTTATCTCTATATGATCTCCATTATTATTTCTTTTCTTTCTTTTTTTAAAATCCTCATCTGAGGACACTTTTCCATTTATCTTCAGATAGAGTGGGAGGGAGTGAGAGAGAGAGAGAGAGAGAGAGAGAGAGAAACATCTATGTGAGAGAGACACATTGATTGGTTGCCTCCTGCATGACCCCGACCAGGGTCAGGGACCGAACTGCAACCAAGTCTGGAACTGAACCTGAGACTCTTTGGTCTATGTGCTGATGCTGTAACCGCTGAGCCAAACTGACCAGGGCATTATTTATTTTCACAAAGCAAGTGAAAAAAGGAGTTGGTGCTTTAGAGGAAAGAGTTATTTGTTCTTCACAACTAAAATTTCTGGGTGTTCTTGCCCAATTGCCTATTAGCAAATGGTTCCTTGTAATTGCTATCTCCTATAGAGTAAAACAGATGTTTTTAAAATCTTTTAATAACAATCTTTCTCATTGACTTGAAACTATTTGACTTTCATTAATAATATTGAACATGTTTTAAGTAATTAAAAAAAAAAACACCTGAGTTAAATTTGTAAATCTGTGATTGTAACGCAGAACCAAAGTTTCTAATGAAAGCCAAGAATTTGCTTTTGCACAACTTGAAACGTTTATTGTATATGATTTCTAAGAAAAAATGGAGATCATGTTCAAGTAGAATTTCAGAATGAAAACATGGAATCTGGGTCTTATTGAGACAAATACATCTTATTCTTTCCTAAAGGAATGACTATAGCAAAGATGGACAATCAACATAGACAACACCAAGAGAATACATAAATTTGTTGCTTGTTTGTTCACACATTCACTCACTGTTTAGCTCCAAGGATATAAGGAAAAACAAGGTAATAAGACAGAAGTGGATCTTGTCTTCATAGAGCTAATAATCTAATTCTAGTAAAATGTGGTGAACATGTATAAGATGCATGTTTAATTTCAGGAACATATACTAGAAAGAGAATGAGCTAAGAAGGAACTATTTGTTATAGAAATCACAAGGCCAATGATTCATCCAGATGTATGTGTAGACCTCAAAGCCACCCACAAGTTGTGGAAGATACCTAAACTGTTTGCATTACTTCATCCCACTCCCTGGCAAATGTCCCCTCTGGCATTTGTCTAGATTCCAAACTGAGAGGAGATTACAGCTGTCAGAAGCATGATCATCCCATCTCTACTTAGTGAAAAGGTAAAAGAATTACCCTCAGGAAAAGCCTAGGCTTCTCGTGAGGTAGGTCATCATTTCCGTGGGAGATGGTAGCCCCAGCTCAGCGTGCTGGCGGTGTGAGGCCATCTCCTGGCAGACCTGCACGCCCACTGGACTCTGAGCAGGCTTTGCAGGAGAGAGAGGCAAAGAATGCAGCTCAGTTACAGCCAGCCCTGCTCAGCTTCCCAAACGTGCTGTAAGAAATGCTAGCTCATTTCAGGAAGGTCTTCCACTTACAGAGATGAGTCCAAACGAACCTCAGAGACTTGGGAGATTCCTGCTAACCTTGAAGTCTATAGCTTCAATGCAGAGCTGTGAAATTCAACGAGCAAAAATAGTATCATTATCAAAGCTCAAGTTCCATCAGAAAGATAAAGCAGTCCAAAGTATATTTGGTGACAATATTGGCCCTCTTCTCGCATCATCTCTTACCTCCTCTTTCCTCTCTGATGCCCTGGGTCCTCAGCCACACCTGGCTGTGCAGTGTTCCCCTGAAGAGCCCCATTGAAGTTCATCTTCCCTGTACATACTCTGAAACTAACCAAATCTTATCTTTCAACAAAAGTTATTACCCTGTATTCTATTCTTTATGGGCCTCCCATTTTATTTATTTATTTTTTGCCAGGTGAAACATAATCTGAAAAATCTATTCTTTTTTTTTTTTTTTTTTTTTTTTATCCTCACCCGAGGACATTTTTCCATTTTCTGTTCAGATAGAGTGGGAGGGAGAGAGAGGAAGAGAGAGAGAGAGAAACATCGACGTGAAGGGACACATCGAGTGGCTGCCACCCGCACAACCAACCAGGGCGGGGACAAAATGCAACCGAGGTACATGCCCCCAGCGGGAACTGAACCCGGGTCTCTCTGTACCGCAGGCCGACGCTCCAACCTCTGAGCCAAACTGGCCAGGGCTGAAAAATCTATTCTTGATTAATTGTTGTTAATGGTCATAATAGATTTAGGATCATATCTGACATATACATGCTTCCTGAGAAAATATGAAAGCATCTGATAATCTCTTTAGGTCATACACACACACACACTCCAATAAATCAACAATATTGTATTTTTCTATATGTAATCAATATAAAATTATCAATAGGATGTTTGCATTCTTATTTTATGCTAAGTCATCATAATATGTATTATATATAATATGTACTGTATATATTATACATAATATGTGTATATATTATTTGTAATATATAGTGTGTGTATATACTAACAGGATTTTAAGACATTTCTTAAACTCCAGAGAATGGCACTAAAATTTACAAGTTCCAGCCCTAAAGAAGAGTTGTATTTGGGGGTATATCCTCCACTTATTAACTCTGCACCCTCATATAATTTCTGCATATGGTTTGATTAAAGCTGGTCCTTTGGGCTAAATCTGGTGTTTTATAAATATGCATTGAGCCCAAGACGCACTGTTGGAAATTCAAGACATGTCAGTGAGGTTGAATGTTTCTGGGCACTTGTACAAGCCCCAGCAAGAAAGATTAGTTACATGTTTTCTTTAGTGATGACATGAGTTAAATAGTAATACCCTCAGATTAAATTTGTCACCTATTCAACACAGAGTTCTTACAAAAGACCTCAAAGCAAATATCGTCTATTAAGTGTAAAAATTGGGGAATGTTAACAGCTGCCAAGCCCATGTAACATTTACACATTTTACATGCTGAGCCAACATGTCAATCAATTTGTCTAACCTCTCTGTGCCCTGTTTTTGAGAAGCTGTTCCCATTTCTTCTAGTGAATGGGCAGCAAGCCTTTTGACCATACCCCCCTGACCACAGCTGATTGAAGCAGAGATGAAAAAGACAGAGAGAGAAAGAGAGATACAGAGACAGAGAGAGAACGAAGAAGAAAGCCAGTGGGTATGGAAACAGAAACCAGTGACCAAGTGTTGAAAGAGAGAGAGATTGAGAGATGAGAGAGAGAGAGAGAGAGAGAGAGAGAGAGAGAGAGAGAGAGAGAGAACAAAAAAGAGAATACATATCTTGATTACAGAGAGCTTCTAATTCCTTCTTCTGATTCCATAGGTGGCCCGGATGTATTCCTTATCTTGATTCTGGGAGATAATCAGTGTACAGAGCAGGCTGATTTTCATAGTGGTGCTATCCAATAGAAATAGAATGCAAGCATTGTATATAGTTTGAAATTTCCTAGTGGCCATAGTAAAAAGAAGCAGGCAAAATCAATAATAAAACATTTTATTTAACCCAATATATCCACAATATTACCATTTCAATCAGCAAGCAATAAAAAGACTCTCAATGAGATGTTTACATGCGTATTTTTATGATAAGTCATTGAATTCTGGTGTACATTTTCCACTTATGTCACAATCCAATTTGGATGAATCACATTCCAAGGGCCCAGTGACCAGTGGCTCCCATATTGAACAGTGCAGGGAATGGGGCTGTCACTGAAAAGCAACTTTGCTGTCAGGGATTTCACTTTCTAGCTATCTTGCATCTAGGAAAGGCCAGGAGACTAAGTATTGTCAAAGGTTTGGGAGTAGACATTATGTATGTCACTTCTAAATAAAGATGGTTAAGAAGCTGGTGTGGCTTCTCCACTCTCTGTCCCTTTACATCAGCTTGATGCAGTACAAGTGCGTGTGGTCCACTAAACATGGCACAAGACGGAAGAAGCATGGGTCTTCGAATCATCACTGTAAGGAGAGCCTGCCACCAATTGGAAATATTTGCTTTGATGTGACATAAGCAAAAAAATAAAAATAAAACCCTATTTGTGTTTGAACAGCTATACATGCTATACATGTTTGCATTTATTTGTTTAGCCATAAGTCTACCCTATTTAATATCCCATATTATCCTATATTGGTATCATATGGATTTTTTATTTCTTGCAGCAAGTGATAATCTAACACATGCATGTGAGCACCTGGGTGTACACACACACTCACACACATGCAGGCACAGGCATGATAGCTAATTACCTTTGGGTTTTGCAGATGAATGATACATCTGTGTGTATTCTACCCAAGACATGTTTGGGCTATAAACTTTATATGAGAAAATAAAGTTCTAAGATCAAATCAAGAGGAAAATATGAATAAACTATAAAACTCTTAGAAGAAAACATACGACTGAAGCTTCACAATATTGGATTTGGCAATGATTTTTTGGATATGATACCAAAGACATAGGCAATAAAAATTAGTCAAATTAGACCTCATGAAAATAAAAACTTTTGTGCATTAAAAGATACTCAACAGTAAAAAGGCAATCTATAAAATGGGAGAAAATAATTGCAAATTATATATCTGATTAAGTAACAATATACAGAATACCCAGAGAACTCTTAAAACTCAACAACAAAAAACCCAAACAACCCAATTCAAAAATGTGCAAAGGACTTGGATAGTCATTTCTCTAAAGAAAATATGCAAATGACCTATAAGCACATGAAAAGTCACTCAATATCCCTAATCATAGGTAAATGCAAATGAAAACTATAAGGAGACACCACCTCACACCTATTAGGATGGCTACCATATATATATATGGCTACCATATATATATATATATAAAAGAACCACCCATGTTGTTGAGGACATGGAGAGACTGGAACCCTTGGGCACCATTGGTGGGAATGTAAATTGGTATATTGGTGTAGTGCTATGGAAAATAATATGGCAATTCCTTAAAAAAATAAAAATAGAATTGCTGTATGACCCAGCAATTCCACTTCTGGATATATATCTCCCAAAACTGATGTAGGGTCTTAAAGAAATATTTGTACAACCATGTTCACAGCAGTATTATTCACAATAGCTAAAATGTGGAAGCAACCCAAGTGTCTACGAACAGCTGAACGGGTAAACAAAATGCAGTATACATGTACAATATAATATTATTCAGCCTTAAAAAGGGAAGGCATTCTCCCCTGGCTGGGTGGCTCCATTGGTTGGAGCGTCATCCTGTATACCAAACGGTTTCAGGTTCGGTTCCTGGTCAGGGCACATACTAAGATGTGGTTTGATCCCCAGTTGGAGTGTGCGTGGGAGGCAACTTATCGATGTTTCTCTCTCACACTGATTTTCTCTCTCTTTCCCCCTTCCCCTCTCTCTAAAATCAATAAAAAACATATCCTCAGATAAGGATTTAAAAAAAAAAAGTAGGGCATTAAGATATATGTTACACCAGGGATGAACCTTGAGGATATTATGCTAAGTATAATAGGCTTGACTCAGAAAGACAAATACTCTATGATTTCACTTACATGAGCACCTGGAGGAGTCAAATTTATAGAGGAGCAAAGTAAAATGGTGAAAGAGGAAATGGGTTGTTATTATTTCATGGGTACAGAATTTTAAGTTTTCAAGATGAAAAGAGTTCTGCAGATGGATGGTGGTGATTGATGCACAAGAATATGAATGCACTTAATACCACCACACTGCACACTTAAAAATGTTTGAGATGGTAAGTTTTACATCATGTGTGTTTTACCACCATAATTTTTTTTTTAATTTTATTCTTTTTTTATCCTTACCCAAGGACACTTTTGCATTTATATTCAGATAGAGAAGGAGGGAGAGAGGGAGGAAGAGAGAGAAACATTGATGTGAGAGAGACACACCAAGTGGTTGCCACCCACACGACCCCAACCGGGGCTGGAGACAAACTGCACCTGAGGAAAGTGCCCTTGGTGGGAACTGAACCCAGGTCTCTCTGGTCCGTGGGCTGACGCTCTAACTGCTGAGCCCAACTGGCAGGGCCCACCATAAAATTTTTATTAAAACATCTTATTTTTTGAAAAAATCAAGAGAAGAATATGATCATAGCCTTTAGACTCCTGAGACATTTGATGAGTAAATATGGAATTCATCACTGCCAATAATTTTTCCAACTTCAAGGTACACATAGAACAAAGAAGAAATAGTTAGATAATGGCATAAGTATTTACTAATTTTTTTCATTATACAAATATAATTATGACAAAGTATGAAAGGCTCCAAAGGCATTGCATTAAGTACTGTGATAACGCTACATGAAACATGTCTGTATTTTATGGAGGGAAATTCTGAAGCACAGAGTAGTTAGATAAGGGTTCAATGTCATTTCCCCGGTACTCTAAAGCACAGCTTCTCAACTTCAGCATTAAGTACTGTGATAACGCTACATGAAACATGCCTGTATTTTATGGAGGGAAATTCTGAAGCACAGAGTAGTTAGATAAGGGTTCAATGTCATTTCTCTGGTACTCTAAAGCACAGCTTCTCACCTTCAGCATTGTTCACATTTTGGAGCAGTATCTCTGTTCTCCATCCACTAGATGCTAGCGGCACCCTTCCCCTCTTTGGTTGTGATAACAGACCTTACCAAATGTGCCCTGGGTTGAGAACCACTGGTCTAATACCAAGAGGTTCCTAAGCTCAGGTTGCCCTGGCAGAACCCCTGCCTTAGAACTGGACTTTCGGAAAACAACCGGTCAGGGCAAGGTAGAATCTACTTAGGAAGATCTCATATACCAAATTATCAAAATGAGTTTGGTCACAGATACAAGCTACAGTCCAACTGTTTTAACTCCTATCAGAACAGCAGTAGGCGGTTACACTAGGACTTCTCCATTCTTCTCCAAGGATAAAGCACAATCTGTCCTGAGTCTCAGGGTGGAGGTTCAGCCTCTAAAAGGGGTGCAGTGACTAGAAAGCAGTGACAATAGGCAGGTCGTGACAAGGTAGTGTTGCAAGGCAAGAATGGTTCCAGCTGGGATGAGTTGTCATCTCAGAGGGGGTATTTTTTTTCAAAGGCAAACTCAATGGTTGTGTGGGACAGAAACCCACTCAGATAAATTCCAACTGAAAAGAGTGGTTATTTTTAGGATATAGAGTGCTCATATACATGAGTTACAGCTGGGCATGGAGCTGCAAACTGGGGAGCTGCCAAGGACCACACAGTTGCTTTTTCTTTCAGTGGCTGCATAATTCTCCTTCTGTGCATAATTTTGCAAGCGTGCTCTCTTCTGTTTAACAAACTGACTTTCTTTGCTTACTCTTGGTCTCTGATGCTTCGTAACTTTGTCTTGCACAAATATGGCTTTGGGTTGACGTGGTACTAGCTGTAGAATAGACCCCAGATGAGCTTTCCCATAGCTTTCAACATTGACTCAGGGTGTTCATTCCAGATTTCCAGGAAAAAATCACATTGTTCCAGTTTTGCTCAGCTGTGCACCTGACATGATTCATTCAGCTGATAACTGGAATGGGAATACACGATACAAACACAGTCGCCCACACCCTTCCCTTGAGCAGACCTAGTGGGGCGTGGTGCACCATGGCAGTTCTCAGGAAAAGGAGTTTGGTAAGACTCATTTCTGAAATCCTATCTAAGACAGCTTTCATGTGTGAGCAGATTGTATAAGATTGTCAAGGGTATTAAGCAGTAGGCCAAGGCATGTGGACTTCCCAAGGTGTCTGTCATCTCTGTGGGCACATCATGGAAGAAAGCTGTCTTGTTTTTCTAGAAAATAGTTTTTGGCTCCTAGGCTCCGGAATCAAGTAGCAGGTTAATTTGATTTTATAGTGTGTATAGGGAGAAGTCAAGCCATGAAATAAAACAATCAGATACAAGGCAACTGGAATGTTAGTTTGCTTAGTAAGGTAATCAAGAAGACTACCTGATATCTCAACTTCTAAAAACAACGTTAGTAGATCACTAGAAAATAGTTAATGAAAAATCAAGCCAAGAAGCCAAGAGCTGTTCCACCATAACTACAAACAACAATAATAAAAATACTGTGCATCAAGCTTCTTCTATGGACCAGCAGTTGTGTGAATGGAGCAAGATACGTGAGTTTTATTCACTATCCAGTAACCCTATATTACCTTTCTCTTTCAGGGACCAGAATCACCAAATCTTAGAATTGCAAGGCCTTTGGCATCCACGCCAGGGGCAGGTGTCTCTAGCAATTACTTGTAACAGTTATCAGAGTCTCCCTGGTAACTGACTAACCAGCTACAACCTAACCAAGTCCAGAACTAAACTGAGCCCAGATCATGCAGCCTTCCGAGTCTGAGGGCCAGACAGGCATTCCATGCACAGAGGTACAGTTGGCTTGAATCTTACATTTTTGGACTTAGAGTCCACATTAAAATATCAAAAGTGTTTTGCAAACTATATGTCTCCGTAGAAAATAAAAATCTATTCTAGGATTTAATAAGCTTGCTTCTTGCTTCAAATTGAATGCTAATGGTAAAGTGAAAAAGATTTCTACTGACAGATAATTAGTGATAATGGTGATTACCGGTATTTATATAGTCTTTCACCCAAACAGATGGTGAAGAGCTTAAAAAATGAAGGCTCTGAGGTATAATTTCTCCCCCTTCTTAAATAAAAGTTCCTCTAGGGTCAACGACAGTTTGTATTTAACACACTGCATTATGTTACCCATACTAAATAACAATTTTCGGGCAATTCAGTTAGTCTGTTAATTTGCTTAGCAATTAACTCTGAATGGATTTTTACCCTGAATACATTACAAATGTACGAAGGCATGTATGCCTTATTTATTTTTCTCAGTCATTTATTTAACTTTTACAAGCTCTGTGGTTACCATCACGTGGATGACTTTCGGGTCACTTAGCGGGCCTCTCTCTGGTGGCCCACAGAGCCCCTACCTCCATTTAAAAAGCCAGCCTTTTGTGATGCACAAGGACAGAGCCAGGTTTGAGATCGGTGGGTATTTTTGGATCCCTAGGACCCAATAGCAGGATGCAATTTCTGGGTACCTTTTTTTCTCTTTTTATGTTGAGTTTTAAAGACATACTATGAAAAAAAGCAACAACGTTTAATCAAAATTGATCATGTATTAAGCTTATATAATGTATTCATTGTCTGCAAAAGGAAACACTGACTCCTTCCCTGCTTTCTTCTCCCTTCCCTTCCTCACTTCCTCTCTCGGGAAAGGTGATTTGGGCTTTGTGGTATTCACTGTCTGGTTCATCCGGGTGCTCATGATGGGGTCTGGGGAGAAGTCAGGGTGAATGCTTTTTGGCCTAATAAGACTTAGTTAGGTATGAATTTGAAAGAAAAAAAGTCAAAGTTATGTCAATGGGAGAAGATGAATTTTTATTCAAGCCCTCAGACCAAGTTTCAGAAGGAAATGAATCTTCGTGTTGGCGGTCGGGTTTGGTTTGCCTCAGCGGAGAAGGGGTAGCAGCCTGGAAAAATGACTCTCACTTCCCTCTCTTCTGCCCCACCCCCAGTCCTTCTCCTCCCTCGGGCAGACTTTTATATCTGGAAGTTCTCACTAAGTTCCTTGAGCACCCTTATGATCATTTTAAATGACTCCGTGCCTGGTAAATGGCTTGCCTCCATTTCTCGAGTCACAGACCAGCCCTTTCCTCTTTAGAGCTGAATATGCTGAATGGCTGGGGTGGGGGTGGGGGAGCCCAAAGAGTTAATGTGGTCGATGGCCCAGGATGAGCCCTCTGGATTGGAATCCTATAGCCTGGTAGCACTGGGAATGCCATTCTCTGCCTGGAGCCTCAGCTTCTTCCTGTGTAAAATGGGCTTAATAAGTTCCTTGAGCATCATCTAAAATATTAAAGCTCTTAGCTCATAGTGCTGGGCACATAATATAAACTCTATCATGTTAACTCTTCTTCTTATTATCGCTGGCACTCAATGCTTGGGATTGTGGCATTTACTTGGTTAATTCTTTACAGAGGGCTAAGGAGTCCTGGGAAAGATGGAAATGGGATATTAGAAGGGAAGGAGTTACAGGGGGAGAGCAGATAGGAAGCATTGGATATCCAGGAAGGCACCCTCTGAGAAGTAGAGATGTTTTCCATGGGGCTGGACCCCTGCCTGGGAAAGTGAGACATGAAATCTTAGCCATCGCCAGGCTGAAGAAACCTGAGCACCTAGATAGGGGCACGGGGTTCAATCCCACCTCCATCTCCGTACACTCCCCATTCAGTACAGAGATCTGGAGTGCAGACCTGACAAAGGAGCTCCAGGTGCAAATGTCTTCAAGGGCCAGAGAGGCGTCCAAACGTCAGAGGCATCTAAGTGTAAGAGAGCTGGGGATTGTAGCGTGTGTGGGTCTCACCTCCAGGCCCTTAGATTCAAGTTTTGGGAAAAATGCCCTTTCTACCAAAAGGTTCTGCCCATTTTTGTTTTGTTTGCAAGCTTTGACTTCTTTCTTTAAGCAGTCTCGTGCAACATCGCTTCAGCCAAAGATACAAGAGGCAGTGACTATAAAAATGAGCAGGGGCCCAACTGGTGTGGCTCACTGGTTGAGGGTCAACCCAGGCACCAAGAGGTCACCAGTTTGATTCCTGGTCAGGGCACATGCCCAGGTTGTGGGCCTGATGCGCAGTGGGGGGCAAGCAGGAGGCGGCCAATAGACATTCTCTCTCTCATCGATGTTTCTATCTCTCTCTCCCTCTCCCTTCCTCTCTCTCTAAAAATCAATGAAAAAAAGAAAAAAGAGCAGGGGAAGCCCTCTTTTCCCTTCCTAGTCCCACAGAGCCCTCCTTGTGAGCTACTGGGTACCAGAAGCATCTTCTGTAGACCATGAATAGATCAGAGGAACAAAGAGGGAGGAAAAGGTCTGTCCCCTGGGTTACACAATAATGCACTTCTGTTGGAAAGAACTCAGTATTGTCTTGGAACTGCATAGAAAGCAATGAATAAAATAAGACTCTGTGTTGCCCAGAATTGGAGTCTAGGATTCTAAAATGACTGAAACCTCCAAACTTCACATTTCCTATATTTGTAAAAATGAGATCATTACTGTATCCTCATGGATATGTACAAGTTAAATGAGGCCGCATAGGAAAGTATAGCGATGTTAACATTTCCACTGTCTACTTATTTGCATTTGTAGTCATTGTCTGCAAATGTTTTCTTGATCTCTTTATCCTTTTTTGCACCAAATTGTTCCATTTTCTGAAAGCTTAAATTCAGCTCTAATCTCCCCCTCAGAAAATGCCTATTTACCAGACTTTTCATATGCCTTTGACTTTCCTCACGAGTGATAAGACAAACTCCTTTTGAAAATATTCTTACGCTCCCCCGCCCTGATGTCGGGAAGATATATAAATCCTGAGATTTTATTATCCTTTGTCAGTTGCAACTGAATTGAGCCGAGACAGTTTTCGGTCCTGACACATGTACACCAACCACTGCTTTGCTGGCATTTTAATACAAAAATCACCTGCAAAAATGCATGTGTTGTCTGTTGTAGTTGTAGTTATCTGCCGTGGATAGAAGAATAAGTGTTAGAAAGTCAGCCTCTTCTCGTGGTCTAGCTAGTCTGTTCACTTATAAGTGAACCTTTGTGTACAGTTTATATCTGTCCATATACACCAGCTTAAAGGGAGCAGAGGAAATACTCACTGCCCTTCTACATAACAGAGCTGAGATTCACTTAAAAATATGTGAAACAAATAAAAAAAGGGGAGCCAGCACAGGTAGATTTCTCAGTAATGTTTCTGGTAAAAGTGTTAAAGTGTGCATCTAAATCATTTTCCTGGCCCTGGTACAATTTTCTGTCGGAAGAGGTCACTTCTAATAGTTGGGAAATAGTGTGATCTGGGTTTCTCAGCTTCTCTGGGATCATATTTCTTTGAATCTGGTATGTAATAGTCAGAGTTTTCAAAGAAACAGCACCCAGAGGATGGATGGATATATGTATCCATGTAAAAAATAAGAAGTGGACTTATGTGATTATGGAGCTTGACGAGTCCCAAGGTCTGTGGTCAGCGAGCTGGAGACCAGGAGAGCCAATGATGTAGGTCTGGCCCGAAGGCCAGCAGGCTCAAGAACCAAGAACAACCTATGTTTGAGTTTGAAACATTGCATACAATGTCCTAATTACAAATTATTCTTAAAATATATGTTTAAAATGAGAAAAGAAAGCACTTTTTAAACATTCTATAATTCAGACTGAGTCCTTAATGATCACCATAAACCTGAAAAAAGAAAACTCTAGTCAATATAAATGATTTAAGAAGGAGGGTGTGGGTAGGTGGAGGTGGGGAAAGGGGGAGGAGAAGGGGACACGAAAAGAGACTTTGCTTGGGGTGACGGGTGCACGAGGCAGTGTGCAGATGATACTTTATTGAGTTGTACACTTGAAACCAGTACGGTTTTGCAAAGCAATGTCACCCCCAATAAATTCAATAAGAAAAGTTTCTGTCTTTGAAAGGATTTACGTTGTATGTCCCTTGCTTAATCTGACCAAATTTCTCTTGATCAAAATTCTCAAGTTGGAATTGTTATCAGTCTTCCCAAAATCACAGAGAAGCTAGCTTTATTTTAGGGAGCCTCTTGTGATAAAACTGAACTCAGAAAATGAGTTTTTATTTACAAATAACTTTTCTTTCATTACACCTTTATTACAGAAAAGTCAGAAAATTCCATCGATCACAAAGCGGATTAGACCGCACCTCACCTCATCCTCTGTTCAGAGACAGCCAGTATTAACGGCTCTCCATAGCCTCTTTTTTCATGTTTATGCACTAAAAACAATGAGAATAAGAACATCTCCTATATTGCCTTTTAATATTTTCACTCTTTTTTCTGCCCTTACACTCTTAAAGAAATTATTTTTAATAAATTATTTTGGTTGTTGCTCTATCATCTTCTTTATGGATGGTAAAAAATAATAATTAGCCCAATAACAAATTAATTCTCTATGCAACTCATGTTGTGCTCTTACTGAGTATATTTTTTGGTGTGATGTATCTTAGTTGTTCTTACAAAATAAAATTATATTCCCTTTGGTTTGAAAAGGAATATTGTAACTGGACCAATAGTTTGTGGATAGGAAATGAATATTGAGGGACATTTGGGGTGAAGATATTATATAATTTTAGTGAAAGTTTTAGTATTATATTTTTGTTCATTTATTTTCTACTGACAATTTTTTTAAATGAAAATTTCTAGTACTTAGGTAAAACATCTTCAAAAACATGGGAAATGGCAGTAACTTGGTGAACTTCAGTGGTAGGAAAAAAAGAGCCCTGATCAAATTGATTTCTTCCTTACACACACACACACACACACACACACACCCCTTTACCCAGGTGAAATTACTGACTAGAGCACTTTGAGTAAAAAGTGATGTCACAATACATCTAGCTCCTGAGGGCACTTGTTCTATGTGGTCCTGTTTATGAACTCCATCTCTGCCCCAACCCCTGCTTTTATTAAAGTACTAATTGCTTTTTCAGTGATTGTCCAGAAGCTTGTAGGGCAGCTCTTAGTACTTTAGAGAGATTGTGGGAGGGGGGACGGGGAGGAGGAATTGTAGCACATTCTCAGAAAAGGACTCCTAATCTGGAATTAGAGACTCCTGAATAGTGACAATAATAATAAAATATTTGTATATTGCGTTTGTACTATATAATTTATAAAGTTGAGATATAATTCATGTACTATAAATTCACCTTTCTAAAGTTTACAATTCAAGGGTTTCTAGTGTATTCATAGACTTGAGCAACCATCTCTGTGATCTAATTTCAAAACATTTTTTCACCCCTGTCCCAATTAGCAGTGACTTTCTAGTCATCTTTCCTCCCAGCCCTGAACCACTAATTTACTTTCTGTCTTTGTAGATTTACCTACCCTGGACATGCCATATAAATGGAATCATATAAATGTGGGTTTTTTTGTGTGCTAACTTCTACCCCTAGTATAAAGTTTTCAAGGTTCATCCATGTTGTAACATGTATCAGTATTTCATTCCTTTTTATGGCCAAGTAATATTCCACTGTGTAGCTATTCTAAACATTTGTTTTATCCATTTGTCAATTGGGGGACATTTAAGTTAGTTATTTCTTCTTTTTGGCTATTATAAATAATACTGCTATAAATATTCACCTACATATTTTTTGTAGGTGATGTTTTAGTATTTATGATGTGCTTTTAAATCTGATTTGGACCTCACAAATACTTTGTGAGATAAAAGTAAGGCTTGCTATTTCTATTTTCCAGGTAGAGAAACTGAGGCTTTCAGAAATAATTGTCTACTAAGTAGTAAAGTCAGCACCTAAGATGAGTTCTACTTTCAAAAACAGCTTAAAGAATGTCAAAGGAAGCATACTATTCCCAAAGAAAGACAAAATGTGCTATTTTTAGTTTTATAAAGATGTGAGTGTATTTACCCATGCCTATTGAAAAAAAAAAGTCTAGATTAATTTAGTTTTCAGAAGAAAATGTTTCCATGAACAAGTAGTCAAAATTTCTTAAAACAGAGTTATACTGCTTATATAGGTACAAGCAGGGTTTTTTGTTGTTGTTGTGCTTGTTGTTGTTTTATAATTTTACTTTCAAGGAAAATGCAAAGACATATTGTAGCTGTTCACAGTTCTAATGGTTCACAGAAAGAAACAGCTTTAGATTATTTTTTCTCCTAATTATAATGCATCTTATCTTGGAGACATGTTTATGACTAGATTTAAATCTTAACCCACTCTATTAATATTTCAGTTTTGGGCACCAGAGACAGGAAATAATATTATTCATGAAAACCTGGCTAAAAGCATTCTATGAGTCAAAACTTGACTAAATTAATAAAGTCCTTTTTAAAAATCATTCGAGTCATTATATACCAAAATTTTGCAAGGGATTTTGAAAAGAGTTTAATCCAAACTTCTTACCTAATGCACATGTTCTAGTCCAAGACTTGACTCCTTCCTGCCCACTTGCCTTGTTATAGACAAAAACAACATCACTAATAAGAAAGAACAGAAGCTAAACAACAAGTAAAAAAAGTCCTGTTCAATTTTTCTTTGCTTGGGATGTCTTTGCCACGTACTATATTCCTGATGAATTCTGACTTGCCCTTGCCTCTCTCTGGCTTTCTGGGGTAAAGCACTCTTGCTTCTATGAATGCTCTTATTCCGTGTATCACACTGGATTCAAATGATTTGTTTAAACGGTTGTATTCTTTATCAGATGATGTGTGTCTTGACAAGAGTTATATATTTCCTTCTCTGTAGCATCCAGTAGAATTCCTAGTATAGTCATGCAATAAAGATCTGTTGAATTGGATTGACTTTTTTTTTTTTTTTTTTATCCTCACCCGAGGATATTTTTCCATTTTTTGTACAGATAGAGTGGGAGGAAGAGAGAGGAAGGGAGAGAGAGAGAGAGAAACATCGACGTGAAGGGACACATCGAGTGGCTGCCACCCGCACGACCAACCAGGGCCGGGGACAAACTGCAACCGAAGTACGTGCCCTTAGCGGGAACCAAACCCGGGTCTCTCCGGACCGCAGGCCGACGCTCTAACCGCTGAGCCAAACTGGCCAGGGCGAATTGGATTGACTTTTTAATAGGATCTCAAGAACTCTGAGGTTTCACTTTGCTGATTGTGAAATCACTCTTTTCATTACCAGCATAATCCTTATCGCCAGAAGAACTGAACTGGACCAAGAAGATTGTAAAGTATCTCACACATGGTCCCTGCACTTAGGAAAGTTAATGAAGTCTATACAAAGTAGAAGTCAAGCCAGACAAAAGTAAATTCAAAATTAATATTTCAAACGACTACCCATACATATGCATGTAATTAGGAGTATATCAAGATGTGGGATATGTGAAAGGATTAGATATATTGGGATTAGGTCATGGTGTTTTATTAGGATTGGGTCATGTTATTGGCCAATTTCACAAAGATCAGTCCTTCTTTCAACATTAAACTATTAAACAACTATTTCGAAGGTGGAGCCCAAATGACTTCCTGACTGATCGGTTGTGGGTGTAACAGGCAAGAGTCAAGGATGCCTCCAGTGTTTTTGAACTGGGCCACTGAAGGAATGAAGTTGCCATCAACTGAGATGAAGGGGTCTGTGGTGAAGCAGGTTGTGGGAGGTGATCAAGAGTCAGTCCTATGCTCTAGGGGGGCTCTTGGGACCCCTCCGTGAATAAAACAAGCAAAACTTCCAGCCCTGCCCTTACATTCTCATGGAGAGTGGGGGACAAATGTGTGATGTAAGGAAAATGATATAGATGTTAGAAGGGATGAGAGCTAGGAGTAAGGGGATCGGGAGTGCCGGGTGGAGGTGGGGAATATGTGGAGAAGTGATTTTAAGCAGAGAAAATAGTTCAAATGCCCTAAGACAGTGTTTACTAGTTTCTCCTGGGAGCATGGGGAGTAAAGAACAAAGTAATACAGGGAGAGTAGAAGAGATCTGACAGGCAAAGGGGCCAGATCCTGTAGTGGCTCTTCGGCTATTAAAAGGACCTTAACGTATGCTATCCTGGTTTAAACAGGGAGTCTTTGGTAGGTCTCCAGCGGGTGGCATGATCTGACTTATGTATTTAAAGGGTTCCTCTGGCTGCTGAATTGAGAATAGACTCCAGGAAGGTGGAATGGACTCAGGTGGAGGAGGGGAGACGTCTAAAGATGCTGGTGAAGTAATCTAGGCAAGGGATGGTAGTAGGTCACTGGGGGTGGCCAAGAAGAGGTTGGATTCTGGATCTGTTTTGAATGTTGAGCCCACTGGATTTCTCTAGGTTGAATGTGGGGTGTGACAGAAAAGGGAATCAAAGCTGACTTCAATTTTGACCTGAACAACTGGAAGGGTGGGGTTGCCATCAATAAAATAGGGGAGTCTGTGGTTGAGGAGGTTTATCGGGGGAGATCAGAGTTGTTTTGCACATGTCAGCCTTGAGATACTCATTAGACATCCAAGTGATACAAGGACTGTGAGAGAAAAGGGGTCTATCAGCTGAGAGGCTGCAGGGGAAAAGGCATCCTTAGGGGAGAACCAGGTTACAGTTAGAGCAAGAAAAAGAAGGGTACATTCAGAGACAGCTTGTGGGCATAGGGGTTTTACAAAGGGTAGACTCTGAATTTCAGAGGGCAGTGTGGGCTGGGTTCCAAGATTTGGGGGGAGCAGCAGATGGGGTTGGACAGGGGCTAGAGCTTTAGAGGGGTTAGAGCGAGGAAGGCTCCAAGTGACCTGAAAATCTGGGCCTTGTTAGGGTGATTGACAGGCACAAAGATATGAGGCTTAATGAGATTTGTTCTGGGAGATTCAAGGCAGTGGGGATGAGGCTTTGAATGTTAGAGGCTGGGCAAAGGGGGATATCTGGAGCTCCCTTTTGACCCTGTTGGAGGTGAGGAAGTCAGAGCAAGATACTTCCCTTTGACCCCTGTTGATGTGTTGAAGAACCTCTGGGGAGGATTGAAATTGCCCCAGGCAGGTACCCTGTATTGAATCCTTCTTATGCAGGGTGGAAGGCATAGAATATTTGAAACCCTATTATATTTAAAGCACTAAGTTAAGCAATGTAGGGCAAAGAGAAGTCATGTGGGTGCTGCCCTTAAACTAGTTGTGATTAACATATTAAAATTGAAATAATAGTTTCATCATCGTCTAAAACAATGACAATGTAAGTTCATCAGTAACAGAGTCTGTGCCCCCTTGATATTTATTTCTCAGAGGAATTCCTCAAAGAAGATGGCATTTGGTCAGTGACGATCCTCGGGATGGCCAGTGTTTGCAAGAACTTGATTTTTAAAGGCCCCAATTGGCAGAACACTTGAGTTTAAGTTTCACTCAGTGCTTGTTTTTATGTTCATTGTGTATTCACTTTTTATGTTGGCATGATGAGACCTAGCCCGCAAACAAGTGAAAAGTAAAATGAAAATGCACGCAAAGAGGTGTTATAAACAAACAAACAAAAAGTATCATAGAAATAAAAGGTGATATCATCATAGTGAGAAATGTTAAATATTTTTCTGTACATTTAATCTTTGAATACAATGTGAGCTTCCAAATACCCTTTAAAATACTCAGCAGGTCCTGTGCCCATCACCAGTAGCTGGAGGAACCAGCAATGGTATTTTGAAAAGGGCAAGCTCTTCTCGGATATAGAAATATAACAGCAAAAAAGGAAAACAAATCCCTAAATAGAATTGTCATCATTTGCTTTATTTAGCAACATAGACTATAACAAGTAAAATTTGAATGCTTATAGCTACATTAACAGTTGGGCTTGAAGTATTTTCCTTTCAAAGAACAGCTATAAGCATTATAGGATTTTATATATCATGCATTTTAATAAACACTTGAGAGATTTAAAAAATGTTTCTTTTAAAGATTTTGACATTTTGTTGCTCCTGTTCATATATATATATATGTGTGTGTGTATATATGTGTATATATATATATGAACTCATGTGGCTGCTCACAATGAAGGGCAAGCAAGGTCAGAGATTGGGTGAGTGGGATTGGATCCTATACTATTATCCCCAATTAATCCCTGTGTGGGCCAGAAATCAAACTCAATTTTCCTAAAATCAGTCCTGGAATATTCTCTCTTTTATTCCCCCCTCCCAATTTAGAATCTATGATGGTTCGTACACAGAACATCACCCTTGACAGCTGAGACATAAATACTGATGGGTAAAAAACCAAAGCCACAACTAGTTCAAGACCAGCAGACACAGAGTTAGAATTAGCCATTTAGGTGATGAGTCCCCATTTCTCAGTTGATCCACCTAAAATGACCTTCTTTTTTTTTTTTCCTCCACTTTCAGCTCTTTTCTATTGAGAATAGTAACGAGTAGAATTTGGCTAACATTTCTGCTGAGGGTGCTACACAAAGAGCCCTGATTCACAGACTTATCGGGCTGGAACCACTCTTGAGAGATTGTCCACTCTGTCCGCATCTATTCTCTATGGCTGTGGTTCATTAGAAGTATCTTTAAGCCATGTACGATGAATGCAACTGAGTTCTCTTTTTAAATATATTTTCACTGCAAATGAGTTTTATAACTGAAAACATACTTACAGAAACAATCATATGTTAATAAACTTTCCTATGCTTACCTTACATTTCTCATGGTGTAGTTTAGGTTAAATTGGCTGGAGAGAAAGGAAGGGTTCCTGCAAAAACAAGGACAAAGAGAGAGAGAGAAGCAAGTATCCAAGAACCTCGAGTATCTTAAAGGAAAAGAAGCAGCCCAGTTAATGCAAATGCCATGACGTGTTGGTGGCATTACATGTCATGATCGTCACTGAGAAAACAATGGTGTGATCCATGGATCTTCTCATGGGAAGAGCTGTTGGGGAAAACATACGGAACAATTTTGTTTGCAACTACAAGGAAACTCAACTCAAATGGACTTAAATGAAAAAGAAAATTGGTGGACTCCCATAACTAGAAGGCCAAGACATAACACAGATTTTCAGTTGTCTTAATCCATAGAGTCTGGCTCCGTTTCCCTGTGACTCGCTCAGCTCTGTACCTCTCATGGGTCAGCTCCATCCTCAGGCTGGTAGTGAATTGGAGGCAGCAATTCCAAACATATAATTCATGAACAATGCATCAGAAGAGAGCATCACAAAGCTCATTCTGAAGAGTATGGGCCAGCCCCCTGGCCTGCCTCTTCTCTGGGCTTGTAGGTGAGAACTGTCACCTGCCCAATCACTGATAAGAGGAATAAATCTACTCTCCTGCCAGACTTCTGCTTGGAAGGCTTACTAGATTGGTGGCAATCACGTTAGTAGACAATCCCAAATGTCCACCTCCTCTGTTTGTTTCTGCTGGACTTTGCTGAGGGGAGTGTTATGGTTTACACATTCTTTTATTTTTAGCATCTATCATGGTGCCTAGTACATAGTTGCTGTTCAAAAATGCCATTAAGTAAATAAATTAATAAATGTGTACTCTGAAAAGTGGTAAGTCTGATTTATATTTGTCCCGTAGCTAAAAAAAAAAAAAAAGTCTAAATAATCCCTGGTTTCTTGAAATTAAAAAGGAAGTCATTCGTAAGAGCATCTTATCAGGAGGGAACAGAGGAAGACACAATAATATAATCAGAACTCAAATTACATAGGATTTTATAATAGACCAGATGTCAGCCATTTGAATAACATTTAGCAGTAAACAGACATAAGGGCGACATTTTTTAATGAACAATTTGAATCCTGAATCAAATGAGCTTCTGAATTTCACACACCGAAAGCTTCCAGCTTTGTAGTGTGCATTAGTGAATTTAGAATTATTTTGCTGGAAGATGGGGGGCTGGAATCAGAGTTTGGCAATTTGCAGGTATTTCTAACAGATTTTGTGATTAGTGGGATTTAGAACTACAGTGCTAAAAGAAGCTCAACAGAGAGCAACTAGCACCGTTTTTAGGAAGGACTTCCTGTTGACACGTCTTCTACTTTCCTTGCGATTTACCCAGAACAACATACATGTTCCACGTTACAGGCATTGGATTACTGTGAGAGAGAGGAAGCAGAATATTCAGCAACATTTGGGCACCCTCATGTGCTCATCCCACCCCTGTGGTTTTTAGGGTTGTAGCCTATTTCATTGCATCAGTGATACTTTGAAGTTTCATGCCAAAGTCTGTAAAGCAAAGAGCTCAACAGGTGGGTGATTTGGGAGGAGCCCTCAGTATTTCATGGCAACAAATTCAGCACTTCCTCATTATGGGTGCCTCCTCATCCTGAATCAAAAGAAAACAAACAAGCCGGGCTTCCACCTCAGTGACTGTACACCTGCAAGACTGCTGTTTACAGGGCTGAGTGGTAATTGTGCTGGGCCCTGATGGTCTAAACCAGAGGTTGCACATGTGTTAGGCTGGCACAATGCATGTGGTTTTTCTTTCTTTTTATAATATTTGAATTTGAATGACTTTAGGTGAGGAGTGCTCTTTTCTTGACCCTGAATTTTACTGCATCTATCTTATTTACTCACACATTTATGTTACCTGCCCAGCCCCTGTAGGCATTGACTTTGCCAGCCCAGACACTGAGTCTGAGCTTATTTGGGCCAAGTAGGGAAAATACAGAGAAAAACAGATGCTTCTTTATCATCCTAGGATACATGTAACCATTAGCATTTTTTTTTTTTTTGTATGTACCCCTAGCGGGAACCGAACCTGGGACTCTCTGGTCCTCAGGCCGATGCTCCAACTGCTGAGCCAAACTGGCCAGGGCACCATTAGCATTTTTAATCATTGCCTCCAGAACTATGTTGAAATCAGTATTGGAAGGTGTTGGAAGAAGTCACTGCGAGAATGTGACCACTGTTTGACCCATGTGCTGGACCTGGGCCATCAGAGGCTCCACACCCCTTCCCCTGCCCTTGGAATGTACGTTCTGCCCACCGTTCCCACAGTGGGAGCCACTTCAAGGACACAGCCTCTCGGGACAGTAAGGTGTTGAGATCATCCGGTCAGTATACGTGACTGAATCCACGTAAGGCCTCCATATAAACTTTTAGGATTCTGGTGACAAATGTGGAAAGCTACTTGCCTTGTGGTCACCCAGGATAGCCTTGCATGGAAGTTCTCTTGCTTATTAAACCTGCCACCTACCAATCTGGGGTGGTCTGCCTCTTTCTTGAGTCTCTTCTGGCCCTCTGTGTACAGGGGTCAGCTCTGGATTTTACTCAGGAAGCTCCCTAGATTTCTAATCAATAGAAGGACCCCTCAGAAGGTGGTTAACTTTACATTGACCTAGATAGACCTGTGGTTTTTGGATTGACTTGGAACTCAAAGGGCTTTGCTGGAACTACCCTAAGAGTAGGGTTCATTTCAATAGTTTGTATTAGAATGTCTGATTTTGGAGAGAATTGTATTTTCTGCATGTGCACAAAGTTTCATGGCACTAAATAAAAAACACCTTCCTGCCCCATCCCAGTCATGATTCTCTAGCATTACAAGTTATTTCATTTATTATTATTATTTTTTTATTTCTTAGGTAGGTTGCTCTGGCAATTTGTCTCTTTCTATCCTTAAATACATTTCTTTTCTTTTTACTATTTTAAATTCATGCATGCACTCAGCCAGTTCTTTTGGGGCAGCCACAGTGTACTGGGCCCTTGCTGAACCGGGATGTACCAAGCCCTGCCTAACTGGTGGAAGCTAACTGTGGGTGAGAACCTCTGGAAAATGAGAACCATTGTTGCAAGTCAGCTATTTAGAGGACACTTTGTTCAGGTCATTAATGAGAATGGAAAATTTAAAGAGATATAGTGCAAATCCTCATGAGGCATAGGAAGTTTTAGTTATTCTAATTAAGGGACAGTGCTCTGCTATATGCCAGTCATTTCTTTGGGACTCAGAGTGACTTAAGTATACACTTCAAAAAAGCCATTTATCTTGAAATTATTACAGATTCACAGGAAGGTGCAAAGACAGTATAGAGAATTCCTTTGTCCATGTCACTCAGTTTCCCCATTGGTTACATCTTACATAACTAGAGAATATGAAAACCAGAAAACTGACACTGGTACTGTGTGTGTGTGTGTGTGTGTGTGTGTGTGTGTGTGTGAGTGTGTGTACTTCTATGTCATTTTATTATACCTGTAGATTTGTGTAACCACGACAGCAATCCAGACACAAAGCTATTCTAACACCACAAAAATTTCCCTCTTGCTTCTCACCCCTCCCTCCGCATAACTAAACCCTGGCAACCACTAATCTGTGTTTCATTTCTGTAATTTTACCATTTTGAGATAATTACATAAGTGGAACTATATGGTACATGACCTTTTGAGATTGGCTTTTTGCACTCAGCCTAATGTCCTTAAAACCCATCCAAGTTGTATCAACAGTTCATTCCTTTGTGTTGCTGCATGGTATTCCATGGCATGGATATACCACGGTTGGCTGGCTATTTTGATTAAAGTTGCTATAAACATCGTGTAGAGGTTTGTGTGCACATGTATTTTTGTTTCTTTGGAATAAATTCAATTTCTAGGTCATATGGTAAGCATATGTTTAGCTTTGTGTGTGTGTGTGTGTGTGTGTTAGAAACTACACAACTGTCTTTCAGAGTGCCCATGTCATTTTATACACCAACGTGCTCTTTTTTATTGAAAAAAAAAATAGAGTATTCATTCCTTCAGAAACTGTTTCATGATGAAGGTTCTTCAAGTGGGAAAAACCAATTTGTTCATGGTTTTGTGATCATTCTCTCTGACCACAGTGTGTTTCATTTGCAATGTGAGGCTTCCTAATTGGTGGGGAAACCTAGGGTCCTAGTACATGACTTACCAGAGACCAGCAGACACAGAAGCTATGTTGAAAGGTTGTGAGCAGGAGTGGACACATCAGGCCTTCAATTATGGACCTCACTCTATCAATGTGGACGCGACTTGTTCTGGCCTTCCAGATAATTCAGAGACACTTTGCCGTCAGTGGGTTCTCTTCTTCCAAGAGACCGAAACAATTTTTGAACATTATCTTTTTGGATTGGCCACATTCCTAGGATTTAGGAGGCATGTTCTTTTCAGTTAAGTTTTTGAAGGAGATAATGCAAGGGCATAAGGTCACACCAGTAAATCTCAAAGGTAGTAGTTAAAGTCACAGAGTGATGGGAGGGGAAAAAACATCTTTGGCTTCAGGATCTTATGCTGTCACTTTTCTGTAAAAATGGGACACTGATGTCTCCCTCCAGGATCTATGAAAGGAGTAAGTGCAAGTCTGTGTGCAAATCTGTGGGCATAGAATGTCAACAAACACAGTTTTGCTGGGGACTCACTGTATTTGAGGCCCCGTGCTCACTCCTTGCTGGTACTTGAAAGACACAACTACATTCCTTCCCCTTTTCTAATTTCTATTTGTCTTTTCACTTTCTTTTCTTTCTTTATCTTCCCCAAGCTAGAAACATGATGGTGAGATTATAACTTTGTTCCTTCATTCAACAAACATTTACTGAGCAGCTACTCTGTGCCAGGCATAGTTCTAGGTTCTGAAGACCCAGCTCTGGAAAAGACAGACAATGTCTAGGTTCTCATGGAGATTATATTCTAGTGGAGGGAGACTGATATGAAACAGGTAAGCAAATGCATCGACTAGACAATTTCAGACAGTGATAAAGTGTTAGGTTAAAAAAAAAACACCCAAGGCAGCATCAGGAGACACAGACAGCTGGGACGGGATAGACGAGAATGAATGAAGGCTATTTTAGAAACGGTGGTCAAGGGAGCAATCTCTAGAAATGGGACGTTAGAAAATAAGCTAGAAGGAAGTGAGGAAATGGCAATAGAAACATGTAGAAAAAGAGAGTGACGGGCAGAGTGTTTGCAAGTGAAGTGACGTTGATGTGTCCGAGGAGCAAAGGAGGTGGGGACACTAGTGTTTAGCAAACGTGAGAGAGTGGAGATGAAGCTGGAGAGGGTGGGCCTCCTAGGACATGGCAAGAGTTTGGGACTTAATTGTAAATGTGATGAGCGGGTTTTGAATGTTGGAATGACATGATCTGGTTCATGTTTTAAAAGGAGTGATTTGTTCTGCTGGAGTGGGTGGTGATGGTAGTAAGGGAACACGCAAAAGGATGAGATTAAGAGTCACTGCAAGAATCCTGGTGAGAGATGACCATGTCTGGGCCAATGGTGGTAGCAGTTAGATGGAGAAAAGAAGATGCATTTGAGATAAGTTTTGGAGAAGAGGTGATGGGACCTACATAGACAGAACACGGGAAGCGAAAGAAAATGAGTGATCAAGAATGACTCCTAGGCTTTTGGTTGAGCATTTGTTTGTTGGGAAATCCAGGACTCTCCATTGCTCCACTGTGTTTTTTAAACAAGACCAATTTCGTGCATTATAGAAGGTGACCTCTTTGAGGTCTGTATGTGTGTATTCAGTGAGAACCAAGACTGGGCTGGAGGTAGATTTGGTAGAACCAGAGAGGAGATGTTAGTCACTGTTGCCTCCCTTAGACTTTGGCGGCGGTGGACTGCTTTGTAACTTTTCTTTGGTGGTGGATTACTTTGTAGCTTTTGCTTCTATTGCCTTCTGGCTGCCCCAGTTTCCACCCCTACTCCCTGGTTCTGACTTCTGTTGCTTCATCTGCATCTCAGCAGAACAGGAACCTCTGCACAGGGCGCAGATAATTCAGCAGACTTGGCATGGGCCCTGGAAGATGAGTCCTGCCCTGCAGGTGCGGTGACCTCCTGGCTCGGGGAATTTGGAAGGCTCTCCTGCTGCCTGTGCTGATCCACCACAGGGTTTGGGGACTCTCTCAGGGCAGAGCAGACCTCCACTCACTCTGCCTTCGGTTAGGGTCTGAGGGGAAGGGGGGCTGCTGCCATGGGTACGTTTAGTATGAAACTCCTGCACGGCTGCTTGGAGTTGACTCTGGGGAACTGGTGTAGACTGTTGACAGTTTCTCCTCTGTAGCACTTTGAGAAGTACATTCCGGGGCTTCCTTAACTTCTCTGAGCAACATTTCTCTCCTCTGTAAAGATGAGGATAGTAATAATGGTGGCTTCTCAGAGTTATTGTAAGAGCGGACTTCATTTGAGAGGCAGTGCAGACCCACGTCAAGCAGGCAAACTTGGCCTGGAGTCGAGTCAGACCCCCCAGGTTCTTTCGCCTCTAGATTCTGACATTGGAACAAGTGTTTTAGCCTCCGTGTGCCTCAGTTTTCTTATCTCCAATAAGAGGACAATAATGGTATCTACTTCAAATGGTTATTGTGAGAATCAGATGAAATATTTTGTATAACATACCTCAGACTGTGACAGGCATTCGATTATTATGTTGTGCATTTTACCACAACAAACAGATAAGTTCAGTAACTCCCCAAGGTTGCACAGTGTGCCCATGACAAAGCTAAGAGGTAGGCCAGTCTGACTCAAAGCCCATAGTCTCTCTTGAAAAAAAACAACAGTGCTTGATAAGAGGCATATGAGCCCTGGCCGGTTTGGCTCAGCAGTTAGAGTGTCAGCCTGCGGTCCAGAGAGACCCGGGTTCGGTTCCCACTAAGGGAGGTTACCTCGGTTGCAGTTTGTCCCAGGCCCTGGTTGGGTCGTGTGGGTGGCCACCACTCAATGTGTCCCTTTCACGTTGATGTCTCTCTCTCTCTTTCCCTCCTTCCTACTCTATCTGAACAAAATATCGAAAAAATGTCCTCGGGTGAGGATAAAAAGAAAAAAAAAAGGCATATAATGACTGTGTACCAGGAAAAATGGAGTTTGTTAAAAGTGCACTAACAGCCTTAAAATATTGGTTATTGTTTTAATTTTTACCTCCTCCACTAGCCTTGCTGATTCTGTTTTCCAGAAATAATTACAGTTTTGTCCTGTGAGTCTCCGAGATTCAAATGAGAGGATGGCACACTTGGCTGCGTCCGGGCCACATGCTCTGATCTGTCTAAACAGGTTGTTAGGATGGAGCCATAGCCGAGGGATCCAGCTAAATGCCTCTTTCAATACAGGTTGTGTCACATGCGAGTTTTTCAAGAGAAGCTGAAAATCTGACATTTTTAGACATGCTTTCTGGGTTTATAAATACTGGCAGTCAACTCAGAATTTAAAAACACCTTGCTGGCTAAAGAAATGTATGTTTGTTTACGAGGTCAGCTGCAAATGGGATCCAACAGGGTAAGTTAAATGAGAGGATGTTTGAGGCACTGGAACCGCCGGGGCGGAGAAGCCCAGGTGGGTGATGCCCCAGAAGTTCCTCTGGGGTAAGGGACAGGTTGGACTTGTGATGACAGAGGATGCTGAAATGATGAACCATGTGACCTGGCCATACTTCAGAACCTGATGTAGGGCTGGCCCCGGTGACAGATATCTGTGCGTTGAATGTGCAGCTTGTTGTTACGTCCTCGGCAGTCAGGTTACACAGAGGAAGTATTGTTCGATTCCCTCTGCTTCCTGGGCCCGCGCTGCGCGTGTCGCTGGGCATTCTCCACAGCCAGGC
Source organism: Molossus molossus (assembly GCF_014108415.1). NCBI lineage: Eukaryota > Metazoa > Chordata > Mammalia > Chiroptera > Molossidae > Molossus > Molossus molossus. The sequence continues at coordinate 95,967,440 of NW_023425346.1, forward strand.
AACTGCTTGTCTCTGCCTTGGGGCTCCCTTGGCCTCACCTGATGGAGGGAGCACACACAGCCAGGCTGCTGGCGTCAGGTCACGGAAGCCAGGACACCAACCTGAACTATCCAGCAGGTGCATGGGCGTTGCTGGAGCTGAGTTTCACTTTCAATGATCTGGACTGTCACACGGCTGTTTGGTTCGAGTTTTCAGAACTCAACAATGCTAAATTAAAGCTTTGTATTTGTAGAATACTCTTTCATCCACTGGCAGAGAAAAGCAAAGTATAAAAATCGGGGGGAAAAATAAAACCTTAATAATCACTACAAATATTCCAAATGAGAACCAAACATCTAATGTTTAACAGTTATATAGGACATCACTTATTTGTGGAATATAATGAACATAACAGTCTGAGGAATAGGGTAGACCCAGAGACGTGAAAGTAGGGTACAGACTGACAACCCTCAGAAGAGTGGTTGGTGGGGGGAGGGAAGAGATAAACCACAGAACTTCTATGTATGTACGCATAACCGATGGACATGGATAACAGAACCGGGTATGGGGTGGGGGGATGGGGAGGAGGGTGTCAATGGGGAAAAATAGGAGAAATATCTGTAACAAAAATAAATGAATAAATAGAAAAAAATAAAAGTTATGTAGGACAATACTAGGTGATCAGGGGTTCTCAGGAGCAATACTGTTTCCCCCTCCCCCTCACCTCCCCCCGCCCCAGGGGACACAGAGCAATGTTTGGACACAGTTTTGGTTGTTGCAGCTGAGGGAGGGCTTTGTTTTTTTCCCCTAGTGGGTAGAGGCCAGGGGTCCTTTAAACATGCCACCCTGCACAGGACGGTCCCCCACAACAAAGTTATTGGGTTCAACATGCCAACATGACAAAGCTGAGAAACCCACAATAGAGTAAAAGAAAAAAGTTCATATGAGTGTGAGAAGGCAACTTTAGAAATGAAATTAGGGGCATAAGGTAAAGGCTGCCACGCACTGGGTTAGAGGTGTGTACACATGTGATATAGCAAATTGTCCTCTTCATGAACTCGTAGCTGGATTAATTAAACCAATTATACACATGATATATAAAGCAACCTGTCTCGCTTTATGACAAGAACCTGTTTTTGCTATAAAGGAGCTCAGGTTGCACATGGAAGTCCCCCAAAGGGGAAGGTGCTGGCATGCAGAGCAGTCATCATATAAACAGGCAGAACCTGAAAAGCAAAACCTAGGGTCTTTGATCCTCCCAGTGTAGCCACCAATTGTGTCATCGCCATCAAATGCTTCCAGTGGGGGTAGCGTTTATCTCCGACATCTTGCTTTACTGACAGATGCTTTCAATGGAAAGGAAATTCAGACAAGTAAACAGACGCTGCTGAAGGGATGTGCTGTGGACCCATCCCCGTGTCAAGTTCAACATTTCCCAGGGGTACCCCGAATGGCGGACACAGGTCTGATTTCCAAAGGAGAGGCTGCAGGGCAGCACAGAGTGGCTGGGAGGGTGGGACACGGAGATGAATTACTGAGTTTTGTGAAATGTCTGTTAGAAAGGAAGCAAGATTAGTATAATTGAGCTTTCTTTTTCTCTGAGAATGGTTCTGGTTTCTGTGAAGTAGTCTTAAAGAAATACTTTATTTCAATTTCCCTGCAAAGGGGAGGGGGTGAGGTCTGGCATTTGAAATATGCATATGATCTGTTAGATAAGGTAGACTTTTTTCCTTGCCCAGAAACAACCTCATTAGGCAGCCACAGAGGTCGTATCACCCACGTGAACCAAACCGAAACCAAAACCCAAATGAGCGTATTAACATGGGGTCCTTAAAAAGTCTTATTTGTCAAGCTTAAATGATGTACACATCCTTTTTTTTTTTTTCCCCCACATTGGTAATCCTCTCTCATAGTTCCCATTATTAAAGCTCTCTCTCCTTTGACCTTGACCAACATGAAAAGAGTTTGTGTTTACTGAGTACTTACCAGATGCTGTAAGCACTTTGCATACAGCTAATTATTTAAACCTCACTTGTGAAGTACGTATTATTATCCAGTTTCCAAATGAGAAAACTGAGGCCCAGGGACATTAAATAATTTGTTAAAAGTAATTCAGCTAGCCCGGCTGGTGTGTTTCTGTGGTTGAGCATCGACCCATGCACCGAGATGTCGTTGGTTCAATTCCTGGTCAGGGCACAAGCCCAGGTTGTGGGCCAAATCCCCAGTGTGGGGCATGCAGGAGGCGGCCAATCAGTGTTCTCTCTTATCAATGTTTCTGTTTCTCTCTCTTCCCTTCCTCTCTCTCTAAAATCAATAAAGTTAAACAAAATTTTAAAAAATCAATAAAGAAAAAGAAAAGTAATTCAGCCAGTCAGTAAGGAGCTGAGACTCCAGCGTAGGCTGCCTAGCTCCAATGTCTCTGACTTAAACACTATCCAGTGTGGTCAGAAAGCAGGGTTTAGAATTTTTCAAAGCAACATGAGTCAGGTTTGCCAGAGAGAGTGTTGAGAAAGTTAATTGCTTGTTTTCCTGAGATTTCTTTAAGTTCTCCTTACTTTGTTTGCAAGAAAAGAATATGGCTACCATCAATAAATTAACGAACAGTAAGTGCTGGCGAGGGTGTGGAGAAAAGGGAGCCCTTGTGCACCGTTGGTGGGAATGCAGACTGGTGCAACGCTGTGGAAAACAGTATGGAGTTTCCTCAACAAATTAAAAACGGAATTACTATTTGACCCAGAGATCGCACTTCTGGGAATATATCTGAAGAAACACCAAACACTGATTCAAAATAATATATACACCCCTATGCTCATTGCAGCATTATTTACAATAGTCAAGATGTGGAAGCAGCCCAAGGGCCCATCAGTAGATGAGTGGATAAAAAAGCTGTGGCACATTTACACAATGGAATACTGCTTGGCCATAAAAAAGAAGGAAATCTTACTTTTTGAGACGGCATGGATGGACCTGGAGATTATTATGCTAAGCGAAATAAGCAAGAGAAAGACAAATACCATATGATCTCACTTATATGTGGAATCCAATGAGCAAAATAAACTGACAAACAAAATAGAACCAGAGGCATGGAAACATGGAACAGACTGACAGTTGTCAGAGAGGACTGGGGAGGTAGCAACTGCATGAAAGAAGGGAAGAGATTAACCAAAGAACATATATGCACGACCCATAGACATAGACAACAGTGAGGTGATGGCCAGAGGGAAGGGGGCGGGGGCTGGGTGGAGGTGGGCTGAGGGGGAAAAATGGGGATATGTGTAATAGTGTCATCAATAAAAATAAAATTTAAAGACTACGAGACATTTAAGGGGAGTCTTCCCAGGTAGAAGTAGACAAGAAAATAGACTGTACTGGACAGTGTCTTGAATTGTATTTAAACTTACCAGCTGAGTGATGTTGGGCAAGTTACTTCCCGCCTCTGAGACTTGGATTGCTCATTCGTAAAGTGGATAATAAGACAATCTTGTGTTGTAAGGATTAAATAATGTAATTCAGGAAAAGCACAAATGCAGTGACTGGCACACAGAAGGTGCTCAATAAATACCAGTTCTTGTTCTTGCAGAGAACCTAGTGGTGGGATTATAGAGTGGGGGTAGATTAACAAACAAATCTCAAGTAACCACAGAATTTATATGCATGTACGCATAACCGATGAACATGGACAACAAAGCTGGGGATGGGTTGGGGGTGGGTGGGAAGGAGGGTGTCAATGGGGAAAAAAGGAGAAACATCTGTAACAAAAATAAATTAATAAAAAAATCTCAGGTAAATATATATTTCTTAAAAATTTTATTTTTCTTTATTGATTTTAGAGAGAGAGGAAGAGAGAGGGAGAGACAGATAGAAACATCGATGAGAGAGAACCTTGATGGGTTGCCTCCTGCATGCCCCCACTGGGGACTGAGCCCACAGCCTGGGCATGTGCCCTGACCGGGAATCAAACTGATGGCTTCTTGGTGCATGTGTCAACGCTCAACCACTGAGCCACACCAGTTGGGCTCAGATAAATATTTTAAAACTGTGAGATGAAATTCTGGCTCTGCCACTGAGAAGTAAGGTGATCCTTGGATAATCATTGACTTTTGGAAACTTTAATTTATCAAAGACAGGTATGATGTATTGTGTGAGTCCACAGTATATGACTGTCTTTGTCATTTACGAGGTGGCACTTTTTTGATCTTAGAGATAATACCAGGCAGAACAAACAAACAAAGCCCAGGAAGAGGAAGCTAGAGATGGGACACCTAATGTGTCAATATTTTGATATGTAGCAAACAGCTGTTACTATTTTGATGACAAGAAAACATCACACAAGGAAGGCGGTAGCATTTATATAGCTGGAGGGGGCTTTTCGAGGTCACTGGACTTTATCTCAATACCAAGCTAGTTCAAGGTGATTCAACATTTCATGGATGTGAGAATGAAACAAAAAAAGTACGAAAAACACAAAGACTGGGTGATGGGTGTGTGGCAGGTAACTTGAAAGCGGTGAAACATTTTCCCAGGTCTGTCGTCTGTCGTAGTCTTCACAAGAGATGACTGCTTTCCACTTCTGGGATTTGGTTCATTTCTCAGCTCTTTGCCGTGGAATCGGATCCTAGGAAGGATCGCCCTCTAGAGGTCAAACTAAAGAGAGACTAACTGAAGATAGATTCACATCCGGGAGGATTTGGGAGCTGGAAAAAACTCCTAATTTGAGAGGAGATGACTGTAGGCTCTGCAGAAAGGGAGGGACTTGACCATGTTAGGTGAATTAGTATAACCCAGAGGTAATTAGTTAATCCAGCTTTCTACCCCTCCGAGGCTTCCCCATTACACTAATTAAATAAAGCGACAACTCTTTAATGACAAATCCCTTTCATAAGCAGGAAGTTTAAGCACACTAAACAGAAGACGCAACAGTTAATCAGCAACTGATGGCCCTTTTCTATTTATTTACTTTCATCACTGACACAAAGACTGATTGCTTTAACGTTGTATGCAAAATTTGGTTCATTTGTCAAGTCTGGACAGAATGAATGGAAATGCCAGGTCCACTAGATTTTCCTTGTGCTCCTCTTATACTGACTGTTTCCGAATGTCCCGAAGTGAACTGATGGAGCGCACGCATGTAGGGGTGCGTGAGGGAGCCGTGGTCACAGCTGTGGGTGCAAAGGTGGAGCATAGGGAAATCCTTTAGAAAATATACTTACACCGGCATCTAACAAGACATTTATGAATGCTTGAACATAGTTAAAACTGTCATCCACATTTAAGAGAATTGTTTTAAATTTAATTTTTATTTTTCAATTTTAGTTTACTTTCAATGTTGTTTTGTATTTGTTTCCGGTGTACAGCATAGTGGTTAGATCATCATATACTTTACAAAGTGTTCCCCCTGATATCTCCGGTACCCAACTGACGCCATACATAGCTATGACAGTATTGTTGACTGTATTTCCTATTCTGTACTTTACTTCCTCGTGACTATTAAAAATTTGGACTTCTTAAGCCTTTCACCTTTCTACCCAGCCCCCCCCCCCCAAACCCCTCCCCTCTGGCAACCATAAGTCAGCTCTCTGTGTCTATGAGTCTGTTTCAATTTTGTTTGTTTTGTTCTTAGAATCCACATCTAGGTGAAATCATATCGTATTGGTCGTTCTCTGGCTGAATTATTTGACTGGGCATATTACCCTCTGGGTTCATCCACATTTGCTTTCACAAACGGTGAGATTTCATTCCTCTTTTTATGGCCAAGTAGGGTTCCGTTGTGTATATACACGTACCACAGTTTTTTTAGCCACTTGTCTATTGACTGGAATGCAAATTTGAAGAATATTTTTATTAAAATTTTCCTCATAATGAAACTGGCACTTACTGTCTACTTTGACCACTAAAGAGCCAATGCATTGGTTTAAATATTCATAACTTTTCAGCCTAGAAAGTTCTTTCCAGAGTTGTAGAATTTGTTGAAGTCGTGTAATTTTTTTTTATATCGGTAAATCCTTTATAAATTGGTAATAATAAGTAATGGAGCTTGGTAATCAGTGACACTTAGTTCTATGCTGTTTGCCATCACTGTACATTTAGAGAATTGCACTAAAAAAAAAAAAAAAAACATTATCTTTCTTCTAAGACGTTATATTTTGGGGTGATTTTTCAGTTCCTCGCGGAAGGTGAGCGGAAAGCTGCTTGGATCTTAACCGAAAGCTCTGTCAAGACCATAAATTCTAGGAGTGAGTCGCAAAATCAGTAACAAGAGTCATGGCATCAGTGAAGTACAAGTCTGAGACCCCTTTAAGGGTAGGATGTAAAATAGGTTTGAAAGGCGCAGCACGGGCACCTCAGGATGCAGAAGCAGGTGACCAAAAGGAAGTGGAGGTCTTCTTTGGCCAAGCACAGAAATGTTGCACCTCTGACTTAAATTTAACAAGTTGCATGGAGAAGTACTTCTAGCCTCACAGATCTGACCTGTGTATAGTTTTAGGGAAGCAAAATATCATTCTAACTTAAATAGCATGTTAGCAAGTCCGTTTTCTCCTTTATACTCCTTTTAAAGCCATGTAAACAAAGGAAAGCGTCGCTCACAAAACGGCCTGGAAGCGCCTCTGTCGATCTGAAGGAACGTTGGACGGAATTATCCTCAGCCTGACATTTGTATTCATTCATCTTTGGTGCTGAAATCCCTTAGCCTTTGTTGAGCATTTGAAATTATAAAGAGTACAATGGGTTGTGTTTTGAAGTGGTTACTTTTAGGAAAGAGAAAAGGGTAATAGTTATACATTTTGTTTATTTAGTAGTTGTGAAAGGACTGGGACACATTTTGTGATCAATTTAGCCTAATATACACCCACATAGATGCACACACACAGTACTCTCCATACAACACATTGGCCATCATTTTTCTCTAAGACCAGCCCATCTAATCTAGGTAGGATATGTGATATTGGTTCAAGATAAAAATGCATAATGTCAGGAATGTGCGTCCCCCAAACTTTTAAAATACCTTTTATTTTATAGGCTCTGCTCTTGATCAATAACAATTAAGTACATTTTTTATGAATAAAAGAATACATTATCATAATGGATAAAGCATCTGCATCAATCCAGAATGGTTTATGTTGCAAAGATCTTTATCTCGCAAGGGCTGACGGGTCTGCGTTTGAATCCCCGCTTCTGGCATTGAACCCGGTGACATTGGACTCTGACCAGCAACCATGGGTATACATACATATGGCTATGTAATTATTTTATTTCAGGCAAAGGAGGTTAATGAGAAAAAAATTCTAAATTTTTTTCTGAATGCTTAAGAGTCTGTTGTGCTTGCTCATGGTGGTGGGTGGGGAAGGGATTAAGAAAGAACAGTTCCTCAGAACTGAAGGAATCGAGAAGTCTGCAAAACTTGACTGTTGCATGGAAGTGAAGAGAGCTGGCACGAATGTTTCCTAGAGTATCAACTTTTATATTAAAACCTATTTTTGGTTTTAATAAGGAAGGAATGCCCACCGATCGGCCTGAAGCTGAAGTGGTGTGCGGGCAGATCGCTTCCCGGTGGTTCTACAATATTGACATCAAGTATTGTGTGCATGCGAGAGAGGAAGTAAGAGAAAAAATGTATTTTGTATTTGGGGGAAATCATGTTTTTGCTCTCTCTCTCTTTTTTTCCCCCAGAAGACAGTCCCCTTAAAAATCCTCTATAAGTTTTAGAATTTATGGTCAGTTAATTCTGAGTTGTTTTCTTCTTCTTCTTCTTCTTTTTTTTTTTTAATCCTCACCTGAGGGCATTTTTGCATTCATCTTCAGATAGAGTGGGAGGGAGAGAAGGAAGAAGAGAGAGAGAAACATTGATGTGAGAGAGACACATCGAGTGGTTGCCACCCACATTACCTTAACCAGGGCTGGGGACAAACTGCAACTGAGGTACATGCCCTAAGTGGGAACCGAACCTGGAACTCTCTGGTCTGCGGGCAGACAATGTTTTCAAATAAAAATTTCATCTGTTGGTAACGTGAGGCTCAGACCTTAACTTCAGTATTCCGTGAGTGCCAGTGCTTACCATGTGGCAAAGGAATAATGAGTGGTACCTAGACGCTAATGTGATACCCCCTCCCCCCTGCAAACGTCTTCTCTTTCTCCACTTCCAGGAATTAGAGATGAGTTGTGCCCACCTGCCTCCTCTCATTCAAGCAGGATTTATCTAGAGAAAAGCTTTTCAAAAGGAGACATACCAGTTTGGTCCAGCCAATGTGGCTCAGTGGTTGAGCATCGACCCATGCACCAAGAGGTCACCGGTTCGATTCCCGGTCAGGACACATGCTCAGGTTGTGGGCCCGATCCCCAATGGGAGGCATGCAGGAGGCGGCCAATCAATGTTCTCTCTCATTGATGTTTCTGTCTCTCTCTCCCTCTCACGTCCTCTCTCTGTAAAATCAATAAAGGAAAAAAAAAAAAAAAGAAGAAGACATACGAGTTTGTCTTTTCCCTCTTCTTATTCCAGCCCTCATGGCATGCCCCAGTCTGTCGGTGCTGGAGTACAGTGATAAAAGCTAGCTTCTAACTACAGTGGAAGCTTGTCACTGACATGGTCAGAGATACTCCCAAAAGTCTGTGAGTATTTTTTTTCATCAGCTCCCCGTATTTTCAGAGGTTTATAACTTGGTGGTAAAAGGATTTATAAATTCTGTAACATAAATTGATAGAAGGTGGAAAATCTCCTAGGCATTATTTTAGTGGCTGAAAATATTCTGAAAAGTTTTTGCTAAACAAAGATATAGCCAATCTATTAAATGTGATGCCTTGAGAGAGTTTAGAAAGAAGTGAGATAAATAATTCAGTTACCTAAAATTCATTGAATGTGGATGATTGTAAGTACTGATAAATAGATGTTTATGGATAATAGGTACAAACAGATATAATGTGGCAGGTATATAACCTTAGTACTTATTCACTGTTTCTAGAAGAGTGTGTATATGCATAAATACACATATACACATATTTATGTAGTCTACCTTCAGACCATTCTCAAGCATGACTATATATCTAAAATATGTTCCTATTTTGTGATACATGATGACTGCACAATGTATTTTGATCTAAAATATGTGCTTTTTTCACATCTACAATGGAAGGTGGAGGTAGAATGGAACATAAAAATGTTTTTTGTTCATAATTTAGGTGTAAATCTTCTAAGACCGCCAGAACATTTTGTGAATTGAAAGACTTCAAATAGCTTTTCTAAGTTCCTGACTTAAATAACCAGAGGGACTAGGAATAAAAGAATCTGGCTGTTTTGCCATAATAATTCTATTGAATTCCTGAAGCCCAGCTGAAAGTGGTAATTTTAGTTTGGAATGTACACTTTTTAGTATTGATAAACTGCAGAACATTAAGAACAATGGTTGAAAAGCCTGTGTAATATTCTCTCTCCACATTATTTCAAGTGTACATTTATAAAAACCTGCCCAAAGTCACTGGTAGTGGAAATGTGGGGTGGATGCAGTAGATAATATTAGGACTTTGCCCAGACGTGTTTATATTCCTTTTTACTAATTTTGAATTTTCTCCTCTGTCATTGTGCTTCCCCCCCATCAGTTATGGCTTTTCTGAGGTCTTCCCATAGGCTACTGGACACCTTTGTCTGTGCACAGAATTTATATTCTCTGGGGGCTGTGCCAGTGACTGACAGGTGCAGGAGCGTGCAAGCCCCAACTCCTTGTCTGGAATGGGAACCACTTGGAGGCGTGGCTGACAGACAGGGAGAGCTCTCCAGCAGGGTCAGGCTGATTTCGCCCTCTGGGGACTCTGCCTGGCATTGCACCTGGCTGGGCTTCCAGTTTTCTCTTACCAGTCTGCCGGTGTCCTGAATCACTCCCTTCCGTGAGTCTGTATTTCAACATCAGTTTCTGGAGCTCCAGGTCTGAGCCTGTGAAGGAACAAAAAGGAGACGAGCTTATTTACAAAGTTACATGGTTTCTCTGAGAGTGTTTACTTTTGACTTGAATTAAATCATCATGGGACCCCAGGAGTGGAGATCGTTTCAAGTGGAAATCACAATTCGGTGGCTCTGCTCCCTATCTCGGGATGTCCTTGTTAATACCAGGAATTTTACTCCTCACTGCTAAGCTGTTCAGTGGAGTCCCTGGATGATTAGTGTGAAATGACAGAATGTTATTTATACTGGCCGAAAAGAGGATATATTTGTCCACATATCTGAAAAGTCAAGCAGTAGAGTTTCAGGTACAGTGAAATCCAGGTGCCAAACGTCATTAATATGATTCCTCTCATTTTCTGGTTCTGTTTTCTTCATGTTGGCTTATTCTTGGACAGATTTTCCCTGCTGGTGACAAAGATGGCATCAGGCTATCTTAGCACCTTCTGGACAAAAAGCTTATATTTTTCTATTCTTCTAATAAAGGGACTGGAGTCAATTCTTCTTGAAACATATTGTGTCATGGATCCATCCCTAAATCAATAATTGTGGCCTGGAAATGGAATGCTCCCATTGGCTGCTCTGAATCACATGGGGGTTGGTGTGAGCTGGGGTCAGCTCATCTAATCTTGTGGCCTAGCGGCTGGAAAAGTAATAGCTCCCTGAAGGAAGACCAAGTGCTGACCTACAGAGCGGGGCTGGATGTTGGCCAGGCCAAAACAATAGGTGTCTCCTAAATGATTGCAAAATCTAATGGGCTTTAGGGTCTGTTTTTTAAAAGAGGGGACAATAAAATGTGTTTTAACTTACTTCATAGCATCAAATTCAATCCCTTGAATGAAGTTTAAGGGATTTTACAAAGGCAAGGTAACGTTATAAGTTATCTTTCTCTGGTCTATGATGAAGGGATTATGTAAGGAGATATTACTAAAGTGTAAGACATAACCAATTTTCTTGATCTTACCAGATATTGACTCCAATATGACTTTTTTAAAATCCTCACCTGAGGATATTTTTCTTCCATGTATCTTCAGATAGAGTGGGAAGGAGAGAGAGAGAGGGAGGGAAGGAGGGAGGGAGGGAGGGAGAGAGAGAGAAAGAAAGAGAGAGAGAGAGAGAGAGAGAGAGAGAGAGAGAGAGAGACATTGTTGTGAAAGAGACACATCGATTGGCTGCCTCCTGAATAACCCTGACAAGGGCTGGGGACCAAACCACAACTGAGGTACGTGCCCTTGACCTGAATCGAACCTGTGATTCTTCGATCCACAGGTTGATACTCCAACCACTGAGCCAAACTGGCAAGGGTGACTCCAATATGATTTTGAAGGAGTTTGGAGAATATTTCTTTGAGTTTGCAACAGATCAGAGTTTGACCATGTGCTGATGACTGAAGCAGGAAATTTCTATAACTTCATGGAAAACTTGAGGCATTACCTCGTTACTTGTCCCTGTCACACCAACAAAGAAATGACATATTTTAAGAGCTTTCAGAGTTTTGCAAAAAGTCACTAGCAGGTTAATAGTAGAGCAAGTATCTTAGTTCTCACTCTCTTTGAGAAGAGTTTTCAGTTTTCAGTAGGTAATGAGCAAAGTAGATAATTGGCTGGGAGGTAATGGGAGTAGACACTTATTCTGAGAATTGCTCTTATACAAGTCTACTTATTTTTCAGTGATGGGTCTTTTCTTTGTAAACAGTGCCAATTATGGGAGGACATGGGGAATTTAATTATTAAGTTAAACAATAAACTCTTTGAATTACTTCAGTTTCCAAGGGATTCAACAATTCTATTAGTCCAGGTGCATATAAGTAAATAAAATCTTGAAACAATCAGAAAACCCTGGTACAAGAGGCAAAAGATTAGAAACACAGTACCCTGGGACCTAAGTAATATAATTAAAAGAAGCATTAAAAAAAAGTTGTCTTACAAAGTAGATGAAGACAGTTACCTTGATTCCCAGAAGCTGTCCCAGACCCTGGGTGCATTAGTAAGATCTGCATATATTTTGTAACATACAGAAAACGTATCACGTCATTTACCTTTCTAGCATATAAAGACATTTTGAAAGGGCAAATACTCTTGTTTAAATGCCACTTATATGTCACAATCGATAGTAAAGTTAGAAGGGAGACACATACTCCTAGCATTATGGAAGACAATGGAATATAGTAATAGCAACTATCATTTATTAGGGTTTACAAGGTCTTTTTCTTGACGATGTAATTTACTCTTTTATTTAAAAAAATGTTTTTATTGATTTTTTTAGAGAGAGAGAGGAAGGGAGAGAGAGCTAGAAATATTGATGTGCGAGAGAAACATTGATCAGCTGCCTCCTGCACGCCCCCTACTGGGAATCAAGCATGTGCCCTGACCCGGAATCAAACTGGGACCTTTCAGTCCATGGGGCAGCCACTCAACCCACTGAACCACACTGGCTGGGCTGTTATTTACTCTTTTAGACGTAGAACAATTAAGGATGACACTTTATTTATTTATTTATTTATTTACTTACTTACTTACTTACTTACACATTGGAGATGAGTTCACCTTCTCACTGAGTAAAGACGAATGAGGATGAGCCAATGCATCACACCACTTCTCATTCATGTGGACTTTGCCATATTGTTTCAGGCGTCTCTGACTGTGAGGTTCTGTTCACTATTATTGTTGTTCTAGCTATACATTGTGAGTATCCTTCCTTTTCTAGATTCACTGAAACATCCAGGGTGACTATATCAGTTAATTATTGCTGTTTAACAAAACACCCCAGAACTTGGTGATTTAAAACAATCATTTGTTATTTCTTACATTTCTAAGGGTTGACAGGGCAAGGAGACTCATGGAGGCAGCACCATTCAGCTGGAGGTCACGGGGCTCACAGTTCAAGACTGCCTCACAGACACCCCTGGCTGGTGCAGCTATTGGCTGGGGTGCCTCAGTTTGCTTCCAGTCTCGCAGCCCCACCAGGCCAGATTAGCTTTCTCTCACAGCAATGACAGGACAGTTTTCCAAAGCAGGCCAATGCAGAAGCTCCAAGGCTCTTTGAGGCCCGTGGGCTGGGACTTGTATAATGTCACTTTCAGCGCATTTTGTTGGTTAAAACAAGTCATGAGGCCAGCTCAAGTTCTGGAGGTTGAAACACAGACTCGGGTTTTGGATGAGAGAATCAGCAAAGTCCCACTCAAAGGTGCACTGTGAGATGGGAGAAATTTCAGGCTTTTAAACAATTTACCACAATGGTGATCTGACAGGTTGCCATTATTCTTTAATTAATTTGGGTATTCTAATGTTAAGACCATGCTAGAACTGTGCAAAAGGTTAACCATAACTATTTAAGCTCCTTCCTAGAGCAAGTAGAAGAGGATTCACAGGTCATTGCATTGGAAGGTTATGTTGCATAGTGCCTGTAGTTGACCTGTGAGCAAAGGTGAAAGGTAAAAAGGGTACTCTCTTTTGTAGACTCTTCTCCTACCTGAGGTAGATCAGGATAGTCTTACTCAAAGAGTGATTTATGGACTAGAAGCATCAGCAGTACTTGAGTGATGGTTAGAAATGCAGACTTTCAAGGCTTTCCCCAAAACCTACTGATTTAGGATCTCTGAATTTTTCCTCCCTATCCCGCCCCAGCATTGTTGTCTATGTCCATTGGTTATGCATATATGAATATAAGTTATTTGGTTTATCTCATTCTTCTCCCCGCCCCTGCCCCTCCTCTGAAGTTTGTCAGTCTGAACCACATTCCTTTCTATATCTTTGGGTCTATTTTGTTCATCAGCTTATTTTGTTCATTATATTCCACAAATAAGTGAGATAATGTGGTATCTGTCTTTCTCTGTTGGCATATTTTGCTTAGCATAACACTCTCCAGATCCCTCCATGTCATCTCAGAGGATAAAAGAGCTTTCTTTCTTATAGCTGCATAGTATTTCTTTGAGTATATGTACCATGGCTTCCCCCACTCCCCATCTATTGATGGACACTTGGGCTGTTTCCAGATCTTAGCAATTATAAATACTGCTGCTATGAACATAGGGGTACATGTAGTCTTTCTGATTGGTGTTTTAGGCTTCTTAGGATATATTCCTAGAAGTGGGATCAGTGGGTCAAATGGCAGTTGCACAGTAAAATTTGAGAAGTAGTGATTTAGATTAACCCCCCTTCTTGGATAAAAGCACTAGATTAGAGATACTTTTATCAAATCTCTTTTTTCATATATCTAGGATCAATCCAATGATCTATGTAAGATGGGATTATTTAACAAAATCATCTAGTTTGTTTCTTAAGAGGTTTGAAGCCAAGTGACTCATTGACAATTATTATTAATAATTATCCTACTATGTATTTAGGAAACCAGTGATGAGAGATATTATATTATTTGTTCTGATTGGGATTAGAGGCATCACACAGGATTGTTCCAAGAGGGCACCTTATAAACAATTGAGTGCATTGAGCTTTGTGAACACATGTAGGGTTCATCTTGCTCAAAGGCAAAACAAATACACTCTGGCAAAGCCCGACCAAAGAGTATTACGCTTTTGAAAGGAACGTCACGGCAGACAGCTGTTTGCATTCATTTTCTAAAGGAAGGGATTTAGGCTCACTCACAAAGATAAACATGGTATTATTATCCAGAGTCTGTGTTTTTTTTCTTTTAAGTAATGAAGAGTTCACTTATTAAGGTAGAAGGAAGTCATCACAGCCAATGCTCTAGAAAAACCATTTGTAAAAAGAGGTCATCATAAATAACATTAATGATAATAGCTAATTTTATTAGTAAATTCTCGGAAGGACTTTTGTTAATCAAGGGGTAAGTAGTCCCATTTTAAATGAGGCCGTTTTCTCAGATTTATACTTAGTATTCCAGAAATCATTGCAAGTTCCTGTGATGTTCATTATGTTTCAGCCCCAAGCCGACCACGACCTCATTATTTGCACTGATCATTCATCCACAGGCAGGCCACCTCTCCCTACACTTGGAATCATTGAGAATCCCACCAGGTAGCTAACAGTTAACTTTCATTCAGCAGACTCACAGGGTTGAAGATAATTTTTGATTGCGATACAGCAGAGGGCTGAAATGGTAGACTCCAGAGAACTTCACCTCCAGATTTTGCAGCTCCTCTCATCAAGAGGTAGAGTCGATTTCCTCTCCCCTTGATTCCGAACTGGCCATGTGACTTGCTTTGACCAATACAATGGAGCAGAAGTGACACTGTGAGCTCCTAAATCGTTTTTTAAAATTATTTAAAAATTTTCAATTACAGTTGACATACAATGTTTATTAGTTTCAGGTGTACAACCCAGTGATTATATAGCTTACAAAATGATCACCCTGATATGTCTAGTGCCCATCTGACACCATACATAGTTATTACATTATTATTGACTCTATTCTTTATACTGTGCTTTGTGTCCCCATGACTGTTCTGTAACTGTGACAGGGAAGCAAGAAGCTAGAAACATTTCAAGGCAGGAGGAATAGGGAAACTGAGACAAGAAAATTAAACAGGTCAAACAGTTTGGCAGCCTGCAGCCAGCTTGTAAATGGCACGCCCTTATATGCCCCCAGCCAAGGATGCTTGAGAGCAAATGGTTCATGTCTCTCCAAAGACAGCAGAGAGGAGCGAGGCAGGAGAAGGAAGGTGCGGTCCTATCGCACCCCACTCCCTAATCAGCAAAGCCAACAGTCTGGGGCTTGGCAAGATAAAATTGCAAGGTGCTTCTCACAAATCCTGGGAAAGCCACAACAAAGTAAAAAAAGAGGACCATGAAAATTAATCTGTACCAAGATATTCGGCAGAGAAATTTAAAAATCTACACACAGAGAGATATGCAAGGCAGAAGCCTCCCACCCCCTCACTCCTCAGATGAGCAGAGAGAGCCAGCCCATCTGCATTTGTTGTCGGATGACAGATCTGCTTCCCTTGCTTCTTCAATAAATTGGCATGTTTTACCTAATAAATTATTTTCTTAATAAATTTGCTTTAACACAGTGCATTATCTGGAGTCACTTGTTGGAATTCATTCATAGAGAAGACAAGAACTGAGGTGAGGACAGCCCCTGCCCTCTGGCTCAGGGGGCTGTCCCATAACACCTCTCTGGTGTTTGTGAGAGGTGCCTATAACACAACTATCCACTTGTACTTCTTTTTTTTAAATCCTCACCAGAGGTCATTTTTGTGTTCATCTTCAGATAGAGTGGGAGGGAGAGAGGGAGGAAGTGAGAGAGAGAGAGAAATATCAATGTGAGAGAGACACACCAACTGGCTGCCACCCACACAATCGCAACTTGTGCCAGGGACAAACCGCAAGCGAGGTACGTGCTCTTAGCGGGAACTGAACTCAGGACTCTCTGGTCCACGGGCCGATGCTTTAACCCCTGAGCCAAACTGGCTAAGGCCACTTGTACTTCTTAATCTCTTCACTTTAATGTGGAACCAATGCCTACATTTCATGAGACCTTGCGGCGTCCTCCGTGCTCTCTGGGAACACCATCCCAAAGTCACCAGCTGGGGTGGCACTTCTATCCTACTGACGGATGAGAAGCATGGCCTTTTGTTTTGTTGTATAGAACTGATATAACATAATGAAAGAGTTCACTCACAACTTAATAGAACCTTTTCCATTAAAACCAGAAAATATATCAAAAAGAGTAGGCTAAATACTGGATTAATCCTCCTTCTTGTTAGATAGTAACAATCATCCAGCGTGGAAATCACGCATCCTTGAAGTATGTAGAGTCTGCTGAACTCTCCTCTATCCCAGGAACCAGGGCAATGGTGAATAGGGTGGACACCGGACCTGCCCTCAGGGGCTTAGTACTAATGCTGAAGGCAGAGAATGCCAAGTGGACAGACTAAATGATTACATATTAGCATAAATGTTAGTAAACAAAGAGAGGGATGAGAATAATGGTGGGATGTGACCACAAAGTATAGGTGGTCAGGGCAAACTCATCTGACAGAATAACACCGAAACTGAGATCTAACAGGTAAGAATAAATCAGCTGCACACAAAGTGAGGGAGGAGAATTCCTCGTGGAGAGAGGAGCTTGAGTGAAGAGCAGGGGGCCGGATAAAAAGGGGGGTTGTTAGCATGGGGATTAAGCTTGCTGGCTCTAGAGTCAGAGTTCAAATCCTGCCTTTGTTGCTCACTAGCAGTATGACCCTAGTGAGAGCTTCTTTACTTCTTTGTGCCTCAGTTTCCTTATCTGTAACTAGGGCACTCTATGAGGTTGAAGACAGGGGGAAGTCATATCACAGGACTTTGTCGGCCACAGAAAGAGATTTGGGGACCACCTCACAAAGTATAATGAGAAGCCACTCAAGGGCTTTTAGAAGGAGAATGACCTCATTTGTTTTATATTTGAGGAGGCTATTTTTTGCAGCTGTATCGGAAAGAATAGGAGGAGGTATGTATGGGAGAGGCAGACCAGGTAAAAGGGAGTCCAGGCAAGAAGAGAAGGCAGATTTGGACAAAGAGTTGACAACATTTCCCGATGGCTGGCCGAAAGCAAGGCATCCAAAATGAACCTTCAGTTTTCTCTTGAACCACTGGGTGATTTAGGCTGACATTTACCGAGGTGGCATTTGCCTGGTTTTGAGGATCATGGAGCTAGATACGCTGGGTCTGGGCCCCGCAGAGTGTCTCAGGCCCAGACCCTACGCCTGAGGCTGCACTCCTAAAGTCTGGTAATGATTCCAGTCCTCTTCCGTACACATGAGAACTACTATTTTAATACTGCCCTCGCTAGCCCTGGCATTGATTAAGGGCTGTGTAGATAGTGACTATTCTAACGCTCAGAAGAGCACTTTGAGGTAGGCACTGTCATCATCACTAGTTCATAGAAAGGGAAGTCGCATAACCACATGAATTAGAATCCAAGGGAATCTCGCTCTCAGAGTTGCTCCCCTCGCCAGTAAATTACCTGTGGAGGCTGTGATACTAAGTAAAGTATGGGCAGTTTGGGCTTTTATATTAATAAACTTTAAGTTAAAGTATAACACACATACACACAAAAAAGTATAAAAATCATCCATGTGCAGCTCTGTGAGTTATCATGAGCTAGGCTACTTAATTTAAGTAACTCCATTCTACCCTCAATTGCGGCACGTATACACCCTAGTGGCTTTTTGTAAACATGAGGGCCTTGGAAAACCCAGAGAAAACCGTAAAGATAAGGGGGTTAATGATGGCCTTGGGAAACTCAGAGGAACCATGAAGAGACAGAGATTAATGATTGCCCTGACCTCTGTAAGAGCTCCGCTTGCCCCCTTTTGTATCAGTTCCCCCCCTTAACGGTGCCAAAAGCGACACCAAGGGAATGTAGTTTTTGCCTTTAGAAACGGGCTGCAAGAATACGTGCTGCTGTGATTTGGGAAACTATGCCCCCGCAGCCCGCTGGTGAATAAAGTGCTCCTCTCATTTACAATTCGGTTGTGCGTCTCTGATTATCTCGCTGACCCGTTATAACAATCAAACTAGATATGCCCAGGAACACTACTCTGGTTCAGCAATGGAACATTCCTGTGCCTGAGAAAATCCACCTCATACCCCTTCCCAGTTATTACCCCTCCTTCTCCTTAACGGTCATCACTCTCCTGATTTCTACTACAATAGCTAAATTTGCCTGTTTTTGACTTAATATAAATGGAGTTATAAGATTTGCCTTTTAAAACAAATGTGTGTGTGTATATATATATATATATATATATATTTTTTTTTTTTTTTGTAAGAGAGAGGAAGGGAGAAAAACATGGATCGGCTGCCTCCTGCACACCCCCTACTGGGGATCGAGCCTGCAACCTGGGCATGTTCCCTGACTGGGAATTGAACTGGGACCTCTCGGTCCATGGGACAATGTTCAATCCACTGAGTGACATTGGCCGGACAGATTTGCCTTTTTTTTAAATCCTCACCTGAGGACATTTTTGCATTTATCTTCAGATAGAGCGGGAGGGAGAGAGGGAGGAAGAGAGAGAGAGAGAAAGATTTGCCCTTTTTAAATGACAAAAGTCTGCCCCATTTTCAGACACTTGGGTCGTTGGGTGGAAATGGGAATGACTTGGTAGAAATGGACTCTAAATGCTGTGGAGAAACCGTCGTGCCCATGCAGGGCACTGTAGGGCCAGGGGAGGAGGGACTTCCCCGAGTCTGCCAGCAGCAGGCGGTGCCGTCGGCCTGGAGAGGAAGGAAAAGAACTTGGAAGGGACATTCCAAAGCAGACATCTGGAGCAGGCGTGAACGAAACTGGAGGGGAAAATGTCAGATGGAATTAATAATGTGGGAAAATGGGAGGTGAAGTTACTACTAAGAAAAGTTAAAAAGGGCAAGTGCAAGATAGGACATTTAGGGAAAAATCCTTTCCTTAGTTGGCATGTTCGGGGTGAGGGACCATTTGGAGTGGTCCTCTTTTCTAATTCCATTTTGAAAAACCACAAGGGTAAGCTCTTCAAAGCCAATAATATGGACTAGAAACTAGATCCTATAGTATGGTTTATGAGAGTCAGCAAAGAAGACGGAGGATGGTACGGGGTTACAGTAGTCAATCACTGGCGGCAGGAGTGCTGGAAGGGACTTTGCAACCTGACACCCGCAGTTCACAGAAGCCCAGACTGACTAAGTAGTTTGGGGCACAGTTAACCAGGGGACACCCCGAGGAGAGGCAGAGAGCTCCGTCCAGACCCGCATCTTATGAACATTTCGGTCTTCACTCTGTACCAAGCTGTCTTCCTCATGAGGCCAAGCTGTATACACAAAGGTTGTCGCCTGAAATCTTAACAAGGGGAGCTAGAATCACATTCAAGGGTCATTTGCATACTATTTATTCTCCCTTCATGAAGACCAGGGACACTAGTAGTGAGAAAACGGTCCTCGCCCTGGCCGGTTTGGCTCAGCGGTTAGAGCGTCCGCCTGCGGTCCGGAGAGACCCGGGTTCGGTTCCCGCTAAGGGCATGTGCCTCGGTTGCAGTTTGTCTCCGGCCCTGGTTGGTCGTGCGGGTGGCAGCCACTCGATGTGTCCCTTTCACATCGATGTTTCCCTCTCTCTCTCTTCCTCTCTCTCTCTCCTACTCTATCTGTACAAAAAATGGAAAAATGTCCTCGGATGAGGATTAAAAAAAAAAAAAAAAAAAAGAAAACGGTCCTCATGGGTTTGGCGGTGGAAGACTGGCAGCACCAGGGATATAAATTATCCCCACGCCCTGGATGATCTCTTCCCATTTCCTCAAAAGCTGGCTCCATCTCATCCTTCGACCTCGGTTCCTAAAAGCTGTACCTAATTATTTTCCATTTAGCACTCGATGCATTTCCCTCTCAACACTTATTACAGGAAGTGTTTATTTTATGTATGTTTTTGAACCCTTTGGTCGGTAAACCTTTTTGCTCCCTCAGCTGTAAGGTAAATACCAGCCCGTCAGGGGGCAGTCTGCCTAACTGATCGCAGACCTCTCGGCCCTGGCGCTGTACTTCACCCCGAGCCGGCCCAGGTAAGATGTCCTGTGTAAATAGATGGGCTTTTGGGAAGGCCTAGGTGGCAACCACAGGTCCTGGAAAGGCAGGTTGCTGTAGAGGCAAAGGACGTTGGTATGAGCCTTTACGACGCCTTGGGGCCTTGGAAATCCACGTTTCTATCAGCAGGTTTGAGGATTCCTGGTACCTTTAATTTATGTACATGGCCCCTCAGTTTAGAAATCGAGAGAAGCTGCAGGGGAGGAACCAGTATTTATTCCACTTTTCTTCAAGTCTTTCTAGTACAAAAAGTGTTGGCTGTCCTGGTGTGCCTAACGAACATCTAGGACGTTTTCCTGAGCGGGCTCCATGGAGGAAAGCAAGTGGGATTTTGTTTCTATTTCTGGGGTCATCCTAGTGAATCTGAGATGTCTCAGACACTGACTCACTGGCTGATTTACCTAAGTGTGGCCTGCAATTCTGGGGACCTATGCAGCATTTTAGGATCCTCTGAGCTGGAGTAAGTCTCCAATGGGACCCTCAATGGCATTTCAAGATATCATCAATCCCAGAGAACACCGAGTTCCTCCTCTCTGCCCCGCCCAGTGCATGGAGCAGGGGAGCAGATTTATTGTAAGGCAGATGCACACGTGAACACAATTTTGAGGCTTGGGAGGCCACAGAATAGTGCAATGAATGGTACAAATAGTGGTTTATCCCACGGGAGCCAGAATGCCTGGGTTCAAATGCTGTCTTTATCTCTTGGTGGCACTGTGACTTTGGGAGAGTGACTTGTCAGATCTGCGCTATTGCTTACCAGTTTTGGTGCCTGGGCTTTTACCTGATGGGTTAAATTCCATGCCCATAGAAGTCCCTTTCTTCTTGGACTTCTGAGACCAAAAGGCAATGTCATCTGACAAATGGTATATATAGATAGTCTCCTCATCTGGAAGACTCCAATGTTTACATGTAGTATTGTTGATCATCAGTGGAGAAGCAATACTGCTCCTAGTGAAAGGTATTTGGCACAATATCCAGGCTTCAGAACTAAGATGGCCCAGATCTCTGGCTGGGCAGCAGGTGCAGAGGTAAGCAAGACTAGCCTGGCTTAGAGCCAGAGCAACAGCTTTTCATTTTAGGTTATCTTCTTAGCTTAATCCACTGAGTTCTTTTTCCCCAAAGCAAATGAAATGCATATTGGCAAAATAGTGCAAATGTGTCTGAGACCATACGGTGGAGTATTTATTTTCTTATTAGGCAAATACTGTTAATTTAAAGAGAAAGTATGTGTTGTGAACCTATTTTAATGTGAACAAAGCAATAGCTAAAATACTTTTAACAAACAAGGCTGATACCATTCTTTTACATCTATTTCATTGTTTTACTGTCACATAATATTTGTGTATTTAAAAAAACCGATTTGTCTCACAGCCTTTTCAATCAATGTCAAAGTTAAATAGGAAGCTCAAAATAGAAACATTCAAGATTGGGTTAATGGTCTATCTCTTGGTGTGATAATCTAGTGAAAAGCTGAAAATTAAATGATTCATATAATCGAGTAACAGTGAACAGTCTCTTGGGTGAGGCAGTGCAAAAGGTTCAAGATAATGCAGAGAAATCTGTTGGTAGGCTGCTTGGTACTTCCACACACTGCATTAGACATTATGCAGACTTTGCTTTGCTTATGTTCTTCTGCTAAATCAAACATAAGCTTGTGTATTTGGTTGACTCCTAAATTGAACTATTCATGTTAGACTAAAGAGTGAGCTATGAATTCACTCTTAGTAGATTGAATTCTGTTGCCTTCTGTCCTAATTCTTGACGAAATGTTTTATAAGCCTGACAGTTGCAGAGATTTTAATCAAGATTTCTGCCCCCAATTATTTCTCTTTTCTTATAAACCTAAATTTTAAAAAATTGGGGTGTAATTTATATGCAAGTAAATGTACAAACCTTAAGTGTGTGGTAGACAGAATAATGGACTGCCAAAGATGTCCACATCCTCATCCCTGAAAACTGTAGTTATGGCACCATACCCGAGAAAGGGACTTTGCAGAGGTGCTTAAATTAAGGTCCTTGAGATGGAGAAGTTATTCTGGATTGTTCGTGTGGGCACCATGAGATCAGAAGAGTTTTTCAAAGCAGAAGAGAGGGCAGAAATGGAAGTCAGAGTGATGTGGTATGAAAAAGACCCCACCAACCTCCATCACTGGCTTTGACAATGGAGGGAGGGGACCATGAACGGAGGGATGTGGGTGGCATCTAGGAGCAGGAAGAGGCAAGAAAACATGTTCACCTCTATAGCCGTCAGAAAGGAACACAGCCCTGGCAATACTGTGATGGTAGCCCCATGAGAGGATCCAGGCCCCCAGAATTTAAGAGAACACATTTGTGCTGTTTGAAACCACCAAGTTTATGACAATTTCTTGTGGCAGCAATAGGAAATCAACACAACACAGAAATGAATGTTTACATGTGTATACATCTGTGTAACCATTACTCAGAACAAGACACAGAACATTTTCAGCACCCTAGAAAGTTCCCTCACACCCTTTACCAGTCAAATAGCCCCTCAGGAGGAGCCACTATTCTGACTTCTATCTTCATAGAGAAGTTTTGCCTGCCTGTTCCTGACCTTCCTATGAATGGAATCATACCCTGTGCTCTTTTGTGTCTGGCTTCTTTCTTTCTTTCTTTCTTTCTTTCTTTCTTTCTTTCTTTCTTTCTTTCTTTCTTTCTTTCTTTCTTCTTTCTTTCTTCCTTTCTGGCTCCTTCCTTTCTCTCTCTCTCTCTCTCTCTCTCTCTCTCTCTCTCTCTCTCTCTCTCTCTCTCTCTCCCCTCCTTCCTTCTTCCTTCCTTCCTTCCTTCCTTCCTTCCTTCCTTCCTCCTTCCTTCCTTCCTTCCTTCCTTCCTTCCTTCCTTCCTTCCTTTCTTTCTTTCTTTCTTTCTTTCTTTCTTTCTTTCTTTCTTTCTTTCTTCTTTCATGTGCCCCTAGTGGGAACTGAACCTGGGACTCTCTGGTCCGCAGGTCGATGCTCCAACTGCTGAGCCAAACAGGCCAGGGCTGGCTTCTTTCTTTTAATGTAATATTTTTGAAGTACATCCATCAATTCCATTTATTTTTATTGCTAGGTAGGATTCCATTGATGGATATATCACAATTTATTTTTCTTCTTTTCTAGCTTGTGTCTATTAATAATAAGGCTTTTTGTTGTTGTTGTTAATCCTCACCGAAGGACATTTTTCTTTCTTTTTTTCCCCAATTTTTATTAATTTATTTTTGTTACAGATGTTTTTCCTTTTTCCCCCCAGACACCTTCCTCCCCATCCTGCTCCCCCACCCCCTGCATTGTTGTCTATGTCTATTGGTTATGCATACATGCATATAAGTTCTGTGGTTCATCTCATCCATTCCCCTACCCCCTACCCTGAGATTTGTCAGTCTGAACCTTACTCCTTTCTGTGTCTCTGGGTCTATTTCATTCATCAGCCCACCTTATCATTATATTCCACAAATAAGTGAGATCATGCGGTATTTGTCTTTCTCTGATTGGCTTATTTTGCTTAGTATAATACTTTCAAGGTCCCTCCATGTTGTTTCAAAGGATAAGAGATCTTTCTTTCTTACAGCTGCATAGTACTCCATTGTGTATATGTACCACAGCTTTTTTTATCTACTCATCTACTGATGGACACTTGGGCTGTTTCCAGATTTTAGCCATTGTAAATAGTGCTGCTATGAACATAGGGGTACATATATTCTTTCTGATTGGTGTTTCAGGCTTCTTAGGATATATTCCTAGAAGTGGAATCACTGAGTCAAATAGTAATTTTTAATTTTTTGAGGAAACAGCATATTGTTTTCCATAGTGGCTGCACCAGTCTGCATTCCCACCAGCAGTGTACTAGAGTCCCCTTTTCTCCACACCCTCGCTAACACTTGTTGTTTGATGATTTGTTGATGGCGGCCATTCTGACAGGTGTGAGGTGATACCTCATAGTTGTTTTAATTTGCATCTCTCTGTTGATTAGTGACATTGAGCATTTCTTTATATGTCTCTTGGCCATTTGTATATCCTTTTTGGAGAGGTGTCTATTTAGGACCCCTGCCCATTTTTTAATTGGGTTCTTTGTCTTCATTTTTGTTGAGTTGTATGAGCACTCTATATATTTTGGAAATTAACCCCTTATCTGATGTATTATTGGCAATTATGCTCCCCCATACAGTAGGTTCACTTTCCATTTTGATGATTGTTTCTTTTGCTGTGCAGAAGGTTTTTAGTTTGATGTAGTCCCATGTGATTATTTTTTCCTTTGTTTCTGTTGCCTTAGGTGATGTATCCGTAAAAATTCTGCTGTGTATGATGTTTGAAATTTGTTGCGTACATTTTCTTCTAGGATTTTTATGGCTTCACGGGTCACATTTAAGTCTTTTATCCATTTTGAGTTTATTCTTGTGTATGGTGTAAGTTGATGGTCTAGTTTCATTTTTTTTGCATGTGGCTGTCCAATTTTCCCAACACCATTTATTAAGGAAGCTGTCTTTACTCCACTGTATGCTCTTGCCCTCTTTGTTAAATATTAATTGAGCATAATGTTTTGGGTCAATGTGTTCCAATGTGTTCATTATTTCTGCTATGTCATTCTTTATTTCCACTTGGTTGGTTTTCAATGTTTGTATATCTTTACTCATGGTGTTGAGCTCCTTAATCATGCTGTTGAACTTCCTCAAGATCATGGCTCTGAACTTTACCTCTGATAACTTGATTAACTGCATTTTATTCATCTCATCTTCAGTAGAGTTCTCTTGTTCTTTCATTTGGTATTTGTTTATTTGTTTCACCATTTTGGCTATCTCTGTGGGTTTTGGAGCCTGCCAAATTTTTCCTATGGGTGTTAGTGTTCTGCTGTTTGTGGCTCCCTCTACTGGGTTTAAATGAGTGTGGGAGGACCCATGTTAAACACCACCGTTAAGTCAAACCCAGGAAAGGTTCAGTTATCATCTAGTCTTTTGCCTGGAGGCTATTAGTCTCAGTTACTTGATGAGTCTTTGGTTGTAGCCCTCAGTTGAATGAAAAACTCCCTCAGGTGTTCAGCATAAGAGAATTTCCAGAGGGTGGGGCAGATGCTAGTTGTTAATGAGCCTCAATTTGCATTTCTCTGGTCCAGCTGGGTGGGGTTAAATCACTGAGGGAGGGGCTGCTGCTTTTCCCCAGAGCTCCGGGAAGGAGCAAGATGGCCACTGTTCTGTGTGGCTGTGACTCAGTGAAAACTCTGAGTACCCTCTAAATCCTGAGTGTCCCCACACAGTTCTAGTCCAGTCCACCCTCACTCTCCCAGAGCCCAAGTTGAATGGCTATAGCTAATTTAATGCTCTGTCCTGGCCCTCTTTGCTGTGGAACTGGCTTGGGATTTTACCCCTGAGGGAACTGCTCACAGCTAAAACAGCTGCTGTCTGTGGGCTCCCAGCCCACCCTCTCGCACCTCTGCAGAACTACCAGGCTTAATTCAGTGTTTTTTTTTTCCTGTCCCTGGTTATATGGGCCCTCTCCAGCTGCTTTTATGTTGCTTCTCCCCAACAATTTGTCTTTATTTTAGTTGTAATTCCAGTTTGGTCCTGGGAGCTGGTCTGTGTAGCTTTCATTCACTCCACTGCCATTTTGGAATCCCCATCCAAGAATATGTTTCCATTGTTTTTTAGAGAGAGTGGAAGGGAGGAAGGGAGGGAGAAAGAGACAGAGAAAGAGAGAGAGAGAGATGTTAAAGACATATTGATTGCCTCCTGCATCACCCCAACCCAGCCCGAGTATCAAACCAGCAACCCTTCGGTTGGCAGGCCAATGCTCTAACCACTGAGTCAAATTGGCCAGGACAATAATAAGGCTTTTAATGGACCTATGAACCTATTTCTTCTGGAGAATTGCTGGGTTTGGGTGTTAGGTGTATATTTAACTTTAATCAAAACTGCCACTGGTTCCCCCAACTGGTTGTAATATTGCTGAATAATTTTGAAAAGGTTTGGAGAAGTTGCAGAAACTCAAGGGATACAAAAATTTCTGTAGTGGGCTGCCATTTGTCATACTTATTCGTGAAAAGAATGCATTTTGTGGCATCATATTGCACAGAGAGACCTGGTTGTTTGGAGGAGAGCAAAGAGCTAGGTGAGACCGTGGCTGGAACACGGTGCTTTAGACTTTCACCTGCCACTTCAAATGCTCAGCTCTGTTCCAGGTACTTGTCAGAATAAAAGTTGATATTATGTAACTTAACTAGCACTAATATGTGCTAATCACTGTTTGGAAAATATTGATGGCAGATGTAAAAAAGACCAAAGAAAGAGGAGAAAAAAGACGGAGAGCCTTGGGTGTGGAATATTGCTGTTTATTGTCCAACACATTAGTGAAATGAGTATGGTGACAGAGATCCTGACAGAAGCATAAGCACCAGCTTCCGGAGACATTGAGGAGACATGTACCAGATGATAGTTATGCATTTGTTTTTCAAAAATCTTAAATTTCACAAATACGCTAGTCCCTAGACTTCCGTCATCCTTCCCATCTTTCGTTTCAGTGGGTGATGAGATGACAGGTACAGTCAATCCTCATTATTCACAGACTCTGTACTTGTGAGTTCACCTTCTCATGAAAATTTATTTATAACCCCAATCAATGCGCACTACTGTTTCATGGTCGCTTGCAGGCGTGCACACAGTGACAAAGACATTTGAGTCCCCAGGCATATGTTCCCAGCTGACAGTGAGCAAGTCGATGCTCTGTCTTCCTGTTTCAGTTCCTAGGATGCAAACAAGTGTCTTTCCCGTGTTCTATTAGTGCCAGGATTTTCACATGTATGTGCTTTTTGTTGGTGATTTTGATGTTTAAAATGTCCCCCCAAGGTAGTAGGGCTGAAGTACTGTCTAGTACCTTGCGAAGAACACATGTGTTAGATAAGCTTGCTTCTGGCATGAGTTAGTGTTGCTGGCTGTGAGTTCCTCATCGAATCACAATATATATTAAACAAGGCACCTTTAAACAAAAATACGCATAAAACAAGCTTATGTATGGATTGGTGGATGAAAATTTAGTGATTACAGGCTCACAGGATCCTAACCCTATAGGAGCAATTGTTCAATACTTTCTAATTCAGGTCTTGGTGAGGTTATAGTGCATGAGGATCCACTGTACATAGGACACAGGCCCTCGGGTCCACTGATATCCTTGAGACATTCCAGTGATAAAACACACCAACCTAACATAGAAATAAGAGGAAACACAGAGTTCTTACTGACTTGCTGAAGGGATTTCTTTAGGTTTATAGCCAAATTTGTATGTACTCCCATTCTGATCTCTTTTAAGTTAAGGGCATATGGCTTCACACTTGCTCATAACTGCTTTTCTACCTAAAATAAATGACAAGCTGTGACAATGCTCATAGAATCACTCCAACTCCCTGTTTTATAGAGCAGAAGTCTGAGGTCAAACAAGTTCAAGGGATTGCCATGGTCTGGAATTCCATTTATTCCACTGCCCTTTATTTAGTAAATATGAATAGATCTGAGGAGAGGAGGCGACAATAATAGCAGTATATGATACTCGTTAAAAAATCAATATGGTGGATCGAAAAAAATGGCGGCGGAGTGAACGGAGCTACACAGACCGTCTCCCAGAACCAAACTGGAATTACAACTATAACACAGACAAATCGACGGGAAAAACCAACAGAAAAGCAGCTTGGGGGACCATACAACGAGGGACACCGACTCGATCCCGGTAGGCTTGCGAAGGCGCGAGACAGGGCTGGGAGCCCACGGTCAGCTCGGCAGCGGCCTTAGCGGGGAGCAGCGCCCTCGGGTCACACTCCCAGGCGGCTCCACAGCGCAGCCGGGACAGAGGCTGAAACAGCCACAGCCACTCACCTTGGGCTCCGGTAGAGGGAGGGCAGACAGGACTGGAACTGTGTCGGGACACGCGGGGTTTGGAGGGCGCTCAGAGCTTTGGCTGAGTGCAGCCACTCAGGACGGTGGCCACATTGCTCCTTCCCAGGGCTCTGAGGAGAGGCAGCAGCCCCTCCCTCAGAGATCCAACCCCACCCTGTGGGCCATTGAAGTGCTAATTGAGGCTCACTAACAACCAGCATCTGCCCCACCCTCGTGAAAGCCCCTTGGCTGAGCACCAGAGGGAGTTTTTCAATCAACTGACAACCAAAACTCATCAATTAACCTAGACTGCTAGCCTCCAGGCAAAAAGCTAGAGGATAACAGTACGTTTCCTGGGCTGGCAACTTTAACCAGGAAAGTAAGACTTGACAGTGGTGTTCAACGTGGGTCCTCCCTCGCTCATCTAAACACAGGAGAGGGAGCCACAAACAGCAGAACACCAACACCCACAGGGAGAACTTGACAGGCTCCAAAGCCCACAGTGATAGCCAAAATGGTGAAACACAGAAACAGAAGCCAAATGAAAGAGCAAGACACCTCCACCGAAGATGAGATCAATGCGGAGCAATTAGGCATGTTAACAGAGCTAGAATTCAGAGCCATGATCTTGAGGAAGCTGAACAGCATGAGTAAGGACATAGAGACACTGAAAATAAGCCAATTGGAAATTAAAAACCAACAAGAAGAGATAAAAAATGACATATCCGAAATGAAAAACACATTGGAAGGTTTAAAAAGCAGAGTAGGGGAAGCTGAGGACCGGATCAGTGAATTAGAAGACAGGGTAGAAAAAATCAACCAATCAGAAAAACAAAAGGAAAAAACTATGAAAAAACAGGAAGACAGCTTAAGAGAACTATGGGACAACTGGAAACGTAATAATATTCGCATCATAGGAGTCCCCGAAGAAGAAGAAAATGAGCAAGGGATAGAGAATATATTAAAAAAAATAGTGAGAGAAAACTTCCCTAATTTGGTGAAGGAAGAAGGCATTCAAGTTCAAGAAGCACAGAGAGTCCCAAGTAAGAAGAACCCAAACAGGCCCACACCAAGACACATAGTAATTAAATGCCACAAATTAAAGACAAAGAGAGAATCCTAAAAGCAGCAAGAGATAAGCAACAGGTTACCTACAAAGGGAACCCCATAAGGCTCTCAGCTGACTTCTCACAAGAAACACTACAGGCCAGAAGAGAATGGCATGAAGTAATCAAAGTCATGAAAAACAAGAATCTGAATCCAAGACTACTCTACCCAGCAAGGCTATCATTCAAAATAGAAGGTCAAATAAAGAGCTTCCCAGACAAAAAAAGGCTAAGGGAATACATTAGCACCAAACCAGCACTGCAAGAAATATTAAAAGGACTGCTGTAAATAGCAGTAGAAATGGGAAGAAAAATAGAACCACACTAAACAAAAATGGCAATAAATAAGTACATATCAATAATCACCTTAAACGTTAATGGATTGAATGCTCCCATAAAGAGACACAGAGTAGCTGATTGGATAAGAAAGCATGACTCATCTATATGTTGTTTACAAGAGACCCACCTCTCAACAAAAGACTCACATAGGTTGAAAGTGAAGGGATGGAAAAAAATTTTCCAAGCAAATGGAAAGCAAAAAAAAGCTGGGGTAGCAATTCTCATATCTGATAAAATAGATTTCAAAATGAAGACCATAACTAGAGACAAAGACGGCCACTACATAATATTGAAAGGATCTATCCAACAGGAAGATATAACCTTGATAAACATATATGCACCCAATATAGGAGCACCAAAATATATTAAAAATCTTCTGGAGGACTTCCAAGGAGAAATCGACAACAATACAATCATAGCAGGGGACTTCAACACCCCGTTGACAGCACTGGATAGATCCTCTAGGCAAAAAATTAGCAAGGAAACAGAGACTCTAAATGAAGCACTAGACCAAATGGACTTAATAGATATCTACAGAGAATTACACCACAAAACTACAGAATACACATTCTTCTCAAGTGCACATGGGACATTCTCAAAGATAGACCACATGATAGGACACAAACTAAATCTCTACAAGTTCAAGAAGATAGAAATCATATCAAGCATCTTCTCAGATCACAGTGGCATGAAACTAGAAATCAATTGCAACAAGAACATGCAAAGACATTTCAACACATGGAGGCTAAATAGCATGTTATTAAACAATGAATGGGTCACCGAGGAGATCAAGGAAGAAATTAAAAACTTCCTGGAAACCAATGAAAATGAACACACAACAACACAAAAGCTATGGGATGCAGCAAAAGCAGTTCTGAGAGGGAAGTTCATAGCACTACAGGCCTACCTCAAAAAACAAGAAAAATTTCTAATTGACTGTCTAACCAAAAAGAAAACCCCAGAGCAAGTAGAAGGAAGGAAATAGTAAAGATCAGAGCAGAAATAAATGACATAGAGACCAAAAAAACAATTCAAAGGATCAATGAAACAAAGAGCTGGTTTTTCGAAAAGATAAACAAGATTGACGGACCCTTAGCTAGACTCACCAAGAAACAAAGAGAGAGAACCCAAATACACAAAATCAGAAATGAAAGAGGAGAAGTAACAACCAACACCACGGAAATACAAAAGATTGTTAACAACTACTATGAACAACTATATGGCAACAAATTCGAAAATCTAAGCGAAATGGACAAATTTCTAGAAACACACAGTCTCCCAAAACTATTCCCGGAAGAGATAGAAAACTTGAACAGACCAATAACAACCAAGGAAATTGAAGAGGTAATCAAGACTCTCCCAGCAAACAAAAGCCCAGGCCCAGATGGTTTCACGGGGGAGTTTTACTGAACATTCAAAAAAGAACTAACACCCATTCTCCTCAAACTATTTTAAAAAATTCAAGAAGAAGGAAGACTTCCAAACACGTTCTATGAGGCCAGCATAATTCTAATTCCAAAACCAGAAAAAGACACTACAAAGAAAGAAAACTACAGGCCAATATCCCTGATGAACATAGACGCCAAAATCCTGAACAAAATATTAGCAAATCGGATCCAGAAGTACATCAAAAAATTATTCACCATGACCAAGTGGGATTCATTCCAGGGATGCAAGGCTAGTACAATATTCGCAAATCAATAAACGTGATACACCACATAAACAAAATGAAGAATAAAAACCACATGATCATATCAATAGATGCTGAAAAAGCATTCGACAAAATCCAGCATCCATTTCTGATAAAAACGCTCAGCAATGTAGGAATAGAGGGATCATATCTCAACATAATAAAGGCCATATATGAAAGACCTACAGCCAACATCATACTCAATGGACAGAAACTAAAAACATTTCCATTAAGAACAGGAACAAGACAGGGATGTCCACTTTCGCCACTCTTATTTAACATTGTACTGGAAGTCTTAGCCACAGCAATCAGACATGAAGAAAAAATAAAAGGGATCCAAATTGGAAAGGAGGAAGTGAAACTGTCATTATTTGCAGATGACATGATATTGTACATAGAAAACCCTAAAGACTCCATCAAAAATCTATTAGACTTAATAAATGAATTTGGCAAAGTAGCAGGATACAAAATTAACGTCAAGAAATCGACGGCATTCTTGTACATCAATGATGAACTCACAGAAAGAGAAACTGAAAAAACAATCCCATTTACCATTGCGCCAAAAAAATTACGATACCTAGGAATAAACTTAACCAAAGAAGTAAAGGACCTATTTACAGAAAACTACAGGTCATTGAAAAAAGAAATAGAGGAAGATATAAAAAAGTGGAAGCACATACCCTGTTCATGGATTGGAAGAATTAACATAATTAAAATGTCCATACTACCCAAAGCAATCTATAGATTCAATGCAATCCCCATCAAAATACCAACGACATATTTCATAGAACTAGAACAAATACTTCAAAAGTTCATATGGAACCAAAAAAGACCCCGAATAGCCACAGCAATCTTGAAAAAGAAGAACAAAGTAGGTGGGATCACAATACCAGATATCAGGTTATACTACAAAGCGACTGTAACCAAAACAGCCTGGTACTGGCACAAGAATAGGCATATAGACCAGTGGAACAGAACTGAAAACCCATAAATGGACCCAAGGCAATACGCTCAATTAATATTTGACAAAGGTGGCAAGAGCATACAGTGGAGTAAAGACAGCCTCTTTAATAAATGGTGTTGGGAAAATTGGACAGCTACATGCAAAAAAATGAAACTAGACCATCAACTTACACCATACACAGAAATAAACTCAAAATGGATAAAAGACTTAAATGTGACCCGTGAATCCATAAAAATTCTAGAAGAAAATGTAGGCAACAAAATTTCGGACATCATACGGAGCAGAATTTTCACTGATACATCACCTAAGGCAACAGAAATAAAGGAGAAAATGAACACATAGGACTACATCAAACTAAAAAGCTTCTGCACAGCAAAAGAAACAGTCATCAAAATGGAAAGGCAACCCACTGTATGGGAGAACATCATTGCCAATGATGTATCAGATAAGGGGTTAATTTCCAATATACATAGAGTGCTCATACAACTCCACAAAAGGAAGACAAAGAACCCAATTAAAAAATGGGCAGAGGAGCTGAATAGACACCTCTCCAAACAGGACATACAAATTGCCAAGAGACATATGAAGAAATGCTCAACATCACTAATCATCAGAGAGATGCAAATTAAAACAACAATGAGGTATCACCTCACACCTGTCAGAATGGCCGCCATCAACAAATCATCAAACAACAAGTGTTGGCGAGGGTGTGGAGAAAAGGGGACTCTAATACACTGCTGGTGGGAATGCAGACTGGTGCAGCCGCTATGGAAAACAATATGGTGCTACCTCAAAAAATTAAAAATTGAACTTCCATTTGACCCAGTGATCCCACTGCTGGGAATATACCCTAAGAAGCCTGAAACACCAATCAGGAAGAATATATGTACCCCCATGTTCATAGCAGCACTATTTACAATAGCTAAGATCTGGAAACAGCCCAAGTGTCCACCAGTAGACGAATGGATAAAAAAGCAGTGGTACATATACACAATGGAGTACTATGCAGCGGTAAGAAAGAAAGATCTCTTATCCTTTGAGACGACATGGAGGGACCTGGAAAGTATTATCCTAAGTGAAAGAAGCCAAGCAGAAAAAGACAAATACCACATGATCTCACTTATATACGGAATATAATGAACATAACAGTCTGAGGAATACAGTAGACCCAGACACATGGAAGTAGGGCACAGACTGACATCCCTCAGAAGAGGGGATGGGGGGTGGGGGGGTGGGAAGAGATAAACCACAGAACTTATATGCAGGTATGCATGACCAATGGACATGGACAACTAAGCTGGGGACAGGGTGGAGGGGGGGTAGGGTGGGGGGTGCCAATGGGGTAAAAAGGTAAAATATCTGTAACAAAAAAATAAATAAAAATTCATAATAAAAAAAAAAATCAATATGGTGCCGACTGGTGTGGCTCACTGGTTGAATATTGACCCATGCACCAAGAGGTCGCTGATTCGATTCCCAGTCAGGGCATATGCCCAGGTTGTGGGCACAGTCCCCAGTGCGGTACATGTAGGAGGTGACCAGTTGATATTCTCTGTCATTGATGTTTCCATCTCTCTCCCTGTCCCATCCTCTCTCTCTCAAAACAAAAAAGAAAAACATATTTTAAAAACAGTCAATATTGTAAGAATAAATTTTGGATTATCAGCATCATGTATACCTGGGCAATAATCATGAACAGAAGCGTTAGTTTCTTAGATACTTTAGAACTCCATCCTTGCAAGCCCAGGTGCAAACCGACAGTGCCGCACTACAGAGAAACCCTGTGACTGGGTGACTGCCGACGCACTGTCTCTGTGTGAGGAAAAGCTCTGCATTTCGGATGGATTAGTAGATACCGTTTGGCTAACACTTGGGGGATTCCCAGTTTATTGACTTCATGAACATAGGACTACGTCTTTCTTCTCCTGTTCAGAGTGAAACAGACAGGTGTGAGCACCTAAAAGATGTTTCCTGACCTTCAGAACACAGACATTTGATTTGACCATTAATTTTATATTGTACATTCTGAAGTAATTTTCAGTATCTCATTTGAAAAGTATCTCACCTAAATAGATGTTTATTTAATTGTCAATATTTTTATTTCGCTTACATATTTTATATATATATATATATATATATATATGAAATGGTGTAATTTGTTTTGTTGTTCTGAAAGAAGGATGATGTCACAATCTGGAGAGAAACAACCATATGAGAATGTTTGAATGCTGCCATTATTATGCATGAAGGTGATGCTACCAGTTCACTCCATTGGCATGACATATGCTTTGTGTTGTTTTTCTGTGTAATCAATAACACTTCCTCTGATCAGAAGATTTTACTATAGATATTTTGGAAAATAAAAGGACAAAGAAGAAAATAATTTAGTCACAGTTCTGTCGTTCAGAGATGAGTACTCTGGTGTTTAGATGTATCTTATCTTTTGTGTACGTGCATTCACAGACTTGTGTTGTGTTTTTTTATATGTAACAAAATGGGATTCTATACTCTATGTTTTACACTTAAATTTAATATACCATGTATATATTCCCATGAAATAGTTTTCAAAAATTATAAAATTCATCGTACCACCAAATTTACTACAGCATTTCCCAGTGTTTGAATATAAAACCTATTTTTTGCTTTTTAAAGTAGCATTACAATGAGTATCTTTGGATATTTTTGGCATAGCTCTGATTGTTTCCTCAGGATAAATTTCTAGACATGTAATTACTGGAGTAAGGAGTCCAGAGAATTTTCCTGGTATTCGCTCAAGGTTCCCTGCGCCTGTTGCAAGGGAAGGGCCTTTGATGTGATGACTGAAGAGGAAGGGGATTGACCTCCTTGTGGTGATAACTGTCCCAGTAGAGGCTCCAAACTGACCACTGGGGTAGAGCCTAATACTCTGTTTTGGTAGAACAACTTCTTCTAACAATTTTCCTAGAGCTGGGGGGCGGTACCTGTGCTTAAGAATCTTTCTTTTTAAATGGTATCTGCAAACGATAATATTTTTTTATGACTGAAGCTTATATGTTGTAAAAAAAATGATAACATTGTATACAAAAGCTATTTGAATATTTAAAAGGAGAACATATATTTTGGACAGGCAGGAGAGTTAGAGTCAGAGAGGGCCATGTATAGATTGATAGGTAGGTAGATAGATAGATAAATATAGATAGATGATAGATAGATAGATAGATAGATAGATAGATAGATAGATAGATAGATAGATATAGATAGATGATAGATAGATAGATAGATAGATAGATG
Organism: Molossus molossus; assembly: GCF_014108415.1. NCBI lineage: Eukaryota > Metazoa > Chordata > Mammalia > Chiroptera > Molossidae > Molossus > Molossus molossus. Next base: position 96,003,076 of record NW_023425346.1, read on the forward strand.
ATAGATAGATAGATAGATAGATAGATAGATAGATAGATAGATAGATGATAGATAGATGATAGAAATTTGATGTTATTCTGCTGGCTGTGAAGAGAGTCGGGGCCATAAGCCAAGGAATGTAGCTGAAGCTTAAAAAGGCAAGGAGATGGATTCTCCCCTAGGGCCTCCAGAAGGAACACAGCGCTGCCAAGACCTTGATTTTAGGACATCCGACCTCCATAACTCTAAGATAATAAATGTGTGTTCTACTTTGTTATGGCAATAATGGAAAACTAATAAAAATGTCCCAGAGAACATCAGAATGATGGTCGGAAGGAGAGTGACTTCAGGGACTGGTGAATTCAACAGCTTAATGACACACTCAAGGTCCTAGATTCTTTATAACATTTTTTTTTTTTTGACATCCTCAGTGTGGTTTGTGCTTTTGTTTTTAGGCTAACCTCATCAGTGGTGACAAGACTGTTGCTTCAGTTCCAAGCATCACATCTCACACCTCATTATTTAGTCAGGAAGGGAGAATAATTTTCGTACTTATTTTTTAAGAATAAAGAGCACTTTCTCACAATAGCAGAATACTTTTTTACCTGTATGTCCACCACTCTTTATATTGACCTTGAAGTCAGGATCACTATGGGAAACAATGCAAAGTGTTGGGTGGATGTTGTGATATGACATTGCCCAGGGTAAGTGACCTTTGAGCCTTTGAATATTCTTGTTGTGTTTGATAAGGGTGAGAGTTGACATTCAGGGCAATCCACCTCAAATGAAGTGTTTGTCAAGAAGATGTGCATTTATTGACTATTTGGAGACACAGCCAATAAAGCATTTTGCATAGAGTGTTATAGGATTTCACATTTAATTCAGCCCTAATACTTACCAGTGAGTAGCCGTGGAAATGGCCATTAACGTAAAGGTTCATAATCTTCTTTTAAAAGCTCTGGATGCAGATTGCCTTCTAAAATGGTCGGAATGTACTTATTTACCTGTAACAAACACCTTCTCGAAGTGATTTCATTGACCTATTCCATTTGCTAGCATATTCAGTTAATTACATCTCATTTTGTTCTGAGGTCCAGCTGGGCAGGAGAATGATGTCAAGGTAGTGTGTGCAGAAATTTGGCTGTAAATATTCACAAGAATGGCTGCAACTTCATCAACTTTTCTGTTGCAGCTCGGTGACTCTGGAATTGCCAGTCCCGGTGGCGAGGAGGGTCCTCTGTATGAAACTGATGAGAAATGACTTGGAGTTCATTGACACCTTTTGAAGTTGCTCCAGTCTTCAAACAGGAAATAAATCCTTTCAGTCCATATTTCAAAAGTAGTTTTCAAACACATTGTTTTTCTGTGGGGAAGAACTTTGGGGCCATGTTCAGTCTTATGCAATATATAAATTCTTTCTTGCCACCACACAGCTGCAGGAGGGCTGGGTTCATCAAGGGTAGAACTGTGGTGCCATGGAAAGGGTGCTGACCATGAGTCGGGGGACTCGGTTTCAAGGTGCGCAATGCCACTAACTTCCGGTGCAGAGCTGGGAGTCGGAATGAATCTCTACTTAACTTTTCCTTGAAGGCAAAGACCATGTCTTGTACATTCTCCTGTCACTACTATTCCTGTTGTGATTGTTTCTTGAGTGCTTACTGGTATTGCAGGAGATGTTTTCTAGCTCATGACATCTCTACATGTCAGTATATCTCCAGTACACCCATGAGGGAACTGAAGCTTGAAGAGGCCAAGGGACATTGCCTAAGATCACATGGGCCTGCAGGAGTTAGGGCTCAAGATCAATGATAAGCAGGGTTGGTCTTAGCAACCAACATTTACAGCAGTGATTCTCAAACTTGACTGCACATTGGAATCACTGAGGTTGCTTTACTTTAAAGAATTCGAATGCTGAGGTCCATCCCCAGGGATGGTGACATGACTTGTCCAGGGTGCAGCCTGGGCAATAGGATTTTTAATGCTCCCCAGTTTCTTTTATTTTGCAGCCAGGATAGAGAACCGCTGCTTTATATGAAGTTTTAGGCATTAGGGAGAGAAAGCTGGGAAGACAGGTACTTTCCAATTTGGGGGCTTCAGTTTTCAGAAGGCTGTCTTTTCTTGGAACATTCTCTGAAGAGATCCTTTAAATGCTGAACTCTTGAGACTGGAAATGAGCTTCAGTGCAGCTCTAGACATGTAAAGTACTTGAGGGGGGTGGAAAGAAGCCAATATTTGGGAGGAACAGTTTAATGAGTTGGCTTAGGGCTGACTTGATGTTGGGGAGTCTCCGTTTTAACAGAGGAAGGAGTATCTGTGTTTAATAATGTGATGGCAGGTTTCTACAGAGTTGGTCCAGACAGGACCATGACCAAAGGCAACCACAGAGATGGAAATGACCAACGTTTGGGTAGACAATATAAAATCATCCCCATAGCAGATGAGATAAATATGAGGAAAGGAGTTGGCTCACATTTATTTGTTACATGTGACCATGGTCATTTAGCAAATTGCTTTTTCTAGTGCACTAAATGATATAGCAAGTGGTCCAAAGAGTTATTTGCTTCTGAGCTATTCAGTCATGCTTCTGCTACTCAATGCCAAATGGTTTTTTGTTTTTTGTTTTTGTTTTTGTATTAAAGAATGGGGTTTATTGGACAAAATAGTATTTCAAAAATTGAGAAACTCCTAGGTGTTTTAGAGAATGAAGTTTCTCCTATTTAGAAAGTTTTGCTTGTACCTCTCCCTCTATTTCCATCAGAAATGAATTCCTGGACTCAAGTAACCTAGTGTGAATTAAAAATCCTCAAGGTTAAGAGGGAAAGGAAGGAGAAAGGGTGTGGCTGGGGAATTAATGCTGGATAGAATTAGGCACAGTTTTCATAAATGACTAAAATTATGACTGATAATTGTGTCCCATAAAGAAAAGGTGTGCTGTATTTCTTGGAATCCTCTTAACAAAGATGGGTATATATTTATATAGTCATCATAAAATGGTATTGAGCAGATGACAGAATAAATCCCTTTTTATCATTGTTAATAACAGACTTTTAATTGGTCCTCAGATTTAGACATCTCAAGTATATGAATTTCAAGGTGATTGCAGGAGGAGAAATTCTAGTAAAAAAAAAGAAAGAAAAAAATGAGAGATATTTCTTAAATGTAAACCTGGGAGCCACAGAGAATGAATTTTTAGTAAAACCTGGACAGGAACAAGTTTAATCTCTCTCTGAGTTCAGGGTGAATTGTGTTTCAAGTTCAACTTTTGATGAATTTTTAATAATGCCAAAAGAAGTGTGTATGTATGAGATTGGATAAATTCAAGTTTTCTTTTCTCACCTTTTAGAAAACTAATTGTGAGCAGATTATTGTACTCATGAAATATTTTGACTGTTTTGTGGCACTAATGATAAAGGTAGAAATGAAAAAATTAAAGGTATACCAGGTCTTTTATTCATTCTTGTATTAAAGAGTATTTTCTGATTACATGCTTTTTTGAATACAGCTTGAATGAATGTATATTGCCTTGCATCAATATTTAAAAAATGAAGTATTGCTGCAGGAGCAGAACTTACTCTCTTAAAGGAGGAATATAACTAAACATTATTTGTTGATTGTAATAACCACATACTTCTCTCCCAGACTGTTTTTATATATTCTTTCAAGTTCTATGGATGGTGTTTTCCATAATCAGTATTTTGGTTTTTATTTTGGTGGCAAAAACTATAAATCTCAATGATTATGCCTGCCAGGAATCACAGTGGGTCCCAAGATCTGTTTTCTAGAGGATAAACTAGAATTTGGACCAATGAATGCCAGGCAAACTAATGAATGTCATAATGTTTCACATTGTCCCTGTACGCAGCTATCTTTCTGGTTTGTCCTAGATTCACAGCTTAGGGAGTAGAAGGAAGTTAAAGCCATTGGAGCAGACAGAACTGGGATGCTAGAAAAATGGCCAGGGTTTGCCATTCTGAATACATTTAAGTCTTCCTTTGTTTCCATATGCTTATTTGTTACAGTAAATTTGAAGAAGACTATAGTTATAAAAGCAAATAGCTCTGGTAGAGGTTGGTGTACATTGATAATTGATGTAGCTGTTAATCTGTCTTTCATCACCTACAGAGTTATTAATTTGTGCCAATTATTGGTAGTATTGATGACCATTAAGAATTTATCATGGGGTGGTTTCCTCTTCCTACTTTGTTCTCTTCTTTACAGGTAAAGCACCTGATTCTGAATGCTGAGGAAGATTCTTGCTGCCCACCTGTTAGCTGATGATGTTAACCAAGAGAAAATCAAAAGCTAGAAAAAATAAAAGCTAGCAACTTGACATAGACATTTATTTTTATTAACACTTTGATTTAAAATTAGGCATATGTTGGGAGTCTATGCTTTGAATACAAAAAAAAGTGTCTTGTATTTGTTTAGTGCTTTATATAACATATCCGCATACATGATCTCATTTGATCCTTAGATACCCTGGACATTGGGAATGTAGAGATTATTTTCATTTAACTGAGAATGCCTCAAATTACAAATATTTTAAATTTAATGACTGGCTTAGTGTGGCCAATTCAGGGGACAGCATGGCACTCTTACAGGATTGTTAGACTTATGGACTCTTAACTCAGTTCACAGAACATACATGAAATGCTGGTCACATGCTAGTCATTGAGCTTGTCATGGACTTTAATTTATTATTATAACTTGCCAATTATGACATTGTAATTTAGGTGGTTGTCATTTATTGTTTTTTATTTATTGCTTTTTAAACAATCTTCTTGGGAAATGTTTCTTTAAACTGATGTTAACACAAAATTTTCCATTTCGTAAATATACAGAGAATATAATTATGCATAAACTAAAAAATGTCAGTAATCTCATAGGTTGACTATTTACTCGGTGTTTGTCTTTATTCCTAGATAAATTATTTTTACATCTTATTTGTATCTTTCTCCTCTGGTTGTAACCTTGCCCTATTGTATACCTGTTGTGATGTTGAGAGTATTGTGAACTTTAAATAAACATCATAAATAAATGAAGCATTTGACCCTTCATGTGGCTTTTACCTCAGGGTATTTGTTGATTCATCCATTTTCTGTTTAGGAGTCCTTTCTTAGAAATGAACCAACCATTCCTACCCTTTCCTTGTTTTAACTGCTTCCACTTCTACTTGGCACCAGATTTGGGGAGCCCTGGACTATTTTCTTAGTGTTTATAGTAGTGGATCACAAGCATAGCTGGATTGCAGAAATCACCTGGGAAGGCTTGTTTAAAATGTGAATTTCTGGTCTTCTTTCGGACTACCTCCCAACCTCTCCAATCAATTCAGTTAGTCTGAGGCATGGCTTGGAATCTGCATTTTAACACTCTAGAAATTTTAATATATTTGTTTAAAAAGGGTATTGGTGTTAAAGCGTGATTGCTGCAAACCGGGAAGTGGAGATGTTCTCTTGACTAGAAGTTCTTGAGGGAGTTCTGAGATTCCCAATCCCTAAAAGTAGTGACCCTGAACACTTTTTCTCTCCTTCTAACCTGGCTCAGTGTTGTCATCAGCCAGCCCACAGTTGTGTTGAGCCCACAATGTATGCGCTTGGAGTTGGCTGTGTTGGGTTGTGCTCACATGCCAGTAGTACAGAGTAATAAAAAACCCAATGAGATAGTATCAGTGAGATATGGATGCACAATTAACTACAAGGATAATCACTGTTGATTCTATGTTCTTACTCAAAAACAGACCTTTTTTTTTATATTTGTTAGTTTGATCTGAAAAGTGATACTTATGATGTGAACAGCAGCATTTTCCGATGGCATAACACAGATACTGAACACTTAGCACACAACTCAATTTATTCATGTTTAATTGCTCATGTGCTGCATAGAGAGACTACAATAGCTGCTACTCACATCAACATTCATATGCAACAGCAACACAAAGTCATCGCTTCCATTGCTTGGTCAAGTCCACTGACCTCACACAGAACATTCTGTGTGTCTTACTGGGTGTCTTGCAGAGTTCTTTGCAGGAAAAGACACTGACTCAGTGAGGCATTGGTGTTCCCATATTGTGGGCATCAACGATTTCTTAAATGTTACCACCTCACACAGTCTATTCTGCAATGGTATTGAGCTGATTTGTGGTCTGATCTGGTGGGTATTTCAAAGAACTTAAATTTTTGGAATATGAAGCTATGTCCATGGGTAACAGGAAACTGACTGTCTTTATTTTGTCCCTAAAGAAAACAGAATAAAGAGAAGATAAATAAAATTTGTTAGTAGCTTTTATACAAAACATTTACTATTTTTCCAAATCACCAACCACTGCCTAAAGTGTTAAAACTTCATTTTTAATATGTCACATTATCTTTTTGATTTATTTGCTCATCAATTCAAGACTATAGTTGAAATTGGCCCTTTAATGAAGCTCAGTAAAGAATGTTGATAAAACTAAAATTTGAATCACTGAGAGAGGATCTGTATGCCTGAGAATTATTAACTTGATGTTTAAAGTTGAAGAATGCCATGCTCTCTCAGGCAGAAGGTCTTTTCCCATCCAAGCTCTTCCGTTGAAAGGAAGCAGAAATTGGAGGCAATTACTTTATAATCCAGATCAATCTGCAGTTATGGGCTTTGAAGTGACTGAATATCCATCACGTCTGAACAATAAAGGGGAGAGACCAGTGACAGTAATGACCCAGCGTTATGTGAGCGATTAGCTTTTCATTTCGCCCATTTCTCTGTTTCCCTCTAACAGTGTTATGTAGAATTTTGACATAAACCAGGATAAACTGCTCCCAGGAATAAGCCTAAAGAATAGTGTTTAAAGTTATTGCCCTTTCTGCAATTTTGTTCTCTCTCTCTCTCTCTCTTTCTCTCTTTATTAGATAAGGCCATAAGTTCAGTGAATGACATTTAGTGGCCTGCATCTAGAGGAACACACAACTCCCTTCCTTGGGAGGGAGGCTAGTGGTTCCATTTATTGGGATCAATAAAACAATAACTGCTTCTATTTAGTAAGCACTCACTGCACTGTCTCATTTATTCTTCACAAAAGCAAAAAGGTAACTGCTATTGTGATTCCCTTTTTACAGAAGATTAAACTGGCATAGAACAGACACTTCACTTTTCCAAGGCCGTGTTGTTGGTCAGTGATGAAGTTGGGGTTTTAGCCATGTGAGTCCATGGGCTGCCTTCTTAACCATTTTGTTATAGGAACAGAAGAGAATATATGTATTTTAAGATGTCTGGTTTCTCCTATCAGTAGAAGGAATAATATAGCATTTGGAATTTTAATGGTCTCCATGGACCCTTTCTCCTAATCTTTTTGACAGCCCGAGATATTTTTCTTAAACGTAGAAGAAAAAGATTGCATTTCTTTGTCAAAATCTAGAAAAAATTAAAATCCTACCTCAAGTTTCAGGAGAGTATTTGTTCTTAGAAATATTGACATTGGCATTATTCTATAAAATACTTCCTTGATAAATAGGGGGCAAGTTCACAAGTAAATTGGGTATGCTGACTGACTGTTCAAAAAAGCCACTACAAACAAACTGGTCTCCATAAATCTTTGTAACATTATTAGAAAGAAATCAGAAAGTAAACAAATCTACCAAAAAATATTCAGAGAAATAATGTAATGACATGTTACTTTGCTACTTAATCCTTGAGAAAGTAAAATGTAAAGTAAAAAAGGACTAAAAAAATACAAGTTTAATTCCTACTCAACAGTTCTCTCTGAATCTATGGGATTTTATGCCAACCCAGCTGTTGATTTTCATTCATTACTGACTTTCTTGTTTTAACACAATCCTAAAATTGGCTCACTCTTTCATATTAAAGTAGATTCCAAATTTGAAATGGATTGTGTTCAAATAGTTTATTTGTTGGCAGCTTGGAAGTTGGAAAATGTTTTGCTTCAGAAAAATGAAGACATTATAAATGTTGGGCAGGTTCCCAAACTAACATAGACGATATATACATTGAAATGGGGAAATCGATACTACTATATTTCTCAATTAGCACTGTAGGTCTGTGAGAATGTAATGATTTAAGTGCAAAAAACCCCATCATTATAAAACATGCACTGTGCAATTTTAGACTACATAGACACAAGCCTGGAAAGAGATTCATTAAAATCTAAATGATGGTTGTTCATGCATGGGAATATGAAAAATTTTCTTTTTTTACTTTGAATATTGCATTTATATTTGTAATTTGTGATAATTTACAATGAACAATTTGTTCTTGTATGTAAATATATCTAGATAGATAGATAGATAGATAGATAGATAGATAGATAGATATAATTAAGTTTTTTTGAGGCAAGAGGCATTTTCTGGCAATTATATAAGAATTTCAACAATGTTTGCTCCTCTAACCCTTCTCTTTTCTTGTTATTGAATTACTTTTCTCTTTAGTATTTACCACCTTCTAACATAATATATATTATATATCTTTTCATGTTTGTTGATTATCATGTTACAAAGCAAAACATATATGTATACTTTTTTTTAGGCAAAGGGCACATCTCTGTTTTTTTGTCCCTTTTTGAAGACACACGGCCATTGGAGCACAATAGTTGGGTATGTATTTCTTATTTCTATATCCCACAGCTGCTCCATCAGTAAATCTTGTTGGCTCCACTTTCGAGACATATTTAGAAAGCATGTCCGTTGTTACTACCATTGGCCAAGAAATGATCACCTTATGCCTACATTACTTTTATAGCCTTAAACCTGGTCTCCTTGTTTTCTGCACTGTTTTTCTATAGTCTTTTCAAAACATGGCTCCTTATATGATCTTCTTTTTTCAAATTAAGAGTATGTTATGCACCCCAAATTACTTGGAATGAATCCAGACTCGTTGGAGGAAATGAAGTCCACCTTACCATTTTCCTTCATTTCTCTCTTCCTCATTCCAATGCGGTCACAACTGCCTCCTTGCCCTTCTCCAAATACGGAGCCTGAGCCTGAGCAGCTATCTTGCATTATCCGTTCTCAGTGTCTAGAACGTCCTCCGCACGCCCTGGGCCTGAAATCCAAAGAACCTCTCTCTTCCTTACTCAAATGATGAGGCATTTTCTGGCCATGATATAAGAATTTCAACAATGTTTGCTCCTCTAACCCTTCTCTTTCTTGTCATTGGTTTACTTTTCTCTTTAGTATTTACCACCTTCTAACATAATATATACTATATGTATTTTCATGTTTGTTGGTTATCATGTTACAAAGCAAAAAGCCCCACATAGGCAGAGTTTTGATAACTGTGTGTCCTACTGTATCCTCCTTGTCTAGCATCCTGCCCAGCGCATCGCACATCCTCAAGATGTATTTGTCGAACGAATGAATACATGTAACGAATACATGAAAAACAGACTGAAAGGAGAGAAACAAAATTCGTAATAACATTTGCTCCTCAGAAAGACTGGGAAAAAGAGATATAGGCCCTCTCTCTTTATTGGTAACAGTTTTTTTTTCTTTTATATATAAAAATGTCTATGAAGAAAATATGACAAAACTCTTACAGGTGAATACACTGGTACTTATAACACCAGTTTCTAAATATTTCTGTATTTTGAAATTTTTCATGAAAACATTTTTTCCTAAATTTCCCATAATGAGTGGACAAAGCACAAGCTCCTAGCATTCCATAGGAGGTTTTTTATGTTGAATCTTGCTCATTTCTACATCCCCACTCACTTCACTCCCCACAGTCATAATTTCTTCTATCTTCCTGTCTTTTTTTGCTCTACCTGGGATGAACTTTCCATTTTTATTGTCCTGGCTAAGTCTACCTGTCCTGCATGACTCTGGTTAATCTCTTTGCTCCTATAGTAGAAATTTCTATGAGTGAAACACAATTTTCATCTTGTCTTGTAAAATTCAAATAAAACTGGATCAACATTTGTATTCCACATCCTGTGGGATGTCCCACGCTCTTTCCAACATCTATGAGAATTCATGCTGGCCATGACTTATGGTGACACCTTGATTTGATTTCCTGCCACTGCTGACTTATATAACTTCCTTATTCTCTCCTTAGCCATCTGTATTCCATTTTCTCTTCTCCATGATCAGCTAATCATGAAACCAGGGCCCCCCTTTTCTTTATTTTCCTCCTTCTACTCTTAGGAGACAAATGTAGAGAGACTCTTTCTAAAAAGCCAGGGTCAAAGTAGGGGTTGGAAGATAGGAATGCAGAGTGTGGGGGAGGGAGGTCATGCTCTAGCATAGTAGAGCAGATAAATTGTGCTTGATGGTGACAGTCTTGTTCTGAAAGAGCTCTTGGCTCTACCCACTACAGGGCCGCTGGCCAACTTTCCTCTTTAACTCCCGGATTGTTTCTCTGATGGCTTCCCAATCCCCCCACTTCTTAGGCTGCTTCTAACTCCTTAAATGTGAATTCACATAATTTTCATCATTGGTTAGTCTTCACTTTGTCTCTTGGTCATTTGGGTTACCTCTAAAGGGCCCTTTTTATGCCACAAAAAGCCCGTTGAGGCACTTTCCTCCAAAAGAACAGTTCTTCCTCAGAGAGGAGTTCTGTGTTCAGCTCCTAGAGTATCTGTGTCTTCTCCCTGAGACACACGTTACTGTAGAGGTCAGTTTATTTATGTGTCTTTGTCAGTACGTGAAAGTTTCAAGCACAGCATTTTATTTTTGCTAACTCTTGTTTGGCTAGTTCCTAGATCAGAGTGTAGAGTATGATCATCAATGATGTTTGCTGAGTAAGTAAAGACTGTTTTTCCACTTATTAGAGGCCTCCACTAGAGAACGCCATCTGACCTCAGTTAATGTGTTCCTTTCGATTTCTGAATTGGTCATACGTCAGATGGAAATTATTTTGGCCTAGTATCCTATTTGGTTTTGTTTCCTCCATAAGATAGGACCTTGCTCACCCAGGAGAAGGTCTCAGTGGTCATCACAGCATGCACCTGTAAACTAGCGTAGGGCAGCTTGGACCTTACCTGCAACCAAGAGTGTGTCTGTGGCTGGAACTCTTGCTGGTAAAATAATCTTCTGAAAACGCTTTTTCTTCATTGTCTTGCTTCTTGACTGAAGAATATGCCAGTAATTTAACTGGCCCCCGAGCTTCTAGAATTCTACCATTTGGATGTCTTTCCCCAGCTTTCTTGGGATCATTTGCAGCAAATGAATGGACTGGTGAGGAGACGGAATAGCGTCGAACAATCATGGCGTTGCCTGTACAGGAGATACAAAATTGAAGTTTAAAAATTCCACATTTAATCCAGAAATGGAAAATCATGTTAATGTACTTTATGGAAACTAAGCAAAACTCTTATTTTTTATTTTTGCACAAGAGACATCCATTCACTGATTTACTTTACAAACAATGGAGTGGTGACCAATGTGCCAGACACTTTTTTAAGAGATGGGGATGTGGTAGCAAACAACGCAGAATTCTTGTCTGCATAGAGCTTACCCTCTTGTGTGGCAAACAGACAATTAGCACACAATAACATTCAGGTAGGGATAGATTCTAGAAAGACAACTAAGGCTGATGAGGGCAAGGGCATAGAGATGGAGGAGGGAGGGGGTCTGAAGACTCTTTAAATAGTGTGGTCAGGTAAGAACTTTCTGGACACACTGCATTTGAGCAGAGACTTTGATATATAGAGACAATAAAACAAAACTTTAAGTGGGAAGAGCATGGATCTTCTAAAGATGCTAATTCTAGATGTTTTCTCAGTCTTGATTCTAGAAGACCTAGCTCACCCTTCGTCCCTCATCATCTGAGTGGCCACAACTATTTGAACTGAATGATGCTAACTGACCTCTGTGTGTCTTGGCTTTAGTGGGGACAGTCATTATGAGGAAGCCTACTGAATGAGAGATGAAAGCAAAGAAGACATGTAGAAAGAAGCAAAAATGTCTTTTGTGAAAAACTGGAGTCCTGCAGAGAGAGAGATGGAGAGATTTGTGGCCTTAGTTTCTGAGGGTTTCTAATTCAATTTCTCTCCATGTGTGTCTTCCAATAACTCGTTTCTTGAGGTAAGTCAAGTCCTCTAGAACATCTCCTTGTAACTAAAGTAGCTTGATTAAAAGAGCTTCATTTCAGGGAGTCTTGGTTTGTCTGAACCTCACCTCTAACACTGCTGACTGACCAGGGCCTGTGATTCAACCTCTACTTAGACATCTAGTTATTACGCCAGAGGCCAGCAACACTGACCTCAGAGGTGGGTTTCCATTTTCTGGAGCACTTGATAAATGCTTGCGAAATGATGAGCATTTCTCGCCACAGTTTTGCCATTGCCCCTCATGGACGTGTAAGAAAGCCCTGCCCTGGTCAGGTTCCGAGAGTGCCGGAAGCACGGTCAGTTTTATCTATGTCTATGTCCACATCTGCGGACGGCAAATTATTATGACCATTGCAAAAATTGGAGGCTACCCTGGCTTTTTATAGTTCGGAAGAGCAGAAGACCAAATTTTAGGCAGGAGTCTGGGGAAAGTTTAAGTTCAAATCTATCTGAAGTGATTAACTACAAATACTGTTCATAAATTATCTTGAAACACTTTCTTTAGGTATGATATGTAGCTTCTGTAATTATCTAAAAACAGGCTTATGACTATTGACAGATACAAATGTTTCTGTTTAAAAGGATTATGAAACAATCTCTTTATACCAAGTGGTAAAACACACACACACCAGAGGAAATTATGCTGATAATAATCAAGTTATGGTTATTCTTATTTGGGATCTACACTCCAGCTTGATTGATTAGCAAATAAGCTCTTCGTTCTTCTCCCTGGGTTATAATAGTCTGTATCCTTTAGTTTCTTTTTTTTATTCTTCACCTAAGGATATTTTTCTACTTATTATCAGACAGAGTGGGAAGGAGGGAGAGAGACAGAGAGAAACATCAATGGGATAGAGCCACATCAACTGGTTGCCTCCCGCATGGGGACAAACCACAATTGAGGTACGTGCCCTTGACTGGAATCGAACCCGCGATTCATTCGTCCACAGGCTGATTTTCTAACCCAGCAGTTCTCAACCTGTGGGTCAAGACCCCTTTGGAAATCAAACAATCCTTTCACAGGGGTTGGCTAAGACCATCGGAAAACAAAATTACAGTTATGAAGTAGCAACGAAAATAATTTTATGGTTGGGGCTCATCACAACATGAGGAACTGTATTAAAGGGTCACAGCATTAGGAAGGTTGAGAACCACTGTTCTAACCGCTGCGCCAAACCGGCCAAGGCTGTATCCTTTAGTTTCTTACCAATAAGATGGAAAATATACTCAGCACAGCATCACAGAGTCATTGGCACATTTTTCGAGATCATTGCTAAATTCAGTTTATTTGCAGCAAAGGATATAAGTATATTGAAGAGAATCAGAAGCCCAACAATGCTGGAGGTTCCCTGCAAAGAGAGTTTCTTTTATTTCCTTGTAGCAAATTACCTCTTTCCTAATAGTCCCAAAGTGAGGTTGTCCAGGGCAGGAAGGCGAGAGAAACATCCCTGAAAATGCTGGTTGAATTTCATACCCACTAAATGGTTTTATACAGAATTACAGATGTTTCCACGATAATTTATCCAACAAAAATTAATTCTGAGCAGGGGCTCTGTATTCTCATTATTGCGTATATCTATTTCACCAAGCAGCTCTGTCCCTGGGCTGTAGCATCGCTCTGTGTCCTCAGTTGAATGATGGGAAGCAGGCTTCTCTGCTCATCAAATCTCATTTTGTCTCACTACACACATCACAGAGCCAACAGAAGACCTTTTCAGTTCCAAGTGATTCCTTTCCAGGTCCACTTTAATTGTTCACTTTCTTAAAGTGAGACTCACACTTATGATTTCACATCATTCCTTCTCCAGGAATAGGTTTATCTTATTCTGGTCTCGAAAGAGATTTGGCCACGTTGCTTGATCTCTCTGTGTCTTCTACCCTCAACTGTAAAATAAGGGGATGATCCCTAAAGTTCCTTTCCAGTGTCAAATTTCAGTTGCAAGTAGGAATTTTGATTAATATAAAAATATCTTATCAGAACTGCTAATAAAAAACTTACACTCAAATCAAATAACATTTTTCTGACGTATCCAATGATACTAAGACAGCTACTATCAAGAACTCTTGTTGCATCTTACTTCTGCTATCTCATTTAGTAGATTAGGAGAGTGATCATAAAAGCATTTTACATGCATAGAATCACAGAGTTTTATAGTTGGAACAGGCCTTGGAGAGCGTCTGTTCCAACCCATTCATTTTTATATGATGATGCTAAAATTAGGGGTTCTATGTGGTTGTCATGCTCAGGTCAATATTCTTTCTACTGTGTCACTTTCTTCCATAATAGTGCATCACATATAAGACACATATAAATGTCATTTAAAGCAACTGAACTGGGCTTCCAAGAACACATTTAAATCACTTCTTTCTGTGTTTTATCTGTACAACAGGTAAGAGTTGCCAAAACTTATGCAATGTTTTTACCCATCCTTTTCAAACTTAATGCTAATATACTCATTGGAAGTTACCATCCATCTGCTTTAGAACTATGATATCAATTGTCTTATTAATATTCTAACCTCGTCTCAGCTTGATGGCATGCTCTGCTCTTTGAACAGTATAATACTTGTTTTAGAGTAGCACAAGATACACAGAGACCCGACTTATTTTCTTATTAGGATAAGCATAGAAAATAGGTTTGAAGGAGTATTGTTTACCTTTGGAGTAAAGGCAAGTGGTTTCCAACTAAAGAAAATTTTGTCCCCTAGAAGACATTAGGAATGTCTAAAGGCAATTCTGATGGTCGTGATTGGAGAAGGGAGGCAGGTATGACTGGCATCTAGTAGTTGGAAGCCAGGAAAGCTGCTAAACATCCTACAAGGTCCAAGACAGACACCTACAATATAGAACTACTCAGCCCAAAATGTCAAGACTGCAGAAATTAAGAAGCCTTGGAGTAAGGATATGTTACAAATGTCTATTTTTTTCCACCAGGAGAAATTTAAACCTCCTTGTAGGTTATGCTTTCAATTTTATTGGACAACCAACAGACAGAACTACTCAGATCTAGACAAAAAGCTCAAAGACCCTGATTGAAATCTGTTTTAAGTTTTGAAACGTAGGGTCTCATCCTAGGGAGAGACTTCGCTAACAGAGAAAGCAGCTGGTAAGGACCACATGTCTCATTGCCAAGCTGTTCAGAACCTCTAAATGGCATTGCCTGGAGCATGTGGCAGATACTATTAATAGAGCTTTGAGTATTTAATTATGTATATCAATTTTATTTGAATATGTTGTGTGTAGGCAAGCACTGACAATTTAAATATACGATGTATTTTTTGCTCTGTTGATTTGTGACTTCATATATATTTTTCACAGTCAAAATTAGACATTGACCCTGCATCTTCAAATCTTCAACTTATATCGTAGGTTGAATTAGGTTCAGTAGAGTTCTTTGTAAAACATTGGTAAGTGACAATATCTGTCATTGACTGTGTGTTTGCCAGGTGCTATATTAAACACCTGGTCTGTTATTGCAGTTAATCCTCACAACCACATGAGACAGGTACTACTAGATTTTCTTTCTTAAATTTAGTTTAAAAAATTATAGTTGAAATTTACTATTATTTTGTATTAGTTTCAGGTGTACAACATAGTGATTAGACAATAATTTATGAAATGATCTCCTTGATATTCAAGTTATTACAATAATATTGACTATATTCCCTGTGCTGTACTTTATATCCCCATGATTATTTTGTTAACTGCCAATTTGCATGTCTTAATCCCTTCACTTTTTTCACCCAGTCCCTCAACACCCCTCCCCTCTGGCAACCATCATATTTATGAGTCTGTTTCTGTTTTGTTTGTTCACTTATTTTGTTCTTTAGATTTCACATATAAGTGAAATCATATGTTGCATATGGTATTTGTCTTTCTCTGTCTGACTTATTTCACTTAGCATAATATCCTTTTAGTCCAATCCATGCTTTTGAAAATGGTAAGACTTCATTCTTTTTATGGCTGAGCAATATTTCATTGTACATATATACCACAACTTTTGTATCCACTCATCTATTAATGGACATTTGGCTTGCTTCAGTGTCTCCTACTGTAAATATCACTGCAATAAACACAGGGTGCATATATATTTTTAAATTAGTATTTTGGGCTTTTAAAGATGTATACCCAAAAGTAGAATTGCTGGGACATAAGGTAATTTTTAAAATATGTTTGAGGAACCTTCATACTGTCATCCATAGTGACTGTACCAATTTTTATTCCCACCAATAGTGCACAAGGGTTCCTTTTCTTCTACATTCTAGCCAACACTTGTTGTTTGTTGATTTATTGGTACTATAACATATAACATTTTCAAATGAAGAAAATGAAGATTAAAGATGAGTCAAGTGGTTAATGAGTGACCTATCATTGGCAACCATATTTGTCTGACTGATATTCATACACTTAACTATTGTGCAATGTCATTCAACTTAGTAAGTGAGTATGCCACTTGACATATACCCAGTCATTGTTCTCTTACTTAGCATTTAAATGCTTGAAGCAAAAAGACACATTGTTTTTAATGTGCCTGATTTTCACAAACCTGTCATTCTTATGGAAATAGTTTTAATGTTGCCGAAATATGTTGCTTAAAGATGCTAAAGAGATGTTTGCCTCCGGATTCAAAGCTCATCTAACAATAGAAAAAGGATGAAACTCGCCACTGTTAACACCAAATTATGCAGTTATGTGAGAGGTGCAATAAACCTACTATTTAGGAGATATTTGCAAAGATGGGCACAGCCCAGAAGAGCTGTGGACTTTCTTTACCTTGTTGTTCTCGCACATCTGGTGCTGAATCAGTGGAAATACCACCATGGAGTGTTGCTGGAGATTGTCCAGGCACTTTTCCTAGTTTTCCAAAGTCTGTAACTTCCTCTTCCTTTTCATCCCCTGATTGTCCCTCTGAGCCAGGGGTTCTCTGACTACTTGAAGTCAGCTTCATCCGGAGGGCTTGATTCTCTTTCTCCAGCTTGTTGATCTCTGCCTGCATTTCCTGGATGACTCTCATGAGCTGGGCGTTAGCTCCCATCGTTTCTTCTATGGTTTGTCCCTCTGGGGAGGCAGGTCAACTGCTGCTCATAAGCTAAATACACAATCTGCTCATTGGGACTGGTAGATCCCTCCTATCAACCTCCCGGAACAATGGATGTCATTCTTCGCCGTGCCCCCTTTCAGCACCTGGGTAGTTAGGCTGTCAAGGGAGGTAAAGGATTTCCATGACTTATTCATTCTAGGTTTTGTTTTCCAGAACAGAGCTTTGCTTTGTATTTTACATCTCATATCAATCCACAGTTCTCAAATATATTGCTTTGTGTCCAAAGAGAAGAGAATGCTCTAAAATGTCCAGTGAGAAAGAGTTTCTTGTTTCCGTCATGAGCTCGCCATACAACCAACCACTCACTTTTTTCTCTGTTGCTATTTCTGGGGTCAAATGTTTTATAGAATCACCAACTGTCACAAGTTCAACTGTCAAAAGTGGCACATAAGGATTATGCCTTGTCCTCTCTGTAAAATAAGTCATAGCTTGGCTCTTCTTGGGTAAATTATTTGTGTTGACACTTGTTGATTAAGGGTAACAGTAACCATAGGGGTTCATATGAATTGCAGTGAGATTTTATAAAGTAAAGTGCTTGTCATTATACCTAAATTCCTCAAGATAAAGTCAAGCATCATATAATTGCTTTTCAGTAGGTTTCTATCTTATAAGCATTTTTGCTGTTATTTGGTTTTAGGAGTGTTTGTTTGGACAAAGGTTGCCCAGGGATATTTTGGGAGTATAAGAAGATACAAATTTAACATTAATCTTGAATGAGAAAGACATGAAACTGTTAATAGTTTTCATTATGTATTTCCTGAAGAGGTTTCTACATTGGGAATGAGAAGTAAAAATCTTAAATACTATGTGCTCTGATAGCAGTATCTGTTTGGAAATCCAATTAATGTTTAAATATAAATGCTGTTTTGCAGTAGGGTGAAAATGATTAGAACGCTTTTCATGGTGATAGTTTTCTAAGTATATTGATGTTTTTGCCCATCTTAATAAATATTTGTTGATTGGTCAAGGCTGAAGGTAGAAGAAGTGATTGGAGAAAGTATTATTTCACTTGTAGTCATACAAATTTATTTTATGTAATTAAATTTAAGGATGTGCTCACTAAAAAGTTAGTCTAAAAATCATGAGACTATTTTGATATACAGTTGACCCTTGAAAAATACTGGTTTGAACTGTGTGGGTCCACTTATATGTAGATTTCCCCCATAAATACCTGTTATTTCCCACCCATGGTTCGGAGCCCAGGGATGTGGAGGACCAACTCTATGCGTTGATCTAGCTCATGTAGCATCCACGGATTTTGCTGTCCATGGGGGTTCCTAAAACCAATCTCCTGTGGATACTAAGGGACAAATTAAGTTTTGGAGGAGTAAAATGTTATACCCGGATTTTCAACTATGTGTGGGTCATCCCCAACTTCTATATTGTTCAAGGGCCAACGATACTACTTCTATATGTATTTAAATTAATTTCAGTAAATAAAGTGGTTGTGGAAATATGGAACATGGAGTTAGATGAATATTAAAGGCCATCCAGTCTAACCACCTAGCAGATGTTCAAATTTGTTTCACGATTTCTCTGTAATGGATTATTGACTCTATATGGGAGTATTTCTCTTGCGGGAGAGTGTCCTTCTTACTGAGGCATTCCACTTACTTTTAAATTTAAATTATTCACATTGGCCAAAAATTGACCTTCATGTAGTTTGTTCTTAGTGCATCTCTTTGGAGAGGAGAAGCACATGCCTCATTCCTGTTTTAATGAAAATTCTTGTTTCATCATGTTCTAATGAGTGTCCACTTTCCAGAATAAATATCCTCAATTCCTTCAACTGTTCATGATGTAATGTGGGTTCGAGGACTTTGAGTCCACCATGGTCACTCTTCTTCAAACATGTTTTCATTTGTGGATAGGCCTCTTGAACTAAGACATCCAGGTCTAAATGCATTCTCTTGAAGGCATCTAACGAGCCTAGAGCATACTGCCATACCTTCTGTAAAGTGTTTTGTGGGAAATATTTTCTAAAAGTGGGCAGTAGAAATTATTCTTGGAGTTGTATTTAGCCAACACAGCAAAAAATAAAAATAGCTTGTATAACTGTTGGAAATAACAAGATATCATAATTTATAGATAATTTGTACATCTAGGAAGCCCTAGAAAATGAATAACAAATGTTATTTTGTAATCTACCCATATGTTAAAAAATAAATACTGAAAAATCAGTAGTTTTCCGAAATACTATTAATAACTATATAGGGAAAAAACAAAAACCGGAAAAGTATTTCACTGACAATAGGTCCTTGCAGAGAAAAAACTCAGGAATTATTATTTTTTTTTAGGTTTGTAAGGTTTATAATAAAGGAAATCTAGTATTTTACTAAGATAGGAAACTTAAGAAAACAAAGTCTATGCTCCTGGTGAAAAGACTGCATGTTTTAAGAAAATAAAATAGTTTTTTGAACCTAAAAATGGTGAGTGAAAAGGAAGTATGTCCAACTATATGTGGATGGTAATATCAAAACCATCTAAAAAGAGTGAGAAAGAAATACCCCAAAAGGAATACAAGTTCTATCCCTGTGTGGTAACATTTTGAATAATTTTTATTTACTTTTGTATACTATCTGGATTTTAAAAGAAATTCTGTAGTTCCACAGAAGTCTTCCATAATGAAAAAAATTAAGTAATAAAAACAAAATAGATGTGAAAAAAAAATGTATTAAAATGAACTGACATCACATTTTCTTGGGACTTCTTGACTTTTGATGAAGTCAAAAAGCTAGTGAGAACTAACATTTTTTTACCAATCTAGTTTTAGCCTTTAACAGTTGTGATAATTTAAAAACTCAATATATGAGTCAACACTGCTTAGAATTAGTAAATTTTTATATAAATGCTAGGATCAATGGTTCTATTATTATTTGTGATATATATTTTAAGGATGTGAATGTCTTATGCAATGGAACAGGGTGAGCTCAGAGAGCCCTGCTTTGGGAACCTGGCTGTTCAGTGGAATTGTATGAGAAGGAGGGAGAAGTGGACTGGGGTTCATGGAAAACATTTCTGTGGCATAGTCTGGGAAGTCCAGGCTGATAAATAGTTTTGGCATCTGAAGTTCATGGCAATGGCTGACAGGTAATAATTCAGGCAAGAAACTGGTTTGGAGATCTGGCCCAAAGGACAGCAGAGCAGGTGCTTTTGGCTTGTAGAAGAGCTATAGCCATCGCCACCATGGCTCTCTGGGCGAGCTGTGGACTTTTATGCTAAACTAGCAAAATCAAGACTGTGGGCTCTCTTTCCAGAGCAGGGGTCCTCAGACCCCTCCGCATCCCCTGGGAGTGCTTGCTTAAAATGTAGGTCTTAAGGGCACTACCCTAGACCTATTGTGGACCCTCTTGCAGTAAATTGGTAAATCACATGATAAGAAACTCCTTAGGTTCTTCTTACACACATGAAAGATTTGCAACAATTATTTCAGAGCAGTATTGTCCAGCAAAAGTGTAATGCAACATACATATGCAATTACAAATTTTCCAGTAGTCACATTAAAAAATAAAACAAACATATTAATTTTAATATGTTTTATTTAACACAGTATATCCAGGGTATTATCATTTCAACATGCAAGTAAATTTAAACATTGCAAATGAGATATTTTACAGTTTTCCTCATGCTAAGTCTTTAAAATCCAATGTGCATTTTACACTTAGAGCCCAACACAATTCAGATACTAAATTTTCGTTGGAAATACTTGATCTGTATTTAGATTGCATAAAGTTGACTGTTGAAAAGGTGGGTTTGCATGCCCAGTGGTTGCAAATGCACTTACATGCACTTGGGTAGTAGCCAGTCCTCTACACAGCAGCCTCCAGCTACCCTCTGGCTGAACAGGAGTAGAAGGCAGTGGGCATAGAGATCTACAAGGTCTGCCGTGGTCCCGTCTTTGGCTCCACTCTGATTTCACCTGCTACCCTTCCCCTTGCTCCACCACTCTGCTCTGCCCCAGTCACACTGTTCTCCTCGATTATGTAAACACTCCAGGTACATTCCTGCTTTAGGACCCTGGTCCTGGCTGTGCCTGTGCTTGAGGGTGTTTGCTCCTGATGCCCACATAGCTAAGTCCCTCATCATATCTATCAGCTAGCTAGTGAACCTCATGCCTCCAGCCTCCAGCAGGAGTCGGCACTGTGGGGACAGAGTATGTCTTTGGCTCTTCCTACATCTGAGGGCAAAGTTTTAACACAGGAAATTGCATTAGCTTGTCTGCTTCCCAGACAACAGAGTCAACATCAAGTGCCTTCCTTCGATCTTCTTCAAATAATTGATGACACAGCATGTTCTTTTCCTGGACATAAAATCATGCCTTCCTGGGATGTGGTGTGCAGGATTGACATGTGGCTTCCTTACCTGTGAGAATCCTCAGTTTTGGTCACTGACAGAGGATGAGCAAGGTTAGATTAGAACTCAGGGATTTTGACTGCATCATTGTCACTCAAAGATGTGTCCTTCTGGGTGAAGGTACACAATTCCTTACCCTCAAAGACATAATAGAAAAATGTCACTTACATGAAAGCTTATGTCTCACTTTTCAAGTGGGCATACATTCTGCTGTTATAAATTACTAAACAACTGTTGAGAACTTCTATTTTTAACAGCATTTGCTGAGAATTCACTTTGACCTTGAACTTGATATGTAGCTATTGTCGAAGTGATTTCCCAGGTGACCGGAAGCGTCTGGTGTTGCAATGAGCCCAGACTCAGGAGCAGATTTGACAGGCTGCCATCTCATCGTTGTCTTGACATCTGAGTACCACACAGTGGCAGAGCTGTCATGTGGAAAGGACGGAACAGATAAGAAGTTTTTGATGGGAACAGAAGCCTGTGAGAGGGATATTAAAGGTGTCCTGGGTCAACTCACTTGAAAGCAATTAGCAGCTTCCCAGTGCAGCCGTTTGCGAGATGATCTTGGTGTGGCAGCTTTGTGTGCAAGAAGAGGCTTCCGTGGAGATGGGTACAAAGGAATAGCCACCATCTGATAGGCCACTGCTGCCTTGAGGTGAGTTTCTTTTTTTTTTCTTTATTGAGAGAGGTTTAGAGAGGGAGGAAGGGAGCGGGAGAGAGAGATAGAATCATTGGTGAGAACATGGATTGGCCACCTTCTGCATGCCCCGCCCCCACAGCTGGGGATCAGGCCTACAACCTGGGCATGTGCCCTGACAACATCCTTCTTTTTTTCTGAGTCCCTATCTTTCATACGGGCAGTTGTCTCCATGGATACTTGTGAAAATTAAATAAATTTATACTGACAAATGCATCTCGGTGCTTTGAAATTAGTAAGTTTTCAAGAAATGCTAGTTGAATAACATCAAGTTTTAGAATTACAGGTTGCTGGTTGATTGTTTGGTCTGCTGTCTAACATTCATCATGAAGGCAGAGGGTTTCAGAGGTGAAGAGAGGGCATGGGTGGAAAGGCCTAGATGGTAGAGGAACAGACCTGTGTGCGTGTGGTCTGATTCAAGCTTTGGCACTCAATAGCTGTGTAACTGTAAGCAGCTTGTTCTTCTCTGCTGAGCCCCAATATTTCTGTGAAAACCCATTTTGGAATTTATGGACCGATTGAGAAGAAGTGACATCTTTACTACACCGAGTCTTTATTATGACACCGATTCAGATCTAGTTTTAAGTATTTCAATAATGTCTTGTAGTTTTATCCATAGAAATCTTCCACTTATGTGATACTTTCATTATCATTTAGCTCTAAATATTTTAAAGTTTCTATTGTTATCATCCCATTCATTCATTCATTCAATATTTATTTACTGTTTACCATGTGCCAAACCCTGTTCAAAGCCCTCGACATTTACTGGTGATCAAAAGGCAGAAATTCCTACTTTTATGAAATATACATTCTAGTCAGAAGACAGCAAAGAAACAAAATGTAAAGCATGTTAGAAGGGATAAGGGCTATAGAGAAATATAAAGCAGAAAAGGGGCACAGCATGCCAAGTGAGGGCATTGGGAGTTCATTTTTAAATTCATTTAAGCAAAGCAATTCAGAAAGATGTCATTGGGAAGGTGACCAGAGGGAAGGGAGAGGAAACCGGATGAGAAAACAACGTTTCAGACCTTGTGACAGAAAGAACAAAGGCACTCGATTCTCGTTACATCTGAGGACATCCTGGAGTCTAGCGTGATGAGCGTGGAATGTGAAATGGAGAAAATAATAGAAAGAGTCAGCAAGGTAATGAGGGGGCCAGACCACGTGGGCTGTAGGCTGCTGTGTAGACTTTGGCTTATTTTTCCAAATCATATACTTTTAAAACCATTTACATTTATTGTTATTATCAATAAATTTGGATTTACTTCTATTTTTTTTCTCTATTTGCAATCCTTTTGTCTTTGCTCCCTTCTCTGTGTCTATCCTTGTCATGAGTGGCTTAATAAAACTCCCTTTACACAGTGCTGATGTTGAAGAATGCAGCCTCTGAATGCACTCTCTGGGTTTGTGTTCTGGCTCCACCCCTTTCTAGTTCCATGAACTTGGGTCAGTTACTTAACTTCTCTGTGCCCTGGCCTCCTGTCTGTTAGAATGGTGAGTAGGAGCATTTCTCCCATGGGGAGGTTGTGAGGATGCCGCCAATTCTTCAAACAGTGGCTATCAGGAAGTGCTCAAAACTGGTTTGCTGGTTTGGAATCAATATATTGGTTTTATTTCTATTCTAACATATACCATTAATTAAACAACTTTTTTCCCCCTTATTAATTTTAGAGAGAGAGGAAGGGAGAAGGTGAGGGAGATAGAAACATTGATGAGAGAGAACATCAATTAGCCACCTCCTATATGCCCTCACTGGGGATTTGGCCCACAACCTGGGCATGTGCCCTGACTGGGAATTGAACCAACGACATCTTGGTGCTTGGGTCGACGCTCAACCACTGAGCCACACCGGCCCAGGTTATACTGTTAATTTTTAATGTACATATTTTTTCAATAAGGTGAAAAGTTATTCAATATTTTTTCCTCCTCTTGACCACTGCAAAATCTAATACTATTTAATTTTGAAATACTGCCTATATGTTATTGTTGTTTAGAATTTGGATTTGAGCAACAGGCTTTGTGTTTTGCAGTTATCAGATTATTAAATTTAACAAGATACTTTGACTGTTTCTGTGATTACCCCACCTTTTCTCTGGGGTCATCTTTCTTCTTGCTTTTGTGAATATTTTAAAAACCAGTTCTTTTCATGAGAGTCGGTTGGAATAGGAACTATGTTTGTATAACTAGATAGGCTTCTATTTCATCCTTACTTGTGAATGAGAGGTCACTAAATATAATATTCTATGCCATGTAGAAGGGCTCTTGAAAGTTCCCAGCCTTCCCTGTACATCACTGATATTTCTTTCAAACGTCACCTAACAACTACGAGATTAGATGCAGGTGCAATGATTTCAACACTCTGGGTATTTTCCTTCTCCTGTTTGCCTCCATTTCATCTCTATATTGATCATTGTTGATGGAATCAGACAGTGTATAAACACTGTGGCTTGAATAACACCCACCACCCTCTTAAGAAATGTGGGCAGTATTTGCATTGTTCTCTCTGTGTTGGTGCAGACTCTCTGGATGAAAGGGATTCATTTGTTCAGCAAAACAAATAAACACATAAATAAAAGCTAACATTTGAATACATTATTCTGTTGCCTTTCGGACTTTATTGCTAGTAAGTATGTTGCAAACTTAAATCTCATTGATTTATAAGTAATTTAAAGATTTTCCCCCAGTAATTTTTACATATCTTTATGATCTACGATGTTCTACAATTTCATTAAGATATGATTTTTATCACTATTTATCCTGCTCATTATTTATGGTGAATTTATGATCTGTTCACAGGCCTGTTGTGAAGACTAAATAAAGTAATTGGCTTACTTTTCAACCTTGATCTTCAAGCCGCTCTTTCCACACTCACCGTGTTCTTCCACACGAACTTCCTTCGATATTGAACGTTCTCATCGCAGGATCTTTACACATCTTGCTGCTTTAAGCTTGAAAATTCCTTCCACACCTTCACCTGCCATTCCTAGATTCAGTATCCTTTCCTTGGAGATGTCTGCCCTGAACCCCTGACCAGGTTGGGGGACCACAGCACATTCCCTCATGAAACCCCATACATTTCCTTTGTAACTCCTGTCAAAATTATAATAAAAAAGTATTTCTTGCATATCAGACTCCACCCCTACATTTTATACTCTGAAAACAGGGGCTGGGCTCATCTTGTTCATAATTGTATTCCCAGAACTTGACTGTGCAAGTCCTGTTCTTGCAAGAAGAAGATGCCAAGACAGAATCCGATGTACAAGGTATTAGGGGAAATGCCTGTGAAGGTCAGAGGGGAAGAAAGCAGAAATAGGCAGGGAGAGTCAGGGAGAGAGGGAAGGAAGGGTTGGGTAAGAAAGAGCATCAGACTGCAGACCACTCGGCCAGGCAGATGTGGCGTTCCAAGCAAAGGCTGCTCTTAGAGAAATCCTGGGTTGGGCAGGAAATTCTAGCACTAGTAACCCCGCTGAGCTCAGCACCGATAAAAGTTCAGGGGAGTGGGTTTTGGGTATGTTTGCAGCAGACCTGGAGGTGTGGCAGCTTGGCTAGGCTGTCAGGCAACACTGCTCCCCACTGAAGATTCTCTTAAGGGAGGTCTGTGTAGGTCCTTCCACTCCAGGCCAGTGGGGTACTTGGAGTGGGTTGAATAGTGTCTCCCAGAAAGATATGTCTACATGCCCGGCTAGTGTGGCTCAGTGATTGAGTATTGACCCATGCACCAAGAGGTCGCCGATTTGATTCCCCCAGGTCAGGGCACATGCCCAGGTTGTGGGTCAAATTCCCAGTTGGGGGGCATGTAGGAGGCGGCCGATCGATACTCTCTCATAGATGTTTCTGTATCCCTTTCCGTCTCTCTTCCTTTCTCTCTAAAATCAATCAAAAAAATAAAATAAAATAAAAAGATATGTCTACATTTCAATCCGTGGACTCTGTGACTGTGACTTATTTAGAACAAGGGTGTTGGCTGATATAATTGAGAATCTTGAGCTGAGATCAATAGCTAAGTGAGGTTAGTGACTGCTATACTGGGCAATGCAAACAGAACACATTCATCATCCTGGGAGGGCCTTTGAACAATGCTGTTCTCCTATGTTATTTATATTAGGCAACATGATAGTGTCTGTGTGTTTGTGTGTGTGTGAACATACTCATAGACAATTCAACTAAAACCATATGGAAAGAATGTCTGAAAAATGAAACATTATTGTACTTAGCCATGGTCCTCAGTGCTGGTCAGGCTGATCTCTAAGGCAGGCTGCTCCTTTTTCCTGACTGTATAGCTATCCCCACTCTCCTCCTACTTTACCTGGTCTCTCAAAAACCTACAAAAAGATAAGATAATTCAAGTGTCTCCCACTAATCCTTGCATTGTCTAACTGATTGAACAGTTAAAAAATTTTTTAAAAGAAAACTTTATTTCTCAAAATAGTGATTTTTTACTTAGGCTGTCTCTGTGTGTTGTTGCACTTATGTTTTTAAATTGTGGGAGGAGGTCATTGAGAGGACGTGATCCCTAGTTGACCTGTGGGCTGGACTTGGCCATTGGAGGCTCCTCACACCCTCCCATGTCCTTGGAATGTGTGTTCTGCCCACTGTTCCCTCACGAGCAGGAGAGGACACAGGCACCGTGACTGATGGGTATTATATTATTCGATCTGTCAGGTGTGTTGGGTTAGAAAAAAACTAAAAGCAGTCTGTGAGCATTGACACTCTTCCTCATGATCACATGATGATGATCTTAGGATCATCCACCCTCATGGACAAGCCTGTGAGGGTTATTCCCAGAGTCAGTGGAATGCTTTGTCTTTCTGAGAGGCCATTACTCATAGATTCTATTCCTGGGAGTAAAACTGTTACAGAAATAGCAAAAAAAAAAAAAAGTGACCCATTTATGAACACGTCTGCTTTAGAAAGCTAAATTGGTCAGAACTGTGTCGGTTTTATATTACCTATCTTAATTTGTAGATGAGGAGAAATCCGTGTGTTGTGGCTTCCCACAACTTTGATTACTATTAACCATTCATAAAATGGGACACTATTTATTTTGCAGTTTCACTTAGAGTCTTTCATGGCATGGCGTTTCTGCTTTGACCTCATTTGTTGTAACAGCTGTAAACAGACTATAGGGCCTCCTTACTCTGGAAAAGATGCTCCTGCTTCTCTGAAGAGGATCACCTTCTGTGGGCTCATGTTGCACAATATTACCAAGTTTTTCTCTAGATTTAACTTCTGCCGTTAGGAATCCTTAGGAAGGGTAGTGTCACCTGGGAGTATATGTCTGTTACTAGTCCCAGAGCTATGGCTTCAAGAGCCTTTACGATGCCAACCTTTTGTTTATTAGTATTTCCTTTAATGAACGATGGGCTTCGTTCTGTTGATCTGCACCCCTTTTGAGTATTATCATGTTGCTTCTCCTTGGCCAGCACCTTGGATAGGAATATAGAGAACTACGTTTGAAATGAAGGAGAAAAACTAAATAGAGGAGGAAGCCAACCTTCTAATGACTTCTGCTTGCCAATCAGCATTCTGAAAATTTAAAAAAATCTAATAAATTGTATCAGAGTTGCTGTATTTGGACCTTTCATATTCCATGGGCTCCATCTAGCTATTTATTTTGAGTTTTGAGTTTTTATTTTTTGATACCTAATTATCACACCAGTAGGTCACATTGAAATGAAAGGGCGTTGTCCACCCAGTGTGGCTTAGCGGTTGAGCGTCAACCCATGCACCAAGAGGTCACCAGTTCGATTCCCGGTCAGGGCACATGCCCAGATTGTGGGCCTGATCCCCAGTGGGGGGCGTGCAGGAGGTGGCTAATCGATGTTTTCTCTCATTGATGTTTCTATATCTCTCTCTCTGTCACTTCCTCTCTCTCTAGAATCAATAAAGGAAAAAGAAATGAAAAAATAAAGAAATGAAAAGACTTTAAATGATGTTTATCTTGCAAGAAGCAGCAACATTGTTGGAGGTAACAATATAATTTTACATTTATATCATTAATAATTATGAAACATTTTCTTATTCATTGTCCTACTCTGTCCTAAGAGCAACCTAGTCCTATGGAGTACTGTTCTGTGCCAAGGCAGACAATGAGTTTTGCAGCTAACTGGCCCTGGCTTACAGTTCCATCTCTGACACTACCTAGATATAGGACTGCTATGGATGGAATGTTTGTGTCCCTTTAAAATTGATATGTTGAACCCCTAACCTCCGGTGTGGCTATATCGGGAGAAAGGGCCTCTAAGGACGTAATTAATATTCAGAGAGTCAAGGGGTGGGTCCTGGTGTGATAGGATTAAGGTCCTATCAGAACGCTTGTTCTCTCTGCGTGTCCATGCACACAGAGAAAAGACTGTTAGAGGACACAGTGAGAAAAGTAGCTCTCACCAGACACTGAATGTGCTGCTACCTTGGTCATGGGCGTCCAGCCTCCAGAACTTGAGAAAATAAATGTCTGTTGTTCCAGCCCCAAACCTGTGGTATTTGTCATCACAACCAAGCTCACTCAGACAAGGATCCTGGGCACTCTTGAATACCTGAGCCACACCTGTGTCTTGGAGATCAGAACATCCGGGGCACAGAGCCCTCTCCCTTTGCTCAGGGCTCTGCTCTCTTGTCACCCCCTCAGAGAGCCCTTCACTGTCTGGGAACCTGCGTCTGTCACACCTTATCTCCCAGGATATATATCCAAGTATTAATGTAAAACTGGAGATCGGTTCTCTGGAGAAGATGAACCAACCGGGCACATCAAGCTGAAAGCGTGAATGCCGTCCTGAGAACAGAGGGTTAAGTGAGCATCCACCCATCGAATGGGGGCAATGCGAGGACCATTTATTGGCAAAACAGGCTTATAATCCTAGTTAATTTTCTCTCGCTTCTGAAACATTTACCAGCTCACTCAGAAAGAGATCTATAAATATTGTCAATGATGCCACCGGTAGAGTGGTAGCCTCCCTCTCTCCCGCTCCCTCTCCCCATCTCCCGCTCCCTCCCCCCATCTCCCGCTCCCTCTCCCCATCTCCCACTCCCTCTCCCCACCCTCTCTCGTGGCTGCTCAAAAGGAGGGATTCAGTCAACACATGTCACAAGTGCCAGTAAATACTACCGACGCTTCTGTGGCTGCCGAGTCTGTTTTCTTCCCAAGGGGGTGACGTCACTCACCCCTCTCATTCAGTGTTGTTAAATCCAGGTGGGTGGGATACCTAGTAGCTTTACATAAAGTGAATTTCATATTCAAAGTTCTTAACTCAGTGGAGCAATAGCTTGAAAAGGTTTCTTACCACAAGCTGAAACCCTCTGTGTGTATGTGTTTGTGTGATTCTCTTTTGACAGATTGAAGTAATTCATTCATTTATGTAGTCAGCAAATTTCTTATTAAGCATCTATCTATTTAAGATGCTATACTGAACACTGGAGACAGACAGGTTATGACTTAGTAAGGGAGACAATCAAATAAATACATAAAGGATGAGAAGGTAAGGGCCCCGGAAAAAAACTCAGTTTTTAAAAGGTCTTGCAGACCATACAGAGAAATTGGCTTTTATTTTAAGTCTAAGTTTTAAAAAGATCTTTTGTCATTGGGTAGAGAATGGATCAGAGCACACATTAAGTAACTGGTGATGAATGTGAAGAGACAGGACAATTTATGAGAAAATATTTTTGTGACCCATTACTATGTAATGTGATATAAGGAATTTCTCCTACTGGTGATATTTTAGTAAAATAGTTTTCAATCCCAGGCTTGACAACAGTGATCTTGTTATGACCTGTCTGGAAGGGTCCTACTTTCTAGACGACTGCATTGCTTATGGTAGCAAAAACGATTTTATTTTCATGAGATATTATTTACTGTGTCTGTTCTGTTACGTGGCAAGACATCGTTGGATTTATCTAAGGACGAAATGTCTCCCTGAAGTCTGTGATTTTTGTGGTGATGGGCAAGTCTTATTCTAAAAAGGAGAATAAATGAACTATTACTTTTTGTTCTCTTATTACTTTATACTAGAGACTGTTCAAAATAAACTAGACTATTTTGACTAGTGCCATTGTATGAGAACAAAGACCCTTCTTTGTTCTTTATGCTATTAGAGTGGCTTTGGTAAAGAAAGGAATGAATAGTAATTTTCTCTGAATATATTTAAAAAAAATAAATAGAAGGTACTCTGCCAGTACAAAGAGAACTAAGAATATCTGCTCAGTTAGTTCTTCCAAGAATGGCTAGGCCCCTTACCACTTGGCCCTGTGGCTGGTTCTTCTGTAGGCATGAACAATGTAAGTGATGGGACTAGTTAACTCTAGATGGAATCTCCATGATGTCATTGGCACGTGGTTGTATGCGGTCTGGCTGGGTTGGAGGTCTTGAAATGGGGTTCCCGTGACCTCTTCCATTCCCCAATTCCACTGCCATTATGGTGGACTATTCACAGCAACAGTTCCCATGGCAGCCTATGAAAATGGGTTCACAGCACAGGGCGGAAGAGTCATTCGACTATGAGACTGTTATTTACATTGAAGTAGAGGGGCTGAGTTCTCTTTCTGACTTTGCCAGGATTATAAGTCATTGGAAATGTGGTTGGATTTGGATTCACTTCTGGTCTACTTTTTATATGAGATTTATATTAAATTCAGTTCAATGGGTTTTACATTCGATTTGATGCGATGAGTGTAGAAAGATCTGGGTTGAAGTTAATAAACAATCAAGGTACACTATCTTTGGTTGCATTTGTGATTTTGCTAAAAGGTATTTTCTATCAGGTATTTAAGTTATTCTTATTTTTGTTCCATTCAAATTATTGGCCTCTGGAGATGCTTATAAATTAAGCAAATGGCCATCTGTTTCTTAGATAGTCATTTATCTCCTGAAGCACCATTGCGGAGGTCTCCAGCTCCAGGCTTTTGTGATTGAAGCAGGAAAATATATTACTTTGCTCAGAGCCCTGGCCCTTATTTGTTATGCTACTACACAGAAAATAGCAATGTATCAGAGGGTGGGCTTAAAAAGTGTCAGAAGAACTAAATGATGCCAATAAATATGTGTTTGCTTGTTTCCATGAAAAATTCTGTGTCTATACTGCCATTACTATTTTTTTTCTGACTATTTATTTTCATCTAAATAGTCAATCAAATTATTATTTTTTTTTTGTAGTTGACCTTTTGGGTTCTCTATTCTTTCATTTTAAAAGTTTTCTTGGCAGTAAAGTATTATACTGAGTTTTGAGTCTTGCTTCTTTTATGTAACTCAAGTAAAATGATTAATCTAAAAGGCAATAGTTTGGGAATATTGGCTGGTGATAAAGTGACTCAGAAGTAGGAAATATTGGTGGGCTCTTAATTATTTCTTCAGGTTTTTTAAAAAAATAATAAATGCAGAGAGCAATTATGTACCGAGATGCATTTAACTAATCGCGAATGCAAATAGTTCACAGAATTAAGCATTTAGAAAATGTGTTATTTTCTAACCCTTAAGATGTTCTTGTTGTTCTTCATGATTGCAAAGACACTTCCATGTTTTCCTATCACCTTTTTCCTATCTGTTCTTCTGTTTATGCAACTATTGTATGTGTATAGTTTTCCCATAAAAGGCTTAAGAAATAGAGGGTGGTGTTGTCCCCCAACAAAGGATGGCCAGTGACCACTTTGGTCCTATCTCAGATGTGTTCGAACCCTTGTCATCCATTCACAGGGGTGTGCAGCCAACATCATCATCATTACCTAATTCTAGAAATTTTTCCTCATTCCAAAAAAAACCACTTTATCCCACAGCAATCACCCCACATGCCCTCCTCCCTCCCTCCCTGTGGCAATCATTAATCTACTTACTACTGTCTCTGAATTTTCACATTCTGCACATTATATGTAAATGGATGTGGTCTTTTGTTTCACCTAGCATGTGTTTTCAAAATTCATTCATACTGTAGCATTTTATGTAGGATTTTATGTCTTGAGAATTCTATCTCAATAAAAAATGTACATAAAATCATGGAATTTAGTTGAATAAATTTAAAAAAGACCTTGTCATCTAAATAAGCGCACACCAACTGTATGAAAACACTTACTTAAAATTAATGTACAAATATACAGTTCTAGTTTCTAGGTTTTCACTAAGTTCATGATTTTTCCACGGACTTAAATATTAAAACTGGACTTGACATAACCTTCTTTCTTGCTACATCAACATCAGTTTTTGCCACATCAAACATGCAGTGCCTTCTCTTTGATCCAGTGGAAAACTAGGTCACTAAAACCATCCCGAGGCAGAATAAGCTATGGACAAACACATCTATTCAGAGTTGAGTACTAGAGTTTGCATCTTCGGTTCAAAGTGTGTCGTGTTTACGTTTCTTGGCTCAGTTCCTCCTGCCATAAAATGGGCACAAGAATACTTCCTACCAGAGGGTGATTGTGAGGTGTCAGTGAGCGCTCAGAACAGTGCAGGGTACACAGTAAGTTTTTTTTGTTTTTGTTTTTTTTTAGTTTGTCCATTTATTCTCTTGAACATTTTATTTTAAATAATCAATTAAGTATTTTTAAACTTATCTTTATTGCTGAATGTATTACAGATGTCCCCTCTTTGTTCCCCCATTGACCCCCTCCTCCCGGATCCTGACCCCCTCCTGCCTTCCCCGCCCTATTGTTGGTGTCAATTGGTTACGCACAGATTCATACAAATTCTTTGTTTTATCTCTTCCTGCCCCCCTTTCCCTTTGAGGTTCATCAGTCTAACAACCAATTTGTACTTCTTAATTCCTTCATCTTCTTTACCCACCTCTCTAACCCCCTCCCATCTGGCAACCAACAAAAAGTTCTCTGAACCTATGAGTCTGTTTCTGTTCTGCTTGCTCATTTTGTTTGTAGATTCAATTGTTGATAGATATGTACTTATTGCCTTTTTATTGTTCATATTTTTGGTCACAGTAAGTTTCAAATGACGGAAGTAATTATTACTCCTTGATCCTGAAGCTCATACCCTTGATAGTGTTCAGTTGTGTGTGTTTATGGAACAAGAATTATGGCAGTAATGATTATAAATATTCAATGACAGGGGAAAGGTCTCTATTAATTCCTGGTCTTATACATTAGAATTCTGCTTATATGGCTAATGCGGTTTGGTTTGGAATGTTTATTCCTGGTGAACTCTGTGGCCATATGACTTATGAAGAGCATAATAGAAATATAGACTTTGAATAGGCTGAAGTCATTGAATGACAATAAATGCAATTCAACTCAGCTTTCTTTTTTCTAATAAGTATTATTTGTGCTAAAGGGTCAATAAAGAAGTTGGGTAGAACTTCACTTTCAAATTAATGTCATTAATAAACAGAATTATTAAAATGCAACTTAATAAAATTTCAAATTCTTCATCAGATTGGAAGATAGATTGTTTTATCTAATATTAAAATTATGAAAACAATCACATGAAAGTTTTAATTACTTGCAGAGTTTTTCAGCATTTATTAACTGATAATCTAAACTAGTAATTTTTATCTATAAGAAGCTTATTGCAATTGTACATTATTTTACCTATTTAATAAATGCAATAGACTTTGGAAGATAAATTAATACTATTATTGACATAAAATACATTCTATGTAAAAATAACTTTATATCTGTAGATGAAGTTATATATTTTTATAATAGGAGCATAATAATAAAATACCTGAATAGGACATTTTTTCACTTACAAAGTGATTTTATATGCACATATATTGATCTTATCTAGACCCTGAGTATTAATATTAATTTGTGAAAAATATGTTAAAGGCATACTGTGGGTAATATATTGTTTGAGGTTTTTACAGTAACTTAAACAAAATAGTTGAACAATCCCAGCTTCTACGGCTGACTGTTTCTGTTCCCCCAGATTTCACGTGTTAAAATCCTAACCCCAAGATGATAATATTAGGACATGTGGCCTTTGTAAGGTGAGTAGTTCATGAGGGTGGAGCCCTCAGGATTGTGACCAGTGCCCTTGTAAAAGAGACCTGAGAGTACCTTCGACCAAGTGAGGACACAGCGAGAAGGCGTCCTTGATGAGGAAGCCAATTCTGACCAGTCACCAAATCTGCTGATACCATGATCTTGGAATTCACAGCCTCCAGAACTGAAAAGTGAATGTTTGTTGTTTATAAGTTACCCAGTTTATAGCATTTTTGTTATAGTATTTCTGAATATACTAACATACCGACCCTCAAGGAGCATAAAATTTAGTAAACAAATTAACATATAAATAAATGACACAGCAATTAATAACTCATTTATTGTGTAATGCCAGGTACTGATAAATACTAGGGGGAAACAAAAAGCAAGATAGAAAGTTGGGCATGATCAAAAACAAGGGGAGGAATACTGTTCTGGATCCA
Organism: Molossus molossus; assembly: GCF_014108415.1. Lineage (NCBI taxonomy): Eukaryota > Metazoa > Chordata > Mammalia > Chiroptera > Molossidae > Molossus > Molossus molossus. The sequence goes on from NW_023425346.1 coordinate 96,037,605, forward strand.
ATTTCAGCCGTGGATTTCAGAGAAGTCCCCTTTGAGGAGGTCATACATGAACAGGGACCTGAATAGAATGAAGAGCAAGACAGGCAACTGTCTGGGGGAAGTAATCCCAGGCAGTTGAAACAGTAAGTGCGAAACCTTGAGCTAGCAATGAGTTGGCCATGTGTGAGGACCAGAACGCGAGTGTGGCTACAGCAGAGAGAACCTGGGGAAAATGGTAGAAAGGGAGGTTGCAGAGGGAGTCATGGGCCCCATGACCTGACCTTGCAGATGGTTGCAAGGCTTCTATGCTAAGTGTACATGCAGCTATTAGAGGGCTTTGGTAGGAATGGCAAGAACTGGCTACATTTCTAGGTACTCATACTTCTTCTTTTTAAACAAATGAGAGAAAAAAACCCACAGGGGTGCAGTGGTCTGCTTAGCCCAGGGTGGAGAAGCTGGGGGTGCAATGAGCTATTGAAGTTTAGGTGTGCTGCCTACAACTCCCGGAGAGCTCTTTGCTGCACAAAACTTGCTCAAGGGTAAGGATAAAAACAAAACAAGTGATTCTGGGGCCGCATCTCATCCCTACTGAATCATAATCTCCAGGGAAAACACCTGGGAGTCTGGATGAGTAACTGGATGACTCATTTTAGTCACTGGATGAGTCTTTCTCAACAAAGCTAACTTGAGAAGCCTCGCACTACTAGTGTAGGGTAATCCAGGTCTTCCCAGAATTTGAGTCTCTATAAAATTAGCGACATCATAGTATAATTGAGAAAAATACCTAAGGTAAGAAAGTTTTCTTAGAAAAGCCATCAATAAACATGGCAAATGGATCTATTTCTTCTAGGTTAACTCAGCATTATGAGGGAGCCTCTTACTTGTGTTTACCTGGGATGAAAAAATTACTATTTACACAAAACATAATAATGATCATGGCACCTTCTCACTTTTTTCTTTTGCAATAGAAAGATAGAATAAAAATTATTTAAACTGCATGTTTCTTTATTTTGCTGAATTTTTAATATGTTGAGAATGATTGCATAAAATATGGACAAATAAAAGAAGTAATGATCCCTAGTGACTGAATCTCATTCTCATTGTTTTTCTATTACTCCCCAGTGATATGCAATTTTTGTAACAGTTCTTTGCAAAGGTTGCAGTAGAGGTTTTTAATTGGAAGCATGGAGATACAAATTATGGGACTGAATGTTTTTATGACATCCTTCCCCCAGCATTCTCTCAGAAACAAACATAATTTTAATGGGTATCTATGGAGTGTTATGGAACAAAATTTAATTTAAAAATATACCACCAAGACTTGCTATAGCCTATGGTACAGTTTTATTCTTAGTTTGCTCTCTATTATAAATGATGTCCTGGTATAAGCCGTGAAGTTATTTTTTTACTTTTTTGTTTTTGGCCCTAGGTTTTAATAACACCATTAAAAAGAAAAGCAGAAGATTCATCCACCATAGTACTAAACTTACAGGGACTAATAACCTCAGTTGGTGAGAGTGTGAAATAGACACAACTTTCATATATGTTGGTGGGAGTATAAATGAAAATCAACTAGAATAAAGGTCTGGTAGTTTTAAAAACAAAACTAAATGTACATTTACCATTTGACCCAGAAATTCCACTCCTAGATACTATAATAAAGGAAAGAAAAAGATTTGTCCACAAATGTTTGTAGCAGCTTTACTTATAATAAACCCCCAAATGTATTTAGGTCGGGTGATTATCAAGAAGAAAAGAGAAAAACAAATTATGGTATTATTTATACAATGAAATAGTATGAAGCACTGAAAAAGGAATGGGTACTGTCACATCATGATAATGTGATTCATGTGAAAACTTTAATGAACCTCAAAAAGATTATACTGAAAAAGAAGTCTTACTCAAAAGCTTGTACATAACTCTATTTATATGATATTTTAAAATAGATAAAACGAATTTGTAGATGAAAAAATTTCAAACAGTGTTTGCTTCAAGGGAGCTAGATAGAGAAGGGACATGAAGAAACTTTCTGGAGTGATGATAATGTTATATATCTTGAAGAGAGGGGTAATATTACTCAGGAATAAGCAATTATCAGAAAAGGTCAGAGTACACTTAAGATTTAGGTATTTCAGTTTATGTAAACTTGATCTCCCTAAACAAGCAGCAATGATTAAACTCTAGTTAATAATAGTCCTGCAGAAGTCTTTAGGGGTTAGATATACTGAAGTTAGCAATGTCCCCTAAAATATATTTTTAAATAAGAGAGATTGACAGATGGTTATAAGAATGAATAGATGGATAGATGAGTAATAAAGCAAATACAGAAATTGTTTATTGTAGAATCAAAGTGAGACCGTATGGGTGGTCTGCTCTCAAACTATTTTGAATGTCAAATTCCATCTTTCCTTCAAGGTCTGCTTGGAACCCTATCAAGTTAATAAAACCCTTCTCAATATTCTATATCACCTTGGCCTTTTCTTTCTCTAAATTCTTTTAATAAATGTATCGGACTGCAATTTTTGACACTTGATTATACACTGTCATGCATTTTCTGGAATCATGTAAATAGCACTTATCTTCTTGACTAAGACATAAACTTTTTGAGAGCAAAGACTAGTCTCACTTTTTTTTGTTTGTTTCTATCCCCCAATGTCCCTTCTCTAATAGTCTCAGAATTCACAAAGAGTACGGTCACATCATGACAATGTTTGTTGATGTAGCTAAGCTTCAAGACACATATAACAACTGTGACTCCTCCGTAATTTTTAGATGAGTCTGTAGTTTGTATTTTAAGGGTGGCCTAGCCCTAGAGAACTAGACTAATCTGTTTCCTGGATAGATTCTAGTTTCCATTTCATAGGCCTGAACATTCACTATTTACAGTTCAGTAGTATCCATAGAGAAGAGAGGCTGTACAGGAGGAGTCAAGTGAAATGACTCCAGTGAACCAAACTCAGCCTGCTGAGTTACACTTAGAGCACTTGGCAGAGTGGTCCTCCCTTGGCAGTTTTTGGAGACCCTAAGACAGAGTGGAGAGGGGTGAGGCAGAACAATATGCACACTAGGAGGTTTCAGATACTCTTACTCAGCAGAAAGATAGACCAACAATGACAAAGTTATTAGAGGGTGGTTTGCAGCAGGGCTGCCTTTGGGACGCTGAACCCGAGCTTGCCTTTCTTCAGTGATTGATAACCCAACAGAGACAGAACTGTTATAATATGAGTAGCTAGTAAGAGCCCTTGCTGTTAACTCCAGGAACAATGGTCTCTAGGATTAGTGAGTAGGAGTCATTAATCTATCCAAGAAGGGTATTAAAAACCCCAAGTCAATGATTAATCCCAATGGGTTAAATATCATAAAATATATTTTCTAATCTCTCTTTATTTGTCTTTTGTTAATGATAACAACTGAATGTCTCACTTTTGAACACATTTTTGGAGTTAATTTGAAACATTAAATGCAAACGTTTTGTTATAGCTTTGAGACCAAGATAAAATTGTAATCTAAAAATTTATCAGTCTCAGCTCTACAGAGCATTCGTTTATTCATTATTCAAGAAGATTCTTTTAGAGCCCGACTTTGCCTTTGAACATGCTTAGCAGTGCTGATATGAATGGAGATCTCTCCACGAGGTGCCCAGAGCACTCGGCCGCCACAGGACGAGACACATCGTTTTTTATATTTCTTCTTACTTTTTAAATTAATTATTTTATTTTTGTTACAGATGTTTCTCCTTTTTTACCCCCAGACACCCTCCTCCCTATTCTGCTCTCCCGACCCCCAAGCACTGTTGTCTACGTCCATTGGTTACTCATACATGCATGTAAGTTCTTCGGTATATTTTATTTCTGGAGCCACTCTGATCTTTGAAATAATTACACCAGATCCCAGAAAACCTAGCCAATTTGACTAAGAAATTGCTTTTTCAAAAGTTATTTTTATTGTGATAAAAAACACATAACATGAAGTTTACCATTTTAATCGTTTTTAAAGACTACATTTCAGTAGTGTTAAGTATATTCACATTATTGTGCAACTAAAGCTTCCTAACCCTTTCATCTTGCAGAATTGAAACTCTGTACCCATTAAGCAACAAATCCTACCCCCCGCCGCTGTGCCTCACAACCACCCTTCCCCTTTCTGTTCCTATGACGGTCACGCCTCCTATAAGTGGAATCGCACAGAATTTGTCCTTTTGTGACTGGCTAGTTCACTTAGCATTGTGTCTCAAGGTTCATTCCTGTTGTAGCAGAATTTCTTATGGCTGAATAATATTCCAGTATATGTATATACCACTTGATAAATCTATCCATCTGTCAATGCACACTTGGGTTGATCTACCTCTTGGCTATTTTAAATAGTGCTGTTATGAACATGAGGGTGCAAACACCTCTGCAATCCTGTTTTTCTTTCTTTCAGATATGTATCCAGAAGTGAAGTTGCAGATCGTGTAGTAACCCTGCTTTTCACTTTGTGAGGAACTGTACTCGTGTTTTGTGTGACGGCTGCACCATTTTACAGCCCCACCAACAGTGTACAAGAATTCTATTTTTTCCACATCCTTGCTAGCACTTGCTATTAATATTTTTTAATAGTAGTCATCTTAATGGGTGTGAAGCATAAAATAAACTTTTTAATTGAAAAAAATAACTTTCTTGCCAAAGCAGTTAAAAATATTGAGGGTACAAGATCCAAATAAAATTTATTTTACATTATACTTATGGTGGCTATTATTTCTTTTGTTGCTCCTGGATTTGTCTTTCTTTAGATTTCTGAAATTAGAAATATACTGAAATGAGTCACCTACCTCAGTATCGACTGAACAGAATCTGAATGGGGAACTTTCGCAATCCCGTTTTCCACGATGGCCAAATGTCTATAAGAGAAACTACATTCTAAACTTCTGAAAAACTGCCTACTTGGTCTATCAGTGAAGACATAATGTGCATTAAAGTGGGTCATTGCATAAATCTCAGTGTTCTCTCTTTGTTAAAACAAGGGAGTTTGTCCAGATGAGAGGTAGCAAACCTGTACACGACCCAGGCACGCCCTGGAAATGAATGAAGTAGGCAGGTTGTGAAGCAAAATGGGGAGCCGGGTGCTCAGTCCGTCACAACCAGGACACCAACACTCAGCTCTGACTCCCTGTGCCGCCTGAGACCGGATTTCTGTCCACAACGTGTGTTGCTAGACCTTCCAACTTGTCAAGCAAAGTGGAAACATTTTAAAGCTGTCAATCATTTTAATTAAAAGAAGAACACTGTTGTGGCAGGATAAATAAAACACAGTTCTGGGTGAAAGGTGGGCCATCCATAGTGGTTTGCAATATGTGGAGTGGATGATCTCTCAGGTTCTTTGAGGTCTAAAATTCTTTGATTTCAATATTGCAAAAACAGAAGAAAAACAGGCAATAACCATGGTCTGTAATTCTATTGTGTATCTTGGATCACTCCAAACTAGAGGCTGTTGTCTTGGTTTCGCTGGAATGGATCATAATGACTCAATTGTTTGATAGATAGACACTGTCTCCTCAAGCACTATATTTATCTTCAGTGAATGGTACTAAGAAAGATTTGTGTGACAACCCACATCACATTTGAAATGATACACGGCTCTCTGTAGCAAAGAACTGCTGTTTTTGATTGAATTCCTCAGATCTGTATTGAATTTCAGCAAAATGAAGGGACGGAAAAATCAGTTCACGTCTCAATCAATTTCATAAACTCAAAGACAGATGAGAATTCTCTTTTGACTCCAGATTCTCCTTTTCCTGCAGAATTGTTGGAGAATATTGGTGGTTGTCTGATCTCTTCCAAGCAGCTGCGATTGACATTGGCCTCCTCCCTCTTCTTTTCTTTCCTTCTTTTGTCAATAGAATATTGATTTTCTAATTAGCCACTCCTGTTGTGGACGCCTAACCTAAACTAGATCAGTGATTCTCCGAGTGTACTCCAGACCAGCATCATCAGCACTATCGGGGAACTTGTTAGAAACGGACATTCTCAGGCCCTACCCCACTGGTTTTGAGAATTCTGGTGTTGCTGACCCACCCCACAGCGCCATGCCTTGTTATTTACACACTGTGATGGGTCTGAGGATGGACAGATGATCTAGGTCAGTGGTTTTCAAATTATATGGTGAATCTGGATCACTTGGATGGCTTGCAAAAACAAATTGCTAGCCCCCTCCCTCAGAGTTCATAATTCTCTTAGTCATGAACTTAGAGAACTAGGGTGGGACCTAAGAATTCTTTTTTTTTTTTTTGACTCTTAATCAATTTATTAATTTATTTTTGTTACAGATGTTTCTCTTTTTTTCCCTCATTGACACCCTCCTTCCCATCCCTCCACCCCATACCTGGCTTTGTTGTCTGTGTCCATCGGTTAAGCCTACATGCATGTATGTTCTGTCATTTATCTCTTCCCTCCCCCCACCACCCCTGTTCTGAGGGTTGTCAGTCTGTACCCTACTTCCGCGTCTCTGAGTCTACCCTAGTCCTCAGACTGTTATGTTCATTATATTCCACAAATAAGTGAGATCATGTGATATTTGTGTTTCTCTGCTTGGCTTGTTTCACTTAGGATAATACTTTCTAGGTCCCTCCATGTTGTCTCAAAGGATAAGAGATCTTTCTTTCTTACAGCTGCATAGTACTCCATTGTGTATATGTACCACAACTTTAAAAAAACATATGGAATGCTTGCCCTGGCCACTTTGGCTCAGTGGTTAGAGCATTGGCCTGCAGTCCAGAGAGACCTGGGTTCGGTTCCCGCTAAGGGCATGTACCTCGGTTGCAGTTTGTCCCTGGCCCTGGTTGATCGTGTGGGTGGCAGTCACTTGATGTGCACCTTTCATGTTGATGTTTCTCTCTCTCTCTCTGTCTTCCTCTCTCTCCCTCCCACTCTATCTGAACAAAAAATGGAAAAATGTCCTCAGGTGAGGATTAAAAAAAAAATGGAATGCTTCACAAATTTGAGTGTCATCTTTGTGCAGGGGCAATGCTAATCTTCTCTGTACTGTTCCAATTTTAGTATATATGCTGCCAAAGCGAGCACCTAAGAATTCTTAACAAGTTCCTAGGTGATGTTGCTGCTACTACTAGGAGAGAGATGCTGATGACCATACTTTGAGAACCACTGATCTGAGGTAATGAGATTAAAGCCTGAAAATTTTGTTGGAATGCCACATGCATCAGTTAGCTGGTGCCTCATAAATGCTGTGTGCAAAACTACTTCAAAGCTTAGTTGCACAGCACAATAACATTGAACTGAATTTGGGTTTGCCTGGCCTTGGCTCCAAGCCGCAGGTTCAGTCTAGCTCTGCTCCATGTTCTTTCATCCTCCCCGGTCCGGTGGCTACTCAACTCAGAGTATAAAACTTTAATAATAAAATGCAAATGCAAGAGAGCAGGTCCCAGGGTGCAAGCTTCTTATAGCTCAAACCCATGTCAGTTACACCTACTAATATCCCATCCTCCGTTGGCCAAAGCAAATCACATGACCAATATCAATATCAAAAGCTCTCATGAAAGCTGAAAGGGGGATGATGAATATTTGTTGAATGGTAATATAATATATCATATCTTGGAAAAAAATGCTTTCTTTCCACTGGTTTTTAAAAGCTGGTAAACTGTAGCCTTGAATCTGTTAGTGGCTGACTTTGCCGCCACCCTGGAAGAGATGGCCTCAAAGTAAAGCCAATAAAAAGAAAGTCAGAGCTGAAAGCTGAATAGAGAGAGAATCCTGAAGGGCCAGCCGTGGTTTGAACCAGACCCACCACTGAACTTTCGTGTTAGGTAAATCAGTACTTCTCTTTTTCGTAAGCGATTTCTTCCAACCCTAAGTCCTTAAGACCTTATCCATGAACCAAATACCGAATACTTGTCTTTCTGTTTACAGATCTTCATCAGTCCTTGAGACAATAGAAATTTCAATACATACTATATTTACATTGTATATTGAAATGTTTATTTGCCACATTTTTATGTACAGTAGTATTCTAGAAGCTTGATTCAAAGTTAAATTTACTGCAATAGAATTTGTCTTCAATCAAAGACTTTCAATACCCTATAATATTTCACTCAGTCAGCCCAGCTGATGTGGCTCAGTGGTTGAGCATGGACCCATTGACCAAGAGCTCACTGGTTTGATTCTGGGTCAGGGCACATGCCTAAGTTGCAGGCTCGATCCCCAGTGGGGGGCATGTAGGAGATGGCCAATTGATGTCTCTCTCTAATTGATGTTCCTAACTCTCTCTTCCTATCCCTTTCAGTATCTCTAAAAATAAATAAAAACATTAAAAAACAAAACAAAAAACATTTCACTTCGTCATACCTCAAAGGGTTTGACAAAAGTTAAGTTAGATATTTGCTAGAAATGGCATACTGATACCAGTAACAACAATGCTGGGTTGATGAGATGAATTTTTAAGTTTTTTTTTCTCTCTCCAGAAACAGGCAGTGTAAGGAAGATGGCATGCCACCATCTTCTTGGACCCAGCCTCTTTCTAATGTTCTCTGCCATCTTTAATGTGCGACTACCCTTCTCTCCCCAGATTGCTGCTGGAACCCAGGCTCATACACCAGGCAGGAGGGAGAAGTGAGGAAGAGCACAAAGTGTCCACACCAGCTGTCTGCTGCTCTTTTAAGGAGTTTTTCTAGATGAATCACCCGACAACTTCCACTTACGTGTCATTGGCCAGACCTTAATCATCTAGGCACAGCAAGGGTGGCCTTTTGACTCGGCACCTTCACCCCCTGCATGAAATCATGGTTGCATCACTGAGAAAGGACAGAACTTGAGAAGGAAACTGGCCGTCTCTGCCACAAAAGAAAATTTCAGAATTAAATAAGAAGGAAGCATCTTTGGTAGAAATAAACAAAATCAAAAGTCAACAGGAGAGAAACGGAAATGGCTGTAGAAATTGAATGGGACTTGTCTCGAGAGAGAACAGGAGCATGAGATGCCAGTACAGATGGGTTGGAAATGGGAATCAGAATGGTCACTAACTCCAGGGAGGAGGGAGTTGCTGAAAAGTTTCCCTTCTCAAGGTTTAATGTACACAGTTCTTGGAAGAGAAGTAAACGTGGATGGTTCAGTTCACAGAAAGGTACAGCACTGAGAAGGAAGTAAGTTTTTAAAATAAGAAAAGTCTGCCCTGGCCAGTTTTGCTCAGTGGTTAGAGTGTTGGTCCGCAGACCAGAGGGTCCTGGGGTTCGGTTCCTGCTACGGGTACGTACCTCAATCGCAGTTTGTCCCTGGCCCCGGTTGGGGTCGTGTGGGTGGCATCCAGTCAATGTGTCTCTCTCACGTCGATGTTTTTCTCTCTCTTCCTTCCTCTCTCCTTCCCACTCTATCTGAAGATAAATGCAAAATGTCCTTAGGTGAGGACAAAAAAATAAAAAATAAATAAAATAAGACAAGTCAAAGTGGCTTTTCAACAGGAATTGTCAGACTCAGCTTAAATGGAATTATCTTTAAAAATATCCATTTCTGGTATACGTGACTCCACCTTCCTCACGTAGCCTTCTGGTGACACATTTGCCCTTTGGAGTGGACTTCCTCCGCTTGCATGGATATGTAGTAAGGGCAATGTGAACATTTGAGTTTATTCAGAAGATCTTTCTTATTATAAAGACCTGTGACCTTTGGTTGAAAAACATCTTTATGGAAATATCCCTGGAGTGAGAGGAGTAGGTTAAGGCATCTCTTGACCCTCACGTGATATCAAAGACTGGTTCTCCAGGACATAGGGATACCCTGACAAAGAACATTAGGTGACTTGATGGACAATGGCTAACTATGGCTAGTGCATCTGGGCTCCTGTTGACCATGATTCTGATTTAGTTTCAATCAAATTTAACCAAGTGGTGAGTGGGAAGGTAGACAGATCTGATCACAATATAGTTCTGTTTCTTCATAGTATATTGTGATGTTGAACCAATTTCTTCATGTCTGTGGACTTGCCTTGTTTTTCCATCTCAGAAATGATGATAAGGATACCTATTCCCAGTGGTGCCGAGAGATTAATGAGACCATGTAGGTCAAGTTGCTTAGCAAGGTACAAATATTGGACATTTAATGAATCCAAACCCCACATCTATCCTTGGCTCTGCTCTTCACCCTGTGTTCTTTTCCTTTCTTGTTCCAGTCTTCTTTTTTTAAAGACATCAAAATGTCCTCAAGCACCGCAATGACGCACAGCTTAAACTTCAGCCGCGTGAGTAAGTAGAGTCCACGTAGCTCTTGGAGCCCTTGGGGTGGTTCCTGAGTTACCCTGCAGTGCGGTAGAACGTCTGGCTGGAAGTTCTGCTGCTCTTCTGAGTAGATCACCAGGTACAGAATTATATGCATCCGTTTCTTTACACCAGCTTGCCTAATCTAAACTCCAAAGTATAGACTATGAGCCAGGTTTGAGCAATTTGTCATAGAATAGTCAGCTCTTTCTTCTGTTTTTCGCTCATTGTGATTTGCCTGAATTCTTGCTTTCTAGTCAAAAGGATGCAGCTCCTTGCGTGTGTACACATGCATGTGTGTGTGTGTTCACGCCTGTGTGTGTGCACACACCCTTGTTGGCTTTCAGCATAAACTAGGAAATGATGACTTTATTTTTGGGTTCCCTTACTCTCGCTCCCCCATGTCCTCACCTTCTCCATTTGAATTGTCTGAAATTTCTTTCACAATAATGTGTGTCTACTTAACTATTTCACAGCATTGTTCTGAAAGCTATCAATGTAATTTATTGTCACATTTTGTGCCCGTTTTTTGGTGTTGATTATAGTAAATGATTCCTGAGAACATTAATCATTGCAACGGGCCGTCAATCTCAACTTCTGAAACACCCGAAGGTCAGGGTTTCATATCAGTCTTCTTGTTTTTCCAAAGTTTCTAGGCATTTTTTAGTGCTGTCAAACCTCACATCTTCCTACTGTTTTTCTGTCACTCAGGAAGATCAAGTTCTCTCACACAGAAGGCAAATTCCATGCTAAATTATTTTTGACAGCACTAATTAAAAAAAGAAATATTTCTGAACAAATAACTATTTTCCTTAGCTGGACTTTAGAAAGCATGACTTCTATATTCAGTTTCTCTGTCCTTTGTCTTTTTTTAATTTTTTTTTTTTTTTAGAGGGAGAGAGAGGGAGAAACATTAATGAGAAAGAACATAGATTGGCTGCCTCCTGCATGCTGCCCAATGGGGATGTGGCCCACAACCTGGGCATGTGTCCTGACCGGGAATCGAACCCAGGACCTCTTGGTGCATGGGTCCATCCTCAATCACTTAGCCACACCGGCTGGGCCGCCTTTTGTCTTTTATGGGCAATTTCTGAGGATCTATCCAAAGCCAAGCCAATGGGTAACATCATTTTTTAGGGATACATGCAAATAATCAGTAGTATTTGTGCACTGTTAACACTGCCTGAGCACCTACAGTATAGGTGTGCTAGGCCAGCAGTTTTGAGAAAGGGAAACCACTTGGGTCCTCTAATTGACATGACGTGTTCATTAGTGACTATGGAATTACCCATTTCTGAGTTTATGCATCCATTAATTTTTACTTATTTTAACCGGTCTTTTAGTGAATCGTATTAAAAACAATTTAAAGTCATAACCCCAGCTTCTTGAGTGGGTCTTCTATTTGTTTGATATGATATGAGCAGTGATAGCTCACAGATACTGGGTGCTTATTGTTGCCAGGCTGTGTGCTGAGTATTTCTGTTCTTTCGCTTAATCCCTTTAGCAGTCCCCATCTACAGAATATATTTTTGCCATTTTACAGATGATGATATTCAGTGAAGATTCTCACTCAACATCACGTGGACAGTTTGCAGTGGAGCTGGGGTTCTAGATCTGCCCCAGAACCCGTGCTAAAAGCCACAAGGCAATTCGGATTTAGTACTTTTCACCTTTAATAGTACGAGTAGGAAAATTAAAGAGTCATTAGTTAGTATGAAATTGATCAAGGAAGTCTAAACTTGAAAGCTTCTTTGGTTTATTTATTTGCTCATCCATTCACATATCCAGCATGTGATGGAGACCCCTCTCTATGCGAGGCAGTTTGCTGGACCTCTGGAATACAAAGGCACCCGAGATGCAAGCTTTGCCTTGAAGGAGTTACATGCTGAGATTCAACTATTTATTTTCTGTCTGCATTTCATATTCTTGAATCATGTAACTTCTCAGCTGTTGAGACCAGGAGAAGGTGTTTGTTTCTGACCCTGGGCAATGAACTGCTGCAGAAGTCTTTCAGATCTGACTTAATTGCATATTCAAATGTCAAGATATCACAGTGAGGAAGACTTAAGTGGGGAATTCTGACAAGGAAAATGTTACTTCCTAATATTTAAAAAGAGAATATAGTAACATTTAGACTTCAAAGGGCATGTCATCAAATTTGATAAATAGATAACCCAAGAGAGTGCTAATTCTGATGAAGTTACTCTTTCTCAGTTTTTGTTGAGAGAAGTAAAAAGCTGCATGTTTGAAGAATGAAAAAGTTGACAATGGCTCAAATATTAAAATCTGTTATTCAAATTTAAGGCAAGACTTGTTATCGTACCGACAACTTGATTTGAAAATCCAGCCTTTAATGATGTATGTATGAATAGAACCAAATGGAAGTGTTTCTGGAATGTGTCAAATAACATTGCCATGACATCCTCCAGAAACAAAGAGATGCCTCATAGTATGGAGAGCTTTTGCAAATGGGAAACCTCAGACTCCCCAGGGCTGGTGATGTGTCTGGGAGTCAGGGGAGTGTTGGCTTGCTTTCCTGGGCTAGATTCATTTGTCTTCCATGCATTTTTAAAACACCCCATTTCATTCTTGCCAAATGTACGGTGTTTGGAAATCCCCACTTCTGGGGTGTGGCAACTATCCATCCCCTCCTGGGGCTCTGACTCATTCCCAGCAAGACCAACAGTCAGATAGGAAAGGAAGCTCTTCTTTTAACAGTCTCTGACTGTTACACACCCAAGTTACACTATAGAAGGCAGTGAATGTTGGTTTTAAAGATGCACTTATTTTTCATCCTCAATTTTCCCAGCAGTAACTATAAATATCCATAGTGTCTGAACCTGGGTCCCTTAAAGGAAGAGTAAAGATCGTTTTGCACCATCACCTGCAACTTTGGGGCTTAAAACCCTAATGGAAACTGTTTCTTTCTAAATGTGCAAGTCAAGGTAAGTGGTCACACACTTCCCACATCCCTCAGCTTAAGAATAACCAATTGAACAAACCTAGGAGAGTCAATGTCTTTTTTGCTCAGCTATTCAGGAGGGAGAGACTGAAAACTGGAAACCACTTGATAGAACATGTTGGGTCTACTTGACTTCAAGAGTCCAGAGGAGTGTTGAGCTGAGGTGGTGAGAGGCCACTACCATGACGTTGGGTAGCTGCTTGTAGATATTTTTGTAGAACACCCCAGAGCCTTTCAGGCTAGACTCCCCATTTACTTGGCTTTTGTTTTAAAGTAAAAATTTAATTTTGGGGGGGTTAAATTGATTATTATTCTTTATTACTTTTCAAAAAAAATTGTTCAATATGGGACTACATCAAACTAAAAAGCTTCTGCACAGCAAAAGAAACAACCATCAAAATGGAAAGGCAACTCATTGTATGGGAGAGCATCATTGCCAATGACACATCAGATAAGGGGTTAATTTCTAAAATATTTAGAGTGCTTACACAACTCAACAAAAGGAAGACAAAGAACCCAATTAAAAAATGGGCAGAGGAGCTGAATAGACACCTCTCCAAACAGGACATACAAATGGCCAAGAGACATATGAAGAAATGCTCAACATCACGAACCATCAGAAAGATGCAAATTAAAACAACAATGAGGTATCATCACCTCACACCTGTCAGAATGGCCACCATCAACAAATCATCAAACGAATGTTGGCAAGGGTGTGGAGAAAAGGGGACTCTAGTACACTGCTGGTGGGAATGCAGACTGGTGCAGCCACTATGAAAAACAATATGTTGTTACCTCAAAAAATTAAAAATTGAACTTCTATTTGATCCAGTGATCCCCACTTCTAAGAATATATCCTAAGAAGCCTAAAACACCAATCAGAAAGAATATATGTACCCCCATGTTCATAGCAGCACTATTTACAATAGTTAAGATCTGGAAACAGCCCAAGTGTCCATAAGTAGATGAATGGATAAAAAAGCTGTGGTACATATACACAATGGCGTACTATGGAGCTGTTAGAAAGAAAGATTTCTTATCCTTTGAGATGACATGGAGGGACCTGGAAAGTATTTTCCTAAGCAAAACAAGCCAAGTAGAAAATGACAAATACCACATGATCTCACTTATTTGTGGAATATAATGAACATAACAGTCTGAGGAATAAGGTAGACCCAGAAACATGGAAGTAGGGTACAGACTGACAACACTCAGAAGAGGAGTGGTGGGGGGAGGGAAGAGATAAACTACAGAACTTATATGCATGTACACATAACCAATAGATATGGACAACAAAGCCGAGACAGGGTGGGGGAAATGGGGAGGAGGGTGTTAATGGGGTAAAAAAGGAGAAACATCTTTAACAAAAATAAAATAAAAAAAAATGCAAAAAAAATTTGTTCATCCAAAGGGAAAAATAGTATTTCAGATTAGTCCCTTAGAAATCCAAAGGAACTCACTAAGCTTCATGCAAGTATCATGAAACAAGCTCCCTCAGTCAATAGGCCATTCTGTTTGATAAAATATCGTGCTCAACAAAATGTCCTGCAAATGCAATGATCTTATTTATAACTTAAAAAAGTCCACCCACCCTAGATTTGGTAGTTAATAGTTATATTGCTTTTGACAAAATACAAGGAAAGTCATTAGCTTTGAAACTGAATATCCTTTATCCATTAGGAATACATCCAAGAAACAATGACTTATAGTTGGGTATTAATATTAATGAGGTAAGAAAATTGCAAGCAGATTCCCCTGGAGAACCCTTGACATTAGTGTTATTTAAAGCTATTCTTTGTAAACCTTTGCTAATTACTCAAGCTCAATCACCATTACCTTCTTTAAATGACCTTCATGAACCTCAGTTGGGCATGTTTTGTTCTCTCTCTCACTCTACATACCTCTAAAAACAACCTTCTGTGCTTACTACAGTGTCTTTCATGAGATTATGATTTACGATCTCTCCATCAAATTAGTCTTCTCTTACCTTCCATCTGCAACCACATGCATTTGCTACGGGGATATCAAGAGGCAAGGGGAGGGCAAAGGAGGTTGAGGCTTCTATGGGAATTCTCTTCTTCTGCTAACGTCTCCCCATCTCTATAATTCACCTGGAACTTTTAAATTATCCATGTTCTGAATGAAACATGCTCATCTTCTTATCTACCCTCTGTTCACAGCAGCTCCTCTCACGTGCCCGTCGGTAAGTCAACAACTATCATGTTTCATCTCAGGCAAATGAACTTCTGGTTAGGATGGGACTGTGTTCTAAAAGTAGACCCCAGATCTTCTCATGAAGTCTAAAGACATAAGCAGAAACGCGCTGCAGAGAATATGCCAAGGGGTCTCTCAGATGCCAACTCTTACCACTCCTTCAACTCTTTTTACCCTTTAAAAATATTTAAGATCCCATGTAAATTTTCTGATGTTTTCAAATGTATTTTTTTGGCCTTAATACATGAGGTTCTCTTCATAGACATCAGGAGAATCTGATCCTGATTGCTTTGTCATGATGTAGAAAGACAGAGTGAGTTGCTCCTGTTGCTAAATTAACACACACCAGATATGCATGCCCCTCTGCAAAGTACCCACTGTGCAAAGTACCCACACATCTGTTTTTTTTTTCTTTTCTTTTCAGGCAACCTATTGCTGACAGTGTCCACGGGGCAGGGGTGATAGGTGGCTTGAGATGGACATGAAGACTTGAGCCGAGAAGTAGGAATTGGGTGGGAGACAATAGCAGAGACAGACTCTTCCTGAATTCCTGGAACGGTAATTATGTCTAGGAAATCTTAAAAATCCAGATGGGGAAATGAGAAGGGCAGAGTTAAGACGCTGACCCAAGCAAGTTAGAAATCAAGAGAGCTGGAGGGAGAATGAAGCCTGGAGCAATGCTTTGATCTAGAGATCATCCTGAAAGCATGTAGCATAGTAGTTACAAGCATGCTTTCCCTAGTCAAACTTGCCAGAGGTCAGCACACTACAGAATTTTGTTTTTTTGTAAAGCAGTGAGCTGCATTTAAGAAAAGACCAGTTACACGAGTCTTGAGGGATCAGAATTCTCACCTAAATTATATCCTTTAATCACTTTGGTGTACACAGCATTTAAATATCTTCTAGGCCTTATCCTCTGAACTTATGGGGCAGAAAGATGAACTCAGCTAAAGACTCCTGATTTGAAGTTGGGCCTTTGCAAATGCCATTGGAGTAAATATAAAGATGCTCCCGAGTTTACCTTTGGCATCTGGAGGCAGCTTTGTTCAGTTGCACCACTGCTGGTGGAGACGGGGGGAAGCCAGGGGCTGGGGGAGGGAGATGGAATGTGTGAGTGGTTCTCAAACCTGGATGAATATCTGCCACGATTTTGAGAAAAGGACAAATCAGCTAGGATAAGCTCAAAATGCTGCAATAACAAACAATCCCGGAAACTCAGGCACCTTAACACAACAAAATGTATTTCTCATTCAGACTCTATGTCCAACAAGGTCAGTGTGTGTGTGTGTGTGTGTGTGTGTGTCTGCTCACTGAGGCTCCAAATCCACGTGCTTCAAAGATGACTGCATCAGGGAAGAGACTGGGCAGAATCACTTCCTGGCTTTTAAGTATCTGCCTGAAAAGGACACATGTCATTCCTGTTCACATTGCAATGGCTCAAGTAAGCCACACAGTCCATCAAGTCTAACTTCAAAAGAGGAAGCAAAGTGCAATCCTACCACAAGTTCCCAGGATGTAGAGATGGAATACTTGTGAATAGCCTTAGTAATGATCACAACTCTCAAGATTCTGATTCATTTTATCTTCTCCACACTTCTAATGTCCTAGGCTTGGAATCTTTTGGCCTGTCTAGTTGCTGTTTTTGGGAGAACTGTCCAGCTGAGGTTCTAGTCCTTTTCCTGATTTGGTGGTAAGGCATGTAAGGAGTGAATGCAGGGTTGCATTTAGCACATGCTCAGTCCAATGGACCACTTTTAGTAGCAACTCACCCACTGTTCAAGAGAGAACCAAATGCAAAGTAACTGTATTTTTTATTTCTATTAACAACAAAATACTTCCATAATTTCATAGCCCAATGTTTTTAAGAGCACATATATTACAAATAAAGGAACTCCAGAAACTTTAAAGATTAGTATTTATCAACACTTTTGTACACATACACAAATATTTTAATATAATGGTATCTGAAATGTTATCCATATAATTTTAGCACGTCATAAGTATTAACTAAAAAGGTTCTTTTAAATTTGGTAAAAACCATATATCTTACAATCTCCTATTTACATTTGAAATATGCTTAACTGTTGCAAAAACATTCACTTTGACCTTTAAAATGTGTGTCCTAGGACTTGGAATTGAATGTATTGTAACCGACAGCAAACTTAGGGTTTGCTTTTGAGCTGCATATTTATTGGAATTTCACGGCAAATATTCAGCTTGGCTTGTTTAACGCTGCTCGAAGGAAAAAAAGAAATCATACGAAATGTGCAAATCCAAAGATTGGCAAAATTCTCAAGCTAGCGAGGTAAAAAAAATATTAACATTAAAAACTTCGAATAAATTAAATCTATCTTCTCTTCCCCGAGATTAGCTGCACGTTCAGAGAGTTCCCTTAGAGGTGCATCTGCTGCCGCAGACTTTGCTCAAACGTCCGCGCTGAGTGAGATGGAGACAGTGGGCAGAGCTGGGGTCCCCTTGCTAATTATTCGAGAGCAGGTGCGCTCCACTCCTCGCTTTGACGACTCGTCCCTGCACGTAATCTTAAAATAAGAGAAAACACAATACGACAAAAGAACAACAGAAAGAAACATTCATGTTATTATCTCCAAGTACACAATTAAAACCCAGAAGAGTGATTTTTTTTTTTGCCTACAGGGAATTTGAAAACTTTGAAAATGCACTTATCAAAGTAGATCTGAAGACCTTTTTTTTTTCTCAAGCTCATTTTGGTAAGACTTAAAAGTATCATCACAATACTCTTTGGCTATCAGATATAAATTTATAAATGTTTGAATAAACCTGATGAATGTATCTGAGTAATCCCAGAATTTTATTTTATTTTAAAAGTTTATAATTTACATTGTCAACACCTACCAAAAAAGGGAGCTATCTGAAACCTCATTTACATGTTTGCACTAATGAAAGTAAGAAAAAAATATGCTTTTGAAAATAATATTAATATCACTAAATAATATTTTCCCGTTAGATCTGTTCAAATTATGACATGTAAACACAATAACAATGATGAGACCCCCAGAAACCTCTAAAATATATCTGTGTACAGAAGAGACAATGACTATTTTAAATTTTGCATTATGGAGATTTCTCCCCCTAACTCCACATATTATTATGCTTTCATTTTTTTGCTCTTCCAGGATAGAATTGCTTCTTCTGTTCCCCAAAGAACACCTAACATCCTCTACTACCAATTCATTTTCCTTGTGGTCAATATCACAAGATCTGCCTAAATAACTTGGCAAATAATGTTTCCGAAGAGTATGTCAAAATCTAAGCGCAATATACCTTTGCATCTCACCCACTTGGCACCATAACAGAGAAGGTCTGCTCCTGTCTCTGTATTTTTTATTTGCTATCCATTACCATTGTTGACTTCATTATGCCATCGTCCTTCTAAATTTTGAAACAGACTCCAAAAGAGCATCTTCTATTCATGTTTCATCCAGATACTTATATGTACTACTTTGGCTTCTGTCAAAGGAGGCTTTTATGCTTTTTGGATATTTATAAAATAGTGTGGCATTCTGGCTGCCTAGAAAGGTAATTATTGTCTGCCTGTCACTTTAATAAACCACTTCCCCTCAATATGTCCATTTTCCACACTAGCATCCACTTATAATAAAGCTTCTTTCACTAAGTAAATGACCGTTCTTTCAGCTAAGACTATGCTGGACACCGTTGGAGTGGATTGCAGATTAATTCTATTTCTATTTTTGCATTTCTGTCTATCCATTCTAAGTTTCTATTTTCAAAAGTTCAGTGGTAGAATTTCTTTTTTCACTGTAATTATATATGATCCTGTTTTCAGAATATCTGCATGAATATATAGGCACATGAAGGTACTCAGGCGTGTGGATTATAGTTCATTCCTGCATTGCAGGATTATACTGAGATTTGCCTCTCCAGCTCTCCACTAGAGTTCAGACCCAAACATTACAGCCCAATGTATTTTCATTTGAAAAATTAAGAAAAGCATCAAAGAAAAAATTTTTTTTTGTTATAAACGTAAACTAAAATATATATATACAATTTTTTGAAAATACTATGGACTTTATAGACTCCTACCTATTCTTTGCTGGCTAT
This sequence comes from Molossus molossus, assembly GCF_014108415.1. Classification (NCBI taxonomy): domain Eukaryota; kingdom Metazoa; phylum Chordata; class Mammalia; order Chiroptera; family Molossidae; genus Molossus; species Molossus molossus. The sequence continues at coordinate 96,057,098 of NW_023425346.1, forward strand.
TTCTGATTTCAGAAAATTGTTCATTACAACCAACTCAAAGCACTTATCAATAGTTATCATGAAAATAGTGTATTTTGCTGTAAATAACGTATAGTTTTGCCATGGATAATTTATACTTATGATTGATAATTATTAATTAAATAGTCTCGTCTCTAGGAATCTCCTCTACAGAGTTAGAAGTTAGTACTTTGTCCTCATTTTAATCTAAGGTGGAAATGTGAAATGGCCATATAACAGAATAAATCATATTTTAAGGAACACTTTTTTTGAAGATGTCATGAACATTGTGGTCATCGTTCCCAGATATAAAGGCCTATGGACAAGCCCCCATAGAAGCTAAGGACCAGAGAAATTTTATCTCTCCTGGTGACAAAACTATTTCATTTACTGAATAACAAGACCTGTTCAATCCATCAGTTTCTTTTCTTTACCTCAGTTTGTAGGAAGCAGAGTCAAATTTTGCTTCTCCTAGTAAAGGTTTTCTGGAAAATTAATTATTTTTCTCTCTCCTTGTCCTTGTCCTTGTCTTTGTCTTTTTGTTTTAGTACACTGGAGTGTGGTGAATCTTTGTTTTGGATACAAATGAGCTAAAATATTATTAAACGTAGGTAGAGTATGAATTTTCTTTTTAAAAGCTAAGTTGCTAACTTTAGCTTTAATCGGTAGAACCCCTCCCCCCCATATTGACCTACCTTGAAATGGAAATAAAGTTGTTTTAATTAAATAAAAACTTAGAGAACACTAGCCACTATAGATTGTCTGAGGAAAATGAACAGTTAGGAAGAGACAGGTAGACCAGAAGGCCACAAAAGACAGCATAGACATAAGGAAAGAAAAACATACCACTTTTGCTTACAGTACTGAGGGAAATATTAGACACAGAGGAACAGAAGTTGTATAAACACGGACTGCAACACAGCTGCCAGGAAAAAAAGAGAAAAGAATTTTTGCCCAAAGTTTCAAGGTCAGATTCAATTTATAGCTGGAAGCAAGCATTTCTTTACCACCTTTTTCAACGTTCAGATCCACTGTTTGCTCTGTTTCACTCTCGGACTTACGAGTTCCACATGCTGTGAAGGCACCTCTCCTAGTATTTAATTCCCATCAACTCCTTAATACTGTAATCTCAAACCAATGCTCCCCCTACTAAGCATCCTAGCTATAGAGATCAATTCTCTCATATAAGTCAATTCACCATTTCTTTCTCCAGCTTTGATGGAGGGTTTAAAATGTGGGTAGACAGAGATGCAAAAGAAGAAATAAGAAGCATATATGAGAAAAGCAATTAGAATAAAAGATTCATAGGATACAGTTCATGTTTTCTGAATAGTGTTGCTACCACTAGGCCATTTAATGAAAGGAAGGGGACTAATATTTGATGAGTGGCTATTATGCATGAGGCGCTATTTGGAGATTAGTTGAGGTTCTCCCCCTTAATTGTTCTGTACAAAACACATCTCAGTCCTGGAGGGGACCGCAGGTGATGAGCCGTCAGGTAGTGTGTGAGGCCTGATGGATGCTGGGAAGCCAAAAGACAGCCCTTGGCTTTGACCACTTGATCCTCAGCCCTTCGTAAAGAACTGTGATTACTGAATGTCCACACTTGGTGCACAGCCTTACAGAACATGCTGGACACATGCCAGAAGTCATGGTGACTTGCTTTCAGGGTGAGGGATAGAATTTTATCCAAACTCTGGACATCTTTAGGAGGCCCAGCCACGGTCTTAGTCCTGGTATTCTTCCTGAGTATGGTGCAGAGACCCCTAGTGGCAGAACTGTGGAACTCCACATGACGGCCTGGGGGGTGTGAGGTCCTAAACCAGAGGGAAGGGAATGGTAGCAAACCCTCCTGAGTATGCTTCCCAATGTTTCTTGGTGTTTATTAGGGCCACTCTGTCCTAGAAAACTAACAGCTTATATGGTTTGGATAAACATCTCTGAAAACTGTGGAAAGCATCTGGGTTCTCATCTCCAGCCTTTTCTTTAACCTGATCTCTGCTTTGAGATCAGGGATGCTATGCATCAGGGAGACAAGTTGGCGGCATGGTGCTCATATAAGGTGCAGTGACTTCAGCAGCAAGAAGGGACCCTTTCCAGTTCTTCTGGCATTGGGGATAAAACGGGCGCTTTGTATGAATGGACAGCTAGGGCCACCCCGGGGAAAACCTCACCTGCTCATTCATGATTGCGGAGAGCTCACTGAGCATGTCCTTGTAATGGGACCTCAGTTCTTCCTGGTACTCCAGCTGGTCTTCCTTGATGAGGCGCTCATTCACGTCCAGGGCCTGCCCACACGCATCTGCAAATTGCCTTTAGCGACAGCAGTAAGCAAATTAACAACCGCCCACCCAGAGTGGCCGCTCAGAGTCAGGCTGCTGATACACTCTGCCACCCAGAAGGGGGCTGGTCAGCTGGCTTCCTGGGGAACTCATGACTCCCAGTCTGAGGGAGCCCAAGGAAGAGCACTCCCACGAAGAAGAGCTTACCTGAAGATTTCCTTCAAAAGCTTCACTTGGTTGTCGGGGTATTTCTTTGCATTGGTTTCTTCAAGAAAAGCTCGTGCATAGGCCATTGGCCCAGCATTAACCTATTGGGGAAAAGAGACTTTGCTGAGGATGAGCCCCTTCCTCCATGGAGGAGCCTGCTCCACAGCTGGAAGGAGCAGCCACTTCTGCACCAATCGTGTGGGACCCCAATTCCTACATATCGAAGTGGGGTCCACTAATTTGTTATCTGTCTCATCGGTGGTCCCCCTGCTGGTGAGTCAGCTACTATGGGACCATCTGAGCTCAACACTTCACTGCCATCCTCCCCAGAGTTCAGTCGCGTGCCCACCATTCCATGTTTCTGCTGCATCCAAATGCAGCTTGAACTATTATTATGTTTTCACTGAATTTACTGGGGTAACACTGGTTAATACAATTCTATAGGTTTCAGGTGCACAATTCTAGAATCTATCACCTGTATATTGTATTGTATTGTATTGTATTGTATTGTATTGTATTGTATTGTATTGTCAAGTCTCCTTCCATCACCATTTATCCCCCCTTTACTCTCTCAAACTATTATTTTCTTAGTATCTTTGAAAACTAGATTCCCTCTTATTTACTTAACTAAATTTAAGTTAAACACCTGTGGCATCCAATGTTTGACGTGCTGGCGTTTTTCTGTTAACATTAACACAAACACATAACTATTAGAGACAGACATTCCGCGGTGAGAGTGGTGTGCACACCGCCCTGTGCGTGCCTGTTCCACTGTCTTCTACTGGACAGGCCGGCTTAGCTTCTGGCCCAAGGTGCACTCATCAGATTTGCTGCGTCAATGCTCAGTGCCGGGTCCTGTTCGTGCTCACACGCAAGAGTAAGTTCCCATTAGTGAAGGGGTCCGTATTCCTTAGTGCTCATAATCTTGAAAGTGACGGTGGGGCTTGGAAGGAGGAGGGGAAGCAGGGAGGCATCTGCGGATGTCCCTGAGTGCCGGGCACTGCCGGCAGTGTGGAGGATGCGCCAACAGTGCTGCGTCCCCCCAGGTCCCACTTCCACTTTGCTCCGCTGTGTGCTGAGCGAAGCTGCCCCGGCTGGAGGATAACAATGGTTCTCCGGCATCTGGCTTTTACGAGTTAATGAATTGCCAGGCTGGTGTGGTTCAGTGGACTGAGCATTGTCCCAAGAACTGAGAGGTCCCGGTTTGATTCCTGGTCAGGGCACACGCCAGGTTGCAGGCTCCATCCCCAGTAGGGGGCGTGCAGGAAGCAACTGATTGATGTTTCTCTCTCAAGTCAATGTTTCTCTCTCTCTCCCTCCCTCTCTCTAAAAATCAATAAAAACATATTTTAAAATATTAATGTATTATTATTTATTTATTTATTAATATTAGTAATTATTTTTGAGTAAGCCACTGGGGACACAGGCAAGAAGTTGGTAGGGAAGAGAACAGCCAGGTCACCATCAGGATCAACATTACTGCTTTTTCCTTTTGTCTCAGGCTCCAATATAACTCCATATGATACTGTTACCAGCCTGCCTTTATTTAAAGTGTTGATATTGCCCTGCCGGTGTGGCTCAGTGGACTGAGCATTATCCCATGTGCCAAGAGCTCATTGGTTTGATTCCTGATCAGGGCACATGCCTGGGTTGTGGGTTCAATCCCCAGTAGGAGGTGTGCAGGAGGCAACCAATCAATGTTTCTCTCTCATCGATATTTCTATCTCTCTCCCTCTCCCTTCATTTCCTATCTAAAAATCAATACAAACATATTTTTAAAAATGTGTAAATACTTTCTTCATTATGGATTTTTGACATTTTTTATTTTTTAAAAATATTGCATTACAATATTATTTTATAGTGATTACTGAGTTTTTGATGCCCCCTCCACCCAAGCCCTGCTTAAGTTTTATGTTCTTTTATCACCCTAGTCTCAGCCCCGGGCGGGTTTTAAGTAAGCCCCAGGCTTCCTCCTGGCCGTCCTGTAGCAGGGACTAAGTCTGTCCGCCTGTTGTCTGTCATCAGTGGGCTCTCTCAGCTCTCTCTCCTTCCAATGATTCTTCCTTCTGCCCAGCTTTCCGGCCTAGGAAGGGTGGCAGTCCCTCAGTCTTGCCAGCCCCTGTGCCTGCCCTTGTTGGTTTTCCTAAACACTGCTTACACTTTTGCAAATAGTCTAGTTATTTCCTTTTCTTTAATCACCCACTATGAGCAGGACATCTGCTTCTTATCAGGACCCTGACAGCCAAATAAATATCGATGTGCATTTTATAAGCTAATATACCTTCTAAAACTATGTTTTTGAATAGTTATAAAAGGCTCTTTGTGACAGATATTTACAAGAGAGACACGTTATTTGTTAATTGAGTCACAGTTTTTCCAGAGAAGATGGGGAAGGAGGGTTGAGGAAGAAGACATTGTATTTCAGCTAAACTTACAGAAGGTTTATCTCCAGGTGTACATTTACAATGAAACAAAAAATGTAAAGACTCGGATAAAGGTGTTGGATGGTATCACAAACAGAAAACTATCTCTTAGACCCTTTGTCAAAAAAAAAACACCAAACAATGTCAAGGGCGCGTTGGGGCGGGTCCCACGGGCCACAGGCGTCAGCCGCAGAGCTCACCTTCACGCTGACACTCCCTTGGAGCTTCAGCTGCAGTCGGATCATGTCCACCTCTTCCATGGTGCAGAGCTGGTTAAGCTCAGAGACTTTCTTGGACATCTCGTCAATGGCCACTTCAATAGGGTTCAGTTCTGTGCTCGACTGGCTTATGACCTGGATTCTCTTCTTCACATAGGGAAACAAGTGACTGGCTGCAGGGGGACGACAGAGAGAGTGGAAAGGCCGAGGGTCGGTGCAGGGTCAGGCGTGCCCCGAGGGTGCAGACGGTTCTGGAGGGGTTTCCCTTGCACACAGTACGTTCCCTCCGGCTAGTTTTAGTGCATGTGAGTTGTTTGCCCTGTGTGCCATGTGCCCTCCCTCCTCTGAGCTTCTGCCCCAGCTCCCTTGCCCCAGCCTCTTCCCCGCCTCACTAGCCACGCCCTCATCCCCAGGGCTGGCGGAGGACCTTGACTTAGAGTCACTGCAAAGATTATAGCTTCCACCACAACGTGCGATTCAAATAAAAACTACACTAAACCACGATAAAGAATGCTTAACTATAACTGAATAGCATATGGCATCACAGCTTTGTTTTAGATTTTCTTTTTATTAGACAAGTTCTGGAAAAGTTTACTGAAGGTGAATGTTCCCCCTGCTCTTGGTCCATGAAGTGCATAATCGGGATCGCTCTTTTCCCAGGCAGTTTAGGTATCATTTGTCCAGAATGCCTTTGCTCATCTTTCCGCTCAGTCCACCCCGGGAGGCCCTGTCCTGTGCTCCCATTTCATTTCTCCCCTGTGCTCGCCTGAAATTCGTGCTGAATTTGGCTTTCTCCCACTAGACTGGGAGCACCTTGAGGGCAAGGATCGTGTTTTATTTATCTGAGTCGCCAGGACAGTGCCCAACACCTAGTGGGCGCTGGTTAAGTGTCCTGAATAAAAGGAGACTCGCTCACAGAATAGGTTTAGATGGTCCTGGAAGGGCCGTTGAGCATCCTCTGCCCTCATTTTACAGACGAGGAACCTGAATTCCGGCGTGATTTAGGGTCTGGCCCCAGAGCACACGATTCTGAGAGCCGCTAACCCTGAAATCACCGAGGGCACATTCAGGGACAGAGGAGGGGGCCCTTCCCGAGACACTGACACCGCGGCCTTCCTGACTGTAAGACGGACAAGGGAGCGGATGCCAGTAACTGCTGACGACTTCTCTCCCGGCTGACTTCCCAAGGGGGCCCCCAGACGGAGGGGAAGGAAGGGGCCCTGCTCTTCGGGGCAAACAGCCCCCGGCCGCCCCGGTGCGCCCCCTCGGCCGCCCCGGTGCGCCCTCCTCCCCGTCCGCCCCGGTGCGCGCCCCGCCGGCGCCTACTGGTCAGCACGGTCCTCCGCTTGCACTGCTCGTCCACGCCCCCGTGCGCGCCCCCGTCCGCCCCGGTCCGCCCCCCCCCCCCCGTCCGCCCCCGTGCGCCCCCCCCCCGCCACCCCGTCCGCCCCGGTGGGCGCCCCGCCGGCGCCTACTGGTCAGCACGGTCCTCCGCTTGCACTGCTTGTCCACGCCCCCGTGCGCGCCCCCGTCCGCCCCCCCCCCCGTCCGCCCCGTGCGCCCCGCCGGCGCCTACTGGTCAGCACGGTCCTCCGCTTGCACTGCTTGTCCACGCCCCCGTGCGCGCCCCCGTCCGCCCCCGTGCGCGCCCCCCTCTCCCCCCCCCCCCGCCCCGTCCGCCCCGGTGCACGCCCCGCCGGCGCCTACTGGTCAGCACGGTCCTGCGCTTGCACTGCTCGTCCACGCCCCCGTGCTTCCGGCCCGACGGCGTGAACGGCGTCTCGAACACGAAGCGGTTGATGTTGTGATGCATTTCGAAATCCGTCTTCCGGTCCTCTATCTCCTTTTCCTCAAAGAAGGGCGTGACGTAGGTCACCTGGATGTAGGCATACTTGGGGTCCAAGTCCTTGGGGTTTACCTGTAAGAGCACGCGGCGGGGAGAGTGGTGAGCCCTCAGCTAGCCGGGCACAACGGAGTTCCCTCGGGGGGCATCCGGGGCGTCCCTGTCCCCCTGGAGGGCCACGGGCAACCGGATCATTGCAGACAAGTGACTGCAGCCACATGGTGTGGAGGAGCCGGGGCCAGCTCGCTGAGTAGCTGGGGCTCTCCACAGCATAAGCACCCGGCTGTGGCATGTTATTTAATCTTTCTTTTCTTTTCTTTTTTTTGTAATGAACGTCCTTACCTTTCTCCAGAAAACCAGCTCCTTAAGAGTGGAACTGTATCTCCCTGTGCCTCTACGTTTCAGCCATGTACCTGGACTGGGCCCATGGTTCTGGGCTGGTAACATGGAAGGAGATGAACTGAGTAGCCTGTCACATGATTGCAGATATTTTATTTTCAATCCCTCTAATTCCTTCTCTTATCTGCAATAAATCATTCTGTGTAATTTCTTTATGACCTCTGCTTTGGTGACTAGGCCTGACAGATATCAAGAAAGACAGGCTGGGGGTCCCAAGAAAAGCCAAGAAATTACTCTTTCTTTCCTTTGAGGCTGAAAGAGATGATTCTCAGTCTCTTTTCTAATGATTCCTTGAAGAATTTTCAAACGTATTGCAAGATTTTCCATCCACATACTCATCTATTGCTTAATCAGTTCCACAGACTTGAGGAAGTTCATGAACTTATTTGTAATACTACTAATAATTACATAGTAAAATGAATATAATCACAACCATTTTACTGAAAAAAGAACGGAGGGTCAGAGTGGCCACCTAATTCCTCCAGGATGGGTCACCAGCTGGTAATCAAGGGGTGGCCTGGTGTGATGGACACTGAAGTGTGTTCTGACACCACATGGGGCATTTCTCTCATCCCATCAGGGACTCTGTCTACACTTTCTATTTAGGGGTGCCACCACCACCATGGCTGTAGCCCTGCCCACTTTTATGGGGAAGGGGGTTATACCTTTCAAACCAAGCATGAGAATGATGGACACATTTGTAACAACTTTTGCCCAACCAAGCCATGTCATGCCCAGACTCCTCCACATACCAGCCTTGTTAAAGAGGACAGGGATCATTTTGCGACCCAATAGAAGCCTATACAATTGAGCATAAACCAGCTTTTCCTGCCCCATCTTCTGAAAGACTCTTGTATCCAACCTATGTTTTGAAGGCGTGCCATTCTCTAAAGGCACCTCTCCCTTTCGTTCCTTCCTGTCACTGCCCGTGCTGGGCACTCACAAAGCCCCTGTTTGCAGCAAACACCTTTTCATCCTGTGCTTTCCAGCTCCAGCATCACCTCCTCTGGGAAGCGCTGTCCAGCTGAGAACGAGCTGGCCAGGGAGCCCCTGCCCTGAGCTCTCTCTCTCTGACTTGCACATGTCTCCTGCGGTGCTTCCCTGCACTCTATTTAATTAGCTGTTTGCACACATCTTTCTCTTCTAAGCTCCACCTGAACTGGGAGATCTGGGAGAAAGTCTTTGCACCCTAGCTCCTAATACTGGGGATGGCATGCAGTAGGTGCTTAATAGAGGTTGGCTAAAGGAACGAAAGCATATTTAGAGGATTGTGAATAATTTCATTAGCGGATATAAGCATTGGCTTTCTGGAGCCGTGAGAAGGTTAATTGGATATGCACAGATTAATACAATGTAACCGGCAAGTCTGGTACTATCACAGCGCATAGATGTTAAAATTGGTATGACTTAGGAGGACCTTCCTGATAGAAGATATACATGTTTGCTTTTCCTCCAAGTCCACCATTATTGGGCGCAATCACTTTAACTCTTCGGTTGCTATACAAGTGCAAATAACCCATGGGAAAGTAGGGAATTTAGAGGTTACTCCAATAAACACATGCTATTTTTGCCAAAAATAATCACCAATCAACCAACCAATAACCAAACAGGCAAAATATCCAAAGTAGTATGCACGAATGTTGATTTTCCTCTACCTTGTTGGAATCCTGGATTATCTTTACATTGTCAGCTCCGAATTTATCTGCATACAGCTTGAGCAGTCTTTGGGAAATCTCGGAGAGCCCAGTCAGCTTAGGCTCCTTATAAATATACTCTTTACCTTCTTCTTCTTCAAAGAAACCCTACGAAAGACACATAATGAACTCCCAATTTTATTACTCCAATTGCATACTATAAGCAAAACAAAAGCCATTTATTTGGACAATGTATCCAGTCTTTTGGTTGTCATCCGAGCTACTAGCTAATACCCTATAAAATCAAAAGCAGAGAAAAAATCAAGTGAAGTAAATAAAATGTCATGCTAGAATCAGCATTAATGGAGACAAAGAACCTCATGGGATAGCTTACACATATTTTCTCTATTTGTAGAAATCAGTGGTATTACCTGCTGCATATATTTTGGGGGAAGGATGCCCTCATGTGGCCACTTGGGGTAGAACACAGAGTCTGGAATAATTTGGGGCATTTTTCAAAGAGCAGTATCCTTTTTAACAAGGTCTTCTCAGAGTCTTTGAAGCTGGAACACTGAGGGGCACGTAAAGGTATCTAAATGGGTGGACGTGCACCCTGCACCATCTCAGATAAAGAGCCGCAGCCCTTGTATTGTTATCACAGAAATTACAGGGTATGCTGCCAAGTACTGTTATTTTAAAAATAACTTTACATTAAGTCAGGGGCCTGATGAAACTTGGCTATATGCAATTTCATCATTCAGTTTTCTTTCCTAGGGGATCTTTTACATTTTTGCAAAGCTAGACCCATTGGATGGAAAATAGTAAAGCAACCAACCATGCCATCATTTTTATGCCATAGGAGCAAGTAGGTCTTCGCCTCTATTAATTTATCTGTCTGGTTTGAAACGGGGAAGAGAAGATCCCATCACCTGCCAAGAACTAAGTGAGGCGATCTTTAAAATTCCTTCTCTTTGAAGAGACACAGAGCATTCTTCCCGTGGGACATGTGGTCCCAGAACACTGGATTAAGCCTGGAGTTAAGATTCCAAATGCATCTGGTTTCTTCTGACTCAGAATTTACTTTCGAGAGCCAGGTAAAGGCACTGGAGGTCACAAAAAATCTTAGCAGTACTTTAAAAAATGTTATTTCTGACTATTTAAAAAACACTCATTATATGTAAAAGACATGGATCAAATGTTCTCATGCTGGATTTTTCACAGTTAATGTGAAGTGATCTGAGTATGATAATTACACTCACACGTGTATGGGCCTTTATACTTTAAGGTCCTTTCTCCCACGTATATTTGACCATCATGAACAGTGTATTGTGTATGATAAGTGGGATGTCACTGTATATTTGTGGAAACAATTTGCCAGCACAGAACTTGTCAGGCACGAAATTAATTGCCTGTTTCCTTGTGCATCTCCCAAAATGACTTTGGGTTTTTTAAAGTCGGGAAAGTGTCTTGTTCAAGACGAGATGTTGGTGTTTGGCCCAGTGGCTGGTCTTTAGGGGGGTGTCACTCTACTTTTATTAAAGTCATAAACAGATGAATAAAACAGTTCGAGTGGGCATGCATCTTAAAAAGGTATATTTGCACCCGGAATAAATAGAAGAGATTATATGGCTTTTCACAACAGTTTTTAATCGAACAATTTCTTTGAGAGATGTTCAAGACTAAATACAGATGATTATGAGTACCTGACCCTCAACTGCTAAAAAATAACGAAGTGAGGCGTGAAGAGCATGAAAAGCAGATCCTGTTGCTCCTCTAGACTTTGGGGGGAGTGAGGCCTGGCCCCATTCCCACATGTCTTTGCAGAGCTTTGTCTGATTCCAGGTTAGAAGTTAATGAGGATCCTACCCCCAGAAGAGGGGGTGGGAGGAGAGAGAAACCACAGAATTTATATGCATGTACGCATAGCTGATGGACATGGACAACAAAGCTGGGGACAGGGTGAGGAGGGAGGAGGAGGAGGGTGTCAGTGGGGGAAAAAGGAGAAACATCTATAACAAAAAAATATCCTGACTTCTGAAAAAAAAAAAAAAAAAGAAGTTAGGGGCGAAAATGGACAGGCTGACTCATCACAGAAATAAGACTTCTGAGGCCAACAACCAGAATCCCCCTGCCCTCCCGCCTCAGGACAATACTTAAAACAACATTTACAACTTCCATTTCAGTGAGAAAAACATCTTAAAGTCCCAGGCAAAGATTTTCCCACCATAGTGTGAAAACCAGCTCAAAGAGACGTTTTCACTGTGTGCATTCTTGCCCCTAACAAATTTCTGAATCCAGACTTAGAAGAATAGGAGTGTGGGAAGCAAGACTTAATTGTCATTACTATGACCTCCGTGACCCTGGTCACGACTTTCTTTCACCCCTACCCCTTGGTCAGGAGGATGGGAAATAGACTCAGAAATCTATTGAGAGGTTCGAAGGACAGTGCCTGGCACACCCAGGCCTTCGGAGAGTGTTAGCCTATGAGGAGCAGAATGAGGATGATGACAATAATAAAGAAAAAATGGCCAGGCTGGTGTGGCTCAGTGGACTGAGTGTCGTCCCATGAACGGAGAGGTCCTGGTTTGATTCCTGGTCAGGGCACATGCCCAGTTTTCGGGCTTGATCCCCAGCGAGGGGCATGCAGGAGGCAGCCTATCAATGTTTCTCTCTCACATCGATGTTTCTCTTCCTCTCCCTTCCTCTCCTCTAAAAAAATCAATAAAAAAAATTTAAAAAAACATGTTTGGGTCCATAAAGCAATTTGAGTTATGGCTCATATGCAGGGATATAGCTTAACTGAGTTTTGAGCTCTTAAAACATATACCTTCAGCTTCCTTTGCATAGAAACTATACTCTCCTTATTAGAAGAGTGCACTGATGCACATTTCAATATTCTGGGATGTGATTGATCAGAAAGAAATAGTGATTAAAATTATCTATCTATCTATATCTATCTATCTATCTATCTATCTATCTATCTATCTACCTACCTACCTACCTATCTATCTATCACCATTTCGCTATCTATAAAGCATGGAGATATGTCTCTTGAGACTATTGTATAAAACCAAGAGAATGGAGCTGGAGTAACAGAATAAAGTACTTAATCTGCTGTTTGCCAGGAGCAGCGTAAGAGCTTTTGAAGCCAGAGAAATAGCTGGCAATGTGAGCTCACCTTTTACCCAAGGAAACCATCAAAGCCACGCCCACTGAGCCACAGGACACTACCTTAAAGAAGCTTTCAATTTCAGCTCTATGAAATAAATGATTTATAAACAGGGACACAAGGTGATGAAAACCCAGGGGCAGTTTCTCTTTCATGTTAGCCACGAGGTCATGAGCAGAATGTGTCTCAAGGCAACAGGAAATATGACCTCTGCATTTCTCTTGCTAGTTTGATTTTTTTTTTTTAATGTCATTTTACAATGCAGAAAAACACCCTGACCTGTTTTATTCTGGAAACAGCACATACTTTAATTAAAGAAGGACTTTGAGTCAGTAGAGTTAATATGCATGGATTAAGAAACTTCAATAGATTATGATAAAAATGTACTTCAATAAACTGACAACTAAAGTCATTGACTCCTTCAATATTTTTGCAGGTGCTTCAGAATTTTGCAGTGTCCCCGAATCACTATTTGGGATGTCAGCTCTAAATGCTCCTGCTGTTATATTCTATTGATTCTAAGGTCATAAGTAAAGGAAGGAGCTGAAAGAGAAATTTAATGAATAAAAGATGGGTCGGATAATATTAATACTAGGCTAAATGCTAAGAGAAGAAAATCTACAAGAATGCAGAGAAATGGTTTCATATAAACACCAATCAATTATACACAGATTTTGTCTACATCAGGGACTTTCATGTCGGTGGGGAGCCAGAAGGTTATATCACATCCCCAATGGAGATGATAGTTTTACCAAGTACACATGCACCGTCCCTCCACGCCCAACCCCTTTTCAAACTAAGATTCTGAGATGCCTCTATACCCACGTAGGCTTGGTTGAGAATCAAGGAATCTACATCCTTTGGTGAATGGAATAAAATTCTCCCAGGCCTTTCACTTAACTCATTCCAGGGGCATCTGATGTTTTAAGTTATGCTGTGGGCACACACACTTGCTTGCTTTCATGCTAAATATCAGAGCCTGAGGATTTTATTGATTACAGTTGACGTTTGATCACTACTGCTGCTCATTACTCTGGAAATGAATACTTCAGGGACACTCTGGGGAATGCTTTATATAGGCTGCTCTCTGTAAAATTTCCATAGGCAATGACACCAGAGGTTGCATTAGAAAATTCATGCCATGCAAAACTTGCGTTTTTGAAGTTCCAACTTGTTTTGTAGTGTTTCACTCATTGCAGACATCATATTAATGACTCTAGCGAATACTGTCTGCCTGGGACCCTAAACGATTTACCCAAAGGCCTTTGTGGGGGCAATGAGCCTACTGCATAGGCTATTTGCATAATCTTTGAAACATGATGGCAAGACACGTCAATCTGGATATTAAAAGGTGAATTTTACACGGACATTAAGTACCATCATGGAAAAAAAATTATTGTTGACCATGGGGAGTATGCTAGTCAAGCAGTCAAGACTTTATCTGGGATCTGTGGAACTTTCATTCTGCACAGGTTGGGGGAATGTTCGAGTCCGTCTGGTGTTTCCTTATCATCAAAATGGAGTGAAGTGTGACCTGCTCCTGTCCAACAGTCCCCATCTCCATCTGGTGGTGGGGCAGGAGTCTGAATAGCATCTGAACAATGATGACCAAGGCTCTAAATTGCTGTTTATCAGGATGACCTTCATTAGTCCCCCTTGGTAAAGGTGCTGGGGTTTGAGCTTACAGGCATGTACTCAGGTCTGCAGATTTAACAGACCACTTTGCCTTTGAAGCTCACATTGAGATTTTTAATAAAAGACAATCGAGAATACTGGCAGCATTCAAAACAAAACAAAACAAAAACAGGCACACCATCAGCACACTTTACTGGGGACTCTGCAAAAAGAACAAAGTTAGGTCATTTGAAAGTAGCTCTCCCCAATCCTTCCCCCCAGTAGCTCTCCCCAATCCTGCCCCCCAGTCTATTTAGTAGAGGGTTTTTCAAGTATTCTTTTAGTAGGCGAGTTAAGGACCCATGGCCCCAAATTTGTAAGTGAAGGTGGAACATACTGATGTGGGATGGATGTGGGAAGGAACTCAAAGAATTACAAAAAAGTATGTACTGGACAGGCAAGCAGAGTCGAATGTGGACAGTGTGTGGAAATCAAAAGAATTTGTCTCTCCACTTTAATCAACAATAATTATGTCGAACCATATGAAGTTGCCATTTCTTGCCAGAAAAATAATAGCTGAATATGGGCAATTTCATATGGTTCAAAATAACACAAAGGAAATTCTGTATCACAGAGCTCAAGGTACCGGCATGTTATTTCTGCCTCTGCTTGACCAAATTCCTTGCATCGCTTCTTTGTGCATCTCAGGAGACTTCACCTGACCTCTGGGGAAAGATTTGGTTCATCTTGTGTGTCGGGAATTATTACCATCCCTTTTGAGAAGCTCAGAGCTAACACAATAGAGAACGCTGTTTCTCCGCCCTACTCATTTGGAAAAGGGGCGCGTCCTTTTAGGAACCTGGGGAGGTGCCCATCAATGGCCACCTCTCCAACTTTTGAAATTCTGAGCACCCCTGTGTGCATCCTAATCAGCCAGACACAGTGGTCTGAAGTGAGCAGAATCTCCAATTCTGAATCTACTGTCCACCTGTTTCAGATATGTGGTGCTCATATTTATCTGTGTGTGTGTGTGTGCGTGCATGCATGTAGGTTCTCAGACTACACCTACGTTGTGCAGAAAGATACTGTATATGAAAAACAAAGGATACATTTTTGTAATTCAGATAAACAGAGTAAGCACAGTTTAGTTCCAGAAGGCAGGACTCCCAGATAAATGGAAACAGGATGATCTCACCTTCGTACCAAACGCTGATCGGCACAAAAAAAGTTAAGGTTCAGTAAAACCATACGGAGGGAAGTGTGAGCATTTTTAGAGCATGCAGATGGGGCGGGAGCGCACACTTACCACAGCCTGAACCGTGAGACCGAAGGGAGAAAAGAGGAACATCTGCATTACAATCTGGGTGCAACGCTGCCTGATTCGTTGCCACCTGCGCAGCAGCCAGAGTCTGAGGGACTGGCTGGACAAACCGCCCGCCAGGTGGGCAATCTGGTGCTCACGACCAGGGTGTTGACGGTGGTTCGTTACTGTGACATTGGCAAGATCACCTGAAGGGCTGTAGGATCAGATGCTGGCTGGCTGCTCGTCCCTGGTCGCTCCCTGCTGCCATTCACTCCCTGGAGACCCTCTTTCCCCTACAGCACCCCGACTCCCGCACCCCCTTCCTGATGGGCTTTCCTGCTGGTTTTTCTTGCTAATGTTTCAGCAAGGTCAAAAAATGTTTATTTTTAGTTTAATGTTGCCTTTCAAGGTATCACTTCCATTTCTCTCTCCTTCTCTCCCGCAGTCCCCACATTTCTCTGTCCCCAACATGTTCTATCACTTCAGAGAGTTGGGATTCTTTTCCAGGGACCCCCCATATGAATTTAGCTTCTTCCTGTGGACCGTCTCCTCACCTCTGTTCCTCACGCCACCAGCCTTCCCCGAGCCGCGGGAACACCTGGCTGGATCACACTGTTTATGGCAAGTGGCCACCCAGTGCCATTTCCCTTTCCAGGTGGAGAGCAGCTACCTTGATTAACTCGCAAGCTAGTTTCTAAGCTGTCTTTGGTGATTCGAGGAACATAACTAGTTTTCAAAGCACTTCATGGGGAAATGATCTAGAAGAGTTGCATTGGACACCTCAGAAGGTTCCAGAGAGAACAAGAGCTGTGTGGAATAGTGACTTATTGGGGGGGGGGGGGGTGTTAGTCATTCCAACTGTGAACAAACAAGAGTGGAATGTTTATCTGCAGAGTCATAGTGTAAAACATGTCTGCTGAAATATAATAGTGTTATAAACATCCCTGAAGAAACAGGATGGGGCCTGGGTCTATTCCACTTCAAGCACCGGTCAGAGACATTCGTAATTAATCTGTAATAATTCCCTTCACTTGCAGCACAATGCCGTGGCTAGCCAACATTTTCAATGTTGTTCATTGTGTATGTCATAAACTGAGATAGGTGACTTTAAAATTATATTGACCTGGCCCTGGCCGGTTTGGCTCAGCGGTTAGAGCGTCGGCCTGCGGTCCTGAGAGACCCGGGTTCGGTTCCCGCTAAGGGCGTGTACATCGGTTGCAGTTTGTCCCCGGCCCTGGTCAGTTGTGCGGGTGGCAGCCACTCGATGTGTTTCTTTCACATCGATGTTTCTCTCTCTCTCTCTGTTCCTCTCTCTCCCTCCCGCTCTACCTGAACAACAACAACAAAAAAATTATATTGACCTGCATGCAATATGGGAAACAAAACAACCAGGTACTGTTCTGCCTAGTTTGAATGTAGGAGAAAAGAAAATGCATGATTGTGAAGTTAAAAGTTCACGGCTTTGAGATGGGGAAGCCCCTAGGAATTCTTTATGTCTCAGAATGCTATGAATTTCATTTCTTAAAACATGTTGAATTTGATTTGACTTTGATATATGACACAAACCTATAATGAGATATTTTGGGGTGAAGTGGGAAGAAGATGAAATATAAATGCCTTTCTTCTCCAAGAAGGTAGAAATCACTGTTTTAACTCAGTCTGTATTAAGACCCATGGAGTTCTCTGTCCGGTACCTTCCTCTGGGCAAACATACAGTCACACCCAGAGAAACACTCAAATATACCCAGACGGACCCACACCCACACCCACTCCCCCTCAGTGCTTTGGCACGTGGAGTTAGATGCCTCACAAAGACTGAAAGACAGCATTCAACTGCTCAATAGAATTGACAGGTCATAGCGCTTCTAGTGAACCTACCTGCCCATAAAATGCCACGCGGTAGTACCGACCAAACAGTCGCTTCTCGGAGTTCACCACCTCCGCCACCTTCAGATACGACCGGTGAATGTCATAGTAAAGATCTGATAATTTCTGAAACCATAAATCAAAGGGCCTCATGAGGATGAAGCTGACATAAAAAATAGGGAGTTTTCATTTTTGAAAGTAGTAAGCAATCGAGCAGTTTAAAGTAGAATATTATAATAACGTGTAGTTTTTGAAAACATACTTTGAAGTCTCTCTGCTTCTCGAAGACAGCAATGATGGGCTTGTTGACGTCAGCGATGAGTTCGTATCTCTCAGACTTCCAGAGAAACTCCACACACATGTACAGCTGCTCCACCAGGATGTGCTGCGGTTCCCCAAACCAAAGCAATATCCTTCATGATCAACATTGTAGCGCATCCCTGAAACTTACTTCCAAAGCTGCTGCTCTGTCGTTTCTTTATTCATGGTGGGATTTCTGTGTTCCTATCTTTGCTATTAGAATTTACATCTAGCCAGCAAGGGACTGGGATTTCATTTGGATTGTGCCTTTTCCCTGACTACCACCCCCTGATCAGTCCTTCAAACTTGCTAATTCAAATCAAAGAAATGCCTTCAGATTTGTCTAGTTCTTTCCATTCTCTCTGGCACTCTCTCCCAGACCCCTGCAGGTGTCTCCTAGGTAATCCCTCTTTTCGCTCCAAATGCTCTCCAGTAATCCTTTCTAAAAGCTAAATCTGGTCCTGAGTTCTCCACTGCCCTGAACCTTTGTGGGGACTCGTCTGCTTGAACTGCTGCCCCAGCCCTCCAGCATGGCCTTCAGGTAGCTCTGGGCACCAGCCTTCCCAGCAGGGCCCTCAGCACCGGACCCTGACTTTGCACTTTGCCCCTCAGCACCTGACCCTGACTTTGCACTTTGCCCCTCAGCACCTGACCCTGACTTTGCACTTTGCCCCTCAGCACCTGACCCTGACTTTGCACTTTGCCCCTCAGCACCGGACCCTGACTTTGCACTTTGCCCCTCAGCACCGGACCCTGACTTTGCACTTTGCCCCTCAGCACCGGACCCTGACTTTGCACTTTGCCCCTCAGCACCTGACCCTGACTTTGCACTTTGCCCCTCAGCACCGGACCCTGACTTTGCACTTTGCCCCTCAGCACCGGACCCTGACTTTGCACTTTGCCCCTCAGCACCGGACCCTGACTTTGCACTTTGCCCCTCAGCACCGGACCCTGACTTTGCACTTTGCCGTATCAGACCTACCCCACCATTCTTAGGATGCCTTCTCACCTTCACGCTTTCACCTGTTTTGTTTGTTGCTGCCCCTTTCAGAACTTTATTTTCTCATTGACTCCTACAAGTCCTATTAAATGTCGAGACCCAGAACCAAAGTCTGGAGGACTTTTATTTATGACCCATCATCTCCATCCCAACCACCTTCACATAAAAATTCCTTCCCCTGTGATTGCAGCTCTATATGATATCTGGACTTATAGTTAATGGGTCTCAGACTGGGTACTACCCACCCTGAATGAAGTTTGAATTTCTCTTTGAGAGCCAGAATTATGCCCACTTTATCTGTCTTTCTCACCTTTAACTCAATGCCTCACAGGTACCAGTGGTTTAATGGATGTCAATCGAATCAAATTATATACTCTCTAAAGCACGTGGATAGTATTGTTGGAATGTTTCCAGTGTCTTTTAAGAAAAGATTCTTAAACATGATTTGAAACAGTTAATATAAATATGCAGTTGCATTCACTGTTTACTTGCAATGTACGTTAAATTTATGTAGAACTACATGTAAAATTTCATTAAAACCCACCCCACAATTTGCTTTCTGTGTTCTTATTGTCAATCTATGCAGTATGATTTTTAAAAATTAACTTATGTAATATTTTACTTACTTTATGGGGGGAGCTCTATTTTCTTCACTAGAATCATTGCTAAGTTATTTCCAGTAGAAAGCTGCTTTTTATTAGTGAAAAATAACCATGGTTTGTAAACCAGGAGGTCTTCTGCAGAAACTAATGAGCCTGTCTGTTCAAATGGATTTGTAAATAACCTTTCTGATGTATTAAAAAAAGCTATGGCCAGCTCACAAAAATTTCAGCATCCCTTACCACATTTACAAAAGGACTAGAGATTTTTGCATCTTATAGAAGAACTGATCATATATATTTGGGTCCATCTTAGAGAAGTAAAGTTTAGTTTAAATTTTCATGGAAATGATGCTTTATCAATGAAATCTGATATTGATTAACTTTGTTTAACTTTAGCCTGCATTTCATTTTGCCTCAGTCATATTATAGAGTAATTTTATTTGATTTCTGAACAAGATTTTCTCCCCTCTGTTTAGTTTAATGTTACAATTCCATGCATTTTTTTACTCAATTACTGCACACTGGATTATTTGGGTCTAACCTCATTGTATGGCGTGTCTTGCATTCCAGAATCTTCTTTCATTGCTCCTTCTTCTTTAATATTTGGGGTAATGCTCAGGAAAGCTGGCCAGCCCATAGAAAACATGCCTTCAGAGAACCAAGCAAAATGAAACATTCTTTCAGCCAAAGAATTTGGATTAGACAACGCCTTTCTTCATGACGTTACAAGTGCTAGTATAAAGCTTACACAGTCAGCGAGATGGTTAGACTATGGCTGTTGGTAAATGTCACCCATTTGTAATTTTGTATTATCATCAGGTGACACATTTTGTATAAGAAGCTGGGATGGGATTATGGATTGAAAACAAGATTTGTAGATTGACCTAGCTCCAATGTTCTGTATTCCCCATTTGTTACATTGGAGACATTAATATCTACCTCAAAGGATGGTTGAAAGGGTTAATATTTGAGAAAACACCTGGTGTGGTGAGCACATTAGGAAACCAGTGCTCAATGCTCACTGACTTTTACTCCTTGGCATTATCTAGACATCTTCAATTTTCGTAGCATCTTTGCCACCAAGATTTAAAAAAGGTCTAACTCTGCAGATGCATATGGAAACAGTTGATAATGGGTCATGTTCCCAGAGGGGGGTCTCAGATCCGAATGGTGGGGAATATGAGTGGTCAGGAGCCCAGTCTGGGGTGACACACCAGCCTTGAACTCTGTTCACCACAAACTGTGAACTCTGGGGCAGGTTGTCTAACTCTCTTGGTTTTCTCATTTGTAATCGGGAGGTGATAACAGCACCCGACTCCTAGACTTGTTATTGGTAACTGACTGAGTCATGGCCAGTACAGAGCCTGGTGCGGGGCCTCGTGTGGAGCACGTGCCTTTTTAGTTACAGCTGACGCTTCTGGGGGATGTTTCCATTTTACTAATCAGCTCATGGGCTGTGTAACTAAATTATCGCCCCCAAATGTGCTACAATCATAATTATAATTGTTGCAGTCAAATCCTTGCATTAAAATTCTGTTCCTACTTCTCTATAATGTTCCCTTTGTAATCAAACGTACATTAAAATACATAAGAATTGATTTAGCAGGAAATGTCACGACATACTTCTCACAGGACGATGACCATTATGACAGAGTCTATATTTACCTGTGTTCCTATTGTTCACACATTATATGAGGGAAGTTTACTCCTTTGACTTAGAAACATTTTAACAAAACTACATTGAGGACTTCGTGTGTGTGTGTGGGGGGTGTATCAAGTGTATATATGCTACGGCCTCATAAATGATCACCCTCCTTAATTTAAAGTTTACTAAACAAATACATTCTTTTCTCAATGGGTATGATATATTATTTTAGGTCTCAAAGTGGGTATGTAAAATTTTTGAATATAAAGGTTCACACAACATTTTGGGATCTGTTCCCGCAACTTCTCAAACTAACACCTAGCTTGATCAGGTTTCTCCAATTTTGTTTTTTGGTTAGAATCTGAAATAGTCTTTATGGAGCTGTATAATATCTGATTATGATAAGAAATAGATGGGGAGAAAGGGCACATTAAATAAAAAAATAGTGATTTGGGTGACTTGCATAAAAAAATAAAGCTCAACAGGAAGTCTGGAACTGAGAAAGGAGAACCTTGACGTCAGTGTGGGCATGAGCCATGACGTCAGATCTGGACTCTTCTCCAAGGTCCCCAAACAAATGACCTCACTGTCCCACAGCTCACTTTGGTCACTGGTTTCAAATGTCTTTTTTTTTTTTATCCTCACCCGAGGACATTTTTCCTTTTTTTTTTTGTACAGATAGAGTGGGAGGGAGAGAGAGGAAGAGAGAGAGAGAGAAACATCGACGTGAAAGGGACACATCGAGTGGCTGCCACCCGCACGACCGACCAGGGCCGGGGACAAACTGCAACTGAAGTACGTGCCCTTAGCGGGAACCGAAACCGGGTCTCTCCGGACCGCAGGCCGATGCTCTAACCGCTGAGCCAAACCGGCCAGGGCCAAATGTCTTTTTTTCAAAATCCACTATATATTTCTCTCTCTCTCTCTCATTTTTTTTTTTTTTTTTAAAGAATGAGGAACCAATTATGTTTCTAAAATATTGTAACTGAAGTCATTTTACCATTTGTTTAGGTATTTTGATCTTTATATCTAAAGATTGGTTGCCATTTTTTTTTTTTATCCTTACCCGAGGACATTTTTGCATTTATCCCCAGATAGAGCTGGAGAGAAGTGGGGAAGAGAGAGAAAGAAAACAACGTGAGAAAGACACATCGAATGGTTGCCACTCACACGACCCCAACCAGGGCCGGGGACAAACCGCAACCGAGGTACGTGCCCTTAGTGGGAACCGAACCTGGGACTCTGTGGTCAGCAGGCTGATGCTCTAACTGCTGAGCCAAACTGGCCAGGGCAGCTTCTATATTTTATACACTGAGTTTTCCACAGCTTTTTGAAGGTTAAGTTATAAAACAGACTGCAGTTCATAAACTTTGTGTTTGAACAAAGTTTTGCAAAAGGAAACAGATTAAATGTGTTAACTGTATTGCCAAGTATTTTGCAAAGAGTAATTATTTAGTTATCGCTATAAAATCTTTTTTATCAGACATCAAAGATGGAATATTTTTAATTAAAGGAAATCAATATTGTTAATTATGATATGTGGTAAGTTGTCAGAGTTAGTTTATGTTTTTAAAAAAGGAAATGGAACAGACCCATTATAAGTATAGTTCTGTATATGCACTATATTCATATGCTTTCATTTCTGCATCCCTTTTTTTTTGGACTACTTTTATTACATTTCAAAATGAAAATGGATTTTTCTTGCAATTTTAAACAATTCATCAATTTCAGAATAAAATCCCAAAGGCAGACTAGCAGGCAAATTGGTAGCAAAATATGGTCATAACTCATAATAACATAGGATAAGATATAGTTCTATTTGCTGAAAACTTTTCAGGAATGTAAACTTCACACATTTCAGATGGATGGGATTTCTGAACGCTAGGAATTTCGAAATGTTGCAGAGTAAATCATGTAGGTCTGACATGGCTTTTGCTTCCAGGATACTTTTTAAAAAAAATCCTCACTTTGCCCTGGCTGGTTTGGCTCAGTGGTTAGAGCATTGGCTTGCGGTCCAGAGAGACCTGGGTTCGGTTCCCGCTAAGGGCACGTACTCAGTTGCAGTTTGTCCCCGGCCCTGGTTGGGTCGTGTGAGTGGCAACCATTCGATGTGTCCTTTTCACGTCGATGTTTCTCTCTCTCTCTCTCTCTCCCTCCCACTCTATCTGAACAAAATATCAAAAAATGTCCTCGGGTGAGGATAAAAAAAAAAATGCTCACTCAAGAATATGTTTCCATTTATCTTCAGACAGAGTGGGGAGGAGGGAGAGAAGAAGAGGGAGAGAGAGAAACATCAATGTGAAAGAGACACATCGATCGTCTGCCCCCCTCATGGCCCACGAGATGACGAACTGCAACCGAGTTACCTGCCCTTGGCCGGAATCGAACCTAGGACTCTGTGGTCCGCAGGCCAACACTCTAACCACTGAGCCAAACTGACCAGGGAGCTTCCGGGATACTTTTAGGAGCTTAATTTCCTCTGCACGGCCCCATGGGGTAGAGGAGATGTTAGAGCACTCACTTCCTCCACCGGGACGTGTTAGTAATGGATTGCTATCGCAGGGGTGGCTATCCTCCGAGAGCAGGGGTGGTGTGCAAATCTTTTCCATGTTCCAGTAACCTAGGGTGGTGCAAGATGAGGTTAGGACATCGTTACACGTCTGTGTTAATTCCAGCTTACAAAACTACACATCGTTCACCAACGAGGCATTCTCGTCGGAAGACAGAGGCTGACCAGTTGGCCTTTTGATACATAAAATAAACATGATAATGGCATGAGAGAGAACAAAAACGTAAAAGCACAGTGTGACCAGAAATACCTGTGAAAGTTAGCGTTGCTTAATAAAACAACTGCAATCAGTAAAATCTAAAATTAATACAGGGAACTTCAAGCTAGGTGTCAGCGAGCTGATCGGGGAGCGCTCCTCCCGCAGTCACCTACCCTTTCTTTTCAGGTACTCTGCGATGAGGGCGGCTATGTGGATGTAGCACATCGCAGCCTGCAACGAAGAGGAAACAGCGTCAGACAAGGCACACACATTCACTCTTTGTCTAACTAGGACTAATCTCATGCCAGAGGATGTGGAGGAATCCTTTTTTTTTTTTTTTTTGGTTAATCCTCACCCGAGGATATTTTTCCATTGATTTTTAGGGAGGGAGTGAGGGGCAGAGAGAAACATCGATGTGAGAGACACGTACCGATTGACTGCCTCCCACATAACCCCAACCAGGGCTGGGGGTCAAACCTGCAACCCAGGTACTCCATGACCTTGACCAGGAATCAAACCAGTGACCCTTAGGTCTGTGGGCCGAACCCCTCACCACTGACCCAAACTGGCCGGGGCTGGAGGAATCCTTTTAATAACAGGATCAAAAATAAAAATCAATTAGATTTCCAAAAAGTTCACCATCAAGAATAAATGCATATTTGGGATCTTTTTCTGGTCTGTTTTTCTGGATCTAGTTTGCGGGTGGATGTATGAGCTGGCCTGAAGATTTTCCCGTAGAACTATCTTCCTTCTTTAATACCAACTTCCTTTCTCTCTCTCTCTGTCTCTGGTTATTTACAGGGCTGGGCAAAACCAGGGTTGCAGTTATTCATGTGAGAAAACAGGACCCGGCCAGTGTGGCTCAGAGTTGAGCATCCACCCATACACCAGGAGGTCGCGAGTTCGATTTTCGGTCGGGGCACATGCCCAGGTGTGGGCCTGTCCCCAGTGGGGGACATGCAGATGGTGGCCAATCGATATTCTCTCTCATTGATGTTTCTATCTCTCTCTCCCTCTCCCTTGCTCTCTGTCTAAAATCAATAAAGAAAAAAAATATTTAAAGAAAAGACATGCAGGTATGATTATTATGATAGCTGAATAAACCCTACTCACAACTATCACCCTACTTTTCCCTGCCCAGCTGTGTGTGTGTGTGTGTGTGTGTGTGTGTGTGTGTGTGGCCACAGTTCTTTTTCCCTGTGAAAACGATAAACTCTAGCATCTGGATCTAAACTGGAAATGGCAAAAGCTGCCTTCTTACTTTTCTATTTCCCATAATGGCCTTCCCTCGAATATCTGTTGCCCTTAAAATGGTTGCCTCGCAAGGCGGCCCTGGTTAAAGAGTGTGACCCGAAGTGTCACATGTACCCCCCTCCACCAGATGCTAGGGCAGCACTCGACTGTTCTCCAACATCCCCCCTGAAGCCTTCAGCGTTGCTGGGCACACACCAGGCCTTGACCGGCTGAGAGTCCAAATGCCTCCGGTGTTTCCCTTTGAAGTTCTATGGGGGACGTTTTCCATTTTTAGGGCAGTCCAAGGGAAATGGAGTTTCCCATTCTTGTCCTCACCAAAGGCCACCGAGCGAGGCTGCTTCCATCCCAGGGTCCCTCACAAGTGGCAGATGAGCTTTAGGATTACTCTAGACAAATTAATCTCTTCCCGAGGCGGGACTATGTCCGGGAATAGGCAGAAGTTCCCCATTTGGTGTCCTGAAGCCTCCTGGGTGCTGTGAGTGGCCACTGATCAATCCACCCAGTGTTTAGACGGACACAGAATTGTTAGCTATTGATTCATAACCTCTCACAATGGGTTCTCTTCATTCACGTGGCTCTCGGGAGTGTCAGTTTGTCCACGGCCAGTTCAGACTAGCTGCGAACGAGGACAGATTACCCTTACCTGGGTTTACTCACCACGCTGACAAGCTTCCCCATCCAACCCCCATCACAGGGAAGTTTGAAAACACAGACCTCTAACTTACATAACTTCATTTCCACATACCCTTATGCCGTCCTCCTTAGACTCAGGCTTGGAGTCCAGCTCGTACTGCATAGCCTATAACTAAAGTTGTTCCCACAGACTCCGGCCTTTATTTGATTTCACTTATGTGGCGTCAGGCATCCTTGATTCCTACATGCACATTTAATGCATGTGACATATAATCAGGCCATAGCTAGATCAGTGGGAAAACAGGATAACTTTTCCTATTCCTGCTGTAAGTGAAAGTCCAGTTGCCCCGAGACAAAGGACCGTGCTGACGGGGGAGGACGGCCTTCGCCAATCACCTCGGACAAGTCTCCGTTTCTCGCGTGAATCTTGGCCATGCTTTCCAGCCAGGTCCTCCGGAGCTCGGGCGTGCTGGCGTAGGAGTTCGCCAGACTGTACTGCAGATCCACCAGCATCTCGGGGTCCTTCTCGTGCTCCTTCATCTGCGCCGTGGCCATCAGAACGGTCCTTATGCGTTTGGTCAGGTCTTTCACTTCTGCTGGGAAATTGCTGTTCTTTGGAAAAGAGAGAGCCTGAGTCATCACCTGCTAAGAATTCAGAAGCCAGGCCATTAATTATGGCTCGGCGTCACCGTTTGGTGCATCCTATATATTGCTCATAAATATGTAACTCTTTATTATTATTATTATTTTTGAATCCTCACCCAAGGAGACTTTTTCTCCATTTATCTTCAGACAGAGTTGGGTGGGGGGAGAGAGAGAGAGAAAAAAACACATTGATTGGCTGCCTCCTGCATGACCCCAACCAGGGCTGGGGACAGAATCACACTGAGGTATGTGCCCTTGACTGGAATTGAACCCGTGACTCTTTGGTCCACAGGCCGATGCTCTAACCGCTGAGCCAAACCGACCAGGGCAATATGTAACTCTATGTGCATCCTATGTGTTGTGATTGTGGTTTTAAACCTTTGAAGATAGGAATCGTAGCAGGCTCCAATCTTTGGCCTTCTAGCTCACCTTCTTCTAGTGATAGCATCCTGATTGTCCTTTGAGCTGCTCTCCTCTCTGGCTCATGTTCATGTGGTTTGAATGGGTCTATGTCATTCCCAGGCACGAGGGGTGGCACATGGTACTGGCCTGGCCAGTCATAGTCTGTGATTCCCCCAGGCCACAGTGATTGGTTTAGGGGAGGGAACATGATACAAAATTGGAGGAAAGAGATTCAGTTCTGGGACTTCGATGGGCACTATGGCATGAGGTGCTTTTTCCACTCAAGGAATACTACCAGTGTGCTTAACACTTTTGAGAGTGTAAACTCACGAGGAGAGCTCACTGGTAAGTGGAATAAACAAAGAGGTAAGCTGAACTGAGAGGCAGGGAGATGGGCAAAACAGGCAGTGGCAGGACAGCTGAGAACATTATTTTGATCCCTGGGTTTAGCCATGCCTGAACCAGGCTCTATCCCTGACTCTTCAGTATACTGACTAAAGGACAAATCTTTGGAAAGTTCTAAAGAAAAGGTAAGATCAATTTGGCCAAGAGTGGAATGATGAGAGAATCCCTGGATTTCTGGATATTTGGGGTAAGTTTTCATGTTACACACTATTCAACCACACAACTTGGAAATTCACTTACCAGATTATATTCTGAAAGCGGAAGAGCTGATTACCAGTTTAAACAAGCAAACAATGTAAGAACTCAAAGTCTCAGTAAACAAAACACCAGATTTGTATTCTCTTAAATGATTTTGATATCTCCCCAAAATAACCCGGTTTACTCCATTCCTAATTATTTAAAAGGCCCGCAGAGCATTTCTTACTTTCATTTGTTTGTCTCCATTCGCAAAGTTATTCGTAATCGCCAGGGAATGTTGAAACCGAGAGCCTCCAATCCCGGCGTCAGCTATTAACTGACTGACGGCCTTGATGAGCTGAAAGAGAAAAGAAAAACAAAACCTCAAAATTAGGTAACTCAGAAACAGGAGTTATACAGAAATCCATTGGATTGGATGAACGTTTCATTCATTTCTCCCCGTAGGCCCAATGAATGACATCTTTAGAAGGCCATGTAACCCTGGGCTTTTCTTATACACTTAAATACTAAAGGAAGGCTGCAAGGATCTTAGGATGCCTTGAGGAAAGAAATGTATGCATTTAGAATCTGGTGGGCTTCAGCATCCTAGAGATGGCCACGGCTCCCTGACTGGTGTCTTCTGCATGGTTCTATTCCCTGGCAGAGGAAAGGAAAAGTCCAGGTGAAGTTATGGGCTTTGCTGGTTTCTGCCCAATTGCCCTCTGCCCCTGAAGCAGAACTGAGTGTGCTGGGGTGAAGTCTGGAGGAGGAGTGGGTAATCTGCTGCCCTGAGGACAGTGGGCTTCTCTGGGGCTGGCACAGAGGCGTGGCACTGGCACGGGCATCGGTGAAAACCGGGAGCACTGACTTGTAAGTGAGATCGGACAATTGACTTCTGCTTGTTGAATTCAAAATTCTTCCTCATGAAAAAGTAGAGAAGTGCTGATGCTTCTGTCTGGGTTGACCGTGACCTGTGGTTACAGCACTTGAGGACTTCGTAGCAGAAGGATCCACACAGGTCGGCAGGCCCCTGGAAGAACGCTGAAGGGAACTGTGGGAACAGAAACGCGCCAAGTCAGCCCCGTCCCTCCACTGTGCTGTCTGCTCTCTTACTTTCTTCTCGCACGCTCATGTTTTAAAGTTCCTTGGAATGAAATCCTTCTTTCTTTTCTTTTAATTGAGTCTTTTTCTTCTGTTTGCAAGTGGAAGAGGACATACTTTATTTGGTCAAGTCTATGTTAGTATTTTTTTTTTCTATAAATAATCATTCTGCATGTTGTAAGTATCCCTACACAGATAACTAATGGTAACCCAAAGGAGGTGAGTGAGAGCTTTGAGATGTTTTCTATTCACCCAAACCTTGTAAAACCACAGGGGCCCTCGGAGGTCATAGCTAGAGCTACTTTAATGTGGAACCTTTAACTTGGCATGAATGGGCATGACAGCTCACGGTGTGCATTTTATCTAACTCTGCCATGAACACCGAGACCTCAAAGGATTGGTGGCCAGATGTTAATTTTATTCCCTTTTGATATCCAAGCAGACAGGCCGTCAAGGCTGTGAGCTTTAGACCACGAATCAAGGAGTTTCATAAAACCAAATAACTAGTCCAATGAAACCAAATAAGCCAAAATGAAAGAAAACATACCTTCCCTCCACAACAAAAGAGTAAGGATTAGTGTGAGTTTATGACCACCCCTGGGCTCTCGCCGGGCGCCGGAGCACCTTTACCTTGCTTACAAACAGCCGCAGAGAGGCAAACACGTGCTTCAGCGCTGTGGCCGACTGGTTGACTTGGAAAAACAGCATGTAGGTATCGAACACTCTTTTCATCAATGAATTTTGACATTCAGATTGTTGGAGTTGTCTCTGGAAATTTAACACAGCAGTTGCTTAGGATGAGGAAAAGGACACCTGTGTTCTTTCAAAGATATTTATTGTGAACCTACATGATGGAGGGCACCATTCTGGGCGCTGGAAATAAAGTGCTGAATATGAAGAGAAGGTCTGTGTTCCCAGTGAAACTGATAGCACTGATTGAAGAAAGTACTAAGAAAATAAAGGAGAATGGTATGTTACAATAGAAAGTAACTGCTCTGGGGTAAGATGATACTTCAGATAGGGTGGTTAGGTATGACCCGTCTAATGGGTGAACTGACATGTGAGCTGAAGGAGTGTGCCGTGGACAGATCGGCGAGGGTGTCCATGGAGGGAGATGTGAGTACCAGGGACTTGAGTTGGGAAGAAGCTTGTGAATTCAAGGCTGAGAAAAAAAGATCAGAGTAGCCCGAGCACAGTGTGTGTGGCGGGGTCGCGAGAGAGGTAGGAGACAAGGTCACAGACAGGCAAGTCGTCACAGGCATTTTTAAAGCCTGTGAGATACACGATATTTGAGTGATATTTCCACTGAGCAATAAAAAATGAAAATAATGGCCCTGGCCAGTTTGGCTCAGTATTTGGAGCGTCGGCCTGTGGACCAGAGAGTCCCGGGTTTAGTTTCCTCTAGGGGCACGTACCAAAAAATCCATGGTTATTGCTTTTCTACCACCATGCTGACCTTTCATCTGTTCACCTGCAGGGCTTTCTTTTTCTTTTTAAAAAATTTTTTTCTTTATTGATTTTAGAGAGAGAAAAAGGAAGAGAGAGAGAGAGAGAGAGAGAGAGAGAGAGAGAAACTATGAGAGAGAATATCGATTGGCCACCTTCTGCATGCCCCCCACTGGGGATTTGGCCCACAATCTGGGCATGTGCCCTGACTGGGAATCGAACCGGCAACCTCTTGATGTATGGGTCGACTCTCAACCACTGAGCCACACCAGCTGGGATAGACTTTCTTGATGGACTCATTCTGTTTGGTATAGACTTTATTCAATACATCCAGCTTTTCACAGTTCAAAACTTATTATCTGTGAACTCATTAGGTGCAGCTAATGTTTTTAATAGCTTTATTGAGATTTACCTAACACACAGTTTCTGTAGTTAGCAGTTTATGAAATTTTATTTAAATTGAATCATAGAGTATATAGTCTTATTGTTTGGTTTCTTTCACTGAGAATAACTGAGCTGTATTCTATTATATGGATATAACAGCATTAAAAAAAAAAAAAAACATTCACTTGTTGATGTACATTTAGGTTGTTTCCAGTGTCTAGTTATTCAGAATAAATCTCCCATGGGTGTCTGTGTGCCAATGAATACTTTCATTCCTCCTGGGCAAATTCCTAGTGTTGGAATGGTGGGCCACATGCTTGATTTATGTTTGACTTTTTATTCTGACGTACTGTTTTCCAAAGTGTTTGTACTATTTTGCATTCCTCCTATTAGTCAGTGAGACTTCTTTGTCAAAACTTGGTACGGTCAGTCTTTTTAACTTTAGCCATTCTACTAAGATGTGGTGGTATCATTTCTCCAAAGACATCCAGGGGGCAAATAAGCAGGTGACAGATGCTCACCACTATTAGTCTATTAGATGTGGCTGCCAGACGCCTCTCCCTTTGAGAAAGAAAAGTAGTGTCACAGTCCTCCCCAGCCTATCTCATCGACAGTGAAGCAGGAGAACTTAGGAAGGAGGGGTCTGTTATTTGACAGGAGTGAAATATGTATGTGTGTGTATCAACGGAGCAACAGTCAACCTCTGGTAAAATCTGAATCTCACCTTTAACTTGTTTTCCACTCACACTTAGGTTGATTTATGTAAAGTTAAATAATTTCATAAGTAATTTTACTGCATGTTCTGGACTTCACATGACTTTTCTACCTTCCATTTTATCATGTAGAAGGTGTTTTGATCACACTCACCTGGTGCATCTGAGTGAAGAGAGACAGCAGGTCTAGGATCGTCAGGCAAACCTCTGTAGCTACGTTGGCCTCTGTGTCCACATGGTGCACGATGTCTATTTCATTTGAGTTGCCTAAAAACACAAAGTAGAACATGCTATAAACATCCAAGACAGCTCTCTGCACTCTGTAAAGGACTTTCTTCTAGGATAGCATATTCAGTGTTCACTGGTGTTGAT
The DNA here is from genome assembly GCF_014108415.1 of Molossus molossus. Lineage (NCBI taxonomy): Eukaryota > Metazoa > Chordata > Mammalia > Chiroptera > Molossidae > Molossus > Molossus molossus. The sequence goes on from NW_023425346.1 coordinate 96,087,900, forward strand.
GAATAATGTATTAAAGTTCTTTATTTATTCAACTTCTTATTGGTTCAATCAAAAATGCTAGACAGATTCTTTAGAGGACTTTATAGACTAAATTTCTGTCCCCTCAAATTCATATGTTGGTGTAGTATTTGGAGGTGAGGTCACTGAGAGGCCATTAGGTCATAAGCGTGAAGCCCCACAAACAGGATTAGTATCCTTACAAGACACACTAGAGCCCAGCCAGTGTGGCTCAGTTGGCTGAGCATCCTTCCATGAACCAGGAGGTTGCTGATTTGATTCCCCATCAGGGCACATATCCGGGTTAAGGGCTCGGTCCCCAGTAGGGGGCGTTGCAGGAAGCAGCCAATGGATGTTTCTCTTTCATCAATGTTTCTGTCTATCTCTCCCTCTCCCTTCCTCTCTCTGAAATCAATACAAACATATATGAAAAAAAGTAAGAGACACCAGAAAGACCGTCTCTCTCTCTTTCTCTCCATCATGCGAGGACACAGCAAGAAGTCAGCCATCTGTATACCAGGAGCGGGTTCTCACTAGACATCAAATCGGCTGGCACCTTGGTGTTGGTCCTCCCAGCCTCCAGGACTGTGAGAGATAGATGTGTACGTCCATGGTATCTTGCAGCAGCTTGCACTAAGACAGAGTGTGTGCCCCTTGTGATGTCGGCTGGAGAGTTCCCAAAGACGAGAGTGGTCTATTTCCGTTATTTCTTACATCTTTTCCATTAGTTCAGTTGTTGACTGAGCCATTGTTCTTCCATAATCAGTCTGGATCAAGTTTTGGGCTCCCAGGATAACAGACCAAATGTAGTTTCAGAGGACAGTCTGCATTACTGGCCTCCCCAGAAAGGCATTACACGTATTTAAAGGATGAGGCATATACCTTTAAATAGCTAACTGTGGCTACATGTCCTTAATCACTGACATTTACATGATATAAAACAACAGCCCCCGTTTTACCTCACCCACAAGCTGAAATGTGTGCATTGCTGGATTCAAGGTGTCATGCTTACTGTTTCTATGATGTGTCCACGTTTTCCTCTTCCCACAGAGTGGATAATACATAATCTGATTGAGAGAGACCCACGTAACCCTCATGATACCATTTTTTTTCCCAGAGGAGCTATGTACACTAAGCATATGGTACTAAGAGTTTTGCTTTTCCCTTGTGTTCTTTTAAAAAACATTACAAACTTTTAAGTGCTCTATGGTGAATCCTCCTCTAAAAACACTCCTGGGCTACAGCAAGCCCGAAAAACAGTGGTGTCAGTAGCTCAATAGCATTCTTTCTATTGCTGAGACATTATGATGCATTTCATGTCCTACATACATCTCGAGAGAAACTGAGAACCATCTGTTCCTATTATTTCTGATTTACTTACTGGTCATGGTGTTGTCTAACATCTGTAAGAGTTTAGGATTAGAAAGTGCATTTTTGCCTCGAATTATAGGTAAAGTTTGGGATCTGGGCTGCTTATGTCCTTCATGACTGGAATTGGTATTCATCCTGAAAATTAAATAAGAAAAATGGTTAAAGTAATAGGCATGTGATATCCAACAGTTCATTCAAATGCTCTTGACTGAGTCAAATATATAACAATTTTTTTGAATTGAGACCTGTTATTAAAAATAGTAATTAAAGGTGACATGATACAAGGGACTTCAAATAATACTTTTGAAGAAATTTTACTTAAGCCAAAAAAAGGTTCAGAAAGATAAGAGATACTGAAAGATAACAGAAGCATAACAGATACTGGATTTAAACCTGTACAAGCATACTCATTGGTGTTTAACGAATCATGGCATTCCATGGGTATTACTGGTTGATCAGGAAGGCAGGGTGGCAGACATTAAAAAGGTACAATGTCATATAGCTCAATTGTGTGAAATTATATTTAGGAGGCAGAATGTAAAAAAGTAAAATCTGGTCCAAAATAACCCTTGCTTTCCTAGTTGTTCGCATGTGGAAATTCTTTATGCCTTGTCATTCCATTGTGTCATATCCACAGGGGCTTGCCACGTGATCCTGGTGAGGCAGAGAGACCGGGGGGCTCTCTGGGCAGCTCCTTTTCCAGGGCAATGACCATGACCTGCAATGGCTCTCCTTCAGTGACTCCTTGGCACTTCTACCTGGGGGAATGAGCCAGTGTTGCTGTGGTAATAGGAAAACTTCCCCTTCTCAGCCATCATTTGGCCAAGGTAATGGATCATTTCTTTGAGGATAGCAGACAATAGAAGGTCCCCTGAAGAGTCCAGCCTAAATAAGAGGCCATGTTTTTCTTTTTGTCACACTCTTCAGATCCTCTAGATGAATCGGGGCCCAGGAGATCTGGCTGTGGTTTTCAGGGTCCAGGGGAGTCTGGGTCATTCCTGAAGTTACAAGGTATAAAGGGATCTGGGATGTGTGGCTTGGAGCTTTGGGACTGGATCATTTCCAGGTTTTCAGTCCCGTTCAGTCCTGAACTCCTAGAGGACAAGCCCTGGTTTCCGGGAGGGGAGGGGTGAATGGCCAAGACCTGTCCAGACAGTTCAGGAAGGAGCCTTCAGGAGCCACCAGACAGCTGCAAAACTGCAGTGCCATCAGGCAGGTTATTATTGTCATTAAGCCTGAAAAGTAATTGCTTCCAGTTCTCGATTCTGTTACTATTCTCGAAACACGGCAATTACGTTTTTTTCATTTACTTTCTCATAAAGGGGCAATTCCAAAGATTCCCACAGACAGAGAGGCAGAATGTAGTCCATGATTTATTGGCTACACACCACTTTTCATATTTCTTTCTAAAACTTTTAAAAATAAAGACATTTAAAAATATTATATATTAATATGATACCTTTGGGAAGTATAAATCAAACTGGAGAAAATTTTAGCAAAGACTTCTTGTTTAGTAGACCCAGAGGATCTTTAAGGTAGGATTTCAGGGGAAATATTCCCCACAGAATAAGTTAATGAAGGATGACTCCAGACCCTCCATGTTCACAGTCTAATAATGAGGAAATCTAAAGTGAGCTTATGGGGCCATCCATGCTTCCTTATTGCCTTCAACCTTTAAAAAAACAATTTCAGCTCTAAGAACACTTTCAAAACACTACAATTACTGATAATAATGAAGAGCTAAGGCCCTACATTTTACTCTGTCACTAGGAGATTAGCAAACATTAAAAGAGGAATTTATTGGAATTATGACTTTTCAGGTTCAATTAAATTAAGATAGTCATTAGCCCTTATTCTGTGCAAGGCATTGTGCTCTAGGTCTATGTAAATAAGTCCTAAGTTTTGCCTCTTAAGTCTTTACAAGCTAGTGGGGCAGACAGGGAAGTACCTAAGATGTTTCTTCAGAGAAACACAGAATAACTTGAAATCTGCAGATGGTTTGATATATAGACATATACATATATATACACACACGTGTGTGTGTGCACATGCATGTGTATCCATACCCAGAGATACATGCATATATACACATACATGTACACACACAATATAGTTATAAATAGCAAGAAAATGTGACACTACCATTGTGACAGGAGACCTGATGTTTGGCAGGAAGGATTCGATCCTTTGAGAGTCCCATTGTTCTGGGTGGACTGAACAAATTTAAATGCAGCAGCAATTTTCCTGCAAGAAAAACTAATGTTTTAATCATTGCTCAGTATTTGCAATTTAATATACATAAAGAATGGCAACTGACAAATCCATGTGCTATGACAAGTAGAATGCGTCTTGTTCTGGAAATGGGGCATCGGGGGTTTAGTAGAGGTTCTGGGGCCTGGTACCTTTCAAGTTTTACCCTACGAAGGTAGATACATTTGTTCAAAGATACATGAAATGTGGTTTCCTTTGAGAAATGTGAGTTTTGTGCCTCTCTGCCTCCACAGCTTTATGCCATGGGCGCAGGGCAACTGTCAACTCCTAAGGCGAGGTCAACCTTATAATTTTTATTTGCATTTTCAGATTTCTAACATGTATTTGTAAGTCTAACTTGATGCACTGATATATGTCATACACTTTCTGAAAGACCAGGCTAACCTATTGGAACTTAAAATTATTACCTTATGATATTGCGTTTTCCTAGGTATCTGAAATTTTGAAGACAAACGCTAGAAAAGAAAAGAAAAATCACATTCTAATATTTGCCCTTTTGTTTATGCAAACTGTTCATCTAAATACATTAAAAGAAAAATATTATTTTTTCTTTAAATATTTTATGCATTATTATTGATAATTCACCATCGGGGCATTAAAACATAAGATGGTATAATGACCTATTTAGAAGGTTCCAGAAAAACTGTTAAATAATCAACACTATAACTTACTCCAAGATGCTGAAGAAGTCAGACACCTCTGGACCGGGTGCTCTTTGCCAGTAGGCAATCAGAGTTTCTGAAAGGAAACACCACATAGTATAAGACTCTTTGATATTCAAAGCGGTATTCTTTTTTAAAAGTTTTAATTTTAAAGAGTCCTCTTTACCCTCTGAAATATTCTTCATAATGTGAAGAAAGCACATAAGAAGACTCCTAGTTTCTGCTTGATCTAATTTGTCAAATCGAAGTGTTGAGCCTATCAAAGACAAGGGTCTTGGGATCTAGGAATCAAAGAACCAATAGGGATTGAGTGAGAGTAAGCGATTTCTGAGTCCCAATGTGCTGAGTAAGTCTGGGAGGAAGTCCCACCTTTTCACAGTTGTCAGTCTTCTCACTGCTCTTCTCATTGGTACTTGGGTTGGAGTCAAGACTTGCTAAAGATGCTCTGGAATCAGCATGGTTTACTGTAGAAATAGCTATTGATGAAAATGCTGCAAACACAAGCCACAGCACACAAGATGATAATGAGATGTATGGGCACAGACACACAAGCAGCTCAAATGGTGAACCAAAAAGATGTTGATCATTGAGCAGTGTTCTGAAAGGTTGACATAACAGAGTCTGGGGCTGGCACTAGAGAGATGCAACATTTTAAGTGTCATTATAATGGTCGCATCAGCATTAGGGATTTAGAACAATTTAGACCATTATAAATGGAAATAAAGTAAAGCTTATTTCTTTGATTTCTTAAAAAGCTTTTAAAAGGAAGTTTCTGTTTTAAAAATGCTTTAATAAAAGTTCACAAGGGTACTTTTGGGGAAGAAACTTTTAATTTCTGACAGTTTAAAAGAAATCAAGATGCTATTTCCAAAATAGTTCTTAAAATACTCTTTAAAGTTAAAGGGCTATTACATATTAAAAAGCTGTATTCATTGAAAACTTAAATATTGTTTCCAGAATGAAGCAATTGGGCAACATCTGAGAAGATAACTCCTTGAACCAAGTAAAAACAAAAGCTAGGTAGAAGAGGAAGTCACTGAATGACATTCTGAGAAATACGTAAAAGACTCTCTAGCAATATAAATATAGTGCATCCTGCCATATAGATTATGTGTAATAGATTATGGAGTGGGTGAAAAGCACAATGATATACAGTGTAAACGAGGATGAATGTTAAACACAAGTGTCTTTGGAAGGTCTTGAGTACCTGCTATGGAATTTAAGACATCTTTAGAAAATGAAGTATCCACAGAGTTCGCATGCTTCATAGCTGACTGGCTGTGAAATCCTCCATTGGAGCTGAGGTCATCTCTAGACCCCTGTATTCAAAGCACAGAAGAAATAAATGGGAATCATCATGTTTCAACATTATAAACCTACACATGCCTTCTTTACTATTCAGATGACATTTGATTTGATCTTGACCGTTCCAGCAAAGGTCTTCTGCCGAAGCAGAGAATGAATATGAATATAGTCAAAACCATACTCTGGGTCACAATTTGATTTCATATGTGATTTTAAAAATGTTTACAATCTAGTGTAAACTATCTTTTAGGTATAGACTAAATGGCAGGAACAGTTATATTCATGGATTATATTATACATCATTATTATCATGGGTTATCTTATGTATATTACTATTACTAAAAATTAGATTTTAAATACTTATTATGTGCCAGTTTCTCTGATAAGTGTTTTCTGTTACACGATTTAATCTTTACAAGAATTCTGTGATGGAGATATTTTCTCCCATTTTGTAAATAAGAAATCAGAGCTTTGAAGAGGTTGGATAATTTACCTACTATCACATAGATAGTAACTGATACTACAGGGATTTGAACAAAGTCCAAAAATTTCCTAAGGCACCACACCTAACTTCCAGATGGCAGTAACTTGTGTAGTTACTGGTTTCAGCAGTGTGTTAATTCACCTGGGATTTGAACACAGGTAACAGATCCTGGGAGAGTTAATGTGTGGCCACTATTCTGGCTCCGTGGAGAAAGGATGACAAACAGACCCACCCCAGGCGGTGACGGGAATGAAGGCACGTGGCTGTATGACAACCAGGTGGTCAGAAAGCTGGTGGGCAAGGGGTACACTGAGGATGGGGCCATAGTGAAAACTGGACAGAACAGGAAAAGGGTGTGGAGAATGGAGGACAACGAACACAAAGTCCTGGGAGACGGGCTGGGTGGGAGGCTTCAGTGACCAATCCAAACACTGACACTAACGTGAACGTCTCCAAAACGCCTTGCAAGAAGTGCTGTTTAATCCCGAATCACTCACATGTGGGTGAAAGTGGTATTCAGGGCAAACACATAAAGAAAGGCAATCTCTTTATTCAAATAGTCATTGGAGAGAGTATGCAGACTCACCTGGTTCGATGTATTGACCGTGAAAGGATACAAGTCCTTCAGGTAGATCCTTGGCATGTTGTCCAGAAGCATGCCATAGAGGGGCATGTATAGACTTGCCACCTGGGCCTGCTTCCTCTAGGTGAGAAGGGAGCCGAAAGGAACGATTCACATAAAAATCAACAGAGCCCCAGGTTGGACGGTGCGTCTAGTGCCGCGTGCCATAAATGGTGTTTAGGGAAGGGAGAAAGGAAGACCACTTACTGGTTCTCTGTATCGATCATCAAATGAGTGCTTAGCCATTAGGTTTTTTAGGACAGCTAAAGCTAAGTGCCTGATGTCTTGGTCTTCCTGCAGAGCAAAGCCAACTTCTCGGAGCAGAATCCCGATTAAGAAGTGCTTGCGGCAAAATTCATTCGTGACCGAATATTCAGGCATATCTTCGTGAGGCAAGTAAAGAGATCGTGTCATTGACTATCAAACGGTCACTTTATAATCAAGACAGATTATCAGAAAACTGTCAACTCCCACCACTATCAGGAGGATTTGGTGATACAACCTTGCCACAGAAATGAGAAATGTGAGAGAGGAACATTCAGTAAGCTAGGGGACATTGTGAGTATACCAATGCAATGATGCATGATGTCAAATATCAAATTCCGCGAAAGTGGCATATCTACAGTATTAGAGTTGAGATGAGAAAAACCTTAATTTTCTGTCTGAAGGAATCAGGAAATGTCCAACTGGAAGTAATATGTTGAAGTGGGCCATCGAGGATGCCTAAGATTTGGAGGTGCAGAGTTGTGGGAGCAGATGGAGGCAGTGGGGGAAGGAGAGAACATTGGGGGAAGAAGGGGTAGGGTTTCAATGGCACAGAATTGCGAAAGCAGGTATGTGGAGGACACAGGTATGGGCGAGCACAGGTATGTGGGGAGTACAGTTATGGGGGACGGTAAACACAGCGCCGAAAACAGGAGTGGTGAGAATTAAGATTTGAGCCACGCTGGGGCTAGATGATAAGAAACAAGTACAAGTTCCTTAGTTGGCCTTTAGGTTTCTCTGCTATATATGCTTCTGTAGAAATTCCATTTGCATTTCTGTCAGAGATGATCAGTCACTAAGGACTTTGAGATCAGTGGCCCAACCAGACCTGTGCTTTACTGATTTACTAATAGGGTGGCCGGGTGTAAATTAATTAGACTGCAGGGAGACACAAAGTGAGGGATATAATACAAGAGGCTGAAGCAGTGGCGGAGAGAGGGGAGACATTAGAGAGCCTGGGGTAGTAGGATCCGAACAGCAGAAGTAATCTCAGCAGGACAAGTTGTCGGAAGGATGTGCAAGAGCAGGGAGAGAGGAAAACCAAGGAGGCTGCACAATGTTGAGCCCGAATTGCCAAGAAAGGAACGTTAACATTTCCGGTAATAATGTGTTTATTTAGAGTCGTCCAATGTGCTTCCTGAATGTAACTATTAATAACGGGACTAGCACCCACTTATAGAACACGGACTGTGTGTCAGTACTAGGATAAGCACTTAGTAAGCATTATCTTAGTTAATTTTCAGGACAGCTGGTAAGGTAGTTATGATTAGAACAATGCACCATTGGAACATTCTATCTATATTCAATTTACATGATTCTAAATATCATTCTTTTTTTTTTTTTTTTTATCCTCACCCGAGGACACTTTTTCATTCTTTGTTCAGATAGAGCAGGAGGGGGAGAGAGAGAGAGAAAGAGAGAAACATGGATGTGAAAGGGACACATCGAGTGGCTGCCACCCGCACGACCAACCAGGGCCGGGGACAAACTGCAACCGAGGTACATGCCCTTAGCGGGAACCGAACCCCGGTCTCTCCGGACCGCAGGCCGACGCTCTAACCGCTGAGCCAAACCGGCCAGGGCCTAAATATCATTCTTAAAAAAATAACCCAAACCAGGCTGTGGTTTATTGAAAGAAATATATCATATAAATCTAGTTATGTTGAACAAGCATGCTATCATATATACTTGGGAAATTTATGATACACTCTAAGGAAATTTCAGGTACTCTGAGAAATTAAAAAAAAAATCAAGCTTTAGAGAATAAAATATGAAATAATTAAAGTTGGGGAACCATTTAATTATCTGTGACTAGAGAAAAGTTCAGATAATATTTTGCTTATTTTGACTACATGGTTTTAGATATATAGGTATTTATTAGCATCTGGAAACTGGAAATTTATAGTATCTATACTGATCAATGTTATTGGACTATGATATGGTTATTGATACTTAGGTAATATCATATAAAATTTCACTATTTACCTGATGCATGTAACTCTTGAGTTGATTCTGAAGGTGTCAAAGGATCTGGATTTAATATAGATAAACAGAAAGTTCAGATATTTCCATACTCAGATACACCCTATGTTCATTAACTATGTATAATGTATACTAAAAATTTAAAAGATATTGTCCTAAAATGTGAGTCACTTCAACAAAGCTTTGTTTTTTAAGACAAATGCCTTAGATTGCTTGTCTCATTAAAAAGAAGGCCATGAACAGAATTACTTTAATTCTTGGCCTTCTATTTGAGCGCCCATTTTTCTATCAGAAATACGCTTGCTCTGAAACATGTATTTTTATGGTCATCATTTATAATATCAGATCTACAAAGAGAAGATCAGGCCTTTTGTTGAGCTATGGAAAAATATTAAACAAGTAGAATCAAAATGACCCATTCCAGATTTGGTCTTCTTGAGTATCTTAACCAGCATGGCTAACCCAATGATAATGTGGCACTAGTTTATAAAACAAAAACAAGTAGAAATCAAAACAAAAAGCTAAACATTTTTTTGTCCAAAGTAATATTTATGCCCCCTTTTCCTGCTCTGAAGGTATTTAGATTAAGTGTGCTTAATAAATTAGAAAAAGAATGGAATGATATGCACAGCTTATATTTATGATGAAAATGACAAAACTTTTAGAGGCTGGATAATCTCCTTTTCCTCCAAAATATTAGTGTAAGCTCCTATAGATATAAGGAGGCTCTCCAGCATCTTAGTTTGTGCTTTCCATGAATATCAAAATTGTACCGTGTGAATAACTTACAGCTTAGAAGAAAAGTATTTTAAGGGTAAAAGAAGTAAAATATTCAGGGTGGGGGTAAAAGTAGGTTTATAGTTGTGAGTATGGGAAACAGTTTACTCTTGTATTAATATTTATTAATTATTGCATGATTTTCCATATGAAAAACTGTAAATCTACTTTTGCCCCATCCTGTATGGTGCTGGAGATTTGATTTTGGGAGATTAACACAGAATACAATATACAGATGATGCATTATAGAACTGTACACTTGAAACCTATATCATCTTATTAATCAATGCCACCATAATCAATGTAATAAAATTATAAACATTTAATGCTCCTAAGTCATTTTAGTATTTTCTTTGCATCTTGATATTTGATGAGTTTCTGATATGTAGGTGGGTGATGATCATTCTCTACCATGGTCATCCTAGTATATAATTATGGTAGAGAATGAGCAATATATGTATATACCAAATGCACTAAATGAAAATATTTCATGTAGACCATTTATGCTATAGTAAGCACAGGAAACAAGATGTAGAGCCCAGTTCTTCCCTGCACACCCATCTCTGTATCTTTCTGACCCAGAGAATCATCAGTTTACAGTGTTGTCCACTCACCTTCTTCCCTTCCAAGGTATTAGTTTCTTCGTCTCAAACTCATTTTGAGGAATTGCATTCTAATGTAATTACACACATTAACTGAGAGTTTTAAATGAATTTATACTCACAAAATGTGACTTTTCTCCGTGTAATTTTATCTCTCAAAACCAAAGGAGAGCTGTCTTTCGGAACCAGTACAGTGAAAGACAGTATAGCTCTAGGTTAAAGTTCTTTGATCTACAATCAACAATTTCATAATTTTGTTGTTGGCCTTCTCTTTAATGCAAAAGGAAACACAGGCAAAAGCTGAGAATTATAGAGCTGTATTCATTCCCAGGGGCCAACAATTTCTCTTGTACTTTAATCTGATTATCTGCTCTAATGCCCATGTGATAACTTCAGACAAAACTGAGGTTGAGGAAACAGGAGGACGACGGACAAACAAACAAATAAAAGAGTTCACTTTGTAGGAGCTGATGCAAACTCTGGGAATTATTACCTGGAATGTTTGCTGATCTTATGGGGAGACACAAAGGGATAAAGTGCTCATGCTGACATACTTCTTGAAGAAAATCAAATTTATACTGGCATAAGGTCTGAAAAAGAGACAAGGTGAATGACTATTATTTACACACCAAGAAAGAGACCCAAAGCAGGGTGACCACACACTTCCTTTCTGAAATGCAAATCTTAAGCAAAGTGTTATCATTTAAACAGCAGCAGACCTTGACCAAGTGGTTCCTCCCTGGCGATTATTCTTGTGCCCTTTCTCTTTGCCTTGTCCTCTAGCTCTTTATCTTGACGCTATTTACTCCCAATAAATTTCCTTCCAATAAATTTCCTTTTACTCAAAATGGAGTAAGCTTCTGTTGCTTGCAACCCAAAGAATCTCCACTGAAACAGCTTTCATGACCTGGCCAATTACGAGGCTCATTTCTCTTTAGCATGTGTCATCCTGGAGCTTTGGTCCTCAAAGCTGAGTGTGCACAAAAATCACCTGAAAGTCTTGATACAACACAGATTTCAGTGCTGAGGCAATGTTATCCCATTGGCCTAGGAACCACACTTTGAGAATCACTCCCCTCTAGAGAGCACTATTCCTTGACTATCTCCCAAACACGTGGACCCTACTTAGGTAGGGTGACCAAGTGTCCATTTTGCCCCAAACTGAAGCATCTCCAGGGAGTGGGACTTTCAGTGCTCAAACCAAGACAGTCCTGAGCAAAGTGTTCTAGAAGATCTGCAGCTGAAAAGAACGACTCCCTCACTACCCACAGGAGATAGAAGTGAAATGTAAACACTTTCATTCCACTCTCTTTTGTTCCCCATTAAGGAAAGACTTGAAGACCTACTCAGCAGACAAACCATTTAAAAGACGGCCTCCCATTGGTACAGACATCTTTTTTTTTTTTTGGATGCAGAGAATGGCTAAGTCGATGTTTTAGGCAGATACAGACAAAGACCAACTTTATTTATTTATAATGCCATAGCTGAGAAAGCAATCACTCCTGCACTTGGTTCTTACCTTGAGTTCACCAGAGGAGAACATGCTGATGTAATTGTTAACCATCTTAAACACAAAGCCCCGGTCCATAAATGTAAAGCAGCGCTAAAAAAGATCAAATTGAAACTCAAGCATTTTTACTTTAAAGACCATTAAAGATTTTAGAAAAGAGAACAAAATTTAATAAAACACAATAACATTTAACTAAATGTTTTGTATCACAAGTGCTTTAAAAGTCTCTAAAGGATGGTTAAGCATTTGTCCAGGTATGGCAATGAGTTGGAATGTTAGATACAGTACACACATCAGAAAGCTACAGATCCCTATTCATCAATTTTATACAACATCACTTACAGTTTTGCAATGAAATAGTAGAGCATTTCCCTTGTCTATCTATTTTTTAAACAGCTGCACAGCTCGGGGAAGGAATGTGGGTGGCACAGATGGGTCATGAAAACCTCCTAAAATCTCACTGGCCTCCTTCAGTAGAGTAGCTCTTCCTTAAGCCAAGGCAGCTTGAATTTGAGGAGAGAGGTAAGAGATGCTGAGATCTCTATCAGGGAGCTGTTCACTGTCTCTCCTACTCTGTTGTTTGACTCTCTTAACTAACGAGCGTGTTAAACAGCAGGTAGTTTGGGAGGAGACAGGCAAGCATTCCATGTTGTCATAGTACCTGCTCTTTCTCCAAAACACAAGGATTTAAAAGTAAGTTTTCCGGGTCAGATGCCATTAAAACTGCAATATGAAAACAATGTGTGTAGTTTGGACTTTTATAATGTATAATATATTAAACTAATGTTTCCATTCATGAATTTCACATATAGGTATTGCTTTCAATTTGTAGTCCATGTGAATTACATACCTTATGCCCTGTGTTTGTTCATCTATTGTCAACTGGTACTCTTCCCTACAGATTTCACAAAACCACTAGTACTAACCACCGTTAGCCTTCGACTTCATCTTGGACATTTTTATTCACCCCCATGTTCGACATACACTACCAGCATCAACTTTGCATGAAGAGCTCCATGGAAAACATGAATTTATTCCAACAAATTAAGAGCATTTAAAACAAGGAAGGTTAATAAGAGTCTTTTCTCTATTTAAAAGAGTTGCTTATCTATCATTTCTTGCAATTTAGGGAAGAATATTGCAGATGTCTTTAAAATATAATTTGCTTACAAATTGAACCATATATCACTTTGTCCAAATTTCCTCTTCTATAAAGCCCTTCAGATGAACTACCGGCATAGTACTAAACTTTATTCCCATAGATCTCGAAATACAGTAGAAAACTAGGGTAATCTTTTTCTCTTTTATCCTCTTCCCCCTTCACCCTGACCATCTATTTCTCTTTCCGGAAGTAAGAAAAAAGCAAAAATGAGAGGCAAATACTGAAAAAAATAAATAAATTCAAGATGAGATCAAATATAGTATGTAATTTAAATTAGTGTTTAAGATAGTAAAAAGTAAATTAGACCAAATTAAAACTCACCACGCACAATACAGGTTTATCCATCTACCTCCATCGCCCCATAACTTATATTATTAGTATTTATTTATTAATTCTCATACTTATCACTATGTTCTGGTGTCTACCATAAAGGAACAAGAAAAGCGCCTTCATCAAGTTTACAGTAGCTTATAGTTGGACAAAAGGAAAAAAAGGAAAAGAACATTATCATTGTAGTTGGGTGCATTCTCTGTTAAATGATAAAGCATGACTTTGCATTAGCTTTTTATTTTTGCCTTTGCCTTTTTTCCTTCTCAACTCAATATGAATGGCTATAGACCAAAGAAAGATAACTCATTTCCATATATATCCAGTTTAGTAAGTAATCGCTCAATACTTTAATTGATAATTTTTCTCTTATATAATTATTGCATAATATTTTCATCAAGTAAGAAAAAGAGCCTGGAGGTAATATAACAAAAATGCTAAATTTCTCCAATGTTTTCCTGAAGTGGCTATTTGACATCATTGTTAGAACTATAGTCAATCCAGACATCATTTCAAGGGCAGAAAAGCCCAAGAGAATAATATTGCCTCAGGGAAACTCCTCCTTCAAAAATTTTAGTTTTTATTTAAAAATATTTAAGTGTGCCTGGCCAGTGTGGCTCAGTGGTTGAGCATCGACCCATGCACCAGGAGGCTGCTGGTTTGATTTCCGGTCTGGGCATATGCCTACGCTGTGGGCCTGATCCCCAGTGGGAGGCATGCAGGAAGCGGCCAATCGATGTTCTCTCTCATCGATGTTTCTCTCTCTCTCTCCCCCTCTCTCTCTCATATTAATAGAGAAAAAAAAATTATATATCTAAGAAAGAATAAAATTAAAAAATAAAAATATTTACGTATATACTAATTTGACAACACTCAAAAGGATACTCTTATCTAACCTTGGCTTTGATCTACGGGTCTCCAAATTTGGAAAAGGAACATAAACAGTATTTCAAGCAGGAAAGACAGATAAAAGTATTCCTCCAACAGTGTTAGTGGTGACTACTCATCGTGAATGAAGGTGTAAGTCAGTTAACACTGAGAACATCTCAGGTTCACTAGCATGGGGGCTTGACCGGAGCGGGTCTCCTAACCGCACCTTCAGAAGCCTGGCAGTGCTGTGGTTGGCCCGTCTTGTTTCCTCAACGGCGTCTTTGTATTTCCAGATCACGTGATCAGCTACGACCATCACAAGATTGTCCAGTTCATTGTGGTAAGATTCAGGGAACCTTTGAGCTCGAGAAAGCTAAGAAAAGAATGGATAATTTCCTTATAATGTGGCATATGCAATCCTGAGCCTGGAAAAAAAATAAACTGAAAGACTTTATTTTATATCTTGCCAAACAAAGAGTCTCTTTGAAAACTTGAATGCAATAATAAAACACAAGCCCTTTCAGTTTCCAGGTCATAATTTCCATCATTTTCATTTAATGTTTCCTTTTATTTTGGCCAATAACATTTTCATTTAAAGTAAATTATGACATATACTCATTGCAAACTATTAAAACAATGTAACATTTTCTATGACTTCTCGCATCTTTTTATTTCAATTATAGTTGATATACAATATTATATTAGTTTCAGATGTATAGTATAGTGATTGGACATTTATATAACATGAGGTGATTCCCCCCAATAAGTCTAGCACCCTGGCTCCATACATAGTTATTATAATATTATTGACTATATTACCTCTCACATCTTGATTCTCCTCCCTTCCCTTTGAGAAAGTAAATACTATTAATGTTTTAATAAATATTATTCTAGATTTTCTTTGACACAGAGTTCTCTGTTTAGTTAGAAATCAATTACTTTGATTTTTTTTAAACTAGAAATTCCCCAATAGTCAATGATAAAAAATCAATAAATGAATAACTGAATGAATACAAATATTGGCTTGAAATGTCTTCTAGTAAGTAGTGAGTTACAGCTAGTCTTTTAAAAAATTTTATTTCAGCTATACTGAGATGTAACTGACATATAAAATAATGAGATGTTTAAAGTGTAGATCACCATATTTTGATACATACTTACCGTATGAAAGAATTTCCCTCATCCTATTAATTAACACATCTATCACCTTATATATTTATCTTTTTTTTTCATGAGAACATTTAATTTATTCTCTTCGTAAACTTCATCATCAGCCATAATCATCATGTTTTATATTAGGTTCTCAGACCATGCTCAGAGCTGAAAGTTTGTACCAGCCAGTTTTAACTCCATGGTCTCAGCATTTGCCACAGAGGTGCCGGGGGACCTCGGAATCAAAATGGCTTGGTTGTGAGATTACATGTCATACACCGAATAAAACTTGATGGGTCCCTAAAGACCCGCCCTTAGGTCCAGGAATCCATGCCTGTGACCTGAACTCCTGCACGTGAGAGGAAGTCCCAGGCAGCGGAGATTTCCCATCTCTGTCTCTGAATTTACAGCCCCGGTGCATGAGGTAGGTAAGATTCATTCATCTTGGCAAGTTGGCTTTCACATTAGTCTCACATTTTCGTTATAGACAGAAACACGACTGAACCATAGATTTCTAACATTCTGAGTATTCAGCCCTGCAGGCTGCAGGAATAAGAACCATGAAAGACAAGGCGATGCCACCACCATCCGCCCCACTGAAAAAGCAATGGACATACATTGCTAAGGCTTACAGAGTAAATACAAGCGTGACTACTGACGGCATGTTCATTAGCACGAAGTTGGGGTCTGCTGTATTACCAAGGATCTTACCTGAATTTTATTTGTGTCCATCAAGTGCTGTGCCATGGATTTTAGGATAATTGCAAAGAAGAACCAGGAGTGCTGTTGGGAAAAGGCAAGAGAGTAAGAAATTTGTTCCCCTATGGTAAAATAATGACAATTCCGTTCTTTACAACTTGTAATATTCTAACATCTTTATCTTAAAATGTATTCTTTGAGAGTAAATGCATCAGAGCAATAATATATTCTCCACTGTGTTAGGATGATCTTCACCAAAGTTCTCATGGTAAAAGTAAACAGCAGACATTTCAGTTTCTCTGTCATCTCGAAGAATGTTTAGGATAAGATACTGGTTTGCTTGGCATGGCTAATTAAAAAGTAGTCTTATGACACACTTATTCATGGGGTTCTATTTGTTTCACTTATCTAAACAAAACTAAAAATGTTCTCTATTAAAATACATCATAGCAAGTCCACGCCTAACATTTCCAGGGCTAGAAGTAAGATTAAAAATGGAAAGTACATGTCCAAACATCTAAAAGTTCGAAGTCATGCTAACAAAGTTTGATCATCCTACCTTGACAGATGTAGGATGTACAAGTTGGAATGTTGTAGCAGAATGTGGGGACCTGGGGAGAGAAGAACCCTGGCCTACCCCCGCTTGTCACCCAGGGCTCTGCCCTGCACCTGTGGGGCCTGGGACACGTGTGATTATCCAGCCTGCACATGTAAGTGTTGTCCACAAACTAGTCCCTCTCTTCTATGGCAAACTGCTCCCCACTTGCTTCTAGGGTTATACTCAGACACGGAGGTTTTCCCTGAGAAGGATGGACTTGGGAACGAAGTCTAAGTAGGTCCGGAGGGAGTCTGTAAGCCCATGAGGAGGGGTAGCCAGGGATCCTCAAAGATTCAGAAGGGTTGGGAGGGACTCCCAGTGAGCATTTCTCTTGCTACTCTCATCTTTTGCTATGGGGTGGGTTACAGTGGGAAAAGACTAAAGTCTGTGCCAAGAAGCACCCCTTTCCTGGGTCTAAGGGTGATAGTTATCCCAGGTACCAGAAGTATATGTAGTACATGTACAGTTTAAAGAACGCTCCACCCTCTTCCCCTCTCTTTCCCCTCCCTCCACCACAAACAATTCTGAATTTTGTACTAGTCATTCCTTTGCTTAACATCATTTTTTAAAAAAATCCTCACCCTAGTTTATTTTTCTATTTATTTTCAGATAGAGTGGGAGTGAGGGAGGGTGGGAGTGGGGAAGAGAGAAAGAGAGAGAGATCGATGTGAGAGAGACCCATCCACTGGTTGCCTCTCGCACGACCCCGAACAGGGTCAGGATGAACTGCAATCAAGTTACATGCCCTTCACCAGAATTGAACCCATGACTCTTTGGTCCGGGGGCCGACACTCTAACCACTGAGCCAAACTGGCCTGGGCTTAACTTCATAATTTTGCTACCAATATTATACATTGAAGAAATACAGTTTTGTTTGTCACTGAATTTTATATAAACAAAATCATCCTGTATGTATTCTCCTGTGATTGCCTTTTTTATTCAACAGATTCTGTTTGTTTGTTTTTAATTTAATTTTATCTTTATTGATTTTAGAGAGAGAGGAAGGGAGAGGGAGAGAGAGATAGAAACATCAATGAGAGAGAACATTGATTGGCTGCCTCCTGCATGCCCCCCCACTGGGGATTTGGCCCACAACCTGGGCATGTGTCCTGACCAGGAATCGAACTGGAGACCTCTTGGTGCATGGGTTGATGCTCAAACACTGAGCCACACCGGCCAGGCAACAAATTCTGTTTTGAGGTTCACTTATATTGAATCATGAAACTGAGGGTCACTTATGGTTACGACATCACATAGCTAATGAAAATATACTTATCTGCTCTTCTGTTAATGGGCACTTGAATTACATCCAATTTTAGGCTGATACAAACTATGCTGCTCAGAACTTTGGAGTACACAGTGCTAACTCTAGAAGACTGACTGAGACAAGCCTTCAATTCTAAAGAGGCAGCTATGGCTTAATAACAGGGCCACTTCTTAATAAACTTGATATTGGAAATAAAATTCATGTTGTTGGACATATTTAATTAATAAAAGGCACACTGTTAAAATCTGCTTTCCCCCATCTTGTTCAAAATGGTATTTTCAACCATCAAACAGATATTCCAACATTTGTCTATTAATCCACCCCTCAGCACTCTGGCTGCTTCCTCTCTTCACCTTGAGTCCATCAGAACACATCCAATGACACCTTGTGTCTCTGTCCATGTCTGATAACAGAGGAAGCCCGGCCTCCTCTCAGACCCTTTGATCTCTGTATTTTAATTTTCTATTGCATGCCAAGTGCCAAGGATGTGCCTGCCCCGTGGGAGGCACTAAAACACACGTTTGTTGAATGAACTAAATTATATACTCATAAGGCTAATTTAAACAAACTGCTTGGCTCAGAATAATTTGATTTTAGGGAACTCATGTCGATGCTTATTGATCCTGCTTTCTCTTTCTAGCTATTTACTAATCAAATATCCATCTGTAAAGTCATGATAGATAATTAATTAAGCTGGGGACTAAGTTCACTCTTGAGTAATACTTTAGAGTTGTCTTTTCGTAAACTTTTACCATCTCTTCTTTACAGATTTCAACTTTTTGGGATGAAAGAGTGGCTGTTTCTTGGCTTTTTTATTGTCTATATATTCATTAACATATCATTAATTGTTTTATTGGTATATTTCCTCTTACTGTGCCTAATAAACCCAACAAACTTGATTTTTGCTACACTTAGAAGAATTTTTTAGCATTTCAGATAACTCTTGGTGACCTTTATTCTGTCTTTAGGCCAAAGGACTAAATGTAGGTCCATTGTACTTCCTAAGGTGATCTGTTCTGTTGACAGAGACCTCTCTTGCTTAATAGTTTATGTGCTACAGTTGCAATATGAAGCTTAAGCTAGAAACTACGAGAGAAAGGATCTGGGACAGTCAGTGGATCCTATCACCTTCTGGAGGTAAGAACAAACTTCACATTCACAATGAAAGAATTGTCTTTAACTTCCTTACCTTCAGAACATGCTTAATTGTTGCCCAGTCATTTGATTTCAAAAGACCAGTCACATTTTTGGCCAGTTCCTCGTGTATCGTTCTCTCCTTGCATGCCCTGGTCTTGAACACAAACTGAAGAAAAGCCAAAAAAGTGAAATAAGTAAGATGTGTTGAAAAAACAAAGCTTCAAAAATTATGTCTCATGAATAACTCATAACTCAAAATGATCTGCTCATGCCAGATTTTGTCATGAATTACATGAAGGGCCAATGAGAAGAACAGCACACACCTGTTCCTATTTAGGGCTTTGCACAGGTAGGGCCTGGCTCACCTAAGCTCTCCTTGAAACTCTTTTTGCAGAAATCAAAGAAAGAGTCAGAGAGCAATTGAGCAGGTTCACGGAAACACGGAGGGCTTTGACCCACCTACTCAGGACACATTTCCCCTTCTCCTTCCTTCCACTGGTAACAGGTGGCATGGTAGCATTTCTTCATCCTGAAAGGGTAGAGCACCCACTCAAATAGCCAAGTGGGGAAGCAGGTGCCCTCCAAGGCCAGTAGGTGAGCTCCCTACATGCCCAGGGCCTACCATCTCATGCTTAGACACAGCTGTCAAAGGGTCATGAACACTGGCCATCAGTAAGACAACACACTCTGCTCACTTCTTTATTTCTCAAAAGACAGGTTTTGGCATGTACCACTGAGTGCATGTAATGGTATTTTTGTTCAGTATTTCTTCATCTATTTTAAGGATATCAGCATCAATTGTTTTCCATGTATCTTTCTTTCTTTCTTTTTTTTTTTATCCTCATCCGAAGTCATTTTTGTATTTATCTTCAGATAGAGTGGGAGGGAGAGAGGGGGGGAGAGAGAGAGAGAAACATCGACTGGTCGCCACCCACATGACCCCAACTGGGGCCAGGGACAAACTGCAACTGAGGTACTTGCCCTTAGGGGGGGAACCAAACCCAGGACTCTCTGGTCCGCGGGCCGGTGCTCTAACTGCTGAGCCAAACCAGCCAGGGCTGCATGTATCTTTCAAATATAAAATGCTTATGACTGAATTATAATATTTTACTTATGAGCTGGGTTTGCCTCAACTTTCCTTCAGCATATTCACAGCTCAGACTTCATTATAATCGAGAGTGAAGGCAGGCAAGGAACTCAGAGTGCAGGCGCATTCACACCTGGGTCTGCAATTATTTGTTTGAACCTCACAGCTCACCGACAGGTAAGTGTCCCGACGGGGCCTGCCTTCTCCAAGTTCATCCCAGAGGAGAAAGGCAAAGCTAAGAGATGCATAGAACTAGCTAAAATCAAGAGTAATATAATTTTTTGTCCCTTGTGGATTATGACTCATGTGAAGGTAATGTCATAACAGCCTAATACACAGTTATTTAGGCCCAAGGACATCACAACTAGCTCTGAAATATCCTTATTTAAAATTTTTGGCTATGATATGTCAGTGCCACGAATTTCTATAAACCATGGCATTTCATTAGATTAACTTTAGACGTACATTTTTGAAAAAGACATAGTGTATGTATGTGTTTTGAATACCATAGATGGGTGAGTTAGCAGCATTTAGCACCACTGAACTTGAAATGGTGTTTAGTTTGCTTCTGAATAAATATTAATTGCAGTGAATGTCACATCTCTCAAGGACATCAAAGCAGGTATAGGTACCAGCCCATCAGTTTTCACTACTCCTTGTTGTGGAGCTTAATATATATCTAAGTGTTAAATAATAAGCTTCCCAACCAAGGGTAAAAAAGTCAGACTCCTTGGTCAAGGCCAGACTGTCAACCATATCCTACAACAGGAGTGTAATCACAGGGTCACAGAGTTGGATGTTCATCTGGTCCACCCCATCTCACTTCACAGAGGAGAAAGGTGAGGTTCCTATTACTTAATCCTGACTAGAATCTAGGTTCCCACTTGCTAGTTTAGTTTTCTTTCCAGAGTAAAATTCCAGTTGGTTCTATTTGTTAGGCTGTACTTGTTTTAGATTTATGAAAATATGTTATAAAGCATCTTTAGAAATTCTTATCAGCTACAAATTCCACATAGGTGTACATCTGGATTTGAACCCCTTCAGATCAAGTTAAATGAGCAGTCTTCAATATTACAAAACCAAATAATCTCATCAGGATATTTCAGACATCTGGGTTAAAAATAAAGACCAGCCCAGGATGCATTTCCAATACACCACTCCAATGTCACAGACAGAGTCTGAGAGCTGGTTTTAAGGTTCTCATAAGATCTAGACTTGACTGTCACAAGAAGGTCAAAACACCGGTGGGTTCTTAATGTAATTCTCAATGATTCTATTGGAGTAAGGTACATAATACTTGTGTTGAAATGGAGAGGACTTTGTGTAATGTGGACTGGAGAATTTTTTTTGGTCCCATCTGCCTTGGAGAGTAAAATGAAAAATCGAGGAAGGCACTGAAAGAGTGAAATTTCTGTTGAACATAAATTCATCAATGTCCTATAAAAGTAAGCAAAGGCTCCATCTTAAACAGAGAGCAAACTAAAAAGACATTTATAGGTGAATTGGGCTTTCTGCAAATGAAATGTAGATCTTATTGAGTAAAATTAGACCAGAGACAAATGACTGTGAAGTAACGATTTTTGGCATATGGGCTATTTTAAGGAAGGGCACACACATATACATTTGAGAAAACACCTAATATTTCTGGCAGGTAGAAAATATATTGATATAAAAAACCATAATGAAAAAATTTCTCACTGATGATATCTCAGAGTAGTTCACTCCAGAATGAAATTTCTAGTGATTTCCTTTTACAGGAGCTTAAAAAAAAAAACCCACAGAAACAAACAAGTTTCTAGCACAAAAGACCTAAAATTCTTTGCTAGCCACCTTTCTAGACATCTAAAACATATGGGTATATGTCTATCCATATGCATTAATGGAATATATTCTTTTAATTATGAAGGTCTATGTCTCAAAAAGATTTTATCTATGCATAGCAAAAATGAAACTTAGGTCTTCTATGCATCATAAAGTGAACTACAGTACTCTTATTTATCTCTGGATGGGTTCTTTTTTTTTTTCATTCAAGAAGATGACATTCAGGCAGGATCTAGAATGTGCAAACATCATCGCAAGTTCATGGGCATCGATTCACGGCCAACTGGAAATGAGAATATAAACTTGACAAAGGAGAAGCAGTGCACAGTTGATGGAATGTGTAGTGGTTCATGCTGGAGGATAAAGGACTTAACATACCAGAAGCAGGTACAAATATACAGTAACTGGGAAAATGAAATAATGCCTGAGAAAACAATAAGAAAAGCTAAGAAAACATTACAGAAGAAACATAGAGCATTCAACAAACCAACAGGAAAAATCTTCCTTACATTAACGCTGAAATTTCATTTATCGTAATGTTGACTTCTAAAAGACAGTAATTTCCTTCTCTAGCTCAAATGTCTTTGCTTTTTCTCCCCCATGTAAATATTCATTCTCACATGTACGTGTTATTTATACATGTATACATTCAAACAATACATCAAGCCCGTCAATGCAAACAGAAGGAATTCTAAGTAGCTAAGAGGAATGCTTGCTATTACTGTGGGTGGGCACTGTCCAGCCAAATAGAAACACTTCCCACTATTGTAGACAGGAAATGAGACGAGCCACACAGCACTGGGCACATGACCGATGTCCAAGTGGTGATGTCATACCTTAATGTACGACTGGACAGAGTGGTCCAACTGCTCTTCGTGGCACTTGGCGACGATGTCAGTCAGAACCCTGGAAAAACAAAGATGTTCAGTGGCCTTTCCGGAGAAGGCAGGAAAATGGTTTGTGATGGGAGTGCTTGAAAGCTGGGTACTTACTAGTTCATGAATAAATGAGTGTACCAACTTCAGACCCTCTCCCGTCTCCCTTTTCCCTTAACACTGAGTATTTAATATCTATATTACCTGTTATCCATTTCCAGCCTTGAAATCTCTAAGCACTAGATATAAGTAATGGCTATGTCTGCAGTATTGCATTGGAGACTTTTTTCTTTTTTTGCCTGAATTGAATGTACTATTATGGTCTGTGTGTTTGCTGACACTGTCTTCTTGAAAAAGGGATCATTTTGAGTACCTGATTAAAACTTAAGATCCTTAACCATGATTTAATTATCATATTTCTTTTTAAAAGGGCTTCCTTTCAGACCTAGAGGTACTATATGCATATGCTTTTAGAAAAAGTAATTAAGTTAAAAGAGAAATCCTTTTTTCCTCCTTAGTTGGGAGACAGTTCCTATAGCAGTGGTGGTGCGTGTTGATATTTTCACATAACACTTCAGTTGCTCCATATGGGGCTGTAGTGTTTAGGGATATCTCATAATTTCAACAAATCTACCAGCTGAAATACTTAGAAGTCTTGTCAACACAGACCCATGTACCCACGTACTCATGCTGAAAAGAGCATCCATTGAAGACACGGCTGGGGACTTCTAATCTGGGTCTAGAACTGGATGGTTATGGAACTGTTAGAACTACCTTAATTTTACAGAGCTTAAGGGATCTACTTTAAAAACAAGGCTAAAGATTCTCACTCTGAAAAGGCTAATAGTATGTACGCCTGTGAGTTCAGAAGGTACTGGGAACATATCAATGCTGAGAGTAATTTTTTTTTTTCCTGGAATGCTGTGACTAATTTTTTTTAAATGAACATTATGAATATATGATTCAATAATTCATTCAAAACATGATCTCTCTAAAGAGGAAACTGTTACCGCCAAAGTCACTAGACAGACTAGTAATGTTGAAAGGATGTGTAGTATAGACAAATTTAGAGTGAGAATAGTTGAAAAACATAGAATATTTAAAAAAAAAATGAAAATGATCTGGTGGGAATGTGAGGTGGTACGGCCACTGTGGAAAACAAACAATCCAACATTTTCTTAAAAACTACACATGCAGCTCACATACAACCCAGCAGTTATACTGGGCTAATATTACTTTTAGAGAAATGAGAACTTATGTTTACCTCAAATCTACCCCAAACTGGAAACAACCTAGATTCATTCAGCAGGTGAACTGTTAAACACTGTGGTATGGAATTCTACTCAGAAATAAAAATAAAGGAACTATGGATAGATACAACTACCTGGATGACCCTGCAGAGAATTATTCTGAGTGGAAAAAAAAATCCCCAAAGGTTATATACTATTATACTATATGGTTCTATCATCCATCTATCATCTATCTATCTATCTATCTATCTATCTATCTATCTATCTATCATCTATGTATCTATCACCTATCAGTAGATACATCTATAGATATATAGATGAAGAATTGCATATATAAATATATATGTGTATATAAAATTTGTTATTTCTTGAAATAATAAAGTTTTAGAGATGGAGAACAATTACTAGTTGCCAGGGATAAGGGGTGGGGTGGAGATGACAGGGAAGTAGTTGTGATTATAAAGGGGCAACAGGAGGAATCCCTGTGGTGATGGAATGTTCTGTATCCTGAGTCTATCAATGTCAATATCCTGGTAGTGCTACTGTATACTGGTAGTGCTACTGTACTACAGTTTTGCAAGATGTTGCCTTTGGGGTAAATTGGGTAAAGGGATCATGGGATCCCACTGCATTATTTCTTACAACCACATGCAAATCTATATTATTTCAAAATGAAAAGTTTAACTAAACATGAGAAAGAGCAGCTGAAAAAGAGATCTACTATTTTAGTCAAATGACAACAATAGATGATTAGAAGGTAAAAAGTCAAGAGTGAGAACACTTAAATTTGAGACATATGTTCACGTGAAAGGCAAGCATATTCAGTGAGCTGGCAGTTCAGTTATAACCAAAGCTCTGTGTAACCACAGACAACAGAATCTCTTCTCCTAGGGCCGTGTTATGGATACCTGGTTACCGCTGTACATATTTCGTCTTCCTCATTCTGTACCAAAACCTTGAAGAGCTGGTTCAAGATTACAGGCAGAAAACTCATGATTGCATGAATCTTTTCCACATTCAATAAGTTCTGTAGTAAATTGACAGGAAACAAAAGAGAACTGATTAAATTTAAAGTGTATTCTGATGATTTCCCAAACTTGAACATGAATTTGGGAGCTCCCCTGTATCTGGCCTTGGTCTCCTTGCATTTGCACAGTGTGCAGGTATGGGGGTAACATGGCAAGGATGATAATTAAAAAAAAAAAAAACTAATTTCAAATCAATTGGTTTTAATGTCCAATTATTACTTTGAAACATTAACTTTTGTTTGTTCATTAATCCACAGACAGAAACTATTCAGGAATTGTGAAATAAAATCATCGACTCTCTGAATTGATAAGGCATTTAAGATTCTTCAATGATGATTACCTCTTAGTTTGTTATTCAGTGAAAATTGCAAAGGTCCCTCTTGCCCATCTCTCCCCCGAAGAGCATGGAAATGATGCGCATGCCACGTTACCTTACAAGAGCGGATGAAATTCGAGGTAGGTGACTGAGACATATCTTTCTCTCTTTTTTGGCACTCTCGGAAAAATGCATTCACATACGGGTCCTGAAACAGCAAAAACAGAAGTGTTCATTTTTGATGACACGTTAGCTGTGTGGCAATCCCGGTAAAGGGAGGCACAGGGCTGGAGGGGCCTCGGGCATTTGAAAACTAAGGTCACTCAAGTTCTCACTTTGATCACCACCATACCCTTGGATAGAGAGATTTTGTTATCATTTTCCTGATGAGAAAAGAGAAATGCTGGGGTGAAGTGCCTTGTCCCGGGTCACCACGCTAGAAATTGACTGAGGTAGTTCCCAAATGCAGTTCTGCTGACGTCACAGCCTTCCCCTTGGGCCAGGCCTTGGGAATTAGACTTAATGTTGAGATCCACAGTCTTTATTTTTAACATTTTACATTTCTAACACTTGGGTGTTGTCAGTGGAAGCAAACCATCTTCCAAGGACCGTGTCATCTTGATAAATACACTCTGATATTTTGGTGCCTGGAATTCTATGACCTAGGATGTTCTATCTCCCCTGGGAGAGGCCTATAATGATGCCGCCAACATTCTTCCTTTTCAATCACCAGCTCTTCTGACGCCCTGTGAAACAGTGAGTCTCCTCCCGCAAATATAGAGGACACTTTATGATTCCATGTGTTGGAGAAGATACTGACCTTTCAGACATCATGCTCACCTGAGTATTCACTGTTGACACAAGAAATGTTGATACTTTGAAAAGTGGTTTGCCACCATCCACCCATTTCATGTCACTCCCACCATGCTGCAACAAAGAGTTTGTTACCGTCACCGTGGCAGTTTGAGAAAACAGCAGGTACACAGGTTATTTAGTGTATGTGAAATTGCCATCTTGATCCATAAATCTTACATTACTATAGAGATAGAACATAAAAGATGCAAACACATCTGGCAATATTGGTGAAGGAGACCAATATGGTATCAGGGAATCACTGCTAATAGATCATTTCTACTGGCCATAAAGCAAACAAGATATTTACGATATTGTAGGTGCACTTGGTTCACAATTACAATGGATGCCTAACCACAGGTTGGGTTAGTTTCAACAGCAGTAAGAAGATAACCTCATGCCATTTAGCTCATGTATTTTTTTCTCTTAAATTATACATCCTTCAATACCTTTCCACTTGCAGAATCTTGAAAGCTTAAGTAATTAGGAGGCAGGCTTGTAGCTACTGGGATATTGTACTCTTGAGAAGCTATCTGATCATGTTTCATCAGAGGAAGCCACGCATAGCCAACTGTGCAGAGAAACAACAAAGAGAAAACGTCTGAGTACACACCTCTATGGTGAGGAGAAAAAATAGTTATTTATCATTCACGAATACAAAACTTCACCAAAACAACTGAATAAATCAGAGTGTTTAAAATACTCTCCAATTCGAGTCCAACAGAGGACACGCAAAGCTATCTCAGATTGCTTCCGGTCAGCACCTGGTGTTTCCAGAGCCTCCTTCTTTTTGGTGTTCGCTTTCGCATTTATGTCACAGGTGACATGATAAAAAGAAAACAGAATGTGGTGCTTCTCATGGAGTTTTGTTGGTAGCTCAATTTTCACCTACAATGACAGAGATAATAGCTAGAATGAGATTAAAATCATTTGCCCAGGGTCAGAGCAAGACAAAATTCTTTGAAAAGTTCTTCAACTGAAATCTAGGTCGACGTTCACTAGTTAGTGTCAGAAGTAATGACTTAACTCTCAATCAGTTCCCATCCTGCTAGCAGTAATGTGTTAAGATGTTGATATTTTTACTTTTTTATTGTGGTGGATGATGATAATTTAGAATACCTAGTATGTCTCATTAGATAATTTATGTACTAGCATGGATTAAACACACACACACGGACATACGTGTAGAATGTAAACAAGGCACAAACTGAGGCCCTATGGTCAAGGGACACAAAATGAGAGAACAGTAATTCTTTGCCCCCCAATGGGTGTGCATGGACTAGGTGCACGAGCCTCTCTTGGGAGCTCATTAGAAATGAAGAGTCTTAGATACGATCCCAGCCATATGGAGCCAGAATCTGAGTAAGATCCCCAGGCAATCACAAGCTCATTGCTGAGAAACGTGGCAATAATAAATGATATAACTTAAGCATTCGGTTATCACTTTTAAAAAATAACAAAAATGTAGGTTGTATATTGTATAAAATGCATATTGTGGTAACTAAGTGACAAGTCATTTTATGAAGAGGTCACACTGTAGATATCATGCTTCTGAATAAACATAAAACAAAATTGATGTAGGTTAAGAATGCACTTAATGAAGAGCATACGCCATATTTCTGGAAAGAAGTGTTTTGAAACACTATATATTTTATCGTGCTTTGGAGTTTCCAAACCTCTGTCATACACATTCCATTTACTCCCCCAATAGCCTCGTGAGTAGGGTGACAGAGAGGTAGGAGCCAAGGTGAGACAGATTAGTGAGTGGGCTTTGAGTCACTGAGATTATGGCCTCGTCAGTAACAGGATCTTCCAGGACCAGGGCCCACATCTTCTGATCATCACGTCACACTGGGATCCCAGGGTCCCATGTAGGTAAACTGCATTCCATTCAACATCAGCAACTAAGTCTTTCCACAATAGTCAGATCAAGCAATAAGGTGATAGAGAGCCACGCAAATTATTCACCAGCTTATTTAACAGACTCTCTGTGTGTCTATGTATGTATCTAATTGCTTTGACATTGTTCAGGAAAGAATGTGATACACTGATTAACGAAGTGTTGTCCCTGGAACTACTAGGAGCATCACATCACCTGGCAACTTGTTAGAAATGCAAATTCCCAGGTCCTACTCTAGATATATGGCATCTAAAAATCTGGGGTAGCTTCCAATAATCTGTGTTTTAACAAGCCTTCCAGGTGATTCTGACACATGATAAAGTTTGAGAAGTCTTGACTTGTAATGGTTTGCAAGCTTACATCGTCTTTATATACCAGCATGCTCCTGGTTAAAAAAAAGCCAGAATACAGTTCAAAATATACAATGATTAACAATGCAATAGAATGAAATTTTCTCTTTTAACCCATGGAATAGGAGAGACTTGAGCATTGTCCAGGGCAGGTCTTGTTCCATGCCTAAGGTCACTCAAGTTCACACAGGTTATGAGCAATAGTGCAGGCTCATACTCTACGTATTCCTTTGTTCTTTTCATTATGATATGGAATGGACTGGTAAAAGCTATCTAACACAATCTTCATTATAGTGACCAGAGAAGTAAAATAAACTAAATTATTTTCCCTTGAAAAGAATGATACCAGCCCAGCTGGTGTGGCTCAGTGGTTGAGTGTCAACCCATGCACCAAGAGGTTGCCGGTTCAATTCCTGGTCAGGGCACATGCCCAGGTTGTGGGCCTGATACCCAGTGGGGGGCATGCAGGAGGCAGCCAATGGATGTTCTCTCTCATTGATGTTTCTCTCTCTCTCTCTCTCTAAAATCAATAAAGAAAAAAAAAAAGAATGATAACAAAAAAGTCACATTTTTAAAAGACAATTCTGGGCCGAACTAATGGAATTTGCAACATGCTTTTGGAGTAATGGTCAATTAACGTAACGTCTAAATCTTGGTTAAGCCAACGTCTGCCGAGGCGTGTCCTCAGCCTGAGGTGTGGTCTGGGTGACTATCGCTGTGCGTTACCTGGCCCACTTACAGAGTTTCAGGAGCAGCTGGGACAGTGGAGGCCCAGCCCTTACCTCGTCTGAGAAATCCGGATTCTGGGAATGGTGCAGAACTGCTGTGTAGGCGGCTGTGGTGAAGAGGGGCCCTCCAGGTTTTCCATAAATACACTGTTTAAAAAGTTACGAGTCGCATAATTATGAGTGTCTGAAATGAACCTTGAGCACATAAAAGGCCACAACTCTTCAGATAGCAATCCCGGGACCAAGATGAATTTTGTAATAACTTGCCAGGCTTAGCTGACATCTAATTAACCTCAAACTCCTTGGACCTGCTGCCCTGTATTGATTATACAATGGGGTGCTGCCGAAGAAGAGTCTGAAGGCTTTAATTCATCACGTAGATAGTACATGGACACTGAACACCCACATCAGATCACGGCCTAACTTCTGATTACTAGGAGATAAGATCTGATTCCTGCAGGTATCCAGCACCGGCCTGAAGTTTGAGACAATCAGCAGGGTGACCACAAGGCTTGGTTGGACCCTTGACATGCCAGCCGCCACCCAAGAATGGGGAGCAGGAAGGAGAGAGCTGATTCCAGGCTCCACCACACTGCATTCCCGTGGTATCCCAGCCCCTAATCGGGCCAGGGGATGTGACGTGGCACTTCCGAGTCATGCGGTCTGAAAGCTCCTGTAGCCTTTCCCTGGCCGGTTTGGCTCAGCGGTTAGAGCACTGGCCCTCAGACCAAAGAGTAGTGGGTTCAATTCCAGTCAAGGGCACGTACCTTGGTTGCATTTTGATCCCCGGTCTTGGTTGGGGTTGTGCAAGAGGCAACCAATCAATGTGTCTCTCTCGCAGAAATATTTCTCTCTCTCTCTCTCTCTCTCTCCCCCCCCCCACTCTCTCCCAAAGTCACTCCCACTCTATCAGAAAATCAATGGAAAAACACCCTTGGGTGAGGGTTAAAAAATAAATAAATAAACACCCCTGTAGCCAAGGGCTCAGGCTGCTTCTCCTGGTGTCTGCCGAATCCGTGCGGAGCTGCAGAGTGCAGTGCCCCGGGGACCACACCCGCCACTGTCCCTCCCGCCCAGCGGTTTCCGCAGGGCTCCGCTCTCACAGGCCTGGGGGGCTGCCCTCTGGTCACTGCCTTCGTGTGTCTGGCAACTCCACTGCGCTCCATTTCTTCTCTCTCCCGATGCTAATGCTATTGTGGAACGGAGAATCTGTGCTCGAGATTATTTTAAAGAAGTCTCTTTGCTGCGTGATTCATTCGATCGCTCACATTGATTACTGTTCTTCTGAATAATGCTACAGACCTTCTCACCACAGAGAACTCAATTGGCAGCTGACAGAGGGCTCTCAGAGACGATCTCAGATAATTGTGGGGCTTAGTTAGCAATGGCTTTTGTCCTTTACTATCTCATTCCTCCAATTCACTGAAACTGGGAAGACGTGGCCACCTGCCAACTAGAGACAATTTTTCTCTCTATTTTTATAGGCTATTTTATGTCTGAAGCCCCTAAAATAAAAGCAGTTTATATCAAATATGAACTCTGAAAAATGCCATCCAGGTGCAGCTTTATAGGTTAAAACAGCACAGTTCATACAAAGCTCCTAGTTTTATTGATCTAATGAAATCACACGACCAACAAGTTGGACCCAAGTCCCAGGGCCATTCCCCAGCTCCTCAGGCCTCACGCACCCCCTTAGACACGAGCATCCCACCGCCCACTGTCGGGGGCCAGTGTGCAGCGGCCCCTGCACGGGCCACACGGAGAGCAGCTGGAGTGGTCTTTCTAATCCAGCTGAATCGAGAGGCAGGCTCATCTTTGAAACCGGCAAAGTCTTCTTTCTAGGGCGAACCTTTGCATTTACTCCAACTAGAATGGTTTCCTATTTACTACCCCATGCAAAGCTAAGCAGAGCCACGGGCCTGGCATCTCTCATAGCTCTAGTTAATGATGGCCATTCAGTCAGGTACATCTTAGGAAACAAACACAAATGTGTTGAATTGCTCTTTCAACCACACTCACATAAAAACCCCTGCGTGGTAGAGAGAATCTACGCACCCGCCCACCCCCTTTAATGTCACGTGCCCGGGCGGACTTGGCCTACCTTCACAGGCTTGGCACCTTCTTCGTCAGAATTTTTGAATTCAACGCACACGGTTATATTTCGTGCCTGAAATTACAGAGAGGGAAAATGGAAATTGGAACGGCCTGTAATATAACACCAAAAAAACAATCCAAGTGCCTAAAATAAGTAACTTCTAATTAAATCCGAAAGGTGTACAATACCCAATACTTTCTGGTGACACCCACAGTGCTCAGACATAGCAGAAGGATTTGGAAAGATTATTTAAAAGGGAAGAAAAAAAAACTCATAGCAAAAGGGGACAGGTATGCTATTTTCAGAGTATCTCGAGAAACTAAAAAAATCCTAGAACAACATTATTTAGGGCTGATTTAGAAAGGTTCTTAATATGTCACATAACTGTGTATCCTGAAGCACTTTTAAGGGGAAACTCATCATTGTCCTTTATTAAGCTTTTTCTTCAAGTCATTTTCTCTTGCCAAGTGATGAACTATAGTAATTTATATTAATGCTCAAGAAACCATCTTAACGTGGTCTAAAGAGAGTGAAGAGAGAGGATGATACTTCAGAAACATATGATACCTTGTTGAAACATTTCTGGCTGTCATACTTGAGGTGCTTGGGATAAATGTAAATTTGGTTTTTGTATACTCTGTAAGGACGGCAATACTTTGTTGAGTCGTAAACAAACTCTTCCACCTCCACCGTGGGCTCTGGTGGAGCCGTCACATTGAAAGGCTTGACAGGGATAAAGGACGACGTGACACAGTCTTTAAAAATCAGAAAATGAGAGTGTGTCATTTAACGTGATTTTTTAAAAAGTGAACAATACTTAACCTATTTCAAAATCAATCCACTCAAAACAGAAACGCCATTCTATTACACCCATTGACATTCAATTATGCTGGCATGAAAAATTTGTACAAATGAGGCATGCTAGACAATCAAGCTGTATACTTAATACCAAAGCTGATGTGGTAAAAACTGGTAAATCTTTTGGATGGATTTATAATTCTTTTTACATTAAGCTTGATATAAAAAGTAAATTTTAGCCACTGATCCTTTGAGTGCACTCACCAGGTTTTATAACATAAGGATCAACTCCTTGCCCTTTAGTATAACACTACACGAACAGTGCAGATATAAATATATGTCAGAACAAAACTGTGTTCAAGTGGGCCTGTTACTGACAGTGTCAAATGAATTAACAGCATTTTTTCCCTATGGAGTGATTTCAGGACACAGGCCTGAAACCCCTCTGCAATATTAGATACTATATTTATTTTATTTTTTCTCTTCAGTTTTTATAATATTTTAAAATTTAACTTTGTAGGTACAGCCTGAAAAATAAAAGACCATAAATACAAATAAAAACATCTGTCACTGAAGAGTTTGGAGCTGGAGCTGTGACACTGACACAGCAAGACTTTCTACCTTCCTTGATCCCATCTGGAATCGTCCTGTGATCGAAAAATCAAAATTAGCGGAACATGCCTGGGGGATCAGATTACAGGTTTGTGGTTTTTAATCAATCATAATATTTTTATTATTTGTTCAGATTTCTCTAATGCCCCATAGTCCTTACATAGAGAGCGTTCTCGCTCCCTCTCGCGTTATTTCTCTTTCCCGCAGGTAGTGGAAGCCACGCCCACAGGTCAGGGAGAGGAAATGGCTCGGTGTGTCCTCTGCTCTTTACACCAATCGATGTAAAAGTGATTTGGAGCCTGGCTTAAGTTAGAATCCTCATTTTGTTGCACATTAAAATGATACTGGAAAAATGATGAGAATAAAAAAACTTCACGGTGCTAATGGTGCTTCAGACATCCGGTAGCAAGCACCCGACCCCTGTTTACAGTTACGTCTAGGGTGCTGGGTTCATTCTTTGCCTCCCTGAGAAAGTCACTGACGGGCAGACTCGGAAATAATGAAACAAAGTAAACGGTCTCACCACTTCAGAAATAAATTCTGAAATTCTTCTTTATACGTTATTGAAAGCTCCTTCTGAAATTCAAATGCTCATAGACATAAATAGGACGTTTGACTATAGTCTGAAACAGAGACATGCCCCCGGCGTAACAACAGTCTAAAGATGGTCCAGCTCTAATGTCCGCACGGCGCCGGGGGCTCTGCAGGTGTTCCGCCCAGCACAGTGCGGCAGAACCAGCGTGCCTGTGGAGTCCGAGGAACTGGACAGAATATAGATTCTCCCATTATGGCTTATTAGTTTATCATTCTATCTGAAACTGACTTTCCGCATTTGCAACCCTTCAGGGTTTTGAGGATTAAATAATATAATTTAATACCTTGCTGTGTGCATGGTGCATACCAGATAAGCAGGAGGTTACTCTGAATGTAGTTCCTTCCTACACCACTTACTGTCTTAATAAGGAGATAAGAAGCCCCTGATTTCTGTAAGGTAATGAATTCTATTTATCTCAAACTTTGAGGAAAAACAACAACCTAACAAACCTTTATAATAAGCCATCTAACTAACTAAAATAACACTAAATAGTCAAAACTCTACAAGAAAATTATGACATCATCAACATACTTGGATGCTCCAAAGGAACGTTATCAACAGCAATATCCAGGCTTCCGGGGATGGTCTGCATTTTGCTTACTCTGTCCGCCCTGTGAAAGTATGTCAGCATGGAAACATACAAAGACACACACACACACACACACACACACACACACACACTGAATTATTCCAGTTGTCAAGAAAAAAAGTCAACTGTAATTCTGAGCTTTGATAAAGGTAGATAGTAGGATCCCAGCCAATCTTGTGGATGACTTTATGTAGCTAGTTGATTTTGAAAACTAAAATTTATGGGATATTGCCAATAGAAATAAAAACCAGGGAAGGGGTCAAGTAAAAGACACACTAAAGAATGTTTTAAATTTATTTGCACCTACTTCTGATAACATTTACATAAATAACCAAACAAGTATAACAGTAAATGTAGTTTTCAGTAATGAAAAGTACTGACTGGTATTTGAACTGGTTTCAGTGATTCATTCACTTTCATGATGCATCTTAAGAAGTTTTGAGAGCAGCACTGGATTTCACTAGAGATGCTAAGTGGACGAGTCTGCTTTTCTCCTCTTCGCCCACCATCAAGGAGGACAAGGAGCCTTACCCTGCTCTTGGTCTTTCTGCCTTCTCCCCCTCTGTAATGCATGCAGACACTCCCTTCCTGCCTATCCCTGCTCTCCACTCTGCGAATCTTAAATCCTGACTCTCGAGTCCTTGCATTTCTTTCCCTCTCTCTATGAAAGCTTTCGTGCCCAACTTCCTTTAGAGTACAGTGAAAGTGGCTGATAACACTTCAAGTGCTCTCCCTTTTAGGAAATCTACATTGACAGGTGGAATAATTATGATGGTAGGTCAGAGCCAGCTCTTTCCAGCTTGTGAGAACTGATTGTTAAAGTTTCAGTTATTTTGCCTACCCAGTGTTAAACACACCATTATTAAAAATGACATTACATAAGCTTACCATTAAACAAATTATACTAAAGCCCAAGGTAATAAGTACTACTGAAAATTCATCACTTACTAATCATTTTACTATGTGATAAGATTATCCATGATCTTGAGGTTATTTATATCTATCTGTATGGTGGAAACGTTACAGAATGGCGTGCACATTTCTTCCCAACTCTGAATTTGGTAAAGCCCCATTGGTATCTTGAAATCAGCAATGGTAGGAGAATTTACACCATAGAAATTGGCCATCAGTACAAATTAGTCCCCCCCCCCCCCCATAGGGTTAATTGGTAAACATTTATGAGCACAATACAGAGACTAAATGCCTTAGGTGTGAGGTGTCAATGAAATAATTTAATGTCTCGTCAGTATGGCATTGGTAGTCTAGACACCCTCTAACTGCCGTAGTGGGAACTTCCTTTGCTCTACACTGATAACATGGGTTTTATGAGAGAAATGTCTTTTCCTGTTTGTATCAGATTACTCCCAGATCTTCTGACCATTCCCTTCTCAGCATTTCAACTTTTCATGCTTTTGGTACATTGGCAAGAAAGTGAAGAGAAAAAGCACTATTAATTTCCGCTTAGTAGTTGTGGGAAGGCCGTGGTGGGGGTTTGGCTCAGAGAGGTTGATTAAATCAAGGGGCGTGATCTCCCAATATAAATACATCACAAAGAAGTACCCTTGGTTCAGGGCCTCCTCCAGGACTTCACTCCTCACCTTTATTTCGCTTACCAAGGTTTGATTACTTTCCAGAACCAAACAAAAACATTGGTAAAACTTTGCTTACAATAGAAACACATCTTCTATTGAAGATACAGAAAAGATAATCATGCTTGTTTCATAGTAATATGCTAATTCTGTTTTGGATATACAAAGTTAATGGGTAGTGGATTGTTGACTCTGAGGTAGGAGAGGCAGAAAGTTAACATTTGGGAGAAGAGGGAAGGGTACAAGAATCGCCTGTGTATCAGGGGACTAATCATTTAAGATAAATCGTTGGTCATGAAAGATCCTGTCATAAGACAGTGATTGTATGGTGATTAATTTTTAAAATGTGGCTTTGTATTTTTCCTTTTCTAGCACTAACTTCCATCATTTTGTCCCAAAGTATTTGAATGATGGAAATATGAATTATTGCATTCACAGCAATGAATTGCTCTGTAAAGTTGCAAAACATAGTTCTAAAGTTCCTGAACACTCCTCCCATTTAGTGGTGTCTGTGTCCCCTTCCTTTGGATCTAGGCTCTGTGACAACTTGATAGCATAGTATGGCAGACACGGCACTGGGGCACGTTCTCAGCTCCAGTCTTAAGAAACTGGCAGTTATCATTTTCTGTCTCTCGATATACTTACTTTTAGAACCCAGCCATGAGAAAACCATAGTAGCTCGTGGAGAGGGTCCCATGGATAAGACCAAAGTCTCTAGCCTACAGCTCCAGTGAGTTCTCAGTCAACAGCCAGTAGCAACTTGGGAGTCATGCAAGGAGCCACCTTAAAAGTCTATCCTCTGGCTCTAGTTGACCTTGCCCAGCTGATGCCCCTCATCTAGCTATGCTCAAATTATGGACTCAAGAGTAAAATAAGTGATACTGTTATCGTTAAGTCACTAAGTTTTGAGGTGATTTGTTACATAGCAATGAATAACTGACATCGTTTAATGGTCCACACTCCTTCCATATAATTATGGTCAGTATACTCTTGAGGATATCATTTGGGCATATGTGAAGTCATATGCAAAACATCTGTATTCTGGAGGAATTTAGACACTTGAGAATAAGGTAATAAAGTATTGTTTATGCATAAATTACAAATTAATAGTAGCAATGGAGCTGATTTATGTCAATTTCAAGAGTACCCAAAACATCCTACCTTCTATAATCTGACACAAGTTTAAGTAGGTCCTCGGTTGAAATCTTGCTACTTTCTTGTCTATATAATGGTGAAAATCTTGAGTCTCTGTCCACATTTCCCTGGTTGTCCTTAAATACTGATCTGAAAGAAAAGAATATTTATTTAGGTTGGCATTTGGATAGTGTTTACTGAGTTATGTTTTTAAGCTGATTAAAATGTTTAGCTTCCCATTTATAATGGAAACAACTTCCATTATATAAAACATACAAAATAAAAATACAAGAAAACTTCTTAGACAAAAGTTTCATTTAAACACTATATTTATATTTGACTTTTTATTTTCAACTCAGTATCTAAAGTGACAGCAGCCCATCTTATAACCACATTTATTTATAATTTAGTAACATATCAAACCTTTGAGTACTAGGGACATTGAAAGGAAAGGAACATGTTCACTATTTCCTGAGCAAGCCAGGGCCACTTCAGTTTGGCTGGTGCCATTAGGTTTTACAAGTATAAGAAAAGGGATAAGGGGATAAGAATATGAATATGGGTTCAGAGGGCCAGACTGTTGAAACATTGTCATGGAGATAAATGTGCCCAAGTTCCAAATTTTACGACAGAAACAAAAATAAAATGGAGTCAGAATTAAATAATGGGACTACCATGAATCTAAATCATTTACTTCCTTCCTTGATCCATTTCAGTGGAACTACATAGATTCAGTTAAAATACATAAATTGTTTTCATCCAAGTGATATAGTGATGGCAGGCAATACTTGCTGACAAGTGAGTATACACAGCACCGTCAATGTCAGCTTCTCTTCATCATTTGTCATGCTCTGCCTACCAAAGAAAATCAGACGCATGTGTAATTGATTTTTCTCTAATGTTAGAGAAATGCTGAATTTTTATTTCTCCTAGCTTGAGGACCTTAACGAGGCTATTTTATTACTCTTGAAATTAACCAAAGGTTTCAATGCTCAGGCTGAAATGGCCATTTAAATGGATATCCGATCATAGATCTTTAATGTTAACTAATATAGAAAATGTGCCAGAAATTTATCAGAATTATATTTTTAGAGTCCTTCAATCTGTCTTCTCATTTTTCTCTGTTAAGTACTGAGGCAAAAAAAGGTCCGCTATCGGATAACACTGAGGAAGCAGAATGAAAAGTTTTAACGTGAAGATTATTTTTATCTGAATATAATACAGGGCTTGTACGAGTATGTGGCATGTTGAAACAAATATGATGTGTTTCCCAACATGGGAGAGATGAACAGAGCTTGAACAGGATTTAAAAAAATATTAACCAGACACTGCAAATATATTGATAGACATGAGTTGTACAACCCGTTTTCGCTCTTATCCACAACTCTGTTCTAGAAATAGCTCACTTACATTGGACACACTGTAAAAACAATTAGGAGCACAGCACCAGGAAGTGCTGCTTACAGTACCAGACACCCTGTTCTTGCTTCATAAATATGCTAATTGGCAAGAGAACACAGAACTGACTCATGTATGCAGATGGATTCAGGGTGTTTGGGACATGGTGCCTCATTCCAGTTGCCACAGTTGAGCAATGATCAGTATATGGTGAGGGTCTCAGAATCATCCCATTTGGGGTACGTTTGAAGGAAATGAGATGTTTAGCCTAAAGAAAAAGAACCTTCGGTGTACCTGAGAGCTTCATTCATAAGCAGTATGAATAGCTACTATGTACAGAGAGAACTGGGCATATTTTTTGGTGTCTATGGAAGACAAAATATTAAAGTGATTGCCAGGCAGTTTAAAAATATTTGTCACAAAATGACTGATCAAATCAGTAGAACCACAGAAAGAACCACAGTGGAAGGCACTCGACTTTTTGTCCCTGGAAGGATTCAAACAGAGGTTGACCAACCATTTGTTGGGGATGTTGTTGCCCTGTGTACCTTCTCGAAGTATAGAGATACAAAAATAAAATGTTATTTTCATCTCATTTAATTGTAGAGAAGATCCAGTGTTGTGCGCCAGCCCATTTAGAACATTGCATGAAACAGAGTAAAAGAAATAACAGTCTTGGCAAGGATTTAGGGCACCTATGATTCTGGGGGTAATATGCATGGGGAGGGTTCCATTTTACAACATGATATGTTTGTAAAGGTTGATTTTCTCCTGAATCAATGAATGCAAAACACTCCATGTAGCCGCTGGCGTGCATTTTCTTTACCTACCTTCCCCAAAGATAAACATTTTTACTGTAAAATGGCACCCCAGCTGGTGTCAAAGATTAGAACATGCAACAAGTTAATTTCAGATAAGATTTTTTACAGCAATGAGCAGTGCGTTGCAGTGGGTAAGATGGCTAGATCGGGGTCAAAACATGGTCGTAAGCTAAACTGTTATTCTACCTTCTTTAGTGACAGTGATTTTAAGGGCCAACGTGTTTTAGGGTACACTCAAAGCTATACTGTGAAGAAAATGGCAATCTAGAAAATATAACAGAAAGGAGTAGTAGCCAGAGAATGAGCAGTATCGATAGGGTATTGAAATCTGTCAGGAACCTAGCTTACGTCAAAATGACATGAATAACAACGAGCCGTCCTTTGATTCGGTCAACATTTATTTGAAGCAATTTCCACATCATAAAGGGAAAATTAAAATCTTTGATTGCATCTGATATTTATTTTTGTGGTTAGATAATGGAAATGATCTAACATAAAATCTTTAGAACTGTACTGCTAACCTTTTTTTTTCCCTCGGTTGCTGGAGATGTCTATATAAATCGAAAGCATATATTTATATACAGAAATTAGTGGCATATATGGTTCTCTAACCTACAACCAAACCACTCATAAGGCATGGCATTCATGTAGCATGAGCTTGTGGTTTTGTTGGTTTTCCTGTCCTAGACATAATTACTTTAATAGTTGGTAATATTGTCAGCTTCCCTAGAAACTCCATCGGTCTTTCTTCGAACATATTTTACTAGAGAACTTGAAAATAGGATCGTTACTTCTCCTTACTGCTTGTGATGGGTAATTCTTTTATTTGTTTCTCTCACATTATTTTTCATTGCCAAAAAATGTACTATAAAGGGAGACTTGTGAGGTGAATGTGATCTCCACAAATCATAATACTCATGTGAGAATAATGACTTCTAATAATGGGTATCTTTTGTTGGGTACACATCTGTGCTCATTAATCCTTGCAAGAGTAAATTAGGTATTATCATTCTTCTATAGCACATTTAAAAAATTGAGGTAGCCCTGGCTGATGTGGCTCAGTTGGTTGAGCATTATGTCACACACCAAACGGTGGCAGGTTTGATTCCCAGTCAGGACACATACCCAGGTTGTGGGTTTGATCCCAGGATAGGGTGTGTACAGGAGGCAACTGATTCATGTTTCTCTTTTCAATCAATGTTTCTCTGTCTCTCCATCCCCTCCCTTCCTCTCTCTTAAAAAAATTGTTTTAAATTTTTTTTTAAAAAATGACAGGTAAATACAGACCATAAGTACTTGCCTAAGTTCACTTATCTAGTAAACAGAGTTGAGATTTCAAACCCAGCTCTGGCCCTAAAATGCCTGGTTCTAAAACCCCAGAACAACATTGGCCCCTTAAAGAGAAAATATGTCCATCATTGCAATTTTGCTGTATTGGAATATTTCACTTCTGCTAAGGAATATTTTGCTTCTATTTGTCCCAATAGGTTTTCTTGTGAGAACTGCTGAGAATATTTATCAATATGAAAAAGTAGAGCACACAAATGACCAGTTATCCTTTTTTTTTTGAAGTTTATGAGAAATAAAAACCATGAAATTTATCACAGAGGGTTCAATATATCTCACTCACATATTTTTCATGCAGAATATCCTGGCATTAATTGTCCCTGGAGGAGAGTGGGCAAAGGGAAATACGGTGATATTTATGATCTGCTTTAAGCCATGTGCATCTGCCCCTGCCATGGTACCTACTGCCCACAAGCAGGTGTTGCCAACTTCCTTCTGTAGACGGGGACCCTGGGAATCGGGAAGGAAACCTGCCCGAAGTTACACATTATCAGTGGTGGCCTGATCTGGACCCTCTGTAAACTCCTTGGCCGGTTTCCTTCCCCCCTATTACGAGCCCCTGCAGACTGTGTGAGCCCAAACGTTGGTTTACTGCTGCCCAGATTTCCACATTTCTCTTCCCTGCACTTACCTGTCCCAACTGGAAGTAACACCTTCAAAACGATAGCACATATGGGTGAGTTTACTCTGGCTATGGTCTTCGCTGGGGACGGGGAGACCTAAACATGGCATAAGTCACAGGTTCTCTCTTCCTTCTGGATTTTAGTTACTGCCATTGGGACAACGTTATCAACATTCAAATGAATCTTCAATAGGCTGTCTCATTCTGTCGCACTTTTACTCATTTGGTTTGTGCACTGCTGACTATTTTTTCCCCTATGTCTAAGCTAGGCTCTTCCTCCTTTAAGAAATTCTCATACTAATAAAGATGCAAAGAGATTGAGGAGGAGGATAATGACGGGTATTTGAGTAGATCCAAAGAGCCATTTTTGTTCTTTATGCCGAGGTTCTATTTCCAGGAGGATGATACCACCATCAATGTCCACATAACTCGTCATTTCTATCAGCATCAACTGCTACTGATACATTTAGCTATGCTAATTGGCACCGAAATCAAAGAGAATTTCACTGATCAATCTGATGGTTTCATCTAGACAGCCCCATACAGACCTGTGCTCTACGCATAGATAAAAATATGCCGCTGCCTAAGAAATCAGAGCGAGTCCATCTGAAGTTTATGCACACCAAACTCTCAGGGATCATATAATGTCAGGTGTTTGAGAAACCAAATATATATATATATAATAAACAAGTTGTGACTTTGATTTGATCCTACCAAGAACCCATAGTACACCTGGTCAGGCCACACTGTACCCATGTCACGGTCCCAGTCTATTATGAGTTGTCTTGCTAAATTGTCTTGCAAAACACATTTCTGGGGAGCAGGTGTTTATAAAGATGAACACATTAGCATTATTCTAGGTAACACCGTAACGCAATAACACAATAACAAGTAACACAGAGGTGTTCAAAACTGAAGCTTCCGCCCTGGCCGGTTTGGCTCAGCGGTTAGAGCGTCCACCTGAGGTCCGGAGAGGCCCAGGTTCAGTTCCCGCTAAGGGCATGTACCTCGGTTGCAGTTTGTCCCCGGCCCTGGTTGGTCGTGCGGGTGGCAGCCACTCGATGTGTCCCTTTCACATCGATGTTTCCCTCTCTCTCTCTTCCTCTCCCTCCCTCCCACTCTGTCTGTACAAAAAATGGAAAAATGTCCTCGGATGAGGATTAAAAAACAAACAAACAAACAAAAAAACAACAACAACAAAAAACCTGAAGCTTCCAATGCAGACTAGAAATGCATTTCTATTCTGTTGGTTGCGATTTTCAACCTACCTCACTGCCCAGGCAAAGGGCATGCGGTATTTCCCCAACTTGCTGCAGAATTGCCTGTTGGATTTGAGTATCTTTTGTGCATACTAAGGGAAAAGTACATAATATGTGGTTTAGAACATCACTTT
Source organism: Molossus molossus (assembly GCF_014108415.1). Taxonomy (NCBI): domain Eukaryota; kingdom Metazoa; phylum Chordata; class Mammalia; order Chiroptera; family Molossidae; genus Molossus; species Molossus molossus. Next base: position 96,130,160 of record NW_023425346.1, read on the forward strand.
ACAAACTGCCCGTGTAAAATACTAACAAATACTTCTCTGTGTTATCTTTCACTGAAACTCAGTGGAATTCCGCCTTACTGGCCCCTGGATGAGCCTCTTAAAGAGCGAGATGACAGTTTCTGTGTTCAAACTACTGAATACAGTAGTTTGGTTTATGTTTTTTTTTTTTTTTCTAGTTTGGAAATTTCAAATGTAGAAAATACCCTTGTTTTGGAATACCAACTTCTTTCCTTTCTTCTGACTTCAAAAACCTTAAACTATTGAGTGGAGAGTATTGTCAAGTTAACAGTCACAGTCTGTCCTGTGTTTTCTTTTATTTGTTCTGGCAGAGGTCGGCAAGATTATTCTGTAAGGGTCGCACAGTAAATATACTGGGCTATACGGTCTCTGTCACAGCTTCTTAACTCTGCCGTTGTAGCAGGAAGGCAGCCATAGACGATCCAGGAATGAATGAGCGTGACTGTGTTTCAACAAAACTTTATTTACAAAGCAGGTGGCAGGCTGGATTTGGTCCACACATCATTACTTGCCAAACCCTGAATCTCATAAATCTGTTCTAATCTCATAAATCTGCTCATAGATCTGGCCTAAACTGTCAGATTAATCCTAACTTTTCATTATTGCTAACACGTCAATCCTTGGAGTTAAAACTTTATGCACATTTAAATTTCTTTCTACGAGTAGATCATCAAAAGCCAGAAAAAGCTTAATCAAACATAAACCAAGAATATATACTTTAAAATTTTCCTGATGAATATTCATTTCACTAAGCAAACATTTTGAGAATTAAATTGATCAGACTGGCTGATTCATCAGACTGAGATTTTATTTCCTGAAACCCACTGGAATTCCGCGTGGAAAAGATGACGCACTTACCTTGTTAGAGTCTGGGTTCTTAATGTAAGGCTCAGCCCCGCTGGCAATGTTTCCCGTCAGAACTTTCTCGATTTTGGCCACCAAAACAATGTCAGAATGTGGATTGCTTACAGAGAATATGGCCTATGTACAAACAAATGTTAGGATTAATAAACTAATAAGCATCTAGGAAACCACACTGAAGACATTTACAAAATCCCACCTTTTTTTGGGAAGAACAGCTGTAAGGACATTTTTTTGGGCAACTGCCCCTCTTACTTGGGGGATTGGTAACAAGGAGACCACGTTTTCCCTCCCACCACGTGGAAACAGTGCAACCTGCTTCGGAAATTTCAGCCATTCCTCTGGAAATCCCTTGACACGCGGTTCTTCTAGCTGCCGCGGGGTGACCGTGTCGATGTTTCCGTTTTCCAGAGCCACGGACGCCCCCGAGAGCATCTGCCTGACGGCAGTGTGGTTTAGGTCCACGTGAAAATCCGCGGACATCTTCCTGCCGTCTCTGAGGTCATACAGTGCCACGCTCACGAAAAAAGGCTCAATCTGCGGGAGAAAGAGAGAACCGATGGTTTTGACAAAAACTGACCAAACAGACAAATAAAAAGATCCCCCTCAAACCCCTAACCTGCTCAAAAATTCTAAATGCTGCCAGAGTATCACAGAAACTAAAGAATATTCAAGAATGAATAGCTTTTCAACTAGAAAAACATCAAAGGCAACAGATCAAATAAAACAAGGACTAAAATAAACAAATCTATGCATATGTAGTTTCACACACATTACACATGTGTACATACATGTGTATGAATAATTATACATGTAATTATCTATAAGCATCTAAGGCTGCAATGTGCTTACAAAAAAATAACGTTTTTTACTTTTGTTTATGCTACTTAATTTTATTGAAAATTTTTTTTTCTTTATTGAATTTTTTTTTTAGAGAAAGAGGAAGGGAGAGGGGTAAAGAGATAGAAACATCGATGAGAGAGAACATCGATTGGCCATCTTCTGCATGCCCCCACTGGGGATCAGGCCCTCAACCTGGTCATGTGCCCTGAAAAATAATCGAACCAGGACCTCTTGGTGCATGGGTCAATGCTCAACCACTGAGCCACACCAGCCAGGCTATGTTACTTAATTTTAATTTGATGCCAATCATCTGCCAGTATTCTGTGGTCAAGCAGGCTATACACAAAAAACAAATGACATAGTTCATCGTTGTAGACTCACTTATGCTGTGGATTGTACTGAATGGTTAACAGGTTTCTCTTGCTCTTTGAAATGAAGTGATATGGCTAGCTTATAACAAAGGTTTTAGTTTAATGGCTTAGTATTAGCAATATCTATCAGCTGCCTTACTGCTAGAAACAGAACAGAACAATACGTAAAAAATGAAATTCAATAAATTATTTTTGTAATGAAAAAACCAAAAGTTTTATATTTTACCAATTTAATTTATTTCGCAAAAACTCCTGATTTGTGGTAGTGGTAGTCTGCCAAGAGTTGAAAAATGCAAAAATTACACACAAATAACTCAGGCAGGAACACAAACACATTGAAGGTCAGAGAAAAAAATCCTTATTATTTTCCCTGAATTGCTGCATTTTGATTTTCATTTCTGTTTAGTGAGTAAAATAAAGGACCTCCATTGATAATCCATCAGAAATTAAAGCTCATATAGTGATTCATTTATTTCTCCCAACCCAGCTTTTCAGCTTAAATGTCAAATCTTACTCTCCGAGTCACTAGCTTTTCACTAAGGATTCGTTTAATAAAGCACCTTCAAAGCCTAACAAATGAAGTCATGGGTTTCTTATGTTTAGAGTTTTGTATTCCTCTTAAAAGAATTCAAGAACATGACATCGTAAATGTCACTCTGCTGCAAAACTGCTTTATTATTTCAGATTTTTGGAATCAATTCCTATTTTCAAAGAAATACTTTATACTATAAAACCATCAACCTGACTTTGGTTTCCCATGACTGACTGAAAAATTACATGCTGTCAAATAGTTTACTCATCATGGAAAGTTCTTTTAGGCTGTTTTTTTTTAGAAGCGTATTCATTAAATGTAGCAGTTGGCTGTTTAGCCGCTTAAAGAGATATTTCAACTAATTTAAAAACATGTTCATTGACTTGAAGACAATAGGTTTAAAAATAACTACATTAATAAAAGAGTGTCATTGAAGAAATATGCAAGGATTTAAAAAAAAAAAGCCATTACATGACACACTGCTGCTGAGTTGAGGTCAGGCTGTTTTATTGATTGTTTATATCACTGCTTATAAGTACAATGAAATTATATTTTAAAGAAACACTTTTGTTGTTTTTTAACATTTGTATCAGCTGTGAAAGAAATGAAAACTATACAGATGTGCAAAGCACTCCAAATGCACCTCTCCCTCTGGCTGACAGATGTGGGAGACAGAGAAGCCGCTCTCTGGACTTCTGTCGCTTCTCTTGCTTGGGACACTGGCCCAAATGCAAACGCTGGGCTTCTGAATATGGGTTTTTGTCCAAAAAAGAGGAATCTCGTGAAGGGAGTCATATGCCCCTAGCCTTGGGAAGAAAAGCCCATTATCTTTGAGTTTTAGTCTCTACACTTGACTTTCTAACTGCACTTCAGGATGACCCTGGTCAAAAAAAAGCATTTATCTGTATTTTATAAGATGATTAAGTGAACAGGGCGGAGGGGGATAATGGGGGGAAAAGGAGAGGCATCTGGAATACTCTCAACAATAAAGATTTAAACAATTTTCCCTGATATTTCTAAATAGTAGTTTCACAAAAACAAGTTTCCAGTGCTTTTTGTTTTGTGTTTCAAATCCCGAATCAAAAAGGATGCTCTGATGGCCCGGCCTAACACTTCTACTCCATATAGGTTTCTCCCGCTACACCGACACCCTCCATGTTCCTACGTCCCCTGGGTTCCTCTCTGGCTTCGTGTGACTCAGCTTCTCAGCACCTGTCCACATTGCTGGCCCTTCCTCTCGTGGCATCGTGCCGCACTCTTTCCTGGTCCATCTCTATTTAAATGGTCATTCCTTCTTAGTCTCCTTTGGTCACGTCTCTATTAAATGTTTGGTTCTTGTCCCCTTCTCTATGTACATGAAATTCCACCCCTCCAAGTCACTGCCTTGACCAGAATTCCAAGTTTATACCTCTGTTCATGGCCAGGCTCTTGAATTCCAGACTTGTGTTGAGTCTGCTCAGTGGACATCTCTGTTTGGTTATCTAATAGGCCTACCTGGCTTAACATGTCCACAGCGGAATTTTTGACCTGTATCCCCCAAATCTGCTCTTACTACAGTCTCATCCTCTTAGTAAATGCCTCTATCATGCATAGAACTGCTCAAAGAAAAATCAAGGAATCATCCTTGAGATTTTCCCTTCCCTTCTGTATGTCCAATCTACCAGAAACACTTGTCAGCTCAATTTACAACAGAGCAGTCAAATCTATCCATTTCTCTCCTCCCTTGCCATCCCTGGTCCAAACCAGGCAATGAACTGCGGAAGGAGCCTCTTAATTTCTCTCCTGATCGACCCTTGTTTCCTCTAATGCATTCTTCTGCTGGATGTTTTAACAACACAAACTATATTGCATCATTTTAAAGTACTTTAAACCTTGGAATAGCCCCCATTCACACTTAGGATCAATCCAGAGTCTTCGCCACAGCTTATGAGACCCTGCCCAACCTTACCTTTTACTGCTTCTCCCACCTCCCCTTGGTCTGCCCTTCCCCTTGCTGTCTCCTTCCAGGTCCTAGAACGTGCCAAGACTTACCTGTCTCAGGGTATTCACCCCTGCTCTTTCCTCTGGCCATCATGTTTTCCCCTGACCTGACTTTACCTTTCTCAACCTATAAGTCTCTGTTCAAATGTCACCTCCTCAGGGAGGCCTCCCTGGCTACCCTATCTAAAGTCATCATGCCACAGTTCCTCTGCAGCATCTCTCTCTCCACTGATTTATTTCAAAGAACTTTGCACAGTGAGCAATTATCTGGTTAATTTATTTGTTTAATTTGCTCTTTTTAAAATTATTACTTTTTATTAATTAGTTTATTTTTGTTACAGATGTTTCTCCTCCCCCCCAGACACCCTATTCCTTATCCTGCCCCCCCAAGCATTAAATTATTAATTTAATCTTCAAAAGGCCAGGCAGCGTGCCCATTTTTCCCTGCTGTTTCCCCAGGATCTGGTAAGAATCTGGCTCCCAGTAGCGCACCGAGTAGGTATTTGCTGAAAAATGAGTAAACTTGACTTCAACTATTTTCTCTCTTGCTCTTATACCTAGGGTATAGTTACTGTTACAAAACACAAGGAAGCTTCATTTTGGGGGAAGATTCTTACTGATGACACATTTCAACTTTAGTTTCCTTGTCAACATGAATCTCACATGTCACATTTCAAAGCAATTTGCACGTAACATAATAACAGTGAGTATTTAATAAATGATTACTATGCACCAAGCACTATCTAAGCACTTTCCATATACAGCCTTATTTAATCTTCACAACGACAACTTGAAATAGTTACTGTTGTTATTACCCCACTTACAGAAGAGGAGCTGAGTGTAGGCCAGTTGCTTGCCACCGTGGCAGAACTCATAAAGGGGAAAGTCAGGCAGTCTGACCTGGGAGAGACACACGTCACCTGCTTCTCCTCATTAAACCTGACATCTACAGCACGGACCATTCTCCCGGTACTACGCCTGAGAGCAGGAGGCTCCGGGAATCAGTGAGGTGACGAAAGACCCAAGGGCAGTGGGGGTTAAAGTCTCTGGAAAGAGTTCATCCTTTCTGCCAGCCACTCACCATCACAACTAACAAGGTTCCCTCTCAAAGAGATGTCTATGTGTGGAATTGTGTGTGTACAGTGTTAGAAGAAAAGTAATGCTGTGTGTGCCTTCTAAAAGCAAATGTGGCCTGTATCACGGATCTGGAAATAAATTTTCTTCTTTGAGGTGAAAGATGACAGTTGTAAGATGAGTTATTAGAAATTAGAACAGAATGCATTAAAAAATAACAAAAGGTAACATGCCAATATAGTGACTTGTTTATTGACGGTAGGATTATGAGTGATTTTTATTTTCTTTTTTATAGAAACATTTAATAATGCCGATGCTCACAAAATGCACCCTTCCCACCCATACATTTGCAGTTAGTATAGAACTGTCCCCTGGAATGTTAAGGACTCTCAAGAGGGTAAACTTAGTAGAAAAAGAACCTTGTATTGATTTAATGAGCAGTGTGGTATATTCCAAATATCTGTGGAGTACCACTTTTTTTTCCCTGCCATTTACATGTACCAACTGTACTATTATTTATTTAATATTTATCTGATATTATTTCACTTGATTCAACATTTGGCCTTGTCTTAAACAGTAATAACTGTGAAATTACAGGGTTGATGTGTTCATTTTAATTATTCTCTAACACACATGAAAATAAACATAAATATTAACATAAAATGTCAATTAAAAAGCCATTTCGAGTACTACCTAGAAGATACAAACAGTATCTTAGGAAACTCAGAATCACTATGCTAATTTAATGGAGCGGATCCTAGAACACAGTTCCTTTGATGCTTCTTCTTTAAGTTAACATAAAAAAAATTTTATGGCAGTACACTGACAATTCTATTTCAGAACTTGTGCACTTTTGTCATGTGGAAAAATGCTGTCAGTCACCCTCCCTGGTACACGAGACGCTGTGAACTTCGTGCTTGAAGTGATTAGGGACAGAAAAGATTTTGAGTGGGGTCATGGGCTTGGCTGATGGGCACAGGAAATAACAGAAGAACAACTTACATTCGTTATTGGATCACTTTCATTCTCCGTAACGCATCCCTGAAGGTTGAAGTTGAGAGCTTTACAAAGGATCATGATTCTCTTGGCAGCTTTTTCTTCAAATGGTTTGATCCCAGACTCGGGTTCTAAAGGATCCTTTTTCTGAAGTTTCAAGGTCTAAAAAAAATTTTTGACAGTTTTACTCCATGAACATCCACCCACACAAACACAGAAATTCTAAAGTACAGACCATAGTTGTATGGATCAAGTTCATGTCAGCTTAGAAAGAACCCCAACTTACATCTATATCTGGATCCATCGAGAAGAGATTGAGCCGCTCCATGTTTCGAGTGGCTTTGACAGTCTCTTCGGTTTCTGTGAGGTACTGCAGAGAACACTGTGTCAGCTCTTGTCTAAACAGCCAGGTACTTACAGCCCAGCCCCATCCACATGGCAAGAAGTAGCCCCTAAGTATTATCACGGTTTTAACATCATCCATGAACACTGGGCAAACCTCACAAAAACATGCATTATTTTTTAGAGTTTTGTGTTTCTTTGCCTAAATCTTAAAAAAAAAAGGGAGGGGGGATTTCCATCTTTTCCATGAAAGCATGAACTGATAAGCAATGCGAATTTATTTGCACAATAAAGTGTCAGCTTTATTACTTTTGCAAAGTCTGGATGTAGGCTGTTCTCTGAAGAATCTGTTTCTTCTGGTGTGCATTCACATGGGATAGAATTATCCAGCGGATCTTGAAAAGATACATGAAGACGGGTTATTAAATAATACTCATGAATCACACATTTCTCTAGTGACATATCAAAAGTGAGTTAAAGCCAAGAGCAATGAAAGATGGATATTGGTGAACAGATGCTTCAAATGCCTCCTGGCTCCGTACTCCATATTGTGAGCAGGTATCGGCTGGGAAATCGGACCTCTGATGATCCTTTGGGGTTCTTTCCATGACACCATCCTGTGCCCATAAGAACTCTGAACCCTTATAATACTACATTTATACCTGGGGCTGTCTTACTTACTTCATCAATCCATACTGACCTTTTCTTATACATATTAATATTTTTGATACTTCTGATTCTTAGGCCATCAATTTAAAACGCACATTAGCTTCTGTTCCTTAAACTCTCTCTAAGACTGTAAACATTAATATTCTAGTTGAATATTATTAAGTAAATAATTAATATAAAATATCTCCTATGGTGCCTACTAGTTGTGTTAACATCAACAATGGTTTTCTTCCTCATTATCCCATGACTTGTTCACTTTAAAACATATGATACTTAGACTACTAGAACTTAAAGACACTTTGGTTTCTAACGTACCATAATGCTGTGCAAGATATCTTAAAATAGTTTTCCTTTGGGAGGAGTGACTGACTGTGAAGGTGAACTTGTCTTCCACATCATTATAGACCTGTTTTTCTACCTTTTCACCTTTTCTTTAGTCTAACTTCTCTTTGCTTAGAGTGAATTAGAATCTTTTGAGGGAATTAGGATGGGTAGAAACACATTTATTTTCTTATAAAAATCTCTAATGTTATGCAAAATTTATGCAACTTTCATATATACATAAGCTGACCTCACTCAGTGTGGTCTAAAAGCACACATGACATTCCTTTCCATTAAAAGGCAGTAATGCATATCCACCTTTACAGGTTATAATGTTAATTAATTAATTAGAGTGAATGAAAGGTGATAAAACACAAAATAGCCCCTCAATGGTAATATCTCATCAGACCTGGGTGCATTTTTGATACTGCTGACAAATGCTTCCCAACATCATTTGCTGGGTATCAACCTCAATTCATTGTCAGTCAACTCCAAATCGTTCCTATGTGTGCTGACACTCACTATTCAGAAAAAGTAAAGATTTAGGGGTAATTTCCTGGAGCAGTTCTCTCAGGGACGGATGGGCTAGACCTGCCAGCTACTACAGCTTCTAGAGGTGAAATGCCCTAAGTGCACAGGCTGCACTTGGCTAAGGAAGGGAGGGGGCTGCGTTGCTCTCACCCAGGCCCAGGTCCGTGAGCTCTGCGCTCCGCCGACCCTGAAGGGACCCCTCAGGGCTGATTTGCAGGATGCGGCTGAGGGTGTGGATCCATTCCTCCATATCTGACTCTGTTTCAGCCGCCAGCACAAAATAGGTCAGGTCATTCATTTTCAATTCAAAGGCGTATTTTCTTAGTCTGTTATTCTTCAGTATAAAAGGAAATAAAGAAAAACAAAAAACAAAACACCAGATAAATAAGTCTTAGAGAATGAGCGAGATATTTTATGGGGTCCTGGTGGGTCCAAAGTTTTTCCATACAGGTAGGTAACATAAAGAAATCTTCTAAACCCAGGACCCAAATTTAGATGGACATGAATCATTCTGCAATTCTAATACAGGTATCCAACTCTTACTCACTCTGTTTTCAAGTCTTCAGAGCCCCCAGATTGTAATAAAGCAAAGTCTAAAAGTCTATATACTTAAGATAATGCAACGTTGTATAAGTAAAATCTAAATAGGAGAGGAACAAGAAGATGGGAGTGTTATCATATAAAATTGTGGCTAAATATCAAGTATACTTTTTTTTTTTTTTTTGAGAATAGGGTTGCTATTCTTGGTGGCAAGAAAAAGTAATTTTTAATACCCTCTTGGCAAAGTCTTCTTTCTTTGGGATGCCTTCCCAAAATAATTAGTTCCTTTCAACTTCCACCACAACACAATTACAACCGCAAATACAAAACTTACTAAACACTTGCCATCTATATACCAGGCACTGTGCTGAACATTTTACAATCATTATTTTATTTAAATCTCCCAACAACCTTATGAGGAAAATCATATTATTGCATTTAACATATGATGACACTGAGGTTTGCCGAGATAAAATGTGTTAGAAATTACATGGGCAGCAAGTAGCAAAGAAGAGAATTAACCTCTTTAGACTTGAACACCCACTGAGGTGACCTGGGTACAAAGAAGATGCTCAGCGAATGCCATTCTCCTTCCTTGCTACTTCCCTGGCACAATCGCACACCAAAGGGGTAGCTGTGGCCTGGGAGGTAAGAAATTCTCTAAGTGCTGGGAACAGACAGTGGGGCAACATAAATGCCTCAAGAAAAAAGTAAAATTTGGAAATTGAAAGAGAAAGAAGAATTAGCGAAAAAGCTAACTGTGATTCTCACTGTAAAACGTCACAGCTCAAATGCCACTTTCTACACCCTTCCAAGGACAAGCTATTTGCTCCTGCCCATACTTCTGTATTATTGTCAAGTATTGCAATTTCCTTGCCACGTAACGACTCCCTCGCTGGCTGGCTCTTTGATTCGTCCACGAGACTGGTAAGAGCAGAAGCTGCCTAACGATCCTCAATGCTCAGGGCAGTGATGACATTCACTCATAAAGAGGTGTCTGTTGTGTTTGTATTTTGTGCCAGGCAAAAACAGACACAGTCTCTGCCCTGGCAGAACAGGGGAGACAAGCATTAACCTATAAAGCACACAAATGGGAAACTGGAAGATAAATGTACTTACATTTTGTATGAATATATTGAAGAAGAGGTAAAAAATCAAAGTATTAAAAATTCTTTTTGAGCCCTTGCTGATTTGGCTCAGTAGTTAGAGCACTGACCCCCAGACTGAAGGGTCTCAGGTTTGATTCCCAGTCAAGGGCATGTACCTGGGTTGCAGGTTCGATCCTCAGCCCCTGTCGGGGTTATGCTGGAGGCAACCAATCAATGTATCTCTCTCACATGGATGTTTCTCTCTTTCTCTCTCTCTCTCCCCTTCCTCCCCTTCCACTCTATCTGAAAATCAATGGAAAATTATCATCAGATGAGGACTAAAAAAAAATCCTTTTTGGAGAACAGAATTGTTATTGCCATATGAGAATACAGCTGGTCTCATGAGAGCACAGGACCGGATAGCTTTGACTAGTAAAAGGCCAGAGCTGCATTTTGAAAAAATTATTTTGGCTGCAGTATAAGCAGTCAGGACTTGCCAGAAAGGCAGTGGCCTCAAGCTTGAGTGTGCAGAGCAAACATCTAGGAGGTGTCTTCAAGGATGCTCATTCTCATCACGGAGGTCCACTGAACCACCTATAACCCTGGCGACACAGAGTGCTTACGGACAAAGACCAGTTGGTTGAGAGCAAGTATAAAAACGAGAGACAGGTTTCTTTAAAAAAACAAAACAAACAAACATAGGAAGAGAAATAGACAGGAAAGAAAGAACTAGAAATGCTGAGAGTTCAGAGCCTAGCTATGGCTAGGATATTGCTAGTTATTTGACAACAGCAAAGGCAAGCCCATTTCAGTGTTGTCTTGAAAACAGACCAGTTGAAGAATCTCCTTGACTAAGCTGATGTGGGAAATAATGAGAACTGGGAGATGCAATTATGTAAAATGCTGATATTGGGTCCAAGTTAAAAGTGGCTTGAGCTACAGCCTGCTTTCCAATGCCAATGCTAAGAAACTAATAGAAATTTTAGAAAGAAAGCATTATGAAATATAAATAATCTTGATTTTTTAAATTGCTTTTGTAGTCAAATGAATTGAATATTGTCACCAACTTCAACAATTGTTATTAAAAATATTTTTAAAAATGTAAGCAAAGTATAAGCCTTTGTTTCTCACAAAGGGGTATTTATAAATAAAATACACATCTATTTATAACTGTTCAGAACCCAGTTATATCTTTTTCTATTTGGAGTAAAATAGAACTGCTGGCAGTGTGGAGAAGTTGATGTTGGGGAAGATTAAGATGCTAAGTGGTTTTCTATCTCACTCTACAAACAATGGCATATAAACCAGCAAAAAAGAAAGAACAGAAATAAAAAATCAATGGGCCATTTTAATAATCTTGAAATGCAATAGTTAAATTGTTACAATGGTATTGAAAAGTAAGCATATTCTTTTCACTCCCCCAATTTCCCTGGAATTGGTGTCCGCTTTGGCCCGTGCAAACACCGTGTTCATCCCTGGTCACCACAGCCCAGCCACATGCTTCATAAATAATAGAAACCTGTGAATATGTCCTAATGCTATCTGATGTGTTTAATGAGTTGTAGCAAAGTGATTGGTTTCCACAATATTCATCTGGAAAGTTTCTGAAATAGATACTCCAAGGAAGCCACTGATGCCAATGGAGGACTGCAGGTCGAAGAAGGAAGTCACTCAGACAATATATTCCAACATACCAGGTATGATCTAGCTTGTTTCTACAGAATTTTGCAGAAACAAAAGAAGAGTTGTCAAAGGAAACACGTAACATCAAATCCAGTTTACTGGTAGTGGTGGCTACCATCCACCAATTCTTTCCATTCTCTGTGTGTATATTTGCTCACTCACTAAAAAAAAAAAGTATTGGCTACCTTCTATGTGCCAAGTACACAGCATTAAAAAAAAAAAGTAAAACACTTGCCCTTATTGAACTAACATTCTTCTGCAATGGAGTGTCAATAAACAAATAAGTAGAACTATAACATATATGCTATGTGTAATGAAATATAATATACCTTCATGCAGGGACAAATATAATTTTATTCTTGCATGTATTATCAGAATCTAATGTTTGAGATGAGTCACTCGTGTTTTATTTGAATATGCTGATACGTTTTTTTTCTGTGCATCCTCCCACAGGCTGGAAGCTCCTTGAAGACAGGAGCCACATCTAATTCATATTTGGCTTTCCCACAAGACTTTGCAATAGAATAATTCAATATATATTTGCCGAAGTAAATCCTGCATCTAAAACTCACTGCTTAGAATTGCACGTGGCACATCTTTGTAGTTTCCTGTGCCCATGTGGCTCACATAGGATAAAGGTGTGTGTGTACATATGCAGCTGTGCCCACTTGATGTCAAAACCAAAGCATTTCCTTGGGCATCTTTCTGTAATTATGGACATTCCTGTGCCCCAGATCTAATTTTGCTATTTATTAGTTCTGACTTGGGAAAGCTACCTAGCTGTCTGAGTTTTATTTTAATAAACTGGGACAATAATAATGAATGTTCAATAACCAGTGTCGAATAATATGTTAAATGAAGAGTCTTACAAGTGTCATTCTGGCTTTGATTGCTATCATGAGCAGCGAGATTCTTTAGAGCCAGAGTTTACCAATGGGAGGTTAATTCATCATATTTGGCTTCTAGATTTGTTTTCCTTGGCAGCTACACGTTTCTCTTCCCCTTTGACTGCCTTTATGTGGGCATGCACACTCCAGTTCCACGCCGTCCAAGCTGCTCCCTCTCTTCTCCCAACTGTCCCTACTTTCCTTACATACTGGGCAACCTGAGCTGCAGAAGGCATCTGAGCTTCCAGCCTTTGGTTAAGCACATAAGGCCATTGCTTTAGACCCCTTATCCACCAGGTGGCAGATCCAGCATCTGTGAGAAAATAAACAGTGTTCAGCACCCCGCCATGTAATCCCCATGTAAGCTTGTATAAAGTGATATCAATCATTATCACTGTTGTGGGTGGGGTTCTAGGCATATGGGGTTCCTGGGCTATTCATTCTCTTTACAGTGGCAGGACGTGGAGTAGACGGACGGATGGATGGATAGATGGATGGACCAAAAAATGAATGAATATATGAGAAGACTCTGACCAAAAAAAAAAAAAAATAGAATAACGGGCCTAAATAGCCCTTAGTCCCACATCAAAAAAGAAGCAAACCCCGAAATTCTGCTCCAGATTGGGAGAAAGGGTACAAAATAGATCTAATACTATTTGATGGTCTTACAAAAAAAAAAAAAGTAGAAAACTATTGCTAGTCTTTCTTTTACCAAGATCCAGGAAATTAGGGTAAGAGTCCCCCTCTATTTGTGGTAACCCTTGAAATGTATTTCTAAGAATTCCAGGGATTATTCTTAGGAAAACACAATGATATAGCGTAGGTCTGAATGGCTTGCTCACTAAAGAGTGTTATAAGCATAACTCTAAGGATACCAGACAGTAGGTAGCACTTTATTAGCCAAAGTCTTTGTTCCTCTTTGCCTTGTTATCAAAGGGAAACTGACAATGATTCTGGACAAAATAGGTCTGACTTATTCGATTACTCATTTGCTCTGTGCTTTTGTGGATGGTGTTTCATCTCTAGGCACATTGTGTGTCTGAGGGCTTGCTGTAGCAAAGACTAAACTCACACTACACCTCGTTCAGGACATTCTTTCCACGTGCAAAACCTTGCAAGTCAGAAGGAGCTACAAGCAAATATGCTTAGAATTGGGACACAGACACCAGGTGACAAGTGACCTAGATGTCCACCTTCCCAAAGAGATGTCAAGAAGCTGGAAGTCCCTCCTTCTAGAAAAGGTTTTAAGTTCTTGATAAAGAGAAATATAAAGGAAGGGGCATAGAGCTGAACCCTTCAAAAGATATAATAAATGTTCCCCAATATTTGGAAAATGAAGTAGGAATATTTAATTATGCTTTAACATGCAATGTCTATGTTGGAGAATCCTAGCTACAGGCCCATATTTTCTGTGCAGACTTCTAGCTGCCTCAAGAGTTCACCGCTGTTCTGTGCAACTAGAACGTTCCATAGGGAGCGCCATTGACAATCGTTAGATATGGGCCCGTGTCCCTCTCTGGTTAGGATTTCAATAGGAAATTTCCAGTGCCTAAGCATAGTTCCTAGCATGTCATAGGCACTAAGTATGTATAATAAATAAATGAATGAATGAATGGATGGATGACCACATTTAGGTAGAAATTTCCGGAAGGTAAATTAAGATTTTCCAGAAAGGCTTTTCCACAATGGAATGTCTATCTTCCCAAGTTGTGACCTCTGTAATTAATGGAAAGACTAGGGAAGAAAGGCTAAATCCACACCATCTCCCAGATCCTTTTCACATGTTTGCACATTTATTCTAGTTTTACAGAGGAGGAAGCTGAAATCAGAGAGCTTAAGCAATTTACTTCAAGCCCTCAGACAGTAACTGGTGAAACTAAGATTTCAACACTGGACTGTACCCTAGAATACACTTTCTTTCCAAGGCACTTCTTAGACAGAAAATGAAACACCTCTAAGAGGTTCCCATATCAGAAGGTCAGATTTGAGTGCTAAGGCGTATTTACAACAGAGTTACATACTACATACTTGAAAGAAGAAATTATGTATTATCTGTATCTCTGCCAACTTAACATATAACAAGGGCTACAAAGGCATTTCCTCAAAGATGATGGAGCAAGTTTGGCAGTCCGAATGGAAAAGAAAATACGTTTTTCAGTAGCCTATGAAACGTCGTTATTGATCTTTAACCTATTGCTAAAGAAATATTTCTAAAGTCAAAGAGCCTCCTTTTAACCAACAATAGAAAACTATCTCCACCCTCCATTAAATCCTTATTTCCCTTTCCCTAGAGAAAGTTGTCACCTGCGTTGACATTCAATTCTCTCTCACTTGTGTCATGCTCGGCAACTCTTAATTAATTTTTTCTTTTTAAAGTTCGGCATTATTACCTTCTAGAGGAAATCTAGATTTTAATAGATGACCCAGCCAAAAATAGGCTGGACCTAAGTCCCTGGAGGAAATCCTGCTTTGCATCCATGTACCAGGTGCGCCTGGTAATCCGAGATGCAATTGCAGCTGCCGAGCAGGCTCTGTGAATGCCCATGGGAAGAGAAGGAGCTGCTCCTAGTGGCCTGTGATCAGCAAACAGAACCCCCAACCTCTCAATAAGCCAGCATCTTCATGTGAAATTTGATGCAAGATTGCAAAAACACGTGATTGCTTCATTGTTACGTAAGAGGAAATGAGCATAGCCACTTCATCTGAGTAGAAAGAATACGCATCTTGAAAGTCAGATGTCCCAATGAGGGCTATGAGTTACTCTGATGCCCTTTGCCACAGGGGTCCATGCCAGACTGAATACCGAGGACAACAGTTTGAAGATCCAGGGCTGCAGAACAGCCTTGTCTATTTAAAGCACTATGTCTGTTTCTGAAATTAAACTCCTGGGAATCAATGTAATCCTTGTCTTTGAAGAAAACCTCTTAGGAAGAAGATGATATTTATGTACACTGTGATTTGACTCTCTCATACCTAATAATACAGATAACATTTATGAAGCAAATTCTTTGAGCTATATGGTTTATCTATTATCTTATTGAATTCTTTAGCTCAGTGGTTCTCTAAGACAGACACACAGGTGGTCATTTTCCCCTTCTCTGTGAATATACCTACCAGACTTGCTCTTGCCTCAGGACCTTTGCACTTGCTGCCTCTGCTGATTTTTTTTTTTCTCTTTTTTTTTGATCCTCACCAGAGGACATTTTTTCATTTTTTGTTCAGGTAGAGTAGGAGGGAGAAAAAGGAACAGAGAGAGAGGAGAGAAACATCGATGTGAAGGGACACATGGAGTGGCTGCCACCCGCACGACCAACCAGGGCCGGGGACAAACTGCAACCGAGATACGTGCCCTTAGCGGGAACCGAACCCGGGTCTCTCCAGACCGCAGGCCGACGCTCTAACCGCTGAGCAAAACCGGCCAGGGCTCTGCTGATTTTTTTAAGTCTCTAGATCAAATACTTTTTCTTCAAATATGTTTTTCTCACTTCTTTTCCAATCTTATCATGTGTCTTTCTCCCTTCAGTAACCCTGTTTATTTTCTTTATTCCAGATCTCACCAAATGATTCTATTCTGTTTATTTCTTTCTTTGCCTATTTTCTGTTTTTATTCCTTTATCAAAAGTAAGTTTTCTGAAAGCAGGAATCAAGGTTGCCTTGTTCTTCAGTGTATCCCTAGGGTCTAGAACAAGTCTTGGCTCATCTCAGATACTCCATAAATACTTGTGGAATAAATAATTGATGATTGGATGAACATACTCTTTGATTAAAAATAAAAAACCCAAGAGGGAAAACGATTCCTACTCACCTGCACCACACCTGTACAGGAATCCAAAAAGATGCAGCCTTTGGGTTCTTTGGATATCTTTTCATCTTTGTAAAAGTTCATGATGTAGGAGCTGTCAGGCAACTGAGTCAGCTGGAAGTAGCGCTTTTTGAATGACTACATAAAGGAAAAGATACAAGGAGGCAATTCAGGTCCTCGTGTGCTATCACTCATGCAAATGAGCACTTTTTCTAATTCCTCAGGAGCGCGACACCCCCAGGACACGCCTTTCTCATAAACAAAATATGGCACAGAATACAAGCTCAATGCAAACGGCTTTCTGTGCTCAGG
Organism: Molossus molossus; assembly: GCF_014108415.1. Taxonomy (NCBI): domain Eukaryota; kingdom Metazoa; phylum Chordata; class Mammalia; order Chiroptera; family Molossidae; genus Molossus; species Molossus molossus. Next base: position 96,147,010 of record NW_023425346.1, read on the forward strand.
CCGAAGGTGGTGGTGACGGAGACGGGTCCTGCTGTCTCTTACCCGGACGGTAACGGTGTTGTTCACGGTGCTGTTGAAGTTCCCCTTGTAGAGCCAGCCAGACCTGAAAACGCCAGTTCCTCCGGCACCCCCACCGCCCTTGGAAGACGAGTGGGAGGTGGTATCCTGTACGAAAGGCATCGTTAGCATGACTGCAATCTTTGTGAACCCCGCTCTTCCGCACTACACCGGAAAACGAGCCTCCTTTCTCTCTCCTTGACTCATCTCAAATAATCATTTTCAATTTCAACACAAACATGACTCATTTTGACTAAAGCCCTCACACAGTCATTGCAGCCCAATGCAAAACTGTTCCAAATGGGAAGCAGGTGGAAGACAGGGACTGGTTATCCTCAGGGTTTAGACATTTCACTTTCAACAATTCACTTACTTCATCCTTATCAGCATCTTCATGGTCAACCTCAAAGGAATGTGAAGGAAGTTTCTCTGGTTTGTATTCTGCTCTGATATTAAAACAAACAAACAAGAAAGGTTCCGATCTGTCATTTGAGGCATGACTTTCATGTTAGCTGTTCCCTGGGTAAAAACTATGTGTTTTTTAAATAAAGTAATGCAAACTTGTGAGGGTCCTGTTTGCTTTGGAGATATTAACCTTCCCCTACACCATCACATCTTACTCCTGTAAATAAGTCTGTTTAAACGCATGGAGTTACCAGCTATACAGATTTCCACACTGAATGAGATGAAGGTGAGCAGGGCAGTTTTAGACTTGGTGGTTCGTATTTTCCTTCTTCCACGTGTTGAAGTGGAACATGAAGTAGGAATGTTTATATCACCTTTCTGTTTCACTTTTATATGACATGGCCAAGGGTACAGGGCGGTCATTTGAAGAACTGTGTTCCAGAAAACAAGCCTGTGCTCTGGCCACTAGGCTGCGCTGCCCCCCTAGCTATGGTCTCCCCAAAAGTCTGAATGCATGTGACTCATGGGCAATTGTGCTCGCTTCATACATTTCCATGGTACCCCAAAAACCCTCTAGGTCATAGCATCACCGACTCGTGCAGAGGAGCGGAGCACACATCTGGTTTGATAAATGATGATATGAGACACACAAACCTTCCTTGGATTGACTGTCTCATACCTCAAAGCTGAATGGAAATCAGACAATAGAATTCGAGGCCCAGGTATTCTTTGATATCTAGCTAGAAGTTTTTAAATGCCGGGTTTGCATGCATATTTGTTTTCTTTAAGATGATGTATATTGTGTAGAAGCAACCTCAGAATCTGACTTTTGAGAGAAAAAAAGCCCATTGACACCAGTATTCCCATGGTACAGTCTCCTATGAGGAAGGTATTCCAGACAGCAACACTCGGCCAACTCCATTAGTCCTTAACCATACTCATGCTGACCTATGTGCATCAAAAAAAAAAAAAAAAAAAAAAAGAAAGAAAGAAAGAAAGAAAGAAAGAGCAGACCAGTGAGTTTCAATTTAGATCACATCGCAGTGGTGAATGTGGTCATGCCTTTTGTTGCTGGCTGTTCTTCATTCAGAGTTTGCTTATCAAATTCAATGGCAGTTGAGAGCTGTCTTCATTCTTAGAGGTTATTCTCCTTTGCCACTAAGTGACCCAGTGCCCAGATAGTGCCTGTTACACAGAAGACCCGCAATGATACCAATCATATACCAGAAAACCAATCCCCAAATGGAGGAACCTTGCATTCCAAGGAGAGAACAGATACTTGAGCACAAATAAACAAGATCATTCCCTTGGGTGAAAAGGATTGGGCAATATAATTAAAAAGGGAAGGAGAAGAAAGTGACTTGAGTAGGGGTGGCAGAGGCCAGATTTACAAAGGGTGGTCCTAGAGGGTCATTTAAGTTGAGAGTCAGAAACTGGCCGCGTGATGGTCTGAGGGAAGGTTACTTGGCAGAGTGGATGGCGACAGTGTCCATCCTGGGGAGGACCCCAGTCGGAGTGTCCGGGAGTAGAAGGCTGAGGACTGGAGCACAGCTGGGGGGCAGAGCAACAGGAGGTGAGGGCAGCCCTGGAAGGAGAAGCCTGGCGGCTACTGAGGACCCTCCTTTCCCAGTCGGTCCTGTTCCCACTGATCCGCGGGCACAACCTCGTTGCCTCCAAGTACAATCACCACTCAGTCTCAGTCTGCAGGGCCATTACGCAACTGTTCACCCTTCTCCAGGTCGTTACAGATAAGTACCCTGCTCCTGAGTTTAACGTTCTCCCTTCAGCAACACTGCGTGATCTCTGAGTCTTTGGGTTGCTGAAATACGGGGCTCAGTAGGGACCTCACCCTCTGGTGTTTGAACCCAACTCCAGTGGTCATTTCTAGGCAGTCTCATTGCCTACTTCTATACCCAAAGTACTCCCATTGCCCACATAAGGGGTGGGGGGATGTCTGAGGCCTCCTCAGCTACAGCTGCGAGGTGAGGGGTGAGCGACTCCTCCTCCCAGTACCTGCTTTCCTGTATACACCGGGAATAACAGTTCCTACTCTGCAGGACTGTGTGTGTTAAATGAGATCATGTACATACAGCCCTTAGCATGTTCCAGCTCACTGTCGACACTTGGAAAATGTTCTTTTATTAAAAAAAAAATTCTCTTCTAGTTCAGCCCACTCAAACTGGTTGCATTTTTTTTTTGATATTCAGTTGCAAAATGAATTCTATAAAATTTTCTTCTTTATATCCAATCAGCTGTAGTAATACATTTAAATATGTCTTATCTCTTTGTATTTTACCCCATCACATATATATATTTCATATAAATTTTTCATATATGTTTTCAAAATTGAGGTATACTTGACAAATAATATATTAGTTTCAGGTATAAAACATAATGATTCTAAATTTGTATATACTGCCAAATGGTTTTCACAATAAATCTGGTTAATGTTTGTCACCATATAGTTACAACATTTTCCCTTTTGATGAGGATTTTTAAGATCTACTCTCTTAGCCACTTACAAATATGTAACACTTTATTATTAACTACAATCAGCATACTGTACATCACATCCCCATGACATTTACTTTATTTTTATTTATTTATTTTTATTAATTAATTTTTGTTACAGATGTTTCTCCTTTTCCCTCCACTGATTCCCCCCTCCCTCTCCCTCCCCGCCCTGTCCCCAGCTTTGTTGTCCATGTCCACTGTTCATGCATACATGAATATAAGTTCTGTGGTTTATCTCTCCCCCGACATTTACTTTATTTATTTATTTTTATTTTTTATTGATTTTAGAGATAGGAAGGGAGAGGGAGAGCTAGAAACATTGATGAGAGAGAACATCCACTGGCCGCCTCCTGCATGCCTCCCACTGGGGATCGAGCCCACAACCTGGGCATGTGCCCTGACCAGGAATTGAACCAGTGACCTCTTGGTGCATGGGTTGATGCTCAACTACTGAGCCACACTGGCCAGGCTGACATTTATTTTATAATGGGAGTTTTTACCTTTCGAGCCTCTTCAGCTGTTTCGCCTTGCCCACCTCCTGTCTCTGATAACCGTAGATCTGCTCTCTGTGTCTCTGAGCTTGTTTTTTGTTTGTTTGTTCTTTGTTTTCAAATTCTGCATATAAGTGAGATCATATGGTATTTGTCTTTCCCTGATTTATTTCACTTAGCATAATGCCCTTGAGAACCATCCATGTTGTCATGAATTGCAAGATTTCACTCTTCTTTCATTTATTTTTATGATGGAACAGTATTCCATTCACCTAGCAATAGACAGTGTGGTCATTTTTATATCTTGGCTATAGTAAACAACACTGCAGTGAACATGGGGTGTATATCTTTTCAAATTGGTGTTTCCATTTTCTTCAGATTAGTACAGAAGTGAAATTGCTGGGTGATATGGTAGTTTTATTTTTAATTTTTTTGAGGAACTTCCATATTGATTTCCACAGTGACTGCACCAATTTACATTCCCATCAGCAGTACGTAAGCCTTCTCTTTTCTCCACATCCTCACCGACACTTGTTATTTCTTGTCTTTTTTATAATAGCCATTCTATCAGGTGTGAGTAGATAACTCACTGCGGTTTTGATTTTACTTTCCCTGTTGATTAGTGATGTTGAGCATCTTTTCATGTACCTGTTGGCTACCTGTATGTTTTCTTGAAAGGATCTCTATTCAGAGCCTCTGCCCATCATTAATTAGATTGTTTGTTGTGGTTTATTTTTTCTTTCCTTTTTTTAAAACTATTGAATTGTATAAGTTCTTTGTTTATTTTGTACATTAACCCCTTCTCAGATATATGATTTACAAATATTTTCTTCCATTCAATAGACTACTTTTTCATTTTGTTGATGGTTGTCTTTGCTGTGCAGAAGCTTTTTAGTTTGACGTTGTCCCACTTGTTTATTTTTGCTTTTGTTACTTTTGCTTTTGGTGTCAAAAACAAACAAAAAAAATACATTGCCAACAACAATGTTAAGGAGCTTATAGCCTCTCTGTTTTTCTTTAGGAGTTTTATGGTTTCAGGTCTTACATTCAAGTCTTTAATCCATTTTGAGTTCATTTTTGTGTCTGGTGTAAGACGGCAGCCTAGTCTCATTCTTGTGTATGTGGCTATCTAGTTTCCTCAACACCGTTTATTAAAGACACTTGCCTTACTGTACATATATCCTTGGCCTCTTTGGCATCATGCATTTTTATGGCATTCTTGGAACCACAAGTGCAGGGATTTTCATAATTCTTAATGGGCAAAGGCTTTAGATTTTACATTTAACCTGAAATGTCTTTCTCCAATATCTTCCTAGAAACAGACACTTAAAAAGGTGGGGTTCTTAAGAGTGAATAATAATACTATTTTAAATTTGAAGAATAAAAATGAGGGAAATAAACACACACCTCTTTTTTTTTACCTTTTTATAATTGCAAGTTTTCATTTTGTAGCCTCAGCAACCCATAGAAAGAAATGATCAATTTTAATTGTTAGCAGACATAGGAGAATTCTTTTAATACAGATGGTATGAAAATGATTTACTTCTAATAGCCTCACAAGGCCCAAGTAAATTATCTGTTTCCACTACTGACCTAAATCTGTGTAGTCTTTAGTGGGGAGTGCTTAGCTTTGTAAAACCATTTAAAAAACAGTTTTGTCAAACAATGTTACAGTCTTCATTATTTCTGGGATATGTGAGGGTTATATTTTTGTATTATATTCTAGAACTTCTGATTTTCATTTTGAAAAAATATATGTATATATAAAACATTTTACTTTGTGGCTGTCTTATTGTTCCCCTTCACGGTATCAACTTCCACTTCCTTTAGTTAAAGCAAAAATAATTCTCAGCAATATTTTGGGTTACTATTGTATTTCTCCTCATGAGATGTTTTGCTTATGCTCTATAGGAATCCGATTCAACAAGACCCTGTGTTTACTGGAGGTGCTTTGTCTATTGTTTTAATACCACCGATTTTTTGTTTCTTTCTTTTTCTTATTTTTTATTTTTATTGAATTTATTGGGTGACATTAGTTAATACAATTATCTAGGTAATGTTGCTGGTGGAGATCAGGTTCTTCCATGGGATCACGAGGAAAGGACTCCAAGGACCCATGCCCGGGCGATCGTGGTGTGGCCAGATAGCTAACTATGGGAACAGATCAGGGATACTACTCTCAACACATCATCTGCATATTGTATTGTGTGTTCACCACCTCAGGTCAGGTCTCCTTCCATCACCATTTATTTCCCTTTTCCCTCTTCTACCTCCTCCACCCCTTTACCCTCTAGTAGTATCCATACTGTTGTCTGTGTCTATGGTTTGTTTTTTTATGTTGCTTAATCCCTTCCCCTTTTTCACCTAGCCCCCAAACTCCCTTCCCCTCTGACAGCTGTCCTTATGGCATCAAGAACATAAGGAAAGAAAAAAAGCATTTGGAGATAAGGTCACTAAACATTTCATGGACCCAAAGAGAGCAGTTGTCTGAAAGGCCAGCTGAACACGGCTTTCTATGCGTTCCAACTGCCTGGACACAGTGTCCGAGTCGTAACCACTTCTCCGAACTATTTTGAGAAAGAGGAAGTCTTGTTGTGAAAAAAGATGATTTGCTTTTCAATTGTGCCTATTAAAAAGTGCTAACACCCAGACATTCTGAATATAGTTACGACCCGCGAACGCCCAGCATGTGATGGGACCTTCCCAATGTGAGGTTGCAGAAGGTTATCTATAAAGAGTGACCTGAAGCCAATGGAATGTGCAGAGATTTGGTACCAGTTAGCGCTCACTGTTTGGAAACACATCTGCTGTGTTGGAAGAGAACCGGTTCTGCACAGTAACGCATCTCCGAAAGAATGGCCTCTTTCTCTCTCCTTTCTTCCTGTCCTCACCGCTGCGATCCATTGCTCCGTAGAGTCAACCAAGGAATCTTTCAAAGAGGCAAACCAGTTCATGTCACACTCCTGGTTACAATTTCTACAGGCTTCTGTTGCAGTAGGAATAAAATCCAAGCTCCTTTCCGGGCCCACAAGGTCTAGCTTTCCACAGTTCTTTCCCTTCTCTTTCCGATCCTCAGCTCCTCCCTGATTGTCACTCTGCTCAAGTGGCCACGCTGGCTCCCACCTCAGGACCTTTGCCCATGCTGCGCCCTCTCCGCACCTTTTCCCAAGATCACAGTGCTGGTAGCGACTGTTAGTTCAGAGCTGAGCCCAAAGGCCAGCTTCTCAGCACTGCCCCACAGCCCTCGTTCCAGTTCTGCATGGAGGAGTTGACCGCAGCGCTTCCCAGTATCTGAGTCTGGAGAAGATGTTTTGGGGAGCAAGGGAAATCTTGGAAAGTGGTACCCAAACCTGAACCATGTGTCCATGAAAAAGTTAGCTGCCATGTGTATCCTGTCAATATTTCACTTAGAAAAATGTCAATGAAAGCATATCTTTGGATTATCTGAAGTGTTTTCCTGGCTTAGTTGCATCATTTTCATTTGATAAACCAATGTATGGAGAGATTCCAATTTATTGAAATTCCTTACATTTGAGCAACTCCAATCCCATCCAGGAATACTGCATTTTAAAATTTGCCATTCACTCCGTTTACTTATGCGTTAGGTCATTACTGTACCCCTATTACATGCAGGCATTCTGCGAGGCCTGCGGGGGATTCTGCAAGGAAAAGTCCCTGCCCTTGGGGAGTTATTACTTCGGTGGGGACACAAACACAGAATCACTGACTACGTTCGTTCAGGGAACTTCTCTGTGGAGCTGACATTTTGAGACAGAACAAAGTCACCTTCTCCTAAAGGTGTTATTTCCCCAGAGTCCAGAAAGAAAAAAACCCCCCCAAAACTGGGTATTTATTTATCCCTTTTAGCTTTTCTTAGGCATATATCACTTCTGTGGAGGTCGTTTATTTTAGTGATTTTTTGTTGTCCCAGTATGAGGAATCGGAACCAGTGGCAAATCTGAACATGGTATACAGAGTATTGTCAGAAAAACATCTTTGATCCAAACTGCTTTTCTAATCCTCTGTGTCTGCTACTGAAAGGTCAGCTCACAAAAGAAGGATGTAATGATACTGTTAGACTGCGTTCAAAATTAAAGAAGCATATTTATATCTCTGTCAGTGTTGTCACTGGGCACACATTCCATTGTTGAATAAAAGAGTCTATCGTGACTCACATTTAAAAAAAATTTTAAATATGCCTTGGCCCTAGCGTAACACGCGTGTGTTCATAAACAGCGGCAGAATTTCCACAAAGAAATCGTTTACATAGGGGAAAACCCAAACTCTGCTCGTAACAGGTTCTTACCGGGGCAACTGTCGAATGTCTCCAGAATATTGTTCGTATTTGTAGTTTACCACGTACCACTGGGAACTATAAAATTTACAGGCCTGAAAGAGAAAAACAACAACCACAATGAAACAGTTATCATTAGAAAATTCAGCTGTCCTGGCAAAAAGCACCGTGACCAGCGTTCTCGTAATCTCTGGGGTCAGGTGAAGGCAGCTATGTTAGCGACGTGAAGGCAGGTGAGGGGCTTGCTAATCATCATCACTTCATATTTTCCAGTGAAATGAAAAGCTAACCTTCCAGACTCTTGGAGGAGGAATCATTTAACATATTTATTCTATTCTGCTCCATCAAAGGCCTAATTTGTCACTTGCTGAATCACACCAAGGGCATGTTGCTAACCTCAAGGACCATCGTTTTTCAGCTTTCCTTGGCAACCCCTTTCTTTATTTAATCATTTTTAGTGGTGACTATTGTTATTATTTGTGTGTAATCTTTTCATCATAATTTTAGCCCATTTCTTCTTGTTTTTGCATCAGTAACTTTCCTTTTTCTCTTTACATCAACCCTGCTGCCAACTTGAAAACCGTTTCTCTGCTTCCCTCCCTGTTTTCGAAGGCCCAGCCTCTTCAACACTGTTCACGGATTTTATAAACTCACATGAATAAGAGATGAGAAAAAACTGTTTTTTTAAAACAAAGATTAATGCTCAAAATAACGATCTTATAGTGGTCCATAATGAATGATTTTACAATATTTACTGATGGTAAATATTTCTCAAACACCTACCATGCACTTAGCACTGTATTTTGATGTTGTGGTTGTTTCTTTTATTTATTCTTTAGAGAGAGATAGAAACCTTGATGTGCAAGAGAAACACTGATCAGCTACTTCCTGCACGCCCCCTACTGGGGATCGAGCATGAAACCCGGGCATGTGCCCTGACCAGGAATCGCACCAGGACCTCTCAGTCCATGGGACCATGCTCAATCCGCTGAAACACACCAGCCGGGCTTGGCACTACAGTCATCCCTCGGCACTTTGTGCTTTGGCATTCGCGGCTTCACTCTATCGCGGTTTTTCAAATATTATACTATATTTAAAAAAGCTGCGATATAGTTGTCCCTTGTTTATCGTGGTCAATAAATTCCAGTCCAGTGGTTGCACCTGGCATTGAAGGATTCCTGGGGTGCTCGAATACATAGGCCTACAGTCCATATGTACAGTAATTGTAATTGTAATTGTAATTGTAATTGTAATTGTAATTGTAATACAGAGGTGTATAATTGACTCAGACAACCGAGCGCACGCTGTACCATTTCACTGTCTCGATCAACTTTTCAATGAATATATTTGAAAAAACCGCGATAGAGTGAGGCCGCGCAAGTCGACGCACGAAGTGGCCAGGGACAACTTGTATAAATAAAGAATCCTACTTCGTGGAAATTCATTTATCGCGGTAGAGTCTTGAACTGATCAACCGCGATAAACGAGGGCTGACTTGTATTAACTGTGGATTGGTAATGGGGATTTCAGTAGGCGGCTTTTAAGATTCTTTTTGATTCTAACACACGATTCTGGGGATTAAACAGCTGTTAGGGCTAGAAGGAAACGGTCCTCTAGCATTAGTACACGTGTGAGGAGCAATACACCTGATGCGTTGTGAGGGATAAAGATCTGTGATTGTCTTTGTGACCAAGAAGGGACAGGCAGGATCGCTCTGTGACAGCAATCACTCAGGAGCAGACGGGCTGCAGGACAGAGAGCACCGGCTGGTGGGACACAGGGTGCAGGCACCTGGCTGGAGATGCAGAGAAGAGGGAAGAGGGGAGACCGTTGAGAGGTCTCAGCTGCTCTGGGTTTCTCTGGCCTGGAGTGTTCTCAGAGCCAGAGCTTCATCGGTCTGGGAAACCTCACACACACTCACACACACACTCACACTCACTCACACACACTCACACACACACTCACACACAATCACACACACACTCACACATTCACACACACTCACACACAACCAGGAACTGAGGCGGAACAGGACCTGATGCTGGGACAAAGGAGTAGGAGGGTGGCGGCAGGGACTGCAGGGGAAGAGGAGAATCTAAAAACAAACAGGCCAAACAGACATGGGCAACAATGAAAGAGAATTCAAGGGCTCTATAAAACTGAGTATTTAGCTAATACTAAATTTCTTTCTATTTTTAAAAAATATGTTTTAATTGATTTTTTTAGAGAGAGAGAGGAAGGGAGAGATAGAAACGTTGATGTGAGAGAAACATCAAGCAGCTGCCTCCTGCACACCCCCTCCTGGGGATCAAGCCCACAACCTGGGCATGTGCCTTGACTGGGAATTGAACCGGGACCTCTCAGTCCACAGGATGATGCTCAATCCACTGGGCCACCCTGGCCAGGCTAATATTAAATTTATTTATTTATTTATTTATTCATTTATATCCTCACCTAAGGATATTTTTTTCATTTGTCTTCAGACACAGTGGGAGGGAGGGAGGGAGTAAGGGAGGGGGAGAGAGAGAGAGAGTGTGAGAAACATCAATGTAAAAGAGTCATATCAATTGGTTGCCTCCTGCACAACCCCTACCAGGGACCAAACCACAACCAAGGTACGTGCCCTTGACTGGAGTCGAACCTGTGACTCTGGTCTGAGGGCTGACGCTCTAACCACTGAGCCAAACCAGCCAGGGCTATTAAATTTCTTAACTTGCCAATTCTGCAGATCACGTGTTTCTGGAAATCAGAGGAAAACTGAGCCCTGATATGCTCTTTGGCTAATAAGTTCCATTTTATATAAAACACCAGGGATTCAGGCAAAGAGCATATAGGTCTATAGTATCCCAAACCTTGTGATAGAACATCCATTATTATCTATCTTTCTCACCTTCACTCGCTTACATTCCTTTCTCCATACCTTGCTGTAGTTCTCAAATGAAACACAATATATTTTAAAATAGAAAACAAAAAGCATAAATCCCACTCCCTTTTTGCATTTCCTTTCAGTCATTTTTTTCTGCTACATAGTTTTGCCTCATACCCCTTTAAGGATGTATTTGAATTTGAGTACTGCAGCTCTTTGTTCACTTAATGGCACATTTTAGAGATTTTTGCTTTTGTTTTCTAAATTCTATGCCCACTTTAAAGAAGTAGCATAAAATATCATACCTTAATTCACTAACCCAGTCTCCTAGTTTTGGAGTCATTCATTCATTAATTCATTCAACAAACATCGTTAAGCCTTTACTGTGTGCCTGTTCTAAGACTAAGTGATGGGAACCCATCAATGAACAAGAGACTAAAAGCTGTTCCCTCTTGTCCGGCGTGTGGCTCAGGGGGTGAGCGTCAACCCATGCATCAAGAGGTTGCTGGTTCGATTCCCAGTCAGGACACATGCCCAGGTTGTGGGTCCGATCCTCAGTGGGGAGCATGCAGGAAGCTAATCCATGTTCTCTTTCATCGATGTTTCCATCTCTCTCTCCCTCTTGTTTCGTCTCTAAAATCAATAAAGAAAAAAAAACAACAACCATTCCCTCTTGAAATGTATCCCTTTGTGAAGAGAGGGTTAATAAATACAGAAAATAAGTAAACTGTGCAACATGTTAGCAGACAACATCTTGAAAAGTAAAGCAGAGTTGGGGAGGGATAGAGCTGAGGAAGGGGGTTGGTTTAAATACAACAGTTGGGGTATTACAGTTGCCATTTGAGAGAAACTTATAGACGAAGACGGAATGAGTGATTATTGTGGCTACTTGAAATCCTGTGCCATGGTCGAAAAAAATACTTCAGAGTGTTTCTTCATGCATATGGTCCTCCTATGCTCCCCAAGTCCCAGCTATTTTGGATTATTTTCTTAGGATAGAATACTCAAAGTATTTTTAAAATCCTTGATTAAAAATTTGCCAAATCAATGTATATTCTTTTTTAAAAAAATCTTTAGTGTTGAAAGTATTGACAGAAGTCCTCCTTTCCCCCCCCCATTGACACCCTCCTCCCCACTTCTGTGTCCCTCCCTCCACCTTCATCCACAGCTACTATAACAGTAGATGCTTTACATATAATCTTTTTTAAAAATATGTTTTTATTGATTTTTTTAGAGAGAGAGGAAGGGACAGAGAGATAGAAACATCGATGTGAGAGAGATACATGGATGGGCTGCCTCCTGCACGCCCCCTGCTGGGGATCGAGCCTGCAACCCAGGCATGTGCCCTGACCAGGAATCGAACCGGGACCTCTCAGTCCATGGGATGACATTCAATCCACTAAACCACACTGGCTGGGTTACATATTATCTTAATAAGCAGTTAATGAGATTTTATTATTCCCATTTTATAGATCACAGAGGCAAAAAGAAGCTTAGATCTTTGCCCAAGATGCTACACATGATACAAGTAGGATTTCAAACTGGATTTTTGTGACTCAAAGTCCATTCAGCTAAGTTATGAATTGTACGGTGGTTGCAGACTTTTTGTTGTTATTGTTAATCTTCACCTGAGGATATTTTTTCCATTGATTGAGTGGAAGTGAGGATGGAGCAGGGGGGGAGAGAGAGAGAGAGAGAGAGAGAGAGAGAGAGAGAGAGTCATAGATGTGAGAGAGACACATCGATTGGTTGCCCCCTGCATGTGCATGACCTGGGCCACAGATCGAACCTGCAACCCAGGTACATACATGCCCTTGACCAGGAATTGAACTGTGAACCTTTGGTGGCAGGCAATGCTCTAAGTGCTGAGCCATGCTTGCCAGGGCAATTGCAGACTTTTTTTTTTTTTAGCACATCTGGACCATCATTCCAGATGTTTTATGGAATTTCTGTTTCTGTCTTGAAATCAGACAGAACTAGTTTTGAATTTTGGTATTAGTTGTGTGATCTCAATTAAGCAACTTAACATCTTTCCATTTCTTTATCTGTCTAAATAATACCAACTTTAGTAGGAGTAAATAACATAATTCCTATAAAGCACTTAGCATAGGGTACTTAATAAATACTTGCTTTAAAATAATCAGTTTTTCAGAGTTTGACTCAATCTATAATTCACATTCACAATAGTTGACAACAACTTGTTTTTCTTAATTTATAAAAGCATAACTCTAGCATGGTACATTAGCTTTGATTATCAAAGAGTCTTGGTTTAATCAAATCCTTTATGAAATTATGTGCCAGATTTCATGTATCTGGTGGTGGGTAGATGAGAATTAGGGTTAGATTAGCTGACCCTTAACAATCCTTCTACATCTGCGATTTCTCTCGTTCCGAGAAAGCTGGTGCATTCTACAAACACATAAATGTTTCCTCTACATAGTGATGGCATTTTGGAAATGTTATGCATGGAAATGGATTCTCTATTCTTTGTTCCAGCCTACACAGTCACTCTAAGGAGATCATTAAGAACTATTATAATTATGACTACAACTCCCCTTTGTCCAAAAACTAGGCTGAAAAGGCCTGTTGCAAATTCAAAGTTACAGGCTACAACTGTGCTTGTTAGCACAAGGCAGTGGCTCCATCGCCCCTTGCTAACTGCCAAAGGGTGAAATATGCTGAGCTAGCTAGTTTTTCCAAGCAGTAATGACCTGATTCACATTTTATTCATTTATTGTGTTTGTTTGTTCAGCCTTTACATGAGCCATCTCTGCCCGTGACATAGGTAGGCACGAAAAAGCTAAGCCAAGTCAACATGGTCAAAGAGGCTTTTACGCCATTAGGAGAGCATTTCCTAAACTGTATTGCATTCCTGAATTTTTTGAGGTTGCTCATTTAAATGCAGGTTCCAGGGTTGCACATGAATCCATTGAATCAGAATCTGTAAAGGGGGGACCCCTAAATCCATCAGTGTGGCTTGGTCCTTGTCAGGCTGTTTGCCTGTGAACTGGAAGCATTAGGGTCCCGGCTTCATACAGTGACCTCGAGTAACTGAGATCACACCCCGGCGTTCACTCCAGTAGACACCACTGCCCCCTGCCCCCAAGGTTTCTGTATTTAAAAAAAATTATCTTTATTGTTGAAAGTATTTCAGATGTTCCCCCTTTTTCCTCCCACAGAGACATGGAAGCAGGGAGCAGATTCATAAACCTCAGAGGGAAGACAGGAAGTGGGGCAGGAAGAGATTAACCAAAGAATTTATGTGCATATATGCATGATCAGTGGGCACAGCCAACAGTGTGGTGAAGGACAAACCTTTTAAAAGAGTAGCCCTGACCAGTTTGGTTCAGCGGTTAGAATGTTGGCCTGTGGACCGTAGAGACCCGGGTTCGGTTCCCGCTAAGGGCATGTACCTCGGTTGCAGTTTGTCCCCGGCCCCTGTTGGGGTCGTGTGGGTAGCAAGCAGTCAGTGTGTCTCTTTTACATTGATGTTTCTCTCTCTTCCCCCTTCTCCCTCCTGCTCTATCTGAAGATAAATGCAAAAATATCCTTGGGTGAGGATAAAAAAAAAGAGTAGAGAACATATCAACTCCAGCATGGTGTTTTATTTATAGTGGATATTCAATGTATATTTGTTGAATGAATGGATCCTCTCTATCCTTTTTTTTTTTTTTTTATCCTCACCCGATAGTATCTTTCATTTATCTTCAGATAGACAGGGAGGGACGGAAGGAGGAAGAGAGAGAGAGAGAGAGAAACATCGATGTGAGAGAAACAGATGGATTGGTTGCCTCCCGCATTACCCTGACCAGGGTCAGGGATGAACCGCAACTGAGGTATGTGCACTTGACCGGAATCGAACCCACGACTCTTTGGTCCGTGGGCTAACACTCTAACCACTGAGCCAAAACAGCCAGGGCTCTATCCTTTTTTCTTTAGAAATTACTTAACATGACACTTTGAAAGTTCTAAAAGATCTAAATATTTTACAAAGATCGGGCAGTTGTAAAGAGCAGCGGAATACTGTAAAGAAAATATTTCATTGTTGCCTCCTTCTCTTTAGAGAATCATCAGAATCAATTCAAAGCGTGTTATCTACCTCAAATAGCAATTTTAGTTTGGCAGAATAATTTGTCCATCTCTGAAAATGGCTGATAATTAGATTCTGGCTAGAAAGTAATAAGCAGGTAATACATGGCTTTTTAGATGCAAAATGGTTTTCCTCTGTAGCCATACAGGTTTATTTAATTACCCGGCTCCTCTGTAGCCAGAAGGACTGATGCAGCCGCGGAAGGTGTTCCTTTGGCCCTTCGTCACCACGGGGGTCAATTCTGTGTTTGTAAAATGATTGTTGTCATTTTCATATTCATGCCATTCTTAATAAAGTTTAGGAGGAATGATGGCTATTGTATAAATGTTGAAAATGTAGCATCATGCAGTTGGGTGAATTTAGGCAAATTATGTATTGAAAGGGTCGCTGGATCATTTATTGTCCACACTGAGACACTTCAAATGGAAAGAAGATGCTATTAGCCAGGCCAACAGGAAGAGCATGAGACTATTCCTGCAAACCTGGACTCAATACATTGATATTTTAGAGAAAAAGGCAAAAGGCACTGAAAACATTTTTTCTTTAATTGGATAATAATTTCTGCAGTATAAAAATAAGTTAATGCTTTTTAAAACACTCATACTACACTCTTGGGAGAGAAGTAAAAATAATGGCTTTGGACAAAATAAATGGTGTAAATATAGATACAACTCAGTTTCAGAAATCACAGAACAATCTTATTTAATGGATTCGGGTTTGAGTTTTAAAAATATTACTTGATATTAGGTAGTGTTACTATGTATATAAATACTACATGTACAAAACAGAATATCTCATCAAATGACAACCACAAGAAAAAAATCATTTTTTTTAAAACTATAGAATAGCCTAATTCGTGTGTGTGTGTTATTGATTCTAAACTGAAAGCGAATCAAACTTTTTTTTCAGAATGTGTTGTACTGAGGCAGTTGAACAAATTGTGAAATTAGACTTTCATAAATCACACCTGTGTCTGACCTGGGACTGTGCCTCTAATTTGCCAGCTAGATCTCACAAGCAATTTGTCAGGACATGAATAATGGATGGGACTCAAAACCTTGGTATATTATGATGTAATCATTCTTTTCACATAAGGAATAATATCTGGTTCAAATTTAAAGTGGGCTCCTCATTACCTTTGGACTCCAGGGGCTCTGACGTGCACTTCGGTCTTGTAATACATTTACCATCAAACATTATAGGATACTTTTTAGTGTGGAGACGAGGAAGCCAATTTAGAATTGGAACAGTTTTGTGTATTTAGAAACAAGACTACTATTCTAGGGACTTGAGTGACTAGAAAATAAATTTCGTCAGGGTCGTTAATGTGAAACACAAAACGGTTTTGTTTTCATCAATGTTTTCCATACATATTGTATCCCAATGCCATTAAAAATAATACACTTGAATTTACCTTAATTCACGTTAGCATGTTTATGATCTTTCATGCCATACATTTAGTATAAAGAAAATTTGGTGATCCATTTTGTTCTGGCCATGATAGAAATACAGTCATTATATATACATAAGACAAGGATAAATACAGAACAATAACAGATTTTGATAACATTTTCCATGAAATTCTTGAAGTCACAAAATTTAAGTGGTTTTACTTGTAAGTTTACTTTAGAAAGTACACTCAGAATGAAAAGTTCCTTAGCCTCCAGTAAGACCTTCATCAGTGAATTAAGAAAGAGCCCCATTGTTTGAATCAAAAGTCAGAATCTTTTTATTCTCACTAGTTTTATTAAGAAAGGACTATAACTTTTTTAATTTTGGAGAGATTTGTACAGGTTCACGTTCCTGTGTCTTCCAGTGGTTTAACTTGTGTATGTAGCTCTGGTGTCATATCAATGACATCAGTTCCACAGGAAGAAAAACCGTGCTTACATGCTCTGGTCTTGAGTGAATGAATACATTAGAATCATTCATTTGCTGCCCAATGATTCAGAATCAGAAAACAGCCTTCATTTTACTTAATTTATTTATATATGCAAAAACAAAAAACAAAAAAAAACCCAACACAGAATCACTTACTGAAAGACTTATTCTTTCTTCTGAGTAAGTCTGAGTGCACATAATTTTACATATTAGCTTTAAAATTTTGTATAAAGTACAAAGGCATTTTGGTTTAAAGGATGGTTTCTTTATGAATATGCATAACATGCTGTCCAAAATTAAACATAAAGGTCATAAAGTTATTTTAATTGTAAAAGTAAGAAATTATATTCCCTGTGTTTTTTGAGCCAAGATACCTGTCATTCTAGATAGATATATTTCTTTCAACAAAAATGGGCAGCATGAAATACATTTGAAATCATGGCCAATCTCTCTGTCCATCTGTCCACATAATTTTCTTTGCAGTGTCTAGGACTCAATTTGTTTAATATCTCTTTTACTTCTCAATATGGTATAGATTTTACCTCAAATATATAAAATTTTCTTTTGAATTAGTTGAACACCATTTGTCTGGGTCCAAATTGTGGAAGAGGAAGAAGAGGAAGAAATTTCATTTTCAATATTACACTCATGTGATTGTTTTTCATGTTTACAAAATTTTGCTTCTTAATAAATTAAGCAATATTTTTCATATTTGACTTAGCCTACTGAACTATATTTAACTTATGCGTGCATAAGATATTCTGCCTGAAGAATGTGAATATTACTTGGGGGTTATTCTCAAAGCACCTTGTAGGTAAAGGCACACGGCATACTGACACCTTGTTTGATAAGAACACATCCCACATCTATCTGTTCAGAGTTTTTTTTGTTTTTTTTTATCCTCACCCGAGGACATTTTTCCATTTTTTGTTTAGGTTGAGTGGGGGGGGGGGGAGAGAGGAACAGAGAGAGAGAGAGAAACATCGATGTAAAAGGAACACATCGAGTGGCTGCCACCCGCACAACCGACCAGGGCCGGGGACAAACTGCAACCGAGGTACATGCCCTTAGCGGGAACCGAACCTGGGTCTCTCAGGACCGCAGGTGGACGCTCTAACCGCTGAGCCAAACCGGCCAGGGCTATCTGTTCAGAGTTTAACCCACTGTATGAGGCAGAGTCCACAGCTTCTGAAACTGTTCTGTTCAAGACACGCCAATGACTCTGAATTACAAATCAGCGAGCCCTTATCTTGACACTTCTTTGGCATTTTAGATCCTTGATTTCCTCTTGCTATTGACTTTTCTTTGATTCTGAGAAGTACATCTCTCCCTCTTTGCTACCTCCTTGCCCACTTCATCTCCACTTCCTACGCAGGGCTCTCCTCACCAGCCCCTTGGGTGAACGTGCAGCTCAGGGACCTGCCCCTCAGCTCCAAGTATAGCCCTTGGGCATTCCTGGTCAAGTCTTCTAAGCTCTAACCTTCCACTTTCAGTCTAGGTCAACTGCCCACCCCTTCCTCCTGTGCTGAGACCTATGTATTTATATCCTTCTTGGACATCTCTCTGATATTGGCTGGTGACATTATCTTATTTGTTTCATCCATCCCTGCTCAAGCAATCTTCACTTTCTTTGAGGCACCATATTGGAATTACTGGCACGGCTATCTAGCTAATAGAACAAACCAGAAATGTGGAAATCATCGCCAACATACTCCTCTCCCATATTTTCTTTCCAGTCATCAACTCCTGACAATTCTATCTTCTCAATAGCTCTTTACTCTCTCCACAATCACATGCCATATGTCAGCCTAGACCTTAACCAAGCTGGGCTATTAAAACAAGTAGTGTCCTATGCGCCCAACTTCTTTTCAGTCTTACTCATCTTCCCAAGCCAACCAATCCATTCTCTGGTCTGCCTTTAGCTATTTTCCTGACTTGTGAACCTGACCTTGTTTCTGTATTTCACAGTATACTTCAGGGGTACTTTTCAGATTTTATTGCCAAAAAATATGATCACAGGTCTGCTACTTCCTGCCTGATGGTGAGCTCCTGGAAGGCAAGAGCTGTGCTACATCCACTTGGTCTCCCCAGCTTAGCAAGCGATACATGTTGTGGATAATGAACCCAGTCCAATCTTTCATGTGGTGGACCCTGCCCTCTATTGCATACACTTCATATGTGATCCATAGTAATAGTTTAAGTCAGTAAGAGTGGAACTTTTTGTGTAAAGACTTTTATCCTTTGTAAAGATAAGGCAATTAACTCCACCCAAGCAAACTGGGAGGAGCAGATTCTGTGCATATCTGAAGGAGCCATTTGTTTAAGCCACTGAATTTGCATTTACCTCTAGAACAAGCCGAAAAAACAATCTGATAATTAGGTAGGGAGTTGAGAGGAAATATTTCAAGGTTGAAAAGGTTCTACTCTGACTTCCATGGTCATTATTATTTACTTTAGACTTTGAAATTAACCCAGTTCATAATTATAATTTGCTTGCATGAGAGAGAAGTCTATAGAACAACAATCACTGGGGTATATCTGGGACTGTGTCCTGGTTTACTCCCTGGACAAAGTAGACATATTTGATACTAATGGTAAGAACTAGGAATGAAAAGAAACCATTTATTTTACCTTTTGTGGTCTTTAATATCCCCCTTTTCTTCATCATCATCTGCCTTGATGAAACACATGTCAAGGTTCACTTAGTAGTTGATTCTGCTTTGCTTGAGCAGTACGGGGCCCCTAGCTTCTGGCTATCTCTTTCCACTAGATTTTCCTCAGCATTTCTCAAGGTTCTTGGGAGAAAATGGACAGATATTTTTCATGGCCAAATAAATTTGGGAACTATTTCATGCCATGTTTCCTTCTAAGATGGTATCAATGGACATTAGAAAGTTAAAGATTTTGAGAATGTGTGTGTGTTGTGGTATGTGTGTGTGTGTGTTGGGGGGTGGAGTGGGGGGCTATGGACATCCTGTAGACTTGGCTTTCTGCAGAACATTTTTTGCCTGTGTGAAATTGGTGTTTGCTCTGATCTCAACCATTTGTTTTGCTGGTTTTTAGTGTGAAATTTCCTATGGAAGCCCAGAGGTTTCAACAATATTTATTGGCCTGGCCAGTGTGGTTCAGTGGTTGAGCATCGACCCATGCACCAAGAGGTTGCCGGTTCCATTCTGGTCAGGGCACGTGCCCAGGTTGTGAGCCAAATCCCCAGTGTGGGGCTTATAGGAGGCGGCCAATCAATGTTCTCTCATCAATGTTTCTCTCTCTCTCTCCCTCTCCCTTCCTCTCTCTCTCTAAAATCAATAAAGAAAGAAAAACGCAAAAACAAAAAACAAAACAAAACAATATTTAGTGTGTCTGCTTTGAATCTAATTTGTAAATCCTATTTAGTATCAAGTTCTATTTTCATTATCTGCCACCCCACCCCACCCCGCCCCAACCTGGAATTCCATTATTTCTGCTTAAAATCTGATTTTTTTCCTCCCCAGTAACCTAGTACTATCTGGATAAGGCAGTATTTAATCGTGTGTGTGTACGCACATATAGATAGAGGTGGAGACATAAATATTTGCTTCTATTCCTTACTGTTTGCATCATTCTCAAGTCCCTGAGTATTTTACACTTTGACTTGGATTCTTGGATTCCAGTTGAGACTTGGATTCTTGTATTTGTGACTTACTCCTCACTTCATTACTGCTCTACTCCTGTAGCAGAATGATTTCCAGAAACTGCAGAGGGCTTTGCTGGCAGAGTAACTTTCTACCTTAGTGCTTTGCCAGTGTTTCTCTCAGCCATTCAGCTGAAGTGGTCCCCAGGCCCTTGCTCCCTGTGGGGCCACTGTATCCTACTCAGTTCTCTGCTCGCTCATCTTCTTTTTAAGAAAGACCAAACCAAGAGCTTAGTTTTAATTAGTGTTCTGTGTTTCTGGCTTTCTATTACCCTTTTGTGCACATTAAAACGAAAACTTTGCTCCAGAAGTTTGGCTTAGGAAATCTTCCTTCTATTTATAGATCCTTTAATTGCTCCCCCAGTGGGAGGCAGTGGTGCTTGTTTTATCAGGAATGGGTCTGATTTTTTTTTTTTTTTTTAAGGTTATAGACGTTGATTTCAAGTCACTTATGAGGATCAGATAAAGGCGTTGTTCTCCAGTTGTTATTTTCCAAATATGTTCATGTTATCGTCATATTTATATTTAGAAACACAGCACTGGGATTATTAATATTCCTATTTGAAGATGGAGAAACTGAGGCAGAAAGCTTACATGTTTGTTAAAACGAAGGGCATACTCCCTTGTGAACAGTGGAAATATCCTCATCAAATCAGTCTATTGAGCTCATGGTTTAAATTAATTTCTCAAAGAGTCAGAGGTGGCAAAGTGGTAAGGGCATAGAGCATAGAATCAGAGTCAGGGCCTTAATTTTGGCCCTGTATGAATTTGGGCAAGTTATCTAATCATTTAGAACCAGCTTTCCAGGCTAGAAAATGAGATAGCAATACATATATGTACAATGTTGGTCAACTATGGCTCAATATTAATTGAACAGAACTATGAAGTGTTTTAGTGGAAGTGAAATAAGCCTATACTCTTGTGTGGGGAATATTTAACACTACAGTTAATAGATAGGAAAGAGAATAATAACATAAAAAGGGAGAGACCACTTATTTTATTTATTTAAAACATGAAGTCTTTCAAGATTAAGAAAAGAATGTGCACTGCCTTTCACAAGAGGCCGAAGGTTGTCACAGGAGAGCAGAGTGAGAGATAATTCAAAATTAATATTGAGCTGGATGTGTTTAAGCTGGAGTTCTGCCTGTTTGCTGCCTAGCAACCATGGCATTTGTCTTACCACTCCATGGGGAGCCACAGGGCAATTTAATGCAGAATGGACCAAAACTATTGCTGAGAGCAGTGCAGCAGCTGCTGTAAGCGAAACACGTGCTTCTACAAAGCCCTTCAGATGGGAATGAATTCATTTTAGAGCTGGCTTCTTCTGGTTTCAAACATCCGGCCAGTATTTCTCGAAGTCTGATCTATCTACATGCATCAGAGTTACCTGGACATAATTACAGCGGGGTTGCTAAGGTGAAGTCTGAGAGAAGTGTTCCTACCAGAGGTCAGCTACAGCAAAACACCTTTAGCAGTTAAAATCGTGGGTCAGGATGCTGGATCTGTCTATTCCCAGCTGTATGATGCTCAATACATTTCTTAATCTTTCCATGACAGTTTCCTCATCTTTAAAAAGTGGTGATGATGATAAGGATGAGACATGTTTTTAATTATTACAGAGAAAGGGCTTTGGAAGGTGTCTGGTACAGTTAATAGTCAATAAAGATCAGCTGCTGTTAGCTATTGGGTCAAGTGTGTTTTCCAGCATAATTCTCTGAGTTCATATCTCAATGTTAACCCAGCTCTCTGGTGACCCCTTTCATTTTATCTACTGTCTCCAGGCTTGACCATTCAAGTTCCATTACCATCACATGCTATTTGGAACTAAGGTTTCTCTTCTTTCTAGTTGAGAAGGCACAGGTTTCACTCTATCTCCATCCTGAAAACCAAGCACAACCATAGAAGTTTTCACTGCTAGTGATACAGAAATATTAGCAGGGTATAAAATAGTTTCTACCCTGACTTCCTCCTCTTCTTTCTCTCTCTTTTTTCCTACTTTAGATCCATGCATTTGGGAAAAACATGATGGGAAGATTCATTCATGTACTGAAAGCTCGGTCCTGACCTTTGCAACCTGGATGCTTGGCAGATACCTGAGATCTAAGGTGGAAGACATTGCACTTGCCTTCTCCTTGGAGCCGCGCTTAGGGGACACGAGAAGCCGAGGGTGGAAGCGAGAACAGGAGGGATAGCGCCAGGCTGCTGGTAGTTGAAAGGGAATTAAAGTAGGGACAAAGGTGAAGGAGAGAAATTTCTCCCCAGGATACCCAGCAAAACAAAAGTGAATGTTGTGGTCAACCTGTTCTCAGCTGAAGGGGACATTTTCAGAGAACTATAGAGATCAAGGGATCAATGTGTCCATCTGAAATTGTGGTATGGAAGCACAAGGACAATCAAAGGCTTCCCAGAACCCTGGCACATCCAGTGTTGTGCTAAGCTGCTTTGCAGGCCATTCTACCTCTGTCTCTGGGCCCTTAATTTCATCCAGAGTTTGGGGGTGGACTTTCTGAATTGGCCCCGAGATTTAGGATTTGAGCTGACTGGCCCTACCTCAAAGGCACACTGGGCAATAAAATGAGCAGGTATTAAGAAGCAAGAGCTGAAGCAGGCTGGCAACCAAAGCCAGGTCCTCAAAGTTCAACTACTAGAGACTCATGGCAGAGAGTGAGGAACCTCTGGTCTGTGTGAGAGCAATTTCCCACAGCCTAGAGGGGGCTGCTGGGAACCTGGGACTGTACAGATGTCCCATACACTCAGATGTCCCATACACCCAGATGTCCCATATACCCAGAAAGAGGTGAAAGGACCATGAAATGAAAAGTCCCTAAAATCATGGAAACCTTTATAAATCCACAGCAGTTACAAGGGAAATGATTAAGAGTGGATTATATCAGATGAGCTCAGTGCCTCTATGAAAGACCGACAAGCCCAGCAGGAAGAAAAAGCACACGCATGCAGGATTTTGATTGCTTCATATGATAATTTTATTATCAAAATAAAATAATAATAATAATAAAAATACAAGAATCTGATGTAGTCGCTAAGGTGACTACCCAATGCCTTGAAGAATAGAGGTGGATTTTAACTTTTGGAGATGAGTTTAAGAAATAGACTTGGTTGCTTCCAATTCTGGCAGTATTGGAAGACACATTCTAACTCATTTTTTTTCTAAATTACTTTTTTTAAAAAAATTTTTTTTATCCTCATCAGAGGACATTTTTCCATTTTATGTTCAAATAGAGTGGGAGGGAGAGAGAGGACGAGAGAGATAGAGAAACATCGACGTGAAAGGGACACATCGAGTGGCTGCCACCCGCACGACCAACCAGGGCCGGGGACAAACTGCAACCGAGGTACTTGCCTTTAGTGAGAACCGAACCCGGGTCTCTCTGGACCGCAGGCCGATGCTCCAACCGCTGAGCCAAACCGACCAGGGCTCTAAATTACTTTTAAATTACAAAAACTCATTTGTAACACCACAACAATACAGAATAATCACACACACACACACACACACACACACAAAATCAATTTCTTTCTTGCCTCTACAGTCCTAAACTTGTGAAGCAACAAATGTAAGAGTTTGATATGTATTTTTAAGATACTTTTTCTAGGTTTCTATAGACATATTTACATATTGACATATAGGTTTTATATCTTCACTAATATCATACCATATATTTTGTACCTTTTTTCTCTTTACAACATATCATAGGCGTGCAAGTTAATACATTTAAATATATGTAAGTTTTATTGGCTATATAGTATTATAAAATATAAATGTGCCAAAATTGATTCAATCCCATCCTTATCAATTATTATTGCAAATTGTCTAGCACAGCAGTACTCATGCTTATAATTACATTTTTATGACCTGATGTTTGTTTTATAATATTTATGTTGCATATTTATGTGTACTACTTAAACATTTGAATTACATCTCATAACGTTATAGATATGTATTACTGACACTGTGTGGTTATTTCCCTATATTCCCATTGTCACTAAATTATATTCATTTAAAAATTTTTTTTCCTTTAGATATTACATGTTGTTTTTGTTTTCATTTATATTTCCATGATACAGAGAGGGTTGGCAAGTTTGTATGTCTCTTGGTCAACTGCATTTCTTTTTCTCAAACTGCTTATTCATATTTTTTGCTTATATTTTTTGGGTATTTATCTTTTTTTTATTAATTTGTAGGATTTTGAATATTAGGAGCATGCATGTCTGTATATGTGACAAAAGATATAATGAGTTGCAAATAATTTCTGTGGTCAAGTATTTTCTTTTGGCTTTATAGTACCATTTATCATATAAAAATTAAAATTTTTATTTGCTTAAATTTGTCCATTTTCCATAACTTTGCACTTAAAAATGTTATCCTACATTTTGCCCTGGCCAGTTTGGCTCAGCGGTTAGAGCGTCGGCCTGCGGTACAGAGAGACCCGGGTTCGGTTCCCGCTAAGGGCACGTACCTCGGTTGCAGTTTGTCCCCGGCCCTGGTTGGTCGTGCGGGTGGCAGCCACTCGATGTGTCCCTTCACATCGATGTTTCTCTCTCTCTCTTCCTCTCTCTCCCTCCCGCTCTGTCTGAACAAAAAAATGCAAAAATGTCCTCGGGTGAGGATAAAAAAAAAAAAAATGTTATCCTACATTTTAACATATATATCTGAAATTTATAATATATATCTGGGTTTAATTATTCAGATTTTTAATATTTATCTGAAGTTCATTTTTGCAGTAATATGAGATAGAGAGCCTTAACTTTATATTCATCCAAAATGGATAGCTAGGTTGTAGTTGTTGAATTGCTCACCCTTCCCCAAAGAATTTCAAGCACCATATTTACCGTTTATTAAGAAATCATATGCATTTGGATATTTCTAAATATTCTGTTTCATTTCACTGAATATTTGTTTATTTCAGAATATTAAAAATAATTGGAAATTGTCTCAATTTATTTACTAATGCTAGCATTTCTCTAATATCAAAGGGGGAAAAAAACCAAAACTATAGCCATTTCACTTATGAATATCAATGCAAAAATTTTAACTAAAACAATAGCAATTCTAATGTAGTAGAGCATGAAGGTAATAATGCAACTGGAACAAAAGTTTATACCAGACACACAAGTGTTCATTAAATTCGAGCAGAAAAGCTGTTATATCAACAAACTGAATATGCATTTCAGAACATAGTAGCTAGCCTTTATAAGCACTGTAAAGACCAAGAAAGACCCTATTTAAACATTTCTTTTATGCCAAAAAATGTTGTAAAACACCAATTCAAAAATAAGACAAGATGCCCAATATTAGCATTATTATTCAATATTATTTTAGAGACATTAGATATCAAATAAAGCAAAAAGTAATGAAATAATAAACCTATTAGAAAGAAAAAATTTTATTTGCAGATGATGTGACTATGCACCTAAAACTAATAAGAACTGTTAGGATAAGAGAGTTTAGTAAGCAAGTTATGCATATTTGAAAATTAATACCTTTTATTCTTTTAAAAAAAATATTTAATTGCTTTTTTTAGAGAGAAAGGAAGGGAGAAGGAGAGAGAGATAGAAACATCTATGTGAGAGAGAAACATCAATCAGCTGCCCCCTGCATACTCCCTACTGGGGATCGAGTCTATAACCCGGGACCTTTCAGTTTATGGGGCGATGCTCAATCTACTGAGCTACACAAGAAAGGCTTAAAATTAATAGCTTTTAACAGATAGCAGCAATGAACAATGAGAAGGAAATGCATTTTTAACATTCTGCTCACATTTGCAGCAAAACTATAAAATACACTGAAGTGAAATCTAACAACTAATTTACAAACCTTTATGAAGAATGTGCAATATTTTGGAGAAGACTATGAATGAAGGTCTAATTAAATATTTTCTGTTAGGAATTCAATGTAATATACAATTCAAACCCTACCTATGTTAACATATAGGTACTACAGAACTTTTGTAGACCTAGTCTCAATGATTCTGATTTTCTTGAGTAGAAAATCATTTGTCAGCTCCTTTTTTTTTTTTTTTTAAATGGTAATGCCCTACTACATATTAAACTTTCTCTAAGGCGACTGTAAACAAAATATTATGATACTACCCCGGCAGGTTTGACTCAGCACTTAGAGTGTCTGCCAGAGGACTGAAGGGTCTCAGGTTTGATTCCTGGTCAAGGGCACGTACCTGGGTTGTGGGTTCAATCCCTGACCCCTGTCGGGGTCATGTGAGAGGCAACCAATCAATGTGTCTCTCACATCAATGTTTCTCTCTCTCTCTCCCCTCCTCCCTTCTACTCTCTCTAGAAATCAATGGAAAAATATCCTTGGATGAGGATTAACAAATAAAATAAAATATTATGGTACTGATGCCACACTGATTATTTTTATTTTATTTTTTATCCTCACCCGAGGATATTTTTCCAGTTTTTGAACAGATAGAGTGGGAGGGAGAGAGAGGAAGGGAGAGAGAGAGAGAAACATCGACGTGAAGGGACACATCGAGTGGCTGCCACCCGCACGACCAACCAGGGCCGGGGACAAACTGCAACTGAAGTACGTGCCCTTAGCGGGAACCGAACCCGGGTCTCTCCAGACCGCAGGCCGACGCTCTAACCGCTGAGCCAAACTGGCCAGGGCATGATTATTTTTATTAGTAAATATAAAAACAGTATACTCAGATTTCCTGATGTCATCTAACTCTGCATTTTTTCCCTACTTCCTTAAAAGAGGCTGCAACTTAATATAAACTTTGGGAAATAAATATAAAATCATGGAATTGGAAACAAAATAAACAGGTAATTTTATGGCAAAAGATAACCTGGATTGAATAGTACAATGTAAAGATATGTAGTACAACATAAAGATATTTATATAAATATAAATATATGTATAAAAAGAACAGTACAACATAAAATATGATGAATCAGACTGGTATTACTATGTACACAAATAAGGCTAGCTTATATTCATAGAAACATGTTAAAGAGCTGAGAAAGAGTTTTGCTGTTGTGTGTAGTTTTAATTAAATCCTAACTGGGATATACTACTTTCTCAGGATTAAAGACTGCATTTAGACTCCACTACTTTCAGTTTGACCTGTGCTGGCCTAAATTTTACCACTGCATTCCCTGTAAAGGAAGGATTGGCTCCATTTATTTACCCAATAAACACCTGCTAGGTAGCTGTTATGTACCAGTCCAATCTCTGCCCTAAAGCAGCCTGTTCCCTGGTTGGAAGCAGCAGTTTTGTAGGCCTTTCCTATACCTATCAAATACAAGTAGATGACATGCCAACAGGTTTCTATCAGTCCCTTAAAGCTGTCCAGGGCCGGGGACAAACTGCAACCGAGGTACATGCCCTTAGCGGGAACCGAACCTGGGTCTCTCTGTACCGCAGGCCGACGCGCTAACCGCTGAGCCAAACCGGCCAGGGCATAAAATAGAAACTCTTATTCAAAGTTCTCACATAGCATGGCTTTGCCTGTTACTGTTGTAATTAGTTAGTTATTAATAACATGAAGGAGCAAAGAGAAGGCCAGACATTATAAGCATCGCCACCTGGGCAGCTTCACCAAGTAACTGCAATTTCACACTCCCCAGGGAACCACAGGTTCATTCCTTGCAGATCACTGGGGGAAGGGGTCCAACAAAGGGGAGATGAAGGCATGCGCAGTTAAGTCAGGTGACATAGGGAAAATACTTGCTTGTCAATCTAACTTGGAAACAAAGATAATTGGCCAGAGGGGGTGGAGCCACAGCAAGCACATGAAATCTTAGGTTAAACTCCCCAGACAAAAGAATTCTCTGTCTTTTGTTCCTCTGGCTTTGCTTCTACTTCCTTGCACTCGCCTGTGTTCCCTCCATAGCCATGTGGTCCTAGACGCTGCATGGCCCATGGCCATGTGGACCCCACAAGCAATGAATTGCAGCTGGGAACAAAAGGTAAGCTAGCCTGATGCTGGACTGTGCAAATACAGAATGGAGGCTCTGGACAGTGGCTTTCATCCTAGCTATCCTGAGGACACAGCTGGGTTTTTCCCTGGGTGGGATGAAGGGAAATGGGACATTGGAAACTCAGGGGTTTAATTTCATGCAAATAAATACCAATCATTCTCCCGTGGGAGTCTCAGAAAATTCTTTTTCTTGTGATGTCGCAAGAAGTCCACTTCCACTGGCAATAAGTGGGGACACAGAGCCCCCCCCCCAATAACATGCCTACATCTCAGTCCAAATAAGTAAAATAAAACTAAATCTGCCTATTAAGAATACTCAAATAGTTTTTGATGTGGGGGTTTCAGGTTAATTAAAACAAACAAAAAAATTCCAAAACTTAAATAGTCAGCAGATAATGAAAATGTTAATAGGAAAATGGAACACATCTCCAGGTAATGAAGGTTGAAAGGCATCAACTAATCATAGCAGTTAAAATTCTCTACTGAAAAGGTGAGGAAGACAATAGTAATAAAGTTGTATGAAGAACCACCTACCTCTTTCACCAGTAAACTTTCTGCTTTGTGCTCTGCGTCCTCAGGCACCGTTGAATACAGCGTTCGGATATCCCAAGGAACCGTGGCAGTCTGCGAGGGACAATGGAAAGAAATGAAGTCCTCTAGCTTAAAAGCAGACCACTGTACCAAAAACACACCAGGGAAATGTTTTCCATCTTAGCATTTCAGGATGAGAGGAGACAGAGAAACGTCCATGGTTCTTACCAATTCATCCTCTAGGAGAGAAGATCCCAGCCCTCCTTTATCACCACTTTACAAGCATTATCACAATTACTGTTTATCAGTGAAGCTCATACTTTTAATTTGTTTCCTTCCCCACAGCAAACAAAAATTGGGACATCTGTATATTGACTGGTGTATTTCTATTGGTATCTTTTGTTGTTGTTAATGCTAAAATAAATATGAAATAAAGAAGAAAACAGACCAAGTCGGCATTATTTTAATCCTACTGTAAATAACCTCTTACATATCAACAGACTAAATGTAGCCCTTTTTAGAAGCTGTTTGTGTGTATCCGTGTGTAGCTACAGTTGGGGATGGGGGCAGGGGAGAAAGGGTGTTCAGTAAATCTGTATCTTGAAGAAAACAAGTCATGTTTTTGGTGTCTTTCTTGTTGTTGAAATGAACAAAATATTTTCAACTTCAGGGCTAAACAAACAACCTTCTATTAAATGAATATATATAAACTAAAAGTATGAATATCTCTTTAAACAAAGCATCCCAAACAGAATTCTCGTTCCTCTTTACACTTTGTCAGCTCTCTCGAGCTGGGGAGTATGGGATGCCCTAACACAGTAACGACCCCTCACCAGCCAGTGGCTCCCTGCACTGTGTGCCCCTTTCATTGCTGGGATGCTGGCATGATGAGTCTGTTCACATACATGGTACTCACAATTGGGATCTTTTATTTTGAACATCCCCAAGCCCACAATTGTTTCATCAGACATAATGAAGCTCATTTGAACTGTTCTAGATAAGGGGTATTTTTTCTAGACAAATTATTGGAACAGATGACAATCTCAATCCCCTCCTTATTTGGGGGGAAGATGGGAAGAGAGGAGCAGAAAATTCAGTCTTCTGAGTTCACAGCTGTTGTAACTCTGCCACCAAGGGCAGCCGCATTACTTTCTTCAGGTCCCAGACTCCTGTTTTCCTCAAGTCCTCTTTTCCTTCACTTCCGATGTGAGCTCCACGAGGGCAAGACGTTTGGTCTGTTTCGTTTACGGCTGTAACCTCAGTGCCTGGCTAGGGGCTTAAATACGTATTTGCTGAAGGTGTTGAACATGTGTGAGTATGCATATGTGTGTTCTGTGTGAGCACATCTGAGTGTGCATGTGGTGTGTGAGTATGTATCTGAACAAGTGTGATTAGGTGTAGTGTATGAGTGTGCTTGTGTGTATGTGTGTATCTGAGTGCGTGTAGGGTGTGTGAGTGTGTATGTGGGTGCAGTGTATGTAGGGAAGTGTGCTATATCTGAGTGGTGTGAATGTGTGTGTGGTGTGTGAGCATGTGTATGTGCATGTGTGAGTGGGTGTGGTGTGTGAGTGTATCTGTGTGAGGCTTGGGAGCATGGGCTTGGCCCTGTGAAAGAGGAAGAATGTCATGTGAATCTAACCAGATCAGGGACTGAAAAATAATGAGGACACTATGCTCAAGAGACATCACATAGTAAAAATCAATGTTCATCCTAAAACAGCTATGGACTGGAGCATTTGCCGCAGGCTATATTTTTAAAATGTATCTTTATGTTGAAAGCATTACAGATGTCCCTCTGTTTCACGCAGTGACCTTGCCCCAGGATTCGACCGCAGCGGTGTGGACAGTGGAAATGGCCGTGGCCATCAGTTCAAGCCAAGTGCGGACCCACACAGGGGCCACCCCTTCCCATGGGAAGCATGATAGGGCCCATTTAAGGTTTATTATTATTTAGAATTTACATTTTTCCATTCCTTTTGAATTCCTTCTTTCATCTTGTTTCTTTTATGTTGTTCACTCTGTTAGATAAATAGCAAATGCATTAAAGTTTGGGGTAGAAGATTAAAAGCCATCGTGAAACAGGGCTTTACTGGATTTCAATGATCTGGGGATAACTTATTTCCTGTTTGGACAGATAATTCACAGATACACAGTGTCACTGGACTGGTTTCCAGGGAATATTATATATTGTAATCCATTGACAAGATTAGGGATTTTTGTCTTTAATTCAAAAAATTGTCTATATTTCAGCCACTAATTTATAATAAGATTTTTATATAAAAAGCAAAAGATTCCTCTTTTTCATTATGCACCATAGTCTCTTATTGATTTTCTGACTTTTTGAAAAAAAAAAAAAATAATAACAGCTGTTCTAAAAACTCAGTCTGGCAGAAAGCAGAGTAACAGGGCCCAAATGTAAGCTTCCTGTTCAGTTATACCATAAACATACTGTCCCACTGAGATCACTGCTCTGTGGCATAATACAATAGACTGAACACTGAGCTCGTTTAAGAAGCTTTTTTCCCCTTAATGGTAAGTTTCTGGATTGTGAACTCAGGTATTCAGGAATAATAATCACATGACCACTAGATTCATGATGTCATATAGTAAAGATGGAACCCCGATACATAAGCTAATGCTCGTATGCAATGTATGAGATTGGGATTTCATTCAGGTGGTGGTCATAAAGCTGATCGCATGGACAATCACGTGCACATGGCTCTGAGTGACTCCTGATGACCTCTAGTTGTGAAATGACAACTGGGGTTGAATCACCCCCATGTAAC
This sequence comes from Molossus molossus, assembly GCF_014108415.1. Lineage (NCBI taxonomy): Eukaryota > Metazoa > Chordata > Mammalia > Chiroptera > Molossidae > Molossus > Molossus molossus. The sequence continues at coordinate 96,178,556 of NW_023425346.1, forward strand.
TGTGAGGTAAGTCTAAACTATTATCTTACAGTCATGGAATTATTGCACTAGAAAAGGAATACGTGCCAAGTGAATGCCCGTCACACACTGCTGGTCTCATTTGTGTCGTGTGGTAATACTGGAGAAGTCGCCGGAAGAAGCAGAAAGCCTCCAAAGACTTTTCACTGTCAACACGATGGCACTTCTGCTCATTTTGACTTTTTTTTTTTTTTTTTCATCCTCACCCAAGGACATTTTTCCATTTTTCACTCAGACAGAGCGGGAAGGAGAGAGAGGAAGAGAGAGAAACATCGATGTGAAAGGGACACATCGAGTGGCCGCCACCCACACGACCCAACCAGGGCCGGGGACAAACTGCAGCCAAGGTACATGCCCTTAGCGGGAACCGAACCCGGGTCTCTGTGGACCACAGGCTGACGCTCTAACCGCTGAGCCAAACCGGCCAGGGCTCATTTTGACTTTTTTAACGTGTCTCCTTTGAAGCAAAAATAAATCGATCCTATAAAAGTATACCGAGTCATATTTGTTAAAGGTTACAGAGAAGTTCTTTTCTGAGAATTGGATGCTTTCAGACCACTACAAATTGCCTTGGCCACCACAGACTTCCTGTTCTCTTTTGTAAACCGTCTGGTTGACAATTAGCACAGCTCAAGAGCATGAAATGGATCTGAGACTGCCGTGGTCTCAGCCCAGGTCCTCTTCTGGTGGTGGAGCTTTGAAAGGGGACGGCTGTCCAGAGATCGGGCATTTGGAAATAAAAACTATCATTTTCATCTAGGAAACAGCGCACGCAGACCTGTGTGCAATTTCAGGTCTGTAATATTCACACGGCTTAGACTACAGCCCTGCCACTTTCTGGCTCTTTCGACTCTGCAGTGGGTAGTCTTGGTGGCTTCGCCGCAGCCACCATTCTGCTGGCTGACATGATCACAGAAGACTTCATTCCAAGCACATCGGGGCCATTTCTTGATGGACCAAAGGCCACTGTCAAAGTCCAAAAAAGAGGCTGCTTTTCCTGACCTGGAGCTGAGCACAGCTTTCTGTGACAACATTGTAGATCCCAGCTGTTCAAAAGAGAGGACACGGAGGATGCTGTTTGTAGTAGCCAATCAGCCCCAGCTTGAGAAGTTAGCAAGCCTCACAATAGGGATGATGGCGGAGCACTTCGCCATCAATTTCAACCCAAGCACGTGTTTCAAAGTGATCTTCACCTGAATTTCTCAAGCTGAGACCCCAGCAGTGCCTTTCATTTTAGTAGAGAAGGCGCTTATATTACATTCATTGCTTGGAAAACATTTTTTACCACGTTCAGAAGAGTACTGCTGTGATTTTTATTTTATTTTTAAATACCTGAGAAGATCACCTGGATACCTTCATTGTGCTATCAGGGGAAAGTCCTCCTTGTTTTGCTGAAATTAAACCGCACGGGGAATGCACAGACAGTGAGCAGCTGGGCATCACTGGACAGCTGTCCTCATCCTTCTAAGCCGAGCATGGGGACGTCTCCATCCCAGTACTTAGGTGTATCAGTGGGGAGGTCTGGAGACCAGGTTCGAGTTTTACCCTTGGCCTGGCAAACCATGGGGCAAGTCATTTCACTTCTTTTGTGTGATTCACTTTCCAGTCTTCAAAGTGTGTCTCGCCTCCTCGAAGGAGCCGAGGACAAAACATTCTATGTCTGGAAAAACGTGAGCATGAATAGAACCTAGTGCTCCAATAAAGATACCTATGCAGCCCTGGCTGGTTTAGCTCAGCAGTAGAGTGTCAGCCTGCAGACCAAAGAGTCGTGGGTTTGATTCTGGCCAAGGGCATGTACCTCAGTTGCAGTTTCATCCCCGGCCCTGGTCGGGGTTGTGCGGGAGGCAACCAGTCAATGTCTCTCTCTCTCTCTCTCTCTCTCTCTCTCTCTCTCTCTCTCTCTCCCTCCTTCTCCCCCCTCCCACTCTATCTAAAGATATTGAAGAAAATATCCCCAGGTAAGGATTAAAAATAAGTAAATAAATAAAGATACCTACGCACCAGGACCTGCCCCTGGCAAGGACGCGGGGCAGCAGTGTGAGCTCACACTCCAAGGCTCACAGGGAGAAAGCTGCTGTGAGACCTGCAGATATGGCCCCATGACGAGCCACAGGCCTCAGGCACCAGCCCACCAGCCACCGCCACCCCACCTCAGCATCTTCCCTAACGGCTGCGCACACCCCCCTTCCACGCAGGGCTCAGTGCTGCACACGCCTCGCCATGCTCCTCTGCCTCTCAGAAAACTTGATCGCCTTGTTCTCTCCTAATTTTAGGTGTAGCATAGGTGCCAGCTCCTCTCGAAAATCTTCTCTCATTCATGCAACACACATTTTCTCTTCTCTCAGCGGTACGGCTTACTGCGCGTATCACACGCGAAGTCTGCAGCCTAACCGGAGGACCGTCTAGGACAAAGCTCTGCGCACAAATAGCTCATCAGCCGCTGCACGCGGGTGCTTTTCTGCGTGTAAGCCACATGACGGCTGCGTTAGGAACAAATCCCAGCACCAAACAAAGCGCTGTGCTGTGCTCTCTGGTGTGTTTTGTTTAATTCTTTTAAAGAATGAAGTACTTGAGTGCAGACATGTGTTTTTAGGATTGTTTTGTACCCTGTCTCTGACTGCCTACATCACCTCTATCTTATTATCTAGGACAATCCTTTCAAGAAAAATAACTTATTGAGGTATAACTGACATGCTATAAAATTCACTCTCTGAAGTATAGAATAGTGGTCTAAGCATATTCACAGGGTTGTGCAAAAATCATCACTATTTAATTTTAGAATGTTTTCATCATTTCCCCCAAAGCCCATACCATTAGTGGTTACTTCCCATTCTGCCTTCTTCCCAACCATTGACCATTACTAATCTGCTTTCTGTCTCTTGGATTTGCCTCTGGGGACACTTCATGCAAATGGAATCATATGACTGGCTTCTTTCACTTAGCATAATGTTTTCAAGTTTCATTCATGTGCCAGCACGTATAAGTACTTCATTGCTTTTTAGGTGGAACCGTTTACCCATTCATCACTTGATGAACAGTTGGGATGTTTCCACTGTGGGGCTATTTGAATAATGCTGCTGATGTTTATAAGTGTCCAAGTCTTTATTTGGACACACATTTCTAGTACAACAGGGCCCAAAGCAGTCTCCACCCATTCTTACCGAATTGATAAGCACTCTAGACCGTTTCACCAGTGCAAATTATCTAATGGTACCACTCACCGTGGGATTCGGGGAGTTCAGATTTCCTGCAGGCTGTGCCCCTTACTTTTCTAAGATGCAGCTGGCCACATGCATGCTATTTAGACAGGAACTCTAACAGCAAAAGTCAAGGTACTTATGTTTGACTTTTATCCTCACAGTGACTCTCCATCCCCAAATAAGAGGCTTTTCAAATCTCAGCTTCATTCGCTTGTGAATGAGAGGAATATTGTAAGTTAGACATAATCTAGTTTGACAAAGACTATATTACTTAGCTTTTAAATCGCAATGGCAGTGTTCTAGCATGAACACAGCAAGTCTTTTAAAGCCTGCTCTTCAGGCTCGGAAGCCAAGGATTAAAAGGAGGTCGTATTCCTATAAACTGTTGTTGTGCCTCAGTAAGAGAAGCAAGAAGAAAAAACACAACCCATGACCTTCCTGCCTTTAATAAAGACCTTGCTGCTTCCTCTCACCAAATGACCCACATGGCTGAGTCTGGAAATCCCCATATACTAGTTACTTTCTACAGCTAAAAACATACTGTGACGAGAACAAGCCAGCTCAGCCGGTGTGGCTCAGTGGTTGAGCATCGACCCATGCACCAAGAAGTCGCCAGTTTGATTCCCGGTCAGGGCACCTGCCCAGGGTGTGGGCCAAATCCCCAGTGGGGGGCATGCAGGAGGTGGCCAGTTGATGTTCTCTCTCATCGATGTTTCTATCTCTCTCTCCCTCTCCTTTCTTCTCTCTCTCTCTAATATCAATAAAGGGAAAAAAAGAACAAGCCATAGGTAATCTAAGAAATCACAATTCACTCAGTATTAATAGCCAATGAAAATTGCAGGATGCACTGAAGAGCCCTGAGAAACTAATTCTGTAATGAATTAGAGATTTGATATGAAGAAGGGTTTTGAAAAGATCGTGCAACTCTGTAAACAGACTAGTCCAGGTGTGCAGCGTAGACCTTTGACAAGCAACCCTGTCCGGTGTTGAAAGTATAACCTCTCAGGTGTGAGCACTGCTCCTGTCTCTACTGGAGATATTCGCCAGTCAGTTCTCAGAAGGCTGAGCTTAAACAGAGCCGTCTGGCTGGTGCGGGCAGTGTTGAAATACAGGTGATTACGCCTTCCCACAGTGTGAGGCACCACTCACTTTCTGACTCTAAACTTTCTTATTTCAAGTTGGCACCACCCAGAAATGACTCCACCTCAGGCTCTCTGCATCATTCACTCAGCAAGAACCTCATTTCTGGCTTTCTCACTTTTTGTTCTGCTATTTAGCATCTGCCTCTCTTCCTAAACGGAACCGGTCACGCCGCAGTATGATTCAGTGCGTCCCTGAAACTGTCCCTCAGCTTTTGTTTTCCTTCCTTATGCTCCTCACCTTTTTCACGAAAGCCACGATCTGCTGACCGAGTTCTTTATTTTTGGGTCTTTAAGTTTCTATTGCTACCAGCTTCAAAAAGGAAGACGAGAAAAACAAGAACAACGAACATAATTGCTGAAGGAGTACATCTCTCTGAACTGAGTTAATGGATGCACTCAGACTGCTTCTTTCTAGTGAGTCATTCTAAGTGGTACAGATCATCATGCCTGTTTTCAGAACCCATGCACCAGGAGAAATCGTGTCTACCTGGTATGCCAAGATAAAGGCAGGTGCTTCTGGTCCAGTCCCTTAACCCGGAAGAAGACGATTCTCATTCAACGTTCAGCAATCTTTATTGAATGCCCACAAGCCAGACAATGTGTTGAGTACTTGAAATACCGAGATGAACTGATTTCCCCCTTGCCTAGCAACAAAAAGCATGTGGGTAAGTCCATTCAGTGTGACAGGGAGAGAATCAGCCAGGCACTCTCCCAGGTGGAGTGAGCCCCTGGAGAAAGGGGTCATGATCGTAGCATTGTTTTTCTAAGGTGATTTTCCAGAGGGGTCAGGGAAGAAGCACAGTAACGATTATTTTCCTCAGCATCAGGCAAGGCCAACGCCTTCACTCTCGTCATTCTCAAGGTTCATTTCAGAATGGCCTTTTGGTTCTTCATGGTATTGAAAGGATGAAAGTTATATTCTAAAATAATAACCTACATGTTTCTGAAATAAATATTCATTTTCCATTCGCATTGTGCCAAGTGCCTCTCTAGTTACTGGGGGTCTCACAATGACCTAGACAGAGGACATCCCTGTCCTACTAGAGGCTACACTCTAATGGCGAGAAACCCCGAGATCTTCCCGGGTGGTGACAGTGCTGCAGGGGAGCAGGTAGCCTGATGAGACGGAGCAACCCCGTGCGGGGGTGGGGTGAGAGGTTGGCAGCCAGGGATGTGTTTGGAGAGTTAGCGCTTGAACTGAACGATGAATGGCAGACAGGAACCAGCAGGCAGAGAGGGGGAAGGCCCTAAGCGCTCGGCAGGTTCCGGGAACGGAAGGAATGCTAGGCCTCCACGTAGTGAGCAAGGGAAACCGGGCCAGGCGATGAGGGCCCAGAGGCCACCAGGAACCAGATGGTGCGACCATGGCCAGAAGGAGCTTGACGGGGCTCTCGAGGCAATGGGCAACCCTGGACGTTTTACCCAGAGGCCTGGCAATATCGGACAGGCACTGCTAAAAGCTTTCTTTAAATGGATAAAAGTGGAGGCAGGCAGGAAGTAGGAAGACCTTTGAAAGGCCACTTCTGGGGATCCAGGCAAAAAATGGTGATGATGATGATGATGGCCCGGGCCAGGAGCTTGGGGAGAGAGGGACAAGGCAGGAATTCTTGATACTTCGGGACTACAAGCATCTTAATCGACTTTGCTTTTCATCCATATTAGGGCACACACTTCTTAACCACAAGGCTTCGGCTTTTCCTGTCAGCCTTGCTGGTCTAGGAAGTGCTATTCTATATTCAGTGCCTGTGGGTGCTAAATAAATAATGATTAAACAAATCAAGCCATGAATCATGTCTGCTCTAAGGGTGAGTGTTTGGAAAGGGAAACACCGAAGTGAGCTGAATTCTCCCGTCAGTAGGACACCGCTGGGCTGAGGACCATGGGGAAGGAGCGTGGGGAGCGGGAGCAGCAGGACTCCCTCCACTCTGATAGCTGAGGACCGTCTCTGTGATAGCTGAGGACCGTCTCTGTGATAGCTTAGGACCGTCTCCGTGATAGCTTAGGACTATCATCTCTGTGAGAGCTTAGGACTATCTCTGTGAGAGCTTAGGACTGTCTCTGTGATAGCTTAGGACTATCTCTGTGATAGTTTAGGACTATCATCTCTGTGATAGCTTAGGACCGTCTCCGTGATAGCTTAGGACCGTCTCCGTGATAGCTTAGGACCGTCTCTGTGATAGCTGAGGACCGTCTCTGTGATAGCTGAGGACTGTCTCCGTGATAGCTGAGGACTGTCTCCGTGATAGCTGAGGACCGTCTCCGTGATAGCTTAGGACCGTCTCTGTGATAGCTTAGGACTGTCTCTGTGATAGCTTAGGACTGGAGCGGTCACCTCCTACCACTTCCCATTGGGTGGGTGGAGACTGTCCACACACATCCCACAGAATCCATTGTTCAAGGATGAGCCTGGGAAATGACCCTCTAGCCTGGTCAACAGCGGGCTTGCTGTTGGTGACCAACAGCCCTGACATTATGACATAGGCTGAGGATGGAGCAGAGGGGGCAGAGAGCTTTTAAGAGAGGTTCTTTTTTTTTTTTTCTTTAATCCTCATCCAAGGATATTTTTTTTTCATTTATCATTAGACAGAGTGGGAGGGAGGGAGGGAGAGAGAGAGAGAGAGAAAAAGAGGGAAACATCGATGTGAGAGAGACACACACATCGACTGGTTGCCTCCCATACGACCTGACCAAGGCCGGGGATGAACTGCAACCGAGGTACGTGCCCTTGACCGAGATTGAACCCGTGACTCATTGGTCCGTAGGCTGATGCTCTAGCCAATGAGCAAAACGGGCCAGGCTTAAGGGAGGTTCTTTATTCCACACAGAGGAAGAGGAGAAAAGCCAAATATAAACACAATCTATTTTAGCAGTGCTCTGTACAGCAGAGCTCCCCAAGTGTTTCCTGTAAAGGGTCAGATACATTTTCAGGGTCCTCTACCTCTGCGTCAATGACCTCAGCTCTGCTCAGGTCTGCAGGTGTAGCAGGAAACCAGCCTCGACAACAGGTGAATGAGAGGACATCATTGTATTCAAGTAAAACCTTACTTTAGGGTACTAAGATCCGAGTTTGATATGATTTTTATACGTTACAAATAGGCTTCTTTTTTTTTTTTCTCCAACTATTTAACCAGTTCTATGAAGAAAATACAACAGAGCAGTGTTAAAAAAAAAATCCACATAAAAATCACACTTAGTTCACGGGACATACAAAACTAGGCAGCAGGACACTCATGGTCCGCAGTTTAACCTTACTCTGTAGAGCAGGAAAGAGGAAAAGCTATCCATCTGCATTTTGTTCAAAAACTGTCCACTTTATGCAGTGATAATATTCGACACCATCCTTTTTTGGCAGCTGCTTAATGCAAATAAAAACGTAGCTGTTTGTCTGAGATTACGTTTTCTGATAAGACGGACTCATTGGCATCAGGTGTCTCTTGAGCACCTGCTACTTGGAAGTTATTCTCCCGAATAGTCTCCAAGGTTCCTCTTCACCCTGTTATCTGCTCTAATAACATACACCAGGTCACTTGGTCACCTTCAAACACTCCAGTGACTGGCCACTTGAACTTCGAATAAGGTGCAAAGCCTTACTTTGTCTTTGCCTGACCTCCTCTCTGAACCCTCTGTCTGTCCACCCACACCACTCTTCAATCTCAGAGCTCTTGGAGCCTCTGTAGCAGCTTCCTTCAGCCCCAAACACCCCTTCCTTCCTGCCCCAGGATTTAGCATGGTTGGTCCTTCTTAGGAATTCAAAACTCAGCTCAAACGTCACCTTGTTAGAGGGGCTGTCCTTGACCATCCAGTCCAACTCAGTTCTTCTAGTCAGTTTCTATTACATGTCCCTGTCTCATTTTCTTCATGGGATTGCTCCTTATCCAAACTATCTTGTTTATCAATTTGTTTACTTTATTATTATTATGTTTTTGCCTGATTCCTCCCACTAAAAGGTAAGCTCCATTAAAACAAGGCAATGCCTGTATCATTGCTGTTTCCCTATTCTGAGATTTATGCCTACCACTCAGTATTATACATTTGTTGAATGAATAAAAGAAGAATATAGTCAGAGGGGTGACAGAAGGTTATACTCAGCATTGTGCTACTGTATTATTCCAGTTGGGAATGAGGGTGACTGTGTGTGACAAGGGTGAGGGTTGGGTGGGGAAAGAGAGTAAGGCCTTGAGAAATGGGCATGTACCAAACATTGGAGAAGCCCTGGCCAATGCTCAGATGTTAGCCCTTAATTTTTTTTTTTAAGTTAATCCTTACCTGAGGACATTTTTTTTTTTTTTTTACACAGAGTGGAAGGGAAGGAAGGATGGAGAGAAAGAGAGAGAAACATTGATTGGTTGCCTCCTGCACAATCTTGGCTAGAGTTGGGAATTGAACCTGCAACCCAGGTTATGTGCTCTTGACCATGAATCAAACTCATGACTCCTCAGACCACAGGCTGATGCTCCAACTGCTGAGCCAAACTGGCCAAGGCTGCCCTTCATTCTGACATCAATGGGGGTGGCCACAGAAGACTTATAAGTAAGTACAAAATAAAATAATTCAGTATATTAACTAAAATGTTCACATTGGGAATATTAAAAAAAAATCTATGGTATTATGTGATCTGTTTACACCATTAATGACAGCAAAGGTCATACCATAATCAGACCATCCTTAACTTAAACAAGTGTAGAAAGATGCCAAAAAATGAAGTCAAATTCAGTGCAGATGTTTCATCTCATCTACACGCCTCCTCTCTCTTGAGTTGGGGTGACTTGGAGTAGCTTTTGACATATTTCTGAACAACCGAGCTGGAAGCAAAGGTTCTCCAAGTTTCTTTTTTTGATGTTGTTGTCTAGCAGGAAAAGGCTGTTTGTCAAATTTACCTTCAATCCGAGAGACAATGAGGATGTGGAATTAAAAATATAAAACATGGTTTAACTTAGTGTTTTCAGTTCAAGACCTGGTGGCCTGGTCCAACCACAGAAATGAGATTTCTGCATGAGATAAGCTTCTCGAAAGTGTGTCAGATGCTGGAGTGGAAGGCATTTACAAGTGCAAAAACAATTGGGAGAGTTTCTTTTTTCCTATCTACAAATCTGTCTCCTTTCGTCCATCCTTCTTTGTACTTGGAACAGAAAGTTAACATCTACTTTCTTTTTTATTAATCCATGGAAGAAGGTGAAAACTATGAACTGTTCGAGGGCGGAAGCCAGATCTGCCCCGATGTTAGGGAGGGAACGGAAGTGAGGCTGTTTGAGGAAGCGTGAGCTCTGAGGCCCCAGAACTCCACGGAGGTTCCCATGGACAGTGGTTACTTCACAGGGTGACCCCAGAGCTGCCGTTTCGTCTGTTTTAAAATGCTCATGTCGGAGAGTACCTTTTTTCTTTTTTGAAAAAACAGGGAATTTTACCACTGGCCCATTGAGATCTCTGTTTCATAGTTAGATATTTACTAACAATTTTTTAAAAAAACATTTTTTCTTTATTGATTTCAGAGAGAGCGGAAGAGGGAGAGAGAGAGAGAGAGAGAGATAGAAACATTGATGGGAGAGGACATTGATTGGCCACCCCCTACACGCCCCTGACAGGGGATCAGGCCCACAACCTGTCCATGTGCCCTGACTAGGAATGGAACTGGTGACCTCTTGGTACATGGGTCGAAGCTCAACCACTGAGCCACACTGGCTGGGCTTACTAACAATTAAATGTTTCAAATGACCACAAATGGAATGGTTGGGACACGTGGCTGCTCAGCATCCATAACTACTGTTTCTCTTCAAAACAAATTCCCTTTTTATTCATTCTGTTTACCACCCCAAGAGCAGTCTATGTGCCATTGAGCATTGTCCAAGAGGGGGGATACCAAAATCACAAAGCCCTCCATGAAGATGCGCTTGTCACCTTTCTTTGCCCACAGGCCTTATCATTTCTTTATTAAAGGACACCCAAGATGAGAAGTGATTTTTAAGAATTGCATCTTTTGTGCCAAGAGAGTCCTGACTTTGCCATTGGTTGGTTAGAGTTGCTTGGCCACTTTCAGTTAGAAATTGCCTGAGGGAGGAAATAGGTCAGGTAGGGCAATGGTTTAAAACCCAGATATTGGCAGGGACACAGTACTAGCTGGACCCAGGCAGTGCCCTGTGCTGCTCCTGTCCCAAGTGGTCACTGTGTCACTGAGCCCCAATCTTCCAAATGTACACGGTGTTTGGGCACTTGGAGTGGCTGTGTATGAACTCCCACTGCAGTGACTGTTATGTAGGGTGACCACAGGAAGGGCTGGAGGCCCCTAATCCACAAGGGAAGATGACACCCTTGGGCGGATCACCTTGTGGGGCCCTCCTGAACTTAGATGGCTTGAAAACAAGACTTACCGAGAAGTCGTCACTGGGGAAGAAGAGGAGATCTCGGAGGGGATCATTCCGATATGTCTTTTCAAGTTCTTCAATGACAGTTTCATAATCCAAAGGCTCGGGAAACCTGGGTTTTTCTTGCTGTGGAAAAAGAAAACCTAATATTAACCACTGACACATATAATCTTCTCACACACATATAATGTCTGGTTGGGTAGCACGAAGGCTTTGACATGGTGCAACCCTTCCAATAGACTCACAGAGACTCCAGGCATTCAGGGCAAAGCCATACAACTATTATTTCCAGACCTGACATAATATGAGAAGATCCTGAAATACTTGACATCTCACTCAGTAATTCAAGCTGTTCAGACTGAGCTCCAAAAGTCACACCCATAGACTATACGTGTATGTAAAGAAAGGCCTTCTATCACTTGTTAAGTATTATGATGATCTCCATCACCTTTTCCTGAATTAGATACTTCTTTGTGAGGTTTACATGAGTCTATTTTAAAATGTTGGCACCTTGCTAGCAATCAAAGTATCACAGGCTGGCCTAGTTGTCACTGTAGCATGGATCCTGTGTCAAGATTAACTGCTTGGCTCTAAGCCTTTTTGCTGTGATAGAGAGAAGCTGAGTAATTCTAACAGAACTGAACACCATAACTATTATGGACACAGTGTGGTGAAAATGGAGAAGAGTCTAAAAAATAGCAAGATAATCACATTACATTAAAGTCGTGAAGCCGAAGCCCCAGCTGATAGCTTAGTTGATAAGAGTGGAGTCCCCATGGGCCAAGGTTGCGAGTTCAATCCCCAGTCAGTGCACATACAAGAATCAACCAATGAATGCTTAGATAAATAGAACAATAAGTTGACGTTTCTCTCTCCCTTCCTCTCGCTCTCTAAAATCAGTAAAAATAAAACAAACTCCTGAGGTTGAAAAGAAAGGCACTTCCCTTAAATAAACTGCCCATAGCACCACAAAAAGATAAATAAATTGCTAGTTGGAGAAGGTGTGATTGTTTCATTATAGAGTTGATGTATTTTCTCTAAACGACGGAGCCACAAAGAAAGAATAAACTATTTTTTTTTTTTTTTATTATGAATTTTTATTTATTTTTTTGTTACAGATATTTTACCTTTTTACCCCATTGGCACCCCCCACCCCACCCCCTCCACCCTGTCCCCGGCTTAGTTGTCCATGTCCATTGGTCATGCATACATGCATATAAGTTCTGTGGTTTATCTCTTCCCACCCCCCCACCCCCCATCCCCTCTTCTGAGGGATGTCAGTCTGTGCCCTACTTCCATGTGTCTGGGTCTACTATATTCCTCAGACTGTTATGTTCATTATATTCCGTATATAAGTGAGATCATGTGGTATTTGTCTTTTTCTGCTTGGCTTCTTTCACTTAGGATAATACTTTCCAGGTCCCTCCATGTCGTCTCAAAGGATAAGAGATCTTTCTTTCTTACCGCTGCATAGTACTCCATTGTGTATATGTACCACAGCTTTTTGATCCAAAGAATAAACTATGATAGAACAGAAAACCAAGGACACAATCTGAGTTCCCTTGGCGTTGTGATGAAGTATTTATGCAAACCTAATTGAGAAGAAATGATTGTTTGGATTATTTTAAGGCTCTTGGAAGCCAGAGTGGTCATCGTGAAATTTGTATGCTAAAATGACCTCATAAATGGAAATCATTTTTTCTTTATCATGTCAATGACATCAATGATCCCCCCCCCTCCTCTTCTGCAACGCAGGCAGATTTAGCTTCCATTTCTTAGGCCTTCTTTGGAAGGTCTCTGCTGCCAAAGCCCCAGAAATCTTTACTGATGTTTTAATAATTTCTAATGCACTCCTCAAAGTAGCAGTCAATGTTCATTTTGACAATTTTCCAAATATAAAAGTGGAAACAAAACAAAATGTACCACAGTGGGCCAATAACAAGGGTTTTTGTGTCCTTTCTGCATTAAAATAAGACAGAAGAAAAATAAACCATTTTACGAATCCTTAAATAAACCAAGGATAATGTCAAGTGAATATTTTCTCTGAAAGGACCCTTCAAGTAAGATTGCTAGACGTAGCAAATAGAAATACAGAGCTCCGGGCAATGTTTGAAGAAAAGAAGAAATTTAGTTGCCCAACACCGTCTATTAAGGAAAAGAACTGTGAAACCTTCGACATTTTAAAGTAGAAAAAGTAGAGACAATGTGGAACGAGCTGAGTACTTAAAAGCGAAATCCTCCTAAAATCAGTGTCTTTTGATATAATTATTTTATTTCAACTTATTTTAAGTTCCAATTCCCTATTTCCCAAGGCCAAAGTTAATTCCAAGGATCACAAAACGATAGCTCAAGAGGCATGCAGACTCCAGATGTTTGGTTTGGCGCAAACATTTACTTCATTTTATTTTTAGTTGGCTTCGAATGTCTTTAAGTGGTGGTATTTCACTGAAGTTCAGCTATGGACCTCAGTAGTCCTGCAAAATCACACAATGATTTTACCAACTGCCCCAAACGGCCTTCAAGTTTGAAATACATGGCTTATTCGGGAATGTCTTTTTTCCCCCTAATATACTTTTTGTATATTAAATGTAGCAAATAAAACAGAATGTATTATAAAACCATCAGAAAGTCCTTATCGCAGCCACAGATTGGACTGGTTAGGTCCCTTTCCCTCAGTGTTTTTTCAGCTTAAGTGTTTGATGCCCTCTGGGCTCACATACCAGCAGCTGTGGTTTAGCTCTGGCACTTTCCCTCTCCTGTCTTTGCCTCACATCTTCCTGTGAGAATGTGGCCTCGTGTGTTGCAGTTGACATATTTAAAGGCAAATCGTATCAAGATGTTTTAAGAGGTCTCCTACAATCTTGTTTGTACTATCTTCTACATTAATTCTCCCACTAGTTACACACTACAGCATTAATAAACAAGCTGGAGACTAGAAGACTTTCAAAGAGGACATTTCACTAGGGTCCCCTTCCACCTCAAGTGAATGCCACCTAGACTAGTACGACACGAAGATCAGAGCTCACAAGTCATAGGTTATCGATAAAACCACAGAAAAACAAAATTCTCCTTGATATGCCCCCCCCCCAAAAGGCATAGCTTACAACAGATGTAAGCATCTGTTGGAGTGTAGATTTTTATTTGTTTATTTCAGGCTAGGATATACCAGCCAATCAATGAATGACATTTATTAAAGCCTTTCCTGTTTAAAATGTTGCACTGAGGTTATTTTGACACAAAGCTACAAAACCTAGCAGATCTACTTCATATAATTTATTCAGTCTTGACCTTTGAGGGGAGATATATTAGTTAATTGCTCCCTTTCCAGGGAATTTGTTAATCAATGTGCAACTTTCAAGATATTCAATGCTTTATAATTTTTGTGAACATGAAGTTTCAAAATGAAGACAACAATGACATATTTCCTAGCATCTAGAGCCTGGGACGTGGCTAGTGTTTGCCATGAATGTGTTATGACCTGTGATGGTGAGATTCCAGGCTATGGAGCCTGTAGTTCTCTCTGGAGCAGGACAGATATCTGTTCAGCATTTCGCTCAAGGAGACAGATGTATACGAGGATGATGGGATAAGTTAATTTCTCTCTACTACTGCTTGCAGAGGCATTGAGTAAAACTGGAAACTGAGCAGCGTTGATTTGCAGCTTTACAACGGTTGGGTTTGTCCCTCCTGAATTTAATGTGCCTCTTTCTTTTGGAAATGTACCAACTGGGAGGAGGCAGGTGCCAAGACTGCCCTGAGTTGGATTGGATTTTTATAGTGCTTTTTACTCTCACTTGTTTTCTCTCAAATGAGTAATGAATTTCATTAGCTATTCGAAAACCACTCCGGGCCTGGGAAAAGGCACCCACCAGTACCTGTTATTATGCAGCAGGGTTGGTGTTGCACCACAGGGGTAACAGGCCCTATTCTTCTTAGACAGTATTAAGGGATTTGTTTGCTCCACCTCCCCAAATCCACAGCTCCCCTCCAGTTCAACTTCCCAGTAGAAGAATGGAACCCTGTCACAAAAACAAATGCTTCCTTCCCTTCTACTTATTTCACAGCTTCTCATGGAACGCCAACACGATGTCCAAGTCCTAGAGTTGGTCAACCTGCCATCTTGGTAGTTAACCAGGGCTGCCAAAAGCCATTTACTTGGTTTGGAGCAAGCCGATTGTCTATGCCTTAGCTAAAGCTTCTCATTGCAAGAAAATAGCATCTATTACAAAGATCTGAATTGTTTTTGTAATTGTAACTAAAGATCAAATGGGTGAAGAGATACTGAGGGACTAAGTATTTGCAGTTTGTAACACTGAAAAATAAATGACTAAATCCTCCTCCTAGCTCTGTCTCCAGAATAGAAGTACGGCCTAACTGAGAAATAAGCTGGCCTATGGAAAAGTCCAAAATGAGAGGGAGAGTGTGACTGTGGGTTTTCTGTGTTGAGATGCAACTGAGAGTGTAATCTGCACTCTAGAAGGATGTTATGAGGTTACATTTGTCATGTCTTAGAACTGTATCACACCCACACTGCTCATCACATAAGCGCTAAATTTTAAATTTTCACAAATCATGGATTTAAAGCACTTTTATTGCAAATGTAATGTGTACAACGAGCAAATAGTAGGCACTCCAATATTTGTTGAGTTAATAAGTTTATATCATTTCATACAGAAAAACCTTTTCTGGGACTCTATTAAAAACAACAATCACACATATAATCAAAGATTTATACAAAAAGGTCTTTGCAATATTATCTCGGTAACAAGATGGGGAAAATATATTCACTTTAATCTAAGGGAGACAGGAAAGGCAGGCAGGCTGGTCGATGCTACATCCAAAGAGTGAAGACACCAGAGCTGCTGCTCAGAAAAGTGGGGTTTATATTTTTCAAACATTGGGTGTCATGGAGAGTGGTTTAGTGCTATAATGGGCTTTGGGGAGGGCATTACGAATAGGATAGGGAGCCCTGGCCGGTTTGGCTCAGTGGTTAGAGCGTCGGACTGCTGTCCAGAGAGACCCGGGTTCGGTTCCCGCTAAGGGCACGTACCTCAGTTGCAGTTTGTCCCTAGCCCTGGTTGGTCGTGTGGGTGGCAGCCACTCGATGTGTCCCTTTCACGTTGATGTTTCTCTCTTTCTCTCTCTCCCTCCTACTCTATCTGAACAAAAAAGGAAAAAAATGTCCTCGGGTGAGGATAAAAAAAAAAAAAATAGGATAGGGGTTGGAATAAATCAGTGCAATGATTCCTCCTTGGAACTCTTCAGTCCTTCGTTCGTTTGTTGACTCACAAGATTTTGCAAGGAGGTTGGGGTCTGTGATCAAGATGGCAAGCTCTGCTACAAGAGACAGGTGATGAAAGGGCACTACCTTAGAAGGAAGGAAAGTCAAGTTTGTCTTGACACTGTTTTTCTAGATTCACACATAGTGTGATATCAGAGTTTGAATCCAGAACACCTATCTCTGTAAGGGGTAGTAAGGCCTGAAGGATGTGGTCAGCTAAAAATGGGAAACAATAAATGATTAAGGAAAAGGAATGATTAGGAAATTATGGCACATCCATTCTAAGAACTAATACATGGCCATTACAACTGAGTTTTTGAAGTTTGTGACACCAAACAACATTGCTTACGTATTATTAAGTGAACGTAAGAATAAATATTGCACACCAGAATAACTACACAAGACTTTAAAAATTTAAAGAAAAAAGATTAGAGCTATAGATCCAAATATTATCAGTTAGATTCCGATGGGACTATGACATTTAAGATTTTGCTATTTTGAATTTTTGGGTTTTCTAAATTTTCTATAATGAACATGGATTTTATTATGGTGGGGAAAAAAAACAAACCTGGTCTTTCAAATGATCGTGCCTCCATGGAAACCCGGGAGAATTGTTTGATTTTAAAATGGTTTACCCTCTGACAATCCACCAGAGAGAGAACCCAGAAAATCACAGTGGGGATTTCACATGCAAGTTCAACCACTAATATCTTCCAGTAATTAAAAAAAAGATATATAACACACTGGAGGAAGGAGACTGGGGAAAATAATTACAGATTATGTATGTGGTACTAGAAGCTAATGTCAGCAAAAAAGGGAAGAACAATTAGCAATGTACTTACTAAAATATTTTGAGCTCTTTAGGGTACCCTAAAAATCTGGTAAATTACTTCAACACCTCTGTGCACTGGTCATGGTCACAAAGGATGACAAGTCAGAACCTGTATTTGGAAGTTCAGAGTCTTTTACCTACCAGCTGCATTTTTTGGAGAAGTCATTTACATTGAAACTTCCTGAGGTTGACTCAAGTGAATCAAAGGGTAACTTCCTGCTTATAGCAGTGCTGTTATAAGGGTCAAGGAGATGGAGCACGTGAAGGTGTTAATTAAACTACCAAATGTCAGACAAATATAGATTTGTCTTTGTTTGAAAATAAATGTTTTACTCAAAAACACATACCAAAACCAGGTCAAATCAGCCAGCCAGTTGAGCTAATTACACTAAATTCTTCATGTACCAAGAACTTGGCTGCATGCTTCTACAGTTATTATCTACATTTCCTTTAAACAAACAAACACACCTTAATAACTAATGATTCTGAGGAGGCAAGAGAAGTAATAACATAGGGAAAACCCTGAAATAAAAAAAAAAAAAAAAAGTCAGGTTGCTCTGTTCCCATAGGAAGAAGGAAGAAAATCTACCTAATTCTGTGTATCAGCAAATGAAAGTGACTTTGAAATTCTATCTTTTAATTTCCTTGAGAAACAGTCTAGAAAATATTTTTACATATTTATATCTCTAGATTTAAAAAAGGATTCAATTTAGGATTGGCTTAATAGTAAAGTCATTAGCTGTGTAAATATAAGTATCTAGAGAACAATTAAGTTGTAGATGCTTAGAATGTATTTCTGTAGCTCTTATCTACACACATGCAAGTCAAGCTTGTCAGGACTGGGGAATTGATAGGATCACTAAGGACTAATCAGGGAAATGGGTTGATGTGATAAGGAATGAAGACTAATTTCTACAGCAAATCCCTTGTGTTTGGGACCCATGTGTGTATGTTCCAAATTTTAAGTGTAATTATGGAGCCAACCCTTGGTCACTGGCCATCAAGGTCATTTTAGTTTGTTAATCTGAACTAGTTGCACTTGGTTCTCTTTTTCAGAAAGTCTGATCATTTCAAGAAACATTTATTATGAAAAGAGATTCCCCCCCCCCCTACTTTTGAGAAGTTTTATTTATTTTTCTGTAACATGCAGTATATCCTGTGATGTTAATTTGGACTTCCGTAATCACCCTTGTCATTTCCAGGTATCTGAGACGTTATTCTAATTTGAATATTCATAACAGAATGAATCAAGTATCCGAATGTTTTCTCAATCTTATAAAAATTTACATCCTGACTACTGACTCAGAAAAACAAACCAATAAAAATAGATACTCACTTTAGGACAAATACAGAAGGCTCTATCATGTCAATTCTTTAAACATCCTCCTCACATCTTAGCACACAAACATCCTAAGAATTAAGGATCCATAGGGTCTTTAGAGAGACCCTAAAAAAAATTCCAAACTCAAGATCTCCAAAACAAATTAGAAACAACACAGCTGTTAACTAATTTCTGCATTATCAAGCAAACTGATTAATTTTCTTAGAGGAAATAAAGACCTAAATGACACATGGATTGTTTAGACCTTAATTTAATGCAGGCCCCTTTGGCCTTAATGCAATTGAAATGGAACCAACTTCCACACTATTTGTGCTTAATACAAATGAGACAGTTGGAGAGAGACCATGCAGCTGGATCCATGGCCACAGCTGTCAGCTTGTGGTCCTGTGACAGATTTAATTCAGCTTTTCATCAAAGGGAGTTCCACTGTACAACTTCTCAAATGTTGAAGCTTCAGAAAACAAGACCAACTTTTCTTACCCAAAAGAAAATGATTAAGTAAAGAATAAGCCATCTTATGTTGACCCTGTAACCTTCTCCTTGTTTTGACCAACTAGAGTCTCATGAGAATGGAAAAACACTAGCGACATCAGGGTTAGGAACTGTACAGCTGGGCAAGCTCAGATTAAGCTGAATTTGGAAATGGTTCCCCTGGTAACAAAAAATGACACAGAGCTCAGAAGAAATCAATCAGTAGTAACTCTTTAAATGTCTTGGTCCATTTCAGGGACATAAACCCAGTTAACCTTGGCAAATTATAAAGCCATTTGCAAATATAAAAAAGATTGATCATCATACTCAACATAAACATGATGGATAGAAAAATCAGAATATTCTGTTTGGTTAACCCTTAATTCCATTAGAAAAACCAAGGTCACCAACAACCTCTATAGGATCTATAATAAAGGATGTACTTTCAAATTGAAATCAGATATTTGGAGTCTTATTTTTGTTTTAAGGAAATTTGATCATGTATATCTCTTAGGAGCACGTCAATATTCATGTGTTACTATATAGCAAATTATAACAAAAAATAAATAAAAATTGCTACTTTCCCATCTAATACTGGTACTTGTAGAGAAGTAGAAAATATACAAGAAGATCTAAATCAAATTAAATTGCATGTGTCATTTAGCTTTCTAGAAACGCTTGAAAGATAATAAATATCATTAAAAATACATCACAACCCAATTACAAGTCTGCCTGACACCAGGGAAATTAATGCCTTAGGGCAAACTGCTGGGAATCTTAGATTAATTTGTATGAAGTCTATGATGAAAGCTGCCACTGGTGTAAGCTCTTACACTATTTTAGTGTCAACAGTCACACAAACTTTCACTAACAGGTCAAGTGTGAGGGGTGTGTGTGTGTGTACACAAAAACACACATGAATGTAAACAGGGAATATGTAGTATGTTTTCAATAAATCTCTTCTGCCCTGACCAGTGCGGCTCAGTTAGTTTAGCATCATCCTGTGCACCAAAAGGTTGTGGTTTGATTCCCGGTCATGGCACATGTCCAGGTTTTGGGCTTGATCCCTGTAGTAGGGGTTCATATGGGAGGCAACTGATTGATGTTTCTCTCTCTCTCCTTCATTTTCTCTCTAAGAGCAATAAAAACATATTAAAAAAATTAATACAAAGAAATCTTCCCCTAATGATAGTCAGCTCATTCTTTCCTTTCATTTCTTACTTTTGGCTATTTGAAACTGAATATGTATAGTGGACATTATTGTATTTTGGCCTAAGGAACATCTCTTGTTATTTTTTAATTTATTTACTACTAGCATTTAATCTCCTCCTGGTGACATAATTCTCTCCCCATCCCCATAAGGTGCAGTCTTGGTGCATCTGACAATTAAAAGGGTCGTGTTTTTTCTGTGGTCAAGGGCATGTGACCCGAGTGAGGCCCATTCAACACTTTCCTCCAGAACTCTAGATCTGGAGTGGACAGATGCCAAAATCCCACAGGACTACCTGTTAGTTCCAACCACCAAGACCACCCGAGTTTCCCACTGCCCTGAGATGCCCTATGTCCACCCCTGTTCTTCCCCAGCCTGTCTCTTCCATCTTCCTTCTGTTCCCTGCTCTGGACTGTGCTTATTTACCTGAGTAGGTTTCTTCTGCTTGCAACTAAAGAAATCTAAGATGTAAGAAACAGCACCTATAATAAGGGACTATTATCTCAACTTGTCTTTTATATTTGGATTTAATGGTCTTAAAGGAGAACCTCTCATAGTCAATGACTCCTTCAAATTCAAGAATTTAGGTTCAGCGAAGTCATGTATTACTAGTGACTTCCAATGTCATCTCATTCTATAAAACACACATCAGGCATCACTCTTCCTGGGCATGAGGAACTTAAGTACCCGCTTGGTTTTCCAAGGTGGTGAACTCAGTGCAGCCCTTATCCCTAATGTGCCACTAAGCCTACCTCATCCCTTTCCAATGATACCAGAATAACTGGGGGCCAACACATAAGATTAGTTCCACATTTGTGTTCAGTGCCGATGTTCGACATACTAGAGTTTTCTCTCCCAGGAGGTTCTAGGTGTACTAGTACTGGCAGATCCTAGAGCATATGATAAGCCAGGCATCTCTCAGCCATTGCTGGCCCCAAAACCTTTCCTTTATTCTGCCATTGTCATTGTGAGAGTCACATGTGCTATTTTTGTTATCTTAAAACTAACTCATGTTTTAAAGCATGCTTGCTTGTAGAAATAACATAGTTACACAAAATGATTTAATATTAATAGTAACAATGAAAACTACCACTTTTATGATTTATCCCATATATGCTAATAAAAATTATTATTTTTCAACTACTACTCTCATGATCAAACAGCAAGGACCATGATAAGAATTAAACACTTTCTCTACTTGGACAACACATCAAGCCTAGAAAAGATCATTACTGCTTCATTTTACAGAGGAAGAGACTTGGATTCTGAGGACTTGCTGAGCAAGCTGATGGAAGAACTGATATTACAGCCCTGGCAAGAGGCCTCGGGTCCACTCCACTCCACTCCACCAGCAAAGGAAGAGGCAACATCAAAGCTTCTTCTTTATTTTCCTGCAGGGAAGATTCTGAAACAGAGCTGTAGTTTCGAGGACTGTTCCTGTTTGCTTTGTGAGTTCTGCAGGGAAGAACATGAGAAACCCAGGGGCTGGTAAGCAATCCCTAGTCACCTCAGGGACGGAAGTGCTAAGGACAGAGGACCAAAAACATTTATATGAGGGTAGGAAGGATCAAGCAAAAGAAATATAAAAGTATACTAAGGAATCAGTCAAAAACCAGGATGGAAACTGCCACTGATTAGGGAATCTGTCAATTCAGAGAGTTTTGTACCACCGCCACCATCCGGGAAATAATGGTGTTATTTCTTGTCCACTGTGGCATTCCCTGCTCTGACAAATGGCCACTCTCCGCTAGGCTGGTGTGGCTCAGGAGTTGAGTATTGACCTATGCACCAAGAGGTCACTGGTGAGATTCCAGGTCAGGGCACATACCCAGGTTGTGGGCTCGATCCCCAGTAGGGGGCGTGCAGGAGGCAGCCAATTGATGTTTCTCTCTCTCTCTCTCTCTCTCTCTCTCTCTCTCTCTCTCCCTTCCTTTCTCTCTAAAATCAATAAAAACATATTCAAAATTATGGTCGACCTTCTGTTCAAATAGTTGTAAAGGGTGCCGTCATGGAGTTAATTTTGCCCGGTAACTGTCCTCCACCTTATTCTCGCCTGGCTTACATCTTCTCCCTCTCTTAGCAGTCTAGAGGAAAGTGAGTTCATTATTGGTCAAGTTGCAGGTACCCCTCCTGAGTCCATTTGGAAAGCATCTTCTCTGCAGCTCTCTGGCACCTGAGCTAGCTCCTCCCTCCCTCTGATGGGGCCTCAATTCTTAGGCTAGATCAAGTTTCAATTTACACTCTTCCATTTCCCGTGGTCCCGACTGAATTTGATCTCTCCCGTTACTCCTGCTTCTTTGCTTCCTCCAAGCTGTCCACTTATAGAGCTCTCATCTCTGTTTTCCACTGTGTTTCAAAGTCCATTTAGTCTCTTTTCATTCTTTCCTGCAGCCTCATCCCGGAACCTCTTCCTGTGCATCCTTTGGGCTCATTGCCTCATTGTAAAATGAACAACTAACTGAGAATGTTCGTACACAACACACAGTAACAGTAAGTTAGGAGGCCCAGGTGACCAGGGATGGAGGCTGTTTACATTAACAAAGAAGAATAAAGGATAAAAAATAGACCTGAAAAAAATGACAATACATGTTATAAAATGATGCATGTGGGAGGTGCGTTAAAGACATTCAGATTAGATCCCCTGTCTATAGTTTTCAATTTTCTCTTAAAGTGCCAAGAGGCTATTAATATAGAGGAGAACAAGAATTTTCATGCATATCCAAAGTTTTCGAAATATTCTGAAATCCTGTAGACTTAAGACCTACAAGCCAGTAGAAAAAAAACCTTAAAAATATCAACTCATATTTATCTCAATAAATTTTTCATTTTTCTGATGCTACACATGATTGGCTTAATAATTAAATGTAATCATATGCTTAATCTTTCCAAATTAAGACATGCCACTTAGGAAGGAAATTGTTTTTTATTGACTTCCTATGCACCAGAGATCACTCTGAACGATTTGGGTTAAAAAAAAAAAAAGACAGACAGTTAAAAAGAAAACCTCCTATAAAAAACACCACACACATTTCAAAAATTAAGGGAAATTGTCCTACTTGATCTAACATGTCAGTTTCACTGTCCTTGAACTTTTCTTATAATGTATCTGTACTCTGTGATAAGTGAATTAAAGTATGCAAAGGCATTTCTTAGACAATACACTTGAAAACTGGGTTCATAAGGGACACGTCCACAGCAATTCAAATTTACAATAGGGTTAAATAAAGAGTGTCAAGTCTGGGTTTTACACCTTTCAGGAAGCCAGATATCTGGTCAAACATTCTAGATTACTAAGAAATTAAACCATTTCTAAATTTGCTTTAGAGCTCAAAATCCACATGACCATTATAAAAACAGATAATCGATAATAATCATGTCCAGGAATCCTTATTTCTCCTTTCACTGCAATGGGGGAGTATAAGCAACAACTCAAAGGAATTCGTGGTTCTCTAAGCCAACATGAAGCCTCATCTTTACTTGTTCGTCATTTTGTCACTTGAATTGCTTTTGCAGTGACACCTATCAAGTCCTCTGGAGCCAGTCTAGGGATGCTGGTTTAGCTTTTAGAAAGCTTAGGTGGTTGTGTTGTGAAAGTTCCAACTGGCTTTGGGTCAGTGTTAGCTCAGCTGGGCTTGGGGGCGGAGAGGAAAAACAACACGGTATTTCTAAGGCAGACCCCATCAACACAGCAGTCTAGGACCTCTGCACACTCAGCTTGATCCAGTTCAGAACAGTGTCTACTGAGTAACTGTGTCACTGCAAAAGGCTCCCAGGGGTAGGTGTCACCTTCCATTGGCTTCATTTGTTGTAGCCATTGAAAAGACTATCTCACTACAATTATATCCCACTTCCCTTGTCTTGGAAACATACGTATTTTACTTGGTTTTATTAATACTACACAACACTTGGAACTGGTACCTTTTACAGTGTTCAAATCATGTTCAGAATGCACAAGATCAACCTGAATTATAGCAAGTCCCTTTAACAGGGCAGGCACTGTTACAAACACTTTGCGGACAGGAAACTGAGGCTCAGAGTAATGTAAGTAATCTGCACAAAGTCACGTAGATGGTAGGTGAGAAAGTGAGAGAGAATGAACCCCTGGGGCTCTAATTGCATGTTTCACTTTCTTGAATTAACTTTTTTTCCAAAGTGAAACCCACATCTCAGGATAATACTTAGGATGGATTGAGCAGTCCCCTACTCCACAGAAGAGACAACCTGTAAAAGGAGATACTCCTGTCTTAGGAAGACCCCAGGCAAGCAACAGTAGCAGAAAAGTCCCCAGTGCCTTCCACAGAAGAAAGCTAATCACTGTATGAATGATCTTAATTAAATGTGAATGCATTGCTACTGAATGCTGCGGAAAACACTCTGTCCTCACTGGCTGCCTTTCCCCTAGTGCTCAGTAGCAATACCTTCAAATTCAATTAAGATAATCCAGAGAGCGATTAGCTTCATTATACCGGGAGACACCAGGGACTGTCCCATTGCCAAACTGTATGTGTGGTCGTGTGTGATAGGCCTGTTCTTCTCTTGTGTGTTGTCTTCAGGGAACATAAGAAGAAGTCAGTCTCATAGTGACATAACCCAGAACTTCTACTAAATTCCACCGAGAGAAGGGCAGTAGGGAAATGATGTTTTCGGACTGGTCTAAAGACGAAAATAATCTCAAACCAAATAAGTTTTTCAAATACTTATCCTCTTTAACAGGCTGGGGGTAAACAATTGATGAGCTTCTGATAGAGCCAGAAGAGAAGACACAACTGGGCACATACAAGAGGTTGGGTTCAGGACCCCGAATATTCCAGTTGTGAAATGCTGCATGGAAAGACCTGGGTGTATCCCATGAGAACAACATCAAGAAACTCAGTTGTCTGTGTTTCCAATGGAAGACATGTGCTCCTGAGACAATGACCTAGGAACCAACTGAACAACATGGCCCCCATCCTAAGAGCCAGACATCTGGTAAACTCTAACCATGTCACATTTCCACCACATGGATGGTAACTATAAAGAAAACCACTGTTACTTGAGATGTAGTATTCTGGTACCTGATTTTGGCCTATCAAGGGCTGACTGTTCATTAATCTGATTATGCTTATGCAGGAAATGACTATTCACAAAGCATCATTATATTATCATATACACAACTTTTTTTAAAGCTGCTTTATTTCT
This sequence comes from Molossus molossus, assembly GCF_014108415.1. Classification (NCBI taxonomy): domain Eukaryota; kingdom Metazoa; phylum Chordata; class Mammalia; order Chiroptera; family Molossidae; genus Molossus; species Molossus molossus. The sequence continues at coordinate 96,203,589 of NW_023425346.1, forward strand.
AGATGCTTATCTGAACAAAAAAAATTAACCCCTAGTGCTTCTCAACTGGGGACATCACCCTCCCCATCGCAGGGGACACCTGGCAATATTAGAGATGTTTTTTGTCACAATTTTCAAGAGTTTGCCACTAGCATCTAGTGGGTGGAGGCCGGGGATGTTACTGAACTATATAGTGCATAGACAGCCTGCCGTGACAAAGGCATCTCAGAGCCCAAACAGCAGTGCCGAGGGTAAGAACCCTTACCCTGAAGAAAGCAAGCAAAATCTGAACACCCTGTAGAATCAACATTTCTGTAGAAAGAACTCTCCAATAGTGTTGTTGCAGCCATTTATCGTATACAGGGAGCCTTCCACATTCCATGTGGTTCTCTGAAGGGTTCTAGCAATTGGCTCCAGTATTCAGCCGTCGGGAGTTCTAACAGACATCTCGAATTCAAGTACACATTTCCAGAACTCTCAGTTTGTTTACAAACAATAATAAGGCAAAAACATTTTTAACAGGAAACAAACCATATCTTTTTAACCTTTAGAACATCACTTTTTACTCTCTTCCCTGGCTCATTTAATCAATACTTATTGACATTTTCTTTCATCTTTTGCTTTGTTCTAAGAATTCTAAAACAAATAATGAGTGGTACATGATAAAAAAAACAGCAGTAATGTTTTTTAAAAACACAACTATATTTAAGTCATCAATTGGGCTCTTAATTGAGGCCACTGTAGACTTTTCTTAGATTAAAACAAAGTATAAAAAACAGACAATATTCTAGCAATATTTTAAGTATTTAAATCCACTATTACTATTTAAAAAAAATAACAATGGGAGTAATTCTAATATTCTAAATAGTCTAGTAATGTTTTAGCTACTTAAATTCTCTATCAATATGTTATAAAATAATGATGTAAGTAAAAGAGGCTGTTTATGAGCCAAACTGAAAATTCTGTTATGCGTTGGACTTTACGCATAGTTTATATTAGAATGCCACCCAAGAGCTAATCCTAATTTTTTAAAAAGTGTTAGAATAAAGCTAGAAAGGCAATGCCGACATGTGGATACCTACGGAACCAAGCCTGTGGACTTCCTCTTGATTTGTTCTTCTCACTGTCCGTCTCTTCTTCCAAAACTCACTGGTCTCCCGTTTGAAAACCTTTCCTCGGAAGCTCATTGTATTGCTGTCATTTGATTCCCCAAATATTTCAAAATATCAATTTTGTCGAACCTCTTCCTTCCGAAGTGCCCCTAGCCCCAACGATTCTTTCTTCTCTGGTGAAAAGGGAAATGCTCATGCTGCAGTAACATAACTCACCCGAAAGGAAAAGAAAACCAACAAGTTACCGCTTCCTGTAAGTAACTCACTACCAGCTGTTCGGATAGGCTTTTGTGCATGAAGTCTCAATCACCGTCTTTAAAGCAAGACAACACTCAGTGACTTTGGACGTCTAAGAGAATTGCTCATAGCAAAATAAACCAGATGATGTAAAATCACTCATGGAACCAAATCAAGACGGAGTCCGAGAGCTAATTTACTGTAAGGGTCTATGTCTGTCACTGAAACAGCCATCCAAACATTGTCAGTTTGGCTAGACCCCCAAGGTAAGCTCTAAGAATTCACCGTAGTTCCGAGAAGTCTGTTTAAAGCGGTTGCTCATGAAAACGTAGACAAATTAGTGATCTCCTTAGAGGGGTGCCCAAGGCAATCCCTTAGAACTCAAGAAGAAAATATTAGAGTTCTATTTATATTGGTCACCTAAATAAAGAAAACTGACATGGACACCTTGATTCCCTATGTCAAATGGTTACAAAGAGTCAAACGGTTAACTCCCTAATCTTTAGATTTTTTGCTAAGTTTCTCTGGGGCTGTGTAAAAGTGTAACTCTTCCCTCCAACTCACCCGAATGTTTCTTCCTGTTTCATTTTTCCCCACAGCACTCACTAGCATGCCACACTGCTTTGCATTTTACTTATTTATTTAAATTATGGTCTGTCTTCTACTAGACTCTGTGCTCCATGAGGGTGGGAGTTTTATCTGCTTCATTCACTGTGTCTTCAGTGATTAGCACAGTATATAATTAAGTTTAATGAGAAAATAAATGAGGGGCTTCTATTTATTGTGCTTAATAATGAACCTTGTCCCATTTGTATATTGTTTTCAAATATTAGTTATTGATAAGAATGATATAATGTATAAATAAACATAGAATATGGGAGTGTAGTCCATTTTTTTTCCCTACCAGGCATACTAGATAAATATTTGGAGGCCACAGGACTAGGAAATACTTGATTAAAATTAAAAGATTGGTTCTAAAAGATTGGTTCTAAAATGAAAAGATTGGTTCTGTCTTCACTGTTGTGTGAGACAGCTATTTCTTTAAGATTTTGTTTCTTCATCTGCAGCATGCATCTTTTCCACAGCGGTGCCCACCCGTTTGATGTACATGCTAAAGGAACCATTCCCTGTCCATGAAATGCAATGTGGATTATGAAGACGGTTGGAGGAATATTCCCACTGAGGACTGATCTCCATGACTCCTGAGGTAGAAGAAACTCCCACCAACTCTCCAAGGCCATGAGTCTTGAGGAAAGAGTCCTTATGAAGTGTGCCTGCTCTCACATCAGGGAGGGTCAGTGAAGGGCATCTTTGTGCAGAATGCTGTATGATGGGCACTGTGGATGGAATCAAGAAGCTTAACCAGGAGAACAATTTCCGTGCAAGAGCTTCTCAATGTTCTAGGAGTTTTGAACTTCAAGAAAGAAAAATAACAAGGCTGCTACCTAGCTCACAAAGTTTGCTCCTGTCCTGGCTGGAAAGAGGACTCAGGCCACAGGTGGAAAAGGGGAGACTGACGTGAGGAGAGGAACAGTGAGTAAGCACATTGTGGGTTGTGCGCAGGCTTTTGTTCCAGAGCCTGTCTTTTCTTTCTAGTGTTCAGCACGTTTAATGATGCAGGTGCAGGTTGGCTGCCACAGATGATGCCAACTTGCAACCCAGACGTGAATGGTTCCAGAGAGTCTGTGACTTGCCACTAATTTTCTTCATTTACTCAAATGTCTCTTCCTAAGAAAGCCTCCTATAACCATCAGTTTAAAACTGTGGCTCCTCCCCTAAATACTTCTGAGTATTGAGAAACCGTGTGTGCAAACACAATTCCGATTCTGTACTGAAGACGGCCATCCTCAAGGAAGGTCTCACTTAACCAGCTAGTTCCAACCACCATGGCCTTACATACATGCTGTCTCCTTACTTAACAAGCCTTCCCTTTATCTCAAATACTTTTCTACTGATGCAGGTAATTCCCATTTCCCAGGTAATAGCTAGATTTAGCTGAAGCACATACATATACTTCGGACTTGAGACACTCACACACACACCTTCACCTTGATGTGCAGCGATTTGTGCGGGACAAGTGAAAAGAGGTACTGATCATCCCTTGTTGAAGTATGGAGACTGAAGAAGCCTTTCTCAAATCCATGAGAAAAATAGCAAGATGCTATGAAAACAGCACCTGGAGGGGTGAAGTGTATCATTAATCTGTAGTTGGCTCAATAGGCCACCTGGGAGTTCACAGAGCAGAAGCCCTTTTGACCCGTGGTCATTGAATCTTTAGAAATTCCACAGTATGTCTTCACCCTAAGTAGATCTCACCCTCTAAATAACTCTTTCACATCTGTCCCATGAGCAGGCATATTATAGTATGTGCCGAGTTTTCAGATTTAATCTTTTTTGTTATATGATTTTAAGAGAGTCTGCCTCTGAGTTACCTAATTTCCTGGGGTAAGATTATGTTTCTATTTTAATAGCTTAAAACAGTACTTTACAATCCCTTTTGGACTGTAGATCCATTTGAGAATCTAGTACAAACCGTAGATGCACCAGAAAAGTGTAAGTATCAGAAAATGAGATTCACTGTCAAGGGTCACAAATGACTCCAGTCCACCTGTCAACCCTCTTACCCAAGGTACTGTAAACCCCTAACTCAGAGTTTTAGAAGATGCAGAAGTCGGAGCAGGAATACTATCCTATCACAGGAATTGAAGAATTCTGAGCAACTCTCAAGTGACTTCCTCTCTTTCTTTTTTTTTTTGTTTGTTTGTTTTTATCCTCACCCGAGGACATTTTTCCATTTTTTGTACAGATAGAGTGGGAGGGAGAGAGAGGAAGGGAGAGAGAGAGAGAAACATCGACGTGAAGGAACACATCGAGTGGCTGCCACCCGCACGACCAACCAGGGCCGGGGACAAACTGCAACCGAAGTACGTGCCCTTAGCGGGAACCGAACCCGGGTCTCTCCAGACCACAGGCTGACGCTCTCACCGCTGAGCCAAACTGGCCAGGGCGACTTCCTCTCTTTCTAATATTGCGTCTAGTCTTTCCTCTATTCCTCTTTAGACGCCACGTTTCTTTATACTGGAGTCCCTCCCACTCCGTGACTTCTGCAATATGAGAATGACTCACTTCTCCCCTTGCTTAGCTGTCGATTGCAGCCCTCTTAAACACTGGGAAAAGGAGGCAACATACGGGGTTGTCAGATAGCCGTAACTTGGAGTGACTCCAAAAGAAGGAAAGATTCTGTTGCATAAAGTGGTGCTTCCCAGGATGGTACCATTGGGAAACTCCACTGGGCTTTGCTTTCCCTGATTTCTTCAGCATTCGGTGATACCCCACACCATTCCGACCAATTCCCTTTTTGCTTATGTTCATACATATGTTGGCAATCAAAAAGACTTAACTAGGACAATGGGCAAGAATGGACAATAAAGAGAAATCAGAGATAAATTGGCTCAACCACAAGGAATCACTGTGAAATTCATTAGAAAAGAAATCTGATACCAATAAATAGTCAGAATTTATTAAGTACTCTACTCAAGGCATTGCTGGGCTTCAAGAGAAACACATAACAGCCTTCCTAGCCTCAAGAAGCTTGTACCTGCACAGACGTTCTAGAGTCTGAAGGAGTCTGGGGAAGCTTGATCATAAAGGCAGAACCTGAGGAAGGCTGTGAATATTAGATGAGAGAGAAGTGGATGGGAGAAGGGTAAAGGATACTCCAGGGAAGGGGGACATAGCAGAAGGAAGGCATAAGATAGAATCAGTAATATCACAGGATCTGTAGTCATCTTGGCCCAATCTAAGTCCATCACTTCCCAACTGTGTGGCTTTAAGCCAATTACTCACTGTCTCTAGGCCTCAGTTTTCTCATTCTTAAAATAGGGATAGCATGGCAGTCACCTCACAACGTTGTTGTGAGAATAAATGAGATGAACACTCTTAAAAATTTCAACACATTGCGTGGTACATAGTAAACATGACGACTAGTTGTTACAAAAGCTAAGAGGCATGCCAGAACAGAATGTTTAAGAAAAAGTTGATAGTCCAGTTTGTCTACAGCCAAAGACTGGGTAACAGAGAAGAGGTAGAAACAATTAGAAAAGAGAAGCAGGGGCCAGTTCATGGACACTTTGCTGAGACAAGGAGGGTTTCCACTGTGTCCTGACAGCCACGGGAAATCACTGAGGGGTTTTCAAACTACAGCTGAAAGAGTGCCTTTGGAAGATGCACTTGGTAGCTATACGCAGGCTGGATTTGGGAGAATGTGATCCAGAGACCGTTTGCATTAATACCACAGAGTGGTGGAGGGCAGAAAACTTGGCAACAGAAACATAACCATGAATTTCAGGGAGATTATACATAAAGATCTGGCAAATACATGAAAAACGACAGCTGAAATGTATTGAGCAGGTACCAGGTGCAGGGTGGTGCTGGTTTACATGTGTATAGTACCTTATTTCGATCATGCAACAACCCTGTGAGGGACATATTATTAGTATGGTGATCAGCACCCCACTTTTACAGAAGAAGTTACTTGGGTACTGAGAAGTTATACAATTGGCCTCAAGTCCCAAAGCAAGTAAGTAGCACATCTAGAAGAAAAGAAGAAGAAAGAAACAAAAAAGAGAGTGAGAACTCATGGGCATGGACAACAGTGTGGTGATCGCTGAGGGGAGGGGGGGTGAAGTGGAAGAGGACACAGAGGGGGTAAATGGTGATGGAAAACATTTTAGAAAGTACAAAGAAAATGGATAGTATGACTGAGGGACACAGGAAGGTAAGAAGAGAGGACTTTTCCTGCTACATAGTACTGATTCAGACATACTGGATATTGGGTCAAGAAGACAGGAAATAGGGCACGTTTAACATCGATGTTCTGTGCATGCCTGGGACTCAGGAAAGAGTCAGGCCTGGAGCCGTGAAGCAGAAAACCACCGAAACAGTTAAAACTGAAAGTTAAAAATAAATGAATTTCTGGAGAATACAGTATCTTTTCTCTTACTTTTTTTTTTTTTTTACCCTTTTTTTCCCCTGGGCTGACATTGTTTAACAAAATTATATAGATTTCAGGGGTACAATTCTATAATACATCATCTGTATATTGCATTGTGTGTTTACCATCCCAAGTTAAGCCTCCTTGAACAGTCTTGAAGTTCTTTTATATATGATAGATGAAAGGCACGGAGATAAAGGGGAACTACCAGGGCAATGTGGCATCCAAGTGTGCTGGGAGGTGCCTTTAAGGAAGGAGGTGCATGGCATCCAGGCAGAGGTGCACGTAGGACCCGAGAATGTCTAAAAAGTTACAGCGTGAGAGATAAGCAGGGTGAAAATGAAGGACCTTGTGGTTTTAGATTCAGACTATGTTTGCTCACCTATTAAATGACTTCCAGCAAGTTACCTGCCCTCAGTCTGCCTGTTTCTTATACATGCAATGAAGCAATTTGTATATAGTTTATGAGGATGTTCTGAAATAATATATGTTAGCACCTGGCATTGAGGAACAATACACGTATGTGTATATATCTAAAATAGCTAAGATTTCTGTATGTGCATATGATTAAACTATTATTTTATTTTTTTTCCCCATTTTTTGCACAGATAGAGTGGGAGGGAGAGAGAGGAAGAGACAGAGAGAGGGAAACATCGATGTGAAAGGGACACATCAAGTGGCTGCCACCCGCACGACCAACCAGGGCTGGGGACAAACTGCAACCGAGGTACATGCCCTTAGCGGGAACCGAACCCGGGTCTCTCCGGACTGCAGGCGGATGCTCTAATCGCTGAGCCAAACCGGCCAGGGCTAAACTATTATTTTTTAATATGATTGTTATTTACCAGGTCTACATAGGTATGCATTAATGTATAGACACAGCTATACCACATGCATATACATATACATGCAAAATATGCAAACACACATATTCATATATATGTATAAATAGATGTGTGTGTGTGTATGTGTGTGTGTGTGCGTGCGTGCGCACGCATACAAAGTTTGGCCCTATGGTGTCTAGACAGAGAAAGTTAGTTTGCAATTTTCAATTTTTAATAGATAAGAGTCTGGCTGTTTGGAAGTCAGTGAAGATGAGAAATCTTAGCCATGTTTTAGAAGAATAGGAATTTGAGTGCTAAGATGTCAGGAATTTGAGAAAAGGTCTGAAAGTCAGCATTACTTTTCTGTTGCTGCTGCAACAGATCACCATGCATTTAGCAGCTTACATCAACACCCATTTATTATCTTATAGTCTTCATGCATCAGAAATCTGGGTACAGCTTAGGTCAGCTGAGTCTCCGCTTCGAGTCTCAGAGGCTGAAATCCAAGGGTGTTGTGGATCGAATTCATTCCTTGCAGTTGTTGGACAGAGGTGGCTGTTTCATGGCTTTCTGTCAGCCAGCGGTCATGGCCAGCGTCCAGAGGCTGCCTGCATTCTGCGGCTCCTGGCCCCTTCTAAGCCAGAAGCAACAGGCTGCATCCTCTCATGCTCCGAATCCCTCTGACTTCTCTTTCCGCCCCGTCTCCCCAGACCGCTCTTCTGCTGCACTGCACTAGTCCAGCCAGAGAAAAGTCTCGGCTGCTAAGGCCCTATGTGATTTGATTAGTTCTGCCCAGATAATCCAGGATTATTTCTATATCTTAAGGCCAGCTGATAAGTAACCTTATTTCACATCTGCAAAGCCCCTTCACAGACAGCCAGGGAGTCCTGGGGCGGGGAGCATCTTTAGAAAACTGTCTCCCACACAGCCCTATTCTGGACAACAGCTCATCTCTTAAGAACAATTTGAACATCAAGAAAGTACTGAGAAGACGGTGTAGAAGAAAAGCCTGGCCTCTGGGGGTCCTTTCTCTGGGCACAGAGAAGGATGCAGGTCGCAGCAGGGCTGAGAGGTGAGTGAGAGAGAACAGGAATGTGGCTTACAGTAGGCGACCTTGAAATAAAGGTGGGGAAGAGCATGGTGGTTGTGGGGAGGGGCGGCAGAACCAAACAGACAAACCTGGATGATGAAGAATGGTGGAAGTAATCAAATATAGAAACACAGAAAACAAGGCAATAAGGTAAAGCAACAGTTGTGAGAAGGTCATCTCTGAAATGTTTAAATATGTCTGCACAGCATTTGAATAGACTATAAAAATCAGCAAATGAGCCGGGCCAGTTTGGCTCAGCAATAGAGTGTTGGCCCGTGGACCAGTGAGTTTTGGGTTCATTTCTGGCCAAGGGCACGTACCTCAGTTGTGGTTTGTCCCCGGCCATGGTCAGGGTCGTGCAGAAGGCAACTAGTCGATATATCTCTCTCATGTCGATGTTTTTCTCTCTCTCTCCCATTCTCTCCCTCCCACTCTATCTGAAAATAAACAGAAAAATATCCTCGGGTGAGGATTAAAAAAAAAATCAGCCAAATGAGCTTGGCCGGTGTGGCTCAGTGGTTGAGCTTCGATCCATGCACCAAGAGGTTGCTGGTTCGAGTCCCGGTCATCGGTGTTTCTGTCTCTCCCTCTCCTTTCCTCTCTCTCTAAAATCAATAAAGAAAAAAATTTTTTTTTTAAATCAGCAAATGGAATCCTCCCTGAATCCAAGAAACCAGAGGACAGAAACTTGAGTTTTGTTGACAATGCATCTAAATGGACTTGATAAAAATCACCCAAAAAGTACCAGTAGGGATGCCGAGTAACTGAAACTGGGTGGTTAGGACAGAGCTGCAGATGATGCCACACTCCAGTCCGCAAAGCCTGACTCGAGCGAGTGGTGGGGCACTTCTTCATTTCCACGCCTTTCTTTACTGCCTCTTCCTTTCCTCCTTTTTTCTTTTTTTAAACCGAAGACCCTTATTAACAGGTGCTTCAAGTTGTAAACTTTTACTACAAATTAAAAATGAGGTTCTCAAATATCTCAACTTGATCAAATATGAAACAATTAAAAAAAATCTTTAAAGGGTTATTGAGAAAAAAACAGGCATTTTTTTTTCCTTAAAAAATCACATTTGTCATTACCAAAAAGAGATGTCTTTAGATAAAAACAATAAAAACCCCACGCTGTGTAGATAATGCAGATGGTTCTGGATGTCTGGTCAACGGGCAACCAGCAAGCCGGTGAGGTCCTCAGCTCAATCTTTTGCTCATTTCTTACTGCTGGAATTTCATCTTCATTTCTCCTTGTTGGTTGACTAAACCAGCTGATGGCAGAGATGGTAAGCCAGCATTTACTCAGCCCTGCCCTGCTCTTTATTCCAATTTATTTATCTGTTTAGCTTTTCAGCTGTTACTGTGGCTATGTCCTCAATGTTAGAAGATGTCTAAGTAATTCATTTTATTATTTTCTCTTCCATTTGCTATAGATTCCCCTTTGCCAGTGGGTTGGCGGGCTGCCCAGCCTTTCCCTCATAGGGAAAACCGGGCTGGTCCATGGCACATCTCTGGGTTCAGCTCCCACTGCACACCTTGTTTAAGGGAAGCAAAGCTTGGAGGCTACTTCCTCCTTCACTGTGGTCTCTCTGGCCCTGGCCCCAGGCAGAAGTAACAGCACTGAGTCTCACTACCCCCTCCACAGGGGCCAGCACAGAACAGCTCAGGTTACTGAGTTGACGGCCTCAGATCTCTCCCAGGGAGTTGAAATGAACCCTCCAAAACCTCCGATGTTTAAGTGTCAAGTTTCTCCTCTTCACTAACTGCAATTCCAATAGCGTGGTTTTTAGAATAAAAGATTTCAAAATTTCATGGAAAACAAAGGGCCATGCAATCTGACACGCGCTGAGGGAGAATGCAGACAGGTCAAAAATAGAAACAGACAGCAGGTGCCCACGTGTGTGTGTGTTGTGCACTGTGTGTGTGGCGTGTTTATCTGTGTGTTCTTATTGGGTGTGTGTTTGCATATGATAGGCCTAAGTGATCTTTACTACATGAAAATAATTTATAGTATTCCATTCACAGCCCTTCAAAATGTATCAAATGTATTTGTTTATATTATTGAATTTAAATATGTCTCCGTAGGTAAGAATAAGAATTTCCACTAAATCAGGGTTTGATGGCGGAAGGGTAAAAATCTCACTTCTTACAGAGTTTAGTAAACCCTTCTTAGAGTCCAATAGCATCCACGAAAGGGTAGCCTTTTTTCTTTTCAATTGCGGACTTTCTCATTGGTCACAGACTTCCACCGGAAAAATCTTTGTAGCCTGGAAATACTCCTCCATCTTGCCAGTAAGTATCTTAATGCAATATTTAGTAAATGCAGAACACTGGTTCTAATGTTTTCCCTTTTCTCAATTTCCTGATGAGCATTTAGGAATTTGTCACCCATTTAAAAGTCTTGCTACCTACAGCAAAGGCATCCAACCACCTTCAAGAAGTCAGCTTTAGCCTGGTCTGGTGCAAAATGGGGAATCCCTAGGGGAGGCAAGCGTTCATTCTAATGGAGACACCCCCCTCTGCCACCACGCTCAGAGCTGGGGCCCAACAACACTAAGAACCACACAAACACCACAGCTATTACACGACATTCTGAGCTTATGTTTAATGCAAACAAATACCGCCTGGAGTGCTAATGCTCTTTAAAAAGTCACACAGATAATTTTTCACCTAGAATGTAGTGTTCTTTTCCCATTAAAAAAAAAATTAACCCAAAAGCAACACATTTTTTCACTGGACTACTAGTCCTCTCTATTTAACCAGTTTGTCGCAAGAATGTTAAAACGTGCAATACCCGACCATTTACCCAGGGGCACAGATCTCTTTCCCCTTAGATTGTCATATTAAAAAAAATGACAACAGCCAACACAACAATAGCCATGTGGTGTGAATGAATCAAAATTATACCTATTTTTTTTTGGTCAGGTAGGCAAAAAGTATATTTTTTGGTGTGCTATAGAAATTTAGTAATTAATTTCTTTGTGCCATGAGGTGACAAAGGTGGAAAGTCATTGCTCTAATCTTCTAAAGAAGATTGAGTGACATTCTGGGTTGAAGAAGATAAGTTCACAAGTGATCAGACAAAGGCACACAAATACAGCCTCCCAGAAGGTGCGAGTTGAGGGGCTCTATTATCAATGGTCAATGCTTTGATCATTGAGGGACGACTGCCCACCAGTCATTTCCCTCTCGGGACATCAGCATTCTCCCTACTGGCTGGCTTGGATCCCATGGCTGGTAAAATTAACTACAGAGGAGAGTCATTGCTTCTAAAATAAAACAAGCACCCAGAATTGCCCTCCTGTGTTCATTCCAGTTGTTAATCACCTTGCTGTCAATATGAATGTCATCCCATGTCTAATAATTACCCTGAAAATCACACTGAACACAAGTTTTATGAAGAGGCCAGGGTCCTTCATTTCTGTGAAGCTCTAAGGAAAAGCTGGTGATTTATATGACATCGGCATTATGTAGGTTTTATCTTGTGGTGGGTTTGTTTGTTTGTTTTTTTACTGCAGAAGGCTGGGTCTCTAGAGGGAAGGACAAGACAGTAAAGCATTCCTACCTAAGCAATCTTGAGGAGGAAACATGTTGTCATGTAAATACCCAATCCTGAGCATTGTGCAACCAACTCTTGAGGCCAAGAACCACCGACTAGCAGGTCTGACTGAGAGACCAGGGAAAAGCTGTGCACCCAGCCTGCCCCAAGCCATTCCTTTAGTGGCATCATGATGCATTCATGTCTAAAGTGATGGAGGAAACACAGCTAATGTATTTTGATTTAAGCATGTACTGCCTTGCATTGTAGAAATGGGAAAATGATGGGTGGATCTTGGCTTTTCAATCAGGAGCTTCTTTGTGTTTTGCAGAGTGGTTTTTCTTTCTTTAGCTACGTGCACTGCTGTACATTACTGACCTTTTGATGTGTGACAGTCCTGGGCCCTCAATTAAAGGACACACTAACCTTTGGTGATCTGTTCCGCACCTCACCAGTGACAAGAGGTAAATTTCAGGGTAATTTTCAGCAGGAAGTGAGGGTTGCAGGACTCTGCAAAGGGCGCCAGCATCTATTTAATCTGGCTCAGGAGGGCGGGAGCAAATGCGGAGGGGCTCTGATTCTCAGCCAAGCGTTTCTCGTCCTGGTCCAGGGCCAGGTGTCGGTGGCAGTGAAAGGGATCCGTGAGGGGAGATGGTGGCACACACAGAACCATCCACAGACAGACCAGAAGGCAGCGGCGAAAGGCGAAGAGAAGGATGTGGACCAGCAGCATGAGGTCTGAGTCAAGGACAGGCACAGAGACCGAAGTCAGGGCCTGAACGTGGGAGGACTTTAAAAGTCACCTTTCTAAGAACCCCCAAAGCAGACATTCACCAATGTGTGCAAGAAGCACATGGGATGGTGGTTAAGAAGACTGACTCCTGGGCCCATCCAGGACCTCAGTCGGTCGAATAAGGGGTCCAGTAATCTGCCTTTAAACGAACATCCACAGGGCTCACCTGAAGATGCTACGAAGACCACACTTTAAGAAGCAACCCAGAAGCTAGTTCAACTGATAGTCTTCTTAGACAGAGTCAGATAATAATAGTTTCCTATGGGTCACGCCCTCCCATGCAAACTGTTTTGCATACTAGAACGAGGCCTGATTTATAAAATCAAATGCTTTCACCCCCTTACGGATACATAATCAGGCCGAATGAACTAACCAGCCACATCACCCTGAATGTTTGGGGGACCGAGGAGAAAACCCTGGGATGAAACCAGCCACAGAAAATTGGGCTTCAGCTGTGGCCCAGCCATCCTTCAATTTCCCTTCATTTCTTCTTCACTGGCCATTTCTCTGCTTGGACTTTGAAATCCCGGTCATACTTGTGTCAGTTATTGTAGAAACCAGGTTTTCCCAAGCCTGGCACTATTGCCATGTTGGAGCAGATGTGTAGGGGTCTGTCCTGTGCCTTGCAGATGTTTAGCAGCATCCCTGGCCTTTACTCCCAGTAATGCTCCTTCCACCCTGTGACAGCCAACAAAGTCTTCAGAAATGGCCGAAGTCCTCCGGAGGCTGGGGAGGAGGAAAAAGTCACTCTTGCTTGAAAATCTCTGATCCAAATTCTAATGCAAATTAAAAAGACTGACTCCTGGGCCCATTCAGGACCTCAGTTGGTCGGATAAGGGGCCAGAAACAAAGGCAGCTTCTCTTCAGACCAGGGGTACCTCCTCTTGAAAGCCAAGTGGATAACCCCTTGTTTGCAAGAACCTCGGGGCTAGTGGCCTTCAAGTCAGTCCTCACTCTCACTTCTCCATGTGCCTCAACACCCCACTCTTAGAATTAGTCTGTGACTCGGTATCTGTTCCTGTTCTGGGCTGTCCCTATTAAAACACAGCTATCTCTTGCCTGGAAAAGACCCGACACCATGACAGTCATCAGTAACTTAGCACATCACAGGAGGAAAGCTGGTCACCGAGGCAAAGCCCCAAGGCACCGAAGAGGGAGACAGGCAGTGTAATGGTGTGAAGGATCACATTGGGAGCATGGTGTTTGCCATTGTGGGTAAGATCGCTGTGCTTGGAGTCCTGGCCTTCCCACTTGCTGGAGTCCTTTGGACAAGTTACCCAACCTCTCTGAACTCGAGTCTCCTCACCTGTAAAATAAGGATAACATGAGTACCTACTCCACCGAGATCAATGGACTAGGTACTCCTGTTATCCAGAGAATAGTTATAAAGTGCTTAGTACAGTGCCTGGAATAAAATAAAAGTCGGCTCTACATTTGGTTCTGCCCAGGAGGTGATCGTAAGCTGGGCTGCCACAGTGTGTGGGGTGCAGTGGTCCTAGCTGTCTGTGCTCTGTGCACCAGCGGGAGGAGGTGAGGGCACACGAGGGGCACTGGCTGCTTTGCAAGTGGCATTGGGAGGAAAAGGGCATTCCAAAAGGGGAGGGCGTGTTCGGAAGACCCTCTTGGCTTGGATGTGGATAATTAGGTTAAATAACCCTCCTCCCATGCACTCCCGATCCTGCCACAACCGACCCCTTTGTCCTCTGTGTCTTGCAACATTGGCCATTTCATTTTCAAATCCCCACTGCGCACAAGAACAAAAGCTTCCAATTACCCTATTTCTGGCCTCTCCCTTCATCCCACACAAAAGACCCAAATGCCAAGGAAGTTAAGAAAGCCAAGATTTAACCAACATCATATGCCTTTTTATCTTTTCATGCTTACTTTTCTGCCTAAGAAGGAGGGCAAATTCCCTGCGCGATAAACAATATTGTTTTTATGTCTGAACTGTGCTGGGTCTCCTACTGGCGGGTGGCAGACACCAACATTAGAAGGATCAATCTGATGTTGCGAACAGGAGACAAGGGCATTGCACTTTCTTTTTCTCTGTCTTCTCCTTCTCCTTCCTCACAGCTTTTCCAGACCACTGCACGGGAGCCAAGTCCCCCGACAAGGAGACGCTTAATCTGACTTTGTTCCCTTCTGCAAGGCTGCCATAGCGGGAGGGAGATCTGTTACCTAGGTTGTATCAAAGATGCTTGGCAGTGTTTAAAATTGGAATCCCTATTTCTTTGGCCGGCATTCAGGATTATATATTCAGAAACCAGTTTGGATTGTTCACTTCTGTCTGTGCCCATAAGGGTGAGTGGAGACGCCACGGGTACGTCCTTCTCCTCTAGGGGCGCTGTTCAGTGAGAAGGGCGCTGGACGGGAGGCCTGCTCTCGGCAATCAGTCTGCTCACGGACGGTCTGTGGGCTGACGCTCTAACCACTGAGCACCAGCCAGGGCTGAAGTGCCTTGGGCAGAATGGTAACCTCTGACCCTTTTTGTCATCCCTAAATTTCCATGTTTTTAAGTAAAACAACTTGTATTATCCGTTTTTCAGACAGACTAATGACTTGGCTGAGAAAGTAAGCTTTTTCTTTTTCTTTCACCTCAAGTGCCATTTGGCTCTTTATTTTTTATTTATTTAGTTAGTTTTTAATCCTCACCCGAGGATAATTTTACATTTATTTTTAGACAGAGGGGGAGGGAGGGAGAGAGAGAAACATTGATGTGAAAGACACATCAATTGGCTGCCACTTGAATGACCCCAACCAAGGCGGGGGACGAACCACAACCGAGGTACGTGCCCCTGGCCGGGATCAAACCCGGGACTCTTTGGTCTGTGGGCTGGCGCTCTAACCACTGAGAAAACCAGCCAGGGTTCAAGGGCCATTTGGAAGAGAAAGAAAATCTTCCACAGAGCACCTCTCCCCCCCTTAGTCTAGACAGTGTACCCCAAGAGGTGCTACCTGTTTCTGGCTCCCCGTTTCCAGCCAGACTGCGTTTGAGAAGTCGACAGCTGCGCCTTCTCGCTAGATGACATTGCCCTTCATGTGGTCTGCAAACGGAGCACTGAAGGGACTCAACACTGCTTCACACCCACTCGTTCGACCGATACGATCCTGGTTTAACACGTTTAAAAAACATATAGCTACTGGTGCAAACACAGAAGTCAACCCTGGAAAACCAGTCCTTTCAAAATGCCTGACGTTCACTTTTGCCCCGTCTGCTCTTTGGACTCGTTTCATGTGCCCATCGCCAAGGGTGCGTCTTTGTACAGAAGCCTGAGCTTCTAGCCCGTCGGCAGGAAAAAGCAGAGTTGACGTGGGCATGGTCCTTAATCACTTTTGCCTTGTTGCACCTGTACCCCCTCACCCTCCAGGGCACATCAAACAAATGCCCCGACCACTCCTGGACCAAAAAGACCCTTTTCTCTGAACTGGAACCTTGAGGAGAATGACATCAAGGAAGAAAACACCTTGATTCATACCAAAGACGGGCCTGAACCCTGCTCATTATGGTCCGACCGCCCTTCTCCTTTCTGTGCTTTCTGCTGTTCACATCCTCCCCCACTCTGGTGGGCTACTCCTCCTTCGCTCTTTGCTCCCCTTTAATTGGCCAAGGCCATTTCCTGTTTGCAATCATAAGACATTTGCAAGTTTGTGGAGTTATTCTATCAATGGTTAGATATTATGTTAACCATTTAGGACACTCAGAAAAAGCAAATCACTTCTTTGCCTTTAGAGTTTAGAGCAGCAAATGTTGCCCTGGGCGGTTTGCATTAGTAAGCCCCAAAATCACCTTGGCCAGTTTGGTTCGGCTGTTGGAGCATCACACAGGGTTGTGGGTTCAATTCCGAGTCAGGGGCATGTACCTGAGTTGCAGGTTCAATCCCCGGTCCAAGTCCTCGTCAGGGTTGTGCAGGAGGCAACCAATCGATGTATCTCTCTCCTCCTCCTCTCCCATCCACTCTATCTAAAAATCAATGGAAAAATATCCTTGGGTGATGATTAACAAAAAAAGTAAGTGCTAAAAATGAAAAAAACCTCAGTTTGCCCCCCAGATTTCTTTCTAAGTCCTAAAAAACCAACCAACCAACCAAAGCTCATTGTGCTTCCTTCCCCATACAATTCCACGTGAATTTATCATCATGTTAACACATCATCCACCAGGGGTGAGAAAATCCAGGACCTGATACTCATTTTCAACTTCCCTTATCCCTCATCTGTATAACGAGCCGCTGGCTAAACTCTAGTGATGACACATTCTCTCCTAAGCCTCCATCTCATTGCAGCAGTTTCCTTGTCTGAAGGCGGGTTTGACTCGGCCATCTCATCCCCCGGCTCTGCCCTTGTTCATATTCGTGTTTCCAGGCCTTGCTCTGGAGTTTCACAGTGGTGGGCAGTGTTCCAGATCGGGGATACTTCACGTCAAATAAACTTGAGAAGCAGTGGACTGAACAAAGCTGAACAGGATTCCCTCCCTCTGAAGAGCTCCTCAGGGCTTTACATGGCCGATGGGCCACGTGAGGCCCTCACGGCGCGTGTACCAGGCAGGACCCCCCAGCTGATCCTTCCACAGCGGCATTTTCTTACAGAGCATCTACCATCCTGGGTCCCAGAGCCTGGGAAATGGTCTCTGCAGCCCGCCTAGGTGGTGAGACAGAATTTGAAATAGTTTAGAGAAAGAAGACGACAGTGGTATCTTCTCCAGGGTAGAAAGGAATGGCAGGAGCTTATGTGAGGAAGCAGGACAGGCTGAATCAGGGTGGGGGCCAGGCTGCATTGGTGCTGAAACACAGACGACAGCATGCTGGCTGGTGGACAGGGTGCTGGCATCCTCAGGGGAAGACCTCTGCCCCTTGGCCAATGTTGGCCCTTTCCCTTCTCCAGTGACCACCAGCCACATCACTAGATGACACTACCCTTGTCATCTCCCCCAGGAGTGACTGCTCGAAGCAGTATAACCAAAATATGTGTCCACATCAGTTAGGCAAGTACATAACTTAAATACTTAAAACATTTCCTTAACGGGGACAAAAATGAACATCTATTTAAATGTGGGTTAGGGTTGACTGGGCTTTTGTGAAATCTCAGCTGAGCAGGATGAGGCAGGAACAGATTCTCGTGGTTGTGTAGCAAGCACTGAAGTCAGCATGGAAAATAATTCATGACCCAATTAAGGTGAAACTACGGGACATCTGAATCCTCCCTCCGTCCCACCCTCCGCCTCTAGCTTTCAATAGATGGTGATAGCTCTAGTCTGGTTTGTAAATGTATTTTTTTAAAAGGATTTGCTTTTTTATGCTTAGTTATCCACATCTTCTCTTGGCATTGCATTAGTAGAAATTCAATTGTCAGGTATTTATTACCACATTCCCCTTTTATTGTTCTTAGGTCAAGAAATGATTGTCTGACTGTTATGAATCAATTATACCTGTGCAAATCTTTCTGAATCAGGAGCCGGAGGGCATGCTTCCCGAAGTCAAAATAGAATCTTTAGCCCTGCGTTTATTTACATTTACATCAAAACCATTTTCTACTCATATTGGCCAAACATATGCTAACACGTTCTAGGCAGCATCCTCACTGCCTTCTCGAAGGTGGAACTCTGAATTAAAGTGAGACTCTCATAAAAATTTATAAGAATGACAAGCAGGCAGCCTATGACTCAACTTGGTCCACAATTGTGTTTTCCTTCCAATAGTGTTTTAAAATATTTGTATTAGGTGCCAGCATTTAAAAATTGGAAGATTCTTCATAAAAGACCTGGTTACTAGCTTCTCTTGGAAAATTCAAGATCTGACCTTGCCGATCCTACCTTCTGACAAGGAAGCAATGACCCAAGAAGAGCGGTAGGCACACCCTTTAGATGGTCTATGCCTTCTCTTGTTTGCTATGCTTCCCACCACTCCCGTATGTCTCCTTGTCCAGCTTCTTGGTCTGTAGGCATCTGAATTTGAAACCTTTGACTTACTGTCCCATTTAAGGTCACGTCTTTAGTAAGACAATTACTACTGGGAATCTGCTCTAAGCCTTACCTGATCCCTCTACATTAGACAACAAGCCTAAAGACTTCTACTGCCCAATGTATTTGCAGTAAATCCAGGTCTGTATCACATCAATAATTTACTCCTGATGATCCCCCAAATGTGCACAACATACCAATGTCTTGACTGTAATAATAAAGCTGTTTCTGTTCTAACACTCCCACCAGCATGCCCCCTCCTTGAATGAACGGGACAAGATATTGTTTTTTATATTTCTAAGCCACAGAAAACATCACAGTGCACTAAATTTGTTTTTCAAGTTTTCAAAATAAAAACCATTTTGATGCTTAGTCAGCCCATTGGAGAAATCAGCGAGGCACTTAACGGCATGGTTCAACACCTCTTCATGTAAACGATGGAAACTTGACACTAAGCAAAACCTCTAAGAAATGATATTTGTTTTAAAGAGGAAGTCAAATTTTTGTCAAATAGTAACTTTATATTAAGAATGAAAAAAAACAAAAGAGCTTCAATATGAAAGGTGATCATGATATTACTGTTATTTATCCATAAATTTAAAATAATTCTCACACATAATTTTAGGATATATCACATATCAGGATAAGGAACTAAATACGTGATCATTTTGTTCATTCAATAAAACAAGAACAATAAATTATAAAAAATCTTGAAGAAACTTGATATGACTAAAATCCCATCATGTTATGAAAGTATAGCTATGAAAGATTAATGAATATTTATATTTCTTCTCTACATTTATCCTTGGAAAACGAAAGGAATACTATTCTTCCTCCTTCATGTAGATTCCTTGTATTGGTAATCACGTAAATCATGATGAAAGATCCTAACAGTCTTTTGAATAATTTAATAGTTTCATGGTACTATTTCCAGATATGCTACAGTTGCATTTTTTTCTTACCCTTTGAAAGATGGTCAAGAGAGGATTCTGCCATACCTCACAGTCCCTAGTGACTATACAGTCATATTGACATTTCTCCTACTAATGTCAGAGGAGATGATTTAGTAATAGATTTATCCCAAAAATCTTCCCTCCACAGCACCAATACCATTTTCTTGGCTCCTAACCATTTCCAGTCATGATTTCCTGCTGGATGGCTAAGGTCAGGCAGTGACTCACCCTCATGACTCCTATCACCTCCCAGACAAGCACCTTTCCGGCCTCTCTGTCCTCAACGCTAAACCACACACCTTGCCGGTGTCCTAGCAGTCTCGCCCAAATGTGATCCAAGCTTCCTCCGCTGACACCTGTTGTATCAAATGACAAATGCTCATAGCTTAGCCTCATTGTTCCAATAGACAGGTGGACTATACACCAAATTTTGCCCTCTGCGAGGAAAACAACGAAAAAGCATGAAAAACAGAGCATCACAGAAAAGATGAAGAAACTCAATAGGAACTGAGCACTGCTCCCAGCTTTTCTTAAACTGTGACAGACAAGTAGCTGCCAATTTTGCTTTAGTGTAACTATACAATGGGACATCTTTATTTAAAAAAATAACAGAAATGATGATATGAGGAGGTGAGAATGGAGGAAGTCAACGTGATAATGAATTTCTGAAATTCTCCAATGCAGGTTCAAGTCAATTGTCCCCAAATTATTTTGATATATCATTAACAATGAATAATGAACAACTGCCCAGACTTGGACTTAATCCTCTTAGAGTAACATTTAAATAGGTTAGCTCTACACATTGGAAGCGCGGGTCAGTCCTCGGTGGTTTAATTCAGGGAATAACTACTTGGCTCTGGAAGGTTTCTAGCTAGCACTTCTCATTCCAAAACCTAACTGTTTCACAAGGCCTGGGATGTGACATTTAATATGTAAATACATGGGGGAGATAATGTAATAGTCACATCCATGCAGAGGGGAGAAACAGGGCAGAAGCATAGGTACTAAGTGGCCAGGAGTGAAACCATGATTGTCACATGGCTTTAAACCTTGGCTTTTACATATTTCTAAGAAAAGGTGATTGCCAGTCTTGAGAACCATCAAGAAATTAAAGTTCAATTAAAAAACAATTTTTTTTTTTTTTTTTTTACTTCTACTTTGGCAGTGTTACAAAAATGCCGACTTATGGACACAAGACTAGAAGAAGAAATGATGTAGAATGGTTAAGGGGAGGCACAGGGCAGCCCCGTCCCCTTTACGGCCGGGTTATTTCTAGCATGATGTCCCACAGCGAAAGTGCTTCTCCCTGATGGTGTATGTCATCATCACTACATCACACAAAGGGGAAACTCTTTGGTAGAAGACAAGAACGCTTATCAATCAACTTTTTAATTGTTTGAAAAAGTATTAGTAAATACAATTATATCCTGGATCTGATGACGTGCATTTTCCCCAAACTATAATCATTCAACCTTTTAGCAATGTGGAATAAACAGCCTGTTAAACAAGCGCTTTGATTTCATAGTGTGTACTGTTGAGACGGTCTGGTCAGAATCCTGTAAGTGCCCACATTTTATGTTGCGCAGGAAATGGAACAGAGCAAGGCTTGTAGGAAGTATTAAGTAAATTTTGCTGATTGCAAGCCCACAGCAGGAATGGTTAGGCACTCTTCATAGCAAGGTCAATGTTCAGACAGGAGACTGTCTGCCATTTGTTTCCTGCCCTTGTCTCCCGCTGTGATCTGCATCTAGTCATAATCAGCCTTTCTTGGATAGATTCTTATCTTCTCTGTTCCGCTGAAATCTCAGGGGCTCTTGTGGAAATTGCTTTATTTCTCTTTAGATTGTATCCCCTTCGTACAGGCCAACTGCCCCATTGCCATGGTGTCTTCTCAGACATAAACCAGTTGCTTAGTTACCTTTCTATCCCTTCGAGAGCTCAGCGTCAGAACTCGAATACGGCAGGTGCTCTGCATTATTATGCTTTAACTGTCTTCCCTAAAACTGCCATAGAGTGCATTCAGCTGTGACGTCCAAAGCACTATTTCTTAAGAATTCGCTGAAAAATACCTAAAGAAGAGACTCGAATGGTACTCATGCATGAAGGAAGGAACAGTGATACCATGTAAAACTTTACAATATTTTCCTTCCCACAGGATTATTTTCAGAGAAACAAATTTCAATCCCATCATGTTTCTTGTATTAAAAAATATACATTTTTCAAAGAGCCATGTTTAAGTGCTGAGTGAAATGCTACTTTGGAGACTGAAATGCATTATTAATCACATTGCTATGGCTTCCAGTGAATGTAATTACTTACTATCTATAGCCGAGTTCAGCTAATTGATTAACATTACCCTGTAAAAACACAAGTGGGTAAAACAGACTGTCTGACGCCTTCAGAGAGCTGGCAAACATAAAGTGCTCAGCATATACCATCATTCTCTGCTCTCTCTTCCCCTCCCAATTCTTTTGAAAGACATTTCTGAAGGCCTGCCTGTTCCTGATACCTAAAGCTTATGTGGCCACTAGGAAGGCATGGAAGGACACTGCCCCGGTATTGGCTGCAGCTGTCTGCCTTCACGCTCACTATGGAAAGGAAGCCCCACCATATGAAAAGCATGGCTTTTTCCAATCAGCGTGATATGACATCTTGAATAGACAAGATAAGTGTCACGTGGCCTGCTAATTTATATAAGGCTGAATTTGGACTTTTCTGCAACTGTAAGTTCCGGAATGTGATTCCCAGAGCAACAAGGGGAAATGCTTGCTTTACTCCTATTTTCCAGAAATCGTAAGTGTTTATTTCCTCCATCTGGAAGTCAATAAGGCTACTGCCTGTGATATGTGAATCATAAACTAATTACGCAGTCTTTAAATCTGAGTAGTTATTAGACAGCATTCTTGAGACAAAGTAGAATAACTCTCATTCTAAAGATGCAGAAAAATGCTGTGTGACAAAGAATATTATGGGCTATATAACAAGTGTCTTTGGAATTAGACCTTAACACTTGCTGGGTTTATGGCCAAGTGTATTTTATTGAGGCTGTGAACAAACACGGATAAACTCTGCAGTGCTGGTGAGCTCATGGTGATCAAGAAAATTATCTCATCTTAATTACAAGTACTCAGGTAAAAAAAAGAGGTTCACATTAATTCTATCTGTGATAAAAGAGGCAGAAATTATACACATCTTTGCTAACCCCTTAGTCTAAATTATTGTTGGTGCTAAAATAAGTAAGAGCTCATGAAATGACTCCATCCATTAGACACAGATCATTAGGATCAGAGAGATCAAGTTCCATTAATCTTCAAGTCTTGTTCAGTATTTAAAAGTTTGGCTTCATAGGGCTTGATGATCTATGTACATAATAGGTAAAAATGTCAGTGTTTGCCCGGGGCCTTGGCACTGGGTAGGACATAACCAAAGTACTATTTTATAATCAGGTGTCTGAATGAAGCACTTTATTTGGTGACTGTGACAGAAAGTAGGTTATGTCAGTGACTGTAAGAGCTCTTCTTACCAAATTACAACAGGAAATCAAGCCCCAAACTGGCTCTGTGTCCACCATCTTGGGTCATAATAGTGTTTAACTTTGTGACCAGAAATATCTCTTGATGAGCCCTGGCTGGGTGGCTCAGTTGGGTGGAGCATCGTCCCGTACACCAAAGGTTTCGGGTTTGATCTCCAGAGAGGGCGAGTACAGGAGGCAACTGATTGATGTTTCGCTCGCTCTCTCAAATCAATAAACATATCCTCCAGTGAGGATTAAAAAAAAATTACATTGATGAGCCCAATACTAAGTCATATAAATACATTTTGTAAAAAAATAAAACTACATAGAAGTAGGAGGTAACAATGATTATTTGCGAGGATGTGAGAGGAGCGTGGGAATGTGTGGAAGCGATCTGAGCAAATTCCCTCACACGTTCTCATTTTTCCCTTTACACCAATATGCAGGATTTACATTGTTCACAGCATACATTAATTTTACTATTAAAAAATATGAAAGAAGAAAAACTGAGAGGCTGTATTCTTTCTTGACTTTTACCCTTCCGCAACTTGTCTTCTAATACCTATTCATGAAGTTTGAGGGAAAGCATTTAGATAGGAATCACCAGCTGAATTTTAAGTGGATTCATATGATACCTTTGAACGTAGAGTCAGATAACCTGAGCAAGTAAAACAATGTTAAATTCTGACCATGATCATGCACATAAATGAGGCATTTGAGGGAAAGTCAAGCGTGAGACAAAAACGGCAAGAAGATGGCAGCAGGCAGGACTGGAGGGAGGTGAGCGAGTGAGCGAGTGAGCGAGTGTGTGTGAGAGTGTGAGTGGACGTGAAGGAGGACGACCAAACCCGAGCAGTGCAGAGCCGCGGAGCAGAAGGTCCCTGTGCTGGGGACAGAGCAGCCGGCTACTGCGGTGAGCGGCCCTTCAGGGTGCTTCTCCCTGCGCCGAGGGGAGGTCCCCCCATTTAGGAAGATCCCGGGTCTTCCCTGGGAGGAGGCAGTGGGAGCTGCTAGGGCCCAGCAACCTGAGCCCACCAGCGCACCTGGCACCATCGGACCAGTGGACACTCTGTGTCAACACAGACCAGTGCACAGTAGTGAGCTCCCAAGGTGCTGGTCCTGGAAGCCGCAGACAGCCCAGAACCCAGCACCATCCCCCACAGTAGCAGCCCGATCAGAGTCATGATACACCCCCAGCAACAGAGGATGGGGAGCAGACATCCATCCCCAGGCAACAGAAGCACAGACCAGCAGCTGAGACCCATCCCCAAAAACTACAGAAAAGCTGAGCAGGAGTTGAGCCCCATGGGGCAGCAGCACTCCCCAGCCACCAGCAGCGGGACCTGGGGTTCCACAGAGGTCTGTGTGGTCCAGTAGCTCACAGTGCAGTGGGAAGCCAGAGCCCCAGAGGGACTGATGCCATCCAGCTGCTGGTGGGTCCTGCAGGGTGCTGGGGCACCAGAGAAGCCTATGCAACCCAGCGGGGACTGTGCCATTCAGTTACCCGCGGGGCCTGCGGGATGCTGAAGCACCAGAGGGGCCTGTGCGACCCAGCAGCCCATAAGGTAGGCATAGAGCCGGGTCCCCAAAGGGACTGTGCCATCCAGTTACCCCTGGGACCTGCAGGGTGCGGGGGCACCAGATAGGCCTGTGTGACCCAGCTGTGCACGAGATAGGCATAGAGGATGCGAAAATGGAGGCAGAGTGAATGGAAGCTACACAGACGATTTCTCAGAACCAAATGGGAATTACAACTAAAATAAAGACAAATCTTCAGAAAAAAGCAACAGTAAAGCAGCAGGACAGGACCATATAACCAGGAACACTGGTAGGATCTGCGGAGGTGCCAGAGGGTAGCAGGCTGGGAGCCCAGGGACAGCAGCAGTCTTGGCTGTGAGCAGCGCCCTTGGGGAATAAAGACCAAGCCCGCTCCACAGCCACAACATAGAGAGCCTGGACAGAGCGCTAAAATAGCCACAGCCACTCACCTGGGGGCTACAGCAGAGGGAGGCCCGACTTGGCTGGAACTCGGTGGGGACACCCGGGATTTGGAGAACAATCAGAGTTTTTGCTGAGTTGTGGCCATAAAGGACAGTGGCCAGTATGCTCCTTCCCTGAGCTGTGGGGACAAGCAGCAGCCCTCCCCTTGGAGATTCAGCCTTTCCCAGGTGAGGCAAAGAAATGCAAATTGAGGCTTTTTAACAACCAGCATCTTTCCCACCCAATGGAAATCCAGCACCCATTTCTGATAAAAATGCTCAGCAATCTGGGAATAGAGGGGTCATATCTCGACATAACAAAGGCCATATATGAAAGTCCTACAGCCAACATCATACTCAATGGGCAGAAACTAAAAGCATTTCCCTTAAGAACAGGAACAAGACAAGGATGCCCACTTTCGCCACTCTTATTTAACATAGTACTGAAAGTCTTAGCCAGAGCAATCAGACAGGAAGAAAAAATAAAAGGATCCAAATAGAGAAGGAGGAAGTGAAACTGTCATTATCCACAGATGACATGATACTATACGTAGAAAACTCCAAAGACTCCGTCAAAATCTACTACACTTAATAAATGAATTTGGCAAAGTAGCAGGTACAAAATTAACGTCAATAAATCGATGGCATTCTTATACAACAATAATGAACTCACAGAAAGAGAAACTAAAAAAAACAATCCCATTTACCATAGCGGCCAAAAAATTAAGATACTAGGAATAATCTTAACCAAAGAAATAAAGGACCTATTCACAGAAAACTACAGGTAATTGGAAAAAGAAATAGAGGAAGATATAAAAAAGTGGAAGCACATACCTTGTTCATGGATTGGAAGAATTAACATCATTAAAATGTCCATACTACCCAAAGCAATCTATAGATTCAATGCAATCCCCATCAAAATACCAACGACATACTTCACAGAACTAGAACAAATACTTCAAAAGTTCATATGGAACCAAAACAGACCTCGAATAGCCACAGCAATCTTGAAAAAGAAGAACAAAGTTGAAGAGATCACATTACCAGATTTCAGGTTATACTACAAAGCCACTATAATCAAAACAGCCTGGTACTGGCACAAGAACAGACAGATAGATCAATGGAACAGAATAGAGAACCCAGAAATGGACCCAAGGCAATACGCTCAATTAATATTTGCCAAAGGTGGCAAGAGTATACAGTGGAGTAAAGACAGCCTCTTTAATAAATGGTGTTGGGAAAATTGGACAGCTACATGCAAAAAAATGAAATTTGACTATCAACTTACACCATACACAAGAATAAACTCAAAATGGATAAAAGACTTAAGTGTGACTCATGCATCCATAAAAATCCTGGGAGAAACTGTAGGCAACAAAATCTCAGACAATATATGCAGCAGAATTTTCACTGATACATCACCTAAGGCAACAGAAAGAAACAAAGGAAAAAAAATGAACACATGGGACTATATCAAACTCAAAAGCTTCTGCACAGCAAAAGATACAACCATCAAAATGGAAAGGCAACCCACTGTATGGGGAGCATAATTGCCAATGATATACCAAATAAGGGGTTAATTTCCAATATATATAGAGTGCTCATACAACTCAACAAAAGGAAGACAAAGAACCCAATTAAAAAATAAGCAGAGGAACTTAATAAACACCTCTCCAAACAGGACATACAAATGGCTAAGAGACATATGAAGAAATGCTCAACATCACTAATCATCAGAGAGATGCAAATTAAAACAACTATGAGGTATCACCTCACACCTGTCAGAATGGCCATCAACAAATCATCAAACAACAAGTGTTGGCGAGGGTGTGGAGAAAAGGGGACTCTAGTACACTGCTGGTGGGAATGCAGACTGGTGAACCCACTATGGAAAGTAATAGGTTGTTACCTCAAAAAATTAAAAATTGAACTTCCATTTGACCCAGTGATCCCACTTCTAGGAATATACCCTAAGAAGCCTGAAACACCAATCAGAAAGAATATATGTACCCCCATGTTTGTAGCAGCACTATTTACAATAGCTAAGATCTGGAAACAGCCCAAATGTCCACCAGTAGATGAATGAATAAAAAAGCAGTGGTACATATACACAATGAAATACTATGCAGCTGTAAGAAAGAAAGATCTCTTATCCTGTGAGACGACATGGAGGGACCTTGAAAGTATTATCTTAAGTGAAACAAGCCAAACAGAGAAAGACAAGTATCATACGATCTCACTTATTTGTAGAATATAATGAACGTAACAGTCTGGGTAGTGGGGTACAGACTGACAATCCCCAGAAGACGGGGTGGTGGGGGAGAGATAAACCACAGAACCTTTATGCATGTATGGACATGAACAACAAAGCTGGGGACAGGGCAGGGAAGGAGGAGGAAGGGGGAATCAGTGGGGGAAAAAGGAGAAATATCTGTAAGAAAAATAAACAAATACATTTAAAAAACAAACAAAAAAATGGCAAGGAGAGACCTAGTGGAAAATGATATGTGAAGTATTTTTACTGACTGAAATAATTCCCATGCAGCATTTGAAGAAGAGCACCAGGAAACAACCTCTAAGAACTGAGAATAGTTTTAGACCCAGGCCCTGGCCAGGTAGCTCAGTTGGTTAGAGCTTCATCCCAATTCTCCAAGGTTGCAGGTTTGACTCCCAGTCAGGACACATGCCAAAACCATCCAGTGAATGTATAAATAAGAGGAACAACAAATCAATGTTTTTCTCTCTCTCCTTCTCCCTTCCTCTCTCTCTCAAATGAATGAATGAATAAAGGAAGGAATGAATGAAAATGTGAGGCCTGGGTCTCAGTTCTCACCTCCTGAAACCTACCCTGTCACTATTCTCAGTTTTCTGCCTCATATATGATCTTCAGCACATTACTTCTTTTAATCGATTAGGTATTGAAAAATCCATATGTTATTAAGTATTTGGTATTCTTAAAATATTTTTTCTCTATTGATTTTTAGAGAGAGAGGTAGGGAGAGGGAGAGAGAGCTGGAAACATCGATGAGAGAGAACATCGATTAGCTGCCTCCTGCGTGCCCCTCACTGGGGATTGGGCCCAGAACCTGGGCATGTGCCCTGACCGGGAATTGAACTGGCGACCTCTTGGTGCATGGGTCAATGCTCAGCCTCTGAGCCATACCAGCTGGGCGAGTATTTGGCATTATTTATAAAATGATAATAAATGGTCATTTATTGCTAGAGGGTAAAAGATTAAATGAGATAATATCTGCTAAGATGTATAAATTCTATCCCAAATATTTTGTCCTCAGTAGTCTTATTCTCATAAGGTCCCAAAATAACAGATTCAATCCTAAATGGCTAAATAAGGTAGTTGGTTACTTTTTCCATCCCCACGGGGCTCCATTTAATACCCTGGTTACCAGGCTGATGAATATAACATCACAGTAGTGTCCACATCCAACTACATAGCTACGCAGCATGCACGCATGTAAATATTAACTGTGCTTATATGGATATAATGAGGCTGAATGTTTAGAAGCAACACAAGCTTCTTTACTCTTTCAATTGTAAATTTTATGCAATATAAATGCTGAACAGTATATTTGTAATAAATATTTAATTTTCAAATTGAAATGTGTTATAAGTATAAATACACACTGGATTTTGGAGATTTAGTGTGAAAAAACACAATTTACAATAACTTGTTAATAATTTCATTTTGATTAAATGCCAAAATGAGACTAGTTTGAATATACTGGGTTAAAGAAAATGTATTATTAATTTCACTATTTTTTAAAAACTTTTAAAAATGTGGCTCCTAGAAAACTAAAAATTATATGACTCACATTGTATTTCAAATATAAAGAGCTACGTTACATGCTTTAATATCTTCTTCAATAACATTGGGATAAAAATAATTTCCTACAGTGGTTGTTGTGCAACAAGAAAAGATAACTGCAAAGTTCTTAGCAAAGTACCTGACAAATAGCAGGAAGTGCTCACAAAATGGCTATTATTTTGTGAGTGTTGTTTCAATCTCCAGTTTCTCTGACATATAAAGCAGAATTTGGAGATGTTCTGTTCTGATAAAGTGCATGAGAACAAAGAAGCCCATTGATAACAGAAGGACCAAGAGCAGAAATTCTAATAATTTACCAAATGAACGCAACTCTACTTTTTACTTCACAGATTTCGACTTCCATAACCTTTATGATTCATCAGATATGGCTTTCATTCATTCATTCATTCACTCACTCATTCTTTCATCAAATTTTTACATCTACTTCAAGAAGAATATAGAGTCCATAATTTTGAATGTATGAATTTCTTAACTGCTATAAACTTGTAAGAAAAATATGTTCCCATCAGAAAACACTGAAATAAATTTAAAATGACAAATAAGATACAGACTATATTTCCTCTCTAAGTTGGTGGTTTCAATTATCCCTACTGGATATAAAATGTATTCTTTCTCTCTTTTATTCTTCCTCACTTGATTTTCTCCATTTCTTCATTATTGTGGTTTAAATTCTAAATATTTATTTTAGGATGTTGCATATTTTTTCCTTATTATTTCTAAATTCTGCATAATTTGGAGAACCGCAAAGATGCAACATCCATTTATAAATAATGAAAGAAAAAACGAAAAGTTGAATTTCAGAAGAGTAGTAGCTGGTGTACAACACAGAAGAGAGTCTCAAACGTAAATGTTCTTTGAATCATCTATTCGTGTGAATATCCAACAAGTATTCCAGCGCTCCAGGAGATAAGCCAACATTGCATTTCCATTTCCCTATACTCTATGAAGCACAAATTAAGTTTCCTTTTAGCAGTTGAATTCTTTTTCCTAAAATAATTCTCTAAAGTATATTACATTTGTAAACTTTTCTTAGTTCCAATAGAACGATGGAAGAAATCACAATAGCTAAAACTGAGTGACTTCTTGCTAAGTTCCCAAAACTATTGTAGGTCCTTTACTTATGTTCACTCATGGAATTCTGGTAATAACCCAATGAGACACTGTGGTAAACAGAACAATCGCCACACTTAAAGCCCCAGAACCTGTGAGTAAATTAAGGTTGCTAGGCAGCTGAGCCTGAGATGGGAGATTATCCTGGTGGTCCCTGTGATCACAGGGGTCCTTTGTAAGTGAAAGAGGGAGGTGAGGTCAGGGGTCACAGTCAGAGATGTGTTGGAAGATACGCTGCTGGCTCTGAAGATGGAACAGGGCCAAGAAAGAAGGAACGTGGGCAGCCTCCAGAAGCCGGAAGAGGTAAACAAATGAAAAGAACCAAAAGAACAACAAAAAATCCCCAAATTCTTCCCAGTGGCCTCCAGAAAGAAATATAGACAACCCTGATGATTTTGGTCCAATGAGACCCATTTTGTATTTCTGACTTCCGGAACTATATGACAGTAAACGTGTGTTGTTTTAAGCTACTAAGTAAGTGATCATTTGTTGCAGCAGGAATAAGAAACCAACAGAAACCCTCATGATTCCCATTTCACCTCCAGGGAAGCCAAGGCACAGAGAATTTACATAGTTGATCAAGTGATCACACAACAAGCGAATGGTTTTGCAAGGGAATCAGAGCCATGCACCCTGGCTGTTAACCCGTGGCAACAAAATAAAAGTCTGGACTGCACTGGGTGGCAACTTCCTTGGGGCTTTCAGGGTATGATTTGAAATTGGCGCCCATACATGGAGGCCAGGCAGAGACCACAGACAAAGGCAGGCCACTCCAGGTTGGCTGGTGGCAGGTTAAATAAGCAACGGAGCTTACATAGGAGACTTGTCTTGGGCAGCCGCAAGTTATCTTGTGCCCCCGCTGGTCAAATGCTAAAAGTTTATGCTACCTGAGGTCAGTCATGTACCCAGGGGGCCTTCACTGGGTTTAGTCAGGCACGCAGTCCAGGTAGTCTCATCACCACATTCCTACCTCAAGTCCGTATCCCTGGGCAGGTTCTGGTACAAGGAAGGGAAACAGAGGTCCCATTCCAAGCACAGGGGAGGAATGGGGAGCCTCCAGTGACCTGGGTCCAGCTCTTGGGGCAAACCTGCAGTCATGTCTTTTTGATAACCTTCCCCAGTAGACTGGCACATGCCATGTTCTCTCATTTTCCTTTTCCAGGTCTCAGCTCCATTGACACTTTCTTACAGGAAGCCTTCCTTGACTGCATTGATGAGGTTGGGTGCTCAAAGGACACAGTCTTAAGGTACAATGTAACTCTCACTTGAAGCACTTATCATGATTACAATTTTACATTTGTTTGAGTCTCTTCTGTCTTTATTACCAAACTGTAAACTCCACAATGTCAGGAAAGTGGCTGACTGTCTATTGCCATCCATACCTGTCAAAGGAGAGGTGTAATTGTCCCTCAGTGGTCTACTGAATTTCTGATGTTTAGACCATCTACCTGTGACATACTCACTTGATGTGTATTGAATTTGTTAGACATGGTCTTAAAAAATAAAATACATTTCAGCAGAATAAAGTAGGCTATGGGATATAAATTTAAAAAATCCTAAACTTTAGCCCCTGAATAAATCAGATCCATGGAAATAAAATCTGAGAGAATAAAAGAATTGTCCAGAGAAGTTTGCTGAAGCATGACACAAATACTGTGTACATATTTCGTTGGCTAAAAGATTTGTTTTATCCTCAATTGTGTTATCTGGCTTTCACAAGATTTCATTATATTGATTGAAGCCTGGTTTTTGAGGATAGCCTTGAAATCCACTCTTCTAGAAAGAAAAACAAGCACAGCTAGTTTTTTTGTGATTAGTTTTGAAAATTAAGGGGTTTTTAATTATCATTGATATGTTGAGACTATTTTTTTTCTACTTGGTAATACAATCTCTTTATTCTTTGTACTGTGTTCTTCCACTACTCAAACATATCTATTAGCAGTATAATGTTCTATATATTTTAGTGTATGTTTATATGTATCTCTATCTATATAGAGATGAATTTGCTCATTGTTTTTAGTGTACATTTCTGCATAGCTCCCCAAAACACCTGATTTTTCTGTTTTTCTTTATCACTGTGGTGGTTTTAAATTTTAATCATTTCTTTTTAGATTGTGAATAGTTTTTCTTTGGTCATTATCATTTCTAAATTTGTATCATCTAGAGAACTAGGAAGATGCAAGTTTCTATAAATGAGGTGACAGTGGATGTAATTTGAATTTACTAAACCTTTGTGTCAAAGATTTGTGATACTAATTACTAAGGTCTGATCACATTCAACTAAATTCTTGTACCTAAGGAGAATATTCAATTCATTTGCCCATTTTCTGTGGTGTTGAGATTCAGTTCAGAGTTAGTTCGCAAGGAAAAATGACTGCCAAAGGTTCTCTGTGCTAGGAAAGCCCACATCACATCCAGGTATCCGGAACCACTTAGAATCCCACTCCATTACACAGGCTTCCTTTCCCAGGGGCTTCTCATGTCGGTATGTTCAAGATGCAACCTCACTAAAATGAAATAAGAACATTAACTCGAGATTAGAACGTTTAGAAGTTGCTTTTTCCTTATACAACCATTCAAAAAGATGAACTGGACAAATGTGTTAAAATCCCTATGATAAAAAATGTTGTATTAAATTAGGGTATTTATTATAGAGTAAGAAGAAAGATCATTTTATTTCCTTTGATGTAGTTCCCATAGTCTATTCCTCTCTGGTCTTCATTTTATTCGTAGGACATGTATGTAAACAATGTATGCTCCAAAAATATGAAATAGCTCTAAGTATGATTAACTCAAATGGACTTAAACACTGCATTACAGAAAATTAGGAAAGCGAGATCATCCATTCATTCATCAATCATTTACTTGATTATGTTTTGCCGGAACTATAGCATATTCCTCAGAACTTAGATTTGTGTATCTAATTTCCTATTTGATGTGTCCAAGTGTAGCCCCAACAAGCATCTCAAACATAACATATGAACTTAGATTTTTCTCGCCGAATCTTCTCCTCAGGCTTTCGCATCTCAGTGGCAACTCAGTCTTCAGGCCCCAAACCGAACAAATGAATAAAACAAACCCAGAAAACAAAAAAACAAAATCCCTATACATTCATTCCTGATGTCTCTCTTTGTTTCACGCATACGTTCAATTCATGAGCAAACCCTACTGCCCCTATGGTTGAAATATATCTGAATCCCATCACTTCTCACAACATCAGCAACAACCATCCAGGTCTTTGGCTGGAATCACTGAAATAGTTTCCTGGTTCCGGTCTCCCTGCTCAGTCCTTGACCATACATCATCCCATTACTCTCCTGCTCAAGGCCCTCTAAATTAATGAACTTAGAGCTAATCTAGCACTTATGATCCACCAGGTACTGGTCTGAGCTATTTGCAAGTATTAACTTCTTGAATTCTCAGAATAACCTTACAAGGCAGGCATCATTACTCTGTGTGGTATCAACCAAGAACCCAAGGCACAGGGAGGCCAAGTCGGATGTCAAGATCACACAGCTAGTGAATGGCAGAGATGGGGCTCAAGCCCTGACATTCTGGCTCCACAGTCCATGTTTGTAACTTCTGTGCCTGCTCCCTCCTCTCACTCCTGGAAAAAAACAAGTCCTCCTGATGGCCTGCCAAGGCTGCATGATCTTCCCCAACTACCTCAATGACCTCACCTTCCACTACTTTCCCCTTGGCTGTCAGGCACAGTGGTCTCCTCACTGTTCTCACTCGCCCAGGCTTCTGCCCATATTTGGGACTTTCACCGTGGCTGGTTCTTCAGCCTGAGACATCTCCCCACCAAGCATGGCATGGCTCACTCCCTGACCTCCTTCAGGTCTTTCCTCAAATGTCACTGTTTTGGCTAGGATGTTCCTAATCCCCCTTGCTGAAAATCTTTCTAATATACATAGAGTCTATTCTAAACAGGGAACATATATTTTACTTCATTAAACACAACAGCTCTGGGCTGCTGGAACCACTACCTCCATCTCACAGATGAGAAAAAGAAGCACAGGTGTTAAATACCATGTGGAAGATCACACAGCTGATAAGTGAGGAAGCAGGATTCCAACGTATAGTCTGTGACTCCAGTGTCTGTGATCTCTCTCTCTCTCTCTCTCTCTCTCTCTCTCTCTCACACACACACACACACACACACACACACACACACACACAATTAATTTGGTGACTAATGGGTGATGAGAAAGTGAGAAAAAATATCAATGTGTTCAGAAGCTTAGAGCCAGAGTGAGAAGGAAATGAACATATCAGGTTAAAGGAGGATGAGCGGTAGAAAGTTTGGACTGTTCCCAGAGCCCTGTCTCTCAGGGTGTCATCCCAGGTGCCCCTCCATCAGAATCGCCTGGGGTGCTTGCTAAAAGTGCAGGTTCCTGGGCTCCACTCCAGACCTTTGATATGGTCTTTGGGGGCCACGTGCCCAAGGATTCGCATACATAAGAACTCCTAAGTGATTCTGAAACACACTCAAGTTCTCAAACCACCCACTTGGAAATTAGGAAATAGTTTCACTGACTTAAATGTATGCACCAACCATCACAACGCTAATATAGCATTTTCATAACAATGAGATTTGCAAAATAGACTATCTTCATAAAACTTTGCGACTTAGGGCAATGATCTTCGATGGGTTTGTTCATTGGTGGATTCCAAGTGCATAGAACAGTGGTCGGCTCATAGTAGGTTGGCAATATCTAACCGCTGAATGTGTGAATTTTGGAGTGTCCTAGGGGAAAGTTTCAAGAGGCACAATAGCTTTCTATGAGCACATAGGACTCTGAGTGGGCCAAGATTTCCATCAGACTTTATAAAAATTCCATTTTATCAGTATTTCCTTACAGGTGTGAACAGTCAAAAGTGTACTGTCTTTTGGAACCCTCAACTTTAAGTGTGGCTTGAGACTCTGTGCGATATAAACAAGATTTTCAATCTTTCTGAACCCCTGTTTTCTTCATCAGTAATTTGATGTCCATAAAGGTATTGCAAAGATATAAAAAAAAACTTTGAAAAAACAAGGAATTTTTAAGTGAATTAATTATTTTTTATTCCTCAGTTACTCTGAGAAACAAACTTCTAGCTGCAAAATTCCATAGTCTAATTAGGAAAAAATAGCTTTTAATGATTGCGATGGCATGATTAACACACAGAGATATAGAATGTGCTAATGTTATTGACAGGAGTCCAACTTAAAAACAAAGATCTCAAATCTCTTCAAATTTAATTTGTGAAAACTTGTAAAAATAATGAGTAAGAAATTATTCCTAACTGGTGTTTCCTCTTGGAGATAATCATTGCCAAATAGTTCAAGAATAGTATTCCTTTTCTTTTTTTTTTTTTTTATCCTCACCCGAGGACATTTTTCCATATTTTGTTCAGATAGAGTGGGAGGTAGAGAGAGAGAGAAACATCGACGTGAAGGGACACATCGAGTGGCTGCCACCCGCACGACCAGCCAGGGCCGGGGACAAACTGCAACCAAGGCACGTGCCCTTAGCGGGAACCGAACCCGGGTCTCTCCGGACCGCAGGCCGACGCTCTAACCGCTGAGCCAAACCGGCCAGGGCAAGAATAGTATTCCTTTTCAAATAGTTGCTTGCCAAAACATCAAATATTGTTTTGTTAGAGAAGGGAGCATAACATGTTCTAGTTTAGTATCCAGTCACTCAGAAGCAGAGCCCAAGCCACATGACTTTCATTTAAAAACTTTGAGTGTAACAGGTATTTTTCATTCATTATTTACCACATCCTTGATATCTGAACACTGAAATCTAAGAGGAAAAAAAAAGTCGATTGTACTGAAACCAGCCAGACTTCAATGCCTACCCAATTTTGGAAACCGTAGCACACCACCTCCATCCTCACATGGAATTTCAGTGACTAAGCAGATCTCTCCCTGAACCTAAAGTAAGAAAAGGCTTCATCCTCTACTTTATCCTGCTGATCAAACCGATGTACAAAGCAGCAGTAACACTGTCTATTATAATTAAGCCCAGACAAAAATGTAATTAGGTGAGTAGCAAGAAACAGCTTTCTAAATAAAGCTCCACGCATTCACAACATTCTCAAAAACTTTATTCCGATTTTATGCCTAAGTTAAGCCTTTCGGAGAGACATTTCTGTTGCAGAGTCAGAACTAAAATCTCCAAATACCTTGAAGTTAGAGTTATAACTACCAACATCTCTCCCACTTGATGGCTTACATGTGCTACAACAATATCTACTTGGGGCTCTTCTTTCAAATTAGAATTATAAAGTAAAACCCACTTAAACCAACCTCAAAATTGTCTCTGTTAATAAGAGCATACAAAATGTTAGGGAATGAATTGGCAATGGACTGATAAACTGCACATTTTTGTCACAGATCTAAGAGAAAGAAAACCAGCTCTTTGAATGACAGAAACAGTTTTGAAAGGTTTTCCCCAAACAGTGAAAGCACAGGAGTAAATTCTAGGTCACACATTTCTTTCTCTAAAGCTGAATACCCTCCCCCCCAAACTCCTCCTAAATTTTAACCTCCTTGTCTAATGACAGTTCAATCAAGTGAGGCTGCTTTGCCACAGATACCATACCATTATGATGAGGGTTCTGGGTCTGCTCATTTCATCGTCACTTTCCAGAGGCACAATTTCATGGGATTGTTCCTCCTGGCCTCGGCTGCAAATGTGTGGACAGCTCCTCTGCACCACAGAACGGAAAGCTTGTAGCAGAACAATGCTGGCAGTACAGCCCATGGCTGCATCCTGGAGCCTGCAAAATAACTTCTATGTTGATGCTATGTTTGCAAAACAGTGGCTCCTTGTCCCTGAAAACAGCCCACGTTGCAGCTGCAGCCAGTGCAAGCTCCAATCATTTCCTTGAGCTCTGATCATCTGATCAGCGCCAAATAGCTTGGATGCAGAGATGGGAAAGATTGAATCCACCGAAAGTGAACACACTCAGGAATATTAGAGCATTTCGACCAGAGAGGACGTCTCCGTTCATTTCCAGAGCATGTTTCCTGTTCATGACAACGATTCTCTCCGATTCTCGTTTCAGAGGTCTGAGTCAATAAATCTTTTGCACTGAGACTTTCAAATAAATCACCTTTTCAAACTGAACAACTGAAAAACTGACTTCATACTGACAATTTTTTTTTTCCCAAGGCAAATGAGTGTCATGTAAAGAGTGAAAATGATTTTTTTCCCCATGTAAATACTTCTGGAGGAGAAATTGTGCTCGACACCTCACTAAGTGATTGGGGTTTTACTTTTCATAGCTCAGAAGTTCCAGAAATGAAACGGGCTCATCCGCAATGTGGCGTCCACTGAATCAAAAACAATTTATCAAAAGCATGCCTGCATTAACCAAACCCATGTGAGCGACACCACTGTTCGTCTGTGATTTCCTCTCAATGGTGTGGTTGTTCTGTTCCCACACATGCCGTTCTGCAGCCTAATACATTTTTATATTTACACAGGCGGCATGAGGGGCTGAAATGTCTGTCACTGAGGTCACTCAGCTGACTGAGGTCCCTCGAGCTGACCTCTTGGAAAAGTAGCTGTAAAGCATTTTCACATCCTACCTATAAGAATTCGAGTCTTTGGTGAGACTTTGGTAGTTGAGAGTCTAGCAATCCCCGACTCCTGCGAGACTATAGTCACTTAGGAGGCAACCAGAGAGATGCTTAGAAGTCACGTGGCCAGCTTGGACCGGCTTCAAGACCTAATGGTCCACTGTAACAGAACCGGGCAGCGGGGGATGCTTGCACTAAAAATATCTCACGGAAAAAAAGATTCTGTTTACAAATGAGGGAAGTATGAAATCCCCAATAGGATTTTTCAATCCTGGGATCTTTCTGTGAAGCCAACCCTCCCAGGGTAACTCTGGGAGTCAAAGAAAAAAATGTTTTTGTTGGTTTCCGGGCTCGTCAGTGCACAGGGTACTGCAGGAAGTTTGGAGAAGGTTTGTTTTGCTGTGGGTCTCGGCCACTCCAGCCCCAGTAGACTTGGTTTCACAGAAGCATCTAGCACAATGCTCAATTAGGCATTAATTGCTCAGTAATCTGTCACAATACAACACCGTTTTAATTAGTATGTTTGCCAGAGAAGTAAAACATTTTTTTTTTTTCTCTCTTTTAAGAGGTACCGGCTGCCAATAGCTTCTCATCTCCCTCTGTTTTGAGCAAACATATTTTAGTGCCTGCTGGAAAAAGAAGAAAAAGATGCTAATGGTGCTGGCGAGTCCCTCACTCCCTGCGGACCTTTGTCAGAGTGCCCGGGTGCTAATCCAAACCACTTTTACTCTGAACAACTAGGGCATTTACTGAGGAGAGGCTACAATTTAGTCCGTCTGGCCTGTGTGTATGGAATATCTATATAAATGGTGTCCACCAGAGACAAAGCACAGAGTGGGCTTCCAAGGTTATACGTGTGCCTTTTCGAACACGATTGTTCTCCGGACTCCCTGGATGTCAGTGTTCACCTCCCCGCCTGCTCCCGTGCCCAGGGCGCTCCGACGCTGTCCTCAGGGTCTGGCCTTCTGCGCATGACTGAGGGACTCCAGTGCAGCAAGGCACTGGCTGGAGGTTCTTAAACAGTCCACCAGCTCCAGTTGGCAACAGGACTGAGTGGGAAGACGGATCCCTCAGCCATGCACCATGGCTTGGCACAGAAGATGCACTTCTCATCCCAACTCCTCTCCAGACTCCTCTCTCTAAATCTGGCTAACCTCTGGGGTGGCTTTTGGAGTCAGATGTTTTGGCAGATGTCAACGTCTTTGGGGGACAAATGAGATGCTTTCTAGCTATTAGAGTCTGGTTTCCATCGATCCCCTCTTTGCCTCTGAGGAATTCGTTCCTGTTATTGATGGACTGCTTGGGGACTCTCAATATTCTTTCTCTTTCTCTTTCAACTTCTCTCATTAAGAAAAGGGAACTGCCAAGAATTAGTTTCTTGGGAATTTAATACACAGCACAGTTACCTAGTGGACAGAGACCAAAAGGATGAAAACAGGGAGTAACAGTAGGACATATATAGTTCAACCATTTCTTATGGAAAATCTCAACCATGCAGCCAAGTTGCAAGAAGGGGACGGGGTTCGAGCTATGTTTCCCATAGTAAATGAAGCTGGGGTGGGTGGGGTATGACGGGGGAGGAGACAGAAATCAACCCAGACACAAAGCCCTTCCCCCCTCATATTTCGCATTCAGGTAGATACACAGAACATATTTTCAAAAGAAGAATAAACTCTTCAGAGGTGTCAGTCGTTTTCATCTGCAGTATTAATAGCACGAGTCATTGATTTGACCTTTCAGCATCCACTGTGCATGTCCTTACTAATCAATAACTTTTGGAGACTCTCCTTTGTTCTCATTCGCCTCCTCCTTTAACTGGGTCTTATGTCACAATTCACCTAGATTTTCAGGAAATGCTAGAAGTAAGATTTTTAACTTATTTTTGTAGAGAAGGAAATAATGTCACTATCATTTCTAATACTAAGTTTTCCAAGGAAGTGGTGAGAACTAGTTCACTCTGGGTTATTGAAATCTACATACATATGGATATATTTGTATATATGTGTGAGTATATACATATATACGAACATATATATGATGTTATTTCTTGCTTCAAAGCACAGATGGCCATGCTGTGTAGATAGGAAGTAGCCTTAGTGTAGACAGAAATGGAAGGAAGAATGACGAGAGATGTTAACTGTTAAGACATACCTGGGAGAAAGTTAAATATAGGAAGAAAAAGTAAAAGTTTGAAGATTAAAGGGGTGAGGTGGAGTGAAAAGAAACAAAAGAAGAAAACATAATAGAACAGATATAAAACCATCAAAATAGTCTTCATTTCTGTCTCATCTCTTTTTAGTAAGTTCTGGCAAAGAAATTTAGTTTTTGGAGCTGTTTTCAAAAAAGTTTTGGTCTAAGAATTATTTGATTCTAATGTTGCTACATCTGCCACTGGAATAATACATCCAAAGATCTTTCGACAATGGAAAGGGAAATCTATATTTAATTTAAGTAAGTAACGCCTATTGAAAGTGGACTTTCCCAGTTTTGTTAAATTATGTAAGAGCTCTATGTCTAAATGTATCTTTGGATGTAGACCGTGTTGAATTGAACTATGTTTGGACACTAGGGAGGTGAAGTCCATGTTTTTCTCTCACTCAAAAGGCCTATACATATGCCCCAAGGCCTCATCTCCTCAAGCATCGTGCCAGACGTACATGGAGGGAGTAAGGTCTTCTGCCATCTTCATATGGCAAATACCCCCCAAATTAAACATGGGCTTAGATGAAGATATTTTAACTGAGAAATGAAGCATAACAAGATCCGCCTTCCTTGCTTCTTGGAGATCCCTAGTACAGTCTAGCTTCGTCTCCTTGTTTAATATGCAAGAGTTGCTGGTTAGTCTTCCAAGAGGCAACTAGGACAGTGGTTAGAACCTTTCTGGGAAGAGAAATGTATGCTTGAGACATTGAATGTAGAAGACCTTGCCTGGAAAAACCATACGCCAGCAATAAAGTCTCAAGTGAATTGTCACCTCCCAGAGAAAGCTTCCCCCACCCTCTAATTAAATTAACCCCATTCACCTTTATCCCTACTTGCAAAACACAAAGGTTCGGGAGCCCCTGGGAACTGGCTCCTCACTGCACCTGTGCATCCCAGTCCAGAAGAACATGGTTTCTACCCCGTTAGGAGTCCAGGCAGCTGCCTTCTAGTTCAACAGGGCAGCTGCAATACACTTCCCTCCCTCCTTCCTAAAGTCCCAGTGAAATGACAGCAATGCAGTAGAAGAGGGGATATGTTGATTACAATAGTGGGGGTGGGGAGCTCTTTCAGTAGATGAGACTTTTTGGAAGGTATGTTTGAAAACCGAAAAGTGAATGTGATCACACTGATCCATGAGCCAAAAGGAAGGGTTAGCAGCGACACACACAGCTGTTCTCAACAGAACCCCAGGAGGGCTCCAAGCTTGAGGAAGGTAGGCACTGGAGGTGAGGGAGTAATCCACCTGCCCTCCCAACCATCCCCAGCACACACAGAAAGCTCCAGAACACCTGACAACCACTCTCCAAAGGGGGGCAAATGCTTCCAGGGTACCTGGAGTAGGCACGGGAACCTCAGAGACATGCCCTCATTATTTCGGCCGTGGCAGGTGGAGGCAGGGCATGTCTCCAGCCTGCCTGCCTGGCTCACCCTCTCTGAAATGAAGACTGAAGTAGGGGCACCCATCAGTATAAGTTGTCAGTCAGTTGTCAGTCTGACTGAGTGAAGGATGGGTGCTCCAATGGTGCCACCTTTGTGTTCCTGGAGTCAGAGAGACAGCACTTTGGCCCAAACTAAACAGATCCCTCCTTGGAGTTGAGTTAACTTATAAAAAAAAGCAACGTGGCCCAAGTCCAAGTAGATCCTTGTCCCCAGCGGCAGCCTGTGGAAGAGACAGGCAGCAGAGAGGGGCAGGAAGTCTCACTCACAGTGAGCTCTGGACTCAGACTCATGCTGCTGTTACGGCTCTGCCACGTGGGAGCTGTGTGGTTGTGAGCACGTTGCTGAACCTCTCTGAGCCTTGATAGTATCTGCTATAAAATGGAGATGATCTTTGACACTTGGAGGGATATTGGTGGGAGGAGAATAACTTAAAAGGCCAATATAGAATCGGACCCATAATGATCATGAAGGGAATAAGCATGATGCTGCCTCTCCTAATGGTCAGTTTCAACATGACACTACCCAGAAAAAGCCTCCCCTGGGAGGTATCACCTCATCGCCCTGAATCTCAGTCCGTATCACTACATCCTGTGGTTTCCTTTCTAACACAGAGGCTGAAATTAGCTTCTGATGAATTTCATTTTTAAGTGATGCCTTCCCCTCTCTAGAGAGCTTAGATGGTCTTCACCTGGTTCACTCTTGCCCAGTGCCCACAATGTAGTAGGTGCTCAGTGAATAATAATAATGATGACCATGACACTAATAATAAAGCAAGCCCTTCCCTAGCACTTCCTACGTGCCAGGCACAGTTCTAATGAACACTCACACATATTGATTCATTTACACCTCACTCTTCGAGAGAGTGCTCTGAGGCACAGAGAAGTTAAGTGACTCGCTCAAAGATGCACAGCCAGTTAAGTGGTGGCGCTGGAATGTGAATTTAGCCAGTTTGACTTCAGAGTCTGAACTTATAACCAATTCTAAATGTCAAGTCCGTGCCAAGTGAACCCTGTATATTCCTAAGGTGGATTTTTTAAGGTGGAAAAAATGGCGCATGGCAGGGTACAGTGAAGGAGCCCTGGACAATCCCTTTGAGAGCTGCTGTGTCTCTCCTGGGAAATGTGTGATGTGCCCTTGGAGGACAGTTTCAGAAGGCAGCTAGCACCCTAACTGAGCGTTTCAGGGGATCATTTAAATTGCATTTAGATGGGGATTTAAAACATTTAAAAATGTAATTAATTTGATAGTAAGAATTAAAAAAATATATGTTGTGTTTACTGTGTGAAGTGGTCACCTCTCCAAATTGACTGTAAAGCAAAGAGGTGGAACATGGACATGTGATTGGCTCCCTCTGTAACTCTGATGCAACCTCTGTTCTCACATGACACGAGACGCTGGGTAACACTGAAATGCTACAGAAAAACAGGTTACTATAGGTCCAACAAGACTGAGGCCATCGTCCTGGGACACTCTTTCTGCCTGGACATGGCTGTCCAGGCTCAGAGAGGACAGCCCACTGCCACTTGCTCTCAAATCCATCAAAGCTGACAACCTGGATATGTTCATGCTACACGTGGAACCAGCCTGAGAACCTGGGTGACCAGCAAGCCGGTGGAGTACAACTGCCTCTCAGTCTTTGCTGCACCGTCCTTCCAGCAGTGTGTTCTGTGCCACCACGTGATGGACAAAACCTAGACACCACGGCAGAAGTCAGAGCCTCATCCAGTTATTTAAGCTGGAGGATGACCTTTACATGAGACCTCAATGATTGTGAAATGAAACAGTCAAGCAGTAATAACAATTAAATCCTCCTCCTCCTTTTCCTTCTCTTCCTTTTTTTCTTTCTCCTTCTCCTCCCCCCCATCATCATCATTATCATCATGGTCATCATCAAGGTCTAAATCCTGTTGCTCTTTGTAAATATTTCAAGGCTCAGCAATTGTGCCCGAGTGAAAGTGACCTCAAAAGAACAGCACCCACCCCTCCCCCAGATTAAAGACAACTCAGGATTTAGCCCCAAGTTGAGTAAAACCAGGTCATGGATTTGGCCCTTTTCCAGGGCAGGGACTGGTGAAAATGTTTTTTGTTTTTATTTTTGTCTATTTCCGGATGGGTAAATCCCCTCAGGTATAAACCCAATTAAATGGCTAGGAGGGAGTCAATCAGTGCTTTCTTGGCTAAAACGTGGAAAACACAACCCAGTGACATAGTTCTCCCTCAGGCCCGGTTGTCCTTCGTCAACGAGCATCTCTGCCTCTCCTGGTGCAACTTCCAGTCAAGAACTTGGGACTTCAGTCTATTTTGATCATCACCCTTGGCCTCTTTTTCCCACATCTGTGATTCATCGAGTTGTCTTCTTTCAGTCTCTCTCTGCACTTTCACTTAATTATAGTGGCCTCCTGGTTCCAGACCTCCTTCCCACCTGCTGACATTTACCAAGTTGTACAAGTAACCACTTTGGAAACCAACACACACTGTTTTTTCATTTAAAAAAAAAATCCAGGTGCTGTTGTCAAACCCTTGACTGTCTTCCTTTTCATACTCTTGGCACTGGTGCC
Organism: Molossus molossus; assembly: GCF_014108415.1. NCBI lineage: Eukaryota > Metazoa > Chordata > Mammalia > Chiroptera > Molossidae > Molossus > Molossus molossus. The sequence continues at coordinate 96,247,278 of NW_023425346.1, forward strand.
ATCCAAAAGCAGATTATTCTTCTATTGATACATTTAGATGCATCAGAAAATCCCCTTCAGTTCTTGCTAAGGCAGCTTCCTCATCAGCAACTCCCTGTAGAGTGCACAGATAACCTAAATGCTCCATTAAGGTGATACCTGCAACGTTTGATTGCACTTCCCTCAGGTCAGAATAAATCCTTATTCTTAATTGCAGCAGTGAGGCAAAGGCTCAGGAAGCACATTGCAAGGTCAAATCCCTGTTGAGACCCTTGCTACCTTTGTGGCTTTTAGCAAAATTCTAAGCCTCAGTTTCTCACCTGTTAAATGGATGGGTACTAATGAGATCTAATATCCACGTCAGTGTTCAGCGCTGTACTAGACACAGGGCAGGTTTTCTATGCATGTTTATGAGTTATTACTAGAAAAGAGTAGATCACAGGACTTTCAGACTTTGTTTACTTTTTCCATGTGCCTCTACTATTGTTTTTGTTGTTTGTTTAGTTTTATGTTACCTCCTGATGCCCTGGATGATGGAAGAATAGGGATGCCTCCTCCGTGCTTCGAGATCAACCCCCATGGTAATGTGAGACAAGGTCTACAACTGCTTCCCAGTCCATCTCCATGAGTAAGTGAATTTGAAATCATATAATAATACCTCATTTACATGGAGGTCACTCATTGTGACACCTCAATTATTCTTATGATAGCTAAGTTCTGGGAAGCAACAGAAACAACTTCTGCAGAGCCAGAAGGAGACAGCACGTGACTCATTAATCTACAAAGCACCCTTGCACCATTAACGGCCGCCTTCTTCAGGAGCCTAAGGGACTTGCTGAACTAAGCTTGGAATAGCCTTTGGCCAGAAGCAATCTATTCTTACCTGCCCTGGCCCAGCACAAACAGGGAACAGGTGATTAGAATAACGTCCCTGCTAAAGACAAGAGGAATGAGAGTTGTCTAACTTCTTCGGAAGATTGTGGTGGGCCTAGCCATGAAGCCAGTCCACCAAGACTCAGGTACTAGATGTGGTTTGGGGCTGTGTGGCTGGGGCAGAAATAAGGCTACATTTTTCTAGCTTAGTTCCTAGGAAGTGATTCAGAGAAGTGAACGTGATCTTTGAAGTTCAACACATCTGAGTTTGAATTCTCTGAGCCTTATTTTCCTCAACTGGACAATGGAACTAGGATGACCTCTTTGTAGTTATTGTAACAGAAGACAGTGCTGTTACAGGACTGAAGGGGTCCGTTTGCTGGCGGGCATCAAAGCCCAATAAGACACAAACAGGAGTTTGCAGCCAAGAAGGGAAGGGTTGATGAAGGACATGGCACCATGCCCGGACGCACAGGTAAGCTTATGCTCACAGACCTGGCTCCCTGATGGCTTCCAGGGGATGAATTATATAGGGAACAACATCATTAATCATGATGACTAATAGAGTTAGGGTCCTGGTCTCTACTGATAGGTTGGTGCTAAGGCAGGGGGGTAATTGATCATTGCATTTGGTTCTGATTCAGCAATGAAGTTGTTCTGTCTAATTTTACAAGGATTTGTCCTATGGGGTTGTTCCACTTTCCTGGGTCTGGAGATAAAACACAACTGAGGCCAAGATATTATATGTTTAGTTTGATTGAAAATTCTGTCTCAACAGTCAATAGACTCAGGGCCTACGACGACTGGATGCTGACCAGACCCTCACTGTCCTGAGGGCTTAATGGTTAAGTAAGGGAGAGGGAGGTGGTGAGTCAGAGCCCTAAGCAAGGCCAGTTTGAGTCAAAGGAAAAACCATAAAAATAAAGGGCCAAATTAAAGACAATAAGGTTTCTGTGTGGTTACACTAGGTATATAACATTGGCATACATGGTAGATTTTTATCATTCTTTTACCACTATTAATACAACCATTATATTTATTATCACTGTTATTCTAGTAATTGCCCCAAAGGATAAGTAACAGTCCCGTAAGACAAGGTTCAAAGCTAATATAGTCACATGTAAGTAGCAATACACATAAGAGGCCCGACACTGGAATGAAAGGGCAAGGTCGAGAGTGAGGTGAGGCAGAAGGTGCTGTTGGGTCCTCTTTACTGGCCAATGAGTCCAGGGTGCAGGGTTGGTGAGACTAACTTAAAGGTCCACCTCCCACCCCCTGCTGCCCCTAAAGGAAGGGACAGGTGATGAAGTCTGACAAGAACAAAGAGATAGAAATAATCAATACCCACAGCATCGGGGACTAATCCATGTTGGGGCCATAAACACCATAAAGGACATAAATTGTGTTATGTTCTAGCCTAGTACAACAGCGAGAGGTCACAACAACGCCCCAGAAAAAGTCAAATTGTGTCCAGGGGCCACCGTTTCCCAAGACAGAGAAACCTCTGGAATATTCTAAACAAATATCCATCAATAACTGCTTTCAGTTTTTAAAAGTTTATGATTAAATGGGATACAGTATGTTATCTTTAAAAGTCAGCTACGTAAAAAAAATCTTCTCAGCCGAGGCTGGATAAATGAGCTCCTAACTGCATGTTCAGTACTTGTTCTATTTTATTTTCTATGTTCAGTTCTCTTCTCCTTTGAATTGTGGCAGGAACTAGCCACCCACATCCTAAACATCCCAAGTTAAATCTAGTTTATAATAAACACTGCTTTCCAAACATGAAAACGACAGTCTTTTAAGTTATTTACAAATGCGCTCTCCAAATCAATTTGAAAGATGAAAAGGATGGTGTCAACATGAGCAAATCTCAACTTTCATTCTTCGCCAGGACTCAAGGGAGTCGCCCAACATATCATTTTAGGGCTGGTGCCAAACCCAGGGCTCAGGCTTTGGAAAGGCAAAGAGAACAGGCAAGGTTTCAACCCAGCAGGAGGAGGAGGGGCCGGGCTAGACTCAAGAGATTATGATGAGCTTCTCTTTCAACCCTAAACTGTAGGCTGTGGATTCTTAAAGACTGTGTTATCTTCACTTTCTGCTACTGACAGATGAATCCACAGCAGTTCTGCAAGATGACTTACGCAACCTGTATTCCAGCAGTAGATGATGGGACAAGCAGGGGATGGGGGCTTGACATTCATCATGACTCCAGACAGGTCTTGTCACCTCTCTCTGGATCTATGTTTGCTTGTCCATAAAACTAGAGTTAGGACAGATGATCTCAGGTTCCTTCTGGGTCTAGGATCCAATAGCTGTATCTAACCACAAGATTCAGAGAAGATCAGAATGTGTGGGCTTTGGGGTGGGGTATGTGAGACAGGAAGAGTTGTTGCTGGTATATACCACATTCTCCCCACTGATATTTCTTAGAGGCTGTGGTGAACATGACAGGCAGTGTGAAAAGAGGTAGAAACACTCTGGAGAGTTAGGGGGAGAGGAAGGGATTGGAAATGTGGCAGTGACAGGAGGTGCACCCCAACCCATTTCTTTTTCTTGGAGATCAAGTCCAGCAGGACTCTATCCTGACTGCTTCCTCCCCAGATCCAGCCCAATATGCAGAATAGTTACCCCAACAAGCTCTGAGTGTCCAGCGTCGGGGAAGAAAAAGTAACTTTCCTTCCTCCCTTCTAATTTCTTCTGGATACTCTAATAATCAAGTTGACATGAGACAGATTGACGGGAGGAAAATAACTAAATCTATTATGTATGTACATATGGGGGTTCTGTAAGAATATGGGGTCCAAAGACAAATCTGCCATCTTGTGCTAAGGAAAGGAGGGTGCGGGGTGTGGTTTGCAACTTTAAAGGGACAGACAGCTCACATGGAGAGGGAAGAGTGAAGGCTTGGTAAATGAAGGCTTGCTGGGCCGACTTTAGCAATGGGGTCAGAAAGGACTTTGATCAAAGGGGCTTGTAGGCCTCTGTCTGTTACACACTACTTCATGTTAAACCAGAGCTCTCGATGATGATAGCTTCCTCTCGGGTTCTCACAGAACCTGGAGCAGGTCTTCTACCTGGCTTTTCCCACCGGTCAGCCTCGACTACACATTCCTCACTGGAACAGGAAGCAAGAAGCAGCCCAGCTCCGGTGGCCCAGTTCCCAGAAAGCAAAACTGAGTCCAAATGAAGACAGTCTCCACGGCTGCTGGATTATGTGAGGCTGAAACCCCAGCCACCACGCTGGTGTTGCTTCTACTTTGGAAAGTCCTTATACCTGGCCATACTCAAATTTCCCCAAATTTGATCGTATGTACCTTTAGGTCTTTAGAAATACATGTGTGATCAGGACATAATATGATTCTATTACATTCCTCAAAGAAAATGCAAAGTATATTAATGCAATCTTAATAAAGGCCCAATCCCCGGCCAACAGAAGGATGAAGAGAAGAAATTTCTTATGATCATACCTTGCCTTTTAAAGCACATTCTGTCACTACACATCCATGAATAAAGATACTGACATTTCAGATCACTTTCAATTCATTTACTATACAGCAGTTAGTTTAAAAAGGATAATCTATCAATTCGTATTTTGACTGCTTTTGTAGGAGCCAATGGTGATACAAGCTTGAGAATCAAGTTCGACCAGAGGCAGCGTAAGTGTTGGTTAAGGAAGACCAGCCAAACTTCCGCCTGGGTTTGAAAGGGAGGTATGTCTCTTAACTAGTTTGATCATCTTCAGCAAGTCACTCAAATCTTCTCTGCTTTCACACCCACCACAGGGAGCTGCTGTGAGGATTAAATGAGATAAGACATGCAAGAGTCCACAGTGACCTGCCAACAGTTATTTTGAAGCACTGCTCCAAGGTGAGATCACACCTGGTATTGATGGGTTTAGATTTCTATCTATTTCTATCGAAAGGCTGACGGACACACTGTGACACACTCTGGGAAAGATGGTGTGTGATTGTGGGGAAATGTGGGCATGCTTGCAGTCATGAAAGGAAGTGAACATCAGTGCTTTGGTGATGAAAGCCTGGTCCACCGTGAATCTCAGTCAACTCATTGTCTTCAGGATATGGAAAGTGACCATAGCTGCATTTTAACTCTTTTGGTTTTGAGAAACAGGTTGCATTAGCTGGAAGGTGCATTGCTCACATCCTTGGCCATACGTGTGCCTTAGCAGGGAAAGCACACTACTGATTTTCAAAATTTAGTTTCTGGGAAAACCAAGTCTGTTTACGTTAGGTGCACATGTACACAGACGGCACAGTTGTTCTTGGGCATGCTAGCCAGTTACGTAATCATACCATTTGCTTCATTACAATGGATGATGGGATAGTTTGAATCAACTGGTATATTGTCCAAAATAAATGGCCAGGCCATTAATGGGGTCTAACCGTTTCTCCTTCAATGAAATTCTTGCTCAGATCTTTTGTACCAACGGCTCATGTCTTCCATCCCTAAAAATAAATTTCTCTCAAGTCTTCTACCCATTCAGGCAAGCACCCCACCTCTCTCCTCTCCATCACAGCTCACTCTGTGTCTGGCGTTTCCAATCAGGCACAGTGGGGTATGGTGGCCACCAGGGTGGGGCTGGGGGGGAAAGAGGAGAGGCTACCCCGTGTGACACACAGGTCAGAACTAACAGCAGCAGTAGTGAATCCTAACAGGCCAGGCTTTCCAGCCAGACATCAAGGGGACTAGGAAACAGGAATCCAGGCACAATGCTTCCCATGAGGGCACTGTGGGGTGTGGGGTGTGGGGTGGGGCACCTGTGTCCAAGTCCTGGCTCAGCCAATCTATGTGACAATGGATGGGGGACCTAATTTCTCTGGGTCTCATCTGTGCAGTGAAGCAAGGTAGTGTAGTAATAGGATGACCACAGAAGAGACCTTCAGGTGCTATTAGTAATTATGCTGAGACAATAGGCATGAAGAGGGAATATGCACAGAAAAATCCATGCATGCTCACCTTGCATAATTTCTAACCCTTATGGTTGCTGTGAAAAATCAGATAAGGCCATCCACATGAAATCACTTAGCCAGGCGTCTGGGATATTAGTTTCAAACACTTAGGAACGCGAGCAAGGCTTAACCTTCAAGGGGTTCAAGCTGCACCACACAAAAAGAAGCAGCTGTCGAACTTGGCTCTGCATGGAGGTTGGCTGGCTTGCAGGGGGATTAAATGTCGGGGTAGGAGGGAATGTGGGTCCCAGACATCGGGGGAGGTATGCAGGTGGATCCGGCACGGATGGGTGCGGCAGGAAGCAGCAGGTTCAGGTCAGGCTGCAGTCCTGGCCCAAGGCTGGGTGCCGGACAGGACCTGGATCTGACTGAAGATGAGGGCAGGAGGAGGAAAGGTCAGGAGAGTTCTATGTTGGTGTTCCCAGAGTTCGGTTTGCTCTATCCCTGGAATCTCCAAATCCTTACCTCTCAATTCAAAATCTACTCCAGTCTCCAAGTGCCTATCTCCATGTTTCTGTCTGGACATTCTGCTTCCTGCAAATTCAGCATCACCTCTGGGCAGTGTTTCTGAATCAGCTCTGCCTAGCAACTCTCCGAGCACCTTTAATACCTTCACCATTTTCCCAAAGACATTCAGGTTCGTTTTACTGCCTGCCTTTTTATCGCTTTCCATGGTCAATGGCAACAAGCAATGCTCATCTGCCCCTACTGATGGAGGGCAGGAGGGCGTCAGAGCGCGGCCTGTGCTGGAAATGAATACGTGTGAAACCCAGTGCTCGATGCCGTCGTGGCTAATCTCAGGGACGGTGAGCATAAGAAATGAAGTCCAGAGCTACAAGCCAAGAAGGACGAGAGTGGAATTCAGAGTCATGACCAGACGTGCAATGTGGTCCAAAGCCACAGAGAGGTTTCAGATCTGAAGACAGATTCTCCGAGGGAAGACTGTTGTCTAAAGTGCGAAGGACTCACGGAGCGAGCATGATGTGGGTGTGTAGGCATGGGGTTGTGGACAGCATTCTGTCAACATGCTGCTCAGCTGTCTCTCATCTGGGTGTTCCCCAGTGTGGATTCCAAAGGTTGTCAAGTTCTGTCCTCTCAGACCTCAGAGTGACCGTGACCACGTTCCCATATCTCAACGCCCAGTGCCACCCCTCTGGTTATCGTTCTTATGTCTTTCATTCTCACCGTAGCCCAAGAACCAGATGACGATGACTTGAAAAATGACAGCCTCGTTCCAATTTCCAATTAGAGTTATGTCAATTACAAGTTTTCTTTTCATATACTGTCTTAACATTTTGCCTCTTTTACTGCTTGTGTGTGAGTCAGCATGAGCAGATGAATAAAAATGAATGAATAAGTAGCAACAAACTCACGAAAATGATTCAGCAGCATGCGGTTTTTCTTGGCTCAGCACTTTGGTGTTATTTGTATTGTTGTTCTTTGCAAATATTGACTCACATCCTCCCTACATTCTCCTTAGTGGCAGAAGCCAGGGATGCGTTCCTTTTCCAGGCCTCCTCTGCTCCACCACCTCTTTCAGGGTCTTTTCCGTTCACCGTTCTCTCCCCTCTGCTACCTCCTTCCCCTCTGCAGCATGAAAGCTGCTCCCACATATTCAGTAAACAAACACAAATAAAACCTTTTACCCCTGAATTTCTACGGCTACAGTACTCCCTCGCCTTCCCTCACAGGCAAACAGCTGGAAAGAATCATTAAGCAGGTATTTCTTCCCTCTCTTCTCCATTCACTCTAACCCGGGCAGTTCATCACGGCCCTCACGTCCCTGGGCTCCCTCCATCCGGGGTCACCCATTGGCCCTGAGACGTGGTTTTCATATGGGAGAAAGGACAGCCGAAGCCTTTCGATGTACTTTTCTCTCTTAGAAAGTGATGCTTTTGTGAATACCTTCTTCAGGGTTATATAGGGGGGGTGCTAATATGTCAAGCTCCCCGCCCCCCATAAATAACATGGAAGGAAGGAAGGACGGAAGCAAGGGAGGGGAGGAGGAGGGGCGAAAGGAAAGAGAAGGGAGAGGGAGGCAGACATGTAGAAACAGAAGGGAAGAAATAGAAGAGGAGGTTGTCTCCATTTAATGAGAATTTCTCTAATTAAGGAATGTTTACTGGAAGCTAGTCTGCACCAGGCATGATGCCAGGCCCTGGGGACAGAGCAGTGAACTCAGAGACGAGAGCTCTGTCCCCCAGGGGCTTACAGTCTGGTGTAATCTCAACGAAATTGATTCCTTCTTAAGAAAATGTTATCCATAAACGCCACAGCGCTGTTTTTTTGTGTGGATTCTTTAGTCTAAAACGATCACTGTCTGGATTAATGCTCATAATTTCAGCTAAGAAAAACGAAGGTCAAAGAAGCAATGCTTCCGCGGTAAACATTTGAACTTATTTTTATTGCGTAATGTAACAGGCCCCTTCGGCTGTTCTGCGGAATGCACTCTGCTTGATACCACGAGGCACTGAAGAAGTCGCTGGTAAATGGGCACGGACCTGAAGTTCGAAAATCACGGCCTGTCAAAGGGTAAGAGGACGTGACTTTCTACTTCATACACCATTTAGGCAAAAACAGCTGGCCCCAGGGAACAGATTCATGATGAGTTTTCTGAAACCACAAGTTGTGTCCTATCAGTTATAAAAAAGCACTGTGATCACTCAAGACACACACACACACACACACTCACTCACACACACATGCAATTACTAGCTTTACACATTGCATTTGTCTCATCATTGCCGTTTCTAAGGGTTTGTGTGGCTGGTTTCTAAGATACAAGGAAAGCATCGTGACCTCCAGGAACTCCTGGTGTCTGGCAATACTTATGGATGGACTTACAATGTTTCGATATAGATTTTTTTGACTTTATGATGGTGCAAAAGTGATACGTAGAAGCCATACTTAGAATTTTGAATTTAGCCCTTTTCCCGGACTAGAGATATGTGGTCCCGTACATCCTCTCTCGTGATGCTGGGCAGCTCCCAGTCCGCCAGCGATCATGAGGCTAAACAACTGCTACTCCGCAGTGCGTTCATTGTTAGGCAATTCTGCCCACCTGTAGGCTCATGAAAGTGTCTGAGCATGTTGAAGGTAGGCGAGACTGAACTATGATGTTCAGTCGGGTAGGTGTATTAAATGCATTTTTGACACACAATATTTTCAACATGGTGGGCTTATGGGAACACCACCCCCTCATAAGTTGAGGCGCATCTGTCTTCGGTTATTACAATCATCAGTGGAGTTGTGCTCTCCGTGTGGAAGACCAAAAGGCGAGTGCTTCAACCAAGGAAGGAACTACCTGCTGCCCCTCCCCCCTTCTCTTCTTTTTGCTTTTCCTTTATTGTGGTAAGAACATGTACACGAGACCTACCCTTTTAATAGACTTCCATGTGCCCAATGCAGCACTGCTATCTACGGGCACGAGGTTGTATCTCTGCAACTTACTCACCTTGCACAACTGAGACTTTATTCCCATGAACTAGCCACTCCCCAGTGCCCCTCCCCCAGCCCACTTTTAAAAAAAATTTATTTTTTAGAGCAATCCAACTTGCTTTTAAACAGTATTATTTTGAGCATTTCCTATCCAGAGCTCATGGTGAGTAACAGTGCCGATCTTGTTAGAAGCCCAAAAGAATCTGAACACATCCCCAGTGTCCTGAAGGTGTCTTTGCCAACAGTAGGTCAGGAGAGGGACTGAGAATGGTGAGTCCGTGAGCCACGGCGTCTGCGTCTTTCCTTCAGAGAGAGGCTGCCCATATGGTGCTCTAGCTATTACTCAAAAGAAAATCAATCACTAAAAACCATTGTGTTAACTTGGCATCAAAGGAGTTAAGCTCCTAAAATGGTTCAATGCCGTTTTGTGTCAACCGTGGGAAGCCAAGGATTTATATGGACTGATAAAATCTTACCAGTACTTTAAAGTTATTAGCTTCAAACATATTGGTTAGCTAGTAATAGCAGAAGTAATAGAACTAGTCTTGGCCATCTTTCAGGGTATATATATATATATATCGACCAATAAATATATAGGAACCAACAGCACTTTGGGGATTTTGGTGAGTTACAAGGAGGCTCGCCAGAGCTATGCAACATTATACAACAAGGTTTCTACTGTATAGCTTTAAAAAAATCAGTTTATACCTAATATTATTCAGTATTAGTTTCAGATGTACAGTATAGTGGTTATACAATAATGTACATTAAACTAAAGACTTGTTGCACAGCAAGAGACACCATCAACAAAATGAAAAGATAACTTATTGACTAGAAGATATTTGCCAATGATACATTTGATAAGGGGTTAATATCCGAAATGTATAAAGAACTCAGACAACTCAACACCAGAACAACAAACAGCCCAATTAAAAAGTGGGCAGAAAACCTGGACAGACACTTCTCCAAAGAAGACATACAGATGGCCAATAGACATGTGAAAATTTCTCAACATCACTAGTAATCAGAGAAATGAAAATCAAAACCACAATGAGATACCGCCTCACACCTGTCAGAATGGTCATCACCTATAACAGAGTTTTATTCTAAGTACTGTGGAAGGTCAGTTAATTGTCAGGGAGTTAGATATGGTTTCTTAGAGTCGACGATATTTGAGCTGCACCATGAAAGATGAAAAAATGACACTTGGGGAGTCAAGAGTTTCAAACCTGAAAGGCTACGTCCCTCATGAAGCATCGTGCTATGGGAGGGAGATGCTACTTCTCTACTGGATGCGGAAATCTCTCTATACAAGTGCTGCCCCCTGGTGTCCATTGTGAGAAGGGGCCTCAAGTACAAACATCCTCTTCCCCAACTTGCCCTTTAATAATAACTCAATTGCCATCCTCAGTATCATTTAATCGTAGTATCACTTCTCCAGATTTTGACTGCTAAGTGGCATGGTAAATAAAATCAGGCACAGACCAAAAATGGTAATAACAATGATAATAACAATAGCAACACGTCTTTCTCAATGAGTTTAGGTAGAAATAAAGTCTGAAGACAAGAAAGATAATTACTTCCATTTATTTGTTTGGCCTTGGTGGCTGAGATTAGTCAACTATTCATCTCTCATTAACTGATGAGTATACTGAGATACAGAATGTGTTTTAGGGACTACTTATCATAGTGTGACAATGGCCAGACCTTGCCTCAAGGAGCTGGTCATTTGCTCAGGCAGACAGACCTATCCATCCATAGGTAGGAAGGAAACCAGTGGATGGCATCTCATTACCCACAACTCCAAGAAAGGGTCTGGAATCTTGGTTGGTGCTCAGTACACACTGAAGAATTGGTATGAACCACATCCGTGTGGCCTGCCCTGGGGTAGACAGGTAAAAACCTATGAATGACCAGAGAAAAATTTGAAAAAGTGACAAATTCCATCTCTATTTAAGAATGGGAAAGAAGCCCTGGCCGGTTTGGCTCAGCGGTTAGAGCATCAGCCTGCGGTCCGGAGAGACCCGGGTTCGGTTCCCGCTAAGGGCACGTACCTCGGTTGCGGTTTGTCCCCGGCCCTGGTTGGGTCGTGCGGGTGGCAGCCACTCGATGTGTCCCTTTCATGTCAATGTTTCTCTCTCTCTCTCTTTTTCCCTTCCACTCTATCTGAAAAAAATATCAAAAAATGTCCTCGGGTGAGGATAAAAAAGAAGAATGGGAAAGAAGTTCAGAAGGTTACAGTTTTGAGTTAGAGTCTGGGGGTCAACCTCCAAAGGACAAAGGAGAGTCAGAGCTCCCTGGTGGCGGCAGATGAGCCTGTGTTCCGTGATTCCACCAGAAGATGGATCTTAGGAGCGGAATTATCTCCGGCACTACGGTGTTCTCAACTAGGATCTGAGCAAAGACCCACGATCCTGAAATTACCCTTTACTGATTTTACTGAGTTCATGTTCAATAAATTGAACCTTTTGTTTAACAACGCCACATCCAAAGCACAGAGCTACACTTCATTTATTCTTAGTTTAAAATAAAAAGTTTTAGCTAATAATAGCCCTTGTTCCAAACTTTATGGAGTGGAGTTGTTGGTATTTCATTATCATCCTTGACCCCTAATAGCGTTCCTTGTCTGCTAAAACTACAAGAATTATAGTCCTTTTAAAGTTCTATAATGTGCATTTATTCTGATAATACAAGGCCAGTGACTCCCAATGCACTTTGGGGAGAGAAGCTGTTTTCTCGCATAAAATATTCTACAGTAACTGGAGTCTTACCTCTGCTCCTTAGGTCTAATCATAACAGCACCTGCTGCTAAGTTCAGTCAGCCCTACTAACAGTAAATATAGTGACAAAACCAAGAGCTATTTAATAACATAAAAATGATGATATCTAACATGTCTTGAGCATGTCCCTATGTGCTCAGCATTTTCCCATTTAATCTGTGATGTACAGTGTATGATTATTCCTTGTGGTGGGCATAGCGGTGACCCTCACAATGATACGTCCACATCCTAATCCCTGGAACTGGTGAATGCAGCCTTATTTGGAAAAAGGGTCTCTGCACATGTCACTGAGCTAAGAATTTCAAGATGGAATAATTTTAGATGATCTCTGTAGGCCCTAAAGCCAATGAACGGGGTGTTCTTATAAAAGGCAAATGAAGGGAAGACACAGAGAGGAGGGGCAATGTGGACATGGATCAGAGGTTGGAGTGATGCAGCCACTAGCCAAGGAATGCCCGGAGCCACCAGAAACAGGAAGAGGCAGGAGGATTCACCCCTAGACTCTTTCGAGGGAGCGCAGACTCGCTCACCATTTGATTTGAGATTTCTGGCAAATAAAATAATAAATTCCTGTTACTGTAAGCCATCTGGTTTATAGAAATTTGTTAAAGTAGCCCAGAGCTGAGGATCGAGCTTGCAACCCAGGGACGTGCCCTTGACTGGGAATCACACCCCCAGTACCTTGGTGCAGGGGCTCTAACCTCTGAGCTGAATGGGCCAGGGTGTGCATCCTTATTTTAAAGCTCAGAAACCTGAAGCTGGGGGAGGTCACGAACTTCCAAAGGCCACACAGCCAGCATGAATGTATGGTAAAGCCTTGTGTGAACTTATCTTTCAGACCCAAGAACTGTGCTCTAAGCATGAAGCCACAGACCTGGCTTAACAGTTTAGACAGCACTTGATCTCCTAAGAAAAAACGAGAATGTCAAGTGTGCTGATGCAGAGTTTCAGACTAGCCCTTTCCAGCTGCTTCCTGCCTGCAGAATCAATTGTCTGCATTAAAAGATCCATTAGGGTCTGTCCATCAGCAATTCAGTTCACATGTGGCCCAGCTTCCCAACTCAGGGATGGGGGAGTTCTACACCTGACCCCCAAAGGAGCAGTCCTGGCCTGGCTTCTATTTCTCTAATCATATGTGTGATCGTCCTTACTCCTGCTAGGCAATAATACAATGGAGAGTGAACATTAAATTAAATCCATAAAGAGCCTGACATCAATCAAGCCCTTCGTGGAACTAATTTTAGAAAAGAGGCCATTAGATATATTAGAGTCAATTCAGAAGTGAATTGAGAATCAGAACCTCGTGTTCTCTTTTAAAAAAAAAAACCTTTTTTTGTCATGAGATAGGATTTGTATGACCTTGCATCAGAGTAGCACTGTCACAACAACAACAACAACCAACTACAAGTCTCTAGCAGTCAGGCAGCGATGTTATGCTCCGAGGGGAAGAGGCCACAGGCACCCCCTAGGCAGAGGTCGGCAAACAGCATTCGATTCTCTGCCGGCCACAGGGACAGCTCTGAGCAGCACAAAGCCGGCCCTTCAGTAAACTGGTGAATTCAATGGAGGGAAAAGCATCTTTCAAACACACACCGTTTCGTGATTCCAGCTGCTTCCTGGAGCGGGGCCGGCTGAGTGTTAGTGATTCCCATGCTGCCGCCTTGATTTTTTCTGCCAAATCGCTGCATCACCTACCAATACGTTCAACCTAATCCTTTGAATCAACAACTTATTATTTTTTGCCCTAAAATTTTATTTTCAATGAAAACTTTCTACCTTGACCATAAACAGAATAGAGTATCACTTGCCAAAATTAGAAGAGAGTTGGAGGTCATATTAAAATATAAGGACACAATTAAATACATGTTGCCGTTCAGTTATAACTCAATCCAGTGGCCTACCAAAGTTTAAGCCCAAACCCAATCTCTTTTTGTAAGAAGGGGGAGGACAGCAAATGTCAAAAACAAAAAATGTTAAAAACAAGGGGAAGGAGGTAAAGACAAACTAACACTAAATCTAGATTTTCATCCAGAATATCAAAAAAGAATTTAAAAAGAAAGTACCATTTTCACAGTATGATTCAACATTATTTAAAGTTGTGTGTGAAGCCATCTGAATTTTTTTTTTTTTTTTTAATCCTCATCCTAGGATATTTTTCCACTTTTTTTATTCAGACAGCGGGAGGGAGGGAGAGGAAGAGAGAGAGAGAAACATCGACGTGAAAGGGACACATTGAGTGGCTGCCACCCACACGACCCAACCAGGGCCGGGGACAAACTGCAACTGAAGTACATGCCCTTAGCGGGAACCGAACCTGGGTGTCTCTGGACCGCAGGCCGACGCTCTAACCCCTGAGCCAAACTGGCCAGGGCTAAAGTAATCTTGAGTAAGATCACTGGTGCGCACTCACACTTGGGGAAAGAGTACCAATATTTTGGGGAAGGGCAGATAAAGTAATTTTCTACAAGAGATGAAATACAATGCATGTCTCCTTGCAGTGTCTGATTAGCCGCGATGATTCTTCTCCCCACCTTTCTTGACGAACTCTCTATATCTCCCATTTATGGCACAGTCTTAGCCTGAGTGGCCTGGGATACTATGAAAATCCCTTGATGGTTTTTCTAACTGCAATCTTTCTTTTAGGGTGAGTTCACAAACTCACTCTTATTGTAGCTTTAGTTGAAGAACCTTCCAAACCTTAAGTCCATCGAATGCTTCAAGCGAGGAGCACACAGAAAAGCTCCTGTTCATCCAGCTCGTGCCGACCTGGTAAACTGGTTTCCTTACCGCGCCCTAAAGATGGACGCACGCCCCACTTCTGCTCTGCTCCCACTACATTTTCACTCAGGGGTCCCTCTCAGCGCTTCCTGTCGAAATCCCCTCGTTTCTCCAAGAGCGGCTCCAAAAGCACCTTTACTGGGGCTCTGTGATCAAAATGATTTCTCTCTTCATGTCCTTGCATTTCCCCTCATACTCATCGCGCACTGTTCATCATGAGTCATTTGAGTGTACTTCTTATTTGTTTGATATTTTAATTTCTGTCTGAAGAAAGACAGGCAACAAGGAGGGGGTAGGCCTGCCGCTTAGGGTTGAAGAGAAATGTTGATGGATATCCAGATTGATCTCTCATATTGATTCTGCCTTCGCAGCATCCATGATCTGTGCTTAAAAAGCGTAAAGGGAGTCTCGAGAAGGAAGAAATGAAGCCCTGTTTTAACAGAGTACTAGGAGCCCTGAGGACTTGACCTTCAAGGCTGTGAAATCACATCGTGGTGTATTGAGAGAACTCACTCAAGTGCTATCAGGGGCCCTGAGGAGGTATGGACAGACCAGACTTGAGATGCAGAAATGCATCACACAATTTATAAGAGGAATTTGAGGTGGATTCTGCAACCCATCATATTGCTTCATGTTTATTTCCAGCAAATTCCTGAGTGGACATTAACAGGATAATTTGTTTGCTCTTAGAAAAGGAAAAGATAGTGCCCTGGCCAGTTTGGCTCAGCGGTTTGAGTGTCAGCCTATGGACCAAAGAGTCGTGGATTCGATTCCAGTCAAGGGCACGTGCTTTGGTTGCGGTTTGATCCCCGGCCCTGGTTGGGGTCATGAGGAAGGCAACCAATCGAAGTGTATCTCTCACATCAATATTTCTCTCTCTCTCTCTCCCTCCCATCCTATCTGAAAATAAACGAAAAAATATCCTCAGGTGAGGATTTAAAAAAGAAAAGGAAAAGGTGCTTTTGAAGTGTCAGTAAATATCTTACACCAAATCAAGTTACAGTTATCTTGGGTCCTTTTACCTCAGCCTGAGATAGGAGGATTGTATGAATTATGAAGCATCTGGAAAGATGTCTGCGATGTTTGTGTGGACATCCTGTAGGTGGTGTCTAGCATGAGCATCACTGTTCTCTCTTGACTCTATCAAATTACACGCAGGTGTGAATGAAACATGTAACTACGTCATGGGGCCAGTATGGTTGTAGATGACATGAAGTTAGAAGCAGAAGGAATTTATAAGTTGACATAACCAGAATCCAAAATATTCCCACATGCAGGATGAGTAAGAAGCACTTCAGTGAAGATTAAAAGATCTTGATTCAAATTTTTAAAAAATCATGATGATGTTGAGATATGATTTAACCATGCATTCATAAAAGAGACTTAGGTATTAGTAGAAATAAACCAATATGTGGTGATGAATGGAATATTTAGTTGTATCAGCAGAAAAACAGTATTAAAAATCAAGGTGATGACAATCCTGGTTTTCTTGGAATTGATAAAATGTTGAAAACTTGGCTCAGTTCTTAGTGACAGAACCCAAAGGAAGTAGACAAACCAGGACCCATTTAGCAGAGAGTAATGAAGACATTTAAAAATACGCATGAGGAAGTTCTGAGGAATGATGACTAGCTTTGAAAAAATAAGACTATATGAGAATTGTTATAAAAAACTTAAAAATGGCCATGTAAAAAGAAGTATGCCTAACGATGAGCGTGATCAGTGGTATGCATCCCATGCTTTGAGAAACTCGATTACCACGTAACTATTTTACAGTGGGGTGGGGAAAAGAAAAGTCACTCTCCATGTGTAGCAAATATGACAGGCCCAATCTAACCCAAAGGAGTAGATTGAACACCACTGTTGGAAGTTCATAAATATCAATTCTAACTCGATATGATAAAGAATATTCTAGAAATAAAAGTTGTACCAAAACTGGAATTAATCATCTTGCCATTCATTCAACAACTATTTCTTGAGCGAAGGCTCTGTTATGCATGGTAGTTCTTTAGTTGACACTTTTTCTTCTGAGCCAGTATGAAACCAATACTTTATGATGATTTTATGAAAATACTTGTTTTAAGAAGAAACACAAAAACAAATTTATTAACATTTATGATTCTCAATAACAAGATGCAATATTTTTTTCTCGAAATTTAAAATATATTCTACAGGCTGGCCAAAATTTTACTGGGTAACTACCTAAATTTCCTCAGAATTAGTGGTTAGGAACACTAGTATCACTTCTGCTACCAAACTGTATAGAACTATTGTTGTATAGCAAAGATCCTATCGCAGACATAGTGAATCATGAAAAAAGTAAATCATGGCCAGCTCTGTAACCTTACAAATGAGGGAACTGAAGTGCAAATGGGGTACGTACCTTCTGAGAGGACAGGTTCCACTGAATCCGTCCTCAGCATCCTATTACTCCACTAGCGGTCCATACCAAATAAACACCATCACCTCCTTTCATAATGTGTCTCGTTCATTGTAATGCTTAAACAAAGCACATCCAGGAAGTTATGTACCGTAGATTTACTGAAAGACTCCCCTGTCATCTAAACACCTTCAGACACAGATAATATTAAAGGGCCAACAGCCAATGTTGGAAAGACCAAGTCTTGCAGTGAGGATATGGCGCCCTCTAGGGAGAACTTCTTGAAACACCATGTCTACTCTAAAGGGGTCACGGGTGACTGAGTTTTAGTCCCTTGTTAAAATCATGTTCTCATAGAAACTTTTCAACATAGCAAGTACTAGATTTTTAGTTAAGATATAATAGTAGGTCTAGCAAAAATAAAACACTAGTCATTGAATCAAAATAGTTTAAATAGCTGATATTAATCTCTGTAAGAGTGAAACTGAGGCAGGGAAGCTGTCTGAACAATAAAATACTCTTTACTGATTTCCAGGTTAGGAAAAAACCTTGAGGAATGTCCCTCTTTGTGATCTCAAAAACAAGTGTGCGAAATATCCACTGTATCCATTAATTTGCTTCAATCAAATAAAAGATTACTGTTGCAATCATCCTTCCTATAAATATGTGCTTACTCTGCCCCAGTGAATCCCTGCAAATCTCATTTCACTGGGTGGCTCTTGGTGAGGGTAACAGAATGACTGCAGGAAGGAAATATAGACGGAAGGGTGTGAAGGACAAAGGCAACCCCAAAGGTTTAACAAAAGAAGGACCGAAAAACTACAGTCAGAGTTTGCCTAAAAATGAAAACTTCCCAGCAGCAACTAATTCAAACTGGCCACTTAGAAGACCTGCCTACACATTTTAGTTCTGACTCATCTGTATGCTTGGGCTCTACCCACACCTGATGATGTGGTCAGTTTCCTCCAGCTGCTAGAGGTGTGATTTCTGATACCCAAGAAGGGCCTTGTACTGCCCTTCTCCTGTTAGCTGAGGCACATGGCTCCTTCAACAGGTATAGCAGTTAGCTGTTGCCGAGTAACTCTCTCAACACTCGGTGGCTTAGGAAAAAGGCAACCCTTTTGTTATTGCTAAGGAGCCCATGGGTTGGCTGGGAAGTTCTGCTACTGGCTGGGATTCACTCGTGTGTCTGCAGTGGGTCATAGGCCAGCCAGGCAAGCTCTGCATATTTCCGGGGCCTCGGCAGACCCCTCTTCTTATAAGCATCATCGCCAGCAGCTAGCCCAGACACTTTCTCACGATGAAGGCGGAGGGACAGTCGAGGAAGCAGAGGTACTCAAGAGCTTGGTAAGCATCTGGATGTGTATTAAGTTTATTACTGTCTCATTAGTCAAAGTGAGTCATAACACGAAGCCAGAGTCAGTGTGGGAGGGCACCCCCAAAGGGCCTGGATAGAGGGTGGGGTAAAGAACTGGTGAGGTTAACGTCATCAATCTACCATGACAGAGACAGAGTCCAACTAGAAGACACGCAGAGACACGTAGCTCAGACAACGGAAACCGGCACAGGGGCCTGACGGCCGTCTCGTGAAAAGTGAAATTGGAGAGAGGGGAAGAGAACCAGGAAAGCAAAGAAAGACAGAATCAGACGGAGGAGACCGGCAGGGTACAATCAACTTGTCGCCACATCAGAATCCCCGGAGGGCTCGCTCGAGCACCAGCCCCTTGCTAGCCCCCTGCCCCGGGCTTTCTGAATTTGGAGGTAACTGGTGAGCCTTGCTACCTTGCGTTCCTAACACAGTCCCAGGTGATGGGGAGGCTACTGCGGGACAGGGGAGGGCACACACTTTGAGAACCCCCGCCTGGAGAGCCCAGCTGGGCCACGGAAAGGGGCTCCCGGGACTTCTCTGCTCCAAGATCCACTCAGGTACTTCCCCTTTTGGGTCAGTTCGGACAATGCATACAACCTGGGCGGGTCGACGTTTCTGAAAGATGAAATGACGTCGAGAATATTTATGCAACTTTGGAAAACAGATACAGAACAGAAACCAGAAGTGGTTTATACGAGAGACATCAACTAACCCAGGACTAGAAACAGAGCTTTCACAGAACCAAACCCTGCACAACTTTTCTTCCAGAGAAGCAGTTCGCGTGTATGAAACAGACCAGCCACTAAGTGCACCTGAAGGGCAGAAACCCCATCGTCCTCCCTGGTCTGACCGAAACCAAGCATAGGCCTGCTGTCTTCTCTGCTGACCTAACACTTGGAAGGGAAACATGGTGAAGTATTTCAGCTTCCAGAAGCAAGCCTGACTGTGTCCTGCTGCCTGGCAGGCCAGGCTTCTTCTAATGAAGTTAAAGAGGGATGGAAAGTATTGATACGGTATCCGCATGTGTCGAGTCCAAGGTCTTTCACAGCAAGGAAGTCTTTCTGAAAGATCACGTTCAAAAGAGATTTCACGTGAATGAAGACGATGATGTCGCAGTAGTTGCCAGATAGGACTTAAAGGCTTTATATGGAAAGTAGAGAAGTCACAGGTGACGTTTTCTTTCTTTGTTTCAGGGAAGAAAATTAAGTCAAGGCGTCATATCTGCCGCACAAACAAATCTGCTAGAGGTGTCCACACCAGACATCCAACGTCTTAAAACTATTCCCTTTCATGAGCCACAGAGGAAAAAGGTTGGAAAACCAACTTAGCCGAGAGAACAAACGAAGATCCAACGACTTAGCTCTTAAGAGGTGTTGAACACCGAGATCCGTGTCACCAGCCAACGGGAGGAGGAAACAGGTCTGCAGTTATGACTTCAGTAAGTACATACATACATTCCCTATATAATAAAATTTTTATGATATAGTTTTAGAAGTGAAATGCATTCATTTAGTCCTGATCTTTCAAGAGTAAACAAAACAGAAGATTCTCTGTCCTTTAGCAAGGGAACTTGGCCAAGTCAGGTCCAGAGTTGGGAGGAGTTGAGTGGAAGGAAATTTGGGGGCTTGCTGGGCCATCTGGCTATGGGGAGAGAGGCTACATCAACATGACAATTTCCACAGGCATTGTAAAACATCACCCACAATGCGAGGCTCTGAAAGAGGCCCAGCTGCTCTCTGCTCCAACACAGGCTATGTACCCAGAGCCGACAGGCGTGGGCTGCTCTCTGAGCCGAGCCCCAGTGGAAACAGCTGGGGGAGCAAGCTGACTGCAGACGAGCATCTGAATGAAAACCAGCCCTGGGCACCAGCTGGGAGGCGGATAACCAACTGCCTCCCTAACTCATAAAGGGGGACAGAGGATTTGAAAATGGCAAAAAAAAAATTAAAAATTGAACTTCCATTTGACCCAGTGATTCCACTTCTAGGAATATACCCTAAGAAGCCTGAAACACCAATCAGAAAGACTATATGTACCCCATGTTCATAGCAGCACTATTTACAATAGCTAAGATCTGGAAACAGCCCAAGTGTCCACCAGTAGACGAATGGATAAAAAGGCAGTGGTACATATACACAACGGAATACTATGCAGCTGTAAGAAAGAAAGATCTCTTATCCTTTGAGACTACATGGAGGGACCTGGAAAGTATTATCCTACGTGAAACAAGCCAAACAGAGAAAGACAAGTATCATATGATCTCACTTATTTGTGGAATATAATGAACATAACAGTCTGAGGAATGGGGTAGTCCCAGAGATGTGGAAGTGGGATACAGACTGCCAATCCCCAGAAGAGGGAGTGGTGGGGGAGAGATAAACCACAGAACTTATATGCATGTGTGCATGAACAGTGGACATGGACAACAAAGCTGGGGACAGGGCAGGGAGGGGGGCAGGGGGAAATCAGTGGGGGAAAAAGGAGAAACTTCTGTAACAAAAATAAATGGATTAGTTAAAAAAAAAAGAAAATGGCTTTATAGGGTATCCTTCCTATCAGTCGCAATTCAGTATTATACATTCGTATGAAACATAACAATGTTTCCATCGACAGTGGACCCCATATACAACAGCAGACCCATAAGATTATAATGGAGCTGAACAGTTCCTATTGTCTTGAGACGTGAGGACCATGGTAAGGTCTTAGGGCAATGCATTCCTGTTTTGTGTTGTCTCTTTTAGTGATGCTATTGGTGAGAAATGCCCAGGGGCATTCACCAGGGCCCAGTGAGCTTCCCACAGACATCTGCCCTTTCTGAACCAATGTTACAACTTCACCCACCCTGTGGTCCTTAACAAGACTGCAAGACTCCCTCCAGCAATAATCATTAGGAACTCGGAAGAAAAAAGAATTTACTACTTACAGGCCTTGGAGTTTACAAGGTGCTCCAGGGGCACACCGTGAGGTTTTAGGTAGAGAGAGAAATACAGAAGCCATGGGCCTGGGGCTCTGCTTTTATTGAGGATGAGGGAGGAGCCTAAGGCCTCTCGGTTCACTCTTTATTGTGAATTTAAAGCATAAAAGTGGTACTTCAAAGCCAGAAGAAAGTAGTCCAAGTGGTCAGTTACCAAAATCAACCAAGATCTCCAAACCAAAGGAGAAGAGGCAGCCTGGCTTCTTACCTAACGGGGTGGCTTGGCAACGTGTTTATTCTACATAGCATTTCATGCAGTGGACACTTCTTTGAAGTGGGTGCAATCAAAGTTTAAGGCAGCCACCTGAACTACAAAAAAAAAAGGCCAACTGTCAGGGCTTATACTACAATCATGTGTTTGTGGTGATGCTGATGTAGACAAACCTACTGTGCAGACAGTCTTATAAGGACAAGTACAGTAGGAGCTGTAACATCTAGGCTTGTGTAAATGTACTCATCGACAAAATCGCACAAGACTAAATATGACACGTCTCCCTATTTCTGAAAATGAGGCTGCATTCATGCAGAATTTGAAATTCACAATAGACAGTGTGAAACCTTCCCCTCTGTGAACTAAAGGTCAATGGCATCAATTCAACACTAGTGGGGATCCCCAATTTGGGGTGCGGTGAAAGAAACTTTATTCATTGCAAACAGCTCAACTGTGACACAGCATAGCTGTTAGGCGGCCCTGGGGGGAGGCCGCTCTCCTGCTAAACATCTCTGCTCTGCTCCGCTCCTCACAGGTCTGCTCTGGCCTGAACTTGCCTGCTGCACTCTGCGCCAGTGTTTCATTGTCAGCCTAGGAAACGGTTGTCAGCATTTGATGGAAAGGGAAAGTGTGCTCTCAGAGCCAGAGGGGAGCTGACTTACATAGACAGAATCCCGCCCCTGGTCCCTGATTGGTTCATCTGCATGCAAATGAGGACTCCAAATTCTCCCAATTTGATTGGTCCAAAAGGCACCGTCTTGACTGGTCAGAATGGAGCCACTCTGATTGGTCAGTGAAGAAACTGATGGGGACATAGCTGCCGCAGCTCCAATTGGATGAGGAAAGCCTCGGTCCTATTGGTTGAAATAGGATTCCAGGCACTTCTTTATAAGGCCTGGCTCAGATGGCAGACACAGTGCAGGCCCGCAGCTCAGTGCAGGACTCTCCCTGAAGTGTGGTTTGTATGAGAGGCCCCTGTGCAGAAATGGCTGCTGGGCTCTGTTTTTTCATCCCAGCTAGACACGAGAGTCCTTAGTAGGTGTCTTCTTTCTCAGGATCTGTAGCTCTAATAACAGACACACACACACACACACACACACAAAACTTGAAGCCCAGACATTAACCCCGCTTTGCCACAGGTTATAGGAAAGGCTGAAGCCTTCTGGTCAGGTTTCTGGACTGTGCTCTGGACCAGACCGTAATGGACAGGAACCAGATATGATCCTTTCACACGAATCAAAGGCTAGAGTACCCTGAATGATCGCTTTGTTAAATAAGGAGCCTTGGAAAGTATTTGGAGGCACACATAACAACTAGGAAGAATACATAAATCATCCAAAATCTACTTCTAAGTTCATTTTATTTCAGTAATAATTTCATACTAAATTCCATCTGCTTCCACTTTATTTTCAAAATAAGAAAGAGGGAGAAAATTTCCCAAATCCTTTAATCTGCTTGTGTAACAACATCTGTTTTCTCAGTTTCATATTCAGCTTTCAAAAAATTACAGTGCCAAAAGAAGTTGCCTTTTCCATCAGATAATCAGAAAGAGATACTAACAGTAAAACTCAGACAGCTCCTTAGAGTTGACAAGGCACTTCAGTTTACCAAGAGGTTATCTCATGTGATGCTCACAATAATAATATAACCATTATAAACATTGATAATAGATATGTTAGCACAATAAAGATTTATATCTATCTACCTATATATGTGTATATATATGTGTGTGTGTGTGTGTGTGTGTGTGTGTATCACCACACCAGACAACAGTTGTGGTGATAGCCAGAGGGAAAGGGGGGTGGGGGTAGGTGGTGGTGGGCAAAGGGGGGAATAAATGGGGATGGGAAGAGACTTTGCTTTGGGCGATGGGTACACAACACAATGTGCAGATGATGTTTTGTTGAGTGTATACTTGAAACCTGTATGGTTTCAAGCAATGTCACCCCAATAAATTCAATAAAAAGTTAATCTCCACAAAAATTCTATGGCGGGTGTGATTATTGTCTCCATTTGTGCAAAAGTTAAAACTGGAGCTTAGAAAGGTGCTGTTGATTGCCTTCCGTTCAACCACCAGCTTCCTAGGACCATGAGTGATATTATAGGGTTGAGACAGAAAACCCAGTAAAAGCTACAGGGCTGTGTGTGTGTGTGTGTGTGTGTGTGTGTGAGAGAGAGAGAGAGAGAGAGAGAGAGAGAGAGAGAGAGAGAGAAATAATAGGCGAGAAAAAGAGGATAGTACCTCAGGAAATATTGAGCTTTCCAAGCACTTAAGAGCCTTACATACTTACATATTTTTCTTTTTTTCTCGTTTCTCTGTACTTTAGCAAACTGTGACTTAGAAAACAGCCAACAAATTTAAATCTTTAGGAAAGATCCCTGTCTACTTCCTCTTATGAGGATATTGGGAAAATCTTTTTTTTTCTTTCCATCAGACTCATCCTTCCTGCTGGCTGAATTCTCCCCCTCCCTTGCTCATCTGTGGATTGTGCAAGCCCAGAATATGATATGCTCTCCATGATGAGAGATGGACGCATGCCCCCCAAAAGAACCACATCCACCCTCAGGAGGGTTTGGCTCAGCTCGGCCAGGGTAGGAGACCACTTGGCATGACAGGGTTGCTGCCAGAGTTTCATCAAAGTGCACAGAAATTAAATAACAGCTTTATTTCCCAATGGAAACAAATACCTCCTTTCTATTTCAGGACCTCACAGATCCCAGCATAAAAAGTATTTCTGATAGTGAGGTTATTCTGTTGTAATGATGAGATTTTAAAGACATCTGCCACCATGAAGTTATAATTTCAAAATTTTAGTTGTACTTGGGATTTTTAAATGTATATTGTATCAAACTGCAGGATTAAACTATTAAGTCATCCTCTCTTCATGTTATTAGATTATAGCATTTTTTAAATGAAATCCTTTTCAGTTTTTTGGAGAGATTTCCTTTCACTTAATTGGAATTTTTCAGCAACTGAGCTGTTCTCAACATAGGAACACCCAAAATATAATTTGAAAAGTTCTCAGTGTCTTCAAAAAACATATGACAAAATCATTTCATAACTGCAAGAAGTAGGTAATATCATTAAAAAATTCCCAGAGGTCAGAATACCAAAGTTATTTTCTTTTTGAAGAAATACAGCTTATAAACTCATTGGAAACAAAATTCAGAATCAAAATTCTCAAATAAAAATGTGGATTTTAAACTGACCTTTAGCTTCTGGGGATTTTTTAATGATATCATCTACTTCCTAGGGTAACTAGATATCATGATAGCCTAAATGGTTTTCTTATATATCTTTTGGAGACAATGAATTATTTTTAAAGTGATATTTTGGGTGTTTCTGTGTTGAGAAAAGCTTAGTTCCTGAAAAATTCTAATTAAATAAAATAAAATTTCCTTACAAAAGAAAAGAATGCTATATTATTACTATAGGATATTATATTATAGTACTTACAATTATACTAAGTACTTACAATTATACTTATATTACTTAGTAATTATAAGTATTTTCTGGTTTGTAATGGGTAAAATTAATCAGTTTACATTTATTGTGATTCATTACTAAATCTAGTCGATAGGGTTATCTTTCCCAAATAGCAAATCCTTTTACTTACATTTTTCACTTTCCAAACTCAAGCCCAAATTAGAATGACTAAAATTAAACAAATAAAAAAGAAAAAAAAGTTTGAAAGAATTTCCTAATTACATCTATTACTTAATAATTTCATTTTTAGACAATGACAGGGGTGAGTGGGTGATTCAGCCCAGCTTTGGGTCTTCCCTATGCATTTATTACTCGTGAGTCAAAGAGATCGGTTTAGGATCAGTGTGGAAAGTGATACGGAGAGAAACAAAAATACCGTGATCCTGCAGGGGAGAGACAGCCTGCGTGACTGAGCCGTCTGACCCGGGGTGCCACTCATGTAAAACGTCCAGGATCATTAGTCAGCAGGAAATCTTCTCCCTTGACCATTTACTTCTAGACATCTAAACAGTCTTCTAGTGATTTTTTTTCCCTGCTTTGTCAAAAGAGAAAAAAAAAGTGGATAACACTGTCTAGCTAAAGAAGCCAATAACTGGAGATAGGCCAACTAGTAAAAAACTAAAATAGCACAAAGGAAATGCTGGCCTTGCTGAATGCATTTCAGCTGGCTCTGTCGTCTCAGACCGCCACTAACAAAGTTAGGTTAATCACTGATGACGTCATCTCGAAAATCGAATCAAACAAAACCTGTGTTGACTGAGTTATCCAAGTAATCCTGGTTTGAGCTGTAATTCTATTTATAACTGCATCTGTTCTTCCTAATTCCTGCCAAGAGAGAGCAGAGGCCACCTTCTGGTCGCCAGCCCTCGTGCCCTGCCTGTCCAGTCAGTTCCTCCGCTGGAATAACACGAGCCTGCAGTCCCGGTGGGCTGGCCCCCGAGGTTGGAGCTCTCCACAGTCGTGTTGGACTGAGTTTCTACAACAAAAAGTTAGCTTCAAGGGACGCTATACCAACATGACGACTTGTTTTCCAAACACAGTGCTCATACACTTTCAAAGAAAAACACAGAGCATGAAGAAATATCTTTCATAAGCACCATTTTAAACTAAATGTGTAGTCACCCTCTTTATTTATTTTGCTGTCAATCATGGGACTCAATTTTGCATCTGTCTCTGAACAGCTGGACGGGAGAAAGCAGTGACCCCAGGGTCGGTGTGGAGTGAGCTGCCATTTCTCGCAGGACTGAATGAGGAGGCTGAACGAAATGAGCAAAGGTCACCCCATCTTAACCCTCCCTCTCTCCTTAGAGTCTGGTTGGTTTCACAGAAGGGCTACAGCTGAAGCTGAAGTTCGGGAGTTCTAGCCCTTCCCATGTGGTCATGTAAATGTATGTAAAACTCTGTTATGAATTAGCAACAATCTATTTTTGAAGAGCTATACTTTCCCCAAACCCTTCTTTTTGAATTGTTAAAGAACACTTTGCTGAATATGTAAGAGAGAACACAGCCTTCTGGTTTGGGCCCCACTGGAGACAGTCAACTAGCGTTTTGCCCGTCAGGCTCTGTGCCGGGAGGCCCTCCCCATCTTCGGGACCCCTGCTATGACGTGTGGGACCTCGAAGGAGGAGAGGCTGCCCCCGGACCACACGATGTGATCGCTTCCTGCACAGATCTGGAGAGACACCACACTCCCTGACTAATACCAACTCTGGGTTTCCAAGGCCTGAAACAGATTCTCATGGTTAACTAAAAAGAACACGACTGTGAATTTGGGGGTTGGAAACTTCAAAGCTCAAGAGAGCATGGTTTCATTTTTATTATTTTTTTTCCTGGCTAAGATACAAATCCTCAAGCCAATCCCACTTCAGTGCCCCATGCTCCTTTCTGGTTTTCTTCTTTACGGACATTTTCGATACTCCTGGCATCTCTCCCCCCTGGGCTTCCTCCATTTGGTTCCAGCTGTTCAATGCCCACAGCTTTCTGTCCAGTGCCGGGGCCTGCCCCTCATCTCTCTGACACCGACCCTTCCATTCCGAAGCCGACGGTTTATTTTCTCATCGCTGGGAGCTCCTTCGGCAGACACAGCCCTTCGTGCTGGCTTAGGTATCAGGCTGGAATGTCAGGGCGAACAGAAAGGAAACGTTTTCAACGTCCAGTTCTCATTCTGCAAAGCACGCTCTACTGATTTCATGATTATTAAGTTCAGGAACAGCAGCCAACATCTGAATAGAAGTTAGGCAAGTTCCCATGCTTTCTGTTGAGCT
Organism: Molossus molossus; assembly: GCF_014108415.1. Taxonomy (NCBI): domain Eukaryota; kingdom Metazoa; phylum Chordata; class Mammalia; order Chiroptera; family Molossidae; genus Molossus; species Molossus molossus. The sequence goes on from NW_023425346.1 coordinate 96,274,781, forward strand.
ATGTGACCAATCGACAAAGCTAAACCAACAAGCTGGAGCCCTGAAGACACGGGTGTCAATTACCAGCATATCTGCGGACCATATGTTGTTCCTGAGCCTTATTCCTTATGAATCCAGCTCAGAGTCAGACACGGAGGCTCAACATATCCACAGCTATCTGTCTGTGTGAGCAGAGTACTCACCTCCATGACTTTTCATAATTAACAACGGCCAAGGGTTCAATGTTATTTTCCTTTCCCATTCTAGAACACTCACCTTTCTAAGTAAGCAGACTTGAAATCGATATTAAAGTATACAATGGTTTTATTTTTTTATTAAAACAGGTTTCTGTTGTTTTTTTTTAGAGAGAGAGGAAGGGAGAGAGAGAGAGAAACATTCATGTGAGAGAGAAACATCAATCAGCTGCTTCCTGCACATCCCCTAATGGGGATCAAGCCCTCAATCTGGGCATGTGCCCTGACCAGAAATTGAACCAGGACCTCTAGGTCCATGGGATGGTGCTCAATCCATTGAGCCACACTGGCTGGGAAAGTGTACAATAGTTTTATTTATTTATTTTTACTTTATTATTATTTTTTAGTACGTGCCCCTAGCAGGAACCAAACCTGGGACTCTCTGGTCCGCACACTGACACTCCAACCACTGAGCCAAACCAGCAGGGCAGTATACAATAGTTTTAAAAGGGCAGTCACAACAATTGTAACTATATGTCCTGGACATTTTCTTGAGAAGAAGACACACAGTTATGTTCATCTGTCGTCAATATACTCTATAGAACAGAACAGATGAGTCATAGCAAAGACCAAGCTAAAATATGGTGAACACATTGGCAAAGCACTAGAGGAATAATGAGCTAATCATGAAGCAAAGGAAGCACTGTCTTCCAAACAACTTAACACTGCAACATATACTTTAAAAGTAACTTTTTCTTGTATTTTGTTTATTATGATTGTTCTCCAAAAATCATACTTCATTACATTATTAGGATGAACCAAAGTGACCATCATGCTGTGGTGTATTCTGGGGAGATTCTGCCCTCTGAGTAGAGGGAACTATTTTAAGATACTCAAAGTTTGTCAACTTAATGGCAATCATGAGATGATGTGATTTTATAAAAATGTGTTGTATTTCAACATGAGATGAATGAAGCAACACTTGTTTCCATTTAGAATAATCTCCACCTTCAGAAATCTGATTTCTGATATACTCTAGAGAATTTCTTCCTAGTAAGTTAAATGAAATTGGTGTGGATTCCCAGGAATCTTGGGTTTCAGACGTACAAACACCTCTCTTGCACATCTGTGAAAAGAACTCCATAAATGTGATGCAGTGTATATGTGACAGAGAAACAGATGGTTTATATTCATTGGTTTTAAACACCTCTCCAAAGATAAAACAGTGAGCATTTTGTTTCCAGAACTATACTTTGGGGGAAGTTTGGTAAAAATCAAGGGAGTCTGCTGGAGGTGAAGGGACTTGGAGAGTTTTGCTTCATGCTGAGCAACTGATGTGGCAGAGACCGTCAGTGTCATGTACGGAAGTGTACCCCGTGTCTATCGGAGAACCTGCCAGACAGGAGTGCTGGGCAGGTGGTTCAACAGTGAGCAAGCCATCATCTCATCAATCTTCCATTTCTACTAAAGCTCAGTAGATACTAATGCCTCCTCACCCCAATCTAAGGCCCTACCTACCCACCTCCAAGATGCCCACTTACGATTGTTTCCTCATTCAAAACTGCCCTTACCGTGTATTTTAAGCAATTGTCTTTGTCTAAAAGTGCTGTTAAGGATGTGGGAGAAATGTGAGAAAAAGATAAACTCAGGAAAGGATCTGTCCATGAAGACCCTGCATCCTTTGGGGTGGACCCTCATTCTATTTTGTGGTGAAGCCACACATCAAATACTTGCAGTGGGTTCCTATAACCCTCACATATATTGGTCAAGTTCAACTTTTTTTGAATTTGTAGTTTGATTTCCTAATTCAGTTGGGACAAAAGGTAGAATAAAGAGTCATAAGGGTTTGTTGTTGTTGTTTTGTTTGTTTTATTTCTCTTCCATCTCTTTACCAAGACATGCAAACTTGTTCTTCAGTATTCTTAGCACTTCTCCTGGAGAAAAATAGTCATGTCAGTGTAAGAAGCTGATGCAGTTCCTTTAGGACCCTTGAGTCAGTTGGAAGTTCAACACAAAGATGAAGCCCAGACATTAAATAATTTAGGCTGTTCTACACAGTTATAGATACATTTCAATAAGTTATTTATGATGAACTTTTGTAGAAATTGATTTTCCATTTAGTAAGTAACAAAAGAACATAAATCAAGTTGGATTCTATACTCAATAACATTAAATTGCATTTTCATCTCTATGAATTTTTCTGCTTATACACTAAAGTGCATAATGTCATAATGAATATAAATCACAAACGCACACAGTATTTTATAATAAAACAGTAAGATTGTGCGTTCTAGAGCTTAAGTATTATCTCTGCCATTTAAAATTGTATAATTTTGAGTAAGTTACTTAACCACTCCATGCCCGTGTCTCTTGTTGGGTCGAATTGAGCCGCCTGGACACTCCCACAGGTGTTCTTGCACCTGTTTCTTGAAGGTTTAATTTTGGCAGCCAGAATCCATACAGTTGGGTTCCCACACCCAGCTCCAAGTCACAATCCTGATCAATAGCAATCCTGTGGCAATAAAAACGAGTCGTCCTTCTCTATCAAACTCACTTGCATGACCACACATTTTCGCACAAGTGTAGAATTTAACTGTTAACCTAAACTTAAAGTCAGAAAGAATATTCTAATATAAAAACTATATATAACCATCAGAATTTGTGGAAAAATTTGAGACTTTGAAATCACTGTGTGCTTTTCAGGCTGAGTATTTACTATAACTCAAATGGGATGAGCGAGATGTATTTATAGTGTATAATTCAGTTTGATTTAAACAAAATCATTTGCACTAGAAATGCTTGGGGTCAGGAAACTCCGTGGCCCAAATGGCCCCTCTGTCCCTAGATCTGGGCAAAAGTTCTAATACTTGGAGTTTTCTTAAATGAAGACATTTGCTTGCATTTATTGTTGTGAATTTCGTCATGGGAATTTGATACAGGACTCGAATGTAGTGAGTAATCAAGTCCATAAACTTGATGATGGAGGGGTACTGTTCCTAATTACCAACTAGCTTTGAGAAAAAGCTAACAACACTTCAAAATGCAACTTAAAACTCAAGAAGTTTCCTCCTACAAAACAACTTCTAATGCTCATCCAACCATTCATTTCGAAACACTAGCTCTTACGGACTCAAGTCTCCTAAATGCATAATCGATGTCAGCGTGAGGAGGAATCAAGGGTGGCCAGCACACAGATACAAAGCAGCCCCACTGCACTGACAAGCAAGGAACGCAAATGAAAAGAGCCACACGATATCCTCTTACAACAAATGGCAAAACTCAAAGTCTGACAATAGGTTTACTACCAAGGAAGTGGTAGAAAAAAAATTCTTTACATTGTTTATGAAAATGGAAAGTGAGTTTTTGGAAAACAATCCGGCAGTACAGTGGTCTCCTCTGCCCCGACCCTTATCCATGGGGGATACACATCCCAAGACCCTCAGTGGATGCCTGAAACCACGGATAGTACTGAATCCTACACATACATACACCTGTGATAAAATTCAATTTATAAATTAGGCACAGCAAGAAATTAACAACATTATTAATAATAAAATAGAACATTTATAACAATATGCTGTAATAAAAGTTATGAGAATGTGGTTTCTCTCTCAGAATATTGTATTAAACTCACCCCTTTTCTTGTGACAATGTGAGGTGACAAAATGTCTTATTAAGTCAACAATTTTTACCTTTTTTACTTAAAGGAAGAATTTTATGGCTTCTCTTTGATATATCTGAATTGCTGGAATCACCACTCTTGTGCTTTGGAGATATTATCAGTAAAATAAGGGTGACTTGAACACAAGTACTGCAATGCTGTGACCATCAGGCTGATAACTGAGATATCTGCTAAGTGACTATCATGTGAGTAGCCCATTCAGTGTGGAGATGCTGAACAAAAAGATGATCCACGTTCTGGGTAGGACAGAGTGGGACAGTGCGAGATTTCATCATGCTACTCAAAATGGTGCAGAATTTAAGACTTATGGATTGTATATTTCTGGAATTTTCCATTTAATATTTTTGGAGCAAAGTTGACCATGAGTAATTGAAACCATGAAAAGCAAAACCTCAGAGACAGGGACTACTGTAAAGCTAAGGTTGAACACAGGTGTGCCCTGGACAATCCCTGCATTTGTGAACCAGAGATTTACAGCAGCAGAAACAAAAGGACAGAAAATGGAAACAACGTAAATGTCCATTCATAGTCATAAGTAATAACTCTTTCAGGAAAGTATCATCTCCAGACGCTAAATTTAGTGGCACACTAAAGTTCTCAGAGGACCTCCACAAGTTACTGGTTAATTATAGAGGAAACTGCTAAGAACGAAATGCTTGTGTCTCCCAAACTTCTTACGTTGAAACTCGAATCCCCAAATGGGATGGTATTTGAAGATGTGGCCTTGGGGAGGTAATTAGGCCATGAAAGTGGGGTGCTAATGATGGGATTAATGTCCTTGGAAGAGACCCCAGGGAGCTTGCTTGTCTCTCACTCTGTACCTGTGAGTAAATGAGAAGATGGCCATCTGCAAGAAGGAAGAGGCTCTCACCAGACACCGGATCTGCCTGAGCCTTGATCTTGGCCATCACAGCTTCTGGAACTGTGAGCAATAACTGTTTGTTGTTAATCTATCTGGTCTACAGTATTTGGTTATATTAGCATGAGCTGACCAAGACAAACCTGGTAGACACCATCACAATTAAGTCACCAGTAATGAGACAAACTTCCCTCCCCTACACCCCCAGCAAGCTGCACTGAAGATACCGCATAGCTTCCATGACATGCCTGGCCCCAAATAGCATTGCTTGGATCTAATCATGAGGGTGCATCAGTCTAAATCTAGACGGAGGACCAGTATACAAAGCATTGGCTCTGTTTTTCAAAATTTCAAGATCAAGAAAGACACAGAAAGACTGTGAAACTCTTTTAGATTAAAGAAGACTAAAGAGATGTGACACCTAAACGCAATGTAACCCTTGGATCCTGGTAAAGAGGAAAAGGGGTTGGGCACCTGGCAAAACTGTAATGAGGTCTATGGATTGATGAGATGCCATTATTATCCATGCAATTTCTTGATTTTGATCACTATATTTCAGGCATGTAAGATAATTGCTTTTTAGGATGTGTACCTGAAGTATTTTCAGGTAAGAGGGCATCATGTATGCAATTTTTTTCTCAAATGTTTCAGAAAAGCAATATTGCATGTGTATGTGCATGTCTTCAAGAGACAAAAAGAGACGGGGAAGAAAGAAAAATTAATTATACATGTGATAAGGCGAATCCTGGGGGAATCTGTGGGAAGGGTATATGAAGTAGACTATTTTTACAGCTCATTTGTAAATCTGAATGTTCTTCAAAATAAAAACAAAATGGGATGATAGGAGATTTTGTGCTTCTCCCTACGGAAGGGAGGAGCTTGGGATGAGGAGAGGCAGACTGAGGTCTGCAGAAGTATTGCTCCTGGACATTTCATAAATAATAGTTTAATTTTTATTCTTTAAGGAGTAAATATGTTCTAGATATTCTTTCCATCCATGAAATATTTCATAATTTAAAAATGGAAAACCAGTATTTGCAATGCTTTTTCCTTTCAAAATGACAGGAAGGGGTTAGAACTTTTATTTTATTTTATTGTTTTTGTTTTGTTTTATTTTATTCTAGTATGTGTCCCTAGTGGGAACCGAACCCGGGACTCTCTGGTCCGCAGGTCGATGCTCCAACCGCTAGGCCAAACTGGCCAGGGCAAGGGAGTGTTAAAACATTTAAAAGAACTTTAAATATGCACACACACCTCTCCATCCATCTAACCAAGAATCATTTATTATAATAAAACAAAAAGTAACTAACATATTTAAGAAGTGCTATGGAAATGCAGAAGAGGACAAAACTATCTGTCTATGGATTCAGGGAGTGTAATAAATAAAGGAAAAAGTGAGTTGCAAATTGAAAGGCAAAGATAAATTGAACAAGAAGAGAAAGAAAGGGTAGTCTGAGCAGCTGGTAGCATCAGAGTACATGACACACACGGGAAACATCCAGAACCCTGGGGGACTGTACTGTGGAGGAAGTTGAGGAAGAATCTACTAGAAAGGGAGGTTGGAAAGGCAAGATCGAGGTGAGATTTCACCTTTTGGGGCAGTAATCAGGGTTTTATCAGCACTCAGTAAAAGCTGTACCTTGATCCAAACTGTGCTCATAAGATAATGAAGGCTAAGTGTGGAATGTGGGTTATTGTGTGGGGACACCAGAGATAGGAAGGTGACTATTGAGAAGGCTGGAAAAGGACCTCAAGGACAATGCAAAAGACAATTGAGAAGAAATCATGGGCGAAATATTTAACTAGATCACTGAAGTCAGGGCGGTGCCTGGAATATTTAGGGGTTAGAACTGCCAACACGTGAAGCATGATCTGATGTGGGCTGGTGGGGACTGGAAATCACGAAGCATGATTTCAGTTTGAGATTAACCGGATCAACTCAGACATAAAACTCAGGAAAACAAGAAAATGAGATTTTATGAGGCAAGAAAGTGTGTTAGATATGGACCCTGTTGAGTGTGAAGTAACTGAGGGACTGCAGGATGAGGACATCGTGGGCAGAGCTCAGGTGCGGAGTGTCAGTGCACAAGTGCAGAGTAAGTGTGGAACCTGTGGGCGAAAAGGGATCACGTAGGGGGGTTTCAGGGAAGGCAGAGAGAAGAAACTCTAAGGCTAGATCTCTGGTGAACCCCAACAGGAAGTGGTTCATTTTCTCTCAAGGAGTCCTATGAACTGAAAATATGTTGAGGAATACTTCTAGAACCAAAATGTACTGAGTCTGTGCTTACTGATGAATCTAAATGCCATTTTGAATACAACCGCCCGTGTTAAATGGTTCATTTAACTATCGGGTTCCATGACAAAAGTTTCAGCCTGTCTTTCTGAGTAATGGCCATTGAATCTATGTACATCAATTGTGGACAAATTGTCTGACCCTGACACAGAGTGTTTGGTACCACCCACCAGGCCCCTCAGTAGGGGATAAGATAGAAAATATGAAGAAGGGAGTTCAGGGTGGTAGGTGTGGGATCTACCATGGATCAAAGCTATTCTCATATAAACAAAATGAAGAGGACTGGTCAGAGATGAGGCCCTAAGCAGACTTCATACGGCATTCAGATTCCCAGAGCAGGTCCCACCACCATCGCCTTTGGTAACAGATAGTCTGTTGTCTACTGAGTCACAGTGGTGCTCATCCCAAAATGCCTGTTCTCAGGCACATGGCCACAGAAACAAATGAGTGGCTTTCTCCTTAGCTGGATGACAACTATGTCAACGAACATGAATGTAGCTTAAAAAACTCTTAGGTATGCTATCGTTTGATCCTTGTGAGAATTTTGTGTGTCCTTATTTTACCAAATGCAAAGCAAAGGTTTGTTAACTTGCAGCCAAGCCACATACGCAGAAAGGGTCAGGTTTAGGAATGGAATTCTGGTCTTTCACAAAAGACTGTTTCCTCTACCCAATATTAGGATCAGAAAACAGTGCCTGGGGAGGGTTTGGTCCTTTTAATAATCCCTCTAAGTGTGTTTTTGGTAGGTTCCCCAAAGATGTCCAGATCCTAATCCCCGGAACTTGGGAATGTGCTAATTTTCATGTAAAAGGGGAGTCTGCAGACATGACTAAGGTTTAGAACTTGAGATGGGGAGATTATCCTGCAGTATCCAGGTGGCTTCATGTCACCATCTGAGGACTTACCAGTGGGAGAGGAAGGTGGAAAAGGAGTCAGATGTGACATGTGAAATACTTGACTCACCACCACCGGCTTTGAGGATGGAGGGAGGGGGCCATGGTGGAGGAATGAGGTGCCCTCTGGAAGCTGGAAGGAGCCTCGGTTTACAATCAGCCAGGACACAGGAAACTTGGCCTTCATCACAGGAAACCAATTCTTGCCAACAACCCCAACTCAGCAGACTACAAGTTTCCCTCTGAGCCTACAGAAAGGGACAAGGCCCTGCAACACCTTGATTTTAGCCTGATGAGGTCCCAGGGAACTCCTCACTTACACTGAGGTGAGATCACAGAACTGTGTTGCTTAAGCCACTAGAGTTAATGACATTTTATGGGAGCAATAGAAATCTAGTGACTGTGTTTGTATCTCTACAGTCACAGAAGCCCAGACTTAGTCAAGTTGTTACCACTTTTTAGGGAGCTGATAGATCACATGCCATCATTCAGATCCCTAGAGATGATGACAAAAATGCTCATGTCAATTCTCAGGACTAACACACGTCCAAGGGCACAGCTGCCCCCTCCCCCGGACTCACAGACCAGAGGCAATGTTTTCAAACTGCTGTCACACATAGGTCAGAGTGGCAGCAAACAGCAGACAGCGTTGACCTCATGTGCTCAAGAGTTCAACCAGGCATCTGCACTCAGGTTTGGAAGTGTATGTGTATCTACCGAGTTTAAGGCTTATTCCCTTTTACCGGAGACCCTCATAGAAATGTGCCAACTCCAGACTTTTATTTTCTGATACTAAATTATACTGATGACTGAAATGGTGAGCTGTCCCAAAGGGAATAAAACGTACTGGGTTCAAGACTACCCATGGCCTGGCTCTGTGACCCTGACCCTAACCACTTAAACCTCCCTGTGACTCCGTTTCCTTACCTACTTTAGACTATATTTTCATTTTTTCCCCTTCAGATCTAAATGTTTATGACTGTAGGGCACAAGAAATGTAGCGCAACTGCTTGTTTCTTCTTTACAACACGTATTCCATGTGGAGTCAGTAGACAAGAGCATCAGAAGAAAGAATTCTTGGACACAATTTAGCTTGAGTCACTGAACACAGATTAAAAAGTCAAATATTCAATATTAGCTTAAATGTGTGTCAAAGAATATTTTTGTGAATAGACAAATATTTCAAATAAACATACCAGAAGTTGTTATCAGCGGGTGGTAGGGTTATGGGCGATCACTGGTGTTTTTCTTCATTATTTTCTATATTTTGAGTTATTAATTTAATAAAAGCAACAAAAGTTTCAAAAGTACCTACGCAAAGAAACACTGTTAAATGAAAATGGAAATGAAAACAGCAACGCCCAGAGCACAGTTAGCGTGATGTTCTAAGACAGTGTCAGGAACGCTCCCTGACCTACAGGAAAGAAGCTGAGTTTCAAGAACTAAAATAGCCCTCACATTCACTGATAAAATCATATAGTCCTGGTGATTTATTAAGAGTTTCCTTAAAGCTATAAACCACTCTCCATCATGGGACTAGGAACAGACTGTTGTCAAAACTCTATTGCCCACACTTCCTGCATTTTAATCAATCATTTTGTGCACTCGCTCAGTTTTATTCCGCTGCAGCTCGTGACTGCTAACAGCATCAGTGGGAATCACAATGACATCCCTGACCAAACAGCGAGGCCTGTGCCAGCCACCAAGGAGCCCCTAAGGTAAGGAACTGGCTGGTGTTAGAACAATGACACCATTCGGCTGACTCTTATTTATTCAGGAGCAGGCATTCATGCCAATCAACACTTGATATTTTTATCTTTGAGTAGCTTTCTGAACTCAGTTGCATTCAGATTACTTCCACTCAGTTTGTGACTACTTAGCAGATACTTCCTCACTATGCACTACTTCACCACCAAAGTAATTATTCTCAAACATGCCTAAGAACGTGGTTACTGTGAACCAGGCACTCGGATTTCCTTTTGCCTAACCTGTGCTTCTGTCATCTCCATGGGTGATACTCTTTCTTGCATTTAATCAGCATCTAATACACACCTACTATATGACAGACATTAACAATAACAGAAAGAAGGTCTCTGAGGGTATTGGAAATGTGAGGATAAAATCATACTCCATCTCCCTGGTCCCAGAGGCATCAGGGACAAGTGTCATGCAAATTGTGGCTGAGGATGCCAGAGAATCAGAGTAGCTACAGAGATCAGTCAAGTCATGAAAAGTCATCTCAGGTACCACTAACCTCCCGTGTCGATTTCTTTTTATCCTCTGGATCAGGGGTCTTTCCAAGGCACATCTGCTGGGGAATGGAGTTACACTTTCTCATGAATTGAAGTCAGTGGCCATTGTGTGTATTGAAGGTTAATTTTTAACTGCTGATGAAATACCCCGGACCTTCTTAGGGATCAGCGCACGAGGAGGTCAGTCTGGGAAAGAAGACTCTGTTGTCTTTCCAACACCCCTGAAATCAAACCATGATCAAACTGATCACATGACCTTTCTCGGGTGTGAGAAGGTGGTGATAGAGGCAGACACCAAAAACAGAGACAGACCCAGAACTAGGAAAAGAGGTTCTTACTGCTTTTTGATAGCAGGGAGAAGGCCTGGAGCTTACAGAAGACTTCAAACGACCTCTCGCCACACTCGCCTCTGTTCCAGTCATGTGGTTGCTGAGCGGCCCTTGGCACGGACTTCCTGCCCAGGACTGCAATGACAAAGGCTGGGCATGGAGACTGGGGAGCTCGCTCTCTAAAGCAGATGGTCTTACTGTTCTCTCCAGGAACAGGAAGAAGGACAGGAGATTGCTTGCTTGCCTCGGAGCCTGCACCAGGTTGGAAGAAGCCGTCTTGCCCATTTTCGTCCCTGTTGGCCGTCCTTTGGCCAGTTCTCAGGCAATGAGCCCCCTCCGTAGGCGTATAGACAGCCATGCCCTCACTACGTCCTCAAACAACCACTTTATGCTACCATTTTCATCGCTGAAATACAAATATGGTTGTAGATCATCTGGACCAATTCTTCCAGTGGCTAAAATCTTAATCAATAATGGTGTTATATAAAAATGAAAAAGAATTTAATCTTCTATGAAAACCTCTTCAAAAGAATAAGAACTGCCTAGATTTTTTAGGACTAAAGCTAAAGGTTTCGATGTCCAACCTTCTTGTTTTAAAGACAAGGAAACTAAAACCCAAAAAAGACTTGGCCAAGAATGCACAGCCTGGAAAACATTGCTTCCTAATGATAAAAAGATACGGTTTTCTAATTGATTGGCTAGCAGCCACATAATGGCTTTGACTTAAAAAAACTGAAGTTAATGAATGAATCTTCCCTATTAGCACTCAGAAAGGTCCTGAAAGAACCTCACCTGTGCATTTTGGTATGCTGATAAATTTTATTAGTAGTAGTGATACATACAGAAAAAATTATAGTGATGTATGTAGATATCCTTTAAAGAAAACTGGAATACTTTTCCTTTAAAGATAAAACCTCTTTTGAATAAATGTCTGACTTTTAAATAAAAGTGAGGAACACAAAAAGTAAATTACTTTAAATGTTAGTTCTCCATATTTGAATTTCCTTCTTCAAAAAAGTTACTGAGCTCCAACATCACCTTCACTTTTGTGAAGGTTATTCAGCTATAGTCAATTTTCATTTTCTCATTCTAAAGAGCTGTGACAAAGGGACTTTTAAGAGCTAAGCAAATAAACAATGCGTGCTCAAAAAATTTCATTACCGTATTTCATTGAGCAGTAAATTTTGTTAAGTTTTTTGTTTGCTTGTTTGCCAAGTCAAATGTTCATGCCCGGGTTCTTTATATGGAATGTGTGATTGGAAAGGCCAAAAGTAATTGGTCATTTTGACAGCCTTAATTAGTCACTTAAATTGGTAATTACTAAAATAATGATAGGAAGAAAAGCTCATTGTGCTGATCATAAGTGGTGTCTTCTTTTTAAATAGACCCCCTCCCACCAGATTCTATTCTTAAATGCTGCCATTTTGTCGTTTAACTTAAATTAAAAAGCTGCCAAGCTTCCCAAATTCTACATGTCAGGAGAGGAGGTATGTTGAAATTGAATTACAGAAACTCACTATTGTCGCACTTAGCAGCACAATTAAAGGAACGTTTGATGATTTGGGTCCATTAACTCTCCTACTCTCAGAGGTAGACATTTCCACTTAAATCCAACTGCAAAATATTAACTTTTTCAAGAGCCAGTGTTTTTCTCCACTGCTACTAACTCAGTCACATTCATTACATTTGTTATTTCTACATCATTTAATGTAGGTCACCACCACAAGTCCAGCGACCAAAAGCATTTGTTTCCAGCCCACTGACGTGTCTATGAAAGATAAGAGGCGAACAAATCTCGCTTCATGGGGGGAAAAAAGTCCTCTCATTTGTAAACATGGACACTAAAATCAAGACTACAAAAGATAATGTAGCTGATATAATGTTGCGTCCCAACTACTCCATGCTCATGGTGCCAGAAGTACTTTTCTATACAAAGAAAAGAATCAAAGACTCCCTCTTCAGGGTTAAAGGGGGCTTTGTTTGCAAAGCTTAACCTTCTCTGTGCCAGTCCTGCCTTTGGGAAGTGACTGAGCATTGGCATCGAGTCCAAAGTCGGTGTCTCTCTCGACAGCCCACGTTGCTGAGATGTCATACATGAAAAATGGTTAAGCAGAGCAAAAAAAGCCACAGCTATTCTTTCATTAAGAAACTGCTTTTACAAACCTCTTCCAATGGCTAGCTCTCTGGGGTTTCCTTTTGAAATCCTTGCTCTCGTGCATGGATGCTAACTGCATGTTTAATGAGACCTGCCTGTCTGCCTGCCTGCCTGGTGGGATGGTCAGCAGCACACAGTGGTCCTGGAGAACACAGGCAGCCTGCATGGGACTCCTGGATTCATCACCAACTAGTCATTTGATCTGGGGCAAACTCCTGCTCTCTAAGTCTCTCTTTTCTCATCTGTAAAATAGAAATAAAAGTCCTTTGCCATGAGGTTGTCATGACAATCAAAAGGGACTATATAAGTAATGTACCTGGCACAGAGGACATGCTCACTATCTTTCTACATAATTGCATTTCTACCGCTTACCAAGTTGATGGTGATGATGACTCAAGAAGCATCATTAGCAGATACTGACAGCCCGGTAATTTTTAAGTCCTAATTCCTCTGAGATCTCTCACTGATGTCTGTGCATGCAGCCCACTCTCCCGACTCTCCTCAAGCACCTCATCTGCGGTGAGAGGGCAGACCTCATTTTTGCATAATAAATATAGTACGAAGGCTGTGAAAGAGACACGTTTCCTGCTCTTGATGGCACTTATATTGAGGGCAAGGAGGATGGAAAAGAGAAACAAGAAATTGAATAAGTAGAAAGATCAGTTTGGGTAGCGATAAGACAGGTAAGGAAAATGAAGCAGAAGAATGTGGAAGAGAGTCTGCAGAGGGAGGCTGGGGAAATACTTCAGTTTGGTGATTTCGGATGACTTTCCAGAGGAGGGACCATTGGACAACTTGCAGGATGAGGGGGAAAGGCCATGAGAATTTTAGGCAAAGAAATGGTCAATGTAAAAACCCAATCATCTAATCCCCTAATTTCACAGACCAGGAAACGGAGACACCAAATAGAGAAGTGACTTAGGAAAGCATCCCAGGCCAGGGTTGGAATTCTGTTCTCCAGACTCACAGGCTCTGACACTTCCCACCCCAGCTCCCGTACATTAAACCCCCACATGGCCAAATTGTTCAAAGTACGTGAGAACACTCCATCTCGGAGAGGAAAGAGCATCGTGAGACAGGGGTGAGGGACAGTCAATCCAAGGGCCCTGGACCACATTATAGCATACATACAAATAAAAATCTTTAACTCCACAGAACCCCTTCCTCGGGACACTCAAATGTGAACAAGAGAGAAATCATTTTTTTTCTGAGACTCAATGAACATAAGGGGAAAGAAACATTTTCATGATTTTCTGATTATAGCAATCATATTTTCTGATATAACCAATTATTTTCAATATGATAGCAACATAAATCTTACAAAGCAATAAGGAATCATCATTGCATGTCCTTCATGAGTCACAGAGATTCTGCTTTAAAACTCTGGTAAATAGCCCTGCTAGTGTGCTCAGTGGTTGAGTTTCAACCCATGCCCTAAGAGGTCACCAGTTCGATTCCCGGTCAGAGCGCATGCCCAGGGTGTGGGCCAGATCCCCTGTGGGGGTGAGCAGGAGGTGGAAAATTGTTCTCGCTCACTGATGTTTCTCTCTCTCTCTCTCTCTCTCTCCCCCTTTCTCTAAAATCAGTAAAGAAAAAAAAAACCACCAACAACAAAACACACACACACACACACACACACACACACACACACACGCACTCTGGTAAACAGGATATCACCCACCTCACACTGCAACACATCTTTAGGACTGTAACCAGGGTGAGACCTTCTGCAAATTCAGATTGCAACCATTTCATGTACGTTATGGAATTTTTTTCTTAACCTAGAAGCTAAATTTAAGTTCACACTACAATTAATCTTATTTCCATTCTTAGGTGGTCTAAATGTTATCTTTGACTCAAGGGACTCTTTCAAAGAATTGCAGGATAAACCACATTGTATTGCATCCTCCTACAATCGTCTTTCCTGACAATATACTGGAAAAATATGGCTGATGCAGCTTATTTCTGTGTTTCTCAATTTTAATGTGTTTATGAATCAGCAGAGTATCTTGTTGAAAGGCAGATTCTGATCCAGCAGGTCCATAAGGGACCTCAGATTCTGCATTCTAACAAGCTTCCATGTGATGCCAATGCTGCTGGCCCATCCTGAGTCATGAGAGTCTATCACCGCAGCATGCTGCCCTTTATGAAAAGTCACAGAAAAAGTTTCTCTTGGCTCTTGAGTCTCAGTATAAGTTAAAACGAAACGTGTCTAGAGCAAATTATTTTCTTCTATCTCATGGACCTCTTACTCTCATGGGTGACAATGATTTCCTCTTTGACCTGGCTGCTAAGAAGCACCTTTAGCAAGACTATAGGACTTAATGCTTATGCATTTTATTTACTGATCCCACTCCATTGACCTAATCCTGACTATCCATCTAACTTTCCTAATATTGCTTTGTGTTGTTGTTGATACTGTTGCTTTCGACTCCCCCACTCACTATATCTTCGTTGTTGTTGTGTTACATCTATCTTGTTAAACATTTAGCATCCCTCTTTTGAACACAATAGCATGTGAGTCAAGGACCCCAACACAACCCCGTCAAATGGAAAGATGTGCTCAAGGTCACACGGTGCATGGGCAGTTTCCAGGCACTGGTTGGCGTGGGGTGAAGTGATTGAGCCTGAAGAGGGAGCCAGTCCTAGAAGAGAAGTGGCCTTGAGAAGAATCAACCCCACCCTCTTTCAGAGTTTGCTGATGATTTTGCCATCTGGATGGCAAGAGGATGGCTGAGTATGATGATACTTTAATGATTTAACAACTGAGCTCCCCGTTGCCATGAGAATGTCTATTATTATTACAGGTACTGGAATAGACTCTGCTGTGGCCTCTAACCTCAGAGGAACATCGAAGTGAACACTCACAGGTACTCAGAAATACCAACGGGAATGACAAAGTTCTTGTTCTTTAGGTAGAGCTACTGATAGAAAGGTCACATCAACCAAAGTCAACTCCGCATGCCTTTCAGTTTAAAGATTCTGGAAGCCAAGGCAAAAATGAAAGGTAATCCTCTGCTAGATACTATTCAGGTTACTGAAGATATCACCCATCAGTCACTTCACTTAGAGCAAGGTATTTAACCCTGTGAATCTCAATGGCCTCCTCTGTAATTTGCAACAATAATTCCTCAGAGGGTTGCTCTGAGGATTAAATAAAACTTCACACAATGCCATGCATTTGTAGGTTCTCAAGGAATGGTTTGTCTTCATACCTTTATTACTACTCTTTTCTTAGGCCAGGCCTTCAAGAAAACGGCGAAGAAAAAGCAGACAACCACGCGTGTGGACTCATTCTTTCCGTTTGTGGACCCATCTAGAAGTTTTCTGAGTCCCACTGTTGTTGCCTTTTATTTTTAAAGTTGTTTCTGCAATGTCCTTGAGAAGTCAAAAACATTAGTTAATACAGTCAATGACATTTGACCTTGATCTTGTAAATGAAGTTTGTGTTGACTTCTTCATCAGGCAAGGGACTTTCCTCCTATGAAAACACAAACGTGTGATTTCTGCTAAAGAGTGTGATTTCTGCTAAAGTGTAAATGCCCTTGTTATGAAAAGCCCTGTCTAAAACAGAACAGAACAACACCAAACAAAAGAACACTGTGCTGTGAATGCCAGACAAATAGGCCTTTAACTCTACACACTCACAGTAAAACTAAGGTCTCATCTTCATTCAATTCAATTCTTGCATCTTTTCACTAACTCTTACCTCTGCATGTGACTTTTTGTAACATCTAGAATTCCCCACTCCTCACCCGAGGATGTTTTTCCATTGATTTTTAGAGAGAATGGAAGGGAGTGGGGGAGAGAGAGAGAGAAACAATGATGTGAGAGAGACACATCAATTGGTTGCCTCCTGCATGACCCCAACTGGGGATCGAACCTGCAACCTAGGTACATGCCCTTGACCGGTAATGGAATTCAAGACCCTTCAGCCCACGGGCTGATGCTCTAATTGCTGAGTCAAACCAGCCAGGGCTTCCCACTCATTTTTTAAAAAACCCTCCCACTCTCAACTATTCAAATATCACAAAGTTCAGAGGGGAGGAAATTCTTCATTCTAAGAATTCCTCCTGCTCCTATAAACATGTTTATACAGTCATGAATTCTCAACCAAAGGTCTTTTGTCTGTCAAAAGCTCTGCATCTTACTCCAAGCTCCCTCAAGTATCCAAAGTTATGTCACTGGGGACAAAGGAAGTTAGGAAACACCAAGTCAAAGCAAAGATGCAGATTTTTTGTGATGACTGTAGTCAGAACTGTCCTCTCCTTATCACTTGCTCTTGGTGGAGGGTGGGGAGGCACGGAACATGCTGGTTGGTACAGTCTGTTTTGACAGGACG
Organism: Molossus molossus; assembly: GCF_014108415.1. Taxonomy (NCBI): domain Eukaryota; kingdom Metazoa; phylum Chordata; class Mammalia; order Chiroptera; family Molossidae; genus Molossus; species Molossus molossus. The sequence continues at coordinate 96,291,759 of NW_023425346.1, forward strand.
TCTCCTTTTTAAAAGACGTTAATACAGTTAGATACAATTCACAAATAAGTTGCAGAGAAATTTCTGTGTCACAACAGATTAAATATCACACAGGTGTTAAAGAGTGCATGGAAATAAATGGTATGTTCTGATCTAGCAAATACACAAGAGGCTTTGGGCAAAAACTGACCAAAAGATTATTTGGTTTTGGGCAAACCTCTGCCTATATTGGGGGCTTCCTTTCCTTCATCTGATCCTCCTCGGCTCTCACCCTCTGTTACTAAAAGTTCCCCTTACTCCAGCTCGTCCTATCACATTCTGCAAATAAAACTCCAGTTCTTTCAAAGTGACAAATCTGATGTGTTAGCAAAAAATAGTCTATTTTTTTAAGTATTTTTCTTTTGAAATTCTATCAAATATATGTAGATATTTATACAAGTGCACAAATCCTAGGTTTTTAGCTTAATGAAATGTAGAAAGCTATCTAAATGAACTACCTAGTGCGAAAGTACAAATATACTTCATACATTTTAAAAGAAAGGCTTCTTACCAAAAAAAAAAAAAAAATCTCTAATTTAGTGCCTTTACAACTTTGAGGCCAACATGGTATGTACGTTCAACCAAAGTAATAAGACACTCATGTCCTAACATGAGAGAAATGTTTCTAATTATTTTCAAACTGAGATTCTGCTCTAGAGAAGCTTGCTTGGTGGCACTACCATGAATGGGGCGTCAGCAAGTTAAACTTCACTGGATCCTGTGATTGATCTTGGCATGAGTTATGATTCGTTCATTTTCTACAAAAAATCTTTCAGATAATTAAAAATATTTATCTTTTCAAAATGTATAGCTTTTTTCATAATTGTTCTTTATTATTATTTCTTTTTTCTTCTGAACAACTTCATTAAGATGTCTTTGATATAAAAATTATATATATTTAAGTGCACAACGTGATGATTTGATACATGTATACATCATGAAAAGACCACCATACTCAAGTTAAAGAGCTCATCTATCCCCTGTACATAGATACTGTTGTGTATTGGAAGGGTTTAATCAAGGATAGATCCTCTTAGAAAATTTCAAATATCCAATGTAGTACTGTTGACTGCTGTCACCATGCCACGCGCTGGATCTCCAGAAGTCATTCATGTTGCATGACTGGAAGTTTGTGTGCTTTAGCCAACATCTCTTCATTTCTCCCTCACCGCCCACCCCAGCCCAGCCCAGCAATCTCTCTACTTCCCCGAGTGTCAACGTTCCACATACAAGTGAGTTCATGCAGAATTTGTCTTTCTGTGTCTGATTTATTTCACTCAACATGTCCTCCCAGGTTCATCCACATTGTTGTAATTGGGAGGATTTCCTTCTTTTTCAAGGTTGAATCATATATATATATATATATATATCCATATATATATATATTCTATATACATGTGTGTGCATATGTGTGCTTGTGTGTATGTGTGTGTATATATATAACCTTTCCTTTATTCTTTTACCCCTTGACACCTTTAACTTATTTCCATATTTTGACTATTGTGAAAAATGCTGCAATAGACATGGCAGTGCAGATATCTCTTAATAATTGTTATTAAGAGGAATGTAAAATAAGGTGGGTCCTGACCAGAAGTCTGCCTGTGTAGAAGCCTACAGCAGTGTCTTGGGTTAAAACTGAAATCAAGTTTGCTCTGGAATCACCCTCTGCTTTCCTCAGCAACTTCCCCACTGTGGGCTCCCTAGTCAGTGACCTCACTCAGCATCCTTTGCTCTCTGATCTCCATAACCCAAACATCATGAAGCGTTCCTGTCCTGTGTGGATGTGTTTGGCGATTGTGATACAGATCTATAGAGGTTGAGGTAGAGGTAGAGATAGAGATGTATCCCATTGTTAGAGTCCAAAACTACCTTATTAATCTGACAACTCAAGCATTCTTATTGAAAAAAGCAAAGTTATAATCCTATAACAATCTCTCTGTAACATTCTGAGCATTTTGGTCCCCAAACAGGAATTTCAGAAAGGACGCTGTATCAATCTAGCAGTGACACAGTTTTTTTGGCAGAACCTTCTAGCATCTCTCAAATAGTTTTCAATAGATGACAGCTTGCTCCAGTCAAGCAATTCTACTTGCCCGTACAGAACTGGACTACCCATAATCTTCTTCCCTGATCCTATCAATTTTCTCCCTTGACAACCAGGATTTGAGGACTGGAAGTACCAAAGACAGTCTTAAGGGTTTAGGTCAAGCTAAGAACAGCCTCCACTGTGCAGTCCAACCACAAGGTTTTTGGTTCAAAAGGGATGCTCTGCCATATACAATCCCACTGAGTTTGGATGCCAGCTCAGGGAACTCATCACCAAATAGCATGGAAAGCAAAGACATGTTTTCTTGCAGCCAAAATCACTGCCAAAAGTGCCTGACTAGATGTGTAAGATCCCATGAAATGTCTTGGCAAAAACTAGTCCAGGAGTGTTGGCCAAGGTGCTGAAGTGAGGGGAGGGAGACAGGAACACCTTTGTGGGGGAATCACCCCCCACTGACTCATTTTAAGACTTTGAGCTTATTCATTTTGACAAGATACCCTAGGATTTCAAATGTGATATGAATTTGGAGAAAGTAACGTGCAGTGTGTGTGTGTGTGTGTGTGTGTGTGTAAAGGTATACAGGATACACATTCTTTATAGAAATTCCAGCACCACAAAAACTCTAGGAAAATTCACTTAAAAGAAAAACAAGGTTTAGAAGTGTTTATTCCAACTGAGTGCCACCTCTCCACACTTCTCTACCAGATCATTACTGACATTTGGCAGAACGAAACCAATTGCAAAATAAAGCTATTGTAAAGCAAATGGCAGAGAATGACAAAGCCACAACCCTGAATAAACACTCAAAAGTAAAGATTATTTTGATTACTTTCCATGCATGCCTAGAGGGTTTCTTATTATTTCTATTTTTACTTGATTTGAACCCCTTTTTTTTCCCTTTCCTTCAAATGCTCTTTTTGGCAGTTTATCCTCCCTGCCCTGAAAGTGTGCATGCTGATATCAGAACCACAGGGTAGGCTAACAGTTGAATCACCTCTAAGCAACTGTAGGCTGCAACCAGTGGAAAATGAAAGAGAAGGTACCCTGGTCTCCAAGCCGGTTCAATCCACCCCTCCTCGCTGGCATGGACGTCCGATGCCTCCTCCCTCTGCCAGGCAATTAGCTTCCGTTCTGTTCAACTTTCTGAACTCTGGCTTTAGAGAAAAGTCCTGGCTGTGGGAACTGGCTCTGGGCAGCTCTTGGCTCCCTCCTGATGGGTGACTGGCAAGAGGAACACTTTCTTTGACACTCTTAAAAGAAGCTGTTTAATTCCTAATGATATTTCCTGGCAAAAAGGAAAATGAAACCCACCACGTGGGATTCCGGTCCAGCCAAGGCCAGCCAAGAGGGCAGTGCTGTGTGGCTGTGGAGCCCAGGTCTTGCTGTAAAGCTGTTTCCTCTAGCGTCCCTTTCCCACCAGGGTTGATTTCTGTCTCCTGACACTTCCAACCCGGAGTGTGACACCTACTGGAATTTATGAACAGCTGAAGAGGGAAGGATATGATTTGGGCATCAGGCGAGAAAGGCTGGCTTCTGCCCCAGGATTTCCCGCGGAAATCACCCAGCTCTTAGAAGGCGGTCCGATGAGGAAGTAACCAGCCCTGGGATCTTGGTGGGAGAGCCCCGCAAACGTCTTAGAAAAACACCAGAAACCACTGGATACTTAACGACCCGTGTCTCCTCCGGCCGGTTGTCCCTGCCCTTTCTGAAGCAGTATAAGTGGTCTGTGGATTTCCCCCCGTGGAGGGAGGGGGATGCGAAGTACAGTTATTTCCCCATAGCGTTAACGTGAGGCACCCAGCTTTAGCCCTGGCGAGGACCTCGGAGTACCACCTCCCTGCAAAGCGCAGCCGTCACCGGGCTGAGGGCGACGCGCAGATCTGTGGATCGAGGGGTTCGGTTCAGCAGATTCACCCACCCCTCGGATCCCTGGCACCTCACAACCTATCGCCCCGCCATGCATTCCCGCCACCTCCCCACTGCCTCAAACCCAGACACATCCTCTCCCACGCTGCGCTCCTGCTGCCCGCGCAGCTGCTCCGCCGTGTCCCAGGTCCCCAAACGCGCCTGGGTTCTCGCGCTTCGGTGGCACTGCCTCGCGGAGGTGGCCCGGGGCGCGCGGAGGAGGAGAGTGGGCAGCAGCAGGGCCAGGGGCGCGCGGGCCGCTCGCGGAGGCCGGGCTCCGGGTCCCTGGCCGCCCAGGGCGCGCGGGAGGCGCGGAGGACGCGCCGCACTCACCCGCTGCTGCTGCCGGCTGCTGACGGCCACCGCGGCGGCAGATGCGGCGCTGTGCCGGAGCTCGGCCGCCTGCCCGGGTCTCAGCAGGCTCCGGGTGAACCTGCGGGTCCGCTCGACAGCCATCGCGGGCCGCGCCGATGCCACCGCGGGCCCGAAGCGCGCGTCCCGCCGGCCTTCCCAGCGCCAACCTTCTCTACCCACAGCCGTTCAGGAAGCGGAACTCGGCGCCTTTCCCCCCCTCTTCCTCACTCTACTCGCTAGAGGCGGGTTTTTCTCTCCTGCAACCCCACTCCCCACCCCCTTCTCGCCGCGGAAGCTTCTCGACGACTTTCCAAACTCTGCGCTCCCCTCGGCGCGCTCGGCCAACTCAGCGAGCGGCCCCGGCCTGGCGGCGGCTCCTCTGAGCGGGCGGCACAGGACGCGCGTGGGGTGGCTCCGGCCCACGCCGCCCCAGGGATCAGCTGGCGGACCGGGGCTGTCCCCGCCACCCTAGGGAAGACAGACGACGGGGGAGGGCTCCTGGTGGCTGCAGCGGGCTCCGGGCGGGGCCTACCCCCGGCTCTGGTCCCCACTTGGAGGCTTCTCCCAGTGAATCTCTGGCCTCATTTGCTGATTTGGCCCTGCTTTCCAGGGCTGGCGAAGGGCGCGTGCTGAGCTCAGCTGGCCCTTCCACCCTTAGGCAGGGGTCAGAGGCTCACTGGGGTCTGCGGGCTGGAATCTGCATCGCGCAAGCCAGCCTTGAGGCTCCTTTGCCCACAGTCCTCACTCAGGGCCTTGGAACAAGGCTCCAAATTCATACAAGCCTTCAACCAGTGTTCATTCAGCGCCTACTACGTGTCAGTTCACGTTGTTCTGAAAACTGGGGACAAGGAGGGGGTCTTGCCAGCCCCACCTTAAGACTGTGTGAGGCTGAGATGTTTGGGGGCTTGTGAATGGGAGGCAGCAAATAGCCCAGTCAACAAATGAAAGAATACAAGTATGTGAACAAGAGAGTTAAGATAATAGAAGCTAGAAATAACTACATCAGGGTCATGTGGTGTAAGAGGCTGGGATTGCGGTGAGGAGGCTAGAACCCATCTGTGGGGTTACTAGGTTTTGTGGGTCAGGAATCAGGGTGGACTTACCTTTGTGTTATTTTTCTGTTCCCACTTTTGCTACACATCCGTCTTCCCTGCGTGTTGTCTTCAGCTCTCCGATTAAAGCCTTCTAGGAATTCCGGTCCTGAATCACACCCGGGTGGTTCTCTCAGTGTGGGGCGGGTAGATGGACAGCAGAGCTGTCCTGGTCCGTGGGACCCAGTCTGGAGAGATCCGGGAGCCACTCCAAGTATTCTAGGTTTTTCTTCACAGCTTTTTATAGATCCATGACCCTGACATTTCCCCAAAGCAGTGTGTAGTTTTAACACAAGGTCACACTTGGATATAAATAATTCCTTAACAGCAGATAAATGTGCTTGCGTCAGCTCTCTGCTCTTTGGGATTCAGTTAGCCAGGGATACTGCTTGGACATTATTTCAGCACATTCTAGAAATCAGGTTGGGCAGAGGCTCTGGAAGACTTGGGAGGTGCCACCGAAAGATCAGTTGGTTCCGCTGATACCCTTCATAACAGAGTGTGGTGCTTGCACTGTGTGCCTTCATTGCTGCGCAATACGGGAACATCACCTTTAAGGGTAAGCAAAGTAGGTGTTTACCTCTGTGGTGGATTTGAAGATCTCTGAGGAAATAACTCCCTCCAACCACACACTCCTCTGACAGGTGTGTCCTGTGTTGATCTCTCTCTCCAGGGAGAAGACGTTAAGCACTTTTGAATGAAGGAGCTTCCTGAGTAGATGTCTAGGCCTTGTTCCTGAAGAGCACCTGGCACACAGTAGGCCCTTTATAAACACTGGGTTTTCTTTGGGCTTAGACGGTTGCAATCAGAGGTCTCAGAGTGCCTGAGGCAGGGCAGACAGAAAGTAGAAGACAAAGGTGTGCTGCAATGGAAGACTGTAGTAATTGAAAAAACTTTGTAATGTGTCCTAGGTATGGCAACTCACTGAGTTAACCCAGTTACTGAGTAATCCACATAATATGTCAATTAACAGCAAATCACTTGTATTTCTTTCATTACTACGAATTACACTTTCTCCAGCTTCAGGGCGTCACCAGAGCACTGACTTGAGAACATGTGATGAGAAAATGCCTATTTGATGCTCTGTATCAAATGCCTTGTATAATGATCATTCTATGGGTCACACTGAGAAGGAGGGTGGGTGTATGTGACCCTTATACCCCAGGCATTTCAACGAGGACACCCATTGGGCCTCTCCTCAGCACTTGACAGTCATGTAGGTTTCAGGTAAGCCTCCTTCTGGATGTCAGGGACTGTTCCATCACACACAACACCCCTCCCCTTGACAGCATAGGCAGACATGCTTAGCTGCTAAAACATTCAGGTCTGCTATTTCGGTACTCTGACTCTCTACTGGTCACATCTCTCAGTTCTCTGGAGAGACTTGACTAAGACACTTTGTAAAGGCAAATCTAAATATGTCATGAAGATTCTAATATGAACTATGGACTTTGGGTGATTATGATGTGTCAGTAAGGTTCACTGATTTTAACAAATGTATCACTCTGGTTGGGGATGTTAATAATGAGGGGTGGGGGGTATGTATGTCTGTGGGTAGGGAATTGAACTGGCGACCTCTTGGTGCATGGGTCAATGCTGAACCTCTGAGCCATACCAGCTGGGTGAGTATTTGACATTATTTATAAAATGATAATAAATTGACATTTATTGCTGGAGGGTAAGAGTTTAAATGAGATAATATCTGATAAGATGTATAAATTCTATCGCAAATATTTTGTCCTCAGTAATTTTATTTTCACAAGGTCCCCAAAAAACAGATTCAGTCCTAAATGGCTAGATAAGGTAGTTGGTTACTTTTTCTATCCCCACAGGGCTCCATTTAATACCCTGGTTACTAGGTTGATGAATATAACATCACAGTAGTGTCCACATCCAACTACATAGCTACGCGGCATGCACGCATATAAATATTAACTGTGCTTATATGGATATAATGAGGCTGAATGTTTAGAAGCAACACAAGCTTCTTTACTCTTTCAATTGTTTTTTTTTAATTAATTAATTTATTTTTGTTACAGATGTTTCTCTTTTCCCCCCCACTGATTCCCTCCTCCCCCTCCCTCCCCACCTTGTCCCCAGCTTTGTTTCCATGACCTTTGTTCATGCATACATGCATATAAGTTCTGTGGTTTATCTCTCCCCAACCACCCCCTCTTCTGGGGATTGTCAGTCTGTACCCCACTTCCACGTCTCTGGGACTACCCCATTCCTCAGACTGTTATGTTCATTATATTCCACAAATAAGTGAGATCATATGATACTTGTCTTTCTCTCTTTGGCTTGTTTCACTTAGGATAATACTTTCCAGGTCTCTCCATGTAGTCTCAAAGGATAAGAGATCTTTCTTTCTTACAGCTGCATAGTATTTCATTGTGTATATGTACCACCGCTTTTTTATCCATTTGTGTACTGATGGACACTTGGGCTGTTTCCAGATCTTAGTTATTGTAAATAGTGCTGCTATAAACATAGAGGTACGTATATTCTTTCTGATTGGTGTTTCAGGCTTCTTAGGGTATATTCCTAGAAGTGGGATCATTGGGTCTAATGGCAGTTTAATTTTTAATTTTTTGAGGTAACACCATATTGTTTTCCTCAGTGGCTGCACCAGTCTGCATTCCCACCAGCAGTGTACTAGAGTCCCCTTTTCTCCACACCCTCGCCAACACTTGTTTGATGATTTGTTGATGGCGGCCATTCTGACAGGTGTGAGGTGATACTTCATTGTTCTTTTAATTTGCATCTCTCTGATGATTAGTGATGTTGAGCATTTCTTCATGTGTCTCTTAGCTATTTGTATGTCCTATTTGGTGAGGTGTCTATTTAGTTCCTCTGCCCATTTTTTAATTGGGTTCTTTTTCTTCCTTTCATTGAGCTGTATGAGCACTCTCTATATATTGGAAATTAGTCCCTTATCTGATGTATCATTGGCAATTATGCTCTCCCATAGTGTGAGTCGCCTTTCCATTTTGGACGTTGTTTCTTTTACTGTGCAGAAGTTTTTGAGTTTGATGTAGTCCCATGTGTTCATTTTCTCCTTTGTTTCTGTTGCCTTAGGCGATGTATCCATAAATATTCTGCTGCCGTATGATGTCTGAAATTTTGTTGCCTACAGTTTCTTCTAGGATTTTTATGTATTCATGAGTCACATTTTAGTCTTTTATCCATTTTGAGTTTATTCTTGTGTAGGGTGTAAGTTGATGGTCTAGTTTCATTTTTTTTGTGTGTGTGTAGCTGTCCAATTTTCCCAACACCATTTATTAAAGAGGCTGTCTTGACTCCACTGTATGCTCTTGCCCCCTTTGTCAAATATTAATTGAGTATGTTGTCTTGGGTCCATTTCTGGGTTCTCTATTCTGTTCCATTGATCTATATGCCTGTTCTTGCGCCTGTACCAGGCTGTTTTGATTACAGTGGCTTTGTAGTATAACCCGAAATCTGGTAATGTGATCCCTCCAACTTTGTTCTTTTTCATGACTAGTGTGGCTATTCGGGGCCTTTTTTCGTTCCATGTGAACTTTTGAAGTATTTGTTCCAGTTCTGTGAAGTATGTCGTTGGTATTTTGATGGGGATTGCATTGAATCTATAGATTGCTTTGGGTAGTATGGACATTTTAATGATGTTGATTCCTCCAATCCATAAACAAGGTATGTGCTTCCACTTTTGTATATCTTCCTCTATTTCTTTTTTTCAATGACCTGTAGTTTTCTGGGAATAGGTCCTTTATTTCTTTGAATAATTTTATTCCTAGGTATCTTAATTTTTTTGCTGCTATGGTAAATGGGATTGTTTTTTTAGTTTCCCTTTCTGTGAGTTCATCATTGGTGTACAAGAATGCCATAGATTTCTTGATGTTAATTTTGTATCCTCCTACTTTGCCAAATTCATTTATTGAGTCTAGTAAATTTTTGATGGAGTCTTTGGGGTTTTCTATGTATAGTATCATGTCAACTGCAAATAATGACAGTTTCACTTCCTCCTTTCCAATTAGGATCCCTTTTATTTTTTCTTCCTGTCTGATTGCTCTGGCTAAGACTTTCAGTACTATGTTAAATAAGAGTGGTGAAAGTGGGTATCCCTGTCTTATTTCTGTTCTTAAGGGAAATGCTTTTAGTTTTTGCCCATTGAGTATGATGTTGGCTGTAGGTCTTTCATATATGGCCTTTATTATGTCTAGATATGATCCCTCTATTCCCAGATTGCTGAGCATTTTTATCAGAAATGGGTGCTGGATTTTGTTGAATGCTTTTTCAACATCTATTGATATGATCATATGATTTTTATCTTTTATTTTGTTTATCTGGTGTATCACATTTATTGATTTGCAAATACTGTACCAGCCTTATATCCCTGGGATGAATCCCACTTGATCACGTGAATAATTATTTTGATGTATTGCTGGATTCGATTTGCTAGTATTTAGTTCAGGATTTTGGCATCTATGTTCATCAGGGATGTTGGCCTGTAGTTTTCTTTCGTTGTAGTGTCTTTTTCTGGTTTTGGAATTAGAATTATTCTGGCCTCATAAAACAAGTTTGGAAGTCTCCCTTCTTGGATTTTTTGAAGTAGTTTGAGGAGAATGAGTATTACTTCTTCTTTGAATGTTCGGTAAAATTCCCCCATGAAACCGTCCGGACCAGGGCTTTTGTTTGCTAAAAGAGTCTTGATTACATCTTCAGTTTCTTTTGTTGTTACTGGGTCTCTTTCAGTTTTCTACCTCTTCCCAGTTCAGTTTTGGAAGACTATGTGTTTCTAGAAATCTGTCCATTTCGCTTAGATTGTCGAATTTGTTGCGTATAATTGTTCATAACATTTGTTAACGATCCTTTGTATTTTTGTGGTGTCAGTTATTATTTATCTTCTTTCATTTCTGATTTTGTGTATTTGGGTTCTCTCTCTTTGTTTCTTGGTGAGACTAGCTAAGGGTCCATCAATCCTGTTTATCTTTCAAAGAACCAACTCTTTGTTTCATTGATCCTTTCAATTGGTTTTTTGGTCTCCATGTCATTTATTTCTGTTCTGATCTTTACTATTTCCTTCCTTCTACTTGCTCTGGGATTTTCTTTTTGTTTGCTCTCTAGTTCTTTAAGTTGTGAGGTTAGATAGTCTATTAGAGATTTTTCTTCTTTTCTGAGGTAGGCCCATAGTGCTATGAACTTTCCTCTCAGAACTGCTTTCGCTGCATCCCATAGATTTTGTGTTGTTGTGTGTTCATTTTCATTGGTTTCCAGAAAGTTTTTAATTTCTTCCTTGCATCTCCATGGTAACCCATTCATTGTTCAATAGCATGGTATTTAGCCCCCATGTGTTCAAATGTCTTTGCATGTTCTTGTTGCAATTGATTTCTAGTTTCATGCCATTGTGATCTGAGAAGATGCTTGATATGATTTCAATCTTCTTGAACTTGTAGAGACTTAATTTGTGCCCTAACATGTGGTCTATATTTGAGAATGTCCCATGTGCACTTGAGAAGAATGTGTATTCTGCAGTTTTGGGGTATAATTCTCTGTAGATATCTATTAAATCCATTTGATCTAGCGCTTCATTTAGAGTCTGTGTTTCCTTGTTAATTTTTTGTCTACATGATCTATCCAGTGATGTCAGCGAGGTGTTGAAGTCCCCTGCTGATTCTATTGCTGTTGATTTCTCCTTTGAAGTCCTCCAGAAGATTTTTAATATATGTTGTGCTCCTCTATTGGGTGCGTATATGCTTACCAAGGTTATATCTTCCTGTTGGATAGATCTTTTCAATATTATGTAGTGGCCTTCTTAGTCTCTAGTTATGGTCTTTATTTTGAAATCTACTTTATTAGATATGAATATTGCTACCCCAGCTTTTTTTTTTCCTTTTCGTTTGCTTGAAAGATTTTTTTTTTCATCCCTTCACTTTCAACCTATATGAGTCTTTTGTTGTGAGGTGGGTCTCTTGTAAACAACATATATGTGAGTTATGCTTTCTTATCCAGTCAGCTGCTTTGTGTCTTTTTATCAGAGCATTCAAACCATTCACATTTAAGGTGATTATTGATATGTACTTATTTATTGCCATTTTTTTTTAGTGCCGTTCTATTTTTCGTCCTATTTCTTCTACTAATTATAGCAGTCCTTTTAGCATATCTTGCAGTGCTGGTTTGGGGTTAATATGTTCCCTTAGACTTTTTTTTTGTCTGGGAAGCTCTTTATTTGATCTATTTTGAATGATAAGGGCTTTCAGTTTTTAAAAATTGGTCTCAACATGAAATGTTCTAGTTTTTCCTTCCCTTCTTTAAGGCTCAAGTACTTGTCCTCCTTATTCAGAAGCATCAGTGGTTTTCTTATGATGCAGTAATCAATGTTTACCTGCCCTGGGACAGTTCAAAGCTCTATAGAACTAGAAATATGAAATTATCGGTAGTCCTCTCCTATCATCTTTCTCCATGACTTTGCCCAGGTCTATTTTACTGGTCTTTTGGGCCAGGTAAGGCTTCAGGAAAATTTTCATAACAGTAATTAAGTATAAAAGTAAAAACTGTAATATATTTTCCAAAATATCTAAAGGTATAATGGTATGAAAATTCAGTCCTTAACACAGGAGTCTGCTGATCAGGGTGTGAGTTCAGGGCTTGAGACTCAAGGATTGTGGATACTAAGACAAATACTCCTTGCACTAATTCCATGGCATTGGGCCACTTTTCCTGAGTGATCGCAAGTCCACTGTATTCTGGGTTTTATCTTGGGCATGAGCATGTCTCAAGTTTTGACTTGAGTTACACAATTTACAAAGTACACTCCTTATAGCATTTGATTTTCAAATTGTTTATACTAAAAGGCAGATGAAAATAAATATTGCTTTTTTTCTTTACATATGAGAAAGCTGAGAGAGAATTTAATCACAGGGAAAATAGAAAAAGTCTATTTCTCTGTTAATAAATAAACAAAGGCATTGGAAAATAGGTCCGCAGAAGCAAGTGACTTACTTCGACACTCTAGTGACTATATTGTGGTGGGTAACTTAAAATAATTGTTTTTGTCAATTAAAAATATACAACTAACCTTATTCATCAGAAAGAAAATAAAACATCAGAATTGAAAATTGAAATACAAGAAAAATACTCTGCTATGAACATGTCTTAGTTCTTTAATATTAAGAAAAATATTAAACAACTTAATTTACATCCAGTGACTTTTTTGGCTGTCCTATTATCTCATAGGACAAATTATTCTTCACCTTGCCAAAGGTATATTCAAAAGCAACAAGAAAAATATGGTTTGAAAGCGGTGATATTTATGGAGATCCATTAGTCCTTTCCTGTGCCAAAGCCATTTGACAGTGCTGTGTTCCTCGTGTTGTTTATGGGCAAAGGTATTACATTTGACATGAATCTGTTACTGTTTAGAAGACAGATCACTCCTTGGAAGAAAATTACACTTAAGGTAATATGGTTTGAATGGGTAACTCTGCCAGGCTATATATTTTGTCCACAGTCCACGTGCAGTGGATCTATGATTGTTAGTTCACAAGAATCCCTGTGGGGGCAGATATTATAAAAAGAGGCACATGACTGAATGACAAGAGACTGGAAACCAGTCTCTGGGGTTGCCATCCTGCTTTGGATTTAATTTGGATTCTGGCCTTAGGGAATTAATGTCCTGGGACCTTTATTTCTCCATCTATAAAAATGACTCAGAGGCTTGATATGAAGAGGAAATTATTAGTAAATATAGAATGGGAACTTTTCAATTACCTATATACATAATTAGATCCTTGTACTTACTTGACTCTTCTAGGCATTTCCATTTTCTCCTTCTCTCCTTCAGGGTGTTGATGACTCCAGATATCCGCCATTCTCACAGAAATTCACCTTTATGGATAGCAAAATCGTAATTATTTCTTTTATTCTTTTAGAGACAGCAACATAAAAATAAATATAATTTTCTTAAAAAACGTTTTTTTCCCTTTATTGATTTTAGAGAGAGAAGAAGGGAGAGGGAGAGAGAGAGAGATAGAAACATTGATGAGAGAAGAACATCGATTGGCCGTCTCCTGCATGCCCCCCACTGGGGATTTGACCCACAACCTGGGCATGTGTCCTGACCAGAAATCAAACAGGTGACTTCTTGGTGCATGGGTCGATGCTCAACTGCTGAGCCACACTGGCCAGGCTAAATATAATGTTCTAATATTTTAATTGAGAATTTTGCATCTATACTCATGAGTGAGATTGGTCTACTTTTCTTTTTGGACTTAATCTTATTACATTGTGCCAGCAAGATTTTTCTAGCTTCCTAAAGTGGACTGGAGATATTTATGTCCCTTCCCATGGCCTACAATAATTTAAATAACATTGGGATCATTTGTTTTCCAAAGGTTATATAGAAACCAGCTGTGAAACCGTCTGGTCCTGGTGCATTTTTAAATGGGAGATCTATAATCACTTTCAAATCTCTGCTGTAGAAATTGGTCTATTCAAGATTTACACATCTTTTAATCCTTAACAATTTATATTTTTTTCATACAATTTTTTTCAGATTTTATAAATATTTGTTTTAGAATTGCACACAGCATTAACTTGCGTATTTATGTCTTTATCATATATTCTTTTAAAATTTTGTCCTAAACATTTCAAACCTGCCTTGAAAGTTTAAAAAAATACAATCGACACCAATATAATCCTAGCTATATTAAATAGTTTTAAATTAGAGAAATCATAATCTTTTATCTCTAAGTAATTCAGCATTTATTTCCAAAATGTAAGAAGATTCTCTTATAGAACTGCAGTATTTTAACACACTGAATGCAATCAACAACAATCTCTTGACAACTCTTACTACCTAGTTCATATTCAAATTTCTCCAATGTTTCCATAATGACTTCTCTTGTAGCTGATTGGATCAATCCAGAATTTAACCACAGAAGACACACTGATTTGCTTGTCATGTCTCTTTAGTCTTTGTTTCAAAGCCATTTCCCACCCCCATTTTTGATGATGACATTGACTTGTTGAGGAGACTCAGTTGTCCCATATGTTTTGTTTCTTCTCACTGACATTTGCTCCTTTTTATCTAAAAGATCTTCTCATTTTTAATCTTGAATTTTTTGCTTCCTCTTTTTTTCCCTTTCCTTTAATTGGGTCCTCAAGAAGAATTATCTATTACATTAGTCTCTTAAAAGAACCGGTTTTGAGTTTAATTAGTTTGACTATGTCTTATTGTTCCTTTTTTATCAATAGGGTTTGATACTATCTTGATCAAGACAAGAATCTCATATATCATAGAATAAAAATAGTAACATTTAAATACTTAAAATGTAAATCTTCAATAAGGCAAAAATAAAAAATAAAAACCAATAGACAAATTATATAATTAAGTAAATATTTATAATAAAAATAAACCAGAAAGACAAATATCTATAATATACAAATATCTCAATTGACAAGAAAAATACTCCAAATAGGCAAATTCCTAAAAGAGAAACTCTGAATGAAAAATAAAAAGGAAGGCTGGCCTGGCCTGTGTGGCTCAGTGGTTGAGTGTTGACCCAGGCACCAAGAGGTTGCTGGTTCGATTCCCAGTCAGGGCACATGCCCAGGTTGTGGGCCAAATCCCCAGTGCGGGGCATACAGGAGGCAGCCTA
Source organism: Molossus molossus (assembly GCF_014108415.1). Classification (NCBI taxonomy): domain Eukaryota; kingdom Metazoa; phylum Chordata; class Mammalia; order Chiroptera; family Molossidae; genus Molossus; species Molossus molossus. The sequence goes on from NW_023425346.1 coordinate 96,306,809, forward strand.
TTGATGTTCTTTCTCACCGATGTTTCTATTTCTTTCTCTCTCCTTTTCTCTTTCTCTTAAAAACAAGAAAAAATATATATTAAAAAAAAAAAGAAAGGAAATAATATCTACTCAATTTTTTTGTCTATTTTAAATTGGGTTGTTAGTCTTTCTCTTGTCGATATTAGAGTCTAATTTATGTGTAAATTTGTTTTACTATCACATGTTGTTAATAGTGATCAGAAGTCATGGCATAACTGTCCTTTTCTTCATCAGGTTATGAGAATGTTACAATAAATATCTATTTAACAAATATCAAGTGATTATTTTCCATAAAAGTAGGTGTTTTTGTTTTTCTAATAAGCCACCCTACAAAGAAACATACATATCAATGCTTCATCTACGCTTGTAAAGTTTTCTAAAACATTAATTACATACCCTGCTTAGGTAGGATGAAAACATGTTTTGGGTGGATCTAACAGAAGTAAAGGAACTATTTTACTTTCAGGAAATTTTTTTTGTTTAGAAACTTCATCTACATTGTCACAGTGCTTTCTCAGGCATGCGGTTTTGGGGTGCACTTGAATTTGTACTAACCCACTTCCTGTGCCTACGCTCTGCTTGCCTGTGCTCTTGCTGCAGTCACAGGAAGTGAAAGGGAGATATTACAGCACTGCTCAGGGCTCAGCTTTTGAGAAGGGATAAAGGGGAGAGAGGGAGGAAAGCAATGCAAACCCTGTGTGCTCTCCAAAGCCCACAACGAAAACGTCAGATCCACCAGTCCTGAGGACGTCTATTAAAATGGGTTTCTATGAAAAAGAAACCCAGTGGGCTTTTGCTCTTCCGAGCATGGTCATTAGAATTTAGTACGACTAGATTTGGATTTTTCAGAGCTATATCTATTAGCAATTTCTCACGTGTATGCTTTAAACTGTTTCTGTTCTGTGTTCAGCATGAATATTGCCCCTTCTCCTTGTTTATTAGCTAGAGGGACAAAAAGGTGTAAAATAATGATTTTTTAGAAATATTGAAAGAGGAGAGTTATTATGCAGCTATTCTAAAAAATTCTGATACAGTCAAAGCACTTTTTGTATATTTTTAAAGGGCACCATTAGCATCGTTACTTGCAAAAAGCTCCAAGCTCATGTTAACAAGAGGCCTTTTTATACCTGCCACGTAGTCTGTGTTCTGTCGAAGAAATGCTTGGTTGGAGCTACTCGAAAGCATATGAGCATGAGTTTTGAAGCTCAATAAAAATATTCTCTAAAGACAGAAGGCTTTTACTACGCTTGTCCGCTCTCATTGGCTACAAAATGTATCCAACCAATATTGATCAGTCTGATGAATTGTACTAATAAAGGCCACACCTGGTGGTTAGTAAATCTACTTAATAGGCTATCATTCAGTTGTTGGATATGTATTTTCTGGTTAGATTCACATTTTGGGCAGAGAAAGAGAGGCTGACCCATGGATGCTGAGTGAGCTAGTGAAAACTACCAGGTGTAAATGGATGAAGGCATTTCAGAGACAAAGCTGGAAGTGGTAATGGAAATGATCTAAGTCATGTTTGCTTGTTTTTGCTTTTCTTTATGTTTGTTGTTGATATTGTGTGCCAAAGGGGAAGTGAAAACTCAGGAGCTAAGTGTTGTATCTCAGATCAGCTAGTTAGTGACAAAACTATTTTGTGTGAGCATGAGATTGCTATTCAGATATACACCTAGTCTGGTGTTATTCCAATCTTTTTTGCCTGGTTCTTCTCCTATTTCAAGATTTAGACAAGAAATCACCTGTTTTAGAATGCCTTTTCTCCCTCCCACTTGACTAGATGTCCTTCCACATGATCAAATGATAGCTTCTCTATGCTGTAGTTTTATTCACTTGTTCTCTTCTCCATTACAGTAACTGCCCTCAATTATTGAGTACCTACCATGTGCCAGACATTATACTGGGAACTTTCTGAAAGCTGTATTGAGTTCTTGGAAAAACCCTCCATATTAGGTATAAGTATTCCCATTTTAATGAATGGGGAAGCTGAGGTTCAGATAGGTTAAGTAGTGACCAAGCTCACACACCTAATGAGCAACAGAGCCAGGATGGAAAATCATATTTGTCACACTCCCAATCTTGCGTCCTTTCTATGTGTCATACTGACTAAATTCAGGGTCAGAAGACTGTGATCATGGTTACTGGACTTCTCGCATCATTCATTCCACGCCCCTCTAGCCTCTGAGATTAGAAAGCTAAGCCCTACATTTTCCATACTCTCTGGAGTCTGAGATTCTGGGTGTGACACCAAGTGCCAGGAAGAAGCACTTGTGTGAGATCTGGGAGGCAGTAGTGTGATGCCAGCTATCTTCCGGCGTGGTGGCAGCTGGAAAGCAGAACAGTGGGAGGGATGTGAGTATAGAGAGGCAGCCTTGGAGGTCAGGCCCAAGGACCCAGTGTCGGTCCCCAGCCTTGAGGTTGAAGAGGCACCTGTGGCAGTGGCTGTAGCAGCCACAGAAGCTTTCTGTTATCTGGGTCACAGGGATGAGGTGGATCTGTGTCCTTGACCAATCATCCAGGAGGGTCCCCGAAATCAGGGCTCTATATGCCTTTCCAGTGATTTCGTAAAACTGAATTCTTTATTACATTTCTTTTCAATTCAACTACCCAGAGTGATGTAGTGGTTATTTCCCATATCTATTGCTATATAACAAACTGCTTCAAAACTCCGTCATCTAAAACAATGATTTATTATGTATCACAGTTCTGGGGTTGGTTGAAGTCAATGGGCAGGTCTTCTGCCTCCCGTGGTTGGCCTGGGTCACTCCCAGGCTTGTATTCAGCGAGGAGCTCCGTGGGGTTGGAAATTCTGAGGAAGCTTTATGAATCTGCTAAGATGCTTTGGGACTTTTCCTCTCTCTCCATGGTCTTTCATCACTAATTTGAGCAGGAAGTAGGGCCAGGGATTAGTTAGCCAAGTTAGAAATGGTGTATAATTGTCTATCTAAGTAGGAGAAATTCAAGTGTCAGAAACCATAGAAAAAATTATGGCCAACATGAAGAGAAAGTCTGAGGTATGAGGCAGTCTGGACAAATCTCTCATTTTCCCATTCTAATTCTGAAAAACAAATTTCATCATCCATTTATGCTGCAAACATTTGTTTAGTATATAATATTTGAAATAACCATTCTAAGTGCTAGGTATAGAAAAGGTCTGCCCTTGAGGAAATAAATAATATGGTACTATGGTATATAATAATCCACATGGAGAGAATCACTAGTTCTGCTAAGCAGTCAAAAAATCAATCTAAGGAAGGTCATTCGAAAAGAAGATCTTGAAGGCTGAGTAGGAGTTTGACAGAATGAGTAGATTTATTTAAAGAAAAGGGGGAATAACTAGACTTATGAAAAAGAGTGTTGTGGCACAAAATTGTACTTCAAATAATGAAGGGATGTGTACTTCAGAGTGTGGATAACTGAAAATCAAAATAAAATCTGTGTTTGTGTGACTGCGTATGTGCATTATTTTATAATATACAGACAAAAAAATCAGTGAGGATATGGTTTTGAACAACATAATTAACAAGGACCTACCCACATGTAGAGATCATTGAATCCAATTTCAAAATATGTATTTTTTTTAAATAGAATTTATTTTTTAAAGCAGTTTTAGATTCACAACAAAATTGAGTGAGAAAATAGGCAGAGAGTTCCACATGCCCTGACCCCACAAACTCAGCCTCTGCAGCTAGAAACATCCTCGTCCCCACAATGGAACATTTGTTACAACTGATGAACCTACATTAACACATCATTATCATCCAAAGATCACAGTTTACATTAGGGTTCACTTTGGTGTTTTATGGGTTTTGACAAATGTGTAGTGACACATATTCACATTATAATAACATACAAACAAGGATTATTCAGATTGTCTATTTCTTTTGTGGATTTTGGCAAATTGTGTCTTTCAAAAATTTGGCTGTGTCATCTAGGTCATCAAATTTGTAGGCATAGAGTTGTGGTCTGTAATAATGTCTCTTTCCCCATTTCTGATATTTAGTAATTTGTGTCTTCTCTTTTTGTCCTAGTTAGCTTGGTTAGAGGCATATTGATTTTATTGATCATTTCAAAGAGACAGTTTGTGGTTTCAATGATTTTCTCTATTGATTTCCTATTTTTAATTCCATGATTTATGCTCTTCTAGTTGGTATTATTTCCTTTATTCTGCTTACTTTTGATGTAATTTGCTCTTCTTTTTCTAGTTTCCTAAGGTGGAAGTATACATTATTTGTTTTAGATCTTTCTGTTTTTAAAATTTCCTTTTAAGTACTGCTTTTGCTGAATCCCATAAATTTTGATAAATTATATTTTTATTTTATGCATTTAAAAATATACCCATAGAACATGTATGTAAAATTAATAGATACTTAAACTAAAGGAAATACACAAACTATATCAAAGAATTGGAATTCTACACTATTACCATTCACATTATGAAAATTATACAAATCAATAGCAGAGGTATAATTCTGAAGTTTATATAGGTCTTGGAATTAAGAAATATATTTCAAATCTAAGTAAAAAAAAGGAAATAAAAAATAAATCTTATGAGATGTGGCTAGTTCAGCACTTTATATTCTTAGATACTTGTATTAATTTATAGAATCTAAAAATTAATAAGCTTAATACACTTTACAGAAATTAGAAAAACAATAGCAAAATAAACCCAAAGAAAGTAAAAAGTAAGGAATAATGAAAATGACTGTACAAATTAATGTGATAGAATACAAACATACAATGGCATGGTTCAATAAAGCCAAAACTAGTTCTTTAAATAGAAAATAAAATAAAATGTATAAATCTCTGGTGAGATTGATCAAGTAAATAGAATAGAAGGCACAACATTAAGGTTAAATTAAAAGCCTGTAGTAGATTCTTAGAAGATATTATAAACAGAAAATCACTAATGACCTGGCAGAAATTAAAAAGTTAATAAGCAAACTGGTGGCAAAACTAAAAAATTTAGATAAAATAGAAACATTTCTGGAAAATTATAGCTTATTGAAACTTACTCAATAAGCCATAGAAAATCACAATGTTGTATGATCATCAAGGTAACTTAATTGAGTTAATTGTTGAAAGACTATTCAGGTGCAATTGACTTCATTGGGCAGCTCTAATATTCAAAGAAGAAAAAAAGTTGCAAAATTATACAAGATCTTCCAAAGATGCTTTAACCAGGGCAGGAGTGGAAGAAGGGGAGGAGGGCAGCCCTGGTACCAGAGGTATGTACATTGCAGGTGAGAAGATGAGAAGGGTCAGCTACAGCTGAGGCACGGGTGTGGCTATTGAGCGCCTTCCCTCACAGAACTCTTCCAAAGAGTTCAAGTCAGTTTTGTAATCTCAGAGTGATCACTCCCTTTCTGGGTCAGACCTCTGCTGTTTGTAGTCCAGGTACCATCTTTTCAATGTGGAGCATTTTATTTAGCCCAGTCCCTCAATAGCACGGGTGGGGTTGTTTTGTTTTTTTCCTCACTCGAGGATATTTTTCTGTTTCTCATTAGGTAGAATGGGAGGAAGGAAGAGAGAGAGAGACAGAGAGAAACACCAATGTGATAGAGATACATTAACTGATTACCTCCTGCACGACCTGACCAGGGCCTGGGACGAACTGCAACCCAGGTACGTGACCTTGACAGGAATTGAACCTGCAATTCACTGGTCCTCAGGTTGATGCTCTAACAGCTGAGCCAAACCGGCCAGGGCAGGTGTGTGTGTGTGTGTGTGTGTGTGTGTGTGTGTGTGTGTGGTGGTGGTGGTGGGGGGGTGTTGTTCTTTAAGGCCAGCCCTGAAAGGTTAAAAGAATCTATTAACTCCTTGAGGCAGGAAGAGGAAAAAGGTCTTTCAGCAACTAGAACAGGATAGAAGTCATTATCTTAATAGCTGATACTGCACATTTTTACTAAGATATATGACCCGATAGTCCTATTTCTTATCTTCAATATGTATTTATATTTATACACACACACATTTATCTATCTATCTATCTATCTATCTATCTATCTATCATCTATCTATCATCTATCTATCTATCTATCTATCTATCTATCTATCTATCATCTATCTATCTATCATCTATCTATCTATCTATATCTATCTATCTCTATCTCTCTCTCTCTCTCTCTCTCTATCTCTATCTCTATCTCTATCTCTATCTCTATCTCTATCTCTATCTCTATCTCTATCTCTATCTCTATCTCTATATCTATTTTTTCCTTATTTCTGCAGCTAATTTCCTTGGCTTGGAATTTCTTCTCTGCTTATCTCACTTCCAACCATTACTCAAATCACAGGTTAAGTCATCTTTTTCTTTGATGACTTCCCTGACCAGACCAACAGACCCTGCTCATTTAAGTAGGAGGATATTGGTGGGACAAGTATGGAGAGATGGGGAAGGAGTGTGGGGGAGATGGATAGTGCCCTTTGGGGTGGTTTTCTGAACCAATCCCACCTTGAATAATTTAATCTCTTCGTGGCAGGAATGACGTCATTTCTCCTTGTAGCATCTTATGTATCATTTTCACCCAATGTACATTTATGGAGTAGTTATCAATGAAATCTACTGTCATGATTGGAATTTGACTACAACAATCTGGAAAGATTTCATATTGGGAGCTTATTTTTTGTACCTTTTTTTCTTTATTAATTTTTTAAGAGAGAGGAATGGAGAAGGAGAGAGAGATAGAAACATCGATGAGAGAGAACATAAACTTGCTACCTCCTGCATGTCCCTTCCACTGTGGATTGGGCCCATAACCTGGGCATGTGCCCTGACCAGGAATTGAACCGGAACCTCTTGGTGCATGGGTTGACGCTCAACCACTGAGCCTCTCTGGCTGGGATATTTTATGTATCTTAAAGTCAGGTAAAATAATTTCTTCTAATATATATGAGGAAAAGAGCATATTCTCATGTATCGTGCTGTAATAGGGTTCTATGTTCTTTGAGAGAAAAACCCCTATCTGGTATGTACATTGTTAATTCAACATACGATTGATGCTATATTCTCTATGTCATGTAATGCTTTGCTAATAATATATTTAATATCTACTCCCAGTATTTCTAACTGTATCTGTTTTATAATACTCAAGGAATAAAAAGAATGGATATGTATTACTAAGATTAGCATATTCAAATGGGGCTTGTATCAAATTCAGATTTTTCTGTTTTTTTTTTAAACCCAGGTATTAGGTTTATAGCCAATACTTTTATTTTTTTTCAATCCTCACCCAAGGACTTTTTCTTTTTTTGATTTTTTTTTTTGTTCAGATAGAGTAGGAGGGAGAGAAAGAGAAACATCGATGTGAAAGGGACACATTGAGTGGCTGCCACCCACACAACCCAACTAGGGCCGGGGACAAACTGCAACCGAGGTACGTGCCTTTAGCAGGAACTGAACCCGGTCTCTCCAGACCGCAGGCCAACGCTCTAACTGCTGAGCCAAACTGGCCAGGGCAGATTTTTTGTTTTTATTATGTAATAATTAACATCAGAAACAACAGGCATATACAACTTGGTGAGCTCAATAAACAACAACAACCTCAAAACTTTATTTTTTTAATTTTAAATTTATCTTTACTGTTGAAAGTATTACAGATGTCCCTCCCAACCACTCCCACGACCCACCCACTCCAGCATTCACTGGACTGTTGTTTATGTCCATCACTTGTACATGTAAGTTTCTCTCTTCCAGCCCCCTCCCCTTTTCCTCTGAGGTTCATCAGTCTATTCCCCACTTCCAAGTCTCTTGGTCTATTTTGTTTGTCAGTTTATTTTTTTCATTAGATTCATACATTTATTGTATCCATTCATTCAACAGATACGTATTATGAGCCAGGCACTGTTAGGCACTGGAAACAGAGGGCACATAAGGTAGATATGTATCCTCTTGTCCCGGAACCCCCCCCTAGTAGAGGGAGATAGACACTCTATAAGGAATTACACACTTGATTATTAATTATAATATGGCAAGTGTCAAGGAGAATTATTAAGTGTTAGGAGAGTGTATCATAGTGGGGCCTGGATTGGTCTCCTCTAGAGTTGGGGCATTCTTTATCTTTTATTCTGTTTCTTGGGAGTCAGAGATCAGAGTTTGGGACATCTGTAATACTTTCGACAATAAAGATAATAAATTTAAAAAAAAAAAAAAAAAAAGAATCTGTCATCCAACTGCCAAAACAGAGACATGGGAGAACATATTCTTGACTTTCAGAATTCAAAAATTTTAAGACTAAGAGCTGGCCTTTGAAAATTAAGTGACTAGTTGAAAGCATAACTTAGATACTTACCAATGTGCTTTAAAAGTAAAAATTGCCCAGCTGGTGTGGCTCAGTGGTTGAGCATCGACCCATGCACCAAGAGGTCACCTGTTCGATTCCTGGTCAGGGCACATGCCCAGGCTGTGGGCCCAAGCCCCAGTGGGGGGAGCGTAGGAGGCAGTTAATTGATGTTCTTTCTCATCCATGTTTCTATCTCTTTCTCCCTCTCCCTTCCTATCTCTCTAAAATCAATAAAGAAAAAATTTTTTTCTAAGTAAAAATTAACAGTACTCTAAAATTGATAATTCATGTATCTCCTTGTCAAGTACCAAAAATCAAGAATGAATGCATGGAAAGATGGTTTTGGAGAAATCATCTATTCTGACCCAATTCCAGTTAAAAAGATATTGCTATGGCGTGAAGACATATTTTCAAGATTTTAGAACAACATACCCCCAAACCTTTTACTACTTCTCCTCTTGGCTGATTTTGCCCACTGATATTCCAATTTTACAACAGGAAAAAAATTACAAAGTGCACCATTTTTTAAGGAATTAATTGCATCTGTGCCCAACCATGGGATGAGTGAACTCTTTTGATAAAGTACAAGTCCTTTCATGGACTCCCAGAGTAATGTGCAGTCCATCTCAAAGCGGGGTACAAGCATGCCTTCAAGAAAAGAAATTTATTTGGAAACTTTTATTTTTATAGGTCTATTGGTTTCCTGTAGCTGTTTTACCACAGACTTAATTGTAGCTAAAAACAACACACATTTACCTTTCTTCAGTTTGAAAGTTAAACATTCAAAGTCAGTTTCAATCGACCGAGATCACGGTGTTGGCAGGGCTGCGCTCCTTGCCTTTCCCAGTTTCTGGAGCTGCATTTCTTGCTTTCCTTTGTTCGTGCCCCCCACCCCCACCACCCTTCTTCCCTTTCCAGGGCTAACAGTGCAGATCATCAACGGCCTCTGCTTCATCTTCACATCACTTTCTCCTCTCCCTGTCTGAAATCCCCTCTGCCTCTCTCTTATAAGACCACTGTGATACCACTGAGGGACCACCCAAGTAATCCAGGATAATCTTCCCATCTCATGAATCCCTAATTTGGTCACCTTTGCAAAGACACATTTCACCTTATAAGGTAAAATTCATGGGTCCAGGGGATTAGAACATAGACATATTTTGTGTGTGGGCTCCCATGGATTATGCGTATGGCTTTGTGAACACCCCAAATGCTTAGGTGTTATTTTTAAATTAGATAATATATTCTTGAACTATTTTCAAATTTTTCTTTGATTTTATTGAACTCCCTAATAAGAAATTTCTTCCCTTTGTCTCTAGTTGGAGGAAGGTTAGCTTGTTCACTCTTTCGCCAGTTGAATAGCAGTGACAATCATTAATCATGTTGTCATTTATAAAACAGGATAGACAGCGATAATGTCCATAGACTCCTGCTACAGCAAGGACAAGTTCTATAGTTTCTCTTCTCACTGGGAGGATTTGATCCTTTTGTTCAGTAGTGACTTATTTTTATTGGTTTGCTTGAGAGCACTGAACTAGCTATAATGTGAATAAATAAAAATGTGTTAAAATATTCATGCCACTCTAATATTATACTACTTCCCAATTCTAAGGAATTACGTCTATTTCTTAGGAAACCAGTTTGAGTCTATCATTTTATATGTATTCTTGATGTTTCCAATGAAAAGTTTGACATAGAATGAAATGATTATCCTAGGATATTAAGGGAATTTGCATGGAGCTTCCAGTGGCTTAGAATTTATCAAAAAAGCTTAGTAGAATTTCAATCCCCCCCCCCCCCATTTATCAGTTGAGGTGTATTCAGTTTAAGATACAGAAAATCCAATTCAAATTTGCAAAACAATAAAAATTATTTATTGTTGTTTATTTCAGTAACTAGAGGAAGGTCTAGATAGAGAACAATTTCCAGGTTTGATTTAATGATATTATGTAGGATCCAGTCTCTTTCTAGTTATGGACAAATTTAAGCTATGAAAAGGATGTTAAAGTTGAGAATAGGTACATAGAGTCGTCTCTGCCCAACTGGTACAAAGCCAGCGCTACCACACCATCTGTTGAGTTCATAGGTAAGAATTCAAGCATCTTTGGGTTTGTTCATCTGATTTATATAGGTCACTAACCATTAAGTGAATTTTATCTATGTTCTTATTTTTAAATTTAAGAAGGAATAGATATTCTAGGTTGTGATAGAATGGAATTGAGGGAAATACTTTTTTCTTTTTTTTTTAAAGGAGTGTCTGGGTTAGGTTTAATTTTGCCTACATTATGGACAGAAAAAATTTACATCAGAGATCCACTAATATCACCTCAAAGTAATTGGCTTTTGATGCTAAAATTCACATTATATTACCCAAATGCATCTCAATGTTCAAGTAGTGGATTTATACCAAAGCTTTGCAGCCATTTGTTGCTGCTGTCAGAATCCATTTGTAAAATACTGACAGGCTTGAAACCATTTCTGCCTTATCCAGGCATCTTCATTTTTCTATCCATTACTGAATTCCAATTTTGTTTTTCATCTCAGGAGCATTATAGAAAGATAAACTATGTAATGGTTCAAGCGGTAGTTGATATGTCTCTTGTGTGTAAGGTTAGGTATATTGGTTATTTATTGCTGTGTAAAAATTACCCCCAACTTGGCTGGATTAAAATAGCACACATTTATTATCTTATAGTTTTTTGTGAGTCAGGGATCAAGTTTTAGCTTACCTGGGTGCCTCAGATTCAGTATCTCTTATAATGTTGCAATAAAGATGTTGTTATAAATATTTTCTTGACAGCTTTGCTGGCTCATGTCTTTCCAAGGTGGCCAACCAGCTCGGTGGTGTTATGCTGCCTCCTTGGCCCCTGCTCATAGCTGCACCCGCTGTAAGTACTTCCTGTTCATCATGACCCTTCTTCAAGGAGACTGAAGTGAATGAAGATGCAAAGTTTAACTAAGAATGGGATATGAAAGAATTCCATCAAGAATGTGTGTCTCCTTGAATTTCTGCCTATCCAGCAGGGATGGAAAACAGAATTTATAAAAAAAGCACTTTCTTATGTACTTTCATGAATTTAATGTCCCTTAATCACACAACCATGCTAAAAGTTTGCACTTTCATTTTGTAAGGGAGGGGCCATAAAGTTGAGTAAATTAAAGTCACCTTTTTTTTTTTTTTTTATCCTCACCAGAGGACATTTTTCCATTTTTTGTTCAGGTAGAGTGGGAGGGAGATAGAGGAACAGAGAGAGAGAGAAACATCGGTGTGAAAGGGACACATCGAGTGGCTGCCACCCGCACAACCGAACAGGGCCGGGGACAAACTGCAACCGAGGTACGTGCCCTTAGCGGGAACCGAACCCGGGTCTCTCAGGACCGCAGGCCGATGCTCTAACCGCTGAGCCAAACTGGCCTAAAGTCACCTTTTTAAGATCACACATTTAGTAAGTAGCAGAACATTGTGGGGGTGAGGGTCAAGGGGAGAACTTGGACCTCTGCCAGGCCCCTTTGTCTGTAATGAAATACTATAATTGTAACTCCTTTCAATTTTTCTTTCTGGTGCCTAAAAATATACATAAGGAATAAAATCAAAATTATCTTCTTCACAAAATGGTTGAGTTTGCCATTCCAAACTCATACATTTGCTTGTTTCCCTGCAATGGTTTGTGAACACATTTTAAAGATATTTGAGAAAACATTAATTCTGCCAGGCTGTATTTTTCTTCAAGAAGTCTTTAGGACAAATTGGCTGGTGCCAAGAAGCATAGAATCCAAGAGCAAGATGTGTTTCCAACGTCTTGGTTTGCATAATTCCAGATGTTGCGCCAATGAGTATAAAACCTCTTTCCTCATCCAACTGTGAGAGAGATTCGGAGGGAGGTATTGAGAAGGTGTGTGTGCAGGGTGCAGACAGTCTTGCCACACAGCAACTGCTATGCTTTAGATCTTAGATCCCATTGTTCTTTAGCCACCATGGAACCTGGAAACCCATGACCAAGCTCTCCCAGGTATAGTTGCAATACAGCTTTTACATTGCCTTCTCCTAGTTTTTTCCCTCTCAGTAAGGATTAACAATATACTTTTTTTTTTTTCATAGAAGGAGTGAATTGTCTTAGTTCTTGATCCAGTGGAAAGTCTACTCTATAATCTAAAGTCTAATCTAAAATCACAGACCTCATACCACTTATATTTATTTGGGATACTCTATAAACATCTTTGCATTACATGAATACACTAAACAGGTTGATTAATAAAAATGGTAACACCATCATAGCCATGACCTCATGTAATCCCCTCTCCTTGAGTGTGGGCTAGCCTAGTGATTTGCTTCTAATAGAATAGAGCAAAGACGATGAGATGTCACTTCCATAACTGCATAACGCAAGATAGTGATGTCTGCCTTGCTTGCAGATTCTCCCCCTTTTGGGCTTTGAAAAAACAAGAAGTCATACTGAAGAGGCTTGTGGAGCAAGGAACCAATAACTCTGAAGGAACCAAGGCCCTCAGTCCAACCTCCTGTAAGAATCTGAGTTCTGCCAACAATTATATGAGCTTGGAAGTAGATCTTACCATAGTAAAGCTTTTCAATGAGACCCCAACCCTCTTTAGAGAAAGAAAAATAGTTTACTCTGGACTTGGGAAGCAAAGACATAGAAACTCTCATTTGTCCTTTTTCCTCCACAGTCTGCCTTACCCCAAGAACACAATGTAAGCCTGGGGAAGAAGGAAAGGTCAAATATTGGAAGGATTGAACACCTTGTTGTGCGTGGGGGAGGTGGGCACTGATACTGTGGACTTTTAAACTAGGGGTGGCTTTTGGTAGCTTTGGGATGTTTCGATCTGCTAATGCCTTTAAGGATTCTGATTTTCACATCGGTGCTGCTTCATTTTATGGGATGAGAGGTAGATTTTGCCTAGATGACAACAGTGTGTCTCTGGAAAGCTAAAGCTACAGAGGTTGGGTCCTAGGAAGGCACTGGCAGCTGGGTATTTGGGCTGGCTCTAGGCTCGGGAATCAGAGCTCTAGGGTCCTTTGGTGTTCTGCTCGCCAGCTCTGCAGTCTAGGAGGGGGAGCAAGGCTTTGGGGAGCCTCTGGGTATAGACAAAAATAACTGGAGCTTGCTTCCTTTGTAAGGAATAAAGGAATTCCAATGGTCATTTATGGATGAGATTGTTGAAATTCATTTACTAAGCTTTGTTTTTCTTTTCCTCATTTATTAAAGTTTCAATGGTTTATTAGCTTTTTCAGTACAGTGGATTAAAAAAAAATACCAAGTCTTAGAAACAGAGAACAAGGGAAAATACAGTTCTAAGAGTAAATGGAATCCTGCTGAGATGTTCCAACCTAAAGTCAGTAACACTGCCCAGTTTATGGAAGGTTCTTGCATCCCCGATGGAGGCCTCCAGTGCCCTATTTCCATATTATTATGCAAGGTGCAATTAGACTCTGAGAATTATTAAGGAACAGAGTGCATTGAGAACTTAGGACTGATTTTAATGAGTGATTTGTAGTTCTGTTCTGTATTATCTTTCAAGCTATAAAAAAAGCTCTTTCAAAGTCTAAAATTCTATTGGCAAAAACTATGAGTGATTATTTTATTTCACACAGGTAAGATAATAGAGCTTTATCATCAAATTAAAAAGCAAAGAACACTGGGCTAGGAGTTGGAGTCTTCTCAGGGGCTCTGGGCAAGTTTCCTTGTCTGTAACATAGGATTAGACCAGCTGTCTCCAAATAAGACCGCTCAGAGCGGAAATGAAAGGGGAATGAGTGACGCTGGGCTTGATGGAGACTGTGTTCTATGGGTAATTGAATACCTCTTCGGGGATTACAGGCTTTAATCATTTAACCTTCTCCCTTCTCCCATCCATGCTGTGAATTTGAAGTTTCCCTACTAAAAGGGCAGTGTACGTTTCCCCATTCCTTAGTTTATCCATGTGACTTGCTCTGTCCACTTGAAAGGGACAGACATGAAAACACACTAGTTTTGAACTTAGACAGTAAGAGGGCTTGTGTGTTCCTTGGCTCTTTCCATTTCAGTCACTGCCATGAGTAGAAGCTGTCCAGCTGATCTGCTGATGGTGGGGGAGAATGAGGGCCCTGTGGAGCAGTGCCAGCCCACCCCCAACCCCCGAAGAACCCAGCCTAGATGAGTTGAACCCAGCTGACTCCCAGCCACGTGAGCAAAACAAATGTTTATTGTTGTGTGCTGCTGAGCTTTTGAGGTTTCTTACTCTGCAGCATAATCAGGGCCTTAGAACTAATTGGTGCTGTTTACTCTGGGTGAATTCCCTTCTCTGCAACATGAGGGTGTTAGGATAGGGCTGGTGTCCCAAATTCAGATTGCCTTCAGGAAAGGAAGGAAAGGTAAATGAAGGAAGAAGATGGTGTTGGATGCCATATCACATACTCCTTCTAACTGCCCCTTAGCTCCATCCAAAAGTGATTGTTCAAGAATACGGGGATTGGGTTGCCAAATCTTGAAAATTTAAGTTTTGAAACTAAGTAAAATTCCTGTAGAACTCTGTATTAGCAGAATAGACATCACGGGGTTAGATGTCTTAGCAATCTCTGGGTTAGAGTCTGTATGTAGGTCACCATCAGCAATAATGTTCAGTAGTAGTTAGTACTCAATGCATTGAAAGTCTACTATGTGCCCTAGTTTATCCTAGGTGTATTTGTTTTATAATTAATTCAGCAAAGTTTTGATTTAAATATATCACAAACATGCTTCTTTTGTCCCCAGTAGAGTATCTTACAAATGTGGTCACAGCATAAACACTAGTAACAACAAACAAAAATCTAGACAATACCAAAAATACCCAATTACCTAAAATCTTCAGCTACTTCAAAAGCTTGAAAATAACCAACCAAATTTTATATAGAAACTCATTTTTCCTTATTCTACTACAGGGATTTGTTTTGCAACTTTAAACTTTATTCTTGTTTCTCAGGATGCTAATTTTTAAGATGTTCTATTGTTATTATATTAAGCAACCTAAGGTCTACTTCTGTAATGTAATATGTGTCTATCAGAAGACAATAAGAATTGTGAAGTCCTTTAAATTATTTTTTCTTAATAAATTAGCCATCAATTGGAAGAATGGTCTGGTGTCTCTGTTAAAGGAAAGAAAACCAAAAAGCAAAGTCTTCACTTAAATCTTCATTAGCTACTGATTAGGCCAACACTAGGTCTTCCGTCTCCGGATTTCCTAGACCAAGGATTATAAACCCAGGATAATTAAATGGGAGGACTATAACCTCTTCACATGGCTCTTAATTAGATTAATGATTAAACAGACATGACTTGCAAAATAGAGATTATGTGTGTGTGTGTGTGTGTGTGTGTGTGAACTTAATTTTAAAAAATTTACTTAGTCTATCCAAATTCACATTGGATACAGGGCAAAGCACTGCAGAGAACACAAAGGAGGCTCTGAAATAATGTACGATTAAATAAAGACCAAATGGAGAAGGCAGCAGCTGGGGAGATTGCATTTTATATTTAGAATGAAAAGTTAAGGTACATTAGTTATTATTGCTTTATACCTCATTATACTTGGAAAAATCTTCTCTCTATATTATGGTCTCTGAATTTCTTTTCCTTGATGTTTTTTAGGATTCCTTAACAAAAAAAGTAAAAAGCGAGGGAGTTGTTTAATACTGGTTGAGTGCCAGTGATATGGTAGGTTAACTTATTTTCTCTGCACAATAACCCTATACAGTAAATTTTTTTTTTTTATCCTCACCCGAGGATATTTTTCCATTTTTTGTACAGATAGAGTGGGAGGGAGAGAGAGGAAGGGAGAGAGAGAGAGAAACATCGACGTGAAAGGGACACATCGAGTGGCTGCCACCCACACGACCAACCAGGGCCGGGGACAAACTGCAACCGAAGTACGTGCCCTTAGCGGGAACCGAACCCGGGTCTCTCCGGACCGCAGGCCGACACTCTAACCGCTGAGCCAAACTGGCCAGGGCGAAAATTTTAATCTCATTTTACAGAATGAGGCAAATAAGGCTCAGGAAATTTAGTAAGTCAGTTGAGATACTGCTTCTTCTTAGAAGCCTTCCTTGATTTCTACCTGTGAGCATCCTCACTCCATTGTGTGCTTCCATTCTAGCACTTAGAACATTTTACAGTGATGGTTGCTTACTTTCTGCCTCTTCTGCTGCATCATAAACTCTTGGAAGCTAATGTATTATCTAGTAAAAGTGTGAGAAATTTTTACATTTGGCCAAGGTCATATGACAACAATCAAGTTTTCCTAAATATAAATCCCCTGTACCTTCTACTGCATTACCACTTCAAACATGTAAGAATTGAGAAATGTTTTATAAAATTTCTCTTCAATACACAAATGGATAACATAAAACTAAAAAGCTTCAGTCCAGCAAAAGAAACAATCAACAGCATGATGAGATAACCTATAGAATAAAAAAAATGGCAAACTATATAGCCGATGAAGAGTTAATATCCAAAATATAGAAGGAACTCAAACATCTGAATAACAAAAACAAACAATCTGATTTAAAAAATGGGCAAAGGACTTGAATACACATTTCTCAAAAGAATACTTGCAAATAGCCAATAAATATATGGAAAAATGCTCAACATCACTAATCATCAGGGAGACAAAAATCAAAACCACAATGGGATATACCTCACTCCTGTGGGAATGACTATTATCAAAGAGACAAAAGATACATATTGGTGAGGATGTGGAGAAAAGGAAATCCTTGTTGGTGAGAGTATACATTGTAGTGTAGAGTTTCCTTAAAAAAATTAAAAATAGAAATACCATACGATCCAGCAACCCCACCTCTGGGTATATTCTTAAAGGAAATAAAATCAGTGTCTTGAAGAGATTCTCTTAAATGCTTTAAACTCACATGCATTTTATATAAACATTCTTCATTTCTTTTACCCTCATTACAAATTTTAAATCAATACCCAACACATGATTGACTAAGGAAGTGTTTCCCAAACTGACATGGTGATAAGAATCAATTGGATTTTTCTTGTCCTGTGCAGACATACTAAGCCATATTCTAAATAGAGAGGGGCCTGGGAGTCAGTTTTAAAGTGCTCTAGGTGACTATTACCCTAAAGCATGTTTTGAAAATACTAGCTGAAAATTGTAGTGGTATGTATGATAGGTGGATTTTGAAGAAGAAAACAACTATTTTATCCATTTCTGTGTCTGGAGGTCCAGCAGGCAATTCAAGTTGGAGACTATTTATTTGAACTAGGAATATTTTACATGGCCTGTTTTGTTACGTAAGGATAGGGAAGCTGGGGACCATTGCCGTAGGTCCCAGCGAAACCTGCCCTTCCTAGTACACTGTGGGGCTCTGGGGAGGGGTCAGGAGAAATTACACGAGGATTCAGGAGCCCAGAGTGAAGGGATGAGCTCCCAAATTCGCGAAGAGAAGATAAGTTGATTGAAAGAAATCTATGGACCCTTCCCAAGGCCTAATGGCAGAGAATGGCAATGAAACCTATAAAATGAAATTCTCATATGGGTAAAAAGAAGGATCAGTGGGCTGGCCCATGAACTGCACTGAGAACTAGAATGAGAAAGAATGTCAAGCCCCTAAATTAATGGACAATAAAACTCCTTTTTTCTAGGCCTCCCAAGGGGTAGACTTGCTCACTGGCAAAAGGGCTGCTCAAAAGGATCCAAATAATTTTGATCGAATGCACGTAATTTTCAAGATCTATGTGGGAGGCATAGGCCCGTGGTCCCTTGAGGGAGAGGGCACTTACATAGAAGAGAAATGTGCCCTACTACCTCCCACTGCCCAGCTTAGCATACCCTACACGTGCCTCATAGGCAACGTCCTCATTTCTCACAAGGGAAGAGCAGAAAAGGCAGAGCAGGGTTTTCAGTGGGCACTAGAGAGTTATTCCCTTATGAAGGCTCCCACCAGCTTTTAAAGAAAGTGCCTTTTCCTGGACTGAACAGAACACTGGCATATAGATTCACACTTCCTCAAAGAGTCTCTCAGTCGTGTAGGCAACTGGAAGTCCCTCTTCAGTTCTTTACTGGAAATGAAGATACCTTTTGAGACTTCCAGCTCCCAACTCTGTGCGTATTACAACGTAGATTCTAAGAAGAACAGGGAGTGTTGACTGCATGTTCACTGATATATCCCCTGAACTGAGCCTTTGCTGGGCACATAGTAGGCTCTTGATAAACATTTGTTAAATGAATAAATGAATGAATAATTAAACAGAGACCGAGACTGATACATACAAACTCTTTCTTTAAGAAGTCAGCCTACCAGTAAAGGCAGACATACCAAGAGAAGAGTCATTATAATACTGTCTGATATTGTGTGCAATACTAATAGTAATATTGTTAATTTATTAATTAAATAATTTAATTATTACATCATCCAAATAACCATCACTGTCAATAATTAATTAAATAACATGAATTACTCTTACCATAATAATCATTACTATTATATTTATATTAATTAATAACAATGTATAAAATGCTTGGGAGTGCACAGAAAGGAGCCAGTGATCCTGAAGGGTGGAGGTTACCGGTGCTGTGGGTTGTGGGGCTGGAGTGAAGATGTGATGTGGAGGCAGGAAGGGAAGTCACTCTGGGCTCTGGAAGGACACAAAAAGTTCAGGGCAAGCACAGAGTCCCAAGGGACTTTGCCTTGAACAAATGTGACCAGTGGATTTTTTTCCATCCCTTAAGTCTTTGCTTTTTAATCTAAACTGACAATCTAACAGTGTTTTATCTTGTTTGGATTAAAAAAACGCTAAAGATATATTTAAGAAAAATGGGAAAAATTGGAACAAAAGAAAACACCCCCTTCCTTGAGTGACAGTTGCACTCAGATGAATGAAGAAGCTCCTTCTCACTAACCTCACAGGCTGTCCGTGCTTTCTGTTTGCTTCCTGCTTCCTTCCCCCTTTATCTCAGCCCGTTCACACTCTGCAATAGCTGCTTCAGACCTCGCATTCGCAAGTCCTTAAAACACTACTCCCTTGAGATGTTATACCTTCTACACCCTCTGCCTGAAATGGGCCCCTCCCCCCACATTTTCTCCCTTCACCTAGACATTCCCTACTCATCTCCCATTTCACAGCCTCCAGGAAAATTTCAACTGCCTAACTCCTATTCCCACCCCTTCTCCACACTTCGAATGCACTGTGTACTTCTGCTCCAATGTATCGGGACACTACATTGAACCCTGTCTAATCTGCAGCAGGACAGTTTTCATCTGTCCTGGTCACCAGTGCAAATCACTCGCATTTATCACAGGGCCTGAGCATGGTAAGCATTTAGCCATTTCTTGTGGGAGAAATGACTGAATCTGTGTTTTCTCCTTCCCCATCTACTGTGCTGCGTGATTTGGGACTTTGGGAGCTGTATCTGACTTTGCCAGGGTCACCGCATAACCCTTGCCCAGGACCCTGCTGTGAATGTGTATACATTCAGACACAAGCATAGCAAACAAGGATCCAGACAGACAGCCTTTTTGCTTTGTAAGTAAAGTCAGTGGAAACTGTGTGCACTTCAAGAAATGCATTTTTCTTCCTTCCTCCTTTGGCCTACTGAATGTGTTTCCGCTAGGATGCAGGTGAAATTCGTAGTCTCTCAATGGAACAACAAACAAGATGGATTCAACATAGAAAGGACATTCATTGGTGGTTCAACAACTACGTCACATCCCAGTGACTTGCCCCTCTGTTCAGAAACATGATTTCTGGAGATGTTGTAACACAAGACAAAGAAGACAAGAGGTTCCTAGGTACCTGCCTCCTATTATGTTGGGAATTTAAGTATTCTATGGTGTTTTGGATAAGAGACCTTAAACATACCTTACCTGGCTGCAATGTTAGAGACTGTGTACTAGCCTGTGGCGCATGAATCACAGCTCGGTGGCTGTTTCCAGCCATGAAAGGGGGCTGGGCTGGAACCTAAAGCTCTTCCATGTGTGAAAAAGAAAAGATCTGATCATTCCATTCTCAGCTGCTTTTTTCCAGGCAGCAGTTCAGAAAATGTTCAGTACACTGAGTTCAAACTCAGAAACAGGCTGCCCCACTCAGCTCAGCCAAGGTTTGGGTGCTGCCTCTGGTGGAACTTAAAGAGACCAGCAATGGCATTGCTTTTGGAACCCAAGACTGTCAGAGGCAGGAAACAGTGAGGTCTCTGGGATGTGCCAGGCGATTGAAGGTTTCATCTTTTAAACATCATTCTCCAATGACACTTGTCCTTGATATCAGAAATAATGGAAGCTTATTTTTCTCACAAAAACATGCATGAAGAATCTGCACAGAATATGTAATAAAGTTCGGAGCAGCTTTATTGATAATGTCCCCAAACTGAAAGCAACCCAAGTGCCCTTCAATGAGAGAAGATTGAATAGGCTGAGGTGCATCTATGGGATGCTGCTCGCTGGGGAGGATGGAACCAATGGCACATATGACCGCTGGGATGAATCTCAGAGGGTTACCTGAGTGAAAATAGCCAGTCTCAGAGGGTTACGTGCTGTATGATTCCATTCGTATGGAATTCTTGAAATGACAAAGTTGTGGAGATGGAGAACAGATTGGTGGTTGCCAGGGATTCAAGATGGGAGGAGCTACGGCTGTGGCTGCAGAAGAGCATCACCAGGGAAACTGGTGACGGAGGGCTCTGTGTCTTTTCTGGGCACAAATCATGAAATTGCATAGAGCTACACACACACACATACACACACACACAAGTGTGTACATGCAATGCTGATGAAATCTGAATGAACACTACAGATTATGCTTTTGTCAATCTTCTGGTCGTGACATTGTACTCTAGTTGTATAAGCTATTGTCATTGTGGGAAGCTGGGATACATGGGATCTCTCTATACCTACCTGTGTGTTTGTGTGCAATTTACTCCAAGTTTATGACTATTTCAGAAGAAAAGTTATAAGAAACCATTTTCCCATTTGCAGTCGTTAAAATGACAATGGAATTTAGGGAAGTGGAATACAAGTCTTATATGTCATTTTTCCTTTGCTTTCTTTTTGCTTTAGGTTATTTCTAGAAGTTTTCGATGGGTTGAGAGGATTCAGATGATAACTTGTGATATTGTCAGATTTTTATGCATATACAGTGTAGGAGTTAATAATTGATCTATTTATATCCCAAAGTGAACAAACACAAAATCTTATGAATTGAACACATAAATGTTACAGTCAGGCTTGCTAACGTTAGCAGCTCTGAGGGTGAAGGGTGCTGGTGTATCACAGTCACCACGTTGTACATTTCTATACCTGCTCTTACCACATTGCCACCATGTTTCATTTGGCATTTACTTCACCTTGGCTTGTGTTGTTAATTCTATATGGCAGGCGCCCTTTTCATAACTGGGCTTTGAGACCCCATGATCAAGGACCACATCAACATATAATAGGTACCCTGTGAGTGATATTAGTGGGGATAATGTCTACTAAGAATCTTCACTTGTATTGAATATGTGCTGATTAAGATATTTTCGCACACAAGTGAAAAGGAAAATGGACTGACTCATGTAACTGAAAAGTCCAGGAGTATATTTGGCTTCAGAACATGTTTCTCTCCATCTTCTCTTCACCTCTACTTTTTTCATATTGGCTCCATTATCAATAGGGTTTCGAACTTGGGGTCATGGGGAAGCTACAGTTGTCTTAATTTTATTCCTTCATCTGGAAGTCCAGGTAGACAGTATTTTTGGGTAGTTCCCATGGAAGTCCAAGTATTCACTCCTTTTCTGGCTACACTAGGTCACATTCCCACTGGGACGAACTGGTCTGGCCCAAGGTCACAAGCTTTACCCTTGTATCCAGCAGAGTGGCCCCACACAATCCTTGCAAAATAAGAGTTGGGGGAAGTCATTCTACCAAAGTAGAAAACATCTTCTAAGTTTGGCAGAAATGCAACAATTATCCCTTATTATCATTTAGAGACTCCTACTTCCCTATGGTGATGGGTTTGTATTGGGGGAAGGAGAATCATTATGACGCTTTGAAGTGGTTATTGGAGATCTCATTATGTGTTAGTGGTTTGCTTCTTGTATCAACAGAACACAAAAGTCAGTAAAAGATTTATTGTTTGACATGCCATTAAATGTTAAGATAGCTTGTTTGTCGTATGACTAACTTGTCTTAGTGTTAATAAATAAGTTTATATATTTTTTTATTTTGGTGGTTCAAATGGCATCAGTAGAATTTATAAATGCAGTCGTGTTGGAGAACTAATTGGTTTTAGTTTATATTCAACACAGACTTCATTATCTTCATTCCCCTCAAGAGAAATCCTTAATTCAGCCTCATAATTTCCTTGCTGTAGCACACTGACAGTTTGAAGCATCTAAAATGTGTAATTATGAATGATAATGGTATCCCTCTGCAGAGTCCTATTTTTACCTTGTTTCTATTAATGGCCCTAGAAATGTGGGCAATGTTGTGCATGCTGTCAGGACCTCTCTCAGGTATAGCAGGTTGTCACTCTGTGCTTCCTGGGTGAGCCATATCCTGGGTGATTCCTTTCCCAGCAAGATTCATGTAAGAGACTCCTGTCTGAGGTAGGCTCTTTTGCCTGGTATTATGGTCTTTGTATTACAGACATGTTCTGATTTCCCAAAAGGCAACCCTTCTGTTGACCTTGCATTTTGGATTTTCCACTAGCTTAGATGCACTCCTCAACTTTGTTTCTGGAGGAAACCCTTATGTTCTGAGCTTCACATCACTCACATCTCTGGTTTGAGTTCTTATCAATAGCTCTTTTTGTCATGTTCTACCATCTTGGCTCTCCTCACCATGACTTGCTGTCTGGTCTACTTAATTATTTGCTCATCATATTCCATTTGATGATTATGTTCATCATATCTGACTACAATAACTACTTCTTGGCATTTTGATCAAACTTTTTTGGAAAGCCTTGGCACTTTAGGTCAAGCTACTTGCCTTTCAGTTCTCACTTCTTCTCCTATTTATTCCTATCCATTAACTTTTCTTTTAACTCTAGCTAGAGTGAAAATTTGGAAACATATGTCCAATAGTGTCAATAACGTGTCCTCTTCCTTCCATCCCCTTACAAAGTAGTCAGTTACTTGGGTTTAGGGGTGGTCCTAGTTGCTTAGCAAGAGGGTTTGAGTTTATTTTGTGTCTTCAGAGCAGAGGAGAAAAGTTGGTAGATTGCAAAGTAGAAGTTTGGGGAGGCATGCCAAGAATATGTAAGTTCACTCTAGGTCCAGTGGATTCTGTACGGATAGCTGGTACCCCACACAAGAGGTCAAGTGCTGGGTAAGGATCGTCTGCCATTCCTTCTGGTGGGAGTAAGATGCATTAACGGAAGAGGTCTGTCTAGAATTAGAACAACCTTTTTTAGTACAGAGTCACTCAGGGACCCATCATGTAATAGTGGCAACATCTGGGAACCAGTACCTTGAAGGATCTTAGCAGAAAAGAGTGTCAATTGAGCAAGAAAAGGACTGCTCCCCACTCATCCAGGTGAGAGAGGCTTGCCTTTTTACCATTTCCTTCCCATCATACCAACACCATAGGCTAGCTCTGGCTCATGCCCTGAAGAGGCAGACGGGAAGGTAAGTCAAAAGAGTCAAAAGGATTCCCTTCCTTCTGACTCACAGCATCTCTCTCCAGTAGCTCCTGGACCAGCCCTACCCACAAGCTGCTAAAGTCTTGACTCTTCATTGCCGATAATGAGATTTTTCAAATAAGCAAAACTGAGTGGAAAATTACGGAATCTTGCAAGATGTCATTAAAATACACAGTGAGAAAGGCAGGATGAGGCTAGCACAGAGCGAGGACAGTTCCAGTAAAATCTTCTCATATCTGGATCCCAAGCTGAAACTCCTTGATACACTAATTAGAGATACGAACAGATATTTTAACACCAAAGTCTAATTTTCCTAAAATGGTCATTTAATCAAATTATTCCCAAGCTAAAAAAAGAAAAACCAAAGCTTGCCTTTGCCAAAAGAATACAAATTAGACATTTGGTTTGAAATGTAAGGTTTTCCAAAACCTATTTTATTTTAAATAACATTATTTGATACATGTCTTTTATTGCAAGTCAACTCGGATACTTTAGAATATATGATAAAGATATATATGGTAAATATAAAAGTTTGAAATATTATAAAATAATTTCTATTTTTGTGTTTTGGACTTGCATTTGAATATTGGTTTATTTGATGTTTTGCATAATAATATACATTATATTTACTACAGAATACCATATTTTTGAAAATATTAAGTGATTGAGAAAATTTACAGAAAGTAAAGTAAAATAAAACAAATCAAAAAGAAAAGAAAACAATTACACAAAAACAGAGATTATCACATTTGCTTGGTTGGTTGGGCAAGACTTGTGATCCTGATCAAACTGTAAGGATATCAGGACTCTCAAGATTTTAACATTAAAGTATAAAACAAAAAGTCATATCTTACAGAACCATAATGTACCCAGTATTGTACTAGCTACCACGTGGGAAGGAAGCAAAGTGGAATGTTTGAGGAACTTAAAATCTGGAAAGATCTGGAACTGTTGATTGTGTGTGGTCCAGCAGTGACCTGGACATTGAGTGTAAGGCTGAATCACTGTGGATGTGCCCTGTGAGTCATTCTGTCCAAAGAGTTGAGTCAGGCGGGTGCCTGGAGAGAAGGATGGGGCAGTGTGGGCTGGCCACGTTGGCTGACGGCCACGGAAGTGTAAGGAAACACACGAAGAGTAGCTCACTGGAAACCTTAAGACTGAGAAACGGTAAGGAGGGCTGGATACCTGCAGAAGAAGTGGTAGCAAGAATAGAAATCAGAGTTTTCAGGAAGTTATCTGGTAAATAAAAGGGGCATCTAAGTGTGTGTGTGTGTGTGTGTGTGTGTGTGTTAACTAACATAAACATGCCCCTTGGTAATTTTGAATATTTTTATTTGTATCTGCTCAAATATTAATCCTTCATTTACACTTAAGATGCAGATAAAAGATAAGATAAAAATAACAAAAAATCACTGACTATAATTAATTCAGCAAAATCTATAAATAACTTTATAAAATTTATGATTTAAGGTTTGAATATTTTTGTACATATGACAGCTAAGTTAGAACCCTGATTTCCCTTTGGTGGTTTAATCATTTCATTCCAGTGTCTTAACCCTTGAATGATTTATTCTGTACTCACAGAATTGTTTATTATTTTAATGATAACATTGGGAGAAAAAGTAGAAAATGGTCCTTTAAAGCTACATTTTCAACATTATGAAGAAAAGAATTATGGTAAGAAAGGAAAGAAAAAAGACCCACCCTTTGCCCTCAAAGTTTTCTCTTTTATAATGCTTTATATCAAATAATAGACACACAAGGGAAAACAATTAAAGAAAATAAAGGAGCTGAGAACAAGAAACCAATTTCTTACCCCACTTTTCCTGACTCAACTGACCAGAGGCAAATCATTTAAACCATTCCGATCTATTTTATTTCTTTGGGGACATTACTTACTTTGCACTTACTGTGTCTACACTATAACTTCTTCATCGTTCAGTTCCTTCAGTTGAAAGATGAGGCCTCACCACCCATTACTGTACCTTTCTTTCTCCCAGTTTTTGGTAGTTTTATTATTTATGGGCTTTCTATTAGTTACTTGTTAATTAAAAAAAATTTTTTTATCCTCACCCAAGGACATTTTTCCATTGTTTGTTCAGATAGAGTGGGGAGGGAGAGAGAGAGAGAGAGAGAGAGAGAGAGAGAGAGAGAGAGAGAGAGAAACATTGTCGTGAAAGGGACACATCGAGTGGCCGCCACCCGCACGACCCAGCCAGGGCCGGGGACAAACTGCAACGGAGGTACATGCCCTTAGCGGGAACCAAACCCGGGTCTCTCTGGACCAGAGGCCAACGCTCTACCGCTGAGCCAAACCAGCCAGGGCAGTTACTTGTTAATTTAAAAAAAGAAAAATTAACCTGGATATCTTTTTCTACTGGCTTTTGACATCTAACGAGGGCAGCTGATGTTATCAGCTCTCCTAACATTCCTTCAAGCTTTTCTCTCACTCTGTCTCCTACATTTCATCAGCTCTGCTTGAGAGACAAGGTGATATTAAAAATATTTCACAACTAACAGAGCTTTCTTATTAATTGGAGATTGGACCTTCAACTACAATCATTTATGTTGTTTACCTGTTCTCCCATACCCTTGTTTTTTTTTTCTGACCTGGAAGGTTCATAAATGTTATCATAGACCAGACTTAGAACTTAAGCTGTGGAGAGACAGATACATACATAGAGGAACTCACTCATACTTGCAATAATTGTACAAGATAGATATTTTATTTTTTATTGTTTTTATATTTTATAGGACTCTTTCAAGCTTAGTATTTTAAACCACTATATTGTTTTATAAATATCTAATAAGTGGTACAGTTTATATTTAAAACTCAGGCAGTCTGGCTACAGAGTTCATGTTATTAAACATTGATGAGAAAAAAGCATATATTTCTATAAATACTTTATATATATGAATATATACATATATACATACACACACATACAGACAGACACACACATTACATTAAATATAGTGAGGTATATTAAATATATGTTAAGCAAGCTAAAACACATACATAATGTATATTTAATTTCACATTCCAGTTGCTGGAGTTTGTTTTTATAATTTTCTAATTACTTATTCTATTCCTTAATATATCTATTTCCCTTTGGTTCAATGCTTTATTAATCTTGGGCTTTTTCTTTCACGTCTGGTTTTCTTCTTACGTCTGTTGTTCATCATTGTTTGTCCTTCTGTGTCTAAGACTGAGGACCCTGTTGCATGTCTAAGCGGCCCGTCTGGGCCAAGTTTGCATTAGTACCTTGGCCTGCATTTCTGTCTGCTGACTTTGAACTGTACACATGGCTGGAGCTTCCTGACAGCCCCTGTGTGAGCAAGAGGGGTGTTGAACGTGAAGCTGAGGACTCTCCTCAGGGGCCCAAACCTACTGCGACAGCCTTTGTTTCCTGCCTGTGGGGAAAGTTCAGGTGGGTCAACTGGAGACGCTGTTCAGTAGGCTGACCTCAGAGAGCTGCCAGAAAGGTGGTTAGGCCCCGTGTTTTCCCCTCTACCCTCTGTTCAGTTTTATCTCCTTGTCCAGTGCAGAATAGCAACCACCTTGACTGCAGGCCCCTCCCATGTACCATTTCCTCTCTTTTTCAACCATCGCCACTTCAATGTACTTTCAGACTTCCAACTTTGATAGCCTTGTTGATGGATATGCCCAGCTCCTTCTTTTTATTGTTTTTTATTTGTTCTGATAGTGAGGGCTTGAGTGCTTTGCTTTCAGTCCTCTATATTGGAGGATGGTAAAGTGGTTGGCATGGTTGCTAAGTGAGCCAGCCTGTAGTACTTGCCACTCACGGTTGTAGGTGACACTTCAGGCAATTTTGCTGTCAGCTTTGTCTGGGATCTGTAGCACAATTGTCTTTTATGACATCTTCCCACATCTTCGTTTTTCTTTTACTGAATTTATCTGGGACTCCTCAGGTATTGTGATTTGGAGTCACAGGTCCAGTGTCACTTTAGATGGGGCATGCATTTCTGATATTCATTCTCTGCCTCTGTCTCTGTCTCTGCTAGGGAGGAGGCATTGGCAATTGGTTTCTTAACTCTTTCCTCTTAGAACTGGAATGTCTCTTATTTTAGAGGCGTCTTAGATAAGAGGGAACCCACACACATATTTTTTTCAATCTGCAACCTAGAAATGGTACTTTCCTTTTAAATAACATTGAAATTCCATTTTTTTTCTTTAAAATTTTTTTCTTTATTGACTTTTGGGGAGAGAGGAAAGGAGAGGGAGAGAGAGATCAATGGGAGAGAACATCAAAGAAAGAGAACATCAAAGAAAGAGAACATGGATTGGCTGCCTCCTGCATGACCCCCATCGGGGATTGGGTCCACAACCTGGGCATGTGCCCTGACTGAGAATAGAACCAGCGACTTCTTGTTTTATCAGTTGACACCCAACCACTAAACCACACCGGCCAGGCTGAAATTCCATTTTTAAGTGTTTTCTCTTTCATAAAGGCCTTCTAATCAGGAAGCAAGCAGTTATGTATTGGGACACTTCCTTGTTAATCTTTTCTCTGAAAAAAATTCCTTGATGACTATTAACAACTTTCTAATGCTAGTCAACTTTTCTGAAGATGTGTGTGCTGTCTTTTTTCTTTGAGGTATGGGAGAAGAAAAGACATCGATATTTTAGTGCCTCTGAAAACCTAAACTTCTTAGGAAGTATTCCAATGGCATGATTGCTTTTGCAGAATCTCTACACTACAGCTATTTGTTAACAGTGAAAATTGTAGATTCTTAAGATTGCTTTAAGCTGCATTTCAGTGCACTTGGATGTAAGTTGAGATTGCGTTATAAAAAATAACTACCTATTACCTACTCTATAATTTAATTTATTCCATCTTTCATTCACTCACCTAATCACATATCACTATTAGTCAAGGAATAGTGAACTAGCAAGAAATTACCCCATCCCCATAGTTACTGATCTTACATGTTAACTAGGTATCTTATACACTTTTATCATTTAATTCTCATTGTAACTCTAATATATAACTCTGTATATATTATTACCTTCATCTTAAGTTCAGAACAACGATACTCTATGAGGTTACATAATTCACCTTTGTTGCTTTAATTTTTATTATAATTTATAATTTTGTACTTGGTTTATAATTAATATCAATCATTGAGCTAGAACTTTGTCTGAGTCTCCATTGTTATATTAACAAGAAAGATGCTATTTAATCATTTTAGATAGACCTACATGTAGACCACCTATATCTTTCTTAGTCTATACCTCTTTTAGTCTTAATTAAAACTATCTTAATCTCTCTCTGCAGAAACAATGATAGCACATGCTTAGAAAAAGATTTACTCATACTCATTTAGTGAGACAACTGTTATCATTTTGAGCACCTACTTTATACCAAATATTTTATTGGAAGCTGTGAATACAATAGTGAAAGATATAAGGCGTATTTCTGATGTTTCAGATCTTGTATTTTTGAAGGAGATAGTATTAAATAAATGCCTAATTATTTATATGAATACATAGTCAGACAAATGTTATGAAGGACATGAATGGGGACTGTTACACTCAAGAGATAGTCTGGGGAGTGCGGAGGAAGGTTGGAGAGAAACAAGGGCTACCTGTTTAGATACTGTCATTGGGATCCTCACTCTTATGCCAAGACGAGGGCCAGCATGACATGCATAGTGGAGGGAGCACTGATCGCTATTGCTTACTTTTTCCATTTACCCATTCATAGACACTGAGGTCATTTCCGTGTCTTGGCTATTGTGCATAATGTTGCAGTGAATGTGGAGGTGCAGATACTTTCCAGAGAGTGATTTCATTTCTCTTTGATATATACCCATAAGTGGTATTGCTGGGTCATATAGTAGTTCCAGTTTTATTTATTTACTTTTTTTTTTTTTAACTTGGGTCTCTTTTTATTTCTTTTCTTATTAGAGAGGAAATAGAAGTACAGACCTAGAATCGAAGCTCACTGAAATGTAGAAACATCCTTTCAGAAAAAAGGAAAATCAAGTTCTTGGTGATCCACTGTGGCTTTGCTAAGGTTGATATGAGCCTCATTAGGCCTGTTCTGTAGTTCTAGTTTCAATTTCTTGAGGAACCTACATAATATATCTCATGGTGGCTATAGCAATTTATGTTCCCACCAACAGTGTGCTAGGGTTCACTTTTACCCACATCCTCACCAGCACTTGCTATTGTTTGTCTTTTCGATAATAGTCTGACAGGTGTGCGATGATTTTGATTTTTCTTTCCCTGAAGACTTGTGATGTTGAGCATGTACCTCTTGGTCATTTTTACGCTTTTGGAACATGTCTATTCAAGTACTTTGCTTATTATAAATCAGATTGATTTTTTCTTTTTTGCTGTTGAGTTGCAGGAGTTCCTTATATTATTTCAAATACTAACCTCTTATCAGATTAATGGTTTGCAAATATGTTTCCCTTTCCATAGGTTGCTTTTTTATTTTGTTGATTGTTTCTTTTGCTTTGTAGAAATTTTATTTTGAGGTAGTCTCGCTTGTTTAATTTTGCTTCATAATTCCCTCTTAAAGGTGTTCTGCGAGACAAAGAAAATAGCATGTTCTAAAGCTTTTGCCATCTTTGCAATACTTTCTCTTATATAGATTCTCCCTGCTTTCTAACTCTACTCTCTTGTCCCTTCATTCTTATTTCCTAGGATTCCACTCCCAGATAAAATGTTTACCCCACATCTTTTGCTTTAAGCTTTATAGAAACCCAGAGTAAAATAATTTTCCAATTGTCTAATCCTACAAAATATGTACAATAATTCCAAACTAACAATACTAAAATCCTTCCCAGAAACTATCGAAATATCTTTTTGCAGTTCTTTCTGCCCCGGGACACGTCCAACAAGGAATGAATAGTCAAAGTATGTGCTTGAATTCTTCTCCAGACGGTCATGTCCCATTTTGATATTCAGTTAGATTCATGTTTGCTTTAAATTTTTTAATTTTAAAATTTATGAGACATCTTTTTATTGTTACCAAGTCAACCTATAAAGCAAGCAATATTTGCAGAGGTCAAGTTTCCATCCCCGTCCTCCCCGTTCTCTTTTCTCTCCATTCAGAGGTGACTTTTTGTCTGTTTTGGTTTGGTTTATCCTTTCATGTTTTCTAGCCTTTGGCCATTGGAAATAGCATTTCAATGAACATAGGCTAAGATTTTTAAATACATCTATTTGTTGGTAAAATTTAATGGTAGAGATCAAACACAGTGGCTGCCTGAATTTTTCACCTGTCCACTCATTCACATGCTATAGTTTACAAATGACAACTATACAGGTAAATGGATATACTGAAAATACATTTTGTTGACTGAGAAAAGTAGGTGGCAAAAGCATATACAGGAAAGAATTATTATAATCCTCAATGCAGTATTATCCATTATATAGACATTATCTATCTATCTATCTATCTATCTATCTATCTATCTATCTATCTATATCTATCTATCATCATCTATCTATCATCTATCTATCTATCTATCTATCTATCTATCTATCTATCTATCATCTATTTATCTAAGACACTCTAAAGGATACACATTAAAACAGATACAAAATCATAGCAGGGTGATGTCTGAAGATAGGAAAAATGACTAAAATTGAGAATAATTATCAAAAGGGACTTGGAGAATGTGGAAGACCATTTGCATGGCATCCATCTTGTTAAAGTCTGCTCTGCTGTCTCTGGCCCCAGGGCGGGGTCTCTCTGCGTGCAGTGCCTGCATTCCTCTAGATAATTGTTTACTCCATTCTTTGCTTATCATTTGTTCCACCTGGGGTATTTACTGGAATTGGCTTCAGGTGGGATACTCATTAACTGTTTCACCTGTTTTCCCCCTATATATTGCGTGAGCTCCCCCTGAATAAACGAGACTTGATCAGAATACTGTCTTGTCTCCATTTCTTGTGTCTCTTGTCCCTCCTCATCCTCACTCCCCCTCTAGAGTCCTCGTTGATCGACCTGCGGGCCGGGTCAGGAGAACATTTTTTTTGCATTATAAAAATAATTATAATATATAGCTTGGAACTATAGTAAAAAACTCCATCTTCTCATCATCACAGTGATGTGGGCAGGAGGATATTCATTATTGGTGTCTGAGGAGTACAAATCAGGGCCTTGTTGATTTGCTGAGTGGCTCTTCAGAATCAGTTGTGTATTCATAATGCATTGGTAAGTTACAAAAAAAGACTCACTTCAGTAAAATTATAGCTATACCGTTAATGTTATGCATCAGTGACTTATGCATTCTTGGAAGGAATGGTAGAATTGTGGATTTTTGATGTCCCCCTCTTTTCCTGGTAATGCAGTAGTTGAACAAAACATTTCTTTAAATTTCATTTCTCTCTTTTAAAAAAATTATTGACACTATTACAGATGTCCTCCATTCCTGCTCACCTTTTATCCCCTCCACCTAGCCCCCCCACCAACCTTTACCACATTGTTGTCTGTGTCCCAGGGCTGTGCATATATGCATATATGCTCTTTGGCTAATCTCTTCTAGTTCCCCCACCCCTCCCCTCTGAGATCTGTCAGTCTATTCCATGTATCCGTGCCTCTGGACCTATTTTATTCATCAGTTTATTTTGTTCACTAGATTCCACATATAAGTGAGATCATATAGTATTTTTCTTTCCCTCTGACTGGCTTATTTCGCTTAGCATAATAATCTTCAGGTCCATCTACTCTGTCACAAAGGGTAAAAAACCCTTCTTTTTACAGCTGCATAGTATTCCACTGTGTAAATATACCACATCTTTTTTATCCACTTATATACTGATGGGCACTTAGGCTGTTTCCAGATCTTGGCTATTGCAAATAATGCTGTTATGAACACAGGGGTGCATGTATTCTTTCCGGTTAGAGTTTTGGGAGTCACAGGGTCAAACATTTTAAAAGCCAATGAAGGTTTCCACCTCCTTGTTTTCTTGAAGTCAGTCACCCAAACTAAAAGGATAATAAGAAATATAAGTACACACTTTATTTTTTAGTGAATGTAAGAGGTATTTGTAGACATGTTTATTTATATGAAGAAAAAAAGTAAAATAGAAGCCTAATAAAAATCAAACAAAATATTAATAAAAAACCAAACCAAATAAAGGAAGGAGAAGTAATGAGAAGCAGGTTTATTTGTCCCTCAGAGCCCACAAAAGTTTTGGAGTTGTGGTCATTGTATGTTATAGAAAGAAGAATAAAGGAAGAAAAATTTTACAGAATAGATAATGTATATGCAAAGACTTAAGTGGATATTTATACAAACTAAATAAAAATAAAAGAGACAATTTTAAATCCAATGAAAATGATAATACTAACCTATTGCATGCCATACACCATTCTAAGGACTCACAGGTTTTAACTTAATATTAGTCTGAGGTCTTCTTCTCATGTGATGTCTTTTCCCCCACCAGGCTTATTGAGTTATAATTTGTATACAAAATCCTGCATGTAGCTAATGCATGTATATTGGTGAATCTATACAAATATATACACTCATGTAACCATCACTAGAATTCAAGTAATAAAGATATCTTTCACCTCCAAAAGTTTTTTGTGTCCCTCTCTATTTTTTAATGGTAAAACACTTGAGATGTACCCTCTTCACAATTTTTTAAGTGCACAATACCTTGTTAATTAATAGTAGGTATTATGGTGAATAGTAGATCACTGAAATTACTAATCTTGAACAATTGTAACTTTATACACATGCTTATGATGTCGTAATCTGGATTTGGATTCAGGGAAATCCTGTATTATTAAGTGTTAGGAAATGGTTCCTTTTCCTCTCTTGTAAAGAATGTTCTGTATAAAATAGGTATTATTTAGGTGACTGTTAGGGGTTAAAGTGTCTTTAATTTTTTATTTACCCTGCTTAGGATTTTTTAAGACTCTTAGAATTGTTGCTTCTGTCTTTCATTAGTTTTGGAAACCTTTTGGTTATTATCTCTTCAACTATTTCTTCTGTTTAATGCTCTTTGGAACTTCAGATAAACATTGGTTACACTGTGCACTATCGGTTCATAGCTTTCTGATACTCTTTTGTTTTAAAATTTTTTTCTTTCTGTGTTTCAGTTTGGATAATTCTATATTGGCATATCCTCAAGTTCACTCATTCTTTTCTTTGTTGTAGTTTTAAAAAGTCTTAAATTGTTTTTGTACAGCTGATGAAACTTGCTTTTTTATTTTTTTTTTATTTATTTTTTTTTTTTTTTATTTTTTTAAAATTTTTTTATTAAAAGAATTCCCCCATTGACCCCCTCCTCCCCACTCCCGCCCCCCTCCCACCTTTTCCCATACTATTGTCCGTGTCCATTGGTTATGCATATAAGTTCTTTGGTTTATTTCTTCCCACCCCCCCAACCCCTTTCCCTTTGAGGTTTGTCAGTCTAGCAATGAATTTGTGCTTCTTAATCCCTTCACCTTTTTCACCCATTCCCCCAACCCCTTTCCCAACTGGCAACCAACAAAATATTCTCTGTATCTATGAGAATGTTCCTGTTCTTCCTGTTCATTTTGTTTGTAGATTCCATTGTTGATAGATATGTATTCATTGCCATTTTGTTTGTTCCTACATTTTATCTTTTTCTTTAAAAAGACCCTTCATCATTTCATATAATAATGGTTTGGTAGTGATGAACTCCTTTAACTTTTTCTTGTCTGGGAAAGTTTTTATATGTCCATCGATTCTAAATGACAGCTTTGCAGGATAGAGTAATTTTGGTTGTAGGTTCTTGGTTTTCATCACTCTGAATATTTCTTGCCACTCCCTTCTGGCCTGCAAAGTTTCTTTTGAGAAATCAGCTGACAGCCTAATGGGAACTCCCTTGTAGGTAACTAGCTGCCTTTCTCTTGCTGCTTTTAGGATTCTCTCTTTGTCTTGAACCTTTTGCATTTTGATGATGATGTGTCTTGGTGTGGGCCTCTTGGGGTTCATCTTGTTTGGGACTCTCTGTGCTTCCTGGACTTGTATGTCTGTTTCCTTCACCAAGTTAGGAAAGTTTTCTGCCATTATTGTTTCAAACAGGTTTTCGATTTCTTGTTCTCTCTCTTCTCCTTCCGGCACCCCCAAGATGCGAATGTTGGCACGCTTGAAGTTGTCCCAGAGGCTCCTTACACTATCCTCATTTTTTTGGATTCTTTTTTCTTTTTGCTGTTCTGGTTGGGCGTTTTTTTGCTTCCTTATATTCCAAATCGATGGTTTGCTCCTTGGATTTACGTACTCTATTATTGAAGCTATGTAAAT
The DNA here is from genome assembly GCF_014108415.1 of Molossus molossus. Classification (NCBI taxonomy): domain Eukaryota; kingdom Metazoa; phylum Chordata; class Mammalia; order Chiroptera; family Molossidae; genus Molossus; species Molossus molossus. The sequence goes on from NW_023425346.1 coordinate 96,341,985, forward strand.
TATTCTTTATTTCAGTTAAAGCCTCCTTCGTTTCTAACTGTGCAGCGATCGTTTCTGACTGGTACTTTTTTATGCTCTTGAGGCCCTCACTGAGTTCATTGAGCATCCTTATAAGCAGTATTTTGAACTCAGCATCTGTTAGGTTGCTTATCTCCATTTCGCTTAGTTCTTTTCTTGGGGTTTTGTTCTGTTCTTTCATTTGGGACCTGTTTCTTTGTATCCTCATTTTGCTGCCTTCCTGTGTTTGTTTCTGTGTATTACTTAATGAGAGGTATGGGGCTCGCTGAGACCCGATGCTGCTCGTTTGAAAGAATTTAGGAAAAACCTGAAGCAGGACCCAAGACAGGCCAATCCTATGGTTAAGCAAGTAGCAACAGCTTGGGTGGGCCTGAAAGTTGGGTGGGGCGGGGCCTCAGGGAGTCAGCAGGGCGGGGCTACCAGTGTGAGCCAGGTTGCTGGAGTCCCAGATATGGCGACTGTCTGCTGCCCCAGGGAAGGGCTCACCAAAGGAACAAAGGCCTCTGACAGCACGTTTGTCCCCGAGAAAGCCCCCTCTCCAGCCCTCGCTCCAGTGCCAAACAGCTCAGTTCCTCCCTGTATTTCTCTGGTGCCCCTGGAGCTGCCTCCCCTCCGAGCTTCGAGGGAGAGAGTCCGACCAGTCTGTGCGCGGGCCCTTTAGGGAGCTGCCTGTGGCTCCAGTCAGGTCAGCTTCCCTGAGCCTCAGTTTCTGCTGGTTTTTCCAGCCAGAAGTTATGGGGACTTCTCTTCCTGGCACTGGAAACCTGAGCGGGGCACCTGGTGTGGGACGGGGACCCCTCAGTCCTCAGGAAGGACCTTCCCAGCCTCGGGAGCCTCCTGATTTTTATCCGCCACACTTGGGTGTGGGACCAGCCCGTCGCGCCGCCGCCGTGCCGCTGCCGCCACCCCTCGCGCCGCCGCCCCTCCTACCAGTCTGGATGTAGCTGCCTTTTTTTTTAATTCCGTAGTTGTAGGACTTCCATTCAGCTTGATTTCAGGCGGTTTTGGATGATGGTTGTTCTGTAGTTTTGTTGTAACTTGGATGTGGTTGTGGGAGAACGCGATACTGCGTTTCCCTACGCCGCCATCTTGACCGGAAGTCTCGAAACTTGCTTTTTTAAATAAAAAATTTTGCTTTAGTAAAATAAAACATGTAAAATGTTCAAATGTACAGAAACAAAAGAAAGAAAGAAAGAAAAAAGAAGCAAAAATGAATAAAATAAAACAAAAATATCTATCACTTGGAAACAACTTTGGTCAACATCTGGTAATAATCCTTGCAGCATTCTCGTCACATAGTTAAAATTAGACTAATAAACATATTGAGAAAGTGTGCATGTATGAATGTATTATGTTATAGTTTTCCCTTTTATAAAACAATATTACACATCATTTTATTTTTTATTTTTTTATTTTGTTTTTTAATCCTCACCCGAGGATATTTTTCCATTTTTTGTACAGATAGAGTGGGAGGGAGAGAGAGGAAGGGAGAGAGAGAGAGAGAGAAACATCGATGTGAAGGGACACATCGAGTGGCTGCCACCCGCACGACCAACCAGGGCCGGGGACAAACTGCAACCGAAGTATGTGCCCTTAGCGGGAACCGAACCCGGGTCTCTCCGGACTGCAGGCCGACGCTCTAACCGCTGAGCCAAACTGGCCAGGGCTCATTTTATTTTTTTTAAACTGATATATCCTTATAGAAACAATGAAGATACTAATTTAATTATGCGTCCTATAGTTTACCTTACTTTATTATTAAAGAGATATTAAAAATGCAACCAGAGGAGTTAAAGTTTTTTCTAAAAGCACCAACTAATTCATGACAGAGTCAAGACTACAACTCAGGTTTTTCTGACCCTCAGTTCTGTGTTCCAACTTACTAAGTTGTTTATTGTCTCAATTTTATACTTTAGTAAGTTTTTGGAAGCTATTACAATAAATTTTTTCTAGAATGTTATCAGATAAGTTTTCTTGAATCATATCTGGCTTTGTCAGCTAGTTAACTTTAACGATATTGGAACATTTCAAGTAAGAGAAAAATATTGTTAAAGTAGACAAAAATAAAGAATGATTGGTCTTTAAAGATCAAGCTATTGTTGTGAGTCCAGAATCTGTGAATAACTAGATTTTTAAAGTAACTGAGCTAGTAATGATCCCAAACAAGTTAGAGTCAAATTCATACTTATTAAAATGTTTAACAGTGACTTTGATCAATAAGATAATGTCTACAATTTTTCCAATTAGTGACTATTAAATGGGAGAAAATGTTTCAAAGATACATTAAAATTTTAAATAAAATTTAAAAATTTAAATATAATTTAAAAAATCTGTAGCATAAATATTCTGTCTTTGAAAGATTCTAAATAATTAAGTCACAATGAACATAATCTCATGTGTATTTTTCCAAAAGAATAGAATTGAGAATGACCTTCTCTTCTCTAGTTTTTTTGTGTTTTAAAACTTTTTATCCTAACATATTTACAGTCCATGATGGGACTTCCACTTCACCTTCAATTAAGAGTCTTAACTACATTAGAAATGGAAGTTCATGGCCATAACATGGGCAAACATGTGAATTCAAACTCATTGTTCATTATCATGTCAAAGTACTCTTCATGCGTACTGTCATTCACTAACACATTGAGGAAAGGAGAGTATTTTGAGAAGAAATGTCCTCTTCTGTTTTATCACACATATTAATATGTTTTATTTTACTGAAACCATTTCCCATTAGTCCAAAAGAAAATTAAAAAGTTATATACAAAGGAAATGTTCTTGCTGTCCCTTCACATTTTACATCCTCACTTAGGGCCTCAGGAAGAAGGCCAGATTATGGCTGTCACAACCAGTCCTCTGTAGGTCAAAGTAAAATCAATCCTAGACTGTACATGGTACAACAAAGTCCAGCACAGGTCTAAGATTTTCCATACTGACTACTCAATGTTCTTTTTTTTACCCTAACATAATTTCTCATAAATGTTTGTATTCTCTGGCTTTCTTTCATTATGAGCGCTCTGTGATCCTGCACAGTCAATACTCTGTCTTTTGGGGTTTGGAGATTTAGTTGTTTTACAAAGAGGATGTCAGCCCTAGGTAGAATGAACAATTCATTTCAGTTTGCCCAAGATTACGTTGGTTTTAAAACTGAAAGCTTCACATCTTTGGAACCTACTTCATCTCGGGCAAAATGAGACATTTAGTTATTGGAGGTTAAAATGGTATTAGCTACTTTTTTCATAGAATATCTAGCAAATTTAGCAAAACTAGAACAGCATTTTGTCAAGGTTGTGCTTCTGGAGACTCACTTTACTAATATAGGGTGTCTATAGATTCTACTACATTTTGAAAATGAAATGTATTTTAACAAACACTGACTTTATAATTACCTTTTTTGTATACATGTTTTGGGGGACACACTATATATCCAGCTACTTTGAAAATAAATGATTCATACCCCACACATCACTTTGTGTCCATTGGCTAACAAATATGCATCTTTATTACACAATGGTTCATGTCCTATTGATGTATAAACATTTCATTTCAGGCTATTTTATTTGTCATTTATTCATTGAGATGAATAAAGTGCAGGTCTCCTTAGGAATAGGTGGTAGAAAATAGAGCTCTCTATAAAGATATAGCAGCAACACAAACTTTATCCCATGTCATAAAGTAGGTACCTTCCAGTGAGCAACCACTCTAGAAGACTAACATTTTGCATTTCGATCAAATGCCTTATTTTTATTTTATTTATTTTTAAAATACATATTAAAACTACAATATGTTTCTTTTTCTTTACTGAGTTTAGAGAGAGAGAAAGGGAGAGGGAGAGAGTGATAAGAACAACGATGAGAGAGGACAGCAATTGACCACCTCCTACATGCCCCCCACTGGGGATTTGGCCCACAACCTGGGCATATGCCTGAAAGGAAATTGAACTGGTGCATTGGTCGACACTCAACCAGTGAGCCACACCACCTGGCATTACATACCTTATTTTTAAATGACTTTCTGAAACTTTAATACTAGTGTCTAGATTTTTCTGTAGAGTCACAATGCTTATTTTAAGCCTTACCCATACTTAATTACCAGAATACATTATAGTAATATTTATATTCTTGGCAAAATATCATTCTGCTGTATTATTAATATCATAGATGTGTTTACCTACTTTCTTCATTGCTTATTTTAGTTTAACCACTGCTTTCTAATTTACTTTATGAAACATCACATAATCATGGTTGGCCCTGCTACATGACCATCTTCTTTCATCTTGTTGCTTTGCCATCTCCTAAGACATTTTTTTCAACCAGAATAGTTGATGCTGAGTTACAATTGTGTCTACTCTACAAAACAAAGAAAAAGAGATGAACTCCATGTAAGTGGCTTGTGCTTAAAGTTGAAGATCTCCCAGAACTTGCAAATATCACTTGTATTCAGTCTCATTGGCCTTGACTAAATCATCTACCCACCTCTAGCCTTAAGAAAGGTTGACAAATGTTTCCTCTAAATTAGTGGCCAAGTGTGACCTTAAGTTTATTATTCTGGATAAAGAACAGAGTAAGGTTTAGAGGTCAATTAGTAGCTTTCATGACATTGACATTAGTGTTTTTTCCCCCACCTTGCTCTCTCTCCAAAGAAGCATAAACTATCTTCACTAAATTGAATGTTCTTTTGTCCTATCACTTTCTGAATACTTAACCCACTGTGTGGATTGCATTGTAGTATGCTAAGCCATGTAGGAGATGCAAAGCAATATAAAGATGTTTAAGTTTGGAAGGCTAGTTAATTATCATCATATCCAATTTTTTAGCACCCATATTCGTAGTGGCAGTGCTATATGGTACCTGCAGAAGGGCTGCACATGGGGTGAACTTAAATAAGTCTGGGATAAACACTGAATGAAAAGAGGCAGACCCCTTGACCCCCAGACTCCAGGATGCTGCACTCCGGGACTCAGGTTTTAAATGTGCAACAAAGATTCAGTGTCAACTTATTAAGTATTATGGGGAGAAAATTTTCAATCAAATCTTATATCAAAGTGTCATCCCAGTTAAAAGTAAATACGTAAATTCTTAGGACATCTCTTTCTTGACACAATAATACCATTTAGAACCTTGATGGGGTTGATAACAGAGTCTGGAATCATAAAATCACATCTCGGGGTGGAAAAAAAGAAGTGAATCACTCTATTTTTTTTTCATGAGCAAGTCAAGATCTAAAATTAAAATTATTATCATAATAAGGTACGTAGGAAAGTCATGACCCCATCTATCAACAATTTTATTGACAAATCTTTGTAGTAAAAATGTTCCTGGGACTTCCTCCAAAGCAGTTACCTTTAAAGTAAGACAATTCTGAAAACATAATTTTCCATGTCTTGTCTTTTTTTTGTGTGTGGGATACAGCCTTACTGTTATCTCTCAGTGCTTGAGGTATGTAGTGGGAGTTCTTTGGCCTGAGAGTCAAGAGACATAGCTCTGGGTAGGTGACCTTGGGAAGGTATTTAATCATCTCTAGTCCTCTTGCAAAAACATGGTGGCCGGGGAGCTGGGGGCACAAATGGGGTGAAGAAGAATTCAGTTACTACTCAGGTCTTCCTATTCTCTTCTTTTCCTCTGCTCCCTCTGTTTTTGTGAATATCTATACAGTGTCATTTTTCTTTTATTTGGTGTTGATTTTGCTTCACGGAAGAAATACCGAGTCCAGGCTTTGTGCCCAGAACCCAGTAAGGTTTTATGTGAGAGTCACTATAGCATATTGAATAAAAGTGTGAGCTCTCCACTTGCACTGACTGATTCAAATTGTGATTCTTCCTAGTTGTATGGCCTTCAAAACTCTCAATTTCCTCAAACGTAATTGGGGAAAATAATAATACTGACATGAGTTTTGTGAGCATTTAATGATCTAAACTATGGAAAGAACTTAGCACAGTGTCTGGCTTTCAGTAAGTAGTCTACAAATATTATCATTACTATGTGACATTAAGAAATTAATAAGTGTTTTCTAATGCCTTTGCGAATGATGAAGCACTGTTTTTAAACGGAAAAAGTTATTATATTTCATATAACAATCATATTAGGAGCTCCTGGAGAATAAAGGTTGCATAAAGGAAGTTAGACTCTCATTCTTCTCTGGGAGCAATTATAATAGATTAAAAGTACCTCTGTGTCCATCTTTCTTTTTCTATATAATCGCCTCATAGGTGGGCCATTACCCTTGAAGGAAAGCACCGGCCTTCCTTCCTGATGTGGGAAGCAGCTAGTCAGCGAAGGAGACCTGGAATATGTGGAAAAGAGAGTCCAAGGACCCAAGTTTTCATCCTGATGAGCCATCACTGAATGACGCAGTGAGGCCAGTTGCTCAACCTCTCACAGTGTCAGTTGTCTCATTTCTAAAACGCAAACGATATTCCCCTGGTCGGAAAGACTTGAGAATGAAATGAGATAACCCAAGGTGCCTGGCGCACAGGAGGGGCTCAATATAATTTGGTTTCTTTCTCTTTCTATATAATTGCCTCATAGGTGGGCCATTAATCCTTGAAAAAAATATTTAAGTAACACCAGATGAGGCCTATTAAACCAACTTAATTACAGATTTCTTTCTTTTAGTTTATTGCTTCTGAACTAATTCATACTGTTTTTGTAAGTTTAAATGGACTCACACTTTATGTGGCTGAAATGTCCTTAAGTCCTCCTGAAATTGGGGTTATCTTTCTTTTTAATGCACAAAATGACGAGTCTCACCCTGACGTAAGTGTAAGAAATTCAACCTTTTTTTAACTATTGCTAGAAAATTTCCGAGGTTGCTTTCACATCCTGTTTGTGGTCCGTGACACTGAACTTCTGATCCCAGGTGCTCTTGGGCTTTGACAGCACCTGGCCACCTCATCACCGTGTCCTCCCGGTGATCCAGTTCTCCAGACCCTTCTCCCTGTCCCAACATGGTCCAAACCCTTCTCTTGAATCCTTAAGGTTGCTTTAATGTAAGACCAGCATGAAATGAGTGGTTGATAAGCCTTTACTGAATACCAATGGTGGTAAGTGGCACGGTATTGCATTTACAATAAGAAAATCATTAAAACTGGATATTAGACATGGTTTCCAAAGTCCAAATGCTGAACTTCATCACAGGGGGCAGATAATTAATTTCAGCCATCTCCACCCCATAGGCCACGTCCTGCTTTGGTTGCTGTGGCCAGTGTTCACTCAGAGGCCCCTTTTTTTGTCTCATTACTTCCCCCACATTCAGTGCCCATGGACTCCCGTCTTCCCAGCTCACCTCCAGAAATCCCCAAATCATGTTTTTACATGAAATTAACATCTTAAGCTCAAAAGCATGCCCTTCCCCCTCTCTTTAAATTTAGCTCTACAGAGCAGTTTAGCTCCCTCTGTTCCCACTTCTGCATTCCGGATTATGCCACAAGCCCCGCCTTTCCTAACTGCAGCACCTGTTCCCATGACAACCCTCTGCCCCAAATGCAGACACAGTAGCTGGCAGGCTGTGCATACTCACATGCACACACTCCGCTGAGATTCATGTCACTCTTTACATTTCATGGACTTGATGCTTTCAACACACAATAACAGATTGTTATTAAACCACCCTCTTAAACTCGTTATGCACTCAAAATAGGTTAAACAATGAAAAGGTTTGAAAAGTTCTGAAAGTTTAAGTGTCTTGCCCAAGAAGAAAAAACTCATAAATGTGAGAGTCTAGAATTAAGCTTTGTTGTGTCTGATGCCAAGCCCTATTCCTGCAGCTATCCTAAGTTGTAGCTCATGGAATTTTCCTTCAGAATGTCATAAAGGCAGAGTGATTCCCAAGAGAGTGTCATAGGTAGTGAATATCATTAAATCAAGTAATCGCTTTCAAATAATTGCTACTTCTCTTTTAAAATGTTCACAAAAATGACAGGAATACACGGTAGTAATTTCTTCTCATATAAAGGAGCATTTTGGTTTCAAAGCTATTGAAATCTGATTTCTGTCACATCTGTGATCCAGAAGTCCCTGAGGCCCGAGATTATCCAACAGTGGTACAAATGAAATAGATGTTTCATTGTTTATGAAATGCTCAGTATAAATGTTGGCAGTCAGTGCTAGATTATGGGAGACTGGATTTCCTGGTGCCTCTCCCAAAATGCCCCAAATATGACAACTGTTCATTCTTAGTGCCTCCTGAGAAGCAAGCAATTTCTAGCACAGAAATCAAACTCAGAAAGGCAATGTTAAGAATCTATGAGTGGATAGATTGTATCTCCAGTCTGATAAGTAAGTCACATTTAATTTTTGAGTGCTGATAAGACTGAGAGAGTCCTGCTTGTGTATTTCCTCTGGAACCCTGAACTCTACCCTGTGTGACAATCACAATGGTTTTATAGAAGGCTGTCATCATCCACAGAAATGCAGTAATGCTGGATTCTTGTTGACCACTGATGCTTCAGCATATTAGGTGCACCTCAATATAAATCACGGTATTTGGGTAATGAATTTTGTGTTCATGTATGCCAGTGCTCTGTCCAAAATAGATAATGCATCATTAGATGAGTAAATTAATAACTTTTTCCATCTAATTTTTTAATAATGCTTTTCTAGATCATTTTGTTACAGCTTATTTATTTATTTATTTTTCTGTTTGGTCAATCACCAAATGAGAAACTAGGGAAAAATAATCCTGTAGGATGGTGAAAAATTTATTAAAACTCTCTGAATAATTTTCTCATAGAAAGAACTTTTCATAGCCTAATACTGAACCCAATAATTCCTGGTGGTGTCCCATGACGACTTGATAATGTTTCAGTCCAGAATTTTCATAATCAACATTTGCCAGGAAAAAAAAAATTAGTAACCGCCTAGAGTTCTGAAGTGGGCACTTAGTTCCGAGTACACATTTTTATCCACATTTTGGGGAATTAAAATGGGTTGGTATATTCAATCACAAAGCAGCAACAAGAATTGCTTTCTCATCTGGTCTGGCATAGGAGAAAACCACAAACAATGCGTGCACTGACCCCGCAGGTGTGCAGCCTATGCCATCACAAAGAAACATTATTCCCCGGACTCTTTCCAGTGGTATCATCATTTGTGCTGAGACACAAAGAAGTAAACAAATTCCAAATGCTGGCATTGCTCTGCGATTTCCCCACTCAGGCGCTTGAATTGGGTCAAAGAGGAGTCAAATGAGAGGGGTTGGGTCATAGGCTAATTTTAGCCGTCAGCTGATACATTGAAAAGAAGGAAAGGAGAAAGTAGCCGGAGACAGCGTTTTAAGGCTATGGTGTTGCTAACAAATTCTTTTATATTTTCTTCTTTATTTTCCATGTGAATTGGATTGTTTTATGACTGGGAAGGCCAGGGAAGGATTTTTCTTTCTATTAGGATGAAGAATCATCGCTTTCACTTCTCTTGCTTATGAGTGGATAATATTTCAGATGTGGTCGACAACATCATGGGCTTCATTGCCTCATTTAAAAAGTTGTAAAACAGCATCCTCACTTCCCTCAAGATTACCTCTTTCTCCAGTGGTGAACTCAACAGAATGTCATCTGAAATGGTTAAATATAATGATTTAATTTAATTTTAGATCATGATCATTAGGTAAGCCAAATTTAATATTTGATTGCTGAGAAGTCAAGAAAATCTGTGGGCCACTGTCGTACAGTTTGATTACACTTTAGCAGGTAAATTGAATGTCACTGTGGATTTTATACATGTTCATATTTAGCATCTGTATTCCTTTCTCTCCACAGTTTATAGAATCCTGGAAATTGTAAACTGCAAATAATCTTACTATTATGTAAATCATATTTCTAGGTATAATTTTTCAGTGGCTACAAATGAGATCATATTTCCAATAATGTTCGAATCATGATAATGGAGGCTACACATGACCTCAGTGCATCTCAGCCTTTTCCATAGCGCCAATGAGGATTTTGGTGGGTTTCCTGGGGTCTGTGTCATGTATTTAGCCCCACATAACTGTCCCTCTATATAAGATTTCCTTGTCCTGTTGTTGATCATCCACCAATTCCTTCCCATCTCAGCATAAGCAACCCAATTATCATCAGTAGACAAGGAGTAAGCCTTCAATTGATTTGGTTCCTCACCGACCAGTTCCTGTTGACTTTGTGCCGCTCTTGGATCTCAAACATCTCAGCCATTACGGCATGCTCCAGCCAGATCCCAGCAGCTCCTACTGTCTCCTTCTCCAAGACTGAGGGTTTCCTCTGACCCATAGACACATTCTGCCCACACTTGCAGTAACCGAGTGTCTTGGGGATTAGCACCACTGTCCATCTCCCCAGTCCCTAGTTGTCCTCAACCAATGATTCTGAGGAACTGGTGTATACATTCTCCAGATCCCCGACTTCTCCGGTAGAATAACTCTGAATTGTTTCCCAGAATTTCCCCCATGACAGTAAGCTCTGGTTGCCTATTGTAGTAGTTTGCCTAATAACACCCCATTACTGATGGGCTTCCTTTTTTTGTTTTACTTCCCCAAGCTCACTTGTATGCCCTGTACCTTCCAAATAAACCATTTACACTTGTATCTTGCCTTAGAGTATACTTTTGGGACAAACCATGAAAACGCACATTCAAGATATATCCCGAATTTATTAACCCCTTTGTTATCACTCTTAACCCAAAATCTAACCCTAACCTTAACCCTAACCCTAACCCTAACCCTAGTAAGAACAACATGTTTACTGCACCATCCAGCCAAGAATAAAACAAATAAGTCTTAACTTAAGAAAAGCATTGGGCAATCCTAGAACACTACAGCTACTATCCTCACCTACAGCAAAAACTACCCCCTCAGTCATTTTGATGATCGTCCCAGTCTTTCTTCCCACTGGGAGGCTTGGGCCCACTGGCTGGCTTTACCATGATGATCTGCTCCACTCTAAGTATGGTGACAGCAGCGTTCGTAGCCAGTTTGATGGCCCAGTATTTCCCCAGGTAGGTGTCCAGTGAATCAATTGTGATGTTATCAGACATTCACTTACATTTTAAAAATTCCATTTAATTGTACTGTGAGTTAATTGTGATGTTATCATATATTCATTTACATTTTAAAAATTCCATTCTTAGAGACTGAGCATGTCCTGTCAGGACTGCAATGGCTAATAAGTCTGATTTACCTTTGTAGTCCCAGGTACCAGGGGAAAGTTTAACTCAACGATCACATTTTCCAGGTCATCCTCATGCGATTGTTTACATCTGAATATTTTGCATTTTAGTGGATGTTATTTATTTGCATTGTACCACAACTCTCAAAGATGAATCAATAGATAAAATTAATTAAGGGACGTATAAAAGTAGGGATGAAAATCGTGTCTACAAGCAGAAATTACATTATATAGGCAGAAAGTGCCCAGGACTTCAGTGAATATGAAATCTGCACATGTGAACTTGACAATGACAAGGGAAGTCACAGGTGTAAAGACTCTGAAAAAGCAGAAAAATGGAACTGAAATGTGGGCAACGTGCACAGCCCTTTCGCTTCTCACCCCATTGTTCTCTCTGCTGCAAACTTGGCTAAGCAGTGGCACAGATTCTTGTTATGGATTGTTTCCACAAAACTGCATAATGACTTCTATGGCAAATCAATTAATATATTCCAGATCAAGCAAAAAAACAAAAAAACTGATTCATTAACTTATTATTGCCAAAAGAAAGGCAAACTGCAGGTGGTAACTCAAGGTGGCATTTCTCATGGCAAAACCAGGCCCAAGTTGTATGATTGCCAAGAAGCTTTTAAGACTACCTTCAAAGTGAATGACAGATATTCTACTTAGAGAGAAAGCAGAAGGAGCCACAGGCAATGTCCTTGATCAAAGTACACTGTTGGACATTCTGTAACATCACTGATGTCTCATGTAGTCCTGAAACTACGGTCACCTGTGCCTGCTAGCAGGTATTCCCCTTTGGGGTGGACCGAGTCAATTGTCAGAGAGTAGCTTTCCTCTTAGCATACACTTGAGAGTTCACAGACCATTCAAATAGATCACTAATTTGGCCCAGGTCCTTTTACCTGTCTCAGAACCTGGCTAATTTCCCTGGACTTTTTTTTTTTCCCCCTAATGTCTGGAACTATACAACCTCTATCTCTTATTTCTATTCAGTACCATTCAACTGAGAAAGAAGACTTAATCTGACTACCTGTTAAGATGATTTTAAGTACGATACATTTCTCTTAAGTGAATAATAATTTAAAGGTGGAGAAAATGAATACTTTTGCTTCCCCCACTTAGTATTTTAAGGTGCATGAGAGGTATTTAAGCTTAGTTTTATATTAAAAATCTTGCAAGATTCCTCTCTTCATTGTGGGTGATTTCCTCCTATTCAGAGAGAAGAGAAACAAGTGCATGTCACTGAGCTGCCTTATCAAATTGAAGGAAACACACCTTGTGGTGTATAATGTGCTTTCTAGGTCACTTTCCAGAAACCAACATTCCTGGCAGGGGATCCTGATAGGATCCAAGGAGCCCAGAAGCTTTCCCTTACCTGTAAATAGTAACAGAACAAATTTATGTACACGGGTAATAATGGAGGTAGAATATAATAGGGCACTGAGATTTTCTTACCCACATTGTGGGGTTCCTAAGCCCTTGACATGGGATATTTCTGTCTGGATTATTTTTTCACTTTCACTTTTTTTCAAGTTCACTGAGTGTTTCTTTTTCCAAACCCCTTTATAGAAAGGCTTAGAAAATTGTCATTTGTATACACGACATGCCATTTCAGTTGGCATGCCGAGTCACAGGACAAAGACAGAAGAGCATAGAAAATCACTGGCACACAATATATTACATGAATTGTCAGTTTTGTTATACCATGAATTAAACTGTGGGAGAAAGAAAGACAAACTCAGAAGAATTGGGGCCAAGCATAATCATGGTAGAAGTGGGTCTAAGATGTGAAGGGAAAAAATGACATTAGAAGAAGCAGAGCAAATTTTATGACATGTATGTATACGGCGGCAGCAATGACAGCACAGCCCAGACCTTCTGCTGCCACAGAGTAAGGAGAGCCCCAGCTGTCCTTGGGGATCCACAACCATGTTCGCTCTCAAGCCACACTTTGGGGCTCCTCCCTTGCCAATGACTGCCGACAAATGTGCAGGCTCATTCCTGGGACTCCTGTACTGGGTGTCTGCAGACCTATTAGACCAGCCCAGACTTTCTTAGAATAACACAGCAGCCTGAGACTCTTCCTAGGAATCCTCCTTCCTTTCTCTCCCCATTCACAGGTGTCAGAATTGCATCACTGTCTGAAGGCTGCCTGCCCACCCTGGGTCTTCACCTCCACCCTCGACAGGATTCTCCCAATAAATCCCTCATGTGTAGAATCCTGTCATGGCCTCTGCTTCTCAGAGGATCTGAACTGATGCCTATGCATATATTTAAATGTTTTTTCCTTTATTGATTTTAGAGAGAGAGGAAGTGAAAGGGAGAGAGAGAGAGAAACATCGATGAGAGAACATCAATTGGCCGCCTCCTGCATGCCCCTTACTGGGGATATGGCCCACAACCTGGGCACGTGCACTGACTGGGAATCGAACCAGCAACCTCTTGGTGCACGGATCAACGTTCAGCTACTGAGCCACACCAGCAAGACGCCTATGCGTATATTTATTCATTACACAAACATTATAACATAAACCATCATTTTGAGAAATAGGAGAAAACTATGAAACTATCAGTCTGTTCCCATCCACTTGTTTTCCATGTTTATAATGATATTTTACTAACTTTTAATCATTGGCTAAAAATAGTTTTGAATTGTGTGTGTGTGTGTGTGTGTGTGTGTGTTTTACCATTTTATTCTAATTTATTTTACTGCTGGTTAGTTTTCTTAAGCTTTATTATAGGTAATACAATGTGTCAATTGATATATCATAAATAATTTATATATTTATAGTCATTTATATATCATGTCTTATTCCCAACAGTTCTGGAAGAAAATGATATATATTTGTAAGTATATAAATATATACTTTTATTTAACTATATATCTCACTATATATACTTCTATATAATTGTATGTAGATCTACATAACTATATATATACACATATATAATTATGTATATAAGTGTATATATGTAGTTATATAGATATTTCTCTCCCTCCTGTTTTTAAGGGCCTGCCATTATAATGTCTTATGGAAAGTGCAGAATGACTCCATGTTCTTTTGGAGAAAACCAACCAGTATGGCCCATGTTGCAAGAAATATTGTTGAGCAGATACCGAGGTTAAGATAGGAATGCTGCCATCCAGGTTCTGCTGCCTTATCTATAAAAGAGTATAATAAAGGCACCTCACAGGAACTTTGTGAGAATTAAGAATGAACATACTACTTAGTTATTGAATGCTATTATTATTTGTATTATTTTATTACAGTTCTTCTGAACAAGAGAATTTTTTAATCTTACTCAAATTCTCACTCTCCAAAGCCAGCAAGAACCCCTCCTTTGTCACTGAGACCTTTCTTTGATCATACACCAAATATTATTCTCTTTCTTTTTTTCTTAAAATGAAGTAATTCTATACCCAACTTCTAATTCACGACTCCCTCATTCATTTCTAAAGTTCCCACATACTTTACATTTTTCAGGGAATTTAAGAAATGCTCCGAAGTTCTTCTTCACATATCACATTGAAACGTTTCTTCTAAATTTTTATTCTAAGGTATTTTTTTAAATTTTAAAAATTGAGGCTTCAACTACTTGTGTTGATTCAAGTTGAACTAAGAGTTAGAGGCTCTCAGAAGAGACTTGCAGTTCAGAAAAGAAAACGTCCTCAGTTGAAGCCACTGCTCCCGCCCTAGACCGGCCTCTCGGCTGCTTTTCTCCTCTGGGGTTTCAAGCACCATCAACTCTGTGGGAAACTTTCCAGCCAAGATTAGCTTCCTTTCTGTGATGCTTATTTTTGCCAGTTTGAGAAGCCCTACTAGAAAAAACATAAAGTCTCATAAAATAATCATGTATGTGTATCCCTGACAGAAAGCCGTCTCCCTCACTTAAAAAGCCTTTTAGATTTTTAAACAAATCCTTCCTATCCCATGGTTTCCGCACCAGTGTCCAGTGGACGAGTGAGCTCTTGAGTTTCGACTGTCGGAATTCCCAGCGTGCTCTGCAGGAACAGGGAAAGAGTTTACCCCAAAGCCTCATGTCTGCCTCCATCCGGAGTCCTACAAAACAGTTCTTTGGCCATTTTACAATAGATGTTTTATATTTTTTACAAAACTGTCCAACATCATAAATATTTAGATGCAGTATCATAGCTTCTGCCTGGTCAAAAATAGATCCTCAAAATGACAGTTTCCTGTTATACAGTGATTTTCATCTATGCTCTGTCCCCATCATAGTTTTACTTGGTTGAAAAAATGAGCTTCTCTAAAGTGAGTCTTTAACTAACCAGGGATTGGCTAGGAGCCAGGTTAGTACTTTCTAATTTGGAATATCCATCTCTATATATCCTGCATTAGGAAGTATACTACAACATGTACACATTTTATTGCAAAGAGTTAATAGACTTTCTAATTGAGAAACAATACAGATGCTCTGTCTTAGGCTTATCCCATTGGATTATTACAATAAAATTATGAAGACTGCAGGATCTAAAATGAAACATTGATAGTAAATTTGTTATTGCTGATAGTAAATGTTTTCTCAGTTGTAGTTCTCCGGTCTGGCAGCAGGCTGCAGCAGAGGGCTGGCTTTAGTTTCAAAGTAGCCAAAGGAGTTAAAATCCTTTCTCTCTTCCTGGTTTCTTTCTTCCTCCTTCCCCCCTCTTCCCTCTTCTTACTCTACTTCCCTCTCTCCCCTCCCCTCCCCTTCTTTCCTTCTTCTTCCCTTTCTTTATTCCTGCCCTCCCTTCTTTCTCATTTCTTTCTTCTTACCACATCAGCATGATACCCAGTACTGTTTTGCAAGTAGAGGAGCTGTCTCAGTAATAAAATTATATGTCAACATTTAATTTTAAATAATGTCGATGACACCCACTTTCTAATTTATTTAAATAATAGGGTGGAGTCTAGAGTAAAAATAACAGGAAATTATGAACTCGCAGTCTGATTAACCCAGATAATAATAGCAAAGGCCAGATTCAGTTTGAAATATACAAGTTAAGATTGCATTCCACTCCCACAGCATATGCAAATGACCTCCTTTTTGCGACTGCATTTGGAAATGTGGAAGTGGGAGAAGGCATTTCAATCATAGCTCTCATCAGTTATTCACTGTATCCAGGCCTCTCAATTGTGTTTTTTTCTTTAATGTACAAGTTAGCAATAATCTCACAGCTGTGCTTCATGGAGTGAACTATAGAAGCATCTATATTGAGATTTCATACACCCAGAACATAAAAGGAAGGAAAAAGTGTCAAAAGAATAGTGCTTAGCCCACTGCAAAACCATACAAAAGAGCTAATGAATCTCCCTCTGAAGGGTTCTGTAGAGTGACCAGCTGTAAGACCTGATTTGTATTCCAAAATGGGATCCCCATTCCAAAAATGACTGTTTCAAGGTATAGCCCTGTGAGGCAGTCATGTCTTTACTTACACACTGTCGATCACTAGGATCAACTAAAACAGAATCTGAAGCCAAATGTTGTCATGTGTTTCATTTGCTCATGCTCTTCATCTGCCTGAAAGCATTCGTGGAAAGTCTCCCAAAGGCTGCTCGCTTGAGAAATCTAGTCGGTGCTGCCTTTTGCTATAGTGTTTGAAGTTGAGTGTTTACTGTTACCTGGGAAGTGTTTTAAACGTATAATTTAATTTACAAAATGTCCTTCTTCTGCTGCTCAAAAGCGTTCTGTAATAGAAGTTCTGTAGCGATAGTTTTGGCTACATAACCCCAAACGTTTACTGAGCTATTTTTACTGGCAGGCATCAGCCAGGACCGATGCAGGTCTGTGCTCACGCAGGGCTGAGAGTGGGCAGGAGGGAAGGTAGACTTCAGCTAATGACTACATTCCTCTTAAAACAATGCCTGCTGTGGAAAGTTCTACAAAAGAGAAGCACACCGTGTCATGAGAACTTATAAGAAAGGCACTGGTCCAGAGATGGAGATGGGGAATAGATTAAGGGAGCTTCCTTCTGTGACAGACAGGAAATTCACTAGTCTCACACTGTGACTTACCGTGAGGTTTGATTAGTGTCTTTTATTTGTAATTAAATTGGAAAAACTACAATTAAACATGAAACGAAACCTTAAGTAACATAGCTCATCAATTTACTATATGGACTAATCATTGTATTAAGTGGTAATACTACATAGAGCAACTTCATTTGAAGGATAATATTTTGAATTCTATGAAGAATGGGTTATCTCGCCCTGGCCCATTTGGCTCAGCGGTTAGAGCGTTGGCCTACGGTCCAGAGAGACCCGGGTTCGTTTTCCGCTAAGGGCATGTACCTCGGTTGCAGTTTGTCTCTGGCCCTGGTTGGGTTGTGAGGGTGGCAGCCACTCGATGTGTCCCTTTCACGACGATGTCTCTCTCTCTCTCTCTCTCTCTCTCCCCCTCCCACTGTATCTGAACAAAATATGGAAAAGTGTCCTCGGGTGAGGATAAAAAAAAAAAAAAAAGAATGGGTTATCTTTGACTAAAGAATGGCATGTCCACAGAAGTGCGGCCATTACTGCTCCCCCAAGAAGACACTACTTATCTTGAGTAATATGGTCATTACCAGCCTATAGGTTTAAACTTTGTATTTGAAGTCATGTTGGAACACATGGATTTTAAAAGCACACAACAAAATCACACTTCACTATTAAATAGCATACTTGAACAGAATCCATCTGTTTTGTATTCCTTTTTCTCACCTTTATAGTTTTCTCTTTTTTTTTTTTTTCAGTATCTTAAAACCCATATCTGAGGTCAGTTTTAGATTCTGTAGTGCCATTTTTAATAGTGGAAAGTATACTTATATGCTCTTCATTCACAGGTAGAATGAATTACTATACTAAGCTGAATTACTATATTGAAGCTGACTGAACACTGATAAAGAAATGATAATTAGGAGGTTGCATAGCCGTCGGTAGTTTACATATCTTCACTAATAGAAGAAAAAGAGGAGGAGGAGCATAACATTACCAGAGATTAATGGATTAGGGTGATATAAAAGTATAAAAATATATGAGGTAGTGCAACAGAATCTGGGAGCCTGGGTCATTCTGGTGAAGGAGTCTGTAGGAAATGCTAAACTGTAAAAATCAACCAGACTCATAGTTTTGGAAAGAAATGTGGGGAGCAGAAAAATCAATGAACATAAAATCCAAAGAGCAGTTCAGTTATATCAAAGTGGAGTAGTAAAAGAGAACTCACAAAGTCTGGATGAAAGTAATAGCTTAATACAGAAAATGAGTAATGCAAATGATTAGCACTAAAAAAGAATAAACTTTAAATACAAAATAATCCAAAGTGCATAAAGAATACAAACGCTGAAGGTAAAAGGGATTTATCTGAGAAAGTCAATATGACACAAACACAAAGGCAGATATACTCTAAAAATTAGGGGAAAAATGAATGGATAAATGTGAACTATGAACTGATGACATGGATTCATTTCAAGATACAAAAACACTTTTTAGAATTTTAAGAATAAGCATATTATTTGATTAAATAATAAAAGTGGTGTAATATCATTGACGGCTTAGGAACCAGCGTATTTCTAGGTAGCTATGCTTCCTAACACTCTGGGGTCTCTGTGTATAATTGACTTGAATGATAGAACAATGAAAAGAGTTTTGCCAATGAAATCTGCCCACATCCCACCGCCGCCCCCTCACCTACGTTCTCTGTGCGGTAGGGGAACTATCTGGACTTTATTAGCAGACTCAACTTGACAACTGTCACTTTTGTCTCTCTATTTCCCAATCAGGCTGCAATCATTTTTTAGTTCTTTAATTCCCCATGCCATGATTCAAAATCTTAAATTCCAGAATTTATGTTCCAGATAAGGGAAAAGACACATCCTTTCCTGTGTTACTTGTCTTATTCTACCAAGTTATCATTAGGTCCAAGAGTCTTTCTGAAAGGTGTTTGTTTACCAGAGATATTCTAACTCAGCTACCTGGGAATAAAGGAAACAGAAGAACGCCATGATGCAAATGTCAGTGATGATGGGGACAAAGTTCCCTGAATTTTAAACCAATTCATAATTAATATTAAGCCTCTCTTTGCATGCCTTTAATATTATAACCTCTAAATGATGGGAACAATTGGAAAAGATATGAGCTATAATAGGGCATAAATAAAGGTAAGATTATACCATGAGATTTCGGCCATATTCCCTATGATGATCGAGTTATAACTGATCAGATTGATTATGGAAACTAGTCATGAAATGTCCATTGTGCTTAGAAGAAACCTGCATTTTTAATAAAAGTAATACTTATTTTTATCTATGGATTGTTCCTCTTCCCTTAAAATCATAGTGACAGAACTTCTCCAAAAAATTGTTGCAAGTTTTATTTTATTTTATGATGTAAAGCTGAATAGAATGACCTCTGTGATGTTAGAAATTTTGAACCATAGGTAGAAAGTTTAAGACAGTAATAATGTATATTCAATTTGAGACCGCATTGAGCTCAGTATTGGACCTTTGAAACTTTTGTTGAACTAATTGATAATCAATCATCAATACCCCCAAAAGCAGATTGTATGACTAAAGTACATTAAAGTTCTGTCTCTTTCTGCATTATATTCATGTACATATATGCATACATGTATAAAAAGAATTGTCTTATATTTTACACAACTCTGTATTAGTATTTTTAAATACTGTATGTTTTCCAAATTAATGAAATCAATAAGATAGGATATTCAGCATTTGACATTATATAGTGTATAATTATATATAGTAGAATATATATGTAGTATATTATGTAAATATGTATTCTCATGTAGTATATACTCGATGCTTATGAAATTCTTCTTCTTCTTCTTTTTTTTTTTTGTGGTATGTGTCCCCAGCGGGGACCGAACCCAGGACTCTCTGGTCCACAGGCTGATGCTCAATCGCTGAGCCAAACTGGCCAGGGCATGAAATTCTTTATGAGGTTAAAGTATTGTCTAAATATAAGCCAGTTCTTTAGACAACAGTACTATAATTCACACTATGATGGAAAAGGGGAAACAGAAATGTGTTGGCTGTAGCTTGTGGTTTTGTCTCTAGCAAAACACATACAGTATAAGAGGCTGGACCAAATGCTTACTTCCTCTTTATGATCGAACAAGCCACAGAATGGAGTCTGAAGTTTTCTTGGCGTTTTTGGAATATCCATTCCCTTTCGGTCAATTTGGAGTTTATCATAACTGGCAGAATCAACAGCCGTCCTGTGGGCGGAAATTTTGTGGTGTTTCCTTACACTAGTGGTTTCCTGTTTCCTTCAGGGTCAGGAAGACAACAGCATCAATCGCTCACCTTCTCTGTCCCGGGGAATGTCTACAGCTACGTGGTGTTGGCACCAACCACGGGAGGGGGCTGCTGTCAGGCTGGGCAGCCAGCAAAGTCAGATGCAAAAAGGACAAAGAAGGATCACAGAGCAACTGACTGCAGCCTCAGCAATTGTATAAGTTTCACCATTACTAAAATATCATTCTTTAATTCTCCTCCTCCTCAAAGACTGATTGTTGAGGATATAAATAACAGAAAGGCCGAGCCCAGAGAAGACACATTTCAACCGTCAGTTGACCCAGTTTAGCTACAGAGAAAGATTTCTAGATACACCTATTGGATAGTTATTAACAATGGGGAAAGATTTGGATGGAACTCACTCTCATAAATTAGAAAAATAGTTGCTAAGTGTTCTTGGCTCTTGCTGCACTTCTTCAAATGGAAGAAGGAAATCCGGGATCTATCTTCATTGATGAGTTTACAGACTTGTTTGGCACCTAGCACTCTTATTTAGTAACGTAGCTGACAGTGGTGTTGGACATATTTGATAGTTCTCGTCGAGTTGGAGTGTGTAACAGGAAAGGAGTGTGTAACAGGAAATTGGAACATCAGACCAAAAATAAAGAGTTTGTGTTTTTTTTTCTTTTAAATGGACAGTCTCCTGCTTTTCCCATTGGCCTTGGTGAAGTCAGTATAAGTAATGAATGTTATACAAGCTTACTCACGCCATCTCTGCTGTTCTACTTAATGGTATCATTGCCTGGATTTTTATTGGAACCCTATAAATCAGGAATCCCAGGCTGGGGAGAGCAGAGACTCACCCTCTGGCATCCTGAGTACCCACTTGCTGGCTTTGTGACCCTGGGCAAGTGTCTTCAGCAGTCTGTGTAGCCATCTGAGAGAAATAATAGAGGATTGTTGGACTTAGCAAATAAAAATGTTGAATGCTTCAGTTAATCTGAATTCAGATAAGTACTGAACTTTTTAGTATAAGTATGTCCTAGACATTACATGGCATGTTAAATTCAGAGTTAAGGGGGCATCTGGAAAATATCTGACAACCCTGAGCTAATAGGTGTATCTACCTCATAAGTTTCTTATTTGGTTAAATGTAATGATGTGTAAAATGCATTTAACATGATGCCTACCACTTAATACATACCAGTTATTATTATTTGTAATTGTAACTACCATTTAATAGTATTCAGTATTATTCAACTTTACAACTCTGACAGATTAGGGTTAACAGACCTAATTTACAATGAGATAAACATGATCTGAAAGTTTGAAATTGTCACATCTGTCTGGGTTCAGGAGCTGGGATCTTTCGAGTATTTCACATTACCTTGCTTTAGATTTTAGCCTATAAGACTCTGAACTTCGCACTGGAATAGAGAGTGTTACAGCTTAATGGTATATAGTTTAGTGTCATTGTTAGTATCTTAATGATTTAAAACCTCACTGCTCTCTTCCCTGCTCTGAATGGCTACGTGTAGGAGCAGAATTGAAGAGAGAGAGCTTTCAGCCAGGAAACGCAACCGCCCCTTCTGAAAATACCGTTTATGGTTTCTGTCCTTCCTACAAATTCCAGAGATCTTGGAGACCGATGGTCTGCTGTGTAATTGCAGTATTTTAGATTTGCCTCATTCAATATTCTCCTTCTTAAAAAAGTAGTCATTGTATATTTTGTGACGCAAAATACATGGTCTTATAATATTAGATTTAAATGCATATTTTAGAATGGAGCCAGTGGAGTTTGGATTAAAAAAAAAGGATAAAAGGGAATCCAGTTAAGTGCTTTCTGCTTATGTTCCTGGCAGGGTGGTGGTGAGCCATTGGCAAAGAAGCTGCTCACGACAGGGCTTGGTACTGACTGCCACTGAAGCTATCCGGGTCCCTTCATAAAAAGGATTTCAAATCTTAATTCACTTACTGTGAGATAACTAAGTGCTCATATCTGAGAGAAGAACTACTGTCGTCAGCAAAAACATGCCATTACCTACAACCTTTCCTGTAAAGGGCTTGAGTCATCCGTGGAGACAAATTCCTTTTCATTTCTGAAATGATTAATATGGAAACTAATGTCAGGGTGACTGAAGGAGGTTTCACTCATGCTGCCTGGAGCCTCCTTTTCCTAAGGGTAAGCGTGGGGCCACAGATCAGATTTGGAAGGGTATTGTTTGGTGGGTGACAGCCATGTTCCTCCAGCAAGCTGCGGGTATGCACAGCATCACATATGGGTGTTACTCTGATTTATGCACCAGGATGCTTAAATTCAGAAGATGTATCTTGGCACTCAGGGCTGGAGTTCCATCTCTCTCTTGTAGTCATTCACTATCGGTTGACATCTCTGCAACTTCTTTCCAGTGAGATGGTAAACCATCTAGAAAGCAGGATGATGGACATTGGGGAATGCTCAAGTTCTCTTTGTCATGTAATATTTATTAATATTGCCACCCCTTCTCACTCCTCCTCAAACTTACTTGCAATATTTGTGGGGCCAGGAATAAGAGTACAAATAGAGATACATATACACTATTTTTCTAAATATTTAAATAAATCATGCTAAAATGCAGTTAAATATACTAGGTGGGGTAAAAGTACATTTGCAGTCGTAAGTACATGAAATATAGAGTTTATTCTTTTATTATTATTTTTAATGATTATATCATTTTCCATACATACAACTCTAAACCTACTTATGCTCCACCCTACATTATGTTCTATCCTTAAAACTTGACAGATAAACTTTATAGCAAGGATTTATTTTCAACATAAAGGTATGTTTTCAATAACTAAAAGTTATCATAATATTGCAAGTGATTCATTTAAATTATTATTATATATGTCTGTGGGTTCTGTTGATGGGCCAGTGGATCAATTTGTCTGTTCTGGAAGCAGGGGTTAAGACAGGCATAGGAATGGAAGAAAATAATGAAAATAACGGAGCAGGGAAAAGAATTGCACAGGTAAGGTAGACATCCTGTGATTTATTTTTTCATCCGTGGAAGGGATGTACTATATATGCTTTACTTACTCATGTTATTGTCTAACTCTGCACACTGGAATGTAAGATGCATACATCTAAAGAGTTTGGTCTGTTGTGCTTATTGCTGATTTCCTAGCACATACAACAATTTCTGGCACAGAGTAGGTCCAAAATGACTATTTATTAAATGAATTAATACAGAAAGTATAAGGAGTAAGATAACAAGTGTTCTATTTTCCAAACAGCTTTGATTTGAAGAGGGGAGTAATCTTGTTATCATTTTGTGTTTAGAGAATTAAAATGTTTTATTCTTTGTTAGGTCCTCTGTGTGTGTGTGTGTGTGTGTGTGTGTGTGTGTGTTAATGTACAGACATATAGGACAAAGCCTGTCCCTATTGAAAGGGACAAGAAGTTCTTTTTTTTAGTTATTGGAAACATTCTCAGTTGAATGAAAGAGAAGTATACATCAGCACTTTTAAACTGTAAAAGAAGAATGGGTGTTTCAAAAGGTCAGACTTGCTGATTGATGTTTAAATATTCTCTTCTCTCAAAATATGCCATATTTATGCGGTGTTATTCTTTGCATTGTGTGAC
Organism: Molossus molossus; assembly: GCF_014108415.1. NCBI lineage: Eukaryota > Metazoa > Chordata > Mammalia > Chiroptera > Molossidae > Molossus > Molossus molossus. The sequence continues at coordinate 96,365,994 of NW_023425346.1, forward strand.
CTCTCTGCTCGTTAAAGATGGATATGGTATTTGGTAATTCAGTGTTCCATAAGTCAGAGGGAACTGGTTCCTTTACAAACCAAGTTTGAAAGTAAAATTGTGCTTTGCCACTAATCTTAATTCTTAGTAAACACACCTTTAATCTTTTTGAAAACTTGAGTATATTATCTTTCATGGCCGATGCAAAGGTCAGAGAAGACAATTTCCTCTTTAAATAAATCCTTTGCGAATATTGCATATTTGATTTGTTTGGAGATAAGCCTTTCAATGCTTTCCTCTCCCTTTCCCTTCAAAGCTAATGAAAAAAAAGTGTACACTTTACTCTGGTGCTTGATATGTTTAAATTTTTTTCTTCATAATGACATTCACATTCTGAATCACTTAAAAATGGTTACCTATACTCATTAGCATATTGGTCTCTGGGCATATTGCCATGTTAAAAAAATTCTTGAACACACAAGGTAGAAATATATGGACAAAATTTAGTTTAAACTTAGAGTTAGGTACATGAGGGCAACCATCCATCCATCCATCCATCCATCCATCCATCCATCCATCCATCCATCCATCCATCTATCCAAATAGCAAATTATATTTACTATCACCCAGGCTGCTTGCTAGGCATTTGGGCAATAGAATGTCAATATCGACTTTTTCTTTTAAAGGTGAGTTTACTAGTGAGAGCAGACATAAACATAGTATGTCCTGTAAAAGATGTCCCCATACAGTGTTCTTCTGTAGTTTCCTATAAGAAACAACCAATTTGAGCAAGTTTTTCTTTTTATCAATTATTTATTTTAACAATAATGTATAGACTAACCTAAGAGTGTCGAACATCAAAAACCTTTTTTTTTTTTTTGCTACTGTTTGACTTAAAGGTAGCCTGAGGTAGCTTCAATGGGAAGGTCCAGGGACATAAATCACCTGCTATCCAATGTTTGCTTTCTGTCTCCACAGGAAGAATCAGCAAGAACTGCAATGGAAACTATTCCTGACCCATTGCTTGCAAGTGTAGGCAAGACATAAATGCATATGCAAAAGCCCATCATGAACTTTCCCTGTCTTCATAATAATCTGAACTGCCAGAGTGCCTAAAATTTGGCATCATTATGTGGTCCCAACTTTTAAAAAATATTTGAAAACTCCTTTATTCATTTCATTTCATTTTGTGTTTACATGTGATGTTGTGGGCTTTTACTCAGTGTCTTAACATCAGGTGTCATGGACACAGCATCGAAGGCTATAGGTTTGATTTTTAGTTTCTTTTAAGCTTCAGAACCCAGCTGAGTATTGGCCATTGATGAGACAGGGCTAAGGCAGTATTCCAGGTTGAGCAGAAGGACCCCCAATGAGACAGACATATATTATAAATACACTTACAAGTGTATAAGATTTGTAGAAAAAAAAATACATTGAATTTCTTAAAGATGGCATTTATCTTTAAGATCAAAAGATTAGAGAACTGTATCATCTCTGTCATTTCGAAAGAGGATAAAATGTTAGAAAGCATAATGGTAACATCATGAGAAGGCTTTTAAACATTTTTATCTTGCATAAATCATTAAAATCTAGGTTTATATATCAGTTTATATGGAGGTTGAATTGCAGATTACCAGAAATTAGGGAAATGCAAAAGTAGGGTCAAAGTGCCATGTAAAGACTTCCAAAAAGCAAAGCCCATTAACGTTTTCATAGGTAATGAGAAAGCACAAATGAATACAAGTGAATACAAAAGTTCCAGTTTAAAATGATTACTTGTATGGAATGATGAATAGTCTTTTTACTAGACTAAGGAAAGAGAGAAGTTGATTTTATCTTAGAGTTTTAGATATAATAATCTTATATTTATATGTGGATGTACACAAGTTACTACAGAGATAGAAGAGAAATCATTAGAGAAATTTGGTAATATTACCCAGATAGTATACCAAATCCAGACACAGAAAGTAGGTCTGACCTTATGAACAGTTTAGTAAAAGTTGGGTTAATATTTGACTTCATGGGAAGTGTTAATTTCCCTGATATGAGTTGGAGAGTGGTAAAGCATTGGAGTATGTTTCAGAGAATGGAACATAAAAGAATTCATTGGACTGCTTTGGCCACAAGCTAGCAGTAGTACCTTCCTTGGATTAATGTGCCTCTGTGCTTTTCCTCACTGACTTGCACTAACATTGGGGGGACGGATTCTTCTGGTTGATGCACAGGAACTAGTGGAACTTTGTAAGATAAATTTAATTCCTTTTGGAGGTGTTATTCTTTAGCAAGCTCTCAATGAGTGAACAGCAGCAAGGTCCCATGTATTACCTGAGGGAAATTTTTAATAATTAATATTTTAAGGCATTTTATATTTTACAAAGAAGCTTCTCATTTATATACCGGGTCTCTCTGGCTTTTTTTCAAGTTTGTATTTATAGATAATGTCCAACATATTTAAATAATTGATTGTGTGTAGTTCTTGATCCATCAGAATAGACATTGGTTCTAATAATCATGTAACTATACAGAACCAGTTCTGATTTTTTTCTATAATTATCTTTTTAAGTAGTTTTGTTATTTTCTTGCCATATTACTATTTATTTAAAAGGCAGACTTTCAAGAAAAAAAACGTCTTGATGAAAACTATTTCTGGTGGACATGACAGAAACTCAACTCAAATTGTTTAAGCAGAAACAAAGCAGGAGAAACAAACATAGATATTGTCTCACACAGTCTAAACATGACTAACCCAGTGGCTCAGTCAGAATAAAATTACCAAGACCTTTCTCTTGCCATCTTCAGGTTGGCTTTCCCCAGGTTAACCTTATCTTCTGCTGCAGGAAAGAGAGTTGTAGTGAGTCCTAAGGCTATATCTTTACAATGTGACATCTAAAATCAAGAGAGCCCTGGCTGGTTTGGCTCAGCGGTTGAGCATCGGCCTGCAGACCAGAGAGTTCAGGGTTTGGTCCCTGCTGGGAGCACGTACCAAAAAAAAAAAGTTGTTTTAAAATAAAGAGAACTTTTTTTTCTCAAGGCCAATAAATAACAATTCTGTGGTTGGTGCTGGTTGTATTATACAGTCTCTTCTTGAACGAGTTATATTGGCAAGGGGATACAGTGCCATGATTGGCAGGATGTGGGTAATATGTTCCCCTCTTCCCTTAGGGGATGAGTGGGCGCTCTACTTCATGGTATTACTAGAATCACATGGGATGGGGACAGGAACAATTTCCCCCAAAAACCCAAAGGAAAATAGAAACAGTTGCTGGGTAGAAATAAACTATCATTGCCAAACTTTACTATAGAATCACAAAGTAATTCATATTTTAGAAAGGGCAACCTAATGGTTAGAGTCATTTTTTTTCTGTGAATTTCTTCTGTCTTTTTAAAAAATATTATTTTTAGTAAGGACACTACTACTGGCTTGCCCAATTACTTCAATTCATTTCTATAATCATTTTCTAAGAGGAAATATTCTATCTTTCAATAGCATAGTATTCGATATGGGTTTCTATGTGCACCTATTCAGCATTGACTCCTCAGCACCTAAAGCGCCTAAAAAAGGGTCATTTTCAATGAATATTTGTAAAATTGAAAGAAATTAATGAATAAACAACATCAATACCCAGAGCTCACCTCTTGAGGACATATTAATTAGTCTTTTCTTAAAACCTCCTTAGCTGGTTCCAATGTACATCCAGGGTTGAGAACACTATTCTAAACTCATAGCGCCTATCACAGACCTAGAGGCGTGGTCAGCTCTCTTCATGTCCAGGCAGTTATTTTTCTAGTCTCCTGTCTCTCCCTTTGTGACTTAGGATGCCACTCTATCTACCTCTTATTACTACCAGCTACGGAATTATCAGGCCCTCTCTCAGTGATTTGGGACTTTAAAAGGTTATTGTACATTTTCTTCACTCAAAGTCTAACATCATTCCAGACGGTTTAAAAAAGTCATTGGGATCACCACATAAAACCCTGACCGCTAAGATGTATCTACTGGATTCCATTGAACTTTAAACTACTTTTCCTTAGCACCTAAGCTTTATGGTTCAGTGTAGGTCTTTGTGTCATCATCAGAAACTGACTAAGGATTTGATTTATCTTTTTATTTATTTATTTATTGTAAGGAATTTGGTTACAGACAAAAAGGTGAGCCCATGAGTAAAGATTAAGTTACATGTATGGAAAGGTTAGAAGGGTTATGTTAAAGAGAATACCTAGACTTCACCTCTGCTGGTTTTAATCCTCACTCTGGAGAAGTTGGTGTGGATGATAAATCAGGCAGCTGTCTCCCATGTCGTTTTGTCTGGTATCTCTCTAGACATCAGAGAATAAAGAGACACCCCAGGTGTCCTAGCAGGTAACTGCAACCTCGCTTCCACTGCGCCCTGTGCTGGTTAGACTCAGGGCTATGCAGAGAGCTTATCTTTGGATTTTCCTCCCCACTCAAACTGATGAGGTGGACTGCAGTCAGAAGAGGGAAACCATGTCACACACTACTCGTGATTTCAAGTTGTCTGCTTCGTCTGTGTCTTAAGGAATGCATGTCCATCCTTCCTCTCATACTCCCAAACACCAACACCAAAAAATGATCTTTTGTCAGACTTTAGACTTTCACAGAAACCAGCAAGGGTAATTCACATTAAGAGAGTAAGGTGTTGAGTCTAGATAATGTCCTTGAACTAAGTGTTCCAAAGTGTTCTTTTTCAAACACCTAGAACTCCCATTTCTTCTGATTATTTCTGCCTTTAGTGTTACAGACCTTCAGTTATTTCCAAACACACTTATGTCAGAACCTTTTTTCATAATCCTCTTCACTGGGGTGGTTTCATAAATTTATAGTACAGTTAGATTGTCTTATCACAATCTTTATTCCTTACTGAGATGCTCAGCTGTTAAATATTTCTTAATTAACATCTTTGTGCTGTAGACTTCTATGGGTTTTGACAAATGCACAATTACAGTATGATACAAAGGAATTTTACTGTCTTAAAATCTGCTTTGCTTCACCTATTCATCCTTCCCCTTACGCCTCACCTCTTGCAATGTTTGATCATTTTGCTGTCTTTATAGTTTTGCTCTTTCCAGAATAGCTAATAGCTTCTTGTTGGCAGATAGGCAAGCAATTGACTTTCAGATGTTTAACTTGTATCCTGTATACTTGCTAGAATCACTTATTACCAAAGGTTTTAAATAGATAACTTAGTTGAGTATACTCTACCTGTCAAATAAATTTCTTGTGAATCCTTCTCAGCTATTATTATAAATTATTTATGTGTAGATGATACGGATTATGTCTGCACTCACACATCTATTACAGCCATCACAAAACGACCATTAAACAACCACAAAAACACAGCTGTATGAACCTCACTTTGAATCCTGACTCCACCCTACTTCTGGAACCTCGTGTGTGAACTGTGGTGATAATATCTACTCCAAAGGTTTGTTTTGAAGATCAAGTGCAAGAATTTATATGAAAGTGCATTAAGACCTGTAAAGAGCCACACAAGTTTATTTAATATAATAATAGTAGTGTAATAACAGTAATATAAATACAATAAATTGAAGCCAGAAACATAAGATTGAAACCCTGATGATACAGAAAGGACATTATAGTCTCCTTTCTTATGAAGATCCCTCTGTAAATTACTTTTTTCTCTACTCACATAAGTAGTCGATTCACATTAAAATAGTTAATAAAAGACTTGAGATCTGAAAGTTATTAAGTGCTCATGCTATATAATTTTAGAGTTACAATAATATTTACTAAAAAATTTAGAATGCTTCAACACTTTATTCACAAAACACAAGACTGTAGTTGAGTAAGTATTTCATCCACAAACACTGACCTTCCTCCCAGCCTTAGAAAAATGCTAAATGCTGTGTAAATATTTCTAATTCTATTTTCATCTTCACAATTAATAAAAAAATAATATCTGAACAGTCTAAAAAAGTGTACTCTCTGCATCATTATGAACATAATATATTCTACAAATTTTGGTGACCTTTCTTTAAATCCATGTTCTGGGAAAACTATTTGCTTCTAAATATTTGAAAGACCAACTTTAATATCTTGAAGTCAGTGAATTCATTGCCATACCTAATCATAAGTGCAAACAAAATCTTGAATGTATTTTTGAAATTTTGGCTGATTATCCACAACTGGATGTTTTTTATGCTGTTCTGCACTCAATTTGAGTAGGCATTTAGGGTAGTAAATGATAGCTTATCGTGACAATCAAATCTATTATCTATAACATTCATTTTGCCTTATGAAAAAGCTTACAAAATCATGCCTATTCCTTTTAATTCACTGGGTGACTTGTCACCATTTGAATTTAAAGAACTCTAAATCTTGATCTCTTAAATGGGTTTAAATATTGCCAATCAATCAATCGATATTGCCAATCAAAACATAGATACTACCTGTCAATATTTTTTAATTTTAAACATAAATAAAAATGTCATTCCAATAAATCTGTTCTTATTATTTTAGAATCAATAAAATAATTCAAATACCATGCTTCATTATTGTTTTCTCTTTCAGTTTTAACATGGTCCTTGGAAAACTGTTGCATGCAATTTAATCCTAGTTTTTCCACACAGAGATTCTTGAATATTGTCTCTACTTGAGGTCCCAGGCTTCTATTGATTGATTACATTTAAAACAAACAAAAACAACAACAACAACAAATCCTCTCCCTAACATCTGAGTTCTAACAGCACTCCTTAAGGTCCTGGTTGATAGATCTCTTTCAATAACATTACTTAGTTTGGCTTTCAAGTTAATTTGTATCTACATTATGCTTACTAAGTTAGGTGTTCAGGATATACTTTGGAAAGAGAAACAAAGCAAGAATGAGGAGATCTGTGTGCTTGGCTGTGTTCTGTCTTTACCTCTCTGTCACCAAACAAGTAGCACGCTTCTCAAGGACTCGGTTTACTCTTCTATGAAATGAGAATTAGACAAGGTAATCCATAGCTTCATCTGTCTTCCCCAAATACAATATAATTTCAGAGGAAAGGAACTTTGTTTTGTTCACTGTCGTGTCTGTCTTCAGTGTCTTGAATTGCCTGCACTAGGGATATCTCTGTTAAATAAAAAAAGGAAGAAAGAAAGGAAAGGAGAGAAGTGAAGGGAGAGGAAGAAGAAAAGAGGAGGAGGAGAAAAAGAAGCAGCAGAAGCAGGGACTGAGCAGGAGGCGAAGGAAAAGAGGAAGATTTATATTTCTCTGGTTACTTAACTTTGACCCTGATTCTAGAACCTTGAGATATCTGAATTTTTGCTCACTCTGCTTTGGTGAGTCAAATCTCTGCTAATGTATTTTGTTGTTACTGTTTTGATTGTTTAAGGAAGGTCAAATATATTCATTTAAGATACAAAATTGTTCTTTTCACTACTTGCTTCCCAGTTAGCCCCGTCTTTCTTTAATCTCTCTCATATTTGTCAAACCATCAGTCCAATGACTTTGCCACCTTTTGGTCGTCCCTGGGTATCTTCAGCCTTGCCTTTCTGATTTTCTTCTCCATGAAACAGATTAAGCTTCATTCAGTCATGAGTGGATCGTGACTTTTCCGAAAATGAATATAGTGAAATGCATATCATATTTATGTAAAATGCATATATAATGCTGTTTAGAGATCATTCTTTTAATTATTTCTAAGTTACCTCAGTGTATACATTATTGCATTTGATGTTTATATAATACATGCTGTGCAGGGTAAGCGAAGGTCCAGTGCCGCACTGAAGCAGAATAGAGCATTGGGCATATGGCAACATGAGAGGGAGCACAAACCTCCCTGGCTCTCTTGCCTTGCTCCGAAGTATCTCTCAATCCTTTCTACATGATGCCTTAAATATATTGTTTCTTATTAATTAGCATATAAAAAGCAAAGTTTCTAGCAGAGTTTCAAATATATCAGGTTGGAGATGCCCTCCCTATGACTTCACTATCAGTCGTGAACAACTTAGCAGGAATTAAGTAACCTGGGAGAACGGTGGGAAAGTAAGAAAGGCGGAGGCTGAATTTGCTGTAGCAGAGAGTTAGGGAAGGGATGGCTGTGCAGGCAAAGGCAGAGGCAGACCCAGAAGGAGAGCTTCCGGGAAGCAGAGGAAACAGGGCCACCTGAAGATACCCGGTTCAGGACTAAGAAGGTTGTGTTTGAATGTGTTATCGGTTATACGGAAATCAGTTATGTGGAAGTTTAGCTGTCTTCCAACTCTTGGTTTCTTTGATTCGACAAAAATGTCGGACCATAGATTTATCCCTCTGGCCTCCCCTACGAGTCTCTGAAGATTAGTTTTCTGCCATCTAGAAGAGCATGGCAGCCACGTGTTTTGTTTAGAGACAGTTTGATAGGGTAGACTATGGAGATACCATTTTGAGTACTGAACTCAAAAATGACAATTCATTTCTGTAGTGATATATTGGAATAGTTAGGCTGCTTAGGGGATAATGTCTAAATAATTGTGTTTTGCTCAAATATGCTTTTGCATAGGAAACTCTTTGAGCATCCAGCTTTCTAAACATGACTCTGGTGCATTGACCATATCATATAGTTTTAAATTGATATGAAATTAGAACTACATTAGTTAGCAGCTGTTAGATTTTCACTGTCAAATAAGTTGGTAAAATCTTGTTTTAATAGGTCACAGAAAGGCACTGGAATGGCCACTATCACCCATATCTTCAAATATTTTGTATTATCTGAAATGTGTTTGCCCAACAGCCCAATTTCCCTTTAGGATATTTGGTTTCTTTTTGAGAATTGAAGAAACAGGGACTTTTCTAATTTTTCAAAATACACGAAATCAGATCTTATGTAATTCTGTAAGGTTGGCCAGATGCAGAAGTTTAAAGTAATATTAGCACATTGCCAGATTTTCTATCAATCTTTCTGTTTACTAATGAGGGACGATGCTAAAAATATAGGTGCCAACAACATTGAGTGATTGTTTTCAGCATGGGTGAGACCCTGACATTCCATATGGACTTAAAACTCGAGTCTGTTTATGCTGTTTTCCAAAATGAGCCTATTCAATGAGCCCTTAATTTTCTTTTAGAAGCTAATATTAATTGTTTGGGAAAATGTGGATTAAACACTTAAAAGTACATTTGCTGAATTTAACATGAAGAGGTTACAAGGCATTATGCTTGGGTAACACGCACGTGTTCAAAGTAATTGACTGGAATTTGGATAATTTCTGCAATTAATTCTGAAGCTTAAGATTTTTCTGGTTTGACCAAAGATTTGTGGCATGCAGATGCTCGAATTCTGCTGAAATAGCTACTTAGTCAAACCAGCCTTCCTAACCAGATGAGTCATTTGTTTGCTTCATTTCTTCTTAAGACCTGTGAGGGGTTTCCAAGCTGTCCCTCTTGTAGCAGATGGAATACTCACAGGAGTCCATCCCTATAGCAACCACAGCTGCACCGGGCAACCAATGCTCTACTAATTTCCAAATAGCATGTGAGGCCACTGAAGTCTGCAAAACCTTCCTTCCACTGACTGAATTACCTGCTGAGTTATTTGGATAATGTCTAGTTTGACCTGTATCTAGGAGAAGATGGCTATCTTGTGTATAATGTAGAGAATATTTAAGCTAAAAATAGAATTATCTTAGGGGAATCTTTTTTTTCTAGGTGTTTCTTCCTTAAGCCATATGTCGTAAGTGTTTGACTTATGTCTATGAAATTATCTGCCATTAAAAAATCTATACTATAGTCATGTGGCTTGTTTGATTAGACTTTGATAAAAACGTGGGCCATGATAGTATTTTCATGAAGATTTAGCAGCTATCATACTGAAGTCTGAATTAAGTTCAATAACGAGTACGCACTCAGGGGAATGGAAATTCCTTTTGGGTTGGCATGCCCCTGGCCAGACATTTTGCATTGTTTTCTCTGTGATTGTTTAGAGATCCCATCAGCAATCTGGATAGTTGCAAACAAATTGGATACAGTCAGAGTTTGGATTGTGCATTACAAAAATAGTTTGATTATTCCAATGTAATCAGTTTAATGAGTTTTTAGAGAGTGTTCTTGTTTTGGGTCTAAAGACAAGTACTTCCGTTGAGTCTGCAATTTGAAGGGTATACTGGTGGGAACAATTTTAATAAATCACAGCATTTGATCTGTATTAGCATTAAAGGTGTAGTGCCTATGACTGAGGAATTTCAACTTGGCACTGCGGCACGGTGTCATTTTTACTAACGCCCATTGTCTAGCTTTCACTACTCTTTCCCTGTTTTTCCTCCGAAACCTACCTGAGCTCTCTGGGATGGAAGAATGGTTGAACAGAATCTTTATGAAGGTCAAATGTGCTTTTAGCATTGTGCATTCATATACTCTGACTGACAAACTAATAAATAGAAGAAACCTAAGGACCAGGTGAAAGTATATAAACCTCCCACTTCAGTCCCTCTAGATTTAAACATTTACTTACTCCAAAGAGTAGATTATATATTTAGAAGTTTTCCAGAATAACCTTGTTTGAGAACCAAGTTTCTGTGCCTTAACTTAAAGTTAGTCATGGGTTAGAACAATGTACTGAAATGAAATGGAGACTATCATTCTTATAATCTCTGTGTAATTCCAAATATACACTTGCGTTGCACCCTGGAGCCCACATATCCAGGTGGTAGATGAGATCTGTATTTTCTCTATGTTTTTGGTGTCAGATAAATACAGTTTTTATGTCACGAACACACTGCAATATGACTGCATATGGCTTCATTGAGAATTACATATTTATAGGGTAAAACTGAACCATAATAGGAAATCTGAAAGGCAGGAATCAAAGATGGGTCAATGCTGGATTCTCTCCATGGGGGTTCTGAGCTCCTGGGAGTTGGCACAAAGTTACTCATCACAATATGTTTGCAGCAGGGACCATGACTGTGGACCTTGAGGATGGTGTCACAGGGAAGCTCTGCTTTTCAGGGAAACTTTCATGCCAGAGGGTTGTGTCTGCTCCCCACATGCACATTCGTTATGCCTCCTGCTGTTCTGTTACTACTACTTAACGCCTGTAGGCTGGGTGCTTTCAGGAGAGACTCTCTCCAGGGTGACAGGTAAATAGAGGCAGCTGCCACTGAATCCAGATCTTTCCTTGTTGCCTCTGCTCTACGCAACCTTCACTTTTGCCTGCCTTGCCCCTGGGCTATTAACTGTTGGAATGATTGTCTCTGAATGCTTGACCTGCAAACACCCTGTCCCTGGCTTCCAGGTTCCTTGAAGTCCTGCTAGTCTGGAGCTTGTTGATGTACCCGAATGCCTCTGGACTTCCTCTTTCCCAATTCCTGTGGCCTCTGTTTTCCTTTGATTAGGCTACTTATCCTTCGTGGCCTGAGACCTGCATTGTGTACTTTCCCCAGAAGCTCTACCCTCAATGCCACCCTCTCTTCCTCTCTTCCTGTGTGCACTCATAGTCTAGAACGTGTCATCATTTCTTATTAGTTGCGTTGTCCTATCTATTTTTTAAATTGAATTTATTGGGATGACATTGGGTCACAAAGCCATACAGGTTTCAAGTATACGCTGAACAAAAACATCATTTGCACACTGCATCGTGCACCCATCACCCAAAGCAAAGTCTCTTTTCAGCCCCGTTTATTCCCTCCTTTGTTTACTTCCACCTACTCTCAACCCCCTTTCCCTCTAGTTATCACAACACTGTTGTCTGTGTCTATGTGTTATAGAACATGGTCTGTGTCTATGTGTTATAGAACATGCAGTCTTTGAATAGCTAGAACAAGAGTGGAAACCAAACCTTGAATTAGCTTTAAATCACCATGAGTTGGAACTGAATTACCATACCCTTATTATCATTAAAGCTTAGTTTTTTTTTTAAGAAACTTGGTAAGACAGTAACTATATTCATTATTTAGAATACCTTTCACTATGATCAAAGCATTAGTCATTTCAGAAATTTGGGTGAATCAGAAGAGAAAAACTAGTGGTTTAGGCGTTCCAATTATGTTCTTTAGAGAGTCATCTAGAATAAATGAATAGGGCTTTTTTTTTCCATGACCAACCTTATAATATTATAATCGAAATCTAATGAATCAGTTCTCGGTTTTGGAGAGAACATAATTTTCAGTGTTTAGACTTTGTAGAAACACATGTTTTGGGGTTGGTTGGGCATATGTATAAGATCATATGTACATAATTATATAAATGATTATGTTAGGAGAATATTGTTATATTTTCTTTATCCTCCCTTAAATTGAACAAAATTTTATTTATTTATTTTATCCTCACCCGAGGACATTTTTGCATTTATCTTCAGACAGAGCAGGAAGGAGAGAGGGAGAAAGAGAGAGAGAAACGTCAATGTGAGAAAGACACATTGAGTGGTTGCCACTCACACGACCCCAACGGGGGGGCTGGGGACAAACTGCAACCCAAGTACGTGCCCTTGGTGGGAACCGAAACTGGGACTCTCTGATCTGCTGGTTGATGCTCTAACCGCTGAACCAAACCAGCCAGGAGTAAATTGAACAAAATTTTAAATTGGAAACTCTCTTTGTCAGTTTTAGAAAATAACCTTTGAAAATTGTCTGTATTTCACATAAGAAAAATAGAAGCAAACAATCTACATTTTTTAAATACTTAAAGCAAAGAAACAACTTATCTTCTATTGGCATATTTGTGTTTTTTCTATTATTCCATTCTTGTGCTTTCTTTCTGAATTTTTTTCCAATTTTTATTAATTTATTTTTGTTACAGATGTTTCTCCTTTTTCCCACGTAGAACCCCCTGCAGCATTGTTGTCTATGTCCACTGTCTTTCTGAATTTTTGATGACTGAAATTTGAGCTCTAGAGGCTTATACTATGTCTACTGACAATGAGTAAGTGTGTATTCATTTCTGACATCTGCACTCAGCTGTTGACTCAAACAGCAGCCTGAACCACTTGGTTTAGCTCCACTGTGTACCTCAGTGTTCCCCTGCAGAGAACACTAGCATCTATTGGATTTCACAGTTTTTTGACAGACATCCAAAATGACTTGAAATCATACCAGTTGCTAACAAGTGTAGCAATTTGGTACTAGGACTGCAAAGTGAGCACAGATCTCTGATCATCTAGACCTCACCTTCTGGACCATAATAGAAATGTTAGTTAAATGAGAACACAAATAAATGTGAAATTAGAAACCAAGTCAAATGTTCCAAGGGAAGAAGACATTGTACTCAAAGATACCTGAGGCAGGAAATGATTCCCCAAGGGGGTAACACTTAGTTAGATTTGACAGATGAGGAGTTAATGGGGGAGGGAGGATATGGGTACATCAAAAGTAACCCAAGCTCCCAGAGGAACATGTTATAAGGTCCTAAGGTAGAAGGGAGCATAGTTGGTAAAATGGGCATACGGAAACTGTAATACTGAGAATGAGTGGGATAGATCATAAAACATGAAAGGTAGATGTGTCAGCCAGGAAAACAAGGTACAAAAGGGCATACATAACATGGACGATCTGGGGGAATAATCGTCAAAGGTGAACACCAAATGCCAGGGAAGCTTCCACCCAAGACTGAAACTTGAAGCACTAGAACACGCAGTTCTGAAAAGCTCACTGGAATCAAGAGCATTGGAAGCAAGGACTTGAATAGCTATTTCCACAACAATGTTTCTAGCAGCGTAAGTCACAATGATCAAAAGGTGGAAACAACCTGAAAGTCCATCAATAGATGAATGGGATAAACATAATGTGCTATATACACACAGTGGAATACTACTTATCCTTAAAGAGGTAGGACATTGGGACATATACTACGAAAGGGATGAAACTTGAAGACATTATGTGAAGTACAGTAAGCTAGTCACAGAAGGACTAATATAATTTCATTTACATGAGGTACCTAGAATAGTAAATTCATAGAGACAAAAAATACAGTGGTTGCCAGAAGCTAGGAAGAGGAGAGGAAAGGGGAACTAGTGTTTAATGTTTAAGTTAGTTTCCATCAGCTTCTGGATCATAATGGAAACGTTAATTAAATGAGTTAGTTAATTAAATTAAACTAACTGTCTAAGTTAGTTTCTGTTAGATGGATAAGCCCTGGAGAAGGCTGGTGGTATTGGTCGCACAGTTTGAATGTACTTAATGCCACAGAACTGAACATTTAAAAAATGATTAAAATGACACATTTTATGTTAAGCATATTTTACCACACCCCTTTCCATGACCCTGGCAGCAGCCTTCAACCAAAAAGGAAAGCACAGTTGGTGGATAGAAACGTCAGCAACCTTCCTCTGAAGAATATTTGTGAGTCTGGAAACAATAAGAGGTGGTAAGAATTCAGCATAACCCTCCAAGGTGATCAATCAGAACTGCTAATTATATGGTCTTGAGGCAAGTGGAGGCTGACAATTTCACTCAGAGGACGAAGGTGACATGACTTTTGTTGCTAAGGCAAATTCAGAAAAACCTGGGGTAGGTCAAGGCTATTAGATCCCCTGAAATATTTTCCTTCCCATTATTAACATCCCATTCTTTTCCATCAGTGCCCTAACTTTAATGTAAGAGCCCTATTAAGGCTGTAATTCAGTTTGCATTGTCATTTAGCTACCTACATGGTCAGACTACAGTTTTCAGAAATCTCACCCTGTAGGTTTCATAGAAGTCAGATACCCTCTCTAGCACTCTATTCTGTGATGGGAACTGAGAACGGAAACCCTTGAATTTCTCAGTTTCTTTCTCCACGTTCTCCCGTGCACTTATCTGGAGTCACATCTTTGCCACAGCCACTTTGCCCCTTGTTCAGGCACCAGACTCCATGCACCACAGTGTAGAGCAGAAACAGCGTTTTCCCCAGGCAGTGGGAAGGGTTGCATGTGTCATGGGAGCAGACACTCTATCCCTGTGCTCCAGCACTATTTCCTTTGCTCTCGAAATAATCTCTTCTGTGCACAGTAGGTTAACTGAATACGTACCTGTAGCTCTCTGCCTGAGGATTTCTTTGTTTTCCTTCCTGATTCAGGAGCACATTCAACCTGCATTCTGGGCAAGGCCACTAGCCTGCAGAATCTATGCCCCCGGAAGCAGCCTTTAACCAAATATGATGGGAACGTCAGCGTCTTCCTTCAGTGGGGCTTACGCTGTGACAGCATCCCTTGTCTCTAGTACCACTGTTATCTATCCGGCTGCTCACAGCAGCGAAGTCTTGATAAAGGACTCTTTAGCTCTGGCTGGTTTGGCTCAGTGGTTAGAGCATCGGCCTGGGGACCAGAGACTGGAGTTGTGTTCCTGCTAAGGGTACGTACCTCGGTTGCAGTTTGTCCCCAGCCCTGGCCCTGGTTGGGGTCGTGTGGGTGGCAACCACTCAATGCGTCTCTCTCACAGTCATGTTTCTCTCTCTCTTCCTCCCTAAAAAAAGAAAAGGGTTCACCTCTCAGTTTAACCCCTTGCATTTAAACTTTTGGCTCAGGGTCTGCTTCTGGGGGAAAGCAAGCCCCCATGTCCACCGGCACCAAGGTCATTGCTGCCTTTAAGCAAACCTGCAATCCAAATCAGGGTCTCATCCTTGAAGTTTGTAACCAACGTAATCATGTAACCAATTACAGAATGAAAACTACTCAGTCAGGATTTGGTCAGGGAAACAGATATCATCGTATTATTACAGGTCTGAAATGCAGGGGTGTATCCAAACATTGGAAAGGCTGCAGAAACAAGGATTATAGAAGTTACCAGCGAAGGTCAGGAAAGCTGTTACAGAAGAGGGAAAATCCCACCGAAGAACAGAAAAACAATGATAATTGCGTTTAAGGATTTCAGCAACACATGGGCCTTTTCAAGAGCTTGCTAGAAGCTGCTGCGCCTCTCACAGCAGCTCATGCTTTCCTCCACCACAACATGAGAAAGAACGGACTTTCCTCTCTTGCGCCTGCAGAATCTTGTATGAGCGCCTGTCACTCACACATCTAAACATGGAAAAGCATTCTGGGAAATGTAGTTCCTGGATTCTCTTCTTATTCATAGGCAAGTTCTTGGAAGGGGATGATAGTGATGATGAGCTGTTAGTGGTCCATCTGGAATGAGAAACAAAGTCTGGAACACAAAAAGCCTTGAGTGAGATTTTAAACATTTGTGTTTTTATTTCGAGAGCAAGGAGAAGACGTTGACAGGTTTTAAGAAGGGCGTGATATGATCATTCTTGCATTTTCTAATCCTTGGCTGTAGTGCAGAGTTTGGGATGGCAAGAAAACCAGTTAGGCAAAAATATAGCTTTAGTTCATAAAAAAAGCTGATGGACATTTTTGGGGGCAGAGAAGTGAAGATATAGATAAGTAGACAGGGTTTAAAGTTATCTACAACTTAAGAGTAACTGGACATGGTGGTAGAGTGAGTTTGAAAGATGTAGATGATCAGATTATGATAGTTATTGGTTTGTGATTCATTAGGGGAATACTAGAATACAATCAGTTTAGGGCATGGAGTCTGGTTTGGGGGTAGGTTATGACTTTGTTTAGGACATGTGGAATTTGAGGTGTCTTTGAGGTGCTGTTCTAGAATGTTAAGCGAGCAACACACTCAGTCACACTCTGGGCTTTGGGAGTGCCTGCCAAAGTGCCCAGTGCCTTTTGGCCACTGCTTATTGCTGGCAGCCACCAGGGATGGCAGCAGTGCCCAGTGATTGCTTCCATGTCCATTGCTAGCCCCACAGGGGTGTGGAAGCTTTCCTTTGCAATAGTTTCTAAAACCAATAACTCTGAATAGTCTCCTTTTCATGCAAGATGGTCAGAAAGTCTTGACAGTGGTTTTATACATTCCCAATGATTTCTCTTTCACAGAAGAGAGTTTTGCATAATCATCGACTGTTAGCCTGGTGTGGTTCCTTTGGCCAGGGTTGCAAGGAGCCTTGCTGAGCTGTCTCCAGGAAGCGGTTCATGCAAAGGAGAGACACCTCACACCCCTCAAGTTTAAGTGAGGGAAGTGAGCCTGTAGAATATCATATGGTTCGAGACAGCACTGCTATTCTCTCTGCTCTTCAACTTATATCCTAGGGGCTGGCTGGCTCAGGTGAGCTGTCGTTCTCCTCAGTGGTGCTTCCAAGGGACTGAATTGACAACTTTCTGTCCCTGCTGGCTTTATTTAGCTTAGGTAATGGAGGAGCCTGTCAAATCCATATATCACTCCACCTCCCATGGGCATGGGTTATGATCTACTCTATCTAGGAGTTACCTAAGTTTCTCATATAATATGTGTAAGCTCTTAGGAAAATCCTCAAATTATATAAAATTTTTTATTATTGTAATTCTTCTGTCAAAGAGGAAGACTTACCTCTTTCCCCAATATATTTATTCACTCAATTATTTATTTATAGCAGTGTAGACTTAGGTATAGTTATTTATACTTGGGATTGTAACCCAGTATTACATTATCTTGTTGCACAAATTATTTCAGTATTTGACCATTGGATGTTCTCTCAGATTGGCTCCTATGTCCTTCTGAAGTGCCTCCACCCTTTCGTTTTTCAAGTACTTCCTCACTTTCTAGAACTACAAGCTACTCGAGATTCTTCTTGTGTGTTCTGTGTCTTAATCCTAGCATTGTCCATTTCTCTAAGGAGCCTTGGTTCCTTTCATTGGATAATAGCACTTAGAAACCAAGATTTGAGTATCAGTATCACTTATTTCCTGCCTGAAGTACTTCCTTTATCTAGTCTTGCAGTGCAGGTGGGCTGCTCATGAATTCTACCAGCCTTTGCACATCAGGTGGTCCTCACCTTGGCTCCTGCTCATTGTTCTCTCTTGTGCACGTGCTGATCAGTGCTGTGCTGAAGACTAAAGGATGCCTTCTGCAGGGCTCAGACTCTGTGCAGCCTCTTCTCTCCCGGTGGCTGCCTCCAATCTCGCCATCTACACTGGTCTGAATTCTCAAGCTGGTTAGTTCACATCAAACAGACTGTCGGAGGGAAGACAAAGAACCCAATTAAAAAATGGGCAGAGGACCTAAATAGACACCTCTCCAAACAGGACATACAAATGGCCAAGAGACATATGAAGAAATGCTCAACGTCACTAATCATCAGAGAGATGCAAATTAAAACAACTGTGCGGTATCACCTCACACCTGTCAGAATGGCCGCCATCAACAAATAATCAAACAACAAGTGTTGGCGAGGTTGTGGAGAAAAGGGGACTCTAGTACACTGCTGGTGGGAATGCAGACTGGTGCAGCCGCTGTGGAAAACACTGTGGTGTTACCTGAAAAAATTAAAAATTGAACTGCATTTGACCCAGTGATCCCACTTCTAGGAATATACCCTAAGAAGCCTGAAACACCAATCAGAAAGAATATATGTACCCCCATGTTCATAGCAGCACTATTTACAATAGCTAAGATCTGGAAACAATCCAAGTGTCCATCAGTAGATGAGTGGATTAAAAAGCTGTGGAACATGTACACAATGGAGTACTATGCAGCTGTAAGAAAGAAAAATCTCTTATTCTTTGAGATGGCATGGAAGGACCTGGAGAGTATTATGCTAAGTAAAACAAGCCAAACAGAGAAAGACAAATATCACATGAACTCACTTATTTGTGAAATATAATGAATTAAACAAACTGCTGAACAAAATTAACCCAGAGATATAGAGGTGGGGTACAGACTGACAAGCCTCAAAGGAGGGGTTTTGTGGGAGAAGAGATAAACCACAGAACTTACATGCATGTGTGAATGACCAATGAACATAGACAACAAAGCTGGGGATGGGGTGGGGGGGTGTCAATGGGGGAAAAATGAGAAACATCTGTAATAAAAACAAATTAATAAATAAAAAAAATTATAAAAAAAACCACTGTCGGACTCTGTTTTGATTTCCCTTTCTTCTTAATTTTTCTTTTAATTATTTTTTAAATCCTCATCCATGGATATGTTTCGATTGATTTTTTAGAGAGAGAAAGGGGGGAGAGAGAGAGAAACATTGATGTGAGAGAAACATTTATCAGTTGCCTTCGTTATGTGCGTCAACCAGGGATTGAACCCCAAACCTTTTGGTGTATGAGACTACATGCCAACGAACTGAGCAATTCAGCCAGGGCAGATTTTCTTTTCTCATTCTTCAGTGTATAAACACTTTAGGCAATAACTTGGGCAATAAGAAGGTTTCCCACATTTGCTTCCTCTCCCCCAACGATCATTAACCAATTCTGCTCATTGCTCATAAACTACTTGTTTGATAGTAGTTCTGAAAAGTACTGTTATTTTGTCTTATTATTACTACTATTTTTTGCTTAAGGCATAAGGAAAAGTTGGGTTCCTGTTACTCCGTCTTTTTATCCTTTTAGAGATTGTTAGAATGTACTGGTTTTGCTAGCATAAGACCTATTACTGCTATCTGCTGGAAACTTTCCATCATGTTATAAAAATCTGTGATGTCTTCAGTACACATGTTATGCTCCAATTCCTTTTAGCGTGCAACTTTCACAACTGCCTTTGAGGTCCCAGAAAAATTTTTGGAAGTGAGGAGGTAAAGTAAAGGGAATTTGAAACATGGAAAACTGTATTTTTTTATTGGAGGAAGCAGGAAATCTGGGTACACTTTTCCTGTTGCTTACACAAAGTCTAATTTGAAAATATTCTAAAAATATCTATCTATTAAAAAATAATATGGTATTGCCTTGGCCAGTTTGGCTCAGTGGTTAGAGAATCGCCTTGGGGACCAAAGAGTCGCAGGTTTGAGTCCGGCCAAGGGCACGTACCTTGGTTGTGGTTCATCCCCGGCCCTTGTTGCAACCAACTGATGTGTCTCTCTCACATCAATGTTTCTTTCTCTCCTTCCTCCTCCCTCCTTTCTTCCCTCCCTCCCACTCTATATGAAGGTAAATGGAAAAATATCCTCAGGTGAGGATTATAATAATAATAATAATAATAATAATGTATTAATTAAAATTCTCCATAAAAATGAAAGATCAAATAAAGCTATGCCTTTTGCTATATGTGAGATATTAGAAAATAACTGCATAAAAGGAAATATTAGGAAATACAGAAGTTTAAAAAATATAAATAATTAGCAAGTTGTCAGGCATAATAATAAACATATCAGTTAGCATAATACATATGAGCTAGGCCCTCAGTTTAAAAATGCTAATTGGTGTTAAACACAAAGCAAAGAAACAACTTTTTTTTTTTTATCCTCATTCGAAGACACTTTTGCATTTATCTTCAGACAGAGCGTGAAGGAGAGAGGGAGAAAGAGAGAGAGAGAAACATCGACGTGAGAGAAACACATCGCCACCCTCACGACCCCAACTGGAGCCAGGGACAAACTGCAACCAAAGTACATGCCCTTAGAGGGAACCGAACCCAGGACACTGGTCCACAGGCCGACACTCTGACAGATGAGCCAAACTGGCCAGGGCTATAATGAACAACTTAAAAAATTATAACAAAGCTAAATTGATAAAGAATAAGTAGTGAATTTCTACCAACCACCAATAAAAAGGCAGTGGGTGACAAGGTCAAAATAATTGTTTAAGGAAGACAAAGGAGTTGCGTTCTATAACGATAAAGATGCAAACCTCAATAGAAAAATCAATAGTCATGATTTTTGCGTGTGTGAAAAATAGGCATCATAAAATAGAAAATACGAATTGTTAAAACTGAAAGTTTGATGGATTAGATAGAGAAAATAGACATAGAAGAATTCGATAACAAAATTTATATATTATATTTAATGGATGTGTATTTTAAAAATAGACCATATTCCATTATATACAAAATCTCATTATTTTTTAAAATTTAGAAATTTTATAATTTCTCTAACAAAATGTGCTAAATCTCAAATTAATGGAAAAGTTCAAAAGCACATTAGAAGTGTCAAGCCATATAAGATTTGAACATTTAAACAAAATGTGTTTTTAGAGGGGGTAAATAAATAATAAAAATGACAATATCATATACCAAATCAAAAGATTAAGCTAAATTTTAAGAAAAAATGGTGTTTTTTATTATTAAACAAGAAGAAAATCAGTGTAAATAAATTATAATTTTAATTTATAAGATAAGAAATACAATTAAAAGAATCACAAGAAATAATAAAAAGCAGAAATTATTGAATTTAAAAATAGGACAATAACAAAATTTATAAATAAATGACTCATCTTGTTCTTAAAATAAATAAATAAAAATTTGGGAGAAAAATGTCAAATGAAATAGATGAGGTTTTTCAATGTAAGAAAATATCTTGAAATCAGTGCTGACAAATTTGTAAAGACGAGATATCATTAAAAATAAAATTTTCTTCCTAAGAAATGTAAAACAATTCCCCATCTCATCCACAAAGAGAACCTTACTAAATTAACAAATGAAATTAAAAAAAAACAAACATATTCTTTGAGTAATTCAAAGAAGTCTTCAGAAATCCCCATTCATAGTAGCAAAACGTAACTGAAGGCTACATGCAGTGGATTGAATGTTTCTGTCCCAACCCAAACTCATATGTTGAAATCATAATGCCCAGTGTGAAAGGGATTATAGGTGAGGCCTTTTAAAGATAATCAGATCACGCCCTGGCCAGTTTGGCTCAGCGGTTAGAGCGTAGGCCTGCGGTACAGAGAGACCCGGGTTCGGTTCCCCGGAGGGAACAGTCCCCTGAATGGGATTTGTGCCCTTATGAAATGGGCCCCGAGAGCTGTCTTGGCCTCCCTCCGCCATGTGAGGACGCGAGGAGAGGTGAGCAGTCTGCAGTACCGAAGAGCGCTCACCGGAACCCGACCTGGCACCCTGATCTCAGACAGCCGACCTCCAAAACTGTAAAAGAAATAAGTTTCTGTTGGTTATAAGCCGCCCAAGCTCTGCTACATTGTTATGGAAGCCTGATCTAACTAAGACACTGCCTGAGAGAAGAAGAGAGAGCAAGACTGACAACTCGCAGAGAGAAGGGAAAGAGAAATTCAGTGATAGGGAATAGAAAAGACAGAATAGCCCGGCTGCTGGGGCCCAGTGGACTGAGCCTTGTCCCAGGTACCGAGAGGTTTCAGTTCAATTCCCGGTCAGGGCTCATGCCCAGGTTGTGGGCTTAGTCCCCAGTAGGGGGCGTGCAGGAGGCAGCCCATGGATATTTCTCTGTCATCGATGTTTCTCTCTCCCTCCTCCCTTCCTATCTAAAAAAAATGGATAAAAAATATTTTTAAAAATGTTTTGAAATAAAAGAAAAGACAATTATTTTCCAATTTAATCCACATATTTATTTTAATTTTATTTAAAAGACTAATGGAATTTTAATACTAATGGGGCTTTAGCAAGGTAAACCTACAATATATCTAAAAAATTGCTATGTATGCCCTGGCTGGTTTGGCTCAGTGGTTGGAGTGTTGGCCTGCGGAGCAGAGAGTCCCAGGTTCGGTTCCCACTAGGGGCACATACCAAAAAGAAAAAAAACAACAACAAGAAAATAGCTATGTGACAATAACCAAAATAGTGTTGAAAAAGAAGACAAATAGATTATTTTCCAAAAGAGAGAAAATCAAGACCAAGATAAGTTAAATATGTTGTCCAGTCATTTTCTTGTTACTGGTAGGGCCAAGATGTAAATCAAGGATTTTTTTCCAAACTCCACATCTGCAGTTGTTCCCCAGTGTGATGTGTACAATGCAGTGGATGCTGCCGTGGCTTCCAAGTCAGGACTGAGTCACTAACAGTGTGGAGTGTTTATACCTTTTCTCCAGCAACAGCCCACAACCATGACCAGTTAATGTAGGGTGCAGAGACCAGGACTCTCACCTCAGTATTGGACAAGTCTACAGTGTCATCCTAACTGGAATAGTCCATCCCCCACCCCCACTGGGATAAGCTGAGGCCTCTTTGCAAATGCATTGCATTCACTTTATCCCCGGCCCAATTCTTCTGCTTGATAGGTACTGTTCCTGCCAACACTCCCATGTAAACTTTCTGCGTGCAAATCTTTGTCTCAGACTTTATGTCCTGAGGAACCCAGCCTGATATATTTGATGCCAAGAGTGGGCCTAGGAAGCAGATTCAAAAACAGAAATGTAGGCCTGGATTAACCCCGGCCAGCTGGCAACGCGATCCCTGCACTGCTAGGAGGAGACGGATGGCCTCTGACATGCGGCAACAGAACAGTTGTTAAAATGTTCCCTGGTGGGAAGCTGGCATTCGGCACTGGGGGAGGTAACGCACTGGTTGCTGCAATAGCTGTAGGGTTGAGAGGTTTGGGGATGGAGCAGTTACAAAGACAATGGAATCAGAGTACCACTGGTGCACTGGCAAAGACAATGAAAGGTTGGTGGTGATTAATCAATCCTTTAAGGTAAAATGTAAAAATCACAGAACTTACTTGGCAGCATATACAAAGAGACCCATGTTTTTCTTTTAGGTGGAGGCCAGAAAAAGCTGAGCATCAGACCTGGATATAATTACCAAAGTAGCAGAGCTTCAGAGAAGGTTATTCTCATCGTTAGCACGCCTACTTTTGCTAAGGTCAGTGTTGTGGTTGGGGAGGTCTGGATGCTGAGAATTGTGATGGGGACACCTGAAATGATAAAAACCAGAAGTTTAAATGCCCGAGGTACCCTTAAATCCTTTGGGTTTACAGAAATAGTTCACTCCTGTATTTAAAATCTCCCCGACCTGTTAGAGGATAAAGAAGCTGTTGCCTTGTGAGTCGGGATCTACCTTTCCCTCTCCTCCTAGGCGCCAGACTAGTACCTGGAGCTATCACCAGGTGACATGCCCAGTGTAGTCTGGGATATTCAGCTGAAGGAGGAGAAGGGCTATTTCCTGCAAGTGCTGCAGAACCTACTCAACAGGAACTGCAGGAGCCAGAAACATATGTATGGAGCTGGGTCCTGAGGGTGCTGGACCCTGGTGGTGGATGAAAAGTAGAACATAAATTTGGATAAGAGAGTGTTTATTAATATGGAAATACTTTCTTTGATACAGAATGTTACACCCTGGCAAAGACTCTGGAAAATAAGGCAAATATACTGCTACGTTGGCTCTTGGAAACTTGGAGAAATGAAAGTTTGTTCTAATTGAAGAAAAAATGCCATTCAAGTGATAGAGGAAGAAATATCAGGCCCAGAGAGGTGGATGCTGGAATGGATATACCACACAAGGTTTTCGAAGACATGACAATTATAACCATTATTTCACTTTAAAATTTTCCCATTTGTATATTTTATTGAAGCAGGAGACACAAACTCTTTCAAATATAATGTGAATCGATCGGTGGAGAAATTGTAACTCACCAGAATGAAGGACAAAGTAGAATGTTGTTTGGAAATAGTGGAAATTAGTAAGAGTAAATTAGGGGGATCTTCATATAGAAATCACCTGTCATTGTGGCTTAATTCATTATGCTCACATTTCAAAGTGTCTGGGAAGAGAGGCCAGTCATTTTGGTCATGTTTCTGTTCAGGGTCTTGACTGGGTAGAAAGAGGTGTGATCTGTCCAAGTCTCTGAGTTTCCCTTTGATTTTCATAGTTGGAGGGCACTGTGATTTACCATGTAAACCATGTGGGGTGGGGTATAATTTTCCCCACAAACCATGCTGCTGTTATTAGTTGAGAAATGATGTTAGATGACTAAATATACATATTTTGCCCTGTGATATACATTTAACCACTTTTTAACCATCCAGTTATTTCTGATCAATATATGTGATGTTGGTATATATTGACTGACAACCAAATTCTTCTTGCTTCTCCAGGCACTGATTTCCTTCTCTCCCAACAGTTGCATAGAGGTCAGGTAAGGGCACTACTCTATTGTCACCTTTGGTGACCAACCTCATGTCACCACCCTGGACAATGCTCCCTTTGGATGGGCATGGCCTATTATCGTCTCTGGTGCTAATAAGTGCTATGACCTTTGAGTTGCCAGAAGGCAGTTTGATATATGAAGTCTTCTTTCAAGCCAAGATTACATAACAGTTTATGCCATATTTTTAATTTATTTTATTGTGAACACTACTACAGCTGTCCCTTATTCCCCCAGTCCTGACCCACCTCCACCCAGCCCTTCCCCGCTGCCTCCGGCCATCACCACACTGTTGTCTGTGTCCACACTTTCTTTCCCATGGAGCTTTTATCTTCTGCTTCTTTATCTTCTTTCTCTTAGAATTGACTGGAAAGTTTGTACTTAGACACTGAAGAGATGCTGTCTGCAAATCAGTGAAAATGAACTTGTTGGATTCTGTTTGCAGCACTCTTAGAGAGAATACGTAGGTGCTGGATTTAGTAGACGCTGGGGGACGGTGGATGGCAGTTCACAGCAAATTCTTCTTACTCTTCTTCCAGCACTGCCCTTATAGTCCCTCTGCCCACACTCCTTCACTCTTGTTGTTCTCGTTCTTTCTGGACACTCTCAATCAGTTCTACTTATGGATGAGTCTCTCTCTCTTTCCCCAAGTCCAAAGTAAATAAATCAAGTGCCCCTTATTTGTATTACAAAAGGATTCTTTCTTGTATAAGAAAGTTTAACAGGGTTCTCTTAAGAACTGTTTATTTCTGATCATAGTTCAATTCATAGATTTGTAATATCTGCACTCAACATTGTAGGTAAAGCCACCTCTACTTTCATGGAATAACCTGAAAAGCAATAGTGAGAAAATAGCATAGAGCTGGTAGGAAATTATTCAAACAGCTCATGCCTCCCTCCCCAAGTCAGTTTCAAGAGAATAGTGAAATCGAGTTCACTGATAGGAAATGTGTTTTGCTGAAGGACAATGAAATCATGTTAAACTTAATGAGAATGTTTTAAAATTGTTCCTATTTCCTCCTTCAGGTGATGCTTGAAACACATTTGTTCTATTCTCCTGATACTATGACAGGAAAGAAATTGTATTATTACTTCTGCTACCTAGGGAAAAATAGCTGATTAGCTAGTTTTGACTTTCAGATGATTCCCGAATCATTCTCGTAGAGCACATTTCTCTGTAATATGCCACTGCATAATTTCCATTATCCTTAAGGACTCTTCCAGTGATCTGAAGCCTGATGCGTTTAATTTTTATTTTACAGAACACACCTACTACTGAGATGAAGTCTCTTTATTGTTCATTGTAAATTTCCCCTGAGTCATTTGTTTTTGTTTAAAGGGGCATATATAAATAAATAAATAAATAAATAAATAAATAAATAAATAAATAATAAACATTCATCTTACAGTTAAAAATGGACTGAAGTTAAATTGACATTCATGCCTCCAGCAGAAGAGTAAGTGAATAACTATTTAGGAAATTCTTTTACAGAAAAAATTACAGTCTCTTTTATTTGGTCCCCAAGATATGTTAATGAGGTTAGTCCTCTGGCCTTTGATAAATAAACCAGACAGATTTATTGGCACCAAGTGAGTTATCTTTTTCTCTCGATTCACAAAGCGTAAGTGGCAGTCCCCTACACCCACCCTGCAGGTTTTCAGAGGAATGGAATCCCTTAGGTGGTTCTTTATGCTCACAGGCTGTTCATAATGAAATGCATTGGTTTTTTTTTTTTTTTCCTTTTTGGACAAAAGGCTTGCTAATTGCCTCATTTTTAGATGGTTATTTGGATCAGACTATGAATAAGCTGATCTACAATGAAAATTTCAAAATGGAATTCATAAAGCAAGGTGTGTGTGTGTGCCCTTCTTGAAGAAGGAAGTAGTGCAGCTTTTCTGGATCAAATGCTCTTGTCATTCGAATAAAAGAACATCGTTTCTGTCTACTTGAGCAAATTGAATGGAACTGAATCCACCTCCTTTTGATCTTGGCATTTTCAAAGTCATGAATAAAGCATTTTGCTAGAGCAGAATGAGATTTAGGCTTTCCAGTCTTGACCTGGGATAGGTCAGAAGACAACATGCCAGAATTAATATTCCATTTAAAAATCTACTCATTAATGTTCGCATTTCCTACTAGCATGACTCGAGCCACTGGGATGAAAGGAAGTGGAACAACTTACAGAGTCAATGAAAACTTTCTTGATCGTTTAGAAAAATCAAAACTCATTATTTCACTCATTTACTACCTGTATAGTCTAAACAGAAACATAAGGAATATATTTATATTAAAATACAAACTTCATGTAGAATCAAGTATAAGTATTAATGTTACTACTTGAATTTATAAACTTATGTAACACTTAAACAATAAATGTATGGAATTTAGCCAAATTCTATTTTATTCTCGTTACAACCCCAGGGAGAATTCGGGGAAGACGTTATTTCACTGAAGAACATTATGCTTAGGAGGTTTATTTGAGATACATACAGTGCAAGATTATTCTGAAAGTAATTGTCATATAGGACCCCCAAAAAAGTTATTTTGCCCCTAGTCTTGAAATGGGTTTTGATTCATATTTTGAAAGACAACTTGTTCTTCCCTAATGGTTCCAAATGTTATGTGTATTGGGGAAAATCATCATCTTTTCTTATAAAATTGACAAGTCCAGAGAGCACTACTGGGCTTGCAAATAAAAACCACTAAAGCTCACCAAATTTAAATAAACCCAGTGTCTAAAACATTGCTAAAGAAAAGATGACTTGAAGGAAGAAATGTCTGAATGAGGTCAGTGACCCAAAGTCGCAGAAGAGCTGTCGGGGATAGCACAGGCCTCTTTCATTTACTCTAATTCCCAGTTCCTAGGTGTAGGCTCTGGTGTCCAAGGCTGCCTGGAGCAGCCCTCCTGCCTCTTACAGTATTTCTCCAAATACATCACTGTTGCCTGTTAGAGTTCCCCACTTGGTTAAGAATGTTTAACTGACATCGAGCTTGCATAATTTATGATTAGAGGGTGAAAAACCAAGCCTTTGTTTGGGGGATGGTTTTATAATCCAATGAAAAGTCCACATTATCTCATTAGTGTCTCATCATGAACAGGAATTTCTTCCCCTCATTCTCTGTATGACTCTCTGCACTCTTCTAGGGGCAGTTACTAAGTAGGAGTGGTGGAGTGTGATTGATCCACAGGGTTTGTTGACCAGGCCAAGTGGTCCAAGATAGGGATCCTGAGAACCCTCCCACCAGAATGCCGGAGTTAATTTACTTTTCGGAAGTACAGCAAGCAATTACTGATCATTGGGGAAACACTGAATTTTATGCTGGTTAAACATTAATTTTCTAGAAGGTTTTAGTTTTACTTTTGTTTACTATAATTGCATGTCAGAAACTTGGCATGAGGGTGCAAATCTGTATTAAAGTTTTCGTGTTCCGTGAAAGCTGGAGAAATGTATCTGCAAAATTGTCCACTTTGCTTTACAGCCTGCTTCTGCCATGTTGATGGATAAGGTTTCACTTTTCCTATGGCTGGGAGGGAATAATTAAATTACTTCTTGGAATAAAATAATGGCAGAAAAGAAAAGTCAGTTATTGAGTCCTTGCTATAAAACAACCAATTCAATGTGTAATAAATTTGCACAAATGAAGTGACATTTGGATATTTTAGGATAAAAATATTGTTATATTCTATATAGGCAAATAAACACTCAAGATTTTTGCCTATTTATTAGGAAGATTACTTTGAATTCAGGGATAGTTTTACAAAAAGCAGTTGAATGTTTTTGTATACCAGTACCTCAGACAATCTTAATCTTAAAAGTAGGTATCTGAAGTTGGTAGATAATAATTATCTGTTATTATCACACAGATCATGTGGAAATGGATACATAAAGCCCTTGACATATTTTACTCTTTTATAAATAAAGTAGATGTGCTGAACTATTTCACATTAACCATTTTCTGAAATGAATAGATACCTAAAAGCAAATATCTATTTAGTCCTGTCTTATCTAAATTATTGAGACATTCACATTATTGATTTCTACTTTTCTGGTTTTATTGAATTCGTATTTTTATAGCTAGGGCCAAGGTAAAAGGAAAGACGATGTGCTCTCTTAAACTCAGATATATTTAAACAGTCTTAAAAATTTAGTTATGAAATGTGTATAAAATAATTGTCATTTTTTTAAAATGCTAAAATGAGATGCTATCATAAAAAGGATCAGAATGTCAATATATGATTGTTTCTTGATTTTTTAGGCTGCCTGTGGAAGGGGAGGGGATGGAAACAACTGAACATTTGCTGCTTCCATTTCTAGAATTGTAACCGTGGTCTGAACACACAGCAAGTGAACTTAAACTACAGGGACAGAGCAAGAGACAGGAAAACGTTTAGCGTTTTGTAGATCACCTTTTATATATCTTGCTTTTTCAAGAAATGAGATATTCTACCTAAGTAAATATTCTGGACAACTAAACCTAAAATAAAATATTTAAACACTATCAATTAAAAATAACTCTAAAATACTGTATGTATTTGTCTACCTTTTGCATTGGTGAAAAGTCTAACCTGATTGTCTTTGAGTTAACAGCTGTCTCCAATAAGCTGTACCACCTGGTCCTGCCACATTCCAAAATTATGTTAATTCTCCTCATAATGTGTTTTCCCCTTTAATTAATGCCAGATTTCTCTGCAATAATAATGCATTAAAATAATTTTTTACAATGCTAAAATCATGATGCTCGTACAAATATGAAATGAACACTCATCAAAGATTTTATAATTCATTAATTAATGAGGGAACCAGAAAGACATTCCAACCTGCTCAAGGGAAACTTCAAAGAATGCACATGTGCACAGGCAGTCAGAAATGTTGAAATGAATTTATACAGAACTGCAAAATCAGTCTCTATCCTGAGGGCAGTAGCAGTTGTTTTTCACCTCACAAAAATCTTTTGCATTACTATTAGATTTTTAGGATTTCTAAAGTTATAAAAAAGCTCAAAGACAATGAAAAGCTGAGCTAATCGAAAAGGGTGGACTGAATAGGACACTGAGTAATTTTCTTTTGGCCATTTCAAAGTTTTTCAAAACTTTTCCTGACAAATGAAATAAAAAATATTTGTTATCGCGCACCTTGAACAACATGGGTTTGAACTACACAGATCTACTTATATGTGAATTAAAAAAATAAATGCAGAGTAGGCCCTCCATAGCCCTAGGTTTTACATCTCCTGATTCAATCAACTATGAATTGTTAACAGTATATTTAGTCTTTGAATGGGAATCTGCAGATGCAGAGGGTGGACCGTGCTGCTCTATGCTCTTTTGTGTAAGGAACTTGAGCATCTACCTTGATTTTGGTATCTGCAAGGATCCTGAAACAAATCATCTTCACAAACTAAGAGAAAACTGAAGTTTTGGAGGAGTAAAAAGTTATGCGCAAATAATTGACTGTGCAGGGGTTGGCACCCCTAACGCCTCTGTTGTGCATGTACTTACTATTCAGGGACTGGGCGGAGAACTTTACATGTATTAATTCACTTGTCTTTCAAAAATTATTTGATTATTAATCACAATGATCACTACTGATAATATGAGGAAATATCATTACTATCCCCATTTCACAGAGGCCACAATTCTCAAAAGTAGCAAATGGTAGGATCTGACCCCAGGTCATTGAGCTCCCCCTTTGGCCTTTATGTTATAGTTGATAGTATCCTTGGAGCTTTTAGTAGGTATATTTAATTGTAACTGATTCTAAAGATTTCTTTCTTTCTTTCTTTTTTTTTTTTATCCTCACCCGAGGACATTTTTCCATTTTTTGTTCAGGTAGAGTGGAAGGGAGAGAGAGGAACAGAGAGAGAGAGAGAGAGAGAGAGAGAGAGAGAGAGAGAGAAACATCGATGTGAAAGGGACACATCGAGTGGCTGCCACCCGCACAACCGACCAGTGCTGGGGACAAACTGCAACCCAGGTAGGGGCCTTTAGTGGGAACCGAACCCCGGGTCTCTCAGGACTGCAGGCCGACACTCTAACCGCTGAGCCAAACGGGCCAGGGCTAAAGATTTCTTAAGAAAATCCTTAACTTTGCCATTTGCAACAAAATGAAATGATTTCCACATTACTAGAGAAAATCACATGTGTAAGACTTAAGCCATTAGTCTTAGTTGCATACAATTCACTCTGCTGAATTTGGAATGATGTTTCATTGGACAGCTCCAAACATTTCTTCTAAATGAGCAGGTATGACTTTGTGCTGATTGTGTGTTTAATTTTATTATAGCACTGATTTCCTAGTGGAGTGAAACCTATCTTTTGGATAAATGTAGATTCCACACAATGTTACTACATTGTAGTAACTAATGTAGACTACAATTTAGACTGTTTTATAGTCTAAATTGGCGGAAAAACTTAAAATCTTAGATGTACTTTTAATGAAGAATAACAAAAATTATGATAAAGTAATATTCCATCTCCACATAAATTTTTTTGCTCAGGTCATTCTTATCTAATTAATAATATCAAATAAAATTATTCTCTACACTAATGGTTCTCAAAACCTGGTCTATGAAGCCCTGGGGGCTTTTGAAACTCCCTTAGGTGATCCATCAAGTAAACATTATTTATAATAATACTGAGATATTGTTTTTTTCACTGTGTTCGATTATTCAAAATTAATGGTATGAAAAGCTTCTGGCAACTTAGTACAAAGCAAGGTGTTACTAGTATGGTAGAAAAAAAGGAGTTTTATTTAAAAACGTCCTTAACCAAGCGATAAAATTATAAATTTTATTAACTCTCTACTCTTAATTATACATTGTTTAATGTTCCATGTGACAGAATAGAAAGCAGATGTAAAGCCCTTCTGCTGCACACCAAGACTATGTTTATCCCGAGAACAGACACGTGTGTGATCGAGTCATCAAGCCAATAAGACTTTTTTTTGGTTGGGACACCATTTTCACTGAACAATGACTAGCAGACAAACTATGCACATCCAGACTTGAATATTGGTAAATATTTTCTGTGAGGTAAACAAGACAAGCTATCTGTGTAAGCAAAATAATGGACTACATAGTGCTAGTGTTAAAATTCAGGCTTTTGTGTAAAAATAGAATTTGGAAAACTTGTATTTGTTACCATGAACATTTTTGATGAGTCTGATAATGCTATTTATTGGATGTACTTCTACAATTACTAATGTATAATAAAATGTATAAAAATTTGGAAGCTCTACTTAGCTATGTATATTTCATGAGAAACTACAATGTGGAATAATAGAAAATATTTTGAAATCATATCTATGAAAAGTGTAATTTTATTGTACCCTTACAAATAACGATAAGGAAAATTTGGCTGTTTTGAATAAGTAAGAGAAGCATGTTAATCCTATTTTCAGTTAGTATTTGTGCTTGGGGTGCAAGTTAGTTATATGTATGGAATTAAGTTCCATTTCAAAGGAAGTGCATTAGGGCTTAGAGAAAAACTGGGCGTTGAGGTAAATCCCAGTGGGTTCTTTGTCCTTCCTTTGAACCACAGCGTTTGAATACGTGTATTAACAGTAATCTAAGGAAGGCTGTGAGATTTGGGGAAAGAGAGACTTGTGGTTTCTTGTTTTTCTTTATAAAATAATGTAAAAAGTTGCAGTTTCTTTAATTTTTAACACTGCAAATCAATCACCAACCAATAAATACATTTTGTTATAAATATACATGTAATTAAGAACTATCATTGGTCATTATTAAAATATTTAAATCTCCCACTTTAACATAACTAGCAATACTGGTCTCCGTTTTTAAAAATAAAAAATAATTTCTTAATTTTTTAAATGAAATGTATTGTAGTATTGGCTAATAAAATTATGTAGGTTTTAAGTGTACAATTTTATAGCATATCAACTGTATATTGCACTGTGTGTTTACCACCCAAAGTCAAATCTTCTTCCATCTAATTTTTAAAAGACTTAGAAGAAGTTACTTTTAAAAAAATATTAAGTTAAAGCTAAATATATCTAAGGAAACAGAATACTTTAGTAAGAGTAAAATACCAGTAAAACGATGCACTTTAAATTTGTTTCTTTTTAAGTTATGCTATGAACTTGCAAAGGATTTCTTAAGAGAAAAGAAACACAGATTTGTACATGGGGAAATATTGGTTACAGGTCACAATTTCATAATGTTAAAGGAAAACAATTACCATTGACTGGATCTAATTGTAGTTTTTCTTTAGGTGAGCTTCCATGTCCAAATGACAAGAATGTCTTTTCTTTTGCTGTGTAGTGTATTACTCTGCATTGTGGTAAGTAAGGTGTTACAAAATGGTAGCCACTTGGCTACTTATGGTCTTGATGCATATTTATCTGGCCTACCGTTTTTCTAAATTGAATTTGTTAATAACTTTCAAAATTAATGAGTTCATTGAAAATTCTCAGATTTCTAACTTCTTTTGGAAAATTAAGGTCTGAGACTAGAAGGTCTGAGACTTTCAGATGGGGCTGACATACATGAGCTACCCATTTTGATGGCCATGCATTCCTAGTTCCCTTGGGTCAGCTCTGTAACTCAAATGACTCATCTCAGTCCCTTGCCTTGACTCCGAAGGCCTTTGGTTTTATAACAACTGTCAGGGTATGGGTATTTGTTGCAGTGGTTTCTACTTTGGCTTACAGAAACACTTATAACAAATATGTTGAAATGTAAAACATCATCTCATGGCATGAGGACAATGAAGATGCTCTGCTACCCCCTTCAAGAGAAACTATTGTAAGGAACATCGCTGAATGACAGCCTCCAATGGCTACATCTTTAGATTCACTACAACACTTATTCCAGGCCATAATTCCCACAAGCTGTTCCCAGCCAATAACTGAGCACAGTAGGATAATGGAATCTAGCCATTCTTCCCACTGTGGGATTTTTCCAAATGGCAACTTTACCTTAGGTGCTCCTTATCAGCCTGGAAACTTTTCTCAGTATTGCACTGGACTTTGAGACACTGCCTACTTCGTTCTCCCTTCTCTCCTTTCCTGAGTGTTAGATCTACAGCATGATCTAAAGACCCTTCTTACCTGTTCCTGGTGACAGCCAGGCTCCAAGATGATGGCCCTCCATGCTTCCCCACTTCTTGTTATCCACATCCTTGTGTAGACACTTCCAAGAGTGTGACTTCTGTTTGGGGTGCCCTCTCTTGCTTGCTTTTGTAGTATTTCTGTCTGTCTCTTACTGATTGCTTACTCTTTCTTAAGGAAACAGATACCATGTTATGAGCAACCTATTGAGAGGGCTATATCATGAAGCAATAAAGCTTCTCTGCAATATTCAGTGAGATACTGGGACCACAAACAACCAGGTGAGTGAGCCTGGAAGCAAATTTCCAGACCCCGTCAAACTTGAGATGACTCTCTCCCCAGCCAACAGCTGGACTGCAACCTCCTGAGAAACCCTAAGCCAGACACACCTGGCTAAGCCACTTTTGAATTTCTGACCTTCAGAAAATGTTTGATATGATAATACTTGTTTAGAATTGTAAGGTTTGGGGGTGCATTCCATACCTATGTGTAACTAACACACACACATTTTTAACAACAGATCTCAAGTCCTGCCTCCATATCTGCTTCTTGGGAAACCCAAACTGATATACGTGGATTTCTCCAGATTTTGAGAAAAAAAATTTCATTTCCCCCCCAAAGAATATCAAGCATTGCAATAATTTTGAATCACTATAGGATGAATGAAATATCCATAAAGACTTCTCATAGGACAGTGCCATAG
Source organism: Molossus molossus (assembly GCF_014108415.1). Lineage (NCBI taxonomy): Eukaryota > Metazoa > Chordata > Mammalia > Chiroptera > Molossidae > Molossus > Molossus molossus. Next base: position 96,400,476 of record NW_023425346.1, read on the forward strand.
TAAGATAGACCAAGAGCAAATGTATTTCTAATTATGCTGACTCTAACGTAATTCTTTCCTCTCCCATTGTAGAAAAGTATATTGTATACAGATGTTACCATAGGATTGATATTAAAACAACTCTCAGAAATAAAGAAATTAATTCACAACTGTTTGGTGCTCTTATTAATTAGGACACATTTCTCCTGAAGACCCTCACAACTGGTAAGTCAGTGTGTTGGGAAAAATGTTAAATAATGCTGTCAGTTTTGGGCCAGTCATTTTTTTTTTTGTTTTTTGTTGTGTGTTTTTTTGTTTGTTTGTTTGAGGGTTTAGGAAATACAGAAAGCAAATATGTCCAGATTTTTTTAAAGTGTCTTATGAAGTCTTTGTGAGAATATTTTTGGAAATGATTGGTCTGTCAAAACATGCACAAATTTTACTTTGAGAGGAGCCTCAACTTGAAAGTGGTTTCTGAAAAGGTGAGCTTCTAGGGAAATGGCTAATCTTGGAGCAGGGCTGGGTTAAGTAAATGGCACAATGTGGTCCTAGAGTAGACTGGATCTTTGCAGTGAACTCACATTTAAGTCTGGGGCATATGAACTCAGATTTGAGTCTGGCTCTCAATGATGTCCAAAAATGTATCTGTGAGGGCTCTTTCAGTTGAGAGTAAGAACAATGAGAAAATTCACGTTGGCTTAAGGAATAAAAAAAGCAACTTCAAAGTAAAAAATTCTGTCCTTATGTGTGATGTGATTGGGACTCACCGAATGCCACCTGGATCCATCTGTGGGCTCTGCCTCCTGTGGCTGCTTCATTCTCTGAGCCTACACGGTGGGTCCACAGCTCTGTGCTCACTGCATCGCAGAGTCTAGCTGAGCCACGGATTCCTACTGTCCTTTCCAACCACATTGACTAGGAAGATTGTTTCGGTATCATCTCTTGACTTTCCAAATCTCCTCTTGTTCTCTTTAGATCTCCTTTCTCAGGTGCAGGAGGCTGATCTATATGGATTCCATCAATAGGCTCCCATCCCTCCCACTTCATTTGGAGTTTAGCCAATAGGGAGTCTCTGTAGAAACTCACAGGCATAGAGGAGAGTGGGTCAGGGCAATTACCCCTTTTATTTCCCCTGAGGGGTCATTACAAACTTCACTTTGCTTTACATAATTCTCTTTGCTTCCAGGTTCCTGCAGTTTCTTCCACTCCAAATACATTGAGTCTATGGGTTCAATAAACTTGGATTTTTACATTATCCTTAATGGTTCCTTTATACCCTATGTGCCCTTTGTAACTAGTTTGTTTGTAAATAAGCCCTTCTCAAATTGTCCTGACTGGAGTGTGCCATCTGTCTCTATTGGGTGTCTAGCTGTTACAGAGATAGAAACCACTGATTGTCCCTGATCATGCTTGTATCCTGCCCTGGGGCTAAGGGAGCCCTGATAGACAACATGAAAAGAGAACTAGAAACTAGAGACAGTTTTTGGGAGAAGTAGAAATGGATGCCAGAGAGGCAGGCACAATGGATTAACTACACAGAGGTTTGATCTTGTGTCAGGAGAACTTGGTGGATGCTTCTAAGGCAGATGTTTGGTGCATGTTTGACTGTAAGGCTCTACAGATAAGTTGTCTTGTTAGAAGCATGTCTACATCCCTTTTAGGATATGAGTCCTGTATCCTGCCTCTTGAGATGGGACTTGCAAAGGCTAGAAAGAGCTAAGCAAGTGTGTCGAGAGTTTGGTTTGCTTATGTATGCAGTACTTAGTTGCATGATCGTTCATCCATGTTGCTGAATTTGGAGACAGTCTAGTTCACCTTTTATTTCATGTAATTCGGTCACATTTTCACATAGTTGGGGCAAGAAGATAATTATATTTCAATTCAGGAATTCTACAGAAAAGGAAATATAGGAGCTTGGAGAAATTACACAGAGAAAATTCCACCCAGAGCTGATCTGAGTTTTATCTTCTCTGAAGGTAAAAACATTTTTTTTCCATTTAACTTTTATTTACATTTTTATCATTTTTTCAGTTATTCTCAATGAGTAAAGATGCATTGGATAAAAATCACTTGAATACTGGTTAACTAACTTTGTTTCTGTATCTAATTGTTTTATAAATGATTATGGCTAATGGAGAAAATGGATAAAATGACTCAAGATATGAAGATAAATAATTACATTTCATTAAGGATATTTTAATTATTATTTTATTAAGTAATTTTTTTGTTATGTTATCATTTATTTTTTATTTTGATGTTGTTTTTTGCAAACTAATTATCAACTCCCAGTAAGTTTAAGATTTGTTTTAGTTGAAGTCATCAAAAGGGAGAACAATTAAAAATTATGCTCCATCCTGGCTGATGAAAAGTCTAATCTCAGACAAATTCTCAGACATTATTATAGGATAAAACACTCTATTTCATTGGCTTGCTCTGTGTACAATGTAGACACAATCATTCACCCAAATGCCATGGTCAGTTTGGTAGCTATTTGATTGTGTTGCTGGTAAATCTGCTTCAGTAAAAATACAAGAGAGATCAGACATTATTAGAAACAAATCTATATTTCTCAGTTCTTGGGGTTCTGTATCAATAGTTCATAGTATCTTTAGGAGAAGTTATTTCATATTGCTAATCTAATAGCTGAACCCAATCCAATCTAATAGGAAGCATAATGGGGTAGTCATTATAGGTCATGTCACAAATGAGCTTTAATTGTTCCTGCTGAAAATTATTAGACTCTTTTCCAAATGATTTTCTCCTGCTTGCTGCTTTTAAATAAATTAGAAACAGCTAACAATCATGTTTACAAAATTCCATTGATTTGGTGTGAGCTTTAAAAATTGACACATTGAACTTGTAATAGCTTCAGTGATGAAATTTCGCCCACCTCCTGCCTTCCACCTTTAATCATCATAATTGAACAGACTATTGGCTTTCTAATAGTTCAGAGTTCTTTGATTTCTTTTCCATGATATGATCTACTTATTTGTAAATATTAAATGATTCCACAGATCTGGCGTTTGGATCAAGTAATAGGTTCCTTTTTTACTAGAGGATCAGGTGGCTATGAATAGAGATTGACAACAAACATAGAAAACATTTTCCTGCTTCCCAACCCCAGAGAAGGCTACATCCATAAACACATATATACACCAATATTAGGGCCAAAAAAACAGTTGGCTAAGGGTGATGGATAACTAAAGGGACGGGCATCACCAGCCCAAGATGAAACCAGGGCAAACAAGTAGATCATCTTAAAAACTGTCTTCAAGAAAAGAGCTTGCTTAGATCAAAAGAAGAGAGAGTTCCAATTTGGTGGAGATACCGTAGGTCTATGCCAATGCCCTCCTTGTATTTTTCAGAAGCAAATTACCATGGCTACAAAGGAGAAGTTGTATATCTCTACATGTGTGTGAGGAAGGAAGGCAGTGATTGGAGAAAAGAAGGGGAAAAGTCGTGGAGAGCCATGGACTATGCCATCAAAGAATTGGTTATATGTCTTCTTTCTTGCCCAATCAGTGAGGAATACTATACACTTGGTGTGTGTTAATACATCACACTTACTTTGTGCACCCATAAGGTTGAGACGTGACTCTTTCCTTGTGAGAAGACACACTTAGGAAGTATTACAATGATGCCAAATAAAATGTGAAACTTATATTAAGGCTAATAACTAATAAAAATAGTTTTTAAACTATATTAACCTTTTTACCTTGGCATTTAGTACTTATATTTAGTGTGTTTAAAAACCCCAAGTCAACTCATTGATATTGAAATTATTTCCTCTTATATTAAGGGCTATGAAAGAAGGAAACTTCGAGGGTTCAGTAATTCAGAAGTTTGGTGATTTCACCTGAAATCTAGTTATTTTGGTGTTTCGACTTTGTTATCCTTAGCATACTGAGGAAATCCTCATCTCTATGGGAAAAGCAGTCCGATTTCACACTCACGTGGTGACATTTGGAGACCAGAAAGGAGCACTCATTCCTGCTAATCCATTGTTGTTCATATTTAATCTTTTGGATGCTCCCAGACTTCCTTTTATGCCTTGACTAGGGTTGAAATATATGCTCATGTAGTTTGTCGAGAGGTATGGAAATGAGTAAATAGTTGTTTCCTGCATATTTTGAAAAAGTCATATTTTTTTCTCTTTTACTTTGTTAAAAGAAATTGTATTGATCTATTTTTCAAAAGTTCAGCCAACTTTGCATTTGTTGGATAAATCCTACTAGGTCAGACTTAATAATTCTCTAAAACATTTTTTTCAGATTTAATTTACTAAACATTTATTAAGAATTTTGCATTAGTGTACAGGAAGGATTTCCATCTGTAGTTTTCTTTTTTTTTTTTACATGAGTTTTTGTCTTGTTTTGTTCAGGTATCATCATAACACTGACCTCATTGAGAAAAAAGAAAGCATTTCCTCCTTCTTAATTTTCTGTGAGATTTTGTGTAGAGTTGGTATTATTTCTTTTTTCTTAACTGCCTGGTTTAATACAATAAAGTCATGTAGGCCAAAGATGGAAAGGTTTTTAACAAAAATAATGATTTCTTGAGTTGATATAGGGCTATTCAGGGAGTCTAATTCTTAGATGAGATCTACTGCTTGTATCTTTCAAATAATTTGTCCATTTCGTTCAAGTTGTTGAATTTAGTGTCATAAGTTTGTCTATAATATTCCTTTATGCTTCTATTGTGCACAGAAGCTATAATGGTATTATCTGTCATTTGTGATATTGTTTACTGGTGTAGTATTTCTTTTTTCCTGTATAATCTGGGAAGAAATTTATCAATTTTATTGATCTTCTCAATGAAACACTTTTGATTTCAGTGATAATTCTGTTTTTATTGTTCTTCTTTCTGATTTTTTAATTGTTTTATTTATTCCACTAATTTATTGCATGTAATTTGCTTTTCTTTATGGAGTCTTTTTGTTTAAAAGTTGGAATTGAGTTCATTATTTCAGACTGTGGTTTTTTGGGTTTTTTTATCCTTACCTGAGGACATTTGTTTGTTTGTTTGTTTGTTTGTTTTTGTTCAGATAGAGTGGGAGGGAGAGAGAGGAAGAGAGAGAGAGAAAAAAAAACATCAACGTGAAAGGGACACACCGAATGACTGCCACCCGCACGGCCAATCAGGGCTGGGGACAAACTGCAATAGAGGCACATGCCTTTAGCGGGAACCAAACCCGGGTCTCTCTGGACTGCAGGCCGACGCTCTAACCACTGATCCAAACCGCCAGGGCTCAGACTGTTCTTTTTATATATACACATTCAGAACTGTAAACTTCTCACTAAATATTATGGTGGTTACATTCCATATATTTTGATATATTGTGTTTTTATTTTCAATTAAAAATCATTTAAATAATTGAATTAAAATAATTTCTATTTTGATTTCTTTCTTGACCACTGATTTCATAAGAAATATGTGATTTAGTTTGCACACATTTTAGGATTACTATGTATTTTTATAAAATTGATTTGTACTTTAAATCTTTTGTGGTCATGCAACATACTTTTTAAAATATTTACTTTATTGCTCAGAATATGGTCTATATTGGTAAATGTACCATGTAGTCTTAAATAGAATGTATTTTTTAAAATTGTTGCTTTGGCCAGTTTGGCTCAGCAGTTAGAGTGTCATCCTGCAGACCCAAGAGTCGTGGGTTTGATTCTGGTCAAGGGCATGCACCTTAGTTGTGGTTTTTCCCCGGCCCTGGTCAGGGTCATGTTGGAGGCAACCAGTGTGTGTCCCTCTCACATCGATGTCTCTCTTTCTCTCTCTCTTTCTCTCCCTCTCTCTCCCCTTCCCTTGCACTCTTTCTGAAGATAAATGAAAAAATATCCTTAGGTAAGGATTAAAAAAAAAAATTATGGAGTATTTCATAAATGTCACTTAGATCAACTTATTGACAGTGTTATTTGATTCTACTAAAACATTGTTATTTTCTCTCTACACGTTCTATTACTCAGTGATAGAGAGACACCAAGACCCTCGAGCAAAATTTTGGATTTGCGCATTTCTCTCCGCATTTCTGTTTTTTTCCCCGTGCATTTTTATAAGTTTTATTGAAATATTTATATACATAAAATTCAATTTTAAAATGTATAGTCCAATAGTTTTTTTATTATATAAAGAAGTGGGTGACTATCACCACTATCTAATTTCAAACATTTTTTTCATCACTCACTAAGGAAAACCTGTTATCAGTTGACATCACTCCTACTGCCCCTATACCTGCAGCTTCTGGCAAAAATTAATACACTGTCTATCTCTATGGATTTGTCTGTTCTGGACATTTCATGTAGTATTATCAAAGAGTTCCTGTTGTTTAAAAAACAGAAGGGAAAATACTGTTCTTGTTACCTCATTTTAGGTAGGAATGAAAGTATAAAAGTTAAATTTGTGCTTAAATATAATTAATAGTATCTTCTAGATTTATAAAATCCATGCAATGCTCTATCTGTCTGACCACACATAGCATACCTGCACTATATTTTTGTTGCAAAGATCAAAACTTTGCAAATATTTTAAAACTTCCAATAAATTTGAATGCAAAACTTCATACATACCCTAAGCAATATCAAGAAATTTCATATGTATCTGGTAATGAAAATATCGAATAAAAAAAGTATAAAATTGATTCACCTTCAATAAATTTTAACAGTCCAACTTTAAGCAGTCTGCATTCAAATGTGCCTAAAACAACACGTGAAGCTCACTTTTCGCTTCTCAGCCAGATGTGCTGGCATCAGGCAGCGAAAGCTCTAGACTGATTAAAATTATGAGGAAGATGTATTGCTCTAGCACGGTGAACATAAGGACCCTTTTGCTTTAGACTAATCTGTCAAAGAAAATTGTGGCAAAGAAAAAGCTGGCAAAAATAGTTTTAAAGTTACAATAGAAAAATGGTTCACACTTTGTAGAAGAGATGACATAAATGAATACATTATGAAAATATATGTCACTTCCTTATTGAAAAATGCAAACTAAAATTGCCAATCAAACAGTTTTCTTTGTTAGTTGATATTCAACTTATTGATAATATTCCACTTTATTTCTTTTATATGTTTTACATTAATTTTGTTTATTTAAATAATAATAACCAATGCTTTTCCTCTATGAAAATTAAGTGCAGAATTTAAAACTGAATGTAGAATTTATTATTTTGAAGTGGAAACTAAGTTCAGTTTAAAATCTATCAAAGAAGAAAAATAAAATCTATAAAAATAATAAAAGTAAAAATAGGACGTGCCCAAGGTATCCTTTTAAAATCTATATTAACAGTGTTCTATAAGGGTTTTAGTAGTGTTTACAGGCAATTATGTCATATATATATATATATATATATATATATATATTTTTTTTTTTTATCCTCACCCGAGGATATTTTTTCCATTTTTTTGTACAGATAGAGTGGGAAGGAGAGAGAGGGAGAGAGAGAGAGAAACATCGATGTGAAGGGACACATCGAGTGGCTGCCACCCGCATGACCAACCAGGGCTGGGGACAAACTGCAACCGAGGTACGTGCCCTTAGCGGGAACTGAACCCTGGTCTCTATGGACCGCAGGCCGACGCTCTAACCGCTGAGCCAAACTGGCCAGGGCAATTATGTCATATATTAATGACAAAAATCTGTCTCTCTTTCCAAATTGTTTTCTAATCTGTTTTGTTTGTAAAATACTGAAAAGCATATCCTGCTCTAAATTCTTTCCCAAATATTTTACTTTATTCTCTAAGAAATAATATTTTAAAAATATTTTAATGTTATCTTTTTGTGGGTTTGACCCTCATTTCTCTAATTCTTATGATGTTGAGCATCTTTTCATGTGCTTATTTGAAATCCATTTATTTTCTTTACTGAAGAGTTTATGCAAGTCTTTTGCCAGTATTTTATTAATTTACTTGTCTTATTAAGTTGTGATAATTCTTTGTGTGTTCTGGATACAAGTCCTTATTATACATACAGTTTTGAAACGTTTTCTTTCAGTTTGCTTCTGTGTTCACATTTTCTTTATGGTGTCTTTAAAAGGGCAGAAACTTTTAATTGTTGATGAAATCTATCTTCTTTTCTTTTTTGTTTCACACTTTTTTGTGTCCCATATAAGAAACTTTTGCCTAACTCAAGGGCACAGAGGTTTTATAGTATATTTTCTTTAAGAAGTTCTTATCATTTTAGCTCTTCTATTTAGATCTATAATCCAAATTTAGTTAATTAATATATGGTTTGAGACAAGGATTGTTTTTAAAAGTATTAGTTCAGGACCATATGATGAAAAGACTATCCTTACCCATTAAATTCTCCTGACATCTTTGTCAAAAATCAATTGAACATACGTTTGTCAGCCCGTTTCTTGACTCCCTGTTATGTTTCACTAATCTATACAGTTGTTCTTATGCCAAAACCACAAAGTAATGATTTTTATAATCTTGAAATCAGGAAGAATGAGTCCTCCAACTTTGTTCTTTTTTTAAAAATTTTCAGATATTACGGGAGGAAGAGAGGGAGTAAGAGGAAGAGAGAAACATCGATGTGAGAGAGACACATCGACTGGTTGCCACCCGCATGACCACAACCAGGGCCGGGGACGTCTCGCAACCGAGCTATGTGCACTCTGTGGGCTGATGCTCTAACAGCTGAGCCAAACTGGCCAGGGCTACTTTGTTCTTTTTTTCCCCCAACATTGTTTTGTCAATTCTAGAATTTCATATTTCTATAAAATTCAGGATAAACTTGTGAATTCCTAAAAATAAATAAATAAATAAAAATCCTGGGTTTTTGATTGGTGTTAGACATCTAGTAGAATGGCTATAATTTAAAAACAGTGAGACTACCAAGTGCTGATGAGTGTGTGGGAGAGGCTAAAACTTTCATGAACTGCAACTGAAAATACAAATAGTACAACAACGTTGGGAAAGAATTTGGCAGTTTCTTATCAGGTTAAATAAATGCTCACCATATGATGCAGCATTTATCATATGATTATGACCATATGACTTATATGTAAATGTTTATGACAACTAACCACCCTAAACCAGAAACTATTCGAATTTCCACAGAGTGGTGAGTGAGTCACAGTTTGTGTAGCATCTAATTTGAGGAACATGACTCGGCAACAAGGAACAAACTACTGATACAACAGCATGGATGAATCCCAAAAGCATTATGATAATTAAAAGAAGCTAGACACAAAGGATTACATATTGAATGTTTTAATTTATATGACATTCTAGAAAAGGCAAAACTATAGCAAACATGAGTATAAAGTCAAATGGCTGGAGTGGTTGGAGAGAGCTGACTGCAAAGGGGCAGAAGGACCTTCACAGGTTGATGAAAATGACTTATATATTGATTGTTGGGGTTAACACATGACTATATATATATATATGTCAAAACTTTCCAAATTGTATACTTTAGAAGGAAGAATTTTATTGTTTGAAAATTTTATTGTCTGAAAATGATACAAGTTATTCTAGACTTTTTTATTCTAATAGTAAAACTTCAAGTGTTGGGACTTTGATATCAATATAAGAGTTAAGAGGGCCTCGCTATCCAAAACATGGTGAGAAAACACACCTCTTCTTCTTTCCTATTTTCTGTCAGAAGTAGATGAATATTCTTACATTCAAATACCTCCACTTTTTATGTTCTGTATGATGTAAGATTCAACCAGTATCTTGTTTCTACATAGGTAATTTTAATAAGGCATTTAATACAGTTTTCTTTATATCCTATCAACTCAAGTTAACCTGTTTTAAAAGAATATTCTTTATAAACTATGAGATGACTTTTCAAAATTCTTTTAAAGTATTCCCTATAGATTTCTTGGCTTACATTTAATTTGAAAGCTGTTAAATAATTTATTCTCAATAAAAATCTTGTATATTTAGTTGGTAAGCCTTTTGAACACACTCACAAGTATATAAGGAACATGACCTTTGCAAAACAAACTGTTGTCCTCAAGAGCTTTTGATCAAATGGCACTCTGTAGCCATAACAGTTGCCATTTGAACATCTTATGATAAAAGGTCAGGTACTTACCAAAACACATGACTGATGGGGAAAAATAAACAAGAAAATGCATTTCTCTTTCCTTCTTCGCAAACTTTTACTTTCATAGAAGATCGCATAAAAATGAGTTTAGTTCCATTTGTGTTTACCTTACTATTTTCTTTTTCTTTCTTTCCCTTTTTTTAAGTCTGTCTGTAATCATTTACCAAGTAGTTCTCTGTGGATGTAAAGATCCAGATGGGCTGGAAGATGGGACCCTGAAGGTCAGTTGGAATGGCCCAGACACATCCATACGAATTTTGGCCTGTAGAGGGCAGTCCACTGTAAACACATGGGCAAACACACAGTTGACTATACCTCTTAAAGGAAACTTTGTATAGTGTGCAATTTCTGCATTAGTTAATCAGTTGACATTGGAAAAAAATCAAACAAATCTTGATTACAAGAAAACTTAACTCATATTTTCCACTTCTTTCATACTTTTGTACCTCCTTTGTAGAAGCTGGACTTGGTCATGAGGGAACTTTTTGGAAATCAATTCAAAGAGTCTGAGGTGTTCCTTTCCTGGACAGAAATGGGGACATTATTGCCATGTGGCAATGGTTAATCAGTCACATCAGTTTATATATATATATATTCTTTGGTAGATGGCAGTTTTTCTCAGAGATTAGGAAAAATGGTGACCTAATCAGTCTTATCATTTACTGAATAACAATATATGCTCACACTAAAAAATAAACTGTTGATATCTATTTTCACATAACAGATATCTATAGATATTTGTTCATTCTCTGTATTTATTGTTTTCACAAGTGTTAAAATACAGACTGATACTAGGGAATATGTAAGGTTTTCAGTGGCCTCATGAGATACACCAACATAAATTTATATTTAAATTTGAGAAAACAAATAAAAAGATTTTCTTTAAAACCAAACATGAATTATATATTAGTGTTTTTCAAAAATTTCCTAACACTCATGTCCATATTTTTAAACAAGGTGGAAGAGAAAAAAAAAGTAAATGGTTTAAAAAATGTGTAGTACATATAATATATAAAGTAGAGGTTAATTGAAAATATTTACAAACAAACACCTGATACTTTTCTCTTTAATAGGGAATTAAAGGTCATGGATATTTTGGCCCTATACCATTTTGAGGTTCACTTTTGGAGATTTCTAGTTCTGATTCATTCTCATGACCGCCTCCTTGGGTTTGATTAATTTTCTAGAGTAGCTCACAGAACTCAGAGAAACATTTTACCTACTAGATTACTGGTTTATTATAGAAGAATGTGACTCAGGAACAACCAGATAGAAGTAGGGCAAAGGTTGGGGAAAGGCACAGAGTTCCATGCTCTCTCCCGGCATGCCTTTCTCCTACCACCTCCAAGTGTTCACCAACACAGAAGCTCTTTGAACCCTGTTCTTTGGGTTTTTAAGGAGGCTTCATTACATAGGCATGACTGATTCAGTCATTGGCCATTGGCGATTGATTTAACCTCTAGTTTCTTTCCCCTCACCAAGGGTGGTTGGTGGGGTGGGACAGAAAGTTCCAACCCTTTAATCACATGGTTGGCTCCCCTCCTGCCCCTCCTAAACCTCCTTCCCCCAATCTTTTGATTATCTAAGTGCTTTCCAAAAGCATTCTCATTAATATTACACAAGGCAAGTTTAGCACTCTGTCAACACTTAGGGATTTCCAATGGTTATAGGCGGAGCCCAGTGTTAAAAAGAGGGATGAAGATCAAACAGAAATATTTGTTACTATAAATCACAATATTACAACTTTCTTACTATTTTTCTTTAAAAGAAAAGTGAACAATAAGAGTTTTAAAAAATACAAGTCCTTACCCATTCTTACTATCTTGGTAAAACTGTTAATTTTCGTACACTTTCACCTGTCTGAGTCTGACTTCTGTGCTATTCAGTTAGAAATCTGTTTTGTTAGTCCTATGAGACAGTGACTTTTCATGGGTCAGTGTTAGCACTTGCTCACTGTTGTCTGCTCAATGCCTACGGTGGTCCTGAATACATAACAGCCTCCCAAATTAATACTGTCCTGATTTTGTTACCAGACGAAGACCGGTCAGAAAATAGGTTCTTACGTGATGTCGCGGGAAAGGGATTTCAGGGACACACACTAGGAGGATTTTAAGTGATAGTGACAAGATTTATGGAGCTCTCTTAAAAAGGATGTGGCTTTCCATGAGATGAGGCACGTCCCCGGCATTCAGCAGGCAGATCGAATTCACTGTCCCCAGGTACACCGCACCCAATGTCTTATCCACAACCAGGGGGTAAAGCTCCATCTCACTGCAGAACTCAAGCTTCCGGAGTGCAGGCCTTCACTTGGAACCACCACGCACAGGAGGGTCAATGGAGCCCAGAGCTGCATCACTCAGGCAATCTAGATAACCTTGGGCAAGTTGCTTAACTCCCCTATGCCTGAATTTCTACTGCATGTCCATGGTGCCCAGGCCATGACAAACACTGGACTTCATCTTGCATGGCTGCTAAAGAAAGAGAGAGAGAGAGAGAGAGAGAGAGAGAGAGAGAGAGAGAGAGGCTGGGGGCACTGGGGTCTTTGTTAAACGTCCCTGTATTTCCTCAGGTTTAGGAGAGAGCAGGCTTTCTTTCAAACTATCCAGTCTCTTTCTTGGATCTTCCCGGGGCTATGTTGGTGTCACCCTTTCCAAACCTTTTCCCAGGGTTTTCCAGTTTTGTCACCTTCCCTTTACGGTCACCATCTTGGCTTCCACTGCACATGCACCCAGTGAAAGGACTTCTCTTTTGACCTTTCTTCCTCCCTTGTTAATCTTGGGGTACTGGGGTGATTGAAAAGCTGGTATTTTCCACCCACTGGGATGTTAATCCCTTTGGCAGAGGGCTTCCAGATTCAGGCTGTTCCTTGTAGTGTCTGTAAAGCTGCCCCTTCCTAGTTGATCTGGCTTACTCAGATTATCTGGCTCCTTTCCTTTCATTAGTAACAAACTAACTAGCTGCCTAAACGAATCATTTGTATAGTAGTATATGAGACAAAGAGCCTTCATTTTAGCATCTGTCTTCATTCTCTCTTTTCTCTCTGTGGCTTATCCTTTTAAGCCTGTTCCTTTAAAAAGAAAACCATCCACATGCACTTTTGGTCTCTGATGTGTGGATCTGATTGAAGGTTGAAATATTATTAGCTTGAGTAGTAAAAACGAACTTGAATTTTATGCCACATGTTTTTTCCCCCCTGGAATTGAAATAATGCTTGATTATACTGAGACTTCATTGTTGAGCTCTGCTAGAAAATCACTCAACTGTCAGTCAAGGATTGTAAGAAAAGAATTCACAGACATGTTAGAGAAAAGGCTGATAAATAACAAATAACATGATTCCACAGAAGAAGATAAAAAAGGCCAGCAGCATGTACTTTAAGGCTAGCAGTAGCCCAAGAAAATAGAATACCTTCTGAATTGTTGATCCTGTACATGACTATATTTGGAATTGAAGTGTTTTGTGATAAAATAAAAATAACGTAGTCTTTGCGTCAGGTCAATGTAAAATAATTCTTAATCTTGCGATAGTAATCTTGTAGCTAATGATATGGGCAGTCATGAATATCAATGAGCCTTGATTTCCTCAGAAATGGCAGAATTTCAGTGCTCTTACAATAAATATAAAACTAACATAGAAGGATGGTACAATAAAGGACAAGTTAATGGCTAAGAACTTCATTTATGAACAAGGCTGTAAGTTGTTTATCTATGTCATCATAAGGTCACTCTGACTATTGTTCGAATAATTAACTATACGCCATAACTTCAGTTTTTGTGATTAAGAATCAACTGTGCTATGAAAATGTGTTTGGGACTTAAGTAATTGGTAATGTATTTATTAGGTGGAAACAAATAGGATGCCTGAATTCTTTGAATGTTTTCTCATCTTTCAATTGAGATAATAATTATTTCTTGAGCTTATTTTGACTAGAAGTTCTCAAAGGGGCCATCTCAGGAGCAACTGGGAAATCATAAAAAATGCAAGTTCTCATTTCTTCTCTCTCTCAGAGCAACTGAATAAGAAACTCTTGTGATGCCAGCAATCTGTGTGTAAACAAAACAAAACAGTTCAGTTGCTTTTAATTTACACCAAAGTTTGAGAACCAATGGTTGTGACTGAGTTGATTGGGAAGAGATGCACAGTAGCACACCATTTTATCATACATTTTCACTTTTCAGATACAATTAATATGAATAACCTTAACAGCATAGGTATTGGTAAAATGTAGTGAACTTATTCATTAGGGATTATTTTGGAGTGTTTATTGCCTTTGCTTTTAATATAACTTATTGCATTTTAAATATGTAATTTAATTATTAATAATGACTGCATTAACATTAATGTGTAAAGTTCCTGGAAATTTGACTGTCAGTTCTCCCAAGCATGTAGGAGCCAGCTTGAGCACAGCACTTGGTTAGTAATATTTTTCTCTCTATTTCTTTTTATTTATTTTTTCCATGACTGGTACATTACCAAGCACACTGATATACTGGAGAGGAGTTAATGGCAATCTGAAAGATTCCTCAAAACACCCGCTATTCCAAGTCTAATTGTAAAAGATACTTTAAGGGGGGAAAGAGGTGAGAGACTAGTAAATTGAACCAAGCCACCAGCATTCTATTGTTAATAATTTTTAATCCTGACTGATGAATTATGCCATAGGTTATTCCATACATAAGAAGCCATCTCCATCATTGCGTGATGGGATTGCAATGTTCTAACTCCTCACTGATAATGAAGGTCAGTCTATTTCAAAAATGGAAATATCCTTATCTTAGGCAGAGAACTTGCTAGTACCTTCAGAAAGACCCAACACATGCCCATGTAAACTCAGCATGTTCAAAGAGCTGTGGTTAAAATAGATATCAAACTCAAAGTTGAAAAGCCATCCCAGGTTGCCCGGGAAAACATCCTCATTACATGAAGAGTCAAGAGAATCAGTAGAACAGAAAGGGTGCCAGTTGGAAAGCATGAGCTTCTGTATCTGTCTCAACACCCAGCTTCTATTCTGCTCCTTTCAGCATGAGTTCTCCACTTGCTACAAATAGTAAACTAAAACGCCAGTGGACTACCATCATAAAGGTAATTGAGCAGGCTCTGTAGACCCGCTCAACTGGAATTCCTAAACATTTATTTCTCCTTATGAAGGTCTTGGATCCCATTCTACTGTAAGCTTCAAAACCCCAGTTCTTAGGGTGACATCTGACTGTGGGGATTCGATTCTGACTCACTGTTAAGGATGTGGGCTTTCTTTTCTCTTTTTGGCACTTGGATGTTTTGCTTTCTTGTTTTGAGCTCAGCTCTGCATTTTAACCCTTTAACGATGTTTTATGAAGCATTTCTCCATGTATGCAGTGGATGGGGTGGCTCCCACATTTCTCAGACCATCATTTTGCAGAATTTCTTTAATTGTGAGGATCATTTCTATGTGGGATGAGCACATCATTTATTGTCCAAGTTTTTTAGTAAAACTGGGCACTGCTGATAATTATTCTGGGACAATAGAACTGTGTTGGTCAGGGTAACTGGTCAACCTATTTCTATGGAAATGAGTGTGTCAGAACACTTTAATAGACTGTGTTTCGAGGAAGTCTTAATTGGTCTATTCAATTGGAATTGCAGGAAATCTTGGAAACAAAGAAGCTTAAACAACAAGGTTCCTTTGAGGGCATTTAAGGATTGAGGCTGCCTGGTAATTCAGTGTCCATATGCAGTCTGTACTTTCAGGCAGCTATATGCTATATATAGTAGCTTCTGTTCATTAAACTCCTTAATACAAATCTGTGCTAGGGTAATTGGGAAGAATGGTCTATGGGGCAACATAGGCACTATTTGCTTCAATATAGTCACTATTCCCCAGTTTGCTATTTAGTAAATAAAGTGTGAACTTCATAAAAAAATTGAATGGGTCCTTTATCATAGCTGTAGGCTTCTCGGAAGATACCAATTAACATAAAAGTCAAAAGGAAATAAAATGGCATGATTTTAGAACTTTTATAGTGGTGCCCTGAGTTGGTTTTTCTAATAAATAATATCTAATTTCTTTAGAAGAAATATACCTTATAAGGGATATTTTTAAAACCTCATCTGCTGATAGTCTTGCTTATCTATCTATCTATCTATCTATCTATCTATCTATCTATCTATCTATCATCTATCTATCTATCTATCTATCTATCTATCATCTAATCTACAACCTCATTTCACAACAAAATTTGAGTGGAAGTAATGATACTGGCCAGGTGTCCAACAGAATTATAATGGAAAGGGGGAAACATTAGATGATATTATTACTACACAGAATTTTAGAGTTGGCGAGACCTTAGAGATTATATCTTTTTCTGTGACCTTAATTAGGCAACTTAACTATTCATCATTATTTCAGGCCTTGGAGAAAACGCTTTCCTTCTTTAATCAGCAGAACTCTTTTTTGTGTCCCTATGACTGCAGCTGGTCTTCTAGGTCATTTTCAGCAGCTTGGGCTACTCATAACTGTCAGTAATCACAGTGCCATTGTCCCTACTAGATGCAGCAGTCCCCAGCACTTGTAACATGATTTTGTGCACCTGTGCAGAATGAAGCAACTTTTGATGCTGGAAACCGGCTCCATCTCAGACCTTCATTCAAAGGTAGAGCTGCACAGTAGCCCAGCCAAGCTTCTTTGGCAGTGACAGAACTATACTTGTGAAAGTGGGCACGTTCTTTCTTCTCCCTGGAATGCACACATTTCTCTTCTCATCCTTGTACTACTCAAACTCTATTTTTTTCTGCATGGGCCAGTTTCCCTGTGGCCCACTAATTCTACATTTTAGAATATATTTCCAAGAAATCATCTCAAATGTGAAAAATATTTCTGGACAAAAATGCTCTCCTCTGAATTGTTTAAAATAGCCAAATGTTGGGAAAGCAGCAAATTATGGGGAGGATTTCATGTGAATTATGGTACAACGTGCCATATTAAATGTAGAAAACCAAAAGAAGAAAGAAAAGATCATTGCAACATTGAATGATTTATTTTTTCCAGAAGTGTCTTTGGTTTTTTTTGTACAATATACATGACTTGCTCTTTGGTAAACAAACAAAAACAAACAAAACAAAGAGGTTTGTAAAAATATGATGCCTATAAAACTATATAATAAGATAAAAATTATGACCTTGTTTTATTTTAAAACATTTTGCATACATCATAAGTTTTGCTATTTAAAATATAAAGCCCCTTTGCATTGAAAATACAAGATGATTTTATTTTCTTATTTTTTTGCATTTCTTGATTTTCCAATTTTTAAGTGAGCTTTGAATATTATTATGAATTGGAAAACTCACACATTTTACTTAAATTTTCAGCTGAAGAGCTCCCTTCTCTGTGAAGCCTTTCCTTAAATGTATGTATGACGATATCTACTCTGTTTCCCTATCACTATAAGCACAAACCTTTACATCATTGATCACATTGTATTTTGACTTTCTAAAGCATAATTTTATGCCCCAAGGCTCAGTCTGTCATTCACCCTTACATCATCAGCATCTTTGATATTGCCTCATGTGGTAGACATTTCAATATAAAGTAACACGATGGACTACTATGTGGCCACAAAAACAGAAGCAAATCTTATATTTTGTGACAGTGTGCATGGGCCAGGAGATAATTATGATAAGTGAGATAAGCCAGCCAGAGAAAGAAAAATGTCATATGATCTTACTTATATGTGGAATCTAATGAGCAAAATAAATTGATGAACAAAATAGAAACAGATACATGGAACAGAATGACAGCTGTCAGAGTGGAGGGAGTAGGGGGTTTGATGAAAGAAGGTGAAGGAATTAGCCGGAACAATGATACATACCCATAGACATAGATAACAGTGTGGTGATAGCCAGAGGGAAAGGAAGGTGGGGGCTAGGTGGAGGTGGACAAAGGGGGGAAGATTGGGATGGAAAGAGACTTTATTGGGAAGATGGGTAGATGATGCAGTGTGCTGATGATGTTTTATTGAGTTGTTCACTTGAAACCTGGTTTTGCAAACTAATGTCACTCCAATACATTCAATTAAAAAATAAAATGAGTGAATAATGAATAACATCTAAACAAAAAGTGTTCTTGTCCTGCTGTTACATTCTGCTATGGTTGGCCTCATGGATGTCTTACACAAATAAGTTTCCTTGTTTTATAGTTATTACTTTTTTACTCATGAGTTAGGGATAAGGAATAACAATGAAGCATAAAGAATTTATAGTTCAAAAGGCACAGCTACTTGGCTCCTAAATTTAGTTCTTAGGAAAGAATTATAATATTTAAAATATTTTAAAATATTTAAAAAGCAAATAAATATTGTATTTATTGATTTCTATGTGAATATCACTAAATTATCTTATAAAATATAATTTTGAATGGGTTAATCAATAAATAAATTTTTTAAAAAAGTAACAAAGACTGTTCCAGGCCATTGTCTAGGTAGGGTTCTTGGCATCCAATATATAATTTATTCCAGGGTACAGGATTGTAAAAAGAGATACCCAAGATTTTTAGTAAAAGAAGTGTTTCTTAGCTTGCACCAGGAACTATTTATTCAATAAGAATTAATAACCAATTCACTGCTATCTTTTAGTAATTATTGATACCGGAAATCATGCTAATTATTTTGGATCAATTACTAAAGCATTTGATGTTAAATATAGCTAATTTGTAATTTTTGGACAGCTTAAAAAAAGACTAAAATAGTTTCATAATACTGGAGTTTCCTGAAGGATTACATACAGGAAGAAATCAATATGAAATATGCTTTCAAAAGTATTTTACTTCATTTGAATAACACAATATACATGCTTAAGTGGAATGCCTCAAGCCACCAACTGTTATTACTAAGCACAAAAATGTTCTCTAAACATGAAAACTTGGTTTCTCTATATAACTCTTCTTTACAATTTCAAACCTAGTGATACAATTAAGATGATAAACTACATAGATTTATCTGAACATTAATGACAGAATGAATCAGATTAATTGCGGACACTACTATAGGCCAGTAAGAAGACCTGAGACCCAAAGTCACCCAATGTCAGTGTGAGTCTGGTAACTAAGAATATTGACATTTTCTTGTTGTCATATATTTATTACATTCCTTTTTCTCTAGAAGATGAATGAAATTTACTGTGATAGTGGCAATGTGATTAACCTATATGAAGAGATCATGATCACATAAGAAACTTGATATAATAATATCAGTCTTCATAAAAAAAAAAAAACCACAGAATATTTAAACCAACTTTGAGATGGAAATATTAAAATGCTTCATCTTTTATAAATGTTAATTTAAAAATGACATTTCTTATGAGATAAAGTTACTTGGCCTCTTGTAATGAAAATATACCAGAGATATATCTTGCCTTTTTGAATAATTTAAAATGAATAAATAATGTTATTTCAAAGCAAATATGATGTCTCAGTTGGTGAAGGAAGAATAATCCAATTCATTTTTTAAAGTCAAATAGAATATACAGTTTTTAAAATCTTACTATATTGTGTAGAGGTTTTTCATATACTTGACATTTTCTCCTCCTCTTTAATTACAGTCAGCCATTATTTGTAAAATGTATTTTTAATATTTTTTCTAAGTTTTGACCAGGATTTGGAAGTCATTGCTTAGAATATATCTTTGAAGTTTTACCCATATTCTTCTATGACTCAGTATTTTGTGGAAAAAGGAAATCTTAGAAATATATCACCTATCTTGATGTTTTCATTGTACATCTTAGGAAATGAGAAATACAAGAGTAAAATGGTGTGTTATTTTTTAGGTATGTATGATTTCATTTATTCTTCTCTTAAGCATTATTTATCTTTCTTATTCAAGCCTTTTTTGTTATTGTTCATTCTTAACTATTGACTGTCTTTGAGAATAATGATGTGATAAAGATCACTAAAGGAACTGTAAAAATAGAAAAGGTGCCTTATGCTTTTAAACAACTTTGCCTCCTAGAAGCAAAGAAAAGAAAATCAGACATATTGAATATGCACTAATAGTAGCTTTAATGTTCAGCATTTTATATACATGATCAACTTTCCTTGCCTTACAATGGGTTGCATCCCGATAAACCCCATCATAATCGAAAATATCATTAAGCTGAAAATGCATTTAATACTGTACACTTAACCTACTGAACATCATAGTTCAGCCCAGCCTACCTTATACGTGCTCACACACTTCCATCAGCCAACAGCTGGGCAGAGTCACCTAACACATGAACACACTGTGGAGGATGGGTTGTTGACTCTCGTGACTGTGCTCCTGACAGGGAGCCGTAGCACACTGTCACCACCCAGCATCACCAGAGAGTATACTACTCATTATTGCTAGCCCAAGCAAAGATCAAAATCCAAAATTTGAAGTCTAGTATCCACTAAATGTGTATAATATTTGCACCACCTTAAAGCAAAAAACAAAAAACAAAAAAAAACAAAAAACCCTAAAAGCATAAAGCTGAAAGGTGTCTATGGGTTATGCAGTGGGTCTTGAAATTTCACAGGTCACATTTATCCAAGTGTTGGAAAAGAGCTGTGGAGAATTCATGGCACTTTTGGAGAAAGCTATCCATGAGGTCTTGGGCACTAGTGGTCTAGGAGGTACCAATGGACCAGAAATTGATGGAACTTGCTTTTAATGCTTCATCTTAGATCACATACCCAAAAGCTTACAGGGCAGAGGAAAATGCAGGATACACATATGTGTGTATATGTGTATATTTTATTCTTCATTTTGCTACAAAATGGTGGATTATAAAATTACCCATGATAAAGTGTATTATTTTTTAAGTAATAAAAATGAGGAAAGTGCCCTGGCTGGTTTAGCTCAGCGGTTAGAGTGTCGGCCTGTGGTCCAGAGAGACCCGGGTTTGGTTCCCGCTAAGGGCACGTACCTCGTTTGCAGTTTGTCCCCGGCCCTGGTTCGGTGGTACGGTGGTACGGGAGGCAGCCACTCGATGTGTCCCTTTCACGTCGATGTTTTTCTCTCTCTCTTTTCCTCTCTCCCTCCCACTCTATCTGAACAAAAAATGGAAAAATGTCCTCTAGTGAGGATAAAAAAAATGAGGAAAGGAAATACATTGAAGCAAGGGATAAGATATGAAAAGGTAAAGAAGGTTATAAAAAAAAAAAGACACAAAATAAAGGCAGAGCTAGGATTTAAACTCACAATGCCTAACTTCAATGTCCATGCTATAATGTCAATGAAGATTGCAGATATGGTTTCTTTAAAACTATTTCTGTAAAAGAGATTTGGGTGGGGGGGGGGAGGTGGAGAAAATGAAGGAGAATCTGTGAAAATTTCTAAGGCCCTTTGCTATAAGGTACAAAAGTTTTCTGTTCCTCCTCCCCCGAATATTAAGGCTATTGATGCAAAAGTTGTGTTGAATTTTATGATCAATATTTATTTTAAACAAATCATTTATAAAATAACTTATAGATAGGATATGCACCTATGAGTTTCATTTTATGGGATTAAACATGGTACTTCACAATTCAAACCAATATACTGTGTTATTGAAATGGTGGGTCTTAGACCCTGTAGATACATGCATGTAGTATACTAATGTGTTTGTTTCATGCAGATATCATTAAAATAAGTACAAAACAAATTTGTGATTTATATTTTAAACAGACTGAAGATCTATTAATAAGGAGAAAAATATTTTTATACTGAAACATTAAAAAATAGGCTATTTAATGTAGAATAAAAAATGATATAGAACATAATAAAAATATCTTGCCACCTGCAAGTTTTTACAATAATTGCTGTAGGGAAAAACAGTTTCTCTATGAATATTAAAGATTAGAGATATGCTGTTACATAGTAATATTGTTATTCTGTATCATATTCTAAACTAATAATGTAATAAAAGTACATAGACTTTGAATTCAGACAGTCCTGGATCTGGACTGTACACCACTTACCAGCTGTGATACTAGACACCTGGCTTAAATCCTCTTAACCTCAGTTTCATCATATGTAAAATGGGCACAATAATACTACTATTGTTGGATTGTAGCAAGGATGAAATGAGATGGTATATGGAAAGCAGCAAGCTTTTAAGAATCCATAAATATTATATATTAAATTAAATTAATTTACCAAAATATCCTTAGCTGTCCACATATTTTAATCTTATTATACTAGTTGAAGGAGTCCAGACACCAAAGTTACATATCATGATTCCATTTATGTAATATTCTGGAAAAGCCAAAACTACACAGTCAAAGATAAGTAAAAAGTGACCAGGAGCTGATAGTGAGAGAGGGGTTAAAAACCAAGTTCTAAGGGGATATTTTGAGGCTGATACTACTGTTCTATATCTCCACTGTGATGGTGTTTACCTGATTTTATTTGTGTGCAAGTTTCTCAGAGCTGTACTTAAAAAAGATTGATTTATTATATGTTAAATATTTTTTAATAACAATAATTTTTAAAATAAAAGAAGAAAATACCTAATTCCTGTTCATTAAGCAGTTGATAAAGTCTCACTCCAGAATAGAATCAGAGGCATGTCTGGGGAAAGAACATAACTGTAGATTTTTTGTTGAAAAATTTGATGCTTTGATCTACTGTTTGATTCTGAAAAGCTCAGAGAGAATGAATGCAATGCATATTCATAAAACAAGGTCAAGATGACATGCAAGTGTTGAAAGCAACAGCAATCAGTTAAAATATATAATGAGAAATTGAAATGATATTAGAAAAATGCAAAAGTCAAATACTCTTAAGGACAGCCAGAGGAAAGTAGCTACACAGGAGGCAAATGCTGATTGTCTTCAAGACCTCCCCAAATAAGATAAACCTAAAACAATAATGAGTCAGCATTGTGAGTGTGCCAGAGACCGAGAATGTTCTTGAATATATAGCTACAGGTAAATGGTGATAATGCAAGCGTGGGATCACAAATTCTGTGCAAACCCCTGAAGGGAACTTGTGCTGTTCATCAGAGAACAGATGGCCAAGTACACTTTTTAAGCATTTGAAGGGTTATACTGAACTGTTCTTTCACTCTCCATCACAATGAAAAGCAAGCAAAAATAGCTCTAAATTATAGCCTAGATTATTCACTTTGTATATTTTAAAAGTGTAATCAGGTAGGTAGGGCATGAAAGAGGTAGAATAGTCTAGTGGGAGGTAGGTAGTGGGTGTTGAGAGCATGGGCTGGTGAGTCAGATGCAGGTTGCCATCATTCTTTACCATTTAGTTACTATCGACACTGGATAAGTTTTGTGTAGAGCGGATGTGATCTCAGAGTACTTAGCACAGTGAGTGGCAAAGAGTTAGGACATGGGAAACTGTGGTGTTGGCGGATGTGGGAATGTGCCTCTCAGATCTTTAGACTGTAGGGAATAAAACGTGTTTAGGACCTTGGCTGGTGGCTCTGAAATCTACTGCCCTGTTTATGCCAATGACTGAATATGGCAAGAAGTACGAAGGCAGAACCACTCTCAGGAGATGGGGAAGGTATGGCATGACTCCCTCCAACTGGTGACTTTGACTCAAGCCTTGCTCAATTTTCCTTAAAACTGCACTGTAATGAACATAAGGGTTCATATATTCTTTTGAATTAGTATTATAGTGTTATTATGATAACCAAGCTATGGAAGCAACCCAAGTGTCCATCAATAGATGAGTGGATAAAAAAAGCGGTGGTACAAATATACTAGGAAATATTACTCAGCCATAAAAAAGAATGAAATCTTATCATTTGAAACAGTATAGATGAACCTAGAGGGTATAATGTTATTAAGTGAAATAAATCAGTCAGAGAAAGACAAATACTATGTGGTTTCACTTATATGTGGAATCTGAAGAACAATGCAAAACAGACTTATACATATAGAGACTAATGGTTGCCAGAGGAAGTAGTCGTGGGGACTTGAAGGACAGCATAGTGAATATAGTCAGTGGTGTTCTAATAACCATGTGTGGTGCCAGGCGGGTACTGTACGTGTTGGGGGGGCACTTTGTAATGTATGTGATTCACTATACTGTATACCTGAAACTAATAAAAAGTAATATTGCATGTAGACTTTAATTAAAATACTTTTTAAAAATTAAAAAAAATACATGCACTGCAATCTGCGAAGCTTCAAACCAACTTCCTTTCTTCCTTCTCTTCTTCACCTGGGATCAGACGTCCACTATGACCTGATGCTTCCTCAGCCTCTCCCAATTTTGTTCCTATTTTCTTTACAGGCGTTTATTCTAAGATTTTCTTGCACATTGAATTCAATTTTTGACCTCTGCATTTTAGAGGACCTCTATTAACAAAGGAGCTCCGTTGATAAGAATTGATATTCTTATGCTATTTCTAGTGGCAGTAAAGGTTGAATTTAGGAATCTATTATTTGGGAATTCTGTAGAGATTGTAAGTGAAATAGGGGTTTTTTAAAGACATTGAGTGTATTAAACTACAGTGTTCTTAAGTAAGGTGGTCCCAAGAACAGGTAGACATGAGCCAAAAAGTGGTTAGAGGAGTTCCATTTGTATAATATGCCTTCCTTTCTTTCTTCTTGGTTATAGTCCTTCTCTCTTTGAGACTAAGCTTGAGCACTTTTCATCGTACTTTTTTGCTGCTTTTTACTTGCTTCTCATTTTAGTCCGCTTTTAACTTTAGTAAGCGATAAAAATATTAATTCTATTAAAAAATAAAAAGAAAGAAAGAGAGGAGAGAAGAGAAAAACCCCAAATCATTAGAGAATCACCAAAATGGAAAGACTTGTAAACTTCCTGGATAAATGTTCCTTTAAGATGCTTTCCAACCTTGTGATTCTAAGTCAGAGTTAGTTGTGTCAGGAACTGAAGAGCAGTAGGGGTGAAGGGGTTGCCGTGGGAGTTGTAGTCTATCCCATGCATTCTGACTCCAAAAGCCCAGGCCATTTAAAACAAATACTATCTATTCTTTTAATTGCTCATGAATGTCCACCACTTACATCACCATCCATTCCACTCTCATGTCATTTTGATGATTAAAAAAATATAACTAAGTCAAATGACAAGATTCCTTTATTAGGACCTCTAAAAATCCCCACAGAAGCAGAACAACTCCATTTGATCTTTGAAGATTGTAATCAGGTCATCCTGTAGTATTTTTTGTTCCAGTATAAAGAGCCAATTTTATTCATTAATTTGTGTATTCATTTCCAAAGTAATTTTAGTGCCTTATTATACCAGATACTGCCCACCCCCCCATGTCATTACTTCCACTTGTATTTCTTGGACATGCTCCAATTGTTCTAGAATTTTTAAAAGGCTGATGATCAATAATAGACACACTATTATAATGTGGATCTGAGTTGCCAAAAGGATTAGATGCTAAGTCTTTCATTTTAATCTTTTGCTCCCACCTGCATTATTATCTTACTTCATTCCTCCTGTCCTACTCAGCAACACAAGCTCTGGCCCAAGCACTAGAAAAGTTTGCGCCAATATCTCTCCTGTGATCAAGTACAAGTTTCAGATCTTTTTTTTTTTTTTTTTTCTATATTACAATTAGTAATTGTTTTTTCATAGTTTGTAACTTATTTTATTTTGTATTTTTAAATATCAGCGCCTGGCTAATTTATTCACAATAGTTTTCTTTAATTTTTTTCTTTTTATTAAATTAAATTCAACTTGATATAAAATGAAGGAAAGCATCTCAGCTCCAGCACTTATGAGATGTATGTCTTTAGAAAAATGGTTTAATCTCTCTATTTCCTAATCTAAAAACATGGGGACAATTATATTGACATGATGAGTATGATAGGAGAGAGGAAATGCCATGTTAACATGTAGCTAATATACAGTAAGTGTTCAAAATGTTAATGTCCTTCTATAGATGTGGACAGTTATTTATTGTATCTACCCTAAATTGCGATATGGTAAAACTTAATTTGAGAAGGAATTTAGTTGAAGAAAAATTTTTAAAAACTCAGAAAGGAAATACAGTCTTAGCCCTTTTAGAGAAAATATGATTGATGAACTTAGAAAAAATGGATTAGATCTCATATCGATTTTTTATTTGCTTTAATTTAGAGAAAGGCTACAGAGAAAATGTTGTTTTCTGCTCCCATTTACACAACTGAGAAAATATTCCAATATAGAAGAAACAAGCATTTAATTTTCCTAAAAAGAAAGAGGTATGTTTTTTGTTAGACTAAGGGAGAAAAGACTGAAGGAGAAAATCGCAGAGAAAAGAACACCTCATAAATGTGGGAGAGTTGCATGAAAATATTGAAACATTGTGACATGGAGGAGAGACCCATTTGTTCGAAGTGGACCAAGAACTGTGGTTGGTACAAAGAAAGAAAGAAAGAAAGAAAACAATAGAAAAGACCAAGACATTCAAAGGTGAAATGAGCCATCTCAGGATGGATTAGTTTCAAATCCCAGAGGCTAAAAAAATCACTCTGTGGTATAGAGAATTCAAGCACCGAAGGTTGACCTCATTAGATCTATATTTCTCAAGCTCTAACCTATAATGCAGAGCTGGAAACTCTCTGAATGACTTTCCAGAGACCATTAGAGTATGAGTCCAGGAGTAACATAGGGAGAGAGATACACTCTTGCAACTACTGAACTCTTAAAAAGATGGAGTAGAAAAGTATGGGCCAGAGACCACACATTGTTTGCCTTGCTCGTTCTTGCCTTGCACCAGTGGTTGGCAAGCAAATCTAAATGCATCTACTCTCTTAGGTGGTCCTACTCTGTTGAAGGCACTGGGGTGGGAACAGAGAATAGAGCACTGTGATCATGATTCCTGACTTTTTGAAGCATAAAGATGCATTCAAATAGACATGATTGACAAACCAGTAAAGAGATGATTCAACAGAATAAATGTCATTTCTGAAAGTGCTATGAAGGCAATAGGTGAGTATTCTGATAGACAAAACCAAGAATGGGAGTCTAGTAGTCAGAGAAAAGTTACCTCAGGAGCTGCCATTTATTAGCCTTGGAGTTTTATAAAATAGATAAAAGCAAAGAAAGGAAAAGGAGACAGAGATGATAGATAAACAAATAGATGATAGACAGATAAATTTATAGATAGATAGATAGATAGATAGATAGATCGATTGACTGATTGATAGATATAGATGGATGGGAAACCAGCTATGCAAATGAGAAGAGAAGAATATCTGTGCAGTGTTTTCTTGAAAATGAAAGAAAACATCTATGATCACAAAACTTGTTTTTAGTGAGTCTGGAGTGGTTGTCAGGGTCTTTTAAGAAATTAATTTTATTTTAACAGAAATGAAAACTGTTGTAGGGGTTGAAGGAGAAGAACCAGAAACATTTATATTTTAAGAAGATTGGTTTTTGAAATTTTCATTTTTGATTTTGATAAGAAAATTCAAACATAAAAATTTGCAAGAATGATGCAATGAATTTCTGCATATTCTTGACCTAGATTTGTGATTTTACCATATTTGTTCTCTCTCTTTATATAATTATTATTATTAGTAGTAGTATTGAATCATCTGAATGTAAGTTATAAACTGCATGACATTTTACCTCTAAGTATCTCAAAAGAAGAAAATTACTTTCTTTTAGATAATCTCAACGCAATTACCAAATTCAGTAAATGTCACATAGACACATTACAATTATCTAATACATAGAGCATATTTAAATCTCCCCAACAGTTTCTCTAATGCTCTTTGCAACTATTAGTCACACTTTGAGATTCAGGATCTATTCCAGGACCTATATTTAGACGTCCTGTATCCTTCATCTTTGTTTTGGAACATCTCTCAGCCTTTGTCCTCACGGCATTGATGTTTAAAGAGTAGAGGCCAGTTGAGGTGCAAACACAAAGCTCTTCAATTTGGGACTGTCTGATATGTCATCATGATTAGATTGAGGTGATGCATTTTGACACAAATACCACAGAAATGATGTCCTTTTATGAGAATAATACAGAAATTATGACCTTCTCCCTGAAGCACATTGGGAAACTTATGATTTCACTTTGTCTATGAATTGGTGATGCTAACTTTGACTACTTGGTTAAGATTTTATAAAAGCTAGATTTCTCCACTGGAAAGTTATCATTTTTCTCTTTCCTAAGACACACTTTAAGAATCTGTAAATATTTTGCCCGGCCGATGTGTCTCAGTGGTTGAGCATTGATCCATGCAACAAGAGGTCTCTGGTTCAATTCCTGATCCTGGCACATGTCCAGGTTGTGGAACAAATCCCCAGTTGGGGGCGCGCAGGAGGCAGCCAATCCATGTTCTCTCTCATTGATGTTTCTATCTCTCTCACTCTCCCTTCCTCTCTCTCTAAAATCAATAAAGAAAAAAAAAAGTAAAAAAAAAAAGAATTTGTAAGTATCTTGTTTCCTATTAAAATTTTACTTGATAGCATTTAGCATTAATGATACCTCTTTCTCGAATCAGTTATTTTCATTATGTAATTTTGGTAATTCCTCCATACTATTTATATTAGTTGTCATTCATTTTGCTTATTTCTTACTGTTAAAACTGTTTATGTATTGAATCTGAATACATAATTATGTATTGACTTTATGCTGAATTCTCAGCATAAAGTCATGGATCCTAATTTAAAATATATATATATCTTTATTGTTGAGAGTATTACAGATGTCTCCTCTTCTTTCTCCCTTTGATCCCCCCACCCCATTTTCACCCCCCTCCCCCAGCCTTCATCGCTCTGTTGTCTGTGTTCATGGGTTGTGCATATATGCATATAAGTTCTTTGGTTTATTTCATTCCCCCACCCCACTTCCCTCTGAGATTTGTCAGTCTGTTTCCTTCTTCCATGTCTATGGGTCTGTTTTGTTCATCAGGATCCTGATTTCATCAAGACCTTATAATCGATGTCATTATTCATTTCGAAGCTCAAACTGTCTGATATTTGGCCAGTGGAACTCTCTCAAGCTGGCTGATTTGTCCTTTCAACGTGTCCTCAGCAGTTTTCGAGTCCTTCTTTAATTTTTGGCACAAAAAAATGTTCCAACTTCATTGTGTTTTTTCTGCCTGCCTGGTTAATTTAGTAGAGAGTGTCATTTTAAAATTAACATCTGGATAAAGAAGTTCATTCTTGCAGCTATGTGAGGAGTGTATGAAGTTGCAGGATGGAAGGTAACTGACCAGAGACTGTTGCAGACATCTGGGTGAAAGATCACAGTGGCTGGTCCACGACCAGGGGAATGGAGAGCTGGAGATAAGAGGACACATATCAGTATGTAATAGTGTATGTAATTTGATATGAAAATTTCTGACATTTGGACATTGAGATAATTGGATATTGAGGTGAGAACAAAAAAGATTAAAGATAATCTTAGGCTACTGGAAGCAACAGTTGGTGAGGTGTGTGTATCGCTCAACTTTCATGTCTCTTGTGGGCTCACATGTTGATGATTCTATACCCTGGCAGCTGAGTGTTGTCTGCTTTCTGTTGACTGTGCAGATGTGACCAAACGTGCATCTGCATCTGTGGGGTCATGCTCACGAGTTGCTATGGCAACCTCTCTGGGTACAACTGCATGGTGGCTTCACTGGCTTTCACAAACAGAAGCCTCTGGAATCCACCGCCTGAAGGTAGTGGGGGGTTACTCCGCTGGTGCCAAATAGCATTGAGAACCTCAATCCTGCCTTTAGAAGTGGGGAATCGACAAAGGAATATTCTCAGGGCTTCTTGCCTAGTGTTATGGTGATAAAAGTTTTAATGTGGTGAAAGAAAATGCCAGTTTATGAATAAATAAAAGCTGGTTGTTCTCATATATACTTCAGAAGGAAAATATAAAGATTAGGAAAAGCAACAAGGAGAGATATATATGACTTGTATTTTTGATGTGTACGATAATAAGCTTATCTCCCTTCACTTCATAACTAGGAAGTAAGATTTGATTGGCATGTATTAAGAACATTTTAAAACTGGGAATGTTTGTTTTTGTCTCCTATCTTTTTTAGTTTGCAGATAAATAAATAATAATCCTTTAAATCTATAATCAAAATACTACTATACCTCAAAATTTCTCTTGTTGATATTTTAGGTAAAGGCACACTAGGTGTTATTTCAATTTTTATAAAAATAAAACCTTTCACGTGGATAAGTTCAGAGAGAGTTTCCTTGAGAGGAGAGATCATCTGATGTGTTTGGGAAAATGAAACATGATTCACATTAAGTAACCATGCAGCTTTTTAGACTATTGATGTTCTTTTGGATTCAGTTTTCTTTGTTTTTGGGACACTAAATCCTTGTCTTTTGCTCTCTAGATGTCTAGTTTCTTGGTTTTGTAGCTCAACACAGTTTTGTGTCTCATCCTCTATCTCTTCGAATCCATGAAGTACCTGATGCATATTCTACCTTCCTGCCCCCAAGTCCTGATGAAATAAAGAGAAGAGCAGACTGTGTACTGTGGAATCTAATTTTAAGGAAATTGGCTGATAGATAACCTTCGTGTTTTGTCATGATGAAAGAGATTTAGAGTTATAGAATACACAACATTATTCTACTGTCTTAGCCTTCAGATTCACTGGGCTCAATCCCTCCTCAGCTCCTGGGGGAAGAACAGTGCGCTTTCAATGGGGACGCATGCAATCACCGAGGCCAGGAAAAATGAATCCCAAAATATGAGAAAAAAATGAGAGCATAGTCAATGTAGAAGTTGTAAATAGAAACAATTTTGTAGTAAAATGTATAGGAAATTATGCCTGATTACTGTTAGAAAGTATTGATAGAAAACAAATTTAAAAAATAACTCTGCAGTTTCTACTTGTCCAAGTTTTATATTTAGTGTAGGTCAGAGTTTTACTTTACTGTAGATGATGAAATCAATGACTAAAAATTGGGTGCCTTAGAATAATTGAAATATATTCTCTCATAGACTGGAGGCTACAAATCTGATTAAGGTGCAGTTAAGCCACATTCCCCTCAAAGGTCCAAGGTCCAAGGGGAGAATCCTTCTTTGCCTCTTTCAGCTTCTAGAGACTCCCAGCGTTCCTTGGTTTGTGGCTGCATGACTCATTGTCTCTGTCTCCATATATCCTTCTCTTTCAGTTTTTCTGTGTTCTCTCCTTTACTTGTAAGGACACTAGTCATTAAGTGTAGGGCCATAAACCTTTATTTGCACCAAAGTCTCTGGGAGCCATATCTTGTGTTTTTACTCTCCTTCACAAAGCTTTCTCTAAGGAGTTGTCTTCTGCTCCTCAACCTTATTAAGTCTTGGTTTTTTATTAACTACTCCATAACTGCTTCTCAAGGGCATCACTGGCATCCATTATTCGAATGCAATAGACTAGTCTCTGGTTTTTTATTATGTGTATATACATCTCTTGGTTTCTGCAACACCTAGTTTAATCTCACTTGTAACTCCTCAGTTACTTGTTATCTCATAATTCTCTATCCAACCTCTAATTGTTGGAGCTCATAAGGCTTCACTGTAGGACTTCTCTCTAGCCATGTTCTGTGCTTCAATGATCTCATTCATTCCCTTGTGCTTCAATGATTTATTCATTCCCTTGGATTCCACTACCACCTATATGCTCATAGCCAATGCAATTATGTGTGTGTGTGTGTGTGTGTGTGTGTGTGCTAAGACCTTACATTTGAGGTCAGATTCTTGTACCCATAACTGTCCCCAAGAGTTGTCAGATTTAATATTTGAATAGAACTCTTACCCCTCTCCCCCAAAACTGTTTCTCCACTGTTCCTAGGAAACTCAGTTGAAATCTACCCAGTTGCTCATACCAAAATTTTAAGTGAATAAAAGTGTAGCAATACAAAACTAGGTGAATTCTCAGAAAGTAGAAAAAATAAGGTAATGGGTTGAAAAATAAAAGAGTTAAGAAAACTAAAGAGTCAATGCAGAAGATCCATGATCCCACCGATAAGGGCAGTAGAAGAGAAGAATAAAAAAGGGAAGAGAGGAAACTAGAAAAGAAGTCAGACAAGGATAATATTTCTAGAATCGAAGTGAGCCAAACCATGCAAGTACATTATAACTCTTCTTGGCCTGGCCGGTGTGGCTCAGTGGTTGAGCATTGACCCATGCACCAAGAGGTCACGGGTTCAATTCCCAGTCAGTGCACATACCCAGGTTGTGGGCCAAATCCCAAGTAGGGGGCATGTAGGAGGCAGCCAATCAATGTTCTTTCTCATCAATGTTTCTATCTCTCTTTCTCTCTACCTCCTCTGTCTCTAAAATCAATAAAGAAAAAAATAATTTATAAAACAAAACAAAAACACTTCTGCTTGGAACTAGTATAATGTCTGCTCACATTTCATTGAACAAAGTAATCCCAAAGTCAGTGGGGTGAAATACGACCAGGGTGAGGAGGGAATGCGTAGCTATAGACTACCTGTACAATTTACTACATGGACAGCATCCAAGGGATCCAGGAAACAGGCTCAGAAAATAAAAATATAATAGCTGCATGTAATAGAGGAGAGAGGCAAGTTGATTTCCAAGCTGCTAATGAAGAGATATTCCCAGGATGGTAACTACATTAGATCAGGAGGTCAACAAATTGAGACTAGAGCTGAAGAATGAAGGGCTCTGAGAAGGAGGGTCACAGGAAAAGAAAAGGAACTGATTGACAATCTGATATGTTTGTATGGAAAATGGAAGTGGAACCCCTTGAAATCATATTTTTTAAACACAAGTTGATGCCATTTCTTCTTTAAAGCTATTCAATAGCTTTCTATTTTTTGAATAAAATTAAAATGTCTAAGTCTTGCATGTTCCAGCTACTACCTGTTTCCCAGAAACATTTTATACCATGTCTCATTCGTTCACTGATCTTTGGGCGTCCAGATGCTCTCTGGACCCTTGGCCATGCAGTCCATTCTTGACTGAGAACTTCTGTACCTGCTGACCACTGCATGGACTGCTCTTAGCCCAGCATGTTAAAGGCCTGTGTGGATCCCATGCTTCATATTTCTTAGTTCAAATTTATTGTTGAATAGCCTTTTCTAGTGACACCATTTACATAATTCCTCATCTGTTTTTATTCTATCATAAGTCCTATTATCTTCATTTACTTTTTCATTATAATTTTAATAATTTGATTCATTTTTCTTGTGCATTCAATTTTTCCTTCCGCTAGTCTATCAGTTTTATGAGGACAGTGACCTTCCCTGTTTTGTTCTCTGCTGTATCTGCTGTATTTAGAACAGTGACTGGCATGAATAAAAGTTGTAGGTAAACATTGAATAGGTGAGTAAATACATGAATGAAGTCATGATCAATGAAGAGAAAATTATACGGTTGCATAGGAATGTTCAAGGACAGCAGTTACTCAACGTACGATGGGGAGTGTTTGGTCCAAGGAAGATAATGTCTGAATCAAAGTTTTGTGGATAAAGTGTTTATCACTCACAATGGGAATGTGGCTATGCAGGTTGATGAAACAGTTTGCACAAAGGCCAGAAGCCTTGAGATAACATGGCCTCTTCAATGGCCTCCAGGGTGATAGTTCCAATTCTGCTAATGGGAAACATCTAAGGGCACATTAAAAGACATCATAAAAAGCACTGTGAATTAGGTGTTTATGTATTGGCCATAATCAGGGTCAATACCTATACGTTTACTCTTTATAATGAGAGCAGGATCTTTGCTATATGTGACATCTTAAGATTATCGACAGCCATGGCTGGTTTGGCTCAGCCCGTGGGTCCATGGACCAGAAAGTCTTGGGCTCTGTTCCCACTAAGGACACATACCTTGGTTGTGGTTTGTCCCCGGAATGGTTGGGGTTGTGTGGGTGGCAACCAGTCGATGTGTCTCTCTCCCTCCCTCTCTCCCTCCTGTTCTATCTGAGGATAAATGCAAAAAAAAAAAAAAATGATTATCAGCAGCTGAGCCTCATTGTTATAGCAATGCTTCCACAATTTTTTTACATTAAGGAGTATATCTAGAAAAACATTTTGAGTTAGGGATTTCTTTAAGTCCTGAAGTGTTTCCAATAATTATTTTTGTAGAATCTCATATGACTTAGATATTTATCTAAAAATTTTCAAAACACTAATTCAAAAAGGCAAATACACCTGTCTATTCATTGCAGCATTATTTACAATAGACAAAATATGGAAGCAAGTGCACTAAGTGTGCATTGACACACAAATGGATAAAGATGTGGTACATGTATACAATGAAATATTAGTCAGCCATAAAAAATAATTAAATCTTGCCATGTGACAACATGGATGGACCTAATGGGTATTATGCTTAGTGAAATAAGTCAGAGGGAAAGACAAATACCAAATGTTTCCACTTATATGAGGAATTCAAAAAAAATAAACAAACAAACCCATAGGTACAGAGGACAAATTTATGGTTGCCAGATGGGAGATGGGGTGTGGGGATAGGTGAAAAACGAAAGAGATTAAGAAAAAAAAAAGTAAAAATAAATAAAATGGGGCAAAATGGTTAGCTTGAGAAAAAACTTGGGGAGTCTTAAAACATTTAGTTGTTGTGCCATTTCGATCTGTGCTTCCAAACATATGCAGTGCAATTGGTGATTTGCATTTTTTAAATTTAAAAAATGTTAAATTTTTAATTATATCAGTAAATATAACCTTTTAGATTTTTGCCCAGTGATCCTGATAGGATTCCTAGTAATGAGCTGTGTCTCAACCTTGAGCATGAGCAAGTCAGGCAGCCTCCTAGCGCCACTTTATCCATCTGTAAAGTGGGGGGAGAAATTGGGGAGGGTAATAAGATAACACCCATCCGCACTGCCCGTATGTGTACCAAATGAGTTAATGTGGGCAGAGGTGCACCATGAGTTCTAGATTCCTAAACAAAGCATGTTATATTATTACAAATTTGGATAGCATTGCCAAGTGAAAATGCTCTAAACTGTCTGCCCAGACAATTTACTGCCAATTCCAATAAAGGTTTTCATCTGCAACATTTATCCTGCCCATTTTGGGGGGTTGAGAGAATTGAACTTGCATACCCGAAATTAATCTACTAAAGTAAGTCAAAGTACTGCCATAAAGGAGAAATTGTACAAGTAAGCTGTCATTCGCTGGCTTTCCACACAATTACTCCAGCCATAGATCATCTATTTTATAGAAAAAGTGTCCTAATTCTTGAAGGCGGTGGGACAATATAATAGCCATGTACATGCAACACATACAAAAGAATAAAGTATTGACAATAAGTTACATCTGGTGTCATTGAATTGATCTGGTAATGGATAGATTACCAGGCTACTTCGTATAAATTCTCAAGAAAAGTGACCATGTATTTATTGCTTCTCATTGTTAGGTCCATTGTTAACTACTTGAATTCAAATTTCCCAAACTGATTGAAAAACTTATTGAAGTGGAATCTGGGTTGTCTGCCTCTTTGGATTCCCCACAGGATCTGAAAGAATGCCTTGTAGTGTGGTATGGATTGAGAAAAATCAATCCTTACCTTTGACCAGTTAATATATGTTTAATGAATGTAGGTTAATTTTGTCTCTTGGGTGCTTCTATGTGTTTGGTAGAGAAGACAACTTGGATATAAACTCATCTTGGTTTGGCATGTACTTCAGAGGTGAACTAAGATGCTATCAGCTCCACTTTTTCATTTTGATTTATTACAGTTCTTCTTGGAATATCTGCAGTTGCTGAGATATTAATCTTGCAGGCATAATATAATAGAAGTTTGTTCCTTCATCTTTGCATTACCTGAGGGGAAATGAGTTGTAATAAAGAGTGTATATTTATTTTTTAAATTAATTTCAGAAGCAAAACTTTTATTTTGGAAATACATGTTATTTTAATGAACAATGTACCTGATAATATAAAAAATGTCATTTTACATATCATTTTAGACAAACTCAGGCAAATGGGGGAGGGGAGCAGGTGATTAGAAGAAACTTGTTATTCAATTGCTTCATGTTCAAGAATATTCTATTCAGGTAACTATTTCCAGATTCAAGGGCAAAAGCAAGTTACTGTTAATTATGGTTTATTTTGATAATTTTTTTTTAAAATTAGCAAAAGAGTTTATGTTAATTTTATAAAATTTATAAAATGCTGAAAACATTAAGAAGAAACTGGCTATAATTGTCTCTATTCTCACCTCCCAATCTGGAGATTATTAACAGTTTAAGGCCCAAACTTTTTGTTATGAGTGTGTAAGTAAAACAAATTATGTTTATATTTTGAGCATGGTTTGATCACCTGTTCAGTTTATAACACTTAAACCCTAACCTAGAGCCTACTACATGCTGGGCACTGCTCCAAGCACTTTTCTGGTTTGTTTGTTTATTTAATCATTGTGATAGTCCGATGAGTTTGGCACTGTAATTGTTCCCATTTCACATATGAGTAAACTGAGTGATTGGTAAGATCACAAAACTAGAACCCAGTTCTCTTTTTGACAAAATACAGTTAGGTCTAGTGTCCTTAGATGTTTTAGAGGTTTTGAACATATGTCAAAAGTAATTGACAATTATGAAGCATCTAATAAATGACATCAAGTTGCTATTGTGATTTATTATTATTACGGTGGTGACAGTTATTCATAATTTTATCTGTGGTGTTTCATACAATTCCTAGATATAGTAGTTGCTAGAAAATATGTATCACATGAATGACCTACAGTGTTTAGTTTCAGTCTCCAAAAATATGAACAGATTAGTAGTTGATTACAAATCAGTACACGTAAATTTTGCTTCAATATTTTTCTCAAGTAAAATCTTTCTGTTTCTTTTTTTCACATATGTCCTCTTACTAACCTTCAACCTTGTATCACAAGAGAGATGTTTCTGGAATCACTCTTACCCCATGCTGTGATTGACACAGAGGTAGGGTAGTTAAGCCACAGACAATTGATAAATACTCCTTATTGTGTTTTTGTTCTTATCTTTTCTTCTCTTTTATCTTCATCTCTCCAATCACATTCTAGTGCTGCACAGAAGTTTATCTTAGTGTTATTTGGTGTTATTGAAACATTACACTTGGAGAGTGAGTCATGGTTTTAATATATAGATCATTATTTCTTCGTATTTCAGATGATTTCTTTACAAGGGAAAGGTATACTGCATTTAGACATGACAAAAGGGTAGTGAGTGAAGGGGCATGAGAATAAAATGTTTAGGTTTGTGAATAGAAACATGGCAACAATCCTCATTAATAAGTGTATTTGTTAAGAGACTTGAAAATGTGTTCACATTTGCTTACTGACGTGATCACGCCTCATGGAAAGAACTCATAGCAAAATAGGCAGAATAGAGCCATCAAAGGGTATTATTCCAAGGGACTAAATTTGATCATCAGTTAGAAAATATGCTGCTGAGCTTATTGCCTGTATAAATACCCATTTTAACCAATGGGACCCTTCATAATGGAGTATTAGCGGCTGATTTTCAAATGGAAGTGCCGATGCCAGAGAAAAAGAATGAATGGTGATGATGCCTTGACATAAATGTAACCAAAGCACCACATTGTAATCAAAATTACACAATTCTTCTATTTTGATAGTTATTCCCACTGCTTATTAGATCGATCTGTTGTGCAAGTGAACAGAAAAATAAGCTTTTCCATAAATACCATGCTATTTTTGCCCAATGTAAAAATCCTCAGTTTTAGGTCAGATATTCCTGCTGAGTGTAACATGATTTGTTCCCCAATTGTATATATAAGGTACCAATCACTGCAAAATACTCTTCAAGCACAAAATTATGTATTTTTAATGGTACTGTGTTCTTCAATCATAGCTGCTTTGGCTACATCTACTATTACTAGTAACACTGAAGCTTTAATCTAATCCTCTATATAGCTATTTTGTGAATAAAAGTTGAATTCAATTTGAATAAGACAAGAACATTGACGTGAATACCAGAAATCATTTTGAAAACATGGACCAAGTTAATTACCCAGTTTTGCAAATGTGCTATTATAGTTTGATGACTTAGCTTTGGAAAGCATGTAAGGGATTTTAAAATAAAAGGAAACGGGCAAATCTATAGAGAAAATTAATTAGAGAAAAATGTAAACTGAGAAAAATTGTTTTTGAAATATTAAATATTTCTAATTAGGAAAAATATTTACTAAAGACCTATAAAATGTCAAGCACTGTATTATATAGTTACATAAATTATTTCATGTATAGAATCCATCTATAGTACTTTATCTCATATTTAAAAAATAATTTTTTGTTGTTGACACTATTACAGATATCCCCATTTTCTCCCCCTTTGCCCTCCTTCTCTAAGCCCCCCCTTTTCCTCTGGCCATCACCACACTGTTGTCTGTGTCTATGGGTTATGCATATATGTTCTTTGGCTAATCCCTTCCCTTCTTTCATTCAGTCCTACCTCTTACTCTCCCTTCTGACAGCTGTCAGTCTGTTTCATGTATCCATGCCTCTGTCTCTATTTTGTTTGTCAGCTTATTTTGTTGATTAGATTTTACATATAAGTGAGATCATATGATACTTTTCTTTCTCTGCCTTATTTCACTTACCACAATACTCTCCAGATGCATTCATGCTGTTGCAAAAGTAAGACTTTCCTCTTTTTTATGGCTTTATAGTATTCCATTGTGTAAATGTACCACAGCATTTTTATCCACTCATTTACTGATGGACACTTGGGCTATTTTCAGATCTTGGCTATTGTAAATAATGCTACTATGAACATAAGGGTGCGTATATTCTTTCAAATGGTTTTTTTGGAATTCTTAGGTTATATTCTCAGAATTGAAATTTCTGGGTCAAAAGGCGGTCTTACTTTTTATTTTTTGAGGAAACTCCATATTGTTTTCCACAGCAGATGCACCAGTTTGCATTCCCACCAACAGTGCATGAAGGTTCCTTTTCCTCTACAACCTCACCAGCACTTGTTGTTTGTTAATTTATTGATAATATGGAAATAATATCATAGCTTCTAGTGAAGTGCCCACCCATGGCTCTTAACTTCTCTAAGTAAGACATGCAGAGTTAGAGAGCAGTTAAACATTTGAAGTGGGTCATAGTTAAGTGTTAGAGGAACTGTCCCCCTCCTGTCGTTTTGTGTTTGGCTTTGTTGTGGGCTATAGAAGCAGAGAATATATCACATCCTGCAAGTCAAGACCTCATGTTTCTTAGATGAGTATTCACAAATGGTAGTCTAGATGGATATGTTTAACTATTTTTTCCCCAATTTTATTGCAAAAAGAAAAAAAATGCAAACATATAGATAACAAATAAAAAAAATACAGATATATTCAACTCCTGGCTTCTACATTTTACCATACTTAGTTTGTGACATCTCTATCCATCTGTTCAGCCATCGAAAAACCTATCTTATTTTTGATACATTTCAGATATCAATATACTTTTACCCCAGTACTTTAGCGTGCCTGTATTAATGACAGTTTGATATTTGTTTAGAGTTTTATTTTGGTGTAAAATGCAAATACAATGAAATACACAGGTCTTAAGTGTACATTTGCTGAGTTTTGACAAATTCACCCATCTGTGTAGCTCATACTCCTTCATCATTTCAGAAAGTTCCCTCAGGCCTCTTTCCTGTCATTCTCTACTAGACACCTGCCAAAATCTACTGTTCTGATTACTTTTTTACCTTATATTACTTTGTGGTCATCATATAAATGGAGGCATATGGTATGTATAATTTATTATTTATTTTTTGCTAAGAATTCTATCACAGCATGTTACTTTTGAGATTGATCTCTTTTGTTGCATTATTAGTAGGTTTTTCTTTTTATTATTAAATGATTATCCTGCATTTTACTTAATCTTCTATTGATAGTATCTTGGCTGCTGACAAGTTTTAGAAATGCTTTGTAATGATCCTACAATTTCATGTCCATTTCAACAATGGACAGAGGTTGGTGGTGGCTTCACATTCTGGCCAGAATTTGGCATTGTAAGTAACTTATATTTTAGCCATTCAGATAAATGTTTAGTGCTATTTCACATTTTTATTTTTATTTTCATGTCTCTGCTTACTATTGATATGGAATACTTTTTTTCTGTTTACTTTCTATTTTTATACCTTCTTTGGTGATTAGTCTGTTCAAACCTCTTGTCCATTTTAAAATTTGGTGTATTTCTTCTTACTGAGTTCTAGGGGTTCTTTATTTCTCCTAAACCCTAGTTCATTGTCAGATACACATGTCTGTAGTTGGATTGTTTTAATGGGTCATTTCATCATACCGTAACTTCACACAATCCTGAACTTTAGGACTCTTACTAGGACAAACAAACCCCTTGTCATTAGTCTACGACCTCACTTCTTTTGAAATGAATTCTTTGTCCTCAGAAACACACATAAAGAGCTGTGTAGATTCCTCTGTAAGATAAATGATACTTGAGCATTGTCCTTTCTAAGCTGCAAGATGTGAGTGTGTGTGTGTGTGTGTGTGTGTGTGTGTGTATATATTACCTATTTTAAAAGTTGGAATGCAAATTAAATGAGAGTTAAAATAACTTGGTAAACGCCAATCAATGTCTGGTACTTTACAGTTCACAATTTATAAGTTCTTTCAAATACATTATTTCATTTGATATTCATTGATAGCTCTTCATGTAAACTCCAATTTACAGATGCATAAACTGAGCCTTAGTGAGGATAAGACTCTTGCTCAAGATTATGCAGCTGGAAAAGGAAGGGTCAAATTCATTTCTTCTGATTCTTCCCCTCACCCCAGCCTGGTACCATAGTTGAAATGCATCCTGGCAGTCAGTGTCAGAATTAGGGCTGGAGGCTCAGCATCCTACTGTCTTCTGGGTGATGAAGATACCAAAAATCAGCCTCATTAATAAGTTATTAATCTTAAATTGCCAGGATTAATACATCTACCCTGTGTCTTATTTATATAACTACATGGCTTGTTTTGAGAGAAAAAAAAATTGTCAAGTTAATGTCCACTCAACTTAAGAAAAAAAATATAGTGAGGAGTACTCTGGACAAATTCTCCCTTTTAGCTCTAGTATTTCAAGGATTTCTACATGTTAAAAAAAATCAGTTTGGATTAGTTCCTCAAGGGCTTAATTTTAGCAAAAGCTTTGCAAATGATATGCAGAAGACATTTGCTAAAATAAAATTATTCTCATGGCATGAATCAGCTTATTGCTGCTCATCTCCTTTAAAATAATGGGTCCTTTACATTTGTTGGATTTATTTTAACACATTAAAGCGTTTTCAAAAGTGAATGTCAATTTGAAAAATTACTCTCTCCATGTGTTCAGTAATGGAAGGGAAGCCCACAAATGCACCATCAGCAAATATCCAAGGGCTTCTCTCATGAAGCCTCCCTACTGCATCAGAGCAGGTGAAGGAATTAGAGATCCGAATTCCTGCTTCTAATTTTGTTTCCATCAGAGCTTTAAATATTTACTACCATTTAGGAATCTTGCATTTTGGTAATCTTTGAGGAATCAGTGATATGTTTTGAATTATTGCAAAAGCATCCTATAGAACCATTTTTCCTTTGCATCTCTGGCCTCCTTCCAACCCCAAGTCCACTGAAAGTAGGTTAGTTAAACTAGATCAAACGTAAGTCTAAATAATTGAAACTGGGCTCCCCCTGGGAGCAGTTGAAATCCTGTTGTAAAGCTGGCAATGAGGCTGGGCAGAAAATGGTTCTGTGGTTTAATTTTTTTCTTAAGTAGAGTGTCTTCTTTTCTTTGACTACATTTCTTGACAAATGCCCTGCACATAATAGGTACTCAGAGGCCATCTACAAATTGAATTTAAATCTATTCTTTCTTGGGGAGGCAGACAGACTTCTTCTTTTTCTTTTATCCCTCTCAGCTTCTCTACATATCCAAAATATTAGATTAGAGAAGGAACAGGGGCCTGAACTGGGGTCAATGGATAGACATCAAAGGGATTGTGAACCTAGATGGAAAATATTCTATCTTCCTCATGACTAATCTTCAATTATAACTTAGCATTTCCTTCTACTGTGAATATAAGCAGCCCCTGAAAAGTATAGTCATGTTAGCAATATTCCTAAACATTTGCCCCCAATAAAAATCACAGATATTGTCATGTTATAGGTTTGTGCAAATATTTTGAAATAGCATTCATGTTCTTTAGTATTTCAAAAGTATTGGGCCCTCTAAGAAGACAGTTTCATTTATCGCATTCAAACACATATAATATCATCTATTTTCATTGTGTTAATAATCGTATTTCAATATACTTCATTTCCCTAGTAATCTCATGTGTCTTGTTTTATGGATTGGAACAGTGCTGGGACTATGGCCCTGCACTTGCATAAACTGAAGAATGACTGCTTCCTGGAGAGTGGGGTGCCAAGTGTGGAACATCTAGGGAAGCGCTCTCAGGTGGGGACAAGTGCTGTCTTGGTGCTCACATGCATCTAAGAACAAGAATCTGCATTTTTCATCCTCCGTACCTCCCTTGTCTCAATCAAATCTAGCTCTGTGTTTGAAAATCCTAACCTGAGAGGGATTTCCTTCTTAGTTGTCATTCTTAGGTGCTCTTATCCTTATGTCAAGTCTGATGTACCCATGAAAGGGCATTGGGGAAGAATGAAGGGACATGGGGTCCAGAGAAATGTGGTTTTACTCACGCTCAGCTTTCCCTCGTTGACATGGGAGGACAGAGCAACAGCCATGGAAGACATTGTGGCCAAGAGTTCCGAGGAGCCGCCAAGTGCAAAGCAAGAAGGGACCGCTGCAGCTCTGAGATCATGGAGTAAGAGCAGGGCATGCTATGGGTGTACTGATGATAATAAACATTGAAAAAGATCTCTCGAAAGGGTTGCAGATAAGCCCAACACTTCCTGTATATTCACTAGAAGTAATATTGGTCCTGCCCCAATCTCCACAGTCTGTGACTATGTAGGTGGGCTTATTCCTTAAGGAGCTACAAGAGCCCTTATAAACATTAGCTTTCTCTGGCTGGTAGCAGAAGGAAGTCAGGGAACATAAGCCATGAGAGGGTTTGATGGACTGTTACTGGCTTGAAGATAGAGGACTGGCAAGAAGGATGAGTGGTCTCCAGCTGGTAGAAGCCCCGAATAGGCAGCAAGCAAGAACACATGAGACTTGGTTCTTCAACTGCAGGACTGGGTTCTACCAATAACCTGATTGGGCTGAGAAACCAGTTCTCTCCAGAGCTTCCAGATGAACACAGGACCTGACCACTGAAAAATGGGGTGGGATGGAATGCATTTGGTTACACAGTAGTACGCTTAAGGTATACTTTTTACCAGACCTAAGTGTGTTACAGATTCTCAGACCCTTTGTTTCCATCTCTGCCCTTTTTCAAGCATTCCTTTGCATAATTCCTGCTCAATGTCTGTGAGTCAACTAGCATGCAAAGAAAAAGAGCTAGCACTAAGGATCTTCCTTTATACCTAAAAATGGATCTAATATAATCCTAGCAAAAGTACATATATTCAGTTTATTTCTTTCCTTTTTATTGAATTTATTGAGGAGATACTGATTAACAAGATCATACAGGTTTCAGGTGCACAGTTCTACAACACATCATCTGTGCACTGTATTATGTGCTCACCACCCCCAGTCAAGTCTCTGTCCATCACCATTTATCTCCTCTACACCTTCCCCCTCCTTCCCCCATCAGTGCATGCCATGGCAATCACCACACTGTACATATGTTCAGTCTATGTTATAAGTAAAATAAAACTAAATAAAAATTGCTGTAAACAGAACCATTGTGCTGTATAACCTAAAACTAATATAATGTGATATGTCAATTATATGTCAATTTAAAATCACTTCAAACAATGAGGAGGAATTGTTGAATGATGCCACTGAAAAATGGAAGTCATATCCCATTTAAGACTCCAGGTCCATTCATCTGCAGTTCTTTGGTGTGGGTCTTACAATTCTCTTGCTGCTTCATCATAACTGCAAGATGGGTATAAGCAACAAAATACATTTGATAGCTTTCTCATTCCCATCCCGGTGGAGACAACACTACTTTACCAAAATAACTAACAAAATAAAACCTCCTGTTGCTGTCAGGAAGGGGCAAGAGAAGCAGTGTTTATAGATTACGCAACCAATAAATGCCTAACATATCACTATATGGTAAAATATGTCATTGTTTATAGCCATAATATTCTACACTCCAGTTACTCTGTATTTTCTAATGGTGTTTTAAACACTAAACACATTTAAAAGAATAAAATATTGATTAATATATATTAGATCTCAATAAGAAAAGACAAGTACAAGAGCAACAGACAAAATGAAAGAGAAAAAGATCATATTATTTTGAAATTGTACATGAGAACATTCATAAAAATTGTATGTATATATATAAATTAGAAAAAATAGTTGCCAGGAAAATAATGAAGAATTAATATTTTCCAAAACTAAAATATATGTCTATAGCCTTAAAAACAGCAAAGCACCTTGTAGCAGACACTGTTGAGGCCTCGTCCCAGTCTATTTGGCTGATACTGTGAGAGTGAAGTCATACCTGCTTCTCCTGACACAGCATTGCACCCAGGGCCAGGCCAGAAGTACCGGGGAGTTCATCTTCAGTCCCCTCCAACTCCTCACCATAGGATGGCAGGGGCGGTTGGGAAATATCCCAGATTCCTAGTACATAGGTGGGATAATTTAGAATAAGAACCTAATAAAAATAGACCCTTTCTCAGCTCCCTTCAATTCTCTGCCTCATTTTTCCTTCTCTCAGAGCACAGTTTCCCAGATGACCAACTAAACCCACTGCCTTTGCTCCACTCAGATACCACTTTCAGGAAACATTCTGATGAGAACCAAAATGAGGACACACCTCAGTAATCATTTTAACGGTGAGTAAACAAACCACAAACCCACTTTCTCCTCCCTGTGCTCCAGAACTTGGTTTTGATCTTCCATGAAATCACATGGTTTTGAACACCCCTCTGGCCTAATTTTATAGCTGGGTAGAATTTAACCTGCTACCGGTGGTCTCACTTGTC
The DNA here is from genome assembly GCF_014108415.1 of Molossus molossus. NCBI lineage: Eukaryota > Metazoa > Chordata > Mammalia > Chiroptera > Molossidae > Molossus > Molossus molossus. The sequence continues at coordinate 96,445,412 of NW_023425346.1, forward strand.
CCTGCTGGTCTCAAGTTTATTCTCTACTCAGCTGTCAGTGATTCATGTAAATATCAAATGTTGGTCATATTGCTGCCGTGGTTCAAGTCGTAGGAGGCTGGCTGTGCCCTGGACAGTGGCTCCTCATTGGCTTTGACTTTCCTTTCACTAGACCAGAAGAAGAAGAAGTAAGAGGAGGAGGAAGAGGAGGGGAAAATACAATTTAATACAATTATCAAAGAAGGAGAGTTGGCAAAGAATATCTATACATATATTTTCAAAATTGTTTATGCTGGTTGATTCAGTAGGTTCACTTCTATTCATTCTTACTGATTTACTCCAAAATTTCATCTAGTAAATTAGGCAATACCTTGATTAATTGCTTCCTTTGTACTTAGTAGAAGATGAGAGAGGAGGAACACCTAAGTACAGGCTCTCAGAGTGTTAGGTATGTTATGGGGAACTGGTAAGAGTGCAGGAGGGGGGTTAACAAAGGATCACACAAAGGTTTCCAAGAAGTGTTTGCCTTTCATTTGTATCCACTCCTCTTGGCTCTGATGTGCACTGGGCTCACAGCTCTGGGTCCGATGCTCGCCATCGCGTCAGGCTTGGCGTGTCCTTCTCTAGGCCTGTTTCTGCATCTTGACTCTTCTTGTGCTGCGATATTATATTTCTGGCATTGGCTGGCCTACCTATTCTGTCCCGAATGTCCGACTTGGATTCCACCCAGTTTTCAATGTCACTCCTCCCATAAATCAGCGGTAACCCATTCTGTACTGTGACTCACCAGCACTCAGGCTGTTGTTCCATTGGCTAGAATGCACTAGCATGTTCGAATCTCATGTACCATTTTACTCTCTTACAATTAATACTGTAAATGATGTTGGGTGGAATGTAGACTGATGGGTATAAGTTGAAAGGACTTTATGCACCTATTTTCTAGAATGTAAAAAGTAGATTAAAAAAAAAACAAAAAAACATGGGGATGTTATTGGCTTCAATTTTCTGCAGATGTTCATTCTAAACCATGACAATCACCAATAAGTGTTGAGGTCATTATTGCCTCTATCGGGCTGACCATTTCTCAGCACTCGTTGGCTACAGTGTTACTATTGTGAGGATTCAATGACATTAAACACATAAAAGTGTTCTTCACATTATGGATCAGTACATCAATGGATGTCTTATTATTATATTTTATATATTGTAGAGTCCAGTGTGATGATTCTATTTTCTAGAAAGAGGCTAAATGACTTTTCACAATGCTGGACATAGGCTAGAGCTTCTACTTAATTTTTATTCAACTAATCATGAATGCTTTTGATCTCCTTCTTGCTCTCATGCACAAAATCGACTCATGTCATTTAGCTAACCTTTTTATTTCGTCTGCTGCATTAAAATGCACAATGAACCACTGTTTTCATTTTTTAAAGTAGGGAATCATTAGAAACCACCGATGATAGGGATAGTTAATTGAATTGCTAGGCTAGAACAATGTTACTAATAAACAACTCATGGTACATGGGTAAAATGAACTCATTATATGCAGACTATAATTATAAGGTATGATAAATCACATGCAGAGGTTATCGCTACTATAGAGTAAGTAACTCTCTCAGAGCTGATTTGCTAAAACACTATCTGGGAAACCAATAAATATTCATTATTCATATTAAATACAAAATTCTGTCAGTAAAAATTATCTCTTTCAAGGTCACCTGTACTGAAAAGCACAAAGGAGAAACAGCATGGATCCACTTATTCCAATTCCTGTTAACCTCAAAGTTTTTTACTGTCAACAATTATTGACTTCCCTCTGTTCCATTCAGAAAGTAGAATTTTAGATTTCTGACTCCTTTTGCTTTATAAGTACAGGGTGTCTCCCCAAACAATGTATACAGGGTGTCTGTAGATTCTATTACATTTTGAAAATGAAATGCATTTTAATAAAAGCTGGCTTTAAAATTATTCAAAGTTGTGTGTATGCATTTTTTTGGGGACATCCTATTATTGAAACACAAAGTGCAAATAGCTTGATGAAAACACTTGGAAAGCATAAAATCTATGTAAATATAAGACACACCTCATTAGTTCTAGTGGTTAGAAAATACTTTCTTTGACATAAAACATTAAATATCTCACAAAGTATTTTCAATCTATAAAAGCCACTTACATAATACACTTCTATCATAGGTATGAAGGAATATATTTAAATGCATATGCCCTGAGAATTATATATTGAAACATGAAGTAAAATGCAGTCTTTGGACACACTGAGATTTTTGATTATGTTGATTTAAGTCAGTGTGGCACACTCGTAGAATGAAAATTGCCCCAACTTTGGTCCCACAAATCTATGACTAATCCAAAGAGATCACTTAAATATATTTGTAGTAGGAAGATCAATACACATTACTGCATGGTTTATGTAGTGTTATATGTGACAGATTATTTTACATATAATGAAAAGTAAATTTAATTTTTAAATAGCTGGCAATAAATTTTAAAACCTGTTTATTTTCACAAAGGATTTATTTCCTCTTTTATCCTCTTGAAATTAATGCCTTTTGAGGCTGATGTGTAAATTTCTATTCACCAAAATGAGTGTCCAAGCTCAGAGCCGAACTCCCTGGCAGTTCTTTGAACAAAACTTCAGCAGCAGTTCTGATCATCAACTGTGACATCTGTGAATCTGTTTTGGTGACATTTCTGCATGTCCCTGTAGATGCCAGAACATCTTGGCAGGTGGCCAGCCTATTCAGCACTAGGGAATCCCTGGGGTATGTGGCTGCCATGTGTGATCTCACCATTTCCAAACCTGGGCCTTTGCACAATTTTATTTTCCTATGTAACAACCTAAGAAGGTTTTGAGGTATCTGTAACAGTCCCCATGACAAAAAGCATTAGACTTCTATTTGTTGATATCATTTGTGTGTGTATAAAACTCTCACAGAAAAGGTGCCATTGTAAAAATAAAAAGTGTCCAAGTAAAAACAAAAACAAAAAAAAGAGACACGGACCCTTATTTATTGTTGATTTTCATGGTTTAGAATAAACTTTTGCGGAAAAGTGAAACTGATACCTGGTACTTAAGAAAAGCTAGTTATGAAACATATATGTGTAAAGTCCTTCAGTTTCACTTTTCTTCAATCACCATTGAGGACACAAAGTGTAAATAGCACAAATGGCATGTGATTTTTAGGTGAGGTACATGACGACATATTCCAACCAATGGAGCCATAGTCTGGGTGATTGGAGTCACAAAATAAAAGCGGTTACCACTGAATTGGGAGAAGAGTGTAATTAAAAGTTGGATGAGATCCGTTTGGGAAAGAATAAGAAGGCTAATACCAGAAAGAGGTAATGCCAGAAATGTGATGTCATTGCTCAGGAAGAGCAAGATTCAGAAATAGGCCTATTACAAGGGCAGCCGCAGGGCCAAGAGACATGGATGAAGGAGAAATGTAGGCAAATCCAGGAAAACACTGTCTATTTCTTCACTGGCCTAACCTCCTCCTCTCTTGCCAGTTTCTTCTAACCGTGAGAGCCATACTTGGGTTCCCCTTCTCTCTGAATTTAACTTCGCATAAAGTATGCTATAAATCAAGTTACATTTTAATTAATTTTATTTAATATGGTGAATAAATGAATAAAAAAGTGATAATAGTGCACCCAGTGAGCCAAAGGGCACACACATTTTAAAATTCTATATTTTGCCCAATCTCTGTCTTGCACGGTTTTATCAACTGGCGTTCTCCCAGCAGAGCATGGGAGGCGTCCCTGGAGGTAGCTGTCATTACACTGCAGATTGTTTCGGTACACTGCAGGCTATTTTTAAAATCTTGAACAGTCTGATAAACAAAACAAAATTTGTTCTTACTTTAATGTTCATTTATGTGATAACTGAGGAAAATCATTTCATGTGGATAGTTTTTCTTCCTTCAGGATTTGTGTCTTCATACCCTTTTGGGGGGAGAGAGGATATGTCTTAACATGGGTTCCCCAAAAGCTGTCAACATCACAGGACAAGAGAATCAGTAAGTGCTCTGGTCCGTGATCCTGGAAGGCACAGGTAGGGGAGTGGGGACATGAGATGAGGAGAGAGGAGAGCCTCTAATGACAGGTTATCAGCACAGGTAAGTGTAGCTTAACCCCATTTTGGAACTGAGAAATTGGGAGTTAGCTCAGCCAAGGGACTAAAGCTGGGATAATTACACATTCCAGTTACCCCCTGGCCAGGAGCTCATGACAGAGGTACATTTTATTCCCTGGAATTTCCATCCATTGAAAGATGGAGCAGAGATGACAATTGATGCAGGTGCTGGCATCTGGATCTTGTTCAGAATTCACTCACGTGGTGTTGGTTAAGAGTTTGGTGTGAGGCATCAACCGTGTCTATTACAGGCAGTTTATTTTTCCTTGTCAATGATTCATCTAGAATTTTTTTGGTGGAGGTAAGATCATCTCTTGTTTATTTTCAAAATGCTTAGACAACCTAGCCAAAGCATTTCATAATGATACATTGATTTCACAGTTTTGAGATAATTTTTAGATTTTGCATTGTAAAATGTTTGCATGTATAGTAGAGTAAGTCTTCTCTCACCATAAGGTTCCTCCCTCCCCAATTGTTGTTTTCTATTAGAGCCTAAAGTTCTTGATGGAATTTAGGTTGATTTTGTTAATATAAAATATCATTGAGATTTTGCTTAGCACTGCTTACATAAATATTAGCATTGCAAAAGAATTCAGGAGGCACTCCAATCTTTTCAGAATTTATTTTTTTGATCTCCATAGAAACATATAATTTTGTATTTATTTATTTTTTTTTATCCTCACCCGAGGACATTTTTCCATTTTTTGTTCAGATAGAGCGGGAGGGAGGGAGAGGAAGAGAGAGAGGGAGAAACATCGATGTGAAGGGACACATCGAGTGGCTGCCACCCGCACAACCGACCAGGGCCGGGGACAAACTGCAACCGAGGTACTTGCCCTTAGCGGGAACCAAACCCGGGTCTCTCTGCACTGCAGGCCGACGCTCCAACCGCTGAGCCAAAACGGCCAGGGCGAAACATATAATTTTTAAAGATATCAGTAAAACTCTCTTGTTGGTATATTTTGTGTTTGTTTGATTGATTTTTTTTTTCCCACTGCTTTTTGTTTAGCACTTAGACCAGTGACTGGCAGATGATAAGTGGTCAATAAATACTTATTAAATTAAAAAACAACAACTTCCTCTTACATGTTTATGAGGTTATCCTTGGACCTTTCCATGTCATATTTTCATATGAAATTTTCATCTTCAATTGCATCATAAATAGAATCTTTTGGGTCTTAAGGTGAGAAGTAGCAATGTCTTGGGAGGTGCCTCGGTGAAAGATGGGGTGGAGGATAGAATGCTATTTCCCTTAGATTGTGGTCGCTGGTTCTATGAACAGGAGAGATGGAGATAGAAACTGAGGAACTTTTTTTTTTTTTTTAATCCTCACCCGAGGACATTTTTCCATTTTTTGTTCAGTTAGAGTGGGAGGGAGAAAGAAAGAGAAACATCGACGTGAAAGGGACACATCGAGTGGCTGCCACCCGCACGACCAACCAGGGCCGGGGACAAACTGCAACCGAGGTACATGCCCTTAGTGGGAACCGAACCCTGGTCTCTCTGGACCAGAGACCGACGCTCTAACCGCTGAGCCAAACTGGCCAGGGCGAAACTGAGGAACTATTTCATTGGGGTCACTGTGGGAGACTAGGGCTCATGGCCAGATGTGTTTTGGTTCTTAGCGTTCGCATATAACCAAGAGGGAGGGGAGGGATCTGGGAAATCCTACACCTGGATGACATCTTGGTAGCGGGTGTCATGCTGCGTTGAGGGACAGAACTGTGATGTGAAAGTCAGTGTGATCATACAAGACACTGAAAGGCAGCCACATGTGGAGCAGTGTTTTTAGGAGTGGAACAGACCTGCGTGAATGAGTTAAGAGGAAGTCTTGAAATAGCAAGGGCAGAATGAATGACATTAAGGGTAGCTAATAAAAAGGAAGGAGCTCTCTCTTTCTATGTTATAACATGTGTAATGATTATTACTTTTTTTGCTAGGAGTTACATGAACATCGTGTCACTAAAAAGATGCACATTCCAAAACAGAATAAGAACCTCTGATCTCAGGGCAGCTCTTTAACTAGATATAGTAAGATAATAGCCTGTATTTGAGGAGTAATGTAAAAATTTCTTCCTGGCCAAGAGAAGCTATATTTTTTGTTTGTCTGTCTGTTTTTTGTATCTTCCCTGTTCAGTGTTGTCCTGCCTGTCTACAAACAGCAAAGAAATGAAAGAAGAATGTTGAAAGCCAAGCTAACTGCATCACAATAAAGTAAAAATTCAATCTAATTAATAATAGTGAATAAAGGCTAATTAATAAAAATCTTCCAATGAGAAGGAAAATCAATAACATTCCATTCAATTCAGCTAATGTTATTAGACATCTCGTAGTACCAAGCACTCAGCTGGGAATGGCCTATGATTTTCTTTTAAAACACTGTTTGAATAAATAAATAAGCCTTTTCTTTTCATCATTGATCATTACAGGTAATGCAAAACGTAAATTTCTCTATACAGTATCCCTTAGCAACTCCCTAGCAACCTTCAAATGAGCAAGCTTTTGCCAGAGGAGTCCACAAATCAAATTTTAAGAAGCTTCTTCCTTTTGCCACAAAACCTTTCATTTAAAATGTTGTCAAGAGAGAAAAGTCCGGCCGATGTGGCTCAGTGGCTGAGAGTTGACCCATGCACCAAGAGGTCACTGGTTCGATTCCCGGTCAGGACACATGGCTGAGTTGTGAGTCCAATCCCCAGTGGGGGGCATGCAGAAGGTGGCCAATCAATGTTCTTGCTCATCAATGTTTCTATCTCCCTCTCCCTCTCACTTTCTCTCTCTCTAAAATCAATAAAGGTTAAAAAAAATTTTTAATGTTCTCAAGAGAAATAAAATAATATTTCCAATAAAGGTTTAAATTATTCTTTATCTAGTGCTCCTTCTCATCATAATCTAACATAATATGAACAATAAACATATGTTGAATTGAATCTCATTAAATATAATAAGTCTTGGAAGATCTAGGAGAAATAGTGCTCTTTTTCTGTTGTATGGTAGGTCCTATTCCCTCAAAACATTTCCATGTCATAATCCCTGGGACCTGTGAGTTATGTTTCCTTTCGGAGCAAGGGGGGGGGGGGGGACTGTGGTTGCAGGTAGAATTAAGGTTGTGAGTCAGCTGACCTTGAGATGGAGAGAGTATCCTGGTTACTCAGATGAGCTCTCAAGTGGGGAGCCGGGAGACAGGAGAGTCAGGACCAGAGAGATGACACCACGAGAAAGACTCAACCACACATTGCCCGCTTTAAACACGAATGGCGTGCGTGAGCCAAGGAGTTCCTCTAGAAACTGGGAAATACAAGAAATCAGACTGTCCTCTAACATCTTCAGAAAGGAGCACAGCCCTGATTATAGTCCAATGAGATATACTTTGGATTTCTGGCCACCAGCACTGTAAGATAATAAATTTGTTTTGTCTTAAGCCATCAACTTTGTGAAGATTAGTTACAACAACAATAAGATACATTTTGCATGAAAATATGTGGTCCATGATACCACTTTCTGTCCCCTTTCTCATAGAGGGCAATTGCCTAATCCCTGGTGGTCCCATCGAATTAATTGAAGATTTGGGTACCTGGGACATTTTAACAATCGTGTTCATGAACCATCTACTACAATTACCTTGAACTACATTTGTCTGTTTTCTCTTCTTTGTCTCTTCTTCAGCCACTAAAAAATAAACTAACACTCTGGCTGGTGTGGCTCAGTTGGTTGAGCATTATTCTGTGTACAGAAAGGTTGCCTGTTTGATTTCCAGTCAGAGCACATGCCCAGGTTTCCTTCTATGTCACAAATATTAATTGTAAGTATTTTAGGCTCTGAATGTGGCCTCCTGAATCCTTCTAAATTACTAATGCCCACTTTAACCTACAATTAAGGAGTGTGCTGGTAAACTGGTTCCCAGCTCGTGATGCTTGTCAATTTCTGTGGCATAACTCCTCCCATTGAAGGTTTTTTTCAAGCTACCAACACGAAGTTGTTGAAACAGAGGTGAAAAGAGAGGTGCACCATTCATTCATTCTTGCTAGCCTCCTAGGTTCTAGTCTGCCACTATCCAACTCTCCACTTTCTCTGTCTGAAAAAGGCTATGCATGGTCATTCTCTTCCATCGTCATGTCTCCATCTCCTATGTGATGACGTAAATTTGCTCTCTTAGAAGCTCTATCAGCATTCTTACTTTCCTTTCCACACAATGATACCTTAAGTCTCAAATGAATACACTCATCTACTCTTTGTCTCCAATCTGCCTTTCTGAGATCTGTGTGTACTAGCACTCAACTGGTTGGATTTGTGCCTGTGGACATGAATAGATTCTCCTTGCTGTTGGTTCCTCAATGCTGCTGGTCAACACTCTGGCTACGGCTCTGCTGGACCTTCATTTAATGGTCACTGAAAATCTCAGTTAATGTCCTCAAGCCCACTATCCTGTCCCACCACTATCACATGTGTTGGAAACCTTGGTATTAGTATTGGTTCTGACCTCCCCAAAATTTTGTCTTCACTCACCTTCATTTTACTATCTAACCTCCAATGGCAGGAGGTATTTTTCATCCTGTGTGAAGCCAACTTCTTTACTTTTGCTCATTTCCACTGCACTCCTGTCTCTCTGGGAACTTCCTTTTTCAGTGGAATTCTCTCTACAGACATAACTGCTCTTTCCAGACTGAATCACCTCTTTCAGTGCAAAAATGTTTCCGGTCCTTTTCAGTTCTGAAAAAATACAGTCTCTTTTAAGTTGATAGCTTCTTTTGCCATTGACATATGTAGGAGTCTAGAGTGATTCATCTACACATGGCGGAGTCTTTTCCCTTCTGGTTCATTTGGCTTTCTCCCTTTCTTTTTAATTCACTTTTCAAGTTCTTATACACCCATCCCCCACCCACACACATTCATATTGATTGTTCCCGCTCAACCGACAATGATGTCTCAAATTCAACATTTACAGTAGTCAGTCTCATCTGTATCTCTGCCACACAAGTCATTCCTTCCTTCTCAAAATGTTCAATGTCTATGATTTCTATGAAATGTTACTCTCTCTCCTTCTACTCTGGTCCCTTTTCTTTATCTATTCATCCATTCTTTAAAGGTTGTGATATCATCAAATACCTCTATTTTTATTGTAATCCTGTTCCAGGCAACATAATCCACATAGGGTTTTAACTATTTTTCAGTGAGAATGATGCCCAGATACACATCTCCACTTCATGTTTCCCATTTTCCATGTGACTGCTACATGAGAATCTTTACTATAAAGGATCAAAACTGAATTCATCTTCTTTCTCTCCAAACCTATGTACCTTTCTATATTACCTGTTACACTTGATGGGACCAGTGTCCATTCAGGTAAGAGGCTTGGAAGTTGCCTTTGAGTCTGTCTCCCCCTGAGCATTTCCATGCCCAATCGTTCACGGGGCCCTAAATACTTCTGTGACTCTGCATGGCCCACATGGGGAAGGATGAGCTTTGATCAGATCAAAACAGCTCACCTGGACCTGGTATGTTTTCCTTTTTACTTCCACACTTCATCTCAAACACACTGTGTGGGCAGCCCCGAACCCCACGCAAGCCTCTGTTGCCACCATGCTTATTTCACTTCTACGTTTGTGCAAATTTTCCCTCTGTCTGGAGCCCCTTACCCCTTATTTATTTCATTAACTGCTTTGTACCAAAACTCAAACAGAAAACTTCTCCAGCAAGCCTTTCCCTGGGGGCTCACTGAGCTTCCCCTGCACTGTGAGTACATCATATCATGCAATTCTGTCCACTGTTTTGAAATCCTTTATTTACCTATATGACCTACAGGATTAGGTCTTCCATAGCCAGGTGGCTGTCACGTTAACCATGAAGCATGTCTAACACCGATCTTGGCACACAGTTTGCACACAGCAAATGCTGGTTGTACTTGACATCAGATTATTGAAATGTGATAAACATCATTAAACTCTCGCTCTAGCACCAGTACGAAGTGCTTGATGACTGTTGCACAGTTACTAAGAGTGATGAGCAAAATCGTTATTCCAGCAGCTTCTAATACATCAAAAAGGGACTAAAAGAAGGAAGGAAGGCACCGCAATGACATTTCTAATGGATTTTCTCCTTAAACTAGAAATTCTAGTGGTGCGGGGGGCAAGATCAGGGTAAACGTGATAGGGAAGATAGATGAGAGGAGGACACTGAGAACGCAATGTACACCGTTTTCCCCAAGGCTGATTTTTGACCTACCCCCTTACAAGTACCAAGTGCAGCCCAGACAGTGGCTGGAGACTAACAATCCTTGTGAGGTGTGGACCAAGATCCAATGCTGTTTCTTACATCAGCCAGCAGAGGGAGAGAGAGAGCACAGGCGATGGTTGGCCACTTGACACTAATGCAGGAAACATTGTTTCCTTTCCCAACCACCTGTCTCTCCAAGCAGGCCTTTCTTGGATGCTTAGTAACTGAGCATTTCTGTAGGGATCGCACTGCTTGCTATCTTACCATATTGCATTCACTGTGGTTCATGGCAAGTTTTCTACTGTCAAAGCAGGAAAAAAATAAATTAAAAAAAAATAAGTTTTCAATGTAAGGCTAAAGACCCATGGGTTAACTGTGGATTAAGCTCATTATCAAGTCGAGGATGAGTGAATGCACCTAAATTTATTCCACAACCTTTTCTGCCTAATCCGCATAGGAAAATGGGAACATGCGGCTATTCCAAGTGCTCTTTCATCCGTCTCCCTGTCCTCTCGGCAAGTCTGCCATTGTCAGTACATGAGTCAACCAGCCCTTGACATCACCGCAGGCTTTTCATGTCATCTCCAGGCTGCGGGGCTGCAAGTGACTCTGTCGTCCGAGGAGACAGATCTGGGAGCACTGTCACTTACACATGATTTATTCCATAAAGCACATAAAAATGCATTTGGCGTTCCTAAGCTTATTATTCCCACAGTAAACAATGTTGTAAAGAGAACCCTCTTAAACTGTTCGCAGTATGAGAAGTGTCAAGGGGAAGTCATATTGCATTTAACATCTTTTGCATTATCAGTTAACTAATAGGGTCAATGGAGGAAACAATCACTTAAATTACTTAATTGGAATTAATCCTACTGTGAAGATATGATGCAGAAGACAGGAAGCAGAAATCCAGATGAAACTAATCTTTCTCCATTTCCCTGGCTTCTCCTAAATGCTTTTTTGTCTTGTTTTGCTTGATTAGAATGACACTTTTCTGTGCCACCTAGATGGAACTGGATGCTGTTCTTTTAAGGTATTTTTCTACAAAAAAGGAGAGAGGGTCATTAGCAGAAATGACTATTCTGTCAGTATTTTTCAATGAGTTCTAGGTGGCATTTTGGGTAAGACTATTCTTTAGTAAAAGAGGCTGTGTCTCACATTCATGGGCATTTAGCATCCCCATTTCCCATCCACTAAATAAATACCAAGAGTATGCTGTAGTCATGTTGACAATCGGCTGCACACCATTCAAAACCGTTCTTTGAGGGGACAGAATGGCTTCCATCCAAGAAAGACCACTTGGAAATCCAACTGAGACCTCTTGGAAATGTTTCATGTTGTGTGAGGTCATCATGAACGTCTGTTTTATCAGGATGTCTCACTTAATGTCACAAACATGGGGATAAAAGACTTGAAGAGATTCACAGTCTTGAAATAACACACGCAATGAGACTACACACCCTATTGTAGGTATTTCATGCACGGCGGTTAATAGCATTCGGAAGAAATTTGAAGATGTAGTGGTGAATGAGTAATGTCCTCCTTGCTCTCAGAGAACAATTTAGTGGGAAAAATGTACATGCAGACATGTACCCAGTAATAAAACAAGGGATCCCAGCAGATGAGCTAGCAGAGCTGGGAAGGAGCTGAGTGCAAAGTGCATTTGGGTTGTCTAGCTTGTAGACCTTACGTGAGTTCTCTGCTGGAGTGGAGGTATGGTTTTATTCTCCCGATACAAATATGTAGCTTTCACCCTGATTTTGAGGTGGGAGTAGAAGATGAATAAATGAGACTGTCTTAAATTCTAAACTGGAATATGGCTGATACTTAACTGTAGCCAGACGGGAAAACTTCAAAACTGTTTTAGGAAATTGATGTTGAATTTCTGTTTCAATCTCCATTAAGAGGACTATTTTTTACTTCAAATAAAATAGACATTGACTTTGTTGCACTTTAAATTTTTATGAATGTTCTCCAATTTCTGGTCACTCCCAAATGTTTCATGTGCGCATATATTTAACACAATTTGATTCTTGGACTCTTGTGTACCTCTTGAATTATCTAATAGCAGAATTTTGTTTCCTAGTTTTTTCCTTCATGTATTTACTTACGATTATGATTCTTACTCCTATGGTTATTTGTAAGGTATTTTAGCTTTAATTTTTATTTCTATACATAAATCCATCCATTTGGTGCTTAATCGTATTTACATTTAACTCAGTGCATACCACCAGAAGCTACAATATTTATTGACAGCGTTAAGAAACTAGAATTCCAGTAACAGGCCATGTAAGTACAGGTTATAAATCTAACACACAAAGAAATAAGAAGGTACAGGGTGACAACATTCTTAACTGAGTACGAGCATATCTTTTTTTCTAGAGCCAATTGAGTCTCTGACCGTTTTTAAACTGAGGTTTACCATTTCTGTTGCTTTCAATTAGGGAATATTCCAAATCATAGCACAGTTTGGAAAAGTAAATTAAAACCATTCCCTGGGATAAATAGTCTGGATTTCCTTCTACTCTTGTTACTGGAAGAAAAAGACAGCAGGAAAGATAGCATAAAAGCCAACTTTAAATCTATGTAAAAAATATAACTCTTCTGTCTTACCTTGGCTAAATTAGCCTACTTTAAATTTTCTAAACCATGCAATGAAAAAACAGAAGGAGGGATATTTCAGACAAATCTGACTTAATGACGCAGCAGTCAGCCAGCTGTGGCTGCAATTCCCTTCCAGAGTGAAGTACTGCTTTTACCATGCTTGGCTACCCAAGGAGACGAACTCAGCATCCAAGAATCACAAAAACTGATCACAGGGAAATCTGATTTCTGAGGGTCATTTCTCTCTGCCAATCAAGGGGAATCGTGTGGCCACTGAACTCTGGGGCTGTGGAGCCTGACAGCACTGGGTTCAGGTCCCTGACACTACTGAGTAACTGTGTCAGGGGGTAATGACTTTCATCGTTTCTCACCAGTGTGTTTTGGTGTCCAAGAATGGTGATCTCTTCACTGAGTTTAAGCGAATGTTCAGATTCTTCTTCTTCTTTTATTTTTTTTAGAGGGAAAGGAAGGAAGGGAGAGAGAGATAGAAACATTGATGTGGCAGAGAAACATTGATCGGCTGCCTCCCTCATGCCCCCTACTGGGGATTGTGCCCAGGACTGAGCATGTACCCTGACCGGGAATTGAACCGGGACCTCTCAGTCCATGGGACGATGCTCAGTCCACCAAGCCACACTGGCTGGGCTTCAGATTCTTCTTAACGTAGCACTTCAGGCAGCATTAAAAGGCCAAATATTAAAGATGAAAAATAATTACAGTAATTAGGTGCATTATTTGTGACCTGCGGGAATTTTCTCTCTCTCCTCTTTCCATTCCTATGGTAACAACCACCAGGTTATTAGCACAACACACGCCCATGTAGCTCTCACCATGTACCAGACATGGTCTAAGTTCTTCAGATATGATATGCCAAGTTATTCATTTCTTACTACCTCCTGAGGAAGTAGATCACCTTATATTATATCATGCTTTTTAGGAGTTACTAAGTATATTTCTAAAGTTTCTCAGGAAGAAATAAATGTTGAATGTTTGATTTTCAGGTCTGGTAGCAATAAAAAACAAAGTTCTGCAAAAATAATGCTTAGTTGGAACGTATGAATCAATAACTCCAAAATGAACAATTAAAGCATAACATAACATTCCCTTATTCTAGTGGGGATAAAGAGAAATACACCGATGGGGAGGCAGGCAGCTCGCATAACATGGTATACTTAGTTGGTACATCAAACCCCACCTGCTCTACTCCATAGATATTTAGGTTAAAATACAACAACAATAAACCTATATCTATACTTAAGAATATCTTATATCTAATGTCATCTTATTGCTAACATCCTATTTCTCTTATATCTATTCTCTGAGATTGTGTACCTCATATCTCATACCATCTTATATCTTATGTCATCTTATATCAATATTTTTATAACTGTATCTATGCATTTGTCTGCATCTTCATTTCACATTCATATATGGATCTGGATCTATAATTTGTAGTAGAAAACCATCCTGTATACTAAGTGATTGTACTCCCTTGGTCAGAAAAAAATGTCCTCAGGCAAAATCAATGTTATTTTAAGCGGTGACGTCACCTTGTCACTTCAGGGCAATCAGGTATGAAGATAGCGTTTCAGAAGATATGGGCAGCCTCCACTTAGTGACCATACTCAGAGAAAAAGTTTTGCTCGAAAGTCTAGGAGATTATATTGATTTTCCAATTACTTGAACATTATACCAGTTAATCTAGTTGTGCTCTTAAATGGCCAAAGGCAACTATGAAAAAAGAAAAAAATAATACCATTGTGCCTACTAATGGCTAATGCGGTGTTTTCACACCCACTATAAGAAAAGAAATCTGTGTTGCCCAGTCAGTGTGGCTCAGTGGATTCAGCACCCTCCCATGGACTGAGAGGTCCCCCCGTTGGATCTCTGATCAGGGCACATGCCCAGGTTGCAGGCTTGATCCCCAATAGAGGGCATGCAGGAGGCAGCCAATCAATGTTTTCTCTCACATCAATGTTTCTATCTCTGTCTCCCTTCTTCTCTCTCTAAAAAAAAGTCAATAAAAACATTTTAAAAGAAACCGGTGTATGATTCCAAGTGGATGAGCCCAATGAAATTCTGTCAGCTTTCAATAATTAGTATAGTCATACACATAAACAGATTTTTTGTTTCTTTGTTTTAAATTTATTCTTAAGGGCTTTCTCAAGAAAAGGCATGGCGGACTAGCAGAGTCCGTGTGTATTCCTCACTCATCAGCCCAGGGCTGACAATATCATTGAACTTTTATTCACTCCTACTTTCTGCCTTGTAGTGTGTTTTCAGAGTCCAAGAACCCCGTTTCTGACAGCTATTTGGAAGCAGAGGTATAGAACCAACAGAATCAACCTCGTGATTAATTGTGGTCCAGACTAATTTTGCAGACTAGGGAGACGGAGCTTCTGGGCATCAGAAAGATGTGAAGACAGAGAGAGAGCCTCCTACACTCTTGAAAATCTCTTTAGTAATGTACCTGAGGCCCTTCTAACCTTGTACTGAAAGTTATGAAGTTTGACTTGTAGTTACTATGAATCACCACTGGGAAAACCACCCTTCATTTCTCATTTTTCCTACAGACAAGGTCAACAGTGTTGATACAACATACTTATGTTCACATAGACTGAATTCTAATGGCACTTTATAAAATATATGAAATGTAATTTTGTAACCTTTATCAGCAAAAATTTTTTAAAACATTTACTACAAAAAGTAATTTTGATATTTCTCTTGGGGTCTGTGTTAACATTCCTTTTGAACACTGGGATATAATTATCAGCACTTGACATTGACCTTCTTTTGATGAAATATTCAGCAAGGGCAAGGGTATAGCAGTTGGTTAGTATAAGCACCATTTGTATGGGTTCCCACTTGCCCGTGGGATAAAGTGCCCCACCCCCATTCCTTCAGGTCAGGATTTCACACTCTGCACCCCTGTTCTCTCCACTTCTTGGCTCCCACCACTCTCTGCCTCTCATTCTGTTGCATTCCTAATTGGACTTACTAATTTCCTTGTAGTTTCACTACTTTAAAAACCTTCTTATTTCTGCCCATGCGGATCCCTCTGCCTGAAGATACCTTCTGAACAGTTTCCATGTGGAAAATGTGTTTCCCTCAGAGACAAGCTTCAGCATCACCTCCTCTGACAAGTCTGACATCTTCTATCCTTCACTCTTCCTTACCTTCACACCCTAAAAACTGTTATTACCTCTCTCTAATATATTCTTTTAAGCAACCTGTCAACCTAATAGCCTCTGACACTAAATTATGATTTCCTTGAAGGATGGGGCCATAGCATATCTCAAATTTCCCCAACAGCATGCATCATATCTGGCACACAGGGTGATTCAAATGTTTGTAGATGAATAAGGAACCACAAAAATGTACTTCTTCAGACTCACATCTGGCTGCAACAGATCTAAGAAGAATAAAGCCAAGTGTTCATTAAATTTTTATTATGTGACTGACATCGCATTAGGTGCTTCACATATGAAGCAAAATAATGCTCTGAAATATTAATCTTTGTAGTTCACTTTGCAGCTTTCTTGTACTTGACTCTTGCCTTAGTTGGGTCAGTGGCATCCATTATGCCCTGAGGAGATTTAGAATCATCCCAAAAGGGGAAAACGAGGGAAGGAACTACATTTGGTTGTTTAAATATCCAAAACCCGCTCGTAGGTGCCATTACAGGAATGGCATCTGGAGACCCAAGGTTTTACATTTGAAATAAAGTGATGTTTTTAAGAGAAGAAAACGCTTTTGGGAGAGCCACAGAGGAGCAGGATATTGAGTTTATGTCACAGTAGATTAGAAAGAGGATAGAAAAGCCCAGCCTAGTTCACTGTTAGAAAGACCAGAATTAACTGGGGTGGGCAGGAGGGAGTAGCTTTGAAGAGCAGGAAGGGGTATGACCTTGATAGAGGTCAATGAGCTAGACTCTGAGGGGACCCGCAGCGGAGGTCCAGTTAGCACTGACATCCTGTCGAGCTCCGTTCCTCTCTATAGGGCCACACCAGCATCTCAGTGAAGAGAACACCCCGTTAGACTTCGGGTGAGCTCTCCACTTTGCCCGTGCCTATATTTACTTTAATCTTTGCATTCGGTGAAGCCCTCCCGCCAGCAGCTTTATAAATATCTCCTATAGATCCTCCAGCAGAGGTGATTCCCGGTTGTGATGTGGGCTTATTCCAACTTCTCACCTAAACTATTTGGCAAGGACATGGCCTTTATTTTTTTCTTCGTTTATTAAATTTACTGAGTTACATTGATTAATACCCTGATGTAAGCTCCAAGTGTACAATTCTATAATACATCACCTGTATATTGCATTGTGTTTACCACCCAAGGATGTACCCATTTTAAAAATCTCAGCTATGGTCCTAAGATGGAAAGTTGGAGACTCTGAAATCTGGAAAGGGGGTGTTGACAGGGCCAGGAAATCCTGGCCATGTATATGTTGGGATAGGACTTGACAGTGGTAAAACTCATATCCTTTATATATCAATAATTTTATCTAATCTATACAATTATACAATATAGGAATTATCACCTTGGATTTACAGATAAGTGAATTGAGACCCAAACTGTTAGAATAATTTGTCCAAAATCCCACCACTTGAGATGTTAAAATAAGACAACAAACATAAGAAGATATGACTCCACTATGCTGTGGTCTGTTTTTAAATTAGCCTGTGTGTGTATTTTCATGTCTTTGAATGCGTGTGTAACTGTGTTTGTGTATGTATGTGTATATGTCCGCACGTGTGATGCCGATGGCTCATGCTAGCTCTGGACGTTACCAGAAAGGTTCACGCGTGTCCTTTCTGCACGGAGCATTTTTACAACAATGAAGTGGGGCTGTAACAATTCCTCATCTCTATTTCCCTTCTACCCTCTCTTTTCTCTCCATTCCTCCCTTTCTCTTCTCTCTCCGAATTTTCCAGGGTCACAGTTCTGTGGCATGCCAAGGAGAAGAGTGTATTTAGAGCAACACTAATGATTCTGGCCACTAACTGGGAATCTGATCTTCTGGGCTTTTTTCCCAGCTCTCCTACCATGTGATTTTAAACTTGATTGAGCTTCTGTTTACCCAACTGTAAAATACAGGTAATACATTTCTACCTCATGAGGACTGAGAAAGAATACTGTATGTACAGTGCTTTATGATCCATAGACAAACGGTATAATCAGTGACAACTTCATGATAGTGACACTGTTTACAAACTCACCTTTTCCTCTTCCTTCTCTTGGTATCAATACTATCCTAGAGGTGAAGATGTAATATTTCTCCTGCCCTGCGCATGTGAAGAATTTTCAATTAGCTTATAATTCTTACATGAAATGATTTTTCTCCATTGCATGGAAAGCACAAATTTTAATAAAAATTTATTGTCTGACCTTAATAATAGAAATTTTGACACCTTAAAAATTACTTTAAGTGTCCATAAATTTTTTTAATTACCATAGCCACAGAAAACACAAATACCATACTCTAATAACCAAGCTATTGATCCTTAAGAAATCCTGGGTCACTTAATATGCCAAAATTAAAATTACATGTTGATCAAATAAATGTGTTTATTGCTTTTAGATGTACTTGAGCTATTTCTTTGATTTGAGTAGTAAACTAGAAAAAAAATGAATCAAGACAAAAAAAAACAGGGTACAGAAGCCAAATAGGATACTTTTCTAGAAGGAAAATGAATGGGTGATGGCTTTGCCAACGTGCTGACTTCTATCATTCTCATGTTCAGTGGCAGGCACCATATGAATGATTCCACTCCTTTGACTCTAGAGACTACCAAAAGGAACAGATTGTCAGACTGCAATTCAACTAGCATGCCACCACAGCTCACGACAATGTCACCAGTGAGGATGAAGAACACTGCATTTGTTTATTCCTAAAAATGCACTGGCTTGCCAAACATTTTTGTTTTAGCAATTTCTATAGCCAGCAAATTTGAACATTAATGAGCATAACTGCTTTCATTCTATCTTGGTCAAAGAAGACTGTGGTTTATCAATACATACTTTTGATATCTGATTTGGGGCAGAAATAGATAAAAACATTGTTGGAGAGTTTCCCATTCATGAGAAAAATAAAAATGAATGTGACTACTAAACTACTTTTCATATCATTTATGTCCTCAAATTAACTCATTATCATCACACAAGATTCAAACCTACTGGTGACAGAGGCTTGAAGTCTGGTAGTTTTTCTTAGGTTATTCTCTCATTACACATAAATATAAGTTTGAGTATCATACATTCCACACATACAACATTTATCAAACCCATCTTTTCCCCTCTACAGTGACTACCCTTTTGCAAACTCTACTGTTAGCATAACCTCTTAATTTGTCTACAAATTCAATTATTTCTTCTTGCTAAAGTAACCTATGTATGATGCTAGACTAGTCTTTATGGAAATTGCTCTCATAACAGTCAAGAGTTCCCAAATTTCTACCAAATAAAGACCAATATCCTTAGTGTGAAACTGAAATCCTTCCTCAATCTAATATCAATTCATTTCCAGTTCTGTCTTTAGTTTGTGCGCATTGTATTCTTGTAAAACTAATTTAACTCCTTCATATAATTTTGTGAGTTACTCATCCTCTGTTCTTATCCTCTTACTACTCTTGGAAAGTTAACTTCTCTAGCTCTTCATGTCCACATCCTGTATTTGTCCTTAAAAACCTAAGTCATATGACATTTTCTTCCAATGATGGCTTGATGAGCATCTCCTAGATTCCAGGTTCTCTTTTAAGAGCTCCAGCATGATACTTTACTCCTCCAGATTGAACTAATGTATCTTATTGAAATTCCATGTCATACTCTGCACTTTTCCTTCCCTTGTGATGTAGTTATGAGTATAGGTGCTATATTGTCCTGAACGGACTGGCACCTCTCAGAATTTGTCACGGTTTATAGTCTCCATAAAGCCTACAGATTGTCCAGCACACTGTAAGTGTTTCGTGAAGGTTTTTGAATTAAAAATCAAAAGACAAAAAAGTATAACATTGTCTGTGAGACATGGCTAAACCTAGTGCGAATATCTGAAGCCATGAGTTATAATATTATGAACCCAGTTAGTTTTCTGTATTTTATTAGTCAACATCAATGTAAACCCAAAATTGTTAGATTTTTCTTTAACATTCTATTGCCAGTGGAACAAGTATATTCAGTTTTCCTAGAGTTAATTTACATGGTTATGTATGAATACCTATATCTCAATGTACAGAAAAAATGAAAAGAAGCTGGTAGTTCAGAAAACTTCGATGCAATTTTGTACCTCAGTACGTAAAACATGAGTAAGTTTCTCATTCAGATTCTTTCTATTTAACGTGTTAAGCAAAACATATTAAAATGTATGCATGCATTTCTTTTCAATAAAATGGATAATAATTGACTGTTTTACATTAACACGTCTCTACTGAAAACTGAAGGTTTTCTTCAGATGATGTAAAGTCTTGCTATACATAGCACAGTCCATGGACATGAAGCTTTGGCCCCACTCAGCGTTTAACATTGTTAGAAATGCAAGTTTATGGCACCACCCCTGACATATGGACTTTAACTCTCTTTGCATGGAGTTCAGAGATCTGTGTCTAGACACCTCTCCAAGTGATTCTGATTAAAATGATGCTACAATTTGAAAAGCTGGTCCTAGAGAATTAACATTTAGAAGCCCACTGCGTGAGTAAAACTCACCATGCCAATTAAAGGAGGTGACTTAATGTGCATAAATCAGAGATTATCAGAGGTGTAGGAAGAGGGGACAATGTGTTATTTTATACAAACAAGATCCAGTTTCGATTCATACCTTGGTTAGGACTTCGTCTCACTAAGCCGCATGGTGCCATTTGCTGAACAAAAAGATGGAAACTGTCTGGGACAGGAATTTTAAAGACCAGTGCATTTGTTATTTCTCATGAAGGAGATTAAAAAGCTCTACATTTTTCTTTATCACCCTGCTGTTCACCCTGCACATATGTTCACCAAACCAAGCCAAGTTGAAAGTATGGCATCCTAAACCACTCTGTAAGTTGCATAGGGATGATTTAAAAATAACTTGAGCCCTGGGCTGTCTTGTTTCCCTGATCCTTAGAGTCATGCAGTTACCATGAATATGTTTTTATCCTGGTACACCATCCCATATTCATTTTTTTATTGTAAGTCCTCTGTTTATGACATTTGGGAAAAAATCTCACTGTTGATAACTTTCAGTTAGATTTTTCCATATTTTGGGAATTTGTTCTGTATTCTGAGGTATAAATGATTTTTATACAGAAGTTTTTTTACACATGAAAGCTGACCCTATTGGGCTTGGGATATTTGGGGTAGGTGAATTAGCACCCTCTGACTGCCTTTCCTCTAAACTTTTTAACAAGTTCACACTCATATGCTGCTCAGAGATTTAAATAACTGAAGAAAAAGATTTACTAACATTAGAGAGTTTAGTACTAAATCCAGCACCTAATAGAGAAAGGCAACACATGAAACAGATCCACAAAATACAACAAAATGAAAAAACAAAGCAATAAAAACAATGACAATTATTCACCAATCCACGTTATTTTGTAAAATATATATATTCACATTTTTTTATTGTTACATAAATATCTCAAAGTGAAGTAATGCCTGGACTCAATTTCTTCTTTCTCTCCTGCCTTCCCCCCCTTTTTTTGGGTGAAATTGTACATGTAATCACTTTGAAGAGAATTTAAAATGGGTTGAATGCTATCTGGACATAAAATAAGAAGAAACATTAATTAATCAGCCCATATTTATGTCCTGTCTAGATCTCGGTTTTTTTCTTCTGGATAATATATTAACACCCTTTAATCAGAAGAAAACTAAAATTATTCCTAAAGGTGGCCATACAATTATTATTAGAAAAAACAATGAATGTATTTTTATTCCAAAAAAACCATTTGTCTAGGTTCAGTTTTTGTCCAGATTATGAGTCCAGGTTTTCTCTTGGTCAGTTCTGTATTTTGTGTTATTTACTTCTTGATCTCAAATGCCTCTGAATTCCTGTTATCGGTGGTATCACCTCTGGAACACACAGCAAGAGGCATTTCTGGCTCAGAAACGCCCAGAAGCTCAGGGCAAAGAGCATATTTTCATAATTCTTAAGAATCCAACAAAAACAACCCCCACTAATGGTGCCCTATGTTCCTTTGTTTAGCAGGTTAGCAAAGGTAGGGTGAGTTGCACAGCATCCCATTCAGCTGCCAAAATTTTCTTATTATTCAGATCATTGCATATAATAGCAAGAGTGGTTTTAAGTTCTTTAGATGAAAAAGTAACTGGTAATTGGAGAAGTAATGGGTATTTTAATCACTTGGATTTCTATAGCAAATTATGTCAAGAACATCCTCTTTGCTGTACAAAGACCACATAATCAGTCTTAATGACACATAAGTGACTTCACCTTTTGTTTTGTGCCACTTTTTACAGCAGTATTTTGGAAGAATTTCTTTTTTATTTGTCAGTAGTAAGAAAACATCCCATCAGAATTTATCTTTCTTGAAGAAAGTCGAGGTTTATCTTTCATTCAAACGTTTGCCATTCGCCTTTTGATTCAGTCTTTATCAGGTGAGAAGGTTTACAGTCTTATGTCCCCTTTACTAAAACCGACCAGAACTGGTGTTAGTTACGAGGCTAAGCACATCAAACCTTTACAAAGTGTGCAAATAACTTTTAAAGAAAATCTTTTCTTTTAATGCTAGAACAGGTAGAGAAAATATAGATATCTCATTACCAATGTGGTATTCACTAATTAACCAGGAAGTCACGAAAGCAATAACCATGTCTTCTTCGCCTTTGACTGTCAAGCACCCATAGCCCAGCCTTCCATTAAGCAGTTAGTCGGTAAATGCTTTAAAAAAGTTTTGTCATATTTTTATTGTTGATAAACATTCAAACAAATACCAAATTTTGTTTTAGAAATTTTACAAAGTACATACAAGTATTTAAAAATTAGTTTATAACTCCACTACAAAGGTGCACCTATTAACATTTAAGTCCATTATATTCCTGCCTTCTTTTAATACATTCTTTTTACTTTGTGCTAGGCTGGGTTCTCATGAAAAGTGAATAGACAAGACAGGACATCATAGAACCCCCCCTGGGGCAGTACAGGTGTGCAGGTGATCACTGCCAGTCACTCAGGACAGGCATAACTTCTCTGGACCTTTCTCATGCATGAAACAAAATGCTTAGGTGCTCTGGGAGGGGCAGACCCTATTCCTTGCAGAGGGAAATAAGCAAAAAGCAACTACTCCCAAGGAGAAGGATGGGAAACACATTGGACCAAAGACCCAAGAAACCCAAGTCTGCTACATTCAGAGAGGGCAGGAAATTCTTCTGCCCAAGACTCCTCACAACTCCAAGGCAGAGTTTTGCTGTCATGGGGAGGGCAAGTACTGGGAGATCTGAGAAAGGCTCAGCCTTCAGACTCAGACCAAGACTGAGGCTGGACAAGGAAAACCAAGGTGTTGTCCTCCTCCCCTGCCCCTATCGCCACTAAGACCTAGGAAAGAGTAGGGAGCAAAAGCAATCTAGTGCTGGTAGAGGAGCAGGAAGGGGGAGACAGACACAGACCTGCTGAAACCTAAGGTGAAGAAAGAACACCGAGGAGCCTGGAGTTCAGGCACCACAGTAAGTACAAGGTAATAAGCAGCCCACAGCTGGAGAAATCAAAGTTTCTGATGCACTAATGACTAATGCAACAAAAACAACCAACAGATCCCAGTTACTGAATATATCGACTTAACTCTCATACTAATTGCCTGACCTGAAGCAGAGGTATGTCTATTCCTGGGCATAAGTACTCTGTGCTTCATCCTCTACAAATCTCATGCTACCTCCCACAAACAATGGGCTTAGGATTTGAATAGCTACAACCAACAAAGACATGTGGATGACAAATGAGCACATGAAGAAGTGCTCAACATTGGGTATGTTAAAATCATATTTGGTACTAATACATATCTGGTATAACAACTAACCTTTAAAAAATACCAGATGCTAGTGAGAATGCAGGGCAACTGGAGCGTTCAGACCTTACTAATAGGAATGCAAAATCGTAAATTCTTTAAAAGAGTTTTGGAAATGATTTAGCAATTTCTTATGAGGTAGAAAATACACTTTTTACCTAACACAACATTCCTATTTCTAGATTTTTGCCTAAGAGAAACTGAAACATATGTCTATACTAATACCTGAAAGTGAGTTTTATAAATGTTGTTTATAATAGACCCAAGCTGGAAACAATCCAAATGTCCATCAACTGAGGAATGGATGAACAGTAAAATACTACTGACTGATAGAAAGCAATGAACTACTGCAAATGAACCAGTGTGAGTAAATCTCCAAAGCATGATGCTAAGTGAAAGAAGCCAGAGATGGCTCACACTATATGATTCCATTTATATAAAGTTCTTTAAAAAAAAAAAGGATGAGGACAGAAATAAAATAATAGGTTGACTTCTTTGGAGTTGGGGAGTGGGGACTGAAAACCAAGGGGCATGAGGACATTCATGAAGGTAATGGGGATCTTCTGTATTTTGGTGTGGTAGTGGTGGTGATTGCATGGCTGTATATATTTATCAAAGTATATGTCACCCTAGAAAAGATGAAGTTCACTCCATGTAGATTTCAGCATAATACACCTGAATTTAAAATAATAATAATAAAGATGGTTTAGAGTGTGGAGTACAGTAAGGAAGAATAACACTGTAAATCCTCTTGTTAGAGATTTATTTATTGTTGAGGTTTTCAAGATGCCTTATTTACAGCTTTTTCTCTTGGGAGTTGTGGTTTCTATTTTTCCACAACTGCTAAACTATTGCATTTGATTGTAGCACATTCTTGTTTGGTTTCATTGAATATTTTCTCCTTTTAGAGAGCCTAATTACTGTCACTGTATTCCATTTAAGAAGCTGTGTTGATCAGAAGTGTTTTTGCTTCTCTTTCCCACAGGAAACCTACTCATGTAAGTGATTTTCTCCCGAAGCTGACATTCTGTGAATCAACGCCTAGTTTACAGCTGTTGATGAAGCAACGAGGGTAGTATTAAAGAAACAGTGAATTGAATCTCTTATACATTGGTATCAGTTTTGTAATTTACAGAGTTTCTCCCTGGACTATCTATTTTTTTGCCCATAGTATCATTTCCTTAAAGCATGTGCACTTGATTATTCATCAATGTGTACTTATGATTCTAGTGGCTTCCAGGGCTAGCGTTGAGATGCTTTATCATTCTGCTAAGACCTCAGACACCTGAGAGCCCTTTCCTGCATCCTCTCCCATCCCAGAAGTACCCCGAAGCAGAGGTTCTCAATGTGTGTCTGTGGACCCTTGGTAGTTGATGAGACACTCTGGGGAGGGGTCCCAAGAAGTCAAAACTGTTTTCATAACAATAATATATTATTTGCCTTTTCCACTGTTAATATTTGCACAGATGGACAAAATTGCCACTAGCAATTATTACCAAACTCTAGTAATATTTGAATTCTTCACAATGACAAACTAGCACACAGGAAAAAAAAAGCCAATGATATGATATTTAAGAATGTCCTTGATAAAGCAGTATAAGGTACTGATTTTATAATTTTTTTTTTATCCTCCCCCTGAGGACATTCTTTGATATTTTGTTCAGATAGAGCGGGAGGGAGGGGGGAGGGGAGAGAGAGAGAGAGAGAGAGAGAGAGAGAGAGACATCAATGTGAAAGGGACACATCAAGTGGTTGCCACCTGCACGACCAACCAGGGCCGGGGACAAACTGCAACCGAGGTACGTGCCCTTAGCGGGAACCGAACCCAGGTCTCTCTGGACCGCAGGCTGATGCTCTAACCGCTGAGCCAAACCGGCCAGGGCTGATTTTATAATTTTTTAAATCTTGACATTAATATGTATTATTTTAATATTCTAATCTATGTGATGACATGGGAAGTGCATAAAGCACTTTTGTTGCCTGTGAAGGTTGGTGTTACCTTGCGGCGAGGGCGTAGTGTGACTGCATAGTTGTGAATGGAACTGGCCTCCCACCTCTTTTTTTTTTTAATTCTACTTGAAAAACTGACAAACTATGCTTATCAGATTTGGGAATTTGGCATACATTTTCTCAAAAACAAATTAATTAAGCTGGTCAATTCACAGTAAATAACTGACAGTATTTGTTTGCAAGGATAAAATTTGAACCTTCTAGCAATAGTTTGAATTTTGGAAAATTTGTTTCTGCCCCTGCGAACTTAACCATTTCTCAATAACCTTTGAAATCAGATTGGTGGTAATATGAACAATTGTGATATTTCTGATATTATATATTAAAATATGTCAACATTTGGAAAATCTTCATTATTCAGTGAACCAATATTTTCTAATTGACCTGTTCATGTTGTTACAAAATCATGCATGGGTAAAATACCCATATAAATTACAAAATAGACCAAATGGATTTCAATGTAGCAGAATACAAAAAACAACAACAACAACAAAAAAATCAATGACATGATTTTAGATGCCACATTGCAAAATAAAAACTTTAAGAAATACTCTTGTCAAGTTTGAGTGTAGTACCAAAGATAGTCATAGTTATCTGGAAAGATATTAAAATATTTCTCCTTTTCTCAATTACAGATTTAATGGAGAAAAGATTTAAGAATCCAGCTGTCTTCTATTGAGCAAAATATTAAAAAAGATTTGTGTAAATGTAAATGCTTCTCTCAGTATTTTTTATAGAGCTATATTTTTCCTAAAGGTATATTATCTCAGCATAAAATATGTTTATTACTATTTTTAATGCATTGGCACATAAATATTATATAATTTTTCACCTTTAATTTTAATATAGCAAAATATATATATATACATATATATATATATATATATATATATATATATATATATATATATATATAAAATCTCATATAAACAAAAGCTCTTTGGGGTTCTCAATAATTATTATGAGTGCAAAAGTTTCCTGAGACCAACATGTTTAAGTTCTGCTTTTGTACCTTTATGTGCAAAAGCCTCCATGACAGATGCACTTTGTCTTAGTGGATTCATTGACACTAAACTGTAAGTTACTTGGAAAGACGGAACCAAAACTTAGAACACACCATCCAGATGATGGAAGTACTGGCCATGTGTCAGGGGCATGGACTTTTGTGACGCTCAAGCCTAATACCTTGCATGTGTCTATTCTTTCTATCTTCTGAGAGTTTTCACCATACAGCCTAGGTTCCCAATGGAGTTGCTCAAATTGCTTTAGGCATCTGAGTCAGAGTGGAGCCTACTTATAGGATCATTCCATCTCTTTATTTTAGATAAGACTGCTCAGTAGTTGTTTCTCCTATTCAGTAGGGTAGCTAGTTACTCAGTTTTAACCTTGCAAATCATCTTTATTAGCCCAACTCAATAAGACAGAGCCTACGTCATGATTTTCTCATCTGCTAAGTAGACTATTATTGGGGTAAATTTATCAGCACATTACTTGAAATAATATTGTATCTAGTTTCAAAAACACTGTGGAAAATGTAGAATAAACTGTCCAAAGTATCAACATGCCCAAACAAAAGACTACCTAGAATTTCTAGAAGATGGTCTTGGGATTCATTCAAATCTCTGCCAGAGGTTGGATTGGGAGAACTCACCCGTGCACTGATTTCACATAGCCACTTATCTAAGACCAACTTCCCTAGAAGACTTAACATGAGGCAAAAGCTTATGCAATGATACTTAACGGATTAGAACAATCACAGGAAGTCAGGAGTTAGGAACAAGGAACGTGAGTCCAGACAGGTGGGAGAACAAACACAGGGCAGTGGTTTAAGCTTCTGGCTGCGGCTTGGTACCAAGCACAACTGATCGGTTGATATCATAAGACCATCTTTAGGGGAGTCATATGAAGACCTGCGTCTCAGAGTAGTATGTCCAGGGAGGGGAAAAAATGTATCTGCTGGATCCTTTATTTAATTGGTCAATGGCTCACCCTATGTCAGGTACAATTGGGCCAGTCCCACAAGTCTCATGCCTGATCTCAACAAGACTCAGAGCAACAGATAAGAGGTCCAGGCCATGAGTGAGAAGGGAGATGGTCTCCAGTGGTACCCATGCTCACCTGGTTCCTACAGAGACTGAGGAGAAGTAAAAGGTCAAGTGTCCTGGTGACAACCGCAGCTGAGATCTGCTGTGTTGCATAGGATATATGTGGTACCAATGTGACCAACACCCTTTGTCTGACACAATGCACAGAGTTGGTAAAATTCAATAAAGGACAATTATACCTACACTGTATGTTGTGTGGTATGTCTCTTTGCACATCCTTCATTCATAGGTAAGTTCTGGGCCCCAGTGAAAAATCAAGCATGCCAAAGAAAGGGGCTGCATCTCCCAGTACAAGATGAAGTAGTACCTTGTTTCTCCACAGGAAGACACCAGCTTGCTGATGTCAGGCATTTCCAGTGTAATACTGATCCTCATTAACTTCTACAAATAATTGGATAACTGTAGAGATGAGTTGGGTTCTTAAATTCTCCCATTTTGCTGTTATTCCCATGAAGTTTATTTTATTTGGACAAGAACATCATGTGAAACTCCAGTTCTTCCTAAATAAAATGTACATTTTCACTTCTTTTCCACAAATAGAAGTGATCTTTTACTAATGAAATCAGTTTATGAAATGAATCACTGATCATGCAGCTTCCAACCGTGTTGGCCTGGTGTCCCCTTGAAGCTTATCACAGGCTGATAACTAATCTGCTCTCCCCATCTGGCCTTTGCATCACGGATGGCTTTCCTGCTTTCCAAGCTCTTCACACTGAACACACATCCTTCCAGAGAAAACCAAAAGGAGTTATCAAGGGTGATCCCATAGTGTAAGATACCTGTGAGCAGTGGAAAAATAGAAGGCCAAAACATGCCGATGCTTTCGAATGAAGGACGATTGTAGACGCTATTTTGAACTATTGTAATAGGGAAAATTGTGTCATATTTTCGACATTCCATTGTCCCGGCTTACCTACTTGATTCTGGTCTAGGCACACCGGAAACACTGTTTTTAATTTAAAATATGTAAGTTAAATGAATAATACAGTCAAAAGGAAAAAATGCCCCAAAGAAATACCCGATGAATAGAATGCCAGAAGAAATGATGTTTAAGAGAAGGTGAACGTGTATTTGTTTGAACTGGGGAAAAGACATGATAGGGATGCAATGAATTCAAAAATAATTTTCTCAAGTGTTCTGCCCAGCACTGAGCATGTTATTTAACCATTCATGCATGAACCATATCGACTATCTGATGAGTTTTGCCTGGCTCAAAGGCTTTGGGAAAGCACGGGGACCTAAGACGACAATTTTGTCCTTTCCTCGCACCCTCCACTGGCCCCAGTATCGTGTTGCTTCCTTTATCTAGTCCATCTTAATTAAAAGAACATCTTAAAATAAATGTATCTTCACTAATCTAATCCAGGAGCCAGAACTTGTATCTTTCCACTTCTTCCTTCAACCATTGTTCTTCATTTTTCAGGAGGATCACTGTCCATGGAAAATAAATCAACACCATAGGAGCTTGTGGAGAGTGAAAGAATTTAAAAGACAAGGAGATAATGGCTCAATCTCATACAGTTATGCTTGACATTTCAGATTAACGCACTACATCTATTAAATTGCCTTGTTGTTAATAATAATAATCATAATGACTTTAGATAATAAACATCTAGGGTTTTCATTTTTATCTTTTATTATAAACAATATGAATACCTGAATGTTGTGGATACATAAAAGAGTTGTGATATTGAACTTCACTTAATTCAGGCATAATAATGACAGGGGTCAACAGAGCAAGGTCATCTTCTCTGTCCCTATTTTGATGTAAACCAGTGTTCTCAATAATGCTGTCCAAAAGCCACATTTACAAATTGCTAAAAATAGGATGCTTGATTTAATCAGCCAAAGCCAGCTTGAGCCAACCTAGGGGTGTAAGACAAGGTGTGCATTCGGAAGTAAAGGAGGCTTGGAGGAGGGCCCAGAAATCAGTGTGAAGGTAGAGTCTGGGCCTGGCATAGAGCATCAATCCTCTGGGCAGGTATCAAAGGACAGGTTCTTAGTGCAATTAGGGCCCATTCATTTTGGTAAGATTCGGAAGTAAAGCAGGTTTGCAACATTCAGATAATGTTACAGTGTAAATATGACACCAGGTAGAATTTATTAGAAACTCAGAAAAATTCAAAGAAATTCTACAGAATATTCTCAGATGTTATTGTTGCCACCCCACCCCCCCGCCACCTTCCAAGCTCATATTGTTATTGCTCTTAGAGGTCATCAAGAGGATGTGACTGTTACGCTAGGAGATAAGGATTTTAAGGATATAACCTTGAGTAAGGTGCTAGTGACATCATCTGGGTGGAACTGAATCCAGACAAAGCCTAAATATAGACTTTTAAGATTCTGGTGGGTGGGTGCAGAGACTTACTTGACTTGTGTCCACCCAAGACAAGCTTTGTCTGTGACTTCCCTTGCTTATCACACCTGCCACCTACCAACCTGGAGTGGTCTGCCTCTCCCCCATCTTCTCCTTGTCCTCCATGTACATAGGCCAGTTCTGAATGTCACCAGGGGAACTCCTGAGCTTGTTGACCAACAATCATTAAATTATCATTCCACTGTAAAGCACCTTACCTGAAATATATTTATAACATGCACTCAATAATTCAATAATTTTTAAGTAAATGGACACAATAAAATACTAATAAATTGCCCTCTATAAGAGAATCGGTTAAATAATGGTGATAAAAGATATATATATATATATATATATATATATATATATATCCTAATACCTAGAACTATGGATGTCAATTCATATGGAAAAATGAGCTTTGCAGATATGATAAACTTAAGGATCTTGAAATGGGGAATTACTCTGGATTCTCCTGTCGGGTCTTAACTATAATCACAGGTGTTCTTATCAGAGAGGGGGTTGGATGTTTGATACAGAAGAGGCAGTAGGTGTGATGATGGAAGCAACAGGTTGGGATGATGATGCAGAAAGCATGCAGGAGGCCACTAGTAGCTTAAGTAGACAAGGATTCTTTCCTGAAGCCTCTGGGAAGAACCAAACCTGCTGACGCTTTGACTTGAACTCCAGGAAACTGATTTCCGACTTCTGGCCTCTAGAACTGGAAGAGAATCAAATTCTGTTGTTTTGAGCCTCAGGGCTTGTAGTACTTTGTTAGAGCAGCAATAGGAAATGAACACAACTGGTGACACAAGATATTTATAAATATAAAAGGTAGGTTGTCTTTCCAAATTTAGTCAGTGGCAACTTTCTTTAGAGTTCAGGAAAAAACACAATCTGTGCATATGTAAAGAAATTTCACTGGAAAAGAATAAAGGGTATACAGAAGTTTCTTGATTTTGTTTTGGGTTTCTAAGAACATCTGCCTTTATTGTTGGACAGGTTCTCCTCTCCTCTCATCTTTTTTTCTTCTTTCTTGAACAAAGAAAGAGAAATTATTCCTTTCTCTAAGAAGATTTAATTAACAAAACTTTAAACCAAGTTAGACAATTAGCTATAAATCATGTACATGTAAATGCATGTCTGCAAGTATGTTTATACAGAACAACAAAGTTCACACTATTCTGTTCTTTGTACCTTTTATCTCTCTCAATAATTGATCTTGGCAATCTTTTTTCATTAAGAAGTTCATGGATGTACTTTGAGAAAAAGTCCCTGCATTATATATAACTTTATATTACCTTATTTAATCCTTTTTCTACCAATGAACCTTTGGCTGTTCACAGTTTTCTTAGACGTGTAAGCAAGAACTATTGGTGCATACTTAAAAAGAAAAGAAAAAAACACTCAAAGATATAGTAATATCTCTGCAATAAGATGGATTTAAGAAAATTCAAACCACTTCATGAACCATGTCAAATATTGAAGGAGCATATTGATATCAAAAGAGCATTTCAGAATTAATTTTGAGCATCAAGACTGGACTTGGAGATACTCCTAGAGCCAGAAGCTAAAAGGTAGTGCAAATAGCATAGGACTTCCATTCTTAGAGGTATAAATTTCCCATGTTCATTCTAGCACTTAACACATTTTCTTAAGAGAAGTAGTTCCAACACACTTGGGGGCAGGAGAAAGAAAAAATATTGGAAACTTTTATTTGGTCTGCAACCACAGTAAGACTTAGTCACTCTGATTTGGACTGAAAACGTTTCTGGCTCATTCATTTATCTGTGCCCCTTCCCCCCCATAGTTTTCATTATTTCCAATCTGGTCTATATTCATTTAAACATCATTAACACCTTTGAAGCAGATGATGTGCTGGGTGTAAACATTACAATCCCTCTGTGAATGACCTGAAAACTCAGTCACGCACAAGTAGAACTGCAAGATAAATGGAGAAAGAGAGTGTCCACTAAGGTAGAAGGTGGTAGTTTTTTCCTACCTGAGGAAATCAGAGCAGGCTTTATGGAAGACATGTACTTGTACTGAGCCTTAAATTCTATAGGTGCTAAAGGAGGGGAAGGATGCTTCATGAGAAAAAAGAAACAAGGAGCAGAGCCTGGGCAATGGCTACAGTGTGACAAGGGCGGCAGAGGACGGTAATTTCAAGAGGCTGTGTTTTCCCAAACGGTGGGGATCTTGCTGAGGAGTCATGACCTCATACAGAGGCAAGGAGGATGCTAAGCAGGGCTTTATAAAGTCAAGATCCAAATAAAATCATGTGATGGATTGGAAAAAGAAGAGTGTGGCAGAGAAAATTGTTGAGAACTCACTACAACAAACCAGAGTCAAGTCAAAACTATTGGGTTTGGATAATGTCCGACAAATCAGGAAGGAGAAGAGGGACATCAAAATATCATGCCCTTTATAATGATGATATAAAGTTATTACAATGATGTTAATGCTGTTTAACTTGAGATGGAAAAGCTTAAATTTAAGTTTACCATACATAATTTTAATATATAATACATTATTTTACATTAGAGTTACTTGTAAAAACAATAGCTAAATGTTAGCGTTTACTTACTATTTGCTTCTTACTTAATATTACTGGTCTAACATAGCCATTAATGCAAACCTAGACATGAGCACTTACATTATTCCCATTTTAAAGATGAAGAAAAAAAGGAACAGAAAGTTTAAGTAACTCACCCAGGGGTTGCAGAGCTAACCACTGATAAATCCAACTTTGGGCAAGGCAGGTTGACTCTAGAATTCTAACTCTTAGTTGCCATTCTCTGCTACTACTATTTTATTTATAATTTGTTTAAATATAGCTACTTTGCCCAGCCAGTGTGGCTCAGTGGTTCAGCGTCGACCCATGCACCAAGGGGTCACCAGTTCGATTCCTGGTCAGGGCACATGCCCAGGTGTGGACCAAATCCCTCTTAGGGGGCATGCAGGAGGTGGCGAATCTCTCATGGATGTTTCTCTCTCTCTCTCCCTCTCTTTTCCTCTATCTTTAAATATCAATAAAGAAAAAAATTAAATACAGCTACTTATTAAATGATGAAATGTTATACCATTAAATATAATGTTTTGAAGGGCGACATTAGCAAGATGGCAGGCTAAGAGTTTCCAATGTCATCTCCTTGCCAAAAACAACAAAAAACAAATAAACAGCTAGAAACCAATGAAAATAGCTCTGGCAAAGCTCTAGACTACAGAAAAAGCAGCAGGAACTCTGTGAACCTCAATCCCAGGACGGCTGCACAGAAAAGCATAGGGAACGTTTTACCTGCGTCACCCCATCCCCTGATCCAGAGCAGTTTGGCCTGCGTAGGATCCCACGGGACAGATGTTTCTCCACGGGGCAAGGAGAGCCGAGAACCCTGGCAGCCTCCTTGCTGCTGTACACACTTGCAGGCTTTGCTGCCACGCACTCCCGCAGGCTTCACCAACGCTCCATCCAGCTGTTGCAACTGCCCAGACTCCCAGCCCCTTCATTCTCTTCCAGGGGCACAGCTACCCCCAAAATGAGACCTATTCCATCCCCTTCTCCACACAGCCGCGCCTTCATGTTATGTGGGCCACCTCAACAAGTTCCAGGAACTTCCAGGATTTCAGTCGTATTAGTTGCTTGTCCTTGGCTTGGGAGATGGAGGAGTAAAAAGAGGAAGATTTCGAAAGAGGGATAAACATAGATGTAGACTGTTCTATAACGTTTCAAATAAATATTTTTCTCTAAGAATCATGAGTAATGTCACTTTTACTATCTCTGTCCCTTGGTGTCAAATATTTTTGAATAATTTGAAATGTCACCAAAAAAACAACAACAAAGTAATAGAAGAGAAAGCAAACATTAAAGAAGAAAAACAAAAGTAATAAAGAAAAGAACTAAAATGCAGTGTGGCTTTGGAATTAGAAATGAGAACATAATATTGAATAAAAATTGAAAATATATAAATAGGTACCAAAAAGGAACAAACTATGGATGCATTAAAAAATAAGATTGATGTACCCTGACCAATTTGGCTCAGCGGTAGAGCATTGGCCCCCAGATCAAGGGGTCGTGGGTTTGATTCCTGGTCAAGGGCACATGCCTGGGTTGCAGGTTCAATCTCCAGCCCTGGTCAGGGTGGTGTGGGAGGCAACCAATCGATGAGTCTCTCTCACACCAATCTTTTTCTCTCTCTCTCCCTCCCTCCCTTCCACTCTCCAAAAATCAATGGGAAAATATCCTTGGGTACAGATTAACAAAAAATAAATAAAATGAAATGATAAAATGGATGAATAATTAAAATTAAGAAAAAAAAAGTAAGGAAGATGCGTGCTGGCTGTAGAGTTGTGAAGCACCAAGACGGGGGTGTTGGATAGAGTTATGGACACCAACGCTGGGGTGGGTGAAAGAAATAGAAGCACAGGGATGATCTGCGAGACAAACGGGGAGAGGCCAGGGCAGGCAGGAGTGCTCTGAGCGTCAGTAGGAGGTACTCTGGGGGCAGGCAGCCTTTCTTACTCAGAGGAAGGTTGGGATGCAGTCAAAGGATGCTGTTAACTTTGGTCTACTCTCCATTGTCTACTCAGTGTTGTCGTACTCATCATTAAAAGAGGCTGTTTCCTGATGTCTGGCAGTGGAGGGAGTGAAGTCCATGAAGGGCATGGGTGTTCAAGGTCAAGGTAGGGCGAGATGAAAGGACCGGCTAACCACACACATGAGAAGCCTGTGGCCAGCCCTGGGGAAAATGCCAGCTAGAAGGTGAGTCTTGAAGAGACGCGATGTTCTTTACTTTGTTCTGAGGAGGAAGGGGTTAGGAGTCACCATCATCCGACCGCTCTCTTATTTGGGAGTCAATTCGGTGCCTTTATTTCACCGCCATTCACCTTTACATGGTTTGTAAATACCCAAAGTAGATGTTTACTAGGCAAATAAAAATTCTTGCTTTTATTAACCTAATTTCTCAAATTCAAGTTCAGGTTTAAGTTTAAATGTCAATGACTTGCTGGAAGCATTTACTCCGTGTTTTATTTTTCAATTGTCTCTTTGCACAATATCACACACAACGTTGTTAGAATGATAAGTAGAATGATATAGTAGCTCTGTCACAAAGGAGTTCTGATGAATAGGTGAATTATTAGTATGGAGACCATCTGTTCTATCCTATTCTATTCCATTCAATTCTATGCTTTTCACTTCCCTTCATTTTTCAACCACGCAATGTTTGTTTTCTTCGGAGACCCCTTTACATGTGGTTTAGAGGAGACTGAAACCGCCCTTTAGTCACAGGTATGGCCTTGTGATTGCAGGTTTATTTTGCCCCTAGCTATTCTCTAGAAATATAGCAGTTATAAGATAGGAACACTATTTTTAAAGGATTTACAGTTTGGTTTAAAAGCTAAGCTATTTGCACAGAAAGATAAATAAAAACACAATGATACACATACTGAGTAATTGATAAATGGGGAAATTCAAAATTGAAGGATGCTGACCAATGAGACTAAAATATCCTAGGTGAGCACGGTGAAGGAGCTGGGGTTTCTATTACAGCAAGGTCTTGAGGAAAGGGTAAGACTTAGAAAAATCAGAAAGAGAAAGAAACCGATTCTATCTGAGGTTTAGGGGAGGGCAGAGGTGAACAGGATCAATGTCAACAACACAGTTCAAGTGCAACTGAGTAGTTTGCAAGGAAAACAGAAATTTGATGCTAGGAAGGGATGATGAAGAAAGAGGGAAAGACATTCAGCTCATGATTATGTCAGACAGTTTTAGATAGTTTCCCCATACTGTAGTTCCTTGAGTAGAAGAAGAGGAAATAAGAGTCATAAAGGGGTTAGGGTCACACTGAGAGGTCACAGTATGGGCACATGCCAGCTTACAGAGTTTCACTGTGGCTTGAAAATTTCCCGGGGAGTATCCTGATGCTTAAGTAGATTTGGGACTCAGTAAATATGTGTTTTCAGTGGCAATAGTTCTCATTCTAAGATGTTTAGAATAACCACCAATTTAGCACTTTAAAAAAATCCCACAGATCCACTTTTTCTCCACCTCTACCACTCTCTCATAGTCCCGGCAACCATTATACATCTCTTACTACTTTGTCTCCTAAATTATTTACCTGGAGCTGCTTGAACTTCCACCTGCCATCCACATAAAGCCAGAGAGAATTTTTAAAATCATCCCCCATCCCCACTTGTGTACCTACTGCTCTTGGGTTGAAGGCAGAACTTCTCTCTTTGGTTCATAAGGTCCGGCCTGCTCGTCCCTCCAACCTCCCCAGGGTGCTGCTCCCTCAGGCTCACTGTCTTCTCCTTCCCTGCTGCCTCCTCTACAGGACCACTGTGCCTCTGTACCTTTTGCCAGGGAAGCTCTCCGGCTCCTGGTTTCAACTGCTAGTCATCTACAGCGCCATTCAGCACTCCTCAGTGGGCTTCCCTTGACCGGCCCTGCAGTGCCTGGTCAAATCGCCCCATTAACCACTCCCTTCTCCTTTGCACCTCATTAAACTGCATCCGCCTGGTGCTAATCAAAAGGCAGTTTTACATTATTTGTGTGTCTGTTACTGATTCTCTTCCATCAACTTGCTTGTAAGATTATGGAGGACAGAAATTATATCTTTTTCAGCTGTCCACTGTAGTTCTAGAACCTACAAGAGGGCATATAGCGGGGACCCAGAAAGTGGTATTAATGAATGAATCAAAGAATTAGATGGAAAAGAGAGAGGAAGCAGGCGGGGCAGGCTGGACTGCTGCAATACTTCAGGTGTAAGGAGGTTGCGGATGAGGCCAGGTTGTGAAGTACAGAGAGGGTTTTAAGGCACCTTCTATTACTCAGTGCATATGTTTAACTGAAAATAAACATTTCATGATGTGTATTTTAAATCACTAAAAGCTGTGAACATTAATTAGAAAGTTTTATTTCATATCATTTTATTCCATACTATAGTAACAATTTTGAGGTCAGGGACCTTTTCCAATATTTTTTAAGGCTAGCTTACATTAAAAGTCTTTACAGAAAAAAATGTAATATTATAAAGGAGAGAAAGAATTGTGTCTGGATAATTATGTGACCTAACCATAATGACAGGGAGAAATTAGATGCATATTAACCTCAAAAATCAGAAGGAGGAGATTTATCCAGTCCCTGGTTATGGAAAATTGATGAAGTCATTCTGACTTGCTCACAACTGCTGTAGTGGACTTATCTATCCGGCTGCATAAAAAAAAAAAAAAAACTCTTATCTGAGGCAACTTAATCAGGTCATAGGATGGTTATCAAATATAATATTTCAAGGATCTCTAGAGTGACAAAAAAATCAGTGCTGACAAGCAATTTCTTAGAGGTCTATGGTGTGAACTGATAATAAATAGAAGAAGAGGTTACTATAATGACTAAAAATTAAGTCCTAAGTTCTACTGATGAACAATTTGTTGAGAAATAGGTCAGTAGATCTTTGTCAAAACCCAAGCTTCTTTGTAACTGAAAGAAAAGGTCAAATTAAATTTAAACCACCAAAATCAATCTGCCTTATATAGTTTTGAATTTCCTTCATCACAGAACCTAGGATTAGCTGTCCCGAACTAGAAATTAACCTTAGTGGCCCAATGGTACATAGACTACTTGAAGATC
This sequence comes from Molossus molossus, assembly GCF_014108415.1. Classification (NCBI taxonomy): domain Eukaryota; kingdom Metazoa; phylum Chordata; class Mammalia; order Chiroptera; family Molossidae; genus Molossus; species Molossus molossus. Next base: position 96,483,450 of record NW_023425346.1, read on the forward strand.
AACATTAGGTTAGGAAAAATACAGACTGAAATCTGACAAGCACAGACACCAACTTATAATTTGCTTATTATTTTCAGAAAAGCAATTAGATGAAGAAGATATAATTATCCATTTAAGGAGAAAAATGTACTATGGAAAAATGATAATACTATTATCTCATTATCCAATCTACTCCAAGGCCATCTGATACTCACATGGGCTTAGGACCACTCATGCTTCATATATAACACTGACCAAAACGAATTTAACGAGCATACTTTTTGGTGCTGTGATGGAGAATGGATTCACTAGCACCAGCAGGCATGGATGTAGAGGAAGACCTGCCCATCTTCATTTATAAAGTAGCTACTTCATAACTCTACATAGTTGCTCACATTTGGCCCAGGCTCAGACTGATCATGTGACTTTAGGAGTGATAAAATGTGTTCCAAAATGCAAAAAGTTGTTTCAAAATACCATTTTAGGACTGGCTTTAATAACATCATTATTTTACAAATGCAGAAAATGCTTTAATTCTAGGAACTTAAGGGCATTTCCAAAGTTCTGCTAGTAAAATGACTTCATTGTTCTGCTTAAGAGAAGTTAACCTGCCGGCTGGTGTGACTCAGTGGTTGAGTATCAAACCACACACCAACATGTGGCCGGTTTGATTCCTGGTCAGCGCACATGCCCAGGTTTTGGGCCAAATCCCCAGTGGGGGGCATGCAGGGAGAATCCAATCCATTTTCTCTCTCATTGATGTTTCTCTCTCTTTCCTTTTTACTCTCTAAAATCAATAAAGAGAAAAAAATTTAAAAAGAAGAGAATTTAACCCCTCCTAAAACTCATGAGCACTCCATTGTCTTTTCTGGTTAACACTGTCTTCTGCTGTCATATTTACCTCCTCATGAAGCTGTATTTTATTTTTACTTGTCCAGGCTGTTTTCAAAACATGAGGAAAAAGATACTCTCATCAATATTCCAGTTCTAAAATACAATGAAAACTAATAAAATAAGATAAATATTAACAATAACTTAATTCTCTACTCAACAAATAAAAATGTTACATTTCTATATAGTCTGATTTAAGTTATAATTTCATGGTCAAATAAGACTCTAGCCATGGCTAGTGGACAGAACTTAAAATATATTCTTGTATCACATTTGTTTATTCTGCATTGTTATAAACTATATTTGGGAATGATAGTAAATATTTTATATAAAATTGAGAAATCATATGTATATACATATATAAACACATATATAGATATACATATATGCAGACACATATAAGTAGACATATATACATATATGTTTATATAAAAACTTCATATATATTTATACATGAAATTATATATATTTATATATGAAATTATGTGTGTGTATATATATATATATGTGTGGGTGTGTGTGTATATATATATATATATATGATTTTGTAACTAACTTTAGATGTTTCGTCATTATGCTTAAAATTTTCTCTCTGTAAGTCTGCTTTACTCTCATCAGGAAGGCCTATGTTTTGGACCCATCACTATATATTCTCATTATTTGTCATTTAAAGTATGTTTTTTTCAATATTATTATTTGAGTCTAGTTTGATCTGCCTTAATTATTATAATAGTTGGAATTACCATACCGCACTAAGTGCCTTAAATGCATTATCTCATTTAATCCTCTGAGAATTTGTCCAAGGCTCCAGCTAGCAATTGGCAGAGCCAGGGTTGGCAGCCAAGTGTCTCTCACAACGAAAGCCATCTTTCTAATGTGTGTCTTCTTCCTCTTTGAGTTGTGTTATAGCAGTGCATCTCTAGTTTCCATAGGAGTATGAATCACTGGCGATCTTGTGAAAATGCAGATTCTGGTTTGGGGAGTCTGGGGACGGGGCTGCGAGTCTGCATCTCTAACCAGCTCCCAGGTGAAGCACATGCAGCTGGTTTGTGAAGCACACTTTGAATAGCAAGACATTAGCACCCTGAACTTCGAGTCGATCACTTCCCTTTGTTTGCTTTGTACCTCCATGCGAGGATACACATAATGACATTTTTGTAATATATTGTCAAGCCATCTCTAGGTAAGCAGTGCTCTATAGAGAAATGAGAAACGGACTCTGCCACCATCTCTCTGAGAGCTTTTGACATTTGATTTCTCTAAGCCAGTTTCTTATGGAATGAATCATTATTGTCATCCTTACCATCATTTAAGGTTTGTTGAATGCTTAGTATAATCCTTGAACCAGGCTGAACATTTTGCATTGATTCTATCAGTTAATCCTCAAAATAATGTTGTGAAGCAAATTGAGGTATTACAAGATTAGGTCAAGTTCTGTAAACGCCTATGATTTGAAATCATAATGTTGACTTAAAGAATTGCATATGTCTTAAATAACTAAATAGAGTTTATAAGATAGAAGAGCAAGATGATATTAGATAAGTTATGAAAGATGCATGTCAAATTGTGACATTGAGTCTTCATTCCTTTGCTTACTTTTGAGCCTCAGCGTCCTCTGTAGAAAGGAAGAGCAATGTCTATCTTAGAGTACTTTTGTGAGAATTAGATGGGATAGTTCATGCCAAGAATCTAGTACTTTCCATGATCGAGACTCAAACAGCAGTTACTGTCATTGTCATAACATTAGTGAGAGAATTACAATATTATGAATGCCTCCTATCTTATTTCAGAGTGTGGGAAGAAGCCATGAGCTGCATGTGGGCTTTGTCAACTTTCCCCTCAGAATCTAACACAATATATCAGAGTCTTGGCTCTTAGTTTTCCTGTTAGAGTTATGGCCCTGGCCTTGATGAGTTCCCACTTTGAGTTGATAAAAATAAAGGACATGTTTTCTTAGAACTTTCGCAATTTGCAATGGCTATTTTCTTCCAAATTATACAAATTCCAGGCTTAAATTAAAAAAAAAAAACTTAACTTGAATTGGATTTTAATAATAGAAATAAACCATCGCCAAGATTGCAGCAAATTAACTGTACAGCCATCTTTTCAAAGCAAATTATGCCACTTACTTGGATGAGCAGATCATTGACATTGGGTATTAAAGTGACATATTTGTTTAAATGTATTAAAACCTAATTACTAAAATAGCCATGTATGGCATTAACACATAGTTAGAGCCTTTGTTCTTGATAATTAAAAACACCAAATGTTCCGACTGGTTTCCGATGAAGTTCAGCGAAAATATTCTAAAGCAGTGGCTCTCAACCTTCCTAATGCCACGACCCTTTAATATAGTTCCTCGTGTTGTGGTGACCCCCAACCATACAATTATTTTTGTCGCTACTTCATAACTATAATTTTGCTACTGTTATGTCTTAGGCAACCCCTGGGAAAGGGTTATTATGGCAGGAAAACACCATTTTCATTCGAGTGCCCTCATTCATTAAACATTTATTGAGCACCTGTGCAAAGCCAGGTCCTTGATAAGGGCATGAAATAGAAAGTTGAATAAGGTGTGCAAAACTTTAAGGAACTCACTTTTTCTAGCACGCCAGGAAAACATGACAGTGAAAAGTTAGAATACAACATGTCTCATAAGAAAGTATATGCTGTGATGCCAACACATAGTTGGCCGGACACTGGCATCCCCATCATCTTCACCAGCACAGAACATGGAGTAGAACAGCCTACTCATTATGTAAACAAAGCTTCAAGAGAAATCATCTTGCCAGCCCTCATTGTCCTTTCCTTTCAAATGGGTTACTCCCTAGCTTCCCATAGAGAAATTCTGGGATCACCCTGACAGGTATTGTGTAGAAGGTTAGTCGGTTCTCTTTGGAGCAGAGCTAAACTTAAAATGAGATTTAAAGGCCACATGAAGATTTTCAGGCAAAGACTTTAAGCCAGGCAACATCATCAATCAGGACCATGTGCCTTGCTAATTTCCTTCCCGTCTGTTTCTTTGCCTACAAAAGAGAAACAATATATTTTTACATCTTTGCAATGCTATACAGATTATATGCTTGGAAAATGGGGTGGGATCAATAAATGGTCATGCTGACATCCTCTCCTGTGCTGGAAAAATGTCGTACTATACAAACTTGAGTGGGCAAGAGAAGAAATAGTAAGTTGAGCGAATGGTGGGAAGGTCTGGAGAGGTGGACGAGGCGGGTGTGGTAGGAGGGAATGAGGAATGAGGGAGGACAATGGGGATGGCATCCTGACTGTGGACTGGAAACAAGTCCTACAAAGACGTTTATGCCATGCCAAGGTGTTTGCATTTATTCATTTGCATAAGGAAAATACAGATATTTTGTCTTTTTGTTTATTTTTGAAGCAGAACAATTAGCCAGATTTAAAAGCTTAGAACAATCATCCTGACAGCAGTGTAGAGGAGATGCAGAACCCAGAGCATGAAATCAGGGAGACCAACGAAACGCTCCTGCTCCTGCACCAACTTAGGACAGAGAGAATGCTGATCAGTTACTAAGGCAATGGAGGTAGGAGGGAAGGAAGGAGAGAAGATGTGCAGCAAGTCTTGTCTGGTGGGTCAGTTAACAGGACTGTGATCAGATGAAGATAGAGTAGCAGCAAGTAAGAGAAATATAGGCATTTGGGAACCATTGTAGAGGGCTGGGTTAATGATAAAGCCCAACCCTTCCCCTTTTTTGGTTATCAAAAGCTTGACTGACCTGAAGCTATATCATCCTGATGTATTTTTCAAGACATTGCGAAACACAAACAATCAGGTCTCTTCTTGGCCTTTTCCCTGACCTGAAGTTCTCATGGGCACAGAATTAGGAGGAAGGGGAAGGAGAGTACAGGGTTGAGAAGGGTTTAAGGATGTCCCGTTTTTCATTTCCGGCCCCACCCTGCCAACTTACTGATTTTCCTGCAGCCTGTGGTCAGGACTGGGAGAAGCTGAGCTTCTACAGTCAAGGGACACAGGCTTTGGGCTACTAACTTGTGGATAGTGATTGTGTACTTGCGGCAGAGATGAAACCATTCTTTGTTGTCTCAGGAATGTGTAAGAGATTGTGAAGAGTTTGGTGACCTCCAAAAAGGAGGACCGTGCCTGTGGATTTTCCACGTACTTAATATTTCTCTCTTGAAAATTTGGAAAAGATGATTGCAACATGTTTATAAGTGGGTGAGTTGCTTATGTATTAGCTTAACCTCAATCTTAATGTTAATTTAGAGTTCAAGATAACTTATAAATACATTTTGAACATGTTTTATTTTGAGAATACTTAAATAATTTACTCCTCTTAGAATCTGTATTAATTGGTTTACATAGTAAAATCTGCATGTGATTATAATTATTTCTGACATTTTTTGCCCAGACTGAGCTATTCAATGCTACTTTAGTCTGCAGCAATTTAAAAATGTTTTCCACTTCTCAAATATAAAAACCCAGACAGAAAACTCTGATAAATATCTTACTATCCAGTTAGTTAACTAACTACAGAATTAACCTAGGAATAAAAATTTGGGTACAATTTTAGATTTTTCAAACATTATGAGAAATGTTAAACCCTCTGTACATACAAATATTAAAAAAGTAGAGACAACTTGAACAAATAAAGAATATTTTATTCTTAAAAAATCAACAAAAATAGGTGTATAAAAATTTAACAGAAGACAATAAGGGAAAGGAAATATTAAATAGTAACCTATATTTCAATGACAGAATATAGATGACAATTTTTTCTCCTTTTTATGATTTTGGTTCTTCTATTAACTTGTTACTTCTAGAATTGAATTAGAATATCAAAATATATGAATTAATAAATGAAATAAAATAAATATGTATTGTAGTGATTAAATAACTTGAGTAACATGCCTGACTGGTGTGGCTCAGTGGTTGAGCATTGATCCATGCACCAAGAGGTCACCAGTTTGATTCTTGATCAGGGCACATGCCTGGGTTGTGGGCCAAATCCCCAGTGGGGGACGTGCAGGAGGCGACCAATCGATGTTCTTTCTCATGGATGTTTCTATCTCTCTCTCCCTCTCCCTTCCTCTCTAAAAATCAATAAAGAAAAAAAAAAACTTTGAAATAAAACACAAAAACGTGAGTACCATACAATGTTAACAATCATGATGAGAAAGGAGAGAGGAGGAGGAAGAGGAGATGTATAGTATTCATTCAGCATTTACCTTATGCAAAACACTATTTTATGCTTTCATGGATTACCTTATTTCACAACACTATATGTAAGAATAATTGTTTTCTCTAAACATAAGGCAATCGAGACTTAGAAAAGTAAAAGTTCTCTTCAAAAATCGCATAGAATTTGAATTCAACCACAAGCAATTTATTCTAGAACCCATGTAAAGGCTAGGTCATAACTTCTTCATGGTGATGGGAAAGATATTGCATCATTACCATCCTTTATGGCTATAGAATCATCTCATCAAGTATTTGTAGGTTATCCTGTGAAAACTGAATAAAGCATTATTCTTATTCCTGTGAATATTTTTTTAGGTAATGGAGAAGCCAAATTTTAGAAAACTAAAAAAATAAAAAAAAAACTCTTGCTTATCTCTTATGTTTTAAAATGACATTCCATCACTCCTTGATCTTTAATAGGTAGTTTTACAACCCACACTTCATTAAGCAAGGCATGCTGATATTGACTAATTCTATATTGATTTCTACTTTTCCTAAAATATCCTGTTGTCCTGAATCATTACAAAGGATCATTTCTTCCCTAAGGTTAATAAAAAGCCAGCCATGGCTAAGGTGTACTTGGGGCCTCTCCTGTATTAATCATTCACTCATCCGTGATAGAGTCACCTTTATTGCAGTGGTTCGGTCTCCCTACAGTGCACATGTGTCTGCTCGTTCTTTAGAAGCTCTGTATTGACATCCTCTATTTAGGTGAGAACAACATGAATTTTGGTAGAAACTACCTGTCTCCAATTTCAGGAAGTACATTTTAGATAGAGCTTCATCCTTGACTCCAGAGAGGGAGCACGAAACACAGGCCTAATTGTGAACCCTCTATACGCTTATCTATCATAATTGCTTCAGGAATGGGCTCAGGAGTACAGGCTCCAATTTCGTCAACTAGAATGACTGCCAGAGATTAAACATGACCTGCTTAAGAGACCTGTTCTGCTTTGTAACTTGTACTTGAGATAGTGTTATTCTGAAATTGAAAGGTGCCCAAAATGTTATCCTGGAATTGAAAGGACCCGAGGATGAAACCAGCACAACAGAAGACAGAGCCAAGTGGTGGAGAGAAACTAAGTCCTGGTAACCTCATCAAGCCACCTCTTTACCTCTCCTTACCTCCAGACCATTCCAGTCACATGTTTCAGTAACTTTGCTATTTCCCTTCTTTGGTTTGTTTTGAGGCATTTATCATTTTCTACAGAAAGTACGGTGACATCCCACTCACAAGTAAACTCTTCCCTCTTGTTTCTCTGCAGTCCAAAGTGTAGAACTGAGTTAAGATGATTCAGGGGAAATAGTGAATAAAGCACAGCATCATAAACTATCCAACAGATTAGAAGCATGTGACATTGATCCAATTTAACTTCCAGTCAGAGAACCAAAGACTTGAAGTCACCCCACTCCTCAGGACCTGATAAAGTAAAGCACCCCTTTACCACGATAGTTCCCAGTCTTAGCTGCTCACTGGAATCCCCTGGGAAACTTTAAAAATATGTTGATGTCTGGGTTCCACATTCACAGATTCTGGTTTAATTGGTCTGAAGTAGGGACTTGTTGGTTCCAATGTAAAGCCAAAGTTGAGAACCACTGCTTTAAATAGATGGCTATAAAATAAAAATAAAAAAAAAATGCAAATAAGGAGTACATCATGATTGCTCATATACCAAAATACCTCATCAGGCATCTGAGACATTCATAAATCGGCCATAAAGCCTTTTCAAATGATGAACAGCATGGCCACCATGTTCCTTTTAAATGAGTGGCAACTGTGTGTCCAGGAGGCAGAATTAGCAGCATGAGGAGCAAAGGTTAATGATAATATCCAAAGGACACATTGTGTAGTCTGACATTTTAGAAGGCCATTTAACCAAATAACTAGAGAGGTTAGCTCCATATTGATAGAACAACATTTTCAAAACTAGTTGAAATCCTCTGTCCATACTCTTTAGCTCAAACAATATATTTGAGTCAAAATGCTAGTCAATGAACTCTTCCAATTTATGAGTTAGGATATTGAAACATAGATCTTGGTAACTTCTGGAGAAGTGCTTAGATGTGAACTCATTAGGAAGCCCTATTATTATTAGGAGTCCAACTTTCAGTTTAACTTTTAAAAACAGAATTACTGTGGTGAATCTAACCAAGACTTTCTTGTGAGCTGGGTGTTGAACCAACCTCATTTCTTGTACACTTGATCTTCGAGATTTATTAGATGTATAAAAACCCAGAAGAAAAACAAGACATAGATGAAACTAACATATGTGAACAAAATATTTTAAAATTAATCTTTGACCTCTTAGTGCAATAGTGAAGGAGGAAATGCTCTTACCTGTAATTATCTTGAAAAATTTGTCTTTCTAAAACACTAGGCATCACAAATTTCTGTACTGTATTTTCTCCGTAGGGTCAACTTATTTATTATTTGGGGACATGTTTGCAAATATAGCATTAGTTATAGCAAAAGTGTAAGTATAAATTAGAGTCAGAATTTCTAACTTTTTGTCCTCTGTTAATAACGTGCTGAGACTCACAATGATGACATGTCAGGGAAATGAAATCTTTGCACTATAAATGTATTACATGTGTTTCCACAGGGCTAAGTTTATCCTATGGTGGATTTAAGGAGCTAGAAGTTTGCTATGGTCTACCAAAATGCTATAAAATTAAATAATACCCATAATTTACTTACCAAAATCTTACAAACTCGTCCCATATACCATATAGACCAACACAAAGCTTTTCTAGAGAACCCACCTTTCTTGTCTAACCATATGCCTGCACTGATCTATAATCACAAACCTGCTGAAGACACTTTCCTACTGCATCAAGTCTAAAGGCCTTGAAATCAGGTTCTAACAAATCCTGACAATTCAGTTATCTAAAGATATCCCCTTGTCTCCTCCAGTCTAGTCATGCTGGTGTCCATAGTCAGCCAGCAGGTACCCACCTTCTCACCTGTATGTTTTCTTCATGCTGTTAGTCTTACCTGGAATAACATTCCATATCTAAGTCCTTCTGTGTAAAATCTACTTGCTCCTTAAAGTTGTATTAAGTCCCACTTCCTTTATAGTACCTCCCAAGATCTATTTAAATTCCTGGGGCTTTTAATTTCATTATACTTACATTACGGATTCTGTTTTGCTTATAAGATCAACTGTTGTTTCATATGTATTGCTCTTAGACATGAAGACTCTTCGTTTCCTGAGGATAAGACTTTTGTTTTGTTTTATGTCTGTGTTTCACATAAGGCCTTGTGCAGTGCCTACGCCTGATAGGGCCTTGATAATAACTTGATTGAGTAATTAGGGTTGTAAACAGGTAAACAAAGAAAAAAACTAAAATTGTTACAATCTATTGACTATAGTGCTAAATATATTGATCATTTTGTGATGTATATTTTCAATTATTTAATAGCTTCCACAAACTATTTATTTATCATTCAATCCAAATGATTTGCTATTTTCAAAGCAAATATTTCTGCATAAATAAAAAGTGCTCTACTATCACAGGCAATGATTATTGAATAGACACTTTGGGTGTACAACTTGGAAAAAGTACACTGGTCTGCTGTAAAATACCTTGAATTTTATTTATATTAATATTTCAGTGTCAGTTCATTCATTATAAATGCACAACCATTTGTTGGTGTAAAGAAAACAAGGTGTCAAGGGCACATAAAGAATTCATTGGTGAGGCACTGTCGTGGATTAGCAAATTTCTATTTGCTAATGCTCTGTAACTTTAATAGTACTCAGCAGCTGGTGGTTGGTAGTTGTTCAAGCAGTGAGTGGATTGCCTTTTCTTTGTTTACTTTACAACTGAAGGATGTTTGCATTATTAAAAAGCGCGCGCACGTACATACACGCACACCACAACAAAAACCCTGCCCCAAGGATAGCATATGGCAGGGGCCCTGCACCTGAAACCCAAACAAAGCCACAGCAACAGACTCAGTGCTGGTCTTTGGCTGAGAATTGGGGCTGACATCAATTATACTTCTGCGCCTGCACTGAATTCAACGTAAGCTTGTCAGTTGGCGCTTTAGAAGAATGAATGAAACTAAGCCTGTGTTTCCTTTTCACCGACTGTACCAGCCAAACTGTTTTGTGCATGTCTTTGACATTTTAATTGAAGGAACCAGGAAGGTTTTTTTTCTAAGCTCTCCTGGATAGGTAAGCAAAATGCATATTATTTTCTGGGTATATAATGTGGATAATTCAAAGGCTTTTTTTTTTTGCCAAGAGATCAGTGTTATGTAATAAAAGATCAGATAATAAAATATGTGTATCTATAAAAACTTCAGTTAATCATTTTTAATTACAGATATTTTTATTGCTACTTTATTTTATTTTGTTTTATGTTAAATAAATTTCAAAAGTATTATAGTAAGCATTTGGATAAGTTATTTTGCCAAATTTAGGATAGCCATAGGCTTACAGGCATTTTTTAATAAAATTAAATTTTAGAATATTATGGTAAATTAGTTCTAAAATAAATATTCACTTAGCTGAATAAGATGATATTTTTAGATATATTTCTGAATATTAAGTTTATATTGCCAGCAACATATATTTTTCAGTTAATAACAGAAAATTAGGCAGCTATATTGGGTATTTTTATGAATCTTGAAAAGGTAAGATTTCTTTCAAATATTTATTTATTTACCACCATAATTATACTTGTTTCTACTATTTATTCTTTCTTCCTCTAGCCAGGTATTCATCTATGTTTGAAGTTTTTGTTGTGAAAAAAATGAGATTCTATGTTAAAATATATATGCTTCCTCCATTAAAAGGTACAGTGAACATGTATTTCAAAACACTGCATTTTAACACACTATAAAATCACATAGGCCATTAAAACACTTTGTGAGTGCCAATTTTATTTCATATGACAATATATTCTTTTCTTAAAATGAACTGATGTTTCTCGAATGGATTTTTCTAGAAATATTTTATATGACAACATTATTTAAAATATTGGATTAGGGCAGTTGTAGGACTGACCACTTTTAAAAAAATATTTTTCTTTATTGATTTATTTTAGAGAGAGAGGAAGAGAGAGGGAGAGAGAGAGAAACACTGATGAGAGAGAACATCCGTTGGCAGTCTCCTGCATGCCCCCTACTGGAGATTTGACATCACAACCTGGGCATGTGCCCTGACCAGGAATGGAACCAGTGACCTCTTGATGCATGGGTTGATGCTTAACCACTGAGCCACATCAGCCAGGCGACCATGTTTTTAAATAAAATGGAAATTGTGAACAGATCAGTTTCTTTAAGAGCATGTATACTTTCTTTCTATCTTTGCCACTATTCATGAAAAATAGTTTTTAAAATTTTTGAACAGTTTTTTGCTTTGTTTTTTCAAAATATCATGGTTGTCACTACATGGGACAGCATTGTTGGCCATGGTTAATTTTCCTGATAAAGAAGAAAGAAGCATTAGTAATCTGTCTCTGGAGCTGCACTTCCGGTCTGGGAGCCACTAGCCCCATATGGCCATTAAATGTAGATTTAATGCAATTTAATCAAGTGGCAATTGAGCACTTGAAAGTTGGCTAGTTCCATTGAAAGACTGAATTTTCCATTGGACAGTACAAATATAGAACATTTCCATCGGTGTAGAAAGTTCTGTTGACCATGTTCGTTTTTAGTTTGGGGTGATACTGGTGTCCTCTCACAACTCAAAGCATCCTTCACATTCATAGTAATTAGTCATGATCTTCTAAGAAGAGGGTGAAATAATATCCCTGCTTGAGAAGTAAACTACAAGGTAATGAATGGTTGAGTGAGTTACCACAGTCTCACAGAAGATCAGAGATAGAATAAATGTTCAAATATGAGATTACAAGACTATACTGCCTCAAACATAAATGTCCTGTCTTGGGTATATGGGAACAGACATCCTGCTGAATAGTTTCAGATTTATCCTAAATAACTGCCATTGATATGCATATGAAAACTTATTTCAAAAGCTGGTTATGGACCCACCCAACCCTCAACCCCCCCAAAAAAGAAAAAGAAATTAAACCAAAAAACGTTAGGGTATCTGTCATGAGTCATAGTTTGTTCTACCTATCAACTCTAGATTTCCTAGGAACAATGGATTAATACCTTTTCTCAAATGTACTGGCAAAAAGAGTAACTCTTATTTGGAAAAACAGACTTACAGAAACTGGACTTGAAATCTACCTTCTTTTCTGATTCTCTTTAGCCATTTTCTTTTAGTGACTCATAAAGACAACTCCTTTCTTAACCTCTACAGTCCACCATCCATCCCCCATTCAGTTCACCTGCTTAACATAACGAGATGATGGAAGGGAAAACATTTGAAACAGCTGTTAGCACATCTTCCCAAATCTTCGTTTAGTGACGTCACCTTGGAAATCGGCCGCCCTGGGGGTATTGACATCATGGAAATTGGAAAAATGCTGCAAATGGCAGTATTTCACTGACGTCGAAGATGCAGAGACGCCTCTTCTACAGGCGACAGCCTTCTGTGCTCTGTCCACCGAGGGCTAGGCATGCGTGGTTTGGGCAGAAATCCTGAGTGAAAAAAGCATGAAGACAACCCTCAGGAAATATTGAGTCATCAAAATTATGACTCGGTTTCTCTTAGCAAGTAGTTTGATAAATAGAAACACACAATTTTATTTCTGTTATCCAGGAATGAAGGGGCTGAAGGTTTAACTTTCAGGGTCAATATTTTAGCATAATACAGCAGACAAGGACACTCTATCTCCTACATACTTATTTTCATCTGAGCAGCCATTTTTTGTGTGTATATACTGCGTGACTGACATAAACCTGAAGTGGCTAATTTGTGTCTGCCATGCATTAATAAAACCTTAAGACAGATTTCATCATTGTGCTTGCCTAAAACTGGTTTCTGAGGGCAGGAGGCAGAACTAAAATTGAGATATGCACATTTTCTCTGAACGTTTCATGTAGAGATTTGCTTCATAAAATAGAATCCTACACTTTCCTTAAAAATATGTCTTTCTCTAATTTGGAAGAGCCAGGCAGGAAAGAAATATGTCTTTTTGCAATAAATGGGAGAATACAAAATAGGTTTTCATAACCCCAGGCTTCCTTTGTCTTCAGCATCTCTGGCTTGTATATAGTACGATGTCTAAAACTAGAAAAAAGAACATTAAAACAAAACCCAACTCTTATATTTCTGTTTATCATAAAACTTTCACAGCTAGATAATGGTAATCAAGAGAACAACCATCAGATTACTACATCAGGTCTCCGTTGTGCTTTCCATAGAAGTGCGTCTTGAATCAGCAATCAGATGTTCGAGCACAGCGGCTGATTTAGAAGAAGCAATATGTAATTAGTGTCATTAAAGGGAAGAGTCATGTAACTTGGTGGCCCCAATACTTTCCTGGGATATTTATGAGCTCCAAATCTGCTAAAATAGCTAGTAAATGCTGGTCACTTTTTAAGTAGAACACATTACATGCTGGTATGTTATAGCCCACTGGCTCATAATAACCATAAGAAGCAAAATAATTCACATTATCATAGGAAAGTAAAAACAGACCTAATTTTTATGATAACGTTGTTGTGATTTGAAAGAAATTGCAATCATTTAGCATTTAATATTATCATTTTTTTATCGTCACCCGAGGACATTTTTCCACTTTTTGTTCAGACAAAGTGGGAGGGAGAGAGAGGAAGAGAGAGAGAGAGAAACATCAACGTGAAAGGGACACATTGAGTGGCTGCCACCCACACTACCCAACCAGGGCCTGGGGCAAACCACAACCGAGGCACACGCCCTTATCAGGAACCGAACCCGGGTCTTTTGGACCGCAGGCTGACGCTCTAACCTCTGAGCCAAACGGGCCAGGGCTATATTAACATTTTATGTGTTTAAAAGCTTCATACATATTTCTGCATACTCTCTTAATGCAAACTTTTTTTACTTGTTCTTTTTTTTTTTTGGATTGCATGACACATTTTGCAGTTAAAAAAAATCACAGGAATAAATAAGAACTGTTTGTTCTAGATGAAGCACTCTCCACATGTAAGGAGTACATGGACTAGGACCATTTACTTACAAAGTTATTCAAGCGAATAGATGGGTGATAGCTCTCTGAAGCCCAGTGGATTCAAAATTGTCAGCTCTTCCTCCACATACTGGTTGAAATTTTTGAACTGGTCAAAAATTTGCCAAGTAGAAACATAAATTGCATTGATCCATTTTGGGTCCCTGGCCTTGTTTCAAAATATTGTATAAATAGACTTGAAACTTAAGGTATTAAAAATGGAAATTGAAAGACAAAAGAAACAAACTTGAAAGAATCTAGCCTATAAAATATTTTCCCCAAGATCTCCATTAAATGTGTTTGTAGTGGCCAAACCTGGAAGTAATCTGAATGCTTGTCAGTGAAGAAAAGTTGGCTAGATTTTTAACATGTCCATTTCATAAAATATCATTCAGTGATTAAAATGAATAAGTTAGGTATTCATTGTTGTTCTGGAAAGATAATAATTATGTGTCAGTAAGTGAGAAAACCAAGTTGCTTGTAAATATATATTGTAAAATTTTATTTACTAAAACAAATTACCAAAATCATACATAAATTAGTTCTTTCAACTGTTCTCCGCTTAACTCATGCACCTAGCTCCAGTTTCCATTAAGACCATCTCCAGGTAAATCATGCTGGTATCCTCAGCCCTCTGTGAGTCGAGATAATAAGCTGACTTGAAACATTTTATTCTACCTTCAGCCGTGGACAGAAAAGCTATCTCTGAGCAGATGACAGATTCCTTTCACCCAGGCAGTACGTTCTGCATTCAATGTTGATGGTGAAGAAAGTCGTTTCGAACGGAGTGACGTGAACTACTGCCTCTTCACCTCACCTTCCTCTTATCTGCCCACTCAGGTCCGGACTTGACCCACAGCAAAGGGTGCTCCAATTAGACACTTGCCCAGGTTACCGTCCTGTACAGGTCTTGGAAAAAAGAGAAAAGAACATAGATGCCATATTTCTGACCATTAGGAGTTTATTTTAGATTAGCTCTCTTAATTGAAAAAACATGGGACAATGAGTTGATCCCCACAATCAGAATGTTTCGCTTTATGTTTTGACTGAGAGGAAAGGAGAAGGAAAGAACCTAGCAATATATACAGAAAATTCGTCTTCCAAGCAGCTTTCCCATAAGAACTGTCCTTTGCATAGGAAGGAGTTAGTCCACTGGGCTGTGACACCTTGTTTTGTCTTACTGCTGGACCACCACAGTCATCCTGATTAACTTCCACTTCTTGTCCCTTGATCCCACTCCCTGGACTGCTAAGCCCAAATCCCAAATTCCAGTCTCATGCTGATGGGCTATGCATCTTCATCTTCCATAGTTAATTACCACTATTTCTTTTTCTTTTTATGATGCTTCTAGAATCTGTCAAATTGACCGAAGTTACTCCTGTGGTCTTTGATTTAGACGGAATATACTTCCTAGAAGCCCCCTTTTCTGCTCTTCACCCATCCTCCCAACCTCACATTTGTTCTGAACCTTATCTTTACAGATTTGACTCTTGTCACCTCTCCACACCCACCCTCTGCCCCCCCAGCTGGGCTCTCATTCTCTCCTTGCAGGAGTTATCAGCTTATGTTCCAGCACAGCTGTGCCTTATCACTGTGAGTGACTTGTGAAAATCAGCGTCTTCGTCCTTAAATCATAAAGAACCTACTGGCACTCAAGAAAATACTTTCATGAAGCAAAGTCTTATGTAATTAATTGATAATTTACGTTATATATAAACACTATGCTTTGTGGTAATTCAGAGAAAAGAGAGTTTGTGGGAGTTTAAACTAGTCAGAGGAGAATAAATGGAGAAACTGAGGTATTTAAAGGACCCCCAATAAAATGTTAGATTTGCAAATATAGAGAGACATCAGGTGAATAATCACCAACACCAAAGCTTTAGAACCCAGGGCCAGCATGCACAAGCAATGATTAAGGGAGATTATCTGAGAGCTAAGCTTGACATTCATTCTAAAAGGTTAACTCTGAAACTGGGAAGGAGAGGTAGTCAGCCAAGTGGCAGTTACAGAAATGCAGGGAAATTAAGATGTTATACCTTGAAAATGGCAGTGTAAATATAAAGGATTATGTGGATATGCAACAAATTAAAGAAAAATCAATAAGCCTCATGACAGGATGAGTATAGGAAATGAAGGCGAATGATGATTCAAAATGACACCTAGCATGTCTAGCTCAGGAAACTGAGAAAATGGCAATGGTCTCTGCTGAACACAGTGGTTAGGATGGGAGACTTTTGGGGGGATGAGCATGCTTGGAGACTTCAGGTGTGGACATGATGCTTTTAAGAAATCCACGTGCCTGACTGGCATTTTGAGTCCCGGCACTTGAGTAAGATTTGGTATTCATAACTGTGCTTGGTGAATCTACGAGGAAAGGAGCTGTCTCACTGAACAAAATTCCGAGATTAGCCGAGGCTAAATGAGTGGTCAAGAGTAACCATGTTTAGAGAGTGGAGGAGAAAGGGGGCCTCGGAAAGAAGCCAGGACTTGACGACTGCAGTATATTTTATATGTCAACTCTACTTTGATTAACAACAACAAAAAAATTCCCTGCTGCCCTGCTGCTGCCAGACAAGGATTGGTTCTAAGCATGAAAGACTGGGCCACCGTGGCCCAGGGGCACTACGTTCAAGCATAAAGGTCTAGGTTTGGGTGCCCCTTGGATGACCTTGTTTTCTGTCTGGAACCCTTTAGGTATAATCTGGATTGATTTTAAAGCCTCAAATTGTTCTTGAGGTTGACCTTAACTTCAAAAGTTCTTTCAAACTAAGAATAACTAGAAGTGCAAAATGAATTTAAGAACCAATGTCATACTTTCTGTTATGTCTTGGGGTTTGCATTAGAACCAAACCAGTTTCAGAAGAAACTCTGGGATGGGAGCTGGTTTGGGGCAATGGGGGTCATGATTTAGCTTTCATGAAGTTTTGTCTTAAAGCTGTGGTAGCCAAGTAGCCATCTGGACCTAGCATCTTTTATTCCCCCCTACTCTAGTTCCTTATTTCCTTCTCCAGAATTATTCCATATTTTGAGGTTATTTTGTTTTGTTTCTGCTTTGTTTTAGTTTTACATATCCTACTTTGATGATCTAATATTTTTTTCACCATTTGGGAAAGGATGAAAGCAAGCAAATCATAAAAACCATGCATTTTCTATGAGTTTAGAATAATATAATACATTTTAAAGTATCTTTCATGTACCTCTAAGAGACTAAAAGAAAAAAGAAGACTGTGGGAAAGCATCTCTTTGAAAATTCAGTGACTCTATCCAAACCTAATGCTCGAGGAGCAGTAAAGTTTGTTTAACAACTATTTGGGGGGAAGATGAAGGAGGAAAGGAAACCCTCCCTAGCCCATGTGCACAGATTAGAGCGAAAGCATAACAAGAGGAATTCCTCCAAGGTGGAGAATGATGGACAACTATATGTTTTATCTGTGTTTTGGAAAATTGAATGTAGCTGGGTAATTAACAAGGTAGTGTCTCATTAAAGAATGTGTGCCAGGTAATATTTGATTTGGACTCTTAAAAGCTCAGCCTTAAAGCCATTTTTTTTCTTTTATGTTTACTAGGGGAAATAAGTAACACTTTTGTAAACAGTCAACTATAATCAATCATGAGAGGAGCTAGCATGCTAGTCATAGTTATTATTTGACAGGAAGCCCACAGAGACAGTTAGGAAATTGTTATTTATCAACTTCATAGAGATATAATTCACATATAATTTATCCATATAAAGGGTATAATTCTGTGGCTTTTAGTATAGTCATAGAGTTGTATCACCACAATCGATTATAGAACATTTTCATCACCACAAAAGTAAATCCCATGCTCTTGGTCATAATCCCTCCTAATCCATGAAATACTCTTCCCATGTGGGAATGCCATGCATAGAAATACCAAATGTTTCTCCTGTAAAGCTGTCTAAACTATGCAATGGGGTTAACTGCTAAAAGACGAAAAAATGAGAAAGTTTCTAGTATACAGTATTGTCAAATAAAATGCAGTTGCCCATATCAAAAGAATACTATAATTTCTCTTGAGTATATGGTAATATTTTTCATTCCAAAAGAAATTGTTTTCATTATTCTCTCCCTAGAATATTGACATCTTTGGAACCTGTGCAGCTGAATTATAAAATTATGTCATAGGCAAAACCATCAGTATCTCAGTGCAAGCTCAGAGGTTGGAGTCAAGTTCGCTGGAAACATTTTTAGCAGGAATAGACCTTTCTATTGTCCTAGATTCTTCCCCAAATGGATTACTGTCTTTTACTCTAAGAGCCCCTGTGGTCAGGGCTTCTGCAGAAACTTCAGTGCTGGTGTGATATCTCAGAGCTACCAGAGCATGCCCTGTGTGCACATGGGACTCAGGAAAGGTTACTGCCTGACTGACAGCCCATCCCTGGATGCCCAGTCTGAGAGATCTGCAAAGCATTTTAGTGTGTAGCTGCCACCGTGATCAAAGCAAGGGAAGTTTTATCTTTGAGGTCGGCTTTCAGCGGCTATGAATTAGTCATAGATCACAACAGGAAAGGGAAAGAAGAGAGTTGTACGTAATGAGAAAGAGGGAACCTATCTATGTGTTACTCACAACTGCATTTTGTTTATGTTTTATCTACCAGATGAAATCAGTGGAGAGTGGCAAAACACTGGCCAACACGACCATCCTTAGCATGGATCTGGGACTAGACTTCCGGTCATAATTAACAGAGGCATTTCGATGAAACTTTTGTGGCCAAGTTTTTAACAGAGGCATTTAGATGAAACTTTTGTGGCACCAAGAAATTAAATATCCTTTACAGTGTGTTATCATTTTGTTCTCCATATTATTCTAGGTAACTATAATTAAACCATTGTTAGACATCAGAAACACCCAAGGAAAGAGGAGCTGATAATGTGGCTGGGAAATGACACAAGGCAGATGAATAATGAAGCTTAGCAGATAAGAAACAGTAATGTCCCCTTCATTCTTTTATCACTATTTTTACATGGGCAGAAAGTTCACTTCACTTCTCAGATCATATCCTCTCTGCACTATTCAGGTGATCAAAATTCTGATTGCTAAAAGGGCCACATGATTTTTTTTCCTTAAATTTCTATAAAAATAATGCAACTTTATACATTTCGTGTCCAAACTGCTTTGATTGCCGAAATATGCTGTATAAATCTGGGTGTGAAAAAATTAACATGAAAAACACTTGGAAAATGAAAGAAAAAGATCATCATTCAGATTTCCAATTTTTTGCCTTCTTCCTTTTAGAAATAAGTCTTCCCTATTAATTCTTTATTACAGTTTTAATGAAAAATGCTACATCACCCATTATTTCTATGATTATGCTAACAGCAGTGCCAATTAAAAAAAATAATTTAGAATATTTGTTTAAGAATCTGATGCCACCTGGCAACGCTCCTTTCGTTTCCCGTGTACTTTACTCTTAATTCTGTTAGCTCTAACATTCGTGAACTGGCCTCCTGTCTCCCTTTATTATCATCTTCACTGTACTTTAAAGCCTGAAATTTGCCCTGGCCAGTTTGGCTCAGCGGTTAGAGCGTCGGCCTGCGGTCCGGAGAGACCCGGGTTCGGTTCCCGCTAAGGGCACGTTCTTCGGTTGCAGTTTGTCCCCGGCCCTGGTTGGTCGTGCGGGTGGCAGCCACTCGATGTGTCCCTTCACGTCGATGTTTCTCTCTCTCTCTCCTTCCTCTCTCTCCCTCCCACTCTATCTGTACAAAAAATGGAAAAATATCCTCGGGTGAGGATAAAAAAATATATAAAAAATAAAGCCTGAAATTTACTTTTATTTATTTATTTATTTATTTATGTGTTTGTTTGTTTGTTTGTTTGTTTTATCCTCACCTGAGGACATTTTTTGCATTTATTTTCAGGTAGAGCGGGAGGGAGAGAGGAAGGAAGAGAGAGAGAGACAAACATCAGCGTAAGAGAGACACATCGAGTGGTTGCCACCCACACGATCCCAGCTGGGGCCAGGCACGTGCCCTTAGAAGGAACTGAACCCAGGACTCTCTGGTCTGCGGGCTGACGCTTTAACTGCCGAACCAAACCAGCCAGGGCAAAGCTTGAAATTTATCATTCATAATTATGCATTCCTGGAGGGCAGTAGTATACAAGCTCCTTCTTTAAATCTGTCCCCTCCGATAGCCCTATCATAAACGGAATGTTTCCAATTACTTGAATGAGCATCGAGGTGTCACGCTGATAGATGGGACTGCAAAACTGATTAACTTTGATGGAAGGAACAAATAAACGCACCTATCTCAACACTAAAAATATATATAAATAAATATCGATGGCAAAACGAAATAAACTACAAGTAATGAGACTTTTTTAACTCCCCAAATTAACCTAGTGCCCAAACTATGAAATTCCACGACACTTTTATTTTTCTCTTTTTCTTAACAGTTATGACATCTGTAATTATCTGTTTAAAGCCTCTCTCACTTCATAGAATGTGATTGCCTAGCCATCCCATGAAGGTAGGGAACACGTTTATCACATTTATCTTATTGATCTGTCGTGTGTGTGTGTGTGTGTGTGTGTGTGTATCTATCATAGTGCTGGGAACACAGAAAACACCAAAGAATGAATATGTAAGTGGAGCTACCCTTGCGCCTTGCTCTGACAGGTTTAATGTATGTCAAGACCAGGTGATGTGCAACCAGAAGGTAACCCTCTTTGAGGCGAAGAGGCATAATGCACTGGGTGTGTTTAGTGCCTAAATCTTTGTGAATGCTCAATAAATATTGACGAGAGCAGGTTGTGAGCCTCAGGGGAATGGTGAACAGCTGTCAGGAAAATGGATAATGGTCATATATTTAATCAATTTGCATTACAAGTGGTTTAACTGAATTTCCATTCATTCATTGAGCAAACATGCCTCTGAATTTACTGTATGGAGGCTGTCATGCTCAGCATTATTAGTTTAAAGCCTTATTAACTGACTTTTTGATGTTCTATTCAGCAGTAAAGCACCCAAACATGTTGTTCTCACTATTAACTTAAAAGGATTTTAAAGCCGTTTACAATTTCTATTTTATAACTTTATTTTTTATGTCATTTGCATTCAGATGCTGGCTCATATATAAAAAAGAGCATTGCTACTCAGGTTTTAATCCTAATTCATTGCAAAATTGCATGTCATCAGCACTAGTATCATGTTAATTACATTTACTAAGGCAGGAATGTAATGATTTAGAAATACTTTTGATAGAAAATCTTAGAATTCTACCAAAAAGTTTGTTAGTTACTTCTAAAATAACTAAAATACATGGGTCAATATATTAGATAAACATAAATACATAATTTGACAGGTTTTCAACAGCAAGGATTTAAAAGTCATTGTTAATTAATATGACGTAACTAGAAAATTAGAGAGAATATATAATGTCCTGAACATTTCTGTGTTGTTTTCACCACATAATACATTTTATGTGATCTTATTTTAAAGAAAAGTGAACTAATGACAATCAATTCTTTCTTACAGAGGAATAATTAATAGCAAAACTCAGCTAGGCATCCATATTTGGTGGAAATTCTGCTTGCATATCTATGTATTACAACAGACGGAAATAGCTTCTGTTGGAATGGGTGAAAGACATAAACATTAGATCTGGATTGAAGTTTCCAATGATCAATATTGATATAAATTAATCATGTTAATTCTCCAACTTGAAATTCTATGCTGCTCTCGTCTCTATCCAGTTACCTACAGAGTAAATGTCAAACCATTTACAAGACATTTAAGATCCAATCTTCTGTTTTTAAGCTTTATCTTCCACAGATTCTCCTGCCCTGACCCCGTATACTTTACTCCAACCACACTGGCCCGGTTGCCATTCCCCAGAGTAATCGAGCATCTCTCTCTCTCTCTCTCTCTCAAACACCTTTGCACGCTTGCATGTGCCCCAGTGACAAACTTCCCATCCTTTTTAGAAACTCAATTAAAATGTCATTTCTTCTTTGAGTTTCTCCATGTCACCCAGTTTATTTTCTCCTCTGCTGCATGGCTCATTATATACTTCTCACTTCAGTTTAAAATTATACTTCAGCATCTCTAGCACAATGTGGACCTCCTAAAATCAGGGTTCATGTCTTCAAGGTCTTTTAAGTTTTCCAGGGCCAAGCACAGTGTCCACTAGTTTTCAGTCCATGAGAGAAATTCTGATTGTTATTGTAATACCACTTAGTTATTCCAAAATAGAAGAGACTCCGAGAGTTTTCCTCAATGAATAAGGTTGCATTCCTAATAATGACCTCAGAATACAAACAAATAAAATTATTTGGCTATCCTAGTGCTTCTGATATTCTGGCTAAATTTCTTGGTCTTATTTGAATAAAACAGCAAAGATGTCATGTTTCATTTTTCCCCCAATTTGCTACATTCCACTCTGTTTTGCTTTTTGTGGCAGAGACAGCCACATCCGTTCTTTTGTATCACCGGTTGTTTCAAAAGGAGGTCTGACTGATGTCATCATAGCAACACATAGGGTTTTTGTTTAGCATCATTCCTAACTAAAAAAAAAAGTTCATTGAACTTACTAATGATGCTACATTGAATGGTTTGAATTCATAAATGAAGGTGGAAAGTTGAAAGATAATATAAAATAATCTGAAGAGGTTAGAAATATGTCCAGGAAAGAAAGAAAGCAAAGAAAGGAAGGGAGGGAGGGAGGGAGGGAGGGAGGGAGGGAGGGAGGGAGGGAGGGAGGGAGGGAGGGAGGACAAAGAAAGAAAAAAACATCCTCATATTGGAAACATGCAAACTAATATCTGTGTACCTGTGGGGGAAATTAAGCTGAAACTGGGCTATCCTGTGTGTGTTCCAATGGAGTATAAGTTTGTAACTCTTTTGAGCTGCTATGATAATGGCAAGACATTATTCATTTTGAACAAAGTAATGATGATTTCTGTTAATGCAGAATTTTTGTACAGGCAGATCTCAGAACACATACTATACACTAGAGCATATTTTTTGATATTAGTAAGTGGAAAATGGTATTAACCATGGTTTACAGACTGGGAACACTTTTAAACTAAAGAAAAACTGTACAATTTGTTCAAGGTCAGTGGAAGACCTATTGACTCTTATTCTTAACAGATAATTACTAAGATTGTGTTTAAATACATTCACTAATTGCAACTATACAGTTACCTACTTTACTTCTTCCATTTACCTAAAACTCTATTTAGACACAAGAGATCTCTTTTCCAAAGATCTAATCAGTACAACTTCACCTACCTCCTCCAACTCCTTGCTGGACATTCCTAAACTGGCCATTTATTTCACATGGACTGAGAGACAAATGAATTGAAAGAAATGCTGAGTTTGAGGTTTGACTCTTGAGGCCATACCATGACCTTGCTCACAAAAAATGCTGTTATTCTGTATGAGGGAACAGCACTCTGTCACTTCATATTATTTAAGGCCCTTGGACTATCTGGAAATGCTTAAATCCAATGGAAAATAGGTAATAAGAAATGTGGGCCTGGGTCACCCTGACCACACACACACACACACACACACACACACACACACACACACCTGCCTTGTATGTGACTGGCATCATTAGGTGAAGACGGTCTCTGAGAAGAGCATATGGGAAAGCATCCCAGGGACTGGTCAAGCCAAGTGGCACCAGGGAAAGTGCAGAACACACTAATGCAGGGAGGAGGAGGAAAGAACTCCACTATGAACACACCCTGAGACTGCAAAGTAGGAAGGACAGGACCCTTCCTCAAGACGGAGGGGCAAACATGCGTAGACTACAGAGGCCTTGGGTAGCGAGGGCAGAGCACCCAGGGAGGCGGAGGGAGCTGAGCTCTGCAGGACGCTGGGCCCCAGGCTGTCACCTCTGCCAGAGCAGCAGAGACCCGGAGCCAAGAAAAGAGCTCAATTCTCCCTGGGACCTTCCCCAAAGTTAGTATAATTTCCCGAAGGAAATAACTTATGTGTTAGATAGCATCACGAAGAAAGTGATTTAATTAAATCATGGACAATAATATTCTACTTCCAGATTTTTCTAGCCACCATAAGGGTGCCACTTTGATCTTTCCTGATCTCACAAGTTATAGCTCACCACCATCCTCTCATTATTTCTCATTATACCTTTCACAGTACTTGACTTTCTTCACAGGACCTACACAATCGGTAATGGGGTTCATTTAGTCATTTATTTTTGCCTTCCCCAGTGACCATAGAACGCGATTCCTGCAAGAGCAGAGGGCTCAGCATTTGGTTCACTGCTGTGCTAAACACTCAATATATATGAAAAGAATGAGTGAATAAATATTATGTATCATTATATTTTACATTCAGAAATATGTAAACTATGGTGGTTGTTTTTTTGTCCCTCTTCTGAATTTGTAAAGTCAACTCACTAAATGGTTCAGTCTATCCTCTCTCTTTCTCTCTTTATTTTGTTTTGTTTAACCCCTGAGTGACAATATCCTTTTTTTTTAACATGCAAGCATTTTTAAGTAGCTAAAGGAAATCCTTATATTTACATAATTTTTAATTTTTTTACTTCAAGGAAACATTAGGGTAGCTTGATGGATGATGCAAAGACTGGATTCTGAGGCAGGATAAAATGGGATTCCAGGTGCTCATTTTAGCTGCCAATTGTGTTAAAAATTATTATAAAACTCCCACTTCCTTTATATGGTGGGGCAGCAGACGGAGCTTGAGGAAACTCCCTAAGATGCCTGGATTCTTCCACACACATCCTCCTGCCCTGGCCTGCCTGGTCTTTTTGTCTTCAAGCCCCCAAAGAGGGAGCTGTCAATGCATGAACAGTGGCCATCCTAGCTTGGCATACTTGGAGCAGGAGAAATCGTTGTACTTGATTATATGATTTCTTCCCTTTTTCCCAGGAGTGTGTTTTTTTAAGGAGCGAGACATACAATTTCAAAGTAACTATTTAAAAATAAAGGGTGCGGCAAAAGTAAGTTTACAGTTGTGAGCACATAAAAGAGAGTTTATTTTTGAACTATTGTTTTATTTATTAATTATTGCATTATTTTTCATATGAACAACTGTAAACCTACTTTTATCCCACCCTGTATTGCTTTTGAGAACCTTTGTCTCATATTGGTTTTGAATTCACCCAGAACCTGGGGTTAAATTAGACAATTTGACCATTCATTCATTCATTTAACATCTGTTGTTTTTGTTTCAGACTTTGTCCCAGACACTAGGGATACAATAAGCTCCTGTTGCCAGAATAAAGCAGAATTTCAGGATGAAAGGAGAACCACTAAAATATGGGAGGCCCCCATGAAAAGGTGACAGGTGACGTTCAACAGTCAGTTCGAGGTCGTGGGCAGGGCACTCTCGATGGATGCGTCAGGCAAAGCCAAAAGTGGAGTGAAGGGCAAAGCATAGGAAGAACCGGAGTGGTCGGAACACGTTTGCTCACGGGGAAGCAGCACGAGTTGCTCCAGCTGAGATATCCTAGATACCCATGACTTTAGAGCATAACTAGTAAACGGCCAGTGAGCTCCAGTGTGTCCTACTTCTGATACAAACGTAGTTGATAATGTGCCTACCTACTATATTGTATGGAGCATTTAAGCCTAATAGAGATACACGTGACATCACAATGAATTCCTTAAAGAGACTACTTTGGTCCCTGTACTTTATGCTTTTAATATTACCCAAATCCTTTCAGATGCCTTTTTTCAATTAAGTCTTTTCCTTTACTTCCTGCTAACAGTGTGATGATATATTCATAATAGTTTACAAGAGTACTATTAACAAGTAATACAGTGTAGAGTCAAAGGCAATAAAAACTTTATTAATAAAATAAGAGATTTCACAATATCATCAAACCAAACTCCTTTTTTATATGTCTTGCCAACCATTATAACAATACCCTTGAGCATGTTAATTCATCTCGTCTCTCTAGGGACTTACATGCAGACGCTTCCTTCTGTGGGTTAGAGATTCACAAGCAACATTATTCCATTAGAAGAAAAGAAGGTTTTCATAATATAAGGATAATAACTTATCTATGCATATGCTACTTTCTTCTAAATACAGCAGAAAAATTTCTTTCATCTGAATGGGGTATAAGGTCACATCCCACAGGAAGCTCTGTTAAAGAGCTAGTACCCCACTGTGCCCACCTCAATTAACAGTTTCTATTATTTCTGCCCAGCCAGTATGGCTCAGTGGATTGAGCATCATCCCATGGACTGAGAGGTCCCAGTTTGATTCCCGGTCAGGGCACATGCCTGGATTTCTGGCTGGATCCCCAGTAAGAGGCGTGCAGGAGGCAGCTAATCCATGTTTCTCTCTCACATTGATGTTTCTCTCTCTCTCTAAAAATCAATAAAAACATATTTAAAAACAAAAAGAGTTTCTATTATTTCCTTGAGTGTTCTTAGTGCTTAGTCATATTGTTATGTATGTTTAATAACAAAGTCATGAAGCTCAGGTGATGCTCCTACACAAATAAGGAGAGTATGGGGGGTAGAAAATGAACATTAAATGATGACTCTATGCTCTGTAATTCCATGTTGGTCTAACAAAGGAGGAATCAAGGTTCAGAGTGATGACTTCTTCAAGGTCCCTCAGCTATGAAGTCCTAGAGTTAAGACTGCAATCAGCCAGAAATTGTTATTGTATATTCTTTACTCTCACAGTACAGTTTCTCTGCTAAGTGTGTTGCCATTTTTCTTCTACAGGGAGGAAGAACTTGCAAATTATTTTATTAAAAATGCAAGTGTTAGAAAGTTACTCTTAAAAACTCCACTGAGCAAAGAATTGAAGACATGGTCACCTGAGGGCTGGTTTAGGGAGACCTGAATCTTACCCCTGCTCACAGGATTTTTGTCCCCAGTATGTATCCTGTTCAGCTTATTCTTTCCTCTATCCAACTCTGAAAAATCTGATGTGAGCAAAGTGTACATATCCACACCACTCTGGTCTTCCTCACAATGGTATTTGTGTTTCAGCCTTGTCTTTAAGAAAAAAATAAAAGACTTTGCTGCCCTGGCCAATTTGGCTCAGCAGTTAGAGCATCAGCCCATGGACCGAAGGGTCTCCAGTTTGATTCCCTGTCTAGGGCAATACCTGGGTCACAGGTTAAATCCCCAGTGTGCGGGAAGCAACCAATCCATGTGTCTCTCTCACATCAAAGTTTCTCTCTCTTTCCCTCTCCAGCCCTATCACTTCATCTTAAAAAAAAAAAAAAAAAAAAAAGGTGTTAAAAAAAACCAGACTACTGTTTCAAAGAAATTCCAAGTAACATTGGAACTAGTACATTGTCTATTTTGCTGAGTTTAAGGCCTTCTTTCACTCTTAATATTATGCTATTTGGCAGTTACAAAATAGGTAGTGGATGTAAAGTATAGTATAGAAAATATAGTTAATAATAGATGGGTAGTATATTTATTGGAGGATCATTTTGTAAGTTATAAAAATGTCTAATATCATTTGTAATTGAGAGATATTTTTAAATTTAAATATTATGCCATATGGTAATTATAGTAACCTCTAAAATTGATCTGTATCCAATAAAATAACTTTACAAATACTATTTTATCATCAAAATATTCTGTGATATCATAATTACCTAGTTTATCAACATGCAACAGCATGAGGGAAGATAATTATTTAAATAAAAAGAAACAAAAACCAAATCAATATGCTTTAAACCCATGATGTATCCCTGGATCTTCATTCATAGAAAATTGATTGGGCAGACATACACTGAGCACCCACCATGTCCACAGCCCTGGGGATTTAATTCTAATTAATTAATTAATTTATTTTTAATATATTTTTATTTATTTTAATTATTTTAGAGAGAGAGGAAGGGAGAGATAGAAACATCAATATGAGAGAGCAACATTAGTAGGCTGCCTCCTGCATGCTCTCCACTGGGTATTGAGCCCACAACCCATGCCCTGACTGGGAATTGAACTGGAACCTCTCAGTCCATGGGACAGTGCTCAACCCACTGAGCCACACCAGCTGGGCAGCCCTGGGGATTTATACAGAGACAGGATCCTTGCACCAACAGAGCTCACAATGCAGAGAAAGTGTCATCATGCAAACATTATTATGTGATGTGCTCTGAACGGTATTGTAAGTATTTAACAGTAAGATATGTACACCCACAGTTGTTTACATTTAGCCTCTCCAGACATTGTATTTTGTCTGGAGAACTGTTAGTAACACTTTATCAGAGATTTTAGACCTTGGATATTTTAGAAAGCCAGAATCAACCATTTCTCCAATATCCAGGTATATTTTATTAAAGATTTTATCAATATTTAGGCAGAACTAAAAGTATTTTTTAAATGATGGTTTTCCTTCATTAGATATGGATGAGAAAGAGACAGAAACAGAGAGGAAGACATTGACATTATTATCCAGACCATATCAAGAAATAAAACTAGTATAGCTTGAGGAATGAGCCTTTATGTAAAAATCTCTATTAGTAGATGCTTCTTCTGTCTTTAATTGGCTACCAATGAATTAAAGTTCACCATTCTTTTTTTCCTAATTTATTTTTTTTTTACAGATGTTTTTCCTTTTTCCTCCCTAGACACCCTCCTCTCCATCCCCACCCCCCACATTGCTGTCTATGTTCATTGGTTATGAATACGTACATATAAGTTCTTTGGTTCATCTCATCCATGCCCCCCGCACCCCTACTCTGAGGTTTGTCAGTCTGAACCATACTCCTTTCTGTGTCTCTCAGTCTATTTCATTCATCAGCCCACCTTGTTCATTATATTCCACAAATAAGTGAAATCATGTGGTATTTGTCTTTCTCTGATGGGCTTATTTTGCTTAGCATAATACTCTCAGGTTCCTCCATGTCATCTCAGAGAATAAGAGATATTTCTTTCTTACAGCTGCATAGTATTCCACTGTATTTTTTGGGGGGTACGTGTCCCTAGTAGAAATCAAACCCAGGACTCTCTGGCCTGCAGGCCGACATTCCAACCGCTGAGCCAAACTGACCAGGGCATACCACAGCTTTTTTATCCACTCATCTATTGATGGACTCTTGGGTTGTTTCCAGATCTTAGTGATTGTAAATAGTGTTGCTATGAACATAGGGGTACATGTATTCTTTCTGATTGGTGTGTCAGGTTTCTTAGGATATTTTCCTAGAAGTGGGATCACTGGGTCAAATGGCAGATCAAATTTTAATTTTACAAGGAAACACCATACTGTTTTCCTTAGTGCACCAGTCTGCATTCCCACTAGCAGTGTACTAGAGTCTCTTTTTCTCCTCACCCTCGCCATTCTGGCAGGTGTGAGGTGATACTTCATAGGTGTTTTAATTTGCATTTCTCTGATGATTAGTGATGTTGAGCATTTCTTCATATGTCTCTTGGCCAAGTGTATGTCCTTTTTGGAGAGGTGTCTATTTAGGTCCTCTGCCCATATTTTAATTAAGTTCTTTTTCTTTTGCTGAGTTGTATGAGCACTCTATATATTTTGGAAATTAACCTCTTATCTGATGTATCATTGGCAATGATGTTCATACAGTGGGTTGCCTTTCCATTTTGATGGCTGTTTCTTTTGCTGTGCAGAAGCTTTTTAGTTTAATGTAGTCTCATGTGTTCATTTTTTTTCTTTGTTTCTGTTGCTTTAGGTGATGTATCAGTGAAAATTCTGCTGCATATGATGTATGAAATTTTGTTGCCTACCTTTTCTTCTAGGATTTTTATGGATTCATGGTCACATTTAAGTCTTTTATCCATTTTGAGTTTATTCTTGTGGATGGTATAAGGTGATGGTCTAGTTTTATTGTTTTGCATGTAGCTGTTCAATTTTCCCAACTCCATTTATTAAAGAGGCTGTCTTTACTCCACTGTATGCTCTTGCCGCCTTTGTCAAATATAAATTGAGCATAATGTCTTGGGTCAACTTCTGGGTTCTCTGTTCTTTTCCACTAATCTATATGCCTGTTCTTGTGCTACCATGCTGTTTTGATTACAGTGGCTTTGTAGTATAACCTGATTTCCGGTATTGTGATCCCACCTACTTTTTCCTTCTTTTTCAAGATTGCTATGGCTATTTGGGGTCTTTTTTGGTTCCATATGAACTTGGGAAATATTTATTTTAGTTCTGTGAAAAATGTCATTGGTATTTTGAAGGGGATTGCATTGAATCTATAGATGCTTTGGGTAATATGGACATTTTAATGATGTTAATTCTTTCAATTCATGAACAAGGTATGTGCTTCACTTTTTTATATCTTCCTCTATTTCTTTTTTCAATGTCCTGTAGTTTTCTGCAAATAGATCCTTTACTTCTTTGGTTAAGTTTATTCCTAGGTATCTTAATTTTTTTGCCACCATGGTAAATGGAATTATTTTAGTTTCACTTTCTGTGAGTTTATCATTGGTGTATAAGAATTCCATAAAATTCTTGATGTTACTTTTGTATCCTGTTACCGTGCCATATTTGTTTATTAAATCTAGCAGATGTTTTTTTAAATCCTCACCCAAGGATATTTTTTTTCATTTTTTGTTCAGATACAGTGGGAGGGAGAGAGAGAGAGAGAGAAACATTGACGTGAAAGGGATACATCATGTGGCTGCCACCCACACGACCCAACCAGGGCCGGGGACAAACTGCAACCAAGGTACGTGCCCTTAGCAGGAACTGAACCCAGGTCTCTCTAGACCACATGCTGATGCTCTAACCTCTGAGCCAAACCAGCCAGGGCTAAATCTAGCAGATTCTTGATGGAGTCTTTAGGGTTTTCTATGTATAATATCAGGTCATCTGCGAATAATGACAGTTTCACTTCCTCCTTTCTGATTTGGATCCCTTTTATTTTTTCTTCATGTCTGATTGCTGTGGCTAAGACTTTCAGTAGTATGTTAAATAAGAGTGGCGAAAGTGGGCATTTCTGTCTTGTTCCCATTCTCAAGGAGAATGCTTTTAGTTTTTTCCCATTGAGTATGATGTTGGCTGTAGGTTTTTCATATATGGCCTTTATTATGTCGAGATATGATCCTTCTATTCCTACACTGCTGAGCATTTTAATCAGAAAGGGGTACCAGATTTTGTCAGATGCTTTTTCAGCTTCTATTGATATGGTCATATGGTTTTTATCTTTCATTTTGTTTATCTGGTGTATCATATTTATTGATTTACAAATATTGTACCAACCTTGCATCCCTAGGATGAATTCCACTTGGTCATAGTAAATAATTTTTTTAATGTATTTATGGATCTGATTTGCTAGTATTTTGTTTGGGATTTTGGCATCTATGTTCATCAGTGATATTGGCATGTAGTTTTATTTTTTTTTTGTAGCGGTTTTATCTGATTTCGGAAGTTTTCCTTCTTCTTCAATTTTTTGGAATAGTTTGAGGAGAACGGGTGTTAGTTCTTCTTTGAATGTTCAGTAAAACTTCCCCATGAAGCTGTCCAGGCCTGGGCTTTTGTTTGCTTGGAGAGTGCTGATTACATCTTCAATTTCCTTAGTTGTTATTGGTCTGTTCAAGTTTTCTATCTTCTCCCGGTTCAATTTTGGGAGACAATGTGTTTGTAGAAATTTGTCCATTTTGCATAGATTGTCCAATTTGTTGCCGTATAATTGTTCATAGTTAATGATCCTGTGTATTTCTATGGTATCAGTCATTACTTCTCCACTTTTGTTTCTGATTTTGTGTATTTGGGTTCTATTTTTTTCTTGGTGAGTCTAGCTAAGGGTCCATCAATCACATTTATCTTTTCAAAGAACCAGCTTTGTCTTTTTGTTCTTTTGAATTGTTGTTTTGGTCTCTATGGCATTTATTTCTGCTGTGATCTTTACTATTTCTTTTCCTCTACTTGCTCTGGGGTTTTCTTTTTGTTTGCTTTCTAGTTCTTTATGTTGTGAGGTTAGATAGTCAATTAGAAATTTTTTTGTTTCTTCGGGTTGGCCTGTCGTGCTATGAACTTTCCTCTCAGGACTGTTTTCACTGTGTCCATAGATTTTGTGTTGTTTTTTGTTCATTTTCATTGGTTTCCAGGAAGGTTTTAATTTCCTCCTTAATTTTCTTGGTAACCCATTCATTGTTTAATAACATGCAATTTAGCCTCCATATGTTCAAATGCCTGTGCGTGTTCTTATTGTAATTTTCTAGTTTCATGCCATTGTGATCTGAGAAGATGCTTGATATAATTTAAATCTTCTTGAACTTGTAGAGACTTAGTTTGTGTCCTAACATGTGGTCTATCTTTGAGAATGTCTCATGTGCACTTGAGAAGAATGTGAATTCTGTAGTTGTGGGGTGTAATTCTCTGTACATATCTATTAAATCCATTTGATCTAGTGCTTCATTTAG
Organism: Molossus molossus; assembly: GCF_014108415.1. Classification (NCBI taxonomy): domain Eukaryota; kingdom Metazoa; phylum Chordata; class Mammalia; order Chiroptera; family Molossidae; genus Molossus; species Molossus molossus. Next base: position 96,515,941 of record NW_023425346.1, read on the forward strand.
AGTCTGTGTTTCTTTGTTAATTTTTTGTTTAGAAGATCTATCCAGTGATGTCAGCGGGGTGTTGAAGTTCCCTACTATGATTGTATTGCTGTCAATTTCTCCTTTGAAGTCCTTCAAAAGATTTTAAATATATGTTGGTGCTCCCATATTGGATGCATATATGTTTACCAAAGTTATATCTTCCTGTTGGATAGATCCTTTCAATATTATATAGTGGCCTTTTTTGTCTCTAGTTATGGTCTTCATTTTGAAATCTACTCTATCAGATATGAGTATTGGTACTCCAGCTTTTTTTTTGCTTGAAAGATTTTTTTCCATCCCTTCACTTTCAACCTATGTGAGGTGGGTCTCTTGTAAACAACATATATATATCAGTCAAGCTTTCTTATCCAGTCAGCTACTCTGTATCTTTTTATCAAAGCATTCAAACCATTCACATTTAAGGTGATAATTGATATGTACTTATTTATTGCCATTTTTGTTTAGTGTGGTTCTATTTTTCTTTCTATTTCTTCTACTAATTATAGCAGCCCTTTTAGCATATCTTGCAGTGCTGTTTTGGTGTTAATATATTCCCTTAGCCTTTTTTTGTCTGGAAAGCTCTTTATTTGACCTTCTATTTTGAAGGATAGAATAGTCTTGGATTCAGATTCTTGTTTTTCATGACCTTGATTACTTCATGCCACTCCTTTCTGGCCTGTAGTGTTTCTGTTGAGAAGTCAGCTGAGAGCCTTATGGGGTTTTCTTTGTAGGTCACCTGTTGTTTATCTCTTGCTGCCTTTAGAATTCTCTCTTTGTCTTTAATTTTTGGCATTTTAATTACTATATGACTTGGTTTGGCCTGTTTGGGTTCTTCTTACTTGGGGCTCTCTGTGCTTCTTGAACTTGAATGCCTCCTTCCTGCACCAAATTAGGGAAGTTTTCTGTCACTATTTCTTCAAATATTTCTTCTAACCTTTGCTCATTTTCTTCTTCTGGAACTCCTATGATGTGAATGTTGTTAGAAATCCAGTTGTCCCACAGATCTCTTAAGCTGTCTTTCTGTTTTTTAATTGTTTTTTTTCCTTTTGGTTTTCTGATTGGTTGATTTTTTCTACCCTGTCTACTAATTCACTGATCTGGTCCTCAGCTTCCTCTACTCTGCTAGTTAGTCCTTCCAATGTGTTCTTCATTTCTGCTATGTTATTTTTAATTTCCACTTGATTGGTTTTCAATGTTTCTATATCTTTACTCACGGTGTCGAGCTCCTTACTCATGCTGTTGAGTTTTCTCAAGATCATGGCTCTGAACTGTACCTCTGATAACTTGCTTAACTGCATTTTATTCATCTCATCTTCAGTAGAGTTCTGTTGCTCTTTTATTTGGAATTTGTTTCTTTATTTTACCATTTTGGCTATCTCAGTGGGTTTTGGAGCCTGCCAAATTTTTCCTGTGGGTATTGGTGTTCTGCTGTTTGTGGCTCCCTCTACTGGGTTTGGATGAGTGTGGAAGGATCCACGTTAAACATTACTGTCAAGTCTTACTTTCCTGGGTAGATTTGCAAGTACAGGGGAGGTTCAGTTATCCTCTAGCTTTTTGCCTGGAGTCTATTAGCCTCAGGTACTTTATGAGCCTTGGGTTGTAGCCCTCAGTTGAATGAAAAACTCTCTCAGGTGTTCAGAGTAAGAAGATTTCCTGAGGGTGGGGCAGATGCTGGTTGTTAATGAGCCTCACTTTGCTTTTCGCTGGCCCAGCTGGGTGGGGTTAAATCTCAGAGGGAGGGGCTGCTGCTTCTCTCCAGGGTTCTGGGAAGGAGCAAGGTGGTCACTGTCCTGTGTGGCTGTAACTCAGCAAAAACTCTCAGCACCCTCCAAATCCTTGGTGTTCCCACACAGTTCCAGTCTAGTCTGCCCTCCCTCTGCAAGAGCCCAAGGTGAATGGCCTTAGCTATTTAGCACTTTGTCCCAGCCCTCTGCACTGTGAAGCTGGCTTGAGATTTTAACCCTGAGGGAGCTGCACACAGCTAAAACAGCTGCTGTTCATGAGCTCCCAGCCCACCCTCTTGAGCATCCTGCAGACCTACCAGGCTCCATCAGTGTCCTTTCTTTCTGTCTCTGGTTATATGGGTCCTCTCCAACTGCTTTTCTGTTGCTTTTTCCTGATGATTTGTCTTTATTTTAGTTGTAATTCCAGTTTGGTCCTGGGAGAAGGTCTGTGGAGCTTCCATTCACTCTGCTGCCATTTTGGAATCTCACCACTCTTTTTGAATATATAGCCATTCTGGTTATTGGTAGTCTGCCAGAATAAATCAGGAAAATATGCCATTTGATTTTTCTGGGATTCAAAGATTTGCTTTGTTAACTGCTGCAGTAATAAACTTCTCAATAATAAGAATTTTAACTTGAATTTAATAGTTTGATGATATGTGTTCTCACTGAAAGATAGTTGAAATGTACTGATTTTAATATACCTTGGTGGTCACAGAATACATATATCCTAAGGACAGCAAGATTACTTAATTTATAACATTTTATATACCTGTTTTTAAATTTGAAAAGGAAATTTAAAAACACATCAGCCAGCCTCCTCAATTTTTAGAGAAATGAACCCTCAATGAGTCAACATGAATCACCACAGATACTGGTGACACATCCAGAAATACCACTCACTGTGTTACAGTTCAACATTCTTTTCACAACAAAGACTCCCTCATTTTTAGCTCTGCAAGGGTAATTTAGAATTATTTGCTTATGTTTTGAATTTCTGATTTCATTGTTTAAAATAATGTGTGAAATAAAAGTGTAACCAAATCGTCCATGAAAAAGCAATGCATTTATTTTGAAATGCCATTCAGTAAAGCCAAGTTTCAGAAGGGCGTCAAAACTATCACATTCCAGGATATTTTTAGATGAGAAGAGAATAGAATCCTGGAAGCATGGACTTTCTTATTAAACAACTTGATACCAGTCTCCTAAGAAACTAATTTAGATTGTTGAGTTGATTCTCCAAGGACAAATTAAGACTGCTGGTTTTGCCTTTACTCATGACCTTTAGAATTATCTTTCCTTTCTACTCACCCCCAAAATATTACATTGGAACTCTGTCTTCTATCTGGAAATTCTAGAAGAGAGAACAAAAATAGAAACATGAGATTTTTAGACTCTGAACACAAATCTCAAAAGGAAAATTTGATGTCAGTCTTATTTTCTTCAAATTTCACTATACAATTTTATAATAATTTGATTTAATGATCATTGAAATGTATTAGGATATCCTCATTCAAATTATCTAAGAATGTCTTTATTTTATTTATTTCTTACTAAAAATATAACACATATTTATATTAGAAAATCACCCTAAGTCTACCACCCAGAGATGGCTTCTCTATTTATTTGGTGTGATTTTCATCCAGTATTTATTTCAGTGTGTCAATCCATGTAGTATCCATTTCCCTTTCCTTCTCCCTTAACAAAATCTATACCACCTTCCATATACAATTTTTATGTTGTTTTATCTACCATTTATCTTTTTTTATGTCCTTACATATTATTCAAATATGTGATTTTAATTTGGCAAATTGATCTTTTCGGAGTATTATAATTAGACCAGACTTTTTTCCTTGGACATTCATATTATTTTGTGTGTGTGCAATTTTGATGTCATAAAAATTAGTCCCTATTAAGCACTTACTATAAAATAAATGTCATACTAAGTTCTTTACATATATTACTTTATTAACTCACTAAAATAGTTTTTCTCTTTGTTGTTGGAAGTATTACAGATGTGCTCCCTTCTTTTTTAATATAAGCATTACAAGTCCTATATTGAAAAGAAGGTCCAAAATCTTTCAGAAGATAAATAACTGGCCAATTGTCACACTGCTAGTATATGGTGGAATCTCAGTTTTAGACTCTGAAATCAAAAGCCCGTGTTCTTAATCATGACATAATACCACCACCAGGATATTTCTTTCAAGTCTTTTGCTTACTTTTTAATCGAAATGATTGATAGTCTATTGCTTATTCATTTGTTAAGAATACTACATATTGGATACTTTTTATACTAAATCCAGAACACATTGACTAGATTTCTAATTTGTCAATATCTTGCTAATTACAGTTAGTGCGGTTTAATAACAGCCAAGACAGATTGACCCTCCCTCCATTCCTTTTTTGGCAAATTTGTCTGTTTTCACCCATTTAGATTAATTTGAAGTTAATTTTGTTAAATCTTAAATCATTTTCAGCTGGAAATTACATTAGCCGTAGCAGTTACATTGAGAACAGTGAGCATTTATTTTTTTAGTCAGCCAACAGACACGGACTGAAGTCCTACTATGTGCCAGGCACTGTTCTTTAAGCTAGCTTTCCAATAGTGAACAATGTATACAAAAATCTCAGCAATCACAGAGCTTACACTTTTTATGGGACATGAAAATAAACCACTAAATAATTGGAACACATGGCTTGTCAGGAGGTAATGAGTGTTACAGGAAAGAGTGAAGCAGGGAAGGGCAGGTGGTGGGCTGTAGCTTCCAGAATATTGAAATTTTATTGTTTCAGGTCTCCTTTTGACTCATGAATTTAAAAAAAAAATTTTTTTCTATAAACATTTGGACATTATATTCTGAGACGTTTTTACTGCCATTAAAAATAGAGTATTACATTATCATAGTTGATCTAAAAATTGCTCATTACTTAAATGTATTTTGTTTCTGACTATCATATTTATTTAACTGCAATTCTTCAGGTGTCCAAGTTATTCTACTATGTCACCTAGAAATAATGAACATTTGCTTGTCTCTGCTCTAAGGAGTCTACTGATTTTTACGTTTCCTGTCCTCTTATGTTGTCTAGAGTCTAGACTCTAAACAAAAGAGTTGGTAAACTATTCCCAAGGACCTAATCCAGTCTTTGGTAGTGATAATGGACATTTTTATCTTGTTCCTGATTTTATTGGAGATGCCTTCCTTGAGTTAAAACTTTAGAGAATTTGATTCTTGATCTAAGATAGATTTTTTTTTTAAAAAAGAGGAAAGAAGTATTGATTTCTATTTTACTCAGTGCATTTCTTGTTTGTTTTCTTTTTTGTCTATTCAATAAAAATTGGGGACTTAATTTTTATCAACAATTTTTGAGCATTTATCAAAGAATTTGAGATTTTATTCATATATTAATGTTTTCAGAGTCAACTATCATTGAATTTCCTAATCAAAACCTATAAACGTATGATGTATCATCCTTTATAAACATATTGTGTGGCAGTGTGTGTGTGTGTGTGGTTGTGGTTGTGTGTGTGTGTGTGTGTGTGTGTGTGTTGGATAAGATGGCCTTAACATTCCCCTCGGTTTGACTAAACTTGAGAGTTTTCTTCCTGACTATAGGCTCCTGACTTTTACTTCATTTTTAGCATTTACTTTAGAAAACTTGCAGTTATCAATTTTTCTCCATCTCTTCCTCTTACCAGTTTTGCAAACTATGAATGTCTTTCCCAAGGACCTGGGAGCCATCTCATTGAAATGTAATCATCAAGAAAGATAGTATCCTGTCTCTCTCTCTGGACTCTGTGGGAGAGCAGCAGCCTAAATTTCATAGGCACTAATTAGCAAACACAGATAACCTTCTGTGCTCACACTGACCTTCACATTGTCCAGTGCTCCTACCACAAATGCCCTCCAGCACTTTCCACTAGAGTATGGCCGTGCTTAAGATCTCTCCCTCTCGTTTCAATAGAGCTGAGTTCATTCTCTCTCCCCTATTGCAATACTCTTGAATAAAATCTTCCTGTCTAACTCCATCCAGTGCGATTTTGTTTGACAAAATTATATATACAGATATTCATTTGTATCTATATATATGATTTTAAATTTTTTCACTTCATTATTTATGCATCTAATTGCATTGGTAAGAATGCTCTAATACCATTTTCATGGTATCGTTTTCAAGTTAAAATATTAGGTCTCTATTATCATCTTTGGAGAAAGCAGAAAATTTTATATTGTGTGTTGTGTTTTAATTCAGGTTAAATGAAATTATATATTTTTTTTATTTTTTATTTTTTATCCTCACCCGAGGATATTTTTCCATTTTTTGTACAGATAGAGTGGGAGGGAGAGAGGAAGGGAGAGAGAGAGAGAAACATCGACGTGAAGGGACACATCGAGTGGCTGCCACCCGCACGACCAACCAGGGCCGGGGACAAACTGCAACCGAAGTACGTGCCCTTAGCGGGAACCGAACCCGGGTCTCTCAGGACCGCAGGCCGACGCTCTAACCGCTGAGCCAAACTGGCCAGGGCTGAAATTATATTTTTTATATAATTATATGGAAATTATATTTTCTTTTAAGAGCTTAAGAAATTTATCTTTAAATACATTTATTCCCGCCCTGGCCAGTTTGGCTCAGCGGTTAGAGCGTTGGCCTGCGGTCCGGAGAGACCCGGGTTCGGTTCCCGCTAAGGGCACGTACTTCGGTTGCAGTTTGTCCCCGGCCCTGGTTGGTCGTGCGGGTGGCAGCCACTCGATGTGTCCCTTCACGTCGATGTTTCTCTCTCTCTCTCCCTTCCTCTCTCCCTCCCACTCTATCTGTACAAAAAATGGAAAAATATCCTCGGGTGAGGATTAAATAAATAAATAAATAAATAAATAAATAAATACATGTATTCCCAGAATCTCAATAAAAAACAATTCTCTGTAACAACACCAAAAACTGAGTCTGTGGTTATAGAGCTCTTCATTTTTTTTTTACCACTTGATATGTGTCAATTCTGATCATTTAAAATTCCTCCACACCAGTGTATTTTATATATAATGCTAATCATTATTTGCTGACTTAAAAATTCTGATAACTTTTCAAAAGCTTCCATCAATTTTCATAAAAATACTGTGTATATGGATTTCTTTGCGATTTTATTAGACTTGCCACAGGTTTTTGTTCTTTGTTTTACTTGATTATGTGTATTTATTAGTTCTCTCCCCCTTTACAAAGAACCAGTAGTTATTTTTCCTAAAATATTACTTTTTGCATATCTGCTTTATTTCTTCATTCCTCATTTTTAATTTATTTTCACGAAGCTTTTTAAAGGTGTCAATATCTGAGAACATTTTATAAAAACATCAGATTTATGTGGCTTTTACTGAGATGCAGCTATAACTCACAGAGATTTACAAGGTGCATTTTTAATCAGCTTACACCAAGAATGTTGTTTTCATTGTTTATTAAATTTCTCAAATACAAGGGACATTTGATACTAGCCTTTTTCTTCAAATATAATTTATAGAATTACTGCTATAGTCTATATTTAATGGAAACTATATACGTTGTCTTTTCAGAACATAGATTCAATATGCAGCTTATGTTTTGCACCATTTTAAAGTAATTTATACTGAACAATTCATGTATAAACTCTGTGCTTGCTAAAATGCATTAATTTGGCCCAGCCGGTGTGGCTCAGTGGTTGAGCATCGATTCATGCACCAAAAGGTTGCCAGTTCAATTCCCGGTCAGGGCACATGCCCAGGTTGTGGGTCAAATCCCCATTGGGGGGCATGCAGGAGGTGGCCAATTGATGTTCTCTTTCATCAATGTTTCTATCTTTCTCTCCTCCCTCCTCTCTCTCTCAAATTAATAAAGAAAAATAAATAATAAATAAATAAATAAAATACATTAATTCCACAAGAGTTGACTGGATTTCAAAACATCATAATATTACACCTAAAGCTGAAATAGATGTTGTTCAAACCCAAAATGAAACAACAATAGGAAATAATTCGCTTGTTTCAGCTAGTGTTTGGAAAAGTATATTTGCTAATAATCAATGCCCAGACTAGGTGAAATACTGTTTCTCTTTATTTCCTTTCCATTGTTTTTTTGTTTTGTGTTTTACTTAAATCTAACAGTTACCATAGTTATTTTTGTTATTAGTCTTTAACTTCTTTAGGCTAAAAGGGTAATTAGGGGCAATAAGAATATGAATGTCTTTCTTAATAAGAGTGGGTAAATTTGCAATAAACTTTCATTATGAAGTCTATTATTTGTGTCTCATTTGAAGCTGATAGCCATGTTCTAGAACTGAAAGAATAGCTTAGCTGTGGTAGCAATCCTTCCGTTCTTGGGTTCAAATGCACTTGTCCTCTATTCTTAGTGGAAGAAAAATGTTACTAATGTTACTGAAATTCCAGGAGGGAATAAAATATGTAACTATTGACTCTTCGTCATTTGCTTAATTATATTATTTGTTTTAAGAAAATGCATTTTGTTATGTAAAATTACCCACCACTGGGTGTTTCTACTTTAACCTTCCAGAGACAAATTGCTTTGGGAAATTGAGACAATGGTCAAGACAGTAAGATAAAATCTATTTGCAACTTCCTGGGCCTGTACTTAGAAAGGTATGTTTGGAGTTGACTCTGTCTTTAGTCTACTTGTGATGAGACAGATGGCCAAGACTGTGAAACACCTGCAAATGTACCTTTCTTGCAAGTCAGCAAGGTAGTCTGACATAGTTCTGTGGATGCTGGCCGAAAGCAAGAGACTCCTCAATAAGGAACAAAGGATGGTTTACTTCTCAGAGCAACAGTGGCAGCCCAGGGATTAGCATGTTCACTGGTTTTCTGAGTTTGTGCGGGTAGCTAGATATTAATCAAGGAAGGAAGCAAAGGGAACCAGATATTAAGCCTAATAAATGGGAGAACTGCATCGGACACCCAGCCTGCTTGCTCCACTAGGAAGCCACAGCTTCACACACTCCCCAGGGGACCTCTAGGTCCCCTAGTTGGCAGGAATGATTGTTAACTGGTCATTAAGGTCATTACCAAGGAGAAATAAAAGCAGCAGGAGAAATTCCTCTGCTGGGCCCATGCCCAGGAGAAGTCAGGGTGACACAGGGGGAGGTGCTTCTACTGAAGTATGTGCAGTAGGAGCCACGATGGTGACCATAGAGGCCTGTCAGTCTAGCCTGGGGAAAGGATCGGATTGGATAAGGGACACCAAACCCCAGAAGGCCCAAGAAAAGGATCGGTTCAGGGAGGAACCAGCGCCAGCCCACAAAAGCTTAGGCAGTTGATAAGTTAGTTTGAAGAAGCACCTGGTCTTTTTTAAACTCAAGATAATATGATTCTAACTTCACAAAGAAGCTCTCTCTCTCTGGCTGGTAACACATGCTTGCCCCCTTCCTTCGCATGTTTTCTCTCCATAGCAACCATCTGGGTCCTATGGCCTGGCCGGTGGTCTCTAAGCATGGGCCTGGGCACAGTACCAGCCAGAGTGCAGTGGGCAATGCAGGCTGTGCTGGCTGGATGGGGACAGACGGACTGAACCAGTGGTGCAAGAGGTCTGACCACTGGCCCGATTCCTGGGCCGGAGCAAGACAATGGCTGAACATCTATCAGAGAAGAATGGAGCTGAACCCAGGAGAGCCCTCTGTGTTTACGTCAACTTCAACAAACCTTACTATGCCACAGCTTCCTGTATGTGGGTCCTTGGAATGCTTTCCTTGCAACTCTGTGGAAGGACTTCATTTCCACCCACCACACCTGCCCCCCCATTCTCACAGGATGGGGTGACGAGGTCCTGGGGGTACCTGCTCTTACAGACAGTTGTATTACAGGAGAGGAGTCCTGAGCGTAGGAATCTTTGTGATGGGCAGTAAGCATGCTTGCTATTTGCTCGGGAACGAGATTCTTTTATTATACTTTTATTATATTTCTATGATAAACAAACCTGCTGTCGGCTTTGAAGGGAGCCGATGTCTCTGTCTTCCTAAAACATTAACCATGCAGATGTCCTCAGAAAGGTAGACTGAGGAGGCCGGCAGTGGCTTTGCTCACAAGATGTGCAGAAACATGAGATACCTCAGGAATAATCTCCCATTCTGCTGAGTTGTATGAGTGCTCTATATAGTTTGAATATTAACCCCTTATCCGATGTTCTCATTGGCAATTATGTCCTCCGAGAGGGTGGTCCCTTTTAATTTTGATGTTGGTTTCTTTTGCTGTGCAAAAGCTTTCTAGTTGGATGTAGTCCCATTAATTAATTTTTTTCCCTTTTTTTCTCTTGCCCTAGGTGATGTGTCAGTGACAATTTCACTACTTATATGCATTTATGCATAACCAATGGGCACAGACATTGGGTCAGGGAGAGCAGGAGGGGGGTGGCAGCTGGGAGGAGGGGAGTCAGTGGGTAAAAAAGGGGACATTTGTAATACTTTATCACCTAAAAAAAGAAAATAATAATAATCTCCCAAAGAAGATCTAAGTCCCAGTACTGCTTAGGCCAATCTGGGTTGATGTTGTGTGTTACAGGCTAGTTACCAAAATCACCTTTACTATTCCCTACAGGCAGGGAAGACAAAGCATTCTCACGGGGGTGGATGTATTCTTGAGAGCCTACTCTAATGCACTGTGTGTGCTGTATGAGTGAGACCCATGCACCTTACTCTCTAAGAGTGAAAGGGAGACATTTTCTTGTTCTGTGAAGGTGCTTGAATCTTACCCATCACTTTTACACCGACTACTGGCTGAAATTCAGCATTTCTCTTCTCAAATCAGATCTTGGGCTAGTACGTGCGAAGAGAATGAAGAAAGAAATAGAAAGGGGATTGCTTTCCTTCACTCCTCCAGGGTGTTCCTGTGACCTTCAGAGCTGAAGGAGTGGAGATGGAAATGAATATATCCTAAGAGAATAAGATAGATGCTGTGTTTTCAATTTAATTGCTAAAAGGGGTGTTTGTCTCCCAAAGTGTCTTACTCAGTAGTGGATGTGTTTATCGGTGAAGCTGTGTTTTCAAACTGTTTTTCCTTTGAGTTGGACTTATATTTTCCATAGGAAATTAACCAAAGCTGTAAGCAATTTCATTCCTTTGTAAAAGCTAAGTTGATAAATAGGTGGTCAGGGATTGTAGCTATGAATCAAGATCAAACGTTATCCTGGGGAAAATGTTTTATGACAACATCAGCCACAGTTTTCCACACAGTTCTGTAATTTTTTTTTTTTAATTTTTTATTTATGGATTTGAGAGAGAGAGAGAGACAGAGAGAGAGATCGGTTTTTGCTGCACTTACTGATGCATTCATTGGTTGACTCTTGCATGTGGCCTGACTGGAGATCAAACCCGCAACCTTGGCATATGGGGATCATGCTTTAATCAACTGAGCTACCTGGCCAAGGCAAACTCCTTCTGTTTATTCTTGGTCAAAAAAAGAAAGGACCTTATGGATTTCATTTTAGATAATGATTTTTTTTTTTGCTTTTAATGGATAAAAACTGTTAAATATGATGAATATGTTCATTTTTAATATTGCTCACACCTAAATTTAATGAAAATAATGTGGGATTTGAATAACAAAGAGCTAGGCATGCTTGTGTGATGACTTACATGTCTCTAGTAAGGAGAAAAGCTTATACTTCAGCTAGATGAAAATAAATTGAAATGAGGAAAATAAAAGTAATATGCAGGCTATGTTCCTTAAATTGATCCCAACTTTGTCAGATATTTCTAAGTCAAAATCAAATTGGGGGAGGGGAGCTTTAGGGCTGTTTGTATCAATTCACTCATACTTTTTTTTTTTTAGAAGCTGACATTCTCTTTATTCCTCTGCAGTGAGCAAAACGACAAAATCCCTGTTCTCATGGATCTTACATTCTGCAGATAAATATCCCACCATTCAAATCCAAACTCAGTCAAATTTATTCTTTTGATGTACTCACTTAAAAGAAAACTGATCTCAGGGACTAGGTATATAAAACAAGGTGATAATATCTAGATACATAAGATATTAATTTGTTTCCTTTCCTTGAGCTTTTTACCTGCCTAATGTAAAAAAACAAAAAAACAAACAAAAAAACCAGCTGTAAGTGTAAACTCTCAATTGTCTAGTGAGTAACTTTCAATCTTCTTTTCTGCACCAAATGTAGTCTCTACCTGACCCCCCAGATTCACACCAAGTTGCGAATAAAGAGACCTGAAACTTTTTTTTTTTTAATCTTTGCCTTGGCAATGAGTAAATCACTCTCTCCTACATTCACCCATCTGACTCCTTCTTATTTAAATTTCCTGCTTCTGGCAGCAAAGAGCAAGTAACCTGGGAGAAGTCTGGGAATCTGGAGAGTTGAGGTTAAGAATTTCCTAAGGGCTCTGCTGTGGTGTTAGGGAAGGACAAGCGAGAAGTGAGGTGTTCAGGTGGCGAGCTTAGGGAGGAGAAGGTAAAGACTGTTCTTTAGTTCCTGGAGGTATTCCTAGTTTCCCCAAAGGCTTGGACATAGACCACAGATGCCATCGGAGACTATTTTAGAGTTTGTCATGTCTCCAAAGAGACTGGTAAGGCTGTGGATTGGACTTAGGAAGTGGCTGGGCCTCCACAGTCTCAACCAACTAAAAATCTTATGCAAGAGCCCATTTGAATACTCAAGATCATCTTGCCTGTCAAAATATAGAAGTAAAAAATATCAGAGCTGATGAGAGAGCCACCACCAAGACATGAATAGCTAGACCATCCAACAACAGAGACGAGAGCCATGATTTTAGTAGTGGGCACAGACAAAAAAGAATGAAATGTGATCAAATATGAATGCTGTCCACCTTGACATGCAGATGATCACACAAGCAGACAATCTAGTTCCTTCTTGACCTGCTGGGCTAGTGTCTCATTTAAGTTTCATGAAATTAAAAGCTGGATCAGAGGAATGAGAAGAGAAAATCTTTGCCAGTGGAGAGGAATCACTGAAGTGGGAATTTTGTGCTGGCTAGAGACAGAGAAAATAACTTAATTTGACTGCTACTCAGTTGTATAGAGCTTGCCAGAGGAGTAGAATACATTGCCTTTAGACATACTTGAGATTGGAGTGAAGTGGTATGTTAGGTTAAGATGATTCTGTCTAACAAACCATACCCAAATGCAACAAAATGCATCCATTTTCCACACTCATGGGTCTGTGGGTCACATATTTCAAAAGCTGCATGTCAGCTGAGCTTGTCTGGGTTGGTTCTGTCCTGTGTGAGAAGAAGCAATGACTACCTGAGTACGCTTTTCTCATATCCATCCTAAGGGTGCATGAAGACGAGCCAGACTGCATGTGCACCTTTCAAGTTTCTCTCCAAAGTCCAGATTAGGTCACACAGTCAACCAAAGTCACTGGGAAGGACTCCACCTCAAAAGAAGTGTGGGGAGTGAATAAACACTAAGCAATAATCTAATCAATGATAAAGACCATTGAGAATCAAGAAAACCATAGTGAAATATTAAATACAAATCTATTTATTTGTGACTGGCTTAATGTATTTTATATCTGGATACTTATAAAAGTTTACTATGCTTTGCTTTACTTGGTAGTTTGGTGCTTTTCCATTTTCAGCTTTTTTGAGGGAAGGGGTGGTTGTTGAACACTGCAGTTTCATGTAGTATTGTTTTACCTTGATGAGGAGAACTAAAGATGTCAGTGAGTGCTAAAGAAATAGCTGATGAAAATACTGGTAGATGACTAACTATAGTTCTGTTGATGAGTAATATAATAAAGAAGTTAAAAAGAAAGTTTTTTTTTAACGTTAAAGGCAAACCCGTACTACAAATCTTTGCCATGGCTGTTAACAGTTTTAGAATTGTATTGATTTACAAATTATGTCAGAAATGATTAAAACATTTACTGAATATTCTAATGCTCTCTTCAAAATGGTAACCAACATTTTATTATATTCTAATTTTTTTTTCTTTATGGATTTTAGAGACAGAGGAAGGGAGAGGGAGAGAGAGAAACATTAATGAGAGAGAACACTGACTGGCTGCCTCCTGCATGACCTCCACTAGAGATTGGGCCCACAACTTGGGCATGTGCCCTGACTGGGAATCAAACTGGCGACCTTTTTTTTTTATTTTTATTTTTTAACTCATCTTTATTGTTGAATGTATTATAGATGTCTCCCCCTTTTTTCTCCATTGACCCCCTCCTCTCCAATCCCACCCCCCACCTGCCTTCCCCACCCTATTGTCAATGTCCATTGTTTATGCATATATGCATAGAAGTTCTTTGGTTTATCACATTCCACCCTCCCTCCCCTCTTCCCTTTGAGGTTCATCAGTCTAACAACCAATGTGTACTTCTTAATTCCTTCATCTTTTTCACCTATCTCCCGAGCTCTCTCTCATTTGGCAAACAATAAAAAGTTCTTTGTATCTAGGAGTCTGTTTCTCTTCTGCTTGTTCATTTTGTTTGTACATTCAATTGTTGATAGATATGTATTTATTGCTATTTTATTGTTTATATTTTGATCTTCATTTTCTTCAAGAAGACCCTTCAACATTTCATATAATACTGGTTTGGTGGTGAGAAACTCTCTTAGCATTTTCTTGTCTGGGCAACTCTTGATATGTCCATTGATTCTAAATGATAGCTTTGCAGAATAGAATAATCTTGGTTGTAGGTCATTGCTTTTCATCACCTTGAATATCTCTTGCCACTCCTTTCTGGCCAGCAAAGTTTCTTTTGAGAAATCAGCTGACAGTCTTACGGGAACTCCTTAGTAGCTAACGAACTGATTTTCTCTCACTGCTTTTAAGATTGTCTTTGTATTTAACCTTTGGCATTTTGATGATGATGTGTCTTGGTGTGGGCCTCTTGGGTTTCATCTTGTTTGGAACTCTCTGTGCTTCCTGTACTTGTATGTCTGTTTCCTTCACCAAGTTAGGGAAGTTTTCTGTCATTATTGTTTCAAATAGGTTTTCAATTTCTTGCTCTCGCTCTTCTCCTTCTGGTACCCCTATGATGCGAATGTTGGCACACTTGAAGTTGTCCCGGAGGCTCCTTACACTATCCTCATTTTTTTGGATTCTTTTTTCTTTTGGCTGTTCTGATTGGGTGTTTTCTGCTTCCTTATATATCAAATCGATGGTTTGCTTCTTGGCTTTACCTACTCTACTATTGATTCCCTGTAAATTATTCTTTATTTCCATTAGTGCATCCTTCATTGCTGACTGGTCCTTTTTTATGTTGATGTTCTGACTAAGTTCCTTAGAGGTCTCCCTAAGTTCCTTGAAGCTATCACTAAGTCCCTTGAATGTCTCTCCAAGTTCCTTGAGTAACCGTATAACCTGTGTTTTGAACTCTGCATCTGATTGATTGCTTATCTCCCTTTTGTTTAATTGTTTTCCTGGAGTTTTGTTCTTTTCTTTCATTTGGAACATATTTCTTTGTCTCCTCATTTTGGCTGCTTCCCTGTGATTGTTTCTATGTATTAGGTAGAGTTACTATGTCTTCTATGCTTTGTAGAGTGACCCATTATTGTAGGTATCCTATAGGATCCTTTGGCACAATCTCCCTGATCACCCAAGCTGGGCCCTCAAAGTACACCCGTAGTGTGGGCTATACACCCTTATGTTGTAATTGAGTCTTGATTTCTGTCGGCATGTCAGGGAGGGATTTACTTAGGCTGATCAGCTGTAAGGACAGGCTGTGCCCACTAGCCCCTGGCCTCTGACTCTCTTGGAGAATCAGCTGTACAGGGATCCACCACACAGAGCAATACTTACTTCATCAGGGCTCCAGTACCCACTGAGTCCACTCATTGAGTGTGTCACTTGTGGAGGTGGTTGGGTGGTGGTGTTTTGATGTGGTCTGAGGCTGTCTACTGGGTGTGCTGGCTCTGGGGCAAGGTCATCCACTGCTGTGTTCTATCCAGGGCCATCTGACATAAGCTACAAAGTGATCTGCAGATGGCTGGCTGCTTCTTGTGGTGGGCTTGGAGGTATACAGAAAAAGCCAAGTTGTGAACCAAGGCTGGTTGCTTCTACTGCCAGGCCTGGCACCACTAAACAAGAGGTATGGGCTCGCTGAGACAAGATGCTGCCTGTTTGAAAGATTTTAGGAAACTCTGAAGCAGTATCCCAGACAGGTTAATTCTATGGTAAAGCCTTTAGGATTAGGTGGGCCCAAAAATTGGGTGGAGCAGGGCCTCAGGGAATCACCAGGGTGGGGCAAACAGTGTGAGCCAGGATATGGCGGCTGTCTGCTACCCCAGGGAAGGACTCACCAAAGAAACATCAGCCTAGGCCAGCACCTCTGTCCAGGAGAAAGCTGCCCCTCCAGCCCTTGTCCGGAGGCCAAACAGCTCAGTTCTTTCCAGTATGCCTCTGCCTCCCCTCCAAGCTCAGAGGGAGCACGTCTGAGTAAGTCTGTGCATGGGCTCTTTAAGAGGATCTGCCTGGGGCTATCACAGCTTCAGCCTCAGTTCCCACTGGTTTTCCCAGCCAGAAGTTATGGGGACTTTTCTTCCTGGCACTGGAACCCTAAGCTGGGTGCCTGGTGTGGGACGGGGACTCCCTCACTCCTCAGGGAGTTCCCAGCCGAGGTGTTCCTCCTGATTTTCATCCACCACACGTGGGTGTGGGACCAGCCTGTCTGAGCCTCTGCCCCTCCTACCAGTCTTGGTGTGTCTGTTTCTTTAATTTCATAGTTGTAGGACTTCCATTCAACTCAATTTCAGGCAGTTCTGAATGATGGCTACGTTGTAGTTTAGTTGTACTTTTGATGTGGTTGTGGAAGGAGGTGATACCACATTTACCTACACGGCCATCTTGACCAGAAGTCCCACCCCAAACTGGTGACCTCTTGATACATGGGTTGACGCTCAACCACCGAGCCACACCGGCTAGGCAAAATGGTAACCAACATTTAAAAAAATACATTCACCTAATGGTTTTGTCTCTTCTTTTTATTTTAAAATATAGTGTACTCATAATCAGATGCATTTGACTGATGAAGACCTTCAGGTTAGAGCTGCTTGCTAACTATACTTCCCCCAGCCGGAATAGCTCAGGGCTCTTTCATACACATGGTTAGTAACCTTTCAGTAAAACCAGGTGTCTAAAACCACTGATGAAGTGTTCATTGACATGCACAGTTCCCTATCACATCCAGTGTTGCTGGATCAGATCCCAGAGGTTGTCAGACAGCAACATGAGAAAGACCAGTCTGTCTCACCTCTCTCCACTGAAGCTAGCTGCTGAGGCAGGGATCTGGATGCTTGAAATGCAGCTGCAAAAGTCAAAGTTTCTTGGGGATGTGAAAACTGAAATCTTTTGGTATCGCATCACAAAACAAAGCCCAAACTATTTTTAGAAATATTTCATTGTTAAATGTTTGTTTTTTTTTAAAAAAAAAGTGGTTAAGACCACGGGCTTTGGCTTGTTTATATCTGGATTTCCATCCTGCGTTTACCATTCGTGAAATGGTGCATCATAATTGAGTCTCTAAACTTGGGGAAGCTTTTAGTGACTCTTCAGAGCTGTTTGAGATTTTAGCAGCTGCACACAAGGTATTCCACACAGGTCTTGGCACATTATAGATGCTTGATATATTATAACCATTGCTAGTAGATGACTATTTCTCCCATTAATTTGGTAATAAATCTCTCTCCAAACTCTGATCCATGAGCATTGCAATATAAAGATGAGGCACGTGGGGATTTTGATGGGCAATGCTTGTGAAAATGTATCATTAAGCATTTTTATGGTATGTTTGAATTGTAACAGAGCCATCTCTACCCTTGAGTAGAGACAACCTTGCTCTCCCCTTGAAGGTAATTTTTGGCATACACATTTAAGTTCTACCCAGTCTACAGGGCTCTGCGGCTTTAACAGAAGATGAAACAGAAGTCACATGGGGTTTTGTTCAGTACACTAAATCAAAGCTGGCAGGCTGAAAACTCATTGTAGTACCTAAAGTTTCTGCCAGCTACTTGTATCCCTGGTCCATAGGGCATGGGATACCTGGATGGAATGTATGCTCCTAATATCTACCCATCATCTCTCCCCAAGGTCCCCAAAAGAAAGAATACCTTTCTTTTTTGCTCAATCCCTCCACTCTGAATAACCCTCCTCCCCCAAACTGTCTGCCTGCTCTCTATCTATGAGTCTGTCTCTATTTTACTTGTCGGTTCAGTTTTTTCATTAAATTCCACATAGGAGTGAAGTAATGATATTTGTCTTTCTCTGACTGACTTATTTCACTCAGCATAATGTTCTCCAGGTCCATCCATGCTGTTGCAAAGGATAATATGTTCTTCCTTTCACATAAATGCACCATGGCTGTTTTATCTATTCATCTACTGATGGACCCTTGGCCTGCTTCCAAAACTTGGCTATTGTAAATAACACAAAAATGAACATAGAGGTGCACATTCTTTTGAATTAGTGGTTCAGGTTTCTTAGGATAAATTCCCAGAAGCGGAATTGGTAGGTGTTAAGGCAGTTCCATTTTAAATTTTTTGAGGTAACTACATGCTGCTTTCCACAGTGGCTGTCCCAAAGCAAAAAAATATTGTTTGCTTTTTTGGTGTTGAGGGTTGTTTTTTTTTTGTGTGTGTGTGTGTGTGTGTGTGTGTGTGTGGTATGTGCCCCTAGCGGGAACCGAACCCAGGACTCTCTGGTCCACAGGCCGATGCTCAACAGCTGAGCCAAACTGGCCAGGGCTGGTGTTGAGTTTTATAAGTTATTTATAAATTTTGGATATTGACCCCTTATCAGATGTATCAGGGAGTATATTCTCCCATTCAGTGCATTGTCTTTTCATTTTGTTGATGGTTTATTTTGCTGTGCAAAACCTTTTTTTAATTTGATGCAGACCAATTTGTTTATTTTTTTCTTTTGTTCCCCTTGCCTGAGAAGATATTTCAGAAGAAATATTGCTATGAGAAATGTCTGAGATGTTACTGCCTATTGTTTCTTGTAGTATTTTTATGGTTTTGAGCCTTACATTTAATCTTTAATGCATTTTGAGTTTATTCTTGTGTGTGGTGTAAGAAGGTGGTCTAGTTTCATTTTTTTTGTGTGTGTGTGTATCTGTCCAGTTTTTCCGACACCATTTACTGAATCGACTGTCTTTAGCCCCTTGTATGTTTTTGTCTTGTTTGTCAAATATTAATTGACTGTAAGGGCATGGGTTTATTTATGGGTCCTTATTCTGCTCCATTGATGTATATGTCTTTTTTTGAGCCAGTACCATGCTGTTTTGATTACCATAGCCTTGTAGTATAGTTTGATATCTGGTAGTATGAGTCCTCTAACTTTATTCTTCTTTTGTTGTTGCTATTTGGGGTCTTTTGTGCTTCCACATAAATATTTCTAATATTTGTTCTAGTTCTGTGAAATTTGCCATTGGTACCTTTATTTTTATTTATTTATTTATTTTTTATTCTTACCCAAGGACATTTTTTTCATTTTTTTGTTCAGATAGAGTGGGAGGGAGAGAGAGGAACATCGATGTGAAAGGGACACATCGAGTGGCTGCCACCCGCATGACCAACCAGGGCCAGGGACAAACTGCAACCGAGGTACATGCCCTTAGTGGGAACTGAACCCAGGTCTCTCTGGACCGCATGCCGACTCTCTAACCACTGAGCCAAACCGGCCAGGGCATGCCATTGGTATCTTGATAGGAATTGCATTGAATCTGTAGATTGCTTTGGGTAATATGAAAATTTTAATGATATTAATTCTTCTTATCCATGAACATGGTATATGCTCCACTTATTTGTATCTTCTTCAGTTTTTTAATTCTGTCTGTGTCTTACATGTAATTTTCTGCATTGGTTAAATTTATTCATAAGTATTTTATTCTTTTTAAAGCAATTGTGAATGGGATTCTATTTTTAGTTTCCCTTTCTAATAGCTCATTATTGGCGTATAAAAATTCAATCAATTTTTGGATATTTATTTTGTATTCTGCTACTTACTGAATTCATTGATCAGTGCTAGTGGTTTTTTGGTGGAATTTTTAGGGTTCTCTATATATAGTATCTTGTCATCTGAAAATAGGGACAGTTTTACTTCTTCCTTTTCAGTTTGGATGGCTTTTGTTTTTTCTTCTTGTCTGATTACCATGGCTAGGACTTCCAGTACTGTTTTGAATAAGAGTGGTGAAAGCAGACATCCAGCATTTCTAGCTGTCTCTCCCTGGAAGAGAGAAACCCTGCTCCATCTCACAGACAGATATTATATGGGCACTTTATCTGGTTCCAGTGATCTGGGCTGGGGAATCCAGCTTGGGCTTTAGACCCCACACTTCTCAGAGTTAAAGCCCCCACAAATGATATATTCCTCCAGAACTTTAGCTGCTGTGCATGAGTATACTGCCAACCCTCTCGCAACTCCACACCTTCTACCAGTCTCAATGTGGCCTCCTCTGTACATCTTTGGCTATAAGGCTTATCTCCACTCAGTTTTCTGTTGGTTATTCAGGGTGAATTTTCTATACTTTAGTTGTAATTCCAGTTTGGTCCTGGGAGGAGGTGAGTGCAGCATCTAACTAATCTGCCGCCATCTTGGATCTTCTTGTATCATGATTTTCAAATCACTACTAAGTTGTCACAATATAAATAGTGTTTTAGATGTGTAAGCCTAGACATTTAATAAATGGAACTGATAGTGCTGGTCAGTGTTGCTCAGTGGGTTGGAGTGTCATCTGGTACACAGAAAGATTTCAGGTTTGATCCTCAATCAGGGCACGTATGGGAGGCAACCAACTGATGTTTCTCTTTCACATTGATATTTCTCTCTCTCCCTCTCTGTCTCTCTCTGTCTCTCTCTCTCCCTCTGTCTCTCTTTCTAAAATCAATGAATATATCCTTGGGTGAGGATTGAAAACAAAAACAAAAAAATACAAGCCTCCATCATTCATTTCAACAATCATCTCAAACACTTCATTAGTGGAAAAATAAATCGCTTAAAATACATAAATAAACAAACAAGCAAAACCGATAGATATTTGTTCTGGCCCATAAGTGACATGAAGAAGTCACTAAAGAACTCCATGAACTGAGACAGTGTGTGGACCTCTGCTTAGCACCTTGGCTGTTGTGAATACTAGCATTTTGCAGGGAAAATGTACTGAACTATTAATTTGTGTTTGGCACTTTCTGTATTGTTTTTCCTTTTATTTCATTCCCAAGAATATATCCCAGTACCTGGTATTTTGTTTATCCAGAGAAACGGTGCACAGAGCATGAAGCTTTGAAGCACAGGACTTCCCTGCATAACTTTGAAAACCCAGGCTTATGATGCCATTTTTCTCAGGGAGAAAGGAGAGAGATGTGTGCTCTGAGGGAACAAGACCCGGGGAGTGTTACCCGAACCCTAAACAAAGATAGAAATCTGCAGGTCCCTTGAATAGTAGTGGCCCCACTGGCCTCTTGCAGGACTCCAGGGAGATCAGTAGGCGAGGAATCCTTCTGAACCTTTTAAAGGCCAAGAAGTTTTTCTCAGGTTAAGTGAAACTCAAGAACTAGTGGCCTAGGAGAGTACACTGAGTGACCGTGCTATCCCTAAAAAGTCCTGCTCTGTGCATACTTGAATACTGCACTCGCTTCAGACAGAGACCTCTGCTAATCTTTAATAAATACCGTGTATTGAGCTCATCTCTTATTCCCGGCACTTGGGGAAATCATGTACTGTTTCACATAATGCTAACAAAACTATGAGTGAAGGTACCATTATTAAGCTTATTATTATTATTTTTTCTTTTGGTATGTGCCCCTAGCGGGAACCAAACCTGGGATTCTGGTTTGCAAGCCGATGCTTCAACCATTGAGCCAAACTGGCCAGGGCTAAGCTTACTTTTAAAGTAAAGAACCTGGAGTTCAGAGACGGTATGCCACTTGTCCCTGGTCACACAGATAGTTAGTAGCAGATGGCAGATGTAACTCCAAAGCTGGTGCTTATGCGAAGTATTGGTAGGGAAGCTTCTCGTTCCAAGTGACAGAAATCTAATTTAAACAAGTTTAAATTTAAAACATAAAACATCATCTATTGACCAAGTGTTCCAACTGGATCCGGTTGTTCAAATGATGTAGTGGGAAATGTGCCAGTACTTCACGTCTCTACGTTCCTCCATGCTGGCTTCACTCTGAGAAGGTTACGTCCACAGGAGTCAAGGTAGACAGCAATAAGCAGACTGGTCAGCAGACTAACGCAGCCCAGCAGAAAGAGCTCTCTTTCTCAAAAGTTCCAAAAGAAGTTTCTAAATGAGTCTTACTGTTCTGGCTTCGTCATATGCCAAATCCTGAGCTAATCCCAGGGAATTGGAATATGCTGATTGGCTAGTCCTGGATGACTTGTCTGTTTCTACAACAGGTGGAATTCAGCCCCCACCTCAACCACATGGATTGAGAGGGAAGGAGTCGTTTATCAAAAGATCAAATTTTATCGATTGGCGAATGAGAGAAAGGATGCTGGTAAGTAAACCATGACATTTGCCCAATACAAAAGTATCTATATTTTAATTTTTTTTAGCAAGAAAAGACCTCGAGCTAGTGCATCTCTTTTAGGGGTTAGGAACATCTATGTACATTTCTATCATGACCAGGGACTGGCACCAGCTGCTCTGTGACTTCCCGTTGTTGCTGACACTTTATGACGCATGTGCTTTTCCGTTCTCTCACAATGAAAAGAGATGCTAGGAGATCGTCAGCTACACAGCTTACTGGTGTTCAGGTTCAGTGCAGGGAAGCAAAACCCACCTCTTCATCTTGAATTCCATGCAATTACCAGGGTGGAGGAGAAAACCTCCTGAGGCAACAAGTGGGTGTTTACCTGCCTATGCCCTGGGTGCTGGCTGGGCCGGGCTGCTTTGAAACACTCGTAATAAGTCCTCTGCGTGGCAACAAACTCCACGAGGATTCAGTTGCCATGCAACTGCGTGGTATTTCTCCATAATGCTGCCTTTCCTATGATTACAGAGCAAGGAGCTTTTATAGTCATAATAATACCTTACACTCGTGCCAGGCCTTTTACATAAGAGGATCCCAAAAGGGTGAATAGAGGAGCTTTTTATGTAAGTCCTTTCATCAAGCACTAAAAATATCCATGCTTCCAATTTAGCTACGTGGCCGCCGTCCTCTCCTAGTTAAAATACACAATAGCTATTTTGGCAGGAGGTGATAATGGAGGATTATGCATCAGATTTAAAATAAGAGAGATATTTAGGTGGACACAATGGAGACTTCTCTGTGGAGCACATGTAGGGCCCCATGTCAGGGGTTCTCGGGTGCTGACAGATATTTGGGGGGTGTCTCTGATTTAGATGTCTGGAAGACATTTGAACATTTCTGCCTTTTTTTTTTTTTTTAATAGAATGAGGGAACCATTAAAAGTACACGGGGTCAGGTTCTACTCAGCTGGTCTGAAACAGGCACGTAGCCCAAGCAGGGTCTCCTCACTGGAGTGGCATTTACCGTTTGGTGAAAAAAATGTGCTCTGTGTTTCTAATGTCCTTTTGCTCACCCACTGAGTACTCACCTGGGAGGACCCAGCACATTATTTTTAATTCCTTAATAAGAAGCTTTGAGAAATTCAAGTGTTATTATCAAGGAAACAATAATTTCCCTGAAAACACGTTGTTGGGTTTCCTGACAAACACACTTATTAGTTTTTGATTATTTATTTTACACATAAAACTGCCATGGCACAATGGAGGAAACCAAAACGAAACCAGCTTGGCCTTCATTTTAATGAGCTGGCTAAATGCGTTTTGAAAAAAAAAAAATCATTTGTAATAGCAAGGTAAAAAACTTTTTATGTATTCAAAAATGCATTTTTCGGGAAACCACCCACTTCTGGTCCATCTCGATTTCCCCTCCAGCTGATCTAACAACACTTGGGTTGCTCACTCTGCACCTCCCTGAGTGCAGCTGTTCCACGTGAGCTGTCCTCTGCTCTCCGCGCTAATAGATCTGAAAATAGATGTGGCTCCAGAGCTGCCTGGAGAAAGGCATGTGTCCCATCTTAACTGGGCAGGAGGATAATGCTGGGCGTGGACACTCAGGAGACAGGTTGGAGGGACTCCAAGGGAGGCCGTGCACATGTCCAAGGCAAGAACGTGCAAACAGAGGGAGGCGTGAGTACGAACTGGAAATGGGAGCAGAATCTCTCTGGGGCATAGTATCTAGGATTCAGGGAGAGGCGGGGTGAGAGGTACTGGGTGAGGGTGTGCAATGGACCCAGGGTGGACAAAATCCAAAGGGATGCTTGAAACGGCCAGGAAGCCAGCTCACAATTTTACCCAAGGCCTGGCTGATACTCCTCAGATCTCAAGGTATATTTTGTTGTCTACTTCACCTTTGTACAAAGTCCATTGTATTCCTCTACTCCATTTGAAATATTCTACTGTACTTTTTTCAAACTTTCAGGGAAAAAAACAACAACATTATGAACAAAAACAAAGGGTTGTAGACTAGAAAAATAACTAGTCCTGTACACCCAACGAAGAAGCTCTGTGTCCTTAGGCAAGCTGTTTAATGTCCCGTCTTCAGTTTCCTGATGTGTTTCATGAAGGGGTAGTCCTGGATTATTTCCAAGGTCCTGTTTCTGTATTTAAACTTGACCTCAGAATTAATGGCCAGCTACCCAGAGAGAGAACGACAGCACCATTAAGTTGAAACTTGACCCCCGAGCACCTTCAATTTAATTCATAGTCAACCTAGAGTTAGAAGATCGGATGTTTAAGAATGATAATCTTGAATTGGTTATTTTTGATTATTATGTCTCGAGGAAGTATTGTTACCTCAGGTCTTACTTTATTGATACATTTCCCATAGCCTCCTTCGTCTCCCTCAAAATTCCCTTAAATCACTGTATCTGGAGAAACTAAATGAGGTAAGGAGCCTAAGGTAGGCTGTAGCTTTCATCTCTTTCTTCCACTGTTCTCTCTCATTACTGCCAGGTATTTTCAAATACTTATTAACTCTGTGTGAGCGCACATAAAGCTAGTGTCCCTCTTCAAGCCAGACAGGCCGGAGTATTTTGTGCGGCAGAAGCTGACAAACGAGCAAGAGCTGGCTCAGTATGATCGCGGGCGAGCTCAGGCAAGCCGCCTGCCGCGGTCCTGCAGGACACCGGCTCCCGAAGCCGTTTCAATGCTCCCCTCAGACCGGTTGTGCTTCCACCTGCAGTCCCTTCTTTCCACGGAACTGTCCCCAAGGCCTATCTGGCCGGTACACTACTCACACTGACTTTTGAATTTTTATCTCTTGGTTGCAGATATTGCCAGCTAGGTAATTCATTGGTGACATTTCCATTTCACAAATCCTCCTGCCCCAGACTTGTCATTTTAAAAATAAATGGAAACCCACAGGCTTCTTTTTGGGGGGCGGTGACTTTGTGAAGAAAAAATTTTACACTTTCCCCAATATTACCATAAAAATTATTATAAAAATAGTATATGCTTATTCGAGAAAACTAAACAGCACATATACCTATTTATTAAAAAGTAAAAAAAAAAAATCACTGCCCAGGTATAGACATAGTTATGCTATTTTTTCTGTACTAGAAATTTCCTTCTGCACATAATAGTCAGGAAATCCTGGACAAATCACTTAAACTCTGTCTTAATAGTCTAATTTGTAAATTTGTGAAATCAGAATAAGAGTACCTATCTCATAAGATCTGGGTGGTGATTGAATGATTGAGTTAATTTAAGGAAAGCATATAATATTTGCTATTACGAATATTATGTTTCTGCAGGAGTATTACTAAACACATGCATATATCATAGTATATTATGTTTTTTCCTGTGTAACATAGCTATTCAATATATTTTAGTTCAACATCTATATATAAGCCACTGCTCCGTTTGCTGGGATAGAGGTGAGCAAGAAGATGAAGGTAATTGCTTTCATGAGGGTATATCTGAGGAAGGAGAAACTGATAAAATTAAAACAGTAGTAAAAATATATCTGATATATACACATGTCTGTGTGTGTGTGTGTGTGTGTGTGTGTGTGTAAAGATAATATCAAATGGTGATAAACATTTGGAGAGAAAGCAATCTGAATGATGTAATAATGAGTGACTAGGATGGGTGTTTTTCTTTTAGATTGGGGAATCAGGAACAAAATATGAACCGGACGAGATAGAGGGCTGGACCTCAGGTATGGGGCATTCCAACATTTAGAACTCAAGAGAGCCAACACAGGAGACAGGGATGAAGAAGTCATTGAAATAAGAGGAAAGAGAAGAACAGAAGAATACAATGTCATGGAAGATCAGAGACAATAGTACTTCAAGAGGGATAATAAAGGAAGAGAACTAGCCACTGGATTTCAAAACATAAACTAAGGGGTTCTAGCCCTAGTATTGGTTATCTTTCCAAGTACCGCTTAAGATGACCATGAGGACTTCTATTAAGAGCAGCTAGCATCTGTTGGTCACATTGCACGCTAGACACTTTTATCACATAGACTTTGACATAGATGAACTAATTTAATATTCATAAAAACATATGACTTTGAACCAATAATATTGTCATGTTTTAGATCAATAAATGGAAGCACAAAGAGATTCCATAGCTTGCCCAGTGTCACACAGGTAGGACGTAAGCCTGAGCGGTGCACCGGCCTGACAGTCCCTTTCCCGAGCTAGTGTCTGCCCTCCTGGTGATAGCCATGTTCACATCGGTGAATATAGGTACAAATCATAATTTAATATTTGCATAGAGTTTATTTTCAATCTCTTATTGTTGAGTATGTAGAAAGTTGTCAAATTTCTGCTATTTCAAACTATGAATGGCCTGAAACTTGTGCATACACATCAAGTCCTTAAAGTAGAATTATTGTTTCAAAGATTGTGCTCATTAAACACATTAAAAACCTCTCCCTTCATTTTGGTTGTACACATTTATATAAGTACCCATTTCTCCACATGTTTACCAGCATGGGAAATCATAAAAAGAATAAGATCATTTGTGATTTGATTTGCACTTTCTTATTACTGAGATGAAACACCCCTTTCTGTATTGACGTGCCGTTTCAAATTCTTATTTTGTGAATGAATGACTCATTCCTGTCCTTTGTCCTTGTTTAGTACCATGGTGTTTATTTCTTGCTTATTTACAAGTTTTCCTTTGTTTTTACTAATATGGGAGAAATATGGAACTGTTTAGTGCCCGTATTGTTGCAAATACTTTTCCAGTTGTGCACTTCCATGATAACTTTAATCTCTTCCCATTTACATATATTGCATTTTTATGTATTCAGCTGTCTTGTTGTCACTTTTTTCTGTTAGATGGGCCCTCTTCACCTCAATATCACATTAAAATTTATTTCAGTAAATTGATATTTTTTCCATCGATTTTTAGAGAGAGTGGAAGGGAAGGAGGAGGAGGAGAGAGAAACATCGATGTGAGAGAGACACATCAATTGGTTATTTCCCCTATGTATCCTGACTGGGGCAGGAGATCAAACCTGGAACCTAGGTATGTGCCCTTGACCAGAACTTGAACCCGTGACCCTTCAGTGTGTGGACTGGCACTCTAACCACTGAGCAATACTGGCCAAGGCAAATTGATGTTTTATATGCATATTTCAAAGGGATATCTGGATCTACATTGTTCAATGAGGTAGCCACCTACACATGGAGATTTTAAATTGAAATGAATTAAGAAGAAATAAAATTTAAAATTTAGCTCCCGAATTACACCAACCACAGTGCAAGTGCTCAATTGTCATGTGTATCTGTGGCTATCATTTCCAACAGTGCAGCAGCTATAGACCACTTTCAGTTCTGTAGAATTTTATTTGACAGTGTTTCTCAAACATTAATATGGACACTGATCTCCTAGGTACATGTTAAAATTCAGCTCCTGACTCAGATGGTCTGGGCAGAGACTTGAGCTTCATGTATATAACAAGACGGGGTTGGCACTGCAGATTCTTGGATCACATTTAGAATAGCAAGTATCTAGGTTTCTCTTTATGTAAGAAATTATAAAGTTCTTTATATGTGTATGCATATATTTTTCTGTTTATTTAATTGTATTATTAATATGCAGTAGCATATTTATCATGTGCTAAATACTCATATTTGCTTTTCCTGGACTTTCTGACCTCTGCTATTGATTCACAGTCAACTCTGTTGCAAACTGTAATAAAATCAATGTAGCTGTGCAGGATGTTTTAATATTTAGTATCTATTAATAGCTTTCAAGTTCCACCTTAAACAATATCATATATTGTTTAAATTAAAAGTACATTCACTTTGAAATCAATTTAGTAAAAAATAATTACTTACACAATTGATTATTTCTATTTGAGAAGAAGGAATTTCTCTATTTCCATATGTTCTTTTATGTTTCTTTTATTGGCTGAATGTCGTATTTGTCTCCACCACCACCAAATTTGTATGTTGAAACTCTAACAAGCAATGTGATGGAATCTGGAGGTGGGTCCTTTGGGAGTAATTAGGGCTAGATGAGGTCATGAAGGGTGACTCCCAGAATGAGATTAGCGTCCTTATGAGAAGAGGAACTCTGACTCCCTCTGGCCTGTGAAGACACAGCAAGAAAGTGGATGTCTTTCAACTCAGAAGAAGGGCTCTCAGCAGGAACAGACTCTCCCAGCACCTTGAGCTTGGACTTCCCAGCCTTGGGAACTGTGAGAAATAAATGTCTATTGTTTAAGCCACCCACACTCTGGTATTTTGTTCTAGAAGTCTGAGTTGACTTAAGACAGTCTCTCAGGGGGGAAAAAATGTTTCCTCTGAATATAATCCTTATGTTTTTACATTCAATTGACCTTCCTATAGTACTGTCTGAATATTTCTAGTCAATCTCATCATGCCTATTATGGATTTTCCAGGTAGGAAAATGTGAAGTCCCCTTGAAAAGATTTTCCTTCCCGAAATATTTGAGTTTCAATATGGCTACATCCGTTATAAGTTTGTTTTAGAATTTTATTTATTGTTTTATGTATCTTTATTGTTGAAAGTATTAAATATTCTCTTCCTTTTTTCTTTTCCCCCCGCTGCTATCCCCCTTGGGGCTCTCATCCCCCCCCTCCCCTGCCTTCACTGCACTGTTGTCTGTGCCCATTGGTTATGCCAATATGCATATCAGTGCTTCGGAATTTCTCCCCCCGCCCCCACGTGTTTGCCGTTTTCTCCTTGGGCAGGCCATGCCCTGAGTTCAGGTCTCGACTCGTGCATTTATTCAACAGATCTTGCCTCGGGCCAGGTGCAACCAATGTGTGGGGGCCCTGGGAATGGAAAGGAAAGGGAGGGTGCTGCTCTTTCAGGAATCCCACTAGCACATTTGGGGAATGTAAAAGGCATATTAGGCAAAGTATAAAATAACATCTCATGACTATATTGTACTGATGGGGCGTTTCATACCAGAGAAAAACATCAAGATTGAGGGTGGTGTGTCTGGACGTGAGAATAAAATGAGCAGGGAAGATAAGCCTTATTTTTGAGACTTGAGTAAAATCTCAAGTTTGGTCGGAATGGGAGTGTCTGATTTGCTAGAACAGGTAGATCCTTTTTAAACAACTTTTACAATTAGTTTTGAGTGTAATGATCAACACACTTATTTTAAATGTAAAATTTTCTGAAATGAGTACTGGAAAATATCAGCTGATGAAACACAGGAGGGCTCTGGCTGGTTTGGCTCAGGGGTTCGAGAGTCGACCTGTGGACAGAAGGGTCTTGGGTTCGATGTGTTTCTCTCTAGCATTTATGTTTCTCTCTCTCTCTGTCTCTCTCCCTCCCACTCTATCTGAAAATAAATGGATAAATGTCTTCTGGTGAGGATTAAAAAAATAAATAAACACACACACACACACACACACACACACACACATACACACACACAGAAGGGATACCTGGGTCAATTCACATTTCTTGTCATGGGACTATTTATTACTGGATTGCTCCCTGGACAGTATAAATGTAGTTTTTGTGTATACTACTGGGCAATAAATATTTTTCCCCCAGTTACTTGGTGTTGTGGATCCGGGGGCACTATGTTGTTATCTGTTGCTCCATGACCCCTAAATCATACGGTGACTCAGCTGACATCCGCATTGTTGTATGGGCTACTGTCACCAGGAACATATGGTTCTCATTCTACCAAGACTTTCATTTCATGCTGTTACCAGAATGCTTAGAAATCCTGATTAGATGGGAAGGAGATTAGCTTTCTCCCTAGTGGAATAATTTCATTATAACAGAGGTGTCATCTCCTTAAGCTAAATGTGGAAAGAATAATAGAAAGATTACAGATCATGAAAAAAAAAAAAAGCTAAAAAGGCAGTATTATAAATTATGATGTGACTTGGAGAGCACATCTTGATATATTTAAATAAAATCCTTAAATTTAGGTAACTAGATTGATCAGTTTTAATTCTCGCTTTTCTCATTTGCATCACTTTTGTACAAAAAGCATTCTCCACCATCTGGCTGATTTATAGGCTAAAAAGCACTTTGAGGGCTGACTCCCCTCGTCTCTCTGAGTTCACGGAAGTGACATATTTAACCTTAATAGCATCAGCTCTGTTAGTCAGTACAGTACAACAGAGAGTCAAACTCTACCCTTACTTAAGAACTTCAAAAGAAATAAGTCATAAAGCATTTCAGTGACTGGTTTTCTGTTGACACAAAAAACATCTATGTACATTATGAAGATAATAAATAAACACAACTATAATTTGAGCTTTGTTGGTTTCTCTATGCTTTTATTCTTTCTCTTTTTTTTTTATACTCACTTGAGGACATTTTTGCATTTATCTTCAGACAGAGCAGGAGGGAGGGATGGGGCAAGAGAGAGAGAGAGAGAGAGAGAGAGAGAGAGAGAGAAACATCGATGCAAGAGAGACACATCGATCTAGTGGTTGTCACCCACACAACCCCAACTGGGGCCAGGGACAAACTGCAACTAAGGCATGTGCCCTTAGTGAAAACCAAACCTGGGACTCTGGTCCATGGGCCAAAGCACTAACCACTGAGCAACTGGCCAGGGCTATACATTTATTCTTAAAAAACAAACAAACAAACAAATAAAACTTTAACTTAATTTTGTCCAATGCAATTTTTTTCCTGGATATTATTGAAATTAGAAATAAATTTTACATTTGGTTCTGTGATTATTTAAAAGTATATACCCTTCACTCTTTCACTCAGTGAGACCTAAAGAAGTATTCTGAGGACTTTCTCGACACCTGCCCTCCAGGTGTCATAAATGTTTGCACACTAATGTGTCTCCAGAGAACAAATTGCCTAATCGATAGATGTTGTGGCCTGGGAAGAGGAGAGAGGGATTGCGAAGATGGGGTCAAAATAATTTGGTGGCTCCCAAGCCTTATTTTATAAAAATAAGAAAAGAAGGAAGAGGAAATAAACACTCTAATCATAAATTATTCTAAAACTGAATATATTAAATTTAAAGGACCACACATTGTTATAAATATGCTCTCCCTAGTTTTTTGGGATAAAAATTCCTACTTTTGGAATTTTAGTGGTTTAAAAAAAGCAGGTTCATTTTATAATTAGCAACTATGTGTCAGTCTCTCCTCACTTTAGTATTTGTATATTATTCTGGAGCATGAAATAATGGTGATTGAGAACCACTGTGTTGGCCAAAGATGATGAGTTCACAGTCTGTCTAGTGACCTTGGCTTCAAATTCCACTGAGCAGATGACTGTGAGGCCTGGAACAAGTCAGTATACTTATCTTGGTATCCATCTTCTTATATGTAGAAACGGGCTTTACATTAGTGTCTATTCAAGCATTCTATAGTTCAAAAATATAGTCCTCCAGCCTAATAGAATTATCAGCCATGATAAAGTATTTCTACTTCCTAAACTGTCTGTTATCTCCTTATAGAGTCTTCCATGCTTCTGTTCATGTGCTAAAAGACAAATTCTATGAGAACAGTTCCCTCCAAAAATAATACTACATTACTCAACCTCTTGTTCGCAGTGGGGTGGCTGCTACCAGTTTGTAAGTGGTACCTTAGGCACTTGGCTTTTCCATAATGTGCTAACTTTTTAGAATCATTATAAGACAGAGAAGTAGAGAGAGAAGGTGTGACGTGGGGAGAGAGGGAGAGTGGGAGAGTGGGAGAGAGAAAGAGAGAAGAAGGGAGGTGGCCTCTTATCTCTCCCAGTTCTACCTCCCTACTTTCGTTTCACCTTCCAATCCTCCAGAGTGCATTACGCTGATGTCCTGTTCCCACCAAAACACAGATGCACAGGGACCAGGAATTAAGGAACACACGTGACTTGCTTTAGGACATATGAAAACCGAAAGTAATGCCATGTATTGACTTTATTTTTCCCCAGACACTGACAAGTTAAAAAAACAAAATTCAAAAAATTATTGTACAGTCCCAGATGGCATTTAAGAATCAGGAATGTGAACTTAAGTTTATAGGTTTTTTTTTTTTAAATGTTCTTTTGATGCATGAAACCTTACTTTACATTTATAACACATTTAAAAAATTCATTATGAATTTAGATGTTTAGGATAACCCTTGGGTAAATAAGCTTGCTACTGAAGGTGAATTAAAATAACAATTATTGGGAAAGAAATATGACAGAAAAATATCTACAGGTCACGATTGAATAATGAGCTCATTTTTTTCTTTCAAAATTGATAATTTAGTTCATATTTAGTAACTTATTGTTACTTTTACCATTGCACCAAACTGAACATTGAAACATCCACATTTTACTTCATTACACTTTTCACTTTGAGCAAAAGCAGGTTAGGACTTGCTATAAATGTGTGTGTGTGTGTGTGCATGTGTGTCTGTATACATACACATATATAGGTTGCATTTTATAATATGATATATATGTCTATATTCACCAGGATATTAAGAACTGAATGAGGAGAGTCCTAAGGAGAGGTAGGAAATAGAATTACTTCAAACGACCCCAGCAGTAAGTCTATAGGAGTTAGTGACTCACCCTCCACAGTTAAATCACATCTTATATTTGTTTTTAAAAAGCATGCTCTCCAAGCAAGACCTTTATTCGCCATATGTGTGCGCTGTGCATGTTCTTTCTAAGTGGGCTAGTTTTGCTCTCATGCCACGGGAGCAGGTGGCATGAAGCTGTTTTGATGAGGTTAAAAGACTCCTCCCCTCTTTCCCCAAGCAGCAGCCGAGTGCGTCAGCAGCGACTGTGTGCCTGGCTCGGCTGCGCAGGGAGGGTGGAGGCAAAATTGATATCAAATCAGGGTATCAAACTGAGATCGGGATGTTCCACTTAAGTTGTTACCCATTTTCATTAGCCATTCCAGGGGTGAAAAGCTTATAAACATCTTCTCTAGTAAAAACATTTATTTTTGATAAGATTTCTGTTTTCCTCCTCCATATAGACTGAATTAGTGTTGCAGTGGATATAAATGAAGGGGTTTCTTTATCCTCTTTTCATTTTATTATTTACTAATCAGACTTCAGCTCAGACAGACACAAGAGAGAGGTTCGGTTGCCTAGATGTGAGGCATTTAATGAGGAGGGGAGGCCCCGGGGAGCCGAAATCCGAAGTAGAAAGATGCTGCTTTCGGGTTTCTTGTCATTTCTTCAGTCCCTTCTTCACCCTTTTCCAATGGGCCTAGTGAGCAGGAACTATCCAAGGTGCTAGAATGCTGGCAGCTTTGCCGTTCAATGCAGACGGATTGCAGAAACACAGAAGAAAGATTACTGCTTATTTCAGAAGGTAGGTTCTTTGTTTCAGAATCTCTGATTAATCAGCAGCAGCATCAACAGACTAAGGCAGCTGGAGAGGAGAGAGAGAGAGAAGCAGGAAGGGAGGGAGTCAGGGCAGGGAGGGAGGGAGGAGAGAGAGAGAGAGAATGAGAGAGAGGGAGAGAGAGAGCGAGCGAGTGAGCTAGCTGGTTGTTACGGGGGAGGGACCATGCCACAAGCTAGGCTGCTCCAAACCTTCTCTATGTAAGTGGCAATGAGAAAGAGCATCTTTTTGGCTGAAAGGAGACATTTAGAGAGGATGTGGCTGATTTTTTGTTTTTATTTATTTTTGTCTTTACAGAATATAATCAAATGAGGCACCTTAGCCAGCCTGGGTGACTGCTTCAAGTCTTGTAATCATCTGTGTAGCAAAGTGGGTAAAATCATTCAATTTCTTCTCTGCTGGACTGGAAGGACAGGGGCTGTGTGTTCATCCCCACCCATTAGCTATGCCCTCTTTTCTCTGAATGTCGATTTAAGGAAGCAAACACCTGTCTTCTGCCACCGTATCTTCCCAGAAAACTTTAAAGGCCATTTTATCTGATAGGAAGAACATCAAGAATGCTCTGATCTCTAGTGATGAAGAATCTGGGAGTGGACACTTTCCCCATCCAGATACAATGCACTTTAAATGAAGAAAAACTGAGCTGAACTACAAGTCTATCTCTTATGGTGCTGGATTACTCCTACAGAGCTGCCTGACACCCACCACGCGAGAGGGCTCTGACAGACACAAGTCACCTACTGATTATTTCACTTAGCTCTCCCTGGGGACTTAAATTTTGGTATGTATCTCTCTCTCTTTTTTTTCAGATTCTCTAAGCATGCTAATTGAATCCAGCACTAAATACACCAAGCAATCTGGTTATGAAATGGAATGGATTTTAGCCGGGGATTCTTACTGCTGAAGTTTGCATGTCTTATTAGGTGGAGCAGAAATAAAGCCACAGCAAAGACATCCAGGGCTTTAATCAGCCTCAGGCTATTTTGCACCCTCTTGCCCACTTAGTTACATCACCACAGAAATAGTTAAACTGGCTTTTCATTGGTAAAATAAGTCATGTTGAATTATTAAAAGCATGGAAAATATTTTCAAGAGTATTAATTGGCATTCACATTGTGCATGCTGGCTATTTATCTGCTATTCCATACCATAAATATTTTACAACAGTCTCTTAGCACATTTGTGCCAGCTGAATTTTATGTTCTCAAAAAGACATGGTACTCCCCCAAACTGGACAAACTATTAGACATACACTAAATCTGAAACTGCTTTTTCCTAACTGATTAGGCAAAACATCTTTGAGAAACATATATTTTAATACCTCTCAAGATCACAAAAATGTTATTAGTCTCATCACAATGAATATTTTCTATAGAACTTTGGGTGGACTTGTTTTACTTGGGACATATACTTATTTTGTTGGGGTGTCTCTATTCTAATTTTTCCATCCATCAGCAATATTTTAAATATAAGAAATGTAGGTATTCTTTACTTGGAAGAAATATTACATAAAATAATATTATTCAGTTTAATTCAAAAATTTAGTTAGTTTGCTACAATAGAACTGGATTATTTCTCTAAATATAGGCCAGAAATAAGAAAATCCAGTTGAAGAGTTTACATGGTGTTGTTTTGGTCACTTGAACATGCAAGGATTCATAACCAAGTAGTGTGGAATAATAATTGTAGAACCAGAGTGAAAATTAACTCTTCTAACTGTTCACATTTTAAACAGTGCTCCACCTTGTTTTGCATATTGTCAAATGGTAAGCAAATCAATATGAGAACATGAGCCACACATGCCAAAATTATTTAATTTTCTGTAAAAGTGCAACATATGTTTGCCAACTCAGCAAAGAAGGGAACTCTGTGATGGAAATCGACACCAGAAAATTAATGAAAACAGAGCTGAGAAAAATTCTTACAACTTCACAAGAAACTAGAGAGAAGCCCAGGGACTTAAAGCACCTGCAAAGTTTAGAGGGAGAAGTGTAGAAATCCTGTACACCACAAGACTGCCTATTGTTTGAAACAACAAATAAGTATAGACTCCCAGTTCAGTTAGATGGTGTTCATTGTAGCTCCAGTCAGCAATTTATTATACCGACTGTATCTACTTTGCAAATCCTGCCTTGCAAGCATCTGGAAACATTTGGCCAAAGGCTCAGAAAAGTATCTTGGCCATTGACATTTCTCATGAATCCCTAATATTAGTGGAAATAGGCATTCCCTTTAGACCATGGGCAAATAACACCATGACAACCTGGAAGTTGGGGAGGAATTTCTAATTTATGATGCTACTACATTAACATGTTATATGCTCATTTTACTCATTTTGGGAAGGGAGACAGAAGAGAAAAACTCACTACAAAGTAATCTGCTTTCTGAGAAAAAAGCAATCAGTGTCTTTGTAGTCACTTCCACGAGCTCTCTTGGTTTTAACTCTAACATTTCCCATTTTGGGCAGAACAGCTGCATTTGATGACAGTGAGAATGAGAAAATGAGCCTGACAGTCTGTGGGGTTGAGGATAGAAATTCAAGCACAGTCAAAGTGAAGTTGCAGGACTTAATTTTGACACATTATGAGATTTTATCAGAAAAACAAGTCTGACATGCTTCACATGGGTTATAGATCATATCCAGGCAATCTAGTCTGTTGATTTTGTTCTACGTGAAGTCAGCAAATTTTAGAAAATAATTTGCATACCTATTTTACATATGTATATGAATCCTGATTATTTAAATACGTATATTTTCAAAATGTGTTTTTAAATTGGTCTGAGTACATGCAAAAAATGTGAAAGTTCTTTATCTCTTGATGAACAAAAAAGTGTAGTGAAAATTGCCTTGGAAAAACTTTTATTTGGATGAATTTGTACTAGGCACAATAGGATTCTTTCTCTCAAGGAAGATCAAGTGACTGAAGTAGAAAGGAAAATCAAATTTCAATAACAAAAATTGTAATAACTTCCTCACAGCATTGAGACAGGTGTGGTTTGAAAACTTCAGAAATAACTAAGAGGTGGAGACCAGAAACCTTGACTTTGTACAAATAAAATACAATATATAAATGTGAAATGAAAGTGAAATTTCGAGGCTTTCCACCAGGAAATGTATTCCCTGTATGTATTTTTGTTTTTCCAGGACAACACAATAGCAATATAGTAATAGCACAAAATAAACTTTACCTTACGTTAACTATCATATTAACTTATAGGATTAACTGTGACCTGACGTTCAAGATGCTTTTCAGAGAACTCAAAGAATTGGGGAGCAGCTCTGGTTCTTCTTTCACTACCACTTAGTAGACATGAAAAATAACTGGTTTAATCAAGATTTTATAATTTATTGTCTTGGCAAACCAAAATTTTAGTTGGAGAACAGCTCCATTTAAGAAATTTTGAATAAACACTATAAGAAGAAGAAGCAGAGGAAAAAAAAAACAAAAAACAAACCAGCAACCATGGGGGCCTGTGGACTAACTCATAGATGATACTGGTATACGAGAAGCCTGCTTTTGGTAAAGGTGGTGAGGATCCCTAGGAAGGCTCTGTCTGAGAAGCTAGTGTGCACAGCTATCTGAGTCTGTCCTCATGGAGCCAGAGTGGCGGATGTCACAATGCATGAAATTACACTGAACGAGAAATTTGTTCTGAATTTTAGGAGAAAAAAAATGACAAATGCTTTTAAATGCATCTTAATATTTATTTGACCCTTTTGAACATCTTCAACAATAGCTTGTAATTAATTTTTAAAAAAATCTCCTATACAATGAGAAAGTTAATCTTGACATCAGTCAGTGCCATATTAAATATGCTTTGGTAAACTGAGGCCACACAAAATTGATTCTTTAATTTACAAAGGAAATAACCCATATAAATGTATGCTCTTTATGTTTTTGCATGCACTGATTTCTTAAAAATGTGCCCCAATTTTTTTCTTTTCTTTGATTTGAACTGTCAAAATCATGTTGAGTCTTAGCCTCTTGAGTTCCTTGTGTGCAAGTAGTGGCTACAGAAAGAGAATAAAAACAGTGAATTGTTTATATTTCTGTGGGTTCTATTAGGATATCTTTATGTATATTATTATGTTCCACATACATATGTACTAGATAGTTTGATTTCAGTGGAAACATTTTAAAGAAATGTAATGCTACTTTCAGCTTTAGGCTCAGAATTGGAAGATACGGTGATGGTTTCACACAAAAGAAAATAGAGTAATGGTTAATTCAATAAAAAAGTTAAATGTTCAGTGTTTTTTATTTAACCCTAATCCCATCAGTGCAAATTGGTGTCTCTTAGCTGAGTAGAATGACATTTCAAATTTTGGGAAGTGTCACATTATACAAAGTTTTATTTAGTCAAGGCGTGGTCAACAGGAAGTAAATAAAAAAAGTGAAAGAATAAAACAAAATAAAGCTGAGCAATCAATCATTCAATTGTATTTAAGCCCACATTTATAGATTTTATAAGAATGGCAATGATTTTAAATACAGTGATCCAGAAATATAAACAAAAGGACTCTTACAAATACAGAATATAACAGTGGAAAAAAGAGTAAAGCAGAGACATGCAGTGATCTGTGATTTGTGTAGGAATTCTGATCTTGGTCATTTTAGGTGCTTTCCCAGGAGAGTCCTGATACAAATTTTAAATATTGGCCACAACTTCAAAGAAAAAGAACACACTCATAAAAGTCTTACACTATTTGAAGCAATGCTGTGCACCCCAAGGAAAACATATCTGCCCTGTGGATGATGACCACAGATGTCAGCTTTGGACCAGTGCTCTAGGGGGCGCTAACATGTTTAATTTGTTGTGAGAAAAATTGGCTGCAGACATATACTAATTCAAATAAAAGGGCTGAATGCAGAAATGCAAGGTGTTCCTTCCACCTTGCCCGCTCTGTTGTCACAAATACCCCATGAAATAATTTGAGGTCTAGTGTGGTAGAGTGATTGATTGACTGATTAATGGTGATATATCTAAAAATGCTACCTGAGGAAAGGGGTCCATTTGCTTTATAAGTATGGTCTTCTAAGATGCTGACTTTAGGAGTTAGGTGTCCAAGTCAGGCCTTCATAAAATGTTTGTACATAGCATTTTTGTTCAAGGGCCAGAAATGAACTTGGTTTAATATTTAACAGTCAAAAGGTGGCCAAGTTCTTAATGTTAAAACATACCTTATTTAATATCTATGTTAGCCATAAATATAATTTTTTGAAAGGTAATTAGGCCCTGGCTGGTTTGGCTCAGTGGTTGGAGCGTCAGCCAGATTACCAGAGAGTCTCTGGTTCAGTTCCCACTAGGGGCATGTACAAAAAAAATAAATAAATAAAAAAGAAAGAAAAGAAAGGTAAATAGATTTATGACCCTACTTGTCTCTGAGTTCTCACTGCAGGAAAATGGTAGCAGTTGTACTGAGGTATACACTTACGACATGGTTCACTTTTCTTTAGTGGGGTCATGAATCTACTTATTCAGAGTTCAGTGGCCTGAGGAACACCTTTTGACTTGGAACGGTGGGGGCTGAATGTTTGAGAGATGGAATGAGTTTCATGGTTCATGTGCCCCCAACCCTTATTTTCTGGTTGTAGGAAATGGGGCAGAATGGATAAGTGGTCTGTCTCCATGTACTTGGTTAGTGGGCAAATCAATTAATACCTTTCATGGCCTCCATATGCATGTCTGTAACCAAGAAAGTTGAACTGCACTAAACATTCTATTGATTAATGTCTTAAAGTAAAATTATGTTCATTGAAAAGTTATCACTAAACACAATTTTGGTTAAGAGTTGTGAAAAGTATCTAATGATTATGGTCACATTTATTGAACACTTACATGCATTTTTTTAACTGAATCCTCACAACAATGTAAGGAGGTAAGTATTATTCCAACCAGCATTTTCAAAATCTAGAAACTAAAACTTAAAGAGGTGAGTTAATTTGCACGAAGTCGGAGATCTAGGGGTGGTCTAGTTGGAAGGTTCAGGTCATACTGCTCAACTTTTCAGCTTTGCTCTTCAGTGCAGCCTGACTGCCCACCCCTCCCTGGCATCACAACCAGGTTTTACACGTGGACAAGGAAGCAAAAAAGTGTGATGCTTAAACATTGGTAGGGTCCAAGTTTATTTTGAATCTTAATTTCTATTTTTGAAGACTAGATGTTATTGTCGAAAGTTTTTTGTTGTTGTTCATTCTCAAAAATAGTGACCCTCAGCCATGACAAAGTGGTCAATGTCAGCACTGCTACCTGAATTAGTGCTCTTGTCTAATTGTGTTGAGATTGTTCATTCATTACACTCTAACATTGTTCATTCATTGGTTCATAACAGGTGCTCAAGACATACTTGAATAAATGAATGATTGAGGAATCAAATATTTTTCTAGACCTAGATGATATGAACATGCTCACAAACATTGATTTCATTTTCATTACCCTGACGTTTTTCTAAATTTTGTGGTTGATTTTCACCCCCCAAATTTTCATCTCAATTTTTAAAAATCTTGTAATAAAACTTTCCATATTATAAATCATTCATGATCCTATTATGTAATATTTTCTCACAATACACACAAGTTAAACTCTAACCAATTTGAAAAACCACTTAAGACGATCATTAATTTTCAGAGGTACACAATTAACCTTGTTAATGTTTGGAATATGTAAATGGTATAAAGAATCACTGGTGTCATTTGCATGGTGAGGCAAATTTAAGGGAAGAAATAAAAACCTATGGGTATTGCCTTGCACAATGGGAAATATATAATTTTGCTCGAGGACAGAGTGGGAGTGATCATCTTTTACCCTGAGGCATTACTTCTAGAATCCTTGTAATACTGACTTGGTTTGCTTAACTATGGTAGAATTAATTGCCATAAAGTTATGCAGAACTTTTTCTATCCAGGCACACCTAGTGCTGAAGTCCTCAGTAGAAGGAAATTTTCAATAATGGTGATGATTTAGCTCTCTGAGAATCATGTTCTTGTATTTTTTTCCCAAAATAGCAATTATTTCTAGCAGTAATTTTCTATTCCTCTGTATGTCCACCACTTAAGCATCTAATCTGAAGGACTGATATTAAAACACAATTCAATTATCTTAGACAGTTGGAATTAAAAGATCATTTCATTGGCTAGCCCATTATGGCTTAAAACCAAATCAAACATAATAAAACTTAACATAAAATATCATGAATCAACAAATAACTCTTCCATCCTATAGATTCAACAATTTCATAGAAATTGGGGAATGCATTCTTAAATTCAGTGTGAGTTTCAAATAACATATGAATTGACTGACAACTAAAATGCTAATAAACTGTGATAAGAAGTGGAGTTTCCATAGCTACAGTCCAGGTTATGGAACATGATTATACTTGTAAAAAAAAATCGGAATAAAAATGATTTGTAATGGGGGAAATGAAAGTCTGTGGCTTCAGCATTAAATAGTTGGACTAATATTTTATGAATACTTTGGAGCCTTTTGAAAGAAGTAGAAAAGATGTAATGGTAATATATAATTTTTAAATGACCAAATGTTCCCCTTGTTAATTTATTTTGCTTTAGAATTTCAATCTGATTCAATTATACCAGTGTCCTATACTATAGTGAATATGTAATTGAGGACAGTAATCCTTATTAAGCTAGAAAGGTAAAATGCTTACCTTATATGTAATTAATTAAACTTCAGTTCTGTTTTTGATTGATTAAAGCACAATTTCCCTAACTCATGGCTTTATTGATTTCTGTGATTCACTGGATACTTTTACTTCCAGGCACGATGATTTTTATAGCATGCTGGTCATCCACCCACTCATTGATCTATACCCATATATACATTTGAAATTGCTACTGCTGCCAATCTTCCTTCTACACTTTTATTAGAATAATGTTAGCTAACTTTATTATATGCTTACTACTGTTGACCTCTATGCTGTTCTTTAGAGTCATCACCTCTCTTAGTCTTCACATTAGCAAGTGGTAGGAGAGGGAGTTTCCATCATTTTACAATTGAATGTAATATGTATTGGTTCAACCCCTCTGTTGTTGTTTTGATTTTACTTTAGTTTTCAGTAATTCTTTCTGTGGCTGAGGTTTTTAAACCACGTAGCAGTGATAATCACAGTTGTCACTGCTTGAATTTCCAGACTGGTCAGGATTAACGCGGTCCTGGTGATCTATGATATTTGGCTTATAGTGCCAGGCCTTTGTAGAGAACTATTCTGAAAAATAACGGAGGGAAGGGATTATTGCCAAGATGAATTATATTGGAAATGTGTATTTCCATCATGACAGCTATATTTTGCATGCATAGTTCAGATTCATCAGCTTAATTTAAAATTTAAGGAAAACACACACAATGAGAATGTTTCTTCCAAATAATTATATTACTGTATTAAAAATTAAACCGGAAAGTCTTTATGGTGCTCAGAAATAAATCAAACTTGGATCATATGTGTCATCTTGGTATAAGAACATATTTTTGAGAAACAAAATCATATGACTCTAATTACATAAACCAAATGTTTTTCTTCAGGTAGTATACTAGCAGCCCATGTTACCTGTCAATGCAAAACCTTTGTCCTTTTTCCTGCAAATTTGGTTGCTTTGAGGAACTGTGTGCTACTCAGGCAACATTCACTTAATATTTATTTCAAATAGTCTGATTGTTTATCATTTCTAATGAGACATTGTCTCCAACTTGATTCTAACATAATCATTGGAGTTTGGGGTTGACATGGTCTTCGGGAGAATAAACAGATCCCTTTGTCCCCTTGTGTTCTCATGCCACAGGAAGTGTTCCTTTTTACATGAGATCCTCCAAGATGATGAGTTCGAATCCTGAGGAAGACCCCTTGGACACGTTTCTCCAGTATATTGAGGATATGGGGATGAAGGCTTATGATGGCTTGGTTATTCAGAATGCCTCGGACATCGCTCGAGAGAATGATCGCTTGAGGAATGAGACAAACCTGGCCTACTTGAAGGAGAAAAATGAAAAACGCCGGAGACAAGAAGAAGCAATAAAACGGTAAATATAAATGAAAGCGTTTGGGATTTTGCACACAGGAGAAAATCTGTGAGTTGTGCAAAGGCTGTGATGTCATCATCCGGTCAAGAAAAGGACCGTCAAAGGTGGGCTTGATGAGATCACAATCCATCCTACTGGCAGGATCCTCGCCTTAGTTAGCAAACGTGGTTAACCTGAGTGTCATGCTTGTGGAGAGGCAGATTGAAAGGGGAAAGAATCCAGTTTCCTCTAAATAAAAGTTCATACTGAACAATCTCTTGATAAAAGCCCAAGAGAACACACAACACTTTAATGGCCAGTGGTGGATGAAAATTCTCACCTTTAACGGTCTTTGTTTATAGTTCTTACCTTATGATAGAGTTCA
The DNA here is from genome assembly GCF_014108415.1 of Molossus molossus. Lineage (NCBI taxonomy): Eukaryota > Metazoa > Chordata > Mammalia > Chiroptera > Molossidae > Molossus > Molossus molossus. Next base: position 96,558,822 of record NW_023425346.1, read on the forward strand.
CCCTCTCCCTAGATTATAAAAAGACTCATTGTTCATTAGAATTTTATGAGCCCCTGAAGACAAGTGGAACCCTCAGCGTGTACATTTTGCACAGAATTTTATGATTGTTACAGCTCTTGTCTGGTACCAAGCATCCCAGGTTCGTTCACATGAAATGACTTTTGTGCTGCAAAACTTACCAGTTGCAAGTGAGTGAGCCCTCGAGTGCAGCTTCCAAAGCGAGGCTGAATTTCCTAGGCCACTGAGACCAAAAGAAAGACACACATCTTTTCGTTTTTCAAAACATTACTGTGTTCCGTGTGTGTGTGTGTGTGTGTGTGTGCGCACACACATGTGTTAAGGGGTTCAGGTAGACACGTGTTTGATGGAGTGCTATTTCTTCAATGGAGTCCACTTACTAAGTGCAAAGATGCAGAATTTAGAGAATTAATCCATATCTATTAGCTGGGTAACTGAATGATAATGGTTAAGCTATTATCCATAGTTAGTGGATTTTTTTTTTTTTTTTTATCAAATCTGGCATTAATACTTTTGCTAACTCTCTGTCAACATTATGATTTTAAGGAAAAGGAAATGTTATTTTAAGATGAACTGTTCACTTATAAAGAAGCTAGGTAAAGATGCACTACTCTGATCATTTAATTACAAGAGACTTTATATGAGAAGTGTACTGCCAGAGATGTGAGTCATATAGCTACCTGTTGAAAGATAACTCAAGCAGAGTTCAATGTATCCCATGAAGTGGACAAGGCATCATGTAGTGACCAAGGCAAACATTGGAAGGATGTAAATTCAGACTGGTAGTGGTCTATTGGGCAATGTAGAGCCTTATAAATGCTTATGTTTTATTCTAGAAAAACATATTCATAGAAGATTTCTGAGCAGCAAGTGACATGCCCTAACTGAATGTTTTACAAGGATTATTGTTTTCTTTGTATTGAATAGATGGATGGGCCATAGATGAATGCAAGAAATCCAAAGAGAATGTTTTTGCAATCATTTGGGTGAGAAATGATGGTGGTTTGGACTAGGTGGTGTGGAATGATCAAATCATGAACATCATGAGAATTTTCTAATTGGTGAGATGTAGGAGTTGAGGAAGAAAAAGTAACTAAAGATGATTCTCAAGTCTGTTTGTTTGTTGACATTGCTACATTTTTCTTTTCCTGAACAATTAGGAGAATGATGTTTCCATTTAATGAAATGATCAAAACTAGAAGAGGAGTCAGCTTAGGTTAAATGGTGGGGAAATTTGGCAAGCCAATTTTGTAAGCCTTTTGAGACATCCAAGTGGAAAATTCTGGATAGGCAGTTGGACGCAGGACTCATGGTGGAGATAAAAGCTGGTGGTATAAGTGTCTTATCCTATAGATTTCACAACCATGAGCTTAGTTAAGAATGCGTAGGACCAAAAATTAGATAGCGATAATGAGGGCAATCAGAACTGTTCCGTGGGCCACCTGATGCTTACTTGAAAGGAACAGTAGAGGGATCCAAGGAAGATGGCCAATGAGAGAGGAAAAGAACCACAAAGGAGGTGATGCCTCTGAGTAAAGTGACACAGTGATTTAAGGAGAGAGAGAGGGGGAGAGAGAGAGAGAGAGAAAGAGAGAGAGAGAGAAAGGTTTAGCAGATGGACCAAATACGCTGAAGACTGAGAATCGACCAATGCCTTGTACCACAGTGTTGTTGACAAGAACACTTTCTGTGGCGGAGTGGGGAAAAACCCCACTGAGATTATGTTCATGCAAACATGGGAAAAAAGAAATTGAAACAAACTGTAGAGAACTACTTTGAAGACTGAGATTAAAAATATTTTAAAAAACATGAAGGGTAGTTGAAGGAGGGAGTGAGGTTTATGGTGAAAGTTGACTTTTCTATTGTTTTTCCTTGAAGGAGAAAGAACAGCTTATTCTAAGTATTAGTATGGCAACAGAAGGAGAAATGCTAATGACGCAAGGGAGGGAGGGGGCATTACTGTGATTACATCCCTCAGTAGGTGGGAAAGGATGGGATTGAAAGCACCTGGGAGAGAAGCATAGCTGCTAGGCCATCATAGAAGGGAAGCCACAACAGCTGGATGACTGAATGATGAATAAATGAGAGTAACCCTGTCTAAAAAGGCCCCAGACCTGGCTCATTATACACCAAACACTGTGTTATTATTGTACTCATCCTTGTGCCCAGAAGGATGTAATATGTCTTGCGATCAACACCTCTTCCCATGGTTTCCTACACTCTTCCTGTCCATAATTTTCTGGAACCCTAATACAAATACGAATAGAAAACATACTAGAAAAGCCTCCTAAATTGCTGAGGCTTCTCAAATGTCTTTCATTTTCAAAAGCAGGGTCCATGTACAGCATGAGGACATAGCAGTCTTTGGAACTGCCGTGGAGGGGTCGCAGAGAGAAAAGCCAAATGAGCCAAATACCTGGTGATTGGACGGGAGGAGGAGACTGAAGAGCATGGCTTTGTCACAGGCCAGTCTGTGCATGCTCCAGTTATGCTATCCCAGTGGCCACTGCAATTCTAAATTTAGTTTTATTGTGTTTGTATGGTGACCAGTATCCTGGAGTTCTGACAGTTAAAAAATATAATAGTCTTCTATATTATAGAAATGCTCACAGCATATTTTTAGAATCGCTTCAACATTCCTAATAGGAAATAAAATTTTAATATATTTTTTTAAATTTCATAGCAAGATTGTGGTCACACAGGTATTTTGGAGTTTTGGGGATGGCAACAGAAGCAGAATACCCTCATGTACATTCCACATATATTTGAATATTTTTAACATGCAATTGATGTCAAAGTGTAGAGAAAATTCAATGTGACATTAATGAACACAGTCTAATCAATTAAAATTCTCTATCTTGTCTGCAGCATGCCTTCTTTAGTATATAGTATGATTTAATATATAGGATGCAAATGCTAAAAATCTAAGGATGGGCATGTTTGACCTTGAAAAGGCATTGATGATAATTCTCTGTGAAATATGCCAGTTGCAATTTCAGAAATGTGCAGACTGGCAAGGATTGCTTAAAAAATGGAAATAGGATTTCGTATGATTGACCTGCTGGATCACATATGTGCTGAAATGTCTTTTGTGCTGAAGCTGAGAAGCTTAAAACACTGGGCGCTTAGAAAAAGAATATCCTCATCACTTTCTCAGTGTTCTAAGTTACTCAGGCTTTCTGAGCCCAATTCCTTATTTTCATTTATATATTTTTGAAGATATTTTTATTGATTTTATAGAAAGAGGGAGAGAGAGATGAAAACATTGATGAGAGAGAACATCGATTGGCCACCTCCTGCACACCCCTTAGTGGGGATTGGGCCCGCAACCCGGCATGTGTCCTGACTGGGAATCAAATCAGTGACCTCTTGGTGCAGGGGACAACAAAGCCTACTGAGCCACATAGGCCACAGTAAATTCCTTATTATTATTTTCTTAATCCTCACCCGAGGATATTTTTCCATTTATTTTCAGATAGAATGGGAGGGAGGGAGGGAGGGAGGGAGGGAGAGAGGGAGGGAGAGAGAGAAATATCAATGTGAGAGGGCACATCGACCTGTTGCCTCCCGCACAACTCCGACCAGGGCTGGAGACCAAACCACGACCCCCTTGACCAGAATCAAAGTAGGGACTCTTTGGTCCACGGGCCATAGTTCTAACCACTGAGCAAAACTGGCCAGGGCTAATTCCTCATTTTTAAACTAACTTGAACCACATGTCACTACAAATTTTCTTGTTCCCTCACTTCCATTTTTCAAATAGGATTTCACCCAAAATACTTTTGGGTGAAAAATTCTCAATAAACAAGAAGATACTGTCGCGCTTTTCTTAACAGCCCCAAATAATATTTGGTGAGAAAGAGAGAGAGAGACTTAAAGGAGAAAAGCTAATGGAGAATAAAAAGTTATTTCGGTAGCTCATCATTTCTGCTATTTTAAATCCTAATGGTTTTGTGCAGGCACTGTTAAATGAGATTTACTTTTTATTAAGAAGCCTATAAGAAAACACACACACACAAAACCTACAACTTCAGATAAGTGAGCTCCCTTGATCTGGGTTACAAAATCCTGGTTGGTCAGATTCATGTGGGCAAAAAGGGATGTTTACGAACAGGGGTGATGGGTGTGTTGAACCATTCACTCAGCACAGACACCAGCCATTGCAAGGGAAGAAAATGGACGATGAGAACAGACTCTGGCCCCTACCAACCTGGAAGGCAAGATGTGTGTGTACTTGTGAACATAAGACCTTGTTTAGAATATCAAATAAGGACTTCCGCTGAGGAGGATGGGCAAGCAGAAGATCATCTGGGCCCTGGCGGTTTAGCTCAGCAGTTAAAGTGTCAGCTGTGGACTGAAGGGTTGTGGGTTCGATTCTGGTCAAGGGCACGTACCTCAGTTGTGGTTTGGTCCCCGGCCCTGAGCGGGGTCATATGGGAGGCAGCCAGTCAGTGTGTCTCTCTCACATCGATGCTTTTCTCTCCCCCTCCCTCCCACTCTATCTAAAAATGAGTGGAGAAGTGTCCCCGGGTGAGAATTAAAAAAAAAAAAAAAAAAAATAGATCACCTGGTATAACCAAAACATGCTTAAATTAGAAGTTTCAAGTACGTTTTTCTTTCTGGATTCTTATGCCTTCACTGTCTCATTTTACCGCAGGGTGGTCACTAGTGGAAGGGCTGGGAGGGGAGGTAGAAAAGGGTAAATGGAGTCAAATACATGGTGAGAAAAGGAGAACTGACTTTGGGTGGTGAACACACAGTGCAATATAGAGATGATGTACTATGGAATTGTACATTTGAAACATATACTGTATTTTTATTACCCGATGTCACCCCAATAAATTTAATAAACATTGAAAAATGCAGGAAATATTCCTTAAATGAATAGCAACAAAGAAATGTGTTCCCAGTACCTGTCTTTCTGAGTATGTTTTCTACTACAGGAAAGGGCTGCAATTTTTTTTAATGAAATGAATGCTACATTAGTGAAATTCTCCCAAACAGTGCAAGACGCGACTTTAGCAAAGTGGTTCTGACACAAAGGACTACTTAGGCTGATTAGGAATGTTTCTGTTCCCTGCGGACGCCCTCACGGGATGTATATGAGGTTATATTTCCTCTTTAAAAGTGACAGTCAGAAATGGAATTAGATTTTGTATAACTCCTTTAAATATATATGCAACTGTATATTAGTATGGATACTGTGAAGCTATTTATATTAGAAGGTTTTAGTATTTCCTTTATTCAAGGAGAAGCAAGAGATGACTAAAGTTAGTTCGTAAGACCATAGACAGAAATAAGGAAAAATGAAAATAAAGAAAATAGTTGCTTTTCCTATATTAAAACATTGCTACCTAAAAGGTAAATGGTTGTGATACCAAAGTTTAAACTGGTTAATATTTTAAGTGATTACTCAAAGACAGAGTGACACAGAGAGCTCTTATTATAGACATGTTAACGGTAACATAAATCCTCTTTAGAAAGTGATAGATCCTGGAATCATACTCTTGATTTGTGAAATAAGAAATTGAATTATGGAAATAAGAACTTTTATTCAAGTGCATTTTAATGAATGATATAACTCTTCAGTGCAACATGAATAGTTACTTTAGTCACAAATATATAATATTGTAGGTTTGTTTTTATGGAAGGCATATAGCAAAAGAAATGCCCTATTTCTACATCAAAAGAGATGGTAAAGCGCCATTGGTCAGGTTAAGTGAGGACAGTTCAACGAAACAGCAGTCAGAAACACAACTTTGCCAACTTTCAGAGATACTCTACACCTGCCCTGGAAACACCAGTTAGCTACAGCTCCTATGCTCAGAGCATAGAAACACACCCCCAAAGCCCTCAGCCATACTTCTATCTAAAATAAACTCACATCTGCCACATGTCAGCGTCTTGCTGCAATGAGTCAGCTGATCTGATGTGATGTGAATTTCTGACCTAATTTCGCTGTAGGACTCAGTGCTCAGGCAGAGGAAACAAGGTTAATGTGTTGATAAGTGGGCGAGATTAAACAGCAGACAGTATCTTAATAACCCTCTCTAATTTCAGCTTCCTCTTGTGTTTGTGATTAACTCCCATCTCTTTTCTATTAGTCATTTCAGAGGACCACAAGCTGTTTTGCTTGTTTCTATGTTAAAATTGTGCATCTGAATTTTTTAAAAAAAAACTAACGAAGATATTGAACTATTGGAATAACATTGATTGCAATACCAAATGCATGGGGAGATTTTTATTCATAGAACCATAAGAAAAGACGAGAGAATTCAATAACTCATCTTGTCCATTCCTCACAAGTGCTCTTTATGAAGCCAGAAGCCAAATCTCCAAAACTGATCCTAAACGAATTGATTTATTAAAAGTGTTTTTTTGTTTTGTTTTGTTTTTTTGTTTTACAGTGCTGGTGGGGAAAGTTAATATTAATAAGCCTAGGTCCAAGGACACCACTGAGGCTAATAAATATTAACTTTCTCCACTAAAGCTTAAGGACATGACAATTGTCCATTTTGGTTGCTGTACTATTTTGTTTTGTAAGTCAAAACGAAGTCTGTCCCCAGGCATACTGTTTTCAGTAAGGGTCACCACAGCGCCAAGATAATTAATGCAATCTAGCACCCATCTATTTACAATTCACATTCCATCTATATTTGTAGTAGGGTTGATTTCAGTTGTTTTCATTCAGTTCCCTGCTAGGACAGATTAGAGGCCACCCATAGAGGGACATTTAATGGCTGAAGTTAAGGTAAGGCTCCTTCTTCTTTCCATGTAGCTTTCTGAGAGCTGTTTATACTCTTGGTTGTTTCTACTTTAATTACATCCTGGGCCTAGCATTGCCTTTTCATTTTAAGAAGCTCAGTGTCTGTTCCATAGCTGAAATAGACAGATGTTGGCAAGAGGAGGGGCTTTTCCAGAACATAACCCCGTATGGGCTGTCAGTCAGCTTGAGAATTAAGCTCCTCTTATGCTGAGGGAATTGCAGCGAAGAGTGGACATTTCAAACCTGCAAACCTATGGCAACGTGAATGCTTGAGAAGAAGCCCATCGGAAAATGTAAGGTAATGTTTCTTTTAGGAGTGTTAAATATTTAGAGATGGTTATAAATTAATTGAGCAACAGTTTTCAATCTAGGGCTGTTTCTTATACTCTGCAGGCTATCAGAGGATATTCTCAATCTTTAACTAAACATAGCCTTTGTAAAATGTTCGAAAACCCAGATAAGGAAAAGGACTTATTATGAAGCAAGGCTATGAGTCAGGGGATTTTTTTTTTAACTGCTAAAAATGCAGTATGGCTTAGAGAACATGTCTACTGTAACAAATGAAGCTGCTAGGTAGAGACGGAGCATGCCAATGAAATAGCTCCAAGGTGTCTGTCCAACTGCTAGGTGCCTGAAGGAAACATCTTCATTACACCTTTATGGGTCACCTTGAAATTCATTTTAATCATGACTTGATAGAAGGAAAGTCAAACCCCCTCCCAAAATAAATCTCTGCTTAAAACACATGCCTCCAGTTAAAAGTTATTCTCAATAACATTCATATTTGGAAATGCATGTCAGAATATTCATGTCCATGCTGGAATATGAATATAACCAGCCTGCCAGGAAGCAGAGGAGAAAAGATAACTCTATTTTGAAAAGCACTTTCAATGACATGTACAAGGAAGATGCTTTAAAAATAAAAAGACCAGCATTTAAAATCCATTACTTTAATTAGTAAATTGCATTTCAGTCTTTGATTTGGGGCTAAGTGTACCACTCAGCATATCCTGATATTTGAATAAGAAATTAAGTGGTTCAGCAATGAAGACAAGCATCGCCAAAGAGACTTCTTAATTTTCTATTAGGCTGAGGTTTGTATGGGTTGCATAGCTATTTTGTTGCCCTAGAAAGTTTTTCATTAAGTATTTATTGACCATCTATTATACATCAGGCATTGTTGTAGGTATTTGGGATAAAGCAGTGAACTAAAGAGTAAATAATGTTTGCTTGGCTTCCTGGGATTTACAACCTGGTGCGGATGGGCTGGGGAGACAGACAATAAACAAACAGGTAAAGTAGAGAGTAAGTTAAAATATGATGAGAACACTAAACTAGGGAGTGTGAGGAGTCAGGGTGTAGGGAGAGAGTAATGTAATATAGGTTGGGGAAGGAAATGTTCAGTCAGCATGTGACCTTTGAGTAAAGACCTGAAGTAAGTGAGGAAAGAACCACGCAGCTCCCCAGGTGACAAGTTTCCAGGAAGAGAGAACACCCAGGGCAGAGGTCCCAGGTGGGACTGCTCCTGGATGTGAGCGGAGCTGCAGTGAGGTCACAGAGCTGGAGACAGGAAGTGAAATGGAGGTGTGACGAGCAGGTCGGAAGTAATGGGGTCAGACCTGCTCAGGTCATGGAGATCACTGGCTTTCACTCCACGGAGATGAGATGAAAAGTCACTGTTCCGTCTGGAGAGGAAGGATGCCGTCATGCGACTTCCTGAAGTCAGAGGAGGATCATTCTGGTCGCTGCGTGGAGCCGCAGGGGCAGCAGCAGGCACGTCGGGTGCAAGGTTATGGACACGATGGTGCAGAATGGAGACGGTGCCATGGAGCGAAGCCGCAGCTGGATGGGGAGGTGTGCGGTGCCATGGCAGACACGTCGTTGAAGGTAGAGTTGCCAGACGTGGTGACAGATTGGATGTGAGGTGTGAGAGCAGGATCAAAGCGTGGCATTCCCAGTAACAGACGGAAAAGACAGCAGCAGCAGGAGGGCTTTGGAGAGCAAGGTTCTGCACATTTGAACGTCTAAGCCGTCTGTGAAGCTACCAATGCTTTGTTATTTGAAGAATCTCATACTTTGCATTTAATAGTTTGTAGGTAGGAGATTGAATGATTTTATAAAAATGTAAAATGCTTTTATAAGACACTAAAAGTTACACATACACGCACTTAAGGCTGAAGATTTTTTTGTGTTTACCCAGAAGAGGGCAAGTGTGTAGATTCGCCAGAGCCAATGAACAATTGCCCGGAGGTCTCTGCCTTTGTGCCGAGCTAGTGGAGTCTGTGATCTCGAGTCTAAGAGCTACATGATCCACACTCGCAGACACTTTCCAGTTCAGGGCAGAGAAAACTGTCTTGGTCCTCTAATCTAAGAAGCAAGATAAAAGGCAGATAGAGGCCTGCAGAACACTTGACATTTCTGAGAAATGTTCTGACAATGGGTAGATGCAATCATTAGCAGTGGTAATATTCACTTACGGCCTTTTTGCAATGATGGAGACATCATTTTCTAACTGATGCACTCTGGACACCTTTCCTGCTCTTGGGTATTCCAATAAACCTGCAGACCATTACCCAGTAATAAAATGGAAATTGGGAGTCACAGTGTGTGTGTGTGTGTGTGTGTGTGTGTGTGTGTGTGTGTGGCTACAGGGGAGAGTAACTAAGTAGTGGGAGAAACTTGGGGTCTGGACAAAAGTTGGGGTCAGTTTACTTCCTAGCTTTAGTGAGATCCATAAAATGTGCCTTAATTCTTTTTTTTTTAAACTATTTTTCATTGATTTTTTTTTTAAGAGAGAGGAAGGAAATGAGAGAGAGAATCATTGATGTGAGAGAGATGCATCGATGGGCTGCCTCCTGCACTCCCTCCACTGGGGATTGAACCCGAAATCCAGGCATATGCCCTGACTGGGAACTGAACTGGGACCTCTCAGTCGATGAGACATTGCTCAATCCACTGAGCCACACCGGCTGGGCAATATGCCTTAATTTTTAAAGTTAAGTGTACTCAATTGTCAATTAGAAATAATATTAATGTTGTTGCATTAAGAGAAAAAAAATTATGCAACACATGCGGGTTAATTAGTGAAAGAGCCAACACATTGTCGCTGCTTAGAATTGGTAGCAGCTATTATTATTATCATTGTTACTATTATTGCTTTTGCTGTCATTGTTATTACCTTTATCTTCATCACATATGTGACTATATTAATAATGACATAGAGCACCATGTCCCAGAAGATTTTACCTTTATTTAGGATAGAAACCAACACAGGGAAAGAAACAAAATTATTTGCTTTGAGCATTTGCAAATGACATGTGTACCCAGCCCCCCAGGGTGTATTTCTTATTGTATAATTGTGTTTCATTTTCTCCATTTACACATATTTTTGTTCTATCTGCTAAAATAGTTATAATTACATAAGGGCTGAAAGAATTCTGGCATGTGAACAGATTAAGAAAGATGCAATAATTGGCCATTTTAGTCTTAATTATTAAACTGGCTTCCAAGAGGAGAGAAAATACCTCTTGTGCATAGTAGGTTTTGAAACGTTTGTCAGATCAGATTTCCCCAGCTTACCTGGTGCACTGACACTGGGTTTCCCAAGGGAAAAGGAAGTAAGCGGGCAGAATGTGATATTTCAAGTGTAATTCACTAATGAATTTCCAGACAGTGTCAGGGAACTACCCGGAGAGCGTTCCCTCCTGGCATAGGAGCTGTTACTTTTCATGGAAATGCATACTTTCCGTGGAAGTGATATGGCATTTAAGCTAAAGATAAATAGAGAAAGAAATAATGAATCATACCTACATATGTGTCAAGGGACATTCAGCATGGCATGCATGTGTATATACATACACACACACATATGTATACATATAGCTAATGGTCTAAAATGATTTTTTTTTAAAGAAAACTGTGGTGTGGCTGGACTTTTTTTTGGAAAGTAATGTTTTCAGCACCCCGTGTAAACACTATTCAGTTTCAGCTCCGCATTGGCTGGGGGACCTGGAAGAGGCTGGGCCCATGACAGCCTCTGACACTCTGTGTGGGAAAGTGTGCTTCTTCCTACTTAGCAGATGTGGTCATTGTAACCCTCTATCCAGCTCCCTTTTCAGAAATATGTGGAGAAACTGAGCCTTGAAGAATTTTTCTAGAATGATCCTTAAACTCCTAGGATGCTTGATGTTAGATTGTCACATAAACTTTAAACATTGCTTGAATGCCTTGTATAACAGACCATTGAAGTACTTTTTGTTTTGGAGATAAATGAAAAACCAGGATTGGAAATCACTTGTCAAGCAAGTTACTTACTGCACAAGTCAGTTTAAAGAAACTTTTTTTTTTTTTAATCCTCACCCAAGAATATTTTTCTATTTATCTTCAGAGAGAGTGGGAAGGACAGAGACAGAAAGAGAAAAACATTGATGTGAGAGAGACACATCAATTGGTTGCCTCCCTCACAACCCCAACCAGGGCCGGGATCCAACTGCAACCAAGGTACATGCCCTTTGCCTGAATCAAACCCGTGACTCTTTGGTCCATTGGCTGACGTTCTAACCTCTGAGCCAAACCAGCCAGGTCGAAAGAAACATTCTTTTGGAGGCTAATACTTTATTTCTTATGGGAATATATTATATTTTGTGATTTACCAAAAAGTGAGCAATCATGGAGAAATTAAAAAACAAGGTAACGAGGAAATATCTTTATGGTGATCAGAGTACGTATGACTCTGCTCCCAGGAGAAGGGGGATGACTCCCTTTTACCTCCCTCCCTTACCAGGTAAGTCGTTCTAGGGTGGGGATGTTTGATCAGAGTTAGCCTAGGTCTGAAATAATTTACCCTTATATCACTTTTAAAGTGTTTTAGAAAAAATAACTCACTGTAATTCATGTAAATTATTCTCTTCTGCTACTGGTCACTGGATAATAAAACAAAGGATTAAAAGATGGGTAGCTTGTACCTTTTCTCTGTTTTTTTACTGAGCACTGGTTTAAGCCCCCGGACCTGAGCAACTCCCAGCTCTCAGCAGATCAATACAAATAATATATCTCATCGAGAAATGAAGCCCGTGTGCTTTAGAATGCCTTTCAGAACACTCGTTCATTTCTAGAAATCAGTTCTTTCAAATATCAAATTGTATTCTTAGATTCTTTCTTCTCTTCCACGTAATTTTACTTCTCCTTTATCTTGATAACTTAGAATTGTAATTCTTATTCTTAGTTCCTGTCTTCTTTGATGCTCTTCTGTTCCAATCTGGTGTGTATGTGTGTGTGTGTGTGTGGGCATGTGTGTGTGGGCACGCTCTGTTCAGCTCCTGCTCAATTATTTAAAAAGCCTAGGTATTTCAAATAAAAATAGGGAAACACATTTTCAAAACATGGGACATGGTTCAACAGATTATATGGGATAAAGGGAGATAGGGGAGGGGGCAGAAAAGGACCTCCCAGTAAAAGCCTTTTTAGCAAATCATACTGAATCTCATTAATAAAGAATACGTCCACTAAAGCTGCACCATCAATCTGCCATGTGCATTAGTGATGTCTAGTCCAATTCCGGTAGATAAATTGTTCCCTAAGTGTTGGTCGGCTGCCACTCAAATCACAATACCAATAATACATGCCATGCTGAATGTCCCTTGACACAGGGCGAATTTTTTCAGGGTTAGACTGGATGAAACAGGTGAAGGGGAGGAATGATGTCTGTCTGAATGAACATCACCACCACAGCAAAAAAGGGTAGATAATTGAAGAGATAAGCAATAGACAAGGACACTGGGAACCAATCTACCAAAAATAAACTGGCAGAGAGTAATCCAACTACGCATCACTGCCTAAAGTGTCAGCTAATGATACAACCGGAAACGTGCAGTCAATACAGAGCTCACAAAATCAGATGAGAACATCACTGCAGTGTAGAGATATTTGTCATGGGAAAACAAACACACACAAAGATAAAAGGGGAGGGGAAACAGAGTAACTAAATACTTCTGTGGATATTTTAATTACAGCATCTTAGTTTGGTTTCTACTCATGAACAATCCTATTTAGTGATAGATATCATAACTAATATTTTTCCCCATGAGTAGCGCTCAGAAGCATTCGTTATTATAAACAGGTGCTTTTCAAAGTCATGATATAATATGCCCTTGTGAAACTCTTGAGTTTCAGTTGACACCATATGATTTTTCTAAAGAAGTCCTGCGGTTTCACACATGACCTTAAAATAAAAGCACCTGCTTTTGAACCTGTAGTGGAAGGGAAAGTGTTCTATCACTTCTTACAAGATTAAAAGGCTCCACAGGGATATTGTGCATGGAAGAGAGCACTTGAAATGAGGTGGAGACACTAAGCCTGTGCTCTTCTGTGATTGCATTAAAGTGGAGGAATGAAAGATGAGGGTGGTATTGGGTTTTAGGAAGAAATGCCATTTGTGGATTTATCATTAATGCAGTGACCTATCTGTCCAAGTCTTTCCATTTCAGCATGACTGAGAATTCTAAAAAGAAGTCAGCTTAAAGGTGTCAACACAGTCCCCTGGATATGTTGCCTTCAGCTATAACCTGTATCTTTAATTTAGCACAGTTGGCAATCTTGGTGTGACACAGGTTGTGATTTCGTTAACATGAAAACAGAATGACCTCTGTCACCCCAGAGCTGATTGAGAGCTCAGCTCGGGCCGGACAACATGTACGATTGTAGGAAGAATAACCTGGGAACAAAATGACATGGCCTCAGTGAACTTGTGGACCAATGGACAGAGTCTTTATATCTGGTCTTCTCCTAGACAAATGTATGCGTGTTTATTGTTCAAAGATGTGTTTTAATAATGTATGCATGTTACGTGACCTCCGTCGCACAGATAAAACCTTGTTTTCATGAACAGGCTTGAACAATCAACCTGAAGCAATAAAACGATGTCTATGTGCCAGCTTGGAGCTCTGTGAGTGCTGCTATGGGTGCCTCGTATTGTGGCCAATGAGGTGCAGTGTGTCGTGGAATCCCTCACTACTTACAGTTCCAAGAGTAGTCACTTCAGTTACTAAACACCTCATCCTTTTGTGACATGAGTCATCAAGGTATTACCAGTGATGGAAATGAATGATCATTTTATACAATTGTCTCAGGTGAACATTTGGAGACAATGCAGTTTCCAAGATACCTGATGCAATGCAATGCCGCGCATTTCAGATCAGACATGATCTATCTCCAAGTCAACATTTTGTTTAATTTTGATTTACTTTCATGTCTGAACTTCAGAGAAAAGGGAAACGTCCCTCACTTCTTTCGAAGTTGTTAAGACAGATTGGAAAAATCTGAATGTATAAAATGTTATTTTGCAATAGAAATGATAGTTTCAATGAATTAAAGTTTCCATCAAATTATATTTTTCTCAGATACGAGTGCTTTATTTTAATCATACATTCCATTTGCACACTCTCTGTAAATGTTCTCCAGCCTCAATTTGTATTATTCAAACCCTGATGATCTTCTCTAAATAAAGCATATAACAACTTAAACAATCCATCCCACCTTCAAATATACTGTAGGAAAAGTCTTCCATTGTACATGGCTTATAAATTAACATATAATTAAAATTTTTTAACAATGTCTTTTGAGATCTAGAACTCCAGAGTTATGCTTTACCATTATGTTGTTGGAGTCATAGAGTAAACATAAAATAAGGTAAAAAAAAAAAAAAAAAGGAAGGAATTATGATTTGAGGCATTTTAAAGCCCTTAGGCTTGACTTCTGTAGTTTAGACTGATAAATATAAGTACATTGTTTACCAATGCACTGGTGGTATTTCTATGACAGATATTTAAATGTGGGCAAGACATAGTCCTAAAACCAAAGCATTAAATGAAAAAAAAAATAGATATAAAGTAAGGAGAAAAGGGAAAAGAGAGAGTAGAGATCAAAACATTTTTAGCCAGGTCACTAAAATACCAGACTTTGTTCACTTTTTAACCTATCTCTGAATTTATAAGTGAGGTGGCAAATGCTAGTTAGGAGTAATCATAAAAGAACCCTTGCAGTTTTACAAAGTCACATTCATGTCTGTGGTGTGCTGTGTCTTTTCCCGCTGTGGAGTCGATGAGAACTCGCTCTAATACAGCTACAGGATAAGGGAGCATGTGCATTCATACAAAAGATACAGCCAACTGCCCTTTTGTGTATGAGTGTGTGTGTGTGTGTGTGTGTGTGCGTGTTTCTTTGAGCCATTGATAGATTACGCCCAGAGCATTTCTCACCAGGAATTTATCCAACAAGTCAGGGCACTTTGGTTATTAAATTGAGGTCTCAAGTTAGAGGCCATTAAGCAAATTATTTAGTGTTTTTTGCTTTAGAAAGCAAGGGCACAAGTACAGTATTTTATAACTGGTTAATTTCATGCTGCAATTAAATTTTTGACACACACTTGGAATGGGAAACAATGTTAAGAGGAAAATTAAAGAGGGCTTTCTATTGTTGAGTGTATGTTTGAAAATGGACTTTTTAACAGAGGTCTAGCTAACATATTTAAGAATTGGCATCTTATACCCTATGGCAAGATGGAAATTACCTGTGGTGTAAAATATAATCCAAGGAGAAACAGACATTTTGGTTTTCACATTTGTTGTATTTTTAGATTTTATACAATGATTAAAAGTTGTATTATAATAAATTTTAGCAGACACTTCAATGAAGATAATTTTGTAAAATATTTTTTTAATAATGAAATTGAGCTAGTTCAATATACTGGTTATATAAATGTTTAATTTTTAGCATGATAGCTGGTTTAGGAGAAAATGGAATTGTGTGTGTGTGTGTGTGTGTGTGTGTGTGTGTGTGTGAAAGAGAGAGAGAAATATTAAAGTCTAAACTCAAGTTTAAATATGTTACAGTGGGCAACATTCAGATAAAGGAAAAATAAAAAGGTAGTTTGTTAGGAATACATTCCGAATAACTGAAATCAAAAGAAAATGGTAATGTCCTCTGGAAAAATTAGTTTTTTGTATACTTATCTCTTGTTTTCTATTTCTTCTCTTTGTTTCTACATATTCATTATTTTCATCTGAACTGATAGTAGAGGATAGCATCTTTGATCTACAGCAACAAGGACAGATTTTGTCCCTAACTCTTTCTGGCTGTGTAACCATGGACTAATTATTCAAACCCTCTGGGCTGTGGTTTTCTTCATGATAAGGTGGCCATGAGAGTAATAGTGCCTACAGTTTAGGATGTTATAAAAAATCAGTTACCTTAGCCTTGTAGAGGGCTTACCACAGAACTCATAGCAAGCACTAGGTGAGCATTAACTCCTCTTCCTAAAGTCTGGCCACTACGAGGGTTGGGGCTTTGCTTTGGTCACTGCTGCACCCTAAGAACCTAGAATAATAGATGTTCAATAAGTATCTTTGTTTCATGTATTGAGTAACTGACTGATATTATGAGACCTTGTTTATGAATTAATAGGAAGTTAGTATCGTGATGTAATTATAGGGGATGTTAAACCCTCACCCTGTGAAAATATCTCATTGGTATAACCAACCATTGTCATAAATCTCAAATGTGTAGAACGATTCTTTTGGCTTGCATATTGCTTCATTCTTTAGAAGGTGAATGGATAGACAGCAAATTGTGTTGTCAATTTTGCCTTACTGTGAATGATTTATTAAACTTATTCCTGATAATAGGTGAGAGAGTGGTATTTTCTTAGGGGCTATATAAGCAGCAAAGAGACTGAATTGAAAAGAGTGGCGATGGGCCCCATTTTATAATTTTTCTCAGATTTAGATTAATATATAATCTCAGCTAGTAGAAAAGTGTAGTTTCTGAAGTCATATAGCAAGTTTTGGCTGAATTTAGAAAGAGTAGCAAGACTCATTTCCTGGTATAAATGACCTAAGTTTTTTCATTTAGGTTAGATTTTTGTTGTACATAGCAACATAGGAATTTTGTACAGAAGGAATGGAAAGTTAAAAAACCTACTAAAGACCTCTGAAAAGAAAAATTCCCTCCACAAAACTCCAAATAGATGGATGAATGTTCAGGAACATGCAGATTGGCTAAATTTTCAGTGTTATCCAGATAATGGCCATTTGTTATTTAATACCTAGGGAATTGTTAACAAATAGGTCATTTGTTTTTTGTTTTTTGTATAATACCAGGTGAGATATAACTAATAGCACTCCTTTAAACTGTGTATTTTAAATCAAATTTATTTATCCCCCAAGTATCTCAAATGACAATCACAAACTTGTGCCCACTATGCCAGATGGCAGCGAGGGTTAAATTGAATGCTAATGTTGCTAGGTGAGCTGCTGCTCTCCAGCCAGAGAAGGTGTGTGCTTCCCACCACCTGTGACCTTGTGTTCTGGACAAGTCCCTTCAGGACTCAGCTCAAGCAGTATCTGCCTGAAAGCTTCGCTGGTCTTTCCAGACATTATTTATTGTTCAATCTTATTTGCTGTCATAGTGCTCTTTATAGTTCCACTCACTTTTAAAACAGCTTCTCTAATAATTTCCATTTGTAAAATTAGAACTGAACCTAGTGATGTCCGGATCTTGACACAAAGAAAGGAGAGTTTAACAACTTAGAATTTTTGTGAAGTGATTCAGGTTTTGCTGAGTCTCTCAAAGGATAGCCAAGGGGTCCTTTCATTTAGGGAACCCAACATAATGACTCTCTCCCATCTATTAACTTCTCATAGTCCCACCCCAGACAACTCAGGGAAAAAGAGAGAGAGAGAAAGGAAGGGAGGAAGGGAGGAAGGGAGGAAGGGAGGAAGGGAGGAAGGGAGGAAGGGAGGAAGGAAGGAAGGAAGGAAGGAAGGAAGGAAGGAAGGAAGGAAGGAAGGAAGGAAGGGAGAAAGAGAGAGAGAAAGAGAGAAAGAGAGAAAAGAAAGAAAGAAAGAAAGAAAGAAAGAAAGAAAGAAAGAAAGAAAGAAAGAAAAAAAGGAAAGAAGAAAGAAACTCATTTATTGTGTTGATCAAGGTAACGTCTCTGAATGTGGGGGGTTAATGGGGAGACCAGAAAACATGATTTTTCCTCCTTCAGTTTTTGTGCAATACACGAATTCTTCACAAGAGAGCAGTTCCCTGGGCTGGCTTAGCAACATAGCATTATTCTTCCTTGAGAAGTGAAGAAGGGAATGACCTTCACAATCATTTATAGTTTCACATCTTCAATTCTGTCCCAATCATAGTTGACTATTCCTCTATTTTCACTGTTAGATTGAGTTCCATCTCAATACAGGTAGATATAAGGCTGGAGTTTGGGGAAATGACTGAAATTGAAGTTCTGAAATTATTTCCCAGCTCTGCCTTTAAAGAACCTTCTCCCTCGGCCTGAACTTACCTACTCGAGTACGCTTTAGGCCACGGGTCAGCAAACACTTTCAAATAGTGATTATTTTAGGCTCTGCAGACCATAGAGTCTCTGTGGCAACGACATAACCCTGATGCTGTAGTGTGGAAGCACCCTCAACAATACCTAACCCAATGAGCATGCCTGTGTTCCAATAAACTTTATTTGCAGAAACTTTTGGAAGGCCAGATTTGACCTGCAGGCCACTGTTGTCTAAACCCTATTAGTCTGTCTGTTGGTTTTGTTGACCTAATTGTCACCATCCAGGAGATTCTTCTAAAGGGGATTTTACTGCTAATCGGCCCTCCCTAAGCGTGTGACTTGGGAAAGTATCAGGAAGCCGAGCTTTAGAACTATACGTACTGTTGAGACCTCTAGCCAGATTATTAATCCAGATATAAATAAATAAAACTTCAAAGAACTTCAGGGGAATTTTTGCAGTTCTAGGAGAGCTAGTTTTCAAGAAAGTGTACAAGGTATGAAACAAAGTTGTGAGTAATCATACAGAGCTCACAAGAGCAACTACCATTGATTTAGTGTTTATTTCATACCAGATGCTATACATTTTTTAACACCCTATGTCTAATTAATCCAGATGATAGTTCCATGAGGTAGTTTCCACCATTGGCTCCATTTCACAGACAGAGAACTGAAGTCCAAGAGACTTTAAGAAGTTTGCCAAGATTGCATAGTGAGTGGCAGAGTTGTGGCAGAGCTCAAGTGTTTCAGACGCCAAAGAACAATTCTGAAGCAGAGGAGAGTAAGTGAGAGAAATAATGTCTTACTTTGGGGTGGCCTTTGGGGATGAGAAAAGGTCTGCCTATCAGTTGTTTCTACTTGAGTCAACTAGATGTGGCAGTCACTTAGGCAGCTTCTGCGGGACTTTAAATTAACAATTAAAATGCTGAGCTTGACTCCCACCTGGTGATACTGCAGAGAGCTCATAGGACATTCTGAGCACACAGACAACGACATAAAGGCAACAATCCCATGATCTGGCTCTTGGGGCAACTTTTATATCAAATCCATAATGATGCGTTTAAATGTTCACAGAGTTTCAGCACACCTGGAATTTATTGCAATGCCTGTGATAGTTTGAAGAAGAACAACAGAAAAGAATCATATTCTTGAAACAAAACAAAACATTCAGGTCGCTAAAAAGTCTTATGTAGCATAAGCCTCAACATGGCGAATAATAAAATTGTGGCTAACATTTTTAAAAATGTTCTGCTGATAATCTATTGACTATTTTAGATAAATTCTGTATTTGAAAAAAAAAAAATAAGTGGATGTAGCACATTTGCTTACAAAGTCTAACGTAAGTGCTGAATGTTTAACCAAAGCCCAGAAAGCTTCTCCTTCCAGTGATTTTCTTATAGTATTAATTTGGATTCTGGTGCATCTATGCTAGAGCAGCATATAGAAAATGAAAACAAGGAAAACAACTCCATTTCACACTATGTACTTACCATGGCAACCCCAGCATCACATGGCGCACATGCTCGTCTGGAGGCAAAGAGCTTCACGGGCTCTTAAGCAGACACACACCAGCCTCTCAGTCACGTGACTTTGCCTACAGTCAGCAGCCTTTGCCAAGGAAATGTGTCAGCGTAAACTGATACACTCCAGGTTATTCTGACTCCTGCAATTCTTCCCTTTCTTTGATCTGCTCACTCATCTTCTCTCTCTTTCTCTCTCTCCCACTTTCCCACCTTCTCTTCCTCATTTTCTGAATATTTAAAGATGTATCATCTTAGATTGTCTCAAAATAATCCCTTCTATTGAAATCTCCATGACTGAAAAAAAAAAGTTTTGCAATGTTCAAGATCTCATTGATTTCATTTTCAGTGTCTTAGACCATGAATAACAGAGAGCTTTTCCAAAGATTGACAAAAAATTGTAAATATCTAGAACATAAATGATTGACATTTTCACAGATTAGATTTTCTTCTTCAGTTTATTTGCTTAGCCATTATTGTAATAGGATCAAAATTATCTAGTAAGATCTGGTAGGTAAAAAGCAATTTATCTATTTGACTGAATCCAAAACAAAGCTAAATACAGGCACAAGTAGGAGAACAAAGCAAAGAAAACAAAAACACATTTTTTAGACCATATTATGCATATAAATCCTATCTCATGAAAATTGTGGTAAAAAAT
This sequence comes from Molossus molossus, assembly GCF_014108415.1. Classification (NCBI taxonomy): domain Eukaryota; kingdom Metazoa; phylum Chordata; class Mammalia; order Chiroptera; family Molossidae; genus Molossus; species Molossus molossus. The sequence goes on from NW_023425346.1 coordinate 96,579,119, forward strand.
ACAATGGCTCCATCTATTTTAAAAGTTGTTTCTAATTCCAGAGTAGTGTTTTAATCCACTTAGATTAATCACATCCTTGTTAAACACTTCCTTATGCTACTGTCATAGAAGAATCAAACCAGAACAACAATGGGTGGACTATTGACTCTGCCTCTCTAGTTTAGCTTCAAGATTTTACAAACAGGCAATTCCCAAGATCCTATGTACGGCAATTAATTAATCTTGTGATTTGTGGTAAGGCTTTTGAACTCGAAGGGAGTCCATTTTCAATTTCCAATGTCAGTCAATCAGACTCCGATGCTATTTCCCAAGTAATCACGTTTATGTGCAAATGTTTTTAATTAACAGCCATTGATAATTGCCTGCCTCTACTCTCTCTCTCTCTTTATACACACACACACACACACACACACACACACACACACACACACACACACCACCCCCCTTAAATGAGCTTGTTTTCTTGCAACCGTTTTGGAAATGATCCAGGAAAAAAAAATCATTAGCATGTTCCAGGAACTCATTTGCAAATGAACTTATGCATTAAGATGCCCACTTATAAGACAAGCAGGACCATGTTGTGTCTACTGTGAAAACAGGGAGGTTGAAGGTCTGAACATAGGAAGGGTTGACCAACAGTTCCTGTAGTGAGCAAAATCTGATGTTTATGAAAAATCAAATCAAATATGAGACAATAATAAATGTTTCTATGAGGTATATTGCAAGTGCATATTTAAACCATAAAATGTATAATGATAATTAAAAGGTCTTCACTGTAGAGGCTGATCATGGATCCTGAATACACATTTTATGTTTTATACATATCTGTCCAAATTTGGTCAATAGAAAAAAGTTAACATGAAGCCATCTTGGTACCTATGTTAAAATATCTATATGTCTATGTCTATGTCTATGTCTATGTCTATGTCTATGTCTATGTCTATGTCTATGTCTATGTCTATGTCTATGTCTATGTCTATATGTATCTTCTCTCAGCCAACTCTGATTTTGCATCTTACAAAATCCTACTTAGGATACCAGTTCAACTTTTGTTAAAATAGACAAAATAATCTTGATTTAAGTAAGGCAAAAGATCCTCTCCTTCACTTACCCCCTCTGTGACAGTCCAAGCAGAAACGGTTCAGCGCTGATAAGGCATCTCCACCATGTTTTGGACCTGGACCCCTTCATAGTTTGGTGGTTTTGCTCATCTGTCTTCTCCATTCATATTCCCTCTGTGATCTAAGATCCATTTCTGCTGTGGCTCCTCCTACCAAATCTGTATTTTAGCCACCAGGTAGGGAGAAAGGAAGCCTGGTTCCTTTATTTCAAGGCATGACCTAAACTTGCATACTCTATTTTCACTCCTAACTCATGAGCCATGACCTAATCACATGACCACACCTGGCTACAAGGTATGTTGGAAAATGTAGTTTTGCACTGGGCAAACAAATGGATTTTGATTGAGCATTTTGATGTCTCTGCACTGCCATTTTCTAGGGAAGACATTATACACAATGCTTAGGACATATAAGCTTCTCAAGGTTTAAAGAATATTTGAAAATGAAAAAAGTTTATTTGTTCCAAAATACCAAAACACAAAATATAACTTAATATATATCTAATAACATTTTTTATTTATATTTTGACCAAATTAATTAATTTGTTTAATTCTGTATTTATTAAAAAATACATTTCTTTTTAAAATAATATTTACATTGGATTTCCTTCCATTGCCAAAATCCTTGAATATGCAAATATGCTTAAAAAGTATAGTGCATCATAAATCAAACAAGGAATGTATAGCTAAATATCTTTAAAGGGCAAATTTTAAAATACTTAAAAAATTTATAGCAAATATTATATTAAATGGCATTATCTATATGCATTTCAGTTTGTTCCATAAAGTTGACTAAGAAAGTCTCATAAAAAAGTGATTTAATAGTCTTCAAACATTTTTTCAAATGTTCCCGAATATAATTTAAAATTTTGTTATAATCAGGCAATTTAAGTGATAAAATATCAGCTGTTTCATTAAACTGTATCTTGCAAAGTTCAGTATTTATGGGATGTCGAACTGACTGTGAATAGAATAAATGGGAAAAACATATATCTCTATGATTATCAAACATGGGCCAATATATTTTAATAAAAAGATGAGTCTCACCCAACTGCCTGTGAATTTCTCTTGCTCAGTGATATGGGAGGATTTGTGTGAATATTGAAGGGAAATGCTCTTTGTGTTACCTTTAGAAGTGCTAGGGAGAACATGGCAAGGACTCTCTTCTGTGATGTAAAGGATGCTGCGTAGAGACACCTGAGAACCCAGTGAGGATGCTGCAGTGGGCGGGACTGGGAGCAGCTTGAGTGGCCTCAGGGACAAGCTGCCACTCTGCCCTCTGCTACGACAGCTTTCTAGAGGCCTGGATGCTGCTCAGGAATTTCTACCAGACAACAGCCAGGGTAGCACCAGCCTTTCCATGCAAAAATTAGAGGAATAAAATGATTTTTTTTCTTAGAATTCTAGCGGAACTTGGAGTAATTGGGAGCAACAGGGGGTTGTTCCTTAAGTTAGAAAGGGCGATACTTATGCAATTAAAAGAAGAAATTTGAAAAAACATACTTTAAGTGGGCCATGATAGGAGAAGAAATTCCTTTCTATTGAAAAAGTTCCTGCATTCAATTGCCTGACAGTCTATTCTGTGCTGCATTAGGCATAGGTATCATGGTGTATAACATGAACTTGGAGGTGCGCTATTAAACTGCTGGTATTTCCTGCTAATGAATTTTCCCGTAAACTTTCTGCTCTGAGAACACCCTGTTATTTTATGAGAGAACTACGTAGACAGCGACATTGTTGTCGATGGTACACGGTTATATATATAATTCAAAGTATTTGATGTGTTTCTTGAAATAAATCAACACATTTTTATGTGTGTGACATGCACACACATATAGAAAACTGATACTGGTATGATTAAAAAGCAACTTGAGACCCTTCAGGTATGATCAGACTCGCTAACCTGTGGCAGACATCAGTGCTGAATCGATTCCTTCGTTGGGTGGGACACTATTGCTCTCAGGAGCTATTGCACCACTGGCTACTCGTACCCCTGAGACAAGCCTGAAAATGTATATGAAGAGGTTCCTTTATCTCATGATAGTGCTCTTCCTGCATCCTGACCCCATAGTCTGTGACTTTTTCACTGGCCTTTTATATATTTTTTTTCTTTGCTTTGCTCTTTTTGGTGACATTTTTCCTCTGAATTTACAGCCCAGTGAGTTGTTATTTACCATAAGAGATTGTCAGTAACCAAATAATCATTAAAAGACAATTAAGCGAAGGTATAACTTAATGAATATACCTGTTTGTTTGTTTTTTATTTTATTTATTTTTTATTCCAGCTATACAGCAGTGATGGATGAGGTCAGAAAGGGAAGGTGTCCTATGTAAAGAGATAAGTCGACTGAATCTCAATTGTGCTTGTATTATAAATACAAATGAGGGTGAATTCACATGGAGACTCCTGAGTCAAATGATATGTTACATATTAGTTCAAGTCTTCAAAAACAGTGGTCAGTGTGGAGGTTAAATGGGCATAATTTTTAAATTTGACTTAAATGGTCAAATACTCAAATCTCAAACCTCCTTATGCCCATAGTTCTAGTCTGCTTCTTAATCTAGTTTTCCTTTAGCAAAATAAGTTGTCTATCATTACTAATAATTAAAATGCTTATGGTTTTCCACAAGTTGATATTCCTTTCACTAATTAAATTCCTTGTAAAGTATCCACTTCAGTAACTTAAAAGATGAATTTATATTATAGCAGTTACTCTTGGCTTCATTTCTCAGTCATGCTTATGAACATTCGTGCAAACACAAGCATATTCACACACTCATTCAGTTATTAAACATGTATTTATTATAGGACCATAGGTCACAGTGGTAAAGAGCTTGGACCTTAGAAACAGATAGGGATTTGATTTTTGGTCCCACCATTCATTCTGTTTGAGTATCAGTTTGTCCCCTTATAAAAGAGAGAGCAATTCTACCTCCCTTGGGGGATGGTTACAAGAACTCATTGAGGTGGTGCATGTAATGTGCCAGATGTAGGTACTGATAAATGTAAGCTATAATGATTTATTGATCACCAACTAGGTGCCAGGCACTGTGACTTGAAATTGTGTTGTGAACTTCTTACTGGTTTCCCTCTCTCCAGCTCCTACACCCCACATTTGGTCAATTTAACATGTGATGACCAAATTAATTGGTCAGATCAAGTCTCTTCTCTGTCTTTTCTTCTGTGCTCTTCTTTGCTTATAAAATAAAGGACAGCCCTGGCCAGTTTGGCTCAGCAGTTAGAGCGTCGGTCCACAGACCGGAGAGACCCGGATTTGGTTCCCGCTAAGGGCACGTACCTCAGTTGCAGTTTGTCCCCGGCCCTGGTTGACGTCGTGTGGGTGGCAGCCACTCGATGTGTCTCTCTCACATCAATGTTTCTCTCTCTCTCTTCCTCCGTCACTCCCTCCTGCTCTATCTGAACATAAATGCAAAAATGTACTTGGATGAGGATTAAATTAAATAAATAAATAAATAAATAAATAAATGACGGACAAACAATTCTTAGTCTGACATTGCAAGCATATTAGTTTGTTAGGGCTGCCTCAACAGAGCGCAGCAAACCGAGGATGGCTGAAACAACAGAGACCCATTTTCTCATGGTTCTGGAGGCTGGAAGTCCAACTTCAAGGTGTTGGTAAGGTTGTTCTCGCTAAGGGCACTGAGGAGCAACCTGAGGCTTGCTGGCAACCTCTGTCATTTCCGAACGTGTGGACGCCTCTCTGCCCTCAGGTTCACGTGGCGTCCTCCCCGTGTGGGTCTGCGTCCAAGTTCCCCTTTCTACACGGACTCAGTCATATTGGATGAGGGCCCACCCTACTCCAGTGTGACCTCAGCTTGACTGACTGCGTCTGCAATGACTTTATTTCCAAATACGGTCGTATTCTGAAGCACTGCAAGTTAGGACTACAATGTATACATTTGTTTGTTTGTATTTTGGTGGTGGTGGAGGGAGACACAATTTAACTAGTAGCATAAAACTCGTTATGACCTGGCCCCAAGCCAACTCTCTAACTTAATTCTGATTGTTTCCCTCCAAAATGTAAAAAAAAAAAAAATCTTGCTGGCCCCTGTATACATCGCTCTTTCCTGCGTCTGCCTTTTAGTAGCATAAGATATGTCAGAGTTTCCTTTTCCAATTTTCCTGTTCTCAGGTCAAATTCTGTCTACTTCATGTGCATTGTCTTTTTCTCCACTGCCATTGGCTTCTCCCACCTTATCCCTGCTTAAAAGTCTCTCTTTCTCTGAACTTCTGCCAGAGTAGAGTCTCCTTCCCTCAGCTGGGGTCTGATGGTAGGGGTTAGAAAGCAGATACCCACAGGACAACAGATGGCTCGAGTAACCAAAAATCTACCCCAAAGAATTAGAATGGGCTCTGCAAAGGACAAGAAGCTGAACTATGAAATGGAAAATAGAATTCAGCAAGTTGTATTGCACCCAAGGAATATAAATTAGAATGATCTTGTTACTTGGTGTCTAGCTTCTAAAACCGAGGATCTGTGACTTCTGAAATGGTGGTATGCTGGGCTGGAGACGACCTGTCCCATGTCCTCCTTCAAAGCCTCTTGGAACAGCTTGATGGCAATAATAAAATTGTTTATTTATGGAGGACTCAGTATGTGACAAATGTGAAGAAAATTTCATGTTCTAATCATCTAAAGATGAGAACTGGTATGAAACATCAGGATGGCTGTATTTTGAGATGTATTTATGAGCTAAACAGCAGCCAGGTCATCTGTCTACTAGTAAATACCATTATATCTGGCTCCAATGCTTGGTGATATTCAGTTCTCTACTCTGAGAACACAAGGCGCATAGATCACTTTTTTTTTCATCACCTCACTAAACAGAGAAAAGTGATACAGCATGGTAGTCCTTTGGACGTCTCTCGGAAAGAGAGGAACTTTTCCGCCATGCTAAATAAACTCAGATGGACAGATCCGCAGGTCTAAATAAGGTCTTCTCTACAGGGCTCTGTGCTTCATGCACAGCATCCGATGTCATCACCTTTCAGATGGGTCTGAGAGAGGTTAAGTAAGGAAACTAATACCAAAGAGCTAATATGTTTCAGAAATCACATTAAACCTAGACCTGTCTTACTCCAAAGTCTGCTTTTAACCACTGCATCATCTCAATTCTCGTTCTCTAATAATTTATGGATAAGGATATTAATTCACATAGTCACAGATGATCCATCAGTGGTATTGATGTTTCTCTCTCTCTGAACTAACATAAAACATACATGTGCTTAAAATACAGTGGCTTAGAACACAATCGGTCTTTTGCTATTTCATGTATACCTATTTAGATCCTGAGTACGTTCTTAGTAACAAGTCTATCTTGTATTTTAGTTTATGTCTCCTGGACTCTTTACTCTGCCCAGTCCAGTACTGAGGACCTAGTAAGTGTGTCGAAACTCTATTAGTTGGTTCTGAATATTTAACTTTACTGAGTATAGGTGAGTTTTATTGGGTACAGATGTGTTTCTTCTGAAAATGACTACATGATGTAACAAGATGGACTAATTGGGTATATTTGCAGTGCTACTGCAGTGCTTTTAAGAATCTACCATGGAACAATAGATTCTAAGAGGGCCTCAGCTTTATCAAAGATAGATATGCTCCCATTCTTCACAGCGCACTGCCCGTTCTAGGGCACTACTGCGCTATGGCATTACTGTGCAGGCTCATTCACTGAGCTATGGACTGGGGTTCAAGGACCTTCTTTGGCAAGTATTGCAAAATCATTGACAAATGCCCAATGCTCTTTTTTAGGCCTTTGCATTGATTTAATTTAGAGAGATAAATGTATCAAAATATCTAACATAACATCTTTATTTCTATATAAAGAAATTAAAATTAAGGATGGTAGGTATCTTTAAAATAATGATGAGTTTGAGGATAAAACAGGAAGATAATCTAAATGATTTATTTATCTATTATCAATTAATCAAAATATATTTATTTAACACTGATCATTTTGGGGGGGCACTAAGAGTAGTAATATAGGATAAAAGTAGAACATAGGTTGTACAATAAAACCAGAATTGCCCCCATTGGTAATGAGTTTTCTATTGATTCCCAGAATCTTGGACCAGGCTTTATAAAGAAGGTAAATTTATCCTTATATAACATTTATGCTTTATATGCTTTAAATATATATATGAGTTATGTGTTCGAAAGTTATATTTAAAAAAGTATCCTTGGGGAAAGAAATTTGAAGATATGGGAAAGAGTATATTTAAAAAGATAGGTTATGGAACCCAAGCCAAATAAAATATAGGATTAAGCCAGAAATGGACTTATAAGTAAAGAGAAAATAGAAAGTATAAAATTTGGAGTTTTATTGAGGTTAAAGTACAAGGTAAGAAAGAGTTTCGAGAGCTGGAAGGATAGCAAGTTCTCACAGAACAGGTTGTCTCAATTTATTATTTCAGTGGTGGAAAGCTCTGGTCACTACAGGTGTTGGACTGTAACCATGGATTTGGGTCACTGAAGTTAAATAAAATTAAAATTTGTTGCAAGTGAGGACACCAAGAAAAGAGGTAAGAATGAGTCCATTTTCACTGATGGCAAGCTGTGAAATGGACGGAGACACTGCGCCCCATCCTCAGTGAAGAATAGTGAAAAAGAAGAAAATGTCATGAAAATCAAGAGACCAGCCTTTTTTTTTTTTTTTTTTACATGTGACTTGTAGGCTAACTGCCTGGAAGCAGCTTTGTGCAAACAGGGGGTACCACTGGGGAGAATAAAGGAAGAGGCTCCATTTGACATTCACGGTTAATGAGAGAATGACACAATGAAACTCTTAACTGATAATTCCATGCAATACTGCAAAGTACAGTTTTGACCAAGAGATGCAGAGGTCAGCATGGGGACACAGGAATATAATGATTGGATTCAATTCTCAGCAGAAAGTAAACAAAACAAAACAAAACCAAGGAAAACAAGCAAACAAACAAAAAAACACTTCCTGCGAACAAAACAAAACAAAACAACATGGTTCTTATTCAGCTAAGAAGCAATAAGAAATGCTTAGTAAATACTTCCATATGCATACAGAATTTATTTATTTATTTTTTTTGCAGTCCATTTCATTTATCTTTGTTGTTGAACGTATTATGGACGTCTGTTTTGCAAAGTGCCTGTAGAAGTGTGTAAGGGCCAGAGAAGGATGTGAAGTTAGGCCCCAGTCAAGGAGAGTGTGGAACAGATTGAGATGCGTGATGTAAGGCACAGGGTTGAGGAAAGACCAAGAGTTTGGGGAAAAGGAAAACAATAGATGATTGTGGAAGGCGGTATTGCATTAGGGGCAATGTCTGAAGATAACTGAACTGTGAGACATGCTGAACTACCTTTATTTGATCTCAAATTTGCCAAAAGATTTAGTCCTCCTGATGAAGGCAAGTTTGCCCAGAATGCTGAGAATCTTACTCAGCCTCCGTGAATTGTACTTGGGATGCATGGGAGACTCTGGATGTATCATACAATGGGCTTCCTATATTCCATTGTTTTACATATCCGTCTACGGGAATTTGACTAAACTGTGCCATTACTGAGAGACAAATCTACTCCCTGTGCACAAACAGATTAGGTTTCTGAGCCCAGAAGGCTGGGAGCGAGACCCCTGCCGGGGCATGTGGCTCACCTGTGTGTAGGGAGGAGCTGTCAGGAAGGATGTGAACTGCAGCTCCATGACCAGTACTTGATGTCATTGCAGCCTGAGCTTCAAGCTGAAAATCTGGGTTTGTGCTCGACTGTGAGGAACTCAGCTTTATGACACCACTCTGTGAGGACCTGTCTGAGAGACCAGTGTTTTCATGGCAGGATGCCCCTCCGGAACGCTGTGTGTTCTTTAGGGACTTCCAGCTTTTAAATGCCTGCAGACGTAGTTTACACGAGTTTCAAGTCATATCTCAGGCTTGTGAAGTTTTTGTTCCATTAAGAATATACGTAGGTGATGCTTATGACTTGATACGCTATGAGGTGCCTCTCCTCAATGTCCCCTTGGCTCATGATAAACCTCCTGTCTCTGTTCAAACTGACATGTTACTAGATTTTTCCTACCCGGTGAGGCAGTTAAAAGAGAAAGAATAATTTATCTGCTTGGACATAGGCAACGTCATTCTGAAAAGTGATAGTATGTCACCCCGGTGTGGAAAGACAATCCCTCTAGAAGAGGCTTCGTTCTTCTCAACGACCAGAACTGCACTTCTAACAGCTACCACAAATCCATGATGTGACATCCTAATAACAAATAACTGACCTTCTCAGACATGGTAACTTAAAAAGTAGTTATAGCTTTTATAATACATATTAATATTTTTTTTTAAAAATATACCAAACAACTAAAATATCCCACTTACTGATAAAATACTAAATTCTAATGAAGGTATCTCAATTAGTAAAATATATTTTAAAAGTACATGCACAAAGTTTGTGTAGGGATTATGTGACTTGATGGACGGGGAACACAAGGCAGGGGGCTAAGATCAGACAATGAAACCAAGCCAGGGGACCTATGGCAAATGATTTAATTTCTGAGGCTCAATGTCTTTGTTTGCTAAATTAGATAACATGTATGAAGAGTGTAGCACAGTGTCTGGCACACAGAAAGCACTCAATAAGTATCAGTTGTCACCCCTTCAGAGAGAGAGAGAGAGAGAGAATGAAGCTAAGTAGGCAGAGTACAAGTGAATGTTGGGATGAGGGACTAGCAAGACCAGATCAGGAACCCAAGCCTATTGTGTCAGTGAGCATCTGGGGATCACAGATTGGAGGAAGGGAGCCCTAGATACTCTAGGTCAAAATAAGATGATTGGTTGAAGGTAGGCTTATAGGTAAGAGTTCAAAAGACACAAAATTGTCAGTCAAAGTTTAGAAAAGTAGCCAGTAACCAAGAAGTCCACAGGAATAAAAGGTCAGCTGGAACAACAGGAGTTGAATGTCAGTCAGGCAGGTGAGACTAAGACCCATTGTTTCAATGAGAAGGAAGCACGGTTTCAGACAACTATACAGGAGTTCCATGAATTAAAGAACAAAGTATAAAGACTCTCTAAGGCAAAGAAGGAGCATGCAGGAACTCAGAACCCAAGAAAGAAAGAAAGAAACAAGCTTTCACACTAAGACAAATAAGCATGCAGGCAGAAGAATGTAGATAAGATAACCGAGTAACAGATAGAGATATCCTGAGATAATATGGTCTCTGCTGACTCAAGAGCTGTGCATGTCAAACTGATTAATATAATTGCCTCTGTGTAACACAATAGCCCAGTTCTTGCACAGGTCTAGCCCTCCAAGGAGGTTCACTTGGCTGTCGTGACAAGAAGAGATGGCATTTCCCAAGTGTATTCTGTGGGGTACTAGTGCTGCAGATAGGTCATGCCCCTTGCTTATAACGGCTCTCTGATTTTATTTTTGGAATGTGGCAGATACTGTCCCATCTTTGGTATACCTGATGCACATTCTCATGCTAGAAGCTCTGAGAAATTGGGCAGGAAACAAGCCTTTCGTATTTTTTCATATGTTTATTTAAATTGCTTTTTTTTAGAGAGAGAGGAAGGGAGGGAGAGATAGAAACATCATCCATGTGAGAGAAATATATCAATCAACTGCCTCATGCACGTCCCCTGCTGGGGATCGAGGCCATAACCCAAGTATGTGTCCTGATCTGGAATTGAACTGGGGCTTCTTAGTCCATGAGACATGGCTCAATCCACTGGGCCAAACCTTTCATTTTTACCCTGACTTTCTTGCATTCCCAAAGCTTATTTTACAGAGCCCATGGGGTCCAACCAATAGGCCAACAATGTTGCTTTCTAGAAAAATCTCTGGAGGTAAAAACGTCTGGGATCAAATTACACATCTTCCATGGACTCTGGGCAAGTTATTTATTTTCTGGGATTTAGTTTTTTCACCTATGGAAATAGAAGCAATTAACAATCTGACAGAGTTATAGTTGGCTTAAATGAGATAACAAAATGAAAATATCTACTAAGGGTGCGTAGTATTATTTCCTCTCCTTCCTGTTTTTCCTACTGTATGTTTAAGCAACATTTTAACATCCCAGACACACAGCTCTGGAAGACATAAGGTGCTAAGTGGAAGGCAACTCTGATGTTCATACAAACAGAGGTTTCTTTACACATCAATATTTCCCGCCTGAGCATACCAATCCCAGGTCTAGTATGAAAAAATGTATATATATTTTCATTTCAAAAAGAAAGCCTGGGGAGGGGGGGACTGTATATTCATGTTAAAAATAGAACATCTACAAAAAACTCTCTGCAAAGTAATAAGAAGGCCCTGTCAATCACTAGACCAACTATATTTTCTTAGAATCATACACAAATATTCCATATAAAGTTTTGAATTTTCTTTCAAGGCCTGGCTGTATGGTGCCGTATTGGAGGCCCAACTCTACACAATTTCGACCCCCTTCACTTTGGATGGGTGAAGTACCTTTATGAGATGCCTGCTCAGAATTAAAAGCAATTGTCGCTAGCCAAGTGAATGAAAGAACTCTTGGAAAGTCATGCTGTTGTGTGATCTGCCAGTCCCCTCGAACTTTGATACATTCCCTGGCATAGTCTCATGTCAAGCCAAAGTGGCACCTGCTAGCTGAATGCAAATGATTTCAGTGGGTAGTTCCATATTGAATGAGCTAAACGCTTAGTGGTAATCATCTGCTTATGTCATATTTTTTAAGATAATCTCAGACTTGTTTTATTTTATTTTAATGTTATATTTTAATATTTTGATTAATTTTTTAGAGAGAAAAAAGGTGATAGAGAGAGGGAGAGAAACATTGATGTGATAGTGGAACATCCGTCGGCTGTCTCCGACACACCCACTTCCAGGGACTGAGCTTTCAACTCAGTCATGTACCATGGCTGGGAATTGAGCCAGCAACCTTTTCAGTGCATGGGGACAATACCCAACCAACTGAGCCACACCAGCCAGGGCAATATTGGGCTTATTTTAAAAGGCTGGACATATATATAATTCAAATGGCAGACAACTACTCAAAATGGCAGAGATTTGTTTCCTCTCTTCATTATGGCATTGATACTTTCTAAATAAACTCATCATATGTGGTCTAATGTGTTCTATAACAACATAGTTAGAATCAATATGAGTTAAATATTGTACACCAGCAACTACACTCACCCTGAACTCAGCATCTCTTTCTCGTAGCATTCATGCGATCTGTAGCACTTCAAATGATGTGAGTGTATATGAATATAAAGTTGTATGTGTAAATGATGTGAGTGTATATGAATATAAAGTTTTGATGTATAAATGATGTGAGCGTATATGAATATAAAGTTGTGATGTATAAATGATGTGAGTGTATATGAATATGAAGTTGTGATGTAGACCGATGTGCTTCTAAAAGGTGAAATCCACAAAAATTTGCATAGAAATCTATACAAATCTGAATTATGTGATGTATTTGTTTAATACACACACACAAAGGTGAAGTAGTAATATAAAATATAGTAATCAAAATGAAGAGAATAAAATATGTTCAATTAATTTACTTGGAGTAATCTTCTTAAGGATGTGGTTCTTTATTTGGACAATAAAGGGTCGCTGTAATTTGTATTGTGGTGAAGAAGGGAAAGCGGGTTTAGCTCACACTAGTCATCACTGCTCAGGTTTTCCTGGAACAGTAGCACCTTTCCACCATGTGGTTGCCAACTTGTAGTGTCAGGCTAAAATAACATAGAGCCTTAGAAGCACAGATATTTCTCCAATCTAGATCAATAATGTTAATAATATATGGGATAACATGTTAAAAGCTGATATCACTTATTTATGTTATTCATCGGCTTCTTCCATAAAGTCGCAGGAAGAAATACTAAAAATATGGGACATTTTCCTCCTCATTTAATAGCACAAAAAATGAAATGAAAAAAGTCATTTCCTACTCCATATCATTGACTTATGAGCTATGTCACATTGCACTTTAATCCTGTTCACATAACTTAATCCACAGAAACTATATTTTGCTAAAAAAATATTGTACAGGTATATCACTGGACATTTTCTGTGGCGAAACCTTGAAAATACATTTGATTTACTCATAACATCTGAAGATGTTTCTACAACTCTAACTAGAAATGTGGTCTTATTTTCTATACATAACTTTACCAAAATATCACCTTCACCAGATTGCTAAAATCTATCAAAATCTGTTTTTTCATATTTTAAAGAATATCAAAAATTGTGTCAATTGAATATAAAAGTGGCTCTCATCCACTGACATTTCTGTACTTAATTTCAACTTGAATTTTCTCTGAGGACAGTAAGCAGATCTTAGGACTATGGAGTAACAATGTTTTTAGGGTACCCTCTGGAAGACACAATGCTTTTCTCTTACTCCACTTTTGACACTAGGAGTGTATATATTTATATTGTTCACTCTACTAGGTCATGTGTATGTTGGGATTTTCATTAACTGAATTCTATTGTGAATGGCCAACAAGTGATTTATATGATCTGTGGGACCTTTTAAGATGGAACTTAAAAGATACATATATATGACTTAAAACAAAATCTGAGCAGCCTAAATTGGTACTGGTCTAAAATAAAAATGAATTAGAGTAAAAGTATGCTATAAAGTATTGCAAAGAAGATATAAGGGGGATAAGGAGTTTTAATTAAAGACATATGTAGGCATATAAATAGAAGCCAAATACTTTTTTCTTAGTATATTTTAACATAATATTTTACTTATTTACTTAATTATTATTAAAGACTTTCAGTCTTAACTTGGGCTATGTAACCTTTCTCTGTCTCAACTCCCTAATCTATAAAATGTAATGCCACACTTATGGCATTACTGTGATAATTAAGTAATCAAATAAATTAGAAAGTTTATGGGACTTAGGAAGCATTAAATGAGTATTAGCTGCTAGTATTATTCATTCATCCTTTCATTCATTCATTGAATCAATTATATTCTGCTGAATCTGAGATATGGAAACAAATAATTCTCTCTAGTGTGAGTAACTAATTTCATTGGAGAGTTAAATTACGTGCAGATGAGGATGTGAAAAAACAATTACATTACTGATTAAATATAAAATGAGAAAATATGAAGCACTGGGAAGGACATACTAGCTCAAGAAGGGCCTGAACGAGAAGACCCCACTCCTGTGGCACCTACAAAAGTTAAATATATTTAGTGGTTAAAAACATTCATTGGAAGATCCAACGATGTGATATTGATTTATTAAAAACAGTATGTACTTGAAGGCAATGGAAATTTCTCTGTTAAATGGGAAAGCGGTTTGTACCAGCAGCAGGGTGATTGGCAGGCCACAAGGGTGACAACTGCAGTTGTTACATTGGCTGTGAGGAGGCAATGAGCCCGCATGGATGCAGAAAGTTTATTGCTAATACAGACCGTGAAGGCAGGATCCGCGTGGTGTCTGCTCCCCACGTCCCTAGTCCCACAGGACCACTCTGAACTAGAGGCTCTAGGAGAGACAGGGCGAGCAGTCTTCCACGGAGGAGCCCACACTAAACTAGAGCCCAGCATTTTTGCAGACTAACACGGAATCCTGCAGCTGTAGCCTAAGGTGGGCACAGGATTGAGGAGAAACTCCCTGATGGCAGCTCCCTCCCAGACTGCTCACCTCCCCTGGCTGCAGCAGAAACCGCAGGGCCTTGTGCGAGACTCCAGTGAGCCTGCGGTTCAGCCTTGCTCACATACTGCACGTGGAGACATGCGAGGTCGTCAGAGCACCTGTGAGAGCCATTCCCTTTCATTCGTAGATTTGACCCCACTGTCCGGTGATTTCCATCACAAGTTAATCTCCCTTTAGGTTTGTTAAAAACATGTTTTTCTTTTTACTACTTATAAAGTTATTTCCATAATAAACTTGTGTATCTTAAAACATTTTAACGTGTGCTACTACTATCAACTCAATGCCAACGCCATTACCTAGACCTGGAGACGATGAATATTAAGATGATCTAAATCGTCTGTGAAGAATGCAGTTTGAGTTGCAAACCCCAAACCTGCTGTAGAATGCCAGGACTGAAAACAAACCATAAATAAGAGAATATGTATATAAGAATGATGCTGTGAACATGCCAAAATTGAAGGTCAGGACCTCAACTCTACTGCCAATTCTTTAAATTGATATAGAATGGATGAAAGAATCAGACAAAATGATTAGATAAAAGAGGCTGAAAGATCAAATGCAATAAATCTATCGAGCACTAATCTGGGGGGACTTTGGAAACGGCCAGGGAATGGCGAAATCAATGTCATCTCTATTGCGCGGTGTCAGCTTCACTTAATTCAGGGGGAGCCCTCTGAAGGTGGCGCTTCTTGACCGCCAGATTATAAAAAGAAGGTTCTGACTACAGTAGAGCAGTTCCAAGCAGCTGTCTAAACAAATGTAATTTCTGTGACGGTTCTTGATATTCTTGGGTCTGATCTTTAGTTTAAAAGGAACTCAGGTGGGGATTCCATTTGAAGTGAAATTTAGGAAGATTGAACATGTGATGGAAAAGCAAATAAACCTGGGAAGCTGTCCCAGTTTGTGGCCACCTGAGACTGACCTTTTCAGCTCTGCTGGCAAAATACAGATGCACAGCCATGCTGGTGGGTGAGGGATCCGGTTCTGGGAAAGCAGAGTAAAGAAACCATTTTTGTAGGAGCAAAAAAATAAAGGGAGGAAGAGTGAGAGACTGCAGGCCAAGTGCAGTGGAGAAGTTGGAATATTTTCATCAATTAACACGCCATCTCCTGGTTTTGAGAACACAAGCTGTAATCCAGGGACAGTCATCAATAATCCTTAAAGATCAGGAGAAAGTGCATCACTAGGATGTGGAGGTCCAGTCTGCAAGAGGCAAAAGGAATTATAGGAAACAGGGAGATTTGTTTAAATCAAGATATTCAGGGATGGTGATAAAGGATGCTAGATTGTTTAAGTTGATATCTCTCTTTTAATGAAATACCTGGATATGTGTTCATTCTTTACTTACTAGTTTTAAAAGAGTGTGTCAACAGTTCTTTTTTTTTTCCCCTCACCTGAGGACATTTTCCCATTTTTGTTCAGATAGAACGGGCGGGGGGGGCATCAACGTGAAAGGGACACATCGAGTGGCTGCCACCCACAGGACCAACCAGGGCAGGGGACAAACTGCAACCGAGGTACGTGCCCTTAGTGGGAACTGAATCCGGGTCTCTCTGGACCGCAGGCCGACGCTCTAACCACTGAGAAAACCGGCCAGGCCACAGTTCTTAAAGAAACCTACTGTACTAAGGTTATGGGTCATGGATGCTTCTGAATTCCTGATTTCTAGAACTCAATCAGTGCACACGTTTACATCTCCGTGGATGTGCACAGATGCAGCCAGCCCTAAACACCCCTGGTGGTGCGGGTTCCCCACTCCTCCCAGGAAGCTCACACTTTAAGCTACACCTTCCAAGCTTTCAAATCATTATCACTGTTTAGAAGCACTGAATAGTGACAAGTCGTTGTCTTTGCCATGCTCCAGAATCAAAGTGAGCCAGCAGGGATTCAATGAGCAAATTCTAAGTTGAAGTTGTTAATTTCAAATCAGTTTGCAAACTGGGAGCGTTGTTTCTGTTCAATGCCCTCCTGGTTGGTATACATATTCAGGCCTGAATCAATTCTGGTGAGTAGAAAGGGCACATATGCCTGTGATAGAGCATTTCTGTACAACCTGAATGGTGAATTTCTTGGGGACCATACAATTATCTGTTCAGTACATCACCTCATTGTATCTTGTAGTATTCAGAGTAACACACTGCATATAGATGTACACACACACACACACACACACACACATATTCTATTTTAAAAAGGTTTTAGTGTGAACTGATGTTTACACTAAATGTGAAATCATTTACATAAGTAAACTTATTTGCACACACAAAAAAATCCACATTTGTTAAAGAGGTCAGCCAGCAGCAGACAAAATGTGCCCGTGTGATCTTACTGTCGCTGGCTAACCCCTTCTTACTGCAGGTGGTATCTGCCATCCCACAAATATGTCACTGTTATTAAGGGTCTTGAATGTCATTTTTAAATCCTCTACCTCTGTTTATATTGTTTAACCAGTCAACAATGCCTTCTGTTCTGAGAGTGTCAAAGAAATATTTTTTTTTTGTCATCAGAGATCAATCCAGATATATTCTTTTCTCCCATTGCCAATGGATCTAAACCAGCATTGCCTTATCTAGGTTGTTATAATTGGATTTTTCATGCTTTTGCCATTTTGTTTTCCTTTTTTTTTAAAAAAAAAATGTTTTCAATTACAGTTGACATATAATATTATATTAGTTTCAGGTGTACAGCATAGTGGTTAGACATTTATAGACCGCACGAAATGATGTTGAGTCTAGCACCCATCTGACACCATACACAGTTCTTACAATATTGTTAGCTGAACTCCCTCCTCTATACTTTACATCCTCGTGACTATTTTTATAACTAGCAATTTGTGTACCTTCTTCACCCATCCTTTCAAACCTTCTCCTAGCTGGTGACCATCAGTTTGTCTTCTGTATCTATGAGTTTGTTTTGGTTTTATTTGTTCGTTTATTTTGTTTGCTTTTGTTTGTTTTTTCAGATTGCACATATAAATGAAATCCTATGGTATTTGTCTTTCTCTGTCTGAATTCTTTCCCTTAGCATAATACCCTCTAGGCCCATCCATGTTATCTCAAGATTTTATTCTTTTTTTATGGCTGGGTAATATGTATATAAAAAGAAAAATTATAGGCCAATATTCCTGATAAACGTAGATGAATATATTTTTAATAATGAAGTAAGACAAGAGTCAGTCAAACAAAGACATGTTTATTGAGCATCTGCTATTTGACAGATACTCTACTGGCTATAAAGTCATAAAACAGACAAGTGGAACGAGTTGAGGTGTAAGTGTCAAAGGTATGCATTGTAGCAGTACATGTTCACTCACTAGCAGTCATTTATCCTTGAATCTAATTTCCTTTGACTCTATAAGAGAAGCAATAGTACTGACCTCACAAGTTTGTTGTGAGGGTCAAATGAAACTATACCTATTCTATAGAGTGTAAACTCTAAAATACTACACAAATATGGAGAACTGTTATAATGCTGCAGAGATGAGGCATGGTCCAAGAGAAGGAAATCTCACTATGCACTTGAGTACATGAGAGTTGTTTCTTGATACAGTAAAATCTACGCAATCATGAGTGATATTACGAGATCATTAAATATATGTGAATAACACAGATGCAAAATAAACTGACTAGCTTTTTAAATAAATGCATTTTAATTTAAAAATACCCTTTTCTACTTTGTACCCAAGGAAAGAAGACAGGCCTCACATAGTACCTAAGCCACACCCTCAATTTTTCTATGTACCATAATCTGATAATCGGATGCGAAATAAATATGTATTAGGTACCAATTTACAGGATGTAACCTGAGAAATCAAAGAAAGATAATACATGGTCATGGCCTTCACCTCCTTAAGAATGTATCTTTTATTTGGGAAAAAGGTAACACAGGTATTACAAATAACAAGGAATTCAATAGCGTCAGGGGACAGCGCTCCATGACCCATTTTAGTGTAGGTTGCTAGGTGTAGAGTCGGGAATAAAACTCGTGAGACATATGTTTGTTTCT
Source organism: Molossus molossus (assembly GCF_014108415.1). NCBI lineage: Eukaryota > Metazoa > Chordata > Mammalia > Chiroptera > Molossidae > Molossus > Molossus molossus. Next base: position 96,597,901 of record NW_023425346.1, read on the forward strand.
CAGAAGACTGGCTTGGTTTTTAGCTGTGATGGAAACCCACCTCAAAATGTCTTAGTGGGATTTTTTATTTCAGTAAAATGAAATCCACAACAATAGCACTAGCTTCAGCTCAAATGATGGCATTGGAAGAAGCAAAGAAGACAGGGGTTAAGATCATGCTTCCTGGGGCCATACTTCTCAGGTTCAAACTGCATTCTTCCCCCTGATAACTGTGTGCCCTTTGTTACCCCTTAAAAGCTGGCTGCCTCAGTTTTCTCAGCTGTAAAATGGGACTATGATTGTTACAACCAAAAGAAGAAGAAAAAACAAAAAACAAAAAACAATGTATTTACACATGTATAGTGCCTACAACAGTGCCTGATATCACGTGGTCAAACTCCACAAGTATTAATCTTGGTGTTGTTATTGCACAGTCTCTCTAGATCTCTACCAACATTCCCCATCTCTCAGGGTTCATGGAGTATCTAAAACCTCTCAGTCGATGACCAGTCGAAAAAGTATGTCTTCATGTGATGGCTCAGACAGGTCATCCTGAAGCCAATCACTATGGCAAGAAAATTCCCATGTTCTGACCAAGCCTAAATATCCTTCATGAAATATCCTCGGACTAGGTGAGAAAACATATCTTAGAGGAGGGGTGAGGAGGTTGTCAAAAAGAAAAATAGGGTGCCATGGCTACATAAAAGATAACTGAATATTTCCTTGTTTTAGTACATATATATGTGAGAACACAAAATGCACCTGTTTTTATACAGAGAATCATTTCATTGCAGATAAGTGGAACCAAGGGGGTTTATTATACTAAGGTGATTTAGTTCTGGCAAAACTCCATCATTATCTCTAAGTGTAATTAAGAGGATGGAAAGTATTGCTCTGCCCTTGCTAAAATATATATATAACAGAGGATGAAGGCATTTGCCAGACCTAACAGATGATGTATGCTTCACGGAAACCGTTACGAAGACTAATTAAAAGAACAGTTGAACCACTTTAGAACCTATAGGAACTACTGATGGCCAATTCTAGCTCAAACTGATCACAAAACCTAATTCAGCCCACTCTTCTCATTTTTCACAGAGACAAATTTCTGTGGCATTTATTAATGTAAGAGAAAAATAAAATATTGGATAATTTTGTGTTTAGCTTCAAAACTCTGTTATATGATCTGTTAGTAAGAATGGAAAGTTCAGCCATTTGTACATTCATTCAACAAATATTTCTTAAATGCCTCCCATACCACATGTTCTTCAGTAGCTTTATAATAACTTGTTTAAGCCTCTCAATAACTGTGCAGTAGGTAGGACAACCCTCACTTTCTCCTCTCTATACATGTAGATCTCTTTCTTTATATACACATATTTACATGAATTGTATTGAGAAATACTAAATGATTTACCCATGTCAAGTAAGTTGGAATCAGTAAAATGTAAAGTGTCATTCATTTATTTTTAAAACATTTTTATTGATATTTTACAGACGGAGGAAGGGGGAGAGAGATAGAAACATCTATGTGAGAGAGAAACATCAGTTGGCTGCCTCCTGCATGCCCCCTACTAGGGATTGGGCCCACAATCCAAGCATGTACTCTGACTGGGAATTGAACCGGGACCTCTCAGTTGATGGGATAATGCTCAGTACACTGAGCCACATCAGCCAGGCTAAAGTGGCATTCTTAAATGTTAGAGTTAGTCCTGTGCCTCTTAACACTAATTACTAGGAATTCGATGTTAACGAGATGATGAGGGTCAGGGTCCAAATCTATCCTGCTTTATTCAAAGTGCTCTATAACTCTATAATCTGATGGATTGTGACTTGGATTCTGCCCCTGTCACTCACTACCTGTACAACTTAGAGTAAATTCGTTAACTTTTGCAAGTCTTTGTTTCAAATGTAGAAACCAGCCCTTACCAAATGGCTTAGTTGCTTGGAATGTTGTCCCACACAGCAAAAGGTTGCAGGTTCAATTCACGGTCAGGGCACATACCCGGATTGTGGGTTTGATCCCAGTTCAATTGTGGGAGGCACACGATTGATGTTTCTCATATCATTGTCTCTCTCTCTCTCTCTCTCTCTCTCTCTCTCTCTCTCTCTCTCTCTGTCTCCTTTCTTCTCTATCTCTCTCTCAAAAGTAAAATCAATATAATGCAGAAACCAGTAGCATCATGTTATGGAGGTATCCTGAGTACATAAAGTTGCAACCTAAAGAATGAGCACATATCCAGGTATTTCATTAAAAGAGAGATATCAACTTAAACAATCTAGCATCCTTTATCACCCCATCCCTGAATATCTTGATTTAAACAAATCTCCCTGTTTCCTATCATTCCTTTTGCCTCTTGCAGACTGGACCTCCACATCCTAGTGATGCACTTTCTCCTGGTCTTTAAGGATTATTGATGACTGTCCCTGGATTACAGCTTGTGTTCTCAAAACCAGGAGATGGTGTGTTAATTGGATGAAAATATTCCAACTTCTCCACTGCACTTGGCCTGCAGTCTCTCTCTCTTCCTTCCTTTATTTTTTTGCTCCTACAAAAATGATTTCTTTACTCTGCTTTCCCAGAACCGGATCCCTCATCCAGACTCTTAAGAAGGACTCTATACGTGTTACCTATTATTATTAACTCTACAAATAAAACTTGAATCTCCTTTGCAGTACTCACTTCAAATGATCATTCTACGTAAAGCTAACCAGAAAATAATTCATTCAATCCCAAGGCAGCCCATTAAATCTTTGGACAGCTGTCTTGGATGGTTGGAAAATTATTTCTTATGAGAAATAAAATCCTTCTTCCTGTAACTTCTTCACATTGGTCTTAAATGTGCCTCTTAGGACTTCATTGTACATCTCTCTTTCCTCTTTCATTTGACAGCCTCCCAAATATGTAGAGACGACTTTATAGTTTCTTATTAAATTTGATTAGTTCTAAGATAAACAGCCAAAGAGTGTCTGTGGTTTTATGTTGATAAGTCTTTGGTCATTGTTTCTTTTTATTTATTTATTTCTAAGACAATGCAAAAGGACAATAAATTATTTTAATACACACACACTCACACACACCAGTTCTGGTTCAGCCTTAGTGTTACGACACAATCTATCCTTTAGCATTGTCTTTATCCTTGGCCTTAGGCAGGTGAAGTAACCAACATGCCTGTTTCAATGTAGCCCCAGAATTGCTAAATGTGTGTAATCAACTATAACGGGATTATTGAGGATACTTTCAAATCCAGTCAGCATACCCATGTCAGTAATAAGAGATCATTCAGATTTCCAGTGTAACTACCTTTGACTGTTTGCTTTCAAATGTAGATAAGCATTCTAGGTGCAGCTGGGAATGTGTTTTTCTTTCTTTGCAGATTGAAAATTCTATCATTGATGTGACATCTAACTGTTTGTTTATTATTGTACAAATAAAGCGATGATTATGAAAGCTGTTAATTTTATACACAAGACATGAATGAAGGCCTTTTGAGCAGTTACATAAACAGGGAAACATACAGAAAGCTAATATAAATGTTTACATTAAGAAAGAGACTGCTCTATCAATGCTTCTTATGCATCAGTCTGCTCACAGATCAGCTGGGGATCTGGTAAAGTTCAGACTCTGATTCAGTGAGGTTGGCCTTAAGATTCTGTCTTTTGTAGCAAGCTTCAGGTGATCCCTAGTGGAAGAATGTTAAATATTGCTTGTGACAATTAATTCTTATAAATATAGGTAACAGAAAAACAAAATGATTGATCATAATTCTAAGATAATTCTTTAACATTACACCCAATAAAATTTAATTGCTGCTTTAAAATTCCAGGTATGTAATTTATTTAAGACCACATAGGACACTTTCCAGAAAAAGTGTTAATCTATTTAATGTTTAAACAAAGACATTAGTGATTTTTGTATTGCAAAGTAAGAATTTTAAAATTTGACTAGTAGATTTTATGCAATAAATCTCAATAATAATTATTTCAAATAAAATTACAGATTTATTCTAGAGTCTCAGGGGTTCAGTTTTGATGGTGATATTGGTTTGAACTTGAGCATGGTAGACAGAATAATGGCTTCCAGAGGATGTCCATGTCCTATTCCCTGAAACCTGTGAATGTTATATAGGACAGTAGAATTGAAGTTGTGGAAGGAATCAAGATTGCTAAAAGCTGATGACAAAATAAGGAGATTATTTAGTATGATTTAGGTGAGCACAATGTAACCACAGGACTTCTTTTTTTATTATTTATTTATATTTAGAGAGAAGAAGGGAGAGGGAGAGAAAGATAGAAACATCAGTGAGAAGGAATATGGATTGGCCGCTTCCTACACGCCCCCCATAGGGGGTTTGGCCCACAACCTGGGCATGTGCCCTGACTGGGAATTGAACCAGTGACCTCTTGGTGCATGGGTCGACACTCAACCACTGAGCCACACCGGCTGGGCCCACAAGACTTCTTAAATGGAGAAGAGGGAGGCAGAAGAGCCAGAGTGTTGGGATTAAGAAAGCGTCCAATTGTACAACACAGGCAGCCTTTAGAAGCTGAAAAAGGTAAAAGAACAGATTCTCCCCTAGAGCCTTTAAAAAGACCTGCAGATGCTTTAATATTAACCAGTGAGACTCATTTCAGGCTTCTTGGCTCCATAAATTTAAAAAAATAATTTTGGATTGTTTTAGCCACTTAAAATTTTAAGGAAACATATATGTTTGTGTTTGGCTGAATAATTATTTTATCACTTGGCCATGCAGCACACATCCCAAAACATGACCTCTGACCTATCTCCATATCCATATTTATATCCTCAGCTACACACTGTCTGTGCCATTTAGTGCCTAAGAAATAATAAGTTGCATATCACCTTCAATAGTCTAATGAAATTTCCCTCATGATTAATTATATGATTTTATCAGCCATGGGACAGATAGAAAATGGCCAATGGCTGGTGTTCATAAAGTAAGAATAAGCTTGGAATATCTTTCTAAGTGTTTTATAAGTGTTTTAATTTTTATATTTTCAAGTGGATATGTTATGAAGAAAATAAAACACCATAGATTTTTTTTTTAATCTTCACGTAAGGACATTTTTGCATTTATCTTCAGATAGAGTGGGAGAGGGAGAGGGAGGGAAGAGAGAGAGAGAGAAACATTGATGTGAGAGAGACACATGGACTGGCTGCCACTCACATGACCCCAACCTGGCCAGGAACAAACCGCAACCTAGGTACATGTCCTTAGCAGGAACCGAACCCAGGCCTCTCTGGTCTACAGGCCGACTCTCTAACCACAGAGCCAAACTGGCCAGGGCTAAAACACCATAGATTTTAAGGAGAAATAAAGAAAACATGGGTAGATTACAGGTCTCCTCACATACCTCTTCCCTTCTCTAGGATTATATTTGCCTACTTTTTCAATTTTAGGATTACTTGGTGGAAACAGTTGAGAAGCTTATTACTTTTGAAAGAGTTCAGAGCACATCACCCCTAAATATGCCTCTTTGGCCTATTGGGTATTTTGAGTGTAGGACACATAGGAACACCAGATACGAGAAGGGCCCTCTGGCCCCTCCTTCTCTCTGCAACATCAGTAGCTACAAATCCGACGTGCAAGGTGTTCGGTCCTGGGAGGAAAAACACCTTCTTATCTTCAAGGATGACAAATGGAGACTGAAAAAATTTTATACAAACAGACCTTGTAAAATAATTTTTATCTTCTTTTAGCCTTCCCATTTAATTTAGTCGCTTTTCCACACCTCTCTTTTCTTCAACCTAATATAAAAGCAAGTAGATTTTCTTGTTTCTTTAGGTCTTCATTTTCTTTCGAGGGTCCCCATGTCATGTAAAACTTACATTAGATACATGTGTATGCTTTTCTCCTATGAATCTGTCTCCATCAGTGTAACTTTCAGAAGCAGCCAGGGACCCGAAGAGGGTTTTTCCTCCTCTACACTTTGGTTAGAGGCTCACTGAACTTGTTTAAGATTATCAACAGGTTCTTAAAATTTCAGTGTTGATTAAGTGATGCATAGACCTATCGTTAGAAAATAATTTTGAAAGACTCTTGTGATGAGTCCACTCTGTTAATCAGGAATCATATGAGTAGTTCTGGGATTTCCAGAGCACTGCTCTATATAAGAATCAGTGTATTTTTTTTTTTTTTTTACCATGCAGGTTGGTGTCCTAGAGTCCAAACACACTAACACATTCACTTTAGTCACTTGGAGTTCTCAGAAGAAAGACATTTGCCACACATTACATTTGTGTAACAATTTATTGTTTAATTTAGCAAAGGGCTTGGCCTTCTCCTTTAAAAACAAACACTCAAACTTCAAGTCAATCAGGAGTGGCCCAGTGAATTAGAGTCACTGTTGTCCAGACTTATTTTGTAAGATCACATCTCCTGACAAACATTTGTCACTGGTAGTTCTTCATGTTGGCTCTGATTCATAGCCCGAGATCTAATATTTTTCTGATTCGCATCCTGACATCTACTTGTAGACTGAAAACATAATTCTGGTTGGAGTTCTGGCTCCGTCATTGCCTTCCATTCTTCCTATCTTCCCTCATCAATACAGTATTACGTGCCACGCACTGGTCCAACACTGGTCCAGAGTAGATGCAATGTACACCCTTTGCTTTTCCTATTCTTCTAGTCACTGTCATATGCCTTTGTTGATCTCTCCTCATCTCCAAAATTAATGCAGGACTGTGTTTTATTACATAGATGTACTGCCAATTGTTAACATTCTTTTAAACAGTCTCCTAGATTTATTACTAGAAGTCACATTCATATTTATTAGTATAGAAGAGTGCACCAATTCTTCCATAACACACTCTTTTATTGATAAGAAAAATTCACTTTTGAACAATTTCACTTTATACCTATTGTGACTGTCTTTGAGTATCAAATGACAGAACAAAAACTTTGACTCTATACTACAGAAACCACTGATGTGTATGCTATAAGAAAAATAGGGAAAAGCTAAATATAATTAAATTGAAAACAAGGACCAGAGCAACATCTTAACCTCTGAGTTTCAAGCATAAGGTAGACTCTTGTCAACTTGCACCAGGCTGAATGTACTTAGCTGTTCATAATTATGATTGAACAGATGACTCAATTATAACCTATGCCATTTTATTGTTCCCAAGAGTGAATTGTGAATACACAGAGATAAATGTAATTTATTATTATGTTAATCAAGACCAAAGGTCGTGGGACAGGCGGGTGGAAAAAGATGGCGCCTAATTAAACATTTGCTTTTCTGTATTAAACATCATGAGAGAAGTCTTAATGCCTAAATGGGTGCACAATGGCAGAGATGCTCATATATGACGCTTTCCAGAACAAAGGGTTTGATCAGGCAGAAACAATGTGGAATCATTTTCATGATGTTTTTCTGGCAACTAATTTGTTGGGTTTTCATTCTCTCTTCTTTTTCTTTAGTTACCTGGTTATGTTCAACAGACTAATTTTCACTGCCACTTAAGAAAAAAATAAACAATACGCAGAGTACAAAGGAGGTTTACTTAAGGGATCATGTTTGAAAATATACCTGGATTAGGCCTTCTCTTTAGCTGTGTGTAAGATTTCAACATACAAAGCAGAGCTTCTAGATAAGATCTGATTGCAATTTTTAAATCCAATTCAATGTTAGCATAACTTCAATCTTTTCATTTAGAAAGGAAGGCCATTTTATTATTATTATTATTTTTAATAGAATATAACAAAGGCTTAGATTTATCTTAGATTTATACAAAGTAATGCTACTTTGTGCTGGGGAAACAGAACTCTGACCATTGATTCATAGTGAAGAAGAAAATTCTTCTAGATTTTACGTTCTCCCAGAGCAGAAGCTACTGCGTTATTTCATCCGTTTTCACACATCTATGCCTAAGCTCTGGTAAGTGGTGCTCAGCTAAACACTTTGCCTGAATATGTCCTACCTTTAATAACTGTAGTTTAAATGAGTAAATAATGGGTTTATTAGGAATATAAATATTTAATTCCTTCTTACTAATTTGTTAAGAAGTTATAAGCTAGGTCTAAAGTACCTTGTTGATTAATTTATCTTCAGACCTATTTGGCAATGGAGAACAGCAGTTCCTTTTTTTAGAAATGACACACTTCACTTGAATCCCATTAGTCAATTTTTTGTTGATCATCTTACATCCAGTTTCATAACCTCACATTGAGTCTGTTTGGAGTTACTCTTTATCCTTTTAGAAGCAGAAAGATCACATTCACTCAGATTTTCAGGAAGTAAGTTGAACACGTGGAGAGTAAGAGATATGTATAGCTACTTTCTGCTCTATTGTATCATATCTACTACGAAACAAAGATTCCTCTAGGTAGTTGAACTGTTTACGTTGTTGATAGCAATGGTTTTAAATTTTGTATATCTTAAGATGTATATTTGAATTTTACATCGTGCTATTGCTTTTTCTTATCTTAGCTTTAAACAAAGTAATGTACTATTTTTTCTTTTAATAGAATCTAACAAAGGCTTAGATTTATCTTAGATTTGTGTGTGCAACATAGTGTTGAGATTAGGATGTGGGTTAAGGTACAGTTGGAGGGTCCTGTTTCCCTTTGTTTTCCCCAGTTAGCAATGTGGGACCTGAGCCCCACCACCAAGTATGACAGGAATTAGTCAGTAGAGAAAAATCTGTTCCTGGAATAAACTGGTGAGTGGATAAGAAAGATCAGTTAGTCTCTTTCTGTGCTTATAGAGATGGGCGTCCTTGCAACTTCTACCTTTCATCACTGGTTTCTAGATGTCTCTGTCCTGCCTTTTGTTTTTAGTTTCTACCAAATTGTTATTTAGGAGAACATTGCAGGACAAGAATGGAATCCAAGGAGCCTTCTATTGACCAAGTATACTTCTAAAATTCCTTTACTCCATGTGGATTAAAGACGGGAGAACATTCATTCATAAAAGCAAACAAGTCATCATGTTTTCTGTTGATAACTAACAATAAATAGATCTATTAGGGATAATTGAAAAGATTCTGAATTATTGATGCTGATAACAATGATTACAGACTTTACAAAAATGCAAAGCTTAAATGTGTCACTGTAATTTAGGGAAGACAATAATGTATGTACCCTTGTACTATTTGTTTGAGTTAAAATGTGTCTTCTTCTATCACAGATTGCAGTATAATTAAATGTGGGTGTCTCAACATCAACACTGATTAGTTAGAAATGTAAATATCCAAAATGCTTGATCCTAATTAGAAAATGATTTCCCCCTTGATGTCTGCATGTATGTCATGTAAAAATATAATATTTAGTTAAATAAACTTGAACATATAAATGTGTAGTGTGTGTGTGTGTGTGTGTGTGTGTGTGTGGTGTGTATTCTGTATATTTGTATAGGTTTATTTAATACGTAGGCTCAGTTAATTATATTTGCTATTCTACATATATTTCTCTAGAGATTCTAAATAGATGCACATGGCAGTGATTGTTACCAAGCTTAGAAAAAAAAAGTCTGAAGGTTTAAGTCATAAAAACTACTAAAATTTAGATTTAAAGAATGCAATGAAGGATGCGTTTCTTTACTTTTTTAAATTCTCTTGCCGTGCAGTCTCTCCAGGTCTCCTCTCCCTGCTGTCTCTAGCATCATTCCACCAGGACCTGACTACCTTTCTTTTGTATCTTGATGAGTTTCACTAGTTTTCCTGACCAAATGCACCAACCCAGACTGAAAAAAAAACTCCAGTTTCCAATTCTTCCATCCCAATGAATAGCTTTATACCTTTGATGATGTTATATATGGGTCAGAGGAGAAACAAGGCTGCTATTAATCTTCTTGATCTTATTAGATCATATATTTCCAGGCCACCGCTGAAGAAATGTGATTCCCGTAAACCGCACTGAAATCCCTGACTTTGTAAATGTGGCTGACCTGAATCAGAATGGAAGACAATAGGAGTATTTTTAGCAATGCTGAGTTGTAGTCAGATCAGAATATTGTTTAGATCCCCTTGCCAGTAGCTTCAGTTGGTGCATTAAAAACAAAAACAAAACAAAACAAAAAAACATTACCCATTTAATGTTCTAGTGGCATGTGACTGTATACACCAGGAACATTTTAAATTTACATTTTTAATCCAGACAATTTTAGTGATTTATATATTTTTAAATGACTGTGATCAACTGGTTACTATTTACTGGTTGTCTACAGTGAGAGATTCAAACTTGAATAACCTACTGGGACCAGATATGTCACATACATCATGAAGCAGACCAGGTAAGAAATGAGTAGGAGAAGATTCCTCATCTAGAAAGGATGACCTATTTAAGTCTATCATCTGTCTCTCAACCCTAGCTGTGTATAATGCATTTTAGCACAGTAAATTCCGAATAGGCATTGCTAAGTACAGGCTTAAACCTGCACCTCACCAACCCTGAACTTGAATATGACTGCCATCATAAAGCTAAAACCTTGGGCAGCCCTGCTGTCAATGCTGAGACATGGGGTACAGACAGACACAATTCCATCTCAGGCTCTGGAATTATTTTGCAGTAGGTTATGGAATGGTAAACAAATTTGCAGAAATAACTTTGTTAAATTGACTAGGTCATCAAGCAATCAATCAATCAATATTAAGTTTCTTATTATGTATTTGTAACTTTGATATATCTTTGTTGAGAATGTCATTTGCGAATAATTTGATCTGTTATTCAGAATTCTTCCTACTTTGGAAAATGTGTTATTTAGTCTTATTTGTGCCTTCCGTGTACTCTAAAGTTACCAGCAAGTCAGTAAACCAATGTTTAATTGGGTCATTTGGACAAATTATGCCGTTTGGTCAAATTGTTTAAATTGCTTTCAGTCACGTAATTGGGAGTCCTTTCATCCACACATCACTGGCCTTTCCTTGACACCTGTGTGGAAAACCCCTCCGCAGGTCTTCCCCAGGAGACTCAGAAAACACTCAGGTGACAGAGTCTCAGGCAGTGGTGGGGTCAGCACAGCACTTTATCTGGCTTTGGGCTGTAAGCAGTGTGCACTGTAGTAATCCTGGGGAACTCTCCTTATATGGAGGGGCAGCTAGATAAGCCATTCTGGTGACTTTCCAAGCAAAAGAAGCTTAAGTCCTCAGAGAACTTTGCCTAACACAGCGAATGTGCAGGGAAGACCCATCAGTGGCTTTTTAAACGTTATTTCAGGTAGGAGGACTGGGGCTGATGAGGAAGGAGCAGACTGGCTTCTCAGGTGTGACGGACACAGACTTGACCTGCATCTCAAGTCCCTTTCCAAGAAAACGTGTCTTTCCGGTTGTTGGGAGTGCGGTCAGCAGGGGGCAGCCCATATCCAGCAACCAGGAGAAATGGGTGTAAAAGCCTAGCTCTGGACAGATTCGATAGCTGTTTAACCTTTAGAGCCTCCCTGGGATCAGGCTGTCTTCAGGACCCCATGGCACCTGGACCTCTCTCTGCCCAGTACAGCGGCTCTTACCTTTACATCTCCCTCCCACTGATGCTGTCCTGGAAAGAGAAGGTGCAGAGAGACAGACGTGTCCTGCATTAGAAACAACGCAAAACAATACAAACAAAATCTCCAGGGGCCAGGAAAGTAGTATGAATAATGGAAGCATTCCAATTCTAAGCCAGTCGAGAAGGATGCTGCCTGCAGTCAAATGGGGAGAACCTGCCCCCAGCAGGGGTCTGCCTGGACTCAGACCCGCCTATTTCTGTGACAGAACCACAGGATCCATTGCTGCCAGATCTTCCAGATTAAGAAGCGATCAGTTAGAGTCTTTTCCTCTAGCATTTTTTCACCCCGTAGGTGATTTGGATGGTGAGAGCCCGGACAAGGAGGCACAGATGTGCCCTCATTCTGCAGAGGGGAAGAGATGACCATGTACCAGGAACCATTCAGTGTGATTTGCATCTGCAATGCACACTTCTTTCCCTCTTTGCTACTTGTTATCTGAGGTGCCCTAGCTCAATTTGAAATGTTATTTGTGCAGTATACTCGGCATGAGATGAGCTATTTAAAGACTTTTAATCCAGTTTCTGGCAAAATTTATGAGTTTTTATTTCTATCTCACCATTTGGGTAAGGTACAAACTTAGGAATCCAATACATAGAAGCAACAAATACCATTTTAAGTACATAGAGAGCTGTTCCAAGGGGAATAACAAATTTCCTTAGATTCCCCATAAGATCAAGAGCAAAAGGATGAGAAGTTAGAGAGTGGAGTGTTCTTTTGGGCCTTATTTTCTTCACTCATGGAAGAAATGGTCTCCTTTGCCTGAACTGCATGATTGCCATCACAGAGTAGGTTTCCACATGTGTGTGAACCTGGTTCTCATGCAGGTAGGCCCATTTGTATCATGTCAACTTCTAGGCCCCTACATGTATGCTGGGATTATGCCTCTGGGTCAGACTCATCAAGGGGTTTATATATTATTGGGCATTTCCTAGAGAATATACATTCTAAAACTACTGGGTCTTTGAGGGCTGTGTTACAAAACATGTCTGATGTTCCATGAACGAATTTCAGTGGATAAAAATCTGAACTCTTTTCTCAACAATAACCACTACACTTACTCTTTCTGATACGGGTGAGGATCTCTCCTCATCCCCACTTGTTGCTGGTACGAGTGGGCTTCTTGTGATGTTCCCAGAAAAAAAAGAATTTTCTGAGACTTGGCACAGAAGAATGAGTGATTTTTATTTGTGTGGAAGTAAATCCCTGCATGTCCAAGGTCCCACCTCCCTCTGTCTCACTGTAGAAGAGGTGTAACTGTGGCTTCAGCAAAGCTAGGATCAAAGTCGTTGTCAGAGTTCTCATTCCATGTTGGAGCGCTGTCCAGTTCAGCATTAGCTAGCTTAGTTTCTGTTCCCAGTTGCAGTCCATCAGTCCACTGTGTGTGGGGTCCACAGGGCTGCATGGCTACGGAGGCAACATGAGCAGGAACAAAGCCACAGGAACCAGAGAACCAAGAGAGCTCCTCTGCCTAGGGAATTACATATTCCTAAACCTTTGCAGGCTTGCATTGGCTCCACTCTGTCTAGCCAATGATTTCTGTTCCCACATTTGACTGGTAGGCACCCTTCCTGAATCACCCAAACTCACTATGCATGAGCCCATCTTTCCCTTTGTCCAGTCCCTTCCACCAGTAATCAGCAGGGAATGGCCGGAAGATTCCTGGGGAGTGCGAAATTGTAGCTTCCTGGTGAAGATGCCCAAATGACCATGCCTATAATGTGTGGTCTTTCTTTTGCTCCTTTTCTATTATTATTAACCATCTAATCACAAGGATGTCATTTCTACACTCCACAACTTCTGCCCATTGTGGTTTTATTTGTGAAATAAATGCTCAGTTCCCCAACTATTCAGCTTTTTCTAAAACACAGAATAACCGTGTCCTCCAGAAGCAATCAGCAGGCTCATTAAGGTTCACCTACAACTGAAAGCATCATGTGGTCTGTTAATTTGCATTGCAAATATGAAGCTGGTGGCCTTCCCCAGGAGTGCCTTGTGACAGGCGGAGGAGACCTGTACTATCACACAACACTGAACCTGTACTATCACACAACACTCAACCAAACAAAATAGCACCTACACTACATGTTCAGAATATACCATTTCCCCAAAACATTGTTCTTTTAATCATTTGCAGAAGATTTATCTTCTCTTGACAAACACTGCTTTCCCTCATCCCATCTGTGATTTATGGGGATTTGTTCAGTTTCGTTTATGTTGCTTATTTTCTGTGGGTGGCATGGATGCCTGTAAAACTTGTAGATATTTTATCTTCAGAGTGAGTAAAATGAGCATTTGGGCTTCCTTTGGGGATAAATGGAGCACGTAAGTAAAGACATTAATAGAAAGATGGAAATTATCTTAATTCTCTCATTGCGAGTATTCTTTGTCGTATTTAAGACTCCAGGTGTGAGCCTAGCTCTACTCCCCATTGTGAAACTGATTAGGACTTAGGCAGAGCTAACAGTTGGGGTTGCAGGAGTTGTTCTTATGATTTTCCAATTTAAAATGCTATTTAGCAGTAAACTGGGTTGATAAACAGATAAATGTCATTTTTTAAATAAAACATACACATGGAGAGAGGCACATATTAACAAAATATCAAAACTTGAAGTCTGAAAGATAAGTCCAGACAGTGTCTTAACTATTCAGATCAGCCAGATATCTGGAATCTGTTATAATATTTAGAGAATTTGTGTTTGGTATAAACAAAACATTAATCACCAATCTATTTGGCTTTGCTTTAATCTCAGTAGCCTTTTTACTGCCTGAAATAGCCTTCACTTTTTTTTTTTTAAAGCCTCTAAACAGACTATTGATGCCTCCCTGCTTTTCAATTAGATTTTTCCAGACCAATTAATTAGCAAAGCATTTATCAGATGATCATTCATGTGGGAATTTCATGTTGGACTCTTGTTACTCTGGGATAGAAATCAGAGATGAAATTGTGTCCTTCATATTCTTTTAGAGGGACAATTAATTAAAAGAAAACAACACTGTGCCATCGTACACAAAATCTAACTGAATTATATGGTATAAATTCATTCACTTGTTGAATACAATCATTTATTCAACAAATACTCAGTTGGGTTCTTACTATGTACCAGTCACGACTCCAGGTCCCTGAAATACAGGGATGAACAAACCAATCATGGTTAGTGCCTCAATGAGTCATTCAGTTTATGAAAGTTCAGAAAATGATGAGCTGAAGAAATGAGAAGAGCCTTCTTACTGAAGGCATATGTTGAGCATGGAGAGATGAGCATTATGTTTAAGTTGAATTGTCTCCTGCCAAAAGATATATTCAAGTCCTAACTCTTTGGCACCTGTGATTATGACCTTATTGGAATAGGGTCTTTGCAGATGCAATCAAGTCAAGATAAGGTCATGCTGAATTAGGTGGGTCCAAATCCAGTGGGGTGGTGCCCATATGGGAAGAGGATAAGACACAGGCAGACACAGAAGACAAATAGTCACGTGAAAACATAGGCGAAGATTGGAGTGATGTGTCTGTCTACAAGCCAAGGACTACCAAGAATTGCCGACACACCTGACGCTAAGAGAAAGGCATGGACCGGATTCTGCCCCAGAGCCTGGAGAGAGCAGGGCCAACACCTTGAGTGCTGACTTCTAGCCTCCAGAACTGAGAGAGGATACAGTTGTTATGAAAGCCACCTAGTTTTGTCATGGCAACCGCAGGACACTAGTACAGGGAACAGAGATAGGACAGCAAGAAAAGAAAGACAAACCACGAAACAGAAGCAGCCAGAGGGGAGAGAAATCAGTTCATTCAAACCACAGGTTCAATTTACATGGTCAATCTACTCAAGACACTATTGGCCTTCAGATTAAGGAAGTAATTAAGTAAGACATGGGGAGACTTAGATCTAAACAAGAGAAAACCATTGAGAAAAAGAAATATGATTAAAATACAATTTTACGGCAATACACAAGCCGATTGACTTTAGTGATCCAGTCGTCCTAGTGAACATCTGGGAAACACCCACCAGCCTGACACTAGGGGGAAGAGCAAGTCCCTGAGGACAGGAAGAAGATAAAAGGGACCAAAATGGGGAGACTCCTTCTAATTGTGATGACGAATGGTTTCTTGCAACCAGTAAATTTAACTGTTTGTGTTACACATTTGAATTTTAACTTTGATATTAAGAATTTCTTTGTCAGGTAGACAGATGGTACTTCAAAACTGATTTCGATGGGCCAAAGTAAGGAAAGAGGCACCAATTAACAGCTAATAGGCTATTCTAAAGATGTCACAGTGAAATGCATTGCACCAGGTAAGTAGTAAGTGACTGCATTGCACATTTCCCTTTTAGAACTCACAGAGCTTAAAAAATAAGTATCTTTTTCTAATGTTACGTGTGATCTAATTTTTTGTGTGTGGCTGAAGTAATAGATCTGGCAAAATTCTTGTCTTGAAATATTACTAGAGAAAACGCTTGCAATTCCCTATTTTCTGCTCATCTGGCTCATTCCCATACAGCATGCAAACATACGCACATCGATTCCCCCAATTACTGGGCACAAAAGTGAAATCCCATTAGGCTTCTCTTTGACCTCTTCATGAGCACAGTCAGGAATCCCCCCTTTCGGGGCAGAGTGCAGTCTGGCACATACGGTCCAGGCTCCTCGGGGTTTCTGTTGAATCTTGCTAAAATGTACTCCATGCTTGAGGAAGGAGCACTCAGCATTTTTGGTGGGTAAAAAGCAATGTGAACAAAACGGTCTCGGGGGTGGGGGGGTGCCTGCTGAGAAATTATCCTTCCCCACACAATGCAGGGTGTTGTGTGTCTGCCCTACTTACTCTCTGAAATATTAAAAGCCAACTTTTTCTTACTAGGACTAAAATAGAAAACAAAAGCAAAACCTAGCAAATATGATAGCGTTGGCCTATGAGGACTGTAGAAAAAGCAGCTGATGTAAGACTTTGCACACACACACACACACACACATACACACATGCATACATATATATGCATACACACATACACTCACCTATATATCATCTAACGTGCATCTTACATGAAATGTGATTTCTTGTGAGATGATAAGAAAGATGCTGAATCTCATTAATATGTGTTCACAGATTTGAAAATTTGCCCACAGCATATGTTAAAGAAATGCTGAGGACCGACCACTTATTCTAAAGAGATTTAAACAAACTCATGTTGTTCATGGAAATTCAACAGACTTCAGCTGCTCTGCAGAAAATATCTGCAGGAAGAGCATCCGTATTACTGAATGTGCTACAAACGTGGATGTCCCCAAACGATGCAGCTGTCAGTTTAAAAACCAGGCCCGAACAGCTCTTCACGCCCTGGCGTGTGTGCAACCACGTGTGTGAATGAATGGGAAGTGGAGCAGTTGAGCTGAATTGCAACTGTTTGGGCTGCTTAGAAAACCTGCTTCTGTGACCCGATTCTTGAATGTTGCTGGGGTGATAGATGAAGGAAAAGAAATCTGAGACTTCTTCAAAGTGATTTTTTTTTTCAAGTAGTTTTTTCCTCTCCATGTACAAGAAAATATTAGGCATAGTTGTATTTAAACGTATTACTTTAATGATTTAGCCTACTCTAATTCGAAGTGGGCATCTAAACTAATATAGAAACACATTAATAGAAATATTTCTGGCAGTCACTCCGTCAAGAGACCTGCGTGGCTACAGTTGATTGCAGTAAACGTGTAGCCAGTTTTTATGAGGTTCCCGAATCTGGGTGAAGGCATTACATAGGCACTAATTATCTTATTTACTCACCAGTCAGGCCCTGTGAAACATGGTGTCTCATATGACAGGAGAAAATCGGAGAGAAGGTAGGTTCACCGAGGTCACACACAGCGAACAGCAAGGCCAGGCATGCATCTGGCCCTGTGTGCCTTCAAAGCCAGGCTCGGCCGTCTCTCTGTGACAAAGAAAATGCTTCATGGGCCCCATTAAAATGCACAGTAACAACACCAAAGGCCCCCGACATCACTGAGTTGCTAATTTTAGCATAGAACTTGACCAAGAGGTCAAAAACAGTGACAAGAAATACCATTTAACAGTGTTCATTATTTTCTTGGCTAGGCATGTATTACCTGATCAAATCTCTCCACCCCGCCTCGAGGGAGATACTAATATCACCTTAGTTCTATGAATGGATTGACGAAGAATTAAGGAGATGAAATGACTTGTCGAAAGCCACATGTCTAGCAAGAGGTAGAGCCAGGAATTAAATCTTGCGAATCTGATGCCTGTGAATCATAGTGCCTCCCAACAAGAAGAAATCTGGTCAGAACCAGCCAAATGTGATGTTACACCTCTGAGACTCAGACAGGCTACTCAGCTGTTAAGACTATCGCCTGATTACCCTTTCATTTCATTTGGAGATAATTATCACGTGTTTGGCTATGCATTTTCTTTTCTTTTCTTTTATTCGTCTTTATTTATTTTTAGAGAGGAAGGATGAGAGAGGGAGAGAGGGATAGAAACATCGGTGAGAGAGGACATCGATTGCCGCCTCCGGATGCCCCCCACTGGGGATTGGGCCTACAACCTGGGCATGTGTCCTGACCAGAAATCAACCTCCTGGTGCGTGGGTCAATGCTCAACCCACTGAGCCACATGGGCCGGGCAATGCTGTGCATTTTCAACTGACAGCAAATAAGGAGCAGACAATGAGAGGAGGTGACAGGGAAAGAATTCCCTCCCACTGACTCTAGAAGAAAGTCATTGGCTGATTCTGAGGAAATTTTCATACAGGCATTGCATTGGAGAGCACTAGGTATATAAGCAAGAGGCCTTCAAGATTAAATAGTCCCTAAAATGTGTTAGTCTGCTTTCAAACATGGTACACAATTGATGCTCTTAAGAGTAATTTTTCTTTAAATTTAAATTTATCTCATACATGTTTCAACATAAGTTCTCTGGAAAGACAGATATATTTTTCCTTGCCTGCAAAAGATAAACATGGTATTACTCTTTTGTATTTGAAAACGTCACCTGTTTTAGAAGATTGTTATTTCCTGAGTATGTATACAGGTTGGAGGGTTAATACAAATGTAAAAAAGAAGTTCCCCTCAAACCATTTATAATCTCGCTTAGATACTTTGGGTAGATCAGCACTCTAAAAGTAGTCTTTTTTTCCCCCTAAATATTAAATATATACATGTTTATTGTAGAATTGTGTAAGTACAGAAAATTACAGCAAAAGCAAAAGAAAGAAAAATTATAAATGAACAAATGTATTCACTATTTGCATTTTGCAATATGTCACTGTAAAATATAAATGTACCCAAATTGACAGTTTTTTTTTTTTTCCTAACCACATTCTAGACTGTTGCTAAACTAAACTAAAGTTCTCACTATATCTGCCTTCTCAACTGACAGCATCTTCTCTGTCTCTCCCCAGTGGCACTCAGAGTTCATTGTAATACTGATGTTGAAAACATCAACAAAGCTAAAGGAAATAAGTAAAACTAACTTTCTTTGATTTGTAGCTTATGAATATAAATTTCTTATGAGGTAGGGGGAAAGCAATTCTATTTGACTCAGAAAAGCAAGAGTGATATTTTGACATTTGTCTGTCTTTATGTGACTCTCAAAAATCTAGACTGAGAAACCATTGAGTTAGATGTTCAGATGTTCAGAGTTATTGTTTGAATGGGTAAGCTACATATCTGAATAATGAATCTTTTCAGATTTCATTTTGCTCTTTTACCATTGAGTTGACAGAGCTAGGGAGCAAATCAATATTTCATTTATAATTCAAATCTCCTAGCCCAGGTTTTTGGACATGATTTTCACAATACTGAACTGGTTTGCCAATAAGAAACGGAAAAAAGACGTTCGTCCCAGTCTATGAGAAAACTGCATGATTAGAATGTTCTCTGGCATTCGTGTCCTGGAGCACATGACTCTTTCTGGAATATAAGCTCATCTGAAAGTGATAAAAAAGAAACCTGAAGAGTTTAGGTGATTTTCCAACAAATATGTGAGGTCAGAACCTGTTTCATGGAATACTATAATTTGGTGCTGCCAGAGAGCTCTACACAGATGCAGAGAAACTTCTGAGGAGAGTCTAAATGAATTGAAGAAAACCTGCAGGGTAGGTTACTTTCATTTCAATAGGTGTCTGCAAACATTTTTATATAAAAAAATACGCCAGGTTTCTGTTCATTGTCTGAACACTCTATTTCTGGTGTCTTTGCCCCATAATGTGCTGGTGAATGTTCTACAGGCTCTTTAGAAAAAGTGCATATTGTATGCACTTCTACGTTTAATTGTATTATTAGTATTTTCTCCATTGCTTTCCTACATCTAGTCAATCAAAAAAAAAAAAAAACAAAAAAACAAAAAAAAAAAACAAGCTCTGATTTGTCACATTTGTGGGTTTCCATGGTGTACATACACTTTTCATGACTGATTTAAAGCTACCAACCAGAGGTTACCCAATGCAGAGTTGAAAAGAGATATAAACACCATAATAAAGAATTACACAACTAGATATGAGACCTCAGTAATTTCAAGATATTAATAATAGTAAAATAATTGGGAAGTGATGAGTTTTAAGTATCTTACTTTTATTCCTAATATGAGTTGGTATACTTTAGTGTTTAAAAATGCTTGTATTTAACAACTGTCTCAGAAAGTTTCTAGTTTTAATAATTGGGTTTTACTATCACATGTGAAATAGTATTAGTCACCACTGCTTATATTTTTGGACTCATAAAAAATTTACATAATGCATTTTATATCATATGTTACGTACATCATATTCAGCCTTTGTGAGGCATATATATTATATGTGTGCTTTTATAAGTATATCTCTAAAACACTGCTTTCAAACTTTAATGTGCACATAAATCATTTGAATCTTGCTATAATACAGATTCTTGGACTGAGATCCTATATTTCTAAGATGTTACTAGTGCTTCTGGTCCATGAACCATACTTTGAATAACAAAGCCACAGAGTCAGTTACTTAGATACATTATATCTATACTTTATATGTATATATAAAGTGTCAAAGTATCTAAGGAGGGAGAGAGAGAGAGAGAGAGAGAGAGAGAGAGAGAGAGAGAATATGTATGTGTATATAATCTGAAAAAGGACCCTCCATCTGCTCAAAACAGAACACTATGTAATTCCGCAGAGAAAAACAGGCAAAACAAACAAACAAAAAAAGTGGGAATTGGAAGAGTTGGGCATGGCCTAGTGGAGAAGGAGGAAATGCCACTAAGGACAAATTGGATACAAAATTTCAGAAAACAATGAGATAATCAAATTTAAAGGCCTACAGCCAAGGCTTATCAATCCTATTATTTAAAAAAAATAAAACTTGAAGAAACCTCAACTCAGTTCAACCTCTATAAGATGTTAGAACATGGAGGAATACAAAAATCTGGAATTTCAGCCAGGTACATTTGAGATTATTCCTGAAGGCATTTACAGAAACATAAGCCATTAATAAACACGCACCATGCTGTATGAATTTTAACCTGGTATTATCCAAATTGTAGACAATGTACATTTGATACAGAGAGGTTGTTTATAAAAAGCTAGTAGTCATGATAAATGTCTGTGCTAGAGAGTGAAAGAATCCAGGAAGAATCTGTTGGACATGGGAGTTGAAGGTTCTGGGATGCTAAAGCAGAGCGATGGGGAACACACCATTGCAGCTAGTTAAACAGGAGTCCTGGGAAGAGAAGAAACCAGTCTCATTTCTTTTTTCCTTGTTTTAAGTTAAGAATAATGTGAAAGATATTAACTGTGCTTATTATTAATTCCTTTATCAAAAAGTTAAAGTAACTCAAAGGCATAACTCATCGCAGGATTAGTAACATGATAATCATGAAGTTGATGGTCACAAACCTTCTAAGCTTGTAAGAAATATTATATATGCTACCACTTTGCCTTTGACTACAAGACAAATTTGCTAGAACCAAACTCAACAATGAGTTACAGCTTTAACCTGGACATAAAGAACATTTATTTCTAATCATTTCATTGTTTATATTGTTTTTATTATTAGCAAACTGACCTTAAGACTTTTTCAGGAGTATTCTGGGTATAAAAAGAGATGACAATAAGTTGTCATGAAAGCAGTGTTCCTGAAAGCTGACTTTAGGGAGTGGAGACCAGACACCAGAGCAGGTTAGGAAAAGACAACCAAGGACTTTGTTGGAAACTGGGAAGAAAAGTATCTTTTAAACCCTAATATAGAAACTATCTTTTCAAACAATATTATAGGAAATCTCATAACATCAATCTTGCCATCTATTACTAAAGAAAAAAGGAGGAAAGATGACTTTCATGAACAGTTCACACAAAAAGTGTTTCAATAGTGATAGAAAAGAGGAAAGACCTTTGCCTTGTTGAATTTAAGATGTCATTAGGGAATCCAATTATCTTAAAGAAATTGACGTTCCGGCATTAAGGTGTCAGTATGTTCTAACATTTTGATAGCAGATCTGATGGAATATCGAGAGGGAGAAATGTCTTAATTAGTGATTCAGGGGACAGTCTACGCATGGGAGCCAGGGGAGAAAACGTAAGAAAAGGAGGAAGAATTAATGGGAGATATGGGGAAGAGGAGTAAGGCTGCAGGCAGGACAGCTTCTCTTTACCCTCCAGCCAGAAGAGGAATTCAGTTAAATAAATCCAATGTCATCAAATCTATCCCTTTGAATTCAGTATAATTTGCATGGGAATTTCGAATTCTTGCGAAATCAGGTCAGTTATTCTTAATTTAAACTGCAAGTTGTCCTGAATTAATACTCTACCTCAGTGCATTAGTGTAAACCAACGTGATCTACTTATTAAGTGCATCTCAGAGAGAATACTTACTGAAAAAATCCAGACAATGTGAACTACCCTCAATGACCCACTGTGATAGTTAAAGGCACTGTTCGCAAAGCAGAGCAAACACCCCTGAATGAAAGAGCATGGCATGCCAAAGGTTCAAGTTTCCATAGGTTCTGGTCGCGCAGCCCAAGTAATAGCCTCTAACAGCTTTTTTGGATCTGTTACAATGCATTATGAAAACACTTAGAAATCCAAAGTGTCATTCTTTTCTTTTTAAAAATCCACCAGCAATGACCAATACTTATTTACTTACGCAATTACCTTATATATCTTGTAGCGTGATTAGCATTTCCTCAAGGGTTAAAGACCCAAAGGTTAAATTTGGCTAGGTTGTTAGGATATGAAAAGTATCTCAAGTTTTCAGAATATGTTATTGAATTTCATCAAATACTCCCCAAAGTGATTTCCTTGCCCCAGTCCTCTAT
This sequence comes from Molossus molossus, assembly GCF_014108415.1. Taxonomy (NCBI): domain Eukaryota; kingdom Metazoa; phylum Chordata; class Mammalia; order Chiroptera; family Molossidae; genus Molossus; species Molossus molossus. Next base: position 96,620,674 of record NW_023425346.1, read on the forward strand.
TCTACAAAGTATCTTTCTTAATGCAAAACATTATTCCATCCCCATGTTTCTCTCTTCAATTTCCAACCAACCCCAAAGGTGAATCTATATTAAGAAATTCTGGTTCTTTACCTTTCTACTGAACTTCATCACTCATGCAACCTTGGTAAAAGTTAAAGCAATAAAAATATGTGTTACTTTCTCAAGAAATCCATGTTGCTAGAAAGATGAAAATTTCTAACTTAGACAATCATTTCTGGGAGTCAGAGACATTTTCAAGTTTTAGAAAATTATTTTCTGAAAGCAATGTTCTTATTAAAACTATTTTTAATTTTTTTTTAATTTTATTTTTGTTACAGATGTTTCTCCTTTTTCCCCTACTGATTTCCCCCTCCCACTTCCTCCCTGCCCTGTCCCCGGCTTTGTTGTCCATGTCCATTGTTCATGCATACATGCATATAAGTTCTGTGGTTTATCTCTCCCCTCCCCCCACCACCCCCTCTTCTGGGAATTGTCAGTCTTAACCCACTTCCACGTCTCTGGGACTACCCCATTCCTCAGACTGTTATGTTCATTATATTCCACAAATAAGTGAGATCATATGATACTTGTCTTTCTCTGTTTGGCTTGTTTCACTTAGGACAATACTTTCCAGGTCCCTCCATGTCACCTCAAAGGATAAGAGATCTTTTTTTCTTACAGCTGCATAGTACTCCATTATGTATATATGTACCACTGCTTTTTTATCCATTCATCTACTGATGGACACTTGGGCTGTTTCCAGATCATAGCTATTGTAAATGGTGCTGCTACAAACATGGGGGTACATATATTCTTTCTGATTGGTGTTTCAGGCTTCTTAGGGTATATTCCTAGAAGTGGGATCACTGAGTCAAATGGAAGTTCAATTTTTAAGTTTTTGAGGTAACACCATATTGTTTTCCATAGTGGCTGCACCAGTCTGCACTCCCACCAGCAGTGTACTAGAGTCCCCTTTTCTCCACACCCTCGCCAACACTTGTTGTTTGATGATTTGTTGATGGCGGCCATTCTGACAGGTGTGAGGTGATACCTCATTGTTGTTTTCATTTGCATCTCTCTGATAATTAGTGATGTTGAGCATTTCAATTTTGAATGTCTACTATGTAACAACAATTATAGTAGTTTTTGTGAAGAGTGGGTGCAGAAAAATTCTAGAAATTGAGAATATATGGTATCTTCCTTTTAAGATGCACAAATGTACAAAACAAAATGTACAAAAATCAGAGGCATAGTGGGAACATGGAGGATAGAAAGATGGAGTTTAACTAGGTGAGTTTACAAGATATTTCTCAGCTGAAAGGGCATTTGAGCTAACTGTTAAAGAAATGTATATTTCCAGTAGGATGGGTATGTGTCATTCATGGTGGACTTAGAAGGGAAAGGCAATAGTGCAAAGGAATATTGAGTTACACAAATGCAGTTTTTGGTGCTGGCCAGTGTAGCTCAGTTGGTTGAGCATCGTCCCATGCACTGAGAGGTCACCGGTTTGATTCCTGGTCAGGGCATATGCCCGGGTTGCCGGCTTGATTCCCAGCGGGGGGCATGCAGGAGGCAGCCCATTGATGTTTCTCTCTCTTTCTCCCTCTCCCTTCCACTGTCTCTAAAATCAATAAAAACGGGAAGGGAGGGGATAATACAGGTTTTGTAGAAGGGCAAGTAGTTTGTATGATTGATGCATAGGGTGTGTTGTGGGGCTATGCATAGCAAAGATGGTGGAGAAAATTTCCTGAGTGCAAAGCTACAAAGAATGACAACATAGATCCACTGAAGATATTTAAACAGGAAAATTACTATACAGGATGTATTTAAGATGACTGAAAACATGTTTGATATGATTAGAACAATGAAAAGACAATGTGGTTTTCTTCTATAATTCACTGATTTTTTAATTTAAAAAAAGTTTAAAAAGAGTTGCTTTAATTTATCTCAATAACATGGTCCAGGTATTACGTTTCATCATTAACTATTTTAAATTTAGAACAAACAACTCTCCTGATTACTTACAACTTCTTTGATTCAACAAGAAACAAGAGACTTCCAAACAGAAATTTACCTTTTTTCCCTATTTCTTCCTTAAGTTGATATCTCTTTGAAATTTAAATTAAGACAGAAATCATTCTAAATGTATATAACATTAAATCAAAGGGAGCAATTGAGGGGAAACTGGCTGATGGCTATTGATCTCTAGTTTTTCTTTCTTTAAGAATGCCTTAAAAAAAAAAAAGTTGTGAATTAAAAATATTGCCTTATATAATTAATCTCAACAGAAACAATCAGGTTATCTATATACCTCTTGTTATTTTGTTTTTAACAATGGTCAAACTCTCTTCACTAAATTGGTGATTCATGAATATTATTTCTTTTCTCCAATGTATTGTCAATTCAGTGGCTAATGACCACTGTTCTGTAGCAAATACTTTAGAATGAAAATACGATATTAAGCCCAGTGAAACAGATACATTCTGTTGTGTTTCTTTTGTTCTAAACTTCAATACTAATTTTTTAATGTGCAAAATTTTGTGATGTCCTAAAATAAATTGAATTGCTCAAGGATAAGAACATGGAGAACAAAGTCTGGGGCCAATTTCTTTTCTTTTTTTTAAATATTTTATCTTTTTTTAAAAACATGTTTATTTTCCCCCCAGACACCTTCCTCCCTATCCCACCCCCCACCCTGCAGGATTGTGGTCTGTGTCCATTGGTTACGCATACGTGCACATAAGTTCTTTGGTTTATCTCATCCCTTCCCCCCACCACCCTCCTCTGAGGTTTATCGGTCTGAATCACACTCCTTTATATGTTGCTGGGTCTATTTTGTTCATCAGCGTTTTTGTTCACTATATTCCACAAATAAGTGAGAACACGTGGTATTTGTCTTTCTCTGATTGGCTTATTTCGCTTAGCATAATAATCTTCAGGTCCCTCCACGTCATCTCAAAGGATCATTTTCTTTTCTTATTGATTTTAGAGAGAGAGGAAGGGTGAGGGAGAGAGAGTTAGAAACATCAATGAGAGAGAACATCAATTGGCCACCTCCTGCATGCCCCCCACTGGGGATTTGGCTCACAACCTGGCCATGTCTCCTGATCAAGAATTGAACCAGTGACCTCTTGGTTCGTGGCTCATTGCTCAACCAGGGAGCCATACAGGCTGGGCAAATCTCTCACATATTCATGAAAAGCATAATGATAGTTCCTATTCAATTGTATTCTATCCTTTTAAAAGTAATTCTGGAAGTGACCTATTAAATTGATCATAAAACCTTTTAAGGGTCACTGCTTACAATTTGGCAGAAAAAGATCCATTAAATTTTTTTTTATTGTAGAAACATCTTTCTATCTGCTTTTGCATGTGGAAGTTTTGGGCAGTTTTGCTCGGCTTCCCCTCAGCAACTTACGTGTGTGACATGGTGACTGGTCCGAGAAAGAAGGGGTCAACATGCACAAGGCTGCCTGCGCTCAGTACACAGCTGCCCCTCCCCGCCCTTTGCTGGCCCTTCCACAGTGTTTTTCCCCATCCTGGCCTTTGCCTCTGTCCTGGTGAATTAGATCAAATATGAGACTATTTAATAACTTTTTTCCTGCTTTACTATATCTACAGTAGCTTAAAGGAAAATGCAGCCCCTAGTGATGAATAAATGAGTCATTTTCAGGAAAAGAAACCGGAGTTGCCTGAAATCTTCGAGAATGAGCCCATACACCCCTTCCTCATTCCCTCTCGTTTTAAATAATAATAACTTTATTGAGATATAATTTACATACTAAAAGTATTATCTACTTTAAGTGTACAATGTGATGATTTTAGTGATTTATAGAGTCATGCAACCATCAGCAAATCTACACACACATTTTTTTAGAATACTTCCAACAGTTGGAAAATGTCCCTTCTTCCCTGTTTGCCCTCCACCTCTACTTGCCTTTTCTGTTTAAATAAACAAAATCTTATGCTGTGTAGTCTTGCCTCTGACACTTAGCAAAATGACTTTGAGGCCCATTCGTGTTGGAACATGCATCAGTCGTCCGTGCCTGTTTTATTGAGACTAGTCTTCCCTCGGGTATACCCTCCTCATTCCCTCCTTCCCCCTTTGCCCAGCGGCAGCAGAAAACCAAAGGTCCCAGAATGTCACTTTACCTCCTTCTGGCTTTCTTCACTGCCACCACACCTATTCTCCCCAGCGCCACCTCCCTCCTCCCCTTCCAGGATCAAGTTCTTTAGAACTGCAGTTCCCTCCTCCAGGTCTCAAAGCTGGGATCCCCAAGGTGGCCCTTCTCCCCAGCCAGCTGCACCCGAGAGCAAACAACTTAGGTAAACAGATGTGCAGCCTTGCTGCCAATGGGCAGAACAACAGGGCGAGGGAAATGGATGAAGTGGTGTGGAGAGGAAGGGAGAAGCCTGCGGACTCATTATTCCGGGGATTCCGGGGACTGATCAGGACTTCTTCTGAAAGCTGGTAAATACCTCATCTTCTCGCTGGGCAGAGACCGGCTTACGTTTTCCTAACATATGCATCGCTCTAGTGCACCTGTGTGAACGTTCCACATTAGTAATTCATGAGCAGATGATGACTAATGGGGAAATCTGTTATTTATTTTTAATTGTTTAAAAATGAAGTGGATCCACCATTATTCGAAATTCCTGCTCTGCTTTGAGCAGAGACTTTAGAAAAAATGTTGGTTTTGTGCTTAGTTCCAGAGCTGTTTATGAACCTGGTAAACACTGAGAAAACACGGTCAGAACACCTCCTTTGTAATCATTCATGACTTTGACCAGAGCCACTCATAGAAAGAGTATGAAGTGTAAAAAACACAGACACATAGATACACTATTTAAAGTAGTAAGAGTACTAGCATACCTAAGAGGAAAATGTCCTCTAGATAAATATTTAACTCAGTGCTCAAAATATTTGTTAATTTTAAGTTTACAGGGAGAATTATAATAAATTTATTTATGTTTGAGTTTCTAAAAGATTTATATGGAAATAACTTGATAACATAATTGCTAAATGATGAAAAATGTCATCACCATTTCTCTATTTCTCTAATTGTCTTGAACAGTGCATTTTAAATTGCTTCAAATACTATCAAGAAGTAAACACTTTTTTTTTTGCTTAAGGAATCAGACATACTATAAATACATGTGGGACATTTAGTTTTAAATTTTTAAATAACTATATTTTTAATGAATGCAATTTTTAAAATCAAAGGATTCACATCTGCCACGGTGTGTTTTGGGGTTGTAGTTCGGAAGGAAAATTTGAGGTCTTGGGAATGCCCAGTGTAACAACAATGATGTCTGCCCCCCACCACAGTAAATGTTCACTAAGTATTTGCAGAGATCAGTTTTCCAACATTGTGTTTCAGAGGTGTAGGTACTCCCCTTATCTAAGGGAGACTCGGGAGCACACCCTTTCCAAGATGTTCTCTCATGGTCTGGAGAAAGCAAACAGCGACTGTATGTGTTTGTCCACATTGATCCTTTACCTTAGCTCAGAGAGTAGAACACGTACCACAGAATTAAAGAAAGCTGATGTTCCAGCATATATTTTTCTACTTTACACATTCCAAATGAGCAATAATTCTGGGCTAAGAGCAGAGCCCCTCACCAGGGCGACCACTTGCTTCTGTCGCTTCAGGCTAGTTGCTGAACAATAGGCATCTTTACCCCCATTTGCATCTGGTGTTAATATCATTTATCATTTTATGAGATCTCATTTATTACTCACTATGGCACAGTGGCGTAAGGCCAGTATTTTCTATCACTGATGAGAGACTAACATTAGAAATTAAATGTCAGGAAAATTAGGTTTTCCTAAAGACTACTTAGCCCGACTTGCCCATAGGCTAAGGGGCCCTAGGCCTAGAATCCAGGTGTTATGATAGGACATCCTTTACTCTTCATATTCAACTGTAAGGCTTCTGCTTAATATTGACTGGCTTACTATTGAATTTCCTCATAATAGGAGAAGAGGTACAGTTATCTCAACTACTAATCCTTCCTCTAAAAGCTTCTTGGGGATCTTACTGCTTGAACTTGAGCTTTAAAATAAAACTTGGTGCCCTGGCCAGTTTGGCTCAGCGGTTAGAGCGTCGGCCTGCGGTCCGGAGAGACCCGGGTTCGGTTCCCGCTAAGGGCACGTACTTCGGTTGCAGTTTTTCCCCGGCCCTGGTTGGTCGTGCGGGTGGCAGCCACTCGATGTGTCCCTTCACGTCGATGTTTCTCTCTCTCTCTCCCTTCCTCTCTCTCCCTCCCACTCTAACTGTACAAAAAATGGAAAAATATCCTCGGGTGAGGATAAAAAATAAAAAAAAAATAAAAAATTAAAATAAAACTTGGTGAATAAATTGCAGTGTGAGGTCCCCAACCAGTGGTATCAATATTGGCTGGAAACTGGCTAGAAATGAAGATTCCTGGGCCTCATGTCAGATTGACCAAAACAGACTCTATTGGTAGGTCCCATTAATTTGAGTTTGAACAAGCACTGCAAGTGATTTTGAGGCCTTCAGATTTACACTGTCCTATTCAGATTTACACTGACATGCTTACAACCGTGGGTCGTAGACTCTCTCCTGAGTTAGGTTTGTGTTTGCATCGACCAGGCAGCTTTTTGGAAAAGGACACTGGAGACGAGAGGAGGGTGAGATGTCTCTAAGATGAACCTTCTCTCGTTAGCCTCTGGCTTTATATTTTTCAGAGGACTATTTAAAAGGGGCACAGTTAGAGAGAAGTGTTGTGTGAGTTTATGGGGTATTCGTTTGGCCAGGAAACGAAGTCAGACTTAGAGTTACATTCAGACTTAGCTCTCTGTGATTGAATCCCACAATCCCACACTCAGAGCAATACTGAGAAGAAGATGGATATTTTGCAAATTGCTAAAAACAGGCAAAGAGGGGGTTAGGTGGGGCATGACGAGCCATCACCTGGCAAAGTTTCAGAAACCTCTAGATTCCGGGGTTTCCGGCCATGGCACATCGCCGTGTGGCCTGGGTGCCTCTCTGCTGAAGCAGCTCTCCTATGCACTGTAGAATGATGTTAGCAGCATCTCTGGTCCTGCTCTCTAGGTGCCAGGAGCTATCTCTGCCTGAGGAGTTACGTGTCCTCTGGGGAGAAAAACGGCCTCACTTTGATTGAAAGTTGGCCCTTAAGCCAACTTTGAGCAAAGTGCAGAGTATGCTGGTTAGAATAGCCATTATCTTCTGAGCCTTTCTTCTCCTGGCTATTATTTCAGGACCGATGTCAAAAGAGGAGACTCGGAATCTTGGGAAACCTCTGCTGCCGTGCATGGGAAATAAATCAGGAGTGAGAGGTAGACAGTGCAGACAGGAAGGCGTGCACGACTCTCAGGTTCCCATCAGCTGCTGATTGTGAAAGACTAGCCAAGGGTGGGAGCCATAGCGGTAGATGAGCCAGAAAGAAAACTGCCAGCTATCAGCGTTTCTGTAGGAGGTAAATGTTCCAGGCTTTGATGCTACAGAGGATTCTCGGAAGGCCTGTGCAAACAGCGCCGCACATAAGCCCGAGCAGCAAGCAGGCACAGGCACTGGGCCTTGCCCCCTGCGGAGCTGGGCTTACGGTTTTAGGTAGATGTGATCTCCACTCTCAAATGCCACTGATTTCCTCCATGGGGACACTTATTTCTCATAAATAACCTTTGAAATAACCTCTGGGTTTATTTTGGGGCACTGCTCATATAAATTTATTGTCCTCCGGATAATGTCCTCCCGTGACCGTTCTAAAATATATATATATTAAAAAAACACATCAGGGCCCACCTTGGAGGTGAGTTGGTTGCAGACCTTGTTATTCTTGCCTTTATTTCCCTTTCCTCCTCACGTCACAGTTCAATCTCTCCGGGCTCTTCCCTTTGGGAAGATTACTTGGTTACAGCCATTAACTTCTCTTCCATGAATATCTGAGTTACAGCTCTTCCCCAGGAAGCCATCCATTCAAAGTTTTTGGATAGGAAGAGCCACCCTGGTTACAGGAACGGTGGCCCGCAGTGTGGGAGACGAACAGCGCTAGGGTCAGAAGTATGCAGCTGGCCCTTCTAAATCACACGTAGGAAAAATCATCCCGTCCGGCAATTAAGGCCAGCCTCTCACTTCTGTCTCCTGTGGTCTCCGTCTTCCTGGACACCCTCTGGAGGCTGCGTGGCCTTGTCTGGCTCAACTTCCTTTAGGAAGAATCTTGGTGTATTCTCTGCCATGATAAGCTTTGGCCTGGCCCAGGCCACAATGTGTGTTTGGGCAAGAAGTGATGGGAGAAGACTACGCACTGACATGGGCTTCCTCAGTGGCTCTGGCCTCCGGACCCATGATGGTCCTCGCAGCTCCCCTTGACCTCTGCTTTATTCTAGAGCCTCTTTTCTGTTTTCTTCATAGATAACTTTCAACTTGACACCATACTAATTTTGAATTAGCTGTGCTAGACCAGCTTAACCCACATTAGGAGGTAACCCACAGCATTTCTGGTGGTGCTGTTTATTCACGGACATTGACAGGTATGTTAGCAAGTGTTTGCTGTTATTTTCCACCACCCTGCACTGCGCACACATCCCCTGCTCCAACTTCTAGTGCGCCCACAGGCACCCTTGCACAGGCAGTATTTTCAATAAATCCCCACTGTCATTTTCCGTGCACTGTGGCTCACCTGTTGGAAGCATTGGTGTCCTGACATTCCCAGGACACTTGGGATCAGAGGAAAGGCACATCCCATTTGAAACAAAAGGAAATTTGGACTCAGCCTTCACAAAGCTCTCTTTGTTCTCTTAAGAATTTCCTTCTGACCCATATCAATTGACCGTCATACGGTTTCAATTCAAATGTATGTGCTTTCATTTTATAATCTTGCTGCTACTTAGAAAAAAGAAGGACAGAGAAAAATCTTAATTGATCCCTCACAAAGCTTA